>NC_083347.1:106398416-109386901 GCF_019175385.1 Lycium barbarum | reverse complement strand
AGTACAGGCATAAATTTTGGCTACAAAAGAGGAAGGATAAACTGCATAATTCGGATAAGTTCAGTTTTAAATGAGCAAGTAAGACGGCAAGAAAGTAAAGTAAATACCGACAAATACATGTAAGAACATTGACATCTATCTCAAAGCAAACTCTACCTCAACATTCGAGGACGAATGTTTTTGAAGGGGGGGAGAATGTTACACCCCGCACTTTCAGAGCATCAGCATGCCACGTACTTCACCGTAGTAATAGAGTATCGGAGACTTCCCATGAAGTTTTGGAAGGTACAAGCCATGGGAAGTACGTAACAACGAAGTAAAGGATGAATTACGATTTCGTAAGTCGTATCGGGAAAGACAATTTTGAAACACAAGAACATGACCATTATCAAGTATAATAAATAAATGTCATGTAGGAGGAGTTTTGGAAGATTCCAGGACAGCAAATCAATAAAATATATTTGGGTCAACTTTGAGAGGTATATCTCCAGGTATATGGGAGTTTTTAAGGTGTTTCAAAAGCCTAAAATGAAGTTCGTCGAGTCTTTTTCACGCAATAGACCGCTCATCGATATGATGTCGGAATAGAGAATTATGGACGTTAGAAATTAGGCTGACTAAGCAGAAACAACGCTGCTACAGTACTGCCGACTTTGGCATCATGTATAAGGGGAAAAACCCCATTTTTTTTTGTCATAAATTCTCCCAAATATTCCAGAAAAATCAGCAAGCAAAATAGAGCATATTTACCTCATAAAATTGAGGATTTTGAGTAATTTCGAGTGACGGAATATTAATCGAGGTCCAGGTAACGTGTAGTCGCGATAATAGTTTTGTCTTGCTTTGGAATGGGCTGGATTCAAAGGGAATATTGAAGATATTGCTGCTCTAGAAAGAATAAGGTATGAATCTCTTCTTGTTAATATTAATTTCAGTTTATTTATGGAGATAGAGTTATTAAATGATCGTATAATGAACAGTTGATGGAGAAATTAAATAAACATCATGTGGGATGTTTATGGAGCATCTTGGTGTTGATATTATTGTTGTTGATGTTGGTATTGTTGTTATTGTTGTTGGTTATTGGATAGTGATTTCGGGCTAGGCATATAAACGGGGGAGATGCTGCCCGAATTTCGGCAGCTTATAAATGGATTTATTTGAAGGACTAAGATAAGCGTATAACGATGAGTCTAACGATTGTGTGAACCCTCTTAAATGTAGACGTGCGAACTTGGACGAATAAGTGTAGATAATTGGAGGCTGAACAGGTATGTTAAGGCTCGTCCCTTTCTTTCAAAGGCATGATTCCTATGTTACGATTTCATAAATGCTTCCATAACTTCTTTGTTTTCAAAAGTTAGAAGTCTATGATTCCAAGGCATGATTCCTTTCCCGATAATCCGTAAATATTTTCCAAAATGTCCCTATTTTCCGAGTCAAAGATTTATGATTCTATAAGCTTTTATGACAACAACAACGGACATGTTTTTACAATATGAATGACGATGTTAAAGATGAGAATGTTTCTATGATGATTATGATGATGATGATTTTAATTCTAGAAATTTCAAAGCTTATGATGTTAATACTATTATGAGATTATGGAGATTATTTCATCATTTTCACTCCGAAGTATTTATAGCTTTTATTTGGCTCCCACACCGAGCCGCGCTATAGTTGGCCGGGTACGACACCTATTGTGCAACCACTGATCAGTTGGTATTACATACCGAGTCCCGAAAGGGCCAGGTAAGTTACACACCGAGTCCCGAAAGGGCCGGGTACGTTACACACCGAGTCCCGAAAGGGCCGGGTACATTACACACCGAGTCCCGAAAGGGCCGGGTACGTTACACACCGAGTCCCGAAAGGGCCGGGTATGGGTACGTTATGATGATGATATTATATATATGTATGTAAGAAAAGTTTTTTTTAAAGGCTAAGCATGCATGACATCCGCCTTATGAGGCATCCAGATGTACAGGTTATCTCTCTTATTCCATGTTACCTTTCATATCTATATTATGTTGTTGTTCATGCCTTACATACTCAGTACATTATTCGTACTGACGTCCCTTCTTGTGGACGCTGCGCTCATGCCCGCAGGTAGGCAGAGAGACAGATCAGACCCGTAAGTCTTCTATCAGTGGATTCTCAGGAGCACTCCACTTTCTTCGGAGCTGCAGTCTATTTGGTGTTGTCCTTATGATCATTTGTATTCCATGTAGAGGCTCGTAGATATGTGTGTACAGTTAGATGTTTTGTAGCTCCACCGGTTCATATTATGGTATAATATATTGGTGGCCTTGTCGGCCTTATTTTGAGCTCTTGATACTTTACTGTTAGCCTTGCCGGCTTTACGATATACGCTGTGTTGTGGAGACCTTGTTGGTCCGCATATGTACATGTGTGCTGAATGATCGGATATTCCTATGTTGGGCTTTTTCTGCTAGTAGGTGTTCCTTGAGTTATGGTTTATAATGTTCAAAGTAACGGATAAGTCAGGTAGTTCCCGGCCTACGGGTCGGAGCCCGTCATATTCCTGGTAGGGGTGTGACAAATTGACAAATGTTGAGCTAATGATATAAATGAAAAACAATCATGATGAGAAGGACTAACAAACTATTGCAAGTTTAAAGAGGTGCAAAAAAATTATGCACAAGAGGAACGAACGGTCTTCTCTAAAAATTGAAGAAGTGAGTTAAAAAAAAAGTTCGTGAGAAAGTGCATCAACAAATTAGAATGTTGGAGAGAAAGTGCTCCAACGATTGAAGGTTGAAGAAAAAGTGCTTCAATAATTGGAAGTTGGTGAGAAAGTGCATCAACAAAATTGAAATGTTGGAGAGAAATTGCTTTAACAATTGAAGGTTGGTGAGAAAGTGCATCAACAAATTGGACTGTTGGGAGAAAGTGCTACAACGATTGCGAAGGTTGAAGAGAAAGTGCTTTAACAATTGAAGGTTGATGAGAAAGGGCATAAAAAAAATAGGAATATTGGAGAATTTCTCCAATGATTGAAGGTTGAAGAGAAAGAGCTTCAACAATTGCATGTTGGTGAGAAAGTGCATCAACAAATTGAAATGTTGGAGAGAAAGTGCATCAACAAATTGAAATGTTGGAGAGAAAGTGCTTTAACAATTGAAGGTTGGTGAGAAAGTGCATCAACAAATTGGAATGTTGGAGAGAAAGTGATCCAACGATAAAGTGCTTCAACAATTGATGGGTTGGAAACAAATAATTCAACAATTGTAAGATGGTAACAAGTGCATCAAAAGTTGGATATACAACTTTGAACTACGGGAGAATGTTGGAAATAATAATTCAAAGTTGTAGGAAACCATATTTGATTAGGACTTGGCATTTTAATTCATGTCTAGTTAGGATTTATAGTCAAATTAGTATCGGAAAAGATTTTCTGATTCTGAGTTAAAGAAGGTTTCTTACTATTATAAATAGGGGTGCTACTAGCTATTTTAAGAATAAAAGAAAACAAGAGGGAACAAAAGTTATTGTAGAGATTCAAAGAGTCTATCAATAAAATATTTTCGTTCACGAGCCCTACGTTTCCTTTTATTACCTACTAATAATTGTCACGACCCAACCGGAGGGCCATGACGGGCATGCGGAGCTAACCAACCGAGCACCTCTCATCATACTCTTATAATCATATCAAGGTGAGCCACATGGCTAACTCATAATTACCATGCACCAATGACACAAATTCCATCGGACAAAGGCACCTCTATATAAACATCATTAACTATGCCCATATATACACAAGCGGATAAGGCTATCAAAATGATATACAAAATACAAACAGACAAGGCTGAGGGATGTCTAGCTATACACATCTGTTTACGAGCCTCTACGAAGAGTACATAAAATCATAAAGACGGGACAGGACGCCGCCATGCCCATATATGTACACAAAAAGAATAATACCAACTATTGCAGCTCTAGATCAAATGGAGCACCTCTATGCAATCATTGATGAAGCAGCCTAAAGGTCTGGTCTGTCTCTCTGTCTACCTGCGAGCACGAACGCAGCTTCCACAAACAAAAGGACGTTAGTACGAACAATGTACTGAGTATGTAAGGCATGAATAGTAACATGATAAAAGCATAAAGAATAACACAAGATAAATGGATCATTTATACCTCATAATACTTCTTAAAACGTTCATCATGCTTACTCAACCTTTCTCTAAAGAAAACACTCCATACATACACATATAATGATACCATGCCCGACTATGTAGGTTCGGTGTCAGTCATACTCAGCCATAACAAGACTCGGTGTTGTCCATACCCAACTACAGTGGTGTGCGCGCAATAGATATCATACCCGGCCATATAAGCTCGGTGTCACAAAATAGCTACACACATTTATGGCCTACATGAGTATCCAAAGGAAACATTACAACTCTATCGGGGTGACATAAAGTCGATAACCCCCGATTCCTATTATAGAATAACCATCATCATCTTCATCATTATCATCATCACTATGGAGAGCTTTTATCCATAATACATTAAGAATCTTGAAAGTCATGAACTTCTAACATTTCTAGGAATAGGACATTACAGATATCATAAATGGGTTCACAATAAGGAAATCATGCCTTTAGAAAGAAAGGGTTATCCTTACATACCTTTACGTCTTCTTAACTATCTAACGTTCTCCCCTAAATTCCGCAAAATCTACATTCAAGAGGATTCACACCAAGGTTAAGTCTTGAAAAACACTTCTAAGTTCAAACTAGTGCAATTAACGAACTAACGAAATTTGGGTAGCATTTCCCCTATTTTATCAACTTGCACCAAATTACGAATCAACTCCCAAGCAACAATAATAATGTTCACAATACCATATTCAAGAAGTTACATTCAATTAAATCTCAACTATGTCCAAAATCCCTTTTTCAAGTTCATCTCATAGTCATCTTCTTCACTTCAACACTTTATAACTTCTCCACTTTAATTCTTTTCATTTGCAAGGATTACTAAACCTTTAAATCAACTCCATCATGTAAATAATAGGAAGAAAATACCTTATTTTAGAGGAATTTCACCTTCCTTAGCTCCTTTCAAGACCAAATTCATAACAACTTTGAAGAGAAGCAAGAACCATCACCTTCCATGGATTAACTTTGGGGTTTTGGTGTTGATCTTTTCTCTTGATGATATGGAAAGGTTTAGAACATTTGGGAACCTTCAAGAACTCTCAATAACCTTCTTTTAATGTAGGGAAATAAGTATGGAAAGTTAATGTGAAGAATGGGGACCTTTGGGGTTTAAAAAGGTGTCCAATTCGCCACACCGCTTCGTGTTGCGGTGAGTATGCGGCTCAGCATACTGAGTATGCCGCCGCATGCACCCTCCACAACATGGGGGTGGTGTGGGGCAGAAAGCTCACCCAAAATGGGGACTTGGTGGCCTATATGCAGCCCCGCATACTGAGTATGCGGCCGCATATTGCTCTTTTTTCCCCTGTTTCGTGAAAATGAGTTCTTTTCGATTCGTTTGACCTCCAATCCTTATGAAACCATCTTGGCACTTGTGTAAAACTTCATTAACCATATAAGGGGACCTATAGCTCCCCCTCAAGGCATTACTAAAAAATGCATAACTCAAATGATACAAAATCTTCTCAAAACATGACTCAAATTCCAATTCCTTGGATGAGCTTACTTCTACCAATTCATATGACTCCAAAACCTTAAGGTACGCACTTAAAGTTATCAAATAACCTCCATAACCTTATAAGGACGTCATATCCACTTTAGGTTTGCATGAGTCTTGTCACAACCCAATCGGAGGGCCGCGACGAGCACCCGGTGCTAGCCCACCCGGGCACCCCTTGGCGTACCTTTACACTTACATCTAGGTGAGCCACATAATAAAACATATATTTCTATTCATCCATCATGCTAGTCCCATTGGACAACGATACCTTTTATATCAACATTGGCATCTATGCCATAACCATGTACATAAGCCGACTAGGCTACAAAATGATATATAAAATATAGGCCGACAAGGCCAGACATACCTAACCATATACACATGTCTACGAGCCTCTAAGGAGAGTATAACATATCATATAGGCGGGACAGGACCCCGCTATGCCCATAATTATGTACACAAAAGAATAAGTACCCAAAGGCTATAACTCCGAATGAAATGGAGCTCCGCTATGTAGTCCCTGAAAATGTAGCTCTGGATCAAGTCTGTCTCCCCGTGCACCTGCGGGCATGACGCAGCGTCCACAAACAAAAGGACGTCAGTACGAAGAATGTACTGAGTATGTAAAACATGATCAACATCAACATAGAAGCATAATGGACAACATAAGAAATAACATAGGATGGGAGATAGTAATATCATCGTCATAAGTACTTACTTGCCTTCCACAAGAACTTTCCATTTCTAATATGTATTTGTGTACATACATCCATATCCGTATCCATACTCATATCCGTACCCATTTACGTATCCTTATTCACATTCATATCATGTACATATTCTTATTCGTGATCGTATCATATTCGCATTCATTCTCATATCTATATCATATACATAGCATACCCGACCGTGAAGGGTCGATTTTTCAAACATACTTGGCCAACCAAGGCTCAAGGTTACATATACCTGGCCCTACCAAGGCTTCAGGGTTACATCTACCTGGCCCTACCAAGGCGTCACGGTTATCTGTACCATCTGCAGAGGTGTGCGCGCATTATATAATCATATACATACTTATTCTACCCGTCCTTATAAGCTCGGGGATCCATAATCGTCATACGTAGATACATATACATAATAGCTCATAAGCATCTTTACTATTATCATTACTATCATCATCGTCATCGTTATCGTCATCACTATTACCATTATAGTCGTCATCAATATCATTATCACTATTATCGTCATTCATTACATCTATCTTTATAGGCTTACTCGTCATATGAGGAACTTAGTACGATCGTAGCATATCAAGAATCGTAAGCTTACTAGCTCGGAAGATCGAATCATTTAAAAGACATCATAGACTTATGGAAGATTTAGATGTTTGGCCAAAGAACCATGCCTTATGAAAGAAGGGTTAGCCTTACATACCTTACCGTTCGAATATTTACCACTTGCACGTTCTCTTCAACGCTCGCGTTTCTACCTTAATTAAAGTCATACTATCATTAGAAATCGATAGCTAGCATGCATGACTAAAACTAGAGAAAATTGGACAGCATCTCCTTTATTTATACGACATTCCTCTATAGCGTATACCAACTCCCAAACGTCAATAATACATTCACAATACTATAACAATAGTCATTATTCATCCACATTACCCACATTTCTCAATTTACTTTCAATCACCCATATCCATGGTCATAACACATGGCTACGTTCATTCACATACATTGCCTATCCCATGCTCTCAACGTCATTTATAACATATTTATATCACAACACATCAAGAATCATGACTCGATTCAAGCTATTACTCAAAATGACACTATTCCACATTCATGACCCATTTTTCTATACCCTTCTACAATCCAAGTATTTCAACTCTCAAATACCTTAAACAACATAGGAATACCATAAATCTTACCTTAGATGTTGTAGGAACAAGCCTTGGTTGATAATACTTCACTTGAGCAAAAACCCTAGTTCATCTCCAATGAGGTTTTCTTGACTTGAATGATCTTTAATGGGTTTTCTTACACTTGATTCACTTGGTTTATGTTGTTGATCACTAATAATCCTTGAATTCTTATGGAATAAATGTAGAGAGATGTTTTAGAGAGAAGGGGTGTGATATGGAAGTGAAATGAAATAAAACTTGGATCCTTATTTAATGAACCATTTCAGTCCCCGACCAGATATACGGACCAATATACGGTCCGTACATATTATACGGGCTGTATGTTTGGCCGTATGTTTGGTCCAGAAAGGTATGAAATTCTGGGCTGATTATACGTCCCAATATACAGACCGTATAATTTATACGGCCAGTATGTTTGGACGTATAATCCCAGTGATTCCGAAGCTCGTTTCGTCGACTCGTTTGATCTCCAATCCTTATGGAACCTTCTTAGCACTTGTTCAACACCTTAATACCAATATAAGGGACGTTATCACTCTTCTCCAAGACATCATTAAGTCCTCATTAATTCGTTACTCGTAATTCCCTCTCCGATACAAATCGTGTGCCTTGCCTTCTCTTGGCTAACTTTCTCGTCTGACATTGGATGTCTTTGAAATCTTACTTAGGGTCATCAAACATCATTTCTTACTTATTGAAGTACCGTATGCTCATACTCTTCACTAGTCTATTCACTTGTGTATCAACGGAAGATTTTCCGAGGTGTAACATTCTTCCCCCCTTAAGAACATTCGTCCTCGAATGTTAAAGTCCTCGAGGATTCTATAAAATTTTTGCCAAAGTTGCCCCTATAATACGGCACTACCATCCTGTCACAACAACCCATAATAAAAATGCCTCACAGGGCCACAACATAATAGCAATAGAATTGGGCCACACACGACCCAAAAGCATAAGCGGAAAACATACATACCTTAAAATCTTGACGTCTCATCTTGGATCTCTTCTAGGGGCTGAAATAAATGCGGGTATCTGGATCGCATACTTTCTTCCGCTTCCCATGTAATTTCTTCTCGCTTACTGCTTCTCTATAAAACCTTAACTGAGGCCACTTCTTTGTTTCTAAGCCTCCGTACTTGCCTATCTAGTATGGCAATGAGTACCTCTTCATAAGTCAATTTATCTGTCACTTGTACATCATCTATTGGCACGATCCTAGTAGGATCTCCAACACATTTTCGAAGCATCGAGACATGAAAAACTGGATGGACTGACTCCAAATCCGGAGGTAGATCTAATTCATAAGCCGTTTTTCCTACCTTGTGCACAATTTCATAAGGCCCAATGTATCGGGGACTAAGCTTCCCCTTTTTTCCAAATCTCATAACGCCCTTCATTGGCGACACTTTCAAGAATACCCAATCTTTAACTTGGAACTCTAAGTCTCTTCGACGATTGTCCGCATAAGACTTCTGACGACTTTGAGCTGCTAACAACCGATCTTGTATGAGCTTAACCTTCTCTATGGATTGCTGGACCAAGTCTGGCCCTATCAATTTAGCCTCTCCTGTTTCAAACCACCCAATTGGGGATCTACACTTTCGCCCATATAAAGCTTCATACAGTGCCATTCGAATGCTAGAATGATAACTATTGTTATAAGCAGATTCAATGAGGGGTAAGTGATCATCCCAGTTACCTCCAAAATCTAACATACATGCCCGTAACATATCCTCAAGAGTCTGAATGGTACGTTCAGCTTGCCCATCGGTCTGCGGGTGAAATGTCGTGCTAAGGCTCACTTGGGTCCCTAAACATTCTTGAAAGGATTTCCAGAAATTGACTGTAAACTGAATTCCTCTATCAGAGATAATAGATGTTGGGACACCATGAAGTCGCACTATCTCTTTAACATAAAGCCTTGCATAATCCTCCGCCACATACGTCGTTCTGACTGGTAAGAAATGGGCTGACTTCGTAAGTCTATCCACAATCACCCATATAGAATCGTACTTATGTCGAGAACGGGGTAAGCCTGTAATGAAGTCCATGTTAATTACTTCCCACTTCTAAGTTGGGATTTCTATAGCTTGCAACAATCCGCCCGGCTTTTGGTGCTCTATTTTCACTTGTTGACAATTGGGACATTGAGCTACGAATTTTGCTATATCTTTCTTCATCCCATTCCACCAGTGTATAGACTTAAGATCATGATACATTTTCATTTCTCCGGGGTGGATGGAATAACGGGAACAATGAGCTTCTCTCAATATCTGGTGGCGTAAACCTGCCACATTAGGAACACATAATCTGCCTCGACATCGGAGAACTCCGTCTCCTGCAATCTCAAATGATGACTCCTCTTTCTGAGGGAGTGTATCTCTGTAATGCATCAGCATGGGATCTTCGTATTGTCGCTCTTTCACTTCCGCCACTAGCGACGAGACTGCTGAACTGAATAGTAGTTCCCCTGCTACCTGAATCCACTACTCGAACTCCTAGGCTAGCTAACTGCTGGAGCTCACGAGCCATTTCTCTTTTCTCTGGTTGTACATCACACAAACTTCCCATTGATCTGCGGCTAAGAGCATCAGCCACAACATTTTCCTTTCCGGGGTGATATAAGATATCAACATCATAATCTTTTAGCAATTCCAACCATCGTCGCTGCCGCAAATTTAACTCTTTCTGCTTGAAGATATACTGAAGACTCTTATGATCTGTATAAGCATCCACATGGACACCATATAAATAATGTCTCCATATCTTTAATGCATGAACCACGGCAGCCAATTCTAGATCATGGGTCGGATAATTCTTCTCATGTTTCCGCAATTGCCTTGAAGCATACGCAATCACCTTACGATGTTGCATCAATACACAGCCTAGACCAATGCCTGAAGCATCGCAATAAACAACATATCCTTCCAATGGCGGAAGTGAATCTATCTTTCAACTCTTGGAAGCTACGTTCACAAGCATCTGTCCATTGAAACTTTGCCGATTTCTGGGTCAACTTTGTGAGTGGTGCAGAAATGGAAGAAAAACCTTCAACAAACCTCCTGTAATAACATGCTAAGCCCAGAAAGCTACGAACCTTCGTAGGAGTTGTAGGCCTTTGCCAAGTCTTCACGGCCTCAATCTTTTGACTATCCACTCGAATACCATCGGCTGCTACAATATGTCCCAGAAATGTCACTGAGTTAACCAAAACTCACGCTTAGAAAATTTTGTAAAAAACTCTCGAGTTTGAAGAACTCTAAGGAAAGTACGCAAATGATCCGCATGCTCTGATTCTGATCTAGAATACACCAAGACATCGTTGATAAATACGATCACAAATAAATCCAGGAAGGGCCTGAACACATTGTTCATCATATCTATAAATGCTACAGGTGCATTAGTTAGCCCAAATGACATTACCCGGAACTCAAAATGACCATATCTTGTTCTGAAGGCTGTCTTAGGGATATCTTTCTCCCTAACTCTCACTTGATGATACCCGGACCTCAAATCGATCTTTGAAAACCATTTGGCACCTTGTAATTGATAAAATAAGTCATCAATCCTCGGGAGAGGATATTTGTTCTTAATTGTCACCTTGTTCAATTGCCGATAATCAATGCACATTCTCAAGGAACCATCTTTCTTTCGGACAAACAATACGGTTGCTCCCCACGGGGATGAACTAGGCCTAATAAAGCCTTTCTCAAGCAAGTCTTTCAATTGCTCCTTCAATTCTTTCAATTCTGCGGGTGCCATTTTATAAGGAGGAATAGATATGGGCTTAGTGCCTGGCAACACATCAATGGCAAAATCAATCTCCCGCTCGGGAGGAAAGCCTGAAAGCTCTTCCGGAAACACATCCGAAAATTCATTTACTACAGGAACTGACTGAAGAGTTGGCGATTCAGCTTCTACATCTTGAACCCGAACTAGATGATAAATGCATCCCTTTGTGATCATTTTCCTTGCCTTTAGGTAGGAAATAAACCTACCTTTTAGTGACGCAATATTCCCTTTCCATTCTAAAACTGGTTCTCCCGGAAATTGGAAACGAACCATTTTCATTCTACAGTCAACATTGGCATAGCAAGAAGCCAGCCAATCCATGCCCATAATGACATCAAAGTCTATCATTTTTAACTCATTCAAGTCAATCATGGTACGACGGCCACAAATCACAATTACGCAATTTCTATATACTCGGCTAGCTATTACCGATTCACCAATGGGTGTAGACACCTCAAAAGGTTAGATCGACTCCGGTTCGACTCTAAATCGACCCGCAAAAAATGGAGTAACATATGAAAATGTGGAGCCCAGATCAATCAAAGCATATTCATCATGATAAAATACTGATAGTATACCTGTGACCACGTCAGGAGAAGACTCAAGATCTTGGCGTCCAGCCAAAGCATAAACACGGTGCTGAGGACCGCTAGAGCTGAGAACTCTCCTTCTGCCTCTACCATGGCCGACTAGCACATGTGAACCTGGTCCCATAGGGTGTACAAACGCTGAAGATCCGGCTACCGACCCTGAAGGCTGGGTCCTACCTCTACCATGAATTGAGGGCAATCACGAATAATATGGCCTGGTCGACCACATGAATAGCAACCATCTGAACCTAATCGGCATCGACCCCAATGCAACTTCCCACACTGGGAACATCGTGGTACGGGTGGCCTTGCTTGACCCGAATCATCTCTGAACTGAGACCCTGAAAAACTCTGACTCGGCCCGGAACGAGTAGATCTATCGAATCTCTGGCCTGAAAATTGTGCAGGCGCATTAGTCATAGAATAGCCCGAGTGCCTAGAAATCTGTTGTCTGTGCCCACCTCTGAACTCACTCACCGGACCTGAAGATCTGGCCATCTTGCTATGTCCCCTATCATGCTCGCGTTCGCTTCTCTGCTGTTGTAAACTTTCTTCTAAGTTCTGAGAATGAGCCTGAATGCGCGCAATATCCATATTGTCCTGAAGGGACGCAGTCAAACACCTATCCATCAAATACGGCCCAAGGGCTTTCACAAATCGGTGTACTCTGTCACCCATATCCGCTACCATGGCCGAAGCATACCTAGCCAAGGAATTGAAGCAGAGACTGTACTCTAAAGCACACATACTACCTTGCCTCAAGTTCAAGAATTTATCGGCCCTAGTTCGCCGAACTTCTGGAGGCATATAGTGTCAGAGGAAAGCATCAAAAAACTCTTGCTATACCGAAGGAGGTGCATTGGCTACCCGTGAAGCCATCCAAACCGTGTACCAATGGATCGAGACATCTCTCAATCTATATGATGCTAACTCCACCAATTCGGTGTCCGAAGCATGTATCAATCGAAGCGTCCTCAACATACCATCGATAAAATCCTGAGGGTCCTCATCCGTCTTTGATCCAAAGAATTCCGGAGGGTTCAAGTTAATGAAGTCACGGGCCCTTGCACTAACAGCCCTATCACCCTGTCCTGTACTTTGCCGCTGAGTCTGGGCAGCAACCAATTGAGTCTTGGCCTGAAGCATCCGGTGGAGGAGCTGGAGGTGCTGGAGCTGGGGATGAGGCTCCCTCACACTCCTCTAATATAGGTACTGAACGGGAGGACTGAGATTGAGCCGCACTCTGGGACTCACTTTGGTCTACTACCGGTGGCGGTGCTTTTTCAGCTCGCTTTTCTGCCACCGTCTTGCCCTTTTGGGCTGCTGTAGCCTTTCTCTTTACAGGCATTTCTGAAATACACAACACACGGTTAAGGAACAAGAAGTTCTTATATCATAGCTCTATCGCACGATTCTTATGAAGAAAGAAGGTCATTTATTCCTAAAATGCCCACAGCCTCTTGTTTATAAGTATGGCGCGCAACACACACATAACCAAGACTCTACTAGACACGGCTCACAGACACACCCTAGGACTGAACTGCTCTGATACCACTTTTATCACGACCCAACCGGAGGGCCGCGACGAGCAGCCGGTACTAGCCCACCCGGGCACCCCTTGGCGTACCTTTACACTTACATCTAGGTGAGCCACATAATAAAACATATATTTCTATTCATCCGTCATGCTAGTCCAATTGGACAACGATACCTTTTATATCAACATTGGCATCTATGCCATACCCATGTACATAAGCCGACTAGGCTACAAAATGATATACAAAATATAGCCCGACAAGGCCAGACATACCTAACCATATACACATGTCTACGAGCCTCTAAGGAGAGTATAACATATCATATAGGCGGGACAGGACCCCGCTATGCCCATAATTATGTACACAAAAGAATAAGTACCCAAAGGCTATAGCTCCGAATGAAATGGAGCTCCGCTATGTAGTCCCTGAAAATGTAGCTATGGATCAAGTCTGTCTTCCCGTGCACCTGCGGGCATGACGCAGCGTCCACAAACAAAAGGACGTCAGTACGAAGAATGTACTGAGTATGTAAAGCATGATCAACATCAACATAGAAGCATAATGGACAACATAAGAAATAACATAGGATGGGAGAAAGTAATATCATCGTCATAAGCACTTACTTGCCTTCCACAAGAACTTTCCATTTCTAATGCGTATTTGTGTACATACATCCATATCCGTATCCATACTCAAATCCGTACCCATTTACGTATCCTTATTCACATTCATATCATGTACATATTTTTATTCGTGATCGTATCATATTCACATTCATTCTCATATCTATATCATATACATCATCAAATCATATACATAGCATTTCCATAGCATACCCGACAGTGAAGGGTTGGTGTTTCATACATACTTGGCCAACCAAGGCTCAAGGTTACACATACCTGGCCCTACCAAGGCTTTAGGGTTACATCTACCTGGCCCTACCAAGGCGTCAGGGTTATCCGTACCATCTGCAGAGGTGTGCGCGCATTATATAATCATATACATACTTATTCTACCCGGCCTTATAAGCTCGGGGCTCCATAATCGTCATACATAGATACATATACATAATTGCTCATAAGCATCTTTACTATTATCATTACTATCATCATCGTCATCATTAACGTCATTTCAATTACCATTATAGTCATCATCAATATCATTATCACTATTATCGTCATTCATTACATCTATCTTTATAGGCTTACTCGTTATATGAGGAACTTAGTACGATCGTATCACATCAAGAATCGTGAGCTTACTAGCTCGGAAGATCGAATCATTTGAAAGACATCATAGACTTATGGAAGATTTAGATGTTTGGCCAAAGAACCATGCCTTATGAAAGAAGGGTTAGCCTTACATACCTTTCCGTTCGACTATTTACCACTTGCACGTTCTCTTCAACGCTCGTGTTTCTACCTTCATTAAAGTCATACTATCATTAGAAATCGATAGCTAGCATGCATGACTAAAACTAGAGAAAATCGGACAGCATCTCCTTTATTTATAAGACATTCCTACTTAGCGTATACCAACTCCCAAACATCAATAATACATTCACAATACTATAACAATAGTCATTATTCATCCACATTACCCACATTTCTCAATTTACTTTCAATCACCCATATCCATGGTCAGAACACGTGGCTACGTTCATTCACATACATTGCCTATCTCATGTTCTCAACGTCATTTATAACATATTTATATCACAACACATCAAGAATCATGACTCGATTCAAGCTATTACTCAAAATGGCACTATTCCACATTCATGACCCATTTTTCTATACCCTTCTACAATCCAAGTATTTCAACTCTCAAATACCTTAAACAACATAGGAATACCATAAATTTTACCTTAGATGTTGTAGGAACAAGTCTTGGTTGGTAATACTTCACTTGAGCAAAAACCCTAGTTTCATCTCCAATGAGGTTTTCTTGACTTGAATGATCTTTAATGGGTTTTCTTACACTTGATTCACTTGGTTTATGTTGTTGATCACCAATAATCCTTAAATTCTCATGGAATAAATGTAGAGAGATGTTTTAGAGAGAAGGGGTGTGATATGGAAGTGAAATGAAATAAAACTTGGATCCTTATTTAATGAACCATTTCAGTCCCCGACCAGATATACGGACCAACATACGGTCCGTACATATTATACGGGTCGTATGTTTGGTCCAGAAAGGTATGACATTCTGGGATGATTATACGGTCCCAACATATGGACCGTATAATTTATACGACCAGTATGTTTTGTCGTATAATCCCAGTGATTCCGAAGCTTGTTTCGTCGACTCGTTTGATCTCCAATCCTTATGGAACCTTCTTAGCACTTGTTCAACACCTCAATACCAATCTAAGGGACGTTATCACTCTTTTCCAAGACATCATTAAATACTCATTAATTCATTAATCGTAATTCCCTCTCCGATACTTATCGTGTGCCTTGCCTTCTCTTGGTCAACTTTCTCGTCTGACATCGAATGTCTTTGAAATCTTACTTAGGGTTATCAAACGTCATTTCTTACTTATTGAAGTACCGTATGCTCGTACGCTTCACTAGTCTATTCACTTGTGCATCAACGGAAGATTTTTCGAGGTGTAACAAGTCTACTCATAATGCGAACGTCACAAAATTTCCAAGATATAACATTCCTCCCCCTTTAGGAACATTCGTCCTCGAATGTTAGGCTCTTAGGGATTCTACAAAAATTTGCCAGAGTTTCCCCTGTAATATGTCATTACCATCCTGTCACAGCAACCCAAATTATATATATCGCCTCATAGTGCTACAACAATAACAATAATGGCCACACACGACCAAGAAATCATCGAAAGAAAGCATTACATACCTAAGGACAATGGTGTCTCTGTTCTGAATCTCTCCTGGGAGTGGAAATAAATGTGGATACCTAAACTTCATATCTTCCTCAGCTTCCCAAGTCATTTCTTCCTTATTATTGTTTCTCCATCAAACTTTAACTGAAGCTACATCTTTGGTTCTGAGCCTCCGAACTTGTCTATCTATAATAGCAATGGGAAATTCTTCGTAGGATAGTTTCTCGGTAACCCGGACATCATCTACAGGTACAATTCTGGAAGTATCTCCAATGCATTTATGAAGTATCGTTACATGAAAAACCGGATGGAGTGACTCCAAATTTAAGGGTAGATCTAATTCATAAGCCACCTGGCCTACCTTGCGTACAATCTTATAAGGCCCAATATACCGAGGGATAAGCCTGCCATTTTTTACCAAATCTCATGTCGCCCTTCATCTGCGACACTTTCAAGAATACCCAGTCATTCACTTGGAACTCTAAGTCTCGTCGGCAATTATCTGCATAAGATTTCTGACGACTTTGAGCTGTTAATAATCGATCCTGAATAAGCTTTTCCTTTTCCATGGCTTGTTGGATCAGGTCTGACCCTATTATCTTAGTTTTTCCCACTTCGAACCACCCAACTGGTGATCTGCACTTGCACCCATGTAAAGCCTCATACGGGGCATTTGGATGCTGGAATGATAACTATTGTTATACGCGAACTCTATATGCTGTAAGTGATCATCCCAACTACCTCCAAAATCTAATACATATGCCCGTAACATATCCTCAAAAGTCTGAATGGTGCGCTCAGCTTGTCCATCAGTCTGTGGATGAAATGTTGTACTAAGACTCATCTGAGTCCCCAAACCTTCTTGGAAGGACTTCTAGAATTTAGCTGTAAACTGTGTCCCTCTATCAGAAATAATAGATACTGGAATACCATGGAGTCATACTATTTATCTGATATAAAGCTTTGCATAATCATCAGCTGCGTAGGTAGTTCTGATTGGTAGGAAATGAGCTGACTTCGTGAGTCTATCCACAATTACCCATATAGAATCATACTTACGCTGAGAACGAGGTAAGCCTGCGATGAAATCCATATTAATCACTTCCTATTTCTAAGTCAGAATTTCCATAGCTTGCAACAATCCATCGAGCTTCTGATGCTCAATCTTTACCTGCTGACAGTTAGGACATTGAGCTACGAATCCCACTATGTCTTTCTTCATTCCCTTCCACCAATATATAGATTTAAGATCATGATACATTTTTTTCGCTCCCGGATGAACAGAATAACAAGAACAATGGACTTCCTCTAAAATCTGGTGACGTAATCCTGCTATATCAGGAACACATAATCTGCCTGGACATCTAAGAACTCCATCTGCAGAAATTTCAAAAGATGACTTCTTCTTCTGAGGAAGTGTATTTCTGTAATGAACTAATATGGGATCCTCATACTAGCGTTCTTTTACCTCAACTACTAGTGACGAAACTGCTGAATTCTGAATGGTAACTCCCATATTGCCCGAGTCCATTACCCGAACTCCTAGGCTAGCTAATTGTTGGAGCTCACGAGCTAACTTTCTCTTCCCTGGCTGAACATCACATAAGCTTCTCATAGATCTACGGCTAAGTGCATCAGCTACAACGTTCGCTTTCCTGGGATGATATAGAATGCTAACATCATAATATTTCAATAACTCCAACCATCGCCTTTGCCGCAAGTTCAACTCTTTCTACTTGAAAATATACTGAAGACTTTCATGATCCATATAAATACCAACATGCACCCAATACATATAATGCCTCCACATCTTCAATGCATGAATCACAACAGCTAACTCTAGATCATGGGTTGGATAGTTTTTCTCGTGTTTTCGCAATTGCCTTGAAGCATAAGCAATAACTTTACCATGCTGCATCAATACACAACCTAACCCCATGCATGAAGCATCACAATACACCACAAAGCCTTCTGGTTTTTCTGGAAGTGTCAGAACAGGGGCCAAAGTCATCCTATCCTTTAGTTTCTGAAAACTGCGCTCACAAGCATCCGTCCATTGAAATTTGGCTGATTTCTGAGTCAGTTTCATCAATGGAGCAGAAATTGAAAAAAAGCCTTGAGTCAGTTTCATCAATGGAGCAGAAATAGAAAAACAGCCTTCTACAAATCTTCTGTAATAACCTGCCAAGCCTAGAAAACTACGAACCTCGGTAGGTGTAGCGGGTCTCAGCCAAGTCTTTGCAGCTTCAATCTTTTAGGTATCCACCCTAGGGCTGGGAATATTTCGGTTCAAACCGAAAAAATCGACCGAACCCAACTGAAGTTTATTTTGGTTTCGATTTTTCGGTTTATTCGGTTCGGTTCAATTTAAATTTATAAGATTTCAACAATTCAGTTCGGTTTTCGGTTTATGCAAAATTTAATTCGGTTAAACTGAAATCCCGAATTTTAACAAGCCATTTTTTCTTGAAACATATATATATATATATTGGGCTTCTTCCCATAGATAGCAAGACAATTTTTACTCGGTGTGGTTTCTTTTAAGAGGTAATTATTGATAATAACTACCTTTTAATTTATTTATATTTAGTAGCTACAATGATTTTGTAAATTAGCATTCGTAGCTATATCAAAATACATCAAGTTGGAGTGGTTTAACCCAGGTTCAAACCCAACCAACAACATTACTTTTCTTATATATTTTTCCTAGCTTCTTCTCCTTATATTTTGAGTGTATTTAAATGTATTTCGTCATATGTATCATCAAGTTGGAGTGGATGAAGTCGTTATTGGGCGTGGCTCTGCCCCTTCCCACCCAGGTTCGAACCCAGCCAACAACATTTCTTTTCTTACATATTTTTCCTAGCTTCTTCTCTTTGTATTTGAGTGTATTTTTTGTCATATGTATTTGACTCATATTGTATCTCATATGTATTTGGCCTAAGTGTCTTGTATCTGAATGTATATGAGCCAAATACATATATGAGATATTTGGCCTGAGTGTATTTGGCCAAGTCAAATACATATGAGATGATGTATTTGGCCAAATCAAATACATTAGCTACGAATTGTAATTTGACAAATGGTAGCTATGCATAGTAAGAGCCTCATATAAGATAGTTATATCTGTACTAAAGAGGCCCAAATCCCAATCCCAAAATAAAATATCCAACCCAATTATTAGCCCTTTTAGCTAATGATGGTTCGTGTTGTGACTGTGTTATATATATATATATATATATATATATATATATATATATATATATATATATATTTACATTGTATGTCTCTTTCTAGTCTCTCTATATGTGACGGCTTTGCTTCTGTTCAGATGTACTAATACTGTTACTGTTTCCTGTTTCCTATTTCCTCTGAGCTTAGAAAACATTGCTCGAATTTTAGCTTATGTTTGTTAAAAATTGCTTGAAATTGTCCAAACGTCTACTTGTGGCTGTGGGAAAGTTTCCATATCTAAACCGAACCGAATAAACTGAACCGAAATTGCAAAAACCAAACTGAACCGAAGTTATTTCAGTTCGGTTTCGGTTCCCATATTTTACAAACCGAAAACCGAAAAATCGAACCGAATTTGTGAAACCGAACCGACCGAACGCCCAACCCTAATCCACCCAAATGCCGTCAGCTAAAATAATATGTCCCGGAAAAGTCACAGAATTTAACCAAAACTCACGTTTCAAAAAATTTGCATATACCTCCCGAGCCTGAAGAACGCTAAGGACAGTATGTAAATGATCTGCATGCTCTGCCTCGGATCGTGAGTATACCAAGATATCGTCGATAAACACAAACATAAACAAGTCTAAAAAAGGCCTGAACACATTGTTCATCAAATCCATGAACACTGTCGGTGCATTAGTCAACCCGAACGACATTACTCGAAATTCAAAGTGGCCATATAGGGTTCTGAAGGCCGTCTTAGGAATATATTTCTCCCTAACTCTCACGTTGTGGTATCCCAATCTGAAGTCTATTTTTGAGAACCATTTGGCACCCTGCAGCTGGTCAAATAAATCATCAATTCTTGGTAGCGGATATTTATTCTTAATCGTCACCTTATTCAACTGCCTGTAATCAATACATATTCGCAATGATCCATCTTTCTTTCTTACAAACAATACAGGGGCTCCCCACGGCGACGAACTAGGCCTAATAAATCCTTTCTCAAGCAAATCCTTCAATTGCTCCTTCAACTCTTTCAACTCTGCAGGAGCCATACTATAAGGAGGAATAGATATAGGTTTAGTATCCGGCAGCACATCAATAGCAAAATCAATCTCTCGCTCTGGTGGAAGGCCTAGAAGCTCATCCAGGAATACATCTGAAAACTCATTCACTACTGAAACAGATTGAAAAGTTAGTGATTTGGCTTCTATATCTTGAACCCAGACTAAATGATAAATACAAACTTTAGCAATCATCTTCCTTGCCTTGAGATAGGAAATAAACCTACCTCTCGGAGACGCCGCATTACCCTTCCACTCTAAAACTGGTTCTCTGGAAATTGAAAATGAACTAGTTTGGTTTTATAATCAACATTGGCATAGTAAGAAGCCAACCAATCCATACCCATAATGACATCAAAATCTACCATTTTTAACTCATGTAGGTCAGCCATAGTACGATGCTTACAAATCGCAATCACATAATTTCTATATACCCGACTAGCTATCACTGGGTCACCGATGAGTGTAGACACTTCAAAAGGCTTAATTGGCTCAGGTTTCACCCCAATACCATCGGCAATATAGGGGGTAATATATGATAATGTAGAACCTAGATCAATCATTGCATACATATCATAAGAAGATACCGATATTATACCTGTGACAATATCGGGGGAAGACTCAAGATCCTGTCGCCAGCCAGTACATAAATACGGTGCTGAGGACTACTCGAACCGGGCGCTCCTCCTCTACCTCTACCATGACCAGCTGGTGTCTGTGAGCCTTGCCCCGGAGGGAGTATAGATGATGAAGAACCAGCTGCTGATCCTATAGGCTGAACCGTACCTCTACTACCTCGAAATGGACACTCACGCATAATATGGCCTACTGGCTGCAAGCATAACAAATATCCGAACCTAATCAGCACTGTCCCCAATGTAGCTTCCCGCACTGAGTATATTGTGGTAAGGGTGGTCTCGTCTGGCCTGAATCACCCCTATACTGAGAACCCGAAACTCTGAAATTTTGTCCCGGTCCGGAGTGAATAGGTCTATCAAATCTCTGGCTTGCAAATCATGGAGGTGCACTAGTCACTGAATGGCCTGAGTACCTAGAATACAACTACCTCTGCCCTCCTCTAAATTCACTAGTCGGACCCGAGGATCTAGCCCTCTTACTGTACCTCCTGTCATGCTCACGCTCACTCCTTTGCTGTTGTTGTCGTTCTTCCAAATTCTGGGCATGGGCCTGAATTGGAGAAATATCCATACCTTCTTGAAGTGAGGCTGTCAAGCACTTATTCATCAAATGCGGCCCCAAAGAAGAAATAAAAAAAAATACATTCAAACTTTCTAATTAATTTAGAACATAAAATAAAACTAAATAGATCCACTTCATTTATCACAATGACTTATATTTGTTCGATACACTGTTGTCAATATAAATATTGAATATTGAATATTGAAAAAAAAAATCAATTGAAAACAATAAAAAAATATTAAAAAAAGGACTTGTGTGACCATTTAAAAACTGGTGAACACGATCTCTCATATCGGCTAATATGGTCGGAGCATACCTGGCCAAAGAATTAAAATGAAGGCTATACTCCAAAGCAATCATATTTCCCTGTCTAAGATTCAAGAACCTGTCAGCTCTAGCCCATTGCACCTCTAGCGGTAAATAGTGTCAGAGGAAAGCATTTACAAACTCCTACAATACCGGTGAAGGTGCGTTGACTCCTCTAGAAGATATCCAAACAGTATACCAATGAACCGCAACATCCCGTAATCTATAGGAGGCCAACTATACTGATTCCACATCTGAAACATGTATCACCCGTAATGTTCTCAAAATTCCATCTATGAAGGTCTGCAGATCCTCATCCGGTTTCGACCCAAAGAATTCTAAAGGGTTCAAACTAGTGAAATCACGGGCTCTGGTACTGACAGCTCTATCACCATGACCCGTACTTTGCCGCTGGCCTTGAGCAGCGACTAACTGAGTCAGGAAATGGATGGCCTCTTTCACCTCTTGGCCTGAGGTATCTGGTCGAGGAACTGGGGGTGTTGGAGCTGGAGCTGAGGCTCCTTCATGCTCCTCTGAAGCAGGTGGAGTATAAGAGGACCGAGATGGAACCTCATTCTAGGATTTTCCCTCATCTACCTCTATAGGCTGTACCCGTTCAGTCCTCCTACCTGCTACAGTCTTACCCTTCTGTGCTGTTGTAGCTTTTCTCATCACAGGCATTGCTGAAAGCATAACGCGCAGTTAAGAAAAGGGAAACTCTTATTGTCACACCTTAACAATGGTAGGGCATGACGGGCACCTGACTCTCATCAAAGTCGAGTGAACCCTCATGCATTCGCTCTATCAAAACCTGTCAGTTCAAAAACTTTTAAGAACATAAAACTTTTCCAAATAGAAATAATTATCTTTATAACGATTATGAAAACTTTCAATCAAATAAGTACTTTAAACCAATTGAAATCATCTAAAATACATACTCTTTTAAAATCCACAAATGACTCAACTGACATCACTTTGTCGACATCTCGACAAACATACCACAGGACAATGTCTGCAGAATTCTATAAGAAGTAAACTGAACATTATGAGTCAGGACAGGGCCCTGACATACCTATAATTATACATATCTATACATGACTTAGCACAGCTCCAGAATGAGGTGGAACTTGCCAATCCCAGCTGACGTCCAAGCATCCTAGCTATACACTTAACCTTCCAAACAATCTGGGGCTGCGGGCATGAATGCAGCGTCCCCAGGCAAAAGAACGTCAGTACGGACAATGTTCTAAGTATGTAAGGTGGTAACAAGTCATAATCATAATTTGACTTAGGAGAGAAGAAATCACAATCTAACTCAATACCTGCAGCCTTCGCTGGAAGAAACATAAATGTGCACGTCTCAAAACAATCTTTAAGTAAATAATGCAATCCAACACACATGCCACTTCCGACGTATTAACAGAATGGTCACTTCGGACAACCGCTTCCGGCTAGTATCACAATAGTCCCTTCGGACAGCCGCTTTCGGCATAATAATGATGGCCCCTTTGGGCAGCCGCTTCCGACTTAATATCACCATTATATCAACACAAACTCAATCCACAAATATCAATTTCAATTCATATCATAAGTCACTAATCAATTCATCACAATCCAGTTATTAGCCTTAATCTTTCATAAGAAGTTATCAAATTTGTATCTCACTAGACTTAGGAGGACATACTTCCAGGTTTGAGGGTAGAATTGTAATGAAATTCTTACTACTTATATTCTACTCAATTTCATCTGATTGCCCTACCCAAAGAATAAATGATCATATCAATACAAAGGGATGATACTATGGAATGTAAACATAAATCGTAAATGAAATGAAGTAGTAAAATCTCGCACCCCCCTTCAGAGTGGTTTTAAAAATCAAACTTTATGTTTCCTTTAGTATAAAACTCATTTCCTCAAAATCATTAGTGAAACCATATACACAACTCAACTTGGCACCTTATGGGTGTTCCCTTCGGAACAGACTAGGAGTACAATATCAATAAGCCATCACAAAAAACATTTAGACCTTACTCGTCTAAGAATGGAATCATATGGAGTACATATAGAATGAATAACAACAAGAATCATGCCAAAGGAAGAACAATTTACCTTACATACCTCGAGTCTTCAATACGATCCAATAATGAACTCGCTGTAATTATTACGCCAACCCTATAACAAAGGTATATATGTATAAACTTAGGCGACGCTAGTATACCCCGTATCTCAAGAAATAATTCGGTTCTAAAATGAAACGGACAACATTTTCCCTATTTCACGACCATCACAATACAACCAACAAAACTAACAAATGTAACCACAACCTCTTCAAATCTTCCTTAAACTCAAATTACCAACAACACAAAGATATACAAGAACCCGTCCAATATGCGCTCATATACGAGATCTTTATACACCTTCTTCCTCTAAGTACAACAAGTATGTCAACATCAATGCAACCACAACAATATACTTAAGTAAACCCAACAATTTCCAACCACAAAACAACTAAGAAAATTACCAAACAGTCGATACAACAACAACTTATACGATTTCCCGCCATTAATTCCGTAGTTCTCA
The DNA here is from genome assembly GCF_019175385.1 of Lycium barbarum. Classification (NCBI taxonomy): domain Eukaryota; kingdom Viridiplantae; phylum Streptophyta; class Magnoliopsida; order Solanales; family Solanaceae; genus Lycium; species Lycium barbarum. The sequence goes on along the minus strand of NC_083347.1, from coordinate 109,362,185 downwards.
TCTCACAATTTAGTTATGACCTGGATGAATTTAAATATACCTAGGAGAGGAAGATTCTTACCTCATATGCCAAGAACTCCTCTTCTTCCACCTTATTTCACTTTAAAGAAGTCTCTGAAGTCTCCGATTTGCTATCATCCGGAGGAAATCAACGCGGGTATGCCTCTATGTTGTCCTTCGCGTTTTTGCTTCAACATAAGAGGATATATCTACCTCCAACGTTGCTGCTCTTATTTTTTTTCTCAAGGGGACTGTTCCTAATTTAATTTGAGAAGAAGGAAAATACATATTTTTCCATACTAGCTCAACGTTTGCTGGTCATAGGAATATTTACATATACATTCTCAAGAGATAAGTATATTCATCAATGGTAAGGCAATATATTAGTGGACCGTGGGGTCCACCCCCCTTTGCCATTACTTGAAAGAAATAATGTTTGGTCCTAAATGTGTCACCATTAGCTACATTTAAGAGTAAATAGTCACTTGGTCCTATTTTACCATAGTGGCACATGGATTACATATTCCTTAATAAAACTTATCCATTAATTGCTTGTCTCCCATGAGCTTCACATATTTAACCAATTTTACACATAATTAATTTTTTGATCTCAATTCACTTAAACACGAATCACTTTTAACACACTTTTTATACACCTTATCATAATCATGTGGTAGAGCTGAAGTCCATAGCCTCTTTATACACACACCAAATATTATTCTCGATCACCGTCGTCACACTTGTTAAGTCCTAAATTGTTTTGGGACCTCAAACTTTTATACACCGATCTCTTTATTTGCATACTTGAATAGGACCAAAATTCCATATAGTCCGCATAACTTGTTCAACTTAGAATAACTACTTATAACCTCAAAAATCATCTTGCCCTTGAACTTATGTCGATTAACTTATGACAAATCCAACGCACAAAAGTACGGGATGTAACACTTATATTGTGGCTCTATCACACGATCTATGATGAAGAAGAAGGTCATTCATTCCTAAATACCCGCAGCCTCTTGTTTATAAGTGTGACGCGCTTCACACCCATAAACAAGACTCTACTGGACACGGCTTGTAGACACACCCTAGGACGAACTGCTCTGATACCACTTTTGTCACGACCTAACCGGAGAGCAATGATAGGCACCCGGAGCGAACCTAACGAGCACCTCTCATCATACTCTCACAATCATATCTAAGTGAGCCACATGGATAACTCATAACTACCATGCACAACTGACACAAATTCCATCGGACAAAGGCACCTTTATATAAACATCATTAACTATGCCCATATATACACAAGCCGATAGGGCTATCAAAATGATATATAAAATACGAACCAACAAGGCTGAGGAATGTCCAACTAGACACATCTTTCTATGAGCCTCCACGAAAAGTACATAAAATCATAAAGACGGGACAGGACCCCGTCATGCCCATATATCTACACAAAAAGAATAACACCAACTATTGTAGCTCCAGGTCAAATGGAGCACCTCTATGCAATCACTGAGGAAGCAGCCTAAAGGTCTGGTCTGTCTCCCTATCTGCCTGTAGGCATGAATGCAGCGTCCACAAACAAAAGGACGTCGGTATGAATAATGTATTGAGTATGTAAGGCATGAATAGTAACATGATAAAAGCATGAAGAATAACACAAGATACATGGATCATTTATACCTAATAATTCCTCTTAAGACATTCATCATGCTTACTCAACCTTTCTATAAAGAAAACATTCCATACATACACATATAATGATACCATGACCGACCATGTAGGTTCGGTGTCAGCCATACCCGGCCATAACAAGGCTCGGTGTTGTCCATACCCAACTGCAGTGGTGCGCGCGCAATAGATATCATATCCGTCCATATAAGCTCGGTGTCACAAAATAGCTACATACATATAAGACATATATGAGTATCTAAAGGAAACATTATAACTCTATCGGGGAGACATAAAGTCGGTAACCCCTGATTCCCTATTGTGGAATCACCATCATCATCTTCATCATTATCATCATCACTATGGAGAGCTTCTATCCATAATACCTTAAGAATCTTGAAAGTCATGAACTTCTAGCATTTCTAGGAATATGACATTATGGATATCATATATGGGTTCAGAATAAGGAAATCATGCCTTTAGAAAGAAATGATTATCCTTACATACCTTTACGCCTTCTTAACTATTTAACGTTCTCCTCCAAAGTCCGCAAAATCTACATTCAAGACGATTCACACTAAGGTTAAGTATTGAAAACACTTCTAAGTGCAATTAACGAACTAACGAAATTTGGGCAACATTTCCCCTATTTTATCAACTTCCACCAAACTACAAATCAACTCCCAAGCAACAATAATAACTCTCACAATACCATATTCAAGAAGTTACATTCAATTCAATCTCAAATTTGTCCAAAATCCCTTTTTCAAGTTCATCTCATAGTCATCTTCTTCACTTCAACACTTTATAACTTCTCCACTTTAATTCTTTTCCTTTCCAAGGATTACTAAACCTTTACATCGAAGTAATTGATAAGTAATCTTCTATTAAATGTCCAAGTGTTTGTAGAAGAATTATGGTAAAGACTTGGCGGTCAAGTATGAAAGATTCCTTTCCATGTTTGTTGAGATTAGAAAGCCTTTTACATGTAATAAAAGCTGACTCAACTGGGCAATAATCTAAGTACAACACATAACCTTATTGCGTGTTATAGTCCAAAAAGGAAAGGTTTTGTCACTGACTTGTGGACCTTCGATTGTTATAAATGCCCGGTCTTGCCAAGAAGAAGTTTACGCTTCCACAAAGAGAGAATTCAGAATATAGAGCGAGGAAAAGACATATCTAAAATAGTCAAGAATCTAGGATTGTGTCCCTAGAGCAAGAAGAAGTACTGAAGCAACGATTTTATTGTAAAATGTTCTCCAGTTCACAAGTCTAGATATCTTTTATTAGGTTGTGGTTATTGAGTTTTATCTTTATCATCTTAGTTAGAAGCACTAAAGTAGATTCAAACATTGTAACTTCAAGTAGGAGTTTACTACTTGGAGATAGCTTGCTAGTCAGAGTTTGTGTAGCACGGCTGAGGTAGGAATTCAGTTGCAGAGTTTAAAACTTAATTTGCAGTTGGCTCAAAGTTGTAGTGGAGTTTGTGGAAAATTTTACAGGTTAGTAGGTCGGGGTTTTTATCTCCATAGTGATCTCGGTGGTTTACATGTAAATATCGTGTGTACTTCACTTACCTATTGATTAAATTTTGCAAGACGTTAGCATAGAACAGGTAGAGCACCGTGTTCCATCCTATAAGCAAAGATAGGATACGACATAGGATAGGAAGTAGGTCGTGCAACAAAACAACTTGCAACTTAAAGTTGTATTAAAAACATTTTGTATCAAACTTTAATGCTTCTAATTAAGCTGATAAAGATATAACTCGATGACTAACCTAATCAAGTTTTCTAGACTCAAGAACTGTAAAACATAAACTATGTTTTACAGATTCTTCAATCGTATTCTCGTACTAGGGGTACACACCTAGATTTTGAATTTTCTTTATATTTTCTGTGATCACTCAATATTTGAAATCTCTCTTTGTGGGTGCGCAAACCTTCTTCTTGGTAAGTTTGGATATATATACTATTGAGTGCACAACAAGTTTGCGAACACAAAACCTTCTTCGAGTAGGCCCGTGAGATATAATAGGGTTTTTGTTGAGTTTTGATTCTTGCATTTTTGGATCAACTTCATTATCCTTGCAGGAGTCTGAAGAACCTTGTTTAATTAAAGCAAGGAATCCTATAATATTAATTACTAAGTCTTTACCACAAAACTGCAAATTCTAGTTGCTGTAGGACTTGCGCTGGAACATGATCACGAACCTGTTTCATCCACCTGGCTCGTCCGCCTCTGAATCTCTGCACCGTCTCAGATGGAACATGTTCACGAATTTGTTTCATTATCCCCTTCTTGTTCATTTTTCTAACTCTATCTTGAGCCTATTTTTGTGATGGATGATGAAACATGTTGAAAGACCTCTTTCATAGCATCACGGTCTTTGCTTTGTATCTGTATTTATTCACTTAGATTTATTCATTACTGGAATAAATCATGTCTTCAGCATTGTCTAGCTCTTTGTTGAAACATGTTTGCTAACTTGGTCCATACGTTATGTCTGCAACTCTCTTTACTTGAGCAAAATACTTCAGAGTCATCGTCACCTTTTCTCCTCATGATATCTTTTCTCCTGATTCATTTATCAACTTCACCTGATGAATCTTTTTTATAGAACAAGTATGTGGATGATTCGTTCTCCCTCTAATATGATCATTGTACTTGTCTTTTCATTGACACACATGCTTGCAACGTGGGACATATGTATGCTGTTTTCTGTTGCTCTTTTGAAATGGTACATGTCTATGGACTTGTTCTAATCCACCCTGTGATGCTTACTTTTTCAGGCCTTTTACATTATGTAGAACCTCTGCTTCATCTCAACCAACTGTGTAGAATTGTTCAATTACTTTGTGAATTATCACTTGCATCTAGACGGAGTTTCTTTTCATTGTATGTTCACATTGTCAATCATCAAAACGTCACACATGGCTTTATGCCAACAAATTCCTCCTTTTTGATGATGAAAAACCCTATGCTCTTTATGCCATGTACAACCTATTCCAAAGAACTCGTATCTTCAAATTTGAACTAAGATTAAACCATGATAGTGTATGAGTCATAAAGCAAGTAAGCATAGTGATCATTTTCCCCCTTTTGGCATCATTAAAAAGTTAACTAAGATTACTGTCAGTAAATTTTAATCAATATTGAACTCATGGCCACTGGGGCTATCGCATATACACAAGATAAAAACATTTACTAATTTAAGTAAAAAACACATTCATGTCACACAAATAAGGCACTGATTTGTAAGATATGCAATAGCTTTTTTCGTTAACTTCAACAAGTACAATTCAAGCCTCTTGGGTACAACCATACACAGCAGATCATTGGAACTAGACTCTAAGATTTATACATGGATAAAATTAGAGAAAACCTAGTCACTTGAAAGTGAATGTGATTAATGTGGAGGTTACAATCTATGTCTTAGGGCATTATTGTTGGGAGGTGTAGAATGACTTTTGTTGGAAGGGGAGGATATCTCTTCATCATCTGTTTCCCTGTGATCTCTAGTTGAGTCAGCCCTTTCTCTTGGATAGATCTACATCTTTATCCACCCTTTTCCCCCCAAAAGACCCACCATCTCTTTGCACCGATTTTGCCCATGAGGACCAAGATCCGGACTGCTCTTCTTTCCTAGATGATAGAGGGTTCTTCTCTGTTTCAACCTTCAATACTTCTCCTTGAACCCTTATGTCTCCGTAGCTTATTATATCATTTTGAGATGAGCTAGCAGTTTCAAACAACTCATTTTCTAGAGGAGTTGTTGTACCACTGATCTTCTCCATATTCTCCCATGTTTAGGGTTTTTAATGTATTCCCTCTTTCTATGAGCTCCAACCCATTTTATTTATCCTTTCGCCTTTCCAGTTAGTGTATTATCCCTATAATACGAAAAGGTGGGTTAATAAGGGTGAAATTATAAGTATACTCTGATTTTGAGAAATCAAGGGAGTTTGTGGAAGAGCGAGGCTGGTCGGAACCTTTTGAGGAATCAAACTTTTTTTTTTCAATTTGGTTGTGTGCTGAGAGAGTGTAGTGAATGAGACTTAGATTAGTTATAGTCGGTTTATATAGTGATGAAGCGGGTAGCTGAATAGTCTTTTTTGGAAGAGACCGACTTGATCCACAGTTTTTCCAGGTTATCAGCATGACTCACTTTTTGTCTTCTCAATACACTTTTAATGACAACTAGACTAGACTAGGTGTTATATCTCGTATTTTTGAACCTCGGAGTATCTGCTGGGGTGGGGCCCACACACCGAGATTTTTTTTGGAACATCTGAAAAGTCATATGAATCACATATGTAAAGTTAAACACAACTCATGAAGTACCCTTGGACCAAATCAAACTGGAAACCCTCCAAACGAATATTTTTAAGAAAACGTTTTCGGGTGACCTGACTTTGGGGGGCAAAAACTGTATTATAAGTTTGGAATTTCGAAAATACCTTGAAATAGAAGTTGTAGATAATTGAATTAGCTTTCCATCCATAGGTCGTGGGTTCCCAGGTGACGTCGGTACAAGGAGTTATGAACGTTTTAAGGTCGAAAGGTCAGTGGGCTAGGCCCAACTCGGGAACAACCGAGTTGGCCCAAAAAAAAAAAAAAAAAAATTTAGGCCCAATGTTTAAGAGGTGGCCGGCCAAGTGAGGCCCAACCCATGACTTTAATGAGTATTTCCATGTGCTAATTAATTATAAAGGGATCAATATCCCTTAGAAGGTTCAAGAGACTTAGAAGAGAAAGAAGAGCAAAAAAAGAAGACCATTTCGGGTTTGAGGTGCAAAAATTCACCACCAAAAATCTTGCTCCTAAAATTTTTCTTTTGTGGTTTTCCTACTAAGTTAAGGTTCCTTTGTAACTTGGTATAGTTGGATTGGAGTGGGGAGCATTAGAATCACCAAAGTGAGCATATCTCCAAGTGAAGAAGACTTGAAGAAAAGGTAAGAATTTCTACCTTTTTATTGTGTTATGAAGTTTTGTTTGTGTTGTAGTATGTAGAAATGTGTTGATTATATGGAAAAATGGAAGTTTGTAATGTGGGTTTGGAATTGGAGGTGTAGCCGTGTGTATATATATGTTGTATAGCCAAAATGTATAGAATTCATGTTGTATTCTAGTTGTGAATGTGATGGAATTTATGTTGAGAATGAAAGTGGAATAAATTTGATTGAATGGAGAAAAATAGCATATGGCCGTGTGGTGTATTTGACTTGGGAATGAAATGGATTAAGTTTGTTTAGAGTATTGGAGTGTTGTTGTAATGCTTGATATGTAAATGAAGTTAGAATGATATAAGTTTGTATTGAATTGGAATGTAGAAACTTATGTCGTTTTAGTATGATTTTCCGACATTAAGGAAATGAAGTTGTTTGGTTGCTAATAGTAATGATCAGTGATGAATTTGGAAGTTGAAAACTTGTTATGAAGTTGTATGCCAAAGATTTGATGTTTTGCATAAGTTATGATTTTGGCGGAAGATTGTATATCATGTATATCGAGTGTATATCTTAAGGAAAACGATATGAAAAGTTTCTAGAACTATATGGTGATGATCATGATGGTTGTTGAATATGAAATTATTGATCTTAGTTGAAAGTTGGGTTGAATTGAAGATTATGTCAACTTGTGAGAAAAATGACTAGTTGAAGGATATTTGTGTTTTTAATGTTCATTGTTAATATTGATGTTGTCGTTTGGGTTGTTGTTAATGATTTCTAGCTGAGTTGAATTCTCGGGGTGCCATATGTATAGGGGAAGTGCTGCCGAAATTTCGGTAGCCAAATATGCTTAAAGTTGAAATAATGGCATTAATAATTTACAATTGGTAAACTTGACCAATTGCAGTTTTTCGACGAAACGGGAAGTGAGTTTGGAAAGGCTTAAGGAGCGCGAAAGGTATGTAAAGCAAACCCAATTCTTCCCTTGGCATGCCCTTAGTGTATTAGGGTCGGATCCGGGCCTCGAAGGACCTCTTGGCCCTCGGAATCCGCAAGACAAAATTTCAGTTTTTCCTTCAGTAGAATTGAACCATTTTGATACGCTTTTTCTGAAATTATGCAATTGTGCTCTAAGTTACTCAGAAAGTCATAGAATGTTTGTATAACCTTCGTAGATGATATTATATGTTTAGAGGGCACAATTTGAGCCCGCCACCTTATTTGTTCTGAGGCGGGCCCACTATTTACGTTTTTGCCCCTAATGTGTTAAAGCTTCCTTTTTAAGCGATTTTTGAAAGAAATGTTTTAATTACCCTACTAATCGCTTAACGAATATTATTTTAAATATTCTGTTAAATATTATAAATTATTTTGACACTCGGAATGACTTCGGGAAAGTTATACTTCTGTAATTTATTATGATATCCGAAATACATTTATTATGATTCCGTCCGACCCCATTGGATTTGTTTGTCTTTGATACGCTTCATCGAGTCTTTGAAAGCATTTATTATATTTTTAAATTGCATTAGTCTCTCACTACTCCATTCGTGGATGTCCCAATGTTTCCCACACTGAGCCCGGACCAGGATATGTTGTCAAGCGTAATTCTCTGCATTGTTCGCCGCGTCCCGATGTGAGGGTCAGGTATACGCGTACATGGGTCTGTGGAGTATGATGTGCCATGTCCGCCTATTCTGTTCTGATCTGTTATGGCCATTTTGATATGACATTATATGATACGGGGCCACGCCCCTTTTTCTGATTCCTCTGTATAGTGGCACCAGCGTCGGGAGGGTGGCCACATTCTGTCTGCCGAGTCTCGTGGCAGGGACCGGATATGATATGATATGACATATGTTTCTGTACGCATTCTGTCTGTTTTGGAAATATGCATTTGACACTCTGGATTCTGTACTCATTTTCTGTAACCATTATGATTTGACTTCTGTGATTCCGCTTTACATATTCAGTACATATTTCGTACTGACCCCCTTTCTTCGGGGGCTGCGTTTTCATGCCGCGTAGGTACAGACGACAGGTTTGCTGATCCGCACGTTTAGGATCCCATTTATGCTATTTTGGGGCGCTCTCTTCTACAGAGCCCATCTTTTGGTACAGTCTGTCACTGCTATCTGGATATGTACTTTGTTCAGGGTATGACGGGGCCCTGTCCCGTCTTATGATTATGATATGTTCTGTAGAGGTCTGTGGATACATCTGTGTGGGTTCTGTACATATGTTTGGGATGTTTTGGTTTTATGACAGCCTTATCGGCTTCTGTGTGCCAAGTCTGCTTTTCTGCTAAATTCTGTAGCATCCACTAATGTTGCTATTACATTACATTATTTTGATAATATGCTAAATTGGGTATCGGGTACGTATAGGTACCCAGCTAGGGCACTGGTCGCGGCCCACGTAGTTGGGTCGTGACAAAAGTGGTATCAAAGCAGTTCGTCCTCGGAATGTCCACAGACCGTGTCTAGTAGAGTCTTGTTTATCGGTGTGTTGTGCACCACGCCTATAAACAGGAGGCTACAGGGCATTTAGGATACTACCCTTCTTTCTGTCTTAGATCGTGCGATAGAGCTGTGTTATCAGGATGACCCCTCCCTAACGAGTGGCTATATTTGCAGATATGCCTCCAAAAAAGGCAACCGCGGCCCAAAAGGCCAAGTCAGCAGCCTTGGGAGAGACTAGCCGGGTCCAGAGGATTACCAGGGCCCAGGCACATATTGCTCCAGGGACTTTGCCCCAGACAGAGGGTTCGTCTACACCGCCACTCGTGGAGGAGATTGGGGCGGCCGCAGCCGCAGATCGGGGGGCGGCTCCACCGCCAGCTCCCGCAGTTCCAGTACCTGAGCCTCCAGCTCCACGGCCAGGCACTGAGGATCAGTCTATGAGGGAGGCAGTCCAGTTGCTGACGAGACTTGTGGCAAGACAGGTTCAGGGGCATGGACTGGGAGGTGACCGGGCGGTCAGACGTGATAGTTCGAGAGCCCGTGAGTTTTTGACTTGTAACCCTCCAGAGTTCTTCGGGACAAAGCCCGAGGAGGATCCCGAGGAGTTTATCAGGAAGATGCGACGCACTCTAGATTTGATTAATGCTTCCGAGACAGAGTCAGTCGCGTTAGCTTCGTACCGGTTATATGATGTGGCGGCAAACTGGTACGAGTCATGGGGGCTATCCAGGGGGGACGGCGCTCCTCCAGTAGCTTGGGGCGATTTTTCTCAGGCATTTCTTGGACATTTTCTGCCCCCAGAGTTGCGACGAGCCAGATCTGATAGATTCTTATTATTGAGGCAGAAGGGCCGCAGTATCCGGGACTATAGTTTGGAGTTTGATTCCTTGGCCCGATATGCACCTACTGTGGTGGCTACTGTGGCGGACCGGATGCACAGATATATTATGGCGCTGGATCGGTATTTTGTTGATAGCTGCTTAGTATTGGCTGCTCAGCCCGGTATGGACATTGCCCGTATCCAGGCCCATGCCCAGGGCATGGAGGATCGGGGCAGAGGAGGACACCAGCCTGACAGGGGCCAGGATCGGAGACAGCCCAAGAGGGCCAGGTCATCTGGAGATTTTCGGGGCAGACAGCCCCAACAGTCGCAGCAGCCTAGCAGATTTCCATCTCAGCCGGCGCAGAGCGCGCCTCCCCAGCCTACAGGTCGCAGATTCGATAGCCCAGGGTATTCAGGAGCAGGCCAGAGCTCCAGGGCTTCAGGTTCGCGGACAGATAGGGGTTCTGGTCAGATGAGGCCACCCAGGGTTCAGTGTTCTTTTTGCGGCAGAAACCATACGGGAGAGTGCTACAGAGCCACCGGTGCATGCTTTTCTTGTGGCCGTCAGGGCCATTCTGTGAGAGATTGCCCGTATAAGGGTAGTTCGGGTGGTGCAGCGCAGCCTACAGGATCAGCCGCTGGGTCTTCATCTTCGTCAGTGGATATGCGCCCTACGGGGCAGGGTATTTCGGCACCAGCGGGTCGCGGCAGAGGCCGTGGTGGAGCTTCTGGTATTAGCGGTCCTTCAAACCGCATTTATGCTTTGGCCAGCCGCCAGGATCAGGAGGCATCTCCTAATGTCGTTACAGGTACTTTATTGGTCTTCTCTCGGTCTGTGTATGCATTAATTGATCCAGGTTCGACTTTATCATATATTTCACCCCTTGTTGCCGGTAAAATTGGTATTATGTCTGAACCTATAGAGCCATTTGAGGTAGCCACGCCGATAGGGGATTTTGTTGTAGCGAAACAGGTTTATAAAGACTGTTCTGTGATCGTTTGTGACCGTGACACTAAGGCAGATCTGGTAGAGTTAGATATGACTGAATTTGATGTTATTATGGGTATGGATTGGCTAGCTTCCTGTTACGCTAATGTTGACTGCCAGAATAAGGTGGTTCGCTTCCAGTTTCCCGGGGAGCCAATTATAAATTGGGCTGGTAATACAGCATCGCCGAAAGGTAAGTTTATTTCATACCTTAAGGCAAAGAAAATGATCAGAAAGGGTTATATCTATCATCTGGTTCGGGTGCAAGACTTGGACGCCGAGACGCCGACACTTCAGTCAGTCCCCGTGATTAATGAGTTTCCAGATGTTTTTCCCGACGAGCTTCCAGGTCTTCCTCCAGAGCGGGAGATAGACTTCTCTATTGACTTACTCCCAGACACTCAGCCTATCTCTATTCCTCCGTATAGAATGGTGCCTGCAGAGTTAAAGGAGTTGAAGGAGCAGCTGAAAGATTTGTTGGATAAGGGCTTCATCAGACCCAGTACTTTGCCTTGGGGAGCCCCGGTATTATTTGTGCGTAAGAAAGACGGGTCGTTGCGTATGTGTATTGATTATCGGCAGCTGAATAAGGTAACTATAAAGAATAAATACCCCCTCCCCAGGATTGATGATTTGTTTGATCAGCTGCAGGGCGCTAAGTGTTTTTCGAAGATAGATCTTCGATCCGGTTACCACCAGGTGCGAGTACGAGAGGCCGATATCCCTAAGACAGCTTTTCGGACCCGATATGGGCATTACGAGTTCAGGGTTATGTCTTTTGGGCTGACAAATGCTCCCGCAGTATTCATGGATTTGATGAACCGGGTATTCAGGCCATTCTTGGATATGTTTGTAATTGTATTCATTGATGATATCCTGGTTTATTCTCGGTCTGAGGCGGAGCACGCAGATCATCTGAGATCGGTATTAGGGGTACTCCGGCATCAAAAGTTATATGCGAAATTTTCTAAAGTGCGAATTCTGGCTGTCTTCAGTGGCTGCGCTCGGCCTGCCCGTCGCTCTGAGGATGAAATGCGGTGCTCAGACTCACCTGAGTCCCTAGTCCCTCCTGAAAAGATCTCCAGAAATGCGCCGTAAACTGGGCGCCTCTGTCAGAAATAATAGATATAGGAACTCCGTGAAGCTTCACAATCTCCTTAATATAGAGCCTGGCATAATCCTCGGCGGAATAGGTAGTCCTGACGGGAAGAAAATGGGCTGATTTCGTCAGCCTATCAACGACGACCCAGATGGAATCATACTTCCGTGGAGTGCGAGGCAAACCTGTAATGAAGTCCATATTAATAACCTCCTACTTCCAAGTCGGGATTTCCATCTCCTGCAACAGTCCACCAGGCTTCTGATGCTCAATCTTGACCTGCTGACAATTAGGGCACTGGGCGACGAACTCTGCAACATCCTGCTTCATACCGTCCCACCAGTATAAGCATCGGAGATCATGGTACATCTTCGTAGACCCAGGATGGACCGAGTAGCGAGCATAATGTGCCTCGCTCATGACCTGCTGCCGAAGGCCTGCAATATCAGGTACACACAGCCTGCCTCTGTATAACAAAGTGCCGTCCGGTGAAAACTCGAACGGAGTCTCCTCCTTATCATAGGCTGTGTCCCTGTACCGAGCTAAGACAGGATCTTCATATTGACGCCTTTTAATATCGTCCCTGATGGATGACTCAGAAACCCCTCGAACAGAAATCCATGTATCTCCAGAATCGGCCAGACGAACCCCGAGACTAGCCAACTGCTGAATATCACGGGCTATCTCTCTCCTGTCTGGCTGTAAGTCGGCCAAACTGCCCATAGACTTCCGACTGAGTGCATCCGCAACAACATTAGCCTTACCCGGATGATACAGAATATCTACATCATAATCTTTCAGAAGCTCCAGCCACCTCCGCTGCCGCAAATTAAGCTCTCTCTGTCTGAAAATATACTGGAGACTCTTATGATCAGTATAGATATCCACATGAACGCCATATAAATAGTGTCTCCATATCTTCAGAGCATGAATCACCGCTGCGAGCTCCAGATCGTGGGTAGGATAATTCTTCTCATGCTTTTTGAGCTGCCGGGAAGCATACGCTATAACTCTGTCGTGCTGCATCAATACACAGCCTAACCCCATGCCAGAAGCATCACAATAAATAACATACCCGTCCGGTCCCTCTGGAAGAGTCAGAACTGGGGCTGTAGTCAGCTTCTCCTTCAGCAACTGGAAGCTCCGTTCACAAGCGTCAGACCACTGGAACTTAGCTCCCTTCTGACTCAGCCTTGTCAAAGGCGCTGAAATCGAAGCAAACTTCTCCACAAACCTCCTGTAATAACCTGCTAACCCCAGGAAACTGCGTACCTCTGTGGGCGTCGTTGGTCTGGGCCAATTCTTCACGGCCTCAATCTTCTGTGTGTCCACCCGGACACCATCAGCTGCAATAACATGCCCCAAGAATTCTTTCGGCTTGTATGTATGTAAATGTACAGAGTTCATGACGTCACCCCCCTTCATGAGGCAGTATGAGATCAGTTTAAGTCGCTTATGGGCTCTTGATGTTCAGTATGGTTCAGATAAGAGTATAGGGGTGTTTGGTCACTAGAGGTCAGACACTCGTCACGACTCATCAGTTTGGGTCGTGACAGAAGTGGTATAAGAGCAATTCCATCTTAGGGTTGTCTACAGACCGTGTCTAGTAGAGTCTTGTTTATGGGTGTGTTGTGCACCACACTTATAAACAAATGCTGCAGGACATTTAGGAAATTTTAATTCCTTCTCTCTTAGATCGTGCGATAGAGCCATGTGTTAAGAGTTCGCCCTCTAATGATTTGTTCTGATTTCAGCGATGCCTCGCAAGAAAGCTACAGCTGCCCAGAAGGGCAAGGGAGTGTCTGGTGTGGCCACTAGCCGTACCCAGCGGACTACTGGGACTCGGGATGAGATTCGGAGTAAGAGCCCATCTCAGACTTCACATACCCCGCCTCCAGCACCTGCCCTAGTTCCTCACCCAGATGCACCGGGCCAGGATGTGTGGGATGTTGTACAGTTATTGACTAGATTGGTAGCCGCTAATACACTCAACTTACACCTATTAATGGTATAACCCGTACGTTGTCAAATATAGTAACCCAACGAGGTTGGGGTCGAATCCCACAGGAAATATGGTGTGAAAAGGTTACTAAAGTCGTAGGATGCTTAATTTAGGTCTAATGTCTTAATCTGAGGATTTCTGTGAAAGTTTGGGTTTTTATGACTAATTGCTAACGAATTGCTCTGGGTTGTAATTTATGGTAAAAGAAACCAAGGTTGTGTCACCTTTAGATAAGGTGTATGATCATGGGTATTGATCTTGATATACTTCTAATGGATCATTATATGAATGCACTTAACCTCTATGTGAATCTCTACTATTTCTCAATAAATAAAGATTATCTCTTTCTATGATTTTCCCAATTATAAGAAAGTAACTATGAAGAACGATTAATTATGCCAAGTAAATTCTTCTTATTCCTAAGTGAATTTATTAAACAAAGTTTAAAGCTTTGAGTCCTTGTTATTTATTCTTACCAACCCTAATTATTTTCCCAAATAAATCAAGGTTTATGGCTTTAATCAATATTTGCAACCATTAATTATGAATGAATAATGAAGAATAAATAAACCCTAATAATCCATTATGTGTATATCAATCTAAAAACCCAATCACAAAACACCCATCATTGGGTTCACAACCCTAGTAAGGGAATTTAGCTACTCATGACAAAGAACAAGAAATAAGAAATTGAAGAATTCATAATTGCTTACTTTGGAAGAAAAGAGGAATTGATAATACTTGAATTGATGTTTGAGTCTTAAAAAACTAGAGAATATTTGATGTTCTAAGTGAAGAGACAAAAATCTAATAACTAATAACAATAAAAACCCTACAATGACTATTTACATGTTCTGAAAACGTAAAAGTTACAGATTTGCACTTTGGTCCCTGTCGCTACAAAATACGGTCTGTAAATTGAAATACGGACCGTAAACCAGTTTACGGCCAGGTCTTCCTTCAAGACTTGCAATCTCTTGAAATACAGACCGTATTTTGATTTACGGTCCGTCTTCTGCATAGTCGTCTTTCAACTTCCAAAACTTCGACTTTCTGCCAGATGCTTGAATGGTTAAATACGCTTTGAAATACGGACCGTAAAGTGGAATACGGTCCGTAAAAGTTGTTCGTAAATCACCATTTCCTTAGCCTGCCTTTCTGGTTCTTCTTATTCTTAAATACACCCATGGAACACGGCCCGTATTTGAGAATACGGTCCGTAAACTGAGTTTACGACCACTTCTGCACTTTTAACTGTTTTCATTCCAAATCTGTTCCGTTACCTAAAACATACTAAAAACACATTTAACAGACTCTAACTTGCTTAAAAACAAGTAAAACTTCTCGTAAAAATGCCTTGAATGTGCCATAAATTCCCGGCACATCAACACCCCCAACTTAAAGTCTTTGCTTGTCCTCAAGCAAGCCATACAATACCACGACTCAATCTAACACCTAGATATCACAGAGTAATAGTGTCTACATTGGTTTTGACTCTGACTACTGGCATGCATGTTTTTCTTCCAAGGACCTCCCCTCCTGCCCCCGCACCCGCCCCCAAATTTTCTATTTAAGAGCAATATACACAACTCAAGAACACTAGTACTAACGATGAAGCTTCAATGCATGACATTACGTGATCGAACATATTATGATGCACACAAACACTACTTTAGGAAGTCACTTTATTTTGCTCAATTCTTATCCTTATTCCCTCACATAGACCAAAGAATGTCCCAACACACATATATACAACAGAATGGGATGAAGAAGAAAGAGAAGAGAAAATCACTCACACTCACAAAGAAATTCATATGTACACATGCAAATACCATAGGCTTGCCCTTATTTTCTATGTTTTCATCCTAGTCTGGTTCAATTGTGATCACATTAGGACTTGTTTTGGCTTGTAATGTAGGCTTAGGGACGGGTAGGATACTTTTTGGATATTAGTGATTCACCCTCCTTGAACACTACAACATCTCTTTACCTAAATTCACCTCTGTTCTTTCCAACCCTTTATTTTCTTTCAAGTTTTCGACCTCGATGTGGTTTTATTCCTAACCCACTTACAAATCTTTTTGTGTTACAATCTTCTGATTTTTCTCTTTTTTTTCTTCTTATATATGCAACTACCACATCGAATATCTACTAGCAACTCCACCACCCCCAACTTATGTTTTTAACATCTACTCCACATTTAATTCACCCCCATCTTAGACATTTTGCCTCATCTATCTAGTAGCATCAAGGAGGGAACGGGTGCGAAGATGGATTAATTTGCACAAAGGATAAGGTTTCAAAATTGGCTAGCCAAGAAAAAGGTTAAAAGGCTCAAAAAGGAAAACTAGGGATATTTGAAATTTTTGGTAAGACTTATTTAGACAAAGTGACTATTTACACAAAGAAAGCCTAAGATCATCTCACAACCAAACTAACTTTCAGATTTCAAACACGACCAACTGGGAATGTTCTAGATTATACATGCATAAACAGAACCAAACTAACAACTCACACACACATTGGCATAAGGACAATTATTTTTACACTTGTGACCTCCTAAGTAGTCATTCAGCACACACAATACCTCAATAATTAGAATGTCATATAAATAATCAATCATGTCAACCAATAACACTTCTAAGTATGCATTTTTTTGATTTTCGAGGGGTCCAAAATTTCCACAAACCATAACCACATGCCGTTAGTTATAGAGCAACACCAACTAATTCAAAACTACTCTATTCAACCTAAGCAACAACTTAAACATGCCAGTTTCAACAAAAACAAAATCCCTCAGGAAAAGCACTCTGGCAAAGAAAAGCCGAGGGGGTTCCTAAACATATATCTACAATACAACAGTACCAACACTCCCACCCCCAACAGAAAATTCAAGCACTGTCTTAGTGCACCAATTATAAGAACAAGGGAAAGAGGTTGTACCTTGGTGCCCTAGGCGCTATGCGTATCTCACGACTAGCCCGCTGCATCAGGCGGCTCGACTAAAGACTCAAAGATGGCCTGTTGCATCTCCTTTTCCTCCATCTTCTTCAATCTCTTGGCCAACTCCTCGGGGTCCTCAGATGTCTCACGGACCCTCTTTCCTGTATCTCGCACACGGGACTTGGCATCCTCCGCCTCCTCCTCATAATCCATCAGATCTCGCACCTTAAACGTACTAAGCAAAGTGGCACGTAGTGCTGGAGCTGGTGCGGCTACTGTACCTTGCGCTTTGAGCTCCTCAAGCTCCTTCTTTAGCTTATCCAACTCACTCCTCAATGAGACAGACTCCTCACAGGGTGTGGTATGCTCTCGAGTCACCAATTTCGACTCAAAACTATCCAGTCTAGCCTGATACAATTCGTGCTTTTTCTCTAACTTCGCAGGGATATCTGTGGCCGCCTCTGTAACTAACTGTTGCACTATTTTCCCCACTTTCAGCTTAAAATGTTGCAAGATTTTCCCTACCTGCCTTTCAGCCTTCACTGCCTTGAATGCAATATCGTTGTAATTAGCATGGCTGAAGTGAAGCAACTCCAACTCTGGATCGGCAGGCTCGGCTGACTCAGCAGCAGTGGAAGACCCCGAAGGAGGGCCCTGTGTGGCCGGAGGTAGTGGTGGAGTCCTCGCTCAGAAGTACCTATCTCGGCTACAGGAGTCGGTGTATATGCGGTATCTGGGACACCTGTAGTAGGAGCATCAGTCTCAGTAGCAGCAGCACCAATATCGGGATCTACTAGCTCAGTCCCATAAGCATGGCTCGGACTCAACTCTAACTGAGTGTCTTCGTCATCACCGGACTGATCTGCCTCTTGGTCATTCTTGCCCGACACCTTATTCTTCCTCCAATCTCTCACATGGGCCGCTGTGATGGTGCCTTCCCATTCCGGAAGCTGAAATATCTTTGCCCGTCTACACAATTTCGTGATAAGACACGAAAATATCATGTTTTGGTTGGGCTTGTGTGCCCTCACATGTAGCTCCTCAGTAATGAGCTCTCCAATATTCATCGGGTACTTTGACATCAACGAGGCAATAGTGACTTCTTGACTGGTGGAGAGGGTATTATCTGCCTGGGTTGGAGTGATCCTGTACCTAAGCAACGTCCACCAAAACTTAGCTTCCGTAGACAAACAACTCTTAGCAATCTTGACTTTCCCATCATTTGTCCATTTTTGCTTATTTGGCTCAGATATGATAATAGTGGCAGTCCATTCCCTCACAGTTTTCTTGTCTTTCCTTTCCCTCTTGTCTAGGTACAGGCTTAGATAGGTAGGTGCCACAAAATTATTTCCGAATAGAACTCTGTTGATGTTTTTGGAGGAAATATCGACAAGTAAGTTCTGGACTGTCACACTCTCCAACATGGGTATTTGATGCCAAGCGCGACTCGGTTTCTTCATCGACATCAACACAGCCCCATATGATGCATAGAATTCCCTCACAATGTGCGGAGCATACTCTCCCAGTTCATGAGTGAAAACATCCAGCTTGTACATCTTGACGGTCTCGTCCAGCTATGGATGAGCTGAAACACCATCGAAAATCAGTCCCCGCTCCTTAAATATTTTCCTCTGTGGCTGTCGCCCAATTTATGTCCCGGCCATCCATTTATCATACAAATTATTTGACCCTTTGACTGAGAATCTGAGTTTTTCTTCCTCCAGCTGTTTGGTCCGGATGACTAATTTACGACCCTCTGGCGGTGTACCATCATCCGGAGCATTACAGGCACTTGGCCCTTCTAAGACACTCTCCTATTCCGTTTGGTGGGCTGCCCCCCTGCTTGATACTTCAGCGTCAGAATCCCCCTCTTCAGACTAGGAGGCTTCCGACGCAGACTTGGACAGGGTGATGGTTAGGGGCGTAGATGGCCTTGCCAATGTGCCTTGCGTGGGGGCCCCTCTGATCTTTGGTGGCGGTATAACTTCTACGCACTCGGATCCTAATTTTTCCCCTTCCGAATTAGAGGGTTCATCTATCAAATTAAAGTCCGAGCGCACTTCCTTTCTTGTGCCTTTGCGTTTGGCCCCCACTTTCCTTGCATTATTTTTCTAAACGATTCCTGCAAAAGCCATATCATATTAGCTATAATGGAACAACCAATCAAAAATAAAAACAAAATAATTGTATGATACGCTCAAATTACACCTATAAATGGTATAACGCGGACGTTGTCAAATATAGTAACCCAACAAGGTTGGGGTCGAATCCCACAGGGAATATGGTGTGAAAATGGTACTAAAGTCGTAGATGCTAAGTTCTAGGTCTAATGTCTTAATCCGATAATTTGTGTAAAAGTTGGTTTTTCTATGACTAGTTGCTAAATTATTGCTTTGGTGAATATTTATGGTAAAAGAAACTAAGGTTGTGTCCCCGTCAGATAGAGTGTATGATCATGGGTATTGATCTTGATATACTTGTAATGGATCATTATATGAATGCACTTAATCTCTATGTGAATCTCTACTATTTCCCAATAAATAAAGATTATATCTTTCAATGATTTTCCCAAATATAAGAAAGTGATTATGAAGAACGATTAATCATGCCAAGTAAATTTCTCCTATTCCTAAGTGAATTTATTAAACAAAGTTTACAGCTTTGAATTCTTGTTAATTATTCTTACCAACCCTAATTATTTTTTCAAATAAATTTAGGGTTTATGGCTTTAATCAATGTTTGCAACCATTAATTATGAATGGAGAATGAAGAATAATTAAACCCTAATACTCCATTATTTGTATATCAATCACAAACCCAATAAGAAAACACCCATCATTGGGTTCACAACCCTAGTAAGGGAATTTAGCTATTCATGACCAAGAACAAGAAATAGAAAATTGAAGAATTCATAATTGCTTACTTTGAAAGAAAAGATGAATTGATAATACTTGAATTGATGTTTGAATCTTCAAAAACTAGAGAGTATTTGATGTTCTAAGTCAAGAGACAAAAAAAATATAATAACTGATGTCTATTAAAAACCCTACAAAGGCTATTTATAGGTTTTGGAATTACAGAAGTTTCAGATTTGCACTTTAGTCCCGTCATGGAGAAATACGGTCCGTAAATCACTTTCCGGACCGTAAAATTGGCTTATGCCCAAGTTGGCTGCTCAGTTGTGTGCAACTTCCCCTTTTGAAATACGGACCGTAAAGTAGTTTACGGTCCGTAAACTGCATGGTCGTAATTCAACATCCAATACTTCGACTTTCTGCCAGATGCTCAACTGGTTAAATACGTGATGGAATACGGACCATAAACTGAAATACGGTCCGTAAACCTAGCTCGTAAACCACCATCTTCTCAGCTTGACTTTCTGGTTCTGTTATCCTTAAACATGACCATGGAATACGGCCCGTATTGTAGAATACGGACCGTAAACTTCAATTTACGACCTGGTTCTGCACTTCAACTGTGATTATGCCGAATCTGTTCCTTTACCTGAAAAACACTAAAAACCACGTAAAATCACATAGGCTTGCTTAAAAACAAGTAAAACTTAGATTCAAAAAGCATCGATTGTGGCGTAAAACCACGCCGCATTAACACCACCAACTTAAAGTATTTGCTTGTCCTCAAGCAGGCCATACCACACAACGACTCAATCTAACACTTAGATATCATAAAATAACAATGTCTACATCGGTTTTGACTTGGAACTTTTGGCATGCATGTTTCCTTCCAACTGACCACCCCAACTATAATTTGTAAAGAAACATACACACTTGAAGACCGTTATGACTAACCATGATGCTTCTATACATGCCATCACATTATCGACCTGCTTTTGTGCACACAGACGCTACTTTCGGCAGTCACTTTATTTTGTTCAATTCTCATCCTTATGCCCTCACATAGACCAAAGAATGTCCCAACACACATATATACAATAAGAATGGGACGAAGATGAAAGAGAAAAGAAAACACTCACACTCACAAAGAAATTCATATCTACACATGCAAATACCATAGGCTTGCCCCTATTTTCTATGTTTCCATCCTAGGCTCGTTCGGTTGTGATCACATTAGGACTTGTTTAGGCTTGTAACGTAGGCTTAGGGACGGGTAGGATACTCTTTGGGTATTAGTGACTCACCCTCCTTGACACTACAACATCTCTTTACCTTGATTCGCCTCTTTTCTTTCCAACCCCTTTTATTTTATTTCACATTTTTCGACCTCGATGTGGTTTTATTCCTATCCAGCTATCAATTCTTTTTGTGTTTAAATTTTCTGTTTTTTTTTGTGAACTACCACATCGACTCTCTGTTAGCAAATTCCACCACCCCCAACTTTTGTTCTCAACATCCACTTCACATTTGATTCACCCCCAACTTAGGCGCTTGGCCTCGTCTATCTAGTAGCATAAAGGAGGGAACGGGTGCGAAGATGGTTAAATTACACAAAAGGTGAGGTTTCATTCGGCTAACCAAGAAAAAGGTCAAAAAGTCTCAAACAGGGACACTAGTGATATTTTCAGCTTTTGGAGACGCTTATTTAGGCACAGTGACTTTTGACAAAGAAAGCCTAAGATCATTTCACAACCAAACTAACCTTCGTATTTCAACAAGACCAACCAGGCAAGTTCTAGATTATACATGCGTAAATAGAATTAAACTAACGACTCACCCTCACATCGACATAAGGACAATCATCTTTACACTTGTGACTCCTAAGTAAGCATTCCTCACACATAACACCCCAATAATCACAATGTCATATAAATAATCAATCATGTCAGACAATAACTGATCTAAGTATGCATTTTTCAAAAATTCTGAGGGGTCCAAATTTTCAACAAGCTACAGCACATGCCATCAGTTACAAAGTAACACCAAATAAGTCAAAATTATTCTATTCAACCTAAGCAACATCCTAAACATTCCAGTTTCTACAAAATAAAACCCCCCTCAGGAAAAGAACTCTGGCAAAGAAAAGCCGAAGGGGTTCCTAAACACATATTTACACTATTCTACTATCAATTACTCCCACCCCCAACTCAAGAATCAAGCACTGTCTCAGTGCTCCAGTTATAAGAACGAGGGAAAGGAAATGGTACCTTGGTGCTGGGAGCACCTCATGACTGGCCTGCCGCATCTGGCGGTTGACTGGAGGACTCTCCTGGTTGGCGCTGCGGCTCAACTAGTGACTAAAAGATCGCCTGCTGCAGGTCCTCCTTTTCACTCCTCTTTAATCTCCTAGCCAACTCCTCCGGGTCCTCGGATGAGGCAAGGACCATCTTTCCAGTATTTCGAACAGATGGTTCGGCCTCCTCCGTCTCCTCCTCAGAATCCAGCAAGTCCAGCACCTTGAATGCGGTAGGAAAAATGGGCTGTGGTGCTAGTGCTGGTGTGGCTATCATCCCGTGCCCCTTGAGTGTTTCAAGCTCCTTTCTCAGCTTCTCCAACTCACTCCTCAAGGAACTAGACTACCCTCCGGGTGCGGTCTGCTCTCGAGTCAACAATCTCGCCTCAAAGATGTCAAGCCTAGCCTGATACACCTCGTGCTTTTTCTGAAACTCAGCACGGATCTCTGTGGTCGCCTCAGTAACCAGCTGCTGCACTATTTTCTTCACCGTCGGCCTGAATTGTAGCAAGATTTTATCTACTTGCCTTTCGGTCCACACCGCTTTAATTCCAATCTGGCTGTAGTTAGCAGGACTGAAGTGCAGCAATCCCAGCTCTGGATCAGCAGGATCGACTGTCGCAGCAGCAGTGGTGGACCCCGAAGGATGATCCTGTGTGGCCGGAGGTGGTGGTGAAGGTCTTGCCTCAGAATTACCAAGTGTGGCAGCGGCCTCCTGTGCATGGACAGTACCAGAAACACCTGTCGTGGGAACCTCAGTCCCAGTAGTAGCAGCACCAAACTCGGACCCTACTGGATCAATCCCATAAGGACGGCTCGGACTCAACTCTAACTGAGTGTGGTCGTCATCACCGGACTGATCTGCCTCCCGGTCCTTTTTGCTTACCGGCTTGTTTTTCCTCCAATCCCCTACATGTGCAGCTGTAATGGTACCGTCCCACTCTGGAAGTGGAATTATTCTTGCCCGTCGACACAATGCCGTGATAAGGCACGGAAAGACCATGTTCTGGTTGGGCTTGTGTGCCCGGACATGGAGCTTCTCAGCTATCAATTCCCCAATATCCATCGGGTATCTCGACATGAAGGAGGAAATAGTGACTGCCTGATTGGTGGAAAGGGTATTATCTGCCTGTGTTGGAGTGATCCGATACCGCAGCAAAGTCCACCAAAATTTGGTCTCTGTGGACAAACAACTTTTAGTGATCTTTACCTTCCCATCGTTACTCCATTTCTGCTCATGTGGCTCAGATGTGATAAGTGCTGCAGTCCATCCCCTGACGGATTTGTTGTCCTTCCTGTCTCGTTTGTCTAAGAACATGCTCAGATCAGTGGGAGCCACAAAGTCATCACCAAACAGGACCCTGTTGATGGCTTTGGCAGAGATATCAACCAGGGAGTTCCGGACCGTCACATTTTCCAGCATTGGGATCTGATGCCAGGCAAGACTTGGCTTTTTCATCGACCTCAAGACGGCCCCATAGGATGCATAGAACTCCCGCACAATATGCGGAGCATATTCTCCCGGCTCATGAGTGAATGCATCTAATTTGTATCCTTTGATGGTATCATCCAGCTGTGGGTGAGCTGAAATACCCTCGAAAATCAGCCGTCGTTCTTCAAATATTTTCCTCGACGGCTGCCCACCATTCTCAGACCCGGCCATCCCTTGGTCATACAACTCCTTTGACCCCTTTACCGAGAACCGCAACTTCTCTTCATCCAACTGTTTGGTCCTTACGACCAGCTTGCGACCCTTAGGCGGCGTTCCATCAACCGGATCACTGCCCTCACTCAACCCTGCAGAGTCACTCTCTGGTGGAGTTTGGGTGGTAGCTCCCCTACTTGATGCTTCCACGTCGAAATCCCCCTCTTCAGACTGGGAGGCTTCCGACGTAGATTTGGACGGGGTCATAGGAGAAGGCTGTGATGTGGTTGCCACTTTGTCTTGGGTGGGGGCCCTCCTGACTTTTGGTAGTGGCATCACCTCGGCGTACTCGGATCCTGATTGTTCCCCCTCCGAATTGGAAGGTTCATCCATCAATCTTGAATCCGAGCGCGCTTTCCTTTTCTTGCCCGTGCCTGGGGCCCCCGTTTTGCTTGTTTTCCTTTTCTGACCCATTCCTGCAAAAGACACCACATATTAGTTACCATGGAACATCCAACCAAAAATAAGATAGTTTGACTGTGCACAACATATATGTTCTGTCTGTGGTCGTAAACCCAAAAGACGGACCGTAAACTGGTTTACGGTCCGTAAAGTACGATCGTAAACTGAGCATTTGTAGTGGATAAAATTCTGTCCCAATCTAAAAGCTTAAATACGGACCGTAAACTGAAATACGGTCCGTAAAGTTAGATCGTAAACTGGGATTCCTTTTGGATACCATTCTGTCCACTCGAAGATGCTTAAATACGGACCGTAAAGTGAATTACGGTTCGTAAAGTGCAGTCGTAATTCGTACCACAGACATATATATATGTTGATTCCAAATTCCATTCCACATCTTGGTCTCACATTGTGTTCGGGGATTTGGGTTACTCAGACTTCACCCATTTTCTACCAATTTTGAGTAATTCCCACAAGAGTTAAGCTATTGGTGGGCAGACCAAAACTTCAAATATTGAAATTTAAAGTATGGAATGCCCTCCAACCCATTTGGGTGTGATTAACAATTACCCACGAGTATTAAAAAAGATTAAACACCTCTACCCCCTCACAAGATCATTAACCAAGGGAATTAAGCACTTAATTTCACAAACCCAGTCTAAACAATCACTTACCACCAAGTTCAAGTTCACAGATATAAAAGAAGGATGGGGAGCATGAGTCATACCTTTCAATGATGAATCAGACCACTAGAAGCACAGATTTTTAGAGCACCACTGCAATCACACACGAAATTAAACCTAGGGAAGAGGGAGATTTCGAATTCTTGGTGAGATGGAATTGTTGGTGGGCTGGGTTTTGATTTTGGGTGGAGTTTGCGTATTTATGGTGGGTAGGGAGATGGAAGGTGATGGTTTAATGGTGGGTAGTCGTGGGGATGGAAGAAAATGGAAAAGAAGACGTGAAGATGGAGGGAGATCGTGGTGTATTGATTTGTGAAAGGAGAAATAATGGAGGGAAGTCGATTAGAGTGGTTGGTTCATCTGCCCTGGTTTAAATCGTGGGGGTTTTATTTAAATTGCTGCGTTATATTTTTTTTTGTTCTAAATACGGTCCGTAATTTGATTTACGGCCCGTATTTAGAGATGTTATATCGGGCAGTACACTGTATTGTCTCTTATTAGTTTACGTTCAGGTTTACGGACCGTATTGTGAAATACGGTCCGTCCTACGTGGTCGTAAACCAGCATGTTACATTACAGTGCTCACTGTTTTGCAGCATTGTTAAATACGCCCTGTGGTACGAGCCGTATTGTGAAATACGGTCCGTATACTTCAGGCGTCTTTTTTAATGTTGCAGAACAGTGTCTGACAACTGAACTTACCTGCATCTCAGCAGAATGTTTCTGTCATATATTCCTGCACCAAAACAACCATTACCCTATATGTACGAAGAACAACAAAGAAAAATAAACATTACACTTGGGTTGCCTCCCAAGAAGCGCTTGATTTAACGTCGCGGCACGACGGTGGTGACCAATCAATCCTTATCTTGGTACACCAGATCATTGTTCGTTCCGAGGTCTTTCAACCTGTAGCGATCAACAACCCTCTACTTCGAAACCATTCCGTGGTAGTGCTTCAATCTCCGCCCATTCACCTTAAATGTCCGAGTACCATCTCTGGACTTCAATTCAACCGCGCCATGGGGTGAGGCACCTACCACCTCAAACGGACCAGACCACCTGGATTTAAGCTTACCCGGTAGCAACTTCAGCCGAGAGTTAAACAGTAATACAGAGTCGCCCTTGTAGAACTCTTGCTTCAGAATCTTCTTGTCATGGTATTGCTTCATCCTTTCTTTATAGAGGGCTGCACTCTCATACGCCTGGTACCGAAATTCATCCATCTCATTTAATTGGAACAACCGCAGCTTGGTTGCTTCCTCCAAGTCCATGTTCAGCTTCTTCAGCGCCCACATAGCTTTGTGTTCAAGTTCAACCGGCAAGTGACAAGTTTTCCCGAATACAAGCTTGAAGGGAGAAGTCCCAATTGGAGTCTTGAAAGCAGTCCGGTATGCCCATAGAGCATCATCGAGCTTGCGGGCCCAATCAGTTCTATTGGCATTCACTGTCTTTGCTAGAATACTTTTGATCTCCCTATTGGACACTTCAACCTGTCCACTTGTCTGAGGGTGATAAGGCGTTGCCACCCTATGCTTTACACCATATTTCTCCATCAGTCCCGCGAACGCTTTATTGCAAAAGTGGGATCCACCATCGCTGATTATCGCCCTCGGAGTACCAAAACGAGTAAATATGTTCTTCTTAAGGAACCCCATAACACTCTTGTCCTCATTATTGGGTAAAGCCACCGCTTCTACCCATTTTGACACATAATCCACAGCTACCAAGATGTATTTCATTCCACCAGAACTAACAAAAGGTCCCATAAAGTCAATCCCCAAAACATCAAACACTTCCACCTCCATAACAAAATTCATAGGCATCTCTTGCCTTCTGCCGATATTCCCTTTCCTTTGACATTGATCACATGACCACACCAAAAGATTAGCATCATGAAAAATAGTCGGCCAGTAATATCCGCACTCAAGTACCTTGGCTGCAGTCCGGTTTCCACTATGATGACCCCCAACAGGAGAGTCATGGCATGCCTTTAGAATTGCCATAACTTCACTTTCCGGAACACAACGCCGAATGATGTTATCAGCACATGTTCGGAACAAATAAGGCTCGTCCCAATAGTACTGCCGAGCATCCCGCAAGAATTTCTTCTTTTGATAAGTTTTGATATCATCGGGAACTATACCTGTCACCAAATAATTGGCAATATCGGCATACCAAGGTGCTACCTACATCGACACTGCCAACAACCTTTCATCTGGAAAAGCATCATCGATATCAAGTTCATCAGAAGGTCTCCCAGCTTCTTCAAGCCGAGAGAGATGGTCAGCCACCTGGTTTTCAGTACCCTTTCGGTCTTTTACCTCGAAATCAAACTCTTGCAGCAATAGCACCCATCTGATCAGTCGTGCCTTTGCTTCCTTCTTTGCCATGAGGTATCTCAAGCCTGCATGATCAGTATAAACCACAACTTTGGACCCCAACAAGTAGGCCCGAAATATTTCGAAGGCAAACACAATGGCAAGCAACTCTTGCTCCGTCACTGTGTAATTCATCTGTGCAGCATTTAGCGTTCTGCTAGCATAATAGATCGGGTGCATAATTTTATTGTGCCTCTGCCCAAGCACTGCACCTATTGCAAAACCACTAGCATCACACATCAGTTCAAATGGTAGGGACCAGTCAGGAGCAACAATAATAGAAGCAGTACTGAGACGCTCTTTTAATTCCTCAAACGCCTTCTGGCACTTTTCATCAAACACAAATTTAGCCTCTTTTTCAAGAATCTTGCGCAAGGGATTTGCAACTTTAGAGAAATCTTTGATGAAGCGCCTGTAGAACCCAGCATGTCCCAAGAAACTTCGGACACCTTTGACTGAGATAGGTGGAGGAAGCTTTGAAATCACATCAATTTTTGCTTGATCGACCTCGATCCCCTTTTCAGAGATTTTCTGACCGAGGACGATTCCTTCCTTCACCATAAAATGGCATTTCTCCCAATTCAGCACCAGATTGGTCTCCTCACACTTTTTCAGCACTTGACCCAGATGGCCAAGATAATCTTCAAATGAGTCACCCACCACGAAAAAATCATCCATGAACACCTCCAAGAAAACCTCCACCATGTCGGAGAAAATTGACATCATGCACCTCTGAAAGGTGGCTGGTGCATTACACAACCCAAAAGGCATCCGGCTAAATGCAAATGTCCCATAAGGACAAGTGAAAGTGGTCTTCTCCTGATCTTCCAGAGCAATGTTTATCTGGTTGTAGCCCGAATACCCATCGAGGAAACAATAGTAAGAACGCCCTGCTAACCTGTCAAGAATCTGATCAATGAAGGGCATAGGAAAGTGGTCCTTGCAAGTGGCTGTATTGAGCTTGCAGTAATCCATGCAAACTCTCCATCCGGTGATAGTTCTGGTCGGGATCAACTCATTCTTGGCATTCGGCACAACAGTGATACCGCCCTTCTTAGGAACACATTGGACCGGGCTCACCCATTTACTATCAGCAATCGGGAAAACCACACCTGCATCTAGCCATTTGATGATCTCTTTCTTGACTACCTCTTGCATATTCTCGTTTAGTCTCCTCTGATTCTCTACATTGGGTTTGCTGCCCTCCTCCAACTGAATTTTGTGCTCACAGATTCTAGATGGGATACCTCGAATATCTGCTATGGTCCAACCAATAGCACGCCTATACTCCCTCAACACCTTCAAAAGCTGCATACTCTGCTCCTCAGTCAATAAGGCTGAAACAATCACCGGTAGTGTATTGTCGGGACCAAGGAACTCATATTTCAGGTGAGATGGGAGTTGCTTAAGTTCCAACATAGGCGGCTCAATGATTGAAGGCTTTGCTGGAGGAATTGTTCTATTCTCGAGATCGAGACTCAGCTTCTTTGGGTGGTATGTGTATGAGCCCAACCCAACAAGTGAATTTACTATCTCCTCATAACCTTCCATGTCTTCAGCATCGAAATTCATCAAAATACCAGCCAAAGCCTCACCCAAACTCTCTTCTTCCATTTTGAACTCCACTGCTTCATCAACAACATCGACTGAATCAATTACCGAGATACTCTCGTAAGAACTTGGTAACTTCATCCCTTTGCTAGCCTGGAAGGTCACTTCTTCATTGTTGACTCGAAACTTTATTTCATTTTTCTCAGAATCAATCAGCGCCCTCCCTGTAGCAAGGAAAGGTCTCCCTAAAATGATAGGAATGTCTCGATCAACAGCGCAGTCAAGAATCACAAAATCAGCGGGCAACAAAAATTCCCCAACCCGCACAATCATATCATCAACCACCCAAACAGGTCTTTTGATAGACCTATCAGCCATCTGCAACCTTATCGTAATCGGTCTTGGCATCCCCAAACCTGATTGTTCATATATAGCAAGAGGCATCAAATTTATACTCGCCCCATTATCACACAAAGCGCGAGCAAAATCGTGGTGCCCAATAGAATAAGGAATGGTGAACGCCCCAGGATCTCCTTTTTTCTGCACAGTTGTAGTTGAAATGATGGAACTCACAGTGTGAGTCAAACTCACGGTGTCATGCTGCACCATTTTCTTCTTGGTCAGCAACTCCTTCAGATATTTTGCAAAACCGGGCATCTCCTTGACAGCTTCCAAGAAGGGAAAATTCAGAGATAACTGCTTCAGCTGATCATAAAACTTCTCAAACTTAGCATCTTCATTCTTCTTTACCAACCTCTGAGGAAAATGAGGTTTAGATTTGAAGAGCTGTGTCAAAGGGCGAAGAGCCCCTTTTACAGCCTGCTTACTAGTGTCATCAGCTTCTCTCCCCATCTCTGGCATATCAGCAACCTTCTTGTCAGCAGGGATCTCATCAGCAATAATAGGTGCGTCAGACTACACCTCATTCTCTTCATCTATCGGCTCAAGATCAATCACCTCTTCAGGAGCTCCCTGTATTGTTTTTCCACTTCTACTAGTAATGGCAAACACATTTTTTAAACTGCCTCCCCCATTCTTCGGATTTAGGATGGTGTCACTTGGAAGTCCTCCCTTTTTAGGAGGGTGCTACTATCTAGAAATATCCCTCATCTGCGACTCAAGCTTCTGAATAGCCGCTGTATGAGAACCCACTGTTTTTGTCAACCCAGATAAAGTCCTCTCAGACTTCGATTGATTTGCCAGAATCTTCTCAAGCATTGCTTCAACTTTCGAACTACCCTGCTCTGATGATTGCCCTTTCGGTGGTATATAAGGGTTGGAACTATTGTTCCCAAACTTGTTGTTGTTGTTGTAGCTCCCTTGGTTCGCACCACCATAGTTATTGTTGTAGTTCCCAGAGTTGTTGTAAGCACCTTGACCTTGCTGAGGTCTCCATTGATTCTGATTCTGATAGCCACCCTGGTAATTCTGCCTTTGATAACCCCCTTGAGAGTTATTAACATAGTTAGCATATTCAACCTGCATAGGTGGCCCATCCAGGAACGGACCATCTGGAGCATGGTACATCCCTTTTGGCAAAACTGCATCTTCCTCACAAACATTTACCTTCTTGATTTGAGACTCATCAAACTTCTTTATCAGCAAGGAAATATTTGTTGCAAGTTCTGCCAATGTTTGCTGGGTGTCCTGATTCTCCTTCACTATATTCTGGAGCATAGCACTACCATACGGTACCACATCAGCATTGTTCGAGTGTCAAGCCTGATTATGAGTTGTCAGCTTGTTAAGTATTATGGTCACTCGTCGGAAGGTCTTGTTCATAAAACACCCATCAGCTGCATTGTTAGCTACTGACTGTGTCACTGGATCTAACCCTCGGTAGAACTTCTCCAACAATATATTTTCCGGAACACCATGATTTGGGATCTTCTGCAGATATTCTTTGAACCTCTCCCAGGCTTCATATAGTTGTTCCCCCGATCGCTACTTGAATTCATATATCTTGTCTCGAATCTCAGCCTTCTTACTAGGAGGATACCACTTTTTAAGAAAAACAGTGACCATCTCTGCCCATGAAGTAATTGAATTTCGGGGCAGCTTCTCGAACCATGTTCTTGCCTCTCCAGCTAAGGAATACTTCAATAGTCTCAACCGAATCGCATCTTGAGGAACATTGTTCTGGACGTGATTAGCACACACATCCACAAAATTCTGCAAATGACGTTGAGGGTCATTCTCGGTAGAATTCCGAAAGTACCCCTCAAGTTTCAGCAGCTGGTAAAGAGATGAGTCAATTTTCACAGTAGCTACTCCAACTCGAGGTTGAACAATGGCAGATGCATAGTCCTCCTCTTGAACCAGTTCAGCAAAAATATTCTCATCATCAGATTCATCCGTTTGGTTGTTCAACTGATTCACCTGATTACCCGCACGCTGATTTTGCTGATTTTGATTCATATCCACCTGGTTTACATAAAGTAGCAAACAAGGTGTGATGGAATAAGCAAAAGACTTTAATTAAAGCAAACACTAGTTAGTAATTTCAAAACCGTATTCCTCGGCAACGGCGCCAAAATTTGATACGCTCAAATTACACCTATAAATGGTATAACGCGGACGTTGTCAAATATAGTAACCCAACAAGGTTGGGGTCGAATCCCACAGGGAATATGGTGTGAAAAGGGTACTAAAGTCGTAGATGCTAAGTTCTAAGTCTAATGTCTTAATTCGATAATTTGTGTAAAAGTTGGTTTTTCTATGACTAGTTGCTAAATTATTGCTTTGGTGAATATTTATGGTAAAAGAAACTAAGGTTGTGTCCCCGTCAGATAGAGTGTATGATCATGGGTATTGATCTTGATATACTTGTAATGGATCATTATATGAATGCACTTAATCTCTATGTGAATCTCTACTATTTCCCAATAAATAAAGATTATATCTTTCTATGATTTTCCCAAATATAAGAAAGTGATTATGAAGAACGATTAATCATGCCAAGTAAATTTCTCCTATTCCTAAGTGAATTTATTAAACAAAGTTTACAGCTTTGAATTCTTGTTAATTATTCTTACCAACCCTAATTATTTTTTCAAATAAATTTAGGGTTTATGGCTTTAATCAATGTTTGCAACCATTAATTATGAATGGAGAATGAAGAATAATTAAACCCTAATACTCCATTATTTGTATATCAATCACAAACCCAATAAGAAAACACCCATCATTGGGTTCACAACCCTAGTAAGGGAATTTAGCTATTCATGACCAAGAACAAGAAATAGAAAATTGAAGAATTCATAATTGCTTACTTTGAAAGAAAAGATGAATTGATAATATTTGAATTGATGTTTGAATCTTCAAAAACTAGAGAGTATTTGATGTTCTAAGTCAAGAGACAAAACAAATATAATAACTGATGTCTATTAAAAACCCTACAAAGGCTATTTATAGGTTTTGGAATTACAGAAGTTTAAGATTTGCACTTTAGTCCCGTCATGACGAAATACGGTCCGTAAATCACTTTACGGACCGTAAAATTGGTTTACGCCCAAGTTGGTTGCTCAGTTGTGTGCAACTTCCCCTTTTGAAATACGGACCGTAAACTAGTTTACGGTCCGTAAACTGCATGGTCGTAATTCAACATCCAATACTTCGACTTTCTGCTAGATTCTCAACTGGTTAAATACGTGATGGAATACGGACCGTAAACTGAAATACGGTCCGTAAACCTAGCTCGTAAACCACCATCTTCTCAGCTTGACTTTCTGGTTCTGTTATCCTTAAACACGACCATGGAATACGGCCCGTATTGTAGAATACGGACCGTAAACTTCAATTTACGACCTGGTTCTGCACTTCAACTGTGATTGTGCCGAATCTGTTCCTTTACCTGAAAAACACTAAAAACCACGTAAAATCACATAGGCTTGCTTAAAAACAAGTAAAACTTAGAGTCAAAAATCATCGATTGTGGCGTAAAACCACGCCACATCATTGTACACACAAACTGTGTCCAGTCTGTGATCGTAAACTTAAAAGACGGACCGTAAACTGAAATACGGTCCGTAAACTGAGATCGTGGACTCCTCCTTTCTTGGTGACCTTTCTGTCCATCAGTTAAATGATTAATGATGGACCATAAATTGAAATACGGTCCGTAAAGTGGGATCGTTTTTCGCATCTTTCAGTCACAGACATAGAACATGTTTTGGTTGCTGAATTGCACTACACATCCTAGTTTCACATTGTTTTGGGGATTAGGTTACTCAGACTTCACCCAATTTTCTACCAAATTCTCATTAATCTCTCATGAGTCATACTATTGGTAGGCAGACAAAACCTCAAATTTTGAATTCCAAGTTGTGGAATTCCCTCCAACCTATTTGGGTCTTATTAACAAACTTCCCAAGGGAATGTAAAGATTTAAACATTGTTATCCCCACACAAGATCATTAACCAAGATAAGCAAACACTTAATTGCATAAAACCCTAGTCTAATCAACACTTACCAACAAGTTCATACTCAATGGAGTAAAACAGGAGTGGAGAGTGTCAATCATACCTTTAATGATGAACCAACAGATGACAACTTGAAGGACTTTGAGAGAACAACCAATTTAAACCTAGGGCAGAGAGATTTCGAATTTTTGTGAGAGAGGATGGATTTCAAAGAGTGGAATTATGTACTTAAGGAGTTTTGGATGTGGAATATGATGGGTTTTTAGTGGGAAGTCATGGGGGTGTTGATGGAAGGAGGTTCAATTATGTTTTTGAAGTGGTGGGTTTGTGAAGTGGTGGGAAATAAACAACAAACAGTTCCTCTCTCTGCCCACGATTTAAATGACTAAACCCCTCTTTTCACTTTTTTTTTAACGAAACACGGTTCGTAAAGTGATTTACGGCCCGTATTTAGAGCTATTTCTTTGGGCAGTGCACTGTATTATGCCATGAAGGATTATGACCAGATTTACGGGCCATATTTTGAAATACGACCCCGTATTCCATGGTCGTAATTTTTCATGTTACAAGACAGTGCTACTATTTTGTGCCATTGTTAAATACGCCCTGGTTTACGACCCATATTGTGAAATACGGTCCGTAAACTCCAGGAATATTTTTCAATGTTGCAAAATAGTCTCTCTACTTTCTTAACTTACCTGCTATTCATTAATATTTTCTGCAATGTGTTCCTGCACCAAAACAAACGTTAACCCATCTGCAAAAAAAAAAGAAATAGAAAATAACCATTATACTTGGGTTTCCTCCCAAGAAGCGCTTGAGTTAATGTCGCGGCATGACGGTGGTACCCATTCACTCCTTATCAGTGAACACCGGGTCAGCGTTCGTTCCGAGGTGCTTCAACCGATATCGGTCAACAATTCTATCTCCCGAAACCATCCCGTGATAGTGCTTCACCCTCTACCCATTCACCTTAAATGTCCGAGTTCCATCTTCGGACTTCAGCTCAATCGCCCCATGAGGTGAAACACCTACCACCTCAAACGGACTAGACCACCCTGACTTTAGTTTTCCCGGTAGCAACTTCAACCAAGAGTTAAACAGATAAACAGGATCACACTTGTAGAATTCTCGCTTCAGGATTTTCTTGTCATGATATTGCTTCATCCTCTCTTTATATAGTATTGCACTCTCATATGCCTGGTACAGAAACTCATCCATCTTATTGAGTTGAAACAACCTGATCTTAGTCTCCTCTTCCCAATCCATATTCAACTTCTTCAAAGCCCACATAGCCTTGTGTTCAAGTTCAACCGGCAAGTGACAAGCTTTTCCAAACACGAGCTTGAAGGGTGAAGTCCCAATCGGAGTCTTGAAGGCAGTGCAGTATGCCCATAGAGCATCATCGACTTTGCGGGCTCCATCAGTCCTATTTGCATTCACCGTTTTAGCTAGAATACTCTTGATCTCACGATTGGATACTTCAACTTGGTCACTTGTCTGAGGATGATAAGGTGTTTCCACCGTGTGTTTTACACCATATTTCTTCATAAATCCCGCGAAAGCTCTATTGCAAAAGTGGGAATGACCATCACTGATAATAGCCCTCGGGGAACCAAAATGAGTAAATATGTTCTTCTTGAGGAACCCCATGACACTCTTGGCCTCATTCTTAGGTAAAGCCACCGCTTCTACCCATTTCGACACATAGTCCACAGCCACTAAGATATATTTCATTCCACCAGAACTCACAAAGGGTCCCATAAAGTCAATCCCCCAGACGTCGAACACTAATACCTCCATCACAAAATTTATAGGCATCTCTTGCCTTCTGCCTATATTCCCTTGCCTCTGACATTGATCACAAGACCGCACCAAGAGATTTGCATCATGAAAGAGAGTCGGCCAGAAATAACCGCATTCAAGAACCTTAGCAGCAGTCCAGTTACCACTATGATGACCCCCAACAGGACAGTTATGGCACGCCTTTAAAATCACCATCACTTCACTTTCAGGAACACAACGCCGAATGATGTTGTCAGAGCATGTTCGGAATAAATACGGCTCATCCCAATAGTATTGCCAATAATCCCGCAAGAACTTCTTCTTTTGGTAGGCTTTGATATCTTCTGGAACTATGCCTGTCACTAATAATTAGCAATGTCAGCATACCACGGCGCCACTTCCATTGACACAGCCAACACCCTCTCATCTGGAAACGCATCATCTATCTCTAGCTCATCAGAAGGTCTCCCAGCTTCTTCAAGCCGAGAAAGATGATCTGTAACCTGATTCTCAGTGCCCTTGCATCTCCTTCACCTCAAAATCAAACTCTTGCACCAATAGCACCCATCAGATCAATCGTGGCTTTGCTTCCTTCTTCGCCATAAGGTATCTTAATGCTGCATGATCATTGTATACTATGACTTTGGATCCCAACAAATAGGCCCGAAACTTCTCAAAAGCAAAAACTATGGCAAGAAGCTCTTGCTCCGTCACCATGTAGTTCATCTGGGCGACATTCAGTGTTCTGCTTGCATAATAGATCGGGTGCATAATTTTATTATGCCTCTGGCCAAGAACAGCACCTATCGCGAACCCACTAGCATCATACATCAGTTCAAAGGGCAAAGACCAATCAGGAGCAACAATAATGGGAGCAGTAGTGAGGCGCTCCTTTAACTCATCAAACGCCTTCCGACACTTATCATCAAACACAAACTTAGCCTCTTTTTCAAGAAACTTGCACATCGGGTTAGCAATCTTGGAGTATCCTTGATGAAGCGCCTGTAGAACCCTGCATGTCCCAAGAAACTTCGGACACCTTTGACTGAGATAGGTGGAGGAAGTTTTGCAATCACATCTATCTTCGCTTGATCGACCTCAATTCCCTTTTCAGATATTTTGTGACCGAGGACGATCCTTTCCTTCATCATAAAGTTACACTTCTCCCAATTTAGCATGAGATTTGTCTTCTTACATCTTTTCAGCACTTGACCCAGATGGCCATGACAATCTTCAAACGAATCACCCATAACAGAGAAGTCATCCATGAACACTTCCAAGAAATCCTCTACCATGTCAGAGAAGATTGACATCATGCACCTCTGAAAAATGGCTGGTGCATTACACAAACCAAAGGGCATCCGGCTGAATGCAAACGTCCCATAAGGACAAGTAAAAGTAGTCTTCTCTTGATCTTCTAAAGCAATGTTGATCTGATTGTAGCCCGTATAACCATCAAGGAAGCAATAGTAGGAACGCTCCGCTAGCCGATCAAGCATTTGATCAATAAAAGGCATAGGGAAATGGTCCTTGCATGTGGCAGTGTTGAGCTTGCGATAGTCCATGCAAACTCTCCATCCGGTGATAGTTTTTGTTAGGATCAGCTCATTCTTTGCATTCGTTACAACTGTGATGCCGCCCTTCTTAGGAACACATTGGACTGGGCTCACCCATTTACTATCAACAATCGGGTAAATCACTCTCGCATCTAACCATTTGATGATCTCTTTCTTGAAAACCTCTTGCATATTCTCGTCCAGTCTCCTGTGATGCTCTACACTCGGCTTGATATCCTTCTCCAAGTGGAATTTATGCTCACAGATCCCAGATGGAATACCCCGAATATCTGCTATGGTCCAACCAATAGCACGCTTATATTCACGCAATACCTCCAAAAGCTGTAGAATTTGCTCCTCAGTCAGTAGGGCTGCAACAATCACTGACAATGTATTGTTCGGACCAAGGAACTCATACTTCAGATGTGATGCGAGCTGCTTAAGCTCCAACTTAGGTAGCTCAATGATCGAAGGCTTTGCTAGAGGAGTTGTTCTATTTTTCAGATCAAGATTTAGCTTCTTCGGGTGGTAAGAATATGAACCCAAGCCAACAAGTGAATTAACTGTCTCCACATAACCTTCCATGTCTTCAGCATCAAATTTCACAAGAATACTGGCTAGAGCTTCACCCAAACTTTCTTCTTCCATCTTGAACTCCACTGCTTCATCAACAACATCAAACGAATCAATTACCGAAATGCTCTCGTAAGCACTTGGTAACTTCATTCCCTTCCTAGCCTGAAAAGTAACTTCTGCATCGTTGACCCAGAACTTGATTTCATTTTTCTCCGAATCCATCAGAGCTCTCCCTCTAGCAAGGAAGGGTCTCCCTAGAATAATAGGAATGTCCCAATCAACAGCACAGTCAAGAATCACAAAATCAGGGGGGCAACATAAAGTCACCAACCTGCACCAGTACATCATCAACCACCCCAACAGGTCTTTTGATAGACCTATCAGCCATTTGTAACCTCATAGTAGTCGGCCTTGGCATCCCCAAACCTGATTGTTTGTATATAGCAAGTAGCATCAGATTAATACTCGCCCCATTATCACACAAAGCTCGAGCAAAATCATGGTGCCCAACAGAACAAGGAATGGTGAACGCCCCGGGATCTCTCTTTTTCGGAACAGTAGTAGTTGAGATGATGGAACTCACAGTGTGAGTCAAACCCACGGTTTCATGTTGAACCATTTTCTTCTTGGGCAGCAGGTCCTTCAAATAATTAGCAAAACCGGGCATCTCCTTGACAGCTTCCAAGAAGGGAAAATTTAGAGATAATTCTTTCAACTGATCATAAAACTTCTCGAACTTATCATCTTCCTTCTTCTTTACCAACCTCTGAGGAAAGGGAGGTTTAGACTTGAAAAGCTGAGTCAAAGGGCGGAGAGCTCCTTTTACAGTCTGCTTGCTCGTGTTATCAGCCTCCTTCATAATCTCTGGAATATCAGCAACCTTCTTGTCAATAGGATTCTCATCAACAATAATTGGTGCTTTAGACTGCACCTCTTCCTCTTCATCTATCGGCTCAAGATCAACAACCTTCTTATCAGCCCCTTGGAGTATTTTACCACTCCTAGTAGTGATGGCAAACACACGGTCTACACCGTATCACGACCTAACCCCGTGGGCCATGACTAGTGCCCGACCTGGACACCCGTATACCTGTCTAATATAGTCATACAGAATCGAAGAACAATATGGAAACTTTCAAAAGAACTCTAAAGGTTCATAACGTCATCATATATATATATATATCCAGATAACCTTTCTCCTGAGGAGTCACAACTGATCAAGACATAATATGATACGCAAGCCGGCAAGGCTTCCAATACAGACGAACATATCCATAGCACATCGTGTAGACACAGCTGAACAAAACTTACACACAACCCACACATATGTCTACAGACCTCTAAGAGTATTAACAGTGAAATATGACGGGACAGGGCCCCGTTGTACCCCTGGATAAACATATACATCATTAGATCTGTACCCAAAGTCTAGGCTCCGGAATAACAGAGCTCTCCAAGACAGCTGAGTGGAAGTCCTATGCTGAAGGATCACCAAACCGACTATTTGTACCTGCGGGCATGAAACGCAGCCCCCCCCCCCCCCCCCCGAAGAAAGGGAGTCAGTACGAGATATGTACTGAGTATGTAAAGCATGAAATACAGTAAAGAGGATCATAACTGAAATAGGGAGTACAGGAGACAATGATAACATCCAGAATACCAAAACACTTGCCTTTTGAAACATAAATTATGCATATCAATATCATATATCATACCCGGCCCATTATGGGGCTCGGTGACATAATCATATCATCATATATATATATATAATGTGTCCCGGCCCTCTAGTGAGGGACTCGGTGAATAAAGTCATCCTTGGCGCCATAATCACATCACCATATCATATATATATATATATATATATATATATATATATATATATATATATATATATATATATATATATATATATAACGTGTCCCGGCCCTCTAGTGAGGGACTCGGTGAATAATGTAGTGAAACTGTGCACGAAAACGTGTCCTGGCCCGGGACTCAGTGAAAGATATATTGAGGCATGCACGAGCAGAGTAGTGAGAAACCATATGCAAGTTAAAACACATCTGAGACTCGATAGAATAATCAAAACGAGCTATCATTGAAAATCAAGGCAATAGTCATATTAAGTACCTTTCGAATATCACTATGGATTATATCAAAATAGAACTTTTGGAATCATATACACATATCAAGACATAATGAAATAGCTTCCGGGAGTCAAGGACATTAGCCATCCTAGTGGCTCTAAGAATAGGAGCTTCTTTGAAATCATACATATACGTCGTCTGTTTGTTTCATAAAGATCATGCCAAAAAGAAGGAAGGGTTAGCTTTATATACCTTGTCCGCTTCTTAAGCTAATCCAAACTTAAGTCTCGGGCTTCCCAAGATCTACAACAACGTCAGTAGATACCGAACATTAGCTATAGGTACTTATGAATCCAACCCTAAGCTAGCACGTCATTTATAGAAATTTGGACAGCATTTCCTTTAGGAATACAACAAACCCCGAGAATTCAACTCGGCCAAATCATCAACAACAATACTAATAACCATATCAACAACATCAACAATTAATCCCATCGATCTAGCCCCTCAACAATATAAAATAATTTCAATAATTCAAACAATAATGCGACGAGCGGCAAGCTCGGCTTGTCAATTAACCAATAGTTTTAAGCCCCATCTTCATTCCGAAATTTCTCAACAATATTATCAATAACAACAACACCTCCAGGTTATTCAATTAATTTCCAGTCATATAATTTCATAAGGACGACCTCCCAAAATAGTCCACCGAACTACAACACCAACTTATCCGATCTCCCATATAATTTTCGTATTTCTTTCATCTAGCAATGTAGATACGACTTGGATAAATCAAATACATCTAGGAGAGAGGATTTCTTTCCTTATATGCCAAGATTTAATCTTCTTACACCTTACTTCATTACGAAGAAAGCCCGGAGTCAACAACACGATAAAACATAAACGAGATTGAAGTGGTGAGCAAAGTCCGTACAAAATTAAATCATGTTGCTGCACATCTACTCGACGTTGCTGCACATTTTTGCTTCGTCAAACTAAGTTTTTTCCAAAGTGAAATGTTACAAGAGATGATTGCAAATGGAGAAATGGTTAACTTCCTAGATTCTGCTCGTCCAAAGTGAAATACATAAAGAGAAATAGTAGCTCAATGTCGGGCCTTAATAAATGAATGTATCCCAAAGTAAAATAATAGGTGTAGGCTATTTAGTGGACAGTGCGGTCCACCACCTTTCCTTTACTTTAAATAACTAATGTTGACACCCAATTTTGGCCCTCTATATTTAAAAATTAACTTCTTTAGGTTTCCTAGTCATTAAATAGCACAAAATACTATTTTTATACATTTTTTTAACTTTAATATAATTTATTGATGATTGTCCTTAGTTTTAAATAATAGGAATTTTTATCAATTTATTTTCATTTTAAATAATTATTTTGTTACAGTCGTTTGTAAATAAAAAACATGCTAATACAGTTTTACTTCAATTAATTAGCAGGTCTCCTTAATTCAAATCACATTTTTTACTTTATTCACGAAATTACCTT
Source organism: Lycium barbarum (assembly GCF_019175385.1). Classification (NCBI taxonomy): domain Eukaryota; kingdom Viridiplantae; phylum Streptophyta; class Magnoliopsida; order Solanales; family Solanaceae; genus Lycium; species Lycium barbarum. Next base: position 109,321,440 of record NC_083347.1, on the reverse strand, counting down.
AAATATATTTTTATACTTTATTATTTTAGTTACAGTCTATTATTACATGGAAGTCGGAGGAACTAATTTTAAACACAGATAAGATTTAGCACATGGTTTTGTGAAGCCCATGGTTTTGGGAAGCCATGGTTTTGTGAAGCCCATGGTTTTGGCACATGGGTTTGGATAAAAAGTGGTTTACCTTTGCCTATATAAAGGGGGACTTCTCCTCCCATTTTTCTCACCACTTCACACTACCTCACATATTTTTTTTTCTTCTCTCTACACTCTTCATAAGAAGACTAGCAAGGCTAGCATCTTCTTTCTCTCTTTATATTTTTGTTTCTCTCTTCTTTTTCATACATTGTCTTTATATTTTTTATATACATAACATACATTGTCTTTATATTTATTCATGCATCTGTGTTAACATTTATTCATGTATTTTGTCTTTACATTTATTCATACATTTATCTTTACATTTATTCTTGCATTTGTCTTTATATTTAGTCATGCATTTCTCTTTATATTTAGTCATGCATTTGTCTCTACACTTATTCATGTATTTCCTTTACATTCATTCATGCATTTTATTTATATTTATTCATACATCGTCTCTACATTTTCTTCATATATTTTCTCTACATTTTTCATACATCTTTTTCCACTTTAACCCACATTTTTTCCTTTACATATTTTACATCTCTATATTCTTTTATATATTTTATACCATACATTATATACATATACATGTACATACTTTACCTAACTGCTAAGTGAAAAAGGGAGAAACTTTTCATTAAAGACAATGCACTTTATTGTCTCTACATTATCCTTATATTTTTCATACATTATCTTTATATTTTTGTTATGTTTTCTCTACAATTTTTATTTTATTTTTTATACATATATACATTTTCAAGCATTTTCTTTTACATTTTTTGTACCACCACACTACATGCCTATTTTATTTTTCTTTACACATTTTTGCTCTTTACATTTTCTCTACATCATATTTACATTTACATATATTTTCATTTTTATATTCATATATTTCCTTTATATACATCATTTACATATACACTTTTACACTACATCCTAAGGTCAAATCAAAGTTTCACCCTCACTTTTGTCAAATACCCTTTTTAAGACTTTATGTCACATCCTTTACTTATTGACTTTTCAAATTATTTTAAATAATACATTTTTCTTTCATCTTGCAATTTATTACAAATACTACACTTTTGGCCGATGAAGAAATTTCCGTCGATTTCCAAGGCCTCCCATGTACAAAAGACGGGCTTTTTTTATTTTAAGTTCATTCATTATTTCTTTAATTCATTCGATAGTTATTTATTCTCTTACTAACACTTTTACTAAGTGTTTATACAGGTACCCGGAGATACATCCCGAAGACGACATTCGGAAGGAATCCGAAGACTTCATCAAATCACTATATACTTTTATACTTACGAGGTACATTCTCTTTATACTCTTTTATATATTCTTTTTTACTATACATTCTTTATGAATACTTGATATAAATACATTTTTTATACACTATATATACTTAGTATATTATCACCTAGTGTAACTTTTCATGAAGTCATAACATTTTGAAAACATGTAATAATAATGACAAACGGATAGATAACCCCCCTCTAGTGTTCAGTTAAACTAAGTTTAAGGACTGTCTTCGGACAGGCTCTGAGGGATGCTCAATACCTTCCCCTCGGGATAAATAAAACCCTTATCTAGAATCTCATAGGTTTCGTGGACTAAAATGGAGTAGACACACAAATACATATAGGTTTCCTGATTTTCCTAAAAAATAAGGTGGCGACTCTAACCCTTTTTAAACCAGTCAGAATAGCCGGGAAGTTGCAAACTATCTTGGACCCGTTCAAAATAGGGCGTAACAACTAATATACACCAAAATGCCACTGATAACGTCCAAATCCACCCTATTAATTAGAATGGGCACGGTCGTATGCAAATATATTTTACCCAACTATGAGTCGGGGTCGATCCCACAGGGAATACAATGAAGAAATATACTCGATAAGTGTAACACCTGACTATTAGTTTATATTTCAAGAGGAAAGGAAATATAATAAAAGTTTGATTGTTGGTTGTTCATTAAAGACTGAGAATGATTATAGGATGTAAACAATTGGTAAACGGGACTAAGGTTGTGGTTCCAATGAAGAGTAATGCGTTTGGGTATCAATTCAACTTATTTATTTGCCTAGGTGCATTAAGCCAAAGGTTACGCGATTCTTGCCAAAAGTTTTCCAACCAAATCAGCAAATTTCATCCTAAGCTTTTCCAAGCCCTAGGATGTTTTATAAGAAAGCGCCCATGTAGCCTCAATTAGCTTTCCTATTCCTAGCTCAAGCTATTAGATGGATTTAATGACCCACATTGTTGCTATTAACTCTTTTCCTAACCTCTACTTTCTTTTCCAAGCAAAGTAATGGTATTAAGGCACAAGTAATGTTGTACACCATCACAAGACATTTATGCTTGAAGAGTTAATAGAAAACACCATTAGCATATAAATATAGTATGAATACGAAACCCAATCACATAACTAGCACATTGGATACCACAACCTTAGCTGAAAGATTAGCTACTAATATTCATTAAAAGTAAATCAATCAAGTAAAATGTATTCATAAAGCTTACAAAAGTGTTGTTGAAGAAGATGACAAAGCTAAAAGAAATCTCTTAAGTGCTTCAACACCCAACAGTAAATGACTTCACAAGAGTCTATGCCAAAAACTGCAGGTTAAAATAAACCAAAACCCTAGCAAATCTATTTATAGCATGTCCAAAACGGGAATAATTTCCAGACAAAATTGCCCCTGCGCATAGGGTGCGATTCGCACCTAGCGTCGCATGTTCGACCCGCGAATCGCGGATTTCACCAGACCATCGCAGGTGTCGCCTCTTCAGATAATTGTTGGGCACCATCCGTGACACAGTCCGCGATTCGCATGTTACACCTGTGACTCGCAGGTGGTGTCGCAGGTGGTGTCTCATGTGGTGTCCTCTTTGATCCTCTCTGTCAACAAGTGCTGCACCGTCCGCGATTCGCATGTTACACCTGCGACTCGCAGGTGGTGTCGCAGGTGGTGTCACCTGTGGTGTCTTCTTTGATCCTCTCTGTCAACAAGTGCTGCACCACCTGCGATTCGCGTGTGGTACCTGCGAATCGCAGGTCGTGCCATTGTTCAGTTCTGCTGGGTTTTTGCTTCATTTTGCTTCGTTTTGCTTCAAGTTGCTTCCGGCACATGTTATTCTACAAATTGACACAAAAACACGAGAAACGACATCAAAAGCACTTGGGGATTTGCAAAAGACTAAGTAATTGGCATCGAATGAGCCGTAATTTCACGACTCATCAACACCCCCAAACTTAAACTTTTGCTTGTCCTCAAGCATTTAAAACAGAACTACCATATATGCCAATTGCTAAGTACTACAATGATGTTCATGATCAGTCAAAACATAGTTGTTCAAAATACGAGTTCCCCTCCCTCTCGTTGCGAGACATGGTGCCTTTCCTTAATAGGCGAGCATTAACCAACTGATGCACTTGATGACACAATGTTATTCTGCCTTTTAAAAGAACCAGCTTCAAATGAGGCGTCAAGAAGTAATTCTTTCGTTGAGCTTAGTAATCCACATGCCCTCACAATAAGACCAAAGAAAGTCCCACACACACATAGTCATGAATAGCGACTGGGACAAAAGACGAGTAAGGAGAGAACCACTCACACTCAGAAAGTAAAATGTACAAGTACAAAAAATGTGGTGCCATAAGCTTGCCCTTTAAGTATTTCTCCACTAATATGAACACACTTTGTTCAAAATCAATTAGGACTTGCGGGTCATAGTTAAGGTTCGGGGTTAAGGTAGGGTGAAATTTGGGTAAGAGTGCCTTGACGTCTCCCTAAGCATTTTCGAATACGCTTCCTTCACTTAATCCGTTCCTTCTTCAGCATTTAAGCATTATCCGCCAATTCGCGCCTCCTATTGCCAATATCGTTATTTCTCCTCTAGTTTCCCCACTTATTCCTTATGTCACAACCATTATTCACACCCTTGCGTTCACTGCTAAACCTACGATTTATGCATACATATACACACCTTTCTTTACACAAATATTTACATATACAATTTTTTTTTTTTTTTAGCTACCACCCCCAAACTTATGCGTTTTAGCCTATTGTAGCGTGTTCGATTTGCTTAGGGAGATAGGGTGCTAAAAGGTGGATAAACAAGGGTAAAAGGAATGGGGCCTGTCACATGGTTGTAATGAAAGAAAGTAAAAACAAATTTACGGCTCAAAAATGGGTTAACTAGGATATCAATGCAATGGGTAGGAGTTTTTAGGTTTAGTGGCGGTCCAAGGAGAGCCTAATATCCTTTTTCAAACAAGTGTAGTTCAGTATTTCGCCTTGAGATACTTTCCGGGCAAGTTCTAGATCACAATTATGCACAAGACTTACAACAATGACCTTTCACACACATGGCACATGGATTACTTTGCTAACTTCTAACTACTCCTCAACCCATCATTCTAGATATGCAAAACATTTGTGTGTCACCAAATGAGTCATGTTAGTGTTATTCCCCATTTCTGAGTACATATGCAAGAATTTTGGGAGGGGTGTTGTCAAAATACGACGGAAAGGCGAAACAAGAAAAATTTATAAACTGATCAACCATCACTATTATACTTGGCAATGACAAAGTACAAGTGTACAAACTTAAACATGAGCTATCCTAAAACAATAAAAACAAACATATGCCGCATGAGCTGTCCTACCCCCAACAAAAGGAAGATGCAGTGTCCCCAATGCATCAAATGTAGTACAAGGGATGAGTAACTCACGATGGACGCCTGGCGTCCGATGGTGTCTGATCAGCAGGGAGGACCTCCAACGGAGGTACGATCAATGGGAGTGGTGCATCATCACCCTCCTGCCCGGGTGTTAGTATCTCAAGCCCCACAGACGGGGGCAATGGTGTATCAACTGGAGGAGCGGTGGATGAACTGGCCTCACCCGCCCTCGGGGGTCGAGATGCCACCCTGGATTTCCTGCTTGCCTCTAGGTGCTGCTGCATCGCCACATATGTGTCAATCTCATCCTCAGCGATACCAGCAGCCCGGGCGGAAGTACGTGCCTCCTCAACAACTGGGTCAACCTCCAGCTCCTCATCAAACTCTTCATCACTTTCATCCTCCACTTCTTCCTCTTCTTCCTCAGTGTCTTCTTCCTCCCCAGTTGGCTCCACCACTCCTTTTCCCGAAGGCATGGCAGGCGCTGTGGGCCCAGTGGGGCATAAGGAGGCACCGGAAGGTAGAATGGGTGCACTGAGCTCAATGTCGGGGACCTGTAATACTCGAATGTCCTCCTTAACCTTAGCTAGGTCCGCCCGAATGGCCGAAAGGCCGCCTACACTGCCCCCCTCAATCTGCTCCAACCGACGATCAATGCGGCGAACATGCTCCTTAATTTTGTCCTGCTCCGCCCTAATATGTGTGATTGCCTGAGTGTAGGGTGCCATGGCTGCCTCAATGGCCTCTTTCACAAAATTGGGAAGCCTCTCAACCAACCAATTAACTTTAGCATCTGCTGCCCGGAGTACTCGCATACCGTCGGTAGACACTCCACGGGCTGCTGTGGTGGATGGCGGAACCGTGTCAGTGGGAACTGAAGTGGAAGAACTTGGAGGGTCAGACCTCGGTACTTGAGGGGCAGTAGTGGGAGCTGTCTCCTCATCATCGGTGGCCAAGTCTTCAGGCTCAAGAATATGAGCATCAAGTGTTGTTCCCGAAGCTCTCGGCTCTGTGCTCACCCGCTTTCTCTTCCTAGTCCCCGGTTCTAATTTGGTGTAATCAATCATTTGATCAGCCGTTAAATTCCTGTCCACTCGAGGAATATCATGAACCTCTTTCCGGCGGCATAATGTAGTGATCAAACAAGGAAAAGGGAGTGATGTGTTCTTTTGAGTGGACCGATTCTTGATCTCGTCTCGGATAATTACCCCCACATCGACAAGGTACCCGGACATGAGTGAAGCAATGAGAATACACTTGGCAATAGGTATGTCAGTGCTATGCTTGGACGGACTCACCCGCGATGATACTAAGGATAACCAAAATTTGGCTTCGCGGTTGAAAGTGTTCTTCTCAATCGGGACAGATGGATCCAGCCATGGTGGAGTCCCTGTGGCAATCACTGAAGCTACCCACTCGCGTTTCTCCTCCGGGTTTTCCATCTTCAATTCATATTCAGAACTAACCGGAGGCCAACCTTCAACAGGGTCTGTTTCGCTGCGTTGCTCATATAAGATCGATGTTATGGTATCAGCAGCACAATCAATCTCCTTTCCCCGAACCGGAACCCAACAGAGGTGCTCCAAGTTTTTCTTTGGTGTGCGGCGTGTCCTCTTTGCATTTAATGTGGCCGCATAAGCTGCATAGAATTCCATTACCAGGGCCGGGCAGTATTCAGCAGGCTGCATGAAGTAGGTCCATCACAAGGCCTCAAGCTTGCGAATGATGCCCGGGCATTGATCTTGCAGCCCCTGTAGAGTGACCCTCTTTTCGACAATGAGGCCCCGGACTGGATTCCCCTCAGACTTAATTGTATTCCAAGTCTTATACAGCTCCCTGGATCCAGGCACGGTGAATCGTTGCTCCATTGCCTCTCTTCGCTGACCTCTAGTGACGGCATCCTCGGGCTCAGGAGAGGAAGCCCCATGTGTCCCCTCTTCAGACTGGGGGACGGGATCAGCCGGTGCCTTCTCTTTTCTCCTAGAGGTGGAGGTTTTTCGTGTTGCTCGTCTTCCTCCAATTTGAGGTTGATTTGATCGAACCATCCTGCACAACATACAAAAATATACCCATTATTTACTGGCATGTTTACAAAAACAAAACATTGAAAGATGGCACCACCCGCGAAACCTCACATGCGAGTCGCATGTTTTACCTGCGACTCGCGTATTGTGTCGCGGATGATGCCAGTAAACATGTTCTTTACTGTCAACACCTGCGACATAATGTGCGATTCGCATGTCAAACATGCGAATCGCGGATTATGCTCGCAGGTGAGACAGTTCCCTCTTTTCTTTTGTTTTTCTTTTTTTTTTTTTTTTTTTTTAAATTACGCAACACAGCTGCACACACACACAAGAACATATTTACGTAACTTTCTCCCTTAAGCGCATTGTCACCCCGTTGATGGTTGTTCCTCACAAACGACAATGACATTTTGTGACTCAGAAGGTATCACGGGTCCTATTTTACAGGTAATGATTTTGGGCGACTGATCATATTTCCACAACATTTAAACACTCACATAGTCTTTTAGGCATTTCGTCAAACACGTGGTGAGAGTGCGTCACTATTAGTTCTTACCACAAATGGGTACCCCAGAATTCCCTAGTCGCTATCTAATTTAGCATCAACAATCACTTCCTAGAAGGACTACACAAGCATGGGTACTCAAGACTTCCCTATTGTTCATCAATTTCCAAACAACCCATTTAACACATAAGATAAATCTACCCAAATAACTAATTACAACAAGTGGTATGGCATGATAATGACATGTAATTGAGCAATTAGTAGATACCACCTAATGTAGAGAATAGAAAAGTCCAACATACCTTGAGAGTAGACGAAAGTAGGAAACCTTGAACTCCTTTGTTTTTTTTTTTTTTAATAAAAGGGAAGTTAGGGTTTTGATCTGTGATTAAGGATGCTTAAAGTGAAATGGGGGTCATAGGAGGACTTAAGGAGAAGGGAGAGACCAAGAGTAAGATTATAATTGATAAGAACAGCCGTTACCTTCTTTTATTTCAAAGAAACTGAACCGCGTCGGGTCGGGTCGACCCGCGACTTTTCACTTACCTGCACAACATGCGACTCGCGTATTATGTCGCATGTTTAACATGCGAGTCGCATGTTGTGTCGTTCCTTCGCGGATGCTGACAGAGAGTTCAGCTTTCATGGGCTGCATTTGGCACCACCAGCGATTCGCGGATGAAAATCGCGGACATGACACGCGAATCGCAGATGATGTCGCATGTCATGCCAATTGGCATTTTTTCGCAATATTCTTCTTTGTATGCACATTTTATTCCTACACACTTGGACACACTTCAAAACATCATAAAAGTAAGAACAATAATCACATGAAAATAAAACTTGGGTTGCCTCCCAAGAAGCGCTTGATTTTACGTCGCAGCACGACGTTGGTACCTGTTTAACCCTTTTATGGCTCGTTGAGGATGAAGACCTCGATAATCTTTGCTTCATTCTGAGATCCCCAGTAATTTTTCACCCTTTGCCCATTCACTTTGATTTTGTTACCACTTGGGCAAACAAGTTCAATTGCTCCAGATGGGAACACTTGTGTGATTTCAAACGGGCCGGACCATTTGGACTTCAACTTTCCGGGAAACAACCGGAGCCTGGAGTTGAACAGCAATACCCGATCTCCGATGCTGAACTCTCTTTGCAAGATCTTCTTGTCATGGAAGTGTTTCATGCGGGCCTTGTAGAGTGACGAACTCGCATATGCCTTAAGTCGAAATTCATCGAGTTCGTTAATCTGCTCCAACCTCAAGTTTGAGGCATCACCCCATTCTAGATTCAACTTTTTCAAGGCCCACAATGCCTTATGTTCGAGTTCCACCGGAAGATGACAAGCTTTTCCAAATACCAGTTGATATGGAGACATGCCAATTGGTGTCTTGTAGGCTGTTCGGTATGCCCATAGAGCGTCATCCAATTTCCTTGACCAATCAGTCCGGTTAGCATTCACTGTTTTGGAAAGGATGCTCTTAATTTCTCTATTTGAGACCTCAACTTGGCCACTTGTTTGGGGATGATACGGAGTGGCAACTTTATGCCTAACCCCATACTTCTCAAGAAGAGTCTTGAACAATCTATTGCAGAAATGAGAGCCTCCATCACTAATGATTGCTCTTGGAGTTCCGAACCTTGAGAAGATCACCCTCCTCAAAAATTCAGTGACACTTCTTCCTTCATTGTTGGGGAGCGCGACGGCTTCCACCCATTTGGATATGTAGTCTACTGCCACCAGAATGTACTTGTTGTTGTAGGAGCTTACAAATGGACCCATAAAATCAATCCCCCATACGTCGAACAATTCAACTTCCAGAATTGGTGTCATTGGTAGCTCATGCCTTCTTGCTATGCCCCCATGTCTTTGACATTGATTACAAGCTTTCACAAAGTCATGAGCATCTTGATGGATTGTCGGCCAATAAAACCCACTTTGAAAAACCTTAGCAGCCGTTCTTGAGCTACTATGATGTCCACCAACCGGTGATGAGTGACAAGCTTCGATGATGGGCATCATTTCTACTTCGGGTATGCACCTCCTTATGATGTTGTCGGCGCAAACCCTGAATAGATATGGCTCGTCCCAATAGAATTTCCGGGCATCACTCAAAAACTTCTTCTTTTGGTGGAAGTTCAAATCCATTGGCATGATGTCACTTGCATGGAAGTTAGAAAAATCGGCACACCAAGGGATCATGTCATGCGACCCCGCCATTACCTGCTCATTCGGGAATGACTCATTGATTTCTAGGCCATCCAATGGACGCCCACCCTCTTCAAGATGAGACAAGTGGTCCGCCACTTGATTTTCACACCCTTTTCTATCTTTGACTTCAAAGTCAAACTCTTGCAAAAGAAGGACCCAACGTATCAACCTCGGTTTTGCATCCTTCTTTGTCATGAGGTAACGTAGGGCTGCATGATCGGTGTGAACAATCACATGAGTGCCCAAAAGATAAGCCCGGAACTTCTCGAAAGCAAATACAATAGCCAGCAACTCTTGTTCTGTGACAGTGTAATTCATTTGGGCACTGTTCAGAGTCTTGCTTGCATAGTAAATTGGGCGAAAGATATTATCACACTTCTGGCCAAGAACAGCCCCCATAGCAAAGCCACTTGCATCACGCATAAGCTCAAAGGGTTGAGACCAGTCCGGGGCAATGATGATAGGAGCCGATGTGAGTCTCTCTTTCAGAGCCTCAAAAGCCTTCAAGCAAGCATCATCAAATACAAATTTCGACTCCTTCTCCAACAACTTGCATAACGGGTTGGCTATTTTTGAGAAATCCTTGACAAATCTTCTATAAAACCCAGCATGCCCAAGGAAGCTACGAACACCTTTAACGGAAATTGGAGGAGGAAGCTTAACAATAACCTCAATTTTAACTTGATCGACTTCAAGCCCCTTTTCGGAAATCTTGTGCCCCAAGACGATGCCTTCTCTAACCATGAAGAGGCACTTCTCCCAATTCAGAACCAAATTTGTCTCTTCACATCGTTTCAATACTTGGGCAAGATTCTGCAAGCATTCATCAAAGGAATCCCCAACTACGGAAAAGTCATCCATGAATATTTCAATGGACTCCTCAACCATATCGGAGAAAATAGATATCATGCAACGTTGAAATGTTGCGGGTGCATTGCATAACCCAAAAGGCATTCTCTTGAAAGCAAAAGTCCCATAAGGTCAAGTGAAGGTAGTTTTCTCTTGGTCCTCGGGGGCAATGGTGATCTGGTTGTACCCGGAATACCCATCAAGGAAGCAATAATAATCTCTACCCGCAAGCCTATCAAGCATTTGATCCATGAATGGCATTGGGAAGTGATCCTTTTTGGTCCACTTATTCAGCTTCCGATAATCCATGCAAACACGTCATCCGGTAACCTTGCGAGTGGGAATCAACTCATTTTTATCATTTGCAACCACGGTGATCCCACCTTTTTTTGGTACGCATTGAACCGGACTCACCCATGAGCTATCCGAAATGGGGTACACAACCCCGGCATCTAACCACTTGATTATCTCAACTTTTACGACCTCTTGCATGGGAGGATTTAACCTCCTTTGATGTTCAACGCTTGGCTCACAGTCTTCGTCAAGCTGAAGTTTATGTGTACAAATACCGGGTGGAATCCCTTGAATATCCGCAATACTCCACCCAATAGCTTTTTTGTATCTTCTCAAGATCACCATCAACCTCTCTCTTTGCTCATCCGTTAACCGGGCAGAAATAATCACAGGCAATGTGTTGTTGAGTCCAAGAAACTGATACCTCAAATGTGAAGGAAGAGGTTTGAGTTCCAAAGTAGGAGGCTCAATAATTGAAGGTTTTGCAGGAGGAGCTGCTCGGTTTTCCAAGTCAAGATCGAGTTTCTTTGGATTGAGGTGATAAGACCCCATTCCAATCAGTGCATTGACCATCTCCTCAAATTCTTTTTCGTCATCCCATTCATAATTCATTATCACCGCCGCCAACATATCACCTATATGCTCTTGTTCTATGGTTGTCTCCATTGCTTCATCAATTGTGTCAATAACCGACACAACACTCATATCCGCCGGTTGTTTCATTGACTTGCAAATATGGAAAGTGATCTCTTCATCATTCATTCTAAATTTCAAATCACCTCTTTCCACATCCACTAGGGCACGCCCTGTGGCTAAGAATGGTCTTTCCAAGATAATGGGAACTTCAAAGTCAACTTCACAATCCAAGATCACAAAATCGGCCGGAAAAATAAATTTATCCACCCTTACAAGCACATCATAAAGAATACCAATGGGCCTCTTTATGGTTCTATCCGCCATAAGTAATCTCATCGTGGTAGGACGGGGGGTGCCCAATCCCAACTTGTTGAATATAGAAAGCGGCATCAAATTGATGCTTGCTCCAAGATCACATAAAGCTTTAGCAAACTTGTAATTACCGATGGTGCATGGAATTGTGAATGCTCCGGGATCTTCTTTTTTGTGCACCAAAGCTTTGGTGACGATTGCGCTACAATGATAAGTGCCCCCCAATGTTTCACTGCCAGGGTTTCTTCTTTTGGTCTAAAAGATCTTTCATGAACTTCGCATAACCGGGCATTTGTTCAAGTGCCTCAACCAATGGAATATTTATTGAGAGCTCCTTTAATCGATCTATGAACTTGAGGAACTTTCCATCTTCCGCTTTCTTTGCCAATCGTTGGGGAAAAGGAGGGGGAGGCCTCATAACGGGCGGTGAAGCCTTTGGTACCTCCTCCGCCGCTTTCTTGCTTTCTGAGGCATCATTAATTTCCGGGAGGTCCTTGTCAGTGATGGGTTCTTCAACCATTTTATCTTCATCACCCAACACATTCTCTTTCACCGACACACTTTCCCCAACTGTTCTGCCACTCCTGGTAGTAATTGCGTTGCATTTATGGTCACCATCGTTCCTTGGGTTTGCAACTGTGTCACTAGGGAGTGAGCCTTTCTGCCTTTGGTTTAGGATTGCAGAGATTTGTCCAAGTTGAGACTCCAATTGTTTAATGGAGGTAGAGTGTGAACTAACAATTTGACCCATGGATTTGACCTCATCTCTTGTCTCCTTGCAGAAGGTGTCGGTGGATTCCACTTTTGTCAATACCCTTGACAACATCTCTTCAATTTTTGAATTAGCGGAGTCACTGTTGGGCGGTTGACCAGCGATTGGTTGATTTCCCTTTGGAGGGACGTACGGATTTGTGCTCCGATGATTGTTGTAATTGTTGTTGTAACCCCCTTGATTGTTGTCACGATTATCTCTCCAATTAGAGTGACCTTGTTCTCTGTTCCAACCTTGATTCCCTTGACCTTGCCGCCAAGATCCTTGATTTGGACCTTGGTAGTTCGGACGGGAACCCGCCCTCAGATTGTTGACATAACTTGCCTCCTCATCATACATTTGGAAGCATTGCTCATCCGGAGGAACCCCTTCACAGGTTTCTACAGCGTTCACCTTTTTGCTTCCACCACCCATGACATGTTTTGTCAGAAGGTCCATTTGGGTGACCAGTTTTGCCATGGATTCATCTCTCTCTTCCTCCTTCTTGATCATCTCACGAGTGAGCACATGTTTGGAGGAACTTCCTCCACCCACTTCCGAATCTCTGGTGTGCCATGCTTCATTAGTCTCGGTTAATTTATCCAACAATTCACAAACGGTGGCATAAGAGTTATCCATAAGAGACCCCTCTGCAATGTTGTTCGCCACTGATTTGTTGACCGCATCTAAAGATCTATAAAATTTCTGTAGAAGCACACCATCGGGCAAACCATGTTTGGGACAGCTTTTGACTTTCTTTTTAAAACGCGTCCAAGTTTCATGGAGAGCCTCATCCGGAAGTTGACGAAAGTTGTTGATTTCGTCACGGAGTTGTAACATCCGCGATGGAGGGAAAAACTTCTTGAGGAATGCTTCGGTCAGTTCCTCCCAAGTAGTGATGGATCCGGAAGGAAGATCATCTAGCCAAGCTGTGGCTTCCCCCGTTAGAGAGTACGGGAAGAGCCGTAGCCTGACTGCTTCCATTGAAACGCCCGGATGCACATTGGTAGAACAGACCCCAAGAACATTTCTAAGGTGCCTATTCAGGTCCTCTTTGGGTAGACCTCCGAACAGGCCCTTAGTGTTGAGCAGGTGCAGCATTGTGTTGGTTATAAGGAAACTCGAGTTTCCAATCAAAGGCGGGGGCTGAATTGCAGCTGCATAGCCTGCCCCCGCAGCTTCTTCACCAACCGCTACTAGTGGATTTTGGACAGGCATACCATCCTCATCCATATTGCCTGCACAACAAACAACAACAAAAAGGAAATAAGAAAAGAAATAAAGACTAAAAGTAAAGTTTTACACTAATTAGTAAATTTCTAGACCGTATTCCCCGGCAACGGCGCCATTTTTGATAACGTCCAAATCCACCCTATTAATTAGAATGGGCACGGTCGTATGCAAATATATTTTACCCAACTATGAGTCGGGGTCGATCCCACAGGGAATACAATGAAGAAATATACTCGATAAGTGTAACACCTGACTATTAGTCTATATTTCAAGAGGAAAGGAAATATAATAAAAGTTTGATTGTTGGTTGTTCATTAAAGACTGAGAATGATTATAGGATGTAAACAATTAGTAAACGGGACTAAGGTTGTGGTTCCAATGGAGAGTAATGCGTTTGGGTATCAATTCAACTTATTTATTTGCCTAGGTGCATTAAGCCAAAGGTTACGCGATTCTTGCCAAAAGTTTTCCAACCAAATCAGCAAATTGCATCCTAAGCTTTTCCAAGCCCTATGATGTTTTATAAGAAAGCACCCATGTAGCCTCAACTAGCTTTCCTATTCCTAGCTCAAGCTATTAGATGGATTTAATGACCCACATTGTTGCTATTAACTCTTTTCCTAACCTCTACTTTCTTTTCCAAGCAAAGTAATGGTATTAAGGCACAAGTAATGTTGTACACCATCACAAGACATTTATGCTTGAAGAGTTAATAGAAAACACCATTAGTATATAAATATAGTATGAATACGAAACCCAATCACATAACTAGCACATTGGATACCACAACCTTAGCTGAAAGATTAGCTACTAATATTCATTAAAAGTAAATCAATCAAGTAAAATGTATTCATAAAGCTTACAAAAGTGTTGTTGAAGAAGATGACAAAGCTAAAAGAAATCTCTTAAGTGCTTCAACACCCAACAGTAAATGACTTCACAAGAGTCTATGCCAAAAACTGCAGGAAAAAATAAACCAAAACCCTAGCAAATCTATTTATAGCATGTCCAAAACAGGAACAATTTCCAGACAAAATTGCCCCTGCGCATAGGGTGCGATTCGCACCTAGCGTCGCATGTTCGACCCGCGAATCGCGGATTTCACCAGACCATCGCAGGTGTCGCCTCTTCAGATAATTGTTGGGCACCATCCGTGACACAGTCCGCGATTCGCATGTTACACCTGTGACTCGCAGGTGGTGTCGCAGGTGGTGTCTCCTGTGGTGTCCTCTTTGATCCTCTCTGTCCACAAGTGCTGCACCGTCCGCGATTCGCATGTTACACCTGCGACTCGCAGGTGGTGTCGCAGGTGGTGTCACCTGTGGTGTCTTCTTTGATCCTCTCTGTCAACAAGTGCTGCACCACCTGCGATTCGCGTGTGGTACCTGCGAATCGCAGGTCGTGCCATTGTTCAGTTCTGCTGGGTTTTTGCTTCATTTTGCTTCGTTTTGCTTCAAGTTGCTTCTGGCACATGTTATTCTACAAATTGACACAAAAACACGAGAAACGACATCAAAAGCACTTGGGGATTTGCAAAAGACTAAGTAATTGGCATCGAATGAGCCGTAATTTCACGACTCATCAGCCACCACCAACTTTATATAATTAGTCACTATTTGATTCTCCTCCCATGTCAGACGTGGAAGTCATACTACTTTCACTTATCCACTAACTTATCACATAATCCATTTATCTCTACTATACTCCATATTTAATCAATTACCCTATGATTAATTTTTTTTATCACAATTCACTTAAATAAAAATCATTTCTCTTTTTATCACACGTCATATACTCATTATCATGACCATGTGATATAGCAATAGTCCATAGCCTCATTTGCCACACATAAAATATTATTTTCAATCATTTCCGTCACATTTTTTTTCCATCTTAAATCATTTCGGGACTTCATTCTTTTTGTACACCGAGCTCTTGATTTTCATCCTTAGATATGATCAAATTCTCCGGGCTCGGGTAAATTTCCTCATGTTAGACGGTTCAATTTCCTAGTCCAAAAATACGGGATGCTATAGCTTGGACCGTATTTCATTCAAATAAATTTCAAACCTTGATGAAACTTATTTTGTCTGATTCATTTGACTTCTAATCCTTTGAATACATCTGTACCATCACTATAACCGCCTATAAGATTGAGGCATAAGCTCGCTTCTGTTACTAATGTAATTTAACTCACACGCTTCCCAACGCATGAGAACACGGGATGTAACACACCGCCTCCCCCATTCTTCGGATTCGGAATAGTGTCACTCGGAAGTCCTCCCTTTTTAGAAGGGTGCTGCTCTCTAGAAATATCCCTTATTTGTGACTCAAGCTTCTGATTAGCCGTTGTATGGGAACCCACTGTCTCTGTCAGCCCAGATAAACTCCTCTCAGACTTAGACTGATTTCCCAGAATCTTCTCAAGCATTGCTTCAACCTTCGAACTACCTTACTCTGTTGACTGCCCTTTCGGTGGTATATGAGGGTTGGAACTCTTGTTCCTAAAATTGTCACTATTGTTGTAGCTCCCTTGGTTTGCACCACCATAATTATTGTTGTAGTTCTCTGAGTTGTTATAATCACATTGACCTTGCTGAGGTCTCCATTGATTCTGATTTTGGTAACCACCTTGGTAATTCTCTCGTTGATTACCCCCTTGAGAGTTATTCACATAGTTAGCATATTCCATCTGCATGGGAGGTCCATCATGAAACAGACCCTCTTGAATCTGGTACATTCCTTTTGGCATACTCGCATCATACTCACAAACATTTACCTTCTTAATCTGGGTCTCATCGAACTTCTTTGTTAGCAAGGAAATATTTGTTGCAAGCTCAGACAATGTTTGTTGGGTATCTAGACTCTCTTTTACCATATTTTGGATCATAGCACTACCGTAAGGCACAACATCAGCATTATTTGAGTGCCAAGCTTGATTGTGAGTAGTCAGCCTATCAAGCATGTTGGTCACTCTTCGGTAAGATTTATTCATGAAACAACCATCAGCTGCATTGTTAGCAACTGATTGCGTCACTGGATCCAGCCCACGGTAGAACTTCTCCATTAATATTTTCTCCGGAAAACCATGATTCGGAATCTTTTTGCAAGTACTCTTTGAATCTCTCCCAAGCTTCATATAACTGTTCCCCCGGTCGCTGCTTAAATTCATAGATCTTGTCATGAATCTCAGCCTTTTTGCTAGGAGGGTACCATTTCTTGAGAAAGACTGTTACCATCTCTGCCCATGTAGTAATAGAATTCCGGGGCAGCTTCTCGAACCATGCTCTTGCATCTCCAGCTAAGGAATATTTGAATAACCTCAGCCGAATAGCATCTTGTGGAACATTGTTTTGGATGTCATTAGCACACACATCCATGAAATTCTGCAAATGACGTTGAGGGTCATTCTCGGTAGAGTTCCGAAAGTAGCCCTCAAGCTTCAACAACTGGTATAGAGAGGAGTCAATTTTTAAGTTTGTAGCTCCACATCGAGGATGAACAATAGCATATGCATAGTCCTCCTCCGGAATAAGATCACCGAAGACATTTTCTTCATCTGATTCATTCGCCTGATTATTCAATCGATTCCCATGGTTATCAACATGTTGGTTTTGCTGATTCTGATTCATGTTCACCTGGATTACAAGGAATAGCAAACAAGGTGTGATGCAATAAGCAAATTACTTCAATAAAAGCAAATATTATTTAGTAATTTCAAAACCATATTCCCCGACAGCGGCTCCAAAATTTGATATGCTCAAATTACACCTATTAATGGTATAACGCGGACGTTATCAAATATAGTAACCCAACGAGGTTGGGGTCGAATCCCACAGGGAATATGGTGTGAAAAGCTTACAAAAGTCATAGGATGCTTAATTTAGGTCTAATGTCTTAATTCGAGGATTTTTGTGAAAGTTTGGGTTTTTATGACTAATCGCTTTGGGTTGTAATTTATGGTAAAAAAAACCAAGGTTGTGTCCCCTTTAGATAAGGTTTATGATCATGGATATTGATCTTGATATACTTCTAATGGATCATTATATAAATGCACTTAACATGTATGTGAATCTCTACTATTTCCCAATAAATAAAGATTATCTCTTTCTATGATTTTCCCAAATATAAGAAAGTAACTATGAAGAACGATTAATCATGCCAAGTAAATTCTTCTTATTCTTAAGTGAATTTATTAAACAAAGTTTAAAGCTTTGAGCCATTGTTATTTATTCTTACCAACCCTAATTATTTTCCCAAATAAATCAAGGTTTATAGCTTTAATCAATGTTTGCAACCATTAATTATGAATGAAGAATGAAGACTAAATAAACCCTAATAATTCATTATGTGTATATCAATCTCAAAACCCAATCTCAAAACACCCATCATTGGGTTCACAACCCTAGTAAGGGAATTTAGCTACTCATGACAAAGAACAAGAAATAAGAAATTGAAGAATTCATAATTGCTTACTTTGGAAGAAAAGAGGAATTGATAATACTTGAATTGATGTTTGAGTCTTCAAAAACTAGAGAGTATTTGATGTTCTAAGTGAAGAGACAAAAATCTAATAACTAATAACAATAAAAACCCTACAATGACTATTTACATGTTCTGAAAACGTAAAAGTTACAGATTTGCACTTTGGTCCCCGTCGCTACAAAATACGGTCCGTAAATTAAAATACGGACCGTAAACCAGTTTACGACCAGGTCTTCCTTCAAGACTTGAGCAACTACAATCTCTTGAAATACGAACCGTATTTTGATTTAAGGTCCGTCTTCTGCATAGTCGTCTTTCAACTTCCAAAACTTTGACTTTCTGTCAGATGCTTGAATGGTTAAATATGCTTTGAAATACGGACCGTAAAGTGGAATACGGTCCGTAAAAGTTTTTCGTAAATCACCATGTCCTTAGCCTGCCTTTCTGGTTCTTCTTATTCTTAAATACGTCCATGGAGCACAGCCCGTATTTGAGAATACGGTCCGCAAACTGAGTTTATGACCACTTCTGCACTTTTAACTGTTTTCATTCCAAATCTGTTTCGTTACCTAAAAAACACTAAAAACACATTAAACAGACACTAACTTGCTTAAAAACAAGTAAAACTTCTCGTAAAAAGGCTTGAATGTGTCATAAATTCCCGGCACATCAGCCGCCCAGGCTCAGCGACATGGGGTTGTTGTTGATCAGGCAGATAGGGCTGGTAGCTCGAGGGTTAATACTTTCGTCGGATTAGATACTCTGGAGTTTTCAGTGATAAAGCAAAATATGGACCTCCAGGAGTTCATTGATGGTATGCAGAGGACCTTGAGGGTTATGCACGCGCATGAGGTCAAGTCTGTGGAGTTGGCTTCATGCAATACAGTGGTATCAGACTTGGGATCTATCTAGGAGAGAGAATGCCCCTCCAGCTGTTTGGCGAGAGTTTTCAGATGCTTTTATTCGCCATTATTTACCTCCAGAAGTCAAACGAGCCCGGGCAGATAGATTTTTGCGTAATGAGCGGCGCAATATGAATGTCCAGGAGTATTGTGTGTACTTTGATTCTGTGGCTAGATACGCCCCAGCCATGGTGGCTGAGATGGAGGATAGAGTTCATCATTTTGTGGCGAGTTTACGGCCGCATTTGAGATGCTTGTACGACTGCCACATAACAGCAGGGCATAGATATCTCCCGTATTCAGGCATATGCACAGAATTTGGAGGACCGCAAGTGTCAGCAGAGGACAGAGCGTGACCGTGACCGGGGCCATGGCAAGAGGGCCAAATCTTTAGATATCGAGGGTGAGTCCATGGGAGGACAGAGATAGCAGTATCCCCGATATCCGTTCCATTCGGTAGGGAGTGCACCTACGCGGTCTTCAGGTACGAGATTTGATCGGTCTTTTTATTATGGAGTGGGTCAGAGTTCTAGAGCTTCGGGTTCTCAGCATAGACCGGAGTCAGGCCAGATGAGACCCCCTTTCCGCGGTGTGCCCAGTGTGGCAAGTTACACGCAGGTCTGTGTCGGGTAGGATCATATGTTTGTTATACTTGTGTCCAGCCAGGTCATAGGATGCAGCAGCGTCCGATGAGAGAGAGTGGGGGTATGGTTCAGACTACAGGGTCTATGGCTGGTTTTTCTTCTGCGGTACGCCCTTCAGGGCAAGTTCTCCAGACACCAGCAGGAAGAGGTAGAGGGAGGAGCGGAGCATCTAGCTCGAGCGATCCTCAGCACCGCGTTTAGGTATTGGCTGGTTGGTAGGATTGTGAGTCATCTCCTGATGCCGTCATAGGTATATTATCAGTCTCCTCCTATGATGTGTATGCACTGATTGACCCAGGTTCCACTTTATCATATGTTACTCCATTTGTCGCCGGCAAGTTTAGGATAGAACCTGAATCGATTAAACCGTTTGAGATGTTGACACCAGTTAGTGATCCAATTATAGCTAGGCGGATATATCAAGGCTGTGTAGTGATAGTTTGTAATCACCGTACCTTAGTAGATTTTATTGAGTTAGACATGATTGAATTCGATGTGATCATGGGTATGGATTGGTTGGCTTCCTATTACGCTAATGTTGATTGCAGAACGAAGGTAGTTCGATTCCAGTTTCTAGGCGAGCCAATCCTTGAGTGGAAGGGCGAGGCTTCTTCGCCGAGGGGTAGGTTTATCTCCTACCTTATGGCAAGGAAGATGATTAGAAAAGGGTATATTTATCATTGGTTCGGGTTTAGGACGTACAAGCAGAGTCACCGACCCTTTAGTCTATCCCTGTTGTTAATGAGTTCCCAGAGGTGTTTCTAGATGAGCTTCCAGGCATTCCGCCAGAGCGAGAGATTGATTTCACTATCGATTTATTGCCAGATACTCAGCCAATATCTATTCCTCCTTATACAATGGCACCTGCGGAGTTGAAAGAATTAAAGGAGCAGTTGAGAGATTTACTTGAGAAGGGTTTTATTAGGCCCAGTACATCATCGTGGGGAGCACCGGTATTATTTGTAAGAAATAAGGATGGCTCCTTGCGAATTTGTATTGATTATAGGCAATTGAATAAGGTGACTGTAAACAATAAATATCCGCTTCCAAGGATTGACAATCTATTTGATCAGCTATGAGCGCCAAATATTTCTCGAAAATAGATTTGAGATCGGGGTATCATTAGCTTAGGGTGAAAGGGGAAGACATTCCGAAGATGCCATTCCGGACCAGATATGGGCACTATGAGTTTCGTGTTATGTCATTCGAATTAACTAATGCTCCGGCTGTGTTCATGGACTTGATGAATCGTGTATTCAGTCCCTTCCTAGATCTGATCGTGATTGTGTTTATAGATGATATTCTGGTTTATTAGCCGTCAGAGGCGGAACATGCAAAACATTTATGAGCAGTGCTTAGAATCCTTCGAGACAGAGAGCTGTATGCTAAGTTCTCCAAGTGTGAGTTCTGGTTGAACTCTATGGCTTTTCTTGGCCACATTATTTCAGATGAAGGCATTAGAGTGGATACTCAAAAGATTGAAGCTATAAAGAACTGGCCAAGGTCCACGTCACCAACGGAGATACGTAGTTTCTTGGGTTTGGCTCGTTATTACAAAAGGTTTGTAGTAGGATTTTCTTCTCTTTTAGCCCCGTTGACCAAGCTGACTCAGAAATCAGCTAATTTCCAGTGGACAGATGCATGTGAGCCGAGTTTTCAGATATTAAAGGACAAGTTGACCTCAACACCCGTCTTGACTCTTCCAGAGGGAACAGATGGCTATGTAATCTATTGTGATGTTTCAGGTATTGGTTTGGGTTGTGTATTGATGCAGGATGGTAAGGTTGTTGCCTACGCTTCTAGACAGTTGAAGAAGCACAAAACGAATTATCTAACTCATGATCTCGAGTTAGCTGTGGTGATCCATGCTTTGAAATTGTGGAGACATTATTTATACGATGCCCATGTTAATATTTATACTGATCACAAGAGCCTCCAGTACATCTTCAAGCAGAAGGACTTGAATTTACGTCAGAGGCGATGGCTAGAGTTGCTAAAGGATTATGATGTTGACATTTTGTACCATCCTGGGAAGTCCAATATAGTAGCTGATGCTCTTAGTCGTAAATCTATGGGTAATTTGTCATATTTGCAGCCAATGAAGAGGGAGCTAGCTCGTTTGGGAGTCCGATTGATAGACTCAGGTGATACAAGAGTTACAATTCAGGATACAACGATGCCATCTTTGGTGGCGGAGATAAAGGAGTGTCAGTATGGGGATCCTGTTCTAATCCATTATCAGGATACAGCTCTTAAAAAACAAAAGACACCTTTCGTGATCATAGGAGATGGAGTACTCAGGTATCGATGTAGATTATGCATTCCTAATGTTGCAGGCCTTCGTCAGCAAGTTATGAGGGAAGCCTATTATTCTCGCTATTCTATCCATCCGGACAATGATCTCAAAGAAGTTTATTATTGGGATGGTATGAAAAGGGATGTAGCGGAGTTTGTCGCTCAGTGTCCAAATTGTCAGTAAGTTAAAATAGAGCATCAGAAGCTTGGAGGTTTATTACAGGCTATGGAGATCCCGACATGGAAATGGGAGGTAATTAATATGGATTTCATTACAGGGTTGCCCCGTACTAAGCGGAAGTATAATTCAATATGGGTCATAGTTGATAGGCTGACAAAGTTAGCTCATTTCCTACCTATCAGAACTACTCATTCAGCTGAAGACTATGCAAAGCTCTATCTTAGAGAGATTATACGACTTCATGGGGTCCCTACAACCATTATCTCAGCTAGAGCGGCACAGGTCACAGCTAATATCTGGAAATCTTTTCAAGATGGATTGGGGACTCAAGTGAGTCTTAGTACTGCATTTCACCCTCAGACAGAAGGACAAGCGGAGCGTACTATACAGACACTTGAATATATGTTGAGAGCTTGTGTACTTGATTTTCAAGGCAGTTGGGATGATCATTTACCTCTTATTGAGTTTGCCTATAATAACAGTTACCATTCCAGTATTCAAATGGCTCTTTATGAGGCTTTTTATGGACGAAGATGTAGATCCCCTATAGGATGGTTTGATGTTAGAGAAAATCAGTTAGTTGGCCCAAATTTGATACAGCAAGCAGTTGACAAAGTGAAAATAATTCAGGAAAGATTGCTAGCGGCTCAGAGTCGACAGAAATCCAATTTAGATAATCGACGGCGCAAGTTGGAATTTTAAGTGGGTGATTGGGGTTTCTTGAAAATTTCACCTATGAAGGGAGTGATGAGATTTGGCAAGAAAGGTAAGTTGAGCCCTCGGTACATCGGACCATACAGAATTATTCGTATAGTGGGTAAGGTGGCATATGAGTTAGAGCTACCTTCTGCGTTGGAGTCCGTGCATCCAATTTTTCATGTGTCGATGCTTCGTAAGTGCATCGGGGATCCTTCTAGAATTGTACCTGTAGATGATGTTCAAGTCACCGAGCAACTATCCTATGGAGAAGCTCCTATTGCCATTCTAGATAGGCAAGTACGGAGACTTAGAACCAAAAGATGTAGCTTCAGTTAAAGTCTTATGGAGAAATAATAATAGAGAGGACATGAAGTAGGAAGTGGAAAAAGACATGAAGTTCAAGTACCCACATTTATTTCCACCTCCAAAGGAGACTCAGGCAGAGACACCATTTTCCTCAGGTATGTAATGATTTCTTTAATGTTTTCTTAGTCGTGTCGAGCCATAGTGTTGATTTATTGTTACACCCCGTACTTTCGGCGAAGCACTTGTTAAATTTGAATGTAAGTATGTCGATCTATGGCTAGGTAAAACAACTTTGGATTGTGAGGAACGAAGCATTTTTAAGTATATTGTTTAAGTGAAGGATGAATTATGATCTTGTAAGTCGTAATCGGGACGGACAACCTTGGACCCAAAGGACATGGAAATTATCAAGTATGATTAATGATAAATATCACGTATGGAGAGTTTCAGAAGATTCTGGGATCAAGTAAATCGAAGAAAATAAGTTTGACGAAAATTTGGAAAAAGCTGGCAGGATTTTGGACAGAATTTTGTGTCAACTTTGGAGGGGTATATCTCCTAGTATAGTAGGTGTTTTAAGGTGTTTCAAAAGCCTAAAATGAAGTTCGTCGAGTCTAGTTTCCAAAGCAACAAATCGCTCGTCGTTACGACATCGGAATAGAGAATTATAGACGTTACAAGTCAGGCTGACAGAGCAGAAACGCATGCTACAATAACCGACGTGCTACAGTAGCCGCTCTGCTACAATAACTGCTACAGTACCCACCGACTTTAGCCCACTATTTAAGGGCTAAAACCCCTCTTTTTTCAGCCCAAAAATACTCCAAATATTTCCCAAATTCTCCCAACTTCCGTCCACTAGATTTTAACGCAAATTAAGTATCATCCCCAAATTTAAGTTCGGACAATGCGTAGTTGTGATTATAATATCGTTTTGCGAGGAATCTTGGCATGGATTAAGGGTGATAAATGGAGATATTGCGGCTCTAGCGGGTGAAAGGTATGAATCTTCCCTTGTTTATCTTGGTTTAGGTTTATTTACGGAGGAAAAGTTATTAAATGATCGTATAATGAATTTGTTGGTTTCAAAATTGGAGAAACATCGTGTGGGATGTTTTATGGAATATATTGGTATTGATAGTGTTGTTGTTGATGTTGGTATTGTTGTTATTGTAGTTGGTTGCTGGATTATGATTTCGGGTTAGGCATATAAACAGGGGAGATGCTGCCCGATTTTCGGCAAGATATAGCATAGTTTAATTGGAACATTGAACACAAGTATCCGAAGATGAGTCTAACGATAGTGTGAATCCTCTTGAATGTAGACTTACAATCTCGAGCGGATAAGCGTAGGTAGTAGGAGACCGAACAGGTATGTTAAGGTTGTTCCTTCTTTTCTTGGCATGTTTCCATATATGGTAAGAGCGTGATAAACCTTATGACTCGAGATTTGTCAAAGTAGAGCTTTTCATAGTGTTGTCTAGTCCCGGGTGTTATGTTATTCTTTCCGAGGGGTCACATCCCCTCCCTATGCCCTTGAGTTATACAGAGACAGAAGAGACATGTTACAATATCAGTGTTTTCAGCATATGCATG
Source organism: Lycium barbarum (assembly GCF_019175385.1). Lineage (NCBI taxonomy): Eukaryota > Viridiplantae > Streptophyta > Magnoliopsida > Solanales > Solanaceae > Lycium > Lycium barbarum. Next base: position 109,296,682 of record NC_083347.1, on the reverse strand, counting down.
ATATACATATATATATTTATCTTTAGCCTGGCCACTTGGTCAGTGAGACATTTTTATTTTGCCTGGCCTACGAGTCTGTGAGACAGATATGCCTGGCCGTCGGGTCAGTGAGACAGAATGCCTGGCCTACGGGTCAATGAGACAGATTGCCTGGCCGACCGGTCAGTGAGAATTTTCAGTTGCCTGGCCACTTGGTCAGTGAGATATATAATAGTATTAAATAGCATTTCATATGAGACAGGTTAGGTGAGATTTTCAGGGCATTCTTTGGCCTCCAGATTATATTATTTTCAGTTCAGTTTCAGTTGTTCCACTACCTTACATACTCAGTACATTGTTTCGTACTGACGTCCCTTTTGTTTAGGGGCGCTGCGTTCATGCCCGCAGGTTCTGGTAGCCAGATAGACGATCCAGCACAATAGGTTTTCCACTCAGCTGCAGTCAGAGCACTCCACTTGGTTCGGAGCTGCAGTCCCTCTTGGTATGCTATTTTGACATATGTATATGGGTATGACGGGGCGTTGTCCTGTCCTTTCTACAACTCGTGTTCCCTAGAGGTCTGTAGATAGTTGTATGTAGTTGGGATGTTATGTAGCCTTGTCGGCTCTCATTTTTGTTGTACTGCAAGCATAGCAGCCTCGTCGTCTTGCTCAGTTGTGTATATATATTTTCGGTGTGTGTGTACCCAGTTCAGACGAGATAGTCAGCATATATATATATACACATATACATACCCAAATTACGGCCTTGCCGGCTTGTTAGTATTGTCTGTGTGCAGGTAGGCCTTATCACAGTTTCAGAATTAGAGTGGTTCGCTCGGGCCTAGTTTAGCACCGAGTGCCGGTCACGCCGCTCCCGATTTGGGGCGTGACAAACTTGGTATCAGAGCAGTTCTATCCTAGGGTTGTCTACAGACCGTGTCCAGTAGAGTCTTGTTTATGGGTGTGAAGCGCGCCACACTTATAAACAAGAGGCTGCATGGCATTTAGGAACAATTGACCCTTCTTTCTCATTTTAGATCGTGTCGTAGAGATAAATTATAGGATGTGATGTTCCTGATTCTAATCCTAAATGTTTTGATTGTGGACAAGCAGTTGATTATGTCGCTATGAGGTAATTGATGAGAAATGAAGTTGTTCCTCCAAAAGGTATGTTTCCTGCCTTATTGATATTGATAGAGTTGGATATAAGAACTTGAGCTAGATGTTACGGGTATTTGTGATCGCCCTGTGAGGCATTAGATGTGTTTTTTGGGCTGTGTGTAGGAATGAGGCAATAATAAGTATAGAGGAAACTCTGCCGAAATTTTTACAAATGAATTGTTTGAATGTCTATGCTATAGAGAAAGAATGAAGGGAAACTGTGATAATCGGATGTTTGGTAATTCATGATTGAATGAACCATTATGAGATGCTTTTAAAGATAAGTTTTAGAATGATTTTAATTTAAGGGAAGGACCCTGGAGGGGAAAATGATTAGTAATGTTGGAATGAGTGCATTTGATATTTCGGGGAATTGAGATTTATTGAAGATATAGGGAAAGTTGGAACTAAGAATTCAAATGCAGTATTACGATTTATAGATTGGTGAGTAAGAGATAACGAAAAGATATTGATATGGGATAGGAAGTTAACAAGTAGGGGAAAGTTTTACTCTAGAAGTTTATACATACATAAGACCAGGACGGGCTGATGACAGGCGCACAAACTCGTTTTATCGGACTTTCCTATATGATGTGAGTTTACATTGGGATTCAGAAGTCACCAGTCGTTCGACTTCAAGGGGGTTTCTGAGTATTTGATAGTTGTTACTATTCTGAGAATCATTATGGCTAAGTGACTTCGAGTATTAATGATGACCTTGAACTCAAGAATGAGAAATGGATAGGTAAGTTGGAATGTAATTATGATTGTCTTCTAGATTGCTTATATAACTTCTAAATGTGATGTTGCGTGGCCGACGAACGAAGTAGAGATTGTATCAACCTTAGGAATATATGGTGTATTTCTAGCTAATCCTTATAAGAAGGATTCACCTCAATTTTTTTAGACGGGTGCGTGAAGGTTATTTGACGATAGAGAAATTAGGTGCGATATCGGCTTATGTGTAAGGAAAGAAGAGAGTAGGTGTACAAGTGAAGATAAAATATCGCAAGGATCGATTCGGTTGCTCCAGGAAAGTAAAGGATGTGAGGTTGATTAATTTAGACAAAGAGGCAGGGTACAAGTATGAGTAAAGATTTTTAAGTAAAGTTATATCGCCAGGAGTTACAATTAGAACATAGGAAGGTATGCTAGGAAGGATTACAAATTTAGACATACGAAAAAATGAATATGAGAAACCAGAATAGCCCGAAGGAAATTAGGAGTATATGAGCTTTACAATTAGAATCCTCTGGCTAGCTGGGCAAAAAGAGAGGGGAGGTGTATTAAAACCACAGATTCAGGACAAAATCAAATGGCAATGGGATATCTTGCAAGAAAAGGTGTTAAAAGCGATATAAAGATTAGTCACGAGTGGCTACATCGAGTATCATATATACCTTTATGATTGATGTTACGACATGTTAAAAATATTGATTGTGCTGTATGTCAAAATTGAGGTAGCAAGCGCTACAGAAAGAATCAGGATTGGGTTTTCTCGGAAATTAAAGTCGAATAGCAGTAGCGCGACCAAATATGTAAGCACGAGCATTAGGAAAAAGAAGGTTATGATATCATGAAGGGGAGAGAAACTTGGACAAGGAAAACATCTGCCATTGAGGGTCAGGTAATACATATTTGAGGAAAAGGTTAGGATGAAAGCAGGAAAGCAGACGATAGAATCAAATTTAAATAAATCAACGGGAGATAGAGTAATGTTGTACGTGACAAAGGGTGAACATGAGGACCCCAGAACCAACCTATAAGTCTTCATAACTAGAACCAAGAAGGTTGTAAATAATGGACAAAGGTGCATCCTTAAGAAGAAATATACAGGTCTTATATGAGCGACGAGGAAATTTTAAACTCCTGAGATTTAACCAGGAGGATGGATGTGAACCCATGATTGGTACGCCTATTTAAGGGAAGAAAGTACATCAAGAAGAGATTTTCAGCGTCAGAAGGGATTCGCACTCGTAACGAAACACTCCAAAGTTTCCTAACCTAAGAGTAAAAGATGACTAATGGAAACAGACATTTTACAAGTAAAAGAAACTATGAGGACTAAAGGAAGGACGAAGTGTCAATGAAATGGTTAAAGGGAATTATGTGGCCGCCGACAACAATAAGAAGGTTAGTGAATCAGTAGGCTTGCCCAAGGGGTAACAAGCTAAAGTTATAAGATAATGGTTGGGTGAAAGATGCAAAGATGCAATCATGAAGAAAATCGAGAAAATTCGAGATATATATCTATATATGTGTGCACAAGTTGTGATATCATAAGGGAAGATGAAGACTTGATGAAAGAAGAAAGGAAAGGGTGTACTTTGTGAGGATTTCACGATAAGAACAAGAACCGACAGAACACTAGAAGGACTATGATGCATAGCTGTGATGTAAACAAGTAGTTAAGAAGAATTACGGAACAAAATCAGCTAAGCTAATGAAAGACCGAGTCGTAGGAATGGATGGTGCGGGATATCAACTTTAAAGGGTATAGTACAGACATAAATCGGAATTGGGAACCTAGAGCAAGGAGAATTTCAAGGATATTAAGAAGATAGTCATAGAGAAAGACTATGGCTAAAAGAGCGTGGTATAGTCGAACATTCCATAAGGAGCCTAATGAATTCTGGTGTCCCCATTAATTCATTAGCCTAGGGGATTACTAGACATGAAAGGTAGAAGTGAAAAGACAATAAATAAGGCATTTGAATCGTGTCCGATATGTATAAGAATTTTGATTTGATACAAGAACTCAACTAGCAAAAAGGAAAACAAATTAAACCGTGTGATGAAAAGAACTCCGGCATCATATGGAATAGAGGAGTTGAAGGATCGCTAGGGCCGGCCAGATGACTATCAAAGACGGTTAACACTCAAAGGTTACGGTATATGAGAACATCCTTCAAAAGGAGGGAAGAAAAAATTTTGTTCTAAGATGAGCTACAATATTCTGAAGCTTAAGAGAGGGAAATATATTGTATTGGAGTAAGAAAGGTTTGTAAGCTGACTAGGGAGTAAGAATAAAGGACAATCTGGATTACAAAAAGGGAAATCTTAGCACTAGAAGAGATGAAAGTTTTAATAAGAGGAATAATTATAGGGAGTTCAACGATCTCCAAAGGAAAGAAAGATAGTGTGCCTATGGATAGAAAGACAGCAGTACTGACTAAGATTAGGGAGTACCTCGTAAGACGTAAAATTCCAAGCCGCCGGTTATATCAATTGTGAGAGTGTATGAGATAGAACCATATAAACATTCTCCATGATGAAATGGCTAACAGCATGGTGCAAGGACGACGATAAGGAGCCGAAGAAGAATGGAGGTTAGTTTAAGTCTCAATTAGACACCGGTATAAGAGAGCCAAGGACTTAAGGAGGGAAGCATACTCGTATTGGAAGGAAATTATGATTAAGTAGGATTTTATCTTAGTTCCCTGTTCATGAAATTATTTTGTAGTTATGTTAAAACTGAGGAGAGGAAATTGGAGGGAAAATTCAAATATGAATATGATGATATTGTAAGGAATTAAGAGGGGTCCGACCAAGGAATTAAAAGGATACGATATAGTATGTATATAAGGTCGGCCGGTACGAAAAGGGATAATCTAAAATAGCACCAGAGAAGTAAGCAAGGAAAGGTGCTATATCTAAACTAGAGAGCTTGTCTACTAGTAGAGAAATAAGGACCAAGGCAAAACAGTACGACAATCAAGAGCTCATAGGTCGGCAGGGAGCCGTAGCAATCATGAGTTAAGACCATTTTAATGGCAACAGGTCACAGGACGGTAGCTAGATAGCAGTTGATCACTGGTTACATACATAAGGACATGAGGATATGGAACTAATGAACGAGTTCGACAAAGAGTTAGGGGAATATGAAAGAAGACTGATGAGCCCATAGTATAAGAGTATGGAGATCAGGAACTAAAGGAGGACAGCCACTTCAAAAAATAAACGATAGCGTCGTAAGCTAGCAAGTTACAACATTCGAGGACGAATGTTTCTAAAGGGGGGAAGGATGTTACACTCCGTACTTTCGGAGAACCACTTGTTAAATTTTAATGTAAGTATGTCGAGCTATGGCTAGGTAAAACAACTTCGGATTGTGAGGAATGAAGCATTATTAAGTATATTGTTGAAGTAAAGGATGAATTATGATCTTGTAAGTCGTAATCGGGAAGGACAACCTTGGAATCAAAGGATATGACCATTATCAAGTATGATTAATGATAAATATCAACGTATGGAGAGTTTCGGAAGATTCTGGGATCAAGCAAATCGAACAAAAATAAGTTTGACGAAAATTTGGAAAAAGTTGGCAGGATTTTGGACAGAATTTTGTGTCAATTTTGGAGGGGTATATCTCCTAGTATAGTAGGAGTTTTAAGGTGTTTCAAAAGCCTAAATTGAATTTCGTTGAGTCTAGTTTCCAAAGCAACAAATCGCTCGTCGATACGACATCGGAATAGAGAATTATAGACGTTACAAGTCAGGCTGACAGAGCAGAAACGCATGCTACAGTAACCGACGTGCTACAGTATCCGCGCTGCTACAAAGGTTGCTACAGTAACTGCTACAATACCCACCAACTTTAGCCCACTATTTAAGGGCTAAAACCCCTCTTTTTTCAGCCCAAAAATACTCCAAATATTTCCCAAATTCTCCCAACTTCCGTCCACTAGATTTTAACGCAAATTAAGTATCATCCCTGAATTTAAGTTCGGACAACGCGTAGTTGTGATTATAATATCGTTTTGCGAGGAATCTTGGCATGGATTAAGGGTGATAATTGGAGATATTGCGGCTCTAGCGGGTGAAAGGTATGAATCTTCCCTTGTTTATCTTGGTTTAGGTTTATTTACGGAGGAAAAGTTATTAAATGATCGTATAATGAATTTGTTGGTTTCAAAATTGGAGAAACATCGTGTGGGATGTTTTATGGAATATATTGGTATTGATAGTGTTGTCGTTGATGTTGGTATTGTTGTTATTGTTTTTGGTTGCTGGATTATGATTTCGGGTTAGGCATATAAACAGGGGAGATGCTGCCCGATTTTCGGCAGGATATAGCATAGTTTAATTGGAACAATGAACACAAGTATCCGACGATGAGTCTAACGATAGTGTGAATCCTCTTGAATGTAGACTTACAAGCTCGAGCGGATAAGCGTAGGTAGTAGGAGACCGAACAGGTATGTTAAGGTTGTTCCTTCTTTTCTTGGCATGTTTCCATATATGGTAAAAGCGTGATAAACCTTATGACTCGAGATTTGTCAAAGTAGAGCTTTCATAGTGTTGTCTAGTCCCGGGTGTTATGTTATTCTTTCCGAGGGGCCACATCCCCTCCCTATGCCCTTGAGTTATAGAGAGACAGAAGAGACATGTTACAGTATCAGTGTTTTCAGCATATGCATGATATACATATATATTTATCTTTAGCCTGGCCACTTGGTCAGTGAGACATTTTTATTTTGCCTGGCCTACGGGTCAGTGAGACATATATGTCTGGCCTATGGGTCAGTGAGACAGAATGCCTGGCCTAGAGGTCAGTGAGACAGAATCCCTGGCCTACGGGTCAGTAAGACAGAATGCTTGGCCGACGGATCAGTGAGACAGATTGCCTGGCCGACCGGTCAGTGAGAATTTTCAGTTGCCTGGACACTTGGTCAGTGAGATATATAATAGTATTAAATTGCATTTCATATGAGACAGGTCAGGTGAGATTTTCAGGGCATTCTTTGGCCTCCAGATTATATTATTTTCAATTCCGTTTCAGTTTTTCTACTGCCGTACATACTCAGTACATTGTTTCGTACTGACGTCCCTTTTGCTTGGGGGCGCTGCGTTCATGCCCATAGGTTCAGGTAGCCAGACAGACGATCCAACTCAGTAGGTTTTCCACTCAGCTGCAGTCAGAGCACTCCACTTGGTTCGGAGCTGCAGTCCCTCTTGGTATGCTATTTTGACACATATATATGGGTATGACGGGGCCTTGTCCTATCCTTTCTACAACTCGTGTTCCCTAGAGGTCTGTAGATAGTTGTATGTAGTTGGGATGTTATGTAGCCTTGTCGGCTCCCATTTTTGTTGTACAACATGCATAGCAGCCTCGTTGTCTTGCTCAGTTGTGTATATATATTTTGGGTGTGTGTGTACCCAGTTCAGACGAGATAGTTAGCATATATATATATATATATATATATATATATATATATATATATATATACACACATACCCAAATTACGGCCTTGCCGGCTTTTTAGTATTGTCTATGTGCATTTAGGCCTTATCAGAGTTTCAGACTTAGAGTGGTTCGCTCGGGCCTAGTTTGGCACCGAGTGCCGGTCACGCCGCTCCACATTTGGGGCATGACATTTATGGTTGTTGTGATTGGTCGTGTGAGTCCATGGTGTTGTATACTTTAGTATGTGGCCCTGTGAGGCATTATTTTGGGTTGCTGTGTACAGGATGGATTGGTATATCTACAGGGGAAACTCTGGCGAAATTTTTACAGAATCCTTGAAAGATTAACATTCGGGGACGAATGTTCTTAAGGGGGGGAGAATGTTACACCTTGGAATTCCGTGTCGCTCGTATTGTGAACATGCCAATGTAAACCTAAAGTGGGAATGAAGCCCTTGTAAGTTGAAGAAGGATGTTTAATGGTTCTAATTAAGATTCCAAAGGCATTTGAGGCTAAAGAAGTAAGTTCGTCGGAGAAAGTTAAGGTTGAGCCATGTTTTGGGAAATTTCGTATCATTTGAGCTATGCATTTCCTAGGATCACCTTGAGGAAGAGATATGAGGTCCCTTAGATGGTTAATGAGGTATTATATAAGTTTCAATAAGGTTCCATAAGGATTGGAGGTTGAACGAATCGACGAGAGAAAGTTTCGGGAAAATTTGGGTTATACGGCCACTTATACGAACCGTATAAGTTATACAACCCGTATCCATTCCAGAGAAGGGTAATTCCATGTTGGGATTATACGGACCGTATAATGGTCCGTATAATTGGGTCGGGCCAATTTTCATATTTTTTTATATATGAACGACCCTTGTTCATTTATTTCATTTCCAACATTTCCCAAAGTCCTAAAAGCTCTAGAACCTTCTCTCAATCATATCCACACAACCCAAGAGAGATCATAGATTAAATAGCAAGAATCAAAGGATCCAATTCTTGGAAGGATCACTAGGGTTTGTAGAACTCAAGGTTTTCTTTGGTGTTGAAGTTGGGGTTTCACTCAAGATAATGATTTGATTCAAAGCTTTCTCTTGTATGATTAAGGTGAGTTTTTATACTTGTTTCCATGTTATTAAGAATGTCTAGTTTTTGAATAACTTGATTGAGGGGAAGAAAGCAAAAGAGGAAGTTCAAATGTGGATTTAATGATATTTTTGAGTAGTAAATTAACTTGAGTCATGATTCTTAGTATGCTATGAGTATAATCTTGATGAGGGGGTTACTAATGATGTTGAGGAAGTATTGTATGTAAGTGAATATGGTGTTGTGTTGTAGCTATTGTTATGAATGACCTTAAAAAAGGAGTCTTGAGGATTGGACAATGCTTAACTTGAAAGAAGCCTCTTGATTATGCTATTATGGATGTTGCTGTTGATGTTTGGAGAGTTGTTTATTATATGGAGAAAGTCAATGAAACAAAGGAAATGCTGGCCAAATTACGTTAGCCCTTAGTTTCTTTAGTTTAAACTTAATCATGCTTTCAATTCATTCGTAATTTTGTCATGATCCTATGTTATGAGCCAACAAGCGATTAAATGAGCTTCTATATTACTCTACTCTTAGAAGCACTAGGAGTATTTCAGTCTTTGATGTCCCTATACCTCGTATGATTGTTTCTTCTATTCATGGGTCTTGAGATTACTTATGTCGATGATGTTAGCTCAAAAGCTGTCCATCGGAGGTAGTATGACCTTATGTTACTCCGAGAGTTCTATGTATACATTTCAGTTATGCATCGCATTCATATATATATGCATATTGACCCATGACCAGAAGGCGTTATATACGCGTATATTATATATACACGGGGTTTGGGAAAATGGGTAGGCGTTATATACGCATTACCACCTGATCAGCTGGTGCACCTTGATGATGATATATGGATCGGGCCGTACGTTCCTCGGCATTATTATTATATGATGTATGGATCAGGCCGTACGTTCCTCGGCATTATTATATGATATATGGATCGGGCTGTACATTCTTCGGCACTATTATATGGGATATGGATCGGGCTGAACGTTCCTCAGCACTATGACCTATATTTATATACATGAGCATGATTATCTTTGAGAGCATGCAGATTATGCGCCCACAGAGGCATTGTCAGTTATACAGATACTTGTTCATGCAAATCTATACAGACAGTCAGTTTAGCTTTGAGCTCCAGATTTCGTTCATGATTCTTATGCTTATACTTATGTTACTCTTATGCCTTACATACTCATTACATTATCCGTACTGACTCCCCTATTACTTGGGGGACTGCGTTCATGCCCGCAAGTATAGGTAGACAGACAGGCGGTCCCGCTCAGTAGGACCTTTATTCAGCAGTAGTTGGTGCGCTCCATTTGATCCGGAGCTGCAGTCTATTTTGGTATGCCATTCTTTTGGTGATGTATGTGCATATCGGTATGACTGGGCCCTGTCCCATCTTTTCTACAGTTTTCTATTCCACTAGAGGTCTGTAGACAGGTGTATGTATATGTTAGATGATGTAGCCTTGTTGGCTCATATTCTTTTGTGTACAGTATATGTAGCAGCCTAGTTGGCTTGCACTGTTCTTTCGGCTTGTATGTATGTAAATGTACAGAGTTCATGATGTCAACCCCCTTCATGAGGTAGTATGAGATCGGTTTAAGTCACTTATGGGCCCTTGATGTTCAGTATGGTTCAGATAAGAGTGTAGGGGTGTTTGGTCACTAGAGGTCAGACACTCGTCACGATTCATTGGTTTGGGTCGTGACATATTAAAAGCAATAAAAATATCAATAAATAAAGTAGCTATATCGTACAATGATTGATTGGAGTAAAATATAAGTTGTCTTGAATTCTTCACCTAAAAGATTCTTCTTTAATGCTAAAATCCAAGAGAAAAGTCTGAGTAAGGAATATTCAGTATGTGCACGAAAATCTAGACATGGAATTTATAGAGGGAGGACAAAAGGTACAGAAAATAGCCTAAATGACACTATGCGACGATTAGGATGCAGTTGCAACAGGGACATGCGACCACAATCTGGCCACATTCTCACGTCTTAACTATTTCGACTTTCAATCCCCGTCGATTATGCGGCCAATTTGCGGTCGCATTCCTTCACTTGGCCTTTTTCACTTGATTTGATTGTACCTCACATATGCGGCCACATATAGAGTATGCGGTGCCGCATCTTCGTCGCATTTCACCTCAATTTATCAAGCTCACTGGTTGCAAAGGGCGAGAGTATGCAGTCGCATTTGGCTTTTACGGTGCCGCATACTCTTCGCATACAAGTGATTTTTGGCAACCTCTCTATTCAACACATGAGCTCAACTTGCAGCTGCATCCTAACCTTGCGGTGTTGCATTCTTCTTCACAACTGGTATTTTTTATCTTTTTCTGCTACTTTGCTCCCTTTTTGTCCTTGAACTCCCAGCACTATAAAAACAGATAATAATACTTAAAAGACTCCTAAAAAGTATAAGGAGTGGATATAACTAGTCCACAAATCCACGACTTACCAATACCCATTGAGGATCTCATTCTAAGACGGTACGTAATTTCATTTCCTTGTTCTCATCAATTGTTCATGCTCTTGGAGTTCTTGCAAATGAGGGTGCAAATTATAATGAGAAATCAATGACAATAGTCAAGTGGAAGACATTAGATCTTATGAGTTTATCTATATGATGCATTTGATGTTGAAAATTTTGGTGATTACATATGATTTGAATATGACTTTGCAACGAAAAGATCAAGATATTGTTAGTGCTATGAAGCTTGTTGATTTCACAAAAAGACAATTGCAATTGATGAGGGAATCTAAATGGAATACTTTGGTAGAAGACGTCTCCTTATTTTTGAAAAAATGGTACTGTGATCGTTGAAATGGACGACAAGTATGGTCTTGGAAAGTCTAACGTAAGAGCTCAAGTGTTATTCTCATCATTTGCATGTGAAAGTTTTATGCTGTTATTGATTTGCAACTTTCAGAGCTTAAAAGTCATTTTAATGAAGTGAATACTGATCTACTTCTTGGTATGGCTAGTTTGAGTCCCGAGAATTCTTTTGCAAATTATGATAAAAACAAGATCAGGAAGTTTGCTACTTATTATCTAAATGAGTTAAGTGCTTCTAAACTTGAAGATCTTAGTTACGATCTTGACAATTATATTTACTATGTGAGAGAAGTGGACAATGCTTTCTCAAAGTTGAAAGGACTTGGAGATCTTTCGATAGCATTGGTTAAAACAAATATGCCCAAGACATGATGGCTTGTTTATTTTCTTGTGAAGTTAAGCTTGATATTACCCGTGGCTTATTACAACAATGGAAAGAGCTTTTTCCTCAATGAAGTATATTAATAATGACTTACGAAGCAGAATTGGTGATGACTTTTTGAATGATTGTTTAGTTTGTTAAATAGAGGATGAAGTATTTGAAAGTGTACCTAATGATGCGATCATTGATCGTTTTGAAAAGATGAGAACTCGTCGAGTGCAATTGTAATGATATTGCTTATGTTTATATAGTGTTTAAGTAGTTCGTCGCTTTTTTAATATTTAAAATACTGATTTCTTATGTTGATTTCTTGGCTGCTGCTAGTTGATTTCTCCCATCCTCCTATTAAAAGGTAAAGTATATCTATTCAAAGGAAGAGGTAAAAGAACAATAGGGTTTACCATTTTATTTTTAAGTTAAAGAACAACAGGTTAAAGTGTTAACTTAAAGAAAATTACGTACCAATGATGAAAGGGACAGAGGAACTGGAGAGCCTACTCATTAATGAACAAGCTGGAACAAGCTATTATCAATCCCCAAAAAGAGGGACATAATAAGATGGCAAGTGACAGTAGAAAACCATCCTTGGTCAATTAAGGGTATGGTTTGTTGGTGAGAAGGTAATTTATCAAAAAATGGACATGGAAATTGCTTTGGAGAATGCAGATCCCAATAAAAGTTCTGCCGTTGGTTATAAATTGTGTAGTTCTTTGGTTATACATAATCAACAAGTAGCTCATTTTACAAGTAGAAAAATAGCTCGTTAATTAGGCTCATGCCGAAAAAAATCGAACTTGAAAAATCGAATCTAACTAAAAAAATTCGAACACATTCGAATAGCTGAAAATCGAAGAACCGAACTGAAGTTTGAATAAATTGAACCGAAGAACCGAATGGCCATCCGTACCTGTTCGTTAATTTAGTGGTTCTTAAACATTAGCTTGAGGTTGTTGTCCTGTCTTAGAATTTCGAACCCACAAACGTCAAATCATGGCTCCGCCTCTGAAGGGCATATTAAGAAAATTGACCGTGGGCCTAACTGAGCCTCAAAAGCTAGCTGAAAATGATGAGCATTGTCTAAGCCATATAAAAAGACCACACATCCCCTTCACACCTCCCTCCCTCCCCCTACTCCACCGTCCAACGCCCAGGGCTGAATATGTAGAGCGTGGACAATTTAATATGGGGCCTAACATCGGAAAATGAGTATTGGGATGGGTCCTGCTATAATATCATGTTGAAATATTTTGTCATCCTATCTAAATGTTTAAGTTGTTAGATAGAACACACTTTTATTTACTTAGTTATTTTCTCAACACTCTCCCTCATGTCAGTCATGACTCTTTTTTTTTTTTTCTTTCTTTGGCCAAGGACGTACAATTCTTATTGATAGTAGTGGTGGTGACATTTAATAACCTCTACCTGCTCTGATACTGTGTTAAAGAAATGAATCATGAGCGCCTAACTCAATCCCAGGAGCTAGCTCAAAATGTGAGGTTTGCTCAAGCCATATAGAAAAATCGTCCATCCCCATATCACCACATATGTGGAACTTCTTCACAGGGGCACTACGGGTGAGGCAAGGCAAGATATGTGAGTGTGCAGTGGCGGATTCTGGATTTTAAGCTCGTGGGTGATCACTTTTTTAATAAATATAAAATTGCTACAAATCACATTGTATAAGTGCACAACTATTTAAATGTAGTAATAATAAACAAGTAATGAGAAAATTACGATTAATAGTATTGATATAGGCAAAAAAAACTTTTCAACTTAAAAAAAAAATGAATTAGCTCGAAGAATTTCTTAGCCAAATCGCCAAGATTTCTCAGGAAAAACAAAAAATGTGCTTGGTAGTTTATTCTTTTTCTCTTTTTGTCACAAAAAAAAAAATACATAAACGCAAAAGCAAATTTAAAACGAGACATAAAAGTAAACAAAGTAAGAAGAAGAAGAAGAAGAAGGAGGAGGAGGAGGAGGAAGACTCTGTAGTCTGTATTGGAAAAAAAGGACTTGTCAACGAAAATAAGTTTAAAAAAAATAAGAATCACTAAGTTGAAACCAAGCAAAAAGAAAGGCCATTAAATAAAATATAAAAATAAGGAAAAAGAATCTGCAAATGAGAAAAAAGAGTAAAACATTTACTTCAAGCAGTAAAAGTTAATGAGTTTATTAAAAAGGTTAATAATGAGTTTATTAAAAAGCATTTGCTTACCTTGGGTATCGAACCCTGCACCTGACATAAAAATCAGATTTTTAATCTAACCTCCCAACCAAAGCACCCACCAAGCTTTTAGTTCAGCTGGTGCTGCTGATTTAATATAAACATATTTTCAAAGTTTCTATAGAGATATCAATAGTTTACGTCGGGGTTAATGGGTGCTCGAGCACCGATAAATTATATGTGGATCCGCCCCTGAGTATGAGTATAAATGACAAAATGACTTAACCTGAAATAGGGCACAACAGTACGAGGCAATACAAAACAACATGTTGACAAATGCGGGGCGTATACGACAATTTTATCCAAATCCAATATTTTTAACGTGAAACACACACACACACATTATATATATATATATATATATATATATATATATATATATATATATATATATATATATATCAACTAATCTTAAATATGAATTCATAATTTTAAAAGCATAACAAAATTTAATATTAAATATAAATTTTAAATTTTTTGTACCTGATTATAAGGAAAAGAGTTTCAAATTTGAATTTTAAACTTTAGGGAGCGCTTCCCTCAATATGAATTCATATTTTTAAAAGCATAATAAATTCAATATTAAAAGTAAAATCTATTAAATTTAAATTTTGAATTTTTCGTACATGATAATAAAGAAAGAGTTTCAAAATTAAATTTTAACTTTAGGTAGCGCTTTCTTCTTAAATGAGTCTTACGCTGCGCGAATCATGATAAGTTAGGACCCCAATATTAATACCGGACATCAAATGAGAAATAATAGAAAAAGAAAAGAGTTTATTCACCGAGCCGTGACTCATTGGCTATTTAATATTAATATTAATAGGCTACTTAAAAGAAATGAGAATCCCACTCATCAATCAGCTTGGTCAAAAAGGGGCAAAACAAGACGAGACACAACTTTAGACTATATTATTGATCAACTTTTTATCTCTTTCGAGCTGGTGTTTGCCCTCATGGATCTAAATCATCTATGCCACTTTTTCATGTTTCTCTGTCTCCATCACCACTATCCTTAGGTTTCAATTTTCATAATTACCAACTCATATATGCTTGCCACTACGTAGTGTACTAGTAGAATACAATATTAATTTAAAGGGTTTTTAACACATTTCATTGCTCGGCTCAAAACAATTATAATGGTTCGTCAATATACAAAAATTAAACACTAAATATGTATATTATCATTAATACACAAAATTATATATATATTTGTCAGCTAGTATTTTGGTGGATGACTATACTAAAATATAAGTAGTTGGTCCTTTTAGGTAACTATATATCCTCAATAATAGACAAGATTACAAATTTAACTTAATACATGGGTAGGGTCGGAGTTATCTTATAAGTTCTGGGTTTACATGAATGTAGTAATTTTTAGTTAGCCTTTGTATATATATATATATGGCTAAATACCTAGATAGCCCCTTAAACTTGGCAAGTTTTGTAAGATGGACACTCAAACTTAGCAAGTGACCAGATAGACACTCGAACTTGGCAAAAGAGTGTCTTTTGGACATCCGTGTACATATGCCCAAGTGCGTGAAATACAATTGCTTCAAATGTGTTAAGTGGACCAATTGTTAAATGACACATGTAATTTAAAAAAAAAAAAAAAAAAAAGATAAATGTAACTAAAAATATTAGAAAAAAACTAAAAAAAAATGTAAAGAAAATGCGATAAAGGCAAAATGAAATACCCATTTCTTGAGGGATGTTTGATTTTTACAATATGCAACTTGAATAAATTCTAAGATTTATCTGTATTAATTATGTTTTATTGAGTTTTCTTCCCTAACATTCGATAGTCTACTTGAATTTTATGCTTTTTGGGTGATATAGTATTAACCTAATGATGAAAAAGAAGTTGGTATGAAAAAGAAGTTGATCTTTGTAAAAATAAAAAACATGAAGCTAATGATCGAAGGAGAAGAATGACAATATAATACACTCTGTCTCAATTTATGTGATATATTTTTCTTTTTAGTATGTCAAAAAAATACATTTTCTTATTTGACAATAATTTAACTTTTAAACTCTACCTTTTATGCTTAATGATTCAAAAGTTTTTCTTTATTTCTTAAATTTCATGCCTAGTTAAATTATATCACATAAATTGAGACGGAAGGAGTTGCAAAGAAGAAGTAACCGAAAATTGTAGGATCCACATTAAGTAATATATTGAAATGTAAAAGATCAACTACATTAATACACTTAAGAAATTATGTGGAAAAGAAGAAAGAAGAAATCACAACTAAAGTTGCTCAATCGCTCATATGCGCGTGCAGAAGATACCATTTGCCACGTCAGCATAAAATGTTTAAGAGACACACTTTTGCCAAGTTCGAGTGTCTATCTGGTCACTTGCTAAGTTTGAGTGTCCATCTTACAAAACTTGCCAACTTTAAGGGTTTATCTAGGTATTTAGCCTATATATATTTAAGAAATCTACTAAATATCTATAAATATTTGATTTTCAGAAACTCATAAACTTCAAATCATGAATCCGCCTTTAACATGAATAATTAAATGATGCTATGATTAATAATTTGTGAAGATTCACAAGTTTAGTTAGATTTTAGGATTAAGATATAAATTAAATTAGTTGAGGATTAAAAGAGCAAATTTACCTTTATCTTTTATTGGTTTTGTTTTCAGTTTTACCTTTCTTATATGGTCCGTGGAGAAACCAGGGTTTCATTGTCCAGTCATGTCGTTGTTTATCGTTTACCATTTACTTTGTTGTCTTAATTTATGTAACACTCTATTTTTTTAATTTATCTAAAAAAGAATGAGATATTTTTATATTTAATAATAATATCTTTAAATTTCTATTTTTTCTTTTAGTGAGATAAATTTATAGTCATAGAAATATTCACGACTTATTTTAGATTAAATTTTTTAAAAGCCTTCCTTTTATTTTTAAATTTCATGTCCAATCAAACACTTTCGACTTCTAGAGTGATATACGACTAAATAACAATCTAGTCACTATATTCTAGTGGTTGAAAATGACTACGTAACAATCTCATCACTATTTATAGTAGCAACTAGGGGTGTACATGGACCGGGTTGGTTCGGATTTTTTAAACACCAAACCAAACCAATTGTGTTGGGTTTTAAAATTTATACACCAACCCAAACCAATAAAATTCGGGTTTTTCAACCTCGGGTTTTCTCGGGTTGTTCGGGTTGTTTGGTTTTCTCGGATTTTTCGAAATTTTTTTCGGAATAGTCTTGATACAAAACATATAACTTTTACTTTAAATATTTATTTAGTCCTAGTAAGATACAATTATATAATTAAGGTGTTTTTTAAGAAAATAACACAAAATGCGAGAAGAGTGATGACATTGTATTAAAATATTCAACAAAAGCTAATATAATCGGTTAAAATAAATATTGCTAATTAACAAGCCATAAAAGAAAATGACCATAATCTAAAAATACTAAGTCATGCTAAAATAAGTATTAATTATACGACAAAGAAAAAAAACTTAAGCTATGTATTTTTACTAACTCTCTAAATCAATTATGCAAAACTAAAGAATAGATATCCAACATTATTGTCATTTCTAGTGGTAAATTGAATTTCTTTTGTTAGGATTAGTGTTGAGTTGGTTTTGGTTTGGACTTTATTTGAGTTACTAACATCCATAGGATACAAAACTTATTGACATTCAAAACTCTAAGTTCAAGCTTGAATAATATGATAATAGATAAAAAATTTAAGAAATATTTATAAATTACTTTAGAAATAGATATTTTTATGTATAAAATATTTTCAAAATTGAATACATGTAATGTCAAGTTGGTTTGGTTCGGTTTGACTTTTTTTAGTTAAAACCAAACCAAACCAATTATGGTCGGGTTTTTTTTTCCAACACCAAACCACTAGTCGGGTTTTTTTCTCGGTTTGACTCGGTTTGTCGGTTTGTCGGTTTACTTTGTACACCCCTAGTAGCAACAACCACAAATATAAATCTTTGTCATTCTCACTTTTATTTTAATTATATATATTTGAATTAATATCAATAAAAAAACATCAGTATAAAATAATCTGGAAATTTATTCATCAGTATTTGAATTTATGTACTAATTGGAAAAATCTTTGATAGGGATTGCTTCTCCAGAAATGAATCTTACGCAGCGCGAATCCAAATATAGTCGGACTCCAAGATGCCAGACATCTGGTGGGAAGAAAAAAAGTATTTACAATATTTACATACAAGTTACCTAAAAGTTAATTATGAATAAGTGTCTATATAATTCACAGTTTATTGCCCCCAAAAAAAACAATTTAGTGTCTATGGAGTTGATAATTGACTGATAGGATGGCTGGCAGCATATTAGAATTAGACAAATTATGTAGAAAAATTTACACCATATCTGTGGACAAATCATAATTCATGACTTAAAGCTGTCGTTTTAAATTGTGAAAGAAAATCCAAAACGGAATGAAAAGTTAAAAGATAATAGAAACGACATTGGTTTCCTTTGCTAGAAGCCTGTGTGAGCTTTAAATTATTAAGAGAGTGCGATTCTTTTCTTTGAAATCACGAAACTTTTCATCTAAAATATCGCTCTATCTCATGTTATGTGTTTTAATTTCTGTATAGAAAATTTATGAAATAAGAAAGATTTTTAAATCTTCTTATCTGAAAATAAAAATATATATAATGTATCGAAATTCATTCGAATCTTATAATCTTAGACATATGATGTAAAATGTTAATATATAAAAGTTAATAAATATTAAAAGTATGATATTTTTTAACAAAGTTAAAGAAAATAAACAAAGTTAAAGAAAAAAAGATACATAAATTATCGATATAGAGAAAGAAAGACATTCTCTTTTTTTCTACCCGATGTCTAGTCATCCGACTTTGCGCTTGAAATTTCACATTGGGGAATATTAAAACGCTCCCTAACATAAGTGATTTTATACTCAAATTTAAATTCGAGACTTCTGGTCAAAGATAAAAGAAAAAACACATTCTCAGATATTGTAGAAAGTGATATGTTTTCCGGCATTTTCTTTTATTTAGTACTTGGAGTTTTGACAAGGTAAAGCAAATGCTATTCCTTTCCCTTTGAAGAAGCCATACTTTTTGTTGTTTGAACGATCAAGCCATTCCTCTTTTTAGTTATTATTGTAAAACGAAATGTGATTAAAATCTATCACAATTTGAATAGCAAAAGTTTATAAATCAACTTACCATCACTAAAAGTAAATAAAGGATTGAAGAAATTTATAAAAGTTCCGTATTGCCCTAGACCATACGTCATATCAACTTTTGTAATTTGAGACCTCCTTTTGAGAAAGGTGGGTAATTTGAGACCAACATAACTAATGTTACAATTTTTTTTTATTGTTGTTCTTTTATATTTATGATGATAATGATGTTTGATCTTAAATATATTCTTATTATCGCATTAGCTACTCATGTTTTAAGCCGTACAAATACCAATAAGTATGTCCACTAAAGTTTGAACATAAGAAAATACCTGTGTTTTTGTTCTAAATGAAACAGGAACTCTGGGTTCTTATAATATTCATTAGTCATTACTAAAGGATTTTTTTTTTTGAAAAAGAACTTGTGATTATAAACAGGCACAACATGTTTGTGATTATAAGACTTTTAAAATTTATGGTATTAAACGTTTCATAACATTTCTGCGGCTATAAAACTTTTTATTAAGTATAAATTTAAAAAATTAAATTAAATTAATTCTAAATTTAAAACATTATCATTCTCTTTTTATTGGTCTAATAAGAAAATGGAAAGTGTTTCAAATTTAATAAGTTATCTTCCCTTTTTGATCTAATTAGAAAGAAAATATTGTCATATTAAATGGCGGGACTATTATATTTTTTTAAATCTAAATACTCATAAGTTCAAATTTATTTAAATCTCCAAAAAAAAAAAAAAGAGATTCAAATAAATTGAAACGTAAGAGCAGTTTAATCATTTTCTTTAATATACAGCAACTTCAGCTTGGTATAATAACACAATACGATTCATCGCAATTCACAGCTAGGCCCATGTTATGTGAAATCGAGTAAAACAAATTTTATATTTGTCGTTTGAAAAAATATACTGCAAAATAGAAATTCTCCAAATACTCGCTTAGTTCGCTTAAAAAAACATCTTTTTTACTTTTTTTATAATTATTTAATTTCAACTTTTCATGCAGATCACAAAATTAAAAGATATTTTAACATATTCTATAGTGTTTTTACTTTCTTAACTTCGCCAAAATCAAATAAACAAATTGAAAAGGAGGAACTAACACAAATCAAATAGGATTCAAAACATTTTTGATTTATTCTCTAATTATCATTTATCACCACTGTTTAGCACTAATACAATATTCCAAATTTTAATTATTCAGGTATACTCACAAGCATAGGTCTCCAAACTCTCCTAAGCAACCGTTGCCGGAAAGTCGCTGACAACGGCCTAACTGAACGAATACTCACAATACTACCGGCTGCACGATCACTTTCCGGTGAAAATTCCGGTCTCGAATTTTCCGAAACGAATAAATCCTTAAGCTTGTGACTTCTTCCTACCAGTTCATTTTCTTTATTATCCGGCGAATCTCGAGATTCGCTGGATATCCGATCCGGAGACGTATTGTCTCCGGACGGATGACCGCCTCTGCTGCCGCGCTCGCCCCCTCGGCTGAGGAGCATGCGGAGAGTTTTGCGGCGGCGGAGGTGAATAATCGGGCTGGTTGTTGGGCTTCGAGTTGGACTTGCTGCTACTGCACATTGGGTCGCTAATAGCTTAAATTTTTGCAGAGTCGCCATTTGTTTCGATGTAGAGAGATTCTATAATTTGGAAGTGAAATGGAGATAAATAAATCTAGAACTCCAGAGTATATCTTTCCACGGATCGAAAGAAGAAAGACAGTTCGATCAAATATTTTATTTTTTATTCTTTTATCTCTTCATCTCTCACTACTCAAAGCTTCATATTTGATGCGAGTTTTCAAGAAATTGCTCGAGGTTTAGCAAAAGCGGCTCTTGGGAGTAGTACCGATTGGTTGAAAGGCTTGGAAGAGAACGTTGTGAAATTCAATATATATCTTTCCACGGATCAAAGGAAAAAAGGCAGCTCGATCGAATATTTATTTTTTTATACCCTTATTCTTTCATCTCTCAATACTCAATTAAAGTTTCATATTGAGTTTTAGCAAAAGTGGCTAAAACGTTGTGAAATTCAACAATGGGAAGTGAAATGGGCGTGGAGAAAAATGGGTTGGGTGTTAAGGAAAGAAGAAGTAAAGGAGGAAATATGGAGATAGAAAGTGAGATCTGAACTTTATTGGGCAGGGGGCGGCCATGGATTGAGATTCTGTCTAAAAATTTAGTACCACTACGTAGCTATGAACAGTGTAATATATGAGGGGTCAAAGGTTGAATAGTCCGCTGTTTAGACGTTGGAGGGGCCGGAGTACAATTAAATATATTTTCAATATGTATAAATATTCCCTATTAATTTGTTTTTCTTATTTCCGACTTGACACGGAGTTTAAGTAGGCGGTTTGACCATGAAAATCAAATGTTTTTCATTTTATTTGAAATTTTGAAATTGGAGTTGAAGATTGAATTGTGTTTGGTTATAGTTTTTGCAAAGAGCATTTAGTTATTTAAATGTATTGAAAGTGAACATAAGGTTTTAGGTATTTTTCAAATTTCAAATATAACTTCAAGTTGTATTTGAAATTTTCATGGCCAAAGTTGATTTCCAAATAAAGTGAAATAATTTTCCCGAAAAAAGAGAAATTCTCATGGCCAAACGGATCCTAAGAAACTAAAGAAGACTTTTGAATCTTGTGGTAAGAAATTAAAAATATGTGGAATGTACCAAAATATTCATTAATCTTGTGGTTTTAAACATGTCAGGTGGAAAGTTGAAATTAAAGAGTTGTCAATAAAAGAAAGAGACATTCGTTTAAAACAGATTAAAAAGGAAAGTAAGAAAAACAAATTGAAACTTAGGGAGTACCAGTACTACAATGTAGTTCTGGTGAGTATTTTCAAATATTTGAATCTTATATGAAATATTAAAATAATGTCATTTTTTGGTACATTGGTACCGTTTATAAGTTACATGGCTTAAACTTGTTTGGAGAAGAAACTACATATCCTTGAGCGTGTCTTCCCAGATTAGTAAATTTGTTGCACGTTTGTGGCCTTCCGTTCCTCAAAAAATCTGCACGTCTATTTACCTTCCCTCGGATGTAGGTCATAGTGGAGTTGTTTACTTCTATCAAATATCGATAATCTTTATTAGATAATGGTCCTAAGAGGATGATATTATATATCCTCCTCTTGGATGAGTTTGACAACAAATAAGCAGTCCGTCCCGATTTCTAGTTGTTGATTACCCCTTTCTTTTGCTAATTTGAGACTCCATAGTTCTATAATGAGACTTGACATAGACTTCAACTTACTAGAATATCCCAACACTCACTTTCCTTAGTCATCTCTGAAGGTTCCTTCATAAGCAGCATCTCTAGTTTGAGTCTCACGCTACCAATAATATTGAGTTTCATCCTTCCTGCACAAGGAAGCAACCACGCTATTAGTTTAGCATGTTTAGATACAGAGATCAAAGAAGAAAATAAGTCACCAATCAAGCAACACATACTATGACTGATGTATCAATGTTGTAACTATCAACATTTATATGGTATACTAGTGGTTCATCACCAAACCGCCAATCAAGTAAAACATTTAATAATCTATCATGACCCAAAATTCATTTCGCCCCCTCAAGCAAAATATGCTTAGCCTTTATAATACTTTTCCAGAAAAAAGATAATTTTTTTTTTTTAACTAGTATCATCACTACAAGCTATCATTGTATTTTGTTGCTCCCCCTGTCTGATTCCTAACAAAGAATGGTGTTAACTCTCATGGATAAACAAAAGCAATATGAATCTCTCTTTGCTTCACATCTTAAATTACAAGTGAGTATGTGATAGAAACTAAGCGTTCACCAAACAGTATAGAGAATCAGGTTCTCTAACTGTTCCATCAAATAAACAAATAAAAGTAAATAAGACAAGATATTTACGTGGAAAAATCCTTGCTCAAGGAATTAAAAATCACGACCCACCGGAGTAGGATTTCAACTTCACGAAACTGAGCAACTTAAAAATTACAACCTCTTGCAACCTAGGAATTAACCTTTTAATTCCTCACCTCTTACAATAACTCTATTACAAACTACAACCCTTGACTAACTCTAGCCAAGCAACCAAACTAACATTGACTAACTCTAGCTAAGCACCCAAACACACCTTAACTAACTATAGCCAAGAAACCATAATAACAAAGGTTTAAACCTTCCTACAATGACACTTCTTGAAAGTAGAGTAGGATTACAAATGAAGAACAAAATGACAAAGACTTAACAAACCTAGGATTTAAGGCAACTTCAGTTGTTGGGATCTGGTCCTTGAGTTTGATGAAGCTTTGTTATTGGGAGCACTAAAGGTGTTATATCCCGTATTTTTGCGTATTCGGAAAATTTGAAATAATTGTGACAAGTTAAAGACAAGGCTGCGTTTTGATCTTGTTTGATACATAAATTGTTTATGAAAATTTTGGATGTGGAAATATGAGAAAAGGTTAGGGGTAAAAAAAAAAAAAAGGAAATTCACAAAGTGGCTCAAGGAAATATTGTGAAAGGCCAAGGGAAAAATTGGAATTGGCGAATTATTTGTTCATGAAAAAAAAAAAAAGGAAATGAAAAACTAAGGGGCATGTGCCATGCACATGGGTGTGGGCCATGTCCCATGTCATCTTTTAATATATGGCACATGGATGAAAATTCATCACATGGCCATTTGGAACATTCAAGAAAGTGGGAGAAAGAAAGAAAGAGAAAGAAGATGAAGAACAAAAAAAAACAAGCATATTTCGGCCAAGGTAGGGGGATTTTCCCCCCATGAAATCATGCCCCCAAAATTATTTTCTTGTTGTATTTCTACTAATTCAAGGGCCCTCTACAACGTGGTGTAGTTATTTCGAAAGATAAGACGTTCGTTTCATCAATTTAACAACCTTAGCCAAGAGGGAAGTTGAAGGAAAAAGGTAAGAATTTAACCTTCCTTTCTATGTTATGGATGCTTGGGAATGTTGTGGTGTGTAGAAATACATGATAATCATGAAAGATAATGTGTGTTAGGTGTATATGGCCGTGTGTATGGGTGATTTGCAAGAACAATGATTGAATTGTTTATTTAGTGTTTTAGTTGTTGTTGGTGTGGGTTCTATGTTGATAATGAAAGTGTGATGGTTTTAGTTGAAGTTACAAGTGTTGGAGAGTAGTCATGGAAGCCTATGTGACTAGAGTATTATTGCTTGTATGCATATAGAAAATAATGTTGTTAAGGTATGAATTGTTAGCATAATTCATGAACTTGGAGAAAGAAAATATGTTGTTGTTGTTGTGATTCCATTTGGAAGAATTCGGGTGGCATAGCATATGGGATGGAATTTTTGAATATTGAATGGATTGCTTGAAATGTTCTTGGCCTATGTTTGAATAATCTTAAATTAGTGTATGAATGCAAAAATGTTGATATCGATTTGAAAGTGTGAAGTCGGATTGGAAGTTGATATGTTATGTAGAAAAGAAGACAACATATGTTAGAATGTGTTTCAATTCGATCGTTGATGTTATTGGTATTGTTGTTGGGTTGTTGTTGTTGATATTTTGGGCCGAGATGATTCTCGGGGACGTTGAATTTACAGGGGAAATGCTGCCGAAATTTCGGTAGACAATATGAATTTAAGCTTGAAACTTACATTTGGCAACTATGACCAATTGTAGATTTTGGACGAAACGGGGATTGAGTTCGGACGAGCGTAAGGCGCAAGTGAGGTATGTAAAGCTCACCATTTCCTTCTTTTGGCATGTCCTATGTATACTAGTTCAAGACTTGAGCCTCGGGAACAATTCTGTCCATCGAAACCCGAGTTTGATTTTGAATACTATTCATTCAATGTAATTGAACTATAATTCTTATGTTTTGTTGGAAAGGTGTCTAAACATCCATAACTTCCACAAGCGTATTCGTATTGCTTTGAAACTTTCTTGGATGACTCCATAGAGTCCAATGTTTGTAATTTATATCCGCCACCTCGACTTGACCCGAGGTGGGCCCACAAGTTCCGAAACTTCCTTCGTTTGTCTCACTTGAGCTATCCTTGTATGATATGAAAGTAAGACTTTCGTCTATGAATCTAAGACTCCGTTTGATTCGTTCCATAAGTCATTGGAAAGCTCCTTAATGTGAATATCCTGATAATACATTCGATTCTTTTACCGGGTTTTGATTTATGTGCACCTAATTTCTTACTACTCCGCTCGTATATATGCTATGATCCCTTTCACCGAGTTCCGGGCCGGTATGTATCGTGCGTATGGTTCGCCGAGTACCTTGTCTAGGAGTCGGGTTCCATGTATGTAATTTTCGAACTATGATGTATCCGGCTCTGGGGTACTGTGGTATATGTCCGTCCCCAGTTACTGTGTATATGGATTATGATGTGACTGGTTCCCGGGTTCTCGTGTTATATGTTCGGTTCCCGAGATACCGTGTACATGTTATGGAATCTTCTGGAGTATGGTGTGTTATGGCGCCAGAGACGGGAGTGACGACCATGTTCCTGTGCCCTTTGCATGACTTTGATATGTATCCTTTGTGATTGAAAAGTAAGTGTTCTGATGTTCTGGATAAGCTACTTACCTTCTGTATTTTTCTGATATACGATTTTGGCATACATGAATCTAATCACCGAGTCCCTCACCGAGGGCCGGGGCACGTTGTATGTATGTGTAATGCCTGATTCTGACATATGTGATTTATGTTTGGAAAGTAATAAATTTGGTTATTGACCGCTGGATTCTTGACCGCGGTGTGTGCGACATTGACTGCTGGATTCTTGACCGCGGTATGCCGCATTTGTGATGTTGACCGCTGGATTCTTGACCGCGGTGTGTGCGACATTGGCCGCTGGATTCTTGACCGCGGTATGCCGCATTTGTGATGTTGACCGCTGGATTCTTGACCGCGGTGTGTGCGACATTGACCGCTGGACTCCTGACCGCGGTATGCCGCACTATGTGACAGTGATCGCTGGACTTTTGGTCGCAGTAATTGTGTGTCTGGTTTTCTGCGTGTATGAGACGGAAATGTTTTTCAAAGGAAAGCAAGCATTTTGGCATTTTGATTGCCGTATTTGTCTTCCGGAACCTCCTATGTATGATTTGTACGTCAAATGCAACACTTTGGTATTCTGGTTATTGTGCTCACCTTCTGTACATTTTACTTCGGTTATGACTTCGTTTTCTGTACTTCATGATTTGCATACTCAGTACATATTTCGTACTGACCCCCTTTCTTCGGGGGCTGCGTTTCATGGCGCGCAGGTACTCCCAGGTGAGTTGAAGACAGTATAGAAGATGTTCCAGTGCAGATGGCAAGCTCCATTTGTTCCCGGAGTGCTGCCGAGTTAGAGTTTGTATGTTATGCTTTCTGGATTACGTTAGAGACTTTGCAGACAGCGTCGTGGGTATTGGTTGTCAGTCTGTAAGCTGCTCCGTCAGCCGAAATGTCGGTCTGCGTTATGTACTGAATTTTGTATGATTATAGATTTGTTATGCTTGGAAGCTACGTGGAAGAATATTTCTGGAAAAAAATATTGACGATGTATTTCATCTCATTTGATTTGAAAAGTTTGACGTGATTTTATGTGCAGCAAGAGTCTAAGGGTTCGCTCGGCCCTAGGTAAGGGTCGGGTGCCCATCACACCCTAGCGGAATTAGGGTGTGACAAAAGGAGCAGTGGCGGTCACACTTGAGAGAATATGATTTTCTGATTTTTCAAGTGACATGTTAAGAATTGTAACATGTTGTATATATATTGGGGAGCATGTGAGAGTCACGTGACCATGGATAGGGACGTTTCATCTTTTAGTTTGGCCTCTAGCAAGCTGTAGCTTTGCTGTTGCAGTTCTGCCAGTCAGAACAGTACCATGGCTTGATAGCTGTAGCATTGACTGTATGACGCCCAGGGGACCTGATTGAGTGCCTGGTTCCTCGAATGTTTGTCAAATCATCAAAACACAAAATTGCATAACTTATCAATTTTCCCATTTTTTATGATGACAAACCCATATTTGATATTCCCCCTGTGGACTAGATTCCCGCACTTGTTCCTCCTGTGGATCAGAATTAAACAACATGTTAGCATCAACATACTCATTCATTTCATTTTTACTCCTTGAATTTTCAGCATATCAATTTACCCCCTTGAACTTCCCCCTTTTGGCATCATTGAAAAGAGTTAAAAAAGCGACACAAGCATAAAGAAGTTCAGTGACATTAACTCATGGCCACTCAAGAAACACAGCATGAGCAAAAACAGGAATAACATTGCATAAAAACAGAGCAAACATTGCACAAACAGAGTAGTTGCCCAGAAAAAAGAGTAAATTAAGCACATCCAAAAACATATAGTAGTCTAAATAGTACAAAACATGATAATTAAACTGCCACAAGAGCCAAATGTCATTAAAAAGTTAGGAGTAAAACAATAGGACTTTAAAAGGGAAGGGATGGGCTGAAGGGGCATAGGAATTGAGGACAAAATGGGAAGAAACTATGGGGCGAAAGCCTTGAGGACCCTATCAACTCTCTCACTGGCAGCCTTCTGATCCCGGACTATTTGGTCACGGAGCTCATCAATCTTCTTCCTCAAATTTTCATTGTCAGCCCTTAACTCAGCATTAGCAGTCGCCATCTCACCACTTGGACTAGGTTCCTGTGCCTTTTCAAATAACTTAGCTTTCAGGAGAGCGTTTTTAGCGCAGATCCTTTCAATTTCTTCAGTTGTCTTCTCCTGCGCCTCGATCATACTAGAAATGATGGAATTAATGCCAATGCCACCCTTCTTTGGCAGACACTCACATTCCTCTAAGGTACCTATGGTGACCATCTGCTTTTGAGTACTCATAGTATCCTTTCCAGTCTTGACTCTAAAGTGCTCAAATATCCTCCTCAAGAAAAACCCATATGGAAGACCATGCTTGCCTTCCTTGGAATTAACAACTTTGATCATGTGCTCAATCATCAGAGCGGGCAGACTGATGTAATGAAAACCTGCTAGAGCTTCAAGAAGGACCAGATCCACCATAGAAGCAATGCATCTCCTTTCAGCCCTTGGAAGCAAGCTCAAACAAGAGATGATACTCACACTTAAGCTACTTCTTATAGAGCCTTGCACCAATCACATTCACTTCCTTTTTGACAATCAGACTTTTGAAATCTTCTAAGGCCTCCCCTTCAATAGTTTTCAGTCCGTCAGTTGGGACACCAAGAATGTCACCCAACTTTGCTTCATCCATCTCAAACTCTACTTTATTTACTGACAAGACCAAGGTGGAGTCATCAGTGTAAATTAAGTTGGCATAGAACTTTGCCACTTCATCCTCAAAGACACTGTGGGTAGAAGAGACAAACAGGTGGTCCCGCTTTTGAAATTCAACAATATCTAACAGCTCCTTCATCCCATGCTTGTCCGCAATTTCAGAGTCAAACACTCTACCCAGTAGCACCTTTTGATCTCTAAAGTTTTTCTGCCTCTCCAATTCTAAATCCTTAACCTTTTTCCTTTTCTTGGAGGAACCAGGTTCCTCACTCACACTACTTTTTCTTTTCTTAGGAGTTCGAGACGAACTCCTTTCCTTTTCAACTTACTCACAGTCATCAACTGCAACATCATCCTCAACAACAGTCTTTCCTTTTACTTCCCTTTTCTTCTTGAAATTTTTCCTCACTAGTGAAGATTGTTCCACTTTCTCTTCCTCATCAGGAACTATCACCACATCCCTCTTCATCTCTTAATTAACCTTTTTCTTATCTTCCCAACACTTTTATCCTTATTTTCCTTTAGAGAAAACTTACGTTGAGCCTTGCTCTTATGTCTGGTAGTGGGTGCCCTATAAGCAATGTGCTTTCTTATATTGACACCACTCTTTTTTTCAGGACCACCTTTTGTCTCTTTTAAATACATTTCTTATAATGAGATCAACATCACAGTCAACCTCTTGAGAAGAACTGGGGGAACCATGTTCCTTCTCAGGATAGGGTTTTCGCAAGGGTACAACAATGGTAGCCATAGTTCTAGGGTTAAAAATATTCAGATTTTCCTTTGAGGGACCAGTTCCCTCTTTCAATCCCCTGTTTCTAACACACTAACCTTTTCCCCTTGAATCCCTGCACTACCTTCCTTAGCATGTAAAGCATCAACAAAACCATTCATAATATCCACTTCACTCTCCAAAATATTAGACATACCCAATCCCTTTTCAAACAAGTTCTCATCAAAGTCTACAATAGAGTCCTGTACCTTTTTTATCACTATCCAGAGGGTTGGAATTAACTGATTTTAGAGGATTTTCCTTAGAATCTCTTTTATCATTGACATTTTCTTGTTCCTTTGCACCATCAACACTGGCAGACTCGTGTATGACAACAAAACTCGATTTTTTTGTAACCCTGCTTTGACCCTCGGTACCCATAACCTCAGTGACCACAGTTTGGCTAGAAACCTCGACTCCATCATCTTTCTCATTAAGTTTCTCAGTGTTTTAAAGAAATTTTGAGACAGACATGGTTTGACCACTTTTTTTTAGTCGGGCTTTTCATTTGGAGCAAGGGTTATGGAAGAAGACATGAATTTCATTGGGTTTTGACTTTTGCGAATCTTAGAGGGACCAGAAACCATTGGATTGGTGGTGTGACAGATGGGTTTTGGTTAGTGGAGAGTGAGCTTTTTGGAGGTGATTCTTGCCATTTTGGGTCTGATGGAGTTGGGTTTTTGGAAGGTGAAAGAGTGGGGTTCATTTCTGGTATGATAGGAGAGGAGGAATCATTGAGAGACATAGTTAATTTTTAGGAAAAACGACACAAGAGAGAAGAATAGAGAGGGTTGAGAACGTTACATAAGGAGAGAGAGAGAGAGAGAGAGAGAGAGAAGGTGAAGGAGTTTTAAGTGAGGAGAGAGAAAAAATCTTTGGTTTAAATAGGGATGCAAGGAACGATTCTGATTGGTTAAAGAAAAACTTTTCTTACATGCCGACTTGGTTCAGAAAAGATGTATCTTTTGGGCTCTACATTTGAATTGGAGGCGGGAGAAATTTAATGACATGACACCTTTTAGACAATTTAAAAACATATAAGTACTGAAGAGACTACTAACTGAGTCACAGGAACTAGGTTCCTTGACATTCTTTTAAGATACAAGCAAAAACTCTAAGAGATGCAATGTCACCAATAATTATGTTGTCCTGAAAAATCCATGTGTGTACCTATAGCAGTTGAGTGAGTTAGAAGTCACCAAAAAACACTTATTAGCATTGTGTCTTTCCTCTTAACATAGCCAAACATTAGGGGATTTTTAAGGAGAAGCAACTAGTTGATCTTAATCAAGCCCAACTCCAAATGATTTTTTTCAAAATGCTCCCTGCTCAGTGCCTTGGTGAAGATGTTTGCTACCTGATCCTCTGTCTTACAGAACTTCTTATAGAATAAGCCCTTTTCAACATTATCACTTAGAAAATGGTGCCTCACATCATTGTTCTTGGTCCTTTTGTGTTGCACTAGATTCTTCGCCATATTAAGTGCACTTGTATTATCACACAATAAGGGCCCATAATCAGTATGCACACCAAAATCCTCAAGTTGTTGTTTGATCTATAATAATTGAGCATAACAAGAAGCAACAGCCACATACTCGGCTTCAACAGTAGAAAGAGCCATAGAATTCTATTTCTTTGTACCCCATGAGATCAAGCATGACCCCAGAAAACATGCCATTCCAGATGTGCTCTTCCTATCCACCAAGTATCCAGCATAATCAACATCAGCACATCTCCTAAAGGATAGAAGAGAACCAGGTGCTAGGTCACTTTTAGATACCTCAGGATTCTTTTTGTAGCTTTCAAATGAGATTCCTTTGGACTTGATTGGAACCTTGTACACAACCCAACACTAAAGACAATGTCAGGTCTGTTGGCAGTTAAGTACAGTAGTGACCCAATGATACCCCTATACATGGTTTCATTTACAGGAGAACTAGGTTTGTCCCTGTCTAACTGAGTAGCAGTGGCTATAGGTGCATCAATGGGCTTAGAATTCTCCATCTCAAATCTTTTAAGCAGCTCTTTAATGTATTTTTGTTGACTGATCATGCTGCCTTTTGGGGTTTGCTTTACTTGCAGCCCCAGGAAGAAATTTAGCTCACCCATCAAGCTCAGCTCAAATTCACTTCCCATGAGCTTGGAAAATTCTTCACAAAGGGAATCACTAGTGGCACCAAAAATGATATCATCATCACAAAATTGCACAATCAACAGATTCCTTCCTCCTTTCTTTAGAAATAAGATATTGTCAATTTTTCCTTTTGTAAAGCCATTTTCAAGAAGAAACTTTAAAAATCTCTCATACCATGCTCGAGGAGCTTGTTTTAAACCTTTATAAGCCTTATCAAGCTTGAACACATGCTCAGGATGTTCATGACTTTCAAAACCAGGAGGTTTGTTGACAAAGACTTCCTTTTTCAGGTACCCATTAAGGAAAGCACTTTTGACATCCATTTGAAAAAATTTGAATTCCATATGAGATGCAAAAACAATAAGAATCCTAATAACTTTCATTCTTGCAACAATAGCAAAGGCCTCATCATAGTTAATACCTTCTTCTTGATTGTAGCCTTGAACTACCAGCCTTTCCTTGTTCCTTGTGGTGTTTCCAAATTCATTAAGCATGTTGCGAAACACCCACCTAGTCCCAATTACTGTTCTGTCTGAAGGTCTAGGGGCCAAGTGACACACTTTGTTTCTCTCAAATTGATGGAGAACTTCTTGCATAGCAACTATCTAGTCAGCATCTTTCAATGCCTCCTTGATATTTTTGGGTTCAATTTGAGATAAGAAAGTTCAAAAGGCAAACATATTTCTCTCCCTAAACCTAGTTTGAATACCAGAGTCTAAAGGAGTAATCACATTGTGGAGTGGATGAGAACCTTTGTGCTTCCTATTGAATATCTGGACTTCAGGACTCGAGGGACCAGGGTCCTCCATGTTTGATCTGTCATTGACATCTACAGATGCATGACTTCTGCTTCTTTGTTCATCCTCAGGAGTGCCTGAAATAACATTAGCTACCCGATGTTCATCTTCAAGTGGGGTAATTGAGGAACCAGGTTCATCTATGCCTTTTGGATACTCTACTGCATCTTCTCGGCTTGGCTTATCATTTCAGTTTTTCCATTTGAGATTTCTATGGCCTCATCAGGATTTTTTGAAAATTCCCCATTTTCAGCTTTATCACTGTGTATCCCTTTATCACCTAAATCATTTGATTCATCAAAGATCACATGCACACTTTCCTCTACACACTAAGTTCTTTTGTTGAAGACTTTGTATGCCTTACTATGAGAAGTGTACCCTAGGAAGATTCCTTCATCACTCTTAGCATTAATTTTCCCAAAGCCTTCTTACCATTGTTGAGAATAAACCATTTGCATTCAAAGGCTCTCAAGTAACTTAGCATGGGCTTTCTCCCATTTAGCAATTCATAGGGAGTTTTCTCAAGCAAGGACCTGATCATGCACCTATTGATCAAATGACAAGCAGTGTTAACAGCATCAGCCCAAAAACTTTTAGACACACCACTTGCCATCAGCATTGTCCTGGCCATATCTTTAAGTGACCGGTTTTTCCTCTCCACAACACCATTTTGCTGAGGTGTTCTAGGAGCAGAAAAATTGTGGCTTACACCATTTTCAGCATAGAATTCTTCAAACTTAGCATTGTAAAACTCAGTATCATGATCAGATCTAATGCTCTTAACTTGATTTTCCAGCTTCACTTGAATCTATTCCACAAAGGCCACAAACACAGGGAATGTTTCATCCTTGGTTCTTATAAACAGAGTCCAAGTGAATCTGGAGTATTCATCAACAATCACAAAGATATACTTCGACGGAATGAAAAAGACATAGATGGTAGAATCGTAACCATAAAATACTGGAGTAGTCATCAACAATCACAAAGATATACTTCTTTCCTCCTCTGCTTTGAACCCTCATTGGCCCACATAGATCCATGTGAAGAAGATCTAATGACCTTGATGTGCTCACTTCCTTCTTTGGTTTGAAGGAGGATCTGACCTGCTTTCCTTCTATGCAAGCATTACACGCCTTGTGATCTTTGAACTTGACATTTGGTAACCCACGGACGAGGTCCTTCTCAACAAGGTTGTTCAGTAGAGAGAAGATTGCATGTCCCAGTCACCTATGCCACAGCTCAGCATTATCATCTATATCACTGAGGCATTTCAAATCACCACCATTCAATGAATCAAAATCTGTAACATAGATGTTCTTGAACCTTTTTGCTATCAGCACCACTTCACCAGTTTTGAGATTAGTGACAGTGCAAGAACAAGACAAAAACTTCACTTTATTTCACTTATCACAGATTTGGGACACACTTAACAGACTGTGCTTCAAGCCATTTACATAATAAACATTTTCAATCGCATGGGAGAGTGTCTTGACAATTTTGTCAATATCAAGAATATGTCCTTTCTTGCCATTTCCAAAAGACACACTCATACCTTGGAAGGCCTTGAATGAGAGAAAATCATCCATTCTTCCAGTCATATGCTTCAAGCGGTCACTATTCATATACCATTTTTGACTGCGTCCTCTCACTCCAGCCTGCAAACAGAGTCACTTGTAATGGCCAGTTTGACCACAATGAGTGCATAACCAATTATCAGTCACAGTAACATACTTGCAATAGGGATTATAGGGGGCTTTGGCCTTTTAAAAACCAATACCTTTCCTTTCACCATTACTCCTGTACATATCAGCAACAACATCAGAGGACCTGGTCCAATGAAGTGACTTGTCAAGATCAATTTTAACCCTTTTCAGATCCATTTGAAGTTGCCTATTCCTCTTTAGCTCAGCAGTGAGACTTATTTTGGTTTTCTTAAGCTTATTTTCAAGCTCAAGGTGAGTCTCACTGGCCACTTGTTTTCCTTTAGATGGAGTGTTCATCCATTTTTTCATTTGGCTTTGTAACAGAGAATTTTCTCTAGTTACTTCCTCAACTTGCTCTTTTAGATCTACAACAGTGACCACCAAATCATCCCTTACTTGTTCTAAAGCATTAATTTCTTCATTTAGAGCATTTTATCATTAATAAGGCTATGATAGGCATCAATCAACACATTTGCTAAAGATATCAATTTTTTCTAAGAGTAACTTTTCAGATTTTTCTGAACATAAAAAATATTTACCTCATCTTTCTCATTGTCATCATCAACGTTAGATCTGGCCATGAGTGCAAAGATTGACTCATATTCAGAAGGTTCATTGTCGATAGCCAACATAGATGTATCTCCTAGATCATCTCTATCTTCAGATTCATTGGAAGAATCTCCCCAAGCAACCAGAGCCTGCTTTACCAAGTTGTAAGCAATATATTTTCTGTTGAACTTCTTGCCAAGGACCTGGTTCCTCTTAGCTGTCTTATCAGCATTTTTATAATAATCCTGCTTGTGAAGAGGACATTCTTTGATGAAGTGTCCAGGCTTCCCACATTCGTGACATCAATCATTTCCTTTTAAGTTCCTGTTAGAGCTTCCTATCTTTGGGACCCTGCCATTTCTTCGAATTATTTTATGAAACCTTCGTGTGAGGTACGCCATCTCGGATTTATCAGAGCTTGCGTCATTTTTAGTAGCTTTAAGAACCAGGCTTTTCTCCATCTTTGGCTCTCTTCTTTCAAGATCCTTCTTTCTCTTCATCTCATACGTCTTACGGTTATCAATAAGCTCGTCAATAGTCAGTGTCTGCAGGTCCTTGGCTTCAGTGATGGCATTCACTTTACTTTCCCAAGAACTTGGTAGAACACAGAGTATTTTCCGGACTAGCCTGTTGGTTGGAATTATTTCTCCAAGAGAATGAAGCTCATTGATTATGGAGCTGAAATGAGTGTGCATATCATGAATGGACTCATCTTCTTTCATTTTAAACATCTCATGATCAGTGGTAAGCAGATCTATTTTGGACTGCTTTACCTAAGTAGTTCCTTCATGGGCTGTTAGAAGAGCTTCCCATATTTCCTTAGCAGATCCACAAGATGAAACACGATTGTATTCATCTGGCCTAATACCACAAATCAAGATCTTCTTTTCCTTGTAGTTCTTCTCCATATATTTCATGTCAGTTTCAGAGTATTCTTTTCTTGTTTTTGAAACTGACTTTGAGTTTTCCGAATCAGTCTTCATAGGGATAAAAGGACCATCACAGATGATGTTCCAAAGCTCTGAGTCCTCAACCATTATATAATCATGCATCTTTTTCTTCCACCACCCATAATACTTTCCATTAAACCTTGGAGGTCTTGTAGTTGATTGTCCTTTCTCGAGGTTTGGTGGAGCAGCCATGATGAAGATACTTTCTAGGTGTTAACCTTTTAGAAAGAACCTACTCTAATACCAATTGACAGAAGCTAAGCGTCCAGAAAACAGTATAGAGAGTCAGGTTCTCTATCTATTCCCTCAAGTAAACAAACAGAAAGTAAATAAGACAAGATATTTTCGTGGAAAACTCTTTGCTCAAGGGATTAAAAATCACGACCCATCGGAGTAGGATTTCAACTTCACAAAAGTGAGTAACTTAAAGATTACAACCTCTTGCAACCTAGGAATTAACAGCTTAATTCCTCACCCCTTACAATAACTCTATTGCAAGCTACAACCATTGACTAACTCTAGCCAAACAACCAAACTAACCTTGACTAGCTCTAGCCAAGCACCCAAACATACCTTGACTAACTATAGCCAAGAAACCATAATAACAAAGGTTGAAACCTTCCTACAATGACACCTCTCGAAAGTAAAGTAGGATTACAAATGAAGAACAAAATGAGAAAGACTTAACAAACCTAAGACTTAAGACATCTTCAATTGTTGGGATCTGGTCCTTGAGTTTGATGAAGCTTTGTTCTTGGGAGCACTAAAGGAGCAGTGGCGGCTACACTTGAGAGAATTTTATGATTTTGCAAGTGATAGGTTAAGCATTGTAACTTGTTATATATATATATATATATATATTGGGGAGCATGTGAGAGTCATGTGACCATGGATAGGGACATTTCATCTTTTAGTTTGGCCTCTAGCAAGCTGTAGCTTTGTTGTTGTTGTTCTGCCAGTCAGAACAATACCACAACTTTATAGTTGTAGCATTGACTGTACAACGCCCAGGGGACTTGATCGAGTGCCTAGTTCCTCGAATGTTTGTCAAATCATCAAAACACAAAATGGCATAATTTATCAATATGCTTGTCCAATAGAGAGTAAGCAAGAGGACAGTAAAATATTGCTCCGATTTTTATGGAGTCATTTAGTCCCATTAAAAACTGTAGCAGTCTTCATCTTGATAAGCCATAAGGTTCTTTACCTTAGCTTCATAGTCACATTCACAAACACAATAAGAAAATATGGTTAGGGTGGAAAATATATTTAGGGTATCTAGTTCATCCCATAAACTGTTCATTTTAAAATAGTTTGATATACTAGAGTTGCATTTTACCACAACACTCAATTATTTATGTTTTTGAAACAACTTTTCCCCATTTGTTTGACCAACCGTATCCTCCAAGTCATTCTAGAGATCTTTTACAATGTGAATACAATTCACTTTTAGGTAGATGTTTTTAACAAGGAGTTAAGAAGCCATGAGAAGACTATATCATTACAACAAGCCTGAGCTTTCAAATTCTGCATAAGAAACAACTTTTCTTCTCTGTGTATTGAATGATTTCATTTTGCACAACTTTGTATGAATAGAATAAAAAGGAATCTAAGTGTAACTAAATTTTACCTGTGCCCTTACAAACTAATGGATAAAATGTAAAAGAAAAACCGAAACATATAGGCCAAACACATGTACGAGCCCGTTAAATTTGCCCGAAAATTTCATTTAGACACTTAACTTAGTCTTGTTTTAATTGAACAAAATACTATGTACATATTCGTCTCTATCAGATGCAACTAGCTCAACAATTGATCAGCCTTGTCCCAATTGAAGTGCATGTTATTACGCACATCTGACGTGGAAAATAGTCTAACTAAAATATGCCGCATGTTTACAATAATCCACGTCAAATTTTAAATGGGTCACCTATTAAAATTTGATTTGTTCCCGTTCATATGCACAACCCAATACGCACTTCAATCGGAACAAGACTAATCGATTTTTGAGCTAGTTGTGTCTGATGGGGACAAATACGTACATAGTATTGTGTTCAATTGGAACAAGGTCAAATTCAAGTATCTAAATAGGATTTCTGAACCAGTTTAACGGGCCGTACATATGTTTGGCCAAACATTTGTCTACATAAAAAAAGGCAGACTACATAAATGACAAACATTTGGGCTTTAGTCAAGCCACATAGCATATTTTTCAATATTTATATTTTGTAGCAACATGCCCAGCTTCCAGCGCGTGTATTTGTTTTTTTCACTGTATTCATTTTTTATTTTCGCTATATTCATGAATACAATGAATTTTTTCCCCATGTTTTTTCACTGTATTCATGAAAATGACTATCTGTATTCATAAATTCGATTAATGTATTCATATATACAACGAGTAAAACTGACTACATAAAAACATATATACACAAAAAATTAACAAACACCATATTTTTCGGTATGTATACAACAAATACAGGCGTATACAACACAGATACACCAAAATATTAACAAATACAGGCGAAAAATAGTGTATATAACAAATACAGGCGAGAAACACTGTATACACTCAAATACTGAATACAAGAAATAAAATTG
Organism: Lycium barbarum; assembly: GCF_019175385.1. Lineage (NCBI taxonomy): Eukaryota > Viridiplantae > Streptophyta > Magnoliopsida > Solanales > Solanaceae > Lycium > Lycium barbarum. The sequence goes on along the minus strand of NC_083347.1, from coordinate 109,258,840 downwards.
ACTGTATTCATTTGTATACACTTCAAATTCGTTGTATTCAGTTGTATACAAAAAGATCTTCTTCGAAAAACACGAAAAATATTGTATAAAGTGTATGTATACACTGTATGTATACACAGATCTGGGAAAAAAAACTTTCAAAAAATATTGTATACAGTGTAGGTATACACCGTATGTATACACAGATCTGGGAAAAAAAAAACTTTCGGTCAGATCTGAAAAATTCCGATCAGATCTGTGTACACCTTGTTCTCCTTCATCTTCTTCTCCGTCATCATCACTGTCCGCTTCAGATCTGAAAAATTTCGATCAGATTTGTGTACACCTTCTTCTCCTCGACCTTCTTCTCCATCGGTATTTTCGCTGGACACGTGGCGCCGGAGAAAGACGACGAAGTTGGTAGTAGTTTCGCCGGAGAAAGACGACGGAGGGAGGACGGAGGGAGAACGACGGCGATGGTGTTTTTCGCCGGAGCTCTGGCGAGTGTGGAGGAGGAAAAGAGGTTAGAGAGAGAGAGAGTGTGTAGGAGAGTGTTGTAGATGTTAGAGAGTGTTGTAGATGTTAGAGAGAGGATGAGGAGAAGAAGCTATGTATTTTACTTTATTAGTTACTAAATGATATTAATATACAAATGTTTGTTACGGAAAGTAATTAAGTTAAACTATAGCTACTAAATGTCATTACCCACTAGAAGTTTGTCAAGCCATGTAATTTGCCCTACAAAAAAATCAGCAAAAAATAACCTCAGCAAACTACTCTATTTTAGGCCCAAGTGTAGAAATGTTTGAACCACCAAGTTGAGGCCCAAAACCTAAAAGAGGCTATGTATATATGTTCAGCCTCTTTCAGACCAAGTTCATAAATTATCCATCACTATTGTTCTTCTTCAGAGATTGACCATGTCTGACATGTTTTTTACCAACATCATGATCACACACTACTAAAAAATGATGTTTTTTTTTCACCACATTCGGTGAGAAATTTATGCTATAAAACATGATTTTCCCGCCTCATTCTCATCGAACCAGCTCATTAGGAGAACGCATAGTGGGAAACAGATTCCTAGTAAAACAATAGGAAACTTCATACGTTTATTTTTTTGTGTAAAAGTACTATTATTTAAGTTTTTTTCACCGATATTTAATGGAAAATAACCACTAAATATTTTTTAACGGGAAACCAATGAGAAAATAGAGATTTTTTAGCGGTGGTATATATATACGTTTGTGCCAAATGACATGACATGAAAAATTTCAACAAAGTCATTGTTTGGGACTTCCCGTCCAGAAAAAGACATGAACCAACCAAAAAAAGAGAAGACAAGAAAAAGGAGTCAATTTGCACTTTTGACTATTTTCCATACATGTAATTCCATAAAAGAGAAAAAGGATAAAAAACAACATTTTATTCATGTGATGTCACAAAAAATACTACATAAAACTTGACAACAAAGCAAATAAAACCAAAAACTCATGCATAAAGATCCGAATTGGACTCATCAAGAGAAGGCAACTTCATTAACAATATCTTGGAGTTTTCTTTCTAATACTTCTGAACATATCTGTCCCATCATGTTGTAAAATGACTTTAGATCAGATAACTGTTCCACCGACATTTTCCCCATTACCTTCCTGGCTAACCCTTCTCTCTCTTCATTCATCTTCAATTTTTCTAAGTAGGAAGATACATTTCTCACTGTGGCTCCCATCTGAATTAACTTTGCTTCTTGTAGGATACTCAATGCTGTATTTGACTGTAATATTACATAATCAACAACAATTAATGATGAATCCAAGTTATATGTATCATAAAATTTAAAAAATTTATACTATTAAATCGTTCAAAATATATTTACAAGTGAGCCTCTTCAAAATGTGAGATTTGTAATCTTGAAAATAAAATAGAATACCTCCTATAACATACAAATGTAATCTAACGGTATAAAATTTCATACCGTATATACAACTTAAATTCGTTACTAATGATTTGACTGCAATATTACATAATCAAGCACAATTAATAATAACTGCACGCAGTAGCGGAAAGCAAGTTTTTTATCAAAAAATTCATAATTTTATTTTTTCATAACGGCAAAAGGAAGTTCTGATGAATTTCCTTTATCCCTCTAGCTCCACACATGCGTGTGAGTTTTTGATATTAAAGAGTGATTGCATTATATCAATTGTGGTAGCAAGTTAACTTCATGTGTGACCATTGAACTTTATCAACTATACAATAATAAGATTATAAAACTATTTTATAAAAATAAATGTATTTTTTCCATTATGACAGTAAAATCACAAAATTATTTTTTGATACGTTAAAGTACCTAAATTAGGTCTTAATTGATCATGAAATACAAATGACCAGAGACCAAATTAAAGACTCAGATGTTGCAAATGACAAAAGATTAAAAAAAAAATGATTAACCATATTTTAGAAACTAAAGACAATTTTAAATGAAACAAAAAATAAAATAAAATAAAGAAACGATTACCCCACACCAAACATTTTGACCTTTCGTTCATTTGTATTTACCAAGCAACTATACACATAGTTTAATTATTTTAATATGACAAATTATTTAAGAATTTATTATTAGAGCAGATAAATTTCAATTACTTTAGCGTGACAAAATAATTTTGTGTTTTTATGCAGGATAGTATACCTCTAGGAACTCTGCTCCAGCATCTAAGTCAGATTCTTTAGATGGATGCATCTGGCTGCTTCCTTCATAAATATTCCTAGCAAGAGAGAAGCTTTCTATTATAATTTTCCTCTTTTTCTCCATTTCTTGATTTAGCTTTATGTGTTTTTGGACACTCGTTGAGCTATTCAACTTCTTGTTATAAGCAACTACAGCCTTCACAAACTCCTGCAAATCACAATCAACTTAAATATGGGATAGCAGCAAACAAACAAAAAGAGACTCCTACCACAATCATCCACGATTTTACTATAAATAGTTTTCTTCACAATAAGTGAATTTAACTAAAAGGTAGCCTGTCATATTTTTAAGTTATTAATCCCATTTTCAACTAGTATACTAATTGTGTGAGATTTTTCGATATTATAATATATTTTAATATGTTGTAGCAGGTAATCTGTCTTTAAATTTCAAGTCAACATTAATTCCATTCTTTTTTTTATTTTTTATATATAGAAATGCAACTATTTAAATGACCAATAGCATAACTTTCTTTTACCCTTTCCGCATGTAGAAGCTAAACATATTAGGATTCTAAGTTATATACTTTGCTCTATCCCAATTTAGGCGAAGAGGTTCGGAGTATAAGAGTTAAAACAGTTAACTATGACAAAGTATAGATTTTTCAAATTTGTTAAAACTAAGATTTACATATTTAAAAACTACACGAGAAATACTAGAAGTCAACATATATAGCTAATAATTTAAATTATTTAAAAAAAAATGAAAAATTACAGACAAACAAAAAACTGTTTTGACTCCCAAAACAGTAACACCTTCACGTAAAACGGGACTAGGGAGTAATAATATAAAGAATTATTATACTATCATTGCATTTAACATGTTCGACCAGGTAACCTGCCTTATTTTCCAGTTGTTAATCAAAATCTTTTGTTCGGTGATCAACATTTTTCTTTTATGCAGAGGCGGGATCTGGATTTTGAATTTATAAGATTTGAATTTCTAGAAAAAGGCTACTTATTAATTTATGGCTGAATTATTTATTAAGGTAAATTTTTAAATATGAATACAGAATCTGGAATGAAGTTACTGAATTACGTCGAACCCGTAAGTAAAATTATAGCTCCACTCCGCTTTTATGTGAGACCTTATAACGTAATAAAATTATCACAAAACACATAGGAGTGAGAAGTGTAGAGGAACCTGATAAGCAAATGTGCATCCAGGATAATCAAACTCATCTGTATCAGGTTGCCTCATTCTCTCTGGATGAAATTGAAGTCCCATAATAAATTTACCTTCCTCAGGATTATAAGCATCAGGATCATAGAATCCTTCAATTAAACCACCAGGTGAAAATGCCATAGGAACAAACCTTGGGGCCAACTTCTTGACTCCTTGATGGTGATAACTATTGACATTAATTTCCATTTTATCATCTTCTAATGAATCCTTGAACCAATAGTGCAATGGAGTATTTTCAATAATCTTGACTACATGTCTATGATTATCATAGTTATCATAATCAATGTGGACTACCCTTTTATCTAGAGGGAGGTTTCTTGAGAGTTCTTTTTCAATGTCTCGATAAAGAGTTCCTCCACATGCTACATTAAGTACCTGAAAAGGTAGACAAAAGTGGATTCAAAATTTAAACTTTAACGCATTTAATTTTTCATGTTTTTAACATTAAATTTGTTGTAATTGAAATAATGGGTTCTAAATTTAATATTAATCGAAATATTAATAATTTTTCATGTATGTCAAAAGTGCTAGAGTTACTTCAACATTGGGTCCGCCTCAAGAGACGGATTGAAGGATTTAGGGTGTGTTTTGTATGAAGGAAAATATTTATTAAAATGCTTACTCAAAAAATAAGTAATTTTTTTATTTATTTTCTTGTGTTTGCTATGTAAGTAAAATATATTGTTCCAAAAATATTGGTATATAGTCCACAAACAATATGGGAGGGGGAGGGGATTAGGAGTGTGGGGGTGCTTGGTGTGTATGGGGACTATGAGGGTGAGAGTGGGGATGAGATGTGTTGGTGGGTGGAAAAGAAATAATAAATGTGGAATGACATTTGTAAAACGTCTTTTTCCTATTTTCATTAGCGAGGTCATTTTTCTCATTTTTAAGGAAGTTATTTGCATAGATAAAATATTTTAATCTACCAAACAAGGAAACAAATACAAATTTTTTCCTCTATACCAAAGACACCCTTAATCTTTATTGGAGTAGTTTGAAGTTATAAATAACAAATAGAATGCTTTTTCTAATTTCCATGATTTATACACACACATACAGATATTGAACTTATCCTAAAAACCATACATTTGCCACCAAGTACAGTTAGACTTTTCTACAATAACCATCATTTATAATCAAATTCCATTATAATAGCCATGTTTTGTGAGGAATCAATCTTTCATGTTATATTATATTATATATTCTCTATAACAACATTTCACTATAACAGTAAAATTATCGTGACACATAATGCCATTATAAAGAGGTTCGACTATACCTGTGAGCCTCGGCATATTCCCAAGTAAGGTATGTTCCTTTCAAGACAGAGCTTTGCCAATCTCAGCTCAATGTTGTCTTTTTCTTTGTCAATGGCTGTATCACTTGCATGTTGTCTCCGAATGTCTTCGATTTCTTCTGGAGAGAGATCATTCGATTCATCGTCATATAGAGAAGGGTCTAAATCCTCTCCTTCACATAGAAGAACTCCATGAATTGGCTCAAAGCTTTCTAATAACATATGGACACCTGAAACTCGAGGAACAATAACTGGGACAGCTCCATAGCTTACTATAAGATCAAGATGATATTCTCCTGAAAATATATGGCAGACAAATGATCCTTAATTAGTGATTGATCTGATAATGTGGAAGAATAAAGAACTCTAATAAGAGGATTCAAAAAACAAAGCAAGAATGCTAGAAATCCGTGATTCAAACCTTTGCTTATAACTCTACAAGAATAAGAAAGCTCATTTTACATTCATCTTTATACATATATAAAATACACGTTTATCCTATCTATACAATATAATTTTCCGACCAAAAGAATTCTATTAAGCCTCTTAATTCCACCTAGCTTTCCTAATTTTTCTACTAGTAAGATTTAACAAAGCCCTTTGAGAATAAATCGCAAAAAAAATAATCATTAACTTGTGATTGATAACATGGCAGTACCAGGAATTCTAACAAGAAGAGAATGCAAACATCCAAAATTCTAACTAAGGGATTAAAGAAGTTGCAAAAATGCTACAATTGAAATTTGAACACATGATCATAACACTGGAATCTTTTCTTGAATCAATAGGATTCAAGTTCAACAAATTATATATATAAGTCTGCAAAAAAAATTTGTGGTAGTACTACAATTTTTCCGACTAAGGTGATTCTATTAAGTCCTCCCCTGATTTTTCTGCTAGTAAAAACTAACGAAGTCCTTTAAAATTTTAATTAAACATAGAAATTGACGTTAAGAAATGAGGACAAAAAATTAAAGGCGTACCAACAAAATCAACAAACTTGTTCTTGCGGACGGTTCTTCTAGAGACGATGAGGACACGAGGTAGTACTACAGAGAGCTCGGCGGCGGCCATGGCAAGACGACTTATTAATAAAAACTATATGCTATAATGGTTAATTGTTAATGAGCGGTTAGTACCGGTCAGTTGTACATACAGAAATAATAAAGAAAATATTTATAAGTGAAAAAGAGAGGAAGAAAAGATGGGAGATGAAATTCCAATTACATGAAGATTCTATTTATATAGAGAGCTTAGTTGGTGGTTGAGTAGAAAAAAGTGGAAAGTTCAGGGCTTTAGAACGACCCGCCGCGTAAGTGCTCACGTAGGGTGAGGATCTATTAAGGGTGGATCTAGTGGCACGTAACAATTACTATAGTTTATAGTCATATACTCCCTCTTTTTCAATTTATTTGAACTTATTTTCTTATTAGTTTATGCCAAAAAGAATGACCTCTTTCTACAATTGAAAACAATTTACCTTTATGAAATGATTTATAGCCACACAAACCATACGTGCCTCATTTAACATCACAAGTTTAAAAGTCTTCTCCTCTTTCTTATACTCCGTGCCCAGTCAAATGAGTTCACATAAATTGAAACGGAAGGAGTACTTATTAATTTCAAACCAGTGCATTAGAATATAATTAAGTAAATAAAAGTGTACTTTCACTAACAGCTTAAATTTTTAAATGAGATGGTCACACACAACTCAACAACTGTGTAGGAATCTATAGATTTTAAATTCTAAATCTGCCTATGTTCATCGAAAACATTAGCTTTCGTGCTGACAACATATATGTATTAAAATATTACTCTTCTGTTCCAATTTATGTGACATTCTTTCCTCTTTGGTCAGTCCAAAAAAAAAAAAAACACCTTCCTATATTTTATAGTAACAAATTTAAGTTTAAACTTCTCATTTTACCCTTAATGAGATGATTTATATCTATAAAAATATTTATGTTTTTTTTAGACCAAAAATTTCAAAAATCTACATTTCATTGTTAAATTTTACGCCCAATCAAATACCTTCTATATAAATTAAAATGAAAAGAATAACTACATTTCAATATTTAACTATAAACTATAGTAATTGTTACTGTAAGAACCGACAAACTTTCAATACAAGAATCACCTCTGAGATCTAGGTAATGGGAGAATTTTTTGAGAACATTAGGGACTGGGGGAGGGGTTAATAAGCTGTTTGTTCTTTTCAAAGTATTGCATAGTAAGTTGACAAAATGCATATCTGATGTAGGCTCTTTCTGTAACGGTTCAAAAGCATAGGAGATGCCTATCTGGCACTATCCATATTCGGATAACCTTTGTTTTTTTTTTTGTTTTTATTTGGTTTTCCACCATGCATGTTCTGTATCAATTTTGAGGGGTCGAATTAATTTAAATTTTGTTAAGAAATTCTAACGGTTTCATGATAAGTTTTGGTGATACCTTTGGTTTGCATCAACGACATGGTCCTAAAAATGTTCAACTTATTAATTTTTTTTTCCAGGTCGTTTAAAAAATACCTATAAGCAAATATTTATATCATTAGTGTAATTTTATAGGTGGAATGGTGGGTACATAGCCTTATTCTTATTTTGTGAAGGTTAAAAGGTTGTTTCCAATAAACCAAAGCTTAATAAAATCATGTGATCACATAATGAAGAAGAAACAGTAGCAATAACAAAATATATTAATACGATAATCGAAGAAAATGAAATATTAAGTAATAATAAAACCGAAGAATAAGATGTATATAGTAGGAGAGTAATAATTATAACAATACTAATAAGGGAAACTAGATAGTGCTCGACTGCCTACTAAACTTCTTCCATAATCCTCAACCTCCATATCCATATCTAGGGTAATGTCCTCGATAAGCTGCAAGTGTGTCATGTCTTGTCTAGTCACCTCTCCCCTGTACTTTTTCAGCCTACCTCTACCTGTTCTCATAGATGTCGACCTCTTACACCTCCTAATTAGGACATCTATGCATCTCTTTTCATATGCCCGAATTTCACCTCCCCCATCTTGTCCATCACGAGGCCATTCACACCTTTTCCTAAATGTCTTCGTTCCTAATCTTATCTCTCCTAGTATTCCCACACATCCATCTCAACATCCTCATTTCCGCTAATTCATCATTTGGACGTGCGAGTTCTTGACTGGTCAACACTCCGCTCCGCACAACATAGCTAATCTGTCAGCCACTTTATAAAACTAACCTTTATGTCTTGGTGACACATTCTTATCACATAAGATACCGGATGGAACCTTTTCATCAATGTCACTCCAATGCGATGTGTAACATCATCATCAATCTCCCTATTTTCTTGGATTATTGACCCAAGATACTTAAAACTTCCTCTCTTAGAGAGGACTTGTGTATCAATTCTCAATTACACATCTGCCTCGTGAGTTACGTCATTGAACTTGCACTCCATATTCTCTGTTTTAATCCCGTTCAACCTGGACCCTTAGACTTTAGAGTCTATCTACAACCTCTAGCCTACCATTAACTCCGTCGTGAGTCTCGTCAATCAATACTAGGTTATCTGCAAATAGCACACACCAGTGACACCTCCCCTTGGATATGCTTCGTCGGTTCATTCGTCACCAAGGCAAATAGAAGCTAAGAGCTGATCCTTGGTGCAACCCCATCACGAGTGGGAAGTTCTCGGAGTCTCCTCCAACTACTTAACTCTAATTTTGACCCCATCGTACATGTCCTTAATCGACCTAATGTAAGCTACTTTATCATTAGTGTAAAAAAATAAACTATCAAGTCATTCAAAAGAAATTAAAACATAACGCTCCATAAAAAAAGTGTAGATAGGTTATCTGCAACAATAACCTTCAAATTTATTATTTGAAAATATCTGACTAAAAACTTCTCCTATTATTCTTAATGTGAAGCATTCATAGTAAAGTTTTTAAAAGAATGACAAATTTATATGCTTGAAAATATCTAACTAAAAACTTTACATTTTTTCCTTAATGAGAAGTATTCTTAGTCACATAAAGGTTATAACATTTTTAAGACCACAAATTTCGATTTAGAGCAGATATACTGCTCGTTACAAAAGTGGTATATATATAAACCAGCTGCTACAAAATGGTACAAATATACTCCTGCAGCTGACGTGGTTTTTTTAAAAAAAATCATTTAGATTATTTTTTAATTAAAAAAATGGCACATGACTTTAAAAAAAGGTCTACCCATTTTTTTTTTGAGTAGACATACTTTTCTAAAGCCACATAATAAAAAAAATTCTTCTGATGGGTCGGTCTGGATCATTTAAAAAAATGAGTAGACTTATTTTTTTAAAAGTAACGGAGATATGTTTTTAAACGAACCACACCAAAAAAAAGATTACCATGGCTTTAGAAAAATATTTCTACTAAAAAAAAATAGGTAGACTTTTTTTAAAGTAACGTGACATTTTTTTAATTAATAAATAACCTAAATGATTTTTTTTTAAAACTTCCGTCAGCGAAAAGAGTATATTTGTACCATTTTATAACGACAGGGGTATATTTGCACCATTTTGTAACGGCAAAGGTATATATACACCACTTTATAACGAGGGATATATTTGTTCTAAATCACAAAATTGAGGGGTATATTTGCACCTTTGCCCTTATATAAATATCATGACCTGTTTAAACAACAAAGCTTAAAAGTTTATCCTCTTACTTAAGCATTGCGCCAAGACAAGTGTGTCAGTACAGGTATTAATTATGTTCTTGTTTATAATAAGCCAGATTATTAATTTAAAAATACAAAAATTAATGTTGCAATAGTAGCTTAAATATATAGTGTAAAACTTATCTTACACCATTGATATATATAAGTTAAATCTCGAAAAGTTTACAGAAAAATCTAGAATTTTTTTGGAAAGCAAACGTCACAATTGTATCAGCTTTTATATATTAATCAGTTTTCTTAGCTTACAACCAATTATAGTAAACATTCGAACAATTGCAGATTGATTACCTGCGGAAAATGACAGATGCAATGTCACAAGTGTTAAATTTATACTGCTCGCATAGAAAATATTTCAATTTTTTGTTAATGTTATAAATTAAATTAATAATAGAAATGACTTACTATCATTTTCTTCCAAATTTTAGGGGTAAAGGAGGCGTCCACGGCTCTCTACATAGTCTCATTAATCATTGGATATAACTATCCGGCAGGTCCTTTCGAGTTTTTGATTCTTTTTCCCAAAATGACTCTCATCGTAGCTTTAGATTGGTATTTTTCAGTTGCGGGATAAGTGACACGAATTTTGAGGCAATCAGGTAAGTATGGGAAAAAAATTAAGTCAAGGATATGAGAAAGTTTGGCCAAAGTCAATACGGAAGTTAACAGAGGCGAATCGGAGTTTCGTCGATTGCATGAGGTCAACCTAACTGGAGAGCCTAAACGACATTGAGGCGTAATCCCGTGCTTTACCAACGCATTCTGCATGAACTCCAATCTTATCTATGTCACAGGTTTGATGATCGCTAACGCACACAAAAGCAATCTCATAACTTGTTTTGCAGATCATTCCATTTCTTGATTCCCTCGATTGGCCGTAACATGATTTATGATGTAGTCGAGTGATTAGTACGAATTCCAAAGGGCTCGGGAGTGATTTGGACCTTCATATGAGAACTAGTCATGTTTACGGATTAGAGTTGACCACATTCAACATCGGGTTAAGATGACTAATTTTGGTGTTTTGAGTGCGCAAGCCGGTTCGTACATGTTCTATAGCTGAAATGCATATTTGATTTGTGCCTGGAGGTTCCTGATGAGTTTCAGGTATCAAAACGAAGATTCGAATTTAGCTGGTTTTTCTGGTTAGGTGGTGCAGGGGTCCTCCTTCGCGAACACGAGAAGAGGATTGCGATCGCATAAGGTTGGGGGGCTGGCCTTCGCGATCGCCAGGGTTCAGTTGTGAACACGAAGAAGGGAAGTTTGGGCTGGGTCAGGAGTGCTTCATGATTGCGGACAGGTCCCGCGAAGAAGGCACTGTAGCTGAACGATGATTTTTTTCCAAACTTGGAACTTCTTTTCCCATTTTTATATTTTGAGTTCTAGAGCTTGGTTTAAGGTTATTTCAAAGGCTAGAATCACGATTTGCCTCGGAAGTAAGTTTCTACTCTCTATTGTATGGATTCCTTTTGAATTCTTCCATTAAATTAGTGTTTAATTCATGATTTGGGTTGGTAAACATTGAGGTTTTAGCCCTAAGTTAAGATTATGTATTTCTTGATTTGAGATCCAATTAGTGGATGAATTTGGCTAATTTTATGGATTTTGACTATTAAAGTTATTGGTAAGCCGGTTGTTCAATAAAATTCCAATTTTGCCCTTGGAGGCTCGGGTTTGACTTTTGGGTTAATTTTCTGAGCCCGAGATATAAGTATAGCAATATGGGTGTCTACGGATTCCGAGACTCTTCCGAAAGGAAAGGTGCTTTTTTGATTTTGTTACTCGCCTTTGATGTATGTTTAGACTTCTGGACTTCATTTGTGGGACGTTTTCGATAAAGATAATAAATAAGCTTAATACTAAGGGGTAAAGGTGATGGAGAGGGCCTCGTACCTGTGATGTGACGATCATTGGTACAAGTACTAGTGCCATGTTATGGGTAATAATATTGTGATTGTGTAGTTATGGGGCTTGATCTAAGAATGCCAAAGCATGCGGGCATTAGCTGTTATGTGCTTCTTTCTTAACTCGACTGTTTGATTGTATTCGTCACTCTAAGGAATCACATACTTGTGATATTCAAGTTGAGATATTCATACTCTTATATGATTTGTCATGCATATGCATACTGAGATATTCATACTCTTATACTATGATTTATCATGCATATGCATTTGATTTGGTTCAAGTGATCTGGGAGATCGGAATTTCCAGGAAAGTAATGGTGATTTGGCCTAAATGGCCTGTTGATGGATATTTTGGCCACTAGGTTACATGACATTTCAGCCTAAAAAGATTGGGTGTCCGATGTAGAGTAATATGGAAGCTCGTTACACGTTTGTTCGCTCATATCATAAGATCATGCCAAAATGAAAGAAATGATAGCCTTAACATACCTTGGAATCTACCTAATGTCCAATGCTTACTTCCCGAGCTTGTAACACTACAACCAAGATAACATGAATTACAATTAGGCCATATACATCCCTTGCTACCCATTTCAAGTACATATGAAACTTAACGAAATTCGGACAGCATTTCCCCTATAATTCTTACTCCAATCCAACTCCCAAACGGTTCACAACATACAAAACATCATCATCAACAACAGTAAAAATATATAGCAACATAAACAAGAAGAAATCTCTCCAAAATTCCAATCGAAACAGCCTTCAAGGCAGCCATATCAACAAACTAGTTTAGGTCCTTCATATAATGTTTTCCTTCACTTTAAACTAAGGAATTCCTTCACAAACAACTTATGTCAATAATTGCATATCAAAATATAATCAAATTCATGCCAAAACATCTCCCAAAACAGCCCCTAATCTTAGTTTAACTCAATTAACTCACTGCTTCCATAACTATATTTCATTCACTTTAAACCAATAAAACTCTTGGTAATCAACTTAATACCAAAGATAATATTAGTATACATACCTTAAAGGGGCTGGAATTCCAAGAACCAAACTCTAAATCCAACTCCTAAGCTCAACAACTTCAATAAAACCCTAGTAAACAACTTTTCCTTCACTAGCTCAGGTTTTCGGGGCTCGGATCTTACTTGGAGAATAAAGAAAAGTTGGGAGACGATTGAGGAGTATTAGGGAGAGTTTAGGGTCTGTGGATATGAGGTTAAATGAGAAAAATCATGAAATAGATGAATATATATTACACCTACACCGACTGAAAATCGACGGGCCATCGATGTGCATTGATGAAACAGTCGACACTTCAACGGTCCATATCTTCCATCGTCGATATGAAAATGAAATTCTACCAGTTGCATTTGAAAGTAGATTCGCTGAACTTATGAACACATAGGTTATAGGTTCCGTAACTCCTCATATTCTAAGAGATATGCCCCTCTAAAGTTGACCTAAAATTTCTGTCTGGAAGTCTTCCAAATTTTCCCAAAGTTTCAACAAACTTAATTTCTTCAATTCGCTTAATATTCAACCTTCCCGATACTTACTAAGCATGATACCAAGCTCTCATGTATGAAGAATTAGTATGTATAATTCCTTATGACCTTGACAACAACCTCGCCTTTTACGTCTTTATCAACTAACTCCCGATGAAACTTTATGTATAAAAGTACGGGGTGTAACATCCTCCCCCCCCCCCCTTTAGGAACATTCGTCCTCGAATGTTCAACTAGTCTAGCATTCTCAATACTTTCTCAAGTGTTCTCTTATTGAAATCATGCCCTGCACATACCTTCCTCTCAACAGGTCATGTCTAATCGTACCATCGTTCTCCTTAACTTGACATATCTTCATTGCCTCTTTTCTCGTTTTCCTTTCACACATACTCTTATCATTTCCTCGACTTATTTTTACTCACACCGTGCATTTAACTTGTTAATATCACATACTTTCTTATCCTTTTATGGAGCTGCAAACGAGACACCAAACGGCCCTTATTTTTTCCTTTTACCGTCATGGCTGAATCTTTTAATACCTGGAAGCCATAAGTCGAAGAATGTACTTTTGAGTATTTAAAATTCCATTTTACCATTCTTTCTTTATCCTTATCACAAGCCTTGAAACTCTTTTCTTTTATATTTCCGAGTTACCATAGCCTTCACCTCGCGCTACGTCTCTAGAATTTTCCTCTTGGTTTGTCCTTCGCGTAATATTACCCGTAGGTTTGAATGCTTTACTGGAGATACCACATTATCCCATTGTTTACTAAATCATCATTTGATGCCAGTAGCCTTTCTCAAATTTTTATACTTTGTCAACTTAGAGTTATCACTTTTGTGCTCGATATGCTTCCACATTCTTCTCACTTCTATCTTTACAGTGATTGGATCGTTCTATCTCCTTTACTTGACATTATCGCTTCCATCTTTGTAGTTTATCTCTCTTGTCTTTCTTTAACTGTCTACCTCATTCCATTCTTTCTTCGCTTATTTCTTAAGTTAAATATCATTCTTGTGCCCTGCAATTCCGCTAAAAATGTTCCTTCTATTGTCAATCGATTCCTTTGAACTGGCTAATGGTTACATCAGGTTCTTCAGATGGCAGTTCCTTGCCTGCTTGCGTTCTAGTGTAATAGTATATTTATCTTTCGTAGCATCGATTCCATACTGCTATTTGTACTTCCTTTTGTGGTATCCCACTCTTACCATCCATCACTTACCTTCGAGCATTGACCATCTCTTATTAACCGACATTCTATAATTTCCTTTAATCATATTCTGACAACAATATACTTAGGGAAAATCTAATCTCTTTATTGCAACTTGAACTCAACTTTTGGATTAACACGCTTGAATGGTAACTAATTATAGGCATATCTAATAGTCCTAGATTCGATGTACTTGCAAACTCTAAGATGCATAGCTCATATAGGGGAGCAATAAGGATATGTCGTGCCATATTGGTGAATCTCGGAATAGCCTCATAGGTTTCGCTCTAGGTTCTACTTCTTCTTTCAATTCTTTCTTAACATTCTGAGTTCTCCGTCGTCAATATAGGAAATGAATCAACATTTATTCAATTATCTTCCTTCTTTTGGGTATCATAATTTATATAACTCACCACCTATCTCTTCTAGTACTGTCGTTGTTCTCCCAACCATCTACTAAGTTACTCACGAATGTTTCTTATCGTATACCCCCTAGCTTCACTCTTTGTTGTCTCACCTTTGTCTTAATATTTACCTGAAGATTCCACTTCTCGTTGTCGTTTTCCTAACATGGAATTCCATTTTTCATTCATTTCTTATTAAGGTTTCAAATCTTGTTTGTCTCATAACCTTAATTTCTTTCTAAACGTAATTTACCTTATCCAAAATAACTCAGGATCATCCTTCCCTTTTTATCGATTGTGACTCATAAACATTCGATCTTAATCTTGGCTAATGCACTCAAATTTATTCTTCCCCCCTTAATAGCTTCATCTTATCATGATAGAACATCATAAACAACTTACTTATATCCTTTATCCCTGACGTTTATTCATAATAACCTCTTGAATCCTCAAAATAATCCAACAACATAGAAACGATGCTTCATCCTTTTTGTGCCTTGTCTCCTCTTCTTTTTCTTTAGATGGAAAACAAAACACACTAGGTTAACCTTGGGCATTACCAAAAACGTCTTAAACTTCACCTTTGGCAACAACTTTAATTTGAATTCTATTGCACCCCTTTTCGAATTTCCCTAAATTAGTCTGTAATGCCATAATGGGTAATCCTTTGTTACTCTGAGAGATCAATGGTATGGTGTGATTTATAAGTGCACTTAGGAGGGGCGAGAAATCCATTCTTAACTGATATTTGGAGAACTAAAGTATTCACTAATTATAACGCCTCGTTTTTCAATTAAAAAAAATAATCACATAACGCATATCTTGGGCGGCTTGTCTTACTCTCAGTCGTCTTAAAGTGATAATTTCCCTCCTAGTACAGAAGAACCTGTGGGGAACATATCTTCCTCATACTATCCTTAATGTAGACATTATAGTGGGTAGGCGTTTAATTATCTGCCTCCTTCCTAGACCTTTCTTTTCAGTTGTTTTAATCCTAAATACTTCGTAATGTCACTGCTCACTCTCCACTCATCCTTTAACTTGCTGTCCTTAGCCATCTTGCTCTTAGTTATCGTATCATCATCTTTAGCGACTCAGTATCCTATTCTTTCCTTACTCATCATTCCTTTCATGTTATTTACAATGACCTCTTCTTCATATAATCATTCCCTTAGCTTATCCTCAATCCCATATAACATTTTTCCTTATTCATTACCTTATGCCGTCATTATGAGCCCATAGGATTTGGTCTATCAAACATATAAAATTTAGTCGCCAACAATGAATCTTTCTCTAATGTGCTAACCTGTACTCATACTATACATATATATGCATACCAATTCCACCTTGTATCTTAACAAAACATAGGGGTCAATATATAACATCTCAAAAGCTCAACCACTGCCTTACTTCGACGGTGTATATCGACGGACCGTCATTATTCGATGGCATTGTCCTGTTGCACCGTTGTTGTGCAACCTTGGTCAAAGACTAAGGTAGCTCGACAGTGGTGATTCGACGAGCCGTTATTCTGCTCGACGGTCCGTCTTTCTACCCATTGAGTTGCACAACCCCGCAACCTCAAATCATTCCAATTCATTTAACCTCTAACCTTTTCGTAACTTAATAGTTATGAGCTCATACCTTGGTACACATGAAATAACATACTCAACACCTTGAAAGCTCAGAGATAAATCTTAGTACTTGAGACCAATACGACTCATATGTATAGATTAGAAAACTACCTTCGAAATGACTTGTCTCTCTTGACCATCCTTAAACATTTGGGTCCTCTTTTAATTTCTACTTGCAGGGAACATGTTAATTCTTTCTAGTACTTCTATATCCGCTTCCTCACGTATAGTACCATCTTACTATTTCTCCCTCCTCACATAGGGTCACTGCTATTCCTCTTTCAATCATCCATTACTCAACTTCTTTGATCTATAATGACATCTTACCCTTGTAACACACATATACTCAAATAGCTTAAATTTTGAAAATTTTTGGCAGAGTTTTCTCTATAATTCTTACTATCCCAAACCTGCACACAACCCAGAAAATATATCCAATGTTGCACAGGGCTACCCATAAAAATACATATGATACACAACTCAACTACACAGGGCTATTGGTATGAAAGGGGATGTAAGACAATAAAGCTCGCTTCATATGCCATATCTGGGCATCCTTCTTGTAAAACCACAAATTTATTTTCTAAACCCTTCGCTAATCAATCCTCTTAAATAAAAGTCCATATACTCATAAGACATTTTTTTTGCATACGTTCCTTTACTCCCTTCTGTAATTAATCAATCAAATTTGCATTTCATTATCACTATTAACTCAATGCTATAGGGAAATATTACCCTGATCCTATTCTGGAACTTTGATCTAGCACAAATCGATCGAACGGTAGATAAGGAGGTTCCTCCTCCTGTTGCCTATCCGTAAGTTGCTCAGCAACACTTGAATTCTTTCTAAACATACCATTTATACAAATCCTGTCAGCTTGACCATAATTATCATTAGATCCCTATTCTGCGGATACCATTAAACCTTGGTTACTTGGTTTTCCGGTCTGTAACCTTTTCGGCCTCACAGAAGGCCCTACCTCATTAAATAACCTATCATAACATGGGGCCTGAAGATTGGCTCCCATTATGTCCTGGTTCCTCACCTGTTCTGCTAACTCTTCCTAAATTTCTGACGGATTAGTCTCTATAAATGATATATCTTTAGATGGATCGGTCTCATAAGAATAACTTATTTCTGGAGCCCTTGAACCACACATCACTTTTCCTGTAGAAATTATCTTTTAGCCGCAAAACAATCGGAGTTAGAGTTAGGAAATTAATATCCTACGACTTGGCTTTATAGCACGATCTAGAATGAGAAAGAATGGAAACTATCCTAAATGCCCTGCAGCCTCCTGTTTATAAGTGTGACGCGCTTCGCACCCATAAACAAGACTCTACTGGACACGGCATGTAGACAACCCTTAGACAGAACTGCTCTGATACCATTTCTGTCACGACCCAAACTAGAGGGCCATGACGGGCACTTAACCGTACTAGTCAAGTACCACATGACATACATCTGACATGAATATGAACATAGGTGGGCCGATAGGGCCATCATGTGACTCACAATAACTCATAGGGAACATGCATATATCAACTGCTCTGAAAGACTTATTTGTATGAAAATACTAAACATGCTATATGAGCTGGTAAGGCTATCATAACCGACCGTGATGACAAATGCAATTTCAAGTATGGACACTATCTGACTGTACATAACTGTCTACAAGCCTCTACTGAAAACATAACATAATGTGGCCGGGACGGGGCCCCGCCATACCCATAAACATATGCGTATACATATCTCTATATACATTAGACCATGCTGACTCCTGGCATCTCCGAAACAGATGCAATGCCTCGACTTCAGCCGTTGAGCTGATATCCTAATAGATGGATCACCAACCTCTACGTGCAGACCTGCGGGCATGAAACGCAGCCCACCGGAGCAATAGGGGAGTCAGTACGGATAATGTACCGTGTATGTAAGGCATAAGAACAACAACTACAAAAATCATAAAAGACATCTAGAACAGGAAAGCTAATATCAATGTCTGATGCATCTGTGGCTAAACATCTGGGAGTATCTACATAGCTCTGTATAACTGGAAGTGCCTCTGAAGGCGTATGATATGCATAGGTCATAATATAACTGTTAGTGTTGTGGAACGTACAACCCGATCCATATATCATATGTTAGCGCCGAGGAATGCACAACCCGATCCATATATCATATGCTAGTGACGAGAAACGTACGGCCCAATCCATATATCATATGCTAGTGCCGAGAAACATATGGCCTAATCCATATATCATTTACTAGTGCCGAGGAACGTAAGGCCCAATCCATATATCATCATCATTATTATTGTGCACTAGCTGATCTGGTGGTAATGCGTATATAACACCCATCCCTTTCCCCATACCCCATATACATATAATATACGCGTATATAATGCCTTCTAGTCAAGTGTCAATATGCATATGTATAATGAATGCAATGCATAAGTATAACGAGTAACTAGAACTCTCGGAGTGACATAAGGTTGCACTACCTCTGATAGACATCTTTTGAGCTAACATCATCAATATATGAAATCTCAAGACCCAAGAACAGAAGGAACAATCATAACAAAGAGTATAGGATCATCAAAGACGGAGCTACTCGTAATGCTTCTAAGAGTAGAGTAATATGGACGCTCGTTTACACGTTTGTTCACTCATATTACAAGATCATGCCAAAATGAAAGAAAGGATAGCCTTAAAATACCTTGGAGTCTACCTAATGTCCAATGCTTACTTCTGGAGCTTGTAACACCACAACCAAGATAATATGGATTACAATTAGGCCATATACATCCCTTGCTACCCATTTCAAGTACATATGAAACTTAACGAAATTCGGACAGCATTTCCCCTATAATTCTTACTCCAATCCAACTTCCAAATGGTGCACAACATACAAAACATCATCAACAACAACAGTAACAATATACAACAACATAAACAAGTGGAAATCTCTCCAAAATTTCAATCGAAACAGCCTTCAAGGCAGCCACATCAACAAACTAGTTTAGGTCCTTCAGATCAGGTTTTCCTTCACTTTAAAGTAAGAAATTCCTTCACAAACAACTTATGTAAATACTTGCATATCAAAATATAATCAAATACATGCCAAAACATCTCCCAAAATAGCCCCTAACTTAGTTTAACTCAATTAACTCACCGCTTTCATAACTATATTTCCTTCACTTTAAACCACTAAAACTCTTGGCAATCAACTTAATAGCAAAGATAAGAATAGTATACATACCTTAAAGGGGATGGAATTCTAATAACCAAACTCCAAATCCAACTCTAATCTCAACAACTTCAATAAAACCCTAAGAACAACTTTTCCTTCACTAGCTCGGGTTTTCGGTTCTCGAATCTTACTTGAATAATAAAGAATGGTTGGGAGAGGATTGAGGAGTATTAGGAGAGTTTACGAAGGTTGGTAGAGGATTAAGGAGTATTAGGAGAGTTTAGGGTCTGTGGGTATGAGTTGAAATGAGAAAAATCATGAAATAGATGAATATATATAACACCTGCACCGACTGAAAATCGATGGGCCGTCGATGTGCATCGACGAAATCGTCGACACTTCGACGGTCCATATCTTCCACTGTTTATATGAAAATACAATTCTGGCAGTTCCATTGAAAAGTAGACTCGCTGAACCTATGAATGCATAGGTTATGGGTTCCGTAACTCCTCATATTCTAGGAGATATGCCCCTCTAAAGCTGACCTCAAAATTTCTATCGGGAATTCTTCCAAATTTTCTCAAAAAGTTTCAACAAACTTAATTTCATCGATTCGCATAACATCCAACCTTCCCCATACTTACTAAGCATGATACCAAGATCTCATGTATGAATAATGAGTATGTAAAATTCCTTATGACCTTGACGACAACCTCGCATTTTAAGTCTTTGTCAACCAACTCCCAACGAAACTTTACATGTAAAAGTACGGGGTGCAACATAAATAAAGGACCGCAAGCCATTAATTGGTATGTGCCTCTTGCATGCGAACCGTTTTCAATCATGAAAAAGGTGCTTAGTTTAATTGCTAAGGTAATGCTTTCAATAACAAGAGGGGTAGTATATGATGCATGATAGTATTTTATATGGTTCCTTATTTTTGTTTGTGCATGAGAATATGGTTTTAAAATTAAATGATTTTTCAATTATAATTTGTCTTTCATATATGGCGTGCAGATTTGGCACAGTAACAATATTTTGAGGTTCAAGTTAAGTATCTCAATTTGTTAAAAATAGGGATAGGTCGTTAAGGATTATTCGTAAATTACGAACTTGATCACTAGTAAATTTATTGCGGAGCTGGAAAATTTGATTAATTGTTTTGAGAACTCTCTACTCTCTTGGTGTATCAATAAGTTGGTGATTCAAACAGAAGTTTTGGTGCATAAATTATTATTTCTATTCATTCACACTAATTGAATATGAAGAGTCAAATACTAGTAAGGCAAAGTGATATACATATCTGGTGCAGGTACTACCATATATTGTTTCTATCTATAAATATGCAATTATACTTGGTTTTAGATTTTATAATCTTCGCTATTTAGAGTTCTTTTTGGACATATTGTTAGAAGGTTTGCAAAGTGTTCTTGGAAGATGTGCTAAGTTTTTTTTTTCCACCGTGATTGATTTCATTGTCAAGATATGTTAAATAAATAATTTTAGGTTGGCCTATTATGCCATAGATTGAGGTAAGACGGTGGATTCAAGTCCCATTGCACCAAGAGGATAAGACACCGGGTTAGAAGTCTCGAAGCACCATGATGATAAAATGTTAGGTTCGAGTCCCATCGATTATGGCCTAACACGTCTTTGTATGGATAAGACATTGATTTAAGTCCCAATGCACTATATTTTTTAAATAATGATGTGAAAAAGTAATGCTAATCATCATTGTGGTAATATAAGAGGAAGAACATTATGGGTTTTCAAAATGGTTCTTCTAAAGGCAAAAGTAATTTTTGTCATCAATATTGTATGAAAGGTTATTGGGCACGCAGTTATCGTGCAACCTAATTTGATAAAATCTTATAAATCCTCCATCAAAAGAAAGGAATACAATTCAAGGTGATGTTGAGGTGGGTCACATAATTTTGAAAAATGTCAAGGCATGCATGACAATGGGCTTATAAGAAAATTTATGAAGCGTGTATATATATGACTATAGTTCCTTCCTTGAAGAGAATGTGACTTGTGATAAGTATTATGAATGCTTACCCATTTTTTTTTATAGTGAAATTTGTAAAATGATGGATAAGGACTTGCTCATGTATGGTTGGATAATTACCACAACTCACCTCTACAGGAGGTTTGAGACAAAATAAAGAAATTTTATTTTGGAACAAAATGTCGTTGGTCACGTATTTTTAGTATGTCACAAATATTGTGGTATGTCTTATGATAAATTACCAAAGGGAAAAGTAAGAAATAAGTCTTGCTTATAAAGGTTTTGACCATGAAATAAGTCTTGCTTATAAAGGTTTTGACCATGACCATAATGGCAATTACTCCCTAAAAGGAGATATTTCATATGGATGGTGTTATGAAATATGCAGTAGTACATAATTAATTGAAAGCTCTGAAAAATCTAATTTGTTACTACCTGGACGAATGGAATTGGTGTTATTGTAAGTTTCAAAGGACACTTATTGAGTTTCAAAGTCATTGGCAAAAAAATGAATTATATTGAGACTATAAATTATGGGAAGGTTTAATATCTTCATATTACTACAACTATAGCGGGTAAACAAAACGTATGTGAAATGTTGCCTCTTTTTCCTCCGAATTTGTACCACATAAATGTAAGCATGATGGAATCACATGCTGTGGAGGTTGGCATGACTGGTTGGCCATCCCGGTTCAAAGATGATGCGACAATAATTGAGAATTCATGTGGTTATATATTGAAGAAATAGAAAATTCTTCACGAATTCTCTTTTGCCGCTTGTTCTCATGCAAAATTAGTAATTGTAACAGTCAAGGTTGGGATTGTATCCCCTAGCTTTTGAAACGTAGAAAAGGTGATATATATGTTATATCCCGTATTTTTGTACATTCGGATATTTCAAGGTAATCGCGATAAGTTAGGGGCAAGGCTATATTTTGATCTTGTTTAATACACAAGTTGTTTATGAATATTATTGATGTGGAAATATTAAGAAAGGCTAAGGGTAAAAAGGGAAATTCACAAGAAGGTTCATGGTAATATTGTGGAAGGCTAGGGGCAAAATGGAAATTTCACAAAATATTCAAGAAGGTTCTTGAAGGGGGCCATGTTGGCCGTGTGGCATATGCCCACATTTTTATTTAATGGGGCTAATTATAAATATATATGGACCAAAGCTTACATAACAAGACAAATATTCATCTTTGTTCATTTTGAGAAAGTTCAAGAAAAAGGGAGAAGGGGACATGTGTCCACTTTGTATTGGTGGAAGCTATATATATATATATATATATATATATATATATATATATATATATATATATATATAATTGATGACAAAATAAGACATATTCATCTTTTAAATCAAGAAGCTTGGAGAAGAAAAAGAAAGAAGAAGAGAAGAGGGGCCATTCGGCCATAGTTCCAAAATTTAGCCCATGGAAATTGATCAAGAAAAATTATTTTCTTCTAGAATTCCAACCAATTGGAACGTCCTCTTTAACATGGAGTGGTTGTTGGAGCAATAAAACCATTCATTTGTGCAAATATACACCCCTAGCCGAGTGAAGAGATGTGTGGAGAAAGGTATGTGTTCAATCTTCTTTTACTTGTGTTAGGGGTGATTTATGCATGTTGTTGGGTGTAGAAATGGATGAAATTCTTGAAACTAGGTGTGTTGATGTTGTAGCCGTGAGTGGGTTGTTTTGTGTAGAAGGAATGAATTAAATTTACTTAGTATCTTGGTTGTTGTGTTGTGGATTCTATGATGTTAAATGAAGATTTAATGGTTTGAAATGAAGTGGAAATCGTTTGTGGAGTATTAAAGGAGTTAATGTGATATTAGCATGATTCCTTATATTTGTATGAATAAATTTGTTAATGTGTGGGTTGTGGATATAACTCATGAATATGGAAGCAAGAGATGTGTTTGGAAGATTGTAAGTTGGGTTGTTGTGATTGTATTGAATATAAGAAAAATGTCGTTGGATTATGTAAAAGAAGTTACTAACGTTAGAATGTATTTTGGATTAATTGATGAAGTTGTTAGTGTGTAGATTGTTGGTGTAGTTCATGAACTTGGAAGAGAAGAAATGTGTTGTTATTGTTCTTGTTGAATTTGGAAGGTTTCGGGTGAAGTGGTATGTTGGTTGGGTTGTTTGAACATTATATGAATTGTTTGAAAGTTCTTGAACCATGTTAGAATATATTTTGGATTGATTGTTGGAGTTGTTAGTATGATTGTTGGTATTGCTGTTGATAATTTGGCCGAGTTGAATTCTCGGATTGTTGTTGATAAATTGGCCGAGTTAGATTCTCGGGAATGGTGTATTTATAGGGGAAATGCTGCCGAAATTTCGGCAGATTATAAATGAATTCATTTGAAGGACTCAAGTATATGATGATGAATTTAATGATTGTGTCAATCTTCTTGAATGTAGACTAGCGAGCTTGGACAAATAAGCGTAGCTAATAGGAGGTGGAACAGGTATGTTAAGGCTCGTCCCTTTCTTTCAAATGCATGATTCCGATGTTATGACTTCATAAATGTTTTCATATCTTCCTTGTTTTCAAAAGTTAGATGCTTATGATTCCAAGGCATGATTCTCTTCCCGATAACTCGTAAATGTTTTTCCAAAGTGTCCGTATTCTCCCAAAACAGAGGTTTATGATTTTGTAAGCTCTTATGACAACAACGATGGATATGTTTTACAATGACAATGATGATGTCAAGGATGAGAATATTTCTATGATGACTATGATGAGAATGATTTCATGTTTAAAGGTTCCAAGTTTACGATTTGAAAGACGGTATAAGAATGTTGAGCTATCTCTTGATTTCCCAATTTTATTCATGGATGACGACTATTTTTAAAGATTCTAAAGTATATGATTTGACGCCTTATGAGTTTTTTGATCTTATTTTACGTTTTCTTAAAGTTATCCTTCGTTGATAGTCTCACCTTATAATAATTGTTTCTTCAAGGTGAGACAAGGCCACGATGACTATTCCATAATATATACTCGGAGGTTACCGACCTTACGTCACTCCGATAGATACATGACTTTCTTTGGGCTCTCCTGCATGCTGCTATATGATATATGTATATGTATATGTATACGGGGAAGATGGGAAAAAGGGCCAGAGCGCTATAGACGATGGGATATGTACATGATACATGTATCTGTATACGACATGATATCATCCCGGACGCGGGATATATGGATCGGAGCTGACGCCTCGGCAATATGGTATGTTCTATTTTTTATATATATGAAAAAGAAATGTTTTTCAAAGAAGTTATTACTATGGATATATGTATATATGTGGATCGGGCTGCACGTTCCGCAGCACTCAGCATGCATGGTACCACCAAAAGGCATTCATTGTACAGGTTACTCTTTTATCTTACGGTATGCCCTATATGTTCATTCTGTTATTATTCATACTTTACATCCCTTACTATGTTACTATTCATGCCTTACATACTCAGTACATTGCTCGTGATGACGTCCCTTCTTGTGGACGCTGCGTTTCATGCCATGCGGGTGTATACAGATGCGTAGAGGACATTGCTAGGAGCTGTTTCGGCTGGGTTAGCGAGCTCCATTTCCTTCTGGAGTGTTGCCGAGTCAGAGTATCTATGTTACCGTATATTGATTTATGTTAGAGACTTTGCAGACAAAGTCACGTATATAGTATGTCATCCTTGCAAGCGGCTCTGCTAGCCGATGTGTCATTATGCATTATGTTACAAACGTCATATGATTACAGATTTTACTTGAGTTGAGAAAGACGAAAGGAATGTTTTTGAAAGGCTTTCATTCTGCATTTCATTTTATAATTTAAGAGTCCAGTGAGATTATGAACATAACGAGAACTAACGGGGTTCGCTCGGCTCTGAGAATGGGGTCGGGTGCCCATCACACCCTAGCGAGATTAGGCTGTGACAAAGTGGTATCAGAGCAGGTTGTCCTAGGGGTTGTCTGCAAAGTCGTGTCCAGTAGAGTCCTGTTTATGGGTGTGAAGCCGGCCACATCTATAAACAGGAGGCTGCAGGGCATTTAGGAATCATTGACCTTCTTTTTGTCTTAGATCATGCGATAGAGCCAAGTCATAGGAAATGAGATCCCTTATACTGAATTTTGATCTCAGCAGAGGTACAGTATCGACGCGAGAAGGTGAGTGATGATATGGGAAGTCACAGAAGTAAGTTTTGATATTTTTGCTCTTTTACCTGAAATTGGGGGCCCAGGGTGGCTGGAATATGTCGTATATATATATATATATATATATATGCCCTCTGAGGCATTGCTGGTAATTGCTGCATGCAGGTTTTGGATAGTAAGAATTGTAAAGGAGATTCTGCCATAATTTTTCAAAATCAGGTCATTTAGTTAGGTACACCTAACAGGAAGAAGCGTGGAAAGGAAATATCGTAAATAGACAATAAGTGAGATGTGTTGTTTTAGAGGAGTTATGGACTTGGCATGGCGTGAAGAATGATTGTGAGAAAGACGATTAGCAGTCCGAAGGATTAAAATGGATAACATTCGGGGCTTAGTAGGAGCAAGGTCTAACGGATGATTTTGGGAAAGTCGACAATCGGTTTTGGTGTAGATTATGATGTAAGAATGGTGAGTGGGAATCCGAACAGACTGATACCTGAGCATTTATAAGTAATGGCGACGAAGGTGTGTTCCCTACCATCGGGAATCTGGGAATCTAGGACGAAAAGTGGTTATACACATAAGTGAAAGGTGAATATTGAGGATTGAAAAGGGCAAAATAGTAATTGTAAAGGGAAGGACCTGTTACGAAAATGTTTCTGAATCTGTAAGACTTCGATTTGCTCCAGATCATGTAATAAAGGTCATGCGAGGAAGTGGACGCGATTATATCAGCATTAAGGCACCGGATTCCATCAAAGTTACGAGGTTAAGCGTGCTAAGGTAGGAGAAATCTTAGGATGGGTGACCCCCTGGGAAGTGCGCAAGGAATTCTATAGATGTAGACTTAAGAGACAAATGAGAAGGTAGAGTAGCCTAAGAGAAACCAGAGTATACGGGATGGTTGGAGACCATAAGAGGTCGCGTAGGACGAGGCAGACCAGACTGGGGGAGAGACAGAAAGTGCATCACAGCTCTGGAATTAGGATAGCTTGAATAGTGTTTGGAAGTATTTTGCGGGCTAGTTGATAGTAATTATATATATATATATATATATATATATATGAATGCGTACGATATCCCACATGTGATTGTATCGGCGGGCATGTGATGTGTACCCCAGCAACCGGCGCTACGGTATAGAAGGCATTAATCAAGTAAGGGTACCGAAGTTCAAGTGACAACAAGGATGAACGACACAAATGTTATAAGGTAAGCTAATGTCATTTTCACTACAGGTTAAGACTGGAAAGTTCTAATGCAATGATATTTGGAAAAGAAAGAGTGTGAGTAAATGGAAGGCAGAGAGATCAAAATGTCGGAAAAAGGTGAAAGGTAAGAAACCTCAGTGGGGGAAGCCCCGAGAGGAACTACCGGCAAAACATGAGATTACTTGGGTAAAGATTCAAAGATAGGCACGTGAAAAGGGTAAAGTGCGGTAATACGGAACAGAAGAGGAATGTGTGAGGTTCGAGAACCAATTTCAATAAGTGGGACTGAAGGAATAGTGACTGCGACAAGGAATGCAAGGTAAGAGAAAAGAATGATTAAGCCTTGTGACGATGTTAGAAGATTCCGGCCCTTGAAAGGAATATAAAGGAATAAAATGTGCAGCTATATTAATGTGGTTGCCTCGGACATGGAAATGCTTTCCTGAAAGGATGACTTGGGAATAAGACGGATTTGCACGTTTAAGGTAAAATTTCACAAACTTCAGAGCCGATGCCACAAATGGCAAAAAAAAAAAAAAGTGTTCGAGGAGAAAGGAACCTAAGGAAGGTTAAGGATGAAAGTAGGAAAAGTATACAAATGGGTTGGTCGAAGGAAGAGGAGAGCATATTATATTAGACTTAAAAGGGAATCGCAACAATTTCAGACTCCAGAGGAGGAAAATTTATTAGCTCGGGACCAGAGTTTGAAACATGTCGGCACATCAAAAGGATACATGAAAGAAGTAGAAACAAATTGACAATGAGTGTACCGTGAGGCCGACATAAAGGGAAAGGATGGAAGACACCTTAAGAGAATGCTTCATGCCAACATGAATTATGATA
Organism: Lycium barbarum; assembly: GCF_019175385.1. Lineage (NCBI taxonomy): Eukaryota > Viridiplantae > Streptophyta > Magnoliopsida > Solanales > Solanaceae > Lycium > Lycium barbarum. The sequence continues at coordinate 109,230,824 of NC_083347.1, read as the reverse complement.
TGTTTAGAACATGATTTGAATCCCTCATATCGGGCAAATTTGTGTCGTACCTAAGTACGCAGCAACATGTTTTAAAGAGTAATAAAAAGAGCAAGAAAGGGCTACAAGCTAAGTTCACAAAGGATAATGGAGAGAATGATAAGACTCAAGGGATATTTCGGACAACAACGACTATTAAATAAAAGTATCAACAATTGGTAGTCTGGGAATTTTTGAAAGAAAGAAAGAACGCAACACCTATGAATGAAATAAAAGAGTCCACCGGATACTAGAAAATAGTTTAGGGACAATTAATTATACGGAACTTGACAATATACGCTATGAAATTATATGAATCATCGACGTGAAGCGATGCTCGATCATGTTTGTAAGGAATCCACACCAGAGAGCCGACAAGGAATAACGATGGACAAAACGAGTGCCAATACAAAGAAATCAAAAACAAGTATACTTGTGTCGAGGAATATGAGGGCAAGGAACAGCCTGTGGCCATAGGTGAGACAACGCCACGGTGACTATTCCATAATATATACTCGGAGGTTACCGACCTTACGTCACTCCGATAGATACATGACTTTCTTTGGGCTCTCCTGCATGCTGCTATATGATATATGTATATGTATATGTATACGGGGAAGATGGGAAAAAGGGCCAGAGCGCTATAGACGATGGGATATGTACATGATACATGTATCTTTATACGACATGATATCATCCCGGACGCGGGATATATGGATCGGAGCCGACGCCTCGGCAATATGATATGTTCTATTTTTTATATATATGAAAAAGAAATGTTTTTCAAAGAAGTTATTACTATGGATATGTGTATATATGTGGATCGGGCTGCACGTTCCGCAGCACTCAGCATGCATGGTACCGCCAAAAGGCATTCATTGTACAGGTTACTCTTTTATCTTACGGTATGCCCTATATGTTCATTCTGTTATTATTCATACTTTATATCCCTTACTATGTTACTATTCATGCCTTACATACTCAGTACATTGCTCGTACTGACGTCCCTTCTTGTGGACGCTGCGTTTCATGCTACGCGGGTGTATACAGATGCGTAGAGGACATTGCTAGGAGCTGTTCCGGCTGGGTTAGCGAGCTCCATTTCCTTCTGGAGTGTTGCCGAGTCAGAGTATCTATGTTACCGTATATTGATTTATGTTAGAGACTTTGCAGACAAAGTCACGTATATAGTATGTCATCCTTGCAAGCGGCTCTGCTAGCCGATGTGTCATTATGCATCATGTTACAAACGTCATATGATTACAGATTTTACTTGAGTTGAGAAAGACGAAAGGAATGTTTTTGAAATGCTTTCATTCTGCATTTCATTTTATGATTTAAGAGTCCAGTGAGATTATGAACATAACGAGAACTAACGGGGTTCGCTCGGCTCTGAGAATGGGGTCGGGTGCCCATCACACCCTTGCGAGATTAGGGTGTGACAATATATAGGTCCAGTCACCTGCCATGTGAACCGGTTTAATATTCTATGGTTTTAATACATGCATCTCTTATATGGTCACATGTGAATTTGGTATCAACTTTCAATTTGGTTTTCCAAGATTGTTGCTCAAATTTTTAAATTAAGAGCACGATTCCAAATTATGAAATGATGTTGATAATACTAGTTTAAATCAAAGTTGGTTTAAGAGAAAATATATGCCTCCAATTATAGTTAAACAATTGGTTCTGAGAACAAACTCACAAAACGAAGTTTGGGATGGGATATGTTATTTAATATGTAGCAGTACTTGCACGCATCAAGCCAACAAGTTATAATAAGTGCCCCTATCATAATTGATTCCGGGTTAGGAACCAAATAATTGTCATCTAAAAGTTTGAATGTAATGTATATGATTTAATTGCTCCACCACAATGCATAAAGATGGGTCCCCAAATAATGTTGAGAGGTAAGTGTTAGATTTCCTAACATTAGGGGGAGGGATGATATGCATTCGGCTGGAAAATAAGGTATATGTAATGAATTATCATTGGTATGATCCTCGTTAAAAGCATAATTCAAGTTAACTTCCAGATGCATTTGCTAACCCAAAAGTGAATATTATATTCTGGCCGCAAATGCTCCAGTTAGAACTAAATTCCTTGAAGGACATGGTCTATAGTGATAGACAAATCGGTTCCAAAGATAAAACTCCTTGAAGAAAGAGAGGAGCAAATGATCAAGATGGTCATACTAATGAGGCAAGTGCTTTAAAAGAGCATCACGACCAGGGGCGGATGTACCTTAGGTCGAGGGGTGTCACGTGATACTGCTTCGTCGGAAAATTTTACTAAATACGTACATATAATTAAAAGACAAAAGTAAATATGAGGTTATATTATTTAAAGTGACATGCCTTTTTACAAACGACCATGTAGAGCAATTGGCCAGGTGCTTCAACTTTGTAGGTGAGGACGCGAGTTCGAAACCTCACAACAACACTTGTTTTAGTCAAAGTGATAGATCAGTCAAATTGATTGATTATCTAACTATCATTTTTAATTACTTACTTCGACACTAATTTTATTAGATACAAAGATATTGATAGATCAGTCAAATTGATTGATTATCTAACTATCATTTTTAATTACTTACTTCGACACTAATTTTATTAGATACAAAGATATTGCTGCTTTCCTTGTTGGTTGTTGTGCGATTCCTTTTTATGTTTTTTTCTTTCACTTTCTTTCTCGCCAGTGAAATTGATTAAGAACAATTTATGAAATGAAATGAATAATAAATTGTTTAGTGAGCATTTGGTGCCCTATATAAAAATGTTTTTAGTATTATTTATTTCAAAATAAGAAAACTCACCGTGAAAGTTAGCATATTTTTTTTAGAGAAGTTATAGTAATGTACGTGGATTCTAATTTAGTTATATTTTGTGTCCCCCTTTTTTTTTTTTTTTTTTTTTTTAATACGGTGATACATTGCTTTATATATTATTTCTCCTTTAAAGTGTGACACTGCTGATGAAAAATTCTGCGTACGCCACTGATCACGACATAACACTTCATAAGACTTTAGGAAAGGTATAGGTACCTGAAAATGATAAAAAATGAAGAGATCTCGATAACTTATGTCGCTTTGGAACCGATATCATATGCCCATCGACAGTATCTTTGATATAATGTAGCGCTCAACATTATAAATGGTGATGAAGATCTTGAATTCAAATATGTCAAAGAACATTGATAGCTATAATGATTGGCCAAATAAAATGCGCAGTTCAAGTATATTTTGTTTCACCTGAAAAAGTGTAGTTTGGACCTATAGTCCAAGGACCTCAACGAAAGAAAATCCGTAGGGATTTAAATTGGTTTGAAGTATTTAAGGTTTATGAAAATAAAGCTTTAACAAGTCTTTATATAGGTTAAAGCAATTTCATTGAGTGCCCCAATGGTTGTGATGTCGCTAAATATAAATAAACATCATTTTGACCTCATGATAATGAGGAGTATATTGTATTGTATATTGCAAGAGAAATTATTAATATAGATTTTTTTATCCTAACATATTATCAAGGTTTAGTTGGTTATGTAAAATGCAGGGCATTGTTTTTATTATTACATGAAGTTTATTCTTCAAGCGAGTTACCGATTTGCATGTAATGATACTGCCACATTATGACTTCTATATGGCAGTCAATTATTGATATTTATTCAAGTCATGCCAAGGTGATAGCTACTTACAAAGCACGTCAGGAATGCGTGTCTGGCTAAGATCAATAATTCAGCACATTTTGCAATAATATGATGTTTATTTGAAAATAAAGATTTCAACAATATTGTACGAAGCTTACATAGCTCAATTGAAAGAAGGATAAAACAAAGGAGACAAAATACAACACATTCGTCAAAGTTCTTTTCCAGACATGATCTCTAACAGAAATGTGAAATAGATTTTCAACAAATACACTCGACTGATAAGTTGACAGACATGTTCACTATAGCATTACTAACCTCGGCATTTGAGAAGCTGATATACAAGATTTGGATGCGTTGTCTCCAATAATTAAGTGATACTTTAATCGGGGGGAGTATAATACGCGTTGTACTCTTTTTTTCCTTAGCTGAGGTTTTGTCCCACCGAGTTTTCCTGACTAGGTTTTTAATGAGGCAGCTAGCAATGCATATTACGAGACATGTGTACTCTTTTTCCTTCACTAGGACTTTTTCCCACTAGGTTTTTCCTAGTAAGATTTTAACGAGACACTTTATCTATTAAGACATGGACATCCAAGGGGGAGTGTTATGAAATAATAAGTGTGGATGTCCACCACTCTAGAAATAAATCTCCATCTCCTCCATGATCTCAAAGGTTTAATGTAATGTCTCCCACTTCACCCATGATCTTCCCCACATTCTAATATGTTGAACGTCATATTTATGGCTACCCTTTTATATGCCTCTATGCACCACTATAAATAGAGGCATATGAATTCATATTGTACTCACTTGAACATAATTGGATATATAAGAAAGCTCTTATCTCTTGTCTCTCTTTATTGTTCTTACTTCATCTTTTGATATATTGTACTAACTCTTTTAGAATGATTTTACAACATATTTTAATTTGTCTAATTTCGTTATACTTGCTTCTTTGGGAATTAAGTGGTATCATTCATATTGTATGGTGTAAAGGAGATGAGAGATGTGAGATATATATTATAAGTACTTCCTCTATCCTCGAAAAAGAAAAGGACATCATTACTATTTGGAGCTAAATAATTTTTTTGTGATGGAATTCATTTTCTTATATATATCACTATATGAAAAATTTATGAACAAGGGAAAAACCTTGATTTTCTATATATTGAAAATGAAGGAGATCGTCCCCTTATAAGGTTACAAATAAACCTGTACATGGTAAATACAATTAAAGAAAGATTCTAGCCTAATTATATGTGATTTACCTCCTAATCAATTAACCATAATTAGAGCTATACATGGAAGGTATATATTGTAATTGATACTGATTAACCCCCCCCCCCCCCCCCCCCCCCCAATCAAACTGATGGTGGTCAACTGACAGCTTGCTAATAAAGAACTCATGCTGCTTCTTCATTTGAGACTTGGTGAAAAAGTCCGCCAGTTGATCTCTAGAGGCAACGTGAGGAAGAGAAATAAGACCGTCATCAAATTTTTCCGGAATGAAATGACAGTTAATCTCGATATGCTTGGTTCGTTCATGAAAAAAAGATTGGTGGCAATCTTGACAGCACTTTTATTATCGCAGTACATAGGTGTGGGAGAGGAAGAGTGGATGCCAAAATTAGCCAACAAACAACACAACTAAAAAAACCTCACTACATGTCACGATATTCTACTTTGGTCGATGATTTGGGCACAGTCTCTTGTTTCTTTGACTTCCAAGACAGCAAGGAGTTTCTAAGAAAAACACAATACCTAGTGGTCGAACGATGAGTGTTCAGGCAACCACCATAATCAGCAGTTGAAAAGGCACGTAAAAGAGTTAGTGAATCACGACTGTAATGAAGGCCCATGGTCACAATCGATCGAAGATAATAGAGAAGGAGATGGAACCGACATAAGATGAAGGCGTCGAGGGTCAGACACAAACTGACTAAGAATACGAACAACATGAGCAATGTCAGGTTGAGTGACAGTTAAATAGACCAAGCTTCCAACAAGACGTCGATAAAGGGTCGGGTCCGAGAGAGGTTTATCGTCAGTCTTAGAATAAAGAATGTTTTGCTCCATGGGTGTGTCAATAGTGGTCACATCAGTCAGGTTAGCCATGTCTAAAATTTCTTCGGTATAATTCCTTTTGTAGAGGAAGTAGCCACCATTATTGCAAGAGATTTCCAGGCCAAGAAAGTAAGATGCGTGCCCCAAGTCCTTCATTTGAAACGAAGATTGTAACATACTCTTAAGTTGCAAAATTCCTTCAATATCATCCTCGGTAATCAAGAAATCATCGACACAGATTAGCACAAAAACCGTCCCTAGCGTCGAGGGTGAAATAAATAGAGAATAATCATTGTGGCTCTGTCGATAAACACTTTGCAAAAGAACAGACTTCAACTTGGAGAACCAAGCACACTGAGCTTGCTTCAAGCCATAAAGGGCCTTTCACGGTTTGCATACTATGGATGCAGAGGTGGATAAGCCCAGAGGATGCTTCATATACACAGTCTCAGATACTTTATAGCCGCGACAGCCAGTAATGTATGAACATTAGTCATTTTAGCCACAGAAGCGAAAGTTTCCTCATAATAGATCTCATACTCTTACTTAAAACCTTGCGCCTGCAAGCGAGCTTTATATCGATCCAATATGCCGTCGAATTTTTGCTTCAGAGTGTAGACCCATTTGCACCCAACCACAGTTTGATCCGATGGGGCAAGAACCATATCCCACGTATGATTCTGAGCCATGGCATTAAGTTCAGTTTGCATAGCCAAGGTCCATTCTTTATTGGCAACTGCTAGTTTATAAGATCTAGGAATAGAAATGTGATCAAGTGAAGATAACAGAGATAATCGGGAAGGGGCCTTATTGACTCAACCAGATCGGGTAGTGACTACATTGTGTAGTGGTTCGGAAGAGGGTAAAGTATGAGAAGAAGAGGGGATACCTGGATTCGGAGATCGCGAAGTAGGAGCAGTAGCCAAGGGAATACTCGCATAAGGATCAGGCTCATCATCAAAGTAGGACGACATGGGATTCGAGCAATCAATAACATCTGTCGGTTTTATAGTCAAGCGAACGTAGAATGAGTCCTCAAGAAAAACAATGTTGCGTGATATCCTCATCCGTTTGATATCCCAGTCATAGCAATAATAACCTTTTTGAGTGTCAGAATATCCCAAAATAATGCATTTGACAGACTTGGCATCAATTATGGAATACTCTGATCCAACATGTATATCCAAACACATTGAGAGTGTCGTATGAAGGCTTAGTGCCAAGAAGTTTCTGTAAAGGAGACTGATTTTGGAAAACTGTAGTGGGCATCCAATAAATGAAGTAGACTGCCGTGTGTACACCGTCAGCATAAAATAACAGTGGCAAATTGGCATGGAGTCGAAGTTATACGAGCAGTTTCAATAATATGGCGATACTTTCTCTTGGCAACACCATTTTGCTCAGACTGGTGAGGACAGGTTTTCTGAAAAATAACACCTTCAGTAGCTAAGAAATGTTCAAAATCTTTGGAGGTGTATTCACCGCTCAAGTCTGCGCGGAGAATCTTGTTGTTTTTCTCAAATTGAGCTCGGACCATCGCATAAAAATACTTAAAGACCCTGAGCACCTCAGACTTATGTTGAAGAAAGTAGACCCATGTAAACCGAGATATATCATCCATAAATATAACATAATAAGAATTGCCAGAGAGCGACTTGGAGCTCGCAGGATCCCAAACATCATAGTGAATAAGTTTAAACGGAGAGGCGGTATGATGAATACTTTTATTAAATTTCAAAAAATGTGATTTTGCAAGAGCATGTGATTCACAATCAATATTAACATTATTCTTAAAATCAACTGTAGACACAAATTGCCAGAGGAAAATAAAGATTTAAGATTCTGAGTATGAGGATGTCCCAACTGTCTATGCCATAGTTTCCAAAGAGCATTGATTGACGCAATCTCCTGACAAGACGAAGCAAAGAATCACTTGTGAGAGTCGGAGGACGAACCCAAATCTAAGAGAAGAGTTTCCCTTGTCTATGGCCTCGACCAATCAACTTCCCAGTTCGCAAATCTTGAATAAGACAACCATTAAGTGAGAAAGAAACTAAGCAATGTTGGTTAAAAAGCTAATTAACCGAACTCAAATTAGCAGATAATTTAGGGACATAAAGAGCATCTGATAAGACTAAAAGAGGAGAATCGGGAAAGGTAAATCTTAAAGTTCCACTTCTCTAATGTCGAGGTTCATTCCATTGACATCAGTGATAGTGCCAAGGAGGGAACAAGGCCAGGTGGAAGCAAAGGTTTTCAAGTCACTAGTCATATGATAAGTGGCACCCGAATCTATAATCCAAGGAGTACTGAACTCTAGGCTTACCAAAACCTACAACATGAAGACCTTGTATAAGTTGTTGAACGAAGTCGGTAGGTATAGAGGAGGAGGAACAATCTAGAGGAGGATTGAAACAATGGTAAAGGCAGGAGGAGTGGTTGAACGATATGAACGTGATGGACGAATCGGGCAATCGATGATCAGATGGCCAACGCTCTTGCAATAGCGACAAAATAGTTTGGTGGTGGATCTTCTGTTGTTGCGGAAATGAGAAGCATAATGACTTTTCTCATGACAGTTGAAGCACTCGACAGTAGACAAGCCACGATATTTTCCTTTATAAGTACCAAAGGAATCGGGAAAGGGATTCCGAGAGGATAGAGAGGCAAGACGAGTCTCTTCAGCAAGGACGTTGTCAAGATATGAGGTAGAGCTGCGGCTGACAATGGAGGCTCGAATATGTTCAAACTCAGGTCGTAATTTCATAAGGAACGTGCAACAACGAGATTTCTGATGCAGGGTAAGGACCGTGTCTAGGGCCGCTTATGGGATGTTTGTTTCATCAATCATATCCATCTCATTCCAAATCAGCATGATGGAGGAATAAAATTCTTGAATGCTAGAGTTCTCTTGAGAAAGAATGGTAAGAGACTGCTCCAGTTGATACATCCGTGCATCATTATATTGATAGATCTGTTGTAGGTACTCACACATCGCACGAGCAGAGGACATAGGACTGAGATTGAGAGCAATGGAGTTTTCGATGGACTCCATGATCCAGGTACGTACATTTGTATCTGACACACACCATTTGGAAATGAGTTGTGGCTGCTGGTTTAGATGAGGTGACATGAACCCAAAGCTCTTTGCTCTGAAGAAAATTACGAAAATACGAAGCCCACAAAAAATAGTTCTTTCCATCAAGTTTCATAATTGGATGTTGCTAATGTGAATCCATTGGAATGGACTGGAAAAAAAAAAAACACTCGAAACAGAGGAGCAAGAAAAAAATCTAAAAGGCTTTTACAGCGCTGATACCATATGAACAAGGGAAAAACCTTGATTTTCTGTATATTGAAAATGAAGGAGATCATCTCTTTATAAGGTTAAAAAGAAACTTATACATGGTAAATACAATTAAAGCAAGATTCCAGGCTCATTATATGTAACAGATTCTGTTACACCTCGACAAATTTCGCGTTGTTTGCGTTATGAGTGAACTAACGTAAGAACGGAGAGGTCATGGAACCCTTATAAGGTTAAACGATAGTCTTAACAAGTGTTAAGCAAGTTTCTAAAGGTTCTGGGATCAAGCAAATGGAAGAAAATAAGTTTGTCGAAAATTTCAAAAAATTTGGCAGAAGTTTGGACAGAAATTTTAGGTCAACTTTAAAGAAGTATATCTCCTAGTATATCAGGAGTTTTGAAACAAAAGCCTAAATTGAAGTTCATTGGGTTTAGTTTCCAATGCAATAAACCGCTCGTCGATATGACATCGAAGTAGAAAGTTATGGATGTTACAAGTTAGGTCGGCGGAGTAGAGGCGCGCCCAGCTACAGTGCGTGAACGTGCCAGCTACAGTGCGAGAACGCGCAGCTACAGTGCGCGAAAATTCTAAGTCGGCGCAAACCGATTCTAGAGCACTATAAAAGGGGGTTTACCCCTGAATTTTTCATCCAAACACCCCCTAAAACTATCCCAAACCCTCTAGAAGATTCCTCCAACTTCCACCTATAAATTTTGGCCCAAATCAAGTGTAATCTCGGGATTTAGGCTCGGGAAGTGTATTGGGTTTTCTAGCTCTTGTTCAAAACATCAAATCTTGATGGGACGAAGGAATCTATTGAGGATAAATAAAGATTTCAAGCTCTTCCAACTTTGATTGAGGTAAGGATACTCTCTATTTTTGATATTATGAATGGTATTATGGAGATTTAGTTGTTAAGCCTTTTTAAAGGCTAGTGATTGGTTGAGACATTGGGAAAACATCATGTGGGATGTTTTATTAAGTATATTAGTGTTGATGATGATGTTGTTGATATTAGTGTTACTATTATTATTGTTTTGTTGGTATTGTGATTTCGGCCTAGGGATATAAACAAGGGAAATGCTGCTCGAATTTTGACAGATTCTAAAAGGGGTTTAATTTGAAGTATTAAGATAAACATATGATGATAAGCCTAACAATAGTATGAATTCTCTTGAATGTAGATTTATGGGCTTGGGAGGATAAGCGTTAAGTAGTTAAGGAGGCCAAAAAGGTATGTTAAGGATAATCCCTTCCTTTCTAAAGGCATGATTCTGTTCTTATGAATCCACACATGCTTTCCATAACATCCTTATTCCCCAAAAGCTAGAAGTTCATGATTCTCAAAGTTCTTATGATGCCAAAGATAAATGTTTTCTATGATGATGACGACGATTCCATTCTAGAGATTCCAAAGGTTATGGATTTGATGCTATTATGAGATTATTGAGCTTATTTCATGATTTTCTTGATTTTATTCATTGTTGTTGATCTCACCTTATGATAGTTTTTCCTTCAAGGTGGGATATAGCAATGGTGATGATTCCATAATGACACGTCGGAGACTACCGACCTTACGTCACTCCGATAAAGTAGTAGCTCTTATTTAGGCTCTCATGCATGCTATTTATATTACATATGTATATAGCTATTTTATGATACCGAGCCTTACTATGGCCGGGTATGGATACTACCGAGCTTATATGGCCGGCATGATATCTATTGTGCGCATGCCACCGCAGTTGGGTACGAATATTACCGAGCCTTACTATGACCGGGTACAGATATTACCGAGTCCTATTATGGCCGGATACCGATATCACCGAGTCCTATTAAGGCCGGGTACCAATATTGCCGAGCCTTTTTATGGCCGGGTACCGATATTGTATAGGTATGTATGTGGATATATGAAATGTTTCTTCTAGAAAAAGGTTAAGTAAGCATGATGAATATCTTAAAAGGTATCATGAGGTATAAACAGTTCTTTTATCTTACGTTATTATTCGTGCTCTTATCATGTTACTATTCATGCCTTACATACTCAGTACATTGTTCGTATTGACGTCCTTTCTTGTGGACGCTGCGTTCATGCCCGCAGGAAAGCAGGGGAACGGATCTGATCCTTAGAAGCTTCATCAGCGGAATCTCCGGAGAGCTCCATTTGCTTCGAGGCCACAGCCTATTGGTATTACCCTTTTGTATTTATACTTGGGCATTGCGGAATCCTGCCCCGTCTTTATGGATTCTTGTGTTTTATAGAGGCTTGTTGTATAATATTTTGGCAGCCTTGTCGGCTTGTGATGATGGGCATAGTTGTTGATGACTATATAGGAATGTGTCATTATCTTATGATATACACCCTTGCAGATTATGATACTCATGAGTTGTCTTTGTGGTCCACCTAGAAATGGATATGCGATGTATGTTCAGAGGTGCTCGTTAAGTTAGCTCTGGGTGCCCATCATAGCCCTCTAGTTGAGCCGTGACAGATTCTAGGCTAATTATATGTGATTTACCTCCTAATCAATCAACCATAATTAGAGCTATACGTGGAGGGTATATATTGTAATTGATAGTGATTAATAAAATTGTCGTGACATATAGTATATCTTAATGTAAAATTTAAAAACGTAACTTACTTCAAAGAAAAATAAAAGTTGATATTTGAATATTGAAAATTAACTAGACACATTGAATTGAATCCTACATAATGACCACATTGTTGGTCAACCTCAAGCGTCTTTGTAGTTTTGATAATCATCAACTTAATTACGTACGTCTCACTCTCACCTAAGGGGTCATTGATTGGTTGCTTTGTATAAAGTTTTATATAGCAAGTGCAGTGTTGTTTGGTTATCATTTTATAATTCCGTATAAATAAAATATGTACAATTTATAGATTAATTTATATATTATTTTATACTAATAGAAGATGGCATAATTAATATATGCATATATAGACCATGCATACCTAATTCCCACTAGTCTCTGCATTACCAATACTTGCATAACTCTAACCAACAACCAAACCTGTATTTTGGTTGGTATATTATGTCTAAACCTTAGCACATTCTTTCATATATATGCGTAACTCTCGTAACATGCATTTCCTCCATTTCAAACTTTTTTGTCTGGTTTTAACTTGACACAAAGTTTAGGAAAGTAAAAAAGATTTTTGAATCTTGTGATCTTGAATTAAAGATCTGTAAAATGTATCAAAATATCCTTTATAATCTCTTGATCGTAAACAAGCGATGTGAAAAATTGAAATGAAAGTTGCCAAAAAAAAATATTCTTTTTTAAACAGACAAAAAAAGAGGTAAAATAAATAAATTAAAACCGAGAAATTAATAGTTACCTTCAGACCGAAGAAAATAAAATAAAGGAATACTAAATATATAAAGGGAAAAATACTTGGTGGAGGCAGTATTAGAGGCAGTGGATGCCATAAGTAACATGAATGAGGTGATAGTTGTGGGGATTCATATTGCTTTGCTCCCATGAGATTTGGAGAGGGTACAATTTGCTGTCCTTGGAATAGTAAATTGGCTCTTGCATTACCTCGGAGTCACCTCGACAAATTAATATTGGCAAGTGGGTCCCTGTCGTTACTAGTGCTGTTTGTGACCCCAGAGCCCTCATGATTATTATTACGTCCATCCCAATTTATATAGTTACTCTCCCTCCGTGCTCTAGTTCTATCCCACCTATACAACAAAAAAGAAATAATACATTAATTTGGAATTATTAAAGTACTGAAAGACATATTATATAACCCACAATGTCCTCCAAAGGGGTCAAAAATCTAAACAATACTCAATGATCAAACACTTGGCTCATAACCAGTCAGCCCCTCCAATAACTGCCTTCGTGTGCTGTTGTAGTTTTTTTTTCTTTTTTTCTTTTTTCCTCATACACCGGTCTTGCTAACCTATACATGAAGATAGTAGGATTGGATTGTACCCGTGAAATGGATATTTATGAACACTAATGACCTCAATAGCTTAATTAAGGTTGTTAGAACTTGTATGTTTTGATGATTGACAAAATAGATGAACAAAGTGAATAAATTAGATCTATGAACATGTTTCATGTCAGAATTCAGATGCAAGATTAAATGAATGAATCAGGTGAATGAACTTGGTCCATGGGCATTTTCCATCTCAGAATCCTGCTACAAGTAGAACTCTTGGATTAAAAGATGCTCGAGATAAAGACTTGGTGAACAGGATATAAGACTCCTTGGAAGAATTAACTAGGATAAACTTCAGACTCATATGATGCATCATATGAAGCCATGTGACAAGCAAGAGGTTGTTTCCAACTCAAACACTATCTCTCCTCACGTGTCTAATCAATATCAAGTAAGGTGTTTGGGTTAGCCGAGTTGCTACTCATCAAATGCTATATATATATATATATATATATATATATATATATATATATATATATACAAGTCCTCTTTGGAAGAAAATCACGCACTCATACAGAGAAAAAAATTGAATTCGAGCAAATAAGCAAAATCAGTATTTGAGTGTTCTGATTGATTAGTGAAGTGCGGCCCGATACGAAGAACTTGATTGAAGAACCTGTTTCATTGAGTAATGTTTTACAGTCTTCAAATCTAGTATTGTGTATTAGGATTGTTTATCGAGTTGTATCTTTCCAACTTTCCTAGAAGCACATGTAATAGGAATAAAACACATGTCAAATTCAGCGTCAAGTTGCGGGAAACTTGAAGAGGGCTCAATAGTCTAGGGAGATTATTGAGATAAGAATCAGAGTTAGTTCTTAGATTATAGAGTTTGTAATCTGAATTTACTGAGGCTCACAGTTGTAGTGGAGTTTTGGGACAAATCCTGCAGAGGTGTAGGTCGTATTTTCACCCTTGTGAGAAAGGGTGGTTTCCACGTAAAAATATCATGTTCTCACTACCAACCCTTTCACCCTTGTGAGAAAGGGTGCTAGCAGATTCCTCAATCAACGGGTAAAAGAAGAAGCAAAGATTAAAAAACCACTATTATCCTAGCCCCACGGTGGGTGCCAAACCGTTTACCCCGGATTTCGGTAACAATTAAATTTGTGAGTGAGGTATAGGATATGTGGGTGAATTTTAATCTATTTGGTTGGTAGGAAATGCCTATGTATTTGTTTGTTGCTAAATATGTATATATGTGTGTTATTGCTTTGAAGATGTGTATTGTGATTGGTGATTTACACTAAATATATATATATATTAAGTGATATGTAATGTTGAATGAATAAATAAAGTTAAAGAAGAACACCACAAATCCGGACCAATATCAGAGAGAGAGAGAGAGCTTTAATATATTTGATTATTACAATGTTGAGATCTGAAAAGCTAACCCCAAAAAGTGGGAGAATGTCCTTTATTTATAGTTATGCCTTACGGGCCTTTAATGCAACAGAAAAACCCTTATAAATAAAGAAATCCAAAAAAAGATAAGGTAGGATCGTACGGTCTGACACCCGTACGGTCATCGGTACAAAATGGCAGAAACGGTTTCCTGACGCGTGGCAACATCGCAACCGGTTAACCGGACCAACGGACATGTAGAATGTTGATCGGCGTACCCGGACCAACGGACACATTAAGTTTGGATCGGCGTACTCGGACCAACGGACACTTTGAGTTTGGATCGGCGTACCTGGACCAACGGACACGCTTTTCTTGTCTCGGGTCAATAGCATCCGGTACAATACCCCGGTGTGAAGAAAAGACCGAACATACTCGTGCTTATTTAGACTTACCCTCGGCTCCGGACTCACCGGTCATACATTGACCCGGTTTTTACCGTATACAGATAGTCCCCACACTTTTCGGATCGTAGTTTTACCGGAGCAACGGGAAGTGAATAAGTCCCAAAGCCGGTGGTTCCATAAGCTCATTCTTATCTTCAAATTTGGCGGGAACAGTTATGTCACGTCCTTCTTACATCGGCCACGTGTCTCGCCCCGAGTGGTCGACCTCGGGAACCTCCTTAACCCACATCGCTTCATATCATGTCTCATTAATTGTGGGACATATGTCGCCGCTCGATTGGTTGTTCTCTGTAACCGCTACAGTGGAATGCCTATATAAGGCCCAAAACAGCTCCATTTTTTCACTTTCACTTCACATTCTCTACTTCTTGCTTATTGCTTACCTGATCGTAAAGCTTCTTTGTTGACTTTATTTGCTCTCAATCTTCAATTTTTTTTTTAAATTTTTTTTTTTGCATCTTTTAACTGTCTCTTCCATCCTTCTAATATTTTTTCTTTCATTGTTTTGTTCCTGTCGTGAAACTCCCATCTGCTTCTTCAAAATCTCAAATTTTCATACACTCTTTCATCTTCAAAATATCTGCCAACACCGAATCTACTTCCCAAGATGTTCCTTCGGTTTCTTCTCCGGGAGCCAAGCCTGTTTCAAAACCCAAAGGAAAAACATTCGTGGAACCGACTTCTATGGACATAATACCGTCCAGACCCAATTACAGCCACAAATTTGACATCGAGAAGCCATCTCCAATCGCAGATAGGGGTTTCGACGTAAGGCGATACCCTTCGTCTATTACGTAGGATCCCCTCCCTCGGGTCCGGGCCGAATGTGGATGGGATAAGCATCCGACATAAGTGTTCGCCCCTGGGCCCAACGAGTCCATTACCGATTACAGAGAAGGTTTCCTATAGGTTTACACATATCCGTTCACGCTCAAATTCGATCCTCCAATTGATCCGTTTATTCTTGAGATGTGCCGAGCGTACAACGTGACCTTGGCCCAAATTGGGCCGATTATTTGGAGGATCGTGGCCTGCCTCCGCCTACTGGCCAATAACGCCAAAAGGTAATTCACATTGGCGCACTTCATCCGGTTGTATTCTCCGAGAATCTTCCGAGGAGGCATGATAAAGGTTGCCAAATGAGGTCAGAACCCGATTCTTTCGAAACTCGATGAGGATAGAGATCGAGGATGGTTGGAACGTTATGTCCGGGTAAGGACCGCAGACATTATTCCGGCTGATCGCATGCCCTTTCCGGAATAGTGGAACAATATACATAAGTTTCTCAGTTGTCTCCCTTCTATAATTATCTTTCCTCTATACTTTTCCCAAATTGCTCCCTTGCATGCATATGTGATATTTTTTTAGTAGTCGAGGCATGGATACCTTTTGCTGTCCGGAACCTTTCCGAGTGGGTTGGGGCAATCATTAGCCAACACCCTCATTTAGAACGGACATGGGGGGACCTGTCCCGTGACCGGTGGGTGGCCCAAAATCATGGTAATCTTCTCCCTGATTCGGTACTTATTGCATCATCCCGTTTCCTCTTTTTCTTTCTATTAACTCCTTTGGTATTCAGGCTTGCCCAAGGGCTCGGTGGAGCTAAGACCCGAATCAGCATCCAAAACTGCCGCATCGACCCTTGAATTTGATACGGAAGGGTCATCCCGGCTCATTGCTGCAGCCGGAAAGAGACAGAGAAAGCCCTCGGCCAAAGGGCAGAAACAAAAGAAGAGGCCGAGGAGCGTTGTTCGGACCCTGAGGGATGAATCAGAGTCCGACATTCTTATTCGAAGGGTTGGTGAGGGCCCCTTTGTCGCCTCTGTTCCAGAGGAGGGAACTACCATTCCGCCCTCACCTACAACTGAGGAAGGAACTTCCATCCCGACCCCGCACACAGGTGAGGAAGATGATGTTCTTTTTCCAATTCCACTGAGGTCCATTAAATTTATCGATATTTCAGGTGAAGGTTCGCCCGAAGTGGCACCCTTGGTGAAGAGGCCTAGAAGTTCTGGCCCGTCTTCGGATACCGAAGCAGATCAAAGGCCTGAATCAGCTCCAGCTCCGGACAACGAGGCTACAATGGTTACCAGCCCACTGCCTAGTGGTGACCAAGCTACTACATCTAAGGCACCTGCTTCCACCGAGGTTGTTGGAGCCGTTTCGGCTTCTTCTACTCCTGCACCGAGGTTCGATAACTTGGACGACATGTTCTTGGATATCCCTCCTGCAATCGGGGAAACAGCTGGGTTCAGACACCTTCCTATTCCTCGAGCCACGAGGTAAGCTAGCTGGTCCATCGAAACGAGCGCAAGGGATTCCCTTGTAGGTAATTTCCCGACCCTCAGTGTGGAAACGAGAAGGACAAGGTCGGCCGTGATCACCGTCCCCGAAAGTTGTAGCTTTTTGTCCCGTCCTGTGGGAGTAGCAAGTTCTCTGAGGCCTCTTATTTCGAACTCGGATAAGAGAAAGATGCCCAAGGTCCCTTGGCAGTGCCTTATTAACGAAGGCATGCATGCAGGCAACCGGGTAAGCTTTACACTTATCTTTCCGTAATTCAATGTGTGATTTTCAACTCTCGCTTATCCAATTTCTTAACTCGATTTGTTTCTTCTTCTGTAGAGTGTTGTGCTCGTTAATGAGGGCTTTGTCCGTGCCCAACACGAGGTTGACGACTTAAAGGGCCAGCTGGATGCCCAAGGCCGAGAAATGGAGAAGTTCCAACTCCTCCTGCAGGAAAAACAAGACCAACTGAGCCGGGCCACTGCTCTTCCCAACCTTCAACCCGAGCTCGAGGCGGCAAAGGCCGAAAATCTTTGCTTGAAGGTCGAGATGGCCGATATGGTTGAAAAGAACAGGCTCTTTGAAGCGGATAATGCTGGTCTTAACAAAGACAATGCCCATGTTATTTCAAGGCTTGATAAACTCGAGGCCAATATTTCCCAACTTCGAAGTGAACTTGACTTAGTCAAGGCCGATGCCGTGAGGATGGCAGAAAGGCATCAGCAGCTTGAATCCGAGAGTGCTAATGACAAGGAAAAGTTGAGGGTGGTTGAATAGAAAGCCGAGAAACGAGCCCGGATTAGTGACGAGCTCAAGAGCAAGCTCGAGGAGGCTGCAGAGGCCAATGATGTGCTTCAGGCCGAGCTTGAGTTGGCTAATCAAATTCAAATAGTTCTTCTCGAAGAGAGATCCGAACTAGAGGCAAAATTGAAAAAAGCCGAGGCCGACCTAGAAGAGTCCCTCAAAGACACGGAGACTGCCGAGGCACGTTCTATGATTCTGGTTGAGTATGAGCGGTGGAAATCCCGGAGGATTACCCTTGAAGAGGTTGAAAAGGGGTTAGGGTAACTCCAGGCCCGGATACTCAAAGCCAAAGAAATTGAGGAGAGGGCTAAGAAAGCTCTCGATGCTGAGTCTGAAGATTCTGAGCAGACGATTTTCGACAACTCCGGTTCCAACCATACCGGGTAGATCAGGGCCTGTACGAGCCTTTATTTTGTTTTTGTTTTTGACTTGTGTGAAAAGTCCAAATGTAAATACTTAGTTTTATACATACAAGGCGTGTTTCCCTTTTGGTTGTTGTTTTCTTCATTCTTTTATCCGAATGCATGTTATAACATTTTCCTTAATCGTTTATCCCGTTAGGAATAATCAAAGGTTCGGAGTCACCTCTTTTGTCCAAATTGTGCCTATCTTAACTTATTAAGTATTGGCTTTTTCTTCGTTCGGTACGTTTTTGACCGAGGATTTTATCGAGTGATTTGCCCGCGGGGCTTATTTATGCTTCATGAATTCAGACGTCTCTGAATCACGTTGGGCATTTTGGGTCGAGGTTTTTAAGTTGTTTGAACCTTTTTCGACCGTTTACTTATAATAGATTAGGTTCGGATACCTGAATCCCTGTCTTTTGTCAAATTTTGAGACGACAGTCCCCATTCGAGGGTGTTAAAAGATTTTGGCTCGGTTTAACGTGAACTTGTTGCCTTTGCCGAATTTCAACGATAGTCCCCGGTATAGGGTTTTCAATAAAAAGACATGCCCGAGACGTGTTTTTTCGTAACGCTTCTTTATATTGCAAGTGTTTGCACGAACATAATATAAGGATCTCATCCGTTTCCTTCTGTTTTTGTCGTAGAAAATACTAAGTGGACACGATTCATTTTTTATCGTTTGGTCCTTACATCGAAACCTAACACAGAAGGTTCGGGTTTAGACAAAAATAAGAAACATAAAATTTCGGGGACCTTTCCGGGGTAGCACTTAACAGTGTTTCTTCATCTGCTTTGGTGAGTTGTACTCATTCTACCTTTCTGGGATAGGCCTTGATGTGGGTATGATAGTCCCCTAGTGTTTATCCGAGCTGCATGATCGGGTAAGCACTATTAAGTCCCCACTCGATGGGAAAATCCTCTGTTGGTCCGGGTACTTTGCCTTGTTATCATAAAGTAACACGTTGTACTTGTTGCCTCATTAAAAACCTTGTTGGAAAACCAATTTCGGGACTAAATCGTACTAAGGAAAAGAGTGCAATATGTGCTTTCAGTCCTAACTTCATTCGGTACTACTTCTAGAAAAAAGGATAGGTTAATAAAAGATGATCATAAGGGTAGGCATTTATACCTTTGCAATAGTATCTCTTCAAATGAGCCACATTCTAGTTGTTGCGCAACCGTTGTCCGTCCATGGATTCTAGTTGGTACGATCCTTTGCCCGTTACTCCGATTATCTTATACGGCCCTTCACAGTTCGGACCCAACTTCCCGTCATTGGGATCCTTTGTGTTCAAGGTAACTTTTCGAAGTATCAAGTCCCCAACTCGGAAATGTCGAATATTGGCCCTCCGGTTGTAGTACCTCTGCATTCTTTGTTTTTGAGCTGCTAAACGAACAAATGCATTTTCGCGTAGTTCGTCAGCCAGGTCGAGTTTTACGGCCATAGCCTCCTCGTTTGACTCGCTGGTGACGTATTCAAACCAGAGGCTTTGTTCACCAACTTCTACGGGTAAGAGCATTGGCCCCGTAGACCAACGAGAAAGGTATTTGTCCCGTGCTTGATTTTGACGTAGTTCTGTAAGCCCATAATACCTCCGGCAACACTTCCCTCCATTTATGTTTCGATGTTTCAAGTCTTTTCCTTAGATTTTGAATTATTGTTTTATTCGTAGATTCTGCTTGTCCGTTTGCACTCGGGTGATACGGAGTCGATACAATTTTCTTGATCTTCAACCCTTTGAGGAAATTATTGACCTTGCTGCCAACAAACTGAGGGCCGTTATCACAAGTTATTTCGGCCAGGATGCCGAAACGACAGATAATATGGTCCATATGAAGTCAATAACCTCATTTTCTCTAATCTTTTCGAAGGCCTGCGCTTCAACCCATTTTGAGATATAGTCAGTCATAAACAGAATGAAACGAGCCTTAACTGGTGTCCATGGCAAAGGATCGACGATGTCCATTCCCCACTTCATGAACGGCCAAGGTGATAACACTGGGTGTAGCAACTCCCTGGGTTGATGAATCATCGGGGCATGCCTTTGACACCCGTCACACTTTTGGACAAAATTCTTCGCATCATCCTCCATCTGGTTCCAGTAATAACTGGCTCTGATAATTTTTTTAACCAAGGCCTCCGTACCGGAGTGATTACCGCAGGTACCCTCGTGAACTTCTCTCATCACATAATCTGTTTCTTCGGGACCCAAACACTTGGCCAGAGGTCCGAAGAAGGACCGTCTATACAATTGACCGTCTATTAAGCAGAACCGAGCTGCTTTGGTCCGGAGTGATCGTGATTCCTTTGGGTCACTCGGGAGTTTCCCATCTCGCAAATAGTCGATGTATCTGTTGCGCCAATCCCAAGTTAGACCCATTGTGTTTATCTCGACCTGCCCATTTTCTACCGCCGAATTCATCAACTGCACTACGGTACCGGGGTTGATTTCCTCCGCTTCGACTGAAGAGCCCAAATTGGCCAATGCATCGGCTTCGTTATTCTGATCCCTGGGTACATCCTGCATGGTCCATTCTTTAAACCGGTGTAGTATCACCTGAGTTTTCTCCAAGTATCTTTGCATACGCTCATCCTTGACCTCGAAGACACCATTTACCTGGTTAACGACCAAGAGAAAGTCGCATTTTGCTTCGACTATTTCAGCTCCCAGACTCCGAGCCAATTCCAAACCTGCAATCATAGCCTCATACTCGGCTTCATTGTTAGTCAATTTAATAGTTCTAATCAACTGTCTAATGGCATCACCGGAGGGGGTCTTGAGAATAATGCCCAACCGGAACCTTTTAGGTTCGAAGCCCCGTCTGTGTGTAGAGACCAGATACCCGAACCCTTTCCCGAGGTTAGAAAAAGTTCTTTCTCGACCTCGGGAATCATGGCTGGGGTAAAGTCTGCCACAAAATCGGCTAAGATTTGAGACTTAATGGCTGTTCTAGGCTTATATTCGATATCATATCCGCTAATCTCTACGGCCCATTTGGTCAGTCTACCTGATAACTCCAGTTTATACATGACATTTTTTAGCGGGTAAGTAGTTACTACACATATCATATGACATTGAAAGTAAGGTTTCAGCTTTCTTGCCGCACTTACCAATGCTAAGGCCAACTTTTCGAGGTGTGGATAACGAGTCTCCGCATCCCCTAAATTCCTACTCACGTAATATATTGGACATTGCGTGCCTGCTTCTTCACGGAGCAAAACATCGCTTACCGCTACCTCGGACACGGCAAGATACAGGAACAACTTTTCCTCTGCCTTTGGTGTGTGCAGCAGAGGCGGGCTCGATAAGTATCTTTTTAATTCCTGCAAAGCCTGTTGACATTCCGGTGTCCAGACGAAGTCATTCTTCTTTCTCAATAGTGAGAAGAAATGGTGACTTTTATCCGAAGACCTCGAAATAAAACGGCTCAGTGCTGCTATCCTACCGGTGAGCCTCTGCACAGCCTTGAGGTTGTTCACCACCTCAATATCCTCGATGGCTTTGATTTTGTCCGGGTTAATTTCAATTCCCCGGTTCGACACCATGAAGCCTAAAATTTTTCCTGATCAGACACCGAAGGCACATTTCTCCGGGTTAAGCTTCATATTGTATTTGCGAAGTACATCAAAGGTATCCTGCTAATGTTTTAAATGGTCCTCTGTTTCCAGGGACTTGACTAGCATGTCATCAATATAAACCTTCATTATTTTCTCTATCTGTTCTTCGAACATTCCATTAACTAAGCGTTGGTAAGTTGCTTCGGCATTTTTTAACCCGAATGGCATGACATTATAACTGTAAGTCCCATATCGGGTAATAAAGGTGGTTTTCTCTTGATCCTCTGGGTGCATCCGGATTTGGTTGTACCCAGAGTAAGCATCAAGAAAACTTAACATCTCATGCCCAGCCATTGAATCGATCATTCAATCTATGTGAGGCATTGGGAACGAATTCTTCGGGCATGCTTTGTTCAAATCCTTATAGTCAACACACATTCTAAATTTATTACCTTTCTTTAGCACCACCACTAAATTAGCTAGCCAATCCGGGTATTTTACCTTCCGAATAAAGCCTATTTTTAAAAGCTTTGTTACCTCATCTTTTACGACGGCATGTTTTGGCTCGACCATTAGCCTCATTTTTTGCTTCACCGGGGGAAATCTCCTATCGAGGCTAAGCTTATGAGTCGTGACCTCCGGTGGCACCCCTGTCATGTCTATATGGGACCACGCAAAACAATCGACATTAGCTTGAAGAAATTTAATTAACTTGTTCCTGAGCTCTGAGGTTAACCGCGTGCCCAGGTATACCTATCTATCCGGTAGATGTTCGAACAAGATGACTTGTTCCAGCTCCTCCACAGTAAATTTGGTTGCATTCGAGTTATCCGATAATACAAACGATTTGGGTACGCCGAAATCATCCTCTTCACCAACCGGGTCCGATCCCTTCTGCTCCGCTTTCGAACCCGTATCCTTTAATTGCTATTTGGTGTCCTTGCCTCGGATTAATTCATCTTCTCTTTGATCCGATTTTTTTGGAAAAAGTGGCACTTCCTCGACTGCGAACATCTCCCTTACAGCGGGTTGTTCACCTCAGATAGTTTTTACCCCCTCCAGGGTCGGAAATTTCAGCAACTGGTGTAGTGTTGATAGTATTGCTCTCATGCTATGAATCCACGGTCTACCGAGCAAAGCATTATAATTCATATCTCCCTCGATGACATAGAATACCGTCTGCTGTATGGTGCCGTCAATGTTGACCGACAATGAAATCTCTCCCTTTGTGGTTTTACTTGCCATATTGAACCCACTGAGTACTCGGGCTACCGGTACAATCTGGTCGAGTAGCCTTAGCTATTCTACTACTCTCCACCGGATAATGTTGGCCGAACTACCTGGGTCAATCAAAATATGTTTAACTTGTGATTTGAAAATAAGGATAGAAATTACCAATGCATCATTGTGCGGTTGAATTATGCTTTCTGCATCTTCGTTACTGAAGGAGATGGAACCCTCGGGTACATAGTCCCAGTTACGCTTCTCTCGTATAATGGAAACCTTTGTTCGTTTCATCACCGGTCCCCGTGGAGCATCCGTTCCACCAATTATCATATTAATTACATGTTGAGGTTCCACTGGCTCAACACGTTTGTGACTCTCCCTTTCTTTGTAGTGGTTTTTGGCTCGTTCACGCACGAATTCTCGAAAGTGGCTATTTTTCAATAAACGAGCCACCTCCTCCCTTAACTGACGACAGCCTTCAGTTCTGTGCCCATGAGTCTCATGATATTCACACACCACGCTCGGGTCCCGTTGAACCGGGTCTGACCTTAATGGCCTTGGCCATCTAGCCTCCGTGATACGGCCGATAGCTGAGATGAGGTCCGAGGTGTTGATGTTGAAGTTGTACTCTGATATCCTCGGTATGTCTTTGTTGCTAGCCGAACTCCCGATATCACTTCTAAATGATAGGCCTCGACTGTTTGACGAGCGTTCGACTCGTTTATCGCCCCTACCCGAGAAGTGACTAGGGCCGACCCTCGATTTTTCCACCTGAAGCTCAGTTTTTCCGAATGAGAGTATGGGCGGTATCTTTCCCTCGATGGTCACGTCTTCGGCTTGTAATATTTCCTCGACCTCTCAGAGCTTTTCTCATATTTATGGGCCCCGGGGAAAGCTCGAGTTGGTCATCCTCTACCCAAATCTTTGATTCGTATCTGTTATGAACATCTGCCCAGGTTACAGCCTCATATTCTAACAAGTTTTCTTTCAGTTTGAATTAAGCAGTCGAGCTCCGAGGATTAAGCCCTTTGGTGAAAGCTTGTGCAGCCCATTCTTCCGGAATCGGAGGGAGCTTCATCCGTTCCCTTTGGAAGCAGTTCACAAATTCTCGTAACAACTTATTGTCCCTTTGGGCTATTCGGAAGATGTCTGCCTTCCGAGCTTGCACCTTTTTAGTTCCGGCATGGGCTTTGATGACCGCATCTGCGAGCATTTCCAAGGAAGTGATGGAATGCTCGGGAAGATGGTCATACCAGGTCAACGCTCCTTTCAATAATGTTTCCCCAAATTTTTTCAACAACACGGACTCAATTTCATCCTCTTCGACATCATTGCCTTTTATGGCACAGGTGTACGAAGTCACGTGCTCCTGCGGGTCCGTTATACCATCGTATTTGCGTATATCCGGCATCTTGAACCTCTTCGGAGCTGCACTAGGAGGGACAAGCCTTTGAATGTACCTCTTTGAGTCGGCCCTTTCAGAATCGGCGGAGCTCCCGGGATCTGATCTACCCGAGATTATACGCTTCCACCCTCTTCTCCGTTGAATCTACTAGCTTTGCCAAGGTCTTGAGCATCTTCAGGACTTCAGTAGATGATCCAGCTCCGGATCCATTACTCTTGACTATCCGTGTTTCATCCCTCCTTGGTTCGGTGACCCCTTTTGACCTTTCCGGAGCTGCCTTGTCGTTTTTGCTTTGCAGCTGAGCTATTGCAATCCCCTGTTCGGCTATGGCGGTCCCCTGTTCCTGCAACATTTCAAATATTAAACGTAAGTTAATCTCATCCGGAGTATCCGGTGTTTTCCGGCCTTGAGCCCGGGATAAAGTAATTGAGTTATGAGTATTCAAAGGATCGGTGGCCGAAAAGGCGGCATTCTCCTGATTCACGGTATTCTTCCGGTTGAGGCCTTCTCTCGAAACAACAGAGTTCGGGTCGACTGGATCTGCAAGTAGGTTTCGTAACCCACTGTTCTCGTTTTCAGCCACAATTTCGTTGTTGTTGACATGACCAGACTGTCCGCTGCTTGCCATTTTATTCTTTTTTTTGTGGAAATTAGCAGATTCCTCAATCAACGGGTAAAAGAAGACGCAAAGATTAAAAAACCACTATTATCCTAGCCCCACGGTGGGCGCCAAACCGTTTACCCCGGATTTCGGTAACAATTAAATTTGTAAGTGAGGTATAGGATATGTGAGTGAATTTTAATCTATTTGGTTGGTAGGAAATGCCTATGTATTTGTTTGTTGCTAAATATGTATATATGTGTGTTATTGTTGTGAAGATGTGTATTGTGATTGGTGATTTACACTAAATATATATATTAAGTAATATGTAATGTTGAATGTATAAATAAAGTTAAAGAAGAACACCACAAATCCGGACCAATATGAGAGAAAGAGAGAGAGAGAGAGAGAGAGAGAGAGAGAGCTTTAGTATATTTGACTATTACAATGTTGAGATCTGAAAAGCTAACCGCAAAAAGTGAGAGAATGTCCTCTATTTATAGGTATGCCTTATGAGCCTTTAATGGAACACAAAAGCCCTTATGAATAAAGAAACCCTAAAAAAGATAAGGTAGGACCGTACGGTCTGACACCCGTATGGTAGTCAGTACAAAATGACAGAAATGGTTTCTGACACGTGGTAACATCGCAACTGGTTAACCGGACCAACAGACACGTTGAATTTGGATTGGCGTACCTGGACCACGGACACGTTGAGTTTGGATCGGCGTACCAGGACCAACTGATACGCTTTTCTTGTCTCGGGTCAACAACATCCGGTACAATACCCCGGTGTGAAGAAAAGACTGAACATGCTCATGCTTATTTGGACTTACCCTCGGCTCCGGACTCACCGGTCATACATTGACCTGGTTTTTACCGTATACAGGCTCAACAATGTTCTAATAGAGCAGTTTGCTCCAAGGAACCTCTATGACCTCACCTCTAATTCTTTTGTAAGCACTAGCTGGGTGAAACTTGCCCCCAGTAATCAAGCTATTTACATCACCTAGAGCTGGCCAGTACTTTCTAACTTGTACAATTTTTCTGATCATCCGAGCTGCCTGTTTTGGAACCTGCATAGATTGATATTCTGATACTTGAGGTACGTAAGTATGTATCCAAGAGATCCACAGATAGTAATATGACTTGTTATGCCTATACGTGAGTCGGTAAGTATTTGTTCGTAATTGGAATTGCCTCCACACTTGATTGCGTGGTGTAGCTTGTGTACCCGTATAGTCAGAGTTAGTGTAACTCTTGTTATATGATAATGTGATTTTCATTTGATAAATGGGCTATGAACCTGTTTACTCGCGTTCCATTTGAAAATGATACCGTGACATGCATTTTTATGTTTCTATAAATCTTGTCCCACCATTGATGGAGGTAGGGTATAAAACATTATATTGAAAACGTAAGAATTTATACTCCGACTTTATTTTCTGTGATTTTTATCATATGTACAGGTGTTCCCGCGCATTATTTATTCATCTATTTACATAAGCTCAAATACGTAGTGGGTGATATTGTATTTTTGCATGGACTCTTATATGGCTTAATTGGATGACTTTCACACGTATTTACTTCATAACAAGGCATATGACTAATTATGCTCATTTTGGAAAACGATTCAAAGTTTAATAAGTACTATGGTTTATTATTGTGGTTTGCTCGATTAAAGCTAAGGCATAGGGTGCGGGTCTGTCTCCCAGGCGTGACATGTAATTGTAATCTGATGGACGCGCTGGATTGTTACTGTCCAACTAACTCGTGAGGTTCTTGCAGTAGACGTGATAAATCTTAAAGATTTGTTAGAGAGAAATTTTTTTCCACCATAGTAGATGTTATAAGTGTAAAATGTGGTATTAATCCAACTTCAAACTGATATAATTTAGGCGTATAGCTAGAAATTCGGGACGAATACAAAGACTATTTATGTATTATCCCAAAATTTTAAGTTTGTGCCCAAACACACAAGTTTCATGTCTACTAGTTCACTCATTTTCTTTTATTATAAATCTAGTCCTAAATATGTCTTTTATTTGTTTAATTTTAGAAATTGCACATTTGCAAAAGAAAGGAAATAAAAGCACGTTTAATATTTTCTTTTTCATTGAGAGAGCAGTGTATTTAGTAATCATCTAAGCCCATAAACAGTTCAGACGTTCCTCAATTGTATTAATTATCATCGTAAAAAAATTCGCTGAACAAAGAAATTTTATTGATAATTTATGAGATTCTATTATAAAACTTCCTTTGTTCTCTTAAACAACATTGCGTTTATTTCACAGGAGAACTCTAGAAATTCTCGTTTATACGCCCCTTATATTAAAATCTACTACACTAGTTATTCCTATAAATGCAAAAGAACGGTATTAAAAAAGCCAACATCATATATAGATCGAGACCATTATGGTACGTAAGACAAATATTTATTAATATATATCAATCAATCAATTACTCTTCATAGCCAAACCAGTTGGCGTAAGAGCAAGATTCATCTAAATAAGAAAAACGAGGGGGTTATTACAATAACATTAGATCCATTTATTTAGGTATACAATACCATAAAAGGCTTAAATATGCGAAGATTGCTTACATAATATGAGGAACATATAAATGACGGCATCTAGATCGTTCAAAGATACATTTTCACCAACTTATTAAGTTTCTAACATTTCGGAGTGGGTACTCCACAAGTTTTAGCAACTTTCTTGGCATTAGGAGATTTGATATATGGGCCCAAATTAGGATCCTTGAAGTACCCACAAAGGCAAGGCTTTTGCTCTTTCAACTTAGCGCAACATGTCGAAGAAGGTGGCTCTGACGAAATGATAGCCGCGGCACACGAAGCCAGCTCCGTGACACTGCATGTCACTGCCTCTGCCATCAATAATTCGCCAAGATAAATGACAAGTGTCGCGACCAAGAATATTGCGAATAAAGAACTACCCTTCTTCATATTACAAAGTTATTTGGAGAGAAACTTGAGAAGAGAGAGAGAAGGCAAGTGAAGATGAAGAGCTAGTGAATTGGTGTGTCAATTTATAGGGAAGTAAGGGCAATTTCTAGTTGATTAAACGTATGATCGTCTCGACAGAGAAAGAAACATAGTTTTTTCGAGTTTAATGCTTATGCACGGACAATTTCTAAAATGAAGAAATTGCATGTTTTGTCCTTCAAATGGGCTGGTCTTTAATTTTGCCCTGACCAATCGAACTTAATCCTAAAGGGACATATGTTCTTTAAAGAAGAGGGGCATATCTTGTGAGATATTATGATTCGAAAATATAAACTCATGCACGCGAAAAAGTTATTTGTTATTGTCACACCCCGATCTTACTGGGGTGTGATGGGCACCCGACCCCATATTCGGAGTCGAGCGAACCCGCTGACTCTTATTAGATACTTAACCGCCTTAGGCTCTTACATCAATAAGGAGTGGAAAACATAGTAAAGCTTTCAATTTTTTTTTTTCATCGTACTCAAATCAAATATAATCTGTTATCATATGGACTTTATAACATAACATAAAATGACATTCACAATACCGACATCCTATACCCACGACTCTATCTGCAAAGTCTCTAACATTTATCAGACATCGTAGCACATGTACTCTGACTCGGTAGCACTCCAGGAACAAGTGGAGCTTGCCAACTCTGCTGGAATATCTTCTATATTAGCTTCAACTCATCTAGGTGTACCTGCGCGGCATGAAACGCAGCCCCCGAAGAAAGAGGGGTCAGTACGAGCAATGTACTGAGTATGTAAGGCATGAATAATAACTGTATGGAACATAGAACATGTCATAAGATAAAAGAGTAACCTGTACATATGAGTGCCGCTTAGGCGGATGCCATGCATACTTATCTGGTCATATCATATCATATCATATCATATCATTTCATATCATATCATGTCATAGCGCCGAAATACGTCGGCTCGCCCATATATCCCGCGTCCGGGACGATATCATGTATCATACTCCAACTGATCAGGTGGCTGTGCGTCTATAGCGCCTTACCTTTCCCCTTACCCCATATACATATACATGTATCATGTTCATATATCAGCGTCTATAGCGCTCTGGCCCCTTTTTCCCATTTACATATACATATACCATATACATATATCATGTGAGCAGCATGCAGGAGAGCTCAAGAAATGCTATAAGTCCATCGGGGTGACGTAAGGTCGGTAACCTCCGATTATATTATGGAATAATCATAATCTCCCTGTCTCACCTTGAAGGAACTAAAATTATAAGGCGAGGCTATCAATAAAGAGTAGCGTTAAGAGAAAACATATAATAAAATCATAAACCTCATATTGTCATATTCATGGTAGGAACATATCGTCAACGTATCCATCGTAAACATTTTCTCATTTTGGACTTCATCGTTGTCATTATAAGATCATATTCATCATCTTAGTCATAAGAGCTTCCTATCTCTTAAAACTTGGTTTTCGAAAAAAATATGGGCATTTTGAAGAAAAACAATTATGAACTTTTAGGAAAAGACTTATACCTTGGAGTCATAGACTTATAGCTTTTGCAAGTAAAGAAGATATATAAAAAAGACATTTGAGACATTACGACTTGGGGATCATGCCTTTGAAAGAAAAGGGACGAGCCTTAACATACCTGTTTCACGCCCTATTAGCTACGCTTATGTGTCCGAGCTTGTAAGTCTACATTTAAGATAATTCACACTAAGGTTAGCTTTTTCATCGTACACTTGTACCATAATTCAAATTATACTATTTTATATTCTGCCGAAAATCGGGCAGCATCTCCCCTGTTTATATGCCTAGCCCAAATTTTTAATTCAGCAGCCAACAACAACAACAACAATACCAACATCAATTATAATGTTTTCAACTCCAAAATATCTCATAAAACAGCCCACACGCTGTTTTCCAACTTTCATAACTAATTAACTCAGTATACAATTATTTAATCGCGTATTCTTCGTAAATAAACTAGTACTAGCACAAATAGAAAGAGATTCATACGTTTCTCCCTTTAATATTTCTTAATCTCCACTTTTCCATGCTAAATTTAGGCCACCACACGCCTGCCATATGATTCTGCAGCGAAAACTATACGCTATCCGGATTGGAATTGGGAAATTATACCTGGTTTGGGCAAGAATTTGGCTTGGGGAGTTGGGGAGAACTCTCCAGATTTTTAGAGAGTTTTTGGGGGTGTTTTTCGTGTTTACAACTGAAAATGAGGGGGGGTTTCCCCCTTTTGATAACGTTTAGAAGCTGCCAGAAACTACTGGAAAAATGCTCAGCGCGATCGCGCTGCCTTCTGGCGCGATCGCATAGAGTTAAATAATTTCCTTCTGCGCGTTCGCGCCCCCTTTGGGCGCGTTCGCGCAGGGTTAAATTTTCTGACTGGATGTTCGTTCAGTAAAACGGTCATAACTCTTGATCCCGATATCGTATGAGGGCCCACGACCTATGGTTAGAAAGCTCTTTCAATTATCTACAACTTTATTTCTGGGGGTTTTCCCAAATTCCAAACTTATAATGCCCTTTTTGCCCTTTCAAGTCAGATCATCCGAAAACGTTTCCTTAAATCGTCCTTTTGGAGGGCTTATGCCCATTTTTAGCTTATGGGTCCTTCTTAGGACCTACTCAACTTTCCATATACTACCCACATGTCCCTTCTCACGTCTTTCATAAAACTCCGACATGTGGGCCTCACTTAGCTTGCAGCAACGAGGGCTTTTCGTCAAATAACATATAAACTAATTTACACCATATGGTCTCCAAATGTCATATATATGCTATTATTACCTTCTTATAACACAACCTTCATTCTGAAATTGATTTTCAGATTTTTGTTCAGCGCGTTCGCGCCACGTTGGGGCGCGTTCGCGCTGTATTGGCCCTTTGGCCCATTCTAAGCCGTCTACAGTTTTTGGTAACGCAAAATTTTTCCGGGGTGTAACAGTTATGAGGGACAAAAATTAAAAACCAGCACAAAATAGGGGCATAAGTGCCAATGACCCTTCTAAAATATTTAATGTTAAAATTTCACGGAATATTCCTATAATATGATTCAATTTCAAATAAACTCTTTATATTTTAAAACTAAATACTATACCACATGTACTATGCAAATTAATCTTTTACTTAGTCCCCTTATGAGATTTATCTCTAACTAACTATATTAAAATATACTAGTACTTATTAAATGACAATGTAAAACTATAAATTAAACATTTTTACAAAGTTATTTTCATGAAATTTTAAAATGAAGATTAAAAATTTGAACAAAAACTGCATTTGACCAAAAATGAGTAATTATTTTTTGAAACATTTTTCTTTTGAAACTCAAATAGGAAACGAATAACAAATTATTTCATACGATATACCAATTATTAGGAATAACTTTCTTGCCCTTTAAATGAGAAAATACATCATTACCCCCCAGAATTTGGATCATATTTACAAAAAAACATTTTAACTTTACGGGAGTCCCTGAACCTGTTCAAACTAAAATAAATAGGCCGTTGCGACCCATTTTGGCACCTACTCATAGGTCAAGGGCAGGCAGCGCGTGTATGCCACCCCCAATAAAAAAAATTATATTCCATCTTTTTTAGACATTTTTACACCCAATATTAAGTAACTTTTTCCCCAATTTTAAGTTGACCCACAAAGGAATTCAGCAATGGAACTCCAAAATTTGAACGACCCACCAAACAATTCTTCACCAGCCTGCACATTGCGAACTTCCCATTAGCAAAATTATAGAAAATATCAAGTTTTCAACCTCCACCTACCCAAACTCCAAGTTCTCAGAAAACAACAGATGTAATCTAGGATTTTGTAAACAAAAAAAAAGAAGAAGATATTTTCTAGAAAATATACAAGATGAAAAAGGCCCCGTACAGAATATGGGAAGCAAGATTTAAGAAAATTAAACTATAAGAGACCAAAGAGATTGAGTAAGAAGAGTTAAAAACGAAACCTCTTTTTTATTTTTTTTCTTATCATAATAATAATAACAATAAAGGGGTTGTCTGGGTTGCTTGGTTATGTGTTTTCTTCTTCTTCTATGTTGGGCTATCTATTATGTTACATTTAGGGGTGTTCATGGTTCGGTTTGAGTCGGTTATTGATTAAAATCATAACCAAATCAATTTAGTCGGTTTTTAAATGTTTAAAACCATAACCAAACCAAATAAAATAATAACCACCGGTTTGGTTATTGTCGGTTTGGTTTGATTTTTCAGTTTATGACTAGCAGCTATGAGACTTATCAGTAAAACATTAAAAAGTTGAAAAAGACATGTCGTTTTTTTTGTTCAAACGATAACTTTTATTTAAAGTTTAAGATGGAACATACATCATAGAAACATTTTCACTATTAGTGATAGTGTAGTACTCAAGTTACCTAAAGTTACTAAACTATTACATATAGAGCTAAAAACTTAGTAGTGGCTGCACCATTTTTGTCATCTTAATACACATACCTGAAAATAAAGTAAAGCACAGGAGCTTTTAGTTGTTGTTACAAACATACATATTAATTAAACATAAAGACTGCCTAAAATTAAAATGAAAATATATGAAATAAAAAAACTTTGTGTAATGATCCCAAACTTTGGGGCAGTACTTGCATTTTGCCCTCAATTCTCTCATTTTATTGAAAAAAACTTTGTGTAATGATCCAAACTTCAGATGTTTTTCTATCATTATCCCCAAGGCTAGGGTCTCAACTACAAGGAGTTGTTCTTTTCTGCTTTTTAGGAGGATTACCCACGGAAGAAGTATTAAGGCATTACCATGTGCTTGAGTTGCAGCAAATGCTGATGTTACTGAAGTATCTTCTATAGGAACCTCCAAATCTACAACCTCTGTCCTTTTCATATGAAAAATATTAGAAGTTTAGGACCTATTCAGACAAGAAAAAAGAAAGATATTAATTAAAAAAAAAAAAAAACCTAAAATCAAATAGCTGACAAAGAAAGGCTAAAAATTTAAATTAAAGACATTAGACTCTAATATGCGCTTCTGTTAGTAGGTTTGCACTTAACACTTAAAGAGTAAAAAGACTTAAAGACATGGGCTTGGACATATTCTTAACAATATGGGCCTTAAACAATCATGTGAAATAAGTAGACCAAAAATCAAATTAATGATTAAAAGGTATAAAATATTTATAATTATTTATGAAAAACTAATATTATACATATAAATAATTATAAAATTTATGTATATAATTTATCGGTTTGGTTCGGTTATTTATTCGGTCATTTTTTAATAGAACCATAACCAAACCAAATATTATCGGTTTTTAAAATTTAAAACCAAATCAAACCAAACCAAACCAAATGTCGGTTTTTTTATTCGATTTGGTTAAATTTTCAGTTTGATTTTGGTTTTAACCAAAACCGTGAACAGCCCTAGTTACATTCATAGTTTTGAATTTGATTTAGTTGAGATGAAGGAACTTTTGACTGACTGGAGCAAAATTCGACAGCCTCAATGGCAGTGGGTTTATTTACAAATTAATATTAATTTGGGATATCCACGTGGCATTTTTAGACTGGTTTGGTGCTATGTTGAAGCCCCTCACGCGCTCCTCTACCGTGCACTCACACAACGTGCCAACGGGGCCTACTTATTTTAGTTGGATCATGTTCGGGGTAATAGGATCTCCGCAAAATTAAAATATCTTTTTGAAAATATGATCCAAGTTTTGGGGGGATAATGCTGTATTTTCTCCCCTTTAAATACAATATGTTATATTTAATTTTAATTAATTATAATATTTATATTTTAGAAAATTCTCTTTTAATATTTTTTCTTCAACTTCAAAATTATCTTATGTTATACTTAGTGAGTTGAAGTTGAAGTTTGTGCAAGATTTTCATTATATGCAAGGGTTAAGTGTCTTTAGAAAAATAGGGGCAACATTATGAGGTGCGTAAGTGTAGAATTATCATAATATAGACAGGGGGTTTATCCATATACGAAAAAGTTACATACAAATAACTGTAATTAATTAGTCACGAAAATAAAATTAGTAAAATAGATGACATTTTTATTTTTATTTTTGCGTTATCAGTGTATAAGTAATTTATACTTTCTGACGTAACTATCACGTTACTTCCGTGTGGAAGTCCGTTTTGATTTTTTTAGCCACCAAATCCTTTTCCTGTTAGAAAGTGATAAGAACAACATACCATTTGCTGGTGGAAAACCTAGCAAAGTTAGAAGTTCTTTTGTTTGTGGAACAAAAGGCGCAAATCTTTGTTGAATTTCTTTTTATTGAGAAGTGCCTTTCAAATTCTTTTTCTGAAAACAACTTTAGTACATGGCCAAAAAAAGTCCCTAGGTACACATGACCAAAAATAAACCAAAGAAGTTTGAGTACGGAATCTTAAGCGTAAAACTTTGCGGAGTAGCACATGAACTAGGGGAGATACTTACCAACCATCCCAGATTGTGTAAGTAAACAGATAGTGAGAGAGAGAGCAAATTAATTGAGATAAGCAGATGACGTAACAAACTAAAGCAAAGGAGTAGGAACTACCCACCAAAATTTACTCCTAAATACCAGGTAACAAAATCATAATAAATGGATTCGACTCTTCTTTTATCTTCTTTCCATTTTCTTCAAGTTCTTGCTTGAGGGGCACGTGATATTAGTTAGAATTAATGGCTAAGATTTAATGAACTAAAGAAAAACCCAAGCCATCATTTAGATAATTAATATAAATTACCCTACTAAAGATTAGGACAAACATAAGAAATTTATAGGACTTTTCCTGTCACCGCCCAAATTGAGAGCCGGGATAGGCACCTAGAGAGCTATTATCTAATAGGTGTACCAACCAGTTAAAGCAGCTCAAGCATTCTCAAACCAAGAAAAATCGTAACACAACGAAAAATATCAACAATACTTCAAAAGACAAAGAAAGTCAATATTTAACGGTACAAGTGTGAAATGATTCCCAAATATCCATAATACAGTCATGGATCATCTAAAGCAAAATTGAGCACAAGAACAGGGCAAAGCCCAATACAACTGAAAAGATGATGAAAAATACAGCAGGAATTGTTAGGTGTGCGAACAAAGTAGCACATTGATAGCTAAAAAGAAAAGGGAGCTATTTATAAGGAGTTGGATATGTGATACCTTTTGGGGAAACCGTGCGGGCTTGGCCCAAAACGGACAATATCACATCATGTTAAGAGTATCTTTGGGCCGGTTTAGCCCAACAACTGGTATCAGAGCCAATGGTTTGGCGGGACGAGTATGAAGATGGTGGAGTGTGGCGTGGGGCCCGGCTTAGTGCCTTTGCCCATCTATGGGCCGGTTTACGACCTTTACCCATAGCTTTGAAGACACATTCACAGCCTTTGGGCTTCGGTGACCGTAAATACTCTGACAGTGTGGGTGACACACAAACATGTTGAATCTCTGACCCGTGGTATGATAATGAGCCACGTGGAACTTAGTTCGAGGGGGAGATTGTTAGGTGTGCGAACAAAGTACCACATTGATAGCTAAAAAGAAAAGGGAGCTGTTTACAAGGAGTTGGATACTCTTAATGATGTGAGGCCTTTTGGGGAAAACCGTGCGCGCTTGGCCCAAAGCGGACAATATCACCTCATGTTAAGAGTATCTTTGGGTCGTTTTAGCCCAACAGGAATGACACTACAGACTAAATGTCATTAAGTCACCTCGACTGGATCTCAAGCTGCCTCAAACAGAATCAAAGATGCCTTGCAACGACACTAGTATTCTGATATGTATAAAACCTTAACAACAAGGATGAACCTAAGCCTAGGAAGATACTGACCCGTTGGCGTCATACCCATGGATCAAGTCTCTGGAAATACTATACATGTCATGTACAAAGTATATTATCTAATACAAGCGCAAATACATGTATAAATCAATAGCAACAAGTATACATGATCATCTCAACAAAGTATCGCAGTGGCACCTATACGTTGCAATAGACCGTCTATAGAGCAAACCCTAACCCGTGTTGAACTATGCATTTCAACCGTTCGCCCATAGTCAATATTACCTCATCAACAACCCAGCCAACAGTGTGCGTCACCAGTTCATCCCAGTGATGGCTACCCGAGCTGTGAGTGAACTGAGTACTCCCACAGCCGTATAATGGAAGCACCATCTCAACTGACAAATTATATGCACAAGATATAACAATGCATTCATAACAATATCAATTGATAAAACGCGAAATCGTTTCATGCATCTCAACACATATAGAAATAGTATGAACGTACCATAACATGCCTCCGAAATCAATTTGTCTAGCATTCGATTTAGAAAATCAATTATAAATTATGTTATGATACCGTAGAATTTATAATATCAAATCTTGAAAAGCAATTAGTAATGTTTCATAGAAAGAATAACTCAAAATCATGGTATTATATACGTCCTAGTATACCCCCATAATATACTAGATATTTCAAGACTTATAATCCAAGTCATGAATCGTGAAATTAGAAAAGCAAATAGCCAAGAGGTTAAAGTCTAACTTGCCTTAAACGGGTGAACTTCCCCAATCTACCACAATTCGGATCTCCAATCCAACAACCTCCAACGAATTCAATCTATGCAAATTATCAAACAATGCATTAAAATAGGCCTAAGGGACGTCCATTTCCATAACTTGGAGAGAAGCCAAAGTAGGTGTTTGGCCATGAAAACCAAATGTTTTTCACTTTATTTGAAATTTTAAAGTTGGAATTGTGTTTGGTTATAGTTTTTGCAATGAATGTTTGGTTGTTTGAATGTACCGAAACAGAAAAAAGTGAAAAAGAATGAAAATAGGGGTTTAGGTGTTTTTCAAATTCCAAATATAACTTCAAATTGTATTTGGAATTTTCATGGCCAAATGCTGATTTTCAAATATGAAAAATCTTTCCGGAAAAAAGTGAAAAACTCTCATGGACAAACTTCCAAAGTTGTAGTCAATCCCCGGCCCACCCGATCAAACTACAATATAAATTACATGGACGAGTTACCCATAAGATTGTGAACGCATTCCTATAATCAAATATTTATTTTGACTTCAGTTGCTAAGTCGAATTCCCAATTTTGCCCAATTTAGAAACTAGGTCAAAATCCTGCAATATTTTAGGCATTCAAATCACATGATTTAATGCTTAAAATCTCACCAATGTTAAGCATAATCATGCCAGGGTGTTAGAGAATCATTACCTTAATAATTTAGGTTGAAATCACTCCATTCAATCAACACCCTGGAGAACCTATTTTCTCTAACAAAAAAAAAAAACTTTTATCTTTTTCAAAATAGAAAAAACTAAGGCCTGATTTCGTCGTTATTTAAATTTATACCGAATCTATCCCTTCATCGTGATCGTGGAAGATATTTTCACGATTGCAAAGTGAAACTTTTCCCAACCCTTCGCAATCACAGGCGGAGCCTTGCTTTCTCGGAGAACACTTGACCCGCTGGTTAACTTTATGCCTCCTTCTTCGCGATCACTAAGCACAAAGTGCTTTAGATTAGTCAACCCTTTAACTTTTCCTTTGTGATCAAGATGTCTGGTCTCGAGATTGTGATGCACTAGACACCAACGATTTTTTTTAATTTTTTATGTGGTTCCATATGTACTGAAACTCCCCCGAATTTCCTCATAAGACAGACTCTCGTCCAGCTGAACTGTACTAGCTTATATGACATTGCTATCATCCCCAACATACTTCCTGAACATCGAAATATGGAAAATAGGATGCACTTCCATGTCAGGAGGCGAATCAAGCCTTCACGCAACTCCCTCTAAGATCTCATAAGATTTGATATACCTCAGGCTCAACTTTTTCTTTCTTCCCAAACCTTCTCGTCATCCATGAACACAAAATCACGCCTCCACACACCAATATGAGATTTCTGCCTACAGTGTGCTGTCCAAAGCCTGCCCTGAATAACCCTAACCTTATCTAAGGCATGCTATACTAACTCTTGGCCCAATAACTTCAACTTGCTCGGTTTGAACCAGCTAACTGGACGTCAACACAAGCGACCACATAATCCCTCACACGGTGCCCTCTAGAAACTGGATTGTAGTTATTAGAATAAGAAAACTCATGTAGCGGCAAACGATCTTTAAAGTCAATATAACATGCGCGCTACATGTCCCCTAGAATTGGGAGTCAACACAGAAGCTTACACGTCACACTGCATCATGCAAGAGCGCGCACTAGAATTAGATTTCCTACGCGACGCACAACAAATGTGCCAGAGCACTGGATAGCCGACTTGCACCCTGCACATCACACAACAATCGCTAGGGTAAATTGTTCTCACTCTTTATTAAGGGAATAATGGACATTTGGATCGTGGGGCTATATGAAAGCTCCTAAATGTACTTTCAAAAAAGAGGGCGACGAGCAGGACGAGGGTCGAGGATTTTGAACCGTTTTCAGGAAGTAAAATGCACGGGAACAAGAAGATTTCAAGGATTTCCCATCTCGATCCATCCAATAAGACAGTTTGGGTTGAACATTTCGTTGCAATGGTTTTGAGATTTTTATTCTTATTTGAGATGAAATTCTCCTCATCTATGGAGTAATCTTATCTTTAGGGCATAGAATGATAGAAATACATGATGTATTGACTATTACTTTCGATTTTTTCTGTCTTGTTGGTTGCATAGAACTTATTGAAGGATTTTTTATTATATTTATGGAGTACTTTCTTCTCTCATTAATTCTAATGGAAAGAGGAGGGTCTAATGAATACCTTCACATCTGATGGTTTGGTTCTTATTGATTGAGTCTCCTAAGTAATAGGAAGAACTTACGAATAATATTGATTTGAACTGAAGTTCAGAAACCATTCACAAGAAGTTTTCTTTGAGTTAATGCTATTAATGCACAAGTTCACTAAGTTCTTCAATGATTTATCTAGTGAAAGTTGAGTTATTCGAAAGAAGAATCTCAGTTATGATCTACTGGTAATCTAATTAATTATGAATTCACAAGATACGATAATAATCAGAAGTGAACCTTGAGAAAATACTCGTGCACCTATCTTGTTAATTTTCCTAGTTCGCCTCATTGATAATCCTCATTGATTGCTCTATTTGTGAATATTTCTTTTCCTGAATAATATTCCCTCCATCCCAATTTATATGATGGAGTTTGACTGGGTACGGAGTTTAAGAGAAAATGAAAAAAATTGAATTTTGTGGTCTAAAACAAGCCAAAGATATTTGTGTGGTTATAGATCATTTCGTTAAGCATAAAATGTAGAGTTTAAAGTTAAATTATTGTCAAATAAGAAAATGTGTCATTCTTTTTGGAATTGACTAAAAAGGGAGGTGTGTCATATAAATTGGGACAGAGGGAGTATCAAGCAAAATATATAGAGTACTGTTATTTGTACCAATCGTGTAGATACAATAATTTTTCTATATTATTTTTTATATGAACGAGCTAGCCTTAATTTTTATACATCGATTTCTATATTAGCTTTAGATAATGTAGTTTCTATATTATTTAAGAATGCAGCTCTCTGTTTTCTAACAGTGGGACATTAATTAGGAAACATAGTGAATTCACTAAAGCAACCTATTGAAAATCTCGATCATAAGCCCTTTAAATCTATCAGTAGTTATTCTTGTTACTCTCATGCAAAAGAAAAGTACTAAGCCAACCATCATA
The DNA here is from genome assembly GCF_019175385.1 of Lycium barbarum. Lineage (NCBI taxonomy): Eukaryota > Viridiplantae > Streptophyta > Magnoliopsida > Solanales > Solanaceae > Lycium > Lycium barbarum. The sequence continues at coordinate 109,191,009 of NC_083347.1, read as the reverse complement.
GGGCAAGATCCAATATATAATATATCATCAATTACTCCTTATTTTCATACACGGTTATTACAACAATAGTACAACACAATCTTTATTTAGGTATGAAGTGCCGCTAGAGGCTTAATACAGATACGTTCATCAATACATAAATATATACTATCTGCGACGATTGCTTACATTATGAAGGGCATGTAAACGGTGATGTTTGAGCCATTTTACAGACATATTTTCACCGCCGTATGTCACCTTTATTTAGTTTAATTTGGATCCTAACAAGTAGGAGTGGAGATTCTACATCTTCTACGAATTACTTTTACATTTGGACCGTCGATATATGACCTTAAACTAGGATCCTTGATGTACCTACAAAGGCAAAGCTTCTGCTCATTAAACTTTTTGCAACATTTCGTAGTGAGTGGTTTTGATAATGTGAACGTCGCGATACACGCATGTTTCAGCTCCGTGGCATTGCATGTTTCTGCTTGAATCATCACAAATTCACCAAGAAGGACCAGTGACACAACCAAGAATATTGCAGCAAAAGAAATACCCTTCTTCATTTTCCAAAATCCTAGAGAAATTTGAGCAGTAGTATGTATTATAGAGAAATTAAAGAGAAGGATGGAGAGCTAGTGAAGGATAGTGTGTCTATTTATAGTGGAGTGGGGACAATTACAAAGTTGAATGTTTTTATTTGTGCAAAAAACGGTGCAACTCTTTTTTGAAACATTTTTTTTTTTTAAATTGAGAAGTGGCTTTCAAATTTTCTTTTTCTGAAAAAACTAATTATAGTGCATGGGCCGAAAAAGCCAATAGATCCACATGCCTAAAATAAAAATGAACAAGAGAAGAATTTAAAGGGTGAAAGTATAAGGTAGCACACGTGAACTCGTGGTGACGCTTAACGACCATCACAAAATTGAAGAACCGAAGAGAACAAATCTGAGCGCGTCACTATTGTGCCTTCACTTTTAACTGTTCCTTTTTAACGGAGAATAACAATAGCTTGCATATTTTTTTCACACCTGCTTATGGGCTCGAGTTAACTGCACTGTTTGAGAAGATGAATGTTAAATTTTGGCTTAATAGGTAGGTAGCCCCTTAAACTTGTCAGGATATTTCATTTAGATACTCTAATTAAGCTCTATTTTAATTGAACACCTCAACTTCTAATAAATCACTACAAAAAAGTATAGAAATGACAACAAAAAATTTAATATTTGGCAACAACTTAGTTTTATTGTTAGCAAATGAACTTTTTGTTGCCAAACAATTTAATTTTGTTCCCATAGTATTGATTATTGTTGCAAAAAGTACTTTTGGCAACAAAAAAAAAAAGTTGTTGCACGCTGTTGCAATAACAGCCGTTGGGAAAAGTTTATACAACAAAAAAAAAAAAAATTGTTGCCAAAAGTATTTTTTTGCAACAATAATCAATCTATGACAACAAAAAAAAATTGTTGCTAAATATCTTTTTTCTTGTAGTGAATGTTCCAGTTAGACACTTTCAGTTCAAATTTGGAATTTTTTTTTTGCGTGTGTTTTCATTCGTTTATTAGGTAGTTCGGTTAACCACATAGAATATGTCATCTCTTTAAATTATAAACATTCGCCTCAATAAGCTGTAAAACCCCAGACATTTTCTCCTTGAGGTTGATATGTATAATTAAAGGAGATGACATATTTTATGTCATTAACTTAACTACCTAATAAACGACGAATGAAGAAACCCGCAATTTGTTTTCCAAAATTTGAAGTGAAAATGTCTAATTGAAACACTCTACTAGGAGTTAAGGTGTTCTATTGGAACAAGGCTTAGTTCGAGTGACTAAATGGAATATCCTGACAAGTAAGGGGATGGCTATGTGTTAAGCCTTAAATTTTGGAGGTCAAACATGGGATACAAAATGATGTGCTGGACATAATCACGCTGAGGACAGAGGCGGAACGACATGGGTGCAAGGGGGTTCAACTAAACCCCCTTCGTCAGAAAATTCAGAAAATTAATGTTAATTTGTTTAGTTATGTATAAAATATTAAGTTTTGAATCACCTTAACATAATATGATCTTCAATTCAGTGGCCGAAGAGCATAATGTTTAGCCCATTGTTGCGGATTTGAGTCTCGCGAGAGACATTCTCTTTACCTTTTTGAATAATCCCCTTGGCAGAAGTTCTGGATTCGCCACTGTTGAGGACATCTAATTATATAGGTTTTCAATCCAAAGGAGGAGCTAGCCGTGTTATGCTTCCTGGAAATAATAGGTTGGTAGATATTGTGACAAAGTTCAAAGTACTCTCAGAAGAAAACCAAAAATTCGGAGAGGACAACATCATCCAGAGGGATGAAACTAAGGAGCTTAGGCAGGAGTCAGCTAAGGTGTGATGGGGAAGCTCATGCTAAGCAATGTCTAGATTGTTTCGAGCCTTGACCCGTCACCCTTCCACCTAGTGAACCTGGTCCTCACCCTCCAGCCCGTGCTTTAGTCCTTGATATCTCGTCCTCTCTTTTTGGTGTCTGGTTATGTAATCAATTTGGTTGTCTGTGGTCTGATATGGAACAATCTCAATTGCAATGTTTTATTGTGGGCTCTATGGCTATATGGAACTACCTTTATAAAACTATTGCTTTGTCTTTCATCTCACTTTTAAGACGGCTAATATCCTCTGAGTAATGCTTGATAAACCACTACTAAGGAAGAATGAATTACCAACGGAAAAACTGTATAGCTAAAGCGTAATCCCTCGCTAATCCTATTTAGCGACGAATTATCAAAAAAATAATTATGTTAGCTATGAGCAATTTAGCGACGAATTAGCGATAAAGTTCATAGCTAATTTCAATTTTTTTGTAGTGAACATGACATATCATTGATTGTATTGTAGCTTGAGTGGGCATGAGTTTTATATTGCTTATGTCATTTGTGTCTATTATTTTGTGACGGCCTATTCTTTTATGGCAGTGTTAACGATAGTAGTGGTGATACAGGGGAAGGAGGTGCTAGTAGTGGAAGAAGCAATAAGAAAAGGAGGGGTGAATTGGTGAAATGAGGATTGGGGTACGGTGAAGTGGCATGTCATGTGATGTCCATTTCACCAAAATTTTATTGTCATGATTCACGTAAAATTGGGCGTGTTGACACCCAATTTTGTCCCTCCTTTATTTAATCTTATTCACTCAGGCGTCTAAATTTACTGACAAGCTAAATACTTTATTTTCACTACTATTATTTGCGCTACTTTTATTTTCAACATTACGAGCATTATTTTATCATAAATTTTAAATGTTCGTCATCATTTCATTTTTTCGGGTTTGAACTCGTTAAATTAATTACAGAACAACACTTTGTTAAATCCTTATCTTTCACATATTAATTATTAATTGTCTTCATATAATATATATTGTACCAGTTATTAAATTAGAAGCCCGAAAATAATTAAATAGAGGAGGAAGGATCAACAATTTTCAGCCAAATTAATGACCCGAAATATAAATACAATATTATTTCCCTACCCAAACAAACAACCCACATTTAAATACCCAACCCACATTTTCAACTCAAACTAAATATCAAACCGACCAGCCCACTACCGTTTTTAATTCGGTCCAGCCCACACCTCTTAAACAAATTCACCCGGACCGGCCCATTATTTTACCCGACCCGGCAGCCCACTACAATTAAAATCCCTAATCCCTCACTCCCCTTTTCCTTTTTCCACACTTCCGCCGCTCACCCCTCTCCCTTTCACCCCTCACGCCTCTGCTCCTGCCTCCCCTTTCTCTCTCCCACGCCCACGTTCTCTCTGCACCTCCACACTCTCCTGTTCCCCACGCCTCTGTCATACACTACTCTCTCTCATACACTCCTTCTTTTTCCTTTTCTTTACTACAAAATGAAGCTTATAAGTAGGAAGCCGGGTGGAATCATTTGGACAGGGGTATTTTGTTACAAACACCATTGATAGCAATCTTTACTTTCTACTTCCTAGCATTTTCATTCAATTCGCCAAAAGTGAATACAAAACTTTAGTTCACAAAAAAAAAAAAAAAACCGCAATACCTTCGTTCGAACTCGTTTGGCTCAAGGTTCGGGTCTATTCATAACGAGAGAGAGTAGATTCGAGACCCCGACGACCTCAGTTCATTGCGCACAAAACAGGTAAACTTCGATACATTCATTACTCATGGTCTTTAGTTTCTGTTTTGTTTAAGATTTTTAGTTTATTCTGCGATATGTTTAGTGATTGCGTAGTTTATTTGTCGTCGCATTATTTGTTTGATGTTTGGGGGCTGTTAGGATAGGATATTAATCGTTAATTGAATTTGAAAGATGTCTAGTGTAGTTTGGATGTTTAGACTGAATTTGCAGGATTTAGAACTTATTTAAAAGTCGAATATACATAGGATATACAGTGGGTTATCAAGGTAAGAAGAACATATACATTTGATACACATCTGATATACACACCATGGTGTGTATATCTTAGGTATATTATGTTATAATTAAAGCAACCGACACTATCTCTCTTTTACTCTATCTTTTCAAAGAATATATATCCTGTCATGAATGTAATCTGTTTTGAATTTGTAGTTGCATTTCTTATTTAGTTATGTATGTGGCATGTTCTGTTAGGGAATTATGATAGGCATCAACATATTTAGATATAATTCTTGCCTTAATATGTACTGGAGATCAAATTGATTAGTCTGCTATCATACTTAGGTGGAGATCCGACTTAGTTGTTCAAGTGATTGATTCAGAATGATTGTTTGAGTACTGATTTAGATCATGTGGATTTTTTTGACATAACTGTCCCTAAACTAGGAGTCTATGCGAAATGTTATTTGATTATGTGCATTCTTAATAGCAACCTTGTATGTATTAGGTGATTGAAAGAGTTAAACCCTTGGAATTTAAATAAAAAATCTGAATGATTTATTTGGAACTTATATGTGAGCATGAACATCCAGTTGTCTCTTTATACGCATGCTTGTGTACTATTTTAGAGCCCATCTAATGTTGGTATTCTGCTTCTGAGAATCTGACCACACTAGGCTGAAGTTTAAAGAGTCAGTACTGCAAAAAATGAATTCATAATTAAACACTTTTTACTGTTATTTTGGGTGTCTCTCTCCTTCTTCTCGATTGACATTGGTTTCTTTCAGAGTGCATAGTTGTTTCATGTGTTAAGATCTGGACAAGGTGCCATAATGTGAATACTTGTTGTAAATCACTTATAGTCTCTTCTAAAGCAAGTTGAATCAGTGAAACCTATTTGCAAATGACTGTTTCTTAAATTGCTTTGAGTTTATAGCTAAATTCTGATGGTTAGCCTATATGACCTAATGTTGTTGCTTGATTGTTCAGTAACTTCCACCTCTGAGAATGCCCTGCCTACATGTTTTGATTATTATATCTTGACCACTCAAACTGCATGTGTATCTGTTGGAAGGGACTTAAGCATAACTCGACTTGACTAAGTACCTATATATGTTTGCAATAACTTACGGAGCTAAAAAATGGCCTAAAGAACCCTGTACCAGGTATCCCCAACCTGTTCATGCCTATTTGCCTATTTGTGTAACACCTTATCTGAAATAACTCTTCACATGCATCTAGTCATTACATAATAATTTGCCAAGACCTCTATGTGCTCTTGGGCTCTGCTTGATGGACTTTGTTTTATCATGGCCATTTTATTAGTAGATTAGTTCAGTCCCGTGCATAGTATTTAGGCTTTTGTTTAGTTTAGTGATCATGCCTTGGTATAAAGTAATGCTAGTCCTGGAGTATCTGTATGCTTATGTTGGATGACTATGTTGATAGTGTCTATTTTCAGTCGATACTTTCATGTGTTCATGCTGTCTAGTTAACATAGTTGGTGTCCATATAACTTGTGTCATGTTACTGCTGCCTACCTCTATGTTATACAATAATGTAGCTAAACAGAATCAGTATGGACATGAGTGTTAGTTTAAATCTAAAACTTGATTATCGTATAAGTTATCCAGGTTAACATTGTCTAGTTTAAGGTTGGAAAACTTGTAAAACTCTTTGATTTTAAACTCGATCAGTGGTTCAGTTGAGTTAGAGGGGTGTCTCTATGAATTTATTTCAATTGTTCCTGAAGCAGTTTGCTAGACATACCCATGGTAATCTGGAATCCCACAATGTTGATTTCGTTAAGGCTAGTTCATGGACTGCCCTTTAAAAGTTAAACTTATGCTGTGTAATGCCTCAACTATGAGTTTAGTTATCACTAATGTGTCTACTGCCCTATCAGCCATTTAGTTTACATATTCAAAAGGGTAAATAGCTTAGCAACCACATCCAGCAGCAGCAAACATACTCCCTTAGTTTGCCTTCCACTTTGAATGAACATATGGATTGATAGTATTATAAAAATGAATTAAGTTAATGTCCCTCAGATCTAAGGCAGTGGGGAAATGTTATGATTTAACATTTAAGAGATTTGATCTTAAGCTGTACGAAAAGCACACAAGTTTATTTTCCAACTTGGAGTATACTCACTGTTAGCAGGAGTTAAGTTCTGATAATTATGGCTATCACGACATTTATAAAGTATTTGTTTGCAAGTTGTGAGTTTCCCCTCCGACTTTAATATTCGCTAAGAATCCTGCCATTATTCTAATCCATGTATTTTCTTTCTTTTGGTGCATGTACAATCGGGGCCGGAGAGTTTTCCCTTTGAAACTCAACAATACTGCTTACGGGCTTTGTACCCCTCCATTGTCTACTCTCTTATTTTGATTGAGCGAAATAGCGGAACAGCGCCACCTCTCCATGAACACCGAAATAATTCTAGTCATTTCGTGTTACTAGGAAACCCATAAGTCCTTCTGGAAAATATATACATAGTCCATAAAACTCTAATCGAACAATTCTGACATGGAATGAAAGTACAACCCCTGAATATCACCAATAGTCACTCGAACTGACTCCAACTTTCCGAAACCAATCACAGTCCTATCACACATCGGTGGCGGCCAATTCTATTTTTTTTCTCGCACACAATCAATCACATCTGTCACTGTCGACTCTAAAAGCTGAGTCCCATCCAAGTTTAAACTTAGTACCGAAGAACTAGATCTCATAATTTTCATCTTCATGTTTCTCAACCTTTACCCGATACGCAAATTTGATACAACCTTGAACTTTTCGATGCAAAGCCTGTAGCCTTATATAATACCTTTTTAACCCTCGAATCTCCCATTATAACACCTCGATACGTCTATCACTATTCAAAAAGTATCAAACCTCACAATCTATTGCGCCAACCTCACACAACTACTCTCGAGTCCTTAATATCCCAAAAGTACTTTCCCAAGATATCCAGTCAATATTACTTGCAGTATAATACACTACTACCAATACGATCTCATCTTTAAAATATAACTCTAGCCCTCACATAATAGGGATTTCCACAATTCCTTTCTCTTAAGCCATATTAGCTTATCCATTGAAGAGTGTTACGAAGATACCCAACTGTGCACCACACAAGCCACTTTCATAAACATTAACATGTCGGTTACCTGAAATTTGGTTTTCACTAGTCGCTGATGTTATACCCCGTATTTATGCGTCGAATTATTCGCAAGCAAATCGACTCGAGTTAAAAGCAGAATCATTCTTGGACAAAAAGTGGAAGCGTTTAATTCTCATTTTTAATTAAAACATAAATTGTTTATAAATTTTATTTAGTGTAAAAATATTATTGGAGAGTAGGGATTAATTAATTATAATTAGATTATTAAGTGGACCCCACTACAATATATGGATAAATATAATTGGATAATTTTAGTGGAGGATTAGACTTTAATTATGAAATTAGTGGATCATTTTAATCATGACCCACTTTCCACGTGTAACTTTTGTAAGTGATTATCATATGACTCACTTTTAGTGCTTGATTTATGTGGCAGCAAAAGAAGGTCCTACCTATATAGACAACAATATTACTACTATATAGAAGCATGGGTCTCAACCCATGCTTCGTCGTCCGTAAGGCATAACAAAAAAAAAAAGTGTGGTCCCCATATTAAACACCAACCAATATTAAAAAATAAAAAAACCCCAATCAATATTAAAAAAAAGTAAAAAAAGTAGAACCCACCATCTCCAAACTCACGGGAAAAAAAAAGTGAACCCCATATTAACAAAATCAAGCAATATAAAAAAAAAAGTGAATCCCGTATTAAAAAAACAAACAATGTAAAAAAAAAAAGTGCAGACTTTGTATTCGTAGCAAACACTAATATAATAAAGTTTTAAATACGGAGCACAAACTACAATGTTATATTAATCGTGTTTTGAACATAGTATCCCATATTGACAAAATCAAGAAATATATATATATAAAAAAAGTGAATCCCATATTAAAAAAAAACAATGTCAAAAAAAAAAAAGTGCATACTTTGTATTCGTAGCAAACACTAATATAATAAAGTTTTAGATACAGAGCACAAATTACAATGTTATATTAATCGTGTTTTGAACATAGTATATATTCTCAACCCATGCTTCGTCGTCCGTAAGGCATAAAAAGAAAGTGTATTCCCCATATTAAACACCAACCAATATTAAAAAATAAAAAAAACCCAACCAATAACCAAAAAAAAAAAAGTGTGGTCCCCATATTAAACACCCACCATCTCCAAACTCACGGGAAAAAAAAAGTGAACCCCATATTAACAAAATCAAGCAATATAAAAAAAAAAAAAGTGAATCCCATATTAAAAAAACAAAAAATGTCAAAAAAAAAAAGTGCAGACTTTGTATTCGTAGCAAACACTAATATAATAAATTTTTAAATATGGAGCATAAACTACAATGTTATATTAATCGTGTTTTGAACATAGTATCCCATATTGACAAAATCAAGCAATATATATATATATATATATATAAAGTGAATCCCATATTAAAAAAAACAATGTCAAAAAAAAAGTGCAGACTTTGTATTCGTAGCAAACACTAATATAATAAAGTTTTAGATACGGAGCACAAACTACAATGTTATATTAATCGTGTTTTGAACATAGTATATATTCTCAACCCATGCTTCGTCGTCCGTAAGGCATAAAAACAAAAGTGTGGTCCCCATATTAAACACCAACCAATATTAAAAAAAAAAGTAAAAAAAGTAGAACCCACCATCTCCAAACTCACGGGAAAAAAAAAGTAGACCCCATATTAACAAAATCAAGCAATATAAAAAAAAAGTGAATCCCATATTAAAAAAACAAATAATGTCAAAAAAAAAGTGCAGACTTTGTATTCGTAGCAAACACTAATATAGTAAACTTTTAAATATGGAGCACAAACTACAATTTTATATTAATCGTGTTTTGAGCATAGTATCCCATATTGACAAAATCAAGCAATATATATATAAAAAAAGTGAATCCCATATTAAAAAAATAAACAATGTCAAAAAAAAAGTGCAGACTTTGTATTCGTAGCAAACACTAATATAATAAAGTTTTAGATACAGAGCACAAGCTACAATGTTATATTAATCGTGTTTTGAACATAGTATATATATATATTATATGCATAAAAATAGTCCAAACTAATAATGTCCAAAGGGGTGGGCCCCATACTAAACAACACCAAACAATATATAAAAAAAAAAAAACTATATAAAGCATGGGTTTAGACCCATGCTTCGTCGTCCGTTATCCCTTAAAAAAAAAGGGTGGGCCCCATACTAAATAACACCGAGCAATAAAAAAAAAGGAAGAAAAAAAAGTAGAACTCACCATCTCCAAACTCATGGGAAAAAAAAAGTGGACCCCATATTATCAAAATCAAGAAATATCAAAAAAAAAAAAAAAAAAAAACTAAACCCCATATTAAAAAAATATAATGTTAAAAAGAAATGTGCTGATTTTGTATTCGTAGCAAACACTATTATAATAAAGTTTTAGATACGGAGCACAAACTACAATATTATATATTATATGCATAAAAATAGTACAAACTAATAATGTCAGAAAAAAAAATTGCACCCCATAAAGGGTGGACCTCATACTAAACAACATCAAGAAATATATATTAAAAAAAAAAAAAAAAAGTGGAACTCACCATCTCCAAATTCACGGTAAAAAAATGGACCCCATATTAACAAAATCAAGCAATATCAAAAAAAAAAAGTGAACCCCATATTAAAAAACAAATAATGTCAAAAAAAAAGTGCAGACTTTGTATTCGTAGTAAACACTAATATAATAAAGTTTTAGATACGGAGTACAAACTACAATGTTAGATTAATTGTGTTTTGAACATAGTATATATATATATATGCATAAAAATAGTGCAAATTAATAATGTCAAAAAAAAAAGTGCACTCCATATTAAAAAATCAAATAATATTCATGTAATTTCCAAAGTATCTCATTAAGTCAATAATGATGAATTCATTGCCACGTGCGTATTAATCCATTAGTGGGAGCAAATGAAATTGCTTTACTTCAAAAATTAAGTAGTCAAACCATGCAATTTCTTTTTATATATTAGCCAGAGATCTAATCTAGATATTAAACTGTTGTATTTGTTATTACGTCATGTCATTTATTTGTTATGTTTACTAAAATAAATATACTTAAAATATTTATATTTTAATTACTTTTTTATTTTTATTCTTACTCTAATAAATGTGAAAAGAGATTAATGTTGTAAAAAAAAAATCAAATGGTGATCAAATAATGAATAAGGTAAATTAGTCAAATTATAATTCTAATCGACGTTTTCTTAAAAATTCATACAAAAGACAACATGACAAGTAAAATGAGCTAAACTGAGAATATTTACCAAAAATTAAAAAATAGAATTTCTTCGTTTAAATAGAAAATCAATTTCTACTTTGTTTCATTTTAAACATGTAAAATTAATTTAATAATTTGAATTAGAATTATCCAAATCAAAATTTGATAAAAAATAATAAGTATTTTACACCTTTAAATTAATCGAATTAAAATTGAAAGTATCAACTGATGCTTAAATATTGCTATTGTTTTATCTCAACGAGAGGAAAACAGTTTCCTTTTAAACAAGTCTTCTCTTTTAAAAAATATTAATAAATTTGCCGATTTTGTATTCGTAGCAAACATTAATATAATAAAATTTTAGATACGGAGCACAAACTACAATGTTATATTAATCGTGTTTTGAACATAATATATATATATATATATATATATATATATATATATATATATATATATATATATATATATATATAATCACTATTCAAAGACAACTACATACACATAGATGCACTATAATCTAAAGTGTTGGGCCCGTGCGCAGCACGGGCATAGGCCGTTTAGTATATATATATATAGTGCATGCACGTAAAGGCTTAGAAAAGATTAAAAAAAAAAAAAAAAAAAAAAGAGTACCTTCACTTCAACACTTTAGAAGTCTAGCTAGTCTTAAATGGAACTAGCATTTACGCATGCTGCTAGCAGCAGCTAATTCCATGTATGGAAAAGATCAACCATGCTCCCAAACACCTTTAAATATTTCTAAAAGTTCCATGGTCATTCAAAAAAAATATATATAATAATAATTAATTAAAACACACAAAATGGTGCATGGTGGAGTGGACACACGTCCACATAGGAGGCAGCATATGAATGTAAAATTGATGACTAACCTAGTCATATATTTCACATCTCATCCTCACTTTCTATCTAAGAAAAAGATAAAGCTCATAGCCATGGCACTCACGGCCATGGCAGTCCACTGCCTAAAAAAAAAAAAATCTAAGTCCCTAAAGTGCTCTAAAACGTGATGAAGGCAGCCATGACTGGCAAGGCTCACGGCCAGCAGCAGTAGCAAACAAGCAGCCATGGACGTGCTTATTGCTTCCAAGGAAAAAGACTTGCTCTTATGGATTAATTATTAGTTCATTTGGAAATCAAGAACAACTAATTTTAGGGAGGTTAAGAGAAACATTTACACTTCATTTTAAGAAAGGAATTGGGCAGCAACGTTCAAGTAATTATGGTGAAACTTTGCTTCAATGGATAATTAGAGGCAACAAGTTCAAGTCAACCAAAGCTTAGATGATTTGGGATCTATGGTGACAATCTTACAAGAACATGTATGCAACAATTTGTCTTAATTTTAAGATAAAGTTCCATTCCATCTTTGTTTTGGTTTAAGTTTGTTTAGCCCTTATTCGACTAGTTGGGGATGGAAATTATGGAAGAGAAACTTGAACTTGTGATTTAGACTTGATGAACTAATGGTGCTACTGTTCACGGCAAATTATGCTCTATTCCGTGTGTTTGTAATTTTGTAAAGTTAAGATCGGAAATCGTATTTTGATGTCGTAGTTTTGGTGGGCTGTTTTGAGCTTGTATTAAAAAATGATATTGAAGTAGTTTTATTGTACATGAATGGTAGTCGATGTTATTGATAGAGTTCACAAATTCGGAAGGAAACAAGTGTATAACGTATCGTATACAAAGCGTGTGTTGGTTTGTTTGGAATATAATCTTAAAGCGTTGGCAATTTGGATTGGGAAAGGATTAAAAAGGGTTGTTGGATTGTTAGAATTGTTATGGGCCGAGTTGGGAGAATTTTGTATGTATATATCCATTGTTGGTATTTCTGTGTTAACAGGGCAAAAATTGGAAAATCGGGTTAGGCGAATATATAGGGGAAATGCTGCCCGGTTTTCATTAAGAATTTAACTAATAGAAAACCCTAAACGAGGAATATAAGTTAAAAGAATAAGTTCTATAAGAGATGGCCTACGGATTTATAAACTAGAAAATATAGTTACTAACGATAACGTTACTCTTATATTAAATAGGCTAAAAGAGCGACGAGGCGAACGGATTTACGAATAGTCGCTAACAGGTATGTAAAGCTAACCCTTCTTTCTTTTTGGCATGGTCTTTGTAAAATGAACAGACGATATGTATATGATTCCAAAGAAATTCCTATTCTTAGAGCCACTAGGATGGCTAATGTTCTTGATTTCCATAGGCTATTTCATATGGTTTTGATACGTATCTATGATGTCCAAAGTTCTATTTGATATGTTTCCGAGTGGCATTCGAAAGATATTTGATATGACTATTGTCTTGATTTTCAAACGATAGTTCGTTTGATTATTCCATTGGGTCTTTTGATATATCCTGATACGTATAAATGATCCCAAAAGTTCTATTCCAATCCACTGTGACATTCGAAAGGTATTTGATATGACTATTGTCTTGATTTTCAAATGATAGTTCGTTTTGACTATTCCATTGTGTCTTTGCTAATGTTTTAATTTGCATATGGTTGCTCACTACTCTGCTCGTGCATGCCTCAATATGTCTTTCACTGAGTCCCGGGCCGGGTATGTTATCGTGCACAGTTTCACTGCATTGTTCACCGAGTCCCTCACTAGAGGGCCGGGTACGGTATATATATATATATATATATATATATATATATATATATATATATATATATATATGGTGATATGATGATATGATGATATGATGATGTGATGATATGTTATGGCGGCCAGGAGGGCATATGATGACTTCATTCACCGAGTCCCTCACTAGAGGGCAGGGTACGGTATATATATATATATATATATGATATTGATATGCATGATTTTCATTTCATAAGGCAAGTGTACTGATGTTTAAAAGTCCTACTTGTTTCTGGTAATCTCTATTTCAGTTATGATCCTCTTTATTATATTTCATGCTTTATATACTCAGTACATGTTCCGTACTGACCCCCTTTCTTCGAGGGGCTGCGTTTCATGCCTGCAGGTGCAGATACTCGCTTTGGTGATCCGCCAGCTTAGGATTCCCTTTCTGCTGTCTGGGAGAGCTCCGTTGTTCCGGAGCCTAGACTTTCGGTACAGATCTTATGATATATATATATATATGCTTATTCAGGGGTACGGCGGGGCCCTGTCCCGTCATATTTCGCTATTCATACTCTTAGAGGTCTGTAGACATATGTGTGGGTTGTGTATGAGTTCTGTTCAGCTGTGTCTATACGATGCACTATGATATGATGTTCGTATGCATCGGCAGCCTTGTCGGCTTGCGTATTATTTCATGATATGATTAGTTGTGACTCCTCAGGAGACAGTTGATCTGGAAATATATATATGACGATGTTACGAACTTTGGAGTTCCGTTATAAGTTTCTGTATTGTCGTAGTTTCAGTTTGACTATGTCTAACAGGTATGTATACAGGTTTCCAGGTCGGGCACCAGTCACGACCTACGGGGTTGGGTCGTGACAGCTGATCACGAAACCCCACGAATTTCCATCATATCACTTAGTCTATTTCTATAGACTTCCTTCCTTAAGCTTACTCAACAATCATACCTCATCTGAATTATGCAAGACAATAACACCACAATCTATATAGACCCAAGTAATCCCAAAGATGTACCTCTTTCTTATCGATTCTCAATCAACTAAACCTTTTCTTTACTCTTCAATTCCCCAATTCCAATCGAATCACCGTCATCATCAAACCATTTCTCGAAATCACTCCATAGAATACCCCATGATCTGCAAACTAGCCGAGTCAATCCTGGAGATAGTATTATACCCCACACTCTACACACTAGAGTTCCCTTAACTCACTCAACTCTAAAACTGAAAACTTTCTGAATCCAACATATCACATACACAGTCCACTAATACTATGATGTAAATCCGCCAAGGTGCCTTTGCTATAATTCCCTTTACACAAATTCTGAAATGTTCTCTACAACTTGAATTAATTCGAACCTCATCATTAAATTACTACTTCAATGCCTTTATAAGCTACTCGCCCATGAAGAATCGCCCCTTGCCTCACTTATCGAGCCGGAACACCCTTAACCATTTCTCTAAACATGAAGACCGATGAACATACCCTTTATTGAAAGACCAGGACCACAGTTGCCTAATATCTTAAGTTCTAACGACCCGTTTTGTCGTTACCGTGATTCTTCCATTTTTCCCCTCATTGACCCGTTCCCGAGTCTTGTTATAACTATTTTGATTTCTAGAATATAGTTGGCATGACTTCTTAGGCATCATTTCGGGCTTTGGAATGTTTCCTAGAAAAAATTGGCTTTAAGCGAAAATCGTTTGACCGGGAGTTGCCTTTTGGGTGAACGGACTTTTTTCAGAAATTCATCAATTTCGAGAGGGTCGGATGATCATTTGTGATTGATTGGTGGGTTTGATTCGGTTCCTAATACACTCGGTTGCATTTTGGGACTTGGGTTGAAAAGTTGATATTTAAGCCGTCGGGGGTTGACTTGGTCAACGAAGCCTTTGTTGGAAATTCTGAGGCCATGAGTGCGTACGCAACGCATTTTTATGTATATCTATATATTTGGTTTGTGTTCGAGAGGTTCCGGAATTATTCCGGGTGTCGATTTCAAGTTTGGAAGACAATAAAAAAATCTAGCGTCTGGTGACCGCTTTGGCTCCAAAGCGGTAGCGCGAAAGAGCGGATGAACCGCTGAAGCACTGGATGAACCAATGGAGCATTCACGCGGCAGCACTGTCCAAAACGCTGGAGCGGTAGCGCGGCACCGCTGGCCGAACCGCTGGAGCGACCGACGGGCCAGATTTTCTATTTAGAAACTCTATAAAACCCTTCTTCCTCCCATTCTAAAAGTTACTTTTCCATAGCACCTTGGAGGCGACTTGAGGGTTTTATGGTCAGATTTCTCTTAGAAGTAAGTTCCCTAATCCTAATCTCTTCCATTTTCTTTCCTAAGTAAGAATCCATGCTAAAATTCCCTAGAAGCTTAAGATTAAAAGAGGGTTTATGGGGTTTTTCATGAAAGGGTTTTAAAAACGATTTGGATTCCTAACTTATGGTTAAATGTTGTTGCTCATGCTAGATAATGTCATATCTAGGCTTGTTAATCATTAATCTTCTATTATATAGTTGATTTTCATGAATTAAAGTTTGGGTTCTTAGACCCAAATTTGGGGGTTTTCATATTAATGATGATTTTGAGAATTAATTTAGTACTCCCATGAATTAAGTAATGGGTTTGACCTTTTGGTATTGAATTTGGAATTTTGGTCATAAAATTTTCGTTTTGCCCTTGAGATCCATTTTTCCTAAAATTAAGGGTTGGAATTTGAACCGAATAGAAAGTAGCCAATATGGGTATCATTATTCATGGTTTCTTACATCGAATTCTTATGTGATAGAGTTTTATTATTTGGAGACGCTTCGAAAGACAAGGCAATGTGTGGGTTCGTGGCACCTGTTTGGCTGCCAGGTAGGATATGGCTTCCCTTTAGGTAGATTCCAGTTAGTTTCAGGGAACCTTGGTAGAGGAAAGTGGGTCATTGTAGACTAAGCATGTGCTTCGTTGGACTTAGAGTTTAGTCGGTTTAGACTTCGATGCGCTGAAAGGTAACCCTAATGTGTAAAGTGTGTGGCGTGATTCTATCTCCAAGGTTGGTTGGATAGTTTCGCAGTACTTTGCAGTGAATGAGTTAGTGTGTGTTTAAGAGAAAGGATTTGTAGAAATTCTTAGTATGTTATGGCTATCAGTATTTTCGAGATGGGATCATGTTGTGCTAAGTGTTTTATGTTTTGAACAACATTGACGGAATGATTTCGGATATTATGGGCCCGAAGTGATTATGTTTGTCAGCGCAAGGGATTGTGAGATTTTGATGCTTTTGGAAGTATTATGGGTTATTGAGGTATTACAATACAAAGTTTGGTAGTTACAAGATTGATTTATGAGTACATATATACTTAGTGTCGAAAAAATTCGGGTTGTACCAGGTATGCGTATTGGGTAATGTTAAGGAATTTGAGGTTGCATTCGCAAGATTTATTTATCCGGTATCTTAAAAACAATTTGGATAAGTTTCATCTTTTAGAGCCTACAGCGGTAACCTATGGTTCGTTATGCGCGGTAAGAATGTGATGGGTTTCGGATCTTGGAATCAGTTTGGGTGGTGGCTGATATATTCTGAAATGGAGCGTTCATTGTGGGTCGTTATGGTTTGAATGGAAATTGTTAGATCGAGTTTGCAACTCCAAGGGAACTTATGGGTTCCAAGTAAATCAGTTTAATGGATGTGATAAGGAACGCCCGATTTTTTAGGTTTGTTATTAGTAGTCCTTGTGGTATCTCACCAGAGTCAGTCTTTCGATTAGTACAATGGATTGTGATGATAATGGTTACGCTTCAGAGAAATTCTAGGATTGTGATAAGGCTCCGTTCTGATCATTGGATGTTGGCAGATCTTGCTCTATGCGGTACTCGATGGTAAGTTCCTAGATAAGTGATTTGAATAGTTAAGAAGACTTAAGACTGACCAAGTGGGCTACGAGAAAGATAAGTTTCGATGAAATAGCTTAGAGTTTTCTGGAAAATTTAGGATTCTCTTTTGGGAAGAGCAAGTCATGGTTTCGGTTTGTATCGTGTACTTATAAGAAGTTGTGATTCCAGTAACGACTTGAAAAAAAAGGGTGAAACAAAAGGATTAGCTAGCTCAGAATATCTTACCAGTTTGAGATGTTTTATGATTTAGTTATGTCTAAAGGTTTGTGCTATTTGATTTATGTATATGAGATTTGTTGTTTGTTTTAGAGGCATGGTAATTGGGCCTTTTGGCTGAGTGTGAGCGGGTTGCGGTTTGGGTTGCTTCTTGTTGAAAGAGCTTCATGTTGGTTGTGATGTGATTTCCTTCGTTACCGTAAGATTCTCCTACTCTCGTTCTTTGCTCGAGGACAAGCGATTGTTTAATTGGTATTTGATGTAATGACCCGTTTTGTCATTATCATGATTCTTCCGTTTTTGCCCTTATTAACCCGTTCCTAAGTCTCGTTAGAACTATTTTAATTCGAGAAGATAGTTGGCATGACTTCCTAGGCATCATTTCGGGCTTTGGAATGTTTCCTACAAAAATTTGGCTTTAAGTGAAAATCATTTGATCGGGCGTTGACTTTTGGTTGAGCAGACTTTTTTTAGAAATTTGTCAATTTCGAGAGGTCTGGATGACCATTTGTGATTGATTGGTGAGTTCGGTTCCTAATGCACTCGGTTGTGTTTTGGGACTTGAGTTGGAAAGTTGATATTTAGGCCGTCGGGGGTTGACTTGGTCAACGAACCCTCCGTTGGAAATTCTGAGTCCACAAGTGCGTTCGTAGCGCATTTTTATTTATATCTGCATATTTGGTTTGTGTTCGGGAGGTTTCGGGATTGTTCCGGGTGTCGATTTCAAGTTTAGAAGACACCACAAAAATCTGGTGTCTGGTGACCGCTTTGGCTCCAAAGTGGTAGCGCGAAAGCGCGGCAGCACTGGCCGAAACACTGGAGCGGTCGTGCGGCAGCGCTGGCCGAACTGCTGGAGCGACCGACGGGCCAGATTTTCTATTTTGAAACTCTATAAAACCCTTCTTCCTCCCATTCTAAAAGTTACTTTTCCATAGCACCTTGGAGGCGACTTGAGGGGTTTATGGTTAGATTTCTCTTAGAAGTAAGTTCCCTAATCCTAATCTCTTCCATTTTCTTTCCTAAGTAAGAATCCATGCTAAAATTCCCTAGAAGCTTAAGATTAAAAGAGGGTTTATGGGGTTTTTCATAAAAGGGTTTTAAAAACATTTTGAATTCCTAAGTTATGGTTAAATGTTGTTGTTCATGCTAGATAATGTCATATCTAGGCTTGTTAATCATTAATCTTCTATTATATAGTTGCTTTTCATGAATTAAAGTTTGGGTTCTTAGATCCAAATTTGGGGGTTTTCATATTAATGATGATTTTGAGAATTAATTTAGTACTCCCATGATTAAAGTAATGGGTTTGACCTTTTGGTATTGAATTTGGTATTTTGGTCATAAAATTTCCATTTTGCCCTTGAGATCCGTTTTTGCTAAAATTAAGGGTTTGAAATTGAACCGAATAGAAAGTAGCCAATATGGGTATCATTATTCATGGTTTCTTACATAGAATTCTTATATGATTTTGTAAAGAAAGTTGTGGATTTGTCTTGTGATTATTAGAGGAAAGTTAATGATTTAAGGATCTTGATCTTATAATGAGCAGTTCATAAATTATGACTTGACTTAGTTTCTATCATGTTGATTCGTGAATTCTTTTACTGATATGCTTTATTAACCATTGTCGACCTATGATACTTACTCAGTACGCGTTGATTGTACTGATACTGCTCTTGCTACACCTTTTTTGGGTGTAGAGTGTTTCAGGTGATTGATTGCAACATGTTCGGAGATACGCGGTGCCTAATATGAAGGCCTCCTCCAATTTCATTTCGGGACGGAGGTTGGGTCTTATAGCGTTGTTGTAATCCATGTCATTCAGTCGGTCTTGTACTAGTCTAGACCAGGTAGTGGAAACTTGAAAAGAGTCTTTATTTATTTAACTGTTGTAAATATCTTCAATATTGAAATTTAGTAATTAATTGATTTCCGCTGTTAATCATACTTAGTTATTGGAATATTCAAATTGTTTTTACTTGATTAATGTGTTGTTGATTGAGGGTTCGCCTACCGAGAAGGGAAAGGTAGGTGCCCGCGTGACCCTAAATTGGGTCGTGATATAAGTCTCCACTCGCCACAAGTAACCTTGCTTTCCAATCTAGAACCAATAACCACTCTACTGGTAGAACCCACAAACCACTACCATATTGTCACGTCGAAGCCCAACTCTACTTCTCCCGACTGAATATGAAATCCATTCTCTTACCAAATGCAACCTTATTCTAACGAGCACACCAGCTACCAATTGCTTCCTTCCTAATAGTGGAGATTGATCTATCCAAATCCCCTTTCTTGTGCCTCCGTCCCACAGTGCAAAAGTACTCATAATAATATACCCTAAGAAATCTTACCTCGCTACACATTTTCCACAAAAGTAGTCCTTCATGTCCTTATCCTCAATTTCTCTTGTTTATTACACACGGTCACTATTCTTTTGCCCAAATACGATGATCCTTACCAAACTTACACTCGTCCCCGCATATCGACATCTCCTACCGTGCCGCTGATCAATCGTTGACCTGCAGTTGATACACTCATGCCACGCACACCATCATAATGCCTTACGATGTTGAAACCTTTCCCAAAACCAAACATATCATCGAACAAATCACTCTTGTTAAGCCACAAGTGCACTTCTGCCTCTTCTGACCAACCCAACGCTGAAAACAAGGAGGTCAGGTGATCTTTTGTACTATCTCTCCCATTTCTCAAGAAAGCCCCATAATGAACGAGGCTTAACCCCTATCCCACACAACTGAAATCTCAAGTCATAGCTGGAAACTGAACCTGGATCACGCACCTACATCATAATAATACACCTCTCACTTTACCGTGCCACGTCATATTAAATCGCTCGCATAAGAAATTAGAGACGATTTCTCACCATCTGCAGGAAAATAAGACAAGAAAATTCAGATACCAATTGCAATCGACTAGATACCAATTTGAATGAAATAGCACGAAAGAATGAAAGAGTTGGAAGTTTCCTAAATGTCCTATAGCCTCTCGCAGATAAGTTCGGAGGTCATCGTACCGATCTGCAAGACTCTACTGGACATGCTCTTGCACTTGTAACACCGGTAACATAGGGTTTTGACACTAACTTGTCATGACCCAATTCGTGAATCGTGATAGCACCTACGATGACCCCCTAAGTAGGGAAACTATTCCCAAATCATTTTGGTCATTTATAAGAATTATGCGGAAATAAACAATGATTTAGCCAACAGATTCAAATCATATGAGTAATAAGTGCGGAAGAAATATGGTCTGGACTAGGACAAGAATCTGATGGGAAGTACAAATCTAAAGTGTTAATACTGTCTCAAGAATACAAAGTAGACAGTTAAATACAAGAAGAGTCTCCGAGTGCGGATCTAGCCCAAAGCTCACCCCGGAAGCACTATCACGTAGACTCGGATCACTCTCGACTATGGGAACTGGATCTAGTAACAGACTGTACACTCAAAAGAAGAGTACAACAAGAGTAGCATCAATACAAATAACACGTACTGAGTAAGCATCATAGGCCAACTAGATTAGTTCACGCATATAAGAATAAAATCAACAAGATAAGCAGATAGCCACATATTACCCAAACCAGGGTCACAAAATTTCCCAAAATCAAATCACAACCTAAGATGAAGCTTCTAAGCCATAAGTCTGCCGAATGTCAATAATCTCACACGATAATCACAAATCCAAGTTCTAAACCTTGGCAGAGTCACTACTCCTCAATCTAACCCAGTCCATAATCCGATCTATATCACCACAATGATACGAACGAACCATACCAAATCAGATGTGAAGAGCCATATAATGATGCAGAATAAAATTTAATGATGTACAATGCAATGCACTGGCCCAAATACCTCAAACCAGCAAACACACGCTAAAGGCATTGTTCGCACAATAGTTATGACCCATGGGGGACCCGCGAAGTCCATGTACCCCTCGCTCAGGAACATACCTTGGATCACAAGTCCACTCGCTCCAGAACAGACCTTGGATCATGAGTTCACAAATAGGCCACATCTTCACCACTTGTAAAATATGTCTTATATATATATATATTAAGATAGGCCACATCCTCACCCTCTGTCAAATGTACTGTCACGACCCAACCCACGGGTCGTGCGGGCACCTAGCATATGACAAAACTAGTAGGCGAACCCTTACTAATGAAACCCAACACTTAAAAACATGTGACAATCATCCTTAAAAATAATAAAATTTAAAATAGACATTTATTACAGACTCGTTTCAGTATGCATAAATCCGCAATAAAACCCCGGGATCTAGTCTAGACGAGTACAAGAGATCCTAAAATACAAAAAGACCAATAAATGACACAGCCTCCGCCGGGAGTGAGATAGGCGGAGTTGTAGGAGAATATACGATAGATCCATGCGGCGAAACTTCAGCTAAAACCTGTAACACATCTACACCCAAAAAGGGCGTAGCAAGAGTAGTATCAGTACACCACACGTACTGGTAAGCATCATAGGTCGACTAAGATTAGTTCACGCAATACAACATAAAGTTAATAAGATAAGCAGATAAGTCAATGAACCTCAAGATTCTAGATAAAGACCATTACCACACCGCCCCCTTACCTCTTTACTCTCGAAGCTCGCTTCTTTTATTCCCCAACCATAAGGTATTCTACTAAATCACAACCTAGTAACTCTCGCGTTCACATTCGTCGTATATTTTACTTTTACCCTTATTGTTTAAAGAGTTCACCTACTCACCTTACTACTGTGATACGATGTATCTAGGGAAATAAATCAGTATCTGACGACCAACACTACACTTACCTTGTGTAACCCCCCCCCCCTCCCCACCAGACTCTCAACAATACACACGGATTAAATGAACAATATTAACGACCGTGACACACATATGTATAACAATAAATCATGAGATGCAGTGCAATGAAAATGTGATGCAAGGACCAACACGTTGTACATACACCCTATCTGATGTCTTTGCTCAGTTGCCATGACCTGCAGGGGACCCATAGTGTCCATGTACCACTCGTTCCGGAATACTCATCCGTCCCGAGCACAAACCTCTGCCCGGAACGAACCTCGATCATGGATTTCAATTCGTATACATTTATGTAATTCAAGTACTCGATCCCACGGCCACAATGCTGGATAACACAATACAATACTCAGCCTTCCCTATTACCTGTATTCTCGCATGAACAAGGCAGTTGCAATGCACGAGACTACATGACAAATCAATCATGATCCCAGCCCTTGATGGGCGTAATGTAAACCCAGCTCGATATAATTCAATTAATACAACATTCTAATCTCAAGGAAACAACCATATGAACGTTCAACAATAAGATATACACACGGAATTCACCCCCTTCTAGGGTTGCATCAAGTGAATATGAGGTATCTCCGTAGCGACAACATCACTTTCTACTAAACTAAGTCATTATTATCATAGCCCTAATTATACCCTATTTTAATCACATTACAAGTCCATCCCTCCAAAATCCGTGTCCGAAGACTTAAGCTTGCATTCTCCCGTCAACTCTATGCGTATATATGATTAGCTAATCAAAGTCTAACTAAAGTAAACTGTAACCTACCTTTTTGGCGAACAGATATATGATTCTCCATGAATTGCTCGTATTTTTAGCCTCCATCCTAATTCATGAGCGAATATTATTCGTAGGGAATGGTGGAAAAGGGATTAGAAGGGTTTTCCTTTTCTTGGGGCCATGGTTTTTTTTCATGAGGAACCCTAGGAGCAGCCCTTGAGAGTCCTCTGTTGAAAAAGGAGAGAAAAATAGACAAAGTACAAAAACCGGACGGGTTGTTACATGTACCTTTTGTACATATATTGTATGCAAGATGAGTATTCAAAATATCGTTCAAGTCTAGAACCCCAAGATGAAACATCAACTCAAAAGTAAGCATGATAAATCAATGAAATCAAATGCCAATGAAAGTGCAAGTCACAATGCCGTAAGCCATATCAGGACTTAGATAAATCAGTTCAATAATGGACTGAATCATACAAACCATCTCAATCAACATAAAGGGTCTATGATACCCTTTACTGCCAAATACAGCAAGTATACCTCACAACTAAGTCTTATGTCCCAAAGTGCTCCATTTTCTATTTTATCATCATCAATACCCAGTTATAATTCGATATCAATATACATGAGAAGTGAGAATGTATGCCATGCACGATACCATCATCAACAGTAAATCATAATCAAGATTTCAACCATGTATTATCATAATTGTACAACACGATTCAGGCCTAATCTCATTATCCTTCATATCGCTGATGATATATGACACAACGAGAGAGAATGAGTGCAACACGTATCACAACACATCAATTAAGGCAACAAGCCTAAACACAATAACAGGGTAACAAGACAATATCAACCTACCTAATAGAATATCATCCCAAATCACCACAGTACGAATACAAATACACCATCACAATGCGTAAATAACGGCGACAAGCCCACATAATTAGAAGTAATACCAACCTAAGTAATATCCAACCATACATCACATCTGAAGACCTAGTCATGCTTTCTCCCGTCAATTCTACACAATATATACGTTTTTCTAATCAAAGTCTAACTAAGGTAAGCCGTAACCTACCTGGAATGCCGAACAGGAACCTCGAACAATCAAACTTTTGCCTTGCCTTTTTGTTGCGCCTCCAAATACTCAAAGTCTATTCATATTCGAATTCTATATTAGAAATCAAGAAGAACAACACCCATATTGCTATACTTATCGTTTAGGTCAAATCCAACCATGGAGAAAGGGGGAAACGGGCCCACAAGGGTATAACAGTCATTTTGAAAGTGAAATACGCAACTCACGCTCTAGATGATCAAAACCTATTATTCAATTGCTAAATTATCTCAAGATTAGGCCAAATTCGGAATTAAAGTGAAACCCCCAATTTTGGGTATGAACCCTAACTTTCCTATACTCAAATTAATCACTAACAATGGAAGATTAAAGCCTATTGATAAAGAATCAATCAAATTCTGTTATTAAACTAGTCAATTTCACAATCAATTTCTATTTAGGAAGTCTAGAAGTCATTTCAGGAATTTATCATAAAAACTCCACTTCCCTCTTTGATTCTAAAGGTTTCTAGCATGATTTAAAGATTAAGGATGATAGATGGAAGATAATTTATGAAGTCTAATGGTTGGAAAACTTACCACAAGAGGATTTAGTACAAGAGCTATTCAATTCGCCCAAAGTATGCTTTGAGAGTTGTTGACACCTAATTTTCACCTCATAAGGTGCGTATTTTAATTTTCAAAATTCCCAAGTCCAAAACGGAGTAAGGATACACCCTTAAAAATTAAAATTTCAAAAATCCCGAGAAAATTGGAAAATATTGACATTTATTATTATTTCATAAAAATTGACAATTACAAGAAAATTACGAGTTATTTAAATATGATTTGAAAAGAAGATATGTATCCCGCTCTGTCTAACTCGAAAAAACTGTTAATTAAGACGACGTATGAATTACGGCTCATTTTGACTGCATTTTCACATTTTTAAATATTGCTCGGAACTATGTCAATATTAGGTTCGTTTTAAACCTTGCAATTTAATTTTACGAGTTTTAATTTTTATTTATCCTAAATAATTAATATATTTAGCTGTATATACATTTATAATATATAGTCTATTAAATAGAGTGGGGGTTCATTTTGTATTTTTTCAAATGTAAAGGGAGGGGAAATAAACTTCCACACCCCTCACTCTTTCATTTTTCACCCCGACCTCTCCTCTCCTCATTCTCAGGCGATTTTTTTGTTTCGATGGCCAATTTAGGCCAATCCACGGCTGCTCTTCGTCGGATTTTTGAGGGGGTTTGTTTCCTGTAACGAGTTCTCGTGATTTTCGGGTCTATTTTCATTCGATTTATATTTTTATACCTAATTGAGGATGTTACCCTAGTTTTATTCGTGTTATGGTTGCCATGGACATAGCACTGAGCTCTTTGCCATCTTGTGCCCCATAATACTCAATGAAGAAACCTAAGGGGGAATTTCCTAGGTGGATTCACGGTTGGGTATGATTTTGGGGATTCTATCTTATTTTGTATGATTGTACTGTAGAATGTGCTAATTTTTGTTTTATTTGTGACAAGGTGTACTATCCTAGTATTTTCTATTTTTATTGGATTTTTATGTGGATTTTAGGGTACAATCTGTTATATTTTTGTTGTATTATGCGATTTATGTTAAATTCTGATTTGATATGGTACGAATTAGTACAATTTGCTGAAAATTTATTTGTCCTTTACTGAATTTTGAAATTGTTTGAACTCGGGTTTTAAGAATTGGGGGGGGGGGGGGGGGGAATTCGGTTATTAGCCTGAAATTCTTTCCATTTTTATTGCTAAACCCTATTTTTTGTGCTATAAATAGAAGGACGTGTTGTCATTTAAGGAGGAATGTTTTTTGAAGAGCTTTCTTCTGGAAAATATTCTGAGCGTTTAAAATTTTCACTAAGTATTTAAACCTCTCATTATCAATACACTACCTCTATACCATCAATATATCCAAACATATTACCAATATACTATATAAAATACTACAAATACAATATAATACATATACTTATATTACTCTCCAAATACCTATACTATACTAAAAATTCAAGAACAAAGGTTGTTTTTAAAGGATCTTGGGTGTTGGTGTTGAAGTTGTGATCCAATTCCTCCCATTAGATCTGTAGGTTGTCCCATAAAAAGGTAATGTTCTTACCCTATACTATTTCATTCATATTCTAGTTGATTTATGTGTATTGATATGTTTATAACTATTTAAGATCACTTTGGTTACTGTTTTATGCAACTTTAAGGTTGTTTACTGAGTTATAATGCTAATAAAATGAAGTTCAAAAGATTTTAAGTGCTAACTAATAAGTAGTAGGTTTAAAATAAGGCTGAAAATCAAGTGGGATGTTAGTTTTGGTTCTTGGTTACTGTTACATTGACTAGTTTAACATTCTGAGGCTTTATCTTCCATTTTGCTTGTTTGGCTATTGTTTTGAGATTCTGGGGATCTTTAGTCTTTGAGACTATTTTAGTTCATTTGAGTTTGTTAATCTTGGATGCCATGATTTTAAGAAAGGTACAGGTTACTGATGGCTTGTCTTATAGTTGGTTGCCAATGATTTTGTCTAAAACATTTTTGAAAACTTAAAAAGTGAGACTGTGTTCTTGTGTTCATTGTTAATAGCTGAAAGCTAGTCTAAATGATGTCTTAAAATGATGCAAACACATTTTTGAAACAGTTAAATAACTTTCAGATCAGAACTGGTTAAAAAATGGAACTTGAGTCTATGATTTTTCTTCGGGTTAGCCTGTTTGTGTATATGTTTGGAGTCTTAGAGGAATGTTACATGTCCTGATCTTGTATGGTCCTTTTGAATTGATTTTGAGCAAAAACATAACTTTAAAAACTGAAATGTGTTGCTTTTTTTGTATACTTTTCACATTGAGTTAGACTAGAGGATATTTGAGTCTCTGTAGGCTTATTTTATTTGTGTTTGGGCTTGTTTTCATCCTTTAAAGACTTAGTTCTTTTCAAATTTTGCAAGAAATAGTTTTCAAACGACCTGCCAATCTGTAAATCTTCTAAAACTTGAACCTCTGATTCTCCTATCTTAACCGAATAATTGTTAAGACTATAGAAGGGATTTGTGTGTTCTTGTGTCTGCCTTGCCTCACCTACATACATTTATCACTTCTAAATCTTGCTTAAGCCTTAAAAGAAGTAGAAATGAACCTGTTAATTTGCCTTTTTGTATTTTGAGATGGCCAAGTATGACTTAGAGCCTCTAAAAAGTAAAAATCTGTTTAAAAAGATAGGAACTTGATGGACTTATAGCTTGTCATGTTTGTTTCTGGATTAGTATGTGCCTTGTTTGGTATTGTATGCATGCAAATCACCTACTTTAGGAACTGTTAGAGGGAATAAATAAAAGAAAGTAGGAGAACCTGTTTTCTTGTTTAAGAAAGTGAAGATTGGAAAGCTAGGCTAGAATCTTTGGGACTATGGTTGTGTTTGTGACCCTTCTGTGACTTATCCTCTCTTTCAAACTTGTTTGATTGCCTAGGCTACTGTGTCATGTGCTCTGTAAGCTTACTCTGATTAGGTAGTCTTGGAATATCCTTTGTTTTCCTAACCATATAGAATTTAAAGTTAAAGAAAGCTAAAATTTAACCTTAAAAGGAAGTCTGAAACTAAGTATAGTAAATATTCAGGTCTTTCCTTCCTTCTTTTCCTATGTCTGATCCTGTAACTTACATATCTGGTTCTTTATACACTGTTTGCCTATACTGCTCATGAATACATCATTGTTTCAGCCTAGGACAGTATCATGAACCCATTATGGCCATAGTTTAGGACTCTTTGGACCTATATTTGCTCCTATACAAGCTTCATATCGTTCGTGACTTGCTATGACTGCAGTTTGAGACATATCTGTACCTAGGATAAGCTTCATGTTCTTTCAGCTGCCTGTGAATTTACTGATCCTGTCTTGACTACCCTTTATGGCCTATAAAGGCCCTTCTTGATCCTACATTTGTGTTTGGACCTATCTATTTTATTCTGGGATTGAAACTAAGTTAAACCATCATTTTAAAATTCTGTAGATGTTCCTATGAGACTATTTATAGATTAAAGTAATCCTTGAATATTAATTGAGACCTCTATGATCAAATGATATAACTTAGACTAGGGTTTAGGGACTAGGAAATATTGAGGGACTTCCATTATGAATCTGCTTAATACCTAGACTTATTTAAGTTAAAACTGGCATAAGAATGAGTTTAAACTTGCCTCTGCAACTTCTGGTAAAAAGGGGGATTGGGCTAGAGAAATGGTTTTCTAGCACTGGATTTAGTTTCTTCTTGGTTAAAAAGGAACTTTAGAGTAGACCATTCATTGCCCTATTTTTTATTAACTACTGATTTTCCTAAAAAGAACTAGAAACCAAGATCTTAAGCATGTTGATTGTGGCCTTTGCCTTGCCTTGCCTCCTTTACGTCTTAATCCTGTGTTGCCTTGTCTTCCTTAATCCACCAATGTTGTTGCTATTTGTTTTCCATCTTGAAACTTGTCATGCTCTTCTTGACTATTCTATTGTTGTCTTATGAGTTTTAACACCTGTTGTGCCTTGCACTACTTTTCTTTGCATTGCTTGAACTCTGTAGAATTTTAATTGTCTCTGAGATTAGTCATGAGACCCTAGACTTAAGATTAAGTAAACTGCACTGGTTCTTCTAAGTATTGTTGAATCACTGATTGTTTCTGTTAGTTTCTTATGAAATTTTGAGTCTATTAAAACAAATTAGAAATTTAAGATTAGCTAAAAAATGAGATGTTGAGAATTTTTGTTACAGTTTTGGTCCTTCTTGAAGTGGGGATTAATTGAGAATAGTATATATTGGGTATATTTGAGGGTATACAAATTTCGATTTGCCCTCCATTAGGTGGAAGAGGGTATGCCCTTCATGGGGTTTTGCTCTTTGTCCTAGTAGGTGTATTGGTGGTATATCATGTATATCACAGCTTGACACTTAGAAACTTTTAGAAGAAGTTAGCTTTGGGCCACAATTCTAGGCCTGTACCTTGTGCTCCTGAACTTGGGCCATCCTTATTTGTTTAAATTCTGCCTTTGCAATTCATAGTTATATGGGCTTGGCCCAAATCTGATGTAATTCATTTTTTTGGCTATGTAATAATTATTGTAGGCTTTAATGTGTGTACTTAGTTTAATTTATAAGTGTATTCTAACGTCCTGTATACCCATTTGTATCCTTGACCATCAAACCCGTTGGTGGGGCCCACTAACATATCTAGATCGAGTCTACCCAACCTTGGAGCAAAATGGATCATACGTATTTTGGACCCGAGGCGAACCCGATTGCATAACCTATTCCTATTGGGCTTGGTCGGCCCAATTCCTTATCTCTATTACTTATGTATTCAATTTGTGCATTTATTTTCTTGTTGGAACCCTTTAAAAATTGTCACGAATTAGAATCGCCAAAAAACCATTTTTTAAATACAAAACTGATTTTTTACAAATACTAGCATGCAATTTTTTTTTTTTTTTTGAGACTAAAATGCCTACTTATGAATAAAAATGGACATTTCCTTTAAATGAAAGGCAAAATACATCAAAACACCCCTAAACTATACCCAAAATGTCGATATCACACTCAAACTATACAGACGACCCATTACACACCTAATATATTTTAAAGTGCTATTTATTACCCCTTAGAGGCTGATGTGGCGAAAATAAAAATTATAATTCAAAAATAGGCAAGTGAAGTCAAAATTAAAATAAAAATGATTTTTAAATTATTCCTCCACCACTACTACCCCCAACCCCAACCCCACGCACCCCACCCCCTTCTTTTCTCCTCTACGCCCTCGACCCCCCTCTTTCTCATCTTCATCTTTTTCCATTCCCACCCTCACTGCCTTCCGCCTCCCCGGTCGTTGCCGCCCCCCGCCCCCCTCTTTCTCATCTTTCTCTTTTCCTCCACACCCCCCGTCACTGCTCCCTTCCACGTTACCCCACTCCCTCTTCTCCTCCACTTTCACGCCACCCCCGCCCCAACGCCTACCACCACCCCCACCGGATAAACTGAATTAAGGAACAAATCATCCAATTCCTCGACAAATTCGTCCCACTTACACTCAAATTCGTCCAAGTTTAAGAAACAATATGTAACTACAATGAAGAAAGTGCACGAATTGCCCTTCAAATAGACTTTTAATAACAATGAAATAATTGCACGAACTGCCCTTCAAATGGATTGCATAATTTTTCTTCATTGTTGTTAAACAATGAAGAAATTGCACGAACAGTCCTTCAAATGGACTGGATAATTCTTCTTCATTGTTGTTAAACAATGAAGAAATTGCACGAATTTCCCTTTAAAGGGACTGGAGAAATTTTCTTCATTGTTATTAAACAATGAAGAAATTGCACGAACTGCCCTTCAAATGGACTGGAGAAATTGAAATTGCACGAACTGCCCTACAAATGGACGTTTAAAAGAGATTTGGGTGATGTTAGTGATGGGGTAGTGGTTGAGGGGTTAGTGATGAAGAAGAAGAAGAAGGGTGGCGGGGGGGGGGGGGGGTGAGGGGTTATTAATATTTTACAATAAAGGAAAAATAAATTAACTAAAAGAAAAGAAAAATAATTTAAAATTTAAAATTTCAAAGAAATCTGATTTGGCGCTGACGTGGCAGGCGAGTGTATTACACTTTCCATTATGCAAGTGGTCATCAGTTTGCAGGGGGTAAATAATTTCAGTTTTTAGATGTTCAGGTGTGTAATAGGTCGCCCGTATAGTTTAGGTGCGATATCGACATTTTAGGTATAGTTTAAGGGTGATTTGATGTATTTTGCCTTAAATGAAAACATAATTTTTGGACAAAAAATGGACTTGACTAATTTTATAGACTTCAGACAAAACATGACTGTGGACAGTGTATATGTGGACATTTTGGACGAATTATAGACTTAAACTTTTTTTTTTTTGAATTAATTTGGACTAAAATACTAAAAAATCTATAAATATAAAAAATAGTTAAAATATGGATAATAATAGTATGCCAAAAATGATTTTATGAAACTTAAAACTAAAAAAACCTTTTTCTAAACTCGGGTGGGCTTACGTAGTGTTCTACTTAGGTTAACGCCTTCAGGTTTTAACCTAGGTGTTCTAGTCTGAAACCCATAACAGCTAATTTTGGGCAAAACTCTACTGTTTTTATTTCTTGAAAATGAGTAGTTTTTGCATAAATGACTAACCTTTATTTGCAGAAATATAAAACAAAAGCAGTTTTTATCAAAAATAATTTATATCTACAAGGCATACTATCAGAACCCGTAGGTCAATCGTATTTTACGGATCCTTAATACGGGGGTGCCTAACACCTTCCTCGGGGATCACCAGAACCCTTACCCATACTTTGGTATAGATTAGTTTCTTTTAAAATTAGCTGTTTTAAAAGAACCCTTTCGAACTGATTTTCCTAACTTACCTATAAGTTAGGTGGCGACTCTAAAATGATGTCCATTTAGAGCACCATCCACGTAGAAGTATATTTTTTCCTTTTTTCTGGTACGATTGACAACCGTACTTCCCCGGGACACTTTCCTTTTTTAAATGGGGCAAGTGAAAATACGAATCGGAAAAGTACGACCCGCTACAGATGGCGTCTCCGCTGGGGAAAATTTAAGATTCTAACCATAAGGGTTCCAATAATTTATGTGTTTTGTATGATATAAATTGTTTAAGTGATATAAACTGCTTATGATATAACAAGTGTTCTGTCTTGCAGATGTCTTCTGAAGTGTAGTTTGATATGACTGTGGGTCCACCACCAGGATTAGTGATGTGGTGGGAAGGTTTGACTAATGATAAAAAAACAGAGATAAAAGGTTGTGTAGGACATCTACCTCCATTGATGAGTATGACTGGGGATCCGAGTTTGCTGGAGATTATTACTGGTTATTAGGATAACGATAGAATGGTGTTCAGATTTGGGAAAATAGAGATGACTCCCACTTTAGAAGAAATTAGAGATGTCTTGGAAAGCGTGGGAAGCGCAAATAGATCCAAAAAGAAGTTAGCCCGAAATATCCTTATCCCTCACAAACCTACTCAAAAAGAAATCAAAGACATGTTTGCCGTCAACAAAGCTGAGTGGGCGCAGGGGCCCACAATAGTCTTTAGGGAGTTGTATGGGCGGTATTCATCCAAACAAGGGTATGAAAACCACATCTTGGAGTTTTCTTCATTCCAATCATGGGAAGACAACCATACATTAGCCTTCATTACTTGTCTGCTAGGAACCATGGTATTTCTACTAAATTCTTCCCTAGCCATAGACACTAGGGTTGCTTTTGTTGCCCATGCTGTCCTTAGGGGTGTTACAACAATCGGGAATACCAAATATTTTGATATCATCCCTATCATCTTGTTAGACATATACCGAGTTTTAGGAAAGTGTCACAACCACTATTACTACTGCTAGGGTTGTAACCTCCTAGTCCAGTGGTGGATACTTAAGCATTTGGATAAGGATGGTTTACCCTCTCGCCGAGATCCGGCCCGGAGAGAGGATGACTTGAGCGTCACTAGTGTACCTTGTAGGGTTCAAGACAAAATAGGATGGGCTCACATCTTCTCCAGATTAAGAGAAAAGCACATTAGGTGGAGAGTGCCTGATTTCTACTCCCAGACTGTTTGCGTTAAGAGCCGTAGGCATTCTTACTTACCACTTATGGGCATTAGGGGGATCAGACCCTACACACCTTTGAGGGTACTCAGACAGTTCGGTATGAGAGAGTTCATCCCAAATGTGGGAGATATGGGAGAGTTTGTACGAGATTACGAAAAAGGTCATATCGAGGGTATAAAGGATGCCAGGAAAGATTGGAAGAATGTGATAAGGGAAGATAAGTTGGACGCGGATCCAAACAATCCAAGTCATGACGAAGATTACTATGAGTGGCTTGAAGCTGAGTTAGCAGGTACTGACACTCCAGGCCCATACCTTTACAAATTTCCCATGGATAGGGAAGCCACGAAGGCAACTCAAGTTAGAAGAATGAAACGATGAGCAGAAGAAAGGGCAGCAAATTATCAAGCAAAAACAGAATATGATCAAGATATGATTAAGAGTTTGACAGACGAGGCGGATGCCTCATTGAAGAGTTTAGAATCGCTTGATACATTTGTTAAAGGAGCCATAGATATAAGGACATCGTTGACTGATGTTCAGAGGAGTCAGTGGATCGGGACAGCATTTATGCCAGCCCACGTAGCCATTCAGACTGCCCTTCGAAGGGCCAAGAAGGCACGGACTGAGAGAGAGCAGATTGTGATCCGATGAGTGGACTTCTTTTGATATTTTTGCATTTTTTTATTCTAGAGTTTTGTAATCCCACTTCGGAAAGATATTATTAATGAAAAGCACTGGGATTTTTATTTTTGGGAACAATAAATTTCTTTTACATATGACACAATTTTACTTCATGCGTTAGTAGCCTTGGAGTAACGAGGTATAAGAAAACGAATTATATATTATCTAAAGTGCTTGTTTGATATAACTGCTTGGTGTGAAACTCATATATATATATTATTGAAACTCTTGATTGGTCCACATTCCGGACACTACCTAAATAAAATACCAAGAAAGCAACCCCTAAAACTAAATTTAGCTCCACTTTTAAAAGGTTGATTTGCTAATATGAAATGGAGACTCCAGACAGCATGAGTGCGACTTCTCCTTACGTCAACCTAGTTAGTGACGATCAGAACATGGAAGCTACAAGTAAGAAAAATCGACAGTGGGACGATAGTGTAGCCCTAGCTACTGATAGAATGAAATAAGTTGTCCAAACCACGAGGGCGACCAATGAGAAGATGAAAGGAGTTGAAACTCTCCTAGCTTATGTTGAGGAGCTAACTAACCAACACCCTACCAATCGGGTAAAATGGGGGAAGGCGCCTGAAGAGCCACTTAGGAGTTATGTCCCACTCAGTCACAAGAAGGGCTTGACCCCATACCTTACGGAGATGACGAACTACTTATCCCCAATTTGAAAGTCTATGGAGACCTGCGCGAATCTCAGCTCGAGGAACCTCCGGTTTCATGCACAATTGTTCTCAAGGACACAAGATCGCATAATTAGGGTACGCCGGTGGAAATGTCCAAATATGAACTCTTAGAGACTTTAGGGAGTTTTGGAGTGTACGCACAAAGCCCAAATTTGTTGCCGCCGTGTGCTCCATCCATGATCTACAAAATATGCCTATACCACCGAAGTCAGTCGGGGCATACAGCCAATGAGTGTGGAGCACTGGAAAGGAAGTTCATCCAATGGATTGACCAAGGGAGAATTAGCCAACTATGGGGGCCCCACTCTTTTCTGACCTATGACCAAGGAAAAAATAATCCAGAAAAGATATCGAGGGTTAGGTTCTGGAGAAGCGACTTCTCCAAATTTGAGGAGTAATATGCCAGGATTCACTCCCTACTGCGAGTGTGAAGAAGATGAGAGCAGTGCCGCAAACCTATCAGGGTCGCCCAGGACCTCCAAGAGAAAGGGTTTGCGTATTTCACCATGGTCGCCCTGGCCACAACATTGAAGAATGTGTAGATTTCAAGCTGGAATTAGAACGCCTCGTGAATGAGGGCCACGTTTGGATTGTCGCAAGAAGACAAGGATAGAAGATGAAGATGAGAAGACAATGGAAAGTTGCCTAGCATTAGTTGGGTAGAAAAATCTAAGCATTCTTTTATTGCTTTCAATTAAGAGTAATATCCCTTTCCCTTTTATGCAAACGGAACCACGCCTACCTGATGTCCCGTTGGGGATACGTAGGAAGCCTACATAAGGCCTGGTCAGGGTAGAAAACTAAGTTTCGGGTAGCATAGGAAAAAACCTTTTCTGTGTATTCCTGAACTACGGACGGACCTGATTTCCCTTTAGTGGGTACATAGGCAGTCTATTTAAGACTCGGTCCTTTTATCATAAAAATTATAAATCCCCCTTAATACAGGATGGGTAGAAGCAAATCAACCATGAAGACCACTTACCGAAAAAATCAGCGTCCCTAAAAACACAAAACGACCAAAATACCCACGGAATGTAAATCAATCAAGAGTTGAAATAGGATATACGAATCGATGTGCTATAAACTGCGAACAATATGATATTTTGTATTTTTGTGCCTAAACTAACACTAACTTGGGAGCCTTTGAGTTATTTTCTCTTATAGATAGGAGCCGATTCGCTGGCACCAATTGCTCGATCAAAAGCTGCTGCAGTGTCCTTAAACCCTCCATAAGAAGAAAACATGCCTGAGGCTCCGCCACCAAACAACAACCAGAACATAACTGCCTTAGTCGAGGGTACCCCAACAGCTGACATAGCTGGAATGCCTTTGGAAGAGGCCGTTAACCTGCTAATGAGGCAATTGGCTGAAGCTAGAGAAGAAGCAGCCCGCTTGAGGGCTAAAAAGGAAAATGCTACTAATACTGAGGCTAGAAGGCCTGCACCCATTTTCCCAAATTTGGACTTACCAATCCCTGACCATTTCCCAAAAACTCAGACCGGGGCTACTTTCCAAACTCCACTGCGCCGAAACACCACCTATGAGGGTAATTCCTCCTACCAAACACCAGTTTTACAAATACTTGCTGACGCTACAACATCTCACAATACAAACGCTTATCAAACTCCTCGGGTAACGGGAACTCCTACAATCTACCCCGTGAAACCAAATGTTACTTTTTAAGACCATATCACCCATATTGACTCTTCGCCAGAACTGGAGATATGGAAATGTTCTTTGAGACGAGAATAGATGAAATCGAGAAGGAGATGGGGAAGAAAATTGTTGAACTAGAACATGGCTCTAAAAAGAAAGAGGGGCTAAGATACTCTAATTTATGCATACATCTGGACTTGGGTTTACCAGAAGGTTTCAAAATTCCTAAATTTGACCATTTCTATAGGTTGGGCAATCCCAGGGCCCACTTGAGAGCTTATTGCGACCAGTTGGTCGGGAGTGGTGGAAACCTAAGCTTTGCTCATGAAATTATTCAGTCGAAGTCTGTTAGGGACAACTATGGAGTGGTTCATCTCACTAGACATCAATCAATGGAAGACATGGGAGGAGATGGCAAGTTCATTCATGGAGAAATTTTGCTTCAATGTGGAAAATGTGCCCGATCACTTCTCATTGGAGAAAAACCTTCAGAAATTGACTGAAACCTATAGAGAATATGCCAGTAGTTGGAGAGATGAGGCAGCGCGTGTGCTACCACTTATGACAGAAGTTGAGCGCTACATTTATACGGTACCAAGAAGCTGATTGTTTTGACAAAATGATAACTATGAAAGGGAGCTCCTTTGCAGATTTAGTCGCCGTTGGGGAAAACATCGAAGATGGCCTCAAGACCAGCAGGATTGTCAGTATATTAAATAGATCAGGTGCATCTAGCACCACGAGTGGAAAAAAGAAGAAAGAAGATGTAGCTTCAGTTTCTAAAGCTACTGGCCCAAAAAGCCGAGGAAAAGAGATAACCCACAAAAATCAAGACAACTACCAATCGCCTCCACCAACCAGCTATATAACCACTTTACCCCAAGATAGCCCGATGTTTGTGTGCTACGCACAACTTGGATACCAAGTTCCACAACCAAATTACCAAATACCAGCACCTAGCAACCAAATTATTAAATGGCAGCACCTAATAACCAGACTCCACAAAACCAGACTTTCCAAAACCAGCCTCCACTAGCAAACTATGAGGCGCCCCAAAAGAAGCCTCCGAGAGTATTCACTCATTTACCAGAATCAAGGGCTACTTTGTTTTCCAAACTAAGATACGCCGGCAGAATGAATGTTGTTCCACCAAAACCTGCTAACCCTAAGGATCGATGGTAAAGGCCAGATTTCACTTACGCCTATCATTCTAAGCAAGTTGGCCATACTACTGAATATTGCATAAACTTAAGGCACAAGCTACAAGATATGCTTGATAATCATGAGCTTATTCTGGAGCCAACACCTCCAAATGTGGACACAAATCCTCTCCCGAAGCATGGAGGGAATCAAATTCACATGATAGAAAGAGGTGATGAATGGGAAGAGAGCCCTGCGATCATTTGTCTAGATATTTAAGGGTTGGAAAGCACCATCGCCTCGTTGTCCTTACAAGAGATAAAAAAAGTGTTATACCCCATGACAAGGAAATCTGAGATGTCCCAGTCATCTGCTGTACCCAAGAAAGAGCCCTTCGTGCTCAAATATCCCTCAACGGTCGTCAAATTCAGAACGAGTCATTCGTACTCAAAACATCAAGGCCAGTTGAGAATGCACCTTTTGTGATCAAACCACCGCACCTGACGATGGTCAATAAAGGAAAAGAGATAGCCGCTGTGGTTCAAGGTATGGCCATGTCTGGAAGGTGGTATGCTCCAGAAGAGCCTATACTCGAAGCGCCATGTCGCGAAAACCTTCAGAAAAGACCAATCACTAAAGTTGAAGCTGAAAAGTTTTGGAGGCAAATGCCAGTCAAAGATTATTCGATGATTGAGCACATGCATAAGACTCCTGCCAGGATATCAGTAATGTCATTACTACTCAGTTCGTCCCAACATCGCTTAACCTTAATGAAAGCTTTGGATGAAGTCCAAGTACCCGCCGGCACTACAAGAGAAACATTGGCCGAGATTGTAGGGTATGTTGTACGAGCGCATAGGCTATCATTTTCTAATGATGAATTACCAAGAGAGGGTAGGACCCACAACAAGGCCATACACATAACAATCAAATGTTGCAATAAGATTATCCCTCAAGTGTTGATTCATGGAGGGCCAGGGTTGAATGTATGCCCTGTGATGACTTTGAAACAGCTTGGATGTGAAGTTTGCAAAATCCGCCAGAGTCGAACAAATGTAAAATCTTATGATGACGCAACCAGTGATCAAATTGGAGAAATAGATCTGCACATTCAAATAGGTCCCGCAGAGTTCGCTGTGGAGTTTGTTATCATGGATATCAAAACAAGTTATAATTTATTGTTGGGACGACTATGGTTGCACGCTGCTGGGGTTGTGGCGTCTTCATTGCATTAATCTCTCAAATTCATCTA
Organism: Lycium barbarum; assembly: GCF_019175385.1. Lineage (NCBI taxonomy): Eukaryota > Viridiplantae > Streptophyta > Magnoliopsida > Solanales > Solanaceae > Lycium > Lycium barbarum. The sequence continues at coordinate 109,152,737 of NC_083347.1, read as the reverse complement.
GGATGATCAAGAAGTCATAATCCATAATAAAGGAAGTATCCACAACTATCCAAACAATTCAGTATCGATCATAGATAAGTCACGAGTTAGTACTATTTTTCAGACCGTCGAATTAGCCATGATAGATTACAGGGGAGATGATGAAGATATCCCTATGCCACCGGTTTACAAAATGGTTGCTACAACTATGATAAGAAGTGGGTTTGAGCGCGGGAAAGGTCTGGGAAGGAACTTACAAGGAACTAAAGAACCAGTGACTATCAAAAATGGGAAATATCGATTTCGGATTGAATAAAAGCCGTGTGAGGCAGAGGAAGAAGAAGCAGAATATGGACCAAGAGGTCCTGTTAAGATGAGAAAGCCATTTCCTCATCTATGCTAATCTTTCAGGGCATGCCACAATAACGAGGATCCAGAAGAAGGTTTAAGGACGTCTTGGGAAGAGGAATGCGCAGCCATCAATGAAGAATGCTTTGAAGCATTGGAGATTCATCGTGCTAAGCCAGGAGAAATGACAAGTGGATAGACTTCTACCCCGTTGATCACTCGGCGGTAGAAAGAATGCTCACGTTCAGAAAAAATGGTGAAAGTCGGCTTTGAGGCCCGGCTTATCGCCTTTTCATGTTTTTTCTTATTATGTGTTGTTTAATAATGGAAATGGCTCGATGCTCCATTTCGAGTCAGGACCACAGTCTGTATCACTCTTTTAAAATTTCAATGAAACGCCTCAAAGTTTGCAATAAGACAAAATTGTTTTACTTTATATATATATATATATATATATATATATATATATATATATATATATATATATATATATACGTAACTAAGACTGTTTTTACATGATTGATAACCGTATTATCTTTCTTTATAGTAATAATACAGACGCCACAATAATGTCATGACATGTTACGAAACGAGTAAAAACGATGACGAACAAAACAACGATCAAGAAGAAGAGATAAATGAACCGGAAAGAATGATAGACGTCGAAGAGGAATATGAAAATAGACCGACACCAAACCTAGAGGAAACAGAGTCAGTTAATCTAAGGAATGAGGAATTGATTCGGGAAGGCAGAATAAGTGTACACCTGACAAAGATTGGGAAAGAAGGGTATCAGAGCTTGTTGAAAGAGTATGAAGATGTTTTCGTTTGGTCATACGCCGATATGCCGGGTTTGAATATGAACATTATTGCCCATAGCTTGCCGATCCTAGAGGGATTCGCCTCGGTAAAACAAAAATCAGGCAGCCTAAGCCTGATGTCAGCATCTGAATTAAAGAAAAAGAGAAAAAACAGATTAAGTCGGGAGTTGTGGAAGTGACACCATACCCGACATGGTTAGTGAAAATAGTCCCGATACCAAAGAAAGATTGGAAAATAAGGAACTGTATGGACTATCGTAATCTTAACCGCGCTAGCCCAAAGGATAATTTCCCACTCCCAAACATTCACATACTTTTTGATAATTGCGCCAAGCATGAGGTGCAATATTTTGTGGATTGTTACGTGGGCTATCATCAAATACTCATGGATGAGAAAGATGCTCAGAAAACGGCGTTCATCACACCATGGGGGGTATATCACTATCGGGTAATGCCTTTCGTGTTCAAGAACGCCGGTGCTACTTACAAGTGGGCGATGACCGCCATTCTTCATGATATAATGCATAGCGAGATCTAGGTGTATGTGGACTATGTTGTCATCAAGTCCCGAGTGGGCGATAATCATCTTCAGCACTTAAGAAAAAATTTTGACAGGCTCCGCAAGTACGATTTGAAGTTGAATCCTGCAAAATGCGCATTTGGAGTGCCTGCTGGGAAGTTGCTAGGATTCATAGTCAGTCGTCGGGGTATTGAGTTGGATCTCACAAAGATCAAAGCAATTCAAGAACTCCCACCACTAACAACAAAGAAAGAGGTCATGAGCTTCATAGGAAGGTTAAATTACATTGGACGCTTCATCGCTCAGTCCACATTAATTGTAGAGCCAATTCTCAAACTCCTCAAGAAAGATGCTTCGACCAAATGGACAGAAGATTGTCAGAAAGCCTTCGACGCATTTAAAAGATACTTGTCAAATCCGCCCGTTTTGGTCCCGCCAAGGCCGGGAAGCCCTTTACTGCTGTACATGTCAGTATCAGAGAATGCTTTTGGATGCATGTTGGCACAAAATGATGAAACAGGCAAGAAAGAGAGAGCCATATGTTATATCAGTAAAAAGTTCACACCCAGTGAATCCAGATATTCCTTGGTGAAAAAGACGTGTTGCGCTCTAACCTGGGTGTCTCAAAAATTAAGACATTATATGGCTACATACACGACTCATTTAATCTCAAGAATGGACCCCGTAAGGTACATCTTTCGCCAACCTATGCCGATAGGGAAGCTGGCCAAATGGCAAATGCTATTGAGTGAGTTCAACATCCAATACGTCGCACAGAAAGCAGTTAAGAGGAAAGCAACAGCAGGTTTACTAGCAGGAAGCCCGGTGGATGACACACCCGTACCTTTAAAGACCTACTTCCCGGATGAAGGAGTGATGACAATTGAGGGCGAAGAAAATGAAAATGAATTAGGCTGGAAAGTATACTTTGATAGAGCGATCAACTTTAAAGGATCAGGAATCGGAGCCGTTTTGGTTTCAGACTCAGGCCAATATTATCTAGTGGTCGCTAAGTTGAACTTCAGCTGCACCAACAACATGGCTGAATATGAAGATTGCATCATAGGTCTTTGTTTATCCCTTGACATAGATATGAGAAACCTTCAGGTAATTGGCGATTCAAATTTGTTGATTCATCAGGTTCAAGGAGAATGGGCCACCAAAAATGAGAAGATCATACCGTATGTTGGACTTATGTAAACACTGGCAAATCGGTTCCAAGAAGTCAAGTTCAAACATATATCAAGAACCCAGAATGAGTTTGCTGATGCATTGGCGACAATAGCATCTATGATTCAGCATCTTGACAGTAAATACATTGATCCTGTCATAGTCGAAATCAGAGATCAACCAGCCAACTGTGCTTTTGTAAAAGCAGAGATTGATGGAAAACCTTGGTACGTCTACATTAAAATGTACTTGGAGAAAGGAGAGTATCCTGAAGGAATCACCATCAATCAGAAGAAGGCTATCAGGAAGTTAGCGAATGGTTTCTTTCTCAATAAGAATGTTCTGTACAAAAGAACCCCGGATCTGGGATTGCTTAGATGTGTTGACTCCGTCGAAGCCACAAGATTGATTGAAGAAGTGCATGCTGGAACCTGCGGGCCTCACATGAATGGGTTCGTGCTAGCGAAGAAAATCTTAAGAACAGGTTATTACTGGATGGCCATGGAGAATGACTATAGCAAATTCCCCCATAAATGCCGAAAGTGTCAAATTCAAGGACACTTGATAAAGGTCCTTCCAACATAACTGAATGCTATGACGTCGCCTTGGCCATTCGCCGCTTGGGGCATGGATGTCATAGGACTGATTGAGTCAGCTGCATTAAACAAGCTTCGCTTTATTTTGGTCGCCATAGACTACTTCACCAAGTGGGTGGAAGCGGCATCCTTGCATTAGTAACAAAGAAAGTAGTAGTGGATTTTGTGCGCAACAACATCATATGCCGATTCGGCATCCCAGAATCGATCATAACGGACAATGAGGCTAATTTGAACAGCCGCTTGATGAAAGAAATGTGTGCACAATTCCGAATCACTCACCAAAATTCGACCGCATACCATCCACAAATGAATGGAGCTGTAGAAGCCACCAACAAAAACATCAAGAAGATCCTCAGAAAGATAATTGATAACTACAAAGATGACCATGAACAACTTACATATGCATTACTGGGATATTGCACAACAACCGAAACTTCAACCGGAGCCACTCCATACCTGCTAGTCTATGGCACTGAGGTGGTGATACCAGTCGAAGTAAAAATCCCTTCTCTTCAAATCATACAAGAAGTAGAATTGGACGATGGGGAATGGATCCGTAAAAGGCATGAGCAACTAGCTTTGATAGATGAAAAGAGGATGATCGTTGTTTTCCATATTCAGTTGTACCAACAAAGAATGACGCGAGCCTTCAACAAACATATGAGGACTAGACTTTTCCAAGTAGGGCAATTGGTGCTCAAACGGATATTCCCAAATGAAGAAGAATACAAAGGAAAGTTTGCACCAAACTGGAAAGGGCCCTATATGGTGCGGAGAGTATTATTAGGAGGAGCAGTTGTCCTCGCTGAAATGGATGGTCAAGAGTGGCCAAGAGCAATAAATTCAGATGCCATCAAAAGATACTATGTGTAAGAAGAAAATGACTTCAGAGATTCATAGCTTTAGTTTTATTTTCTTATAATTTCATTTCCATTCCTTGTAATTTTACATATTTTTAGTAGAAAAATACAAACCAAATCTTATGTACGAACTACGCGAGGACCTGATTCCTTATACTTATTAGGGGATACGTAGGCGCTTTATTACACCTCGGAAATTTTATGTCGTTGTGCGGTAAATAGACTAACGCAAGCCTAAGGTGAATATAAGGCCCTCATGATTATAAAGAGGGTATTTTGTGGCTTAAAAGTGCATACGATAAGATTTTGAAGTGATATGAATTAGTGAGACTAAGTTCGACAAAGGAAAGTGAGGTATAAGTTGTGTTTGGGGAAGATGTTGCAACTATCGAGTTAAGTATTGATTGGTAATGCCTTGGAGAAGAGTTATGAGGATATTTAGATTGTTAATGAAGTGTTAAACAAGTGTTAAGAAGGTTCCATAAGGATTGGATATCAAACGAAACGACGAGATTAACTTCGGAAAAATGGAGTTATACGACCACTTATACGGTCTGTATAAGGGTCCGTATAACATTTGCAGAAAGGAAAAATCCCTGATGGTGGTACACGGTATAAAGTTATACAAACTGTATAAGTGTCCGTATAACTTGATCGGGATAACTTTTTCTCCATGTATATATATAAGTTCCAAGTTCTAATTTTTCATTTTCCCATCTTCTCCACTCCTCTCAAGAACTCTAGAATATTCCACATACCTTACTAACATAAATTCAAGGGAGATCAAAGATCGAACACCAATAATCAAGGAAATCAAGTGTATGGGTGTTCATTAGGGTTAATGGAAGCTAGAAATTCCTTTGGAACCGAAGTTAGGGTTTTCTCCAAGTAAAGTATTCTCATCCAAAGCCCATTCCTATGTAATCAAAGGTGAGTTTTATGATCATTTCATGTTACTAAGAATATTAAATGGTTGAATGACTTGGATTGAGGAAGAAAGTAGAATATGGAGCTCAAATGTGAAAATAATGGTATTCTTGAATAGTAACTTGACTTGAATCATAGTTCTTGACATGTTATGAGTGAAAGCTTGTTGTAAATGATACAAATGACGTTAAAGAAGTATTATATGAGAACGAATATGGTGTTATGCCATAGTTATAGTCATGAATCATTTTGGTAAGGAATTGTGAGAATTGGATAATGTTGAACTTGAAGAAGTTATTGATTATCATATTATGAATGTTGTTATTGATGTTTGGGAGTTGTTATATCATATGGAAAAAGTTGTAAAAACAAAGGAAGTGTTGTCCAATTTTCGTTAGCCCTTAGTCGCTTAGGCTTAGCTTCAAGTATGTTTCTGGTTATCTAATCTTAGTATGAATTCTCTCGAATGTAGAAACATGAACTTAGAGGGAAGCGTTTAGTTAGCGACGTTAGAGAGACGTAAAGGTTTGTAAGGCTAGTTCCTTTTCCTTCAAAGGCATGACTCTTATTATGTGACTCCTTTCTTATATTCCCATGATCTTCTTGCATCCTAAAAGATAAAAGTTAAAGATTCTCAAGAGCTTCTGATGAGACAGAGATGAGATATGTTCCATGATCATAATGATGATAATGATACTATGATGAGCTCGATATTCTTATCTTTATGATTTCATTAATGTTGCTTCTTGTTGTTAGTCTCACTTCATGTTACTAGTTCCCTCAAAGTGAGACATGACGATCATGACTATTCCATAACATAATCAAAGGTTACCGATCTTACGTCACTCCGATAGAGTTATAGCTTTTCTTGAGCTCTCATGCATGCATTATGTTATGTATATACATGATTACACTGCGCCTATATGGCCGGGTAGTCACCACTACGACAGGAGTAGTGGGCAACTACGATGATGATTACACCATGTCTATGTGGCATGGGCAGACACCACTAGTGGGCGGCTTGAGATATTTACCCCGGACGCGGGCTAATGATAATCACATTGTACCTACATGGACGGGCATTTTATATATATATATATATATATATATATATATATATATATATATATGATATGATGTTGTTTATTATGAAAGTTAGCATGCATGATTCCCCCTTAAGAGGCAACAGTTACAGGTTATCTCTTCATCTCATGTTCTCTTACTTCTTTATTATGTTGACATACATGCCTTACATACTCAGTACATTGTTCGTACTGACGTCCTTTTTCTTTTATAGACGATGTGTTCATGCCCACAGGGAGACGGTGCAGACGCCTAGGAGCTTTTTCAGCAGATTTGCAGGAGCACTCCACTACGTCGGAGTCGCCATTCTTGGTATATTATTTTGTGTACATATTGGGGCATGGCGGGGTCCTGTCCTGTCCTTATGATTTCAGTACTTCAATTAGAGGCTCGTATATAATTATGTGTTGGTTGTAGATGTTGTGAGACTTTCTCATTGTATATTCTATATATCATTTTTGTGACCTCGTGGTCTATGTACATATACATGTTTAGGGGATATTGGCGATCGTTTTATGATAAGTCTTATACGGGAATGATGTATGCCCAGGTTCAGTATGACAGATAGCATGATGAGTGGTGCTCGATAGTTAGCTCCGGGTACCCATCATGGCCCACTAGCCGGGTCGTGACACGCTTTTCCAAGCTCGGTCCCTTTAACCCAAAAATAAAAATCATGTATTTTGAAGTACGTTATGACCTGATTCCCATTTGGGATACATAGGCGCTCTTTGAATTCGGTCCTACCAATAAAAATCCAATATATTTACCCCGAACTACGTTTCGATCTGATTTTCGAAACGAGATACGTAGGCGCTCTTCTGAGCTCGGTCGTTCTAAAAAAAATTTCCAATAAACCCTAAGAAACCTCCGAGATGCCTTGGAAACAGAAAGACAAAAAAAACCCCATATGGAAACTGGGGCAGAATGTTTTAAAGGACCTCAAAAATTCTTTTGATATACAAGTTCAAAGGAACGAACTGATTAGAACTTCTACACTGGGGCAGAATTTTTGAGAGGGATCCCAAAAATTCCTTCGACGCAATAAATCTAGAATTAACAAGTACACCCTTACACTAGGAAAGAATATTTGAGAAGACCTCAAAAATTCCTTCGACATGCGAAATTCGGTTTTGTACAAAGATGTATATAAGCTGGGGCAAAATTTTCGAAAGGGATTCGAAAATTTTAGTGCAAGACAAGATCAAGATGAAGAAGAAGTGATAGAGGACTTTGTTCGAGTAACCAATGTCATGACATTAAAAGGCTGCGTATAAAATATACCATTTTAAACAAAAATACATATATACCACTACTACAGATTTATTACTACAAATATATATATGTTTTCAAAAAATCATCGCCTAAAGAATTTCCTCTTTGCGAAACAAAAGATTTTCAAGGAAAATGAGCATTATTTCCAGCCAAAGTGTGAACGGTAGAAATCCACATGCGGGAAGAGCGGTCGACCATATAGGAAACTCACGAATTTTTCTGTGGATGCAGGAACAAACAAGCAAGGATATTTACACTAACTTGTTTGCTAGAAATGTTTGAAATGGGGATAACGATGACAAAGCAAAACGAAGAAGAAATGGCAAAAAAGAGTAACGAATTCTCCTTAAGCAAACTTGTTTTACGCTGACGAGTTTGTTCATTTTGCAAAGCACAAAAATTTTTAGAAAGAGAAAAATTATTATAGTTTTAAGACTACTAAAAGATATAATCACGGCTTACCAAAGCCTGGTCTCCACTAAATAGTATTGTATCAAGGTATTAAGACCCCGGCCTAGCAGTCGCATGGCTTGCCTTGATACATTGACTGATTAGACATTTTAAATTTGGTAAGCACAGTTATAACCTGAAATTAGGTGACATAATTCTGACATCAAATTTAGGATCGTCGACATAGAGTGTCAGCAAAAGATGGATTAATCCTGGCCCGAAGGGTGGTTACAGTTTTCATCTTGACAATCCATGATTTGAAGACAAAGAGTTGACATAGGCATTGTAGTGTCGTATTCACTGAGAAAGAGTCTAGTCCTTTTGGAAGATGTGAACCCTGTTGACGGGCGGGTATTCTTAGCCAGAGTCAAAAAAGAAAAGTGTCAGTCTTACTACCGAGGTAAGCTTCGTTCCTCAAAATGACGATACAGACTAAACGACTACGTGCCAAAGGGGCTGAGTCGTCGTCCATGTATAGCCAAAAGTGGGTAGCATAATTCCGAGGTTGATGTCCACAATCATTGAAATACGAATGTGATTCCTACGTCAAGATTTTCGGTCGCTACTGCAGTTTATCTCAAGTTGATGTAATTCTGGTTCAGGGATAGCGGTTTTCATAAGAAAAGGCCCGCACTTGAGTATGCAGTTGTTAACTTGAATATAGGTTAGTAGTCATCATGAAAGGAATATGATACTGCACTATGGCGTGTAGATTTCATTTGGATATTTTTGACTATAAGTGATGTGGTCCCGAACTGGTATACCGCAGACTTCGTATGAGGATAACGATGCAGTCGACACCAGATTTCCGACAATCATTGCAGTATGTGAAAATGATGTGATCCCAAAATTTTTAGAGGTAGCAGATGTCATAAGAAACAAAAATGATCCCGCACTTGGAAACATGGTCTTCATTAATAGCATCCTACTTATGAAAATAAAAACGGGACTGAGGTGTGTAGGTTTCGCAAGAACGCGGTAGAGCCCGACCCAGATCCCAACAGAAGTTATCATTGAACAATGAAAATATCTGAAAATGACGAGAAAAGAGCCAGCCAAAGTGTCGTGATCAATATCTGAAGTAATCAAAAAGTTATTTTTCAAAAAACATACACGAAAGCACACACTTACAAGAGAAGAAGAAAGAAAACGGACAAGCATTTACGAAAAGACGGACATAATATCGGAGGATGAAAAATCAACCTCAACTAAATGGCAAAATGCCGCTCAGGTATGACTACATTAAGATCAAATTTTTGATTAACTAACACGCAGGACTCATCATTTGGAAACGAGCTAGAAGCTACCGAGGACGGAAACAAAAAGCTGGATTCAAACATGCGCAACATACGTGGAACTTTTCTTGGGCAACCGGTCAGAAACCGTGTACGAGAGTCAAGATTTCTACACCAGGGATTGGAAAATCACTTCAAGAACCAACACTAATAACTCCTTTTTAAAAATAAATAAATAAAAAAAAACCCGCTTCCGGTTCAGATTTTCAACTAGAAATGGTCAAAGGGATTTCCATATAAAGGAATATTCCTTTTCGGGCTATCGAGTCGAACTACAATTGGCTTGATTCCCAAAGCCAGGGATATGTAGGCTACTCAAGTTTCGAGGATCGGCCATATTCCTATGATTATCTCGGGACACCTCGAGATAGTTTAATGAAAAATTCCTTACTTTATAGTCCTTATAGAGTCAAAACTACAAACGGCCTGAATTCTCATGTAACCTGAGATACGTAGGAAGCCCAGAAACCGGGGTCCAACCATACCTTCGAAATCTTGTGCAAAGAAAGCTGTAATTTCTATTATTCGGTAAAAATTAGGTTTGTCAAATTCGTAGCTCAAGGATGGCCTTGGCATCCTCGAACTCCAAAGGAGCAGTTGTTGACACCTAATTTTCACCTCATAAGGTGCGTATTTTTAATTTTCAAAATTCCCAAGTCCAAAACGGAGTAAGGATACACCGTTAAAAGTTAAAATTTCAAAAATCCCGAGAAAATTGTAAAAAATTGACATTTAATTATTATTTCATAAAAATTGACAATTACAAGAAAATTACAAGTTATTTAAATATGATTTGAAAAGAAGATATGTATCCCGTTCTGTCTAACTCGGGAAAATTGTTAATTAAGACGACGTATGAATTATGGCTCATTTTGATCGCATTTTCACATTTTTAAATATTGCTCGGAACTATGTCAATATTAGGTTCGTTTTAAAGATTGCATTTTTAACATTACGAGTTTTAATTTTTATTTACCCTAAATAATTAATATATTTAGTTATATATACGTTTATAATATATAGTCTATTAGAGTGGGGGTTCATTTTGTATTTTTTCAAAAGTAAAGGGAGGGGAAATAAATAAAAAAGGGGGATGAAAGTTTGTAAAAACAAACGTCAACACCCCCACTCTTTCATTTTTCACCCCAATCTCTCCTCTCCTAATTGTCAGGCGATTTGTTTTGTTTCTAGGGTTCCGCCATGGATGGCCAATCCACGGTTGTTCTTCATCGGATTTTTGGGGGGGTTTGTTCCTTGTCACGAGCTCTCGTGATTTCTAGGTTTAATTTCATTCGATTTATATTTTTATACCTAATTGAGGATGTTACCCTAGTTTTCTTCGTATTATGGTTGCCATGGACAGAGCCCTGAGCTCTTTTCCATCTTGTGCCCCATAACACTCAATGAAGGAACCTAAGGAGGAATTTCCTAGGTGGATTCACGGTTGGGTACGATTTTGGGGATTCTATCTTATTTTGTACGATGTACCGTTAGAATGTGTTGATTTTTGTTTTATTTGTGACGAGGTGTACTATCCTAGTATTTTCTGTTTTTATTGGATTTTTATGTGGATTTTAGGGTACAATCAGTTAGATTTTTGTTGTATTATGTGATTTATGTTAAATTCTGATTGGATATGGTACGAATTAGTACAATTTGCGAAAAAATTATTTGTCCTTTACTGAATTTTGAAATTGTTTGAACTAGGGTTTTAAGAATTGGGGGGAAATTCGGTTATTGGCCTGAAATTCGGTCCATTTTTATCCCTAAACCCTATTTGTTTTTTTTTTGAAGAGCTTTCTTCTGGAAAATATTCTGAGAGTTTAAAAATTTCACTAAGTATTTAAACCTCTCATTATCAATACACTACCTATATACCATCAATATATCCAAACGTATTACCAATACACTATATAAAATACTACAAATACAATATAATACATATACTTATAGTACTCTACAAATACCTATACTATACTAAAAATTCAAGAACAAAGGCTTTTTTTTAAAGGATCTTGGGTGTTGGTGTTGAAGTTATGATCCAATTCCTCCCATTTGGTCTTTAGGTTTCCCCATAAAAAGGTAATGTTCTTACCCTATACTATTTCATTCCTGTTCTAGTTGATTTATGTGTATTGATATGTTTATAACTGTTTAAGATCACTTTGGTTACTGTTTTATGGAACTTTAAGGCTGTTTACTGAGTTATAATGCTAATATAATGAAGTTCAAAAGATTTTAAGTGCTAACTAATAAGTAGTAGGTTTAAATAAGGCTGAAAATCATGTAGGATGTTAGTTTTGGTTCTTGGTTACTGTTACATTGACTAGTTTAAGATTCCGAGGCTTTATCTTCCATTTTGCTTGTTTGGCTATTGTTTTTAGATTCTGGGGATCTTTAGTCTTTGAGATTATTTTAGTTCATTTGAGTTTGTTAATCTTGGATGCCATGATTTTAAGCAAGGTATAGGTTACTGATGGTTTTTCTTGTAGTTGGTTGCCAATGATTTTGTCTAAAACATTTTTGAAAACTTAAAAAGTGAGACTGTGTTCTTGTGTTCATTGTTAATAGCTGAAAGCTAGTCTAAATGATGTCTTAAAATGATGCAAACACATTTTTGAAACAGTTAAATAACTTTCAGATCAGAACTGGTTAAAAAATGGAACTTGAGTCTATGATTTTTCTTTGGGTTAGCCTGTTTGTGTATATTTTTGGAGTCTTAGAGGAATGTTACATGTCCTGATCTTGTATGGTCCTTTTGAATTGATTTTGAGCTAAAAAAAATAACTTTAAAAACTTAAATGTGTTGCTTTTTTCTGTATATTTTTCACATTGGGTTAGACTAGAGGGTATCTGAGTCTTTGTAGCTTATTTTATTTGTGTTTGGGCTTGTTTTCATCCTTTAAAGACTTAGTTCTTTTCAAAATTTGCAAGAAATAGTTTTCAAAAGATCTGCCAATCTGTAAATCTTCTAAAACTTGAACCTCTGATTCTCCTATCTGTAACTGAATAATTGTTAAGACTACAAAAGGGATCTGTGCATTCTTGTGTGTGCCTTGCCTCACCTACATACATTTTATCACCTCTGAATCTTGCTTAAGCCTTGAAAGAAGTAGAAATGAACCTTTTAATTTGCCTTGTGTATTTTGAGATGGCCAAGTATGACATAAAGCCTCTAAAAACTAAAAATCTGTGTAAAAAGATAGGAACTTGATGGACTTATAGCTTGTCATGTTTGTTTCTGGGTTAGTATGAGCCTTGTTTGGTCTTGTGTGCATGCAAATCACCTGCTTTGGGAACTGTTAGAGGGAATAAATAAAAGAAAGTAGGAGAACCAGTTTTCTTGTTTAAGAAAGTGAAGATTGGAAAGCTAGGCTAGAATCTTTGGGACTATGGTTGTGTTTGTGACCCTTCTGTGACTTATCCTCTCTTTCAAACTTGTTTGATTGCCTGGGCCACTGTGTAATGTGCTCTGTAAGCTTATTCTGATTAGGTAGTCTTGGAATATCCTTTGTTTGCCTAATCATATAGAAGTTAAAGTTAAAGAAAGCTAAAATTTAACCTTAAAAGGAAGTCTCAAACTAAGTATAGTAAATATTCAGGTCTTTCCTTCCTTCTTTTCCTATGTCTGATCCTGCAACTTACATATCTGGTTCCTTATACACTGTTTGCCTATATTGCTCATGAATACATCATTGTTTGAGCCTAGGACAGTGTCATGAACCCATTATGGCCATAGTTTAGGACTATTTGGATCTATATTTGCTCCTATACAAGCTTCCTATCATTAGTGACTTGCTATGACTGCAGTTTGTGACATATCTGCACCTAGGATAAGTTTCATGTTGTTTCAGCTGGTTGTGAATTTACTGATCCTATCTTGACTACCCTTTATGGCCTATAAAGGCCCTTCTTGATCCTGCATTTGTGTTTGGACCTATCTGTTTAATTCTTGGATTGAAACTAAGTTAAACCATCATTTTAAAATTCTACAGATGTTCCTATGAGACTGTTTATAGATTAAAGTGATCCTTGAATATTAATTGAGACCTCTGTGATCAAATGATAGAACTTAGACTAGGGTTTAGGGACTAGGGAATATTGAGGGACTTGTGTTATGAATCTGCTTAATACCTAGACTTATTTAAGTTAAAACTGACTTAAGAATGACTTTAAACTTGCCTCTGCGACTTCCGGTAAAAAAGGGGATTGGGTTAGAGAAATGGTTTTCTAGCACTTGATTTAGTTTCTTCTTGGCTAAAAATGAATTTTAGACTAGACCATTCATTGCCCTATTTTTTATTAACTACTGATTTTCCTAAAAAGAACTAGAAACCAAGATCTTGAGCATGTCGATTGTGGCCTTTGCCTTGCCTTGCCTCCTTTACCTCTTAATCTTGTGCTGCCTTGTCTTCCTTAATCCACCACTGTTGTTGCTATTCGTTTGCCATCTTGAAACTTTTCATGCTCTTCTTGACTATTCTATTGTTGTCTTCTAAGTTTTGACACCTGCTGTGCCTTGCACTACTTTTCTTTGCATTGCTTGTACTCTGTAGAATTCTGATTGTCTCTGAGATTAGTATTGAGACCCTAGACTTAAGATTAAGTAAACTACAATAGTTCTTCTAAGTATTGTTGAATCACTAATTGTTTCTGTTAGTTTCTTTTAAAATTTTGAGTCTGTTAAAACCAATTACAAATTTAAGATTAGCTAAAAAAACGAGATGTTGAGAATTTTGGTTAAAGTTTTGGTCCTTCTTGAAGTGGGGATTGATTGAGAATAAGCATATATTAGGTATATTTGAGGGTATGGAAATGTCGATTTGCCCTCCATTAGGTGGATAGATGGTATGCCCTTCATGGGGTTTTGCTCTTTGTCCTAGTAGGTATATTGGTGGTATATCATGTATATCACAGCCTGACACTTAGAAAATTTTAGAAGAAGATAGCTTTGGGCCACAATTCTAGGCCTGTTACTTGTGCTCCTGAACTTGGGCCATCGTTATTTGTTTAAATTATGCCTTTGCAATTCATTATTATATGGGCTTGGCCCAAATCTGATGTATTTCATTTTTTGACTATGTAACAATTATTGTAGGCTTTAATTTGTGTACTTAGTTTAATTTATGAGTGTATTCTAATGTCTTGTATACCCGTTTGTATCCTTGTCCATCCAAACCAGTTGGTGGGCCCCAGCGGGGCCCACTAACGTATCTAGATCAAGTCTACCCAACCTTGGAGCAAAATGGAGCATATGCATTTTTGACCTGAGGCGAACTCGATTACATAACATATTCCTATTGGGCTTGGTTGCCCCAATTCCTTATCTCTATTACTTATGTATTCAATTTGTGCATTTATTTACTTATTGGAACCCTTTAAAAATTGTCACGAATTAGAATCGCCAAAAAACCATTTTTCAAAGATAAAACTGATTTTTTACAAATACTAGCAAGCAAAAACGTTTTTGAGACTAAAATTGCTACTTATGAATAAAAATGGACATTTCCTTTAAATGAAAACATAATTTTTGGACAAAAAATGGACTTGACTAATTTTATAGACTTGAGACAAAAAATGACTGTGGACCGTGTACATGTGGACATTTTGGACGAAATATGGACTTAGACTTTTTTTTTAATTAATTTGGACTAAAGACTAAAAAATATAAAAATATAAAATATGGATAATAATAGTATGCCAAAAATGATTTTATAAAACTAAAAACTAAAAAAACCTTTTTCTAAACTCGGGTGGGCTTACGTAGTGTTCTACTTAGGTTAACGCCTTCGGGTTTTAACCTAGGTGTTCTAGTCCGAAACTCAAAATGTCCAATTTTGGGCAAAACTCTACCATTTTTATTTCTTGAAAATGATTAGTTTTTGCATGAATGACTAACCTTTATTTGCGAAAATATAAAACAAAAGTTGTTTTTATCAAAAACAATTTATATCTACAAGGCATGCTATTAGAACCCGTAGGTCAACCGTATTTTACGGATCCTTAATACCGTGATGCCTAACACCTTTCCTGAGGGATCACCAGAACCCTTACCTATACTTTGGTATAGATTGGTTTCTTTTAAAATTTAACTATTCTAAAAGAACTCTTTCGAGCTGGTTTTCCTAACTTACCTATAGGTTAGGTGATGACTCTAAAATGATGTCCATTTATAGCACCATCCACGTAGAAGTATATTTTTTCTTTTTTCCCGGTACGTTTGACAACCGTACTTCCCCGGGACACTTTTCTTTTTTAAATGGGGCAAGTACAAATAAAAATCGAAAAAAATATGAACCGCTACAAGAGTAATGAGACAAGTGATAGGGTTTGAGGATTTTTAACTTATCAAAAATAAGAGAATATGCCCGACACTCGCTGCAGCGGTCGTATTTCTGCTACAGCGCATTCGTCACAGCGGGACTGTGTCCGCTATGGCGGGCTATCTCAACACCCACTCAGCCGCTATGGCGGTCACCTTCCGCTATCGCGAGTCTGCCACAGCGGATGGCCGTCCGCTGTGGCGACTCGCCACGAACTCATCACACACGCTATGGTGATCGATCTATCGTTATAGCGGGACCGCTACCGTGAGTCTGGTGCCACTACAGCGGACACCAGACACCAAAAAATTCTGGTTTTTTACAAGTTTCAACCCGAAATCCGACTATCACTCGAGGCCTCACAGATACAAAACATATATGCATAAAAACGCGCTACGAACTCACCCGCGGCATTGGAATATCCAACAGAGGTCTATTTGACCAAGTCAACCCCCAATAGCCTAAAGTCAACTTTCTAAATCAATACCCAAAATGCTCCCAAGTGCCTTGGGAACCGAGCCGAACATCCCACCAAGTCACAAACAACCATCCAAACCTCTCGGAATCGACGGAATTTTGAAAAAGGTTTGTTTACCCAAAAGTCAACTTTGGGTCAAACATCTTTCACTTAAAAGTTCGATTTCTCAAAAGTCACACTAAAACTTGCCCGATGACCTCGGGAACCGTACCAACCATTCCCGCAGGTCAAAATCGTACTAATAGGACTCGGGGAATAGTCAAAGGGGGCAAAAAAGGTCAAAATCACTATAATGACCAAACAGGTCGTTACATTGAGTTTTCAAGTAACTTGGAGTTCTTGGAAAATAAGAAGACACTACCATTAGAGAGTGTGGTGAGCAAGGCTGAAGACTCCGATACTCGTGTAGCGTCATTATACATCGAGTTCAGTCCTAGTTCAATCGTATTAGGTTTATCAAGTTGTAACCAGTTACTTTTGAGAAAAACTATTAGGTCGTGATGTTCTAGTGGAAAAGACAGTCTTGAAGTTTTTGTAAGTTCTTGTTAAAAAGAATAGATGTTGAGTCGTTATAGGTTCTTATAGTAAAGAACTACTACGATGTCATTGTTAGTTCTCTTAATGAAGAACTTTGCCGTTCCAAGTCAGTATGACTTGACGGGAGTGTGGCAATCGAGTGACTTTTGACGTCAATGCTTAGAAGTTAAGCCTTAGATTGCAAAGGTTTTGTAGTAGGTCGTGGTGTTTACACCTTTTGAGTTGGGTGATTTTCTACGTAAAGTTTAAGTGAAATGAAAACCATGTTCACTAGTGGGGTTAAACAAATTTATGTGATAATGAAAATTTGATACAGCCTGATTCACATGCCCCTCTTAAATCGTTAAAGTGCATAGAAAATAACAACAACTTATTGAAAATCTCAATTATAACCAATATGCCCCTTAATTATACTAGTTATAAATTGTTTCTCTCATGCAAAAGAACGGTACTGAATCCAAATATCATAGAGCAAGATTCAATATACAATATATCATCTGTTAGAAGAATGAAAAAGTATCACTTTGGTGGTTAATGAGATGAGTGGCTCCTTATATTGACTTGGGCAATTCTCCCCTCATCAGCTAACTTTTGGGGTTGAGTTAGGCACAATATTCATTTCTTTACATGGTATCAGAGAACCAATCTCACTCGATGTTGGGCCCGCAAATTAAATTACCCACGCATTAGATGTCCAGTCCTGGGCGTGAGGTGGGTTGTTGAAGAATGAAAAAAGTATCATATCATTGGTTAACGAGATGGGTGGTCTCCTTATATGGCCTTAGGCAATCCTCCCCTCATGAGATATGCGTTGTGGTTGAGTTAGGCCCAGATCTATTTCTTTACATCATCAATTACTCCTTATTCTGAAATTAGCTAGTTGGTGCACTACTCGAAAAAAATGGTAAATTCCTACCTCAATTGAGATCAAAAAAAAATATATCGACCTCATTAGGTTGAAATTTACATTTTTGTTTTTTTTTTATTTTGTAAAAAAAATCACCTCTTGAGTTCAATTTTTGTAAGAATTAATTATAAATCGTTTTTGACCAAAATTTAATTATATATATTTACAAGTAGCGACCTCACGAGGTCATTTTTTAAAAAAATTAAATTAATAATTTCGACTTCATGTGGTTGAAAAATTTAGTCAATAAATGGTCAAACATGACTTATTTTGACCTCATGAGGTCGAAAATTTTAAGATATTTTTGAAGCCATACAGGGTTTTCAACCCATTTCTCTCAACCTCTCTCTCTCTCTCTCTCTCTCTCTCTCTCTCTCTATTCCACCATCACACCACCGCTGTCCCCGCCCAACTGCACTAGCGCTGTCCCCGCTGCCAACCAGTGCACAACAAGCTGATGTCCCCATTGCCAGCCGCCGCCGACTGTTTCGCCAAAAAGGTGATTATTTCATTTTTTTTTTCAATCTCATTTTATCATTATTAGTTGCATTAATTACATTGTATAATTGTTCAAAAAATTAGTAGATTTGTTAACTTTCGTTATTCTTCAATATTAGTTTTTAGGGTTTAGAATGTTAACTCTGTTTTAGGGTTTTGAATTGAAATTGAATGTTGTTGTTGTAGTATTGAAATTGAAGTTCTAATTAATCCTGTTTAAAGATTGCATTTGTGTTTAAAGATTGCATTTGTGTTTGAAGTTGATTGCTTTCTTGTTATTCTTGGTGAAAATATTGTTCAAGTGTGTTATTCAAGTGACCAAATTAATTGTATTGAAATTGAAATTCCAATAAAAAAAAATAAGATTACTATTAATTAAGTTAGTGTTAACTTTGGTTGTAAGTGTAGATTTATTATTCAACGTACGGTTTAACAATTTCAAACTTTGTGCTATTTGTGTAGATGGAATCTCCTAGTTGGATGTATGATAGAACTAATATAGGTCGATTTGGGTTGAAGAATGAATTTGTAGCTGGTGCCTATGGTTTTGTTGACTATGCAATGACACTTGAGGATTTTACAGTTTATGGTGTGGTTAGGTGTCCTTGTGTTAAATGTGAATGTATAAATTATGGGAAACCAAAGATTGTTAGGCTTCATCTATTTGAAAATGGTTTTAAAAGTGATTATACAGTGTGGACTAGTCATGGAGAAACGGATAGCAGTTTTGGTAGATTTCAGAACTTTGTTGTTGGTGAAAGTAGTAGGTGGATAGAACCTAATGTCCAAAATTGTAGAATGCATGACATGGTTCAGGATGCTTATGGAACGCATTCGGGTATTAAATCTGGTATTCATGTTGAAAACCTTCCAATGAAGAGGTCAGACATTTTTTTTTTTTTTTGAAAAGTTATATCAAGCTAGTAGGCCTTTACATGCATGATGGGAGTCCCCACTCTCAGTTGTCTATCACTGTTAAATTATTGAGTATCAAATCAGATTGGAATGTTCCCCAAGAGGTAATAGATTCTGTGATTGACCTCATCTATGAATTAGTTGATCCGACTCTAGAGATACCCAATAATTACTATAAGGCAAAGGGATTGGTGTCTAAGTTGGGACTCTCGTCAGTGAGAATTGATTGTTGTGAAAATGACTGCATGTTATACTATAAGGATGAAGTTGGTCTAGAATCTTGTAAGTTTTGTGGTAGCGATCAGTTTAAGCAGGCTCCAAGTGGGAAGAGAGTTGTTGTAAAGGCGTTGTATTATGTACCTCTTATACTAAGGTTAAAGAGGTTGTATGCATCTAATAGCTTCGTTTCTCATATGAGATGGCACAGTGAAAATAGAAGGCCACCTGGTATTATGTGTCATCCATCAGATAGTGAGGCCTTGAAGCATTTTGATAGAACCTATCCAGGCTTCGCAGTTGAACCACGTAACGTTAGGTTGGGTTTATGTTCAGACGGATTCACTCTGCATTTTGTTCTGCTGCTCCATATTGTCGTTGGCCTGTGTTCATAATCCCGTATAATCTCCCCCCTGAGTTGGGTATGACTAGTCCATATATATTCTTTAATTGCATTATTCCTGGCGCGCGTAATTCAAAAGTTTTGATTGATGTTTACTTGAAACCTTTGGTTGATGAGTTGAAACAGTTGTAGGTTGAAGGGGTTGAGACATATAATGTTCCGCGTAAGCAAAATTTTAATTTGAGGGCCTTTTTAATGTGGACTATTAATGACCTCAAAAATATCATAACTATCTTGATTGATTCCATATATATATTAATGAAATAATTTTAATTTCTTTCCAGAAAAATATTCCAGGAAGCCGCCACATGAGGAAGAAGTAGCGCAGAATTTCGAGAAAAGGTGGCGAAAATACTTAAGGATGCGTTACATAGAGCCCGTAATTTGTTCCAGAAGCCTAAAGGGGTCCATGATGATAACTAGATGAAGCTATTGCATTACTGGGTGACTGATCCACGGTTTTTCAAGTAAGTGTGCTAGGGAAGAATGACAGAGCCTTAGAGAAGGGTGGATCGCTACACACTGGGGCTACGAGCCAAGTGGACGTGAGGAAGAAGCTGTTATGGCTCCTTAAATCATATTTTAAAGATAGTCAAATTTTTTACTTTATATGATTAATAACTCAAATAATTTGTTTGCAGGAGCTCGAGAGGGGGCAGATATTACCTCAAGACGAGGCATTTAAGATCACTCAACCGAGGAAGACGAAAAACCCCAATGGTACAGACCAATGGCTTGAGCCACGGGCTAAGCGAACCTAGGAAATTCACTAATTAACAATAATAACTACTTACTTTTTCTAAATTTATCTATTAACAATGTATCTTTTAAATTCAGACCGAATTTCAACAGAACTTAGACGAGTTTCGTGCTGCGCTGCTTGTAACACCCCGTAAACTTGAACCAGGTGTGAATGTGTAACAATCTAGTGTTAAGATGATATTTTATCTATATGAATTCATTCTTGATGAATTCGGGTGGAAGGTAGTTGTTTTGAAGTCAAACCAACTAGTGAAGTTCTTAAGGGCTCTTAAATTCGCCTAAGTTTTGGTAGGTCTATCTTTTGGGTGAATTTAATGAAAATGTGTTAAGAATTTGGACAAACTTCCTTGATGAAAGTTGTAGCTCTTGGAAGTAGCTTTCCAATGGTAGGTCGCCCAGCCCAAGAAATGTTATGTACAAAACGTTATGTCCATTTTACTGAAGGGCAAAAAAGCTGGAAATTTCGCCCAAAGTACGCCCAGAAAGTACGGGACGTCCTTTAAATTACGGGACATCCTTTTAGGGCATACTTCTTCCGTTCCTCACTGTTTTTGGCAGCCAAATCACAGGCTACAAGTACGGGACGTACTTCAAAGTACAGGACGTACTTTGTGGCCGTACTTTCACCGTTTCTGGCAGAAAATTTGGTTTAAAATGGATATGGTCTTATTTTGTTCCCATTTGTTTTTCATTCTCCCAAACCTTAAGGACAAAAATCATTCCTCCAAGTCTTCAAATCAAAGGTAAGAACATCCTTAACATTATTAATCCATTCTAACATCAAACCCATGATTCTTGTGACCAAAACCTAGGGTTTGCAACATAATTCTTCTCAAAGTGATTCAAGCTAGGGTTTGGGTGTTCTTCCTTAGAAAAGTGAATTGTTAAACTTTGTTTAACGTGTTAAGGTATGTCTCTCTTTTGAAAACTTATTTTGAATGAAAATCACTTTTTGAAACTATTGTTGGAAGTATAAATTTCATTCAAGGTCCTTAATGAATAAAAAGAAAAGTAATCTTTTCATGTTTCTTGAACTCTAATTCATGTTTAAATGGTGGTTAATGTGTGTGAGGGGACAAGCCCACATTAATCTTAGTTTGTGACATACTCTATATTTATATATGAAATCATAATTGCTTTTCTCTATAAGAGATGATCATAATTGAAGACTAACGGTTGGTAATGATGTTTTCATATTGAACTAGGACATTGAAATATTGGTTAAAGAAGTGTAAACGTTTTCAAGACATTCATTGAAATGATTTATCTTTACGATATGGCATAATGAACTTTAATGCTAATTGATGGTGTGACATACTTTGAGACAAATTGGGAATCAGCTTCTATACTATGAACTTTGTTGTTGTGTTTGTCCTAGCTACTCGGGAGGAAGGGTAGCCACTGTGGATCTTAGTGTGATAATGCCTAGCCATTCGGGAGGAAGAGTGGCCACTTCCGGGTTCGCTACCTGGGGTGTGATTATGCCTAGCTATTCGGGAGGAAGGATAACCCCCACTGAATTTCATATTCCGGTATGGTGCGCTGTGACAAGGGAACCTCTACGGTCACCCCTTCGATGTGCTTGATTCTTGGGCCTGTATTGGCATGTGTGATATTCTTATTTTCTCATGGAATTGTTCTTGTTAATTATGATCAATTGAAAGGCATATTTGAAGTTGTGTCTTGACAAGAGGCCTTATAATCGGTTTTGATAATTCATATTGAGATACACAAACTGAATAACTGTTCTTACATTGGTTTCATATGATTTTCAAGACTGATTTCTTTATGTATTATTGTACTTTATTTTCATATTACTTGTTGTCCCGAGGCACTCACTGAGTACGAAGTACTCAGGCATACCATTGTTGTTTTTTATGGTATGTTAGGTAACGGTGAAGAGCAGGTTCTTGATACTCCGAGCATTTAAGAAGGACTTGCGATTGTTGCTGATTTGGTGAGCCCACACATTCATTCGTGGGACACTCTATTTATTTAATTCCATTTAATTATATTAGTTTCCGGGCTGCGTCCCGATGGGTTAGACATTATTCCGTATTCTTAGAAGCTCCTTAGTATACATTCGAATATGGGTAGAAGAAGAGTTGTTGTTTAACTCTTTCGGGCACACTATCATGTTTTGGTTGAATTATTTAAATTATAAAGACTTCTGCTGATTTAATCCATATACTTATGATTTGTTTACCTTTATTTTATAAATTGTTGGAGGCGAATGTTGAACCTGGCGGGTTCAAGTGTTATTATTGTGTCGTTTAGGTTCTTCCGATGTTGTTCATGACGTCGGATTCTGGTCACGTCTAGGGTGGGTTTCGGGGCGTGACACTGCCAGTAACCCCAGAGCTAATAAAGTAGAAGTGGATGGAGATTGTTGGCCACCCAACAAGGTATGGGACGGCTTATGGCATGGCAAATCCAGTCTTTCGTCGCTTCCCCCCAGCCCTTCAAGGCTTAGGTAGTTCTAGTGATATGGCGGTTGTGGATCCTAATGAGTACCTAGCCATGAAACAGCAGGTTGCTCAACTAACAAGCTCACTTATTGTCGCGGAAGCCAGGGAGGGGAGGAGGGACGACGAGATGTTGGGTATGAAGGCCCAATTAACCAATTTACTAAATTCAGGGTGGTTCCCGATTTCCTCGTGTCCCGGGGATGCTCCTTGGTCACAGCCCCGGCCTTCCCATGGTAGACGACGTAGGTCCCGTACTCAAGTAGATCATACTCTTCTTGATGAGTCTAGTGATGAGGAGGATATGGAACACGTCTCTAACACACAACGTCGACCTTCTTGATTCGTATAGTTTGTATTCTAACTTTTCTATATTTTGTGTGATACGTATATATTTTTTATGTTTGTGATGTTTGATGACGTTTGAAGTCATAGACTCGCTTAAGTGTTTGAATGGAAATTTTCATTCGAATTTGAACTACTTTGAAGTTGAATTTGATGTATTGTTGGTTGTAAAATGTATAATGTAGTTGATGTTTGATTTTGTTGGATTGTTGGCAGCTATTTCAGCTGGTTGTTGGATTTTGTTGCTATTGTGTTTTGTTTGGCAGGTGAGCTGCGGTAAAAGCAACCAAATTCTAAAAGAAAAAATCCAGAATTTTGACCTGAGGAGGTCGAAATCAGCCCAGTTATTGCTAATTTTTGACCTCGTGAGGTCGAAATTCTGCCCAGAAATTTGAATTTCGACCTCATGAGGTCGAAATCTGGCAACAACAATGCTAAATTTCGACCTCATGAGGTCGAAAATGATAATTTATATTTAACTAAAATTCTGTTTTCGACTTCATGAGGTCGAAAACGATAAATTATATTTAAATCACAAAATCAGTTTTCGACCTCATGCGGTCGAAAACAATAAGTTCTATTTGAATCAAAAAAATCAGTTTTCGACCTCATGAGGTCGAAAACAGTATTTTTTTTATTTGGGTAGTAAAATGCAATTTCGACCTCGTGAGGTCGAAAATAATTTCTACCAAGCCCTTATCCACCTAGGCTTGAGGTCGAAATTTTGGCTTGTACGACATCATGAGGTCGAAATTCCCTGTTTTTTTAGTAGTGGTGTAACACAAGCTTCATCTGAGTACCAGAAAAAGACGTTTATTACAATAGCAGTACAACACATTTATTTAGGTAATAAGAAGATAAGTTCATCAATACATAAATATATACTATCTACGATGATTTCTTACATAATAAAAACGACATGTAAACAGTGGCGTTTGAGTCATTTTACGATGTATTTTCACCGTCGTATGTCACCCTTGTTTCGTTTAATTTGGACAAATGGGAGTAACTATTCTACATCTTTTAGCAACTTTCCTTAATGCATTAGGAGAGTTTATATATGGCCTTATTTTAGGATCCTTGAAGTCAGGGGCGATTTTAGGGGTAAAAAATGGGGCATGTGAACACATGGTCTCTCCATAAAACTAGGTATTTTATGTATATATTTCCTGAAATTAGTATAATACTATCTGCTGGAACACATGCTACAAAAAAGTAAATGGTGCACTTGGTTGAAAGTTGAGTTATTTATCTAGAGGTCTAGGGATCAAGCCCACTTAGTACTTTTATCCTTCTTTTTTTTTTTTAGTGGTGAACGCATGTTCCAGAAATCCTAGATTCGCCTCTGCTTAAAGTATTCACAAAAGCAACGCTTCTGCAAATTCAACTTTTTGCAACATGCTGAAAAGGGTGATATATTGTGATGATTTGAACGCCGCGTGACATGGACTTAGCTCCTTCACATTGCATGTTGCTGCTTCAATCACCGGAAATTTACCAACAAGGACCAAGAATATTGCAGCAAAACAAATATCCCTCTTCATTTTCCCCAGACTTAGAAAATTTGAGCAGTGGTACGTATTATATAGATAGTGGTGAACCCATGTTCCAGAAATCCTAGATTCGCCTCTGCTTAAAGTACCCACAAAAGCAACGCTTCTGCAAATTCAACTTTTTGCAACATGCCGAAGAGGGTGATATATTGTGATGATTTGAACGCCGCGTGACATGGATTTAGCTCCTTCACATTGCATGTTGCTGCTTCAATCACCGGAAATTTACCAACAAGGACCAAGAATATTGCAGCAAAACAAATATCCTTCTTCATTTTCCCCAGACTTAGAAAATTTGAGCAGTGGTATGTATTATATAGATAGTGAAGGGTGAGAGCTAGTGTAGTTTATTTATGGTGGAGTAGGGCTACTCTAAGTTGAATAAACTTGGAAATCTGAGGAAAGAAATTAAAGGGACAATTTCGTTGCACTTTTTAAATAATTGGCATAAAGTATTCGGTGTACTCGTACTAAAATTAATGAAGATGGTATGTAGCTTGGTCCAACTAGAGATAGGGCTTTGGCCTTAAGTATTTGGATTTTTGGGGTTAGTGGCGAGGTAAAGGATATTTGTAGTTTATGGGACCTTGTTCGAGGTAAAGGATATTAGTATAAATTAAACTCGGAAGTATACATAAATTTTATAACTACATATAAAAATCTTCTTTATCTTGCTACTGTTGATTACACAAACCGAAACGTATGAATTTCATATAAGAATGCAGCTCTCTGCTTTATAACGGTGGGACATAAATTAGGAAACATAGTGAATTGACTAAAGCAACCTAGTGAAAATTATGTCACCCTCGTTTAGTTTAATATGGACAAATGGGAGTAACTATTCTACATCTTTTAGCAACTTTCTTTAATGCATTAGGAGAGTTTATATATGGCCTTATTTTAGGATCTTTGAAGTACCAGCAAAGGCAACGCTTCTGCAAATTCAACCTTTAGTTGTTGAAATATATACTATTTAACCATGTGTTTGGATATAGTATTTATTATAGAAAAATTATTTATTCATTTTTAATAAAGAATTAAATAGATCATGTACTAGTATATGTGTCCTTTACTTATATAGTAGATGATTTAGTGTATAGAGTTTAGCTTATACACGAAAGATTAAATTATCGGTTCTTATAAGTATAAAGGTTATATTCACGATCTAAGATGAAAATTGGACAAAGTCATCGGTATGATTGTAGCACAAGATTAAATATAATGTACCTTAATTATGAGAGCGGTATAGTTCCGTCTTCTTGTACTAGTACATTTTGTATGTATTGAACGGACCAAGTAGAGATAAGTGTTTTTGTACTGAATAGATAAAACAAATTCTCTAGTTCGTTCAATGTACTTATACTCTTAACCTTGATATAATTATTACGATCAATATAATTTGTTCATTATTTTGATTTATTAAAAGGTACGACTCAATTGCGGGTCTATGTATTCCTGGTAAATTAGATAATGGCAAAATGCATTTGTGGAATAATAATTAGTTGATAGAATTTATGTCTCGACTTTGAGATTGATGATACCCCTATATGAATTCTTATAAGTCTCATGTGAAAACCTTGCAGGTGGATTTTGTATCTGTCATATGATATAAGTTAAGCGGAAATATAAAGGATTTGATTAGTAAATGAATTAAATTGTCAGTAATTTAATTTAATTGATTGGTATTTGTAATCTTAACATGGGAAGTTAAATAAGATTTAATGAAAGATTTCAAAATTAAACTGAGGAATGCAATTACAGTTTTTAGTGGAATAAATTGTAATTTATTGTGATAGGATTAACTCATTCATATTCCGAATTAATACCAGAATTGGAAGCTTCGTTCTTAAATCTGTGGTCCCTGCTATGCAATGGACTTGGAAAAAAATATTCTTTGGGGAAAAGCAAGCCCAAACATTTTGGACTAGGGTTTGCATCCTAAAACGTGGTTATATATAATATGTTTTTCAGCACTAAGAGATATATTGTTTTTTCCTGAGCCGTAATGCTTTCCCACACAAGTATTCACAGTCCAAAGGCTAGTTATGTTATATAGCAGAAGACTGCAGACCGTGGAACTGGAGGATGATCTCGTAGATGGTTCCTGCTCGTGATTGAAGGTTCGATTCGTGGTCGCGGTCACGCTTCAAGAGATAAGTATTGATTTTATATTTGTAACGACCCATTTGGTCTTTCCGGTATTTTCACCCGTTCCCGAGCATTGATTAGCTCGCTTTTGACCCAAGGGGACCCGTTGACATGCTTCCCAAGATGTCTAGACCGGATTCCAGCAACTTTTGTGAAAATATAGCCTTAAAGTGAAAAATGGTCACGACCCATTTTGGGCTCATGCGGGCACCTACCTTCCCACCTTGGTAGGCGAACCCTCTCATTTATATAACGCTTCAATCACATAACTTTCCTTTCAAAGCTCTTGGAAATTAAGATAACAGCGGAATTTCATTTATAAATACAAACTCGAATGTTACATAGTTTGACAATACGTTTTTACAGACTCGATACAAATTCCCATGACCTGGTCTAGAATAATACAAGAGCGACTAAGTAAATTTCGGAGTGATATCATATAATAAGACTCAACCTCCAATCCCGGAATGAAATGGGAGGAGGCTGTTACACCTCGTTGTTTTAGACGTTGAGGTTCGTTAGGTGTTAGTTGTTTTAACTGCGATCTGAAGTGATATGCGCTTATTTTATGGTTATAAGGGCTTACGATCATGTATGAGAAGTATTGAGAAGGATACATTTTGGAACATGACGAGTTTTGAGACAACGCAAAGCCCAGAGTGAAGTCCATGAAGTTCAATTTCCAATACAATAGACCGCTCCTCAATAGGACATTGGGGTAAGGAGATATGGACGTTACAAGTTGGGATGGCAGGCCAAGAAAATAGCCTGCGCGAATGCGTCGGGGAGTGGCGCGAACGCGCAGAAGGCCAAGGGCCAACTCAGCACGAACGCGCCACCACAGGGTGCAAACGCGCTGAGCAAATTTTAGCCTCGGGTCAGGGATGAAGATTATATGATCTGAGTATAAGAATATATATATATATATATATATATATATATATATATATATATATGTGTGTGTGTGTGTGTGTGTGTGTGTGTGTGTGTGTGTGTGTGTGCGCCATTTGGAGACCGTATGGTGTAAATTAATTCATACGTTACTTGATGAAAAGCCCTCGTAACCATAAACTAAGGTGGGGCTCACATGTCGGGGTTTCATAAAGGTCATATGAAAATTTATAAGAGTAGTACATGGGAAGTTGAGCAACTCTTAAGAAGGACCCTTAAGCCAAATATGGGCATAAGCCCTCCAAAGGGGTGATTTAAGGATACGTTTTCGGATGATCTGACTTGGAGAGGCCAAAACGCCATGACAGATTTGAAATTTGGAGTCACACCAAAAATGAAAGTTGTAGATAATTGAATTATCTTTCCAACCATAGGTCGTGAGCCCTCACACGATCTCGAGATCAAAAGTTATGACTTTTTTACTGAACGAACACGCAGGCAGAAAAAATAAGCCAGCGCGAACGCGCTGACCAAATTTTTGGTCGGTTTTGCCAGATTCTAGAACTCTATATAATGGGGGCTTACCCCCCGTTCTTCATCCAAAACACCCAAAAACCCCCCAAAAATTTTGAAAAACCTCCCACACCTCTCAATATCAAAGTTTAGCCCGGATCAAGTATAATTCCCGAATTCCGGTCCAGGTAGCATACAGTTGCGATTACAAATCGTATAACAACGCGTTTGGCTCAGTTCAAGGTGGGATAAGGTGAAGATATAGTAATATTATTGGGATAAAGGTATGAATCTCTTATTATTAATGCTCATCTTGGTTTACTACGGGAATAGAGCGATTAGATAGCCGTATAACGGAATAGTTGGTTGAAAAATCGGATAAATATCATATGAGGTGTCTTATGGAGTATGTTGATGTTAGTGATGATGTTTCTTTTGTTGTTGTCATTGTTGTTGTTGGTTGTTGGTAACTGTGATTTCGGGCTAAAGATATAAACAGGGGAGATGCTGCCGAAATTTTGGCAGATCCTAGAAATAGTTAATTTAAAGGCTTAGGATAAGCATTTGATAACAAGCCTAACGATAGTATGAATTCCCTTGATTGTAGATTTGCGAGTTCGAGAAGTAGAAGTTGAGCGAATAGATAAGCTTCAAGGTATGTAAAGTTACCCTTTCTTTCTTTTTTTGGCATGAATTACATAAAGAGGGCCGGGTACGTATTCGTGCACAGTTTCACTGCATTGTTCACCGAGTCGCTCACTAGAGGGCCGAGTATGGTATATATATGATTATTTCACCGAGTTCCTCACTAGAGGGCCGAGTACGGTATATATATGATTATTTCACCGAGTCCCTCACTAGAGGGTTGGGTACGGTATATATATGATGATTTCACCGAGTCCCCCACTAGAGGGCCATGTACGGTATATATGTATATGACTTCATTCACCGAGTCCCATAATGGGCCGGGTACGGTATATTATATATATATATGCATGACTCATTTCATAAGGTACAGATGTTTTGGTATTCCTTGATTATCATATTTGTCTCCAGTCATCTTTTACTCAGTCATGATCCCCACTACTGTACTTCATGCTTTACATACTCAGTACATTTTCCATACTGACCCCCCTTTCTTCGAGGGTTGCGTTTCATGCCGCAAGTACAGATACTCAGTTTGGTGATCCTCCAGCTTAGGACTGCTACTCAGCTGCTAGGAGAGCTCCATTGTTCCGGAGCTTGAGTCATTTTGGTACAGATCCTTTGATATAGGCCTTGTTATACTCGTAGAGGTCTGTAGACATATGTGGGTTGCGTATATACGGTTTGGTCAGCTATGCAGAAGTAGTTGGTTTTGGATATTCCCGTGTATAGTGGCAGCCTTATCAGCTTGCATATTTTGTTATGTTTTGGTTAGCTGTGGCTTCTCAAGAGACAGGTTCTTTTGATGTATGATATGATGAATTTACAACATGCTTTTACATATTGCCATATTGTTTTCAGTTTTGATCTGATTATATTAGCAGGTTCGTATACGGGTGTCCAGTTCGGGCACTAGTCATGGCCCATCGATTTGGGTCGTAACAGAGGCCTTCCAGACAAGCACCGCATAACTTCTGCATATACTTTGATCAGTCACCTGAAATAATCTACACCCCAAAAAGGGTGTAGCAAGTGCAATATCAGTACAACCATACGTACTGAGTAAGTATCATAGGCCGACAATGGTTAGTAACACATATTGGTAAAGAATTCACGAAAAATGATGATAATCACTAAATCAAGTCACATATCCCGAAACAATAGATTCGCAACTTCAATCTAACACAAGTCCCAACCAATCTAGCATAAATTAAGAGTTGGCCAAACACATATACAGATCTCAACATCGTTACCATTCCTACGTCGCTCGTTCGTGTTTTAGGAGCGAACTCAATGTTACGACACCCTCATGTCCAACCTCGCTTAACACAATACAGTACTAATTTTAGGTTCGTTTAACAGGCACAAGTCAACAACATAAGTCACAAGAGTTAAGTCCAAATGTTCATTGTTGCCTATGTATAGCATCTAAACCTCATATAATAAGTCTGAGTATATCTAATCCAGGAACAATCAACACAATAGAATCAACAACACAATGATCACAATACAGTCATCACGACATCTAATTCAAGTCATAATGCAATGCATTGCAATAATGGTATGAATGTGATGCCATGCCATGATATGCAAATGAGATGTACACATGTACTCCGGACGAAAATATCAACGTCTCGGCAGCACAACCCAGTGTGACTCTCGAAGTCTGAGTGTCACCCGTCCCGGATCTTTGCCAAACAGACAGATGGGACCCTGGCTAATTGCTCATAGGGGAAGTCTCACCGGCACAACCCTGGGGGACCAACGGAGCCCATGCACTACAACCGAATTCAGGATAACATTGGAATCGTCCATGCACAACGATGCTCGAATATAACCATCGGACATCAGCCTCCTCACAGTCACTCAAAAGAGTTGTCAAATATCAGTTTCATAAATCAACGATTCTGGAATTGAACCTCGGACATCGGCCTCCTCACAATCACTCAAGTAAAAGAGTTTATCAAGTATCAGTTTCATATAAACAACGATTCCGGAATGGATCTTCGGACATCGGCCTTTGCCACAATCACTCAAGTAAAAGAGTTTATCAAATATTAGTTTCGCTCCATCAACGATACCATATCATCACCGGATATTGGCCATGCATGATAATATGAGAGAATGCGTGCAATGCATATGTCAATCATCAACAAGTAAGCTCAATATCATAAGTACCTCAACGGGGCACGCCAATAATAAATCACAGTACACATACCAACAACGGTTATGTCAATCTTATTCGAATCAGGACAACAAGCGACGTTCGTTATCTACCAACTACATATTGCATCAAGCCAACACAATTAACAATCAAGATATATAACGGAATGGCTAGCCCCAACACACATCGAGTCAATCATTTAACATACGGTATTACCATTTCCCAAATCAGCATTTTGCTTAGGATAAGAATCTCACCCTACACTCGAGTCACTTGTCACTATTTAATTAGGACATCATTCACTATAGTAACTCAATTTATATTTCTAGCTAGCTCTTATATACACTACAATAATCTCGTCAGTAGGCATAACTAGATTTCATCCGCTACTTTCAAGTCACATAAAATCCACCAATAATCAATAAGGTCACGTTAATACCTAAGGAGTCTACAGGCCACGAACACAAACAAACAGGTCACACATAACAATACCATCCTAAGACTCTATCCCATATCTCCAAATTCCTATACATGCATTCTTCGTTTCTTCTACTCAATAATATGGAAAACTAACCGAAGTCTACCGAAAGGAAGCCATAACCTACCTCATGGCCGAGCGGCTGCCACGAACATCCAATGACGCCTCAATTAATCACCACCGCGTAATCCATATGAAAAGCTCGGAGACAACCATGAGACCCAAGAGTAGAATTCATCAATATGGTCTTTCCCAAGGACTTTGAAATTGCTAAGGTAGATATGGAATTTTATCCTACCTAAAGACTCACTATCACAACGCTAGTTGATAGATCAGCCTTCATTTAGAACATTCATGACCTTACTCAAGTTACTAGTTTGGTAAATTTGCCATTTTAGGTTTATTTCAAGAAAACCATTTCCAAGATCTAAAATAGAGACCCAAAGGTATTTTAATGGGGTAGGTGAAAGATTTGGTTGAGAATCATGTTAGGATGATGTGCATAGGAAAATACCCCAAGGACTTTATATCAAGAAGGACAAGGGTTCATTATATTAGAACTTAAGAGATTTGAGATTCCCATTTGTGACTCTAGACAAGGACCGTTAATAGAATCAATGTTCGGGAGAATGAATGGAAGAGGCTAGGGAAATAACCCTTCCCAAGAAAGTATCATTTTTTGCTCCAAAAATACTCCAAAGGCGGCTGGACTCTCTAGGGTTTTGAGAAATAAAGTCAATTCCCGAAATGTCACTTAAATAGGTGGACTTCACTGTGTGAAACCGCCCCAGCGGTAGGTGTACCGCTGCGGAGGTACCGCCAGGGCGGCTAACACGCCACTATGGCGGTCAAGCAGTCCCATGCGGTTACCGCTACGGCGGTTGGTGTACCGCCACAACGGCACCGATGTAGCATCCACGAGACTGCTATAGCGGTCTGGCCCTATTTCTTTGCTCGCACTTCTATTGCTTACGCGATGCGCATGACAATCTTGGTTTGGCTTGAAAGGTTTTCAAGATGCGAGAAGGTGGAGACATCATTAGGCCCCCTAGTTGTCGCCTTCCTTAGAATTTCACAGTAACGACGAAACGGGTCGTTACATCGATACCAATTGAACAACTGTTAATTCCCGAACGGTAAGGGAGCGAACCCATGCTAACGGTCATACGTCCAATGGCCGGGGCTTACTAGTATCATCTTGCCCTCATCAATTCGAGTCTGACCGAAGGGGATGGGTCAGATAGCGTAATCGGGAAACTCCTTATGTCTTACGTAATTTGATGGAATTATCAGGTCCTCATGGCAAGGTAATTTAATGCCGGGGTGACTTGAGAGATGTCCACTGCGGGACATAAGGCTTGAGTATACCCCAACGTATCACAAACTTCACAAACGGAGCTGAATACCGTTGTAGCGACTGTGTTATCGCTAGGACGGTACCGCTACGATGCTATACTTGGCGATTAACCTAGGGTACCGCTATAGAGGTCCCTCTACCGCCGTGGCGTAACCGCTGCAGCGGCTTCATGGCCGCGCCGGCGATTCTGCTGCAGAATATTAAGGGACTGCAGTCCCTTTTTCCTCTTCATTATTCCACCATCCCACTTCGAAAACCCCTCTATATTCCTCAAAACCCTTACTCCCATTTCACTCCTAATCACACAACAACTCTAGCAACCATCCCCTCTCCCTACTTAACACAATTTAGCCTCCCCAATCACTTACTTTTTTGCACCCACAAGAAGAGAAGAAAGAGAAGAAAGGGAGAAAAAGAAAAGCCAACACAAGGAATCCATCTCCCCCCTACCATTGCACTACGAGATCAGGTAAATTTCATACTCCCTCTTTTCTCCATTGTTAATCCATTAAGCCTGCATCCTAAATAATATCTTAAGTGTAAGATTTTGGTAACACAAGTTGGTTTTTCTGATCTTTAGGTAACTACACAATTTGGACGAATTTTTATAGTAATCTGAACTAGTTAATCGTTAGGATAATCTTCCCTTCGCACTTAGCGTGATTATAACACAGATTTGAGGCGCAAAACTTGAGCATAGTAAAGAAAAATTCTTGAAATAGATTCTAGGGTTTATCAAGAATTTTGGGCTAGTTTGTTGTTAGAATGGCATCCAAATGCGTTTTAAACTTCATGCATACTGGTTTTCTCCCCGATCCATGCTTCAAAACTCATTTTTAATCCAACAAGGGTAACTTGAAAATTGAGAATTTTGGTTAATTGTTCGGGTAAGGTGATACCGCTGCAGCAGTACACTGGCCGCTACAGCGGCACTGCTGTGGCGCTCAACTAGCCACAGTGGCGCTCACCCCAAATATTATTGACCGCTGTGGATGTCTCATTTCCGCCATAGCGGTACCGCCATGGCGGTCTGCAGGCCGCTGTGGCGGTTGTCGCAAATTCTGCATCAGTGCAGTCTGCGGCTAGGAACTCTTCTACATAATTTTTCGCTTTGATTCTTGCTAGAATTGAAATGTAACTAATAAGGCTTAAGGATTGACGCGTTTCTAATTTCCTCGTAGGCACAATGGCTGAACACGGGGAATAAATACCACAAATCCAAGGGGCGGTGCCCCAAAACAGAGAAGTGTCCGCCTATGAAAATCTTTCCACTCGACAGAGTAAACGGCTACACTTGGAACAGAGGTCTATTCCCTTACTATTGGAGCGAGGCTTTGACATGGAAAATGTGGAAAGACGGGCCCCAGATTTCTGGAACAGGTTCGTGGAGACCAAGTGGACTCGCTTGGTTCGAAACAGATTGCAAAGAATCCTGGGTTAAGGAGTTCTATGCCATGCTGTCTTCAGTTGACTAGGATGTTCCTATCCCCGTGATCATAATAAGGGGCACTCCCGTGAAAGTGGGCCAGGGCTATCAACCGGATTTACAGGCTAGATGATCATCCCGAGGAGCCTTATTTGGAGAAAGCGGTGGAGAAGGATCTGATGTGGTTGGCCACCTAGTTGGTGGAGGCAAGTGATATACCAACGGTTCCCTAGGCTCGTGATAGGGGAGAAATATACAGTGACCGCTTTACTGCTGAGTCTAGGAGATGGTCACAGATTATTAGCAACCGGGCCCGCCCTTCCTCAAATACCCATGATGTCTCCTATGCCCATGCCCTTGTTATTGCTTGCGTTCTTGCTGACATTCCTGTAAATGTGGGGGGGGCAAGTCATCGCCGAGTGGAAGGAGTTTGTGGAGGTTGGCGGAAAAAGCTTAATTTTTCCTTCCTTGATCACCCTTTTAAGCCAGAAGGCTAAGGTTCCAGAG
This sequence comes from Lycium barbarum, assembly GCF_019175385.1. Taxonomy (NCBI): domain Eukaryota; kingdom Viridiplantae; phylum Streptophyta; class Magnoliopsida; order Solanales; family Solanaceae; genus Lycium; species Lycium barbarum. The sequence goes on along the minus strand of NC_083347.1, from coordinate 109,117,879 downwards.
GAGGACGATGACGATGGGGTCCAGCTTGAGCCTTCTTACCATCTGCTGAAGGCGAAGGGTTATGGATCCACGATTGTCAGCCGGAAGAAGAGAAAGGAGGATGATATGGGCGAAGGAGGAAGTGGAGCTGAGGTTGACGCTGGTGAGGGGGAGGATACTGGGACTGAGGCTCCTCATGCACAAGGTCCCTTTGAGTGCATAGAGACGCGCTTTGATGACATTGAGGCTTTACTCCGGGCAATGCTCATGCCTTCTGGCGATTCCAGTTCATCGGGTGTTGCTGCCAGCTACCCCACTCAGTAGTAGATGAAGGGATAATTTGACACCCAGACATAGATGGGTGAGTCAATCACCGGACGCCGGACTGCCTACACCACTCTGGCTAAACATTATGGTGAGCTTTGCACTGATTTTGACAGGGAGAGGATGAAGAACAAGGCGCGCCAGGTCTTGGAGGGTTGCTAAGGGGATGTGGGGTACGATGTACCCCAATGAGCCGCTGCCAGTGGAGGATGATGATGACTCCGAGCAGTATTCCTTCGAGAGTGGTCCCCGTGAGACTGCCGGTCGGCGCGGGTTAGGTGGTCTGGTGTTGGTGACTCTGATGATGATGGTGCGACTGGCATGCGGCCAGCCTAGAGATTTCCCTCTCCCTTTATGCTTGCTTGCCCTTGTAGGGCCTTTATTTCTAGACAATTTTTTGTTGGTTTGCCTTTTTATTTTCGGATAATTTTGTTTTGGTTTTTGGTTGGCCTGGTTTATGGCCATTGTCTGGATAATTGTTTGGATATTGGACTATTTAGTTTTATTGCTTTTAGTAATGGTAGATGGTTTCATGGTAGTGACTTGGTTGTTTCTTGCCCTTGTCGGCTTATTTATTTTATACAGCTTGTTGGTTAGTCATACTGTTGTTTCTATCTGATCTGTTGAGGGTTACAGGGAAATGGACTGAGAACAGGTAAGTGCAGGCCTCTGATTCCAGTAGTGCCGCTTCGGCGGTCTCTCAGACCGCTGTGGCGGTACCGCCTTGGAGGCAAGAGGGCCGCAGGAGCGGTCCCTTTGGGAAGGCGGATCACTACTTCAGTGGTTATGCCACCGCTATGGCGGCGCCGCCGCAGCGGTAGGCTGGCCGCTGGGGCGGTATATCGGCAGTGGTATGCCCAATTCCTCTCGCATCCGAAATCTAACTCACTTCTTATGACGCAGCTATATCTAACATCTGAAATATAACTTACTCTTTACACGTGAATACCAATTGGAATCATCTAGATACCAATTGAGTTCACCGAGATACCAATTCGATTGAAGTAGCATGATTTGAAAGAAAGAAGGGAAATCTTGCTAGATGCCCTATACCCTCCCGTGGACGGGTACGGACTTCTACCTACCATTCCATGAGACTCTACTAGACCAATCTCTTGTACCTAGTAGACCGGTAACCTAGGCTCTGATACCAACTTGTCACGACCCATTTTGGGCTCGTACAGGCACCTACCTTCCCACCTTGGTAGGCAAACCCTCTCGTTTATACAACGCTTCAATCACATAACTTTCCTTTCAAAGCTCTTGTAAATTAAAAAAATAGCGGAATTTCATTTATAAATACAAACTCGAATGTTACATAATTTGACAATATGTTTTTACAGACTCGATACAAATTCCCATGACCTGGTCTAAACTAATTCAAGAGCGACTAAGTAAATTTCAGAGTGATACCATATAATAAGACTCAACCCCCAATCCCGGAATGAAATGGGAGGAGGCCTTCCAGACAAGCACCGCATAACTTCCGCATATACTTCGATCAGTCACATGAAACAATCTACACCTCAAAAAGGGTGTAGCAAGTGCAATATCAGTACAACCACACGTACTGAGTAAGTATCATAGGCCGACAATGGTTAGTAACACATATATTGGTAAAGAATTCACGAAAAATGATGATAATCACTAAATCAAGTCACATATCCCGAAACAGTAGATTCGCAACTTCAATCTAACTCAAGTCCCAACCAATATAGCATAAATTATGAGTTGGACAAACACATATACATATCTCAACATCGTTACCATTCCCAGGACGCTCGTTCATGTTTTAGGAGCGAACTCAATGTTACAACACCCTCATGTCCAACCTTATTTAACACGATACACTACTAATTTTAGGTTCGTTTAACAGGCACAAGTCAACAACATAAGTCACAAGAGTCAAGTCCAAATGTTCATTGTTACCTATGTATAGCATCTAAACCTCATATAATAAGTCTGAGTATATCTAATCCTGGAACAATCAACACAATAGAATCAACAACAGAATGATCACAATACAGTCATCACGACATCTCACTCAAGTCATAATGCAATGCAATGCAATAATGATATGAATGTGATGTCATGCCACGCTATGCAAATGAGATGTACACATGTACTCCAGACGGAAATATCGATGTCTTGGCAGCACAATCCAATGTGACTCGCGAAGTCTGAGTGCCACCCATCCTGGTTCTTTGCCAAACAGATAGACGGGACCCTAGCTAATTGCTCACAGGGGAGTCTCACTAGCACAACCCTGGGGGACCCGCGGAGCCCATTCACTACAATCGAATCCTGAATAACATCGGAATAGGACATGCACAACGATTCCTGAATATAACCATCGGACATCAGCCTCCTCACAATCACTCAAAAGAGTTTTCAAATATCAGTTTCATAAATCAACGATTCCGGAATTGAACCTCGGACATCTGCCTCCACACAATCACTCAAGTAAAAGAGTTTATCAAGTATCAGTTTCATATAAACAATGATTCCGGAATGGATCTTCGGACATCAGCCTTTTTCACAATCAGTCAAGTAAAAGAGTTTATCAAATATCAGTTTCGCTCAATCAACGATACCGGATCATCACCGGATATCGGCCATGCATGATAATATGAGAGAATGCGTGCAATGCATATGTCAATCATTAACAAGTAAGATCAATATCATAAGTACCTCAACGGGGTACGCCAACAATATATCACAGTACACATACCAACAATGGTTATGTCAATCCTATCTGAATTAGGACAACAAGCGACATTCACTATCTACCAACTACATATGGCATCAAGCCAACACAATTAACAATCAAGACATATAACGGAGTGGCTAGCCCCAACACACATTGAGTCAATCATTTAACATACGGTATTACCATTTCCTTAATCAGCATTTTGCTTAGGATAAAAATCTCACCCTACACTTGAGTCACTCATCACGATTTAATTAGGACATCATCAACTACAGTGACTCATTTGATATTTCCAGTTAGCGCTTATATACACTACAATAATCTCGTCAGTAGGCATAACTAGATTTTGTCCGCTACTTTCAAGTCACATAAAATTCACAAATAATCAATAAGACGTCAATACCTAAGGAATGTACAGGCCACGAGCCCGAACAAACAAGTCACACATAACAATACCATCCTAATATTCCATCCCATATCTCCAAATTCTGATACATGCATTCTCCGTTTCTTCTACACAACAATACGAAAAACTAACCGAAGTCTATCGAAAGGAAGCCATAACCTACCTTATGGCTGAACGGATGCCACGAACATCCAATGACGCCTCAATTAATCACCACCGCGTAATCCATATGAAAACCTCGGAGACAACCATGAGACCCAAGACTAGAATTCATCAATAGGGTCTTTCCCAAGGACTTGGTTTGGCTTACGCGATGCACATGACGATCTTGGTTTGGCTTGAAAGTTTTTCAAAATGCGAGAAGGTGGAGATATCATTAGGCCCCCTAGTTGGCACCTTCATTAGAACTTCATAGTAACGATGAAACGGGTCGTTACAAAAATGGTTGACCCAAAGTTGACTTTTGGGCAAACGAACTTTTTTCTGAAATTTCATCGATTCCGAGAGGTCCGGATGGTCATTTAGAACTTATGTGTGTATTTGGTTCGGTTCCCAACGCACTCAGATGCATTTCGGGACTTGGGTTGGGAAATTGTAAGTAAGGCATCGGGGGTTGACTCGGTCAACGAGACCTCCGTTGGGAATTTCGATGCCACGGGCACGTTCGCAGCATATTTTCATGTGTGTCTATGTGTATGGCATGTGAGAAGATGGCCTTGGAAACTAGACGAAAAATCGAATCCAATTACGGAGTTTGGGGAGTTTTCTGGTGTGTTAAGGCGGCACCAGCACCGCAGTAGCGGTATCACTGGAGTGGTAACCCTGCTGCTGAAGCGGTGCAAATATTTTAGGCATGACCGCTGAAGCCGTCAGGTGACTGCTGGGGCGGCACCGCTGGGCCGGTCCCAGTGCCGCTAAAGCTTGTGACGGGAAGTTAGTAACATTAATAAAGTGTTAAAAGCCCATAGACCCCCATTATGTCCCTTTTCGATATTTGAGCTTGAAGAAACTGTTCTTAGGGATATTTGAAGGAGAATCTTGGAGGTAAATCTTGCTCATTTCTTCATTCTTCCTTTAACCATTACCATGTTATATTCCCATTTTTTCCCTTAATAAACCCATAGTGATGGGAGTTGAAAGAGGGCTTTAGAAGAATATTGTCCCTAGGATTATTAATGATAAATTGGTGGTGTTTATTCTAGATATTGACTAATCTAAGCTTATTAATCATATATCTTCCACTTTTAGCATTAAATTTTGGAATTGAAGACTTAGGGTTTATACCCAATTTAGGGGTTTTGCTGAGATCAGAAATTAGGCTAATTCTTGAGTTAAATAAGGAATTAGTGGTTGGGTTATGATTACTTAGTACTTAATTTGGTATTTTGGTCCCGAATTTTTCGTTTTGTCCTTGTGGGCCCGTTTTCCCAATTTCTAGGGTTAGAGTCGACCTAATTGAAATAATAGCAATATTAGTATCATTCTTCATGATTTCTAATACAGAATTCGATTATGCTAAGACTATTTTGGTTCTGAGGTTCACCGGAAGGGCAAGGAAAAGGAGTGAGTCGTTGATGTTGCGATTCGGGCATCCAGGTAGGTTATGGCTTACCTTTGGTGAGACTTCATATAGCGAAGCACATATTTATATTATGATGTCGGAGACAGCATATAAACCTTCGGGTATAAATTCGGGTTGGATATTGCCTTAGGTTGGGCCCTGATGTATGTTGGGACTAGCCACCCCGTTATGTATGCTTAAATTGTTCTATTGTGTTGGTTTGATGCCATGAATAGTTGATAGATATCGGAATCTTTGTTATCGCCTTGATGAGGATAGAATTAACATACCCGTTGTGGGTATTTGTACTTGGATATGTTGTTGGCGTACCCACTGTTGGTAATTGTGATTCGCTTACATTATTGGCGTAACCACTATTGGTATTGTGATATTGATATATTGTTGGCATACCCACTGTTGGTATTGTGATATGATACATTGTTGGCGTACCCCATTGTTGGTACTTGTGATATCGAACTTGATTGTTAATGTTGATACAGGCATTCTCACTCATTCATGATACATGGCCGATACCCGGAGATGATCCGGTGTCGTTGATTGAGGAAACTGATATTTTGATAAACTCTTTTACATGAGAGATTATGAGAAGATTGATGTCTGAAGATCAATCCCGGAATCATTGATTATATGAAACTGATACTTAATAAACTTTTTTGCTTGAGTGATTGTAAGCAGGCCGATGTCCGAAGATCAATTTCGGAATCATTGATTTTATGAAACTGATATTTGATAAAGTCTTTTACTTGAGTGATTGCGAGATGGCCGATGTCCGATGATCTATTCCGGCATCGTTGTTGCATGGCCAATTCGGATGATATTTTCGAAATCATTGTTAGTGCATAGACTCCACGATCCCCCAGGGTGGTGCCGGTGAGAACCCCCCGTGGGCAAAGATTCGGGGTCCCTTATGTCTGTTGGGCAAAGATCCGGGACGGGTGGCACTTAGACTTCGCGATTCACGCTGGGTTATGCTATCGAGCAGTTGATATTTTCGTCCGGAGTACATGGGTACACCGCATTTGCATCGCATTGCATTGCATTATGACTTGATTTTGATGTTTGGTGTTGTATTGTGATTTTGGATTGGATACCTTCAGACTTGGCAAATTTGGGATTAGATGCTCTATGTAGGTGATGACGGATAATTGGAATTGATTGGATTGTCTTATACTTGTTAGTTTCCTTGCTTATCTGCTTCATTTTCTGGATTGTGTTAGCTATGCTTAGTCGACTGATGATGCCTACCCGTACTGTTGTTTGTACTAACTTGCATTTGCTGCATTCTTTTATAAATGCAGAGTATCAGGTTGGATCCACTTAAGTGACCCATGGCAAAATACGCTAAACGCCTCATTCTTTATATATATATCGTGAGACTTATGTATTTGTTCTATTCCGCTACTTAATTTTCATCATTTTATGTATTGGTTCTTTGTTGGGGTGAGAGTTCGCTTACCGAGGTGGGAACATAAGTACCCGTACGGCGTAGGCTAAATGGGTCGTGACAAGTTGGTATCAGAGCCCTAGGTTACCCGGTCTTTAATACAAGAGCGTGTCTAGTAGAGTCTCGTGGATCGGTACGATGAGCTCCGTACCTATCTACAAGAAGCTATAGGACATTTAGGAAATCCCACTTTCTTTCTTTCCGTCGTGCTACTTTATTCAAATTGGTATCTGGAAAGATCAAATTTGTACTTGTCTCTTATATCTTCACTCACAGATGGTGAGAATTCGCGACATGCCAGCATGGAGGATGTACATGCGGTTGACCCCACCGATTTTTACTGGCGCACCAGACGAGGATGCCTACGAGTTTATCGTTATGACACATGATCTACTCCACTCATCAGGGATTACGGATACCCTCAGAGTCGCATATGTTACCTTTCGACACAGCAGTGGCATGAGGGCATGGTGGAGTGGCTACCTTGCCAGCAGGCTAGCAAGTGTGCGTCCACTTAGTTAAGAGCAATTCTATAGGTTGTTCCTGGATAGGTACGTGCCCGATTCGCGGAGAGATGAGCGTCAGGGTCGATTCCTCAATCTCCGTCAGGAGGGCGTGCCGGTTGCTACCCATACACTACCCTTCTCCGATCTGGCTCGTTACTCCTACCCCTTGATTCCGACGGAGCCCGACAAGATCCGGTGGTTCATTAATGGGCTGGATGGTCCTCTCCAATTGCCCTGTGTCCAGCTTGAGGCCGAGGGCACTTCGTTCCAGGCCATTGTTGACAGTGCAGCGAGAGTTGAGGCCGCGAGGGCGAGAGCAGCTAGGATTCCGGTTAGAGATCCTTGATATAGCGACGACAGGTATTATTTCTGTTCGAGGCCAGTCTATTACTGCGTTATTTGATCCTGGATCCACTTAGTCATATATATCTGCATTTCATGCTGTTGGTTGGGATTTGCCTTGTGATAGCATAGATATACTTATTCATGTGTCTACTACGGCCGGAGATTTTGTGGTTGTTGATCGAGTCTACCAGTCTTGTTTGATTACTTTTATGGGGTACGAGACTTTGGTAGATTTGATGATTCTTGATATGGTGGACTTTGATATTATATTGGGTATGTCCTGGTTTTCTCCTTGTCATGCGACCTTGGACTGTCACGCCAAGACAGTCACTTTAGCGATGCCGGGCATTCCTAGGCTTGAGTGGAGAGGTACTCCTAGTCCCGCTCCGAAGAAGATCATTTCCTTCCTTTAGGCGAAGAAGTTAGTAAGTATGGGGTGTTTAGCGTATTTGGCGCATGTTCGTGATACGACTGTTGCATCTCCACCCCTTGGGTCTATCCCTATTGTGAGCGAGTTAGCGGAGGTATTTTCGTCGGATTTGTCGGGTATGCCAATCGATCGCGACATTGATTTTTGTATCGACGTGGACCCGGGCACTCATCGTATTTCCATCCCACCATATCGGATGGCACCTGTCGAGTTACGGGAGCTTAAGGAACAATTACAGGATTTATTGAGCAAGGGGTTCATTAGACCGAGCGTCTCCCCTTGGGGTGCTCCTGTGTTATTTGTGAAGAAGAAAGATGGGACCATGAGGATGTGTATTGATTACCGCCAATTGAACAAGGTCACTATCCGAAACAATTGCCCTATACCTCGTATTGATGATCTGTTTGACCATCATCAGGATGCTTCGGTGTTTTCGAAGATAGATTTGCGTTCCGGCTATCACCAGCCTTGAAGATTAGGGTGGAGGATATTCCGAAAATAGCATTTCGGACAAGATATGGCCACTGTGAGTTTTTAGTGATATCTTTTAGGCTTACCAATGTCCCAGCTGCATTTATGACTTTGATGAATGGCATCTTTAGGCCGTTCCTTGATTCCTTCGTGATTGTGTTTATTGATGACATCTTGGTGTATTCCAAGAGTAGAGTGGAGCATGAGAGCCATCTCCGTACCGTTCTTGGGTTGTTGAAGAAACATAGCCTGTTCGCTAAATTTTCTAAGTGTGAGTTCTGGTTGGTATCTGTAGGATTCTTGGGCCATGTGGTATCTAAGGATGGGATTATGGTTTATTCACAAAAGATTGAGGCTGTGAGAGGTTGGGCGAGGCCCACTAGTGTTACTGAGATTTGTAGCTTTGTGGGTTTGGCCAGTTATTGTCGTCGCTTTGTTAAGGATTTTGCTGCCATTGCTTCATCCTTGACCAGATTGACTCAAAAGGATGTTCCCTTCCAATGGACGGATGATTGTGAGGAGAGCTTTCAATATCTCAAGCTTCTTTTGACTACAGCCCCGATCCTAGCCTTACCTATGGAAGGTAAGGATTTCGCTGTCGATTGTGATGCCTCCTGTATGGGTTTGGGTACTATGTTGATGCAGGAGGGTAGAGTGATAGCTTATACTTCCCGTCAATTAAAAGTTCATGAGAAGAATTACCCTACCCATGATTTGGAGTTGTTAGCTGTAGTCTTCGCTTTGAAGCTTTTGAGGCATTACTTGTGTGGTGTCCATTATATGGTTTTACCGATCACCGTAGACTTCAGCATGTGTTTACCCAGAGAGATCTAAATTCCAGGCAGTGCCAATGGATGGAGCTCCTGAAGGACTATGACATCTCTATTCTGTATCATCCCGGGAAAGCCAATGTGGTGGCTGATGCCTTGAGTCGCAAGGCAGTGAGTATGGAGAGTTTAGCTCAAGTGATTGTCTCCGAGCGTGCGTTGGCCATGGAGGTTCAGACTCTGGCCAACAGTTTCGTCCGTCTTGATGTTTCAACCCCGGGCAGGATTTTAGCTTGTATAGAGGCAAGGTCGTCTTTATTGGATCGGATCAGGGCTCATCAGTTTAAGGATGCTCAGTTGATCAAGATCTCAGTTAGGGTTTCGAGAGGTGACGCCAAGGAGGTCGTGATTGATTCTGAGGGCATTCATAGGATTAGGGGACGCGTATGCATTCCTCGTGTTGGTGATTTGGTTTAGTCATCTTATCTGAGGCCCATAGCTCACGCTATTCCATTCATCTGGGGGAGACTAAGATGTACCGTGACTTGAGACAGCACTATTGGTGACATCGGATGAAGAGAGATATAGTTGACTTTGTGGCTAAGTATGGAAATTGTCAGCAAGTAAAGTATGAGCACCAGTGACCCGGTGGGGTAATTCAGAGGATGCCCATTCCCGAGTGGAAGTGGGAGAGGATTACCATGGATATTTTCACGGGTCCTCCGAAGACCCTTGGCAAGTTTGATTCTATTTGGGTGATAGTGGATCGGTTGACGAAGTCCACTCACTTTGTTCCAGTTCAGGTTTCCTATACCGCGGAGAAGTTAGCTAAGATGTATATTCGGGATATTGTGAGATTACATGGGGTTCCTATTTTTGTTGTATCTAATCGGGGTACTATCTTCACCTCTCGATTTTGGAGGGCATTTCACGAAGAGTTGGGTACCCGATTGGATTTTAGTACAACATTCCATCCCCAGACTGATGGCCAGTTCTAGCGGACTATTCAGGTGCTCGAGGACATGTTTAGAGTGTGTATTATTGATTTCGGTGGTCATTGGGATCAGCACTTTCCCTTGGTAGAGTTTGTGTACAATAACAATTATCATTCGAGTATTGGCATGACGTCTTTTAAGGCCTTATATGGTAGGAGATGTAGATCTTCAATTGGTTGGTTTGATGGGTTCGAGGCTCGACCTTGGAGCACGGATCTATTGAGAGAATCCCTTGATAGGGTAAGAGTTATTCAGGCCAAACTTGTGGCAGCTCAGAGTCGGCAAAAGATGTATGCGGACAGGAAGGTCCAAGATTTGAAGTTTACTATTGGTGACCAGGTTCTACTGAAGATTTCATCCATGAAGGGTGTTATGAGGTTTGGTAAAAGGATCAAGTTGAGCCCCAGGTACATTAGTCCATTTGAGATTGTGGATTTTATTGGTGATGTAGCTTATGAGTTAGCATTGCCGCCAGGCATGGCGGGAGTTCATCCGATCTTTCATGTTTCGACGCTGAAGAAGTACCATGCCAATGGTACCTACATTGTTTATTGGGATTCCATATTGCTTGATGAGAATTTGACTTATGAAGAGGAACCTATCGCGATATTGGATAGGCAGGTTCGGAAGTTGAGGTCAAAGGAAATTGCTTCTGTGAAGGTGCAATGGAAGCAGGTCCTATGGAGGAGGCTACTTGGGAGACTCAGTCCGACATGCATAGCTGATATCCCCAGTTGTTCACTAATTCAGGTATTCCCTACTTTCCTTCTTTCCTCTCTCGAGGACGAGCAACGGTTCAATTGGTATCTAATATAACGACCCATTTGGTCGTTATAGTCTTTCCGGTATTTTTGCCAATTCCCGAGGATTAATTAGCTCACTTTTGCCACTAGGGACCGTTAAAACGCTTCTCGAGGTGTCTAGACCAGATTCGGGCAACGTTTCTGAAAATATAGGCTTAAAGTGAAAAATGATTGACTCAAAGTTGACTTTTCGAAAAACAAACCTTTTTCGGAATTTCGTCGATTCCGAGAGGTCTGGATGGTCGTTTAGAACTTGTGTGTATATTTAGTTCAGTTCCCAATGCACTCAGATGCATTTCGGCACTTGGGTTGGGAAATTGAAAGTAAGGCATCGGGGGTTGACTCGGTCAACAAGACCTCCATTGGGAATTTTGAGGCCACGGACGCGTTCATGGCACGTTTTTATATGTGTCTATATGTATGGCATGTGAGCAGATGGCCTCGGGAACTAGACGGAAAATCAAATCAAATTGCGGAGTTTGGGGAGTTTTCTGGTGTCTGGTGCTCGCTTTGGCGGCACTAGCACCGCAGCAGTCGTACCGCTGGAGCGGTAACCCTGCCGCTGAAGCGGTGTAAGCATTTTAGGCTTGACCGCTTAGATGGCGCCGCTAGGGCTATCCCAGTACCGCTAATGCGGGTGACGGGCAATTAATAACATTAATAAAGTGCTAAAAGCCCTTAGACGCCCATTATGTCTCATTTCGATATTTGAGCTTGAAGAAACTGTTCTTAGGGATATTTGAAGGAGAATCTTGAAGGTGAATCTTGCTCATTTCTTCATTGTTCCTTTCACCATTACCATGTTAGATTCCCCCTTTTTCCCTTAATAAACCCATGGTGATGGGAGTTGAAAGAGGGCTTTGGAAGAATATTGTCCCTAGGATTATTAATGATAAATTGGTGATGTTTATGCTAGATATTGACTAATCTAAGCTTATTAATCATATATCATCCACTTTTAGCATTGAATTTCTTAATTGAAGACTTAGGGTTTATACCCAATTTGGGTGTTTTGCTTGAGATCATAAATTAGGCTAATCCTTGAGTTAAATCAGCAATTAGTGGTTGGGTTGTTATTATTACCTAGTACTTAATTTGGTAATTTGTTCCCGAGTTTCCCGTTGTCCCAATTTATAGGGTTAGAATTGACCTAATTGAAATAATAACAATATTAGTATCATTCTTCATGATTTCTAATATAGAATTCGATTATGCTTAGACTATTTTGGTTCTATGGTTCAGCGGAACGGCAAGGCAAAGGAGTGAGTTGTTGGTACTGAGGTTCGGCCATCCAGGTCGGTTATGCTAGATATTGACTAGTCTAAGCTTATTAATCATATATCTTCCACTTTTAACATTGAATTTTGGAATTGAAGACTTAAGGTTTATATCCAATTTGAGGGTTTTGCTTGAGATCAGAAATTAGGCTAATCCTTGACTTAAATCAGCAATTAATAGTTGGGTTATTATTACCTAATACTTAATTTGGTATTTTGTTCCCGAATTTTTTGTTTTATCCTTGCGGGCCCGTTTTCCCAATTTATAGGGTTAGAATTGACTAATTGAAATAATAGCAATATTAGTATCATTCTTCATGATTTCTAATATAGAATTCGATTACGCTTAGACTACTTTGGTTCTGAGATTCAGTAGAACGGCAAGGCAAATGAGTGAGTTGTTGGTGCTGCGATTCGGCCATCCAGGTAGGTTATGGCTTACCTTTGGTGAGACTTCGTATAGCGAAGCGCATATTTAGATTATGATGTCGGAGACAGCATGTGAACCTTCAGGTATGAAGTTAAGTTGGATATTGCCTTAGGTTGGGCCCTGATGTGTGTTGGGACTAGCCACCCCGTTATGTGTGCTTAAATTGTTCTATTGTGTTGGTTTGATGCCATGAGTAGTTGATAGATATCGAAATCTGTGTTATCGCCATGATGGGGATAGAATTGACATACCCGTTATTGGTATTTGTACTTGGATATATTGTTGGCGTACCCACTGTTGGTAATTGTGATTCGGTTACATTATTGGCATAACCGCTATTGGTAGTGTGATATTGATATGTTGTTAGCATACCCACTGTTGATATTGTGATATGATACATTGTTGGCGTACCCCATTTTTGGTACTTATGATACTGAACTTGATTGTTGATGTTGATACACGCATTCTCAATCATTCATGATGCATGGTCGATACCAAGTGATGATCCGGTATCGTTGATTGAGGAAATTGATATTTTGATAAACTTTTTTCTTGAGAGATTGTAAGAAGGTCGATGTCCGAAGATCAATACCGGAATCATTGATTTTATGAAACTCATACTTGATAAACTCTTTTACTTGAGTGATTATGAGTAGGCCGATGTTCGAAAATCAATTCCGGAATCGTTGATTGTATGAAATTGATATTTGATAAACTCTTTTACTTGAGTGATTGCGAGATGGCCAATGTCCGATGACCTATTCCGGCATCATTGTTGCATGGCCGATTTCGATGATATTTTCGAAATCGTTGTTAGTGCATGGACTCCGCGGGTCCCCCATGGTGGTGCCGGTGAGAACCCGTCGTGGGCAAAGATCTGGGGTCCCGTCTATCTGTTGGGAAAAGATTCGGGATGGGTGGCACTTAAACTTCGGGAGTCACACTGAGTTGTGCTGCCAAGACTTCAATATTTTCGTTCTGAGTACATGTGTACACCGCATGTGCATGGCATTGCATTGCACTCATACATTTACTGCATTGCATTGCATTATGATTTGATTTTGATGTTTGGTGTTGTGTTCTGATATTGGATTGGATACGTTCAGACTTGGCACATTTGGGATTTGATGCTCTACGTAGGTGATGACGAATAATTGGAATTGATTGCATTGTCTTATACTTTTTAGTTTCCTTGCTTATCTGCTTTATTTTCTGGATTGTGTTAGCTATGCTTAGCCGGCCGATGATGCCTACCCTTACTGTTGCTTGTACTGACCTGCACTTGCTACATTCTTTTATGAATACAGAGTATCAGGTCAGATCCACTTCCTTGACCCGTGGCTGATCGACCCTTCAGCTTTCTCTCGAGTTTCCAAGATGAGCACGGTGTCCGCTGACCTTGAAGACTTTTAATTAGTATGTCATATTTTTATTTCAGACACATAGACATTTATGTATTAGTATTCCAGGTTGTATTATTCTCCTTAGATGCTCTTTTATTATTCAGACTAGACCCTGGAGGCATTTATTATCTTCCGCACTTTTCACTACTATATATATATATATATATATATATATATATATCGTGAAACTTACGTATTTGTTCTATTTCGCTACTTAATTTTCATCATTTTATGTATTGGTTCGTTGTTGGGGTGAGGGTTCGCTTACCGAGGTGGGAAGGTAAGTGCCCGCACGGCCTAGGCTAAATGGGTCGTGACAATGTTTGATTAGTGCATTTTTTCTTCAAAATCAACCTAATATTCATCGTAGATGTTTTAACTTTGAATATAGAAACAGGACAACAGTTAATTGGGAAGAGTCATTTGAAGCATTTTGATTTCTTCCACCTTTCGAGTTTGTGAAAATGGTAGTGGGCATAGTGGTGTAGTAGTGGTGGAGGGGGAGGTGTAAATGGTGAAAATGACATGGAAGTTTAAAATTTGATTTGGACAATGAGGTGGCATGCCACATGGCATTTTCTTCATTAAAAATATTAACCTTGGTCAACTTTAACGGTGGAGGGGTATATTTGTGCCCAAAGTATAACTGTAAGGGCATATTTGGACCCAAAGTATAACGAGGGGTATGTTTGACCGTTTTTCGATAGTACAGAGGTATATTTGCCCTTTTCCGATTAAGAATTTATGATTGATATGTATGGTTATCTTCAAGGTTGAGTATTTATTCAGAATCATTGAAGATTCTTAGTAGCTTTATATGCGTAAAGTTGTATTTGGACATGGATTGAGAGTTGTGATTAATAAATAGGATCTACTGATGTGGTCTATTTATTTGATTCATTAAGTATTCTCAATGTACCATGTATAAATTGTCCTAGATAAGAGTATGCTAGTGGTGAAGTTTTATCTATGGAAAAGTGATTTACCTTAAGATACTAGTAATGCTTAATTAATTCATGAGAAGAGACATTATGATTTTCTCACCCAAATAGGAGAAACGTAATATCTTAGATTCTCAAGTGTATTAATCGAAAGGACAATTAGTTGAAAGAAGATTTTGTATTTCTTATTCAAAGAAAGGACACAATGTAATATGTATGTCTTGTGCTCATGGATAATTATAAAATGAGGATTAAAGTATGAATCATTTTAAATTCTATATATACCTAAAACAGCTATCTTCTGAATTTGGTCATAGTTTTGGAGATAAAGTATATGTTATTTGTTCTTGCTTGGTAAAAGATGCAATTGCAGTGATTGATGTCATTTTTTGGCATTATGAGATCGTCTAGATGAGTTTTAGGTACTTTGTCGGATTAAAATTTGTTTTAAGTAAGAAAATGATATTCTTCATATCGGTTATATTTATGTTAAATCTGGAACATGATTACACATGATGATTTAATATGAATTGATATATGATAATATAGATCAGATTATTTTTCCTGGAGTCATCTGAATCAATTATTTTCCTAATTTGATCATAGATTTAGAGATCTGGAACATTACGAACTCTAATTAACCTGAAATTCGGTAGGTTCATCGAAAATGACACAAATAATCAATACTCACTGCTTTGCAGTGAATCATGTTGTTTCTCGGTGATTCTAGGTTGTTTAGATAGTGTTTTGGGCAATTTTCGTTTTCTGAAAAAATAATTTAAAGGGAAAACAACTCGGCTATGATCTAGAGGTGATAGAAATTGTTTTCTATGGTTTGCATGACTAAATACTAGTGAAATAATGAATTTACGTGTTGACTTTAGGTCTTCCTCCATATGGGATAGGTTTATTATGGGTTTGCACAATGTATAATCACTAGTTATGGATAACTGGTATTAACTCTCCATCTGAGTTATATGTTGGATCAGTGAAACTAGGGAAAATGATATTCACTTGGCTTAAATTAAGAGTATACTCTCCATCTGAGCTAGCTCTGGTTTTAAATTTATTGGAGTGAATATATGGCATCACATATATATGTTGCATGAATTATTTTTTTATATTGAAATTTGTTGTTCAAGGCGCATGGATATCTATGTGGTGTGTTTTGAATTTTATATTCAATGGTTACATAAGCATGCTAATTTCCAGAAAACAACAATGAGATTATGTAAACGTATTTTAAAATTTTGTTCGTTGTTCTTGATTCATGTATATTAGTACACTAAAGATGATATGTGATAAGAACTACTGAACAAATGTATATGTTTTTTTTATCCGAATTGGTCATGGTTTCGTAATTCTGATTTTTGACGAACTCCGATTGACTCAAAATTCGGTAGGTTCATCAGAAACGACCCACTAAGAAATACTCGTGAGCTTTGCTCGAGAAATGGGCCCTTTTTTGGCCATCCAGGGTCGTTTAGATGGGTTTTTTGGTCTTTTTTTGTTTTCTGGAAATTTTTTGTTAAATAAAAAAATTTATTTCTTCAAACAGTGGTCGTAGGGTTCATTCTCTATGGTCTCCATTGTATATAATAGTGATGTAATGAGTTTATATGTTGACCTAGGTCTTCTTCCCCGTCGGATAAATTCATTATGGTTAATTATTGTGCTTCAGTCCCTAGTTAATTGATAGCTTGTCTTGATTCTCCAACTGAGTTACACGTTGGTTCAGTCAAACTAGAGTTTATTAAAAGTGATATTTACCTAACTTAAATTAGCAGTTTATTCTCCATCTGAGTTGGTCCTGTTTTAATTTATGGGGTGAATTATCTGGCCTGACTCAATAGAGTTGCATGAATAGTTAAGTTTCCCTATCGAATCTAGCTATTCAGTATGCATGGTTATATGTGCGATGTGTGTTTTGAATGTTATTATTCTTACTACTTAACTAATGATCTATTTAATTATTATATGTCAATTTCTCAATAGACTTTATCCATCCCACTTACTACTAGTCAGGAACTTCGTCTGATAGTGATAAGACATTAATTTAAAGAATGCATTATATGTAACTTCTGTTAGAAAGAATTTATTTTCAGTTTCTAACTAAACAAGAGATGGATAGTTAGTTTATTTTTCATGTAACTCTTGTGTTATCGAGTTTGATAAACATTTTATCTTTTGTGGTACATACATTGATGCGTGAATAACTCTTCTGAACTGAATAATGTTAATCTATCCCATAAGAGAATTTTTTTTTTCTCTTTTCTTTTCGTGAATTGAATGAACTTATCTGTGACACTTGTCTCTAAGTCATTTTAATCAGAATAGGATTTCGAAGTTGGTCAAAGGATGAACTTTTGAGGTTCGTTGAAAGTTGAGGCACTACCAACTTGTGAGTCCTATTTAGAAGGAAAATAACTAAGAGACCTTTTCTCTTAAAAGGAAATAAAACTAATGATAAGTTAAGCTAATCCATTCTGATTTGTGTGGTATAATGAACTTCAAGGCAAGAGGTGATTTTGAGGAATCTGTGACATTCATAGAAGATTACTCATGATATGAATATATTTATTTGATGCTCTATAGGTCCGAATGCTTTGAAAATTTCAAGGTATTTAAAGCGACAATGAAAAGCGTCAAGGAAAATATATTAAGTCACTGCAATTTGATCGTAGTGGCGAGTACCTCCTTGCAAAGTTCATTAGTTACTTATTAGATAGAGGGATTGCATTTTCAATTGTCTACACCAAGTATTCTACAATAGATTGGTATGGAAGAGAAAAAGAAATATTACTCTTTTGAAGGTGGTAAGATTAATGATTGACTCATTCATATTTGCTTTTTCATTTTGGAATATGTCTTAGAAACTGCGAGTTACATTCTAAATTTACTTTCTTCTAATTTAGTACCTTTGATACCCCGATTGGATGCAAGCCAAATCCGCAAATGTTCGGATATGAGGTTGTCTAGCACATGTGTTTAAAGGAAAACAGATACGTGGGAATCAAGAACGGATGTACGCATATTTATTATATATATCCAAAGGGAACGAAAGGAGGTTTAAGGTAATTGTTAATACAAATGCCAGATTTTTAGAAAAGAACTATTTAATAAACCAAGTTCCTAGAAGTAAACTAGTTTTATAGGAACTGAGCAAAGAAATAGCAAATAAGTCATCTAAAAATTCAGAAGTTCAAGAACATCTAACCGACAAGTCAGGGTTGACGTTCCGTTGCATTTAAGTAGTGGGAGAAACATTAATAAGCATAAGGAAATTCACTACCTTTAAGTTGTGGGAGTGATGTTGAGCAAACAACACTATGAAGTCGTTAATATTTCAATACCAAAAGGCAATGAATATAATATGAAGATTCAGGAATATGATAGTGCGACTATAATAGTAATAGTACTTAGTCGTAGTGGGAGAACAATAATCAAGATCGGTTCGGTGTATAATCTTGGGATAGTTTCATGATAGGATCCTGAAAAGAAATACCCTTTTAGGAGAGTTTCATAATAGGATCCACGAAGATCTTAGTACAGAACGGGTCAGTTACGACGAAGCACTACTAGACGAAGTTGCATCACAAAACAACTTCGCATGTTTTATTTTTGCAAAGAGCTTATTAGCTACGACTTTTGGTATTTATGCAAAAGGAATACATGTGAAAGTTGTAAATGCATGGTTAAAAGTCTAAGTGGAGATTGTTGGGGTATATACCATTAACCATGCGATTAGACATGGTATATTCTAACAATTGTCATGGTTAAAAGTCAAAGTGGGAGATTGTTGGGATATAGACTATTAACCATGTGTTTGGATATAGTATTTATTATAGATGAATTATTAAATCATTTTTTAATAAAGAGTTAAATATATCATAAATTAGTATGTGTGTCCTTTACTTATATAGTAGATGATTTAGTTTATAGAGTTTAGCTTATACACGGAAAATTAAATCATCGGTTCTTACAAGTATAAAGTTTACATTCACAATCTAAGATGGAAATTGGACAAAGTCATCGGTATGATTGTAGCACAAGATTAAATATAAAGTATCTTCATTATGGGAACGGTATAGTTCCGTCTTCTTCTGCTAGAATATTTTGTATGTATTGAACAGGCCAAGAAGAGATAAGTATTTTTGTACTGAATATATAAAACAAATTCTCTAGTTCATAAATGTACTTATACTCTTAACCTTGATATAATTATTACGATCAATATGATTTGTTCATTATTTTGATTTATTAAAACCTACGACTCAATTGCGAGTCTATGTATTCCTGGTAAATTGCATAATGAAAAAATACATTTGTAAATTAATAATTAGTTGATAGAATCCACGTCTCGACTTTGAGATTGATGATACCCCTTGATGTGCCGAGAAATTGTGGCACATTCGATACCTTTTTACGAGAAATTTTACTTTTTTTTAGGCAAGTATGTGTTGTTTTGATGTGTTTTTGTTGTGTTTCAGGTAAATCATAAAGTTCAGGTTCGAAAACTAAAAGTTGCAAAAAATTGCAAAGAGATTGACTTTCACGGTCCGTACAATATTATACGGACCGTGTCTGTGGTCATATAAAAGAGAACAAAGCAACAGAATGTCTAAGTTGGAAGATGCTGAGATACGAGCAACTTATACGGACCATATAATATTATACGGGCCATATAGTTGGATGTGTTGAAGGATTGAAAACGAGACAGAAAGCTGAGTTTGAAGAAGGAGTTTCACGAGCTAGTTAAACAAGCCATTTAATTTTATACGAACCGTGTAATACCAGTTCGTGTTTTTCTCTAAAGAAGTGAAGACTGAAGGTTGTATAATTTTTATACGGTCCGTGTAATGTTATACATATCGTATAAGTTGCCGCCTGAGACTTAAGCGCAAATTTTGTAATTTTAAATTTTTGAAACCTATAGATATTCCAATGTAGGTTTTTATTTATTATCAGCTAATATATTTTGACTCTTGACTTAGAGCATTGAATATTCCTTTTTTTTTTAGCTTGCAAAAATCAATTCAAGTATTATTAAATTCTCATTTCATCAAAACTAAGAAATTATGAATTCTTCAATCTTTTATTTCTTGTTCTTTGTCATGAGTAGCTAAACACCTTTACTAAGATTGTGAACCCAAGGATGGGTGTTTTGTGATTGGGGATTGTGATTGATATACGCATAATGGATTGTTAAGGTTTATTTGTTCTTCGTTTTAATCATATAGTTAGTGGTTGCAAAAATTAGCTAACGCCATAAACTTTGGTTTATTTGGAAAAGTAACTAGGGTTTGGTAAGAGTAGATAAAAAGAACTCAAGGCTTTAAACCTTGTTTGATAAATTCACTTAGGAATAAAAGGAATTTACTTGGCATAATTAACCGTTCTTCATGCATATTTTCTTATCTTTGGGAAAAGCATAGAAAGAAATAATCTTTTCTTATTGGGAAATAGTCTAGATTCACATAGAGGTTAAGTGCATTCATACAGCGATCCATTAGAAGTATATCAAGATCAAGACCTATGATCATACACTTTATCTAAAGGGAACACAACATTGGTACTTTTTACCCATATTTTTACAACTTTAAATTACTAGTCAATCTAAATTAGTCCACAAACCAAACCTCTTATAAAATCCTTTTCTCTAGAATACACCAGGACGGCAAGATTCGTATAATACTCATTTAGTAAACTTTTGAAACCATATTCTCTATGGGATTCGAGCCCAACCTTATTGGGTTACTATATTTGACATTGTCCGCTTTACGCTAATAAAAGGTGTAAATTGAGCTTATCAAATTTTTGTGCTATTGCCGGAGAATGCGGTTTTGAAATTACTAAATAGTGTTTACTCTTCTTAAAGTCTTTGTCCTATTCCAACACACCTTGTTTTCTACCTTGTAAACCAGTTGATCATGGCAGACGATGCACTTCCAGTCGACAATGTTTTTGGTAATGAGTCAGATATGAAGGAAGACTTTGCATTTGCAATAGTTCATCCTAGGGTGAATGCTGCTGCTATTAAGTTTGACCAGTCCCTCTATCATATACTCAAACAAGAGGGATACTTTCGGAATGCAATCGATGATGATCCTCACCAGCATATAACAAACTTTCTGGGGGTATGCTCTCATCATGTCCAAAGGGATATGTCTCAAGAAGTTGTTCGGCTGAAATTCTTCAAATATTCATTAGCCGGAGATGCGAGAAAATAGTTCACAAATCTACCTCGATACTCTATTGTGATATGGGAAGAGATGGTCAAAGTGTTTCCCAGGAAGTGTTATCCCCCGAGTAAAAGAGTTGAGATTCGTGATTAGATTAACGAATTCAAACAACGTCATGAGGAGCAACTTTTTGAAGCTTAGGAGAGGTACAAAGAATACTTGGATAGGAGTCCGAACCATGGTTTCCCAGATCATATTCTGAAGGAGAAGTTCTACAGAGGGTTGGATCCTATGACTCAAGCAATCACCAATAATGTTGTTGGTGGGTGTTTCATGAATAAGTCATATGCGAATATTACTGATATACTTGATCAATTGACTACACATAGTCAAGCATGGCATTCGAGTTGTTCCGTTGGTTTATCACTTGGGACGCCATTGATCTAAAATATTGTGAAGGATAGCCAGGAGACACGGCAGACTTTGGCACAGCTGGCCACCAATATTTCTTTACTGATGAAGAGATTGAATGATAGAGAGGCAAAAAGGTAAACGTTTGTGAAGATATCTCAGGCATGCCGCCTAGAATGTACCAAGTCTAAGAAGGTCCATATCAAGAGGGTCCCCCTCCGCCAGTTGAGAATGTTCACTACGCAGACAACATAGCAAAAGGAGATGTCCGTGGGCCAATTTAAAGATACTGGAGACCTCAACAAGGGCAGGGTGCATACAACAACAACCAAGGTAACTACAATAACAACTATGGTGGATTGAACCAAGGTAGATACAACAATAATAATGGTAACTTCAGAAACAGAAGTTCCAACCCCTACATTCCACTAAAAGGGCAGTCTAATGATCAAATTAGTTCGAGGTTGGAGTCAATGCTTGCAAAAGTATTGGCAAGTTAGATGAATACTGAAAAGACATTATCTGGGCTATCAGAGACAGTGGTTTCTCACTCAGCGGCTATTCAAAACCTTGAACAGCAGCTGCGTGACCTTTCTAGAGAGTAGTATCCTGCTATAAAAGGAGGACTTCCTAGTGATACTATTCTAAACCCTAAGAATGGCGGTGGTGGTGTGGAGAGTACTTTTGCTATTAGCACGAGAAGTGGTAAAATACTTCAACGTGCTGATAAGAAGATGGTTGATCTAGATCCGGTTAATGAGGAAGAAAAGATGCAGTTTGATGTGCCTATTGTGGATGATGAGGTTCGTGGTGAATAAAAAGTTATTGATATTCTAGATGTTGTTGTTGATACTAGGAAATAGACGATAAAAGGAGTTCTTCGCCCTTTGACTCAGAAGTACAAAGCAAAATCTCCCTTTCCTCAAAGGTTGGCAAAGAAGAATGACTCAGATGTACAAAGAAAAACCTCCCTTTCCTCAGAGGTTGGCAAATAAGAATGATGATGCTCAGTGTTAAAAGTTCTATGATCAGTTGAAGTGGTTAACGGTGAATTTTTGCAATCTTAGATGATGTGAAAGAGATGTCCGGATTTGCTAAGTTCGTGAAAGACCTGCTTACAAAGAAGAGGTCTGTTCAATATGAGACAGTGAATCTAACTCATCGCATGAGTTAAATTATGGCTTCCACCACAGTTCAGAAACAGGGAGATCCAGGGGCATTTACTATTCCGTGCAATATTGGGCATCATGCTTTCGCTCGTGCTTTGTGTGATATTGGGACGAGTATTAATCTAATGCCTCTTGCTATTTACAAGCAATCAGGATTGGGAATGCCTAGACTGACTTCTATGCGATTACAAATGGCGGACAGATCCATCAAGAGGCTAGTTGGGGTTGTAGATGATGTGTTGGTACAAGTGGGTAAGTTCATGTTGCCTACAAATTTCGTTATTCTGGATTGTGCGTTTGATAAAGATATTCCCATAATCTGGGGAACATTATTCCTTGCTACGGGCAGGGCGATTATGGACTCTAAAAAGAACAAGATCAAGTTCCGAGTGAATGATGAAGAGGTGACTTTCCAAGCAAGTAAGGGGATGAAGTTGCCAAGTGCTTATGAGAATATCTCAGTTATTGATTCATTTTATGGGATTGATGACGTTGTCGAACATAAAATGGAAGAAAAAGTTTGGGAGAAGCTCTTGCTACTATTCTGGTGAAATTTAATGCTATTAATATGGAGGGCTACGTGGAAACTGTAAATGCGCTTGAGGGTCTGGGTTCTTCCACTTACCATCCAGAAAGCTTGATCTTGACCTTGCAAATAGAATAACTCCACCAGCTAAGCCTTCTATTGTTGAGCCACCAAAGCTTGAGCTTAAGTAGCTCCCATCACACTTGAGGTATGAGTTCCTTGGTTAGAATAAGACATTGCCAGTGATTTTTTCAGCATTATTGACTGAGGAATAGATTGAATGATTATTAGAGATTTTTCGCGAGTATAAGCGTGCTATTGGTTGGACCACAGCAGACATTCGGGGTATTCCTTCTTATATTTGTGAGCATAAAATTCAGCTAGAGAAGGACAGCAAGCCGAGTGTTAAACATCAGCGGAGATTGAACCAAAACATGCAAGAGGTCTTGAAAAAGGAGATCATAAAGTGGTTAGATGCTCGGGTCGTGTATCTGATTGCAGACAGCAAGTGGGTGAGTCCAGTTCAATGTGTTCCAAAGAAGGGAGGTATCACTGTGGTGCCTAATGCATATAATGAGTTGATTTCCACTCATACAGTTACTAGATAGCGTGTTTGCATGGACTATAGGACCATATTCCCATGCCTTTCATTGATCAGATGCTTGATAGGCTGGCTGGGAGGTCTTACTATTGCTACTGAGATGGGTACTCTGGCTATAATCACATCAACATTTCCTTAGAACATCAAGAGAAGACGACTTTCACTTGTCCGTATGGGACATTTGCGTTCAGCCAAAGGCCCTTTAGGTTGTATAATGCGCCAACAACTTTTCAGAGGTGTATGATGTCAATCTTTTCTGACATTATAGAAGACTTCTTGGAGGTGTTTATGGATCATTTTTCTGTTGTAGGTGATTCGTTCAATGATTGTCTTGACACACCTTGTACTAAATTAGGAGAAGTGAAGAGATGCACCTTGTGCTAAATTAGGAGAAGTGTCATTTTATGGTGAAGGAAGAGATGGTCCTCGGTCACAAAATCCCTGAAAAGGGGATTGAGGTCGATCAAGTGAGGATAGATGTGTTTGCAAAGTTTCCTCCACCTGTATCAGTCAAAGGTGTCCAGATTTTCTTAGGACATGCTTGGTTTTACAGGCATTTCATCAAATATTTCTCTAAGATTGCTAACCCGATGTGCAAGCTTCTTGAAAAAGAGGCTAAGTTTGTATTTGGTGACAAGTGCCAAAAGGCATTTAATGAATTGAAGAAGCGTCTCACATCTGCTCCAGTTATTATTACTCCTGATTGGTCCCTGCCTTTTGAGTTGATGTGTGATGCAAGTGGTTTCGCAATTGGTGTTGTGCTTGGCCAGAGGCACAATAAAATTATGCACCCGATCTACTATGCTAGTAGGGCTCTGAATGCAGCGTAGATGAACTACACCGTGACTGAGCAAGAGCTGCTTGTTGTAGTGTATGCTTTCAAGAAGTTCAGGCCCTATTTGTTAGGGTCCAAGGTTGTGGTGTACACTGATCATGCTGGGTTGAGGTATCTTATGGCAAAGAAAGAAGACAAGCCGCGACTGATTCGTTAGGTCTTTTTGTTGCAAGAGTTCGATTTTGAGGTAAAAAATCGAACGGGGTCCGAAAATCTTGAGGCAAATCATCTCTCTAGGCTTGAGGAAACTGGGTGCCAACAGAGGAACTTGATATTGATGATGCTTTTCCAGATGAGCAAGTTTTGGCGATGTCTATGCAAGTGGCACCTTGGTATGTAGATTTGGCTAATTACTTGGTGACTGGTATCATTCCTGACGAGATCAAATCTTACCAGAAAAAGAAGTTTTTGCGCGATTCTCGTCAGTACTATTGGGATGAACCATACTTATTTAGAACTTACGCTGATAACATTATCCGGCATTGTGTTCCAGAGAGTGAGGTGTTAGAGATTCTGAAGGCTTGCCACGACTCTCCAATTGGGGGACATCATAGTGGTACGAAGACTGCTGCAAAGGTTCTCGAATGTGGCTACTATTGGCC
This sequence comes from Lycium barbarum, assembly GCF_019175385.1. NCBI lineage: Eukaryota > Viridiplantae > Streptophyta > Magnoliopsida > Solanales > Solanaceae > Lycium > Lycium barbarum. The sequence goes on along the minus strand of NC_083347.1, from coordinate 109,092,740 downwards.
TACTCTCTTTCATGATGCTAATTTGATGGTGCGGTCTTGTGATCAGTGCCAACGGCAAGGGAATATTGGTAGGAGGCAAGAGATGCCTATGAACTTTGTGATGGAAGTTGAGGTATTTGATGTCTGGGGGATTAATTTTATGGGGCCCTTTATGAGCTCTTGTGGCATGAAATACATCTTGGTAGCTATTGACTATGATTCTAAATGGGAAGAAACTGTGACTTTACCTAATAACGAAGCTAAGAGTGTCATGGAATTCTTGAAAAAGAACATATTTACTCGTTTTGGTACCCTAAGGGCGATAATCAGTGATGGTGGTTCTCACTTTTGCAATAGTGTCTTTGCGGGATTAATGGAGAAGTATGGAGTCAAGCATAGGGTGGAAACCCCTTATCATCCTCAGACAAGTGGGCAAGTTGAAGTCTCTAATCGGGAGATAAAGAGTATTTTGGCTAAAACGGTGAATGCAAACAGAACTGATTGGGCCCGCAAGCTTGATGATGCTCTATGGGCGTACCGGACTGCTTTCAAGACTCCGATTGGGACTTCACCTTTCAAGCTAGTTTTTGGCAAAGCATGTCACTTGGCAGTTGAACTTGAACATAAGGCCAAGTGGGCCTTGAAGAAATTGAACATGAATTGGGAAGAAGCGACTAAACTCAGGTTATTTAAACTTAATGAGATGGATGAGTTCCGCTATCAGGCCTATGAAAGTGCAGCATTGTACAAAGAGAGGATGAAGCAGTATCATGACAAGAAAATCCTGAAGCAGGAATTTTACAATGGTGATCTTGTCCTGCTATTTAACTCTAGATTGAAGTTCCTACCGGGCAAATTAAAATCAAGGTGGTCCGGTCCTTTTGAAGTGGTAAGTGTTTCACCCCACGGAGCGATTGAATTAAAGTCCAAAAATGGAACTCGAACATTTAAGGTGAACGGGCAGAGGGTGAAACACTACCACGGTTGCATTGAGGGGGATAGAATTATTGACCGATACCGGTTGAAGCATCTAGGGACGAATGCTGACTTGGAGAATCCTGACCAGGAGTAAATTGGTGACACCGTCGTACCGCGACGTTAAATTAAGCTCTTCTTGGAAGGCAACCCATGTTTAATTTTTGTTGTTTTTGAATTTTTGTAACTTAGACAGCGTGTGTATAGGGTAACGTTTGTTTTGGTGCAGGATAAAAGGTACAGAAAAATCGCTGAAGACTAGAGGAAATTGGACTTATACGGTCTGTATAACATTGTACGGGTCGTATAATCCAGTCGTGGAAGGTAAGGAAATCATACAGAACACTGTTTGAAGACATTATTCATACACGATCATTTTCAAGAACTGTATAAATTTATACGGATCATATAAGTAATCGTATAATTATGGTGTACTCAAACAGCAGTTGGTGGAAAAATCTGAAGTTACACGGACCGTATAATTTTATACAGCTCGTATAACTTCTATAAAAAAACAAAAAATAGTGTACAGAGGGTTTAAAATAACTGCCCGCCTCTTCTCCTCCCCACTTCCTCACTCCTACTCCTCTCCATTAACACCCACGACCATATACCATCAACCCACTACAATTCCACCTTAAAATATCCATAAATGCATCTAAGTTTATCACCAAAACCCATTTAAATTCATCGCCATACCCGAAACCCTCTGTTCAAAAGTTCATTTGTTTTTTCTTTTCTATTTCACTAATTTTCATGATTTATGATTTTCTAAATGAGGACGAGTATAATGGGCTATTGTGAATTCATGTGGTTGAGAAATCAACACCCTAATGGGTTGGAGGGCATTTCAATTGACGAATTTGAATTATGGATTCCAATATTGTTATGCCCGCCAATTGCTCAAAATTGAATACTAATGAATTGTGAAAATTTGAAAAATAGGTGAAGTCTGAGTACCCCAATCCCCGTAGGATTTGAAACCATGAAAGTAATGTGTGTGTGATGATTGGCTGCTAATGAAGCAAACTCGTAAAACTTGAGGTCATATAAGATTGGCTAGATAGCAGAGGTTCTATTTCACCAGTAGAAGTTGTTATACGGATCGTATAATATTATACAGTCCGTGAAAACTGTTCGTATTTCATAATAGAACTTCTGAAGTTTCTGTCATCATCAGTCATCAACTTATACGGACCGTATAATATTATACGGTCCGCGAAATACTTAAACTACATAAAAAAAATCTATTTTCTTCTGACTTTGATTTCTAAGACCCGTTACTAACAACAACTCTTTGCAGATATGGTTTAAAAACATAGTGTCAGAAGGGATGCGGGGCCCTGAGCTAGTAGGGGCTGAGGCCGAGCCCAAGATAAACCAGAGATTGCTCATGGGCTAAGAGATGAGACCTCCGATGATGAGGTTATGCCGACAAAGAAGGTTCGGGGGTCTTCAAAACCTCCACCTGAGACCGTGACTCCTTTCACCTCTGCAGACTCCAAAGAGGGAGAATGAGAGTCCTCTGAGGGCGAGTCTGAATCAGGAGAACCCTCGGCAAGTGAGGGAGGTATGAATGTGAGCGGCTCATCTGAGCCAACGGATACCCTGGCTCCAAATTCTGATGCTTCCCCGGAATCAATGCAAGCCAGGCACAGGTTGGTTCTGAGACGTAAAACACTATTGGAGGATGCTTTGCGGTTTAGGGTTGAAGGTTCCAAAAAGTTGTATGAGGATCAAATTTCTCTCACCAAGCAAGGGGGAAAGCCGAGAAGGAGTATATGGGAAGAGCGGTGACTCGTGTTTAAGGGTCTCGAGGCTTATCCTAACACTGCTGAGACCCTCCGATTCTATAGGCTGGGGTGTTTTGCTGAGCCTGCTGGAGAGTATTGTCCTATCATTGTGCGGTAATTTTATGCCAACTATGGGGCCGAGTTGTTGAAAATGAAGAAGCCCAGCCAAACGAACCATCAGCTCCCGATGCTTGATGAAATCAAAGTGAGGAATGTAAAAGTTGACATCTCCGCTGCTGCTATCAACAAAATTTATTTTGGGGTTGATTTTCGAGGGCCAAAAAATGAGAAAGAGCATTTAGACAAATTGGAGAGCTGAAATCAGAGGACAGTTATTAGATGGGCAGCTGCGATACTTGCCCACCTATAGGTAGAATGGGCAAGTAGTCCACACCCGAAGATAGTCAAAGATACACTCAATTAGGAGGACCGATTCTAGTGGAACCTAATGAGATATAGACTACTAGTGATGCAGAATGTCAACACCATCACGATTGCCCAGGAAATAGCTCTTGCCTCAATGATGAGTCGGTATCCGGTAGATATGGGGAAACTAATAGCTGATGAGATTCGACAGAGAGCACCCCAGTCTCAGACCTCATTGGTATTCCCGTATCTCATCACGAAATTGTGAAGAACAGCCCAGGTCGTTGAAAATCTAGATCGGGACCATTTCACCAAGGCCACCTAGTTTGGGGATTGGCGGAAGGGCATGAGGGTGTGACTGAGATATTTGTGGCACTACCCACTAGAGATGTAAAGACTCAGCACGAGTCAGATTTTGAGGCCATGGGAGATGTCACTACTACTGATCCTGCTATTCCTGAAGCTGGTAGTACTGATGCTATGGCTTAGGCCCATGCCCCTGACCCTAGCACTGTCACTATTGCTGTTGTTGCTGCTACTACCATACCACCACCACCACCTGCTGATGTGCCTGCTACTTCTTCGGGTGCTACTACTTCATCCATTCCACCATCGACAGCGCAGTCTGGGTTGATCTATTGACATTCTCCAAAACAAGCTACAGAGAAATAGCCTTCAAAACATTAAAGGCTGAGAAGCAAATTGGAGTGATTATGGCCCAGCTTAAGCCCCAGATAACCAAACAGATCAAAACGGCCAAAAGAGAAATTCAAGAGGAATATCAGCAATCTCACCAGGTCTTCCAAACTCGATTAGATGGGTTTCAGATAATATTGGCCGCTTTAGAGCGGACATCACTCGGTGGTGGATCAGCATCATTGAGTAGGGAATTTGTAAAGTTGAAGGCTGAATTTGAAGGCTGAAGGCGTAAGAGCGAGTGGAGGAACCTGTTCTGGCACCCCTAGCCAACTTGGATATTTATATCCCTGTAGAGAACCTGCTCGACTCTGATGAGGAAGAAGAAGAGATAGAGAAGGCTCGGGGAAAACGGCCACTACATGTCGTAGTTGAGGATCAGGGGGAGAGAAACAATAGGCTGTGACGTGAGGAGGTGGAGATGATTCAGGTTACTGCACTGAACTCTCTGCGTGAGAATTATCCAGATCCCACGGGTGCGTCGGGCAGCCAGCCGCGAGAGGAGAGTTCTGATGTTGCTGCAACTGAGGCAGCACGGTCCCGAGCTGATGAGCATAGCGCCTAGGGCGCCCAGGTATCTCTTACCCTTTTGTACTTACATTTGATGCATTGGGACACTGCATGATTTTCAGTTGGGGGTTGGGAGTATTTGATTATGTTAATAGTGTAAACATGTGTTTAGAAGCTCCCTCAGCTTTTCTTTGCCAGAGTTCTTTTCCTGAGGGGTTTTATTCTATTGAAACTGGCATGTGTAGGATGTTGCTTAGGTAGAATAGAGTAGTTTTGACTTATTTGGTAGTGTTCTGAAAATTATGGCATGTTTTGTGATTTTTGTTGGAAATTGTGGACTCCTCGAAAATTTTGAAAAATGCATACTTAGAAATAGCTACTGATTGACGTGATTGATTCTTTGTATGAAGTTATGGTTATTGGGATATTGTGTGTGATGAACGATTGCTTAGGAGGTTACAGTTGTAAATATAATCGTCCTTATACCAATGTGTGGGTGAGTTGTTAGTTGTGTTCAGTCTATACATGTGTAATCTAGAACTTGCCCGGTTAGTCATGTTTGAATTCAACAGTTGGTTTGGTTGTGAGATGATCTTAGGCTTTCTTTGTATAAATAATCACTTTGCCTAAACAAGCCTGGCCATATGATGTCAATATCCCTAGTTTTCCCTTTTTGAGCCTTTGACCTTTTCTTTGGCTAGCCGTTAACAAATCCGTACCCTTGGTAAAAAGTATTCCAGCTTGGCACCCGTTCCCTCCTTGATACTACGAGATAAAAGAGGCTAAAAGCCTAAGTTGGGGATGGGATAAGTGTGAAGTAGAAGCTGAGAACCTATGTTGGGGGTGGCGTATGTGGTGTTAGTTGAGACTCGATGTGGTGGCTATACATAACAATTGAAAAAAAAATGGAAGAAAATTAGAAAATTGTAACTCAAAAATAAGTTCAAGTTAGATTAGAAATTAGAAGATTAGAAAAGAAAAGAAAAAGGGAGAACAGAAGAGGTGAATAAGGGTGAAGAGGAAAAAATGTAGTTTTCAAGGAGGGTGAGTCACTAATACCCAAAAAGTATCCTACCCGTCCCTAAGCCTACATTACAAGCCGAAACAAGTCCTAATGTGATCACAACTGAACAAACCAAGGATGAAAGAATAGAAAATAAGGGCAAGCCTATGGTATTCACATGAGTAGATATGAAATTCTTTGTGAGTGTGAGTGTTTCCTTTTCTCTTTAGTCTCTTGTCCCTTTTTCATTGTATATATGTGTGTTTGGGGACGTTCTTTGGTTTATGTAAGGGCATAAGGATGGAAATTGGTGCAAGAGAAAGCGCCCGCCTAAAGTGACGTTTGTGTGCATCATGATATGTTCGATAATGTAATGGCATAAATTGAAGCTTCATTGTGAGTCGTAGCACCCTTGAGTTGTGCATCTTATGTTGAGAGTGAAAGTGAGGTGGTCCTTAATAGTAACACATGCATTCCTGTAGTTCGGAGTCAAAACCATTGTAGACATTATTACTCTGTGATATCTAGGTGGTAGTTGAGTCATCGTGGTGTTGTAATGCTTGCTTGAGGACAAGCAAAGACTTTAAGTTGGGGGTGTTGATGTGCCAGGAAATTGTGGCACATTTGATACCTTTTTACGAGAAGTTTTACTTGTTTTTAGGCAAGTATGTGTTGTTTTGATGTGCTTTTGTTGTGTTTCAGGTAAATCATAAAGTTCTGGTTCATAAACTAAAAGTTGCAGAAAATTGCACAGAGACTGACTTTCACGGTTTGTACAATATTATAAGGACCGTGTTTGTGGTTGTATAAAAGAGGACAAGGTAACATAATGTCAAAGTTGGAAGATGCTGAGATACGAGAAACTTATACGTACCGTATAATATTATACGGGCCGTATAGTAGGACGTGTTGAAGGATTGAAAACGAGACAGAAAGTTGTGTTTGAAGAAGGAGTTTCACGGGCTAGTTATACGAGCCGTGTAATTTTATACGAACAGTGTAATACCAGTTCGTGTTTTTCTCTAAAGAATGAAGACTGAAGGTCGTATAATTTTTATACGGTCCGTGTAATGTTATACGGACCGTATAAGTTGCCGCCTGGGATTTAAGTGCAAATTTTGTAATTTTACGTTTTTGAAACCTACAAATAGTCCAATGTAGGATTTTATTTATTATCAGTTGTGATATTTTGACTCTTGACTTAGAGCATTGAATATTCCTTTGTTTTTGGAGCTTGCAAACATCAATTCAAGTATTATTAAATTCTCTTTTCATCAAAAGTAAGCAATTATGAATTCTTCAATCTTTTATTTCTTGTTCTTTGTCATGAGTAGCTAAACACATTTACTAAGGTTGTGAACCTAAGGATGGGTGTTTTGTGATTGGGGATTGTGATTGATATACGCATAATGGATTATTAGGGTTTATTTGTTCTTCATTTTAATCATATAGTTAGTGGTTGCAAACATTAGCTAATGCCATAAACTTTGGTTTATTTGGAAAAATAACTAGGGCTTGGTAAGAACAGATAACAAGAACTCAAGGCTTTAAACTTTGTTTAATAAATTCACTTAGGAATAAGAGGAATTTACTTGGCATAATTAACCGTTCTTCATGCATACTTTCTTATCTTTGGAAAAAGCATAGAAAGAAATAATCTTTTCTTATTGAGAAATAGTCTAGATTCACATAGAGGTTAAGTGCATTCATACAACGATCCATTAGAAGTATATCAAGATCAAGACCTATGATCATACACTTTATCTGAAGGGGACACAACCTTGGTTCTTTTTACCCATATTTTCACAAATCTAAATTACTAGTCACTCTAAACTAGTCCACAAACCAAAACTCTTATAAAACCCTTTTCTCTAGAATACACCAGGACCTCAAGATTAGTATAATACTCGTTTAGTAAACTTTTCACACCATATTCTCTGTGGGATTTGACCCCAACCTTGTTGGGTTACTATATTTGACATCGTTCGCTTTATGCTAATAAAATGTGTAATTTGAGTGTATCACACCTTTATGAATGCTTATAAGTCTCATGTGAAAACCCTGCAGGTGGATTTTGTATCCGTCACATGATATAAGTTAAGTGGAAATATAAAGGATTTGATTAGTCAATGAATTAAATTCTCAGTAATTTAATTTAATTGATTGGTATCTGTAATCTTAACGTGGGGAGTTAAATAAGATTTAATGAAAGATTTCAAAATTAAACTGAGGAGTGCAATTACAGTTTTTTAGTGGAATAAATTGTAATTTATTGTGGTAGGATTAATTCATTCATATTCCGAATTAATACCACAATTGGCAGCATTGTTATTAAATTTGTGGTCCCTGCTATGCCTAATTGTTCTTGGACTTGGAAAATAATATTCTTTGGGGAAAAGCAAGCTCACACGTTTTGGACTAGGGTTTGCACCCTAAAACGTGGTTATATATAATATGCTTTTCAACCCTAAGAGATAGATTATTTTCTTGAGCCGTAATGCTTGCCCACACAAGTATTCACAGTCCAAATGCTAGTTAGGTTACATAGTAGAAGACTGCAGACTTGTGGAACTGGAGGATGATCTCATAGATGGTTTCTGCTCGTGATTGAAGGTTCGATTTGCGGTCGCGGTCACGCTTCAAGAGATAAGTATTGATTTTATGTTTGATTAAAATATGTGATTATGTGTTATCTATATTACATGCAAGTTCGATCCTGGCTATTTGCTTCCGCTGTTTATGCCTGTATTCCATCATCTGCAACATGCCGAAGAGGGTACTGACTTTGATGATTTGAACGCCGCGTGACGTGGATTCAGCTCCTTGACATTACATGTTACTGCTTCAATCACCAGAAATTCACCTACAAGGACCAAGAATATTGCAGCAAAAGAAATACCCTTCTTCATTTTCCAAAGTCTTAGTGAAATTAAAGAGAGAGGGGGATGTGAAAGGTGGAGAGCTAGTGAAGGATAGCGTCTCTATTTATAGTGGAGTAGGGGCAATTGCTAAGTTGAATAAACTTGGTAAATCTGAGGAAAGAAATTAAAGCTACAACATTTTTGAATTCATTTATAAGTGCCAATAATATTTGGCAATGTTAATGAAGATCGTGCACAGCTTGTACTACTAGAAATAGTGTTTTTGTCCATAAGTATTCGGATTTTTGGGGTTAGTGGTGGCAGAGTCGAAGTTATGATTTTTAGTATGTGATTTCTGCACTATAATTCTTTTTGGTTATTGGTTTTGCATAAATTATTTGTATATATTAAATAAATTTTTACACAAATACATATTTTGAATCAAAATTATTAGATTCTGCCGAACCTTTAATTGACATTGCAGCTCTGTTCCTGAGTGGCGGTAAGACCAAGTCTTGCTCATAAAGGAGACACAATTTCGTATGGATATATAAGTTATATGCACTGATCAATATTCAGTACTAAAAATTATGATTATATCATATTACTTATTGTTTTATTAGGTTGGGTTAATATTTGTTATAGAAATCTACCTATAATTAACTTACCAAGTGATCTAATTATATAAAACCTTTGGAAAATTTGGAAGTTTTTATTTGTGGAAAAAACGGCGACTTTTCTTTATTGAGAAGTGCCTTCCAAATTCTTTTTAGGGAAATCTACATGGTATAGAGAACATTAGGTCTTATTTATATTTAGTAGCTATACTTTTCCCAAATTACATCTCATAGCTAAATCTTGTATGTCAATTACACAAGGTCACTAGTACAGTAAAATTATGTTGTATTTAGTATTAAAAACTATTTTCTCTCTATTCTCTCACAATCTCCTCCTATTTTCCTCCATTTTCTCTCTCCTCCATCGCCTCTCTCTCTCCGTCGTCTCTCACCCCTCTGTCTCAGCCGTCTTCGTCGCTGCTCCGACGAGGAGCTTCTAGCTCCGGTAAATCGGAGCAGTCACCACGAAAATAGAGTGTATCTCAGAAATACACTTATAAATACACTCTCCTCCACAGCCGCCGTCGTCTCTAGATCCGGTCGTTTTCCGGTGTGCCGGCTCAAATCTGAGCTTTTTATTTTTTTGTATTTCAAATCGGAGTGTATTTCATTTTCTTGTATCTGAGATGGAGGTGTACATTTGAGTGTATTCGCTAATTTTTTAGCATACAATCCAGTATTTGAGGTGTATTTTATTTCTTGTATTCAGTAATTGAGTGTATTCGTTAAATGTTTAGTGCAAAATTCAGTGTTTGGGGGTGTATTTTATTTCTTTTATTCAGTATTTTGAGGGTATTTTTTAGTGTAAAATACAGTGTTTCTTTATGTATTTTTTGCTTGTATTTTGAAGGATGTTTTTTTGTATACAACCGATTTTAAATATAATAAAGTGAATACAATGTAAAAATAGCTACAAATGAATCTAGTTAAGTTGAATACATTTGACTTGAATACAGGTTAGTTGAATACTTCTGACTTGAATACATCGAAATCTGAATGACTTGAATACAGCGAAATCTGACTCAGCCGAATTTTGAATACAATCTACTGTAGCTAAGAAATGTAATTATCAAAAGTGTAGCTATGCCTTACAAAAATCCCCAAAATGTAGTCATTTATATAAGTTGATCTTCTTTTTATGATAACACTAATTATGAGTACATGGGCCCAAAAAGCCACTAGGTCCGAATCATTTTTTTGCGCGGATTGTCCTTCTTTTGAGGTGGTCTTTAATTTTTACCCCTCAAATTGGCGATCTTTAATTTTTGCCCTTCGCCTAATACCCCGAGGTTCTGGGTTCGAACCTCAGCTCAGTAAAAAAAAAAAAATCGCAAGGCAGAGGTTTGGATTCGCAAAGCAGAATTTTGCCTTGCCCAAAACTCTCCTTGAAACTCTGCCTGAAGCAGGCAAAATTATGTCTGCAGGCCTAATTTCGGCCCAAATAGGCTTAACTTTGCTACAAAACTTTGTCTTGCGAATTTCTTTTTTTTTTTTACTGAACCGGTGTTCAAACCCCAAACCGCAAGGTATTAGGCGAAGGATAAAAATTAAAGACCACCAATTTGAGGGACAAAAATTAAAGAACACACCAAAATCATTCCTGCGAATTGCCCGGTCCAAATGCCCAAAAATGAACAAGAGAAGAAGCTCCAGTGTGGAATCTTGTAGGTGAAAGTTAAAGGGTTGCACATCAACTCGTGGAGACGCCTAACAACCATCCCAAAATCGAAAAACAAAGAATTCAAGTTAACGGTTCCTAGTATAACTTTAAGTTAATATACAATAATAATTGAGTTTCAAATTCAAATAGTTATAAATATTTAGTAAATATTTTAATACATATATAAAATTTGAGCAAAAGCTAAGTTCCAATAAATCCGCATACAACATTTTGAATCCGCCCCTGGAACTGAAAGTTACAATAGTTAGCATTATTTCCTTTTGTTCCGTCTTTTGATCACGAGATCCTCACACCTACACTCGTGAAACAATGCAACTAAGTAGCGTAAACACAAGCGCGCGCAAAAAAAAAAAAAAAATTACAAGTGATATTGGCTTATTATCACAATTTTCTTATAATTTGTTTATGTTTGAAACTGTTGGTGGTCATAATGTTTTATTCCTTTTCCTAAAATTAATGTTTTGTATTACCGTAAAACGGTATCGACCTATATATTGTGTATATCCATACTGGTTTTTAAATTTTTTATTTAAACACATAGGTTAATTTTCACCAACGATGTTGAATGACACTTACACACCCCTAATAAAGAACGTCTCCCCAGTTGATGTGAATCGCAGTTTCGTTTTGAGAAGGACATCATTTAGAGCGTATTATTTTATCCCACCACATGGATTATTTAATACACTAAAGGGCGTATTAAAAAACTAAAATGACAAAATTAGCCTTATTTTGTTCTAAGAGACCTATAAAGGCCAAGCATCCAAGGGTATAATTGTAACAAAATATTTTTTAAGTTTTAAAAATAAATAAATATTCAAATGGTATCTTTTGTGTCCAATTTTAGTGCAATGAACCAAACAGCCAACAAAAATAATCCCTATATTACTAATTCATGTATTACTAATCCATATATTACTAATCAATGGGTTATTAATCCCTACCTTGATGTGGATCGCGGTTTCGTTTTGAGAAGGACATCATTTAGTAATATTCTTCTTAAGCTATGGAAAAATAGTTAACTTCTTTGCCTAAGGATTACTTGCAGTTTTGAAATTCTAAGACACAAGTTTGATTATTAGACAAGCAGGCAGCTGATACAATTTAAGAAGCAAGATAAATAGATTTTGATCTAAGAGGTGGTCCAAATCAAATTAAATTCAGTGACCTAGACAATTTTCTAACATGGTGTTTGAAGGTATCTTTCAGAATTTAAATTCATTAAACTATTTTAAATATAAATTAAATGTGATGTTTTCTAAATCTAACTAATTTTAGCTACTACTTTAATGTTTTCTGACACTATCACTACTTTAATATTTTCTCTCACTATCACTGCCATTCTAATTGATATAATTGTGAAATACTCAATTCTATTTTCTTATTAGTCTTTGTCCAAAAAAATAATCTATTTGTATATTTAGAAACATTTTATCTTTATGCAAAGATTTATATTCACACAAAATAGATGTGACTTATTTAACACCACAAGTTTAAAAGTCTTCTCTATTTTCTTAAATTCCGTGCTTAGTCAAATGGGTTCACATAAATTGAAACAGAGAGATTAATACTCCCTCCGTCCCAGAAAAATTATCTTAGTTTGACTTGCCATAGAGTTTAAGAAATAAAGAAAAACTTTTGAAATGTGTGATCCAAAATAAGTCTTAGATATTTATATAGCTATAAATCATCTTATAAAGTTAAATTATTTTTAAATATAAAAAGACATCAGTGTTTTTGAGATAAATTAAAAAAAAAACTTTTTGAGAAGGAGGGTACTTCGTACGCCTTAAACCTCTGACAAGACGTTGCTTCCGAGCTGCACATTTCTAACGGATGAAAGTCTGTTCAAAACATCACACCAAGGAAGACAAGTGCCCATATACTATTTGTTTGTTGAAAAGTTAACTTAGCGAGGAAAGTTTCTGGTTGTGGAAAAACTCTGTAGAAAAAATAAAAAAAGAAAAAAAAACACTGCAAATCCTTTTAGAAAAGTCTTTTCTTCTAAGAACTGCCTTTCAGGAAAGAAAAAAAAATAATTGTTGGAAGCACTAACTATTATTAGTTCCGTTTGGACATAGTTTGAAATCATAGTTTGAAATCATATTTGGACATGTAATTTGAATATTTTAAGGAGTATTTTCTCTTATAGACATAAAAATCCCACAAGTTGTGAAAACTATTCAAACATTCTCAATTCTTATACAATCTTACCAAATGAGCAAGTCATAGTTCATAACAAAATTAATTCGTTAATTCATAACAACCGGCTCAAAATTAATACTAGAAGACCTTTCTAAAAATACAACATCAATTGATCAAATTTTAGTTCAATAAATAAAATTAAACTATGGGTCTTTTTTTACAAAATTAAAAGGTTGGTAGACATAAATAAAATTTGGTGTAAGTTAATGAGATTGGTAAATGATTGATGGGGATAATTTTTAAAAATATCTACCAATTTATGGGTATTTTTTTACAAAATATAAATTTATGGATTAAATTTTATATTAAAAAAATTGAAACAATGATTTCAAATGCATGTCCAAACGCTAGTTTGAAACCATGGTTTCAAACCATGGCATGGCCAAACGCCTACTTAGTTCATTGGCTGAAAAAGCCCACGTGACCAAAAATATTGAATCAGAAAAAAATATTAGGGCCCGTTTGTCCATGAGAATTATTCACTTTTTTGGGGAATATTTTTTCACTTTTTACCCTTTATGATTTTTTGCCATAAAAATTTCAAATACAACTTGAAGTTGTATTTGGAATTTGAAAAACAATAAAAACTTGTTTTTCACTTTTTTTTCTACTTTTTTCACTTTCAATACATTCAAACAACCAAATATTCTTTGCAAAAACTATAACCAAACACAACCCCATCTTCAACTCCAACTCGAAAATAACAAATAAAGGGAAAAATATTTGGTTTTCATGGCCATACGTCTACTTAGTAGATGACCAGTTTTTAGATCACTTAGTAGTATTTAGGAGCAAGGTCGAGGTCGGGGAAGGCCAAGGAAAGTGCCGATTGCTATTTTTGGTAGCTCGGTGGGTGCGCGAATCGAAGTGGAACCGGCGAATCGAGATGGGGAAAACCTAGATCTAGCCGCCGGCGTCTTTAATCCAACTTATGAGGGTAACACGAATGGATCTGGGGTGGTCAAAAGGCTCGATCTCACTTCTCCTAACATAACCGAGGGGAACATGAATACTGAAGGCACACGAGCAGTGAAGGCAAAGGACCCAGTTGTGCTCACCACTGCAATTGCTGATGTAACAATGGCTGCTAGCAGCTCGTCGAGTGCAGGAAAGCAGTGCGCAGTCCAATCTGCACCTGCGACGGGGAATGAAACACGACTAGGGACTAAATGGGGGAACATGTTTCGAAATAACAGAGCAGCGACATCGGTGCGGGAACTTAACTACGTCCCCCCACAGGTGATTGAGGGCCAGTTGATGGCTCAATTAACAAAAGAAGAAGTTGAGCCGGAAACCCAGAAATGGAAGTGTGCTGTGATTGCATATTTCTTGGGCGAAACTCCGGGCTACAATGCGATGTGCAGATATATTTCGACGAATTGGAAGGATATCTTGGAACCTGATATCTACCTCCATACCGAAGGTTATTATGTTATTAAATTTCAAACATTCGAGGATATGCAGAAGGTATATTATGCTGGTCCATACTCTATTAACAATCGACCCATCATATTGAAGCAATGGACACCAAATTTCGATTTCAATGTCGAATTCCCATCAGAGATACCACTGTGGGTATTGTTCCCTAAGCTGCCTATGAACTACTGGGGAGATGCTTCACTCAGTCGGATTGCTAGTCTTGTCGGGACACCCATTTATGCTGATGAATGCACTTGTAAGCAGACTAGGATTTCGTATGCTAGAATCCTAATAGAGGTCAATGTGACTAAACCACTCCCTGAAGCTGTAGTCATAATGGATTGCGATGGGACCAAATACACCCAAGCTGTTGAATACGACTGGAAACCAGAGTTTTGTGAACAATGCTTGGTTGTAGGTCACAGATGTATTGAGCAGCCAGCGAAGATGAATTTACAACAGCAGAGACCAAACGTGCAACGAGCTAGAAGGAGGAGGCAAAACAAGATTGTCACTCAAGAATGGCAATACAAAGGGCCTGTTCAGGAGCGGTATGCAACAGGGGCTGATCAGGATATTGTTACACTAGCAGGCAACCAGCCAGTGCAACGAACACAACAGCCGGAACCAACTAACCTCGAGACAACTAAAACTCCTCCCCAACAGCAGAACCAGCGGCAAAGCCCACTGACCAACAACAAGGCAGTGGTGCAACTTGGTCCTGAGCTGAGCCTGGAGCATTTTCCTGCCCTTAATAAGGCTCCTACTCCGATCAGGAATTCTTTCTCTGTGTTGACTAGTGGAAACAATGAGACTCATACACGACCTCCTGATAATGCAAAGCCAATTGAAAATTCAATATGACTTGGCTCTGTTGGAATGTTAGGGGGATGAATAAAAGGTACAAACAAAATGAGCTGAAATACTATATCGCTAGTAAGAAGCTCAATTTTGTGTGCCAAGTAGAAACTCGTGTTAAAATACATAGAGTAGCAAGTGTCTTAAATAATGTGGCTCCTAGATGGGGCAGCCTACACAACTATAGTCAAGCCGAGAATGGTAGAGTTTGGATGCTTTGGGACCAAAACAGTTACGAGGTGAAGTTCATAGAAGAAGGGGCTCAATACATTAATGCACATGTAAAAGGTAGACTTGATGGGTTTGACGCGTATGTCACTGCAATTTACGGGTACAACAGTTTGGAACAAAGGAAAATGCTATGGCAAAATCTGATTCGAATAGGCCATGGGGTTACAAAACCATGGTTGATGTGGGGCGACTTTAATGCAATATTATCTCCCCTTGATAGACTTATGGGCAACCCTGTTACTGCTGCCGAAACACAAGACTTCTCGGACTGTATCCAGGACCTACATATGAATGAACTAACATGGAAGGGTGAGTTTTATACTTGGTCAAACAAGCAATCTGGTACGGACAGAATCTGGAGCATGATTGACCGAGCTTTTGGAAATGCGAATTGGCTGATGCAATGGGGACATGTCCAGACGGAGTATGATTTACCACATATTTCGGATCATTCCCCAATGCGTCTACAGTTATACACAGCACCTCAAAGTGGCAAAACTCCATTTAGGTTCTTTAATATTTGGGCTGAACATGACCAGTTCCTTAGCATACTACAGGAGGTATGGATGCATCCGGTGGGGCAAACGGGTATGAAGAAAATCTGGCAGAAACTTAAAACACTCAAACCGCGACTTAAAGACCTTAACGTCAAAGAGTTCAAGGGAGTCCGGCATAACATCGATAAGGCTCGACTGGAATTAAAGACTGTCCAGACACAGTTGGGTTCTCAATGCACTGATGAGTTGATAGCAAAGGAAAAACAACTCCTCCTTAATCTAGAAAAATGGTCCTTGATCGAGGAAAGCATTCTGAAACAGAAATCTAGGGCCTCTTGGATCAAACTTGGAGATGGTAACACTAAATATTTTTCAGCTGTGATGAAAGAGCGATGCCAGAGGAAATTGATCAGCGATATCCGCTCCTTAAATGGCCAGAGAATTCGTGAGCCTAAAGATATTGAAGTGGAAATCACTAATTTCTATAGAAACTTGATGGGGTCAACTCAGGCATGCCTCCCAGCTGTAGATAAGTGAATTATGAAGCTGGGACCGGTCCTAACAAGACAACAACAGCTGGAGTTATGCGCAGAAATCCAAGATCAAGAAATTTGGGAGGGGCTTAAATCTATTGATGATGAGAAATCCCCGGGCATAGATGGGTATTCGGCCTACTTTTTCAAGAAAGCATGGGTAATTATTAAAGAGGATATATGTGCAGCAGTCAAGGAATTCTTTAGCTCTGGGTTATTGTACAAAGCCATAAACTGTACTACTATCACGTTGGTGCCTAAAATCCCGAGCCCTGAGACGGTCAAGGACTTTCGGCCTATTGCATGTTGTACCATTTTGTACAAAATCATCGCTAAGATAGTGACATCAAGAATGCAGAAGATTATGCCTTTTCTAATTTGTGAGGCTCAGTCGGGTTTTATACCAGGTAGGAGGATTTCTGATAACATCCTACTGGCTCACGAATTAGTGAAAGCCTACTCTAGGAAACATATTTCTGCTAGATGCATGATCAAGATCGATTTACAAAAAGCGTATGAATCAGTTGAGTGGGCATACCTAGAACAGATTTTGGAGGAGTTGGGATTCCCTGCAAAATTCAAGGGCTGGATAATGCAATGTGTTACTACTGTCAACTATACTATCCTGGTAAATGGGTCTCCAACTGAACCATTTGATGCAGCAAAGGGGCTGCGACAAGGCGATCCGATCTCCCCGTTCTTATTTGCCATTGTCATGGAATATTTAAGTAGAAGCCTGAACAATTTGCGGACAGACATGTCCTTTAAATACCATCCACGATGCTCAAAATTAGGGATAACTCATCTCAGTTTTGCGGATGATTTATTGCTTTTCTCCAAAGGGGACTTTGCCTCCGTGACTGTACTACATAATTCTTTCTCGCTGTTCTCTCGGGCATCAGGACTACAGGCAAATTTGAACAAGAGTTCTGTTTATTTCGGTGGGGTTGAACAAAATAAGCGGGACAGAATCCTACACCACCTGGGATATTCATGTGGAGACCTACCCTTCAAGTATCTTGGTATACCGCTATCTACAAAGAAGCTTACTCTAATACAATGGCAGCCACTGATTGAGAAAATTGTTAAAAGAATATCCTCATGGACTGCTAAGAAACTATCATATGCAGGGCGGGTTCAACTAGTACAAAGTGTATTATTTGGCATACAATCATATTGGGCACAACTCTTCATCTTGCCTGCTAAGGTGATCAAAGCCATCGAAGCATATTGTAGGAGCTATGTTTGGTCCGGGGTCAATACAATCACAAAAAAAGCACTTGTTGCATGGGATAGAGTCTGCTGCCCTAAGGCTTCGGGGGGTCTCAATCTCATAAACCTTCAAGTGTGGAACCAAGCGGCTATAGCTAAACTATGTTGGGACCTAGCGAGGAAGCAAGATCGACTCTGGATAAAATGGGTCCATACATTCTATATCAAAGATCAGCACTTAGCCACCCTTCCCATACCTCGTCAAGCAAGTTGGATGGTGCGACAACTTATTGGCACTTGGGGAAAGCTCGAGCAAATGACCATTGGGACGCTGCCTACCAAAAGCATGACCAGAAGCTTTTATCTACAGCTACTGAACAACCATGAGCGAGTGAATTGGAAATGCTTAATGTTCCATAATGTCGCCCGACCCAAATCTGTGTTTATTTTGTGGCTCTGCCTTCATGGAAAATTGTTGACAATAGATAGACTGCTCAGCTGGGGACTGAGCTTTGACCCAGTGTGTGGGCTATGTAAAACGTACAATGAAGACAGAGAACACCTGTTCGTCAAGTGCGCATATGCACAGCAACTCTGGAGCAGAGTGCTGATGTGGTTACAGCAACCACTGACCAGTGCGCAAACATAGCTGCAGCACCTGGAATGGCTGATCAACCGAGGGAAAGGTAAGTCACAGCAAGCTAGATTATTTCGTATGGTATGTGCTGAAGTGACGAACTCAATATGGACCGAAAGGAATGCGAGGATTTTTGAACAGCGAAGCCGTGAAGTGGAGAGGGTTGCCCGCGAAATAGCCTACATATGCAATGTACGAGCTACTCCAAGCCTCCAATCTCTTATGCAGAGCTACACATTCTGAGGGAGTAATAGACCCAACATTAGGCTTTATATGTGGTGTGTAGGTAGACAGTAGTAAACCAGATAGATAGCTGTGTTTGGCTATGCTATGGAGCTGTAATTGACACACTTGGTGATTAATAAAATAAGTTAGTTACCAAAAAAAAAAACAAGAGAATAACAAAGACACCATACTTTTTAATGTAAAGAAATACGTATAACGTTCGAAGGAACAATATAATATAACTATAATGAAAATTTTACTCCTACATACTCCCTTCGTCTCACTTTCATATTTCTATTGTGCACGGAGTTTAAGAAATAAATAAATACTTTTAATTCTTGTGTCTTAAATTAAAAATGTGTGGTCTTAAATTTTTCATTTAGAATATTAAAATTAAAAAACTTAATATAAAAAAGAGATACTTTTTTTGAAGGGGACAAAAAAACTTACTTAATATAAAAAAGAGATTTTTTTTTAAGCAGACAAAAAAGAAAAATTAGACACCGAAATTAGAATGGAGAGAGTACTCAATCGTAGGGGATCGTAGGGCATGGAGTGGGGGGTTATATGACACTATGAACTTGTTAATGGGGGAGTTATTGTCCCCATTATCTGCTCTGCTGATCAGGACAAAGAATGCATTAACTCTAGTTGAAGTGTGTGCCCATGTTTGTTCCCCAAAACTACTCACGTGAACCCATAATTCATAACGTGGATCCACCAATGATTTACTGTGGATACGTGTGGGTAGAGGGTGTATAAAGGAAATTAATAAATCGCGTCAAATTGATAATTCGAATCAAATTAAAAAAAAAAAATTGACTAGTGATTTGGTTTGACCTGGTTTGATTTTAGATAGAAAAACCCGATTGTCATTGGTTTGGTTTAGTTTTAACTAAAAAAAGTCAAACTGAACCAAACCAACCCGACATTACATATATAAAATTTCAAAAATATTTTATACACAAAATTTTTTATTTATAATGTAATTTATAAATATTTCTTAAATTTTTTTATAGTTTTTTGTCTTTTAATATATTATTTCAAGCTTAAATTTAGAATTCTGAATAATCCAATAAGATTTATAGCCCATACATGTTAGTAACTCAACAAAAATCAAATTCATACTAATACTAAAACAAAAATACTAGGAATGACAATAAAACACCAGTGCTAACAAAAGATATCAATTCTAAAATAGTGAAAATACATAACTTTATGTTTTTTTTCTTTAATATCTAGTCATGTAATTAATACTTATTAGCCTTACTTATTTTAGCATGACTTAGTACTTTAAGATTATGATCATTTTCTGTATGCCTTATAAATTAGCCGTATTTATTAGAGCATGAATTAATATTTTTAGATTATGATCATTTTATTTTATGCGATTTTCTCGTTGCTTTTTTGTTGTTGAATATTTTAGTACAATGTCATTTCTCATCTCACATTTTGTGTTATTTTCTTAAATAATATCTTAATTAGATAGTCGTATTTTACTAGGACTAAAAAAGTATTTGAAGTACAAGTTATATATTTTATATGAAGACTTTGCTCAAAAAAACCCGAGCAACCCGAAAAATTTGAGAAAACCAGAGGTCGAAAAACCCGACTTTTGTTGGTTTGGTTTGATTTGGTTTGGTTTATAAATTTAAAAATCCGATACAATTAATTTGATTTGATATTTAAAAAATCTGAATCAACTCGGTCCATGTACACCCCTACCTGGGTTATATTTTCGTTGTCCCATTCCCTCGTCCCCTTGAGTAATCCCTACGTGTAGGGAAAAGGAAATTCTCTTATCTTTGCAAATGATAATTTGTGCCCACACTAAAGGTGGCAACCGGTTCGTTATAACCGGTTTTAACCGGTAACCGGACCGGTTAAACCGGAACCGGAACCGGTATAACCGGTTAACCGGTTCTGGTTAACCGTGCATTAGTTTACCGGTCCGGTTCCAATATTTTGGAAACCGGAACCGGACCGGTTTAACCGGTGAAAAATAAAAAAAAAAATACAACTTGCAAATAAATGTTATCCAAGAATGAATACAACTTGCAAATAAATGTTATCCAAGAATGAATAAAATATATGGCTCATTGAGCTTTCTTCTATTTACTTGTGTTCATATTTTTACTTTTATTAAGTTAGGAATATACCTAAAATATACTAAGAATATACTTATAAGTATATTAAGTTATATAGTATACTTAAACATATATAAGTATATATAGAAAAAATAGTATATATAGTATATAAGTAAGTATATATAGTATATAGTACATATATATAAGTATATATAGTATATATATTAAGTTATACACATATATAAGTATATATAGTATATATTATATATAAATATATATAGTATATATATTAAGTATATATACTTATATAGTATATATAGTATATATGTATATATAGTATATATATTAAGTTATACATATATATAAGTATATATAGTATATAAGTATATATACTATATAGTACATATATATACATATATATAGTATATAGTACATATATATACATATATATAGTATATATATTAAGTTATACATATATTTAGTATATATATTAAGTTATACATATATATAGTATATATACTAAGTTATACATATATATGTAAGTTATATATATATATATGTATACCAAAAACACTATTCTGTATTGCTGACTTGCTGTTAGGCTGTTAGTCAGTAAATATTTAAACTTTAATTATAAAGTTGTATAACATATGTAAATATACCTACAATATACTAATAAATACTATAATATATATATATATATATATATATAATACAAAAAAAAAAAAAATTAACTACTCCAAACCGGACCGATTCCGGTTTGGAGTTTAAAACCGGTTAACCGGAACCGGTTAAACCGGAACCGGCCGGTTCCTTAACCGGTTACCGGTCCGGTTCCGGTTGGAACCGGTTAACAGCTTTAGCCCACACACACAAAATTTCTCTTTTCCCTTGAACATACAACTTTAATAATAATAAAAAAATTATTCCATAGATTTAAAAATAAAAAATAAAAAACGACATCCCATTTCCTCCAACCATTATTGTCCTTCCTCCAATCTCCACCGACACATTGAAAATCACATGTCTACTCTATTTTTTTTTTCTTCTTTTAGGGTGTAGGATTTGGTTGGTAGCCAAAAAAATAATATTTCATACGGTAGTAAATGTTTTTCTTACTTATTTTCTGTGATATCATCACAAGTATAGAGGAAATTCTTTGGTCAAGCATGCGGTTTTTAATCTGACAAATCAAAACGAATGACTTTCATCTGAGAAGTGGCTCTCTATTTTCTAATATTACTCATTAGGCATTAATTAAATAAATTATTTCACTAGATTCCCTTGAAAATCTTGATTATAAGCGCCTTAGAAGTACTAGGCCTACTTGTTCCTCTTATGAAAAGAATGGTACTAAAGCCAAACATTATAGATCCAGTCTATATTGAATTTGAAACTAATTAACAAAAAGAGCAAGATTAAGTATATACTCCCTCCCTCTCAAAAAAATTATCTTAGTTTGACTTGATATGAAATTTAAGAATAAAGGAATACTTTTGAAATGTGTGGTCCAAAACAAACGTTAGATATTTGTGTGGTTGTAAATCATCTCATAAAGTTAAATTATTTCTAACTATAGAAATGTGTCAATCCTTTTGGGACAAACTAATAAGGAAAGTAAGACAATCTTTTTGAACGGAGGAAGTTAAACCTGTCAACTGGTCCGGTTGAAACCGGTGACCGGACCCAGTTGGACCGGTTCCGGAACCGGACCCAGATTCTCGATTACCGGTTATCCATCTAGACCGGGCTGGGTACGATTTTTAATTTTTGTAACCGGTCAACCGGTCAAATTTTTTTTAAAAAAAATCTGCCAAATATAGCCATTATTGGGCCATTGGCAACGGCCAAAAATGCCAATTTTGGCCCCCCATCACCCCCTAACCCCCAAACTTTTATTTTTAACACTTTAATCCCTCCCCCACTCCTCTATAAACCCCTCTCCATTTTATTTTCATCCACGCCAATTCTCTCTACACTTTCTCTCAATTTATAGTTATTTTGTAGCAATTAGCCACTTTAAAATTACAATTTGTCTCAATTATACACTATGAAGTTTCCTTCAAGTTTCAATTTTATATTTTGCAATTATATAAACAAAGTGTTGGTGGTTCCGGTCCGGGTATAATCGGTTGACAGGCTTAGAGGAAGTATAATATATCAATCAATTTCTCCTTATTCGCAAAATGAAGGGGAGCCTTGGCGTAACTGGTAAATTTACTATCATGTGACCAGGAGGTCACGGGTTCGAGCCGTGAAAACAGTCTCTTACAGAAATGCAAGGTAAGACTGCGTACAATAGACCCTTGTGATCCGGTCCTTCCCCGGACCCCGTACATAGCGAGAGTGTAGTGCACCAGACTGCCCTTTTTACTCCATATTCGCAAACTAGTTGGCGTAAGCCAGGATTCAACTGACTAAATTAAAAAGGCGGTTAATACAATCGCTAAAACGTATTGAAAATAGCTGCTAACTTCATCACTTATAAATAGGATTAGCAACGGATTCATTTTGTCGTTTAGTTACAAATTTGTCCTTCACTAATTCATGTTTTTTCAACAGTGAATAGAAATACAACAAGCATTTTATTTAGGTAGGAAAAATGCCAGTAAACGAATACATAATTTCCTCAATAGAAATAGATGGGTTTAGGAATACATAAATTATATTAGTGAGTACAGCTTACATAACATAACAGACATAGACAATAGTGTTTAATTTAAGAACATACGATGAGGGTGGAAAACCGAAGACTTTTTCCGATCCCTCTGAATTACCAGTAGCAACTCAACGAAATTAGTGGCCTAAAGCCAAATCTGAGTCACCACTCTAACAACTGGGAGTGGGTACTCCACAAGTTTTAGCAACTCTCTGGGCATTAGGAGAGTTAACATATGGCCTAAGGTTTGGATTCTTGAGGTATCCACAAAGGCAAGGTTTCTGCTCTCTCAACTTAGCGCAACATGCCGAAGAGGGTGCCTGCGGCGACGTGATCGCCGCAGCACACGGAGTCAGCTCCGTGACACTGCATGTAACTGCCTCTGTCACCAACAATTCACTCAGAAAAAGGACCAAGAATATTGCAACAAAAAAGCTACCCTTCTTCATATTACAAAGTTTTTTGGAGAAATATTATAGAGAGAGAGAGAAGTGAAGTAAAGGTAGAGGGCTAGTGAAAGATGGTGTCTCAATTTATAGTGGAAAGTTGAATTATACTTGGACTGGAAATGAAATTAAAAGGGGCTGCATTGTGGATTTTTTTTTTTTTTTGATAAATGGCCTTTAATCGTTGGTGACATAGTACTAAAGTTGATGAAAATTGTACATAGCTTGGTCCTACTAGCTAGAGATGGTATTTTTGGCAATACGTGTTTGGTCAGTGCGGGCCTGCGGGCTCAATAAATGTAAGATCAAGTCTCCACCGAAAGGAGACATAATTTCGTGTTTTTATTAGATTTTTAAAATTAAAATTTATCAACAAATACCATCTAATTGAAAAGGGCAAAATTTATCCCTTTACTTCTGGATATTGTCTGCATTTAACCTCTGTTACTATTCGGCCATATTTACCGTTAAACTATCTAGCCAAAATAGCCTACTGTCACGGCCTCTGTCACCAGCAATTCGCCAAGAAAATGGACCAAGAATAATATTGCAACAAAAGAACTATCCTTCTTCATATTCCAAAGTTTTGAAAAAATTTGAGCAATGGTAAATAGTACAGAAAGAGAGAGAAGTGAAGGTGTGGAAAGCTAATGAATGTTGGTGACTGGTGCCTCAATTTATGGTGGAAAGTTGAATGAAGTTGGACAATCACTTCTGTGGAAACGAAATTAAAAGGGTCCACATTGTTAAAATTTTGATAAATGGCCAAAAATTGTTGGTGGCATCGTACTAAAGTTGATGAAAATTGTACATAGTCTGGTCCTACTAGTGATAATGTTTTTGACCATAAGTATTTCGTAGGACCAAGTCAACACCGAAAAGTAGGAGACATAATTTCATATTTTTATTATATTAAAAATTACTCCAATTTATCAATAATTTTCTTGTACTACTTGGTATACTTGTATAGCAATATTTTTTGCACTTTCAGTACATAAAAATTTAAACCTCTTTAGTTTTACTTTCCAAACGTTACTTTCGAGCTACAAATTTCTAACGGATGGAAATCTGTTTCACACATCACACCGTTTGTTTGTTGAAACTAAGCAAAGTTAGAGGTTTTTGACTGGGGAAAAAATGGTGCAAGTCTTTTTTTAACAGTATTTTAAAAAAAAAAAAAAGGCATTGCTCAGTGCTCACTATTAAAATTAGTTCATGGGCTAAAATGAACCCCTAGGCAGTCATGTAAACACGGAGTTTCAACATATATTATGAAGAGAGTTTAATATATATTTCCCTCTTAGCTTTCATCATTTTTGTACCTTAAAATATTATCAAAAATCCGCCTTATTATCCAACAGTTTTTTGTGATGTTCTATGTCTAAGTGCTTATGATACCGGATTTAATGTGAAGATTTGAAAAGTCTTTTGGAACAGATCGAGAGAGACAGTGCCCAGGGGCAAATGTAAGTATATAGTTGCGGGTTCATTTTAACCCAAGAATTTAGATGTGGAAAATTAATTTACGTGTAAAAGTTCATTAAAATTGCTATAAATAGTAGATTTGAATATCATAATCCCAAAACATAGTGGATTTGATACAAAGGAGTATTTAAAAATGAAACTCATAAAACTTAAATTATGAATTCACCACTAATATTGGTGCCGCTAAAGATTTTTGATAGATCTAGCTAGACTTTGAAATAAGTAAGACAATTCACTTAGTCCATACATTATAAATCATCTATCTATCTATATTATATTAAAAGTATGAACTCCCTAACTTGAAAGTTAAATTACATAAATACCATTTTTTTCGATATATTAGTTATATGATATCTTATTTAATAAAAAAAAAAAAAACCACAAATAGACGCAAACTTCCGGAAAAAAACCTTCTTCCAACTTACTTTACTGAAGAGTTGCACCGTTGCAAACTTAAAAAAAAATGCTTTGAACTTGCTTCAAACTTCTAATGGGGCTTAGAGTATAAATGACTATATATAATTGCTTTTACATTTGCCACATATCCTTCCGTGTGGGGCTTAATGACTATAATTGCTTTAACATTACGTAAACTTCTTTTGCTTTGTTACACAAGGTAATAACTGTTCTTGCTTTTAATTCATTGCTCTGAATTTGCTTTTAATCATACTAATAATAATAATCCTCAGATTTCTCGCTTTTAATTGATTGCACTTAATTTGCTCTGTAATCATATTCGTGTAATTCCATTAACACAATATCACAACAACATCAGAGGAGAAGTTGTACGTTGTAAATGTTTTTTCCCGCCGATTTAATATTGCATCTTAACTAGTTTTGTTTTAAAAACAATCGAGAAGTAGTTTTCATATAAAACATTTTCAAAATAAACAAATTTTGAAACTTTGGCTAAATACAGTCCTATAACAGTGTTGCTTCATCTGTTTTGTATCTTGATATTTTGTTGTCACTTTCCTTGCAATCCTGCATCCGTTACGTTTCTTTGAGCCGGGGGTCTATCGGAAACAACCTCTTTACCCCACAAAGGTAGAGATAAGGTCTGCATATGTCCTATCCTCTCTAGACCCTTCTTATGAGATTACACTGGATATGTTGTTGTTGTTAGCCAAATAGACTATAAGTAGGAAACAACAAATAGGTGGTCGTGCACTTAGAACTCCTTTTCTTTTTCTATATTTGAATTACCCGCTTTACTTTATAATTCCTATCCTTATTTGAATTATATAGAGCCAACAATTTTCAAAATGAATTTTAAGGAGTTCGGTTTTAACTTTTCAATTGTGTAGTGTTCTGCCTTTGTATATGTTTGAACTCTATTCTTTTGTTAAATTTTCAAGGTTATGGATATCTTTTTGTTGACAAAGACATATGTTTCGAAGAAATTAGGGGTTGTTGGTTATTGTTATTTTAAATTTTCAAGCTTCACAATGTTCTTTGTGCTAACAAGTACATTATTTTCAAAGTATCACGGATGCCACTATTGAGGACGCACAAATCCACAAACTAAGCCTAAATAATCCCATATAATTTCTCTCTATGGAAATCAACTCAAAATATCTCCGATAATTATTGTGACCGCCTTAATCTTTATCGAGGGTACGATTCTTTTGGCCTTCCTTGAATTCTTCATACTTTTCTCAGCTACGGACTTTATCAATTATTTCAAAAATTTATGGACAACACTATTGGTAATTCTTTATGTACTTTATCAATTATTTACGTAAATCTTTAATTTATATTTCTAAATATTTTTAGTTGGTGATTGGACACTAAAAAATACGATTCTTTTTTAAAAGGTAGTATTTGAAAAGCAATAATTGAAAAAGGATATTTGGAAGTTGAAGTTGTACTTGGATATACATTTAACTTCAAAAGAAAGTAGAAGTTTTGTGAGTCAAAATAATTAACTTGAAAAACTGGTTAAAATCATTTTTTCAAACTTGAAATTCATCTTCAAAAGTATTTTAAAAAATCAGTCCAATGATATAACCAAAAACGAAAAATATATTTATGGCCAAACCGGCCTTAACTTACTTTAAATGTAGTTTGCATGTTAGTTATAGTGAAACAACTTATTGAAAAAGATGGAACAATAGGACAGAGATAATTGTTACAAACGAAAGATAAATTAAAACTACACGGATTTTAATGAAAAATGATTATTTGACACACTAAACATATAAGCTAACGTAAAATTTACACAATTAATTTGCAATTTTAAACTATAGGTGCATATGATCATACAACTGTTACTTCATGAGGAGATTTTTTTGAAAATGAAAGTAAATTATTTGAAAAAAAATGAAAGATGATAAATCAATCCTTGGCTTTTGTGATGTTAGAGTCCCAATCTACTAAGCAACTATGCAAATTGAGCTACCGAAGGGACATAAATGAACATACACCAAAAATATCGTCTACGCGGAAATATTAGGTGAGATATGCTCAATTACATGTTTGCACCTCATAAAATAAATAGAAAATAGAAAATTATGTACCTAATCATTTGTCTTCGTAGGTCCAAAAGATATCATATCATCTTGACCTCAACAAACAAGTCACTATACGATGATCCACGATAATCATTCTAAGAAACTTGTATATTATTATTGTATAATTATTTATTCAAACTTTTCTTTAATAATATTGATAGTATTATACACAAATACATACTATAGGACTCGGTATACACATGTAGCGCATGTGCTGAGAAACTAGTATATTATTATAAAAGTGGGAAGCCTCTGAATTCAAAGTTGAATTACAAAAATGTCCATAAAACATTGAATGATCTTTTTATCCTTCAACCGATCACTGCTCTCTATCATTTTTTTGTACCAAAAAGCAACACATTTAAACAAATACTTCTCTGTCAAATTAATATTGTAAGTACAATGAATCAACCACACAATAATGGCTCTTGAATAAATCAAAATACGTTTAACGTATTTGGCATTTCCTGGAACTGATGTACAGTCAAACCTCTTAATAACAATATCGTTGGGTCCAAAATTTTCTTGTTGCTATAGAGAATTGTTGTTATACACCTATAATAATATTTGACATTTAAATAATAGATGGCTATTATAGGCAAAAAAGATTCATAAAATCTTATATTTTTTTTTAATGTTATAAGAAATAACAAAATTATTTAAATTTTAAATCTCAAAGATATGCATAATTCACTAATTAAACATTGAAGAAAGTTAATACAGTTCTAATAAATTCATAATTGAATGGATAAAGTTTTAAGCTCTAAGGCTCACATTTTAAATCTACTTGAAAATTAAATTCTTTCAAGATTGATGGAAGAAATTTATAATTGTGCCTTGTTTCTTTCAAGATTGATCAAAGATTTGTCTCTTTGTTTGATCTAAAGAGTAGGATTCGTACTCCTTATTCACATTGTTTTCCTTTTTGAAAATTATTTATAAATAAACTTAGAAGACAATGATATTTTTAGATTACAAATATGTATTCATATGTAATATTCTGTCATAAATATAGTGTATTAAAGTATCAAATTAAATATTTGATCAAAATTTCTACACTTACTATTGATAATCATAGCTATTATATTTTTATAAAAATACTAAATATTATATTACAAAAAAGAAAAAGAAAAAAAAGATAGTTGTTATATGGGGTAATTTTATAAAGAGTGTACTGTTATAAAGTTGGATGTTGTTGTTACAAGTAAATTGTTATTATAGAAAAGTAAAATATAACATTAAATATCAATTCCGAAAAATAAAATGTTATACAAAGATACTGTTATATACGGATGTTGTTATAGCGAAGTCTGTATGTATTAACTCTTTGCATTTATCTAGCTAGAGGTACGTGTGATATATGAACTGTTTTATTTAACTTGTTTTTATATTTATTTTTAACTATATAATAAGTGAAGGTTTTTGGTCGTCCAGAGGTATTTCCGTAAATATCCATTGTTTATTGTTGCATTATGTTTCAACCTGCAGGATAAACACGTGTGCTCCAAACTGCAGACACGTACCTCTTCAAACTCTTTCTCGTTCTCCATCTACCTCTGTCCTATTCTCTCCTTAACACAGAGGAGTGCTCTGTAGACTATTGGTGAAAAGAGTTCCGAGGTTTGTTCTTCTCAGATTTTTGTTTCAGATGTCATTGCTTTGATATTGTCTTTTCCCTTTAGTCGAAAAGCCAGGCAAAATGGGAGAGTTTTTTCCATCAAAAGTTATAAAAAAAAAAAGAAACTGCGAGCCACTGAAGAAAAAGACGAAGAAGAATTGAAGCCATGTTTGCCGCTTCTTCTGAAATGGAAAAGATAAGAATTTTTTTTGAATCTACGGGGATTTCCCGTTAGTTTGATGATATTGTGCTTACTTCTGTTTACTTTCTCTTTATTGCAGTATGTTCTTATAATTTCTGGTCAATTTAGATATTGTTTCGTTAATTTGTATCGATTTTTTGTTATTTGTTGATGGGTTATTTTTTTTTCAATGAGATGCTAAAATTGTTGTTAATGAGTATTTGTGGGGATCTCAAATTACTAATTTCTTAGATGTTTTCTTACATTGTGCATGCATGTTTGAAATTTTCCTACATAGGTATAAACATGCTCTGCCACATTGAATTTCCATATAGGAGAAAAAAAACGAGAAGAAATTAAACTTATAGAAGAGCTTTGATGCAGCTAAGATGTTTGAAAATATTATTTAATTAGCTTAAACCATGTAATTCTGGTGAGTTGAATTTGACTTTTTTAGGTATGATTTTCTACTGGATATTCGCACTACTCTTCATTTTCTTTAATGTTAGTTATGGCTCACGAGCTATTATCTAATCCTCTGCTCTGTGTCTGGTCATGCTATTTTGTTGTTAAATCTTTAGCTTAATGACAAATATAATAGGAAAAAACGGTGAAAACACTATGAGCAAGCCCTACATATAATTATATGCAGTGTTGCTTTGATCCACTTCTCTTAACCTTCTTGATATCCGATGTCAGGCAGTAAAAATTTGTACATATTTGGCTTTTCTTGCCTGAATATGATGATCCACTGGTGTGTCTGTTATATTCACCAGATTTTGTTATTTGGTATAGTCGAGGTGCATGTACAAACCCCAAGTAGCATGAGATGAAGAATTTGCCAGAAAGTGATGATGTTTTTTCTGATGTAGAGTGATCTTCGCGGCCAAGGTCTGTCCTTCCTTTTTTTTTTTTTTTTTGGCTATATCTTTATCACTTTCTCTCAAGCAAGACAATTATTGGACAAACATATTGATATAGACACTTTCGGAGAACAACAATTGCCCGGTGAAGTTCCATGTGGTAAGAAATTGTTGATTGTGCTACACAAACCAAGATATTTTTGCATTACGTTCTAACATATAGTTGTTCTTTTAAACATCAGGCAGTTGCATATTGTGTATCCTTATTTTAGGGACGGTAAATTCTTACAATTATCAGCCCTACTGTCTTCTTGATAGGGCTTGCAATGTCAGTTGCTTTTGTGGCGTCGTTGCAACTTTATACAAATTTTGCGCGAGTCTTCTTAGTTATAACCCAATCAAGAAGGTATCTCAAGTCAGAGACCGAGAAATCTCAAACTCCTCATTCTTGAAAGTCATATGTACAATTTTCACTCCAGTTCATCACTTTGCAAGATGATATGCATCAACCACTTTATTTACCTAGAAACAGGGGCGCCTTTTATTCGGCCTGCAAAGTGTCGTTTTTATGAATAAGTTGAGACTTGAAAGTTGAATGTAAATTACTCTGGACATCAAGCTACAAAAATGGACAACAGTGTCAGGCATATCCCGTGCTTTACTTTAGATTGCATGGACTGCATTAGAACTTCATACTACAAAAGTATTGCATGAAAACTTAAATTGGTGAACAAAGTTGAATCCTGCGGGGTTATGTCCGAATGTTGGGCATATATTCTTTGCCTATTCGAGGTATTTATAGATGCTATGTAAAACTGCGTATGGTTATTTTCTAATTTGCGTTTATTTTGTTAGGAAACAAAGTAGGACTTGGAACTGGAGTGGTGTGAATTGGGGAGAAAATCATAAACAAGATTTATATTCCAAGCAGCAGAGTTCAACATAAGATAACTTGGCCAAGATTAATCTATTTGAGAAAGGAGAGAAACAGAAGATTCTTTGTAGGTACACAACTTCAGTTCTCAATCAGAAATATCTGTGTTTATTGGTGCGAACATTCTATTTTTTATGGAATGTTGATTTAGAATCTTCTTTTTCCTTTTAAAGAAGATTTTGGATTCTTGATTTACACGTATCTTGTTTTGCTTTTTTTTTTTCTCGAAATTTTCTTGGGTAGATTCTTTGATGCATGTGGTTATTTTTGTTTAGACACTTTAATGAAAATTTTCTTCTCAACTGCCCAAACTGCAACAACACTAAGTACATCGAATTCCATTTGGACAAAAAAATCTAAATAAGGAAGAATATTGGTGCACTAAGGTGTTCGACGATACGCATGAAATAATTGAATATTTTTTATTCCATTTGATTTTCCATAACATAGGCATCTATCCTTTTTCAAACTGAATCTCAGTTCCAAACACCTTACTGGTAGTAATTTACTATTGCAGTTTTTTCTTATTGCTACCTTCTTCCTTGTTTTTGCTGATGTGGTTTAGTACAGAATGATCTGCTATCCAGTTTTTATTGTTGTCCTAAATTTGTTGAGCTATGTGAAGCTAAAGTTTTTTTTTTCCATACTGCATTCAGGGCACTGGAATTGAATAGCCTAATATATGCTTCTTCTGTCTAACTTTTCAGGTTCACGAATTTTTCTATGTATTAGTTGAAGAACATAAAAGGCTTATTTCTCACTTGGAAGATGTGTTTACACACTCCAGAGCCTTTCTTGGATGGTTGTGGTATGATGTTCTTACATTACTCTCATAATGGTATTTTATTCTTGCTCCGTTGAAAAGTAATCTAAACTGTGCTCTTTTAAGAAATCAATCTATTTTCTTGATAAAAAAGAAGGCATCAATCTATTAATAAATTGCTGCCCATAAACCAAAACTCAGAGAGAGAACTGATTAATTTATCATGATATTGGAGATGAATGAGTACAATATATAGATTTATAGTGACAATTCTAATGTGGTGTCTTGATAGTTAGATGTACAAAAATCCTACAGCGTATAAAAGTACAGATAAACAATAAGGGGATTAATGGATAAATTACTTCCCAAAATTTTCCTGAAGTAGTAAAGAAAATAAAGAGCTACCTGATCATCTGTAAATATACCACCAGTATATGTAGTACCAATATAACTTGGTAAGAATCTCTATAGTTGACCACTCCTTAAGTTAATTTCTCCCTTTTCAACTATATGAGATACTAATTAATGCAAAAAACGAGCCTATTGGTAAGTCATCTTTTCAAT
The DNA here is from genome assembly GCF_019175385.1 of Lycium barbarum. Taxonomy (NCBI): domain Eukaryota; kingdom Viridiplantae; phylum Streptophyta; class Magnoliopsida; order Solanales; family Solanaceae; genus Lycium; species Lycium barbarum. Next base: position 109,060,329 of record NC_083347.1, on the reverse strand, counting down.
ACCATTCAACTTGATCCTTCTGTAATTGAAGCACGTTATGGATGGAAAATCAACATTCGTGAGAAGAAATTGCTAAATCTATCATTCTCTTCATTTTATGGAACAACTTAGTTTTTCTGAGATGCTAAGACTTTCTGCCTGCAGAAGGCATCCCATTTCCTTTTAACCTTATTGTACTTCAATACTATCTTGCAGAAGATGATTGCTTAAGTTAATTTAAATTTGCAGGCTTTCCTAACTTTTGCATGCTTACTACACAACACCAATTTTGATGTTTACCTTTCTTTTTTTTAGTAGATGCCCAGATTAAATATGTGTTGGCAGCTGTCAAAATTCAGATTTCATGCAATTGTAACACTGCTCATACATAAGTTGGACCACCTGCATGGTCATGAAAACCCGTAATATTATTGTCTTTATAGCACGTTAAAAAATGTAATTGTATGACTTTGTTCCACAAATTGATGTATTACGTCAATACTTCAGTTTGATATTTCCTTTTTTGGACAATCTTACTGCACAATTAGAACCGCCATGAAATTACCTTTCCGAATGTTGGCCCTCTAAATTGTATAACGATCGGGCAAATGCCCGTGCATACACGGGCCATCTAGTATAATATTTCTACTATATAGAAACATCGTCGTCAGTCACTCTAAAAAAAAAAAAAAAGGTGGCCCCACTCTTCTTTAATAGTAGAAAAATTATTTTAAAAAAATTAAGGTGGGGCTCACTCTTCTATAATAGTAGAGATTAAAAAAAATTAAGGTGGGGTCCGCGTGAAGAATTAGAAGACAATTGCAAAAAAATAATAATAAGGTGGGGTCCACGTGAAGAAGTAGGAGACAATTGCTAGAAAAAAAATTAAGGTGGGGTCCACGTGAAGAAGTAGGAGACAATTACAACAGAAAAAAAAATAGGATATTTAAATAATGATAATGAGTTCGAAAAATGGTAAAGGTACGCTTAGAGAAAATGTAAAGAAGAGAAGTTCGGGAAAAAAGAAATAACAATTTAAATTGAACATAAAAACTGCTAAAGAAGTCATAAAACCAAAAAATTTAAAACTTAGGTATAAGTTTAGACACATACGTCTTACATCAATAATGAGGAATAACATCAAGAAGACGAAATATAAACGGTCTTCTATAATAGTAAATTAAAAAAAAATTAAGGTGGACCCACTCTTCTATAATAGTAGAAAACTTTTAAAAAAAAATAAGTTGGGGCCCACTTTTCTATAATAGTACAACTAAAAATATTAAGGTGGGGCCCATTCTTCCATAATAGTAGAGACAAAAAAATTTAAGTGGGGTCCACGTGAAGAAGAAAAAAAATAGCACATTTAAATAATGATAATAAATTCAGAAAATGGTAAACGTACGCTTAGAGAAAATTTAAAGAAGAGAAATTCAGGAAAAAAAATAACGATTTAAATTGAACACAAAAACCGCTTAAGAAGTCATAAAACCAAAAGATTTAAAACATATACCTTTGGGTATAAGTTTAGACACATACGTCTCACACAAATAATGAGGAATAACATCAAGAAGACGAAATATAAACGGTCAAGAAACGTATACACATATTTTCTTAAAATGATGAAGTTGGTCTATACTTAAGAATTTAAGACTACAGGATGTGACACATGAAAACGCTTTTCAGTGTTATTGAGTAGAAAGAGATGATGACATGAAACTCGGTAGGAGAAGGTGTATTTCAAATCTTTGAATTGGAGAACCAAACTAGGAAAGTCATATATGAGAGAAGCGGACTAAGTAAAATAATTTATTGATATTTTCAATTAATTGAATTATAATACTTTCTGTAATAAAAATTTCGTAATTATATTACTAAAAGGCACACTCTCTGTCCTAATTTATGTGACATTATTGTCACACCCCATTTTAACCGGGTTGGATTTAAGGAGTATGACGTATTGGTGATTCCTGTTTATTTTGTTTTAAGGAGTCGCCACCTAATTAATTTAACGGTGAATTAGGACACCTAATTTATTAACTAAGGTAAAACTAACTAAACCTCTGTTAATAGTCTGCTTAACCAGTGTGATTCTAGGTAAGGGCTCTATATTATCCTAAAGGGAAGGGGTTAGGCATCCTTTAGAATCCGTTAACTTACGGTTATCCGACCAAACTTAGGTTAATTAATTAAGACTAAAGATGTAAATATAATATTTAAATTTAAAGAAAATAGCTTGTAAATACTGCTAGAGTTTTAATATAAAATATTGCTTAAGATAAGATTTAGGGAAAATATAATAATTTGCATAAAAGGATTTCAAATACCATTTAAAACGAAATTGATAGAAATTGATAAAACTTTAAATAAAAAATGTTATTTGGAATGAGATTTGTAGAAAACGTGATGATTTGCATAAAAGGAAATTTCAAATGCCATTTAAAATAAACTTATAAATGTTGATATGATTTGGAATACTAATGCTATTCTTTGCAATAAAACCTGCAAAGATAATTTATATATGAATAGACGAAAATACGAGCTTATGCGACGCTTTCCCGAGATACTTGAAATAATTTAAATGGTGAGATGTTTATTGATTTTTAGGAACAAAATACAAAGTAGCTATTGAAAGTTTTCTTGATCCTTTCCATCACTTTTATTAACTATGCTTAGCTAAAAATATATATATGATTGATTCAAAACTTGAAGAGTTGTTTAAAATATATTTGAATTTATGTTTGCATATTAATGATGTTTTGAAATTAAGACAATAAGAATGTGACTCCTTTAATTCGTAAAATATGGATTTTATACTATCAATTATTCTAGAAGTAAATATTACGAATACTATAAATACTTTAATATAAAAAAGAATGGAATTTGTAGAATTGATTATTGGTCTTCTATAAACTAACTCCCATTACTAGACTAAATCTATTAACTCACTAAGGTTTATGTAAACCAAATAAGAACAAACAAACGGTTAGTATACAAATTAAATGCACAGAATAAGTAAAGAAGAGATAATTTAAAATGGGCTCAACCCATATTTTAAGAAGGGCTGCTATTAAATGGGTCTGGCCTATTTGGGCCACTGCTGGGCTTCGGCCCAGCAGATTTCTTTTATATGCTGCTGCGGATTGGTTGTTGCTGTGTGGGCTTTGGCCCAATGACAATTTTTATATGCCGTTGCGGATGGACTGATGGGGAACGACTCGAGAGGATTTTGTTGGGTTTTAGCCCAACATCGAATGTGGAAAGGGACGAGTCCCTCGGACTCGCACGCAGTAGTCATGCATAAAATGAGAAGGAAAAGGATTAGAATATAATCAAATGAATAAGATTTAAACATATAAAATATAAACTCAAAGAAACAGATCAGTTTCAATATTCAAGACAAACAAATGAAGGCCCAACAGGTAACAATTTAAAGCAGCAACAAGCCCAAAATTCAAGAACGAACATAACATCAGTTTAAGTAGTCAAAATTCAGGTCATGATAGGTTACTGCTTAGTTATAAATCTAATGACAAAGGGAACAAACCTTCCTGATGTTCAAATCTAAAAGAGAAAGAAAGGAAGGGTTGATATGGGATGTCTTAATCTTGGGAACACATAGACAATTTCAAACACAAAAATATACGCAACTAGACACTAAATCAGTTCAGACTCATATGCACTAACTGAGCCTTTGACTCCACTACAGCTCCTATAAAGGTCAAAGATTGAAGAGAAGAGAGAGGCGCAGACCGTGACCATTAAAATTTCTCCTCTATCGTCAAGAAGAGGACTAGACAGAGAAGTGGAACAAATACTTTCTGGTAGTTGAAAAATTATACACTTACAGATGCTTTCTAATGCGAAATCTGTATAAGTATACATTGTGGACATGTATATGATAGGATATACTTGACACTTATTTAAATCGTCCAATCAAAGAGATTTCAAGAAGTATGCATAGACTTGAACATGCATATTTCCTCTTATAGCAAGCACATCATTAGCTTGAATAAGCCTTAATCTCAACGCGTTATAATACTGTAGTCATTAAACCATTTCAGGCATAAGTAACATTTACAAAGATACTGCATACGATTATAAGCGAGTAAAGTTGAACTCAGGTTGTAAAATTGAACTCAAGCCTCTACTGGTCATGTTTAAACTTAAACAACAACAACTGAAATGGTCCTAGCAGTTCAAACTGGTACATAAACTCAACTAAGGGTATAAGCAAAATGCAGTGCCTGTATTTAGGCTCAAATATTCACAATCCCATCCAGACACATTAAAGTAGAGAAGGTGAAACTCATCTGTAAGCAGCTGATGAACTCATATAACAGCTAAACGAAACAGAGGACCAAAAGATTGTTTCCATATTTCATACCCATACCATAGCCAATGCAAAAGTTAAACATCCATGAAATTTAATTAACTGACCATATGCTAATTCAAACATTCAACTGTCGTTATTGTTGTTATCGTATTGCCTGATGCTAATTTTGAACAAACAGAAACAGGGCTGGAAAACTACACACAAACATTAAAATATAATGTAACCATAGCTAGCTTATTTGATCACATGTATCAATTAAACGAGTGAGGAATCAGTACAACCAGCCACAGGGGAACTAGAAAAAGGACTGAAATAAAACTAAACTAAGTCAACACATAAGCATATAGCCACTGTTAACTACTAAGCAAGATTAAGACATAAGCATTTTATCAAATCCCACCAGCATATCACATGCTTCATAACCCATAAACTGAATTAATATAAGACTGTTAAATCATGAAGACAATATAACACATGAACATTCCTCTTTTAGGACAGTAATCATAGACCCAAGCAAGATAAAATGGCGGGGACTTGATACCCTTATTCTAATACAATAATAGATAAGACCAAACACACAGACCACGATGACTTGAAAACTTAACTTGAGCAAATACAGACATGTCTCAGATATTCCAAAATCAATTGGCACACTACTAAAAAAAACAAAGAGTTGAGTATGCTAGTCATGATGTCAAATAGAACAGTTTATGCATAATCTAATGTATCTTTAACCATGCCGATCAAATCCAACACCCATTAATCCATATTTGACATAAAACAGTTAATAGGCTGTCCAATCATAAACAAATTTAAGCCACATAGGCAGGATTAGTAGAATTCTGGGTCATAACTGAATATAAAAACTCATCAGATGTTATAGCAGTGAACCAACAAACCCAGATTTTGAGTACAAGCGAAGATTAACATCACTCTTCTAAACAGTACATGGAGGCAAATCAAATAGGCATGATAATAGTTCCTGTTAGATCCTGATCAGACGAGATTCAGACTAACTAATCATGGAAGAAGGCTAATGCATACAAACACGATTAATAGGTTGCCTAATTTAAACCAACACATGATTAATCCCATGACATACCAGTCGACAAATATAGGCTTAAAGCACCAGGTTAATTCTAAACTTGCATATAAAATTAACGCAATCACAGAACTGAACTAAACAGGGTCAAATATGTTTAATACGACTAAAATAACTGCTAACGAAATTGAAATACAACTAAGCAAACAAACCCATAAGCAGTTTCAGACATTACAACAAATACCAAAAGTAACTTAAGGGAAGGAAATTTACCTTCTTCGGGTGCAGCGAAGTGGGGCGAAGGTTTCGATATTTACCTCGAACACTTTGAAATTAGAGGTTGCGATGCTTGAATTCACAGCCACAAACAAGACAGACGAAAACGGGAAAACAAATATTCTAATGTTTTGACTCGATACTTTGGATTATCACAACTACTACAAGCTCAATATTTCGGGGATTTCTGCGGCTAAAACAAACTGTTCTTCGGGAATCTTATGAATCGAAAAATCCTCTTTTTTCAGAATTTTTGGGTTTTTTAGATCTGGTCTTGTAAGGGGATTTTGGGTTTTCAATCCGTATTTTTTGAGGGAAAAGGGTGGGGGTTTTTCCTATCCGTCCAAAAAAAAATCCTCCTATTATTGACTTGGACCACGATTATATATAGGGCGATCTTGGGTTTGAGCTAGGGTTTTCGTTTGAAAGGAAGAGAGAGAGGAGCGTGGGGGACAAGATGGAATGGGGGACAGAGGGAAGTGGGAGCGGCAGTGGCGTGGGTGGCGGGGAACAGGAAATAGTGGGAGGGAGCGGAGAGAGGGAGAGACGAAGAAGGAGAAGGGAAAGGGGGGGGGGGGGGGGGGTGCGAAGGGAGCGGGAGAGGGAGGCGGCGGGGGTGTGAAAATGAAGGAAACCCTTATAGGGTTTCCTTTGTTTAATGAAAACGGGTCGGGTCAAATGAGTACTGGGTCGGGTATGGTTTAAACAATGGGCTGGTTATTTTAAAATGTTGGGCTGACTGTTTTAAAATGTTGGGCCGGGGTAAATTAAATTGGGCTGGTAAATTAAAATGATGCCAGGTGAATTAAAAATGTGGACTCGTTTTGTGCATTGGTCCGAAAATAGTATGAGTTGATTGGGCTACTACATTTAAATAAAAGACCTATTTAAATAACTTGTGTTAAAATATTACTTAATATAAAATATGCAATTATTAGTGCTCAGATAAAAAATGGCGTCGTAATAGCCATGCAATAGTATTTTGAAAATCCACAGTAAATAAACACTATTATTTAATTATGCAAAGATAAATGCGATACGTTTGCGTAAGCTGGCAAAAAATGCGCTGAAATGATAAAATGTGAGATATAATGATATTAATAATAAATAATAATAATAATAATAATAATAATAATAATAATAATAATAATAATAATAATCAGTATTGTAATAGGATAGTGAAACGCCGGCATTGATAAAAGGCTAATAATTATAGTAAAATATGATATATATATTTTTTTAAATTTTCCAAAAATGTTAGAAGCATAAATAGGTATTTCGGAGGAGAGGCGGGACAAAATTGGGTGTCAACAACTTGTCCCTCTTTGCCCGATAATGATGAAAGGAGTTGTCGGGCAAAGACGTTGACTCAGTAGCCTATTTTGTCCCGGCTAAAGGAAACTTGATAGGATTATGACCGAACTCCGGTCTCTGAGTAGCCTACATATCTCGGGCTGCACGAGAATCAGGTCAAGTGTAGTTCTGGAACAATTACGACACCTGAACCCGATTAGCGCGAATCTTGCAAAATATTGTCCTAGTGTTGAATTATGATAACACTGGGTATTATGATAGAAACTTGAGAATTCTGAAAATTGAATTGCTGGAATGCAAGAGAATACTTGTAACTAGAGACGAGTGTTCGAGGTAGATCCTTGACCCGTGTCGGGAAGTCTGATTATCTTTCCCGACAAATTGCCCCAGTTCGCTGCCGAAGAAATAGTTCCACGAATTGATGTGTGATGCCAACTTTAATATTGTCAAAAGCCACAAGCTAAAAACAATTGTTAGCAACAAAGATATATATGTGTAAATAAGACAGGGTTGGAGAAGTTTACACTTGTAACCCCTGTTTCGAAAGTTGAATCCACAACATACTTTGGGGATGAATTAATTTTATGGCTTCCAATTGAGTCGACATTGAGATCCACTTTAACGAGAGCTAAATCCACATCCACGTTTATTTTAAGGAAAAATATAAATCCACATCCACTTCTACGGGAAAAATATAAATCCACGTCCCGAACCGCATTCTGAGGCGGGTGCCTGAACTGAAATATAAGATACCCGCATTCGGAGGTGGGCGCCTGAACTGAAATATAAAATACCCGCATTCGGAGGTGGGTGCCTGAACTGGAATATACAATACCCGCATTCGGAGGTGGGCGCCTGAACTGAAATATAAAATACCCGCATTCGGAGGTGGGCGCCTGAACTGAAATATAAGATACCGCCATTCGGAGGTGAGTGCCTGAACTGAAATATAAAATACCCGCATTCGGAGGTGGGCGCCTGAACTGAAATATAAAATACCCGCATTCGGAGGTGGGCGCCTGAACTGAAATATAAAATACCCGCATTCGGAGGTGGGAGCCTGAACTGAAATATAAAATACCCGCATTCGGAGGTGGGCGCCTGAACTGAAATATAAAATACCCGCATTCGGAGGTGGGCGCCTGGACTGAAATATAAAATACCCGCATTCGGAGGTGGGCGCCTGGACTGAAATATAAGATACCCGCATTCGGAGGTGGGCGCCTGAACTGAAATATAAAATACCCGCATTCGGAGGTGGGCGCCTGAACTGAAATATAAGATACCCGCATTCGGAGGTGGGTGCCTGAACTGAAATATAAAATACCCGCATTCGGAGGTGGGCGCCTGAACTGAAATATAAAATACCCGCATTCGGAGGTGGGCGCCTGAACTGAAATATAAAATACCCGCATTCGGAGGTGGGCGCCTGAACTGAAATATAAATCCACGTCCACTTCCACGGTACAAAAATGTAAATCCACATCCACTTCCACAGTGCAGAAAATAAATCCACGTCCACTTCCACAGTTCAAAAATATAAATCCACGTCCGCATTTCACGGTACAAAAATGTAAATCCACATTCACTTCCACAGTGCAGAAAAATAAATCCACGTCCACTTCCACAGTGCAAAAAATATAAATCCACGTCCGCATTTCACGGTACAAAAATGTAAATCCACATCCACTTCCACAGTGCAGAAAAATAAATCCACGTCCGCATTTCACGGTACAAAAAATGTAAATCCACATCCACTTCCACAGTGCAGAAAAATAAATCCACGTCCACTTTCACAGTGCAAAAATATAAATCCACGTCCGCATTTCGCGGTACAAAAAAATGTAAATCCACATCCACTTCCACAGTGCAGAAAAATAAATCCACGTCCACTTCCGCAGTGCAAAAATATAAATCCACGTCCGCATTTCACGGTACAAAAATGTAAATCCACATCCACTTCCACAGTGCAGAAAAATAAATCCACGTCCACTTCCACAGTGCAAAAATAAATCCACGTCCGCATTACACGGTACAAAAAATGTAAATCCACATCCACTTCCACATTGCAGAAAAATAAATCCACGTCCACTTCCAGAGTGCAAAAATATAAATCCACGTCCGCATTTCACGGTACAAAAAATGTAAATCCACATCCACTTCCACGGTACAAAAAATGTAAATCCACATCCACTTCCACAGTGCAGAAAAATAAATCCACGTCCACTTCCACAGTGCAAAAATAAATCCACGTTCGCATTACACGGTACAAAAAATGTAAATCCACATCCACTTCCACATTGCAGAAAAATAAATCCACGTCCACTTCCAGAGTGAAAAAATATAAATCCACGTCCGCATTTCACGGTACAAAAAATGTAAATCCACATCCACTTCCACGGTACAAAAAATGTAAATCCACATCCACTTCCACAGTGCAGAAAAATAAATCCACGTCCACTTCCACAGTGCAAAAATAAATCCACGTCCGCATTACACGGTACAAAAAATGTAAATCCACATTCACTTCCACATTGCAGAAAAATAAATCCACGTCCACTTCCAGAGTGCAAAAATATAAATCCACGTCAATAACAGATGACCAATGTCAGTATCCACTTTGGAGAAGGTTAAATCCACGATTATATGTACTTGATCCATCGAGAAATGCCACGAGCTAAAACAACTGTTAGTGATAAGAATATGTAAATAGCTGGGTTTGAAAGAGTTATGCTCACAGCCCTTGGTTGAGAAGATGAACTTGTGTCCACTGTTGCAATCGAAATTTCGTGACGAGTGGCATGACGACCACCGTTTAGCGCGAGCTACCTTTGCATCCATGTTGAAGAATATTTGTCTTTTGAAGAAGGCCAACTCTTTGATCGTGTCCATAATTAAAATTCTAAGAGGAGCCAAATACGAACCACATTCATATTGATTAAACCTGTCTCATCAAAGAAAAATTGTGAGTTTAAAAGAAAATTGATTGACTTGTGCATGTCGGGGAACTTGGCCCTTGAATTGATTTTTGACTCGGTCGCGTCCCTCGTTCTTCAATTTTCATCACATGTTTTGCTTTGCCGGGGAGTTTCAGTTATACAAAGTGTATTTTGAAAAAATAAAAGTAATGAGTTTTGGGTGACTTAGAAAGGAAATACTTAGTGACTCTAATAGATAAAATGATTGTGGAGACTCGATTTTGACTTTATCCACATTTCCAGAAATATATTGGTGGACTTTTTATTTAACATCGTTAAACGTTTAAGACCATTTTTATGCTACTTCTAAAAATTTGTCCCAGTTTCAATCCTGGAGATGCTTGATTCTGGACGGTAAGAACTTATAATGAAAGTTTTTTTTTTTTTTTTTTAAAGTGATTTGACCGACTTCAAAATTTTGTCCCAGTTTCAAGTCCTGGAGGTACTTGATTCTAAACAATCGAAAGTGAGAAAGTTGTAACGAAAATTTTTTAAAGCGATTTGACCGATTTCAAAAATTTGTCCTAGTTTCAAGATACTAAGACACATGAATTTAAACGGTAAGAAGAAAAAAAAAATCCTTATGTATTTTATAGAAACCAAAATGTTTGGACAAACCGAAGATATTAAAATTTTAAAATAGAAGGGCCGAACCCGCCTCGGGTTGCCTACGTATCCCAAAGGAATCAGGCCAGACATAGTTCGTGATAAAAATAAAGACTTTTGAGTTTGTTTTTTTTTTTTGATAAAAAGGGGGGTCGAGCCCTATATGGGTTGCCTATGTATCCAAAAGGAAATCAGGCCATACGTAGTTCCACCCATACAACAAAAACATCGAAATATTTTGAAAAAGTGGCCGAACCCGATGTGGGTTGCCTACGTATCCAACAGGAAGTCAGGCCAAACGTAGTTCGTTACAAAACAAAAATGACAAACTCTGAATTCAAAAAGGCCGTAACAAAACATAGAGGCAGCATGACAAAAGGAACTAAATGTTCTAGTTGATGCCTCCGGCCTATTACAAAGGAAATTTAAACTTAAATTACTGAAACTCCCGGCGGGCTGGGGCTAAGATAGAAGTCCAATTCTGTAACTCAGGTCCTGGCTCAACAGCCTATAAAGTCAATATTTCAGCAAAGTCTTTGATTATCACAGCATGATCATCTTCATCTTCCACGAACAGGTTCTTGATTCCCTCCACGATATCATCATAGGCAACCTCAATAATTAGATCTGAAGGTTTTGAGAAAGTTTGATCAATGGTAGGAATAGGTTTTGGCAATGGAACCTCTTTCTTTTTATTCTTTCGTGCTTTCTTCACTTCTTCCTCAGTTGGCTCATATCCCAAACCGAATGTAAACTGTTGCGTAGGGAGAACGACTGGCTCAACCCGCCCATTTAATGTCTTCCCTAGCCCAAATCCAGGTTGGTACCCATTTCTCAGCATTTCTTTTGCAACCATAATCGCGGCGCATGACCTTTTAAACTCTTGAGTTTGACAGACTTCACCCACTTTAATGACATTCACAACCTCCCAAGCGTGGTAAGCTGCTCCGTCGAACCCTCCTTCTGCCTCGATGAATGGGATGGATTGCTCTCGATAGAAAGACGTATCCCCTTCTCCATGTATACATATTTGTTGCTGATCCCACTCGAATTTGACAGTTTGGTGCAAAGTAGATGGTACAGCCCCAGCCAGATGTATCCACGGTCTTCCTAACAGCATGTTGTATGTCGTGGAAATATCCAGTACTTGAAAATCCATAATGAATTCAACAGGACCAATCAACACTTTCAACTCTATTTCTCCAATAGGGCGCCTTTGAGCCCCATCAAATGCTCGAATATTCACATCACTTGTCTTGAGCTCACTAACATTATATCCGATCTTCTTCAGACTTGTTAATGGACAGATGTTAAGTCCAGAACCCCCATCAATCAACACTTTAGCCACAAACATGTTACGACACTTGACAGTTATATAGAGCGCTTTGTTATGCATGCATCCTTCTGGCGGCAGTTCTTCATTATCGAAATTGATTCGATGATTGTCAAGCACGCGCTCGATCATCCCAGCTAACGCCTCACTAGTTGTTTCACTAGGAACATATGCTTCATTCAAAATCTTCAAGAGTGCATTTCTGTGCACATCCGAACTCAAAAGCAAAGAGAGAATAGGAATTTGAGCATTGGTCTTTTTCAACTGATCCACGACCGAGTACTCACTAGCTTTAATTTTCCTCAGAAATTCTTCTGCTTCGAATTCAGTCACGACCCTTTTGGGAGGTACGTTGGTTTCCTTAACTTTCCCCAATCTAACTAGCTCTTCTGGAGAATAGCATCTTCCAGACCTTGTCATTCCTGATGTCTTAACCTTGTCAGTGATCGCGTCCTTTCCTCGATATTCCATCACAGTTTGTTGATAATTCCATGGTACGGCTTTTGTATTGAGCACTGGTAACTGATTTGGTGCTTGAACTACTTCCACAGGCGTTGATGAAGCTCCTAATATCTCGACAGGCACACAACCCCTTATCACTACAGCCGGAAAAGCAACGGCTACAAGATCATGATCCTCCACACGATCCACAGGCACTATAAATTCGGCTGGGTCGTCAACATTTTCATCTGTTCCAATCATATTTATCGTGGCCCCATCATGGGTCGGGAGTGGATTGTTAACCACATTTGGTGTTGGTGGTTTGACCGTGATCTGTTTTGCTTCAATAAGATCTTCAACCTTGTGTTTTAATGAGTAACAACGATCAGTGGAATGGCCTTTTACCCCCAAATGATATGCACATGTTTTAGTGGGATCAAAACCTCTAGGTAATGGATCTGGAATTCTACCGTCCACAGGATACAATAAGCCTGAAGCTTGCAGTCTTTCAAAAACAACGCTCAATGGCTCTCCTAACGGTGTAAAATTGCGGAAAGGTCTATTTGGGCGAGGTGCGGATGCATTGTTTGGATGATGAGATTGTGATGGTGGAGCTGGGCATGTTGGTGGTCGTGGAGCTCGATATGCTGGTTGTGTGTTGTAAACAGGGTAGGATATTTGTGGTGATTGAGGTTGGTAAGATAAAGCTTGGTCGTATGGATGTGGAGAATATTGGAAATATTGTGAGTGGTGAGCGTTAGGTTGGTATCGTGGGGGTTGTTGATGGCGGTATGATGTGTTTCCCAAAGCCATTACCGATGCTGCTTCTTTCTCTTTTTTCTTTCCGTTTCCGAGAGTACCAGTTTGTATGGCCCTACTAGTAGACTGTAAAGCCGCAAGACTTGTTATTCTCCCTGTCTTAATGCCATCTTCGATCATGTCCCCGGCTTTGATCACCTCTGCAAAAATCTTTCCACCCATTGTCACCAAACATTCATAGTATTCCGGCTCTAGCGCTTGAATGAAGAAAGTAACCATTTCTGTCTCCTCCATGGGTGGGTGTACTCTAGATGCTTCTTCCCTCCACCGTATAGCATATTCTCGAAATGATTCGGTGAACTTCTTCTTCAACTTTGTAATTGAGATTCTGTCAGGAGCGATCTCAACATGAAACTTGTAGTGATCCACAAAAGCATTTGCCAGATCATCCCAAGTACGCCATTTGGTTGTATCTTGCTTAGAATACCACTCCAAGGCTTTTCCACTCAAACTCTGATTGAATAGTTTGACTCTTATCCCTTCATTCTTCCCCACACCAATCAACTTTTCACAATAGACCTTCAGATGGAAGAAAGGGTTCCCCGACCCATCAAACTTCTCAAATTTTGGAATCTTGTAACCTGGTGGCAATTCTACCTCAGGAAATGCACATAATTCTTCATATCTCACGCTTTGGTTACTACCAAGTCCACGCAAACTTCTCATGGCATCCTCCAAACTTTTGAGCTTTCTATTTATCATTTCATCATTAATTGACCGTGCCTCATTTTCATCTTCGACATAATGATCAACATCTGTGCGACATTGTCCCTGGATTTGTGTCATGGGTGAAGCTGTGGTATAAGTATATACTGGCGGAACTTGATGTGTATTGGTAACATCATGTGCCGGCGGTATGAACTGAGTTTTTGAAGAGGTGGTTGTAAATAAAAGGGGAGCATTTTGAGTGAGGGGTTCGGAACGAACCGGCTGAGAGGTGGTAAAATAATTTGCTTGGTTAAATTCGTCCAAATTTGGGAATGGATGTGGCATAGGCAAAGTCTGACGAACCCCACGAGATGCAGTCATATGTGGTGGCGTTTGAGAAAATGACCGGTTGTGAAGTACCATGTGACTTAATTCAGCAACTCGTCGCTCCAAACGAGCAATGATCTCCAAATGTGTTTCTGGTTGATTAGAAGATGTGGGATCACTCGTGATCGGCAAACTAAGAGATGGCTCAGATGAAGTGGTTGCATTGATCAAACTTTGCTCCATTTTAGAACGAGTCTTTTTAGTTAACCAGATGATTAGTGATGAGTAAGAGTCTGATTTTTTGGCTCTAGACCGTGTGAAATATGGATGCTCCGCCAGTTCCCCTTTAGCACAAGTCAACCTTTTTATTTTGAAAAATAAATTTTAAAAAGAAAAAAGATAAAACAAGAAAAAAGAAAAAAGAAAATGAGTCAGTATACGGTAAGGACATATTATTGCATATAAACACATTATCGCGTTTTATAATGCAAGGAACCTCTTTATGCCAGAGGTAGGCCTAACGAATATTTGAAGGACAAACATGTCTTTTATGTATCATTCCACAACTCCTCCTAAAAGTAATTTGCAAGAATAAGAAATTATTACATGCCAATAATACATCTCAAAATCAACCTAAGATATCTAATACTTCAACTTCACTAATTTCTTTGGTTGTCTTCGACCTCCGGCATTAATTGAATGCTCCACGCAACCTGCGACAAAAGGTCAGTTTCCTCGAAATATTTGTCTATAGAGTACTAGGTCCACATATTCTACATATTTGTCCTTCAAATAATGCACATAGATAGTGAGTAGTGTCACTTAGAGTCATAGACTCATTTGGACATTTGGTAAGGTTGACTAATGGACTTAATACACCAAGGGTATTAAGCCTCCTAGGTTTAAAATGATGCATGTCCTTACAAGGTTTTGGTTTTCGCTCTACCTAGGTAGACTAAGAATGGTTTTCCTATGACACAAGGCTCCCCCAAGCGGACAACTTGGAAGTGGAACGTCCGTGGCCGTCGACTGCACCGCCGATCGACTAAATCCACAAGACCAATCCAACTAAAAGGGGTAATGTAGTAGTGCACGGGCGCAAACTGCGAAGCCGCTTTAAGTGTGTGAATATGTGTGAGTTTTCCAGGAGTGGAAGAAATATGAGCGGAATGCCAATTTAAGGAAAGCAATAACATACATATTACATAGAAATGCATATAAAGAATAAAACAATAATAAACATTTAAAAGCATATAAAGCAAAAATACAGGAAAAATAAAGCAAAACAAACAAAACATCCAACAAATTATTTATTAACCTAAGTTGTTATGGTTAAGAACCTAAAGTCCCCAGCAGAGTCGCCAAGCTGTCACACCCCATTTTAACCGGGTTGGATTTAAGGAGTATGACGTATTGGTGATTCCTGTTTATTTTGTTTTAAGGAGTCGCCACCTAATTAATTTAACGGTGAATTAGGACACCTAATTTATTAACTAAGGTAAAGCTAACTAAACCTCTGTTAATAGTCTGCTTAACCAGTGTGATTCTAGGTAAGGACTCTATATTATCCTAAAGGGAAGGGGTTAGGCATCCTTTAGAATCCGTTAACTTACGGTTATCCGACCAAACTTAGGTTAATTAATTAAGACTAAAGATGTAAATATAATATTTAAATTTAAAGAAAATAGCTTGTAAATACTGCTAGAGTTTTAATATAAAATATTGCTTAAGATAAGATTTAGGGAAAATATAATAATTTGCATAAAAGGATTTCAAATACCATTTAAAACGAAATTGATAGAAATTGATAAAACTTTAAATAAAAAATGCTATTTGGAATGAGATTTGTAGAAAACGTGATGATTTGCATAAAAGGAAATTTCAAATGCCATTTAAAATAAACTTATAAATGTTGATATGATTTGGAATACTAATGCTATTCTTTGCAATAAAACCTGCAAAGATAATTTATATATGAATAGACGAAAAAACGAGCTTATGCGACGCTTTCCCGAGATACTTGAAATAATTTAAATGGTGAGATGTTTATTGATTTTTAGGAACAAAATACAAAGTAGCTATTGAAAGTTTTCTTGATCCTTTCCATCACTTTTATTAACTATGCTTAGCTAAAACTATATATATGATTGATTCAAAACTTGAAGATTGTTTAAAATATATTTGAATTTATGTTTGCATATTAATGATGTTTTGAAATTAAGACAATAAGAATGTGACTCCTTTAATTCGTAAAATATGGATTTTATACTATCAATTATTCTAGAAGTAAATATTACGAATACTATAAATACTTTAATATAAAAAAGAATGGAATTTGTAGAATTGATTATTGGTCTTCTATAAACTAACTCCCATTACTAGACTAAATCTATTAACTCACTAAGGTTTATGTAAACCAAATAAGAACAAACAAACGGTTAGTATACAAATTAAATGCACAGAATAAGTAAAGAAGAGATAATTTAAAATGGGCTCAACCCATATTTTAAGAAGGGCTGCTATTAAATGGGTCTGGCCTATTTGGGCCACTGCTGGGCTTCGGCCCAGCAGATTTCTTTTATATGCTGCTGCGGATTGGTTGTTGCTGTGTGGGCTTTGGCCCAATGACAATTTTTATATGCCGTTGCGGATGGACTGATGGGGAACGACTCGAGAGGATTTTGTTGGGTTTTAGCCCAACATCGAATGTGGAAAGGGACGAGTCCCTCGGACTCGCACGCAGTAGTCATGCATAAAATGAGAAGGAAAAGGATTAGAATATAATCAAATGAATAAGATTTAAACATATAAAATATAAACTCAAAGAAACAGATCAGTTTCAATATTCAAGACAAACAAATGAAGGCCCAACAGGTAACAATTTAAAGCAGCAACAAGCCCAAAATTCAAGAACGAACATAACATCAGTTTAAGTAGTCAAAATTCAGGTCATGATAGGTTACTGCTTAGTTATAAATCTAATGACAAAGGGAACAAACCTTCCTGATGTTCAAATCTAAAAGAGAAAGAAAGGAAGGGTTGATATGGGATGTCTTAATCTTGGGAACACATAGACAATTTCAAACACAAAAATATACGCAACTAGACACTAAATCAGTTCAGACTCATATGCACTAACTGAGCCTTTGACTCCACTACAGCTCCTATAAAGGTCAAAGATTGAAGAGAAGAGAGAGGCGCAGACCGTGACCATTAAAATTTCTCCTCTATCGTCAAGAAGAGGACTAGACAGAGAAGTGGAACAAATACTTTCTGGTAGTTGAAAAATTATACACTTACAGATGCTTTCTAATGCGAAATCTGTATAAGTATACATTGTGGACATGTATATGATAGGATATACTTGACACTTATTTAAATCGTCCAATCAAAGAGATTTCAAGAAGTATGCATAGACTTGAACATGCATATTTCCTCTTATAGCAAGCACATCATTAGCTTGAATAAGCCTTAATCTCAACGCGTTATAATACTGTAGTCATTAAACCATTTTAGGCATAAGCAACATTTACAAAGATACTGCATACGATTATAAGCGAGTAAAGTTGAACTCAGGTTGTAAAATTGAACTCAAGCCTCTACTGGTCATGTTTAAACTTAAACAACAACAACTGAAATGGTCCTAGCAGTTCAAACTGGTACATAAACTCAACTAAGGGTATAAGCAAAATGCAGTGCCTGTATTTAGGCTCAAATATTCACAATCCCATCCAGACACATTAAAGTAGAGAAGGTGAAACTCATCTGTAAGCAGCTGATGAACTCATATAACAGCTAAACGAAACAGAGGACCAAAAGATTGTTTCCATATTTCATACCCATACCATAGCCAATGCAAAACTTAAACATCCATGAAATTTAATTAACTGACCATATGCTAATTCAAACATTCAACTGTCGTTATTGTTGTTATCGTATTGCCTGATGCTAATTTTGAACAAACAGAAACAGGGCTGGAAAACTACACACAAACATTAAAATATAATGTAACCATAGCTAGCTTATTTGATCACATGTATCAATTAAACGAGTGAGGAATCAGTACAACCAGCCACAGGGGAACTAGAAAAAGGACTTAAATAAAACTAAACTAAGTCAACACATAAGCATATAGCCACTGTTAACTACTAAGCAAGATTAAGACATAAGCATTTTATCAAATCCCACCAGCATATCACATGCTTCATAACCCATAAACTGAATTAATATAAGACTGTTAAATCATGAAGACAATATAACACATGAACATTCCTCTTTTAGGACAGTAATCATAGACCCAAGCAAGATAAAATGACGGGGACTTGATACCCTTATTCTAATACAAGAATAGATAAGACCAAACACATAGACCACGATGACTTGAAAACTTAACTTGAGCAGATACAGACATGTCTCAGATATTCCAAAATCAATTGGCACACTACTAAAAAAAACAAAGAGTTGAGTATGCTAGTCATGATGTCAAATAGAACAGTTTATGCATAATCTAATGTATCTTTAACCATGCCGATCAAATCCAACACCCATTAATCCATATTTGACATAAAACAGTTAATAGGTTGTCCAATCATAAACAAATTTAAGCCACATAGGCAGGATTAGTAGAATTCTGGGTCATAACTGAATATAAAAACTCATCAGATGTTATAGCAGTGAACCAACAAACCCAGATTTTGAGTACAAGCGAAGATTAACATCACTCTTCTAAACAGTACATGGAGGCAAATCAAATAGGCATGATAATAGTTCCTGTTAGATCCTGATCAGACGAGATTCAGACTAACTAATCATGGAAGAAGGCTAATGCATACAAACACGATTAATAGGTCGCCTAATTTAAACCAACACATGATTAATCCCATGACATACCAGTCGACAAATATAGGCTTAAAGCACCAGGTTAATTCTAAACTTGCATATAAAATTAACGCAATCACAGAACTGAACTAAACAGGGTCAAATATGTTTAATACGACTAAAATAACTGCTAACGAAATTGAAATACAACTAAGCAAACAAACCCATAAGCAGTTTCAGACATTACAACAAATACCAAAAGTAACTTAAGGGAAGGAAATTTACCTTCTTCGGGTGCAGCGAAGTGGGGCGAAGGTTTCGATATTTACCTCGAACACTTTGAAATTAGAGGTTGCGATGCTTGAATTCATAGCCACAAACAAGACAGACGAAAACGGGAAAACAAATATTCTAATGTTTTGACTCGATACTTTGGATTATCACAACTACTACAAGCTCAATATTTCGGGGATTTCTGCGGCTAAAACAAACTGTTCTTCGGGAATCTTATGAATCGAAAAATCCTCTTTTTTCAGAATTTTTGGGTTTTTTAGATCTGGTCTTGTAAGGGGATTTTGGGTTTTCAATCCGTATTTTTTGAGGGAAAAGGGTGGGGGTTTTTCCTATCCGTCCAAAAAAAAATCCTCCTATTATTGACTTGGACCACGATTATATATAGGGCGATCTTGGGTTTGAGCTAGGGTTTTCGTTTGAAAGGAAGAGAGAGAGGAGCGTGGGGGACAAGATGGAATGGGGGACAGAGGGAAGTGGGAGCGGCAGTGGCGTGGGTGGCGGGGAACAGGAAATAGTGGGAGGGAGCGGAGAGAGGGAGAGACGAAGAAGGAGAAGGGAAAGGGGGGGGGGGGTGCGAAGGGAGCGGGAGAGGGAGGCGGCGGGGGTGTGAAAATGAAGGAAACCCTTATAGGGTTTCCTTTGTTTAATGAAAACGGGTCGGGTCAAATGAGTACTGGGTCGGGTATGGTTTAAACAATGGGCTGGTTATTTTAAAATGTTGGGCTGACTGTTTTAAAATGTTGGGCCGGGGTAAATTAAATTGGGCTGGTAAATTAAAATGATGCCAGGTGAATTAAAAATGTGGACTCGTTTTGTGCATTGGTCCGAAAATAGTATGAGTTGATTGGGCTACTACATTTAAATAAAAGACCTATTTAAATAACTTGTGTTAAAATATTACTTAATATAAAATATGCAATTATTAGTGCTCAGATAAAAAATGGCGTCGTAATAGCCATGCAATAGTATTTTGAAAATCCACAGTAAATAAACACTATTATTTAATTATGCAAAGATAAATGCGATACGTTTGCGTAAGCTGGCAAAAAATGCGCTGAAATGATAAAATGTGAGATATAATGATATTAATAATAAATAATAATAATAATAATAATAATAATAATAATAATAATAATAATAATAATAATAATAATAATAATAATCAGTATTGTAATAGGATAGTGAAACGCCGGCATTGATAAAAGGCTAATAATTATATTAAAATATAATATATATATATTTTTTTAAATTTTCCAAAAATGTTAGAAGCATAAATAGGTATTTCGGAGGAGAGGCGGGACAAAATTGGGTGTCAACAATTATTTGACTAGGCGCGAAGTTTAAAAAAGAAAAGAAAGATCTTTGAAACTTGTGGTCTAAAACAAGTCATAGATATTTGTGTGAATTTAAATCATTTCATTAGAGGTAAAGGAAAAATTTCAAGTTAAATGATTTCTAAACATAAAAATATATCATTCTTTTTTAGACAGTCTAAAAAAAATGTGGTACTATTTTTTGTGTTGGGCCCGTGTTAGCATAGGCTTCCATCATCTAGTTTCTACTATATAAAAGCATGGGTTTTACCCATGCTTCGTCGTCAGTC
Organism: Lycium barbarum; assembly: GCF_019175385.1. Lineage (NCBI taxonomy): Eukaryota > Viridiplantae > Streptophyta > Magnoliopsida > Solanales > Solanaceae > Lycium > Lycium barbarum. Next base: position 109,039,515 of record NC_083347.1, on the reverse strand, counting down.
ACTAAAAATAAAAAAATAAGGTGGGCCCCATGCTAAAAACACCAAGCAATATTAAAAAAAAAAAGGAAAAAAAGTGGACTTCACCATCTCCAAACTCATGTAAAAAAAAAGTAGACCCCATATTAAAAAAACAAGCAATGTCAAAAAAAAAAAAAAAAACGTGCACCCCATATTAAAAAATCAAACAATATTCATGTAATCCCAAAGTATCCCTATTAAGTCAATAATGGTGGATTCATTGCCACATGCGTATCAACTCATTAGTGGGAGTAAATGAAATTATTTTTTCAAAAGGTTAAATAGTCAAATCATACAATTTCCTTTCTTTTCTTATATTAGCCTGAGATCTAATCTAGATATTTAATTGTTGTATTTGCTATTTCGCCATGTCATTTATTTGTTATGTTTACTAAATAAATATACTTAAAATATTTATATTTTAAAATAAGATAGAATTTAATTACTTTTTCATTTTTATTCTTACTCTAATAAATGTGAAAAGAGACTAATGTCATAAAAGAAAAAAATAATATTAAATGGAGATCAAATAATTAATAAGGTAAATTAGTCAAATTATAATTCTAATTGACGTTACCTTAAAAAATCATACAAAAGACAACATGACAAGTAAAATGAGCTAAACCAACAATATTTACCAAAAATTAAAAAATAGCAGTTCTTCGTTTAAATAGAAAATCAAATTTCTACTTTGTTTCGTTTGAAACACGTAAAATTAATTTAATAATTTGAATTAGAATTAGAATTATCCAAATCAAAATTTGATAAAAAAATATAATAAGTATTGTTTAGGTCCAATCTACATACATTAACAATAGAATATTTTACACCTTTAAATTAATCAAATTAAAATTCAAAGTATGAACTGATGCTTAAATATTGCTATTATTTTATCTCAAAGAGAGGAAAATAGTTTCCTTTTAAACAAATCTTCTCTTTTACAAAATATTAATAATTTTTTTTCAACTTTGTATTCGTAGCAAACACTAATATAATAAAGTTTTGGATACGATGCTCAAAATGTTATATTAATCGTGTTTTGAACATAGTATATATATATATATAAACAGTACAAACTTATGTATGTTTATTAGTAATATAAAATATATATTATCACTATCCAAAAATAACTACATACACATAGATACACTATAATTCAAAGTATTGATGCGCACGGACATATGTCGTCTAGTATACAATTTTATTTTAACTATACAGAAGAGTGAGTTTGCTCACTTTTTCGTCGTCAGTCATGGCATTTTCGCAAATAAAGTGAAAAGTGATGGTAGACAACTCCAAGGTTTTCTCTCATTTCATTCGGTCCACGTGCCTCCAACAAGAACACATTGCCATGTGTGTGTATGATGACGGTTGGAGCAAATAGTCTGTGCCATTTCTGAAAAGTGGGTGCCTAAACGTGGCCCCACTAGAATTCAAGAATCAAGACCATTCAATTTCTTTTTCTTTCTTACTTAAAAAAAAAAAAAAAAAAAAACTAGCATGACATCTACTGTAATCTAATTAATTGTTTTATTTTGCTACTTTCAATTAAAGTAAACTATTTCTTCCGGATAAAAAAAAGTGTCCACTTAGCTCTTTTTTTGAGTCAAAAAAAGTATTCACTTATTAAATCAAGAAACAATTAACCTTATCTTTTCAAATTTGCCCCTATTAAGTGTTATGTGATCAAATCACAATGTATATTCAATTAGGGATAGTTAGTCAATTTACATTTTTTTTAAGTGAGTAGTTTCTTAAGGGGTGTGTAAATGGCTAAATGGACTCTTTTTTTATCCGAAGGTAGTAATAGGTTCACTAAAATAGAAAAATAGTATTCTCCATTTCAATTTAAGGGTTTCCATTTAATTAGATATGGAATTTTAAAAAATAAGAATTTTTTTTCAAGCAATATTAAAAAAAAAAAAAAGTGGGAAAAAAAGTGGATCCCACCCCATATTAAAAAAACAAGCAACGTCAAAAAAAAAAAAAAAGTGCAACCCATATTAAAAAATCAAACAATATTCATGTAATTCCCAAAGTATCCCCATTAAGTCAATAATGGTGGATTCATTGCCACATGCGTATCAACCCATTAGTGGGAGCAAATGAAATTATTGTACAGCAAAAAACATGGATCCCATATTATTGTTTTTCTTCAAAAGGTTAAGTAGCCAAACCATACAATTTCCTTTCTTTTCTTATATTAGCCTGAGATCTAATCTAGATATTTAACTGTTGTATTTGTTATTCCGCCATGTCATTTATTTGTTACGTTTACTAAAATAAATATACTTAAAATATTTATATTTTAAAATAAGATAGAACCTAATCAATTTTTCATTTTTTTCCTTACTCTAATAAATGTGAAAAGAGATTAATGTCGTAAAAGAAAAAATAATATTAAATGGAGATCAAATAATTAATAAGGTAAAGTAGTCAAATTATAATTCTAATTGACGTTTCCTTAAAAAACTGTGCAAAAGACAACATGACAAGTAAAATTAGCTAAACCAAGAATATTTACCGAAAATTAAAAAATAGTAGTTCTTCGTTTAAATAAAAAATCAAATTTCTACTTTGTTTCGTTTTAAACATGTAAAATTAATTTTATAATTTCATTTAGAATTATCCAAATCAAAATTTGATAAAAAATAATAAGTATTGTTTAGGTCCAATCTACATACATTAACAATAGAATATTTTACACCTTTAAATTAATCGAATTAAAATTCAAAGTATCAACTGATGCTTAAATATTGCTATTATTTTATCTCAAGGAAAGGAAAATAATTTCTTTTTAAACAAGTCTTCTCTTTTAAAAAGTATTAATAATTTTTTGCCAATTTTATATTCGTAGCAAACACTAATATAATAAAGTTTTGAATACGGAGCACAAACTACAATGTTATATTAATCGTGTTTTGAACGTAATATATATATATATATATATGCATAAAAACAGTGCAAAATTATATATGTTTATTAGCAATATAAAATATAGTATATATTATCACTACCCAAACACAATTACATATGCATAGATACATTATAATTCAAAGTGTTGGACCCGAGCGCAGCACGGGCATACGCCGTCTAGTTCTACTATACTGTGAGGGAGTTAGCAGGCTCCTCTGGGTCAACCAACATGCCTGCCTGTCCCGGGAGCATTTCTGGTATTACAAAATTCTTATGCTTTACCTCTGTTGTACTAAATGTTACATTGTGTGTGCATTTTCCCTTATGGACAAAAAGGTACTGCCTGTCTGCCTCTATAGTTTATCATTTCTTATTACGTGGGACCACCTGCAACTTTCATTTTCACGTAATTGGCATCAAATGTAGGCATGTAGCAGCCTTTAATGCCATCATGCAGTGGTCTCCATAGAAATTTATTGTTTCATGTCCAGCTCTCTATTTAACTTACCACTTAATTACTTAAATTCAATTAAATCAAATTATCTTATTTAAAATTTTGACTATTGATGTAATTAGAGAACTAATAATTTTTTATCTAGAGCTCTAATGAAAAGGAGCTATATTTCCGAGAACTCCAAAATTCAATTCTAACTAAGCAATTGCTCAGACAGGTAGCGATTCAAATCCATATTTTAAAAAATGAGAACTTGGACTCAACCAAAAACATAACTAGCCGGCATTGACCAGGCACTTAAGAGTTGGGACCAAAAAAGCCAGAAGCTCAAGAAACAAATAGAGTAAAACTAAAATTGCACTTGAAATTCACCAGGATAAGAATAAAAATGTGATATTTCAAAAATAGTTGAAAAAGTGTATTTAGCAGTTAAAGTTGTATTTGAACATGCATTTAATTTGAAAATGAGTTAAAGTTTTTTAAGTGAAAAAATGATCAACTTGATACTCATCTTTTCTCAAATTTGAGACTCATCTCCAAAAAATCAATCAAATATACAACCAAAGATGTTTTGAAAAAATATGTAACATCTTAATTATACTTAATTTATTTTTTAAACAATAACATTTGATTTTGTCAAGAAATATCGTGAAATTTATTTTTTTACCTTAATTTTCATCTGTATTTGAGCCTGTGCAAAGCACGGGGTTTTATAACTAGTTACTATATTATAGAAATGACAGTTGGTGTACGAACACACCAGTGAAAATTGTACGAGAAGCAACAGTAGTTGTACTATAAATTTGGACTCATTTATTTATTGGTGAATTAAATTTCTGCTCTGTACACTTGGCACATGACAGACACGTGTATTAAAATTCTTTGTTAACAAAACTGTTCACACCACTATTGGGTTTATAGCCTATATACTTTATTGCTAGCTTCAACTACTCTTTGCTTTTTCATCACCGTTTTGAACGTTAACTTTCTGTGATTTCCTTAATTTTTTTGAGCTTTCCTTTTTCCGTAACTCTTTTAATATCTCTTTCTTTGTTGAGTAATTTCTCTTTGATTCATTTTTATCAAATGACAGAGTTCTCCGAAAGAGTCCGGTGCTCATCATCTATCAATATCGCCTCTTTACTACTGATTCCAGAGAAGGCGTATACAGTGGCGGATTCAGAATTTTCACTCAGGGGTTCGAAAAAAATAACAAAATCTAAATATAAAAAATAATGTTGTCAATTGGAATTGAACCTAGGACACATGAAAATTTTGAACACAATGGAGCGCTTGAGCTAATCTTTTGCATTTATTCAGGGTGTTCAAAAGTTAATATATGTACATAAACACAGAAAATTTACCCTATATCTACATTAATGATAGAGTTCTCCGAAAGAGCCCGGTATTCATCATCCATCAATGTCGCCTCTTTACTACTGATTCCCAGAGAAGGTGTGTTAATAGTAGCGGATTTAGAATCATCACTCAGAGGGTTCGATAAAAACCACAAAAGCTAAATATAAAAAATAATGTTGTCAATTGGAATTGAACCTAGGACACATGAAAATTTTGAACACCCTGGACCGCTTGAGCTAACCTTTTGCATTTATTCAGGGTGTTCAAAAGTTAATATATGTACATAAACACAGAAAATTTACCCTATATATACACTGTAATTTTTTGCCGAAGTTGTCTGAGTTGTACACTAAATTTGGACTTATTCCAAGTGTACTTGATTTCTTTCCTTTTTTTTCCAGCTGTGGGTCCACTTCCTTTAACAAGTACTACTACTTGGTTTGCCACCTATTTTTTGTACATGTGTATTCCACTTTTACGTTATCATATTTCTTTACTTCTACACTTCATTTTATTACTCTATTATAGAAAGCACATGAAATTGTACTCTATGCAGGAACTAACATGTGTACATATCAGAAGTTTAACATTAATTCTACCTCTCGTGTATTTACTTTTTAAGTCCCCACGTGTCTGCAGTGTCTCAATTGTCCTTTTATTTCCTCCATTTGGCATATAGTCCCTCTGTCTCAATTTAAGTGTCTAAGTTTGACTAGGCACGAAATTTAAAAAATAAAGATAGACTTTTGAATCTTGTGGTTCTAAATTACAAATGTGTATATTATAATAAAATATCCTTTGAATCTTGTGATTATAAACTTGACATGTAGGATATTTGAATTGTCAACTCACTACATATAAAAAGAGGCGGACATAACCAAAATAAAACAAATTTTAACAATAATTGAGAAATTAAGGGGGAAAATAAGAGGAAAAGAAACAAAATATGGAGACTCACTAAGGAGAATCGTGATATCCTTTGCAAACTATACAAACCATAAACTAACTAAAGTGAGTAATGCCTTTCTTATTCACTATTCCGGTGGTCTCTCAGCCTTTCTTCTACTTCTCCGGTCTTCACTCGCTCGATCTAATTTTTCTCTGGGCTGCTTGGTGATTCATATAGTTGGTACTCTGAATTTGAGATTTTCTTTTAATTTTTCCTGTTTAAATTAGAGTTATTCTACAAATTTATTTCTTTATTCTTTGAATCTTGTGATTATAAACTTGATATGTAGGATATTTAAATTGTCAGCTTACTAAATATTAAAAAAAGCGGACATAGCCAAAATAAGACAAATTTTAACAATAATTGAGAAATTAAGAGGAAAAATAAGAGGAAGAGAAACAAAATATGAAGACTCACTAAAGAGAATTGCGGAATCCTTTGCAAAATATACAAATCATAAAGACTAACTAAAATGAGTAATTAAATTAATCACGTTAGACCCTGTGCATTGCACGGCCATAGTTTGCTAGTATTATATTATATTTTAACTATTATAGAAGCACCAGTTTGAGAACGTTTCGTCGTCCGTCAGGGCATTTCGGCAAATAAAATGAAAACTGAGGGTAATTAATAAATCATTCTTCAACTCTTATTTTGACTCTACACGTGTCCATTGTGGCAGGCCCTATGTCTCCTTCTTCACATTTTAGGTGTCTTTATTTTCAAAATACTCTCTTACATAAAAGGTCTACCCCTCTTTCAATTTTTGTCCAGAATCTTCATCATCTTTCATTTCGTCCGTTAAGCATTAAAAAAAAAATGTGATCCCATATTAAACATCAACCAATATTTAAAAAAAAAAAACCAACCAATATTAAAAAAAAAAGTGATACTCACGAGAAAAAAAAAGTGAATCCCATATTAACAAAATCAAGCAATATAAAAAAAAAGTGAATCTTATTTACATTTACACTATATAGAAGAGTTAGTTGGGCTCACATTTCGTCGTCCGTTTTTCGTCATCCGTTTCAATTTTTTTTTTAAAAATTGTGGGCCCCATATATATTAAACAACAAAAAAAATAATAGCTAATATTAAAAAAAAATATGGATCCCATATTAAACACCAACCAGTATTAAAAAAAGAATGGACCCCATGTTAACAAAATCAAGCAATATTAAATAAAAAATTAATCTCATATTAAAAAAACAAACAATGTTAAAAAGAAAGTGCTTAGAAAATCAAACAATTATATAAATAAATAATGATAGATTCATTGTCACATGCGTATCAACCCATTAGTGGGAGCAAATAAAATTATTGTATAACAACATACTTAAAAATTGTAGGCCCCAAAAAAAAGAAGGGAAGAAAAAAAGTGCAACCCACCACATCCAAACTCACGGGAAAAAAAGATGGACCCCATATTAACAAAATCAAGCAATATTAAAAAAAAAGCGAATCCCATATTAAAAAAATAAACAATGTTAAAAAAAAGTGCTTAGAAAATCAAACAATTAAATCAATAATGATAGATTCATTGCCACATGCGTATCAATCCATTAGTGGGAGCAAATGAAATTATTGTACAGCAACATACTTAAAAATTGTGGGAACCAAAAAAAAAGAAGGGAAGAAAAAAAAAGTGCAATCCACCACATCCAAACTCACGGGAAAAAAAGTGGACCCCATATTAACAAAATCAAGCAATATTGAAAAAAAAGTGAATCCCATATTAAAAAAACAAACAATGTTAAAAAAAAAATGCTTAGAAAATCAAATAATTAAATCAATAATGATGGATTCATTGCCACATGCGTATCAATCCATTAGTTGAAGCAAATGAATTTTTTTTGTACAGTAGCATACTTAAAAATTATGGGCCCCATATTAAACACCAAACAGTATTATAAAGAAAAAAAAGAAGAAAAAAAAAGTGCTTAGAAAATCAAACAATTAAATCAATAATGATAGATTCATTGCCACATGCGTATCAATCCATTAGTGGAAGCAAATGAAATTATTGTACATCAACATACTTAAAAATTGTGGGCCCCAAAAAAAAGAAGGGAAGAAAAAAAAAAGTGCAACCCACCACATCCAAAGTCACGGGAAAAAAAAGTAGACCCCATATTAACAAAATTAAGCAATATTAAAAAAAGAAAAGTGAATCCTATATTAAAAAAACAAACAATGTTAAAAAAAAAAGTGCTTAGAAAATTAAACAATTAAATCAATAATGATGGATTCATTGTCACATGGGTATCAATACATTAGTGGAAGCAAATGAATTATTTTTGTACAGTAGCATACTTAAAAATTATGGGCCCCATATTAAACACCAAACAGTATTATAAAGAAAAAAAGAAAAGTGGAACCCACCACATCCAAACTCACGGGAAAAAAAAGTGGACCCCATATTAACAAAATCAAGCAATATTAAAAAAAAAGTTAATCCCATATTAAAAAAACAAACAATGAAAAAAAAGTGCTTAGAAAAGCAAACAATTAAATCAATAATGATGGATTCATTACCATATGCATATCAACACATTAGTGGGAGCAAATGAAATTATTGTACAACAACATATTTAAAATACTTATATATTAACATAAGATAGAATTTAATTACTTTTTCATTTTTTCTTTACTCTAATAAATGTGGAAAGAGATTAATGTCATAAAAGAAAAAATAATATTAAATGGAAATCAAATAATTAATAAGGTAAATTAGTGAAATTCTAATTCTAATTGACGTTTCCTTAAAAAACCATGTAGAAAATAACATGACAAGTAAAATGAGTTAAACAAAAAATATTTACTAAAAAATAAAAAATAGAAGTTCTTCATGGCCCCATATTAAACACAACCACTATTAAAAAAAAAAAAAAAAAGTGAAACCCACCACATCTAAACTCACTGAAAAAAAAGTGGACCCCATAGTAACAAAATTAAGCAATATTAAAAAAAATCAATAATGATGGATTCATTGCCACATGCGTATCAACTCATTAGTGGGAGCAAATGAAATTACTGTACAGCAACATACTTAAAATACTTATATATTAAATAGGATAGAATTTAATTACTTTTTCATTTTTTCCTTACTCTAATAAATGTGAAAAGAGATTAATGTCATAAAAGAAAAGATAATATTAAATGGAGATCAAATAATTAATAAGGTAAATTAGTGAAATTCTAATTCTAATTGACGTTTCCTTAAAAAACTGTGTAAAAAATAACTTGACAAGTAAAATGAGTTAAACAAAAAATATTTACTAAAAATTAAAAAATAGGAGTTCTTCATTTAAATAGAAAATCAAATTTCTACTTTGTTTCATTTTAAACATGGAAAATTAATATAATAATTTGAATTAGAATTATCCAAATCAAAATTTGATAAAAAAAACTATATGTATTACTTTACTATTACTACTATATCGAAGAGCCGGTTTATAGAGGCAAGATCGTCATCCGTGTTCGGTCCTACTTTTTTATTTAAGGGCAAAAAAAATCCTTTATGGTCCCACCCACTTTTTTATTTAAGGGTAAAAAAATGACGTTTTATACTTTATATTACCAACTCTTCTAAAAAGTAGATAGAAATACTTTATTATATTTCTATCTTTCTACTATATAGAAGCATCGGTTTACCCATGCTTCATCGTCAGTCACTCTTTAAAAAAAAAAAAAAAGGTGTACCCTACCCTCTACAAACTCATAAAAAAAGTGGACCCACCCTTTCTAAACTCATAAAAAAAAAAAAGTGGACCCACCCTCTCCAAACTCATAAAACCTTAACATGTCTCTTTGCGTTTAGATTTTCTGTTTATGCTCATTATGTATATTCTTTTACACACTACTACGCCCTTGAAAAAATTTACATCAATATTTATGATTTTGTTTTGTTTTAACAGATTAGTGCTCTTAAAGGAGAAGATATAAATTAGTTGGTAGAAATTGCCATAAGGTGTTGTGACTATCTTTTCCCCCCGTGATGCTTTCTAGGTTGGTACTATAATCCTTCCGTCGGAACATGCCCCATCTTTTGTGTCTCGAGCTGCTGGTTTTAAGACACTTTGATGCAGATACTATTGAGAGAGAAGATCAGTAAATCCTCTTTTTCGTGAGATTTCTTCAGCATGTTATGTATATTTGCACATTCTTCAAACAGTCTTAGAGACTATTTGGATGGGCAAAAAAAAAAAAAAAGTTGGGTAGCCCAACTTATTTTTTTTGGCTTATAGATTTGGCTTATAAGCTGTTTTCAGCTTTATAAGCTGTTTTAGATAAGCTAAGCCAAACGGGCCCAATTATTTTTTTGGCCTTATTTTAAGCTCAAAATGGCTTATAAGCTGGTCAGCCAAACACTCAAAAGAGCTGAAAACAGCTTATAAACTATTTTCAGCAACTTATAAGCCAATCCAAACGGGCTCTTAGAGAGGTAGTAATGGTAGAAGGCCAAAATGTCATCTGGGTTTCCAAAAATAATTCTCCAGTTTCTGTTAGTTCTTTGCTATTTGGGATCGACTGGTCACCTGTTTACTTTTCGTAGGTAAAATGTATCTTTGCTAATATCTCAGTATCAAGTTACATATACGTTATGTACAGTCATTCCCGCTCGATCATTCAAATTTTTTATATCTTATGCTACATTCAACCTTGAACTTTGGTTAATTGAATGTCTTTTTCAGTCTCACCTCGTTACAAAGCACATTTTGAAAATATTCGATGTAGTACCATCAAAGAAAGTTGGCTCTTCTTTCCTGCACCAGTGAGGATGTGAAACAAAATATCTGATTTGGTACTATCAAAGAAAGTTGGCTCTTCTTTCCTGAACCAGTGATGATGTGAAACTGCCAATACTTGGCATGAGGATTCATGATGGATGTTATAATTGGAGATTGGAACATCAAGGAAATGCTTTCCTGCACCAGGTCGATGCTGTAATTGAAAAATTGAACATCTGTGGAATGCTTCATGATCTCAATGTGAATGAACGCTCAAATTTTGAAATATCTTATGTAATCAAGAGTTACTGATAATTGATTACTAAACAAGCTCAATACTATTTTCAAAGTTCACTTGATGCCTTTGTTTGCAATTTCTTATTGTATGGTGAAAAAAGAAGTTGGTCCTAAACACATAGATATGAAGTTAAATGGTTGATTAAAGTAGTTGGTTTTATAGTGGAAGAAATATGACATCGTGCACCCGTGCGGAGCACAGGCACCCTCATCTAGTATAATACATGACAGTAAATTTGTTGGCACCAATATACCATGGATACACGGGCTATTCCGGAAGTTTTTAAATTGCGATAGGAACAGCAAGACGTTACTACTGGTATCTTCATTCTTTATTTTAGGCAATTTTCCCTGTGTTTTTTGTTTTCCATGGGTTCTCCATTTTTCTCCTCTAATTTCTAAGTATTCTTGGGCTAATTTAGTGTGTTTATTTTATATAGCAACTTAAATGTTTACTAAATCAATGTTGTTTACTGGTGATAATACATGCTGTGTTTTCATCTCAGTATTATTTCTTGGACCTTAAGTGTGATTTTTCATGCTGGCTTGATCATTAGGTATTTCTACTTTTTCTTTAGACTTTTCCAGTTCTAAAATATGACTCTTTTCTCTTTTTCTGTATGAAACCAAATAATTAGGTGATGTAGAAAGTTATCAGAATAAAGAAAAAATAAAAAACGACACGTAAAGATGTGTCTAGACCCAAACAGGTATATTGTAAATTCCTTAGGCCTAGAAATGGAGGTTACAATTTTTATTTTTTTTGCATTTCTTATCTGGAAGGAGTTTGCTTCGTGTTTACGACATGAGTAGCATTCACTCAAGATGAGAAAAGATGTGAGAACTATAAAAAGTGAATCTCTGATTCAAGTTAATGGCTTTTGTTGTAGTACCTCGCTGCACTTTTGGAAGATTACATTATAATATTGGTGCATAATTTTGAACACTTGTGCGTAGGGGTGTTCAAACGAGACCGAAAAATCGATCCGAACCGATAAACCAAGTCAAATCGATTTAATAAACCGAAAACCGGCTCGGTTTGGTTTAGTTTGGTTTTAGATTTTTAAAAACCGATAACATTTGGTTTGGTTTGGTGTTACCCATAAAAAAAACCGAACTAAACCGAACCGAACCGATAAATATGTACATATTTAAAATATTATATATATTTATATATGTTAATTAAACTTTATCTATTTTTTAACTTCTTCATAATTTAGGACCATTCCAAGAAAAAAGTCTAGCCCATGTTCCCCAAGCCCATTTACGTTTAAAGTAAAATAAAAATCACTTTTTTATTTTAATTTTAATGCCAGTAGAACTTAGTGGGTGTTATTTTATTGAACTAAATAATACTACTTACAAAGCAAAACAAAGCAGAAAACGTAAAGTACACCAAATGAAATGAAAACCAAATGAAATGAAAAGCCACTTTCCTAATCTGCACTTTCCTATTCCTCTTCTACGCCACTGAATAGTTAACATAAATAATTTTTTCCCTTTTTAGATTTTTAGTTCCCTCCTCTTATTTCCTCCCAAACCCTACATCTATTCTGCTCTCACAATAACAATTAAGTACATGAAGCTTGGTTACTTTTTGTATGTTCCCTACTCTTTGTTTGTGTAATTATTTTTGTGTCTTTGAAGTTTTACTTGAATGAATTGCTTCTCTAATCTTTCATCTTGTATGTGTTTTTTATTTTATTTCTCTGTTATTTTAGATTTTCTCCACTGATTTAGGTTTTTTCTGTTGATTTAGTTTTTATCTAATGATTTTGGATTTCTCTATTTATTTAGATTTTTGTATACTTTTTTTCAGAAGGAAACTACAACTACTCAAAAAGAGGTAGAGCCAGTGGAGGTAACCAACAAAGTATCTCCAACTATTTTGCTGGAACCTGAGCTTGACGGTGATAAAACTCGTGATATTACTCCCAATCATGCTAAAAAGCGGAAACAAACAACTCTTTGAACGAGTTTAGGTATCTTTGAAGATTAATGGCAGTTGCTTTGAAATTCTATTGATTTGCAGTATGAAGGTAGTATATATTTGACATGAGCCTGGATGGAGCGACATGGGTAATGATAAGGATTCATATATCCGATCCGAACATGGGCAAATAACAAGTGCAAGTTTGTAAATAAGTTTGTCAATTTTTTTGCATTATAAAATATATTATTACAACCCAGAAAAACCGAACCAAACCGATAAAACCGACAAAACCGATAAAACCGACAAAACCGATAAAACCGAAACCGATAAAATTTATACTGTAATGGTTTGGTTTGGTTTGAATATTAAAAAAATCGCCTTAATTGATTTGGTTTGATTTTAGCCAAAAATTGAGTCAAACCGGACCATGAACACCTCTACTTGTGCGGATGCTATTTTTGTGATGTACTTCTCTTTTAACTTAGTATAAGCAGCCACAAGAATATACAAATCCAATCTTATATGTGCATGTCTGACACCATAAAGCTACAGGCTTATACATCTACAGTCAGACCTCTCTATAACAACACCTGCATATAACAATACCTCTGTATAACAGTTAATTTTTTTCGGAACTGATTTTTTATGTTATATTTTACTTCTCTATAACAACATTTCACCTATAACAGCAACAATCAACTTTATAACAGTACACTCTTTGTAAAATTACCCCCCATATAACAACTATCTTCTTTTTTTGGTAATATAATAATTAACCATTTTTATAAAAATAAAATATCTATGACTATCAATAATAAATGTAGATATTTTGATCAAATATTTGATCATTTAATGCACTACTACAATAAAAAAAAATTATATGAATATATCTATTTTCATCATTAAACAATTTTCCTTCGTTATACAAGGTGTGATTAAGCTTAGAATTTGGCAATTAAAAATGAAAATTAAATTTTATGCATTTTTTTTTTACCTATAACAGCGAAATATTATTGACATGTCAATGCCGTTATAGGTGTATAATAGTCATTCTCTATAAAAGCTGAAATTTTTTGAACCCAACGATGCTGTTATAGAGAGGTTTGACTGTACTATCGCTTTAAACTACAATCATATATGTTAACAAGACAAAGGTCCACACTAAGCCCGTCAACCGATTTGAATTGGACCGGACCGGTAACCGGTTAATAAACCAGCCGGTTTTCGGTTTAAAAATCGGAACCGGTCGGTTCCGATTTACCGGTTTTAAAATGGAAACCGGACCGGTCCAGTTCGAAACTATCCAAAACCTCTTTTTTTTGTTTTTTGTATAGTGTATATATTTTATAATATTTATTAGTATATTGTAGGTATATTTACATATGTTATATAAGTTTATAAGTAAAGTTTATATATTTACTAACCGACAACAATACAACATATACGTATATATATATATATTAAGTTATATGCTTAAGTTATACTATATATACCTAAAATATACTAAGAATATACTTATATATATCAATATTCTTAGGTTATATATATATATGTTTAAGTTATATGTATACTTATAACTTATATATTATAACTGAAGTTATTTATAGCTTAAGTTTTTTCTAAGTTTATAAATTCGTATTTTATAAATTAAGTATATTTATATTATAAGTATATTCTTAGTATATTTTAGTTATTTTTCAAGCATATAACTTTCTAGTTTTTAATTTAAGTAGATGTATATTATAAGCATATTCTTAGTAAATTTTAGGTATATTCCTAACTTAATATAAGTAAAAATATGAACATAAGTAAATATAAGAAAGCTCAATGAGCCATATATTTTATTCATTCATAGATAACATTTATTTGCAAGTTGTAGTTTTGTTTAACTTGCAAATAATACATGAGTTGCAAAGAAATAGTAGAATAATAAAATCACCAATTGTCAATCATTTGGTTAATTTCCCCTATATCATATTCGGCCATGGAGATATCTTCAAAGTCTTCCATTTGGTCCGCTCCACTTGCTATCAAATCTTCAATCTCTTCCTCTTCGCCTTCCACCGCTTCTAAGTTTTGGTTGCGTCGCTCTTGATCTAATCCAATCGCGAATGCACACTAGTACTTGCAAGCTAAATCCGGATAATGAGTGTCTATGGTCTCCAATTTGTTGTCTTCCTTGGCTAAATGCACTCTCCGAAGCCACGGTTGATATTTGAACCGTAAGGATATCTCGAGCCATTCTTGAAAGTATCGGATGACTTGCCTTGTATTTCTTCCACCATGCTAAGACGTCCAAATCATCTAGTTCCTTGATATCCACATTTGACTGCATCAAATAAATGTGATAATCATCAAAGTTTGCATTACAAGAAGGAGTTGGATGTGAATGTAAAACTTTTAAATACGACAAACCCGACAAACCCTTTTTGCTACTTTGAGAAGTAGTAGGGTGTGGAGCAACGGGTGTAGCATTTTCTTCCAAATTAGAATAATGACTAAAAACTTTTCTAAACTCGGCATCAATAGCGAGCTCGGCTTCAGCTAAAGATGGTTCAACTCCCTCTCCAATTTCTAAAAATGTATAAATTTGATTAACCAGTGCTCTTGTATAAGACATTTTTAAATAAGGATTTAAAAGAGAACCCAATATAAATAAAGTTGGGATGGAAAAAAAATACTTCTTAAATTTTGTTGTCATATTAAAAATAGCCGCTTGATAACCGGTTATGCTCTTGTAAAACTCTAGCTATTTCCGCTAAGTAGGCTAAAATTTCGGTTACCGTGGGATAGAATTGTCTAGAAAAAGCAAGATTTGCATTATAAAATTTTTGTAAGAGTTCAACACATTCCTTAACATCTTCCCAATCCGTAATATTTAACCAATCATCATTATTAATATTATATTTGTTGTGAACTTGTTGTATGGGAATCCTATACTCATATGCTTGTAGTTCTACCTAATCTCAATTTCTACTTGAATTTTCCTAGGTCTAAGGCTATTTTCCACACAAGAATTCTTAAAATCTCTCAGTTTTCCCCTATTAGCATTACAAAAAAGAAACGCAACCGCATTTCTAACTTTTTGAATAGAATCTTCAAAACACTCAAGACCATCTTTAACAATTAAGTTTAAAATGTGACAACTACATCTCACATGAAAAATATTTTTTAGCGGAGGGTTCAATTCCCTTTTTAAAAGACCAACCGCCTTTGTATTATTAGAAGCATTATCTAAAGCAATACAAAGTGTTTTTCTATAAATGTTAAACAATCTCATAAAGGTAGACATTGGTATGAATTAAAATGGAAATGGAGAGGGGTTTATATAGGGGTGGGGGATGTGTTAAAGTGTTAAAAAAAACGTTTGGGGTGTTGGGGGGGGGGGGGGGCTGCAAAATGGGGGTTTGGAACCGGCAAATGGACCGTTGGCCAACGGTCCAGCCCATGTCTCAACGGCTACATTTTTTTTTTAATTCTGATCGGTTTAACCGGTCCGGTTCCGATTTAACCGGTTCCAGTCCCAAAAAAATTGAAACCGGACCGGTATATATTAAACGGTTAACCGGAACCGGTAAACCTGTTCCACCGGTTCCGGTTCCAGTTTTATCGGTCCGATTACCGATTTGAACCGATTAACCAAAACCGGTTGACGGGCTTAGTCTAAACTACTATTATGTGGAAGGAAAATAATCAAATATAAAACGATATATGCTATACAGTGTTACAAAGTGTATATTGAGGAGGTATAGTAGGTGAAGAATAACTATTTTCGGCATATTCATTGGTAGGTTTAATTTCGACGAAACTTACACTTCTCTCTTTTTCTTATAACTAAAAACATATATTTTTAAGAATCTAATAGACTAATACAAATTGTTCGTAAATTTCATTATATATCTTATACATATTTTAATAATATTTTTATAATTTTAATTTTTTTTATGAATTGTCATGGAATACACGTGCAACGCATGTGATTGCAAATTAGTACACTATAACGTGGAATTAATTATAAGAAAGAACAACTTAAAGACAAACACGACATACGATACATTAAGGTGTGTTTACAGTACAAATATTTTATGGGAATTTGCAACATACACAGCATGAAGCAATTGCAAATTGCTTTATTTATTTATTTAACTACAACCAGTGGCGATTCTATGTGTAAATTTTGGGGCACGTCAACTCATGGTCTTTTCGCAAAATTAGATATTTAGTATACATATTTTTTAGAATTGATTTAATATTATCTGATGGGGCCCATTCTATAAAAAGGCTTAATCCACTTGGTTAAAAATTTAGTTATTTACCAAGAGGAACAATGATCAATTCTCACTTAATGCATTTATTTCTTCCTTTTTAGTAGTACACCCGTGTTCTAAGAATCCTAGACTCGCCTCTGAGTCTACAACACCTTTATTAACATTAATTGAAGACCAAGTCAATCTCAACAAAAAGTAAAGAAGGATGAATACATAAATAGTCCCTTAATATGTTGGTAAGTTTTATTTAGACACTTGGACTGCAGTCTATTCTGATTGAGCACACACATTATAGAGTGCTTCTATTACACATTTCTAGTCTAAATTTTGAATTTTTTTTGCTTGTGTTCTCAAGCGCGTCCATTAAGTTGATAAGTTTATCACTTAAAATATGTCACCTCCCTTAATTATATACATTAGGCTTAATAAGCCGGAAAATCTCAAGCCTATTTAATTGAGATTAATGTGTATAATTAAAGTAGGTTGTACATATTTTATGTAGTTAATTTATCTATGTAATAGGAGCTAGCTTGAGAACACGCACAAAATTTTTCTAAAAAATTGAGCTGATTGAATATGAACACTTTATCATGTGTTGAGGTACTTATAAATTGAAACATGTCATAGTTCAAATGTTTTATAAAATTTACTGACAAGTTTAAGGGGTTCTATGTACAGATTCATCCAATAGAGAAATATACGTACATCCCATTAATTACTCTTGTCACGACCCAAACCGGAGGGTCATGATGGGCACTCGGGCCCTACCTGCCGAGCACCACTAACCATGCTTTCATATCATAATCATAAACAGGGGTGGACCACGAGGGTCATCAGATGAAAATCTGCTGGATCACAAGAGAAATATGCTGAAAAAGGGATGAGCCCGAAAAGATATACTATATGACTATGCTGGACAAAACTGTGCAAGCTGACAAGGCCACCATGAAATACTATACAACAAAAATATAGGCCGAGGGGGCCATGCAACGTCTAACTAACCCATGACTGTCTACAAGCCCCTCCTGGAATATATGATAAAATAAGGTCGGGACAGGGCCCTGCCATACCCATATGTACACAAAAGTATAACGTACCAAATACACAACAGCATCTCCGGAACAAGAGGAGTGCTCCATTATCAGATGAACAACAACCTATAGAGGCAGATTGTCAACCTATCTACCTGAACCTGCGGGCATGAACGCAGCGTCCGTAGCGTGTCTATTTTTTCCGATTCGCATTTGTACTTGCGTCATTTAAAAAGAAAAATGTCCCGGGGAAGTATGGTTGTCAATCATATTGGGAAAAAGGAAAAAATGTACTTGTACGCAATGGTACTCTAAATGGACTTATTTTTAGAGTCGCCACCTAATTTTTAGGAAATTAGGAAAAACCGAGTCGAAAAGGGTTCATTTAAAATAATTATTTTATGAGAAATCTAATCTACACAGAGTCTAGGTAAAGGTTCTGGTGATCCTCCGGGGAAGGTGTTAGGCACCCCGGTATTAAGGATTCGCTCAATTGCGGTTTACCTACGGGTTCTAGTAGTATGCCCTAATGTTATTAATTTGTTTTTGATAAAAATTGCTCAGGTTTATATTTTCGCAATAAGGAATGTCATTTATGCAAATATCACATCTTGGGTGACGGGTTTCTGGCTTGGACACTTACGTTAAGACCCGAGGGCGCTTAACTTAAGTAGAACATCACATAAGCCTACCCTTTAAAAGTCCTTTAAAAAATCTTCTGTTTTTCAAATAAAGTTCTCCCTTTTATTAGGGCATACCATTATAATCCTCATAGGTTCACCTTATCTGTTTCTAATCTCTCATCCTTCCTTAAATTCACTTTAGTTTTTAAATCCATGTCATTTATGCTCAAACTCTCAAAGTTAGTATGTCAATCCCATTTTAGAGTCAAATCATGAAAAGCAAGCTTATATTTAAGAAGAATTCGTATTTCACATCTGTTTTATACATGGCTTTGAAAATCAGTTTTGTCAACTCTAAATCTTAAGTTCTAATCTATAAAGGTTCCAACAATACTTAAATAAAACAAGCAAATAGAATATTTTCAAAATAACTAACGAGAAGGAGAGAATGAAGGTGGAGAAAGGTTAATCGGATAAGCCTATCTCCTCGCCTTCTTGGACTTTTTGTTGCAATTACATTCTTCCTTTATTCTTCATCTGAAAGCTCCAATTGCCTTGTCTCCTACTACTTCTCTTCTTGTCATTTCCATATTTCTTGGATTCCATATGTATGCTCCAATTGTGCAATATTCGCCTTGTAGTATTCTCCGAACTTGTTTGTTCATACCACGAAAGAATAGAAAAGAGAATGATTAGTAAAAAGAATATGCCACCCCACGGGGTGACGTTTATGAATATAATATAATATCCCTCGGTTTCGCATAAAACTGTATGAGCTTTGATTACTAAAGGCTCAAAATCATGCTTCTTTCAAATATGGGAAAAAAAGACCCCTGAACATGTCATGGCTGCGAAATAGTGACCCGTCAGTTATTCTATTGCCTATCCAAGCGCATGTTAGTTCCTATCTTTATAACTAGATTATGATCATCATTGCCCACCGAGGGATATAACCTTTCCAGACTAGGCATTCTAAGTTAAGTATCTGTTCAAATCAGTAAATTTTCAATCAAGTATAGAAATCCATTCTTTTAAAAGTGAGGCCTCAAGTTAAACAACTTTTCATCGGCCCAAGTGTAGTATACCAATATATTTTACACTCAAGTGTAGTGATCTGTTCTAAAATGTCATCCCAAGGGATGCAATATAACTTTCAGAATGCAATACTTTCAAAGTAGCATATCCCAAAATGTAGTACTCTGCTCATTTCAACAAGGCATAATTTGCAGCAGTGGCAACTCAAGAGATAATATCAGCAAAAACTTATCCAAGATGCAGAAAATGTGGCCAGTGTTCACAATAATAAAACATTCTCTAAGAGAGGTGTGGGATGGCTGAGGATGCAATGGTTCATCCCAGGAAAAGAAGCAAACCAGAGGGCAAATGCATTCAAGTTTGGTAACAAACATACTCAGAATCTGAGCAGTAATGGCATCAGTGAAACAGGTAAATGCAGCAAATTAAAAGCATTGAAACTGTTCCCAGTGTGACGGAGATCAAGGTGCCACAAACAGCTTAAGGCCACAGATCAGCAACT
Organism: Lycium barbarum; assembly: GCF_019175385.1. Classification (NCBI taxonomy): domain Eukaryota; kingdom Viridiplantae; phylum Streptophyta; class Magnoliopsida; order Solanales; family Solanaceae; genus Lycium; species Lycium barbarum. The sequence continues at coordinate 109,019,400 of NC_083347.1, read as the reverse complement.
GTAGTAGCAAATGATATTGGCAATGACAACAAGCAGAGCCAAGCAAGTGTGACTAAACAACAGCAATGAGTTGCTTCCTAATCAGATGCAGATGACCAGCAAGTGCTACAGCTTATAGTATCAGCAAATGATAGTAATAATTTGGTCATTTCCATCAACAACAAATGAGTAACAATAGGTGCTTTATACCAAGACATGGCAGCAGTAATCAGTATCAAAGTAGCAGCCCCAAAATGTAGCAATATTGCAATCATAGTAGTAACCTGTTCCAGCAGCCAACAACAAGCAGTAACCAAAATGCAATACAAGAATGTAGTAGTTGGAACAAAATAGCAGCCCAAAGGCAACAACCAAGAAGAGTTCAAGAACAACATCTTTTCCTAATCAAGTGTAGAATTTATACTTTCAATCAGAGAAACAACAATGATAATGTACTGCCATCTTTGTCTCAAGCTAGCAACAAACAACAATGATCAGATTTCTGATCATAATTGTTACACCTCGGATTTTCGCACGTTAAAGTCGCATCATGAGTTAGTCGACATAAGTTCAAAAAAAAATTATGTTGAGGATAAAAGGGATTGAGTTTATTAATAAAAATGGTTACAAGAGTCTATAAATAATAATAGTAAGTGTCGGAAGATTTAGAGGGTGAACGAATCAAAGAAGCATGAGTTTCGTCAAAAGTCGGCAAGTTGGGAATGCGATAACTTGTGCTTGGGTGAGATTAGGAGTGATCCATATGATAAGAAAGTAATGATATGAAGTATTTGAATTTTATAATGGTCTATTGTTAAGTTTGAAAGTCAAACGAGTTGTAATACGAAAGTCGACAAAGGGCGTCGCAAGTTAAGTTTGTAAATTTCACTGAAATTTGGGTCAGATGTCTCGGGGCTTTTCTCTCAATATACTTGGAGTTACGGGGTGATCCACCCATAAAATAAAAGGTCTATGAGTCTAGTTTCCAGCATATTTTACCGTTCATCAATACGACATCAGAGTAGAGAGAAATTTACATTTTTGTCACAAGGACGTAAACTGCCGCGGGAACAGTGGACATAATCGGTGGTCAAAGTTGTCTTTGTATATATATTCACCCCTTCCACGACTTGTCTCTTATTTTTCCTCTTCCTAAGACCTCCAAACCCTAGAATTCATCCTTAAATATTTCCCCATAAAACACAAGATAATCAAAGGGCAAATTATACAAGTCTAACACAAGGAATAAGGTAGTGATCTTCGAATCGGTAAATTCTCGCTAATTCGATATTTGGAAGGAAACTTCATCAAGAAACAATTTATAGTTTGGAGTGATTTGCATAGTTCGAGGTATGTTTTGATCCCTTTCTCCTCTTCTTAAGCTTTATAAGTGTTTAAACCTAAGAAAATGGAGGGAAAATCCCATATGAATAAGTTGTGGTTAAAACTGGAAGCTTCCATGGACATAGCTAAATTGTTGAGCTATTTGTGTTGGGTTTGTTGTATTGTTTGGAGTTATGATGGTATGGATTGAATCATGGTAGTAAGAAGGAGTATAAAAGTAGGTTTTTGGTAGTGTTTTACAAGAAGCTACAATACAAAAGAGCTTACAAACTCATGCCTACGAATTGCTCGATAAAATGCCTAAATGAAGATTTTTATTGGCTATATGCTCAAAGTTGATCTCTAATTGTTCGTATCTGTAGGAAGTCAGTTATAAAATGTTTGAGGCTTATGGAAATTTGTATAACTCCAATCGACGAGGTATGTAGGGCTTTCTCTTCTCTTCTTGGCATGACTAGAATTCAAATGAGCTTTCATTGAAACGTTATTTCCGTAACTTGTATCAACCACATTCCGAAATAGTTAAGATCATCTCTTCTAATGAATAGCTTATAGTGGAATACTTTCCCGCAGTTCGTATCAATTGTTTGTCAATTGAAGAATGATGTTCATTATGGTACTCTTCACGTAAAAGTTGAGGCAGTTGTATTTCCAATCATTTGAGTTGATCTTTACCTCACGTGTAATCCGTATCAAGTATATTTCATATTCTTTACATTTGTGGTCTTCTTGATTGAAAGCTAAAGAATGTAGCGACAATAATGAAAAATTGGAGGGTAACGACGACAGGTCACTCCGACTCTTTCTATGATGTCTCTTCTGAGTGTTGACACTCAGTTTTGACCCTCATTTCTTCCAATTCATATTTTCGAGCTTCTATAGATCAAATTAGCTTATTTTCACTATTACTGTTGTTGATGTTGTTGTTGTTGTTGTTGTTGTTGTTATTATTATTATTATTATTATAAATCCTAATATTATCATTATTACTATTTACTATTGTTATTATTATTACTAATGTCACCATTAGCATTATTAGCTACATATATATTATAATATGGTGAAAAGAATTTAGTTGAATCTAAATTAGAAGCCCAAGGAAGTAAAAGGAAGAAAGGAGTTCGGCCACATACACGGTCCAAATGTCTTCACCCAAAATCTGTCAATTCTAGCCCAAAATCAGTCCTAAAACCCGCTTGGGCTGAGGCTCAATTCATGTAAGACTAGCCCAACAAAATGTCATTTAACAACACACACATTTTAGCCTCTTTCTAACTTTCCTAAACCTAATTCCTAACTCTTCTAACGCCACAACCCCACCACCTCTATCATTTTTGGCTAAACTTTCAGATCTTTCTATCCTTAATCAGACTTGTTCCACCATTTTTGTGTAACTTCGATATCAATATCTTGACCACTCCTCTATCTCTTCTGTTAAATATTTGGTCAAACGAAGAATACCACAAAGAGCCAAGAATGCTTTTTAGAAATCTGATTTGCTGAAGCATAGGGGATCTGTTCACATGCCCAATCAAACGGCTATTCTTTTTCAAAATCCCGCCTAAAATACCACTACACAAACCCTAGCTTTCTCCTATAAATACCTTGCTAATGTTTCAGCCGAAGGGGGGCTGGAACCATGGAAAGTTCTCTCATTTAAGCTATTGTTGTTTTTCTACTGCTTCTCAAAGAAAACTTTAACTTTAGCATTTTTATTATCTCTCAAGATCTGCCCATTTCGATTTTATCCAAAGCAGAGTAGATCTGAGACTTCCAAGCCTCGGTTCACTGCACTTGAAAAAGGTCATTACTATTCTCCTTTTGCTTTTTATCTGTTCTAAGAATATTTGTATGTGGTAGTAGTTTTCTTTTATCCTATCATTGGATACTATGAAATAGCTACTGATTCTGTTTTTACCCGCCTGCCTTGTATCATGTTTCGAGTATGAAATCTTATCCTTTTTGTTCAACATATTTCCTGACTAGGAGACGTGTATTAGGATTTCTGTGAGTAGTAAGAATCTAGTTTTGGAGTATGTGTAAGAATTTATTCAGAATAGGAACTATGTTCATGTCATATGACTATAGGGAACATTTCTAGTTAAGTATCACTTGTATTATATGTCAAAGAGTCATGAATTAAATTCCCCTCAAGTACTTCATTCAACTGCACAATCTCTTTATCTAGGAATACGTTCTGGTTTGTTAGTCAAAAAGTTCTTTTACTTTAGAAATTATGATTACTAGGATTTTGTATGGTTAAAAGTCATTCTATAAGTCTTCTTAGAGACTTCATTTAAAAAATGCTCATCCATTTAGAAAATGATTAAAGGAAATACGTTTGTCACCTTCAATAATAGCTGAAGTTATGGTCTTCTAACCTCGTTGCAAAAACAGTAGAAGTCTTGTCTTTAAGCTTCTTGAAATCCCGAATGATGAATTAGTTGAAACTTGCTTGTCTTATTTTAAAGTGTGATTCAATGTGTTATTCAGTAGTCATTTTTGGAGGTGTCTATTCTCCTCAGAAATTATATCTACTTTTGTGTCTATCACCGTTAGTCATATCCGTTTTATTCGATGTCCTGAATCTGTTCGAATATGCAAAAAGAGATGTCGTCTTCATATATTTTAACGTTAGAAGCATGTTATGATCTATTACTTGGAATCCGCATTCCTTGGTTCATTGCTTTCTGATTAAGAATAAGATCTTCTCCCTAACTTTGTTATTTATTTCTTTTGCATGAACACCGGAGCCGAAGAGTTTCACTTTAAGACTCAACGACACCACTTACGGAAGTCCGCACACCATTCACTGTCTACTCTCTTACTTTACTTGAGCGGAAAATTGCAGAACGTCATGTTACCATTTTGTTTATCTGATGGTGTGATTAAGTTTTCTTATGTGACTAACCTTTGTCTGCTGTTGAGTAATTCACTACCAAGACTTTAGTTACTTCATAAGTTTCATTTGATATTTTACTCTAGCTAATACACAATGGACTAGTTACTTAATGTTGGACTTTGCTTAAATGTTTTCACCAAAGGAACGTATTTTATCAAAAACCTTCATTTTTCTAACAAGTCTGATCTTTCTTTGAACATAAGTAGAGCCATCTTAATTTCTTTCAATGTTTCATAATCGCTTCCACGACAAAACTTAATATTTTCAATAAAGATTAAAGGTTATCATTAGTGTCATACCCCTTTTTAACCGGAGTCAAATTAGAAGTACAACATATTGGTGATTCCTGTTTTTGTTTTTGTTTTAAGGAGTCGCCACCTAATTATTTATGGTGAATTAGGACACCTAAAGGTTATTAAAATTATTTTAAAGTTAACTCTGTTTTAAAAGTCTGCGAAACCAAATGATTCTAGGTAAGGGTTCAATTAGTCTAAAGGGAAGGTATTAGGCATCCTTTAAGACCCATTAACAATGGTTAACCGACCGGACTTATGTTATTTAATTAAGGCTAAAATGTAGATGTAAATATTTAAGAAAATACCTTGTAAGTATTGCTAAAATTATTTAAAGTAAAACTTGTAGAAAATAATAGTTGTATAAAAGAGTTTAGTTAAAAAATAAACTAAAAGAAGCAGAACATGTAATGTTTATATGTATTTGAAGAAAAGTGAATTGTGCCGACTCACAAATTAAAAAGAGTATTTGTAACATTATTGTTAAATAAATTTTAAAGGTTCTATTAGTTTAATGTATGTATATTGTACAAAGGTTGTTTCAAACAAATATGTATTTCAAGTGTGGGAAAGGAACTAAAGTGAAACAGTTACCTATGAAAACCAGTTCGTTTTTTTTTTATTATTATTTCTCGAAACAAACTAACGGTAGTGTGTAAAATTTTATGATGCTTTAGAATTGTATCTTTCTTTCTAAAATGCCAAACTTATGAGGAACAATTAAACTTATTTAGTTTAAGAACTACATTTGTTAATTAAGATATCCTAATATAAAATAGGCTCGGTTAATAATAAGCACTTAAATATTTATCACAATCACACAGCTAGATAAAATATCAGTCACACCAAACACATAACAAGCATAAAAAAAAATGAAAATAAGATGACTAAAGCCACATTTGGCTACCATAAGAGAGTAAAGTTTTCAGTGATCCGCCGTTTGGCTAACCCCTCTTTATTTTCTGTTTGGATGGAGATGAGAGAACGAGAGTTGAATGAATGAGTAAATACACGTTCCAGCCTTTGCGGGGTGACGTCGAGTCTTAAAGTAAGACTCTTCGACTCCGGTGTGTCATGCAAAAGAAAAAGAAAAGAAAAGGATTAGTAACGATGGCTTAAGCCATACCATAAATCAATGTTGTAGCTATTGAAAGATCCTTAAATCGTGAGAGGTAATCAACTCAAACAAAATGACATATCTTGCATATTTTGTACCATACAATTAAGTAAATAGGCTGGACTACAATCAACAATACTTCATACATGTATACCACTCAATCCATGTAGCAATCAACGATAATAAGTTTCTTGTAGCAAATTCATTATGGGAAAATCATGAACTACCCATGAAATGTGAAGAAACAATGTTAGATAGAAAGACAACTATTTGAAAATACTTTATTGAGTTTGAAGACAAATACGTGAAAGATTCAAAGCTCAGATTTCAAAAAAAAAAAAAAAAAAAAAGGGGCTGGGAGTGAGATTTGAAGTAAAATCTCGTTAAGGTCAAAACTGAACATCTCTGGTTCAACATAGCCATTTCTTTTGAGAACAGAAATAACACTTTTGGATTAGTAACCATTCTAAAATAGCTTTTAGTTTTAAAACATTTAACATGCATGAGAAAGAACTAATTTTAGAAACTAAAAGCAGATCTACAAAAGGGGTTATTGACTTGAAAAAGGGGGAAATCTAGAGAAGACCAAAGCTATTATTTTGAAATCTGAGTACAAGTTAACAATTGCCTTCTATTTTTGAACTGATTCTGCACCAACACGCTAGGAAATGCAGTTCTCTACTCCTAGTTTAAGCATTTAACGAATTAGAGAGACTAACATTTCTTATTTCAGACTGGACTGAAACCAAATCTAAGCCACATAAACTTGAAAATAGGAAGAACTCCATAGAACGTTAAACCAAAAGGAAAATTACTAAACTAATGATCGAACCTATCCATTGCCTGGAATGAATTTGAAACACAAGTTGAATTTAAGATGGGAGGGGACAGTGCTAAAGTTAACCATACAGTGAGCTCTACCAACATGGTTTCCCACACCCTTAAAGAGAAACAAGGATACATTATAACTCAACAAAGCATATTTTTTTCTTTTCTCAATGATCAATCAAACAGGCAATCAGTTAACTTCGGACCTACTTAACTTTGGTCCTACTGATCCATGACCTCTGTTATTCCAAAGTGCAGATCAAGGTTTCTAAGGTCAAATAATTAAGCAACACTAGTAATTGCATAAACAACCATGACAACAGCTTTGCTAACTATAATTGAATCCAAACAAACAGGAATCCCAATGTTAAACATGCTAAAGCAAGTATAGAAAAGTAGAATTGAAAAAAATGGAAAGAAGAGGAAAATTACTAAACTAGTAACCTGATTCACTTATAATGAAATAGTTAGCCCCAAACTGATAACTAGACTCTAATGGACAGATGGAAGAGAATACTAAAAGCCGTACATGATTCGTATTTCTCAATTCGCATACCAAAACTGCGTAATACTAAGATGCTCATAAAATCAAATCAAGTCAACCAAACCATGTTGAGCTTTAAACAAGTAGCAAACAAAACTAAAAATAATTGAAACTGCCCAGATAGTACAAAACTGGAAACAGGCAAGAAATGCAAAACACTACATCCAAATAAGGCTGAACAGCAAGGGAGGAGGGGGAAAATTACTTTTGTTCAAATAACGCATCGTTTGAGAATCCTAAAGGACATGGTCTCTTTTATTACACTCCGACGTGTTCAGCAAAATAGCGTATATTATACATTATTGGTGAAGCAGTTTCCTTATAAAATGCTGACAACATGTTACATACAAAACATATTTCTACAAGTCATAAATATTCTTTAAACAAATAAAGAAAGAACACCAATCTATTAAGCTACTAAACTGGAAATTAAACCCGAATAAAACATGTACCTCTAAATATCCTAACTACTAAACCGAAACTAAACTAACTAAATAAGAACACACATAAGACTACCATGCTACTGAACTGAAAATAAACCAACTGCGACAACGAACATGTATGGACACACAAACACTCGTCAAATTACTAGACTGAAACTAAAACAACTGAAAGGGAGTTATTCACCTTTTTCGAGTGCAGCGAAGTGGGGCTTCGATCTTCGATCTACTCTCGAAAACAGAACGATACTAGGACCCGAAAGTTTTCTCGTGTGAGAAAATGTTTAAGAACAGATAAGGATTTGTCAAATGGTATGAAACTTTAATGTAAGCTACTGATTCCCCAAAAATTTCTCTGAAAAAACGTTGAGTAATCCCCGGCTATAGTTCAACGGGAAAAGTAAAAATCATGTGTGGAAGATACTTTTTTTTTTCGGTCCCTTTTCGATCTTTTTTTGTTTTGTTTGAGTTGATTTGGTTTTTGCTCCGAAAATTCAAGCTATTTTTCAGGTTTTCTCCCCCTTTTTTTATCAGATTTTGCTCCTCTCCTTTATAGAGTGAGGAAAGAGAGGAGCGGAGGGGAGCGTAGGTGATGATGAAAGAGGGAAGCAGGGGCGGCGGTGAGTGGAGAGTGGGGTAGCGGGGTGCGGCGATGATGATGATGAAAAGAAAAAAAAAGAAAGGGAAGTAGGGTAGAGGAGGAGCGGGAGAGAGCGGAAGAAAAAGGGAGAGAGGGAGAGTGGAGAGAGAGGGGTGAGTGGGGGTAGGTGGAGCGGTGGAGAAGATGAAGAAAGAAGAGAGAGAGAGAGAGAGAGAGAGCTGAAGGAGGCGGAAAGAGAGAGGAGAGAGATAGGGTTTTGTTTTTTTAGGGATAAAGGTTGGACCGGGTCGGGTAAATGGTTGGGCTGGACCGGGTATTTTAGTTGGGCTGAATTGTTTTGGGTAGGGAATAATGTGGTTTGGTTGAATTAATTAGAGTATGGGCTGATAAGTTGGGTAGGGAATAATGTGGTTTTGGTTGAATTAATTAGAGTACGGGCTGATAATTTGGGGCCATTTATTTGGCTGAAATTGTTGACCCTTCATCCTCTATTTTAATTATTCTTGGGTCTCTAATTTAACAACTAGTACAATATATACTATATGAGGACAATAATTAATATGTAAAAAATAAGGATTTAACAAAGTGTTGTTCTGTAATTAATTTAACGAGTCCAAACCCGAAAAAATGAAAATGATGGCGAACATTTCAAATTTGTGATAAAGTAATGCTCGTAATGTTGAAAATAAAAGTTGCGAAAATAATAGTAGTGAAAAATAAAGTATTTAGCTTGTCAATAAATTTAGAAACCCCGAGTAAATAAAATAAAAGAGGGACAAAATTGGGTGTCAACAGATGCCCCTCTTCGACCGGAGATGATGTAAGAATCTTCGGGCGAAGAAGTTGACGTAGTAGCCAATTTTGTTCCGACCGACAAACATGAATTTTAGAAAACATGGGTTAGGAGAATTGGTGGAAAATATTATGAAGGCAGAAGGAATTGTGGTCGAACCTGTTGAGCGAATGTTATTTATGGATTTATAACTTTGCAAGGGTTGGGGACAGGTGACGAGAATGGAACATATGCTTATAGCCTCCTAATTATAAATGTGGTGCACAACACACCCATAAGTAGGACTCTACTAGACATGATGTAAATTCTTCAAAAAATGCCCCAGTGTTGAGTTATGGAGACACTGGGGATGTAGAAAGGAATATGAGATTGTGAAAAGAGTAGATTTAGTAGAGTTTTAGCGGAGGATGTGAAAGAGAAATTAACCTACGTATCACGTGTTTGTGGACATAGGCGGAATTGAGTTCGAGAGTAGATCCGTGACCTTTTCTCGTGAGTTTGATATTCCTCTTCAGCAAATTTGCCCCAGTTCACTGCGTAAGATAAAGTTCCACGTTGTGTTGCGTCTATGCAGGTTGTACTTTCTGCCGAAACTGAAATTCATGTCAAAATTAGTAATAAAGTTGAAAGCGTAAAAATTATAAAGAGTGTAAATGATAGTAAATATGAGTGCGGGAATGAAGACGAAGCCGTGTGGCCAATGTTGTCTCTGGTTGTCTTCAGGGACTTGAATGAATGTGTGATGCGTATGCTGAGGATATAATAAGGTCTCTAGTTGCGGTTGGAGATGATAGTAGTAAGGCCTCCGGCTGTATTCCGGGACTTGATGATGTCTGCGAAATTTAAGGTAAAATTGTGAAAGTAGGCAAAGTAGATGATGAAATAAAGAAATGAAGTAAGGAGTAAAATAAGTGTATAGCCGTTTGGCTTATGCAGGTGAGGCTGTGTAGCCATGCGATGTCTCCGGTTGTCTTCGGGGACTCGATGATATGTCTCCGGTTGTCTTCGGAGGCTTAATGATAATTTCTGTAAGGTTCAATGTAAAATCGTTAGCATTGGTAAAGTGAATGATAAGGTAGAGAGTAGTGTCATAGTGTAGCCGTCTGGCTTATGCATATGAGACTGTATAGCCGAATGATGCCCCCGGTTGTCTTCAGAGACTCGACGCCAATCCTGTAAAATTCAAGATAAATATGTGAATTCTTATTTTAGGGTAGAATGACCCAATATGTCCTATTTTAGGGTGGACGAACCCAAGTATCCTATTTTAGGGTGGAAGAACCCGATATCCTATTTTAGGGTGGAAGAACCCAATATGTCCTATTTTAGGGTGGACGAACCCAATGTATCTTATTTTAGGGTGGAAGAACCCGATATGTCCTATTTTAGGGTGGACGAACCCCAGTATCCTATTTTAGGGTGGAAGAACCCGATATGTCCTATTTTAGGGCGGACGAACCCAAGTATCCTATTTTAGGGTGGAAGAACCCGATATCCTATTTTAGGGTGGACGAACCCAAGTATCCTATTTTAGGGTGGAAGAACCCGATATGTCCTATTTTAGGGTGGACGAACCCAAGCATGTCTCCGGTTGTTTTCGAGGACATGATGCATAAGCCGTGTGAGGCATTTAAAGAAAATGATATCCTATTAAAGGCGGACGAGCCTAAAATGTCCTATTTTAGGGTGGACGAACCCAAGCATGTCTCCGGTTGTTTTCGAGGACATGATGCATATGCCGTGTGAGGCGGACGAGTCTAAAATGTATAGTTATTCTCGGGGTGTGATATTGATGCCTCCAGCGGTCTTGGGAGATGCCTTCAGCTGTCTTTGGAAACTTAACAATGATTCCTGCAAAGTTCAGAGTAAAATGGTTAAAGCTGGTAAAGTATATGATAAAATAATTGATAAAGTATGGAGTAAAGTGGTGGAATAGCCATCTGGCTTATGATGTTGATGGTATCGTGACAGGCCAAATTCAGGACACGTAATCTTGATTTAATTCGCCTTCAATCTCGTCAACCTACAAAACAGGTATATAAAGTCATAAAGTTATTGTGATAAAAATAAAGATTAAAGATAGAGTTAGAAATAAAGCCGTTTGGCTTTTTTTAGGCGAGGCCATATTGAGCCAGATGATGCTTTTCTGCCATGATTGATAGATTTGACTGTTAATCTGGCGGTCCTGCACTCAAAGAAAAATTCTTAGTTTGGGAGGGGGAAGTTGATTCGTGTTGACTCGAAGCTTGACGTGGTTGGCTCTCCATTCGTCTTGTTTGTTTGGATCTTGTGATCTCCGTTCAAGCCTCGGTAGGTGAACAATAGTGAAACAATTGCAAGAAAGTATTTGATTTGAAAGGTAGGTATGTAGGTATATGTATAAGAAAATGTGACTATATGTATATAAGTTGTGAAATATATATATATATATATGTAAATGTATGTATCTAAGGAAAGATATATATGTATGTAATGAAAGATATATGTGTAAATATATGTATGTAAGTTGTAAAATATTTCTGCCAACTTCAGATTGTGATACTTCCAAAGTAATCGATCTATAATACTTCCGGTCTGGTAGCCTTAATCTTGTCAATGTCCCCGTTCTTTTGTCTATATTTTTTTTCAAAAAAATATGCCCCAGTTTTGGTTCTGAAGGGTGTACTAAATTTATGTTGCGGTGTGACTGAACCTTATATAGGTTGCCTACGTATCCGCCGAGGAATCAGGTCAGAACGTAGTTCGTAAGGGTGAATGGTCTGAAGTTTTCTAATAAAGGGACCGAACCCGATGTGGATTGCCTACGTATCCCACCGAGGGAATCAGGTTGGCGTAGTTCTGCTATATAAATGGTAAAAGGTTTGTTGGATTTTATCTAGGTGTGACGGATCTGTATGTTAACAGTCTACGAATTCCTCCGGGGAAATCAGGCCCTGTGTGGTTTTCTTTGTGTAAGGATTTTTTGGATTTTCTGTTATAGCGCAACCGAACTCTATATGGGCTGCCTACGTATCTCACCATGAGAATCAGGTCAGAACGTAGTTCGTATGCATGCAAAATCTTTTGATTTTTTGTTCTAAATGCAACCGAACCCTATGTGGGCTGCCTACGTATCCACCGAGGAATCAGGTCAAGCGTAGTTCGTACTGATTGTTAAAGGAAAGGTTGCAAACTAGGCTGTCTAACCTAATGCCGTCCTTTGATTTCTTCTTGAATTGCTAGCTTTCATGCTTATGTCGTCATCACCTATCGGCTATTTCAATTTCTTCCGAGTGTAATCTTGTCTTGTCCTCAAATGTCTTTATTACTCTTTCGGGATGTATGTTTCATCTTATGTCACAATCATAGAGTTGGCAGATTTGATAAATAAAGTAGAAAATAATAATAGATGATTAAGGAAAATCAGAAATGCATAGATTTTGCAATTAAGTTTTCAAAAGATGAGGCAAAGCAACAAAAGTCTTGAGCATGATTCAAACCTCAATTTTAAAATTGTGCTATTTCAAAAGTTTTCTACATGTTCAAACTACCAAGACTCGTGGAGTAAGAATCCAATTCTTCAAAGTCTCTCCTGGTTCGGCATCCTGGATGGTCGGTGTCTCGGTGTCGACCCGAATCAACATTTTTGGGATATAAGAACATAAAAATGCAAAATGATGTCAGTCTCACAACATATCTAGGTAAAGTCATGATCACATAGAGTCAAGTAAGTCATGTAGCAAATAGTTCATAAAGTTGTCAAACAAATGTAAACGAGTATATCAAACAATAACGCGTCCTAATATGCATGTGACCTCTTTGTGCCAGAGGTAGGCCTAACGTTTGTTTGAAGGGTAAATTGTGCCATAATACGTCATCCCGTTGCTTTGATTAATTAAACAAATTAGACTGGGCATGAAAAACATAAGACAACAAGAACTAAAAGTGAGACAACTAGGGCTTAGCACTCTCTTATTTCCAATGCCGCATAAGATCAAGGGTCTTCTAGAACCCCAAGCATGGCATGCTATTGGAGGAGGCTAAACCAGTCCCTACGAGTGTAACAACACTTCTCATAAAGCAGCACCAAGAACAACAACAGTTCAGCCAAAGTCCCGCTCAAATGGAGTGGCCTGTTTACTTTAAAAAATGCAGCACTAAGAACAACAACATAACTACAGTTTCTCATACTAGACAAGTGACAATGTTCAGAGTAATCCTTTAAGTGCAGCCAACATTCAAGTCATAACTGCCTTAACTGACTTTGGCAAAGTGCAATAGACAAATGTAGTGACTGTTCTATCACTAAAAGAGAATGACACAGCCTATCAATTGCCTTAGTCAAAACAACCTTTGCTGTCTTTCAAGATCAACAACAAACAAGTATCCACAGCTTAACAACACATTTACTCATAAATCAGACAGAGGCAGCCCCTACTTTGCAAAAGCAATAACCAAGTGCACCATATGTTTCCATTTAAGTGTAGTAGCAAAGATGAAGGGACAATAGGCAGATATAATGTTCCAGCAAACAAAAACCAAGACAGCTTAATATGACCTATACAAGGATGAAACAACATATATGGGGATAGAATGCAATCAGAGCTATATGGGCCAAACAAAACACAACATAGGGAGATGCAACATAGTCCAAGACAGTATTCAACCAGGCAGGCATTATGTAGATAAGATAAGCAAAGGCACATAGACATAAGAGATCAGGAATGAGCTACAAGACACAGATAAAGGACAACCATGATTCTGATCAAGTTAAAACAAACACACAAATAGGTGTAATCTTGGCTAACAAACTCTTTAAGAAGACTTACTGCCAGCAGATAATATCAACATACAATTTAAGTAAATAGCAACTCAAACATAGTGCTAGCTATATCTTTTTTCTGGAAAAAAAATCAGCTAGGATAAAACCAACATAGGGCAATAACATTCCTAGGAAAAAACAAACCATCACAATTTCAAAACACCGATGTAAGAAACTCTGCAGAACAGTACTATGTCAGTAGTTCCTATCCTAGTTATAGCAAGCTTTATTCAGTGCTTGTTTGAGCTTAAACAGTAGCCAAGTAATAACAAGGGACATTTAGTGAACTAGTGACAATATCCACTAAGTATAACCAAGTAACAGCAAATAATAGCAACGTATAGTTCAAGGAAGCAATAGGCAGTGAACTTAGCTCATACAGTCATGCAGTAAACATCTTTCGAATCCAAAACTGTAGCAGCTTTCCCAAATCATCAACATCTCTAGAGCATTTGGGATTTTGAGAATCCCCAAGTCATGCAAAGCAAGAAAGGGTAAAGGATGAGTATCAATACTTTCTTATCTTTAAACAAACCAAGAACTTAAAAGGACACTTAACAAACATTCATTTGAGACAATTTTTTGAAGAACCAAAACCAAAGAAAATCAGGTGGATTTAGGGACTAGCTATGAACCTCATGTCAAATTTTAAACTAGTAAGACAAACATCAAAGGTCTAAAGAAATAAAACAATGTTCAACTTGTGAACTTTTGAAGACCTTCTTTCAAATCTCTAAGATCTATTCTAGAATAAAAGTAGATAAACTCAAGCTTTTATGCCTCTAACATCAGGAATATAACAGTGAAATAGCCAAAGGTGGCAATTATCTAATCCGACCTTCAGTGAACTAAAACAGAACCAGAAACTTCAGCATTTTTATGTGTATACACATGGCCAATCCTAATGATATGCTTTTACAACATCAAACTGAAGAAAAACATCTATAACATCTATGAAGGGCATTTCACAACCTCTCTATTGGTATGATCAACCTTATTCTAGTATGAAGCAAGTTAATTTCTTATTTCATAACAAAGAACTGAAGAAAGTATTCAGTAATAAAGATCCAAGTTCTCAAAGTTGTCCATGTTGACACCCAATTTTGCCCCTCCCTTATTCCAATTCATTTTTCTTGAGCTTCTAAGTTATTAATAAATTAAATATGTTATTTTTCGCCTTTACTTTATTATAATTTCCACTACTATATTAATATCGTTAATACGTCGTACATCACTACTTACTTATTATGTATTGATCATAAGATATAACTTAGGTAATATTTTTACTCTATTATCACTTTGCTTATATACTAATGATTCTATTAATGCTAATTATGAAATTTATTATTATTATTATTATTATTATTATTATTATTATTATTATTATTATTATTATTATTATTATCATTTACTACATAATATATTTGATCTAACTAAGAAGCCAAAAGAAATATGAGAAGAATGGATTTTCAAAACAAGGGTGGGACATTTTATTTACAATTTTGGCAAGACTTTGTAATTAATCATTTGGCCATTTTATCAGCCCATTTTCCTTTTGATCAGTTAAAATCCGCAACCCATCAGACCAAAACGACCAGCCCATTACCCGGACAATGACCCAACCCATCATTCTCCAACTCAGCAATCCATTACCCGACCCGATCCGGCCCATTCCCTCTACCCGACCCGACCAGCCCAATCTTTATCCCCTAAAGAAACCTAATCTCTTCAACCTTCAGCCGCACTCCATCTCTCTCTCCTCCCTCTTCCTCTTTCCTCCATTTTAGCAAAAAACGCAGGCCCTTTCAACAATGGCAGGATTTAGCCGTTCCATTTTCGTGCAACACGACTTCTCTCTTCTCCCTCTCTCTTCACGCCCCACCCCTCATCTCTCTCTTTCATCCATTTCAAGCAAAACACAGATCCTCTTTCAACCATGGCAGACCTGTTGCCCCCATTTTCGGGTAAAAACTTTCCCTTCTTGTCTTCAAAGTTCGAGTCAACATAAAGGGCCAAAAAACCCTTCTAAAATTTCTGAATGTTATACCATATACGGCTTTCCTTTCTCTAGGTTCTGTTATTGGGCTGGGTTTTATTCCCTTAGTCAGTTAAATCTATCGGGGTTGCCATTATTTATGTAATATTCTTTTGTCTAAATTTCGTTTGTTGCTTTTCTTTTTTTATTTGAAATATTGGTCTTATGAATCCTCACCGTACTAATCCTTTTCTTTTTCATTTTTTTATGCATGACATCTCGCATCCGAGTCCAAGGGACTCGTCACCTCCCGCATTCGGTGTTGGGCCAAACCCAACGAAAACTTCCCTCGAGTCTGCCTCCATCAGCCCATTCACAGCAATCTGCTTAAAAAAATTCCGCTGGGCCGAAGCCCAACAGTAGCGGACAACAGCAACTCTGAAATGGACTGAGCCCATTCGAATCAAATTTATTTCTCTATCTTATTTTTTATGCCTTTAAATTGTATTGTGCAGCTAGTGCTTTATTTGGTCTATTTGCCTCTATTTGCTTATGTGATATTTGTTGAGCATTAAGACTAATAATCAATTTTACTTAGTCATACTAATTTCATCTATAATTAGTAATTCAGAAGCTTAAGTCTAATGGGATATGGGTAAAAAGATGAAGAAGGGTCAGGCAAACATTGTCGAGTTCAAAGCAAAAGAAGAAGGGATTTAAAAAAAAAAAAGAGTTTAGAAAAGAAATTAGGAGTTAAAATTCGGTTAGGATTGAAGAAGCAACTTTATGTTTAGCTACCATTTATGAAGAATTAGAAGGATTATTAGGTCCAAGGAAGAAAGAGGTCCTGTTAACAAGGGATTAAATTCCGTAACACATTTTTAGTCTAAATCAACCATCTTCTAGATTAATTTTTACAACTTACACTTAGCCTAATTAAATTTTAGTCCGGTCGGTTAACCATTATTAATGGAACTTAGAGGATGCCTAATATCTTCCCTCTAGGTTAGTTGGACCCGTACCTAGAATCATTTGGTTTCGTAGACTTTAATCAACTCTAGATAATTACTTTAATAAACTTTAGGTGCCCTAATTCACCGTAAATAATTAGGTGGCGACTCCTAACTTTAAATAACCCCGGAATTACCCGGATGTTATAAACTATTTTGACTCCGATTAAAATAGGGTATAACAGATTTGGCGACTCCGCTGGGGAGTATTAGGTTCTAACCATAACAGACTTAGTTTAATTAGGCCTTGTGTGCTTATTTTAATTACTTTATTTGTGTTAACTGTTTGTACATGCTATTAATTGCTTGTTTGATATAAACTGTTTATGTGTTACTTGCTTTGATAAAACAGTTATTCCGTTTCACTTTCCTCCACTCCTGGAAAATTCACACACTTAAAGCGGTTTCGCGGTTCGCGGCCGTGCACTACTAAATTACCCTTTAGTTGGATTGATCTTGTGGATTTAGTCGATCGGTGGTGTAGTCGACAGCCACGGACTTTCCACTCCCAAGTTGTCCACTTGGGAGAACCTCGTGTCATAAGAAACCCACTCTTAGTCAGCTTAAGGTAGAGCTAAACCAATACCCTGTATTAGGAGCATACATTTCATGACCTAGGGGGTTTAATACCCTTGGTGTATTAAATCCATTAGATGACTCTACCCAAAACGTCCAAGTGGGTTCACGACCCCGAGTGACATTAATCATACTTTATGTGCATGTTTAAAGGATAACTGTGCCTAAATATGGACTATTTGCTTTAACTAATTAAACTTTAGGGAGGAGGGAATGACTAACGTTTCTGTGATAGGTATGAATATACATTGGAGTACGTCCGTGATACATAATCGACGAAGACCAAGGACACCACAAAATGGAGCTGTACATTTAGACATAGGAAATTGTATTTACTTTACTTAGATTAGGAAATACTTTACGTTGTATTCGTTTGGTATGTAATAAAATTACATTACTTTTGTACTTTATTTCGGGAATTAGAACTTGTTTAATTAGCCAAAAGCAACGGGATGACGTATTATGGCACACTTTACCCTTCAAACAAACGTTAGGCCTACCTCTGGCGCAAAGAGGTCACATGCATATTAGGACGCGTTCTTTTTTTGATATACTCATTTGTTGACAACTTGTTTGACTTTACTTGATGACTTATTTGCTACATGCCTTACTTGACTCTACGTGATCATGACTTTACCTAGATAGGTTAATGAGACTGACATCGTTCGCACTTTATGTTTCTTTTATGTTTATTCCCAAAGAGTTGATTCGTGTTGACACTCGAGCTGGCCGACCACCCTTACCTCACAAGGTCAAAGACGTCATCATTACCTCGACGTAGTTGGGTTGTTCAAGGAAAAGAAATCATTATGTCTGATCTGGCCGCAACTATTTCTACTGGTTTGGAAAACATTGTGATCTCTAGTGATCCCCTTGAGACTTCTTAACACAGAACTACTATTCAACATGATGAACATATTGCCCGCCTGACTCAAGAGATTGAGGATCTGCGTGGAGAACTAAATCGGGTTAGGGACCTGACCAACTTATCCGTTACACTCCAAAGTCCACCTCCTGTACCTAGAAATGTCGCACCAAACCCACCTCGTTTTCCATCACTCGAATCCCCAGTTCCTGAACATTTTCCTCCACAAAATAATGCACCCACCAACAATAACTTTCCTCCAATCACCCTCGCAAACCCACCAAATTCTTCATCCGTCTATACTCCTCCACAGAGTCAACCACCCATTTACACTACCTATACCCCTCCACAAAGTCAACCACCCACCTACACTACTTATGCTACTCCGAATCCACTACCCGTCAACCCACCAAGTCAATCACTAGTTCATACTTCTTACATTCCTTTATCCACCAATACTAATCCACCACCTACAACTACTCCTTTAAACCCACTAAACCAACTACCTACAAACACCATTTACAACACACCACCTCCAGTCCAAAACACTCCCACTGTCCAAACTTATCCAACCCAGCATATACAAGGGGCACATTTTGCCACTCCTAACGCGCAATATGTTCCTCCGGTATATGCAGCGGAAACATAAGCCTATACCAACCCAGTAACGGCCAGGTTCCAGCCCGAGGCGGATCAATACGAGGAAATGAAAAAAAACGCAAAAGCTGGGGCAGACAACATATTGCTAAAAGAGATCCACAGTCTCAAAGAGGCAATGAGAAACCTTCAAGTTGCTAGGGGAAGTAAAAGTGTAGAATATGAAGATCTCTGTGTTCAGCTTGACGTCGATTTGCCCGTAGGCTACAAACCGCCGAAATTTGATACATTCAATGGAACATGCAACCCTCATACACACTTAAGGGCTTATTGTGACAAACTGGTCGGAGTAGGTAGAGACCAAAATATCAGGATGAAGTTATTCATAAGAAGCTTATCTGGTGAAGCTCTTACTTGGTATACACAACAAGACGTCCGTAAATGGCGTGGTCGAATGACATGGCCCAAGACTTTATGGACCGATTTAGCTTCAACACCGATATCACACCGGACAGAGTCTACATGACCAAGTTAACTAAGAAGTCAACTGAGACGTTCCGCGAGTACGCGGTGCGTTGGAAGTCAAAAGCAGCCAGAGTTCAACCCCCGATGAACGATAGAGAAATCACTGCTACCTTCATTGAATACCAAGCTGGCATATTTTATGAGAAAATGATAGGCATGATGGGGCAGAAATTCACAGAAGTTGTCAGAATGGGAGAAGCCTTGGAAGAAGGAATCAAATCAGGAAAAATTCAGGATCTTACGGCTTTGCAAGCTGTGAACAAAGCTATCTAATCTGGTTCTATCAGTGGGGTTAAAAAGAAGAAAGAAGATGTCTCTGCAGTCATGAATGTCCAAGGACATAAGCCAAGCCAAGCCATTACATACTTTAACCATCCACAACAACCTTTCTACCCTTACCACTACGCTGAACCCTACCAAACTCCACTATCTCCTTACCCTGTCTACAACGCTCAAGCAAACTACTACCAATCTCGAGCATCTCCACATCAAAACCCACATCCATATCAATCCGTTCGAGCTCCCACTTACCAAAATCAACCACATACCACACCTAAAGCCCGTCCAAACCCTGACATCAAAAACACCCGTAATTACACTCGGTTCGCTGAACCCTTGGCTCAATTGTTTGAAAGACTGAAAGCTGCAGGCGTGATACAACCGATTGAAGGGAAAATTCCTGATCCTATCCCAAGATGGTTTGATGGTTCCAAGCGTTGTGCATACCATTCTGGAGTTGCTGGGTACGACACTGAGGATTGCTATGGCCTCAAGAACAAAATCGAACCTTGATTAAGGAAGGAGTGATCCAGCTCACTGGAGCTAGGCCTAATGTGGACAACAATCCTTTGCCTACTCATGACAATGCCAACGTGAACATGATAACTGTTGAGGAAGATGGGGATTTGAAAATAAACATTATGCCCATTGGAAAAATGGAAAGGGGGATGTCATCTTTTGTTGCTCCCATGGAAATAATCCAAACACAAGCACCGAGGAAGGTTGCCGCTACAACTACTCACAACACTGAGACACCGACCATCTGGGGTGCCGAACTAGGAGAAACTTTGAAGAATTGGACTTGTACTCCGTTCCTGGTTCGCCGAGAGTCTTGGTAGATTGATATGTAGTGAACCGTTGTGATAGCACGATTTTTAAAATTGAGGCTTAAATCGTGCCCCAAAACTTTTGTTGCTTTGCCTCATATTTTGGAAGCTTAAATTGCAAAACTATGAACGCATTTCTGATTTTCCTTAATCATTTATTATTGTTATTGTCTACTTTATTTATCAAATCTGCCAACTCTATGACTGTGACATAAAATGAACGAATAGACAACATACGTCTCGAGAGAGTAACAAAGGATAAGATAAGATTCCATTTGAAAGAAGACGAAATAGCCGATAGGTGACAACATAAACCTGAAAGCTAGCAATTCAAGAAGAAATCAAAGTACGCCATTAGGTTAGACAACCTAGTTTGCAACCTTTCCTTTAATACCCGTATGAACTACGTTGACCTGATTCCCGTGGTGGGATACGTAGGCAGCCCACATAGGGTTCGGTTGCATTATAACATAAAATCAGAAATCCTTATGTAAGGAGAACTATACATGGCCTGATTCCCTCGGCGGGATTCGTAGACTATCAATACACGGGTCAGTCATATTTAGGTAGAAATCCAACAAACCTTTAGCCATTTACATAACAGAACTACGCTGACCTGATTCCCTTAGTGGGATAATTAGGCAATCCATGTCGGGTTCGGTCCCTTTATTAGAAAATTTCAAACCATTTTTAGGAACCTTTAGAACTACGTTCTGACCTGATTCCCTTGGTGGGATACGTAGGCAACCTATACAAGGTTCGATCACACCACAACATAAGTCTAGTATACCCTTCTGAGCCCAAAACTGGGGCATATCTTGAAATATTAGACAAGAGCAGAGTTAGACATCGACAAGATTAAGGCTATCAGACAGGAAGTATTTTAGACAAATGACCTTTCAATTGTTTCAGAAGTGTCACAATCTGAAGTTGGCAGAAATATTTTACAACTTACATACACATATTTACATATATATCTTTCCTTACATACATACATATATATATATATATATATATATATATATATATATATATATATATATATATATATATATATATATATATATATATCACAACTTATATACATATAGTTACATTTCCTTATACATATACTTACATACCTACCTTTCAAATAAAATACTTTCTTTCAATTGTTTCACTACTGTTCATCTACCGAGGCTTGAATGGAGATCACAAGATCCAAACAAACAAGACGAATGGAGCGCCAACAACGTCAAGCTTCGAGTCAACACGAATCAGCTTCCCCCTCCCAAATTAAGAATTTTTCTTTGAGTGCAGGAATTGAAAGACCACGAGACCAACAGTCACGTCCATCAATCATGGCCGAAAAGCACCATTTGGCTCATTATGGCCTCGCCTCAAAAGCCAAATGGCTTTATTTCCAACTTTATCTTTTATTTTTTATCACAATAACTTTATGACTTTATTAACAAATATACCTGTTTTGTAGGTTGTCGAGATTGAAGATGAATTAAATCAGGATTACGTGTCATTAGTTTGGCCTGTCACGATACCGTCAACATCATCAGCCAAACGACTATGCTATCACTTTACGCCATACTTTATCAATTACTTTATCATATACTTTACCTACTTTAACCACTTTACCCCGAACTTTACAGGAATCAACATTAAGTCTCCGAAGACAACCGAAGGCATCATTTGGCTATTCAGCCTCTTCCATATTAGCCAAACGGCTACACCATCACTTTACTTTACCAATTAATTTATCATTTACTTTACCAACTTTAACGACTTTATCCTGAACTTTACAGGGATTATCATTAAGTCTCCAAAGATAACCGGGGGCATCATTCGGCTATACAGCCTCATATGCATAAGCCAGACGGCTACACTATGACATTACTCTCTACTTTATCATTTACTTTACCAACTTTAACGACTTTACCCTGAACTTTACAGGAATTATCATTAAGTCTCCGAAGACAACCGGAGACATCATCCACTTCACGACTTTACCCCGAACTTTACGGGAATCTTCATCAAGTCCCCGAAGACAACCGGAGACATCACATGGCTACACGGCCTCATCTGCATAAGCCAAACGGCTACACTTTTACTTTACTCTCTACTTTATTACTTCACTTCATCATCTACTTTACCTACTTTAACGACTTTATCTTAAATTCCGCAGACATCATTTATCATCGAGTCCCGGAAGACAGCCGGAGGCCTTATTATTATCATTAAAATCTCCAAATACAACTGGAGATATTATTATATCTTCAGCATAAACGTCACGCATTCATTCAAGTCCCTGAAGACAACCAGAGACAACATTTGGACACACGACCTCATTATAAGCCACACGGCTTTATCTTCATTCTCACACTCATATTTACGTTACATTTTCAACTTTACCCAGATTTTATTACTGATTTTGACATGAATTTCAGTTTTGGCAGAAAGTACAATCTACAGAGATACAACGCAACGTGGAACTTTATCTTATGCAGTGAACTGGGATAAACATGCTGAAGAGGAATATCAAACTCACAAGCAAAGGTCACGGATCTACTCTCGAACTCAATTCCGCCTACGTCCACAAACACGTGACACGTAGGTTAATTTTTCTTTCATATCCGCCGCTAAGGCTCTACCCAATCAACTCCTTTCACAATCTTGTAAGCCTTTTCTATATCCCAGTCTCACCATAATTTAACACTAGGGCAAAAAGCATAGCGTAGGTGTCGATCCGCTTCTTTCGAACTACATGGAACCCGAGATATATAGGCAACTCGAGACCGAGTTCGGCCATAACTCCTTCCACCCCATAATATTTTCCACCCATTCTCCTAAACCGTGTTTTCTCAAGTTCTTTTGAGTTCATATTCGCTGGTCGGAACAAAATTGGCTGCTATGTCAACTTTTTCGCCCGAAAACTCTTACATCGTCTCCGGTCGAAGAGGGGCATCTGTTGACACCCAATTTTGCCCCTCCCTTATTCCAATTCATTTTTCTTGAGCTTCTAAGTTATTAATAAATTAAATATCTTATTTTTCGCCTTTGCTTTATTATAATTTCCACTACTATATTAATATCGTTAATACGTCGTACATCGCTACTTACTTATTATGTATTGATCATAAGATATAACTTAGGTAATATTTTTACTCTATTATCACTTTGCTTATATACTAATGATTCTATTAATGCTAATTATGAAATTTATTATTATTATTATTATTATTATTATTATTATTATTATTATCATTTACTACATAATATATTTGATCTAACTTAGAAGCCAAAAGAAATATGAGAAGAATGGATTTTCAAAACAAGGGTGGGACATTTTATTTACAATTTTGGCAAGACTTTGTAGTTAATCATTTGGCCATTTTTATCAGCCCATTTTCCTTTTGATCAGTTAAAATCCGCAACCCATCAGACCAAAACGACCAGCCCATTACCCGGACAATGACCCAGCCCATCATTCTCCAACTCAGCAATCCATTACCCGACCCGATCCGGCCCATTACCTCTACCCGACCCGACTGGCCCAATCTTTATCCCCTAAAGAAACCTAATCTCTTCAACCTTCAGCCGCACTCCATCTCTCTCTCCTCCCTCTTCCTCTTTCCTCCATTTTAGCAAAAAACGTAGGCCCTTTCAACAATGGCAGGATTTAGCCGTTCCATTTTCGTGCAACACGACTTCTCTCTTCTCCCTCTCTTTTCACGCCTCACCCCTCATCTCTCTCTTTCATCCATTTCAAGCAAAACACAGATCCTCTTTCAACCATGGCAGACCTGTTGCCCCCATTTTCGGGTAAAAACTTTCCCTTCTTGTCTTCATCGTTCGAGTCAACATAAAGGGCCAAAAAACCCTTCTGAAATTTCTGAAAAAATAAAGCAACTTCAGAGATTCGATTTTGATTATTTCAAACGGCTATTTGATTTCAAATCCCGCCCAAAGATCGCAAACCCTAGGATTCTGGCTACTATATATACAACTCTTAAGTCTTGAGCCGAAAGAGATTTTTTTACCCCATTCAATACTTTTATCTTCTACTACTTTAATCCTGGGTTTGCCCAAATTCCGTTCGGTTTCGGGTTTAGTGATTATTTGCGTTTTGAAATTATTCGAAAAAAAAAATCAAACCAAACTTCTTTTAAAAGAGTATTCTGTACTATCGGGATTTCGATTCGAAAGATTCTTCGAGTTTTGAGTTTGTCGTGTTCGAAACGTAGATTCGAGACTTTGACGTCCCCTACTTCACTGCACCCACAAAATTCATTTTTAGAAATCATGTACTAGGTTGCTGTTGCTTTCTGCCTATATAAATTTCAGAGTTCTGCTGCTGTCTTGATAATTTCAATTAAATTTTAGCTTTGTTTGCTATTTCTTTAAAGTGCAACATGGTTTGGTCGATTTGATTTTATAAGCATCTTAGTATTACGCAGTTTTGGTATGCAAATTGAGAAGTATGAATCATTTTAGTGTTCTTTCCATCTGTTCATAAATGATTTAGTTTGAAAAGATATTCAAAGTATAGGCTGTTAGGTAACGTGATTTAGTCTTCGAATGCATACGTATTTAGCTTCGCATTCCTGTTCTCATTTGAGTCTATTCTCATCTTCAGTTAAATAGACTGCTCTTTATTCCCCCCCCCCCCCTCGCCAAAGAATCTTGACTTAATTGTTGGTGGGAATTCATGTAGATTGCTGAGAACTTTTGCGTCTATTGATTATTGAACTGTACCGAACAATCTGCTGCTTCCCTTGTTATTCATCACTGTCCGCATCGTCATTCTTCTCTTTGTTGTTTTTTTTTTTTTACTTTGGTTGATTTTCGATGCATCTTGCTACTGCTATTCTCTCAGAATCACGGTTTAGTTTTTAGGCAACTTTGACCAGTCTCATCTCTGTTCTCCTAGTCGAATCATTGAAATGAACTAAGGAATCTTACCCATTACATCATATACACTTTGTATATACTTGAACAAGATTGATGGTCATATATACCTGCTTTGAACAGTTCTTGAGTGTGCAATGGTTTTCTTTGCTAACATAATTGCTAAATGCTTCTTATGGTTTGTTTAGACTACTTAGTCTATGTTCTTTAGTAACTTGGAAGACAACATGACTGTCACATTTGTTTCTACCTAAAGAGAATTCGTTTTTGGTTCAAAGGCACGGTGTTCAAATCCTTTGGCTCTTTGATAAGCTAAAACCAAAACGACTGCTTTGCCTATGATTCCCCATTTTTTTTTACAAACCAACAACCCTTAAAAGAAAGAGGTAGACAAAACATATTTAGTTTCTGGATTGCGTTTTGCACCAGGCATACACGACCCGTTGGTCTGTTTTAAATGTTATACCATATACGGCTTGCCTTTCTCTATGTTTTGTTATTGGGCTGGGTTTTATTCCCTTAGTCAGTTAAATCTATCGGGGTTGCCATTATTTATGTAATATTCTTTTTGTCTAAATTTCGTTTGTTGCTTTTCTTTTTTTATTTGAAATATTGGTCTTATAAATCCTCACCGTACTAATCCTTTTCTTTTTCATTTTTTTTATGCATGACATCTCGCATACGAGTCCAAGGGAATCGTCACCTCCCGCATTCGATGTTGGGCCAAAGCCCAACGAAAACTTCCCTCGAGTCTGCCTCCATCAGCCCATTCGCAGCAATCTGCTTAAAAAAATTCCGCTGGGCCGAAGCCCAATAGTAGCGGACAACAGCAACTCTGAAATGGACTGAGCCCATTCGAATCAAATTTATTTCTCTATCTTATTTTTTATGCCTTTAAATTGTATTGTGCAGCTAGTGCTTTATTTGGTCTGTTTGCCTCTATTTGCTTATGTGATATTTGTTGAGCATTAAGACTAATAATCAATTTTACTTAGTCATACTAATTTCATCTATAATTAGTAATTCAGAAGCTTAAGTCTAATGGGATATGGGTAAAAAGATGAAGAAGGGTCAGACAAACATTGTCGAGTTCAAAGCAAAAGAAGAAGGGGTTTTTTTTTTTAAAAAAGAGAGTTGAGAAAAGAAATTGGGAGTTAAAATTCGGTTAGGACACATTGAAGAAGCAACTTTATGTTTAGCTACCATTTATGAATAATTAGAAGGATTATTAGGTCCAAGGAAGAAAGAGGTCCTGTTAACAAGGGATTAAATTCCGTAACACATGTTTAGTCTAAATCAACCATCTTATAGATTAATTTTTACAACTTACACTTAGCCTAATTAAATTTTAGTCCGGTCGGTTAGCCATTATTAATGGAACTTAAATGATGCCTAATACCTTCCCTCTAGGTTAGTTGGACCCATACCTAGAATCATTTGGTTTCGTAGACTTTAATCAACTCTAGATAATTACTTTAATAAACTTTAGGTGCCCTAATTCACCGTAAATAATTAGGTGGCGACTCCTAACTTTAAATAATCCCGGAATTACCCGGATGTTATAAACTATTTTGACTCCGGTTAAAATAGGGTATAACAGTCCATTTCAGCTACGTGTTATTCTTGAACAAAGATATTGCAAATAAAGAAGCTACAGAATTAAAACTTGTAGATTGAGTGAACACCTATGGTAAAAATGGAAGAGTGGCTTTAACAACCGATTCACACACTGAGTTTCACATTAACATTAACTAAAACCTTATCAAATTAGAGCCAAGTCATACTTAATAGCTATTCCCAACAAGTGTACCACCTTAAACACATACCTTAATCCTCATTTCTAAGCTAAGGCATAAGTAACATGTACATAATCTTAAAGTAATCTAATTGAAGAAAATACGCAGCAGCTAGCATACTCACACAACTATATTTAAAGAGTGTATACTTTGAATTCAAAAGCACATTAATCCACAGCTATATTATAGTACTGATACTAAACATAACTCAACAAAAGTGGAGCCAAATCTCATTAGCTGTCCATTAAACTAATGCAGATACCATAATCTTTATTGCTAAATTAAACTAATCTTAAGCCGAACAGTAACAAGGACAAACATTGAAAATACTAAACATACACTAACAATACACTAGGCTAAACAAAAAATGAGGCCGGTATTAAAGGGATGGGAATAAGAATTACCTTTTTGTCGAACAATGAACGGGAGCGACGAGAGTTGACGACGATTTACCTTTCACCTTAATCGAATCCGACGAACGGAAACGACTTACAAAAAATATACTTGAGTGAGAACGTCATCGAAATCGAGTATTTTCACTCTTAGGATTATAAAAAACCCTTTTGTGGCACATGAAATCAAAATTTTGGTCTCAACACCACCATTGATTACCTCTCAAAAATGAGAGGAAGGGTTTCTATTTATAGAACCCAAGAAATGCACAAAATTTTGCTCCAACCGATGTGGGGTTTTTTGTTTCCAAATGTCCCCCCCCCCCCCCCCCCCCTACAAATTTGAACTTTTCCCCAACATCAAGAATCAGAAAATCGTAATGAGACAAAATCTTAACAAACTCGTACCATTTCGTACCAATAATCCCTAAATTTTTGCAAGATAGTACTTAGAAAAATGACGGCAAGGCAAATTCGTACAGAATCCAACAATTGAGTCGTTGGTTGTACAATTGAGGGATTCGTTTGGATTTCGCTGCGTTTTTGGAAGAACTAGGTCATTTCTTTTACGAAGAAGATGATGAACAGTCGTTTTTGTGTTGTTTGTTCTTCAAGACGGTCGTTTGGTGTTAAGGGCCTGTTTGGCTATGTTTTTATTGTGAAGATGAAGGGTTTGGAGGGTTTAAGTGAAAACTTGGAATCCCCTTTTTAAAATACATAGCTTTAAACCGACGTATTAACTTAAAACACTCTCGTAAAATAATATTCGTAAGGAATAAAATTCGTAATACGTAGTTTGAATATACGAGCTTTAAAATGAGCCTAATATTGGCATAGTTTCGAGCAGTATTTTAAAAATGTGAAAAGATACGGTCAAAATGAGTCGTAATTCGTATGTCGTTTATATTTTCAAAATTTTCGAGCTAGACGGAATGGGATACGCATTTTCGTTTTAAAAATCTTAAATGACCCATGTTTTCCTCGGGGTTTGTTAGTTCTCATAATTTCGTCAAATTCATAATTAAATTAATTATACGTCAATTTTTACAATTCTTTTGTGATTTTAGATTTTAAACTTTCAAAAGCTTATCTTTACTCCGTATTGGCTCAGGAATTTTGAAAATTCAAATACGTATATTACTGGGTGAAAATTAGGTGTCAACAACTGCCCCAGAAAAGAGACGTCAGTACAGACAAAGTAATGAGTATGTAAGGCATGAAAGTAACATGAAAGAGACATAAAAATACATCGGATGAAATGAATGCAACATGTATGTCTGAACTGCCTCTGAGGGCCAATGATATGCATAAATATTGTGCATGCATGCATGGGGGTCATACATACATATATATATATATATATATATATATATATATATATATATATATATATATATTCGTATATAACGCCTGTCAAGCCTCTGTGGGAATCCCATCGTATCATATCGGCCTCTGTGGGCATCATCATTATGTGAACAGCTGATCGGGTGGTAGTGCGTATATAACGTCGTCACCTTCCTCATACCCCGTATATATAATACATAATATATGCGTATACAAACCCTGAGGGATCATAGGTCTGTACATATATAATGCAATGCATGTATATGATAAGAGTGCATCCTGAATCTGTCGGAGTGACATAAGGTCGTTACACCTCAGAACATCGTTATGAGATAGCATTTTCATCAACAAGTGACTCTATGAATCATACTGAATCTGAAGAAGGACTTACTGAACATAACATTCAAGAACATGAATCAACATGGAACATCCCTGGCTACTAAGAATAGAATCATTATGGAGTAGCGTTACGTTTACGTTTTGTTCATAAGGATCATGCCAAAAGAAGAAAAGTTAGCCTTAACATACCGCAAGTCGTCAACAAAGATCCCACAACGAAACTATCAACTAGTACTCCAATCTCCTTAGTCACTATGGTACACCTAGTATCCAACAACACAACAACAACCTTATATAAGTCTCTTTAATTCCACATCACTACTCACCCCAAGATTTACATCAAAATAGCCCAATATACGCTTTGTATATGACACTTATACACTTCCTTCTTCCAATTATACCAAGTATAACATTCTCAATACATTCTTGAGACCAACTACTATCCTTACAACAAGATTCTAGCTTAAAAACATATTAACAACATGACTCAAGTTAAATTACATCTCAACATAGACCCAAATTCATATTTGAACCTTTCCTCTAACTCCTTTCCCTCCAAACCTAGTATAACCATTATATAAACTCATAAACATGGATTTAAGATAGAATCTTACCTCAAAACTCAAGAACACATCAATTCCAAGAGTGCTTCACCTTGAAGTATCCTAAAAAACCACTACCAAGAGGAGAAACAAGCTTTCATAATCATTTTAGAACCTTTAAACACTTGATCTTCTCTCTTGATCCTTGATTTTTCTTAGGAATTGATTCGATATTGTTGGAGAGGGTTTTTTAGAATGTTGGAAATCAGGGGAAGTGGAAAAATGAGTTAAAATGAAGGGTATACAAATTATATAAAAAAGCATAACTGAGCCGACTTAAAAAATACGACTACAAGTATCGGCCATATTTTTAAATATGGTCCATATCTTGGACCGTAATTCCCAACATAGAATTTTTCCTCTCTGCCAAGGGATGTACGGACCGTATTTCCAAATAAAATCCGTATTTCACAATTATGGTCCGTATTTCTGCCCTCAACAACAATTATGACGAAACTCATTCTCTTCAATTCGTTCATCCTCTAATCTTTCTAACACTTGCCAAACATGAACTTAAACCCTCGTATACTCAAGATGAACACGTCTAATCTCACATATCCTCGAAAATAACTCCGTTTTCTGAATCTATAGCAACCAACTCATGAAGAAACTTAACGATAATACGGGGTGTAACAATTCTGCCATTTGACTTTCTATGATTTCAACGTCTTATTTGGCTTGCTTAGCTTATTTCCTTTTCCTTTTGAGTTTAATTCTACAAGACTTGAGTAAGCGTGTTGGAAGCTTGAATTTCATTCTTGAACATATAGAGATGCGAAGGTGGATGTAGAGCATATATTGTTTATGGATTCATCGGAACCCAACAATTTTTGTTGAGAAATTCATAAATAAGATATATCTATGTGACTGTAAATTCAGTTATTTTTGTATATTAACTTGAGGTCATTGTACGTACAGTGTCGGCTCAAGGGCAAAGCCTTTGAAGCAGTGGCTTTAGGCCCCCATACTTTTAGGGCCCCATTTTTAATTAATAGTAAGTTAATTATATATAGTAATATTCCTTGAAAATTGAAATATGGTAGTAAGTATAAGATTTTTACATAAAAAATTGATGATTATTTAGCCAATGTGATTGATAGTGACAAATGGTTATTCTATTATTAATATTCTTCATTTTTTTTATAATAAAATTTGTGTTTATTGTTATCATCATATTAGGCAGTCTATTCTCTGAAAAAATAAGGGAGGAAAGGCGTTGAAGAAATTAAAATTGCATTTTTTTTCATTGTTTCCCCAAGTTCTCAAGACTGCATCAAATAAATTGAACTAATAACATTTTATTCTCATATCAAATTATCAATTTAAAAAAAACATGTTCTATTGGTTAAAATTTTTGTTATTTTTTTCTTCAAATTTGAAATCTATTTTTTTGCTTTTTACATTATAAAACTATTTTTTTTTTATTATTTCCCAAAATTCAGAAATATCAACTATACAGCCTGAAACGGGTTAGCAAATATGATTGTCTTTAAGGCCTTTATGGGATTTGGCTTTAGGCCCCCACTATTCTTGAGTTGCCCCTGTGTGTACGTAGGCAGGGGCGGAACTACCCTTGCCCGAGGGGTGTCACTTCATCGGAAAAATATATCGTATAGATAGGTGAAATTTTGATTTTATAGGTATGCATACCAGTATTGACATGCCTTGATACAAGCTGAAGGCTCAGTGCAGTGGTTAAGGGGTTCAAATAGTCCCTTAGGTCATGGGTTTGAACTTGGGACCCAACATATCTATATTTTTTTACATCTTTTAATATGGATCTTGGCTCCGCCATTGTATGTAGGAACCTCTAAATTTCAAATTCTGAATCCGCCCCTCTAAAAGATACTGGGCAAAGATAAACTAAAAAATAAAAGCTTTTACACTTGTACTTCATCGTACTACATAATTCACTTCTTATCATATACGCACATCATAGTCCATTACATTAACATGACATGGAAATAAGAAAGAACAAATTAAAGATAAACACAACAACATAGGATACATTAAGACATGTTTACAATACACATATTTTATGGCAATTTGCAACATACACAGCTGAACCAACTGCAAATTGCTTTATTAATACACACGACACGACATAATTAATCCCTTAATTATGTGAAAACCCGTAATTAAGCAGCGAGACAAATACTAATCTTCTCATCTGGAACCAATGGCATGTCTTGCAAATAAAAGCATCTGAACAATCGCTGTTTGTTTTGTTGTTGATGTGAGTGACTGAGGCTGAAGATGTGCTATTGTAACTTCAACTTCTTCTTTTTGCTTTCTAATTCTGATACTGGTAATGAAATTCGTTTATTTATCAACCAAAAATAAATAAATATATATATTGACTAGCAAAGGACAAGATTACTTGTTGGGGTAATCTTAATAATCTGGACTATCTCCTATGGCAGGATGAGATTGGTCATACTCTGTTCAAGTGTGAATGCTAAGAGATTGTGAGAAAAGTTGCTGTTTTGACAAGGGGTACACAAAAGTGTGGAAGATTGGCAAAATGAAATTGAGTGGGCAACAAAGCATGCTAAGGACAAGACTGCTAGCCACAAGGTGTTTAGGATGACTATGGCATGTAGTGTTTACCATATCTAGGAAAAGAGAAATGCTCGAGACAAGTGATAAAGAGGTTCATTCAAGAGCTTATACTAATAGTAGACTAGCCAGTTGCAAGTTAGCTTTGAATTTTTATCTTTAGCATAAGAGCTGATGTAATTAGGTGTTGTTGAGTATGGTGAGCTGCAAGTTTGGGGCTTGTTGTCCAAATAGCACTTTTTTTTTTGAGCTGTACATATCTTCATTTGGTAATATACTGATAGTTGCCTAAATAAATAGTGAGTAGCAGTAATGGTTAATAGTGGTAGTAACTGATAGTTGTGGTGGATGATATATAATGATGGCTAATAGTGGCGGTGAATGACGATGGCGATTGGAGATATATAATGATGACTAATGGTGGTGAGTGTCGCTGTGTAATGTGATTGATGGTTGTTGTGGTAATGGTGATTGCTGAGTAGAAGTTTTGGACTTCTATAAATAGAAGATTTGTTCTTCTCATACACAACACAATAGCATCCAGAATGTATTCGTTTAGAGAGTTTTTTTTTAGGCGGAGATTGTTCTCCCAATAATATTTTTGTTTTTCTTATTAGTCTTCTCATATGTAGGTCAATTAATCAAACAATATAATAATATTACACTTATTTTAGTATAGTTCTTTTTGTTATCTGATTTATCATCGTTTACGATTTGCAATTATTAGCTTCCGCATGACGCCCTGTTATTTCGATCCCAACAACTGGTGTCAAAGCCAATGGTTCAATGAGGTTGAAGACAGGTTCAAGGCAGCCGGTTCAAATCAAGCTGCAATCAATTTCACGATAATGAAGATTTTTTCCGGAGTCTACATGTGGGGATAAATTTTCAACCATATTTTCAGCATCCCTGCTGTTGCATCTTTAAAAATAAAGAAAAATATTTTTAAATCAATTTTTAACCCATAATATTTTTAACCTTATTTTTAACCATGGCAAGCAACAGTGATGAAGATTGCGTGAAGAAGGAGAATCAAGATTATTTTACGAGAAAATTCAGGCCAAGGGGAGATTTATTAGGGTTTCCCTGAATATCCTACCTTATTTGGATTTTACCATAATTGTGTTTTGCTTCAAAAAGATTTCTTGGTAGAAAAGGTTCAATTTTAATGGAAGACGAAGGCAACAATAGTTGATAATAGTGTGCGATGACGGTAACGGTGAATGGATGGATTGGTGAAATGCCATCTTTAATTTGTGGAATCCTTTGAATAGACATCTTAATGATATTAAAACTAAACTTTGTTACAGATCTTAATCATTCACATATATTCAAACTCATTAAGTGGTTGTAACATAAATAAAACAACCACACTTAATGTTTAAGATCTGAATAATTAAGATTTAGATTTAAAAAACAAAAAAAAAACTTAATTATCGAGATTTGAATAATTTAAAATTAAGACATTCATTAAGTGCAAACAAGTGAGACAACTAATTTTAATATGGTGCCTCACCCGTCATTGGTTAAATGTTACTCCGGGTCAGGGGCGGATCTATTAAGGGTCGGGAGGGTGCCACGCCACCCGCAAGCCTCACCTGAAACTCTGTGTATATATATGTATATATACAGAAGCTATGTACAAATATTTAAAGTGGCACACCCACTACAAAGTAACCTGCTGGTGCCAGTGGATAGAAGCTCTGATTTCTGCTCTCTGGTCGCGGGATCGAGCCCCTGCGATTGCATAAATGTTTTTATTTTTTTAACCCTTGCTGCAGTGCTGCTCAACAGATAATAATGAGCAGTAGCAATCTTTGTTGACTTAATTTAATTTATTAATCTTTGACTTGTTTATTTCTTAAAGTTAAAAATAGAACTTTCCCTCTTCCTTCTCATTAAAAAAAAAGACACAAACCCTATCTCTCTTCTCAATTCTCATCAACTAAACAAACCCTCTTCATTGCTCCAAAGTCAAAATCCCATTCGGCTGCTTCCTCCATTGACCCATTGTAAGGATCTTTTCGTCTTTCTTTCTTGATTTCTTTTGAGTTTTTTTTCTTACAAAAATGCTTTTTTGTGTTAAAATTGCAATCTTGCTTGTGAGTTTTGTATATTTATGTATAAAAGTTGTCATTTTGCTTGTGGGTTTTGTACATTTACGTATAAAAGTTGTAATCTTGATTGTGGGCTTTGTACATTTATGTATAAAAGTTGTAATTTCTTGTGGGTGTGTACTGTTTTATAGAAAAGTTGTAATCTTGCTTGTGCTTTTTGTAGAGTTATGTATAAAAGTGTAATTTTGCTTGTGGGTATGTACATTTTTGTAAAGAAGTTGGCATATTGCTTTGTGTGTTTTTTGTTGACTGCTTAAATTTG
Organism: Lycium barbarum; assembly: GCF_019175385.1. NCBI lineage: Eukaryota > Viridiplantae > Streptophyta > Magnoliopsida > Solanales > Solanaceae > Lycium > Lycium barbarum. The sequence goes on along the minus strand of NC_083347.1, from coordinate 108,984,794 downwards.
CGGTGCTTTACTTCAGTTTGTTACATAGAGCGTGATGTATTCACAAATGTAAGTAATGATGTCGTCATTGATCATTTTCAGAAGATGAAACCTCGTCGAGGACAATTGTAAATGAATGATGGATATTTATGATATTAGTAATATTATTGAAAGTTTTATGCTTTTCTCTTTTGTATATTGCTATAAATAAATGTTTCATCGGAAAAGACGAATAACCCGAATCAAAGTTCGAAAAGACGAATAATCCGACCCGAAGCCCAAATTGATTGAATGACGCATGACACCCGGAAACTTCAAATCCTGGATCCGCCTCTGCTCCGGGTGCCAAGCAAGAAACATGTAGTACTAAAGCGAAACATCATAAATTTAGGCTATCTTGGAAATACGTAACAAAGAAGAGGAAGATTCAATATATAATATATCAGTCATCAATTATTTCTTATTCTCCAACTAGTTGGCATAACACAAGATTCATCCAAGTAGGAAAAGAGAGGAGGTTAGTACAATAGCTGTACAACCATTTTATTTAGAAATACGTAAATACCATTAGTGACGATTGCATGTTTATTTAATATCACAGACATATAGATGATAACGTTTAGACCATGATCTACGACGTATTTCTATCATCGTCTGTGAACTTTTTTTGTTTAGAATCTTAACAATTAGGAAACCCACTCCACATGTTTGAGAAACTCTCTTGGCATTAGGAGTGTCAATATATGGCTTCGCGAAAGGATTCCTCATGTACTCACAAAGGCAAGGCTCAGGACCGTCTCAATAACATTGGGGGCCTAAAATCAAACTTAGAGAGACCCTATTCTCTATTAAAGGAAAGATCACCATATATATTTTTATTTAAAGTCTACTTTTCTAGCATTTTTTTATGCGAAGTCATTAATTATTGTTTTATAATAGATTTGTTCTAACAATTCCTTTTCAATTGATAATATAGCTAATTCATTCAGTCTATCTTGAGACATTATTGATCTTAAATAAGATTTCATCCATTTTAATTTCGAAAGACTTCTTTCTGAGGCAATAATTATATATATAAAATACATCTTTAAGGAAAAAATAGGGCCCCAAAAAAAGTTGGGACCCCAAGCAATTGCTTTGTTGGCCTCATAGTCGAGCCACTCCAGACAAGGCTCCTACTCTTTCAATTTAGTGCAACATGTCGAAGAGGGTGCCTGTGATGACGTGAACGCATTCAAACACAGGCTCAGCTCCAGGATATTGCATGTTTGTGCCTCAGTCACTAGCAATTCACCAAGAAAAAGGACCAGTGTCCCAACTAAAAATATTGCAACAATAGAACTACCTTTCGCCATATTCAAAAGTTTTGAAGTAATTTGAGTAATGGTAAATATGGAGTATCGAGAAAGAGAGAAGTGAATAAAGGTGGAAAGCTAATGAATAATGGAGTCTCAATTTAAAGTGAAAAGATTTGGATAATCCACTGCTGTCGAAATGAAACTAAAAGGCCACATTTTTTATAATTGTTAGTGACCTTGTACTAAAGTTGAAGAAAACGGCATATAGCTTGGTCCTACTAGAGATAGTATTTTTGGCCATAAGTATTGGATAAGCGGGGGCTCACTAAACGTAAGGTCAATGCTTTAATTTGGCCAAGTATTTGAGAAGTCAATATTTTCTTTTTAAAAAAATGCCTAGTCTAAAAAATTGATGTATTTGGTCAAATTTTTAGGAAAAAAAGAGCAATTGTGAGTAGTAGTAGAAGCCATTTCAGAATTTGAAAAAGTATTTTTTTTTTTCCCATAAGCACTTTTGGAATCTTGGTCAAACACAAATTGTTGGTCTAACATTGATCAGGGTGTGTTTCAAATTGACCAACCAAACACAAATTGCTATATTTCAAAAGTACTTAATTTTTCAAAAAACAGTTCTAACAAAATGACAACAACAACAACATACCTAGTATAATCCCATCAGGTGGGGTCTGTGGAGAGTAGAGTGTACGCAGATCTTACCTCTACCTTTTGACGGGTAGAGAGACTGTTTCTAACAAAAAGACATTTTTCAAAATAAATAGATTTTAAAACTTTAGCCAAATAAGTTACAAGTCTCCAATGAATAGGGGACGTAATTTTGTGTATTTATAAGATAAAACTTAATATTTATCTAGAATTACCTTGTAAATTGTAATTGATATAATTACGTAGGCAATATTTTTAATACCTACCGCATATAAAATTTAACTTTTTTTTTTTCTTACTTTCAAGACGTTCGTTCCGACCTGCAAATTTCTAATGGATAGAAATCTGTTCACATATCAAAACATCATACCATTTGTTTGCTGAAAAACTTGGGGCCTGTTTGGAAAGCCACCAAGGTAATTGGAATTGAGTGTAATATGGTGTAATTACATAGTTAGGTGGAAATTGAGTATAATTGAGAGGGTGTAATTACACACTCTAAAGGTGAGTAGGGGGGGGGGGGGGTGTCGTGGTGTTGAGAATTTGGTGTAATTACACCCTGTAATTATATGATTACTTTTTAGTTTCTTTTTAATATATTTTCTTTTTTAATTTATTTTTTATTTCTATTATTTTAATTTATTTTTTATTTTCACTTTTTAAGTATTTTTATATTTTAAAATATATTTTTCTTTTTATATTATTTATCTTTCATTTCCTTTCTTCTCATTCCAACCTTTACTTCTTGTTTGCTCATATTTTTTTTATTTATTCATTTAGCATAATCGTGTTACTATTCTAATTTTCGAAACTATACCTTTTAATATTAGAAAGAATGAGTCATTAACAAACTTGACATAGAATGAGTGACATTATTTGTCACGCCCCCAACCATGGCCTGGGCGTAACACGACACTCAGTGCCTTACTGCATGTGACCAAGCGAACCACATGGCTTGCTGAATTATCATGAGACATAACATGAGCGGAATATAACGTAAACATGATGAGCCTTAATAAAACATGAGAAGTCACAATGTATAATAAAATACTTGTTTAGAAATCCTGAATGCGGAAATATCATAACCGAGCCAAAGATGGCTATATGACTCTGAATATCTGACATAACTGACTGACTAGTTTATGAAACCTCTATCATGAGTTTGAACCATAAAACATACTTGCTGAGACATGGCCTCCAGCATACCTTAACTTGCTAAACATGACATAAAATTTAATAAAGATAACACCCCGAATGAGATGGGGCTCACCAACAAGCTGATACGGGCAAATCCTACTGAACAGATGTGTCGTCCTATAAATCCGTACCTGTATCGTGAAATGCAGGCCCCCGGTCAATAAAAAGGGACGTCAGCACATTGAATGTACTGGTGCGTAAAGCAACTGAATGGAATAAACTTGGCACATGAAATAATAGAACTGAAATTGAAACATGGTCACACACACACACACACACATATATATATATATAACATAAGTAAAAACATTTTAAGTAGGGAGTGTTGACACCCAATTTTGTCCCTCCTTTATTCCAATTTATTTCCTTGAGCTTCCAAATTTATTACGAGCTAGATACTTTATTTTCACTACTATTTTTTTTCTTTTCTACTATTAATATCGTTACTTTCATTTTCACTATTTTACTATCAACATTACTAGCATTACGTTATCACAAATTTTTATGGTTCGTCATCATTTCACTTTCGGATTTTGTACTCGTTAAAATTAATTATACTTTATTAAATCCTTACTTTCCACATATTAATTACTAATTGTCTTCACATAGTATACATTGTACTAATTATTAAGTTAGAAGCCCAAAAAGAATGAATTAGAAGAAGAAATACCCAACAAATAACCAGCCCAATATCATCAGCCCATATTTTAAGTTTAGCAGCCCATATTTTAAGTCATCCGCCCAGCCCAACAACACCCGACCCGGCCCACTTATCCTTAAAACCCTTTATTCGGTTGAAACCTAAGAAAACCTAATCCCTTTCAAAACGCCGCATCTTCTCCTCCCTTTCTCCTCTCCCTTTCCAGCTAAAATCCCACTCTTCCTTTAGCCGTGCACAGTTGTGTCACACCATTTCCACACAAAAAACGTCCCTATATCTGCTTTGCCAGCGTTTTCTCTGTCGTTGACAGAGAAAGGTCCTCCCATTCTCGCTTCAAAACACAACCGATTCACAAAGACCAGAAAAAATTCGGTCCACTTCGGGCAAAAAGTCTGAAGCAAATCACGTGAAATGGACTCCAACGTTCGGATTAGCAGAAGCTTTGACTCAATTTCAAATTTTAGTTTCAAAGTCTCCACCCGTGACACCTCTTTTTGACATTCTTTTTTGAATTTGAAATCTAAATGTCCGAAACCCTAGTCACTACACATATAAATATCACTCTAAGTCTTCAGCAAAAGCAAACTGACATTTTTTTGAAAATTGTTTGAGATAAACAGAGTTTCCTTTTTTCAACAAGAATATACTGTTTCGGTTGATATCGAAATTTTCGATTCGAAAGATTTTTTTCGAGTTCGGGTTCCTCGTGTTCGAGCATCGATCCGAGACTCCCACACCCAGTTCACTGTACCCAAAACAGGTCGGCATTGTCCCTCTTTTGCTCTATTTGTCTTGAATAATGTACTCTGTTATGTAATTAATTTACTTGGGTTTAGATATGATGAAATGATCATGCAACATGTTGATATTGGAAGAGAAGAACATTATGTGTGCTACATTTGATGTTGTTTTTGGACTTGTTTGTATTTAGTTATGTGTAGCAGCTGCAAATCTCAGTGTTGTTTCAGTCAAAACTTGAGGAATTAGTAATGCCCCAGGTTAATTCATTTGCTGGCCTGATTGACTACTAAAAATATTTTAGTTTCCAAATTCTCTCATGATGATTATTTTAGATTAGTGCCAGAGGGAAATCTGATTTGTAAACCCGTCTATGGTTAGTTAATAAGGATGTTGTTTGTGGTTGTTCACATTGGTTGGTTTCAATCTGGAGGGTTTAAGTCGATATAGGAAGTTAAAATAATGTCAAATTTCATAGTAATACAAGGTCTTTAGGGATAGCCAATAGAAGTGATCCAATGTAGCTTGTGATAATTCCCTTCCATGTTCTTTTCTTACATACTTGTTTTAGAACTTAGATCAATTAAATTAAGGTTTCAAGTTTCCTGTCAATCTGTTCTGAGAGCTTAATGTGCCTCGTCTAACTACTTGATATTCGACTCCAGTTGGATTCTTCCTCATTGTTTTAAGAGAATTCTATGTTTAAGAATCATGACTCAGATATTCATACCACTATATGCTTAGTTCTGTTTTGTTAACTAGAGGAGGATGTCTGTTTGATAAATAAGCTCTATGCTTATGCGTGTATGGAACCTAGCTGATTTTTTTTATCCTTGTGTGCTAAGTGTCCACCAATGTGATCTCGACTGCCTCCAAAGTGCTATTTGATTTCTTTCTTTTCCTATCACCCTGATTAAAACCTGAAAAGAAAACACTAATATTAAAAGAGCTAGGATTTGCAATCTTTGGGATATTAAAGAAGAACTTAAGATTCTGGAAAAAGAATATGTCTTGTTGTGGTGCGATATGTCCTCGTCTATCTCTGATGATGCTAGAAAACATACACCGTTAACCAAAATCTGATTCTGCCCTCTCTGTCCTAAACTGTTTGGGGCATTATCTCTCTTTCCTGCACATGTCGTTGTTGTATTTTGGGAGTTTGACTTAGTGAAAATCTGGTTTCAGTTGCTGTTTGACAGAAGCAAATATCGTTGTTCATTATTATTTGGAAAGTTGTGATTTAATGTTGTGATAATTTTGAGTTAAATGAAAACTCACGCATTAGTATTAACTGAAAGTTTCAGATTCGTCTCTTAATCTAGAATTCATTTTTAGTCAAATATGGCGAGAAGATACACCTGATTTTCAGCTTAGTATAACACTGCTACCAGGCAATTTTTCAGCTTTGTTTGTTTCATTTCCATGTCTATTAATGATTTGGTTCCTTTACTAATCCCCTCATTTTCTTCCTTCTTTGTTGCATGAACTCTGGAGCCTAAGAGTCTTATTTTTGAGACTCGACTACCCATCACTGAACGATGCCTATGCATTCTGGTCCAGCTTCTCTTTATCGCCCACACAGCAAATTATTGAAGATAAAATCTTCTTCGGGGTATGGACATGGATCCAATTTTTTTTCCACGTTTTGTGCATATATTTGTTTACCTGTTATGCGACTAGCAATTTGTTTTCATCATATGTTTATTGCTGACCCGAGAATTGTTATAACTTAGTGCCCTTTTCCTGTAGAGTTAACAATAACGGTTTGTATTCTCGATAGCGAGAAAGAGATTTTAAAACCAATTAGAGTTTGGCAGAATCGTCAAGTTTAGCTATGTTAGATGACAACAAGCCTTCGATTTTACTTTTGAGTTAAAATACAATCTTTCCAGAAGTATTGCTTCAAGAGGATCTGATTTTAAAGTTTAAAATCCCAAACCACTGTGGTACCACTGTGATCCTTAATAAATTTTCAGCCAAAGGATATTTTAGTAAGCCTAGAAATGTTTAAACTTTGAATTATAACTTGAGCTAAATGACATCAGTTCGTGCTTCTTTTCATTGGGGTAAAAACTTTTCGCCAAACCAAAATTCTACTTTCAAATCATATCGGCCTTTTTGTTAAAACATCATGTTAACCAATTTACACTCTATACTATATTTATAAACAGATCTTCAACATACTTTCTTTCATAAAATGTTCACATTTTACACTTAGCCTAATTAATTGTAAGTCCGGTCGGTTAACCATTATTAATGGATCTTAGAGGATGCCTAATACCTTCCCTCTAGATTAGTTGAACCCTTACCTAGAATCTTAAGTTTTGTAGACATTAAACGGAGTTAACTTTAGATATTTACTTTAATTAAATTTAGGTGTCCTCATTCACCAAAATAATTAGGTGGCGACTCTTTAACTTTAATTAACCCCGGAATTACCGGAATGTTGAAAACTATTTTGACTTCGATTAAAATAGGATATAACAGGGAGAGCATAAATATAACCGACAACATGAATCACCACGTGGGTACGTGGAGTCTGGTACCTGACCCGACCAGCAGAGCTCTCATACCTTGCCAGGGGTATAAGATAATAACATGGAATGAAAGGACCCAATCAATAAAACATGAAGGAATCGTCTTAATTGGGTGGAGCGATCCTTATCCTATGGTGGCTAACCTAGTTTCAGGCTACTTGAGCCTTCTCCGTAATTCGTGCAGCTCCCAAAAATATGAACATGAATATAGGTGGCATCTGAGCCCATGATTTTCATAAAAACATGACTTGCATTATACATGGATATAGTTACATAATATACTTGCATGAAAACGTGTAAACATATAGATTGTTTCATGAAAATAAACATAATAATTAATAACTTGTATGTAAGAACCCATGGAATTGCAAAGTATGGGTTTTCATGGATTACAGACGAATTCTTAATAATCCAAATGATGTATCAAGAACACAATAACAGATTAATAATAATTCAAGACATAGTATAACATGGTACATGGACCTAGGGTTATCATGAACATGGCTAAAACCCTAGTTTTCGTATACCTTCATACTTTCATGGAAGAACGTGGCGTGGGGAAGAACAGGGATGTTCCCAACATAGATAGAAACTCTACATACCTGGTAATACTCCAATCTGGTAATAAAAATCTGAACTTGAAAAAGAATTCCAAAGCCTTAATCTTGATTTCCTTTAAATGGGTTTTCTTGAAAACCCTAGGTTAGGAACAATGATTTCCTTGTTAGATTATGAAAATATATGTTAGAATTGACTTGGAAGGCTTGGAATGGCTTTCCTTGATGTTTTGGATTGTTGGGAGAGAAACCTTTGTTCTAGGGCTTGAGATATGAAAAATAGAATTAAAAGACTGAAGTTCTGTATTTATACTTAACTGCGTCGTAAATATTACGGTCAGTGTTTACGGTCCGTATATAATAATGATGGTTGATTCCAGAAATGAGGATTTTCTCAATAACTTTTACGTCCAGCCAATTACGGGCCATATTTCAACATATGATCCGTATTTTAGCATGTTAAATCCTTAGGCAGAACCAATATTTTCTAGGAAATATTCTACGGTACTTTTACGGTCAACTTATACAGGCCGTATAACTTTATACGGTGCGTAATCCTGACTGTATTTAAGCATGTCAACTTCTAGTGTCTAGGTCCACTTTCACAGACCGAGTTATGGTCCGTATTACGTTTTACGGCCCGTACTTCTGGGCGTAAAACTCTATCTGCAGAACTGTAGCATCTGATTTTCTAAGTTTAGAATCATGTTCGTAGCTTAAGTTAAAGGTAAGAGGTGTTACATTATTAAAATAGAATGTCGTTGTGAATGAGGTTATAGACTTATCTTTTCCCTTTCTTTTGAATCATATCTACTTAAGTTACGTTGGAACTAACTTATTTAATGTTGAAATTGGACATAAGAGTATTATGTTAAACTGTTTCTTTTGGATTTTCAATTTAGGTTATATTTTTTATTTTAATTTATTTGCTTTAGTACTATTGACTTGTCATTTCACATTGCATGCAGTTTATTTTTCACTTATAGTTGATAGATTTTTCTTTTGTCAAACATTTGAATAATGTTATGGCATTATATTTATAATGTTATTTTTTTTGTCAAACATCCAATCCATGATGTTCTCACAAAAAAAGTTTATTTTTAAGTTTTAAAATTAATTAACATTAAAATATTATTAATTTGAAAATATATACTCCTTCTGTTTCAATTTGTTTGAACCTATTTCCTTTTTAGTCCGTGCCAAAATGAATGACCTCTTTCCTAATTTGGAAACAAATTTACTTTATGAATGATTTACAGCCACACAAATTTTTAAGGCTTATTTTGAACCACAAGTTTTAAAAGTCTTCCCTCTTTCTTAAATGTCGTGCCCAGTCAAATGGGTTCATATAAATTGAAACGGAGGGAGTATAAATTATTTCTTACAATATTAAGTTACAAATATATGATAATTAATTAATATATTTTTAAGAGCACAATGTGTTGTTAAATAACTAATTTAATATTCATTTATCAAGACATATATTTATTAAATATTAATTTTAGATTTTTTATAATTAAATTTTATTTTTAAATTAAATTAACTGTATAATTACACTTGTGCAATCAAACAACACGCTTGTAATTACACAGTAATTACATTATGACAAACAAACAGGTCGTTGTAATTACAATACTGTGTAATTATTAGGCTGTGTAATTACTATCCTAGTAATTACACCAATTCCCATTACCGGGTGGCTTTCCAAACAGGCCCTTAGTAAAGTTAAAAAGTTTTGTTTGTGAAAAAACGGTGCAAGTCTTTTTTTTTTTAAAGCGTTTTTTGAACCCCGGAAGTTTTAGTATGGAATCTTTAAGCGGGCATTTTGACATCAAAATGTGATATTTAAAAAAGGCTTGAAAATGTATTTGCAAATTGAAAGTTATGTTTGAACATGTATTTCAAATAGAGGGTACTATTTTTCACTACAAGTATAGAACTTGCAACAATTTTTTTCACAACAAAAATAGTATAGTTGGCAAAAGTCAATATTTGGCAACAACTTAGTTTTATTGTTAGCATGCATCTTTTAAAAATGAACTTTTTTTTGTTGCCAAAAATTTAATTTTGTTGTCATATAATATTGACTATTATTGCAAAAAGTACGTTTGGCGACTAAAAAAAAAAGTTATTGCACGTCGTTACAATAACAGCAGTTGGGAAAAGTTTATGCGACAAAAAAAAAATATGTTTTTGCCAAAAGTACTTTTTGTAACAATAACCTATCTATGACAACAAAAAAAATTGTTGCCAAATATCTTCTTTCTTGTAGTGAATTTCCTCAACTCTGTTGTTAGCCCATGACAATAGAGCGTTGATGGCATATAGCTATATTTAGAGGTGGCAATTTTTTAGAAATAACACCATGTAGCTTCTTTAGACATGTTATTTAAATGTGAGCCAAATTTAAAAAGTCAATCAAAGTTAAGTTAGATTTGACAAACATTAGACTGTTTTTTCTCATCCTCCTCCTTCGTCTTCTTTTTCTTTAGATTTTGAGTTTGAAGTTTTGAACTGTCAGAACCTAACATTCACCCGAGGGTTTGAAGTTTAAACTCAAAGATTTAAGAACCTATATGGAAGGACACTTTGTAATTGAATTTGGTGTAATTATTACGGTAGTACACAACTTAGTAATTACATAATGTAGTAATTTCGAATTGTTTGTTTGTTGTGACGTAGTTACAATGTCATTTCATGTGTTAAACCTAAACTGCTTATAAGCCAATAGTCAAAATCATAAGCCAACAGCCAAAATCAACCAAAACTCTTAAGTTTGTCACCCCAACTCATGACATTTCAACGTAGAAATACTTTTGGTTCGACTAATCCTTCTACTAATTTATCCCTAAAATATATCGTAATCCATCAAAATATCTTTCTCAACAAAACCTCCAGCTCCTTTTTTCTCTACTTATCCGTTTTCATATAAAAATATTTTTAAATTTATACCTTTGTAAATAGTTTCAACGAAATTTTAGTCATTTAAATGCTTTTTTTTTTTTTTACCAAACACGCCATTAGTTATCATTTTCAGCATATATATCCAAGCACGTAGAAAAGTTTTTATATTCAATTAATTTCAACACCTAAAATTATTTTTGAACGTATGACGTTTATTAGTTACTTCTAATCAGCTAACTCAAACGGCTTCACAACATTGCTATACATGGTGTAGGAGGAGAGCATTGGTGCACGTAAACTCACACCCCTCCATATGGATAAGCTCCCTCGAGAGATCTTGGAATAGTAGATATTAGAGCAAGTTGATTTGAAGTCTTTCAGTCATCCTTTAAAAAAAATATTATTTACACACACAAGGATAGATGATCTCCAACTCATCCATATGGGAATAATATTTTTAAAGGATGAGGGTAAGATTTACAGTCTAATAATAGCGATCAAGATTCTCACAATAGATTTTATTTAAATGCAATTATGCCATATTGTGGCATGTATGTAAATAGGAGTAGGAGTAGAATTCGTGACTCCCTAAAGAATTTCTGTATACAAGAAAACTATAAATTGTATCTTCCTATAGGGCAAAAATATTGCAATAGAACAGGGGAAGATACATAGACATGGGTTACATGAACTGGTTCTTCCGGTGTATGTGTCGAAAAGTCAGCATGTGAACCAAGTTCAGCTTGTAAGATCCTTTTGCCAGATCAGGTAGTCCATTGATAAAAGAGATGATTTTGTTAGGTTTTCCTATACTCCATTTAGCCAATGCATTTACAACCTGATTAGCTTCTTTGTAGCAATGTTGAACTTTGCAATTGCCTTGTTCGATTAGTTTCTTAGTCTCCTGTATGGTGTCATTCATCTGCCATGGAGGAATGCTCTTTCCCATCGACATATTCACAACCAAAAGAGAGTCGAATTCCAGAATGATATGAGTCATACCATTGCTCCTGCACCAATTCAGACCAAAAAGAGCAGCCTTGGCTTCTGCTAAGTTGTTGCTGACGTTTCAGTAGAGCCATGGAAAGCCATGACTGTTACTCCATTCTTGTCTCTGCAAATGCCTCCAATTCCATACGGTCCTTCCATATTCTTGCTCCCATCTGTATTTATTTTAAACCAAGTGTCCGGGGGTCTTGTCAATTTAACAATTATGCATTCAATCTGAGGATGAAGTTTCATAATCTGGTCACATCTGATTTTCCAAACGTTACCCCGGCTTCTACCACTTCTAGTCTTACACAACATCTATTTCAGATGCCAAAGAATTTAGTGTCTAATCCACCCAATATATCTGATAGTATCTCCGTACCTATTCGTGCATCTAGATTTCCATATTTCCAAACATATAATCATGGGAGTTATCTGTAATATGCTTTGATGAGTGCTATTGACTGGTTTAGTGCTCCACCATCTAAGAATCATAGTTCTGATGGGATTGTTATCCCACCTAATACAAGCAGATTACTAAGAAATTTCAAGTAGCATTAGCTATTTCCCCCTCCATGAAGGTGTGATTGATGGTTTCTTTCTGGGAATTCTTGCAACAAAAACATTTAGAAACTTGAGTATGACCAAATTTCATAATAATATCATCCATAGGAAGTTTCCTTTTTAATATCCTCCACATAAGAAAGGACATTTTAAAAGGAATAACTTATGCCAAATTCTTTTCATAAACTCTAATTTCTCATTTTGTCTGACAATAGCCCAAGCTGATGAATTAGTAAAGGAACCGTTGTTATTTGACATTCAGACAGGTTGATCGGGTTTATTATGTATCCCTGTGTTAATAGATAAAATATGCTCGGTGAGATATTCAGGGAGGCTAAAGTGAATAATATGCCATCTGCCACCTCTAATAAAGTTATTGATAATCTGATTGTTAGGAGTGACCTCCATATGAATAATATGAGCAATGGCTCCCATCTCTGTCCAGTTATCCCACCAAAAATCTGAAGAGCTGGTATTAATTTTCCAAAGAAGATTATCCTCTACTTGATCTCAAATATTAAGCATTTATCTTCAAATAAGGGATTGTGTTGCTTTCGGGAGAAGAATTAATACACTATGATTCAAGAAGTTAGCCCATAAGGATTGCAAGACCTAAACCTCCACCATCTTTTCATGTTCAAACTGGTTCTCACATCCTGTAGATATCTGAAACCAAGACCCCCTTCATCTGTAAGATAACAAAGTTTCTACCATGAGCTCCAATGGTATCTCTTTTTACCCTCAGTAGTACCCCAAAAAAACCTAGCCATATAGGTCTCAATATCTTCGAAAACTGTTTTTGAAGGTTCAATAGCAACAAGCAAGTGTATAGGTTGTGATTGAAGAACATGCTTTATCAGAATATTCCGGCCTCCAATAGACAATAATTTACCCTGCCATCCAGTGATTTTTCTGACAATTTTGTTGACCATATCATTAAAGGTAGCATATTTTCTGCCTACCCACATACAAAGGACATCGCAGGTATGTGATAGGAAAATCCGAGTGTCTATAACCTGTGATACTCTTAATCCTTTGTCTTTCCAAACTGCTAGTTTTAGGAGCAACCAAAAAATAAATTTTCTCCTTGTTGATGAGTTGTCCACAACATTTTTTGTAATTCTTAAGCTGATGAAGATTCAGCTCAAGTGATTTCTTACTCTCTGAAGAGAATATCATCACATCATATGCATATGCTAAATGTGTAATAGGTCCTTGAGGTGGCATGCTGAAGCCTCTGAAATCTGAATATGGGACAATTGGTTGAGATTATAGAAAGGATCTCAGCCCCAATGATAAAAAGAGTCGGTGATAGTGGGTCTCCTTGTTTTAAACCCTAAAGGAGTGAAAGAAACCTTTCCTATTACCGTTGATCAAAACAGAATACTAGACTTTAGAAGTTGATCTCCAAATTAAGTCCACCCAACTTTCAGAAAAACCACACTTTCTAAGAGCATTTAGAAGGAATAGCCATTCGCCATATCAAGTTTAATAGCGACGTTACCTCCTAAATTCTTTTTACCAATGGAGTGAATATACTCTTGAGCCAATAAAATATTTTCAGTGATCGACCTGCCCTTGGTGAATCCACTCTGATTATGTAAAATAATTTTAGGAAGTAAAGGATTGAGTCTAGCAGCCATAATTTTTGAAATAATTTTGTTGGAGAAACTGCTAAGACTAATAAGTCTCATCTCATTGAAGGTACCAGGATTATCCACTTTAGGAATGAGAATAAGACACGAGCTAGTGTAGAATTTGGTCAATTTATCCCCTTTGGAAAAACTTTGAACCACTTCTGTCAAATCATGTTTGATTATATCCCAACACTTTTGAAAAGAAAGTCCTCCAAAATCATCCGGACCAGAAGCACTATTGATATTCATATAAAAACAGTACTCTTTAGTTCTTCTTCAAAGGGATAGCAGTGAGAATGTTGTTATCTTCCCTATTGATTCTCTGTTCTATACAATCAAGATGTTGAAGTTCAGGGGTGTTGCCTTCTGTGAACTTGTTGGAAAAATAATGAATAGCTTCAGTAGCTATCTCTTCCTCCCCGCTGATCCATTGACCTTCCTCATTTTTAATTCTATGTATAGTAAGCCTTTTTCTTTTTTCATTTACTGTAGCATGAGAATACTTGCTATTGGAGTCACCCTCTTCGAGTCATTTGATATATGCCCTCTGTCTTAGGATAGATTCTTCATATTTCAACCATTTGGTATGTTCTGCCTGAGATTTATGTAATTCTGCCCTGAGGTCTTCCCTGTAATTCTTAGTATATTCAGTTTCAAGCATATGCATTTTGCTTTCCCATTCTTTTACCTGATCAAATACATTGCCAATTTGGTTTCAGGACCATTCACTGAGTTTCTTGTTAAGATGTTTGAGCTTACTCTGGAATCTCCACATACAGTTTCCTTCCACCTCTATTTTCTTAGGCCTCTTGTACTACATCACTGAAATCTTCTTGGTCAGACCAAAAATTCAAGAATTTAAAGTATCTGATACCCTATTGTTCTGAATTAGAACACCTGACTAGCATGGGAGTGTGGTTAGAACCTGTGCTAGTTAGATGTTCTATATTATTTCTTGGGTATTTATCAGTCCAATGATGATTTAATGAAAACTCTGTCCAATCTTTTCCAGATTCTGTGAATTCTTCCTCTCGCATTACACCAAGTGAATCTAGGTCATGTCAATCCAGCATCAACCATGACACAATCTTCCATACACTCTATAACATCCCAACTGTTATCCATTCTATCAGGTTTACCCCCTTTCTTCTCATCATCATCCATTAAAGCATTAAAGGCTCCACAAATTGTCTAAGGCCCATTGATAGTGGTGCTACACTATCTAAGACTGTCCCAAAGCGGTAGTCTTAGTTGTTGTTTACATTTAACATAGACCACTGTAATCCAAATCTTTTCCAAAGTCTGTGCATTGGTAACCTGAATCGTCATCTGTTGTTCATCCTTATGAAATGGTTCCATATTGAAGTCATTATTCCAAAAAATCCAAATTTTACCATTGGAGTTGTTGATGCACCCTGAGAAGCCCAACTCCCTTCTGCAGTTGTCAATCTTATTTGAGTTAACAAACGGTTCTTGTAAAGTGATGATTTGAGTCTTATAAAGTTTAGAAAGAAATTTAAGTCTTTCAAAAGCCCCTCGGGATTTTACTCCCCTAAAATTTCAAATGATTGTATTAATCATTTAGATTACTAGGGAGCATTCCAACTTTTTCGGAATCCTTCACCTTGGCCCTTGTAGTAGGGCCTGGGTTTGCCAATACATTTGAGACTGTTATTCTTTTTTTCCTTGCTGCTTCTAAGAGATAAGTTTCAGATATGATTAGTTCATGTTTCCTTTGTATCACATCATTCTCGGGTTGTCCTTGCCATGAAGTCTTTGGCTCAAAAGCTTTAATCAATTCATATTCATCAGTTGAGTTACACTCTTCATAGTCCTCATCTTCATTATTGTCCTCTAATTCTGATGATTGAGCCACTTCTGGACTTGGATCATAATCACTTAAGTCCACTTCTTCAATTGGTCTGTTGGGACTTTCATGATTTTGTAGAGTAATAGCATTAAATTCTGAACTGTTCTTGGAATTGCTCATGTTAATAGATATGCTGGATGGATTGGGTGCATTAGTCTGTATAGAGTCTGCTCGTCCATAACCCCATAGCTGCCCTTCAAGGTTAATACCTTTACTATTCATAACCATGATATGATCTTCAATTATGGTCACAACTCCCTCCTTTGCAGATCTGTACATATCATGATTAGTATTACTACTAATCGCTAAAGGAGTAATTTGTTCATTGCCCATCATTGGTACTATTTGATTCTGGGGCACACAAATATTGATAATATTTGTCATAACCTGATTTTCTCTTGTGGTGTGAGATCCCTTCTTTAAGGATTCCAAGTTGTTTATCTGAGTAGTAACACATGTTGTCCTGAGAGGAGTACTCTGCATAGTGCTATTTACTTGCTCAACTTGAATAATAGGATCGTTAGCCTCATGAATCACTATTACGTTGTCCTGAGCTAAATCTGTTTCCTCCAATTGATCAAGAAGTTGGAAAGAGTTGGTTGTGATAACCGGAAGACTTTTCAAACTAGGGGAATACTGAATCTTCTGCACTTCATGATCTGCATCTTCCTTTATCACTGAATCAAGATCAAGTTGTTTCTGGTTTTGCACTTCTTCATTAGCTTGATCCAATTTTTGCATGAAATCCTTGTTGAAAGATGGCCTAGCTACCCATTTCATCTTATGTTTTCTGCTCAAATTAGCTCGGATTCCTTATTCGCCATCTGCTACAGTTCCCGTCTCTTTGTTCCTAAGTTCTGCGTTGTGAATAGGTTTCACCATTTGCTTCCCTTCAATCATTTGGTTGTCTTGTGTTGGGACATGTTTCTGGATATCATTGGTATTGGTCATGGGAGCGAAATGTAAACAATCATTTTTATCCTTTCCAACTTGGTTGGCATTCCTAATATTCTTCGCATGATTGCCTGCCGTATTGCGATTAGGATTAACACTAGTAGATGCGTCATTAGAAGTTCCCTGAAGAGTACGCTTAGGTCCCTTCTCATCAATAGTCTTTTTCTTCCTGACCAAACACTCATCTTCAAAGCGCCCTTGGTGCATACAAGCAAAACAATAATTAGGGATGAAGTCATATTCTTGTTAGTATTGGAAAAGTCTTCTATTCATAACCGAAACAAAATTACAATAGGAGGAGCAGCTCTCACACTCAACTATTACAAAAAACCAATCCTAAACCGAATACATATATCTCACTCAAGTGTTTCCCTTACTGTTTTTCTCTCTTGCTCTTGGTGATGCTACAAATGATAGAAGGCTTCCCTATTTATAGGGATGAAATGAACCTATTGATGTCATTTGTGACTCAAGCAAGCACTTGACAATTTACCAAATACAAGGAAGATGTTTTCTTCCTTAAAACAAGGAAGATGTTTTCTTCCTTAAAACAAGGAATATGTTTTCTTCCTCAAAACAAGAGAAATGTTTTCTTCCTTAAAATGAGGGAGATGTTTCCTTTCTCAAATAATGGGATGGACCCAACAAATCTCCCCCTCCAGTCCCATATACCTGAAGGAGGGTACACTGGTTTTTAGTTTGAGTGTATGCCGACAAGTTCTTTGCACAATTCGAACTTGTCTCTCGGTACCACCTTGGTCAGCATGTCTGCAGGATTGTCGTTTGTGTTGATCTTGGAGAGCTTCAGTTCATGTTGCTCGAATGCTTCTCTGAGCCAGTGATATCGAACGTCAATATGTTTTGTGCGTGAGTGGTACCTCGAGTTTTTGCTGAGATCCATAGCGTTTTGACTATCACAATGAACTGTGTATTCTTCTTGTCGGAAACCCAGTTCTTGAAGGAAACGTTTCAGCCACATAAGATCCTTCCCAGCTTCAACTGCGGTAATGTATTCGGCTTCTGTGGTTGATAGTGCTACACACTTTTATAACTTGGATTGCCATGACACAGTTCCCCCTGCAAATGTGAATATATAACTCGAAGTTGATTTCTTGCTATCATAATCTCCTGCCATGTCAGCATCAATGTAACCTTCCAAAATCGGCTTAGCTCCCCCATAGCACAAACATAGTATGGATGTACCCTTCAGGTACCATAGTATCCACTTGACAGCTTCCCAATGTTTTCTTCCTGGATTTGATAAGTATCTGCTCACAACACCGACAACATGATCAATGTCTGGCCTTGTGCACACCATTGCATACATCAAACTTCTAACTGCTGAAGAGTACGACACTGCTTTCATCTTCTTCTTTTCTTCTTCGGAAGAAGGACAACTTTGCTTGCTCAACTTGAAGTGATTTCCTAGTGGTGTACCAACAGGCTTGGTATTTTTCATGTTGAACCTTTTGATCATGCGTTCAACGTATTCCTCTTGTGACAAGAACAACTTCTTTGCCTTTCGATCACGAATGATTTTCATGCCCAAGATATGTTGTGCAGGGCCTAAGTCTTTCATATCAAAGAACTTAGACAAATCTTTCTTCAAGTTGTTGATCATAGTTGCATCCTGGCCTACTATCAGCATATTATCCACATAGAGCAGAAGGATGATAAATTTTCCATCGGGGAACTTCTTCAAGTACACACAATGATCTGCAGTTGTTCTTTTGTATTGATGTTTCATCATGAATGAGTCAAACTTTTTGTACCATTGCCTTGGGGCTTGTTTGAGACCGTAGAGACTCTTCCTTAACTTGCAAACGAGATGCTCTTTCTTTGGGATTCGGAAACCACCGGGCTGATCCATGTATATTTCTTCCTCCAAATCACCATGCAGAAAAGCTGTTTTCACGTCCATCTGCTCAAGTTCAAGATACATACTTGCCACCAATCCGAGAACCACTCGGATAGACATCATCTTCACAACCGGCGAAAAAATCTCATCAAAGTCGATTCCTTCCTTCTGTTGGAAACCTTTGACTACGAGCCTTGCCTTGTACTTCACGATATTTCCGCTAGCATCTTTCTTGAGCTTGAAGACCCATTTGTTCTTCAAGGCCTTCTTTCCCGGAGGAAGTTTCACCAACTCATATGTTTGATTCTTTTGTAAAGAATTCATTTCTTCCTCTATGGCCTGTCGCCAATTGGATTTTTCACGATGAGATTGAGCTTCTTGAAAGCTCTCTGGCTCCCCCTCGCTGGTAAGAAGGATCCATTCTGTTGGCGAGTATGACCTTTGAGGGATTAACCCTCGTGCAGAACGTCGAACTTGATTATTTCCAGCTGCGTCTTGGGGTGAAGGCTCCCCCTGCTCAAGAATTTCTTCGTTTTGATCATCATCAACATCTGCCGGATCAATGTTTTCTTGTTCATCATGGACATTATCATGAAGTTCCTCGTTGTTGAGAGGAATGTGTAGTGATTCAGGGACATCATCTGGAGCATGATAACTTCGTTGCTTGTTGACTGTTGGAGCATACTCATGAAACTGGTTTTCATGGAACACGACGTCTCTACTTCGAATCACTTTCTTCAATTCGGGATCCCACAACCTGTATCTGAACTCTTGATCTACATAGCCGATAAAGATACACGGAGTTGATCTGAGATCAAGCTTCTGCCTCAACTCCTTGGATACATGCACAAATGCCTTGCACCCGAACACTTTCAAGTGAGAATATGAAATATCTTTCCCAGACCATATCTTTTCTGGAACTTCAAAGTTCAATGGGACTGAAGGTGACCTGTTTATAAGATAACAAGCTGTCAGAACAGCTTCGCCCCAGAATGGCTTTGGCAGTTTAGCCGTACTGAGCATGCATCGGATTTTCTCAACAGTAGTGCGATTCATTCTTTCAGCTACACCGTTATGTTGTGGTGTTCGTGGCACCGTTTTCTCATGTCTGATCCCATGTTCAGCACAATATGCCAAAAACTCCCGGGAAGTGTACTCGCCTCCATTGTCGGATCGGAGGCATTTCAGCTTCTTTCCAGTCTCCCTTTCTACCATAGCATGGAATGTCTTGAAACGATCGAATACTTGATCTTTCGATTTGAGACAATAATCCCAAACCTTCCGTGATGCGTCGTCGATGAATGTCATGAAGTATTTACTACCACCAAGAGATTCTTCTTCAATGGGTCCACACACGTCAGAGTGGACAAGGCTCAGCAACTCGGAACGATTCTTTCTGGTGGAACTGAAAGAAACTCTATGTTGTTTCCCGAATAAACAGTGATCACAGGGATCCAAAGTTACGTCTTTATCTATTGAGATGACTTCTTTCTTTGCAAGAGTCGTCAATCCCTTCAGACTCATGTGGCCCAATCGTCTATGCCACAAGTTTGGCGATGTCTCTTCTTCAACTGCATTGACACTCGGTCGATACAACTTTACATTGGTTTTGTAAAGAGTACCACAAATATGTCCTCTAGCAATAACCATAGAGCCTTTGGACAGCTTCCACGTACCATCCTTGAACAGATTTCCATACCCCTGTCGATCCAGAGCTACTCCTGAGATCAGATTCAATCTCAGATCCGGAACATGACGAACCTCTTTTAACACAAGTGAGCTTCCATTGCTGGTTTTTATGTGCACATCACCAATGCCAACAATGCTCGAGAAACTGGTGTTGCCCATCTTCACAACGCCGTGGTCTCCAGATTTATAAGTACTGAACAAATCCCGGTGTGGAGTGGCATGGAATGATGCAGCAGTATCAATCACCCACTCAATATCATTTGTGCCCACCTGTAGGCATGCTTCCTCTCCGCATGTGACAAGTGTAATGTCTGGTGACACGGTGACCATGGTCTCACCATCTTCCTTGCTCGAACTCTGGTTAGTTTGAGGCTGCTCCCGTTTAAGCTTTCGACACTCCACCTTCTTGTGGCCATAGTTGCCACAATAGTTACAATAGCCCTCGAACCAAGTGTTGGTATCGACGGACTTTCCCCGCTCTCGTGATATCCCTCGAACTTGAGATCTTCCTCTACATTGACCTCGACCTCTACCTTTGCCTCGGCCTCTTCCTCTACCTCCGCTTCTACCTCCGTTGCGTCCACTATTTTCAGAAACAAGGGCATATGATTGATCTACCCCGACTTCTTTTCTTCGCGATTCCTCGTTTATTAAGGCGTCCGTGACCATCTGCATGGTCACCTTACCATTGGGGGCGGAATTACTGAGAGTGACGACAAGAGTCTCCCAACTATCAGGTAGAGAACTTAGGAGCAAGATTGCTTTCTCCTCATCTTTGAGAACCCATTCGGCTGCACTTAGCTGGTTCACGAGATCTTGGAACTGACTTGTGTGTTCTGTGACAGAGGTACCGTTACGTAGCTTGTGATTTACCAATCGTCTCATCAACAATGTTTTATTTCGAGCCGTTTTTGCTTGGTACATGCTCCCAAGCTTTCCCCAAAGTTTGTAAGCACTCGTTTCCTGCGCGACATGATGGAATACACTATGGTCAATCCACTGTCGAATTTGTGCGACCGTTTTCCTATTCATTCTTGCCCATTCTTTGTCTGTCTTCTTGTCGGGTTTGGCACCTTTATTTTCGAGCGGCTCGGCTAAATCCTTCAAATTTAACAAGTCCTCCATACGAGGTTTCCACATGTTATAATTTGAGGATGTTAGCGGAATCATGGTATCCGATGATGATTTCTCCATGATAAAGTGCACCTAATCTGCTTGTACTGGACTGTGGAAGCAGAATCAGGCAAAACGGGACTCACGGTTGAATCCAGAATGGTCGAAAACCTAGGGAACCGGTCTGACCAATCTGAAAACCGGACAAAAACAGAGTGAACGGGGCTGCACTAGTTCAAACCGAACCGGGCCGGTTTAACCACTGGCTGGTTGAAAGAGTCAACAAAAGGATGATGCGGCAATTGGACTTTGACCAGATCTGGTTCTGGTCAAACGGGTCGGTCCAAATGGGTCGGGTCGGACGGGTTACTGGGTCGGATCGGGTTTCTCCGGTCGTCTTCTCCGGCGAGCTGGTGGCGGAGCGGCGGCGGCGATGGTGGACAGAGAAACTTTGACTGGACTTTTGGAGGCCTTCTGGTGGTAAAAACATTCCGAAAAATATATATTCGGAATCCTCGGAACGAGATATTTCTAATGGTATACTCAGAGCACAATTTTGGGACAAAACATTTTTTGACTGAAAATTTTACGAAACTTTAAAAGATTGGCCTGAAAGATTAACCAAGCTCTTGATACCACTTGTTAGTATTGGAAAAGTCTTCTATTCATAACCGGAATAAAATTACAGTAGGAGGAGCAACTCTCACACTCAACTATTACAAAAAAACCAATTTTTAAACCGAATACATATATCTCACTCAAGTGTTTTCCTTACTGTTTTTCTCTCTTGCTCTTGGTGATGCTACAAATGATAGAAGGCTTCCCTATTTATAGGGATGAAATGAACCTATTGATGTCATTTGTGACTCAAGCAAGCACTTGATAATTTACCAAATACAAGGAAAATGTTTTCTTCCTTAAAACAAGGAATATGTTTTCTTCCTCAAAATAAGGGAAATGTTTTCTTCCTTAAAATGAGGGAGATGTTTCCTTCCTCAAATTATGGGATGGACCCAACAATTCTATATCTTGCCAAAAACAAGATATTTCCCGTCATCACCTCTAATACCCGTCCCTTCTTTCCAGAGTTAAATCGACCTCAACCATGACTTTAGCAAAATTAGACCGAGACCTGACATCCGTGGCTTTATCGATCCTCAACAGAGTGCCAATGGGAGAGGTACTACGTAAGAGGGCATCCCAGTTGAAATAACGCCATTTAAGGCCAGGTAATATGATCCAAATTGGGGCTAATGAGGTTTCTTCTTCCGGATTGAAATCATTCATCCTTGTAACAATACGCATAAGATTTCCCGAAACAGATTTTCCTCCTAAAATAGATGTTATGGTAAGTCGTCCTCGACAGTGAATTCTATAAAACATATGTTTCAGGTTATAAAGCCCTATCGTGACAGTACCAATCGTAGGAAATCTAGCTGCGAAATTCCTTCTGATATCTTCTAAAGCATGTTTACCATGACAAAACTTACCAACTAGGGTTATTTTGCATTCTTTTGCGAGTTCGGCTTCCTTGTAAGGTGAAGAACACTGCTAATTTGGTCTTATACAACTCTGGTGGTCTGAAATTGAGCTTCGATTTGACCTTATTGGTGATAACCTTCGTTGCAAATGAGTTATTTGGATCAATAGATGAGCTCACACAAACTGGAGGGTCTGAATGGAGTTCACCGGTGGTCCTTGCCGGAACTCCGTGAGGTGGCACGTTCATCTTGGGCGAAAATTGTTAGACAGAGTTTGGGACGCGTGTATTAACCAATAACAGTTTTTTTTTTTGTAACTTTTATGAATAATTTTGGACCTGTTTGAAGTCGAATGCAAGATTTGCATCAATTCTCTCTTCCAGTCATGGGATTCATTGTTAATCAGCTACTTCCACCATCAAGCTAGGGTCGCATAGCAAATGTAATATTGCATTCACACCATTTTTGGACTATGGAATAATAAGTCAGCTTCTCACAGTTGATGTGAACTATATTCTCGTTCCCCCTTCCCATGCCAAACACATAGGTTTTTTTTTTTTAACTCCTCATGGCTCTAAAGTTAAATTGATATATATCCCATCCCTCCCTCCAAGCATTGCATGCTGTCAACTTCCTCTACACCGACATTCGTCCAAGATTCCATATCTACTATAGTCTACTCATTTTCATCATTTTTTTTTTTTTTTTTTTTTTCTGTTATTCTGCCAATTTCAATTTTCGACTTTCTTTTGTCATAACACATATATTTGTTTATTTCAGAAGTATCACATTTGTAAAAGAAAGAGGAAATACAAGCATGTTTCGATTTTTTTAATAAAAAGATCAATGTTTTTAGTTATGATCATGTAAGCCCATATGATCCCGTCATTTGTTAATTGTTACTGCAGGTTCCAAGCAAGAAACATGTCACTGTTTGGACAAATTTATACATACAATTACATTTTTTTTTTCTTTCTAATTTTACAGTTGCCAGTGTATCCCTAGCAATAATATACATAGGTTCGCCTATGCAAACCTTAACGTATGAATTTCATTAGAGAATGTGATTCCGAATTGCCCTTCTTTTGGGGTGGTCTTTAAATTTTGCCCCTCATATTTGAAATCTTTAAAATTTGCCCTTCGGCTAAAACTCATGGGTTCCAGGTTCGAACCCCCACTCAGTCAAAAATTTAAAAAAACTTCGCAAGGCAGAGTTTAAATTTCGCTATGCCCCCACCGGCATACACTTGTTAAGGAATTACTAAAGTTATGCCGGACCCGGTATACTTATGCCTTATGGGCAGACTTGGCATAAGTATGCCGGATCCGGCATAACTTTGGTAATTCCTTTCCAAGTTTATGCCGGATCCGACATACTTATGGGCAAACTTTTAGTTAAGCCTTAACTAAAAGTCTTTTCCTAGTTGTGCCCTATGGGGCAAACTTTTAGTTAAGGCATAACTAAAAGTATGCCCCATAAGGCATAACCTTTCCTTAAGACATAGATTTTGTTCAATTATTCAGATTGCTTTCACTTATATGGTGCGTTGGCAAAGAATTTGGCACTTTGCTTTGTTCCAGAATCTTTTGTGTGTGTAAATCTCCCTCCCTTAAAATATCTTACCAACCATATTCTTGAACGAGAAGTAAGTACAGAGATAAACCTAATGCGAATATATCTTCGTCAAATAAGAAGACAATATAACATAATGATCCATGCGAAATATTTCTTTTTCAAAAGTTACTTTAAATACACATTGAACTTCAAGTATACTGTGTTAGCTCGGTGCTGGAGTTTTCAATGCTTATTGTGCTGTTTGAAAACATTGCCAAAGTTATGCCGGACCCGGCATAAACTTGTTAAGGAATTACCAAAGTTATGCCGGACCCGGCATACTTATGCCAAGTCTGCCCATAAGGCAGAGTATGCCGGGTCCGGCATAACTTTGGTAATTCCTTAACAAATATATGCCGGGTCCGGCATACACGCGACCCAAATCTTGGCTTGCAATTTTTTTTTAATTATGCTTGAGCGGGGGTTCGAACCCAGAACCTCATGATTTTTGCATGAACGCTCAGGGTTGCAACGCAAAGGGAAAAAATTAAAGACCAGCAATATGAGGGGCATAATTTAAAGACCACAAATATGAGGGGCAAAATTTAAAGACCACTCCAAACGAAGGGCAATCCGCGCAAAAAAATGATTCTATTTTGTAACTGACGATGAGATATTAAATAGAAAACATATTTCACAAATGCCTCTGAAATGTCTCGATCAGAGGCTCCTTTTATTTGCTATGTATACTTGTCCCTTATGAAAGTTACTATTTACTAAAGCCAAACATCATAAATCTAAGGCTATCTACTACAAGAGAACAAATGATTAGCTACGGAATTTGTCGGTAATCCCCGCTAATACGAATTAATCCGTCGTTAAAGAGCTCCAAGCTAATTGAATTTTCTTATAATCCTTCGCTAATCCGTAGCTAAATGGGATTAGCATTGAATTTTTGCTCTTTAGCTACGAAATTTTGTCCGTCGCTAATTTTTTGTTTTCTAGTAGTCATGGAAATACGTAACAAAGAAGAGCAAGATTCAACATTATATATATCAGTCATCAATTATTCCTTATTCTCAAACTAGCTGGTATAACACAAGATTAATACATGTTCGAAAGCAAAGGCGGTTGCCAAATTGCAGTACGACCATTTTATTTAGAAATATGTAAATACAACTATTAGTAATGACGGGTTATGAAATACCACATACACATAGATGATAGTGTTTAGACCTTGTACGACGTATTTCTATTACCATTTGTGAACTTTTTTTGTTAGAATTTCTAACAACTAGGAGTGGGTACTACTCCACATGCTTCAATAACTCTCTTCGCATTAGGATTCTTCATGTACTCACAAATGCAAGGATCCTTCTCGCTCAACGTATCGCAACATGTCCTAGAGGGTGGTATTACTAACTCCGAGATATCATGCCAACACGGGCTCAGTTCCTTGTAATTGCACGTTTCTGCATCTGTCACCAGCAATTCACCAAATAAAAGGACCAGTATCCCAACCAAAAATATTGCAACAAAAGAACTACCCTTCACCATATTGAAAAGTTTTGAAGAATTTTGAGTGATGGTAAATGGAGTCTATTGAAAGAGAGAGAAGTGAAGGTAGGGAGTTAGTGAATGATGGTGTCTCAATTTATTGGGGAATGTTGAACAAACTTGGACAATCCACGCCGTCGAAATGAAACAAAAGGGGCCACATTGTTAAGTTTTGATAAATGGCCTATATTGTTAGTGACACCGTACTAAAGTTTTTCCTATTAGAGATGGTGTTTTTGACCATAAGTTGGGTCAGTAGGGGGTTGGAGGGGGGGGGGGGGGGGCTAAGCAATAGATCAATAGCTTGTTTGGTCTGGAAGTTAAAACTATTTTTCTAAAAAAATATATATATAGTGATTTGAGTAGTAGCCGAAACCGACTTTAAAAGCCAAAAAAGTAAGTTTTGTTTTTCCCCATAAGCATTTTGAAACATTACCCTAGCACAAATTGTTGCTTCAATATTGACAAAGGTGTTTTTTAAATTACTGGCAAAACACAAACTTCTACTCTTTAAATACTCCTCCCGTTTCAATTTATGTGAATTTATTTTTTTATTGGTTCGTCCAAAAAGAATGATCTCTTTCTATATTTGGAAATAATTTATCTTTATGCAATGATTTATAGCCACATAAAATTTATGTGACTCATTTAATACCAAAAATTTAAAAGTCTTTTTTTTAAAAAAATTTCATATTCAATCAAATAAATTCACATAAATTGAAATGGAGAAAGTATGTTTTCCCAAAAAACACTTCTAACAAAAGGCACTTTTCAGAATAATCAAATTTTTGAAAGGTCGGCCAAATAAGCCTCCACCGAAAAGGAGAAGTACTTTCATGCTTTTATAAGATCGAAACATTTTTTTTTTGGTTAAAACGATGTATATTATTATATATTAAGGAGGATTGTACGTAATGGTTACATTGTCACTATCATTGATAGTGTTGATACTGGTGTTTCCAACAGTAGCCAAACTATTACATATAGAGAGTGAAACCAGCTTAGTAGTTATTTTGCCATCCTTGTCTGCTTGGGCCTTTGATGCTGCAAATTCCGGTGGTGCTAACAAAACAGTGGAGTGGTTTTGTAGTGTGAATCCTTTCTTTGCCAAGCAGTCAGCCATTTTGTTTGCTTCCCGGAAGATGTGTCGTACCACTGGATTCGCCAACTTCTTTAATAGTGACCTGCAAGATTCTACTAAAGATGCATAAGCTAGTGTAGGATGAGTTAAGAGATGTATTACCTCGGTTGAGTCAACCTCAATCTGGATTGGGAGCAGCTGCTTTGAATATGCTAGCTGCAATCCTTGTAAGAGGGCTGTGAGTTCTGAGTATGTGTAGTTTAAGGAGTATATTCTCCTGGTGAATCCCATAATCCTTTCTCCAGCCTCATTTCTAACGACTCCGCCAATGCCTCCAGCATTGTTCTTTTACATGTATGCTCCATCCATATTTAACTTGAAGTGGCCATTGGGTGGTGGAATCCACTTAATATGAATTTCCTATTCAGCAGAAGAGCTTTTCAGCAGAAGAGGACTTATGATGAGAATTAGTATACTTATATTCAACTGCACGCATTTTGACAGTGTTGATGGTCAAAAAGTTCTTTTGGTTGTTGAAAACATTGTGATTGCGATTTAACCATATATGCCAAAGCACAAAAGGTAAAACTCAGTCCACTCAAGATGGTGAATTTGAATAGGAACATTAATGTCTTTGAGAAGTTGCATCCAGTGTTGTTGGTGGATTGGAAGGGAATGAAGATTAAGCCCCATGTCAGACCAAAATTTTACAGCAATATAACATTCTAAAAAAACATGGTGGATTGTTTCTTCGTGATGATTACACACTGGGCAAATAGGATCAATATTAATCCCAATATGATGGAGGTATGACTTAGTGGGGAGTCTATTGTATTAGCAACTCATGCTACAAAATTCAGTTCGATCCCCGGCTGATTCATTATTTTATAATTGTGTAATTTAAAAAATCAACAAACTGATCAGTCGGTCTTTTCATTTTTTGCCTATCCAATTAGCCAATTGAGTCGGTTGATTTTTTTTTATACCAACCAACCTTCTCTTGACTACCCTTTTGGTTGGTCTTGGTCAATAATTCTTTAAAATCGATCATGCTCGACAGAATTTCTCGCTCGGCAATGGCCCTACTTTTACTTTTTAGTAGTGCACTTGCTAGAAATTTTTCTCTTTCTTCTTTTTCCTTTTTGAAAAAACTTGAAGACCTCCTCCTCCTCCATCTCCTTCTTCCGCTTCTTCTTTAAAAGAAATTTTGAAAAAGAATGACAACCCAAATGAAAAAATTGAACACGGTCAGAATATTTTAAAACAAAAAAGAACGAATTTGAACTAGTGCAGAACCAAAATTGATGTATCGATCCTATTAATGGTGGTAGATATGAAGAGCTTAGTGTATTAATCGTCATCATGCTAATAGATGAAAATTTCGAGAAATTTTATTCACTGAACAACACATGCAATTCTTATTTGTATACA
The DNA here is from genome assembly GCF_019175385.1 of Lycium barbarum. Lineage (NCBI taxonomy): Eukaryota > Viridiplantae > Streptophyta > Magnoliopsida > Solanales > Solanaceae > Lycium > Lycium barbarum. The sequence continues at coordinate 108,956,480 of NC_083347.1, read as the reverse complement.
GCAAAAATTGAAGCAAAACGTTATTGTTTCGAAGTTTGCGACCGAAGTAGGACCAATATCCTCCATAAAAGGAGCGAGCCATAACAAATGAGAAGCTATCCGACTCAACTCCAACATAATGACTCTGATATAGCTAGCCCTTTTAGGTACTTGAATATTGCCTAATTGTTCGGGGCCATTTATGGTTATTGCTTCTGTGAACAAGTACAATCAGCATCAGAATTTGGTCGAGATAACCGAGGCTAGCGAGATTGGTGGCTTTGTTTGAAGAAATACCGATGATTGAAGGTATGGATGAGAGCGTCAAAGACTCTGAGCTCCAAGGGAAATAGTTCATCATAACCTCTGTGGATCCGTTACGAGATAGGGTCGAATAAGCGTTTTTCCCACCACCTTTGACGCTGACACCCGTGAATCCCTGACATCCGTACGGGCATCATCTTATCCATTTTAGGGTTTTCTAGAAAGGGTCTTTTTTGGGAATGTTAGAAAAAACCCATTTACTTTTGTCTATGAATAGGGGTGAACCCTCCTCATTTTAAGATTAGCTTCTAGAGAGAGAAAAAATCATAAAATCTTAGTGATAATATATTCAAATTGGCTCGGTCTCACTCTAATTCATCAGAACCTGACCAATTCTACAAGAACATTTATTCTTTGTTTGGATTTACTTAACCATACTTTGTTTATTATTCAATATTATATTATATCAAGAATTAATCATACCACATATCCTCTTAACCACATACTAATTTAATTGTTACTATTTTTAAGGAAAACACTTAGCTATATGTAAGGATAAAGGACTAGCTGCTGCTATGGGTGGGCATGGTATGGTATATACCGATTACCATATCGAAACTGAAATATTTTATACTGTAGTTTCGGTATTATGGTATTTGGTACGGTATTTGGTATGCATTTTAAAAAGATTTGGTATTCGGTATTTATAAAGAAAATACCGAAATACCAAATACCATACCGAAGTATATAGTTACATATATAATTCATATATCTTACTATTATAATACTAACAAATATATAAACTTTTAATACTCTATCTTGATTTTTTTTTTGTGTTGTAATTGATTTACAAAAGGGATTGCTTGTACTTTTTTTTTAATATTTTTACATGTGTAAGGTGTTCTTAATTTATAATTGAGACGTTTCTTGAATAGCCGAAGTCATAATTCTCTACGATATTAGTATATATAAGTTGAAGTCGAACAAACTATGGTATCGATTTATCGTACCGCAAAATATCGAAACAGAACTTCAAAATACTGACTCATACAGAATTAATTTGGTATGGTAATGGTATAGTATATTTAGAAACCGAAAACCACAATTACCGTACCGAAGTTTTAAATATTGTATCATGCCCACCCCTATCTGCTACTATTCCACAAATTTGCCACCTTTAACTGTAGCTATATGTCATAAACAATAACCCTTTTTGGGTAGATATAGATGGTTAGGCACCCGTACGCTCTATTGTGAAGGGCTAACAATTGACTTAAGGAGGATTACTTTGGAGAGTATCATTTTTTGTTTGACTAATCAATTTGACAAGTATATTTACAAATAAGAGCAACAATACGTTTGGTTAATGTTCCAAATTAAGTGCTTCTAGAGAAACCTACTTTTTTCAACTCTGAAAAAACAGCTTCTACTAAAATGCTAAAACTCAAAAATACTTAGTTTTTTACTAATACTTTGGCCAAACAACAAATACCTCAATTTTCTATAATAAACATTTTTCTGGAGAAAATACACTTCTAATCTCGAAAAAATTTGGTCAAACAAGCCATCAGTCTTTGCTCAGTGAGCCCCCACTAACTCAATATTTATGGCCAGAAATACTATCTCTAGTTGGACCAAGCTATATATACCATCTTAATCAGCTTTATTTCGAGTTCACAATTGTAGGCCATTTTTAAAAATTCAACAATGTGACCCTTTTAGTTTCCTTCCCACATCAATGGATTGTCCAAATTTATTCAACTTTCCACTATATATTGAGACAGTACCATCATTCATTAGCTCTCTCCACCTTTACTTTGCTTCCCTCTCTTTCTCTATAATATTTACTATTGCTCAAAATTCTCCAAAATTATGGATATGGCGAAGAGTAGTTCTTTTGTTGCAATATTTTTGGTTGGCACACTAGTCCTTTTTCTTGGTGAATTGCATGTGACAGCGGAAGTAACATGTGATGCTCCGATGGAGTTGAGCCCTTGTGCCATGGCGATCGAGTCAGGGTGGTCCTCTTCGACATGTTGCGCTAAGTTGAAAGAGCAAGAGCCTTGCCTTTGTGAGTACATGAAGAATCCTAACTTCGGCTCATATGTTAACTCTCCTGTTGCCGAGAGGGTAGTTAAATCCTGTGGAGTAACTATTCCTAGTTGTACTTAGGATTCTAACCAAAAAAGTTATTCACAGATGATGATAGAAATATGTACGTCTATATGTCTGTGTATTACGTAAACAGATGTTACTGATAGTATTTACATATTCCTGAATCCATCATGGAATTAAGCCTTTATTAGCACTTCATATATATGCCTAAATAAATTGGTTGTACTGTTATTGTACTAACCACTTTTCTTTTCGTACTTGGATGAATCTTGTGTTAATACAATTATTTGAGAACAAGAAGTAAACGATTAATATATTATATATTGAATCTTGCTAAATGGACCTTGGCCTAATTCAATCCCAAAAAATAGCTCAAAGGGTGATGATTGTCCCGGCCATATAAAAAATCCAAATAATCCATCCATCTACGATGTTGAATTCCATAACCCTCCCCCTCCCTTCCCCGCACGCCCAGACACTATCTGAAAACTGAAGCGTGAACAATCTGTCCTAGGGGCTCAACATCGGGGGCCTTGCTCTAGTACCATGTTAAATGGACTTGCATAAATTCTGAAAAATCACAATTTCAGGGTAGTCATTCTACGTGATGTTGTATGAATAAATCATCTTCCTTTGATTCGCTCCTCCTGGAAACTGGCCATCCCCTACCGATGTTTCCCATGTATTACGAGATCTAGGATTTTATGTAGTTATGTTAGTGTGGCTCAAATTATTAGAACTTATCATAATTGTAATTAATTCTAAAAAAAAAAAATGTTTACTAAATGGCTATAATTAAAATAATCAACTAATAAGTTCAATTATGGCCTAATTGAAAATCAATTTCCTAATTGAGGTCATTATTGTAAAATTAGCCTTTTTAGTTATTATTTAGCTTAATAGTGACCTTGCACAAAAGGGCCAAAATCACAGTGGTCTAGGTTAATCAAGGTCGCTCTTGCAAAAGTCACTTTAAGAGGGCTAAATTGGACCAAGAAGTCTACAATTGAAGTAGCCTAGTCTCAAAATTAATGCCAACTAAGGCCATTGTCTGCAAGATCAGTCTTAGTTGTTTAATCAACCTCGTGTTACTGTTTAATCAACCTCGTGTTAATCATAATTAAGGGTCTAAATAGATTAGTCTCTGCTTAATTATGGTTATTTATTTAAACGAGTGTCAAAACCGTACGCATGTATACACATATACGCAGATATACACATGATATACATGTATATCATGTGTATATAGGTATATACATAAAACAACCCCTCTCCCTCCCCCTCACTTGAATTGAGGACCGAGTCCAGCCCAAAAGGGACTGAGCTGGCCCAGTTCAAAAATAAGAAGGAGGGTATACCCTCCCTCCCCCCCCCCCCCCCCCCCCTTCATTTCATTTCAAACGCATTTTTATCTTTATTCTTTCCCTTTCCTCACAGCAAACCCTAGCACCGCACTAAAATATTTCTCTCTCCTCGTCTTTTTAACGCCTAAAATGGCAATGTACAAAATACCATCGCCTTGATGGTAGTGGATGTTTTACTGTTTGGAGTAAAGTTTTGCACTCGTTTCTGCCAAAGTGCTACCAAACGAGGCTCTTTTCTTGTTGCTTTTCTCTGTAATTTCAACGGGCATGGCTGAGAATCCTTAATGAATTTTGTTCTATTCGATTTTGAACATTCAAATTCTATTGGTTCTTGAAGAACCTTTTGGATTGATCTCTGTCGGGTCTAAATCTGACCTTTGATGTGTTATTTGACTCAATCTCTACCCTACAATACTTGAAGGTGAGGAAGAAATCCCAAATTGTGTATTTGCCCCACATCGATTGAAATTAGGGTTTGCTTGTATTTGGGATTCTATAAATAGGAGCCCCATTTTTCATATTCAACACACCTTCACACCTTGAGACTCGTAATATGATATTTTTCACTTAGAAAGCTAAAAAACTTGAAATACCTAGGGTTTCTATACTTGAGACCTTTAATTTTTCTCAGTTAAGTTTAAATTTTAAAAAGTTTGTGTGTGTGTGTGTGTGGTTTATTGCTTGTAAACTGAGTTTTGGTGGGCAAATAAGCTTTTCCAAGTCCAATCTCTTCCAGGCTGCACCTTCAAAAGGTAATTCCCCTTTCCCTTTTATTTTTGCATTTACGCATTTAATTTATAGTAATTAGTTGTCTTGTTGTTTTGTTTAGCTCATCATGTTTAGTTTATAATGCTTAGTTTCCTGTTTGTATGGTGTATCATGTCTATGGTGATTAATTTTCCTGTTTTATTCAGCTTATGATGTTTAGTCCATGGAAGTTAGTTCCCTATTCTTGTTTAGCTTATCATGTTTAGGTTATGGTGGTTGGTTTCCTGTTTTGTTTAAGTTTATTATGTACAATTTGTGGTAATTAATTCCCTGTTTTTTCAGTTTATTATGATGAGTTTCTGATAGCTACCTTCCTGTTTTGGTTTAGTTCAACATGCGTTAGCCTGGTTGTACTATTTGTTGTTCAATAGATCTAAAGGATTTAGTTTGTTTGGCTTGAGTGGTTGACATTAATCTCTATGTACTCTCATGCCTAATCAAAATGTAAATGGCCTATAGGGCTTGTTAGAAAGTTGTATCATATAATGTTGATTGAGTGAACTTAAGGCCATGACCTAAGTTTGAACAGCCTGAGGTTATTATTTTGACTCTAATATGTTGGGTGGGTCACTAAAATGTTATTGTTAAACTGTAATGGGTACTTATACATCTAGATCCTTTCATATATGATTCCACTTAGACAAGCCCATAGGCTTTGTATGCAAATTGGTTGATGAAGCATGTAAATGAGGAGATCTGTGATATGTAATCATCATGTGACCTGTTTTCCTACTCCTCGGCCCATGTTGACTTAACTGAGTATCTTATAATAAACCAACATGGAATCTGTACTTACATTATTTGGTTTTGAGTTCACATGGCTGCTTGTGTGATGTGTTGTCAAGGTTTTTTGACTTGGATTGAACATGTGAAGGGAAGTTATTGTCTAAAACTACATGAAACTAGGCTGTTTGGTTAAGAACTGCCTCTTCATTAGGCTAACTTGATGAGACATGATTCTGAGTTTCTTTAAAGGGAAATAGCATGATATTTTACTTTGAGCCAAGCCTAGAATTGAAGTATGTGGAAATCTTTACTTTGGTAAGGCAAATGACCTTGAGAGTTATAGTTGTGATGTATCTCCTTCCTCCATTATAATCTTAAGCCTTCTGAAGTGTGTGATTAGCTATCTTAACTGAAACTCTTTCACTGCCTTTACTTAAAGCATGTCCCTATGTTCATAACTTGAATCTGCATTTGTACTTATTGTTGTGTAATTGTAAATTAAAGAAATCATGTACTGTCTTTGCAAACTCTGTAAAATTGCGAGACATCTTAATGAACCCACTGGTTATGTGTTTAATGTCCCATGTTTCTTATGTTATTACTGCCCTTTGTATAGCTATGTTTGGATGTCGCTTTACATACATTATTCAAGGCTGTCTTGATTGTATATGTGAGTGTATATGGCAAGTATACTTTAGTTAGTACATTAGTAGGGAGGTTAGGTCATTATGGATCAAGCTTAAGCCCTCCCCGGTGTCTGCCATGCCTGGAGTTCAAAGAAGCCCCTTGGATCTTGTGCGGCATCGGGAAGACGGGGGTAAAAGCTTTCCAATATTGACCCTATAAACATCCTTATAAATGTGTATACTTAAGTATACCAAAGCATACATGGCATGTATATGATTCATTATATGTCTTGGGTTTTGAATGCTAAATTTGTTGACTGCTGGGCCTTCGCCCATTCTGCTTAAAATTGAGTTATTTGCTTATATATTCTTGTGAGTGTGTATACATGATATTAATTTTTATCCCTTTCATTTGGAAACCTCCCCTTTGCATTTCTGGGTCAACCCTTCTCAATTACAGGGATTCAGCCGATGTCCAATCCCATTTCTGGCCAAGGCAGTACGTGAAATGAAAGGGAAGCAAATATTATTAAAGGCCCAACCATGGATAAAAATGATGAAGGCCCAGCTATGGGCGAAAATAGCACTAATGGGGCGAGTAGCCCATTATTTAAAAAATAATTTTTTCTTTCCTCTACTTGATTCATTTGTTGTATGGTTTGTAAAACTTAGACCTTATTAATTCACATATTGACTGGTGGATGTTTTGGGCCAAAAGACATAAGTTATGCCTTAAATGTACAGTGGTTTGGACCAGGAAGTCCGTCTGAGTAATTGATCTAAACTGTGACATTTTTGTGAACTGGGCTGATTGGACCAAAAACTTGGACATGTTGGACCCAAAAAACATATATTGGACCGAAAGAGATTCATTTGGACCTGTTGGGGGTTTGATGGACTTTGGGTTTAGAATACGATACTAATTGTGGGCTTCACTTTGAAATTTGGACCAAATAATAAAAAGACCTGTGTTTTTTTATATATATACATATATATGTAGAAAAAGGGAATATATCCCATATTTTGTATATATAGTATGATAAAAAACCGTAAGTACTAAACACATTTCATTAAGACTAGAATAGCAGCGACTCTACTCAAGAGCGATTCCGAGTGTATCTTAGTCTGGAAACGAAGTGAGTTGAATACTTACGTGGATTTTCTAAACCAAAACCCCCCTATTTTTAAGAGGACTTTTTGCTGAAATTTTCTAAAGTGTATGACGATATAAACATAAAGATGCTATTTTTGCGGAAAATCTAACACATAAGCAAATAAGTAAACCTCACAGTGAAGCTCGTAGGTCAACCGTATTCTACGGATCCTTAATACCAGGACCCTTACCTCGAACTCTGGTCCAAAAGATTTTTTTCTCGGTCTGAAAAACTCTTTAAACCTGATTTTTCTATTTTTCCTTTTGAATAAATTAGATGGCGACTCTAAAAAATTAAATATCCAATTTAGAGCACCAATAACCTCGGACTACTTTTATGCCTTAAACCCGCGTAAAATCGAACCGTAACAGATGGTAAATCTACTGGGGAAATGCTTAGGTTCTAAGAATAAGGGTTTCACTATAATGAGGTTTATTTACAATTATTTTCTTATGTGTTACTTTCTGCAATTTAAATTAGCATGCGTCATGTCATCATTCTGCCACCTTTGGCAAAGAGCATGGTTACAAAGGGGACACGCGGATCTGCGGTCCAGGCTTCACTAAAAAAATCGAAACACCTTTCTTTCTGGGCTAGTTGGAAGTTAGTTGGTCTGCCTCACCCAACGGCGAAAAACGGTCTACCTCGAATAGTCCATTTGGGTCCCAAGTCAATTTGATAACCCACTCTTGCATATGCCTGTGATAAAGTGAGAACAAATCCAAATCAGAAGTAGACTGGGTGGTTTGGATATCTTAGACGTATCCAAACCCGATAGGAAGACTATCCCGTGTCAAGTACTATTTTTAACATGAAAGCACTTCATCTCATATTATGTGGAAATTTGAAATGTGCCTAAAGCTTAAAGCTTGGTGGGAATGGTTAGGCGATGCTGACCGACGAACCGTTAACTACACCTTGGGTCATTTGCCTTCTCTTATGACTATGAAAGGTTGCCCGGAGCCTATAGAAGTGTTAGCCGGTATTGGGATGACAAGGAAATGTTGTTCCGGTTTGGTAACATTGAAATGACCCCAACTCTAGAAGAAATCAGAGATGTTACAGATAGTAATAGAACCTGTCTAAGAAGGTAACACAAGCTGGATCATAATCTATTGTTTCCCCAAAGGCCATCCATTTGCCAAATCCTTAAATATTTGTCTTTGACCGAGGCACCTTGGGCACATGGACCTACTATAACTCTCAAAGACCTACACCAGAGGTTCGGGGACGTCATTGCATATACCGGGTATCCGGATGAGTTCAAAAGTCGAAAAGAATAGGAGGCGGCCGGGCCTTTCACTTTCTCCATCCTTGCTGGGTATTATGGTGTTTCCAGAAGACGAATCATTGGCTATAGATACCCGAGTGATTTATTTAGCTCAAGCTATCTTCTATGGTGTAATCAAGGATCAGGAAACTAAGTATTTTGATCTAGCACCTATCATCTTGGCAGACATCTTTCGAGCCTTAGACAAATGCTAAAATCATTATCGGTATTTCCAAGGGTCTAATATATTGCTACAATGGTGGATTATCAAACACCTCAACATGGCAAAAGAAGTTGAAGGATTAAGTCAACAAAACAGGGTGGACCGCCTCATAAAATATTGTCCGAACCTTGGGTATATGCCTAGAAATGCTTGGGCCAGTTTCTTCACTAATTTGACTGAAGAACGGATTCAATGGATGTTCCAAGACTTCCCATCTTAAACCATGGTAAATCAAGGCAAGCATTTTCTATTTGTGTTGCTAGTTGGGATCCGAGGAATCCGCCCCTACTATCCGCTCTGGGTTTTGAGGTAATTTGGGAGAAAACAGGTGGTACCTCAAGTGGGAAACTTTGAGTAGTTCATCATCGAGCATGTAGGACACAGAATCGGGAATGCTGGGGTGATCTTCAGAGAATGGAATGACCGTAAGAGTTGGGGATTAAACACTTTAGCGTCAGACAGATTTAAAGCAGGGTGTGGCCCCGGTTAATATGAGTTGTTTCAAAGCCATTTGACCCATACACTCACCCCAAAATCTACACTCCACCAGGCTATCCGAAAGAAGGATCGCCTGAAAGAGTATCAAGAAAGAAAGGATGAACGTCTGGCTAAAATTATAGAAAAAACAGATACTATGATTGTTAGGATGGATCTTCTTCAGATGCGCCTTCACATTCAAACCACCCTTCTAAGGGTTGCGATGGAGACCGATCAGGCCTCAGCATCGACCACCGGAGGATAGTTTTGCTAGTTTATTTATTGTAATGTTTTTACTTTGTCTTTTGTACCCTGCAGGGATAAATCTTATTAAATATTATTATGATTTTGGGGGCAATGGTTTAATTTCAAATGGCTCATTTCCTGTTTCAAATTCTAGAGCGCCTTGATTTCAAAAGGTTTAAGAGCACGAATAGTATAACTTTATAAACTGCCTGCGTGACTACTTGCTTCATATTCCCTATTTAAATGCTCAAAATTGATCTCAAGTACCGCCCATTACCACAATGAAAAAAAATGTATACAAAATACCCTACTACCTTTTTAGAATCTGAAGATGAACTTAGAAGTAACAGAGATCGAAACTTTAAGAAGAAAAGCGACATCACTCTGTTACAAGATCCAAGATTTAGAGGAACAAATCAGGGCCGTCAAAGCCAAAGTAAGGGAAACCGACGAACTACTGAACTCAGTCCCAAAGCCACTGGCAGAACCTGAAGTACCGGCCGAGCCAGAGGAACCAGTGGAGCCAAGTGAGGCCCAAACAGACAACACTGAGGATAAAGATACATGGCCCGAGTACATCCCAATTGAAGAAGAATTTCAAGAAGGAGAAGAGGAAGGGGAGTCAGATCCTCAAGAACTAACCTAGCCCTCAGGAGAGGCCAGCTCCGCTCTATAGATCAGCCTACAAAACGAAGAGGTTTCAGTTCCACACTTGAGTCCACCCAGAATGCCCGAGGAACGAGTAGAGCATGTCCAGCCTACTTCACCTAAATGGTGGGCCATAGTGTTTAAGGAAATGCGCTGCCCCAAACGCATCTCATCTAGACACGTGACAAGCAAGGACGTAATACTTAAGCTCCAAAGTCGAGGCATTATTTATATTAATATTAACAAGTTGCCATCGTGTGCCCCCATTTTTGCATACAAAAGATGTCCTTTCCACCGGAATCAACTCGAGCACACTATCAATGAGTGCTTAGCTTTCATGAAAAGGCTCATCAGGATGATTGGTGAAAAGAGCATCACCAAACTCTGGGGCCCACAGACACCCTTGGTTCACAACAACATATCTCCAATACAGGGGATAACTCTGAATACTGAGATCTGGGTTATACGTTCACTGTGTTCAAAGATTCATGCATCAGTATCTTTGAGAAATTGGTTAAGACATGAACAATTACCCCCATCAATGCTAGAAGGACGCAAGCTCAGGGGGAAAGTCTCTACAAGATATGCCTGTATTACTCTGGGGTTTTAGGCCACAACATCGAGAAATGCGACACATTCAAATTTGAGTTGGAAAGTCTGGTTCACAAAAGGGTCATTTGGTTGGTGCTCCCTCCCCATTACAACGCTTAAGGCCCTGAGGCCGAGAGAGGTGGAAAAGGGACAACCACCTGAGTTTTGACCTCAAGAGAAGGGTCACCTTTTGGGTAGAATAGGGGATCCCATTTTTTGTATACTTAAGTAGATATGTGCCTCCACCACCCCCCCTCCCTCCAATTTATTTGTAAAAGGAACTGCGCCGACTTGATGTTCAGGGGGATATGCAGGAAGCCCTACTGGGCCTGGTCATGGGTAGATTTAGGTTTTCCAAATATAAACCTGAACTACGAATGGGCCTGACTTTCCCTTTGTGGGATACATAGGTAATCTTATTTAAAGATTCGGTATATTATTAATATTATGCCCCCACTATGCAAAGCCCAAATGCCCAAAAGCTCAGTATAAGAGATCAAAATGAGCATTTAAATCAAACATATGGTCCCTTATGTGCTAGATGTTTAAATTTCTTTCCTCTATGTGATATTCTGTTTTATCTATATTGTCTAGCGAACTGATTTCTCTGCCTTTGAATTATTCTTATCCTATAGAAAGAGAAGTTGATCCGCGTTCACACTGGCATACTTCACGAGGTCTAAGGCAGCAATAGCATCCCTATCTCAGCAAGACAAAGGCAAAGGGAAAATAACTGGTTCATCAGGGAAAGACATCACTCTAACCGATCTAGATCTTCGATGCTCAACACTACAAGTGACTCACGAAGTCTCACCAACTAAAGACATCATGAAGTTGATGTTAGAAAAAATCTCTAGGCTATAAGAGAAGGTGTCATGTAACAAGGCTGAGGCCGCATTCCGAGCAGCCACTAAGAAGGCTGAGGCCGTTGCTCGGGCAGCCGCTGAAAGAGGAAGACCTCCACCATTCTTTCCATCTCTGAGCTTGCCACTTTCTGACCATGTCCCCACTCAATCGATGGTGATGACCACCATCCCGTTCACTCCAATTCCTGAGGGCATATTGGTAGATCTTACCATACCCCAGGACCAGTAAACACTGCTCAAATACACAAAACCACGCATTCCGCTCCATCATTCCAGAATACCCATCCCGGCGTCACAAGTTTTCATGCAATCATATTATGATTATTTTCATGCCATGATACAAGATACACTCTGGCTAAATACAAGTCATGTTTTTCTGAAATTCATGGGCATCTTAGCCAAATATATGATGTTCATGTTTTTGGGAGTTGTACAGATTACCGAGAAAGTTCATACCTGAAACTACGTATGCCAACGTAGGATAAGTATTGCTCCGCCCAGTAGGACGATTCCTTCATACTTTCCACATTCAGGGACTTGGATCCATTCATGTCATGTTTATGTGTTGTACTCCGGCATGGTACAAGATAACTTAGTTGATCGGGTAGAGATCAGACTCTACGTGTCAACGTGGTGGTTTCATACCGATTACTTTAATGCTCTCCCAACTTAAAATGCTTTTACTAATGTTACTGTTTTACATGTTCATGTTCACGACCAGGTTTAAGTTCAAGTTTCACTTCTTACTATTCTATTTCATGTCCCATGTTATTTCATTCAGTTATTCTACATACCAGTACATTAAATATGCTGACATCCCTTTCTATTTCTAGGGGGCCTGCATTACACGATGCCGGTTCAGATTTACAGGACGATGCATCTGCTCATTAGGATCTACACGTGTCAGCTGATTGGTGAGCCCCATCTCCTTCGGGGTTTAGACATTATTTCCTTTTTATATTTATGAATTAAATGTATGGTGGAGGCCTTGTCCCAGCAAGTAAGTTTTCCAGATAAGACTCGTGATTAGAGATTTCATAGACTAGTCAGTATGGTATGTCAGACGTTCAATGTGTTTTAGCCAATTTTGGCTGAACTCATTTTATTTCCGCATTCATTATTATAATCAGGTATTTTGTTAAGTATTATGATCTCTCATACTTTCTTAAAACCCATCATGCTTATGTTATATTTTGCTCATGTATGCCTCATGATGATTCAGCAAGCCATGTGGTTCGCTCGGCCACATGTAGTAAGGCACCGAGTGTCGTGTTTCACCCAGGACATAGTTCGGGGCATGACACATTCAAATGGCCCTTTTGGAAAATAAGAAAATATGATGGCCCTCTCGGCGACAGGAAGTAGACGTGCACATGGCCCTTTTGGTAAAGAAAAATATATGATGGTCCTTTTGGTGATAGAAAATAAATGTGCAATAGCCCTCTCGGCGGTAGGAAATAAACGTGCAATAAACCTCTCGGCGACTGGAAGTAGATGTGCACATGGCCCTTTTGGTAAGAAAATATGATGGCCCTCTCGGCGGCAGGAAATAAACGTGCAATGGCCCTCTCGGTGACTGGAAGTAGACGTGCACATAGCCCTTTTGGCAAATAAGAAAATATGATGGCCCTCTCGGCAACTGGAAGTAAACGTGCAATGGCCCTCTCGACAAATACGAAAATATGACATATATAGCCCCTTCGGCTGGATTATCTTTCTTTCGTCCTTTATATTGGTTGTGAACCTCGTGGCCAGATGCGCCTTTCGCTCTGTTGCGGCCCTTTTGGTCAAAATGTTGGCCCTTGTGGCATTCTGATCCTGTTGTAGCCCTCATGGCTCAATATTTTCCCTTACCGCGTTTGGTCCTTTATGTCCTTCATTGCTCGATATTTGCACTTATGGCATTTAGTCCTTTGTAGCCCTCGTGGCTCGATATTTGTCCTTATGGAATTTGGTCTTTTATAGCCCTCATGGCTCAATATTTTCCCTTATGGCATTTAGTTCTTTATAATTCTTACAGCTAAATATTTGGCCTGATAGCATTCACGTTCTTTCTTAGCCCTTATGGCCTGATATTTCCTCTTATGTTTGGCCCAGTTATCTAAGAGTATGTGGATGTTTGGTTGTGGAAAATTATCCTTTGGACTGGTTCTTTTGAGGTCTCGATAGTCCACACAAATCCTTATCATTTCATCCTTCTTTGGCACAGGGACTATACTAGCCAGCCACGTGGTGTATGATGTCACCTCTATTACACCTGATTCGATCTGCTTCTCGACCTCTTCTATGATTCGAATACTAAGATCCGATTTGAACTGTACTAAGATCTGGTTTGAACTACCGGTTCTTTTATTTGACCGATGCAAAACCCCCATTTATGGGTAGCTTGTGGGATACTATGTTGTTACTTAATCCTATCATGTCAGTGTAGGACCACGCAAAGATGTCCACATATTCCTTCTGGAGGCTTATCAGATCCTCTGTCAGAGGTTTCTCCAGATGTGCACTTATCCTTGTTTCCTTGATGTTTTCTTTGTCACCCAAATTCAAAGTTTCTGTCTCGTCCATATTGGGTTTTTGCTTATTTTCCAATTGTTTTATCTCTTTCGTGAGGCCTTTGGGTAGCATTGTGATCTCATCGTACTCCCCGTACTCTTTTTCTTCCATACTCTCTGACTCATTCATTTTGCAACATGCCATGACATTTGGTATTGCTTTATTGTTCTTATTACGAAGAGCCAAAATCGGGGTAGAGGTCCAGTTGGACAATTATTCTCCTGGTTCTGCATCTCAGATGGTGGGCGCTTTAGCACAATCCTTCAGGATCACGACACACTTCTCTTCTTGAAATAGTATCCCTATCCCATCTACGGTCTCATCATCTTCGGTCATAGGCATTTGATGGGGAAATGACTTGTATAAATTGGGAATGGGTTAGCGGAGGTTCGCAACTTTTCTCATCCTTCCAGTAGGTATCTCCTCCTCCATTGGGACGTAGCCAAGTCCAAAGCGAAAGTTGTTTTGAGGAATGGGAATTGGCTCGATGATGCTATGTAGATCTCTTCCAATCCTTTTCCAGGTTAAAACCCATTTGATATCATAGTGGTGGCAATTATTTTGTATATCGCCTATATTGGGACTTCTGGAGAGTCAATTTTTTCAGCGGCTCCCACTAATTCCACAACGTGAAAGTTCGTTCCTTGAGGCACTGCGAATGGTACTAAATTATCGGGGTAGTTGTGCATACTCGTTTCTCCATAGATGACTACCTCTTGCCTCTCCCATAAAAACTTCAAAGATTGGTGAAGTGTAGATGGCACTGCTCCGCCCACATAGATCCAAGGCCTTCCCAGGACCAAATTGTAATTGGTTGAGATTTCCATGACTTGAGATTCTGTGGTGAATTCAACTGGGCCTATTTGGATATTTAGGTCCACGACTCCTGTGGTATCACAACACCCTTCATCAAAAGCTCTGATGTTGGTGTGGCTTTGACAAATTTTTCCCAGATCGTAGTTTAACTGAACTAATGTAGACTCCGGGCAAATATTGAGCCCTGCTTCATTGTCAATTAACACCCGAGTGCTTATTTTGTTGCGACACATGACAGTGATGTGTAATGTTTTGCTGTGATCTGTGCTTTCTTTGGGCAACTCTTTCTTTGTGAAAGCAATTTGGTGTTCCTCCATAACATGGGCAACCATTTCTGCCAAATTTTCACTGCTTGTCTTAGCCGGGACATGTGCTTCCTTCAACACTTTCATCAAAGCCACACGGTGTTGTGGTGAACTTTGTAGCAATGCCAAAATTGAGATTTAGGCTGGTGTTTTCTTCAGAAGCTCCACAATGTTGTATTCTTTCGGTTTCATTCTGCACCAAAAGTCTTCGGCTTCACCTTTGGTGATAGCCTTTCTTTGTGTTCCTTGTTTATGAGGGGCGGCCTGTGACAAATCTTAGGGAGTGTAGCACCTTCCTAACCTTGTGATACCATGTGTTTTTGCCACCTGGGCTGTAAACTCCTTGCGTGGTGTTGGCGTCACTTGAGCTATTTGTATCGGCTTCGATGCAGGGATCAATATTTGGAATGGTGGTCGTTCTTGCAGATTTGGTGGGGTTTCTTGTTTTGCCTTGGGTGCGGGAATCAAGACTTTGAATGGAGGTCGCTCATGCAAGGTTAGCGACACCACTATATGCTCGAGTTCCCTTATAGTATTCCTGATTGCAGGTCTCCCTGCGACCCAGTCTTCTTCCCTCTCAATCATGTGAATAACATTATTGTCATGGTTTGGCAATGGATTAGTGCTCACGTTTGGTGGAGATATTTGCAGCATTTTTTCTTTTTGATCGATCAAGTTTTGTATCTTGTACGTGAGGTTGATGCAGTCCTCAATACTGTGCCCTACCCCGTTGGAATAGTAGGCGCAAGTTTGATCAGGTTGGTAGAACCGATTCTTTGGGTCCACTATCTTTGAAGGGACCGTTTGGATCATGACAGCTGTGCTTAATCTCTTTAATAAGTCGGTTTGAGATTCCATCAATAGAGTGAACACTTAAGGTGGCTTTTTCTGGCGTGGTGCATTATAGGTGTTTGGAGGTGGTTGATTTTGGTAAGTGGTGGCTTGTTTATTTTGGCGGTAAATAGGTGGTGAGGTTT
This sequence comes from Lycium barbarum, assembly GCF_019175385.1. Classification (NCBI taxonomy): domain Eukaryota; kingdom Viridiplantae; phylum Streptophyta; class Magnoliopsida; order Solanales; family Solanaceae; genus Lycium; species Lycium barbarum. The sequence goes on along the minus strand of NC_083347.1, from coordinate 108,940,509 downwards.
GGTAATCTGGTTGTGGAGTTTGGTAATTTGGTGGTGGGGATTGGAAGGTGTTTTGTGGAGCTGGGTAACTTTGAGGCGGTGTTTGGAATGTCGGTTGCACGTAGTATACAGGTACCGTGTTATAGGGGGTAGAGAGGTAGGCATTTGGCGGAGGCGAAGCGTATGCTTTCACCGGGAACTCTTCCCCTTTTTCTGGCTTTAAGTGTGTGGGATATGCTGGCCACATGCTCCTTTTTTTTTCCGCATGAATCCCCTTGAGGTGGATCTAATGGCCTTTCCAGTCATGCTAATAATCCGACCTATCTTGAGGCCGTCTTCTATAGCCTCGCCAATTTTGACTAGTTCCGAGAAGGACCTCTCTGTCATTGACATCATTCTGTCATAGAAGTCCGTCTCTTGGGAGCGGATGAAAACTGCTACCCATTCATCTTCGCTCATCGAGGGTTGTACCTAGACTGCTTCAGTCCTCCACCGACTTGCATATTCATGCAAATTCTCAGTGCTTTACTTTGTCCAAGTAGTACTGGTCTATATTGTTTCCATGTTAAAGCGGAACCTTTCCATGAAGGCTGCTGCCATGTCTTCCTACGTGGCCCAACAACGTATGTCTTGGGCTGTGAACCATTCTAATGCCTCGCCGGTCAGACTCCGGCTAAATAACCTCATGATCAGGGCTTAATTGTCCCTGACGCCGACCAGTTGGTCGCAGTATGATCTCAAATGGGCTTTAGGATTGCTTGTGCGGTTGAAAAGTTCAAATCGGGGCACTTTAAAGCCTTCTGGCAAGTCTAAATTGGGATGCATGCATAGGTCATCATAACTCAGACCCGTTCCCGTGCGAGTGGCTCTTATAGTTTGTTCCAACATAGCGGTCATTTTCTGCTCTAGCCTCTCTTCTTGTTTTTTTTTGCTCGGCCTTCCAACATCTTTCTGTCTTATCATAATGATAAATTTCTTGATCTGGGGAGAAGGTATTTGGGGTAGTTGGGGTGTGGAACGAAATAGTAGGGCGATTTGGGGTGGTGGGGGCAGTTCTTGTGGTATTTTGTGGGGTAATTCCCGACAAGATAGTGATGCCGGGATGGGTATTCTGGAATGATAGAGCGGAATGCGTGGTTTTGTGTATTTGAGCGGTGTTTACTGGTCCTGGGGTATGGTAAGAGCTACCAATATGCCCTCGGGAATTGGAGTGAACGGGATGGTGGTCATCACCATCGATTGAGTGGGGACATGGTCAGAAAGTGGCAAGCTCAGAGATGGAAAGAATGGTGGAGGTCTTCCTCTTTCAGCGGCTGCCCGAGCAACGGCCTCAGCCTTCTTAGTGGCTGCTCGGATAGCGGCCTCAGCCTTGTTACGTGACACCTCCTCTTATAGCCTATAGATTTTTTCTAACATCAACTTCATTATGTCTTTAGTTGGTGAGACTTCGTGAGTCTCTTATAGTGTTGAGCATCGAAGATCTAGATCGGTTAGAGTGATGTCTTTCCCTGATGAACCAGTTATTTTCCCTTTGCCTTTGTCTTGCTGAGATAGGGATGCTATTGCTGCCTTAGACCTCGTGATGTATGCCAGTGTGAACGCGGATCAACTTCTCTTTCTATAGGATAAGAATAACTCAAAGGCAGAGAAATCAGTTCGCTAGACAATATAGATAAAACAGAATATCACATAGAGGAAAGAAATTTAAACATCTAGCACATAAGGGACCATATGTTTGATTTAAATGCTCATTTTGATCTCTTATACCGAGCTTTTGGGCATTTGGGCTTTGCATAGTGGGGGCATAATATTAATAATATACCGAATCTTTAAATAAGATTACCTATGTATCCCACAAAGGGAAAGTCAGGCCCATTCGTAGTTCAGGTTTATATTTGGAAAACCTAAATCTACCCATGACCAGGCCCAGTAGGGCTTCCTGCATATCCCCCTGAACATCAAGTCGGCGCAGTTCCTTTTACAAATAAATTGGAGGGAGGGGGGGTGGTGGAGGCACATATCTACTTAAGTATACAAAAATGGGATCCCCTATTCTACCCAAAAAGTGACCCTTCTCTTGAGGTCAAAACTCAGGTGGTTGTCCCTTTTCCACCTCTCTCGGCCTCAGGGCCTTAAGCGTTGTAATGGGGAGGGAGCACCAACCAAATGACCCTTTTGTGAACCAGACTTTCCAACTCAAATTTGAATGTGTCGCATTTCTCGATGTTGTGGCCCAAAACCCCAGAGTAATACAGGCATATCTTGTAGAGACTTTCCCCCTGAGCTTGCGTCCTTCTAGCATTGATGGGGGTAATTGTTCATGTCTTAACCAATTTCTCAAAGATACTGATGCATGAATCTTTGAACACAGTGAACTTATAACCCAGATCTCAGTATTCAGAGTTATCCCCTGTATTGGAGATATGTTGTCGTGAACCAAGGGTGCCTGTGGGCCCCAGAGTTTAGTGATGCTCTTTTCAGCAATCATCCTAATGAGCCTTTTCATGAAAGCTAAGCACTCATTGATAGTGTGCTCGAGTTGATTCCGGTGGAAATGACATCTTTTGTATGCAAAAATGGGGGCACATGATGGCAACTTGTTAATATTAATATAAATAATGCCTCAACTTTGGAGCTTAAGTATTACGTCCTTGCTTGTCACGTGTCTAGATAAGATGCGTTTGGGGCAGCGCATTTCCTTAAACACTATGGCCCACCATTTAGGTGAAGTAGGCTGGATATGCTCTATTCGTTCCTCGGTCATTCTGGGTGGACTCAAGTGTGGAACTGAAACCTCTTCGTTTTGTAGGCTCATCCATAGAGCGGAGCTGGCCTCTCCTGAGGGCTAGGTTAGTTCTTGAGGATCTGACTCCCCTTCCTCTTCTCCTTCTTGAAATTCTTCTTCAATTGGGATGTACTCGGGCCATGTATCTTTATCCTCAGTGTTGTCTGTTTGGGCCTCACTTGGCTCCACTTGTTCCACTGGCTCGGCCGGTACTTCAGGTTCTGCCAGTGGCTTTGGGACTGAGTTCAGTAGTTCATCGGTTTCCCTTACTTTGGCTTTGACGGCCCTGATTGTTTCCTCTAAATCTTGGATCTTGTAACAGAGTGACGCCGCTTTTCATCTTAAAGTTTCGATCTCTGTTACTTTTAAGTTCATCTTCAGATTCTAAAAAGGTAGTAGGGTATTTTGTATACATTTTTTTTCTTTGTGGTAATGGGCGGTACTTGAGATCAATTTTGAGCATTTAAATAGGGAATATGAAGCAAGTAGTCACGCAGGCAGTTTATAAAGTTATACTATTCGTGCTCTTAAACCTTTTGAAATCAAGGCGCTCTAGCATTTGAAACAGGAAATGTGCCATTTGAAATTAAACCATTGCCCCCAAAATCATAATAATATTTAATAAGATTTATCCCCGCAGGGTACAAAAGACAAAGTAAAAACATTACAATAAATAAACTAGCAAAACTATCCTCCGGTGGTCGATGCTGAGGCCTGATCGGTCTCCATCTCAACCCTTAGAAGGGTGGTTTGAATGTGAAGGCGCATCTGAAGAAGCTCCATCCTAACAATCATAGTATCTGTTTTTTCTAGAATTTTAGCCAGACGCTCATCCTTTCTTTCTTGATACTCTTTCAGGCGATCCTTCTTTCGGATAGCCTGGTGGAGTGTAGATTTTGGGGTGAGTGTATGGGTCAAATGGCTTTGAAACAACTCATATTAACCGGGGCCACACCCTGCTTTAAATCTGTCTGACGCTAAAGTGTTTAATCCCCAACTCTTACGGCCATTCCATTCTCTAAAGATCACCCTAGCATTCCCGATTCTGTGTCCTACATGCTCGATGATGAACTACTCAAAGTTTCCCACTTGAGGTACCACTTGTTTTCTCCCAAATTACCTCAAAACCCAGAGCGGATAGTAGGGGCGGATTCCTCGGATCCCAACTAGCAACACAAATAGAAAATGCTTGCCTTGATTTACCATGGTTTAAGATGGGAAGTCTTGGAACATCCATTGAATCCGTTCTTCAGTCAAATTAGTGAAGAAACTGGCCCAAGCATTTCTAGGCATATACCCAAGGTTCGGACAATATTTTATGAGGTGGTCCACCCTGTTTTGTTGACTTAATCCTTGAACTTCTTTTGCCATGTTGAGGTGTTTGATAATCCACCATTGTATCAATATATTACACCCTTGGAAATACCGATAATGATTTTAGCATTTGTCTAAGGCTCGAAAGATGTCTGCCAAGATGATAGTTGCTAGATCAAAATACTTAGTTTCCTGATCCTTGGTTACACCATAGAAGATAGCTTGAGCTAAATAGATCACTCGGGTATCTATAGCCAATGATTCGTCTTCTGGAAACACCATAATACCCAGCAAGGATGGCGAAAGTGAAAGGCCCGGCCGCCTCCTATTCTTTTCGACTTTTGAACTCATCCGGATACCCGGTATATGCAATGACGTCCCCGAACCTCTGGTGTAGGTCTTTGAGAGTTATAGTAGGTCCATGTGCCCAAGGTGCCTCGGTCAAAGACAAATATTTAAGGATTTGGCCAATGGATGGCCTTTGGGGAAACAATAGATTATGATCCAGCTTGTGTTGCCTTCTTAGACAGGTTCTATTACTGTCTGTAACATCTCTGATTTCTTCTAGGGTTGGGGTCATTTCAATGTTACCAAAGCGGAACAACATTTCCTTGTCATCCCAATACCGGCTAACACTTCTATAGGCTCCGGGCAACCTTTCATAGTCATAAGAGAAGGCAAATGACCCCAGGTGTAGTTAACGGTTCGTCGGTCAGCGTCGCCTAACCATTCCCACCAAGCTTTAAGCTTTAGGCACATTTCAAATTTCCACATAATATGAGATGAAGTGCTTTCATGTTAAAAATAGTACTTGACACGGGATAGTCTTCCTATCGGGTTTGGATATGTCTAAGATATCCAAACCACCCAGTCTACTTCTGATTTGGATTTGTTCTCACTTTATCACAGGCATATGCAAGAGTGGGTTATCAAATTGACTTGGGACCCGAATGGACTATTCGAGGTAGACCGTTTTTCACCGTTGGGTGAGGCACACCAACTAACTTCCAACTAGCCCAGAAAGAAAGGTGTTTCGATTTTTTTAGTGAAGCCTGGACCGCAGATCCACGTGTCCCCTTTGTAACCATGCTCTTTGCCAAAGGTGGCAGAATGATGATATGACGCATGCTAATTTAAATTGCAGAAAGTAACACATAAGAAAATAATTGTAAATAAACCTCATTATAGTGAAACCCTAATTCTTAGAACCTAAGCATTTCCCCAGTAGATTTGCCATCTGTTACGGTTCGATTTTACGCGGGTTTAAGGCATAAAAGTAGTCCGAGGTTATTGGTGCTCTAAATTGGATATTTAATTTTTTAGAGTCGCCATCTAATTTATTCAAAAGGAAAATTAGAAAAATCAGGTTTAAAGAGTTTTTCAGACCGAGAAAAAAATCTTTTGGACCAGAGTTCGAGGTAAGGGTCCTGGTATTAAGGATCCGTAGAATACGGTTGACCTACGAGCTTCACTGTGAGGTTTACTTATTTGCTTATGTGTTAGATTTTCCGCAAAAATAGCATCTTTATGTTTATATCGTCATACACTTTAGAAAATTTCAGCAAAAAGTCCTCTTAAAAATAGGGGGGTTTTGGTTTAGAAAATCCACGTAAGTATTCAACTCACTTCGTTTCCAGACTAAGATACACTCGGAATCGCTCTTGAGTAGAGTCGCTGCTATTCTAGTCTTAATGAAATGTGTTTAGTACTTACGGTTTTTTATCATACTATATATACAAAATATGGGATATATTCCCTTTTTCTACATATATATGTATATATATAAAAAAACACAGGTCTTTTTATTATTTGGTCCAAATTTCAAAGTGAAGCCCACAGTTAGTATCGTATTCTAAACCCAAAGTCCATCAAACCCCCAACAGGTCCAAATGAATCTCTTTCGGTCCAATATATGTTTTTTGGGTCCAACATGTCCAAGTTTTTGGTCCAATCAGCCCAGTTCATAAAAATGTCACAGTTTAGATCAATTACTCAGACGGACTTCCTGGTCCAAACCACTGTACATTTAAGGCATAACTTATGTCTTTTGGCCCAAAACATCCACCAGTCAATATGTACTTAAGCCCAGAAAATCATTCTCGGATTAACTTGAAAACTTCCCGATTTCGTTTATCATTTAAAAACCTGCATTTAGTTTCCTTATACAAAGAATCTTTACAGATGAGTTACCTTATATCCTATTTTTCTCAGAAATGCTCTTAAGTTTTTGGTCAAAGCCGTGTGCCATTTTGATTAAAAAACATACCCATTTTTACAAGTATTATCCTGTCATCAGAAAAATCCATTTGTTAATCTCAGAATAAAATTGTTTTTTGTATCAGTTTTATACTAAGCTATGATTTTTGAAAAAAAAAAAAAGGATTTGAACTCATTTTTAGATTGATTACCTAGTTTAAACTAAGTGTTAATCCTAATTTCTACATCCACAGGGTTTCACTATTAATAAGGTCTAAGTTTTACAAACCATACAACAAATGAATCAAGTAGAGGAAAGAAAAAAATTATTTTTTAAATAATGGGCTACTCGCCCCATTAGTGCTATTTTCACCCATAGCTGGACCTTCATCATTTTTATCCATGGTTGGGCCTTTAATAATATTTGCTTCCCTTTCATTTCACGTACTGCCTTGGCCAGAAATGGGATTGGACATCGGCTGAATCCCTGTATTTGAGAAGGGTTGACCCAGAAATGCAAAGGGGAGGTTTCCAAATGAAAGGGATAAAAATTAATATCATGTATACACACTCACAAGAATATATAAGCCAATAACTCAATTTTAAGCAGAATGGGCCAAGGCCCAGCAGTCAACAAATTTAGCATTCAAAACCCAAGACATATAATGAATCATATACATGCCATGTATGCTTCGGTATACTTAAGTATACACATTTATAAGGATGTTTATAGGGTCAATATTGGAAAGCTTTTACCCCTGTCTTCCCGATGCCGCACAAGATCCAAGGGGCTTCTTTGAACTCCAGGCATGGCAGACACCGGGGAGGGCTTAAGCTTGATCCATAATGACCTAACCTCCCTACTAATGTACTAACTAAAGTATACTTGCCATATACACTCACATATACAATCAAGACAGCCTTGAATAATGTATGTAAAGCGACATCCAAACATAGCTATACAAAGGGCAGTAATAACATAAGAAACATGGGAAATTAAACACATAACCAGTGGGTTCATTAAGATGTCTCGCAATTTTACAGAGTTTGCAAAGACAGTACATGATTTCTTTAATTTACAGTTACACAACAATAAGTACGAATGCAGATTCAAGTTATGAACATAGGGACATGCTTTAAGTAAAGGCAGTGAAAGAGTTTAAGTTAAGATAGCTAATCACACACTTCAGAAGGCTTAAGATTATAATGGAGGAAGGAGATACATCACAACTATAACTCTCAAGGTCATTTGCCTTACCTAAGTAAAGATTTCCACATACTTCAATTCTAGGCTTGGCTCAAAGTAAAATATCATGCTATTTCCCTTTAAAGAAACTCAGAATCATGTCTCATCAAGTTAGCCTAATGAAGAGGCAGTTCTTAACCAAACAGCCTAGTTTCATGTAGTTTTAGATAATAACTTCCCTTCACATGTTCAATCCAAGTCAAAAAACCTTGACAGCACATCACACAAGCAGCCATGTGAACTCAAAACCAAATAATGTAAGTACAGATTCCATGTTGGTTTATTATAAGATACTCAGTTAAGTCAACATGGGCCGAGGAGTAGGAAAACAGGTCACATGATGATTACATATCACAGATCTCCTCATTTACATGCTTCATCAACCAATTTGCATACAAAGCCTATGGGCTTGTCTAAGTGGAATCATATATGAAAGGATCTAGATGTATAAGTACCCATTACAGTTTAACAATAACATTTTAGTGACCCACCCAACATATTAGAGTCAAAATAATAACCTCAGGCTGTTCAAACTTAGGTCATGGCCTTAAGTTCACTCAATCAACATTATATGATACAACTTTCTAACAAGCCCTATAGGCCATTTACATTTTGATTAGGCATGAGAGTACATAGAGATTAATGTCAACCACTCAAGCCAAACAAACTAAATCCTTTAGATCTATTGAACAACAAATAGTACAACCAGGCTAACGCATGTTGAACTAAACCAAAACAGGAAAGTAGCTATCAGAAACTCATCATAATAAACTGAAAAAACAGGGAATTAATTACCACAAATTGTACATAATAAACTTAAACAAAACAGGAAACCAACCACCATAACCTAAACATGATAAGCTAAACAAGAATAGGGAACTAACTTCCATGGACTAAACATCATAAGCTGAATAAAACAGGAAAATTAATCACCATAGACATGATACACCATACAAACAGGAAACTAAGCACTATAAACTAAACATGATGAGCTAAACAAAACAACAAGACAACTAATTACTATAAATTAAATGCGTAAATGCAAAAATAAAAGGGAAAGGGGAATTACCTTTTGAAGGTGCAGCCTGGAAGAGATTGGACTTGGAAAAGCTTATTTGCCCACCAAAACTCAGTTTACAAGCAATAAACCACACACACACACACACACACACACACACACACAAAAACTTTTTAAAATTTAAACTTAACTGAGAAAAATTAAAGGTCTCAAGTATAGAAACCCTAGGTATTTCAAGTTTTTTAGCTTTGTAAGTGAAAAATATCATATTACAAGCCTCAAGGTGTGAAGGTGTGTTGAATATGAAAAATGGGGCTCCTATTTATAGAATCCCAAATACAAGCAAACCCTAATTTCAATCGATGTGGGGCAAATACACAATTTGGGATTTCTTCCTCACATTCAAGTATTGTAGGGTAGAGATTGAGTCAAATAACACATCAAAGGTCAGATTTAGACCCGACATAGATCAATCCAAAAGGTTCTTCAAGAACCAATAGAATTTGAATGTTCAAAATCGAATAGAACAAAATTCATTAAGGATTCTCAGCCATGCCCGTTGAAATTACAGAGAAAAGCAACAAGAAAAGAGCCTCGTTTGGTAGCACTTTGGCAGAAACGAGTGCAAAACTTTACTCCAAACAGTAAAACATCCACTACCATCAAGGCGATGGTATTTTGTACATTGCCATTTTAGGCGTTAAAAAGACGAGGAGAGAGAAATATTTTAGTGCGATGCTAGGGTTTGCTGTGAGGAAAGGGAAAGAATAAAGATAAAAGTGCGTTTGAAATGAAATGAAGGGGGGGGGGGAGGGTATACCCTCCTTCTTATTTTTGAACTGGGCCAGCTCAGTCCCTTTTGGGCTGGACTCGGTCCTCAATTCAAGTGAGGGGGAGGGAGAGGGGTTGTTTTTATGCATATACCTATATACACATGATATACATGTATATCATGTGTATATCTGCGTATATGTGTATACATGCGTACGGTTTTGACACTCGTTTAAATAAATAACCATAATTAAGCAGAGACTAATCTATTTAGACCCTTAATTATGATTAACACGAGGTTGATTAAACAGTAACACGAGGTTGATTAAACAACTAAGACTGATCTTGCAGACAATGGCCTTAATTGACATTAATTTTGAGACTAGGCTACTTCAATTGTAGACTTCTTGGTCCAATTTAGCCCTCTTAAAGTGACTTTTGCAAGAGCGACCTTGATTAACCTAGACCAATGTGATTTTGGCCCTTTTGTGCAAGGTCACTATTAAGCTAAATAATAACTAAAAAGGCTAATTTTACAATAATGACCTCAATTAGGAAATTGATTTTCAATTAGGCCATAATTGAACTTATTAGTTGATTATTTTAATTATAGCCATTTAGTAAACATTTTTTTTAGAATTAATTACAATTATGATAAGTTCTAATAATTTGATTAAATGAGGATTGAGGGGTAAAACGATTAACCTATTTAATTAATCAAACTCCTTGAATTTAAACAAAGTAAAATACTTGTAATTTTGCCAATTTGACCAATTAAACAATTAAGCACATAATTCTTACAAATTTATAAAATGTGCAAATAAATTTATAAATGATTTATAATATTTATAGAAATAATTTTAACAATTGGAATGGTAGAATATTCCCTGAATAATTTTTATAAAATCAATTTAACTTCAAAAAAAATGGGTATTTTTCTTTGTTTGGAATTAAAGGACTCTGAGTGATTACATAAATTCCGGGAGGTAAAAAATTAGGTGTCAACACTCACCACGCCACTATGTTGAAGAAAATGATTAAAAGAATTCAGACTCGACCACCTCTCCATCACCATCACCGCCATCAATTCCCTTAACCTAACATACTCCTGAGAAATGACATGGAAAGTCTCTTCAGGGGTCTTGGAGAGGACACACAGCGGATGGAAACACACATCCACGAGATTGCACATTTTTTGTGTGTAATCCTTAAAAGACTCGGGAAAAAGGTTGATGATCTGTCAAAAACACCATGCATTAAAACCGACTCTATGAAATACAAACTCAAACAATTTAAACCAGAGAAAATGAGAGACTCAAACAATTTAAACCAAATAAAAGTCTAATGATTTAATAAACCAAAGCAAATAAAGATGACTAGCCGAAATCATAAGCCTAATGAATTGTTGAAAACCCCTAACTCCAAAAACCCAAATTACAAATCTTAAACCCCAAATCTCAAACTTCTAACTTGCACAAGTGTACTAGAGTATGAATATGTATATCATAAACTGACTTGTGTCAAATGTCAATAGATATAGTTTCTGCCCCAACTTTACCATTGTCAGTAACCGACCTCTTAGTACATATACTCCCTCCATTTCAATTTATGTGAACCTATGTCCTTATTAGACTGTGCCAAAAGAATGACTTCTTTTTATATTTGGAAACAATTTACCTTTATGCAATGATTTATAGCCACAGAAAATATATGTGACTCTTTTAACACCACAGTTTAAAAGTATTTTCTACTTTCTTAAACTTCATAGCTAATCAAATGGATTCAAATAAATTGAAATAGAGGGAGTATAAGCTAGGTTACTCTTTGGCTAAATAAACAATTAATTAATTAATTAATTAATAGACTTAAAACTATTTAAACATGATAATAATGCTTTATTATATCATATGAGAGTCTCCATTAAGGTGACATGGTCCAATGTGAGAACAAGTAATGATTGTACAAAGCGTTTTCTTGTGCTTTGATAACCATCAATTGTTCTTAAACTCATTGGATCATGATGTCACCAATTGATGAGTCCTCATTTGTTATGGCTCGCTCCTTTTATGGAGGATATTGGTCCTACTTCGGTCGCAAACTTCGAAACAATAACGTTTTGCTTCAATTTTTGCTGTATACAAATAAGAATTGCATGTGTTGTTCAGTGAATAAAATGAGGAGGGTTCGCCCCTATTCATAGACAAAAGTAAATGGGTTTTTTCTAACATTCCCAAAAAAGACCCTTTCTAGAAAACCCTAAAATGGATAAGATGATGCCCGTACGGATGTCAGGGATTCACGGGTGTCAGCGTCAAAGGTGGTGGGAAAAACGCTTATTCGACCCTATCTCGTAACGGATCCACAGAGGTTATGATGAACTATTTCCCTTGGAGCTCAGAGTCTTTGACGCTCTCATCCATACCTTCAATCATCGGTATTTCTTCAAACAAAGCCACCAATCTCGCTAGCCTCGGTTATCTCGACCAAATTCTGATGCTGATTGTACTTGTTCACAGAAGCAATAACCATAAATGGCCCCGAACAATTAGGCAATATTCAAGTACCTAAAAGGGCTAGCTATATCAGAGTCATTATGTTGGAGTTGAATCGGATAGCTTCTCATTTGTTATGGCTCGCTCCTTTTATGGAGGATATTGGTCCTACTTCGGTCGCAAACTTCGAAACAATAACGTTTTGCTTCAATTTTTGCTGTATACAAATAAGAATTGCATGTGTTGTTCAGTGAATAAAATTTCTCGAAATTTTCATCTATTAGCATGATGACGATTGATACACTAAGCTCTTCATATCTACCACCATTAATAGGATCGATACATCAATTTTGGTTCTGCACTAGTTCAAATTCGTTCTTTTTTGTTTTAAAATATTCTGACCGTGTTCAATTTTTTCATTTGGGTTGTCATTCTTTTTCAAAATTTCTTTTAAAGAAGAAGCGGAAGAAGGAGATGGAGGAGGAGGTCTTCAAGTTTTTTCAAAAAGGGAAAAGAAGAAAGAGAAAAATTTCTAGCAAGTGCACTACTAAAAAGTAAAAGTAGGACCATTGCCAAGCGAGAAATTCTGTCGAGCATGATCGATTTTAAAGAATTATTGACCAAGACCAACCAAAACGGGTAGTCAAGAGAAGGTTGGTTGGTATAAAAAAAAAATCAACCGACTCAATTGGCAAATTGGATAGGCAAAAAATGAAAAGACCGACTGATCAGTTTGTTGATTTTTTAAATTACACAATTATAAAATAATGAATCAGCCGGGGATCGAACTAAATTTTGTAGCATGAGTGCATGACAACATATTGTTCTACCACTAGACGACTAGTGCTTGCCCTTCGTTATATTTTTGGTCTACTGGTTCCCTTAACGTTATATTTTGGGACAAATATATCCTTATGTGTAATGGTTTGCCACGTGTCAAACTCACGGTGGCCAAACCCATTTCCCTTAATGTTTCATCCAGATCTGACCCGACCCAACCCGTTTTTCTTATTCATACCCAATTGACCCTAAACAATAAAAACAAGTTGTTCTCAGTTGTCAGGGAAGTTGGGTACCCCACTTGGTAAGAGCAGTTTCACCAAGAACACTAGGGTTATTTTCAATCCAATCTTTTAAAGTACACTTGTCTTTATTTCCACCACCATTAGAGTATTCATTATTCTCAGTTGTTCTTCCTTTTTCTTCCACAACGTATGACGGGCCAGAATCGTGAGTTCCCATCCAAAACTCAGCGTATGGTTGGTTCTCATCGATTTTGGCACCAGAATTGAGTTTATATAGCCACGCAACACAAGATTCCTTTGCTGGACGGCCCCAATCATAATTCTTGACAGAACCAGTTAATCTGACTAACCCCTTAAAACCCTCTTCCATTGTTGTTGAGAGACTTTCAGCCTCCATGAATAGAGAAAGAGAGAAGAAGAAGTACATAAAGAAACGAGGAAGTTAAAGTTAATGAAGAAGGAAAGAATGTATGGAATTGAATGTTGATTCTACTTTCCATTCGAGGGAGAGGAGGGGTTAGTTTTTGAAGAGGGGAAAGAGAGTTTGTCAACAACCCAATTAACCCATGAGCAGGCATTGGAGGACCCGGATGAACCGTCACTGTGGTGAAATTTTATTGTAGAGATAGGTCAGAGGCGATATAGTTTAGAGAGAGAGTGAAGGCGATAGACCCTACTTTGTAGGGTTAATTGGGTTTGAATAAGAAAAACGGGTTGGGTCTGGTCGGATCCGGATAAAATATAAGGGGAAATGGGTTTGGCCAATGTGAGTTTGACACATGGCAAACCGTTATACATAAGAGCATATTTGCCCCAAAGTATAACGTTAAGGGCAACAGTAGCCCAAAGTATAACAAAGGGCATACATGAATTATTTATCAAAATTCAAGGGTAATTTTGGCCCTTAATTTATACTCTTGAACTGCATTTTTGCGAGAAAATAATCGACAGACTCCGTTGATTTTCTTATTAGAAATAAATTATAGACCGACTTAATGACCGCGTTGTTCGGTAATTTGGTCGGTTTTTTAAATGAGTTGACCAAAGATTTTACCCAAAACTGATCAACTCAATTGTTTTTTTAATTGTTTGTTAATTAATTTAAATAGTAAACAACGGCGATGAAAGGTTTATCAAAAAAGATCCGACAAAAATTACCAACCGCATCGATCGATTTTTCTATTTTTCGAGTTTTGACGCTAAAACAAACCGACCGAATTCGGTCCAAAAAAAATAATGCAAATTACCGACCGACTCCATTGATGTCCATTCCATATTTTTAGGCTAGATCGGATCAAAGTCATCCCCTAAAAGTAAATCGGAGTCCAATGGTCAAACATCAAAATAAATTTTATTTTGGGTTAACCATAACACTATGAGTCCAAATCTGTGTAAATTTCACAGATGGTCACTTAACTATCACTTTTTTTTTCCACAAAAGTGACTTAACTATCATTTTTAACACAAAAGTCACTTAACTATAACTGTTTTTCACAAAAGTCACTTAACTATCATTTCTAAACAAAAGTCACTTAAATTTGACTATACTAACACAAAAGTCACTAAACTACTTTCCGGTGAATAACTCATCTTTTACTCTCTTTATTTTTTTTTAAAAAAATCTAATAAATTAAAAATTACTTAAAAAAGTTCAACCCGACCCAAAAAATTTACACCCTCCATCTCATTTTATGTGACACCTTTCGAATTTCGAGATTCAAACAAGTGTTTCGTTGATAGTAATTTTTTCATATATCTTTTGAATATTTTGAATTGTCAATTATCGTGACTTATAATATTTTTTAAGTAATTTCCAAATATGTACCTTTTATTTCAAAAAACTTGAAGATCACATGCTCAAATTCACGGTCAAAATTAAATTGTTTTGATTCAAAAACCCGAACTATTTCATATATATTGGGACAGAGGGAATAATAATTAATTTTGGGTCGGGTCGGGTCCGGTTGAACCTTTTTAAGTAATTTTTAATTTATTAGATTTAAAAAAAAGAAGTGTAAAAGATGAGTTATTCACCGTAAAGTGATTTAGTGACACATGAAAGTGGTTTAGTGACTTTTGTGTTAGAAATGATAGTTAAGTGACTTTTGTGGGAAAAAAAAGTGATAGTTAAGTGATTTCTGTGTTAGAAATGATAGTTAAGTGACTTTCGTGAAAAGAAGTGATACTTAATTGATACGCACCACTTCAATTAATTGAATGACTGCTTAGTTAGGTATCAAAAGAATCAAATCAGAATTTGTGAATAATTGACGGATAAAAAGGATATTATTCCTAGAGGAGATGACATAGAAAGTTGGCTATTCGCCCATTTCATCCTTTAATTTTTACTAGTGAAGCTTAAGATGTCTAATCGATTTTTAACTTTAGATCACCAATTCGATTGACCCATCTTTGTGAGAATATATAATATTGGCAAAAGGGCATGGGCGCGGAGTTGATCGAACTGGGCGCCATCTTAATTTTTCTTGAAAATATGGAAAGACAACTCAGAAAATTGAATGGGTTAGAAGAGAGGTGCCTACACTCCTAAACATATGCAAAGCCTCCTAAGAAGCATTTAGATAGCCCCTAATTGAAGTGCAAAGCATGCAGTAGCATATGTTCACACCTAACGAAGATTTAAAAAAAAAAAAAAACACACACACACACACACAAAAAAAATTAATGAGATTCGATTAAACTTTGTACTTCTCATTATAAATGAGAAGTACAAAGAGTACATAAGTACAATCCTATGTTAGTCCAAGATCTACAAGAAAATGGATTTCCCAAACTTATTAGGATAATGGATTTCTAAAAAGAGCAATTTGGAGAATTGAGAATGAGAGCGATTTTACTCGCTTTTGAGCGATTTTTTTTTTACATCTATAGGAACTCTTACACCACATGACTTGTTCCAATCTCACTTGTTGACATAATTATCAATCTTTAATAGTGTACTTTTTGTCACAATTTACGTGATACAGTTCGGATTTCGAAAGTGGAGCTTCTTTATTTTGACTGTGAAGTCGGCCATATAACCTTTGAGTTTTTTGAAAAATAATTTACATATTTAGAAACTACATAAAAAGTACTATAACTCATAATAATTAACAATTTAAAATAGTCAAACAGTATACGAATAAATTGAGGTAAAAGATTTTCTTGTTTGACTCTTGAAATCCGAACTCATATAGATTGGAAAAGAAGGAGTATTATTTTGTAAGATATGTTAGAAATAATAATTCAAAATTATAGAAAACCAAAATTAGTTAGGATCTAATATTTTAATTCATATCTAATTAGAATTTATAGTCAAATTAGTATAAGAATAAGTTTTCCTATTTTGAGTTAAAGTAGATTTTATACTATTATAAATAGGGTTGCTACTGGTTATTTTATATAGTGAAGATTGTAGAGAGTATTGAGAGATTCATGTAGTTTTTCAATAAAATATTTTCCATCGGATAATATTCTTTTTCCAACCACTCACACTAAGTAATTTGGTTTTAAACGTTGTCATCTTAGCTTTGCAAGACAAACATACCATAGTCTATAGAATAAAGAATGTTGCAAGATGCTTCCATATTGTTAATGATTAGTCCTCCATCGGCTTTATTGACCATGCTGACCTGACTCCCAAGAAGTCCCATTTTCCTCACTACATGCCATATGAATAACTTATTCATTCTATTTTCTATCACACGCTTAGTTCAATTTTCTTCCCTTATATAAACCAAATTCTTCCATTGTATCATACCTTAGTTGATTATCCCTTCCAAGAAACAGAAGCACAAACACAAAGTACTAGGTAGAGGGGATGGAGTTAATTTCAAAAATATTACATGGAGACTTGAATAAGTAGTGGAGATCAAGAAGAAGATATCACAATCTAGATGAAGCTGGAAGGAAAAAAATGAATGTTACTAGGTTTGGTAGGAAAAGAGCAATTTGGAGAATTAAAGCAGTCCTAGAATTGAAATATAACATGTTTTCTCCATCGAAGTTATGGAAAAAGTTCAAGAATGCTTACATTAACATGATGCTTAACTAGTCCGGGAATGTCAGTTACTTGAACAATGAAAATGTACTTGGCAGATAGCAAAAGAATTCCCAAGGCTCGACAAGTTGAAGTTGGTTATATGAATACGGAGTTCGAAAACAGATTGATGTATGAGATATACAAGTCATTGGTGCCTTCTATGGAATTGCATCCCAATATGTAGAGCACTCATCCATCGTTCTTTTTTTTTCTTCCACATTCTTTTAACCGGCCTCTGGATTAAAAATCACTAGGGGTTTGATTTTAACTTTTTATTTACCTTAGCACAAGCTTGTGTGCAGCTATAGCTTGACATTTTTTGTTTCCTAGTGATCGATAATATCAAAATCCTGCTATGTTAAATCTTGACCATTTGTTACTTGTTTAATTTTCGTCCTCGTTAATACTTTTCCTTTTGTTTGGTTTTGAACTAAAATACAACAGACTTGTATCGTGCCTCATTTTTCTGCGCTTAATTACTTAATTGATGTATGAATTTGAATGGTTCAGACCTTAAGTTATTAAATTCATTTGTTTATATTAAAAATTAAGTATTTATTTGGTCTGAATAGGCCTTAATCATAAGATCATGAACATAATTTTAATATCATTAAGATGTGTTAACATCAACCAGTTCCACCATCACAATCACCACCACCACTACCAACAGCCACCATCACGCTAGTCACTACAACACTGTTACATCCCGTGTTTTCGTGTGTTAGAAAGCCTGCAAGTTAAAAGACATAAATAGGGGAAAACGAGCTTACCCCCAAGCTTATAGGTGGTTAGGATGATAGTAAAGATATGTCGTAAGGGTTAGAAGTTAAACGGATCGAAGAAAATAAGTTTCGTCAAAGTTCGACATTTATTTGAATAAAATAAGGTCCAAGCTGCAATACCCCATATTTTGGACTAGGAAATTGAACCGTCCAACATGAGTAAATTACCCGAGCCCAGCGGATTTAATTTGGTCATATTCAAACATGCAAATCAACAGCTTGGTGTATAAAATGATGAAGTCCCGAAATTATTTAAGACTCAAAAGTGGAATGACGGTGATTGAAAATATTATTTTGTGTGTACCAAAAGGGGCTATGGACTAGTGCTATGTCACATAATCATGACAATGAGTATATGAATTGTGTTAAAAATAATTGATATTAAAGTGAAGTGAGATCAAGAAATTAATTATGTGCATAATTGATTGGAATAAAGTGGGAGAGTAAGTTATTATTTGTGGTATTAATTAATAATTATGATTTACCAAGTATATCATTAGCCTAACAAGAGACGTTATCGTTGTTATTATAGGTTGTAACGCTAGATGAGCTGTGAGGTTGGATTGTATAGGAAGCCAACAAGGTATGTCGGGTTTTCGCTCTTCTTATTTTTTGGCACGAATCCAACTAAAGCTTGCTAACAAACGTTCCATAACGAATCCACTCTATTCTAATGCTTCATGCTGCATATATGATGTTCTTATCTACGTTGATTGATCCCTATTCTTGACGCCTGGATATATTAGTATACTCCTATTGTTGATGATTAGTCTCATTGGATGGTTTTCTTGATGTTGATATAAGTTTTCATAATGTTATTCGGATGTTATCGACCTTACGTCACTCCGAAAGGCCCACATGTCATTTCTATCAGTTTATTATGTATTGTATATATATGTATTGCACTATTTTACTACACCGCGCAGCGCTATAGTTGGCCGGGCAGGCATGTAGATGTGCACATCACTGCAGTGGGCATGTTATGATGATGTGATATGACCCCGCCTAGCTCAAGGCCATTCTCTAAAAGCCAAGCAAGGGAGCTCCAAGAGATGCAAGCCATGTTCTTGAAGAGGTTGTTCATATCTTCAAAGGAAAAAGGTGACCCAAGAAAGGTGTTTGATCTTAAAATTTTTAGTCAATGGGTCAAAAGGTGTAATAAAGATCCCAAAAGGGAAAATATTAAGTTTGGAAGGGTCCCACAACATCAACAAATCAGAATAATCCGCACAAAATTCGAGAAAAACGTCCCAGGGGTCCGTGCGTTGCATGTGCGTCCGTGAGTAACGCGGGTGGACACCTCCGTGTCGGACCTGCGACGCGCCTTCAACGCACGTGTGGTGCAGTTTCAGAGACCCATTTCTCCGCTTTGGGCTCGCGATGCGGGGAATCATGGGCCCAATACCTGATAAAAAATCAGAAATTTTTCTAAGTGTCCTAAACGGTTTGAATCTTTCCTAATCTCTTTTCTTTGATTCTTACAACTAATTAACAACTAGTAATCGATCTTATTAGTTGCTAATTAGTTCTTGAGTCAGAATTCATTTCATGCCAATTCTTCTTAAGTTTTTTCATTTATTTCATTGAAACTTTTTTGGCTCTTGTTCGTTTTATTTGAGTCGTCCTTCCTTCATCTTGACAAGAATCCATTCTACCACAAAGCATAAGCAACCGTGTGAATTCGATTGGTTAAGTGATTCATCAACAACTTCGAAGGCGCTCGGGAGTGTGGTAAGGGTTGAGAGTTAAATACGAGTGAAGTGAGGCTTTTATTACTAATCTTGTTTGCTAGTTTTGCAAGTCATCATGTCTAACCAAGGCGATAGGACGCAAGAGGTAGTAGATGTGTCATCTATAGCAAGTTCATTGGCTATGATCATGAATCAATTATCGGGCGTGACATCGAAGATAGATGGCATGGAAGGAGATGTGCATGGCGTAGTTGGGAGGTTAAGTAGTATAGATAAATGAATGGTGAGTATTGAGAAAGTTCAAATGGAGGGTTCAAGTAGAATGGGCACTCCCCATTCTAGGAATGAAGGGGATGGAGATAGAACACAAGATACGACACCAACGATTACCCCGGGACAAGCACATACCTTGTGCAATCCCAACACCACAAGCTCCACCCAAAGAGCCCCACAACCACAAACAACCAATCTTCCACTCCAAAACTCCACATTCTAAAACACCAATCGATATATCTATCCTCAAGTTTACCAAAACAACCCAAATGATGCAAACTCTCAAGTAATCTTACCACAAGCACCCCAAGCTCCACCCCAAGCCCAAACACAAGATCCCTTTATTAACCAATACCAAAACCAATTCCCTAACCAATACCTAAATCAATACCAAAACCAATATCCAAACCAATTGTAGGATGTAGACTATGAGGAACGGTGGTGGGATGAGAACCGCATGACCCACCGGGGTAGAGGAAGACAAGGAGGCTTTAGGAGATTTCGGGGCCATGACGCTAGGTTCTAAGGTCATGTCGACCAAGGAATGGCTCAAAGGTATAAAGACCTAGGGAGATAGAAAGACAATGACCGGACTTTGAACACAATCAAGGTCAACCTCCCTACTTTCCAAGGTGGTAGCAACCCGGAAGAGTTCCTTGAGTGGAAGGTCCAAAGTGAGTGCATCTTCCTCACCAACAATGTGTCTGAGGCCTCAAAGACAAAGTGTGCCCTCACTCAATTTAAGGGATACGCTTCCACATGGTGGGAATCTAAGAAGTTACAAAGGGCTCAACAAAACATCTATGATCTTCCAACTTGGAACGACTTGATTGAGCTCATGGAAACAAGGTGGCTTCTATCCATATATCGTCAAGATGCACTCAAAAAGGTATATTTTTTAAAACAAGGGTCGAAAAGCGTGGAAGAGTACTTTGATGAGTTTGAGGACTTACGGATGAAAGCCAAGCTAGAAGAACAAGAGGAGTGCACTATTATAAGGTTCGTAGCCTACTTGAACTTTGACATTGCTAAACCCATGAGGCTTAAGACTTACAATAGTCTAGAAGAGGCACTCCATGATGCATCCAAGGTTAAAGCGGATCTAAAGGAGGAGAGATCTTATAAAGACAAAGGCAAGTCATCTCACCTTGGAGCAAAGGCAAGATAAGTGGAAAACTTCCACTTGGGAGAAGCCCAAGACCAACACTCCAACACCTCAAGCCAAGTTCGACTACAATGATAAGGGTGATGATAAGGCTAAAGGAGGTAACAATTCTAAACCTAACTCTAACCGTCCTTCTAACATCCAATGCTTTAAGTGCCAAGGAAGAGGGCACTATGCAAGTAAGTGTCCCAATCGGAGGACTATCACCATTATGAGAGATGGGTATCGGACCGAAGATGAAGATGCGGGAGGGAATGGTAATGATGATGAGGGAGAAAGAAGTGAGTGTGAGAGTGATTCAGATGAAGAGGTTGAGATAAGGTATGAAGAAGCCTTGAATCATGTTATTGTGGCTAGAAAGTCCATGGGGGCTCTAGCTAGGGAAAAGAGTGACCAAAGGGAGAATTTTTTCCATACAAGGTGTAAAATTGTGGATAAGTTGTGTTCCTTGATTATTGATGGTGGGAGTTGTAATGCTGTTAGCCAATTTTTGGTTGAAAGTATGAAATTCCCCAATCGCAAGCACACCAATCCCTATAAACTCCAATGGTTCAATGAATGTGGTGAGATGAGGGCCAAGAAGCAAGCCATCATAAAATTTAGCATTAGCAAGTACCAAAATGAGGTTTTGTGTGATGTGGTACCCATGCAAGCTTGCCATCTATTTCTTAGAAGACCTTGGCAATTTGATGTTGATGCCTAACATAGTGGGAGAACTAACAAGTACTCATTTGTGGTCAAGGGGAAGAAGTACATTCGTAACCTACTAACCCCTTACCAAGTGAGTGAGGGAGCTTCGGGAGAAATATCAAAAGGAAGAGAAGGAGAAGAGTGAGAGGGAGACTTTGTTGGTCATAAATTGAGAGGGAACATCTCAAGATGGTTCAGAGAAATGTTTGTTGGCCAAACCAAGCAATTGCTGAAAGGGAGTTGATGAGAGACACTTCATGGTGTGTCTTGTCAACAAGGACCTTCTTTTTAATGCTAACCAAGCTACTAGCACTTTTCCTAGTAGTATGTCTTCTCTTTTTCAGGAATATGAAGCATTGTTCCCAGAATAAATGCCCGAAGGCTTACCTCCCTTGAGAGGTATTGAGCACCAAATTTATTTTGTACCGGGTTCTCAAATCCCGAATAAGCTGGCATATAAAAGCAATTCGAAGGAAAAAAAGAGTTGCAAAGACAAGTTGAAGAGCTACTCAAGAAGGATCTAGTCAAGGAGAGCCTTAGCCCATGTGCCGTACCGGTGTTTCTTGTTCCAAAGAAAGATGGCAGTTAGAGGATGTGCATTGATTGTAGAGCTGTCAACAAAATCACGGTAAAGTATCACCATTCCATTCCTAGGCTTGATGACATGTTGGATAAGCTTTTTGGCTCAAGAGTGTTTTCTAAGGTTGATCTTAGATGTTGCTATCACCAAATTCGAATGAACCCTGGTGATGAGTGGAAAACGGCCTTCAAAACTAAATTTGGCCTCTATAAGTGGCTTGTCATGCCATTCGGCCTAACCAATGCACCTGGCACCTTTATGAGATTGATAAACCATGTCTTGAAACCCTTTATCAATAAGTTTGTGGTTGTCTATTTTGTCGATATTCTTGTGTATAGCAAATCGATGGAGGAACATTTAGGCCATTTGAGGCAAGGATTTGATGTCATGTTGCGTGAAAGATTGTTTGCTAATCTCAAGAAATGTTCTTTTTGTGTTGATAAAGTGGTGTTCTTGGGTTTGTGGTGAATGCAAATGGTGTTGAGGTTGATGAAGAAAAGGTGGAATCCATTAGAATTTGGTCAACTCCTAAAAATGCAACTGATGTGAGGAGTTTTCATGGGTTGGCAAGTTTCTATAGAAGATTTGTAAAGGGCTTTAATACAATTGCCTCCCCAATGACCGAATTGATTAAAAAAGATGTTCCTTTTGTGTGGGGGGATGAGCAAGAAAAGGTATTTCAAGAATTGAATTCCATGTTGAGTTCGTCACCATTGTTGCAATTACCCAATTTTGAGAAAACTTTTGAAGTTGACTGTGATACTTCCGGGGTTGGCATAGGTGGGGTATTGATGCAAGAGGGCAAGCCATTGGCTTACTTTAGTGAGAAACTAAAAAGGGCGTCTTTGAACTACTCATGAATCGTTCGGATCATGAATCCTTGAAGCATTTGAAGGGTCAATCCAAACTCAACAAAAGACATACCAAGTGGGTAGAATTGATTGAAACTTTCCGTTATGTGATCCATTACAAAAAGGGGAAGGATAATGTGGTGGCGGATGCTTTGTCTAGAAGGTATGTCTTGCTCAATACAATGACTTCTAGAATGATGGGTTTTGAAAGACTTAAGGGATTCTATTCTCAAGATCCCTACTTTAAGGCAATTTGTGAGGAGTTGACCCACGGGAGGAGGGTTGATAGATTCCAACTTGTTGATGGGTTCTTATTCAAGGATGGTAGAGTTTGTGTTCCAATGAGCTCATGGAGAGAGCTATTCGTCAAGGAAGCACATAGTGGTGGAAAGATGGGCCATTTTGGAGTACCCAAGACACTTTCCATTTTGGGTGAGCAATTCTATTGGCCCAAGATGCAGCATCATGTTGAGAAGCTATGTGGTCAATGTTTGGAATGCAAGCAACCCAAGTCCAAGACTCGGCCCCAAGGTATGTATACTCCCCTTTCTACTCCTATCAGTCCTTGGATAGACATTTCTATGGATTTTGTGTTGGGTCTTCCAAGAACCAAAAGGGGTCATGATAGCATTTTTGTTGTGGTAGATAGTTTCTCAAAAATGTCTCATTTTATACCATGTCATACATGTGATGATGCGTCTCATGTAGCATCTTTGTTTGTGAATCATGTGCTTAAATTGTATGGAGTTCCTAGAACTATTTTTAGTGCTAGGGATTCTAAATTCCTTAATTTTTGAAGAGTCTATGAGGTGCACTTGGAACCAAGCTTTTATTATCTACTTCTTGCAACCCTCAAACGGATGGGCAAACCGAAGTAGTCAATAGGACTCTTGGAAGCATGCTTAGGTGTATGATTAGGAGAAAGCCTACTTCTTGGGAGGACTGTTTGCCTTTAATAGAATTTGCTTATAATCGTTCTCTTCACATTTCTATTGGCATGACTCCATTTGAAGTTTGCTATGGTTTTAATCTATTGATTCCTTTAACCTTAACCCCTTTGTCTAGTGATGTTGTTGTGAACTTAGATGCAAAACAAAGGGCAACCGAAATGATGAAAATCTATGCCAAGGTAAAGGAGAACATTGACAAAATCAACACCAATGTAGCAAAGAAGAAAAACCGTGGGAGGAAGAAGATAGAATTCCAACCTAATGATTGGGTTTGGATTCATTTTCGGAAAGAAAGATTTCCTCAATTGAGGAAAGGGAAGTTGAGCCAAAGAGGAGATGGCCCCTTCAAAGTCCTTGAAAAGATCAATGATAATGCCTACAAGATCGATTTGCCAAGTGAGTATAATGTTCACAATGTTTTCAATGTGAGTGATCTTTCCCTTGTGTTGTAGGTGAGCCTTTAGATTCGAGGACGAATCTTCTTCAAGAAGGGAAGGATGATGTGACCCCGCCTAGCTCAAGGCCATTCACTAAGAGCTGAGTAAGGGAGCTCCAAGAGATGCAAGCCATGTTCATGAATAAAGAAGCCTTGGAAGAGCTTGGAGAGAAGATGGCCAAAGCTTACAATGTTTGGGAAATAGCTTGGGAAGGCCTAGAAGACCAAGAGATGACCTCCTCTGAAAGTGGCTAGATGTTAAAGAGGGACATTTTTGCAAACTGTGGGTGTTGGATGAAAATCTTGGCCAAGAATACAATTCTATGCAATTCTAGGCCAAGGGTTCAAATTGGAGGCCACATTTGCAAGTTATGACCATTGGAAGAATGAAGACCCACGTTTGGGTACAAATTTTGCAAAGTGCCACTTTTGGTCCTTTGGTGTAAAGCCCTAGACTATAAAAGGAAGACTTGTCTTATTTTCATTTCCTTAGATTGAATTATGAAGAAACTTGAAGTGCAATAGTTTGTTAGGTTTTCATAATATAGTTTGTTTGGTTGCATAATTCTAAGTGTGATTCTTAGTTGCAAAGTGAATTGCTTATCTGCATTAGAATCATTTAGAGCAGCTCATTTGTGGTCCTCCAACATTGGGTAATTCTTGAGTTCCAAATTGCTAAGGTTCATTGGTGGAAATCCCATTAGGAGGGTTTAGGTTTCACATACCTAAATTTGCTTATAGATTTCTTATCAATAGGGTCTAGTAGTTATCCAACTATCATTCTTCCATTCCTAATCTTCCCCATTCCTATTTTCCTTTTCTTGTTCTTTAGGGTTTTAGAGTTTCCTAGGTAGAATCTTATCATGATGTTTCCCCGGACGCAGGATGCCCCGGACGCGGGATGATGATGACATGATGATGATGATGTACTATATGTATATACTTGCATATGATTTTTAAACTCATGCATTGCATATTGCATGCCCTCAGATGTCTCAGGTTACTTCTATTATTTTATATCTATGTCTTACTTATGTTATTGTTTCTTGCCTTACATACTCAGTACTTTTATCCTTACTGACGTCCCATTTCATGGGATGTTGCATTTCGTGCTGCAAGTCATGGCAGAGTACTCGTAGGATGATACAGTCAGACATATATGTTATGTATTCATTATGTCTAGCGGGCATGGCTGTCACACGTTCACTCTTAGAGGCTTATAGACAGATGTAGGTATATGTATGTCATGTGTGTCCTTGTCGGCCCCAGTGGAGTTATAATGTCGTTGTTCTGGCCTTGCCGGTCATATGTTATATGTATAAGAATAGTGGCGGTCTTGTCGGCTCGTTTATGTATATGTGTATGTCTGTGTGTGTGTGTGCGCGCGCATATGTCTACTATCACGTTGGGCCTTTTCTGCTTGCAGGTGGCGGATGCCATAGTATAGTTTTAAGATATAAATTATGCATATAAGCACGCCACGGGACGCTCGGTGAGTTAAGTCGGGTGCTCGTCATGCCCCTCGATTTGGGGTGTGACAAAGTGGTATCAGAGCAGGTCTGTCCTAGAGATGTCTATGAGTCGTGCCTAGTAGAGTCTTGTTTATGGGTATGTAGCGTGCCACACTTATAAGCAGGAGGCTACGACACATTTACGGTTGTTTCCTTTCTTTCTTGATCTAGATCGTGCGATAGAGCTGAGTTATAAGAAGTCCCTTCCTAATCTTCCTTACACACTATGTTGATCCATGCGACTAAGACATACGACTAGTGAGACGTTCAACCGGGGGGGGGGGGGGGTGTGGAAAGAATGAAGTCATAAGGACTCAGTCTGAACTCATGTTTATGGTAAAAAAAATAAAAAATATGAAGCCTTCATTAGGTCATGCTTGCACGAGATGTGTAATATGAAGTCAGAACATCAGAATGTGAACATTCACCTTATTTGTGTGTGCGATAAAAAAAAAAAGCTAGGAGGACATCGGGTGGAAAGTTAAGAAGTTTGAAAGGAAAAGAGGCCGTAAGGTAGAGAAGGCACGAGCATCCGAGAGAGGAAGATTTGTAAGTAGCTGAAGCTCAGACGAAGCAACACGAGTGGTACTGTTCCGCTTCTAACAGCGATAAGAGTATAGTTAGAAGTACTCGTTTTAGTTATGACCTATGGACTTCAACGAACGCGCTTTAGGAAGGACTGGGATTTCAGAATCTAGTACGGGTTGTAGAAATCGTTAGCATTGGGGTCAGTGGTTGGATTGAATGGTATAGCCAAGGAGCATGGTTGTAGCCCCTCCTTAGGCACTGTATATGCATAGCGTGTTTAAGGATAGTATAGTCAGGCACGACTAGTGAAACATTTAGGCAACGCAGGGGGCTAGATGATTGAATCTTTGTTCATGGGATACGCACTGACCTCGGTATGACTTATGCTTCCAGTAAAAGAAAGAAATTAAACAACCACAGGACAAGCTTGGCTGAGCGGAAGAGAAACTAGAAACGAAAGGACGTCTTGTTGGGAGCTTGCAGAATAAGATAAGATGGTAAGGTTAATAGAGGGGGATAGAATAAGTGAAGTGTAAGGAATCAGATATAAGAAGCGAGTGAATATCGTAAGATAGGCGTGACGGTGCAACAAGACTCATGGTCAAATAAAAGAAAAAGCCAAGAGGAGGCAAGTGTCGGGAGTACAAGGGATGCAAGTCATGAGGCTATGCCTTCATTATGAAAAGCGAACTGGCCACTCAGGTAGGAGTTATTAGCAGACTGACTTAGCACCCCGGCTTAGGAGATACCAATAGTGGTTAAGTTAAACTGAAATATGAGTTAGGATCTCGGGAGACTTCGATAGTAATAGGCATTGCAACATTTTCCAGTAAGAAATTAGGCAGAGAAATGGCGTACGATTGAAAAGCGACCCTTGAAAGTCAATAAGGACGACCAACGCATTGTGAGTAGAAATTAAGTTAATTCAGATCAAGACCGCTAATTGCGAATAAGTGGCAGCCTATGTGTGTAAATGATTCAGCTGTTCTCAACAAGTAAAGGTTAAAGTAAGGAGAACAATAAGTATTAGACATATGAAGAATTGGTAAAAGCGGAAAGGTAGCAATGTGACACTACGGGGATAGAATGTTTGGGCATGAGATATTAACTCTTCTCCCAAGGGGTGAGTAGCGAATGAGATAGTAGTAGTTTAAGCCCTACCAATGTGCCACGACTTTAAAACGATAAGTAAGTGCGAGCGCTAGGAAGGAGTTGGTAGTAAAATTGGCAGGGATACCAACTGATAGTAAGTATAGTTAGGCATTGAGAACTTGGGGATTTATGGGGAATAAGAGAACCCGGAGAGATAAGGCTCAAGAGGAGTTCTTTGGAAATTAATGTTTAGAAGATAGCTCAACACGAACGACCAATAACTAACTTGTGAAGGGCTTAGGTGTAGTAATAAAAGAGGTCACAGACAAGTCATCAGGCCATATGCAATCACATAAAGGATTCGAGTATATGCAAACTCAAATTCGAAAGACACAGCTGCAACCCCCCAGAGAATACTGCAGCAAGCTGACGATGATTAAAGTTCAATATAAGTACTTTAGAAAAAAGGATCATCGAGCTTAAGGTACAAGGAAGATAGTTAAGATCTAGGTTCAACATAAACACTATTGAATAAGAGAGAAAGTGAAAGCGACCAGAGACAATCATAAGTGGTTTGATTCACTTGAGATTCTATGAAAAACTGGCAACGTAGTTGGATGAGGAAACCTTTCCAAGACAATTGGGGGAAAACATTACCTAGGAGGCATGAGAGAAGGATCTGGTCAACATAAGATGACCTGAGTTATATCTTATAGGCTAGTTATCCCGCAATGTCGATGTCCTCGTAATTTCGCATATGTCCAACGAGAAGTAGGTAAGTAACTCGCCTATTACGACTACCAGACGACAAATTGGAATTAGAAGTAATGTTCGGAATTGGTGGGCCACAAGTTCCAAGATGTGCGGTGACTAAGTTAAGTTGGCACACCTGTGTTACAAGTATCAAACAAACAAAGGTAAGAGGTTGTTTTGCTTAGAAGCAGTTAAGGGAGCACAATAAGAATACTTAACCCATGATTTGGAGCTAGCAGCAAATATTCACGCGTGCGAGTTAAGGCGACACTACTCATGTAAAAGTTCTGTAGACACCCTTATTAGCTCATAAGAGTACTTTGCATGTGTTTCAGGTGAAGGAATGAAGTCCGGAGCGGGGAAGATGGCTCGAGTTGTAATATTGATATTCTATATTGTCCGAATAGGCTAACATTATAATCGTTGCCCTTACTCGCAGACCTATGACCAGCTTAGCATACCTGGGCCCTAGAAGGGGAAGTTAGCCGAGCTACTCCAGTTAGCCATTTAGAAGTCTGATTTATGGACTCAGAGGATGGAAAAGGTTATCATCTAGAACACGACAACATCAAGGCGACTAGAAGGAGATCATGTATGGTTGTAACTCGAAAGGGATGTTGATGAAATAAGTTATTAGTGTTTTAGAGGAAACGCGTCGATGGAACTTGGAATATCACTATAAGGTATAAAACGACCCTTAGGATGAACCTTATCGATAATACCGAGCATAGTGCTTCTCAGGGGTGAAATAACGGTCGAGGGACTAAAGTATAAGTTCGAGAGATATCAAATGAGGATCCTAGGATAGTACATGCAAGGTAGCACCGCAAATTAATCTCTTATCCGCGACAAACGATCGTGGTAAATGTACGAATCGGACATTCAAAAGTCTATTATGGATATAATTGCATATAAGAATCTGCTTTCATCAGAATACCCAATTCAGAGGCAAGAGACAATGAGATAACAAGTTCATTTCAAGACCAAAGGATTCAGATGATCATGGTCTAATTGTATACCTTTTTAGCTATGTTAAGTAGATTTACGCTAGCCCATTTTCTATGGTTAGACAATACTCAAGCAGAGGCAGGATAATGTGACCAGAGGCACAGTTACCAACCTAAAAGGTGATTTATGGTCCTACGATACCTACATTTGAGATATGATGACCGTGTGAGGTCCGACATGTATATATGTGATATTGGTATGGACCTTCAAGGCGCGTAGGATGAATTTTAACTGTTTGCAAGTCTTGAATAGTGCCTGATTATAGGGGAGGCTCTGTCAAAATTTTTGTAAGATTTCTAATAAATTTACCCTCCCCATACACCTCTACATTCGAGGGCGAATGTTCTTAGGGAGAGGATGTTACATCCCGTGTTTTCATATATTAGAAAGACTGCAAGTTAAAAGACATAAGTAGGGGAAAATGAGCGTACCCCCAAGATTATAAGTGGTTAGGATGATAGTAAGATATGTCGTAAGGGTTAGAAGTTAAACTAATCGAAGAAAATAAGTTTCGTCAAGGTTCGACATTTATTTGAATGAAATACGGTCCAAGCTACTATACCTTGTATTTTGGACTATGAAATTGAATCGTCCAACATGGGTAATTACGCGAGCCCAGAGGATTTGATCATAGTCAAACATGCAATCAAGAGCTTGGTGTATAAAAGGATGAAGTCCCAAAATTATTTAAGACTCGGAAGTGGAATAACGGTGATTGGAAATAATATTTTGTGTGTACCAAAAGGGTCTATGGACTAGTGCTATGTCACATAATCATGACAATGAGCATATGAAGTTTTTTAAAAATAATTGGTATTAAAGTAAATTGAGATCAAGAAATTAATTATGTGCATAATGATTGAAATAAAGTGGGAGAGTAAGAAATTATTTATGGTATTAATTAATAATTATGTGGAAACCAATAGATTTGGACATACAACCTGGAAAGTGTCACAATAAGATAAAATGATGGCATGTGTCAGAAGCACATAATGTGCATTAGTGACATGTGTAAGGTGTAACATGACAAATTTGGCTTTATCTTGTTTCCTTACTAATCATTTGAAGGAGTTAAACGTATATACAACTTTATAAACTCAACTTTGAGTCATGATAGATACACAAATAATGTATATATGCAGCAAACCATTTCACCAGAATGGGAGCAAGAGGCAACAACGTAATCCTATTTCACGAGATCAATATATACTTTTATCAAGAACAACATACGGTTTTTGCGTACCGCTTCGATATCATTGGTTCATACATCATCGTGGTAAGGTTAATGTTTATTTAGTTGCTTGGGATTCATGGTATTGTCATTAACTCAGAAATAGTGCGAGGTAAAGGTTATCAAGGTTATGATACAAATTATCCCTCAAAAGATGTATAGCTATCGGATAATCCATATCTCCGTCTTCATGGTTGAGTTGAGAAGTGTTGCAAGTTTGTATAAACTGAATTAGGTGCTGATCAAGTTAAATTAAGGTAAGATCCTCTCCTTTTTGGTGTAATTAGAGTTAATCCCAGGCCATAACAAGTGATTAGCTTATAGAATACGGAATTGATAACGAGAAATTGTATATGTTGCTGTTGGTGTTGTTTTGGCTGCATAGGAGTTCTATCAAGTTAATTATGGTTAATTGAGTGTGGTTGTTGTTGTTCTTTATATTGTGAACTTGAGGAAGTAGTAGAAATAGGGGAAATGTTGTCCGAGTCATTATAAGACAAGTATACCACCCCGATATACATGATATACCATGTATATCCTTATCCTAACGAGAGATGTTATCATTGTTATTATAGGTTGTAACGCTGGACGAGCTGCGAGGTTAGATTGTACAGGAAGCCAACAAGGTATGTAGGATTTTCGCTCTCCTTATTCTTTGGTACGAATCCAACTAAAGCTTGCTAACAAACGTTCCATAACGAATCCACTCCATTCTAATGCTTCATGCTTCGTATATGATGTTCTTATCTACATTGATTGATCCCTATTCTTGATGCCTGGATATATTAGTATACTCCTATTGTTGATGATTAGTCTCATTGAATGGTCTCCTTGATGTTGATATAAGTTTCCATAACGTTATTCGGAGGTTATCGACCTTACATCACTCCGAAAGGCCCAGATGTCATTTCTATCAGTTCCTCATGCATTGTATATATATGTATTGCACTATTTTACTATACCACGCCTCGCTATAGTTGACCGGGCAGGCACGTAGATATGCACACCACTGCAGTGGGAATGTTATGATGATATTTTCCCGGACGCGGGATGATGATAATACGATGATGACATGATGATGATGTACTATATGTATATGCTTGCATATGATTTTTAGACTCGTGCATTGCATATTGCACGTCCTCAGATGGCTCAGGTTACTTCTATTCTTTTATATCTATGTCTTACTTATTTTATTGTTTCCTGCCTCAAATACTCAGTACTTTTATCCGTACTGACGTTCCATTTCACGGGACGCTACATTTCGTGCTTCAGGTCACGATAGAGTATCTCGGAGGCTCCTGATAGGATGATACAATCAGCGTATGGTCAGCAAGTTCCATTCCTTCGGACTTGCATAGGTTGAGTATATATATGACGTATATGTTATGTATTCATTATATCTGACGGGCATGGCAGAGCCCTCCCCCGACTAGTATGTCACACATTCACTCTTAGAGGCTCATGGACAGATGCAGTTATGTGTATGTCATGTGTGGCCTTTTCGGCCCCAGTGGAGTTATGTTGTCATTGTTCTGGCCTTGCCGGTCATATGTTATATGTATAAGGATAGTGACGGCCTTGTCAGTTCGCGTATGCATATGTTTCTATGTGTGTGTGTGTGTGTGTATATATATATATATATATATATATATATAGCGTGTGTGCATATATGTACTGTCATGTTGGGTCTTTTCTGCTTGCATGTGGCAGATGCCATAGTATAGTTTTTAAATATAAATTATGCATGTAAGCACGCTCGGTGAATTAAGCCTGGTTCCTGTCATGCCCCTCGATTTGGGGTGTGACAAACACCAACCACTTCCACCAACACCATTATCACCGCTGCCATTACAAGCCACTAGTGCCAACCATCACCAGCACCACTATTACAAACCATCTCCAGCATCAACAGAGAATATAAATATTTTATGTTAATCAAATAATGATTTTATTTTTAAAAATTTATATATTTAATTTATATTTAATTTTTTTTTCTTGAATTATATATTTATTATGCTGAAAGTAATTAAATTATGCCCACTCAGATGTTAAAAGATAAACAATCTTAATCATTCAATGTTCAAATCTAGAAAGCCAACATCGTAATCATTCAGATGTAAATTCAGATTTAAATATCTTTATCTTAATGTAAACAAACGAGACAATCAAATATCAATGGCCTTTCTTGTCCATGTGTGTAACGAATGTGTCTTTTGACCATTTTATCCCTGTTGACCAATTCTTGAGAATATAGAGCAGTTCTAGTGAAAACTGAAGGTTTTAGTATCCTTAAGTGAAAGTATTTGAACAATAGTTGACTTTTGGGTAAACGGACCACTTTCTAATTTTTGTCGATTCCGTGAGGTCTGGATGGTTGATTATGACTTGGTGGGGTGGATGGTTCGGTTCCCGAGGTGTTGGGTTGCATTTTGGGTACTTGGTTGAAAATTTAATTTTCGCGTTTGGGGGTTGACTTGGTAAATTAGACCTCTGTTGGGAATTTCAAGGTCACGGGTGAGTTCATAGCGCATTTTGTGTGTGTGCCCGCATATCTGATTTGTGTACGGGAGGCTCGCATTGATGTCCAGATTTCAAGAACACTTGTGAAAAAACAAATTTTGCTGGTTTTAGTGTGACCACCATGGCGGACTTAGTGCCGCCATCGCGGTACTGCCATGGTAAGGTTTTGACCGCCATAGCGGTGGAATGGTCTTTCTTGTCTCCGCCATGGCGGATGGTTTGACCCCCGTAGCGGGGCCACTATGGCGCAGTCCTAGCCGCCACGACAAAAGTTGGCCTTTAATGATTTTCGTTACAGCGGAAGGCCCAACAGCTACAACGAGATCACCATGGCGATCCTGGTGACCGCTGCAGCAGATCGACGTGACCAGAAACTCCTTTTATATTCCTAAGTTCGAACCATTAGTCCAACACTTGCAAAACCTAATTCTAAGATCTTGGGAAGGTGAGTATTGAAGAGACTTGGTGGAATCATCTCTAGGGGTAAGTTCTAAACCTTTATCTTGCTTATCTACCTTCCTTTCTCGAGTATCCATGGTGGTTTAAGGTCCTAGAGTGTTGGGTATTAAGACTAGTTTAAGGTCCTAGAGTGTTGGGTGTTGAGACTTAGGGCCCGTTTGTCCATAGATACCAAAAAAAAAAATCACTTTTTTTTTTTAATGTTGGAGTTGGAGTTGGATTTGTGTTTGGCCATAGTTTTTGAAATTGTAGTTTTTGGTGAAATGTAGTTGCAAAAAAGTGAAAAAAATGATTTTTTTTTTAAATAATTTTTTTGAGTTTTTGGTATTCTGGAATACAACTTTAAGTTGTATTCAGAATTTTCATGGCCAAACACAGATTCCGGAAAAATGTGAAAAAAAATTCTGGAATAAAGTGAATAAATTTTATGGCCAAATGGGGGCTTAGACTCTTAATAATGAAACCCTTAGTATAAATTGTTTATTGTTGATTAACTTACTATTTTTATCATCTAGAAGTGTAGATTAACACATTCTAGGATGGATTGGTTCTATAGTTCAAGAACCTATTTATGAGATCTAGGGTATCACCCAAATTTGAGGGTTTTGACTAATTTATGAAATTGAACGGTCTAAAGTGATTAGAAACCCATGAATTTGAGGATTATGATTG
Organism: Lycium barbarum; assembly: GCF_019175385.1. Classification (NCBI taxonomy): domain Eukaryota; kingdom Viridiplantae; phylum Streptophyta; class Magnoliopsida; order Solanales; family Solanaceae; genus Lycium; species Lycium barbarum. Next base: position 108,906,446 of record NC_083347.1, on the reverse strand, counting down.
TTGGGACTAAGGGTAGGGTAATTTCACCCTTAATTTTCGGTTTTACCCATATGATTCATTAGGGGTATTTTTTGTATTTTGGCATTCTTTCCCAAATCGATTCTTCTTCCAATTAAATGGTCTATTTTTTACTTAGCGTTGCTATTGCTAGACGTTGAGTGGTCTGAGGAATTACGTAAAAGGAAAGCTCTGGTGGAGTAGCTCGCGTTCCAGTTCTGCATTTGAGGTAGGTTACGGTTTACTTGAGTTAGACTTTGATTAGTAGATTGTATATATAGTAGAATTGATGGGAGAAAGCATGATTAGGCTTTCGGGCATGAAGTCTTGTTGGATATTACCTAGGTTGGTATGACTTCTAATTATGTGGGCTTGTCGTCGTTACTTTATGTATTGAACCACGAGGAGTATTTGTTGTGTTATTGGGAGGAAGGGGTTAACATATATATTGTTCGTGTTGATTGAGATAGCTTGTATGTTTCATGCTATTATTGAGTTGATTTATCTGAGTCTTGTTATGACTTATGGCATTCTGACTTGTACTTCCTTGGCATTGATATTATTGATTGATCATGCTTACATGGAGTGGTGCTTCATATTGGGTTCTAGACTTGAACCATATCTTGAGACTTAGCTTGGGTACGAATATATATATATATATATATATATATATATATATATATATATATATATATATATATATATATATATATATATATATATATGTTATGGCTTAGTTATGGGCTTGTGATCCGAGGTCAGTTCCGGAGCAAGTGGTACATGAACACCATTTGATCCCCCGCTGGTCATGACTATCATGCGAGCAAGGCCCTTAGCATGTGTGTACGGTTGAGATACTTATCATTGGTTGCATTGCATTGGACATCATCTTATTCCTGTGATTCGTGTTGATTGGTTGTTGTTGATGTTGTTGTGCCTATTTACTTATCTTGCTAGTTTTATGAATGTATGCATGATACTAATCTTAGTCAGCCTATGATATTTACCGGTAAATAGTGTTTATACTGATACTATCTTGCTGCATCCTTCTTGAGTGCAGATTGCGTCCGGAGTCGTCTTCTAGACCACGCATCTAGCCTGAGGTTCCTTACTTCCCAGATTCGAGGGTGAGCTCCTATCCATGTCATGCCGCCTGAAGATCTCTCTTATTTGATGTCTATTCCATTTCCATATATTATTGTTATATTCAGACACTTATGTATTTCTTAGACATTATTTATGGTTAGAGTCCTTGTATGATGACTTTCGGATTTTGGGGTTGTAATATGTAGTATTTTGCACTTATTATTATGTATGGCATGACTTAGATATTTTTTATTGATTATGTTATTCTTTAAGTTGTAATTGGATAAATGAATGACTAATCAGTTAAGGGGATGGTTGCCTTACCGGAGGGAGAGGGGGAGGGATTAGTGTGGGTGCCATCACGATGGGTTTGGTCATGACATTATGGAATTTAATGAGGAAATTAGTTAAAGGGGTCTTTATAAAAATGAATAGAGGCATATGATCCTCTATATACATAGGTGATTCTGCCATAAACAGAGGCTATCTGCTATTTTTTATAGAGAGTCATTTAATCAATTCACCGGAATTTATAACTACTACACTGACTACTTGGTTTCGAATTTGTGCTTTGTGAGTTTTGCAAGACACAAATTAGCATGCTAACAAAGCATGTTGCAAGATACTTCCATATAGTATTCTATTATATTTTTTGTTCTTTTTTAATATATAGCCCACTTGACAATTAGCAACATACGTATATATATAGGAGATTATTTTTGTTGAAGTAAAATAATTATTGGGAACGATATTGCAACGGCTGCTGCATCGACATTAGTTGGAAAGTAAATAATGTAACTATTAAGTTTTTCTATACATAAACTAATTTTTGACCATGCCATTCAAGTCATCCGATCCAAATCATCGTTTTTTTCACCCAACGCAAGCTACTAAGGCAAATACTTTTGGCTCCTAAATTTTGGGGGGGCTATTTTTCAATAGTTACTAAAAGTAAAGTTAGGTGTATAGATATTTTTTTTCTTTACAAAATATTGAATAAAGCTAGAAAATAGTTCATAATAGTGGTCTTCTTTGCTCAACAAACTACTCCAAGAAACAACTGTCTCAAGTTTAAGCAATGTCCAATAATTTAAAAATTGTGATAGAATATGAGAACCAAACAATCACTATGGAGAATTTTCATGAGTAAGAAATACCTGAAAAAATATCATGCAGTCTTAGCACCACTGAATAAAACAATTACGTATGTATTAAAAAAAATCCTCAAAGTTAGAGAGGAAATAGAACAAGAAATCTAATGGAAGGTACAACAAGGCAATTCCTGTTTTTGGATGGATAACGGGACAAGACTGGGAGTGCTATACCACATTACTCCGGCAGACTTTGTTTGGAATTCAACTGTAATACTTATTTTGTCACGACCCAATTTAGGTTCACGCAGGCACCTACCATTCCCACCTTGGTAGGTGAACCCTCAATAAAAATAAAACATTTCCAAGTACAGAACAAGATTCATTTTCTTCAATATATGAATAAAAAACAGCAGAAATCAAATCAATATATTAAACCAAGTAGCGGAAGTGATTACAACAACTAAATAATCACAATGACTCATTTCTATTCCTATGACCTGGCCTAGACTAGTATAAGAGTGACTAATGAGGACCCGAGATACAATAATAACTCTAAGACCCAACCTCCATCTCAGAATGAAGTGGATGGAGGCCTTCGAGATAGGCACTGTGCATCTTTCGATTATTTCAACCATCAATAACCTGCAACACTGTACACCCCAAAAGGGATGTAGCAAGAGTAGTATCAGTACAACAACACGTACTGAGTAAGCATCATAGGCCGACAATGGTTAGAAGAAGATATCAGTAAAAGAGCACACAAATAAGCATCGTAGGTAAACTAGGTCAACAACGCACCCTACCTACCGCTCGCCATAACCTCAAGATTCTTTATTCATTAACTCTTCATTAGTGATCCGATTGTCCAACTTACATTATACATTCTTTTACCTCACCTACAACACATTAAGCAATTTCACAAAAGTATCACAAGCCAAGTATCATTACGCTATGTAATCTTAGTATCGAAGTCATCTCGTCATTCTGATAATCATTATCCACCAAATTTTAGGAAACCAACACATACAACTGGAACAACGAACAATCAACAAAGGTAGTCCAAGATCATGCCCTAAGGTTATAGCAACGAAGCCCAATTATGTCAAGTCTTGATATACTCAATCCAAATCCATATAACACAAGTACATCACAACAGAAGCCAAGTGCAATGCAATGCAATAATGTATGAAATGTATATACAATGTTGTGTACACATGTACTCCGGATGGAAGTATAGACGTCTCGGCAGTATAACCCATAGGGAACTCGCGAAGTCTATGTACCATTCATTCCGGATCTTTGCCCAATGGTCGAACGAGACTCTCGATCTCTGCTCATGGTGGATTTTCATTAGCACAACCCATGAGGTACTCGCGGAGTCCATGTACCTCGCGGTCCGGCAACAACCTGGGATACCGCTACCACACAACCACGATTCTGGGACAACCATCAGATATCGGACCTCACGCCACTCTCATCCAAAATGAGCCCAGCTCATCACCGTGTTTCCTCAAGTATCAACAATGTATCAATAGTATATCATAAAGATTGAGGATGCGTGCAATGTATGAGTTTAATGTCAATAATCAGACCAATATCACAAGTACCACACATGGGTACACCAACAATATAATGGAAAGGATACATAAGCCATACAAAATACTATCCTCATATCAAGCATTAACAAGTAAGTTACCACAATATCATATACAAGATATATCAATAGTCTCCGATAATCAACACGGATATGTCACATAACAATATTACCTCACTTCTTTCACTGCTTATCAACATTAATACATTATAATTTTCTACTTACAAGACATCACTAATACCCAGTCTGAAATCAGTTCACGATTTTTGGTACATTTTATGCGTTTCAATACCAATTAAGATTCACTATTTATAGCATGGAACAAATTATGCGCATCATATGGGGACTCCTCATCAAAGGGACATAGTAAACTAAGTACCACATCGCTAGTCTTCCAAGTCACATAAGGTCTACCAATACTCAAGGAAAACCAACACATGAACCTAAGAAGTCTACAGGCCTCAAACCCGAACACACAAATCGCACAACAATACTATCCTAAGAATCCTTCCCAACTCCGAAATCCTACACATGCATCCTCCATTCCATTTAATACATGAATATGTGAATCTAACTGGAGTCTACTGAAAAAGTAGTCGTAACCTACCTCGAGGACGAGCGGGTGCCACGAACATCCGTAGATCTTCAATTTATTCATCATGTTGTAATCCGTCCGAAGGAACTTGAGACAATCATGAGACCCAAAAATAGAAATCACCATTAGAGAATTTATAAGAGATTCAGATTGATAACGAAAGTTTGGGAATTTGAATATTTCTAGATTCTCTAGGCTTCCATTACTAAAGAACTCTTTTCCCATCAAAATAAAGCTAGGTGATTTATTAACCTCCATTCATGATTAAAGTCAACCATTCAACCCACTAGCTAGGTAAATTCACTATTTTCAAGATTCATGAAAGGAACCCATTTGCAAATTTAGGAAGAAGATGAGAATCTAAGTTAGTAACCATTCTAGGATGATGAACATGAGAGATTGAGCCAATATAATTCATATTAAGACCATGCTAACAATTATCCTTCTAGGTCTAGGAATTGGTGATACCCATTTTCTAGGTAAGGGCCTTAGAAACAATTAGCTATGTGAAGAAGGGATTAGAAGAAGTTAGGAAGATTACCATTCCTAAGAAGATATGAATTTGAGCTCCCAAAAAGACTTGAAGGGCAGCTGAACTTTAGGGTTTTGAGAAAATTGGGTCAAATGCCAAAATGAACTCTTAAATAGGGAAAATCATTGTACATCACTGCTTTAGCGGTCTGGATACTGCTTCGGCAAGGCTGCTCAGGCGGCATAGGTACCGCTGTGGCTGTCCCTTGACAAAACCACCTAACCGCTTCGGCGGTGAGTCCACCGCTATAGCGGTGGCACTGTAGCGGCATTCTAGTCGCTGTAGAGGCTCCAGTAGCTTGGTAGCCCAAATTCAATACCCTCACGCAATGCGCACGACGGGTTTAATCAAGTTAGCGATTTCCAGAAGTATGATTGAGTCGAAGACATTTTAAAGAGTTAAGTCAAAGAAATTTTAAAGAGTCGAAGTTATGGGTTTCCTCGAATTTCAAAGTAACGTCGAAACGGGTCGTTACATCAGATAGCAATTGAACAGTGGTCATCCTCGAACGACAAGGGAATGAACAGGCACAGACGGTTAACACATTTCGCAGCCAGGATCATAAATCGTACGTCTATACCTTCGTATCTAGAACTTAACGGAAAGAAATAGAACGAATAATGTAGCCAAGGAACCTTGTGACTTAGCGTAACCAGACATAACCCAATAGAAAATCAATCGATTTTATACTAGATCGTTTCGGGTAGCATACCCAACACTCGACTCGTGATTACAACCGACTCTTACAAGCCAAACTCTAACCACGAATAGTTAGGAGTCGCTGCATTATACAAGATTCCCAAAATAACAGGACAAGAACAACTCAAGGACAATGAGCAAAAAACTAGAGGTCCACTATACGGTTGTAAGGCTCGAACTGTACTGAAACGTATCAAGAATTTTGTGGACAAAAATTTGATCATGCCGCTATAGCGGCAAGGGGAACCGTTGCGGCGATAGTGACAAAATTGTAAAGATGCCGCTATAGCGGTATAGCGTACCACTGTAGCATTGCCGCAGCGGCGATAAGATTGTCACTATAGCGATAATCGCTGGGACATATAATATATAGAGGCAATAGCCTCTTCCCCTTCACTTCCCACTACTCATATGTATGAAAAATTCTTTTCATATCCATCAACACTTTTACTCTCACTCCTAATCTAACCTAAATAATACTCTCCCAAATCATTAACCTTCTCACTCAACACAAAACAAGGCTTCTCATTCACAATTTCTCTCAACCATAAGAAGAAAAAGGAAGATTTAAGGCAAAAGTCTCAACTTCCATCTACCCTCTCAAATCTTCAAAATAGAGGTAAGAATTCATTCCCCTTATCCCATAGTTAAACAATGGAACAGAATTTCCAAGTAAACAAGCTTAGAAGGACCGGATTTAGTAGTTCAAAGTTGGGATTTTTGGGTCTTGGTTGATGAACCACTAGGACGAAAAATAAGAGGAATTGGAACTAGCTAATCGTTAGAATAAAATTCCCATCAAATGTAGTGTAGTTATAGCACTGATTTAGGCCACAAAATTTTAACGTAGTAAAGCAAATTTCTTGAAGAAGATTCTTGGATTCTCGAAATTCGGGTTGGTTTGTTGTTAGAAAAACTCTTCAATAGGGTTAGAACTTCATGCATACTAGTTTCCTGCTCGATCTGTGTTGAAAAAAACATTTTTGAATTGAAAAATTGGTGTTGAAAATCTGGAAAATTCATGGGTTTTTCTGGGGACGATGATACCGCTACATCGGTTGGCTGACTGCTGCAGTGTTGCCGCTGTGGCGCTTGGTCGACTGCTATGATAGTCCTTAAAAAATTTGTACACGACCGCTATGGCAGTCTATGGGTTGTTATGATGGTGCTGCTATAGCGGTCTGGAGACTACTACAGTGACACTTGCAGATTTTTGCAGCTGAACAATTAAGCGATAGGATAGATTTCGATCGGGATTTCAAGATGTTCTTACTAGACTGATACGAAGTTGATAAGACATGAATTTAGCACATTTTTAATTATTTTACAGGAAAGATGACTCAAAATCAAGAAGCGGTACCATAAAACGAGGAGGTGCCCACATATGAAAAACTTCCCACCCGTCATAGCAAACGCTTACACCTGAGCCAGAGATCTATTCCTTTGCTGCTGGAGCGGGGATTTGACATGTCCAACGTAGAAATGCATGCTCCAAATTTCTGGAATGGGTTGATAAGGACAAAGTGGACTCACTTGGTTAGGGATCCGGGTGACTGCAATGAATCGTGGGTGAGGGAGTTTTACCCTCAGCTCCCTATAGTTGATTGGGATTCTCCCGATTCGGAGATCATAAGAAGAGGTACTCCGGTGAAAGTGGGGTCGAGGGCTTTTAATCGGGTCTATAGGCTAGGTGATCACCCGGAGGAGTCCTTAGCGGAGAAAGCAGCTTAGAAGAATTTCATGTGGTTAGCCTTCCAACTGATGCACACAGATGATATAGAGAAAACTCTTTGGGTTTATGGTAGAGGGGCAATATACAGTGACCATTTTACTGCTGAGGCGAAGAGGTGGTTAAACATTTTCTCCTACCGGACCTGTTCTTTTTCGAACACCAATGATGTGACCTTTGCTCGTGCTCTTATTGTTGCTTGCGTCTTAGCTGACATACCGATAAATGTGGGGTCGTAGATTATTCAGGAGTGGAAGCATTTTCTGAGGGTTAGTGGAGGAATCTTGATATTCCCATCTCTGATTACTTCCTTATGCTGGAGGGCTAAGGTTCCCAATGAGGTTCATGATGACTGGGTTCGTTCTGACGCTCCGTTTCATCTGCTACGGGTGAAGGGTCACAGAACCACAGTCAACAGTTGAAAGAAGAGAAAGGTGGACAATGCAGGTGAGGAAGGAAGTGGAGCCGGGGGCTGCCATTGAGGCTGGAGATAGGGCTGGGACTGAGGTTCCTTGTATCCAGGGCCCTTTTGAGTGCATGGACTCGTGCTTCGATGAGATGATTGCTTTGTTTCGGGCGACGTGCATGCCTGCTGATGGGTCCAGTTCATCAGGAGCGGTTACTAGTTACCCCACTCAGGAGGAGATGAAGGGGTATTTCTAGACTCAGAAGAAGATGGGTGAGTCACTCACCACCCTACAGGCTGCATACACCACACTGGCCAAAAAACACAGTGAGCTTCGCAATGACTTTGACAGAGAGAAAAGGAAGAATAAGTCACACGACAAGCTTCACATTAGGGTCTGGAGGGGTATCAAGGGAGTGTGGGGTAGCATGCACCCCAATGAGCCGATTCTGGTGGAGGACGATGATGACTTGGAGCAATATTCCTTTGAGAGTGTGGCCTAGGGTGATGGTTGCTAGGATGGATTTGGTGATGCTGGTGGTGGCAGCTTGGATGATGATGGTACAACCAGTAGGTTGGCGGCCTAGAGACCCCTTTCCCCTGCATGTTTATTCTTTGGTTGCCCTTGTAGGGCATTCTATTTTCAGACAATTTTTATTGGGTTTGCCTTTTTTTGGCTTAGATGTTTAAACAATTTCTGTTGGTTTTCTTGTGTTTGGATTTGTGCTTTGGTCTTCTGTCTTGGACAATTTCTTTTGGTTTTTGGATAATTTGCATTATAATTAGTTTTTGGATGATTTCCCACCCTTGTTGGGCTTTGTTTTATGTGACTGCTGTTTGTAGACTTTTGCTGTTTATTCTGTTTTTAGCTGAATTTGGAACAAGAGAGGGTAATGAAAAACAGGGGAAATTGCAGGTCTCTGATTTAGGCACGCCGCTTCTGCGGTCTCTCAGACTGCTATAGTGGTCCCGCTTCGGTGGAAAAGGGGCCGCAGCAACGGTCAGAAGGAAACTAAATGCACTGTTGTAGCGGTGGAGAGCCTGTTATAGCTGTACCATCAGCGGCTGACTGAATGCTGTGGCAAGACCACTGAACAGTGACACTTAAAACACATTCCAACAACTTTGCACTCATGGAACAACCGAACAAAGTCTTCACACGAATCGAGTCAAACAGCGACGTAACACACTTACGCGCGTAGATACCAATTGAATCTACCAAGATACCAATTTGATCGAAGTCTCACGAATAGACGGAAAGAAAGGAGTTTTCCTAAAATGACTCATAGCCTCTTGTGGATGGGTACGGACGTCTACGTACCATTTAATCAGACTCTACTAGACATTGCTCTTGTACTTGAGAGGTTGGTAACCTAGGCTATGATACCAACTTGTCATGACCCAAATTAGGTTCGCGCGGGCACCTACCATTCCACCTCGGTAGGCTAACCCTCAATCAAAATAAAACATTTCCAAGTAAAGAACAAGATTCATTATCTTCAATATATGAATAAATAACAGCGGAAATCAAATCAATATATTAAACCAAATAGCGGAAGTGATTACAACAACTAAATAATTACAATTACTCATTTCTATTCCATGACCTGGCCTAGACTAGTACAAGAGTGACTAATGTGGACCTGGGATACAATAATAACTCTAAGACCCAACCTCTATCCTGGAATGAAGTGGATGGAGGCCTTCGAGATAGGCACCGTGCCTCTCCCAAACATTTCAACCAGTAATAACCTACAACACTCTACACCCCAAAAGGGATGTAGCAAGAGTAGTATTAGTACAACAACTCGTGCTGAGCAAGCATTGTTGACACCTAATTTTGGCTCGCCGTGCTTAAAATTAACGTTTTGGGGGCCCTAATTCGTTAAAGATCACGGAATGGCATCATTATTTATACATATATTAGTTTAATATATTTTAGTACAGTCCGTCAGTACACAGAAAAAGCGGAGCAATTAATTCTTAAGCACGGAGAAAAAATTCGAATAAGTCAACGTCTTGTCACTTTTTAAAAAGGTGACATTTGAAGTGACGGGTTGGGTTCTTCATCCATTAGTTGATACATTTTTACACATTGGTTAAAAGGTGAAAACCCCATTGAATAATAACCTAGGGATAAAAGTAGCATCAAGGGGACAAAAGGGTGTGACACTTTATTTTTTGGATAATAATAAGGGTCATTTTGTGAATAAAAGAAGAGGAGGAGTTCACATTTTTCTATATACTCTAATTGTCAGATTTCCCCCCTCCTTTATTCCTAAGAAACCCTAAACATTTCTCCCCCTCTCATTTTTTTCCGCACACACAGCCGCCGCCGCCGCCTCCACGCCGGAGCTCGGAGCTCCGGCTACGCTCCAAACCACCTCTACCACTAGTCGTGAATGCCTCACTGCTTCTTCCTCCTTCACTTTCCAGTCCCTCCTCCCATCGCCACCGCTGCTCCGACCACCACCACCACTTCACACTACCTCACATATATTTTTTTCTTCTCTTCACTCTCCATATTTTTCTCTTCATAGGAAGACTAGCACGGCTAGCATCTTCCCCTTCTCTTTATATTTTTTTCCTCTTTTCGTTTTTCATACATTGTCTTTATATTTTTTATATACATTGACTTTATATTTTTTATATACATTGTCTTTAAATTTATTATATGCCTTGTCTTTATTTTTTTTATATACATTACATACATTGTCTTTATATTTATTCATGCATTTGTATTTATATTCATTCATACATTTGTCTGTATTCATACATTATATTTACATTTATTCTTGCATTTGTCTTTATATTTTCATGCATTTGTCTCTACACTTATTCATGTATTGTCTTTACATTTATTCATGAATTTTGTTTATATTTATTCATACATTGTCTCTACATTTTCTTCATATATTTTCTCTACATTTTTCATGCATCTTTTTTCAATTTAACCCACATTTTTTTCCTTTACATCATTTTACATCTCTATATTCTTTTATATATTTCTATACCATATATTATATACATATAAATGTACATACTTATTTTACCTAACCACTAAGTGAAGAAGGGAGAAATTTAAAGAGAATACACTTTATTGTCTCTATATTATCCTTATATTTTTCATACATTATCTTTATATTTTTGTTATGTTGTCTCTACAAATTTTTTTTAATTTTTTATACATGTATACATTTTCAAGCATTTTCTTTTACATTTTTTGTACCATCACACTACATGCCTATTTTATTTTTTCTCTACACATTTTGCTCTTTACATTTTCTCTACATCATATTTACATTTACATATATTTCTGTTATACACATCATTTACATATACACTTTCACATTACATACACTACATCCTAAGGTCAAATCAAGTTTCACACTTACTTTTGTCAAATCCCCTTTTAAAGACTTTACGCCAAATCACTTTTTTAAGACTTTATGTCAAATCACTTTTGAAATACTTTATGTCAAATCACTTTTTAAAACTTTATGTCACATTATTTACTTCTTAACTTTTCAAATTATTTTTAACCAATACATTTTTCTTTCATCTTGTAATTTATTACAAATACTACACTTTTGGCCGATGAAGAAATTTCCGTCGATTTCCAAGGCCTCCCTTGTACAAAAGACGGGTTTTTATGTTAAGTTTATTCATTATTTCTTTAATTCATTCGATAGTTATTTATTCTCTTACTAACACTTTCACTAAGTGTTTATACAGGTACCCGGAGACACATCACGAAGACGACACTCGGAAGGAACCTGAAGACTTCATCAAATTCTTGTTTGCATTTACTTTCGCGCGTTATTTAAAATTGTACAAAACATAAACTCGGAGTAGTGAAAACTTCACTTTAATGTTGGGCGGGGATATTTAATTACTTGTCACTTATATGTTTAATTTAAAGTTCGTTATTCGCTTTAGGCAAGACCTAGGCCGTCTAAACTTTCATAAATTGATTAGATTGACTCGATAAAAATACTTTATTAATTAAATTCACACTTTTGGCGTTTAGGCAAAAATACTATTCCATCTTTTATTTTATATTCTTTATACACTTTTAATACAACATACATTTTATAGCGTTCCGCATACACTAATACATATTTTAGTTAAGTTAAATATACATTTTTGACGCTAGGTAAATACTAGGCCATCCATTTATAAATCTTTTATTCTTTAAATGCATTATATCTTTTTCACACATTTTTTTATACAAAATTCCTTATACTTATTTTTAACCAATTTTTTTTTTACTATCCTTTTGTTCCTTATTCTTTTGATAGGATATTCGATAAATGAAAACTCTTTTTAACTAAACTGTATAAACAAGTAAAATCAACTTCACTTTTCTTAAAACAAATTATTATATAAGATCTTTACACCAATGAATACTCGTGAGTTCCTTTTACTTTCTTTATTCACTGATATACCTAGTTATACAATTTTTTTATACATTTTATGTTTGATATACACTCTTTTATACTTGAAATACATTATTTATATGTTTAATATATATCCATTATTTTAATATACATAGACACACATTCTTTATATACTTGATGTACCTATTTTACATAATCTCATATATTTTATACATCTTTTATATAGTTGTATACATTCCTTACACTAACTGATATACATTTTGTGCCAATAGATATACTCTTATTTTACTAACAAATATACTACTATACGAACAAGGTATGTTTGGTTTACACTCTTTTGTACATTCATATTGATATACATTCTTTATAAATTCTTGATACTTGATATAAATACTTTTTTTTTACACTATATACACTTAGCATATTATCACCTAGTGTAGCTTCCCATGAAATCACAACATTTTGAAAATAGGTAATAATAATGATAAACAGATAAATAATCCCCCTCTAGTGTTCAGTTAAACTAAGTTTAAGGACTGTCTTCGGACAGGCTCTGAGGGATGTTTAATACCTTCCCATCGGGGTAAATAAAACCCTTATCTTGAATCTCATAAGTTTTGTGGACTAAAAATGGAGTAGACACACAAATACATATAGGTTTCCTGTTTTTCCTTAAAAATAAAATGACGACTCTAACCCTTTTAAAATCCGTTAGAAGAACCGGAAAGTTGTAAACTATCTTGGACCCGTTCAAAATAAGGCGTAACAAGCATCATAGGACGCAATGGTTAGAAGAACATATCAGTAAAAGAGCACACAAATAAGCATGGTAGGTAAACTAGGTCAACAACGCACCTTACCAACCGCACGCCATAACCTCTAGATTCTTAATTCATTAACTCTTCCTTAGTGATCCGATTGTCCAACTTACATTATACATTCTCTTACTTCACCTACTATACACTAAGCAATTTCACACAAGTATCATTATGCTATGCAATCTTTGTATCGAAGTCATCTCGTCATTCTGATAATCATTATCCACCAAATTTTCGGAAACCAACAAATATAACTGGAACAACGAATAGTTAACAAAGGTAGTCCAATATCATGCCCTATGGCTATAGCAACTAAGCCCAATTATGTCAAGTCTCGATATACTCAATCCAAATCCATATAACACAAGTACATCACAAGAATATCACAATAGAAGCCAATTGCAATGTAATGCAACAATGTATGAAATGTATATGCAATGCAATGTTGTGTACACATGTACTCCGAACGAAAGTATCGACGTCTCGGCAGAATAACCCATGGGGGACCCATAAAGTCCATGTACCACTCGTTCTGAATCTTTGCCCAACGGTCGAAAGAGACTTTGGATATTTGCCCACTGAGGATTTTCATCAGCACAACCCAAGCGGGACCCGCAGAGTTCATGTACCTCGCGGTCCGGCAACAACCTCGAATACCGCTACTACACAACCACGATTCCAAGACAACCATCGGATATCTGACCTCACGTCACTCTCATCCAAACTGAGCCCAGCTCATCACAGTGCTTCCTCAAGTATCATCAATGTATCAACATTATATCATGAAGGATGAGGATGCGTGCAATGTATGAGTTCAATGTTAATAATCAGAACAATATCACAAGTACCATGCATAGGTATGCCAACAATATCCTGGAAAGGCTATATAAGCCTTATAGAATACTATCCTCGTATCAAGCATCAACAAGTAAGTTACCACAATATCATATAAAAGATATATCAATTGTCTCCGATAATCAATACGGACAAATCGCATAAAATTATTACTACACTTCTTTCATTGCTTATCAACATTAATACATGATAATTCTACCTTCTACTTACAAGACATCACTAATACGTAGTCTAAAATCAATTCTTGATCTTTGGTCCATTTTATGCGTTTCAATACCAATTAAGATTCACTGTTTATAACATAGAACAAATTATGCGCATCATACGGGGACTCCTCGTCAAACGGACATAGTAAACTAAGTACCGCACCGCTAATCTTCCAAGTCACATAAATTCCACCAATACTCAAGGAAAACAAACACATAAACATAAGAAGTCTACAAGCCACAAGCTCGAACACACAATCGCACAACAGTACCATCCTAAGAATACATCACAACTACAAAATCCTACAAATGCATCCTCCATTCCATCTAATAAATGAATATGTAAATATAATCGGAGTCTACTGAAAAGGAAGTGGTAACCTACCCCGAGGATGAGAGAGTGCCACTGTCATGCGCCGAATCATGGCCTGGGCGAAACATGACACTCGGTGCCTTACTGCATGTGACCTAGCGAGCCACATGGCTTGCTGAATCATAATGAGGAATAACATGAGCGAAAATATAACAAGAGAACATGATGGGCTTTTAAGAACACACATGAAGTCATAAAAAATAATAAATACTCATTATAACATGAATGCCAAAATAACATTAGTTGTGCCAAAGATGACTAAACACCTTGCATGTCTAACATAACTAAACTGACTAGTCTATGAAACCTCTAATCATGAGTCTTGACTGAAAAATGTACTTGCGGGGACAAGGCCCCCAGCATACCTTTAAATGCACAACTAATAAAATAAAGATAACTGACTAAAACCCCAAATGAGATGGGGCTCACCAACAAGCTGATACGAGCAAATCCTACTGAGCAGATGTGGCGTCCTATAAATCTGTACCTGCACCGTGAAATGCAGACTCCCGGGCAATAAAAGGGACATGGAAATAACATAATAGAGACTGAACTGAAACATGATCATGAGAATGAGTACATATACATATATAACATGTGTAAAGTATCGTGAGTAGGGAGAGCAGTAAATATAACCGACAACATGGTTTGGTACTTGCATCCTACCGGCAGAACACTCATACCTTGCCAGGGACATGAGGTTTAATAATATTATGAAAGGATCCATTTATTATGAGAGATCGTCCTAAGCATGAGTGGAGCGATCCTCATCCTACGGTGGCTACGTAGTTTCAGGTTGCTTAAGGCTTTCTCGGTAATTAATGCAACTCTCAAAAACATGAACATGGAAAATAAGCGGCACTTGCTACCCATGGCTTCTCATAAATCATAACTTGCATGTACATGGATATCATTCTTATTATTCTTGCATGAACTTATTAAACATATATAGCTTTTCTTGAAAATATCATAATAGTTCATAAACTTTCATGTAAGAACCCATGGACTGCAAGGTTTGGGTTTTCATTGATTACAGACAGATTTTCAATAATCATAATGATGTATCAAGAAAAAAATGAAGAATTTATAAAAATTTAATACATAATATAAAATGGGGCATGGACCTATGATTATCATGAACATGGTTAAAAACCCTAGTTTTCGTAAAGCTTCATACTTTATGGAAGAAGAAGCGTGGGGAAGAATAATGATGTTCCCACACGTAGATAGCAACTCTACATACCTGGTAATGCTCCAAGCTTTAAATAAAAATATGAACTTGGAAGAAAAAAAAGAAAAATTCCAAGGTTTATGTCTTGAGTCCTTTAAATGGGTTTTCTTGAAGACCATGTGTTAAGAACAATGATTTCATTGTTAGATTATGAGAACACATGTTAGAATTGATTCGGAAGGGCTTGGATTGACGTATCTTAATGTTTTGGATTGTCGGGAGAAGAATACCTTCATGCTAGGGTTTAGGGACTTCTAAAAAAAAACTGAGACCAGGTATTATAGTTTCTAGTGCGAAGTGAGAAATACGGACCAAAATACGGTCTGTATTCTGAATTACAGTCCATAAACCAAGACCGTAATTAAGCATGTTCAACATGACAGAAACACTGTAGCACCTCCTTCCCAAATACGACCATCAAATACCGGTCATATTCCAAAATACGGTTCGTATTTAACAATATATATTCCCTAAGCCAAATTCCAGAATGCACAGTGATTTAAATGTCAAATTACGATTTGAAATACGGGTCGTATAGTGAAATATGATTCGTATTCTGGGGCGTAAATCCCCATTTGACAACTGAAGAGAAATTTTCAATTCCCACATTCTTTATCTGGTTTTCTAAGATTAGAATCATGACTATAGCCTAGTTTAAAGGTACGGGGTGTTACAATATCTCCCCCTTGGGATCATTTATCCCCGAATGATGGGTTATGGTTAAGAATATGGCTGGACATGGCTTGAACATAAATGTGAAGGAAACATGACATGAAACATGGAGACTAAATTAACATGACATGGTTACATGGAATCATGGATACAAAAACATGGAACATGGGCACTGGATACATGACATGAGCGTGAAACATGAGACGTGACATGACATGGACTATGGAAAGTTATCTTGAGCGTTCTCTGCTTGCTCTTAAAACAAAAATAGGTACTTGGATTTCATCTCTTCCTCAGCTTCCCATATAGCTTCCTCAACTTTCTAACTTCTCCATAACACTTTTACTGAGGCCATTTTCTTAATTCTCAACTTGCGAACCTGAGATCAAGAATGGCTACGGGAATCTCCTCATAAGTAAAGTTATCCTTAACTGTTATAGTATCAGCAGGAACAACCAACGATGGGTCACCTACACACTTCCTCGACAAGGATACATGAAACACTGGGTGTACAACAGCTAAATCTTTTAGCAACTCAAGTTCATAGGCTACTTGACCGACCTTTCACAAAATTCTGTAAGGTCCAATATATCTATGACTAAGCTTCCCTTTCTTCCCAAATCTCATAACACCCATCATGGGTGAGACTTTAAGGAACACCCAATCATTAACTTGAAATTCTAAGTCCCTTCACCTCATGTCCGTGTAAGACTTCTGGCGACTCTGAGCCATTTTCAAACGCTCTTGAATCAACTTGACTTTCTCCATAGCCTGATAAACCAAATACGGCCCTAAAAACTCTGCTTCACCAACTTTAAACCAACCAATCGGTGACCTAAAACTTCGCCTATACAGAGCTTCAAACGGTGTCATCCCAATAATAGCATGATAACTATTATTATAAAAAAACTCAATGAGGGGTAAGTGATCATCCCAATTACATTTGAAATCTAAGACACATACTCTCAACATTTCCTCAAGAGTATGAATAGTTCGCTCTGCGTGACCATTTGTCTGCGGATGAACAGTTGTGTTGAGGTTCACCTTGGTACCCAATCCTTTCTGAAAGAATTTCCAGAAGTTCACTGTGAACAGAGCACCACGATCTGGAATAATGGACACTGGGGTCCAATTCAATATGACAATTTCATTAACATATAACTTGGCGTAATCTTCTGCTAAATCTGTGGTCTTGACTGGCAAAACGTACGCTGACTTAGTGAGTCAGTCAACGATTACCCAAATACGGTCATGCCTCTTAACTGAACGAGGTAGACATGATACAAAGTCCATATTGATCATTTTCCATTTCCAGACAGGAATATCAATATTTTGAGCCAAACCACCAGGCCTCTGGTGTTCGGCTTTCACTTGCTGACAATTCGGACACTTAGCCACAAAATCTGCTACATTCTTCTTCATATCATTCCACTAATAAATCTCCTTAAGATCATGATACATCTTAGTGGAATATGGGTGAATGGAATACCTAGATTTGTGAGCTTCTGACATGATTCGCTCTCTGAGCCTATCTACATCTGGATCACATAATCTGCCTCGGTACCTCAAGGTACCATCATCTCTCCCTTGTTCAAAGGCCATCGTCTTATGCTTGTGAATCCCCTCTCAACTACACCAAGTAGGGATCACTAAACTGTTTCTCTTTGACATCAAGCACTAAGGAGGAAAGAGCTCTATTCTGAACAACCATGCCGCCATTCTCGGAGTCCAAAAGTCAAACTCCAAGATTGGACAAACGGTGAACATCCTTGGTCATAACTCTCGTATCTACATCAACATGGGCTAAACCCCCCATGGAATGCCGACTAAGAGCATCAGCTACAACATTCGCTTTTCCCGAATGATAGAGAATATCCACATCATAATCCTTAAGCAATTCGAGCCATCTCCTCTGCCTAAGATTCAACTCCCTTTGCTTGAAGATATACTGCACGCTTTTATGATCTGTGAAAATATCAACATGCACTCCATATAAATAATGACGCCATATCTTATGTGCAAAAACCACAGCTGCTAACTCTATGTCCTGAGTCGGATAATTCTTTTCATGAGTCTTAAGCTGTCTAGACGCATAAGCAACAACCTACCATGCTGCATTAAGACACATCCGAGACCAACTCCTGAAGCATCACAATAAACCACGAGCCCTTCGGTTCCTTCTAGTAGCGTCAAAACTAGAGTAGAAGTTAGTCTTTTCTTTAACTCTTCAAAGCTTCGCTCACAAGTATCTAACCATTGAAACTTAACCTTTTACTGAGTCAACCTAGTCAACGAAGCATAAATAGAGGAAAATCCTTCTACGAAACGTCTATAATAGCCTGCTAGACCCAAGAAACTTCTTATATCAGAAACTGAGGCGGGTCTGGGCCAACTCCTTATGGCATCAATCTTCTGAGAATCAACTTTAACACCTCACCTGAGATCACATGGCCTCAGAACGCCACTGACTTAAGCCAAAACTCACACTTTGTGAATTTTGCAAAACGTTCGCGATCTTTAAGAGTCTACAATACTACTTTGAGATGTTCAGCATGATCAGCCTCACTACGGGAATACACCAAAATATCATCAATGAAGACAATGACGAATAAATCGAGACAAGGTTAAAGACCCTATTCATAAGATCCATGAAAGCAGCTGGTGTATTTGTCAACTCAAATGACATAACAAGAAATTCAAAATGGCCATAATGGGTTCTGAAAGTGTTCTTTGGAATATCAACTTTGTAACGATCTGTTTCGTCGTTACTGTGAATTTTGAAGAAAGACCCCAACTCTCACTCCTTAATAATGTCTTCGTCTAGCTTATTCTGGAAGTTTCTATTTCAATCAAAATCGTTGTGTGCATCGTGTGAAGGATGGAGGTGTGGGCTATCAGGCCCAGTTGAGCCGCCATAGCAGCAGCATTGGCGCTGCAACGTCAAGTTACCACAATAGTGGTAAGAGCATATGGCACCCTAGTGGCACCGCTAAAGTGGTGAACTAACTGCTGGGGCGATCCCGTATAGTGAAATCACTATTTAAGACCTCATTTCAGAAATTGGTTCCATTTTTCTTCCAACCCTAAATTTCAGCCGCCCAGTTCGGTGGGAAAGTCTAAAAATCAGGATTGTTGGTCTTGGTAATCCTTCTAACCCTATCAAATTCTTCTTCCACTTAGTAAATTACTAAAAGTCTTCACCTAGAGAATTATCTAATGAATATCACAAATATCTAGAGTTAGAGAAATGATGGGTTAGCAATGTTTTTCACTTCCTTTAAGCAATCTTCCATGTTCTTCATCTAAATAAGTTAGTAACCTAGATCCCTACCTTCCTTCTTCTTAAAAATGAGTTCGTCCATGGATCTTGGAAATGGGTCTTTCTTAAAATAAGCTATAAATTTGTAAATCTCCTAGTTTTGTTGTAGATGGAATCTATAAGTGGGTTAAGATCCCGAAACCTTCCTTTTAACCCAAAGTCTTTTATGAGGTTTATAAATGGTAACTCTAATTCTTGGGCCTCATGCTTGTCTCCAAGCTATTTCGTGCGGATTTTGATGTGGTGGTCGATTGAAAGAATTCATGGATGTTCGTGGTACCCGCTCGACCATGAGGTAGGTTATGGCTTCCCTTTCGATAGACTCCGATTAGTTTCATATATTCGTGTATTTAGAATGAACGGAGAATGCATGTGTAGGAATTGGAGATTTGGGATGGCATCCTAGGATGGTATTGTTGCGTGATTTGTATGTTTGGGCTTGTGGCCTATAGATGCTTTAGGATGTATGATGTGGTTTCCTTTAATATCAGTGGATTTTATGTGACTGGGGAGTAGCAGTTGATGTCTATTTTCTATGTCTAATGATGAGAATTTTTGTAATATGTGATTAAGTGTGCTATGCTATTAATAATGAACCTAGTTGATAAATGAAAGGATAAAATGTACCAACGGTTGCGATTGAGTTCTAGACTAAGATGAATTTACTTGTACAAAGCTATTAGGCTAATAAAGGAAGAGCAATAATGTTGCATTGCGACTGTTTGATCTATTGTGTTGACTTGATGCTGCGAGAGAGTAATTAGTGTTGATAATTGTTGTTAGCACTATTTGTGTTATGGGGGTACCTTAATTCAATGGGGATACGTGGATAGAGATCCGTATGACTTGTGTAGATATTGATGATAGTGTAGGCATACCCATGTTTGGTGACTTGATACATTGTTGGCGCACCTATTGTTGGTGTTTGTGATTCAGATATATTGTTGGCGTACCCATTGTTGGTACTTATGATATTGAGCATGATTATTGATGTTAATACATGCATTGCACGCACTCGCATTTCATGATATACTGTTGAGATGCTGATGATACTTCATGAAACACTTTGATAAGCTGGGCTCGAGTTTACTTGAGTGGCGTGAGATGGCCGATGTCTGATGCTAGTTCTGGAATCATTGATTGAGTGAGTGCATGGACTCCGGGGGTCCCCTAGAGTGGTGCTGGTGAGAACCCCCCATGGGAAAAGATCCGGGGTCCTGTCTATCTGTTGGGCAAAGATTCGGGACGGGTGGCACTTAGACTTCGCGAGTCACATTGGTTGTGTTACCAAGAGGTCTATATTTCCGTTCAGAGCACATGTATACACAATATTTGCATGCATTGCATTGCATCCATACATTATTGCATTGCATTGCACCCTGGTTTTATGATTTTGAGATGTTTTGCTGTTGTACTTATGATGTTGGATTCAGACTTTATATATTCAGACTGGACACATTTGGGATTAGATGTTCTACTTAGGCGATGGCGTGTGCTAGATGTAGTAGCAGTTGTTTGTACTTGTTGAATTATTCATTAGATCGTCCGTAAGATCAATTGCATGTTTAGCCCCTAAGTGATGTAGGGTAAAAGGTGTTATAATGAGGAGTTGACTCTTAGACTAAAGATGAATGGTATAACGAGTTATGAACCTGTGAGATCGTTGTAAAATTGACTTATGATTATTAGTGGGAAGTTAATGATTTAAGGGTATCCATGTCATATGCACGATGGATAGACGTATGACTTGATTTCGTTTCTATCATGTTTATCTGTGAATTCTTTTATTGATATGTGTTACTAACCATTGTCGGCTTATGATATTTACTCAGTACGCGTGAATTGTACTGATATTGCACTTGCTACACCCTTTTTGGGGTTTAGATTATTCCAGGTGTTTGGTTGTGGTATGAAGCGGAAATGCGCGGTGCCTATCTGGAAGGCCTCTTGCCACTTTATTCTGGGACGGAGGTTGAGTCTTAGAATATAGTGCTAATCTGGAATTCATTTAGTCGCTCTTGTACCATTCTAGACCAGGTTATGGGAAGTTGGATCAAGTCTGTACTTACTAAACTGTTGTAATCATATTATTACTTGAGTTTATTGAATATATTATGATGTTACGCTGTTATTTCTAAATATATATTTGTCAAATGATTGTTTTTATTAGATTGATATGTTATTGATTAGAAGGTTTGCCTACCGAGGTGAGAATGGTAGGTGCCCACGTGATCTTGAATCGGGTCGTGACAAACTTCCTTAATCTTTAACTGATGGTATCCTGATCTGAGGTCAATCTTGGAATAAAATTGGGCACCCTGGAGTTGGCCAAATAAGTCATCTATTATGGGAAGAGGGTACCTGTTCTTAATGGTGACTTTGTTCAACTGGCGGTAGTCAATACATATGCGTAAGGAACCATCCTTCTTTCGGACAAATAAAATTGGCGCACCCCAAGATGAAACACTGGGCGTAATAAACCCCTTATCAAGAAGATCTTTCAATTGGGCTTTTAACTCTTCTAACTCTGCTGGAGCCATTCTGTACGGCAGAATAGATATCGGCTTAGTGCCAAGAAGTAGATCAATTCCAAAGTCAATCTCCCTGTCAGGAGGGACTCCTGGAAGATCTTCGGGAAAGACCTCTGGAAACTCATTTACAACTGGGATGGACTAGAGAGTTGGAGTCTGGGCATCTGAATCCTAGACTAGGTGGTAGATATAACCCTTGGAAATCATTTTTCTAGCTCTTAGGTAACAAATAAGTCTACCCCTGGGTACTACTGAATTACCCTCTCATTCTATGACTGGCTCATTGGCGAACTCGAATCTTACAACTTTGGCTCTACAACATACCGTGGCATAACATGAAGCTAACTAGTCCATACCCATGATCACATCAAAGTCTACCATTTCTAATTCTGCTAAGTCAGTTATGGTCCTGTGGTGATAAACTAGAACCGGACAACCCCTATAAATAAGCCTAGCTATGACTGACTCTCCCACTAGGGTGGACACCTCAAAGGGCTTATGCAATTTTTCTGTTTCAATACTAAACTTCTTAGCAACAAATGGGGTTACATAAGATAAGGTGGAACCTGGGTCAATAACGACATATACGTCAAAAGTAAAACTTTTAGTGTACTTGTGACAACATCTGCACGAGCTTCTGTATCCTAATGACCTGTCAACGCATACAAATGGTTTCATCCTCCGCCTGCGTTTCCAGACTTTGCCGCATTGTGCCTCTGCTGGGCCTGATTATTACAAGGGATTGTTGAATTCGTAGACTGCGCCACGTAACCTCCAGTATCCTGTCTAACTGATGGAGAATCTCTCTGAATGTGGCCCTTCTGGTCGCAACCATAGCACACATCTGTACCCATACGACACTCACCTAAGTATCTCTTGCTACACTTGCTGCAAGCTGGAATAGTATAGGCTGACTGACCCATACTAGCCTGAGAATAAAAACTCGATGGTCTGAAGTTCTACTTCTTGTCATTTCGGAACTTAGGGACTAGGGCACTTGCTGTGGATGGAGCAGGTCATGCTGACCTGTTCTTAAAGAATTTCCTATTCCCATTACCGCTGAACTGTCCGGTAGACTTGACCCTCTTGTTGAACTCCTTGTCTTTCTCTTTCTGTAAGGCTTCCTCCTCCTTTAGCCTTGTCTCATTCCCCTATACGAAAGCAACCATTTTAGAGATAGTCGTTCTCCCGTTCTGTGCAGCAATATTGGCCCCACTATACAAATGGGGATCCAGACCACTAACAAACCTTCTCACTTTTGCCCTCATGTCCGGTATCATAAGTGAAGCATCCTTATCTAGACTAAAAAATTCCAAATAATAGTCCTAAACTGGCCTGCCATTCTGCTTAAGCTTCAGGAATTGCTCAGCCTTAGCTTCTCTGACTTCTATTGGCATGAAGTGTCTAGGAATGCGCTTGCAAATTCATCCTATGTAGCATCAGGTACATCCTCACTTCGGGATAATTCCAAAGATTCATACATTCATACCAAGTGTTAGCAATGCTCTGCAGCTGATGAGCTCCAAAAGTAGCTGCTTCAGTTTCCGTAACTGTCACAATCCTGAAGATTTTCTAAAAAGCATCAATGTAGTCCTAAGGGTCCTCATCTTTCTTTCTCCCCGTGAAGACTGGGGGACTCATCCTGAGAAATTCCTTAGTCTTAGAAGACTCTCTATTATTCCCCGAACTTGACCCAGGTTCCTGGCGCTAGGCCTGAGCTGCTACCAACTGAGTGAGCATATTAATGGCGCTTCTAACATCAGTGTCATTAGTTCCGGATGGAGGAACTGGAGTCTCTATTGGAGTAGTAGTCATTGGTGGCGTAGTCTCTGGCAGAGGTGCCTGATCCGAAGTGGCTTGGATAGCCTTTGTCCGTGCAGCATTAGCAGCTGCTCTTTGGCTGTTAGAAGTCTTCCTTTTTGCAGGCATGATTCTGAAAATACGTACATGCACGAATTAGAAGGCCTCCTGAGAGTACTGCTCTAACTACACAATCTAGAGTATGAAAGAAGTGATACAATCCTAAATGTCTTGGTGGTGAACTATTTATATGTATGGGGCACTCACACATATAAAAGTGACCCCAATGGACACGGTTTCATAGGCTCCCTAAGACACTTGAACCTAGTGCTCTGATACCAAGCTTTGTCATCCCCCGAACCATGGCCTGGGCGAAATACGGCACTCCGTGCCATACTACATGTGGCCGAGCGAACCACATGGCTTGCTGAATCATCATGAGGCATAACATGAGCGGAAATATAATGTGAGAACATGATGAGCTTTTAAGAACACACATGAAGTCATAAAAATTAATAAAATACTTGTTATAACATGAATGCGGAAATAACATGAGTTGAGCCAAAGATGGCTAAACACCTTGCATGTCTAACATAACTAAACTGACTAGTCTATAAATCTCGAATCATGAGTCTTGACTAGAAAACGTACTTGCTGGGACAAGGCCCCCAACATACCTTTAAATGCATAACTAATAAAATAAAGATAACTGACTAAAACCCCGAATGAGATGGGACTCACCAATAAGCTGATACGAGCAAATCCTACTGAGCAGATGTGGCATCCTGTAAATTCATACCTGCATCGTGAAATGCAGGCCCCCGGATAATAAAAGGGGACTTCAACACATTGAATGTACTAGTATGTAAAGCAACTGAATGAAATAACATGGGACATGAAAATAACATAATAGATACTGAACTAAAACATGATCATGAATATGAGTACATATACATATGTAACATGTGTAAAGTATCGTGAGTAGGGAGAGCAATAAATATAAACGATAACATTATCTGGTATTTGCGTCCTACCAGCAGAATACTCATACCTTGCCAGGGACATGAGGTTTAATAATATTATGAAAGGATCCAGTCATTATGAGAGATCGTCCTAAGCATAGGAGGAACGATCCTCATCCTACAGTGGCTACGTAGTTTTAGGTTGCTTAAGGTCTTCTTGGTAATTAATGCAACTCCCAAAAATATGAACATAGAAAATAAGTGGCACTTACTGCCCATGGCTTCTCATGAATCATAACTTGCATGTACATGATATCATTTATATTATTCTTGCATGAACTTATAAAACATATATAGCTTTTCTTGAAAATATCATAATAGTTCATAAACTTGCATGTAAGAACCCATGTAATGCAAGGTATGGATTTTCATAGATTACGGATAGATTCTCAATAATCATAATGATGTATCAAGAACACTTTGAAGAATTTATAACAATTTAATACATAATATAACATGGGGCATGGACCTAGGGTTATCATGAACATAGTTAAAAACCCTAGTTTTCGTAAAGCTTCATACTTTATGGAAGAAGAAGCATGGGGTAGAACAATGATGTTCCCATATGTAGATAGCAACCTTACATACCTGGTAATGCTCCAAGCTTGAAATAAAAATCTGAACTTGGAAGAAGAATTCCAAGGTTTAAGTCTTGAGTCCTTTAAATGGGCTTTCTTGAAGACCCTACGTTAAGAACAATGATTTCATTGTTAGATTATGAGACATGTTATAATTGATTTGGAAGGGCTTGGATTGACTTACCTTAATGTTTTGGATTGTTGGGAGAAGAATACCTTCCTTCTGGGGTTTAAGGACTTGTAAAAAAAAATTAGAACTGAAACCAGGTATTTATAGTTTCTGGTGTAAAGTGGGAAATACGGACAAAAATACGGTCCGTGTTCTAAATTACAGTTCGTAAACCTAGACCGTAATTAAGCATGTTCAACCGGACAGAAAAACTATAGCACCTCCTTCCCAAATGCGACCATCAAATACGGGCCGTATTCCAAAATACGGTTCGTATTTAACAATATATATTCCCTAAGCCGAATTTCAGAATGCACAGTGATTTAGATGCCAAATTACGATTTGAAATATGGGCTGTATACTAAAATACGGTCCGTATTTTGGTGCGTAGATCCCCATCTGACAACTGAAGAGAAATTTCCAATTCGCACATTCTTTATGTGGTTTTTTAAGTCTAGAATCATGAATATAGCCTAGTGTAAAGGTACGGGGTGGTACAACCACGAACATCCGTAGGTTTTCAATTTGTTCATCACATCATAATCCGCCCAAAGGAACTTGAGACAATCATGAGACCCAAAAATAGGAATCACCATTAGAGCATTTATAAGAGATTCAGATTGATAACGAAAGTTGGGAATTTGAATATTTCTAGATTCTCTAGGCTTCCATTACTAAAGAACTCTTTTCCCATCATAATAAGCTAGGTGATTTATTAACCTCCATTCATGATTAAAGTCTGCCATTCAACCCACTAGCTAGGTAAAGTCACCATTTTCAAGATTCATAGAAGGAACCTATTTGCAAATTTAGGAAGAAGATGAGAATCTAAGTTAGTAACCATTCTAGGGTGATGAACATGAGAGATTGAGCCAATATAATCCATATTAAGACCATGCTAACCATTATCCTTCTAGGTCTAGGAATTGGTGATACCCATTTTTATTAGCTTTCTAGGCGAAGGCCTTAGAAACAATTAGCTATGTGAAGAAGGGATTAGAAGCAGTTAGGAAGATTACCATTTCCAAGAAGATACGAATTTGAGCTCCTAAAAAGGCTTGAGGGGCGGCTGAACTTTAGGGTTTTGAGAAAATAGGGTCAAATCCCAAAATGAACTCTTAAATAGGGAAATCACTATACGTCACCGCTTTAACGGTCCGGGTACTGCTTCGGCGGCGCCGCTCAGGCAGCATAGGTACCGCTGTGGAAATGAGTCCACCGCTACAGCGGTGGCACTGTAGCGTCATTCTAGTCGTTGTGACAACCCCACTGACCTGGCGGCCCAAATTCAATAACCTCACGCAACGCGCACGACGGGTTTAATCAAGTTAGCGATTTCCAAAAGTATGACTGAGTCGAAGACATTTTGAAGAGTTGAAGTTGCGGGTTTTCTTGAATTTCAAAGTAACGACGAAACGGGTCGTTACATGTCAAAGATGTAGCAAAAGATGGACAGTTGAATGAAGAAATGATGAGTGAGATTCTACTTGAAAATCTGGCATCCTAGATAATATTGAACCTCCAGCAATACATAAAGTGGTTGACAAGTCTTTTTGGAGGTTAGTTGCTAGAGGAATATTCATATTAGGATCAGCTTTTTAACTACACAAACAAAGAAGGGAACCTAGCAACCTATACAAACAGATGTGGATCAAGGGGCTACCTATTAAAATATCATTCTTTATGTGAAGGTTTTGGAAATTTAAGCTACCTTTTGGATGATAATCAAGAGATGGGGACATCAATTCCCATCCAAATGTTATTGTCACCAAAGTCAAGAAATTGCAGATATATCCTATGTGTTCTTACATGCTCTTGCTACTCAGTTCATTTGGAAACACTTCTGCAGTCCCGTTGGGATAAACATTCAGAACTTGCATATTACTTAGATAATAAATAAGTGGTGGATTTGTCAGTTAAGCATGAAGTCAGGCATGAAGTCAGATACATATGTCAAGTTGTCCT
Source organism: Lycium barbarum (assembly GCF_019175385.1). NCBI lineage: Eukaryota > Viridiplantae > Streptophyta > Magnoliopsida > Solanales > Solanaceae > Lycium > Lycium barbarum. The sequence continues at coordinate 108,878,775 of NC_083347.1, read as the reverse complement.
TACAATCATAATTTTAGAGCTCTAGAAAAAGAAGAATACATTGAAACATGAAGGGAAAATAACAAACACAAAGATGATCTATCAGGTAATGGATGCTTTGATACTGTTTATGAAGGTGAGAAGGAAAATTTTCAAATATGCTCCCTATAAGTGGAGTTTTATGGCTGAAGCTCTGAATATGTACTGTCAAGCTGCTAAAATCACTAAAGTGATATGGAAAGTACCTAATAAAGAGTGGTTAAAAGTGAATACTGATGGTGCTTCTAGATATCCTTGGAGAAGTTCTTGGCAATTTTATGTGAGAAATGAAAAGGGTGATGGAGTACATGCACAAGCCAAAGAAATGGAGGATCCCTTGAGTACTAACACACAAGCAACAACAATGGCAATCCTACAGTCTCTCAGATATTTGATAATAATCAAGTTGATCGAATTGTGATAGAAACAGATTCCCTAGTGCTAAAGAACATCCTTCAAAGAGATGGGAAATCCCTTGGCAGATAAGAAACATGACGGAGGAAATATAGAGGCTTATTAAAAGAAAAATGGTAGTGATAACCCGTATATACAAAGACGGAAATAAGGTAGCTGATCACTTAGCTAATCTTTTCCCTTGACAAAGGAGATATCGTGGCCAATAACTTTCAGGAGATATCATCCAAGGTAGAAAGTTGGAGAACAATGACAAATTAGAAGAACCATACATGATAATTAGGAAATGCAGCATAAACTGATGATATAATAAAAGGTAGAAAAAAAAAAGCAGATCTTCATATTCAAATCATATGGGAAGAGAACAGATTATGTCTTGTAACGACCCGTTTGATCGTTATAGTCTTTTCGGTAATTTTGACCCTTTTTTGAGCTTCTTTAACTCACGTATGACCAGAGGATATTGTTGACATGCTTCTCGAGGTATTTGGATATTTTTGGGTGGCTTTTGGGAAATTCGAGCTTCAAGCGAAAAAGAGTTGACTTTTAGGAAACGGTCCTTTTTTGGGAATCCTTCAATTTTGAAAGATCTTGATAGTCTTTTAGAACTTGTATGTATATTCAGTTCAGTTCCTAATGCGCTCGGGTACATTTTGGGACTTAGGTTGGAAAGTTACTTTTGAAGTATCCGGGGTTGACTCGGTCAATGAGACCTCCATTAGAAATTTTGTGGCCATGAGTGTATTCATAGCGTATTTTTATGTGTATCTGTATATATGTTATATGAGCAGATGGCCTGGGTGATAATCGAGATTTCAGGTTGAGATTGTGAAACTTGGGAATTTTCTGGTTTCTGGTGCCCGTTGTATCGATACCAGAACCGCAATGATGGCACAACTATAGCGGTGGATATGCCATAAAAGCAGCCTAGTAGATTCACTAACTGACCGCCACAGCGGTCTGAGGGAGCGCTAAAGCAGGACCGCTCAAAAGCGGGTATCAAGCAGACAGATTCATAGTGTTAATAGTCCTAAGTTCCTCATTCATTACTATTCCGAAAATTGAGCTCTTGGGAGAATTTCAAGGAAAATCTTAGGGGAAATTCATTGTGGTAAGTCCCTTCACTTTCCTTTCCATTCCATGATTACTTTATCACCTTAGGAATCCATTATCATGCTAGTTTCATTAAGAGCTTGAGGATTAAAAGAGCGCTCAATGGGTTCTTCATTTTAGGCTAATAAATCTTGATTTATTGGTTGGATTAGCTTCATTAAGCATGGAATTGATGATTAGAATATATTATTGCATGATTCATTCCTAATTAGTGGCTAAATTATGGGATTAAAAATTAAGGTTCATACCCAATTTAGGGGTTTTGCCTAGAATCCGAATTTAAGTGAATTTTTAGTTCTCCTAACTTATAATTAATGGGAATTGATCACCTAGATCAATAATTTCATGTTGAGACCTATAGATTCCTATTTCCATATATCTACTTCAGAAACCCCATTCCATAGGTTGGGCTTTGGGTCTTGAATAGAAGTAAGGGTTGAATGATGTTCTTTCTGATTCTAATTTCATGATTCAGATATGTTTAGACTTCAATTATCTTGAGACTCAGAGGAAGGGAAAGACTAAGGTTTGATTATTGGAGACTTTGTTGTTTGGTCCTCCAGGTAGGTTATAATTTACCTTATGGTGAGAGTTCGATTAGCGAAGCGTACGTTAAGATGATATTACCGGATAATGCGTGTAAACCTTCAGAGTGTAAAGTTGGATTAGATATTGCCTTAGGTTGGGCCTTGTTGCATGATTTGGGGGATAGCCACCCTTTGTGTTGATTTATGTCTTGTTCTACTTACTTATTAGTTCATTTCCACGTTAAGACATTGGGTAATTATGACTAGTGAAATATCATAACTATGATATTACGGTACTTTATGTATTCATACTCACTTCCATGATTCATTGATATTGCATGGTTATGGTACTGATGATGGAAGTTAGGGAGTGTAGCCTCCTAGGTTTCTTTCGGAGAGCGTAAAAGAAAGATGGAAGTCCATGATCCGAGGTCATTTATCAGAGCAGACTGAGTGTAGGTTTCCCGAGGTTTGTCAGGAACAATTGAGTGTCTGATGCTCGAGGTCCTTGTCAAGATCATGAGAGTGGTACATGGACTTTGTGGTCCCCATGGGTCATGATCATCGAGATGTGGAGTTATTCCTTCTGGCACATATTGTACAAAGGTCCATATGCATTGCATTCATCATACATACATCATTGCATTGCATTGTACTTTTTGGTTTCTGGTAATATGTTGTCATACTATCATTATATACTGATTCAGATTGATTACATTGAGATTTGGCACAGTTGGGTTTAGATGCTATACATAGGTGATGACCTGTACTATGGTTACAGATTCGTGTTGACTTGTACTTGTTGGTTTAAGTGTTTATCTTGCTTTGTTGTCTTGATATACATTAGCTAGTCTTAGTAGGCTTATGATACCTACCAGTACTTGTAGTTTGTACAGACCTGCACTTGCTGCATTCTTTTATGAATGCAGGGTACCAGGTGAGATCGACTTCTACTCCTCATGGCTGAGCTTTAAGTTTGTTGATTCGAGTCATTCAAGGTGATCACGAGGACGTTTGCTGCCCGAAGACTCTTAATTTATTATGTCTTTATTTCCATTCCTGAGACATGATTTTGAAGTTATTAACGCATTACTATTATTTAGACTTATAGTATTTAGTTAGTTACTCTTGTATGACAGACTAGATACTTGGGTGTATTTCTCTTATTTGCGTATTTTCTTATATTAATTATCTTGAGACTTATGTTATTCTATCTTCTTCCACTTATTATTTATTATTTATATTTTTATGATTGTTGAGATAAGGGTTCGCTTATTGAGGTGAGAAAGGTAGGTGCCCGTACGACTTAGTGAAATTGAGTCATGAAAAGTTGGTATCAGAGCCTTAAATTACCCAATCTATAATGCCAGAGCGTGTCTAGTAGAGTCTTGTGGATTGGTACGATGAGCTCTATCCTTATCTGCAAGAGGCTATAGGATATTTAACAAACTTTACTTTTTTTTCGTGCTACTTTATTCTAATTGGTATCTAGAATAATCGAATTAGTATCTAATTCTTATCTCTTCTCTCATAGATGGTGAGGACTCGAGCCACGATAGCTCGAGACCAGATGTCAGAGCCTGCAGCTACGGCTGGCACCAGGGGAAGAGGGACAGCTAGAGGATACAGTTGAGCTAGAGGTCGCGAGGCTGCCCCAGTCAGGGGCAGGGCTCTTACGGTAGGGCAGCGGCGTGAGAGATCTCCGTCTCTAGAACCTAATGTCCTGCAGGTTCAAGACCAGGCCGTCGGGGATGATGTGGCTCCAGGATGGGCACACCCCGAGTCCACTTCAGAGCAAATAATACAGGATACTATAGCTCGTATTTTACTTCACTTGGATGCCCAATAGGCCGCCGTTGGTGTTACTTCTCCAGGTGGAGGATCACAAACTCAAGGTGGGGTGTAGATCCCCGAGTAGAGGTAGACCCTTGCAACGTATCCTGCTGCGGTTGTAGCTCCATGTATAGATGCAGTGCTGACCTTGAAAGATGATCTTAGACCCATGGTAGGCCCTTGTTCTGACCTTGACTGATCAGGAGCTGGTAGGGAGATTCTGGGCTGAGATTACTGGTACTTCTGGAGAGGATGCATATGAGTTTATATTAGACATGCATGAATTGTTGAACTGGATAGGTATTGTTAAGACCCACAGGCTCTATTATGTGTCATACCAGTTTCGCAGAGACGCGAAGACCTGGTGGAGGTACTACATTTCTTACAGACCAGAGGGTTCTCCCCTACTTACTTGGACACAGTTTCATTGGGCCTTTCTTGAGAAGTATGTGCCCCGGGCTTTGATAGAGGCACGTAGAGATAAGTTCCTCCACCTGCAGCAGAGGGGATTATGTGTTGATACTTATGTGACTCACTATCTGTATTTGACCAGTTATTCAGCACTTCTGATTCCTACTGAGCCCGACAGAATTCGGTGATTTTTTAGTGGGCTCGCTACTGCTCTTCAGATTCTATGCCTTTAGCTTGAGGCCATGGGTGCGTCCTTCTATTCCATTGTTAAGCATGCTTCCTTAGTCTAGGCTGCTAAGGCCCGTGCATTTGGAGGGGTTAGTGAGAAGAGGCAGCGATAGTTTGGGGGTTATAGTAGTTCCAGCTAGAGGGACGCCGGACAAGCTTTGAGACAGTATCAGCCCTATTTCGGCTGCCCTGTACAGTAAGCCTTGCATGCTTCTTCTAGTGGGCCATCCAGGTAAAGAGCTTCTAAGAGCTCATTTTCTCGACCAACAGACAGAGTCATTCCAGCTGGGTCTTCAGTTTGGATCTATCAATCTCGCCCTTCTAAGGCTTGTTTTATGTGTGGAGTGCTTGGTCATATTGCTCGAGAGTGTCCATAATCCAGGCAGTGTTATCAGCCCCAGAGAACTCCAGTAGCTTCAGGTAGACAAGGTAGTTCTTCTTCGAAAGGCGACGCTCAATCAGGCCGCGGTGGTAGGGGTGGGTCCCAGATTTTGAGAGGTGGATCACAATCTGGTCATGGTGGGGCCCACTATTATTTGTCCCAGGTAGACTCGAGGCGGAGGCCTCAGATGCTGTCATTTCAGGTACAGTTTCTGTCCGACATAGAGTAACGTCTATATTATTTGATCCTGGATCCACTTTTTTTATGTGTCTACATATCATGCTGTTGGTTGGGACTTGACTTATGATAGGATAGCAGTACCTATTCATGTATCTACTCCAGTCAGAGATTCGGTTATGGTTGATTGAGTCTATCGGTCATAATTGGTTAATTTTATGGGTTATGACATGTGGATAGACTTGATGTTACGTAATATTGTGGATTTTGATATTATTTTGGGTATGACTTGGCTTTCTATGATGCAATCTTGGACTCCCATGCCAAGGCAATCACTTTAGCCATGCCAGGTATTCCTAGACTTGAGTTGAGGGATACTTCTAGTCCTACTCCGAAGAAGATTATTTCCTTTCTCCAGGCTATGAAATTAGTCAGCAAGAGGTGTTTAGCTTATCTGGCTCATGTGTGTGACACTACTATTGCATCTTCACCCCTTGAGTCCATTCCTATTATGAGCGAGTTCGCGAAAGTATTCCCGTCCGATCTGCTGGGTATGCCACCCGATCGCGATATTGCCTTTTATACTGACTAAGATCCAGGCACCTACCCTATTTCTATTCTGCTATATCGGATGGCACCCGCCGAGTTGAGAGAGCTTAAGAAGCAGTTGTAGGATTTGTTGAGCAAGGGGTTCATTAGACCGAGTGTCTCCCCTTGAGGTACTCCTGTGTTGTTTGTGAAGAATAAGGATGGATCTATGAGAATGTGCATCGATTATCGCTAGCTGAACAAGGTTACTATTTGGAACAAATGTCCTATGCCTCGTGTTAATGATTTATTTGACCAGCTTCAGGGTGCTTTAGTTTTTTCAAAGATTGACTTGCGTTCAAGCTACTATCAGATGAAGATCAAGGCTGAGGATATTCTGAAGATAGCTTTTCAGACGAGATATGAGCATTATAAGTTTCTGTTGATGTCATTTGGTTTACCAATGCCTCGGCTGCATTTATGACTTTGATGAATGGCATTTTTAGGCCATTCCTTGACTCCTTTTTTATTGTGTTTATTGATGGTATCTTGGTGTATTCCAAGAGTAGTGAGGAGCGTAAAATCCATCTTCCCAATGTACTTGGGTTGTTGAAGAAGAATAGTTTGTTTGCTAAGCTTTCAAAGTGCGAGTTGTGGTTGGAGTCTATGGCGTTCTTGGGCCACGTTGTGTCTAAGGACGGGATCATAGTTGATCCTCAGAAGATTGAGGCTGTGAGGGATTGGGTAAGGCCCACTACTGTGTCCAAGATCTGTATTTTCATGGGGTTGGCCAGTTATTACCGTTGATTTGTGAAGGGTTTTACTTCTATTGCTTCGTCATTAACCAGATTGACCCAGGAGGATGTTCCCTTCCAAGGGTCCGATGATTGTGAGGAAAGCTTTCAAAAGCTCACGAATATTTTGACTTCAGCCCTATTGTAGCATTACCCGTGGAGGGTAACGGTTTATCAGTCTATTGTGATGTATCACACATGGGTTTGTATGTTGTGTTAATGCAGAAGGGTAGAGTTATAGCCTACGATTCCCATCAGTTGAAGATCCATGATAAGAATTACCCTGCCCATGATTTAGAGTTATTAGCTGTGGTCTTCTCTTTGATGATCTGAAGACATTACTTGTATGGTATCCATTGTGAGGTTTTCACCGATCACCGTAGCCTTCAGTACGTGTTTACCCAAAGAGATCTTAATTCTAGGCAATGTCGATGGATGGAGCTCCTGAAGGACTATGGCATCTCTATTCTTTATCATCCAGGGAAAGTCAATGTTGTTGCTGATGCCTTGAGTCGCAAGGCCATGAGTATGGGGAGTTTAGCCTTCTTGGTTGTTTTTGAGCGTCTGTTAGCTATGGAGGTTCAAACTCTAGCCAATAGTTTTATTCGTCTTGATAATTTAGCCCCAGGCAGTGTTTTAGCTTGTGTAGAGGCAATATCCTCCTTGTTAGATCAGATCAGGACTCATCAATTTGAGGATGCTCAGTTGAGCAAGACCCGAGATAGTGTTCTGAGATGTGAGGCCAAGGAGGCCATGATTGATTCTGAGGGTACTTTGAGGATTAAGGGGCGCATGTGCGTTCCCCATGTTGGTGACTTGATTTATTTGATTTTGACTAAAGTCCATAGCTCTCTATATTCCATTCATCCGGGAGCGACTAAGATGTATCGGGACTTGAGGCAGCATTACTGGTGGCGTCGTATTAAGAGGGATATAGCCAATTTTATGGCTAAGTGTGGTAATTGTCTGCAAGTTAGTATGAGCGCCAGCGACCCGGTGGTATACTGCAAAGGATGCCCATTCGCGAGTGGAATTAGGAGAGGATTGCCATAAATTTCGTTATGGATCTTCGGAAGACCTTGGGTAAGCTTGATTCGATTTGGGTGTTAGTAGATCGATTGACTAAGTCGGCTCATTTCATTCCAGTTCAGGTTTCTTAATCTGCGGAGAATTTAGCCAAGTTGTATATTCGTGATATTATGAGATTGCATGGGGTTCCCATTTCAATCATATCTGATCGGGGGTACTATCTTCACTTCCCATTTTTGGAGAGCTTTTCATGATGAGTTGGGTACCTGAGTTGATCTTAGTACAGCTTTCCACCCCCATACCGATGGACAGTCGGAGTGAACCATTCAAGTGTTCGAGGATATGTTGAGGGCTTGCATTATAGACTTTGGTGGTCATTAGGATCAGTATTTGTCATTGGTAGAGTTTGCGTACAACAACAGTTATCACTCGAGTATCGATATGACTCCATTTGAGGCTTTGTATGGTAGGCGATGTAGATCTCCGGTTGGTTGGTTTGATGCATTTGAGGTTCGACCTTGGGGTACGAATCTATTGAGAGAGTCTCTTGAGAAGGTGAGGGTCATTCAAGCCAAGCTTTTGGTATCTTAGAGTCGACAAAAAATGTATACGGACCGGAAGATCCGAGACTTAGAGTTTGCCGTTGGTGATCAGGTTCTATTAAAGATTTCTATGAAGAGTGTTATGAGATTTGAGAAGAGAGGCAAGCTGATTCCGAGGTATATTGGGCCATTTGAGATCCTTAATCATGTGGGCGATGTTGCTTATGAGTTGGCCTTGCCACCTAGCTTGGTAGGCGTTCATCCAGTTTTTTATGTGTCTATGCTGAAGAAATATCATGTCAATAGTACTTATATTGTTCATTCGGACTCGGTATTGCTCGATGAGAATTTGACATACGAGGAGGAGCCTATTGCTATTTTGTATAGGCTGGTTCGAAAGTTGAGGTCTAAGGAGATAGTTTATGTAAAGTTGCAATGGATGTATTATCTTGTTGAGGAGGCCACTTGGGAGACTGAGTCCGACATGCATAGCCGATATCCTCAGTTGTTTGTCGATTCAGGTACTTTTCCATTCTTTTCCCTTCTCGAGCGACGGTTTAATTGGTAGCTGATGTAACGACCCGTTTGATCATTATAGTCTTTTTGGTACTTTTGACCCGTCCTCGAGCTTGCTTAGCTCACGTTTAATCTGAGGTTACAGTTGGCATGCTCCCGAGGTATTTTGATATGTTTTGGGTGACTTTTGGGAAATTCAGGCTTAAAGCGAAAAATAGTTGACTCAAAGTTGACTTTTGAAAAAACTGACCTTTTTCAGGAATCTGTGGATTCCGAGAGGTCCGGATGGCCTTTTAGAACTTGTGTGTATATTCAATTTGGTTCCTAATGCGCTCGGATGCATTTTGGGACTTGGGTTGGGAAGTTAATTTTGAGGTATCATGGGTTGACTCGGTCAACAAGACCACCGTTTGAAATTTTGAGGCCACGAGTACGTTCGTAGCGTATTTTTATGTTTGTCTGCATATATGGTATGTGAGCTAATGGCTTGGGGTGATAGTTGGGATTTCGGATTGAGATTGTGAAACTTGGGGATTTTCTACTATTTGGTGTCCACTGTAGCGACACCAGAACCGCAATGGTGGCACCGCTATAGTGGTGGCCATGCCGCAAAAGCGGCCTAATGCATTCACTAGCTGACCGCCGCAGCAGTCTAAGGGAGCGCTAAAGCAGGACGGCTGCGCAAAAACGTGTATCGGGCAAATAGATTCATTAATAAGTGTTAAAGCGCATTCCTCATTCATTACTATTACGAAAACTGAGTTCTTGGGAGAATTTCAAGGCAAATCTTGGGGGAAATTCATTGTGGTATGTCCCTTCACTTTCCTTTCCATTCCATGATTACTTTATCACTTTAGGAATCCATTATCATGCCAGTTTCATTAAGAGCTTGAGGATTAAAATAGGGTTCAATCGGTTCTTCATTTTAGGCTATTAAATCTTGATTTATTGATTGGACTAGCTTCATTAAGCATGGAATTGATGATTAGAATCTATTATTGCATGATTCATTCCTAATTAGTGGCTAAATTATGAAATTGGAAATTATGGTTCATATCCAATTGGGGGGTTTTGCCTAGAATCCGAATTTAAGTGAATTGTTAGTTCTCCTAGCTTATAATTGATGGAAATTGATCATCTAGAACACCAATTTCATATTGAGACCTATAGATTCCTATTTCCATCTTTCTAGTTCATCAACCCCATTCCATATGTTGCGATTTGGATCTTGAATAGAAGTAAGGTTTGAACGATGTTCTTCCTGATTCTAATTTCATGATTCAGATATGTTTAGACTTCTATTATCTCGAGGCTCAGAGAAAGGGAAAGACTAAGGTTTGATTATTGGAGACTTTGCTGTTCGGCCCTCCAGGTAGATTATAGTTTACCTTATGATGAGACTTCGATTAGCGAAGCGTATGTTTAGATGATATTATTGGAGAATTCATGTAAACCTTCGAGTGCGAAGTTGGGTTGGATATTGTCTTAGGTTGGGCCTTATTGCATGATTTGGGGGCTAGCCACCCCGTTGTGTTGATTTATTATCTTGTTCTACTTACTTATTGGTTCGTCGCCAAGTTGAGACATTGGGTAATTGTGACTAGTGATAAATCATGACTATGATATTGCAGTACTTTATTTGATCTGCATTAAGATGAGATTATGACTTTATTGTTGCTTATTGTGTAGCCTTATTATTATTGATATTACTTGTATGCCCTGGGTGGCACTATTTGGGATTGAATTGGTTGTTGATATTACATTGCATCATATTTATACACACTTCCATGATTCATTGATATTGCATGGTTAGGGTACTGATGATGGAAGTGAGGGAGTATAGCCTCCGAGGCTTCTGTCGGAGAGCGTAAAAGAAAAATGAAAGTCCGTGATCGGAGGTCATTTACTGGAGCGGACTGAGTGTACGTTTCCCGAGGTTTTACCGGGAATGATTGAGTATCCGATACTCGAGGTCCTTGCCAGGATCGTGAGATCGGTACATGGACTTCGCAGTTCCCCCATGGGTCATGATCGCCGAGACGTGGAGTTATTCCGTCCGGGACATGTTCTACAAAGGTGCATATGCATTGCATTCATTATGCATACATTATTGCATTGCATTATACTTTCTGGTTTCTGGTAATATGTTGTGATACTATCGTGATACACTGATTTGGATTGATTACACTGAGACTTGGCATAGTTGGGTTTAGATGCTATACATCGGTGATGACTTGTACTATGGTTATGGATTCGTATTGACTTGTACTTGTTGGTTTATGTGTTTATCTTGTTTTGTTTTCTTAATATACGTTAGCTAGTCTTAGCCGGACTATGATACCTACCAGTATTTGTTGTTTGTACTGACCTGCACTTGCTGCATTCTTTTATGAATGCAGAGTACTAGATAAGGTCGACTTCTACTCCTCGTGGCTGAGCTTCGAGTTTGTTGGTTCGAGTCATTCAGGGTGAGCACAAGGATGTTCGCTGCCCGAAGACTCTTCCTTTATTATGTCTTTATTTTCATTCCTCAGACATGATTTTGAGACTATTGATGTATTACTATCATTCAGACTTGTAGTATTTAGTTAGTTTCTCTTGTATTACTAGACCAGATACTAGGGTGTATTTCTCTTATTTCAGCATTTTCTTTTATTAATTATCGTGAGACTTACGTTATACTATCTTCTTCCGCTTATTTATTTATTTATTATTTATGTTTTTATGATTGTCGGGATAAGGGTTCGCTTACCGAGGTGGGAAAGGTAGGTGCCCATGCGACTTAGTGAAATTGGGTCGTGACATGTCTATTTTTAACAGTTTATTATTTGGTGCAGGTACAAATTATTCAACATATAGGCAGAAGGAAATCTCAACACAGTGGAAGCTGGAACTGGAAGGCATTGAGAAGGTACAAACAAGTAGAGAACTGCAGTAACAAAAATGGAGCATTTACATGCTTCATTTATCTATCCTGTGCTTTATACTGATCCATGTTGCTATTGTGCATTGTGTGGTATTAGTTCCTTTAGGTGCTCATTCTATTGGACAAAACCTGTAGGATTTAGTATGAAGCAGAAACAATACATACATGAGGTCATTCAGAGAAGAGCTGCAGATAGACGACAACAACAATAAGGACAGTATGGGCATAGCAGACAAAAGAAGTTGAAGGAATATCAATGTAGATACAATACACAATAGAGATAGTAACAATTAATTTGTAGATATTCAGCAACAACAGAGAAACAGAGAAGGATACATTACCAGGAGGGCATCATCCAGTTCGAAAGGCAGATAGGAAGATGCTATCTTGCAACCTCATTTTTTTTTTATAGTAGCTAGTTCTTATTTTACCTTCGGCAATAATTGTAGAGACTCTTTTGTTATTCTTTATTTTGTTTATTCTATATTAATGAAATAGTCCTTGGGAAAACAACCACAGTGCTTGCTTTAAAACATATTCAATAATTTTGATTTTAACTATCAAGTTTGCTTAAATAGGATCATCCTTCATCATTTTAAGTTTGCACTAATTTTCTTTTACTATAGATTTATACCTTATAGATATGTTTAACAACAATATAAATGTGATTTTAAATCATATTTTCTATTTGACATGAGATGCACTTGCAGCACGCGAGATGCACGTGCGACGCATGAGATGCACGTGTGACACACGCAGAAGTTAGTTTTATTAAATATACTTGAGAGCTCTTATTAAGATTTGATTTTAATCCATAAATTCCATTGAGCCGCCCCTGCACCCACGAATTCCAGCTTCAATAACGTTGGTGGTATGGGCTGCAATCATTATACTAACATTCTACTTTCTATGGCGGTCCGGAAATGGGGGACGCAGCTCCCCTCCAGTACAGGCAGTGTCCAGTTTGTCCAGTGGGGGACTGATTTGCTGACATGTGGACACTTGCAGATCTAAGGGCCAGCCATTGTTTAACCAAAACAGCCACTTAAACCATGGTTAAACTAAAGTACCATTTATACTTTACTGTTTCCTTATTGACAGGCGAGAATCTTGCTCCATTTTGGTATCTGTTTCTTCCTTATCCGACGACAAAAATCGGAAATGTCTCGTTTCATGTTTTTTTTTTAATTTTCATTTTCATTTTCTTTCTTTAAGTTCCATTATTTTCACTGTCCAAGTCTCCAAAAATTGATTAAGAGCCCGTTTGGATGGACTTATGACTTTTGACTTATAAGTTAAAATTAAAAAGTTAAAAATTCTAGCTTATGACTTTTGATTTATTTTTGTCATTTTAATTTAAAAATAAGTGCTTATAAACACTTTTTTATTTTACCCAAACACTTCAAAAAATAGTTAAAAGGTATTTCGGCTTAAAAGCACGTAAAATAAGCCAAATCCAAACAGGCTCTAAGTTCCACCTCAAATGACACTGTTTTCAAATTAAAATACTCCATCATCTTTACAGCCTAATATCAATATTCTAGTTCAAAATTTTATATAGGACTTCATATAGGTGTTCGTTAATCTGAGACGAAAATTTCTATAGTATGTGAACACACAATGGTTCGATTCCCAATTTTTTGCCAATTAAGAAGAGAATCGAACAGATTAAAATTGAGTCGGAGGATTTCATAATTTAAAAAAGAGACCTGCAGTTCTCTGAGGTGCCGTTTGGCCATAAATACCAAAAACAAATTTAATTTTAATCTGTTCGATTCTCTTCTTAATTGGAAAAAAATTGGGAATCTAACCATTTTGTGTTTACATACTATAGAAATTTTCGTCTCATATTAACGAACACCTATATGAAGTCCTATATAAAATTCTGAACTAGAATATTGATATTAGGCTGTAAAGATGATGGAGTATTTTAATTTGAAAACAGTGTCATTTGAGGTGGAACTTAGAGCTTGTTTGGATTTGGCTTATTTTACGTGCTTTTAAGCAAAAATACCTTTTAATCATTTTTTGAAGTGTTTGGGTAAAATAAAAAAATATTTATAAGCATTTATTTTTAAATTAAAATGACAAAAATAAGTCAAAAGTCATAAGCTAGAATTTTTAACTTTTTAATTTTAACTTATAAGTCATAAGTCCATCCAAACAGACTCTTAATCAATTTATGGAGACTTGGACAGTGAAAATAATGGAACTTAAAGATAGAAAATGAAAATGAAAAAAAAAAAAAACATGAAACGAGACATTTTCGATTTTTGTCGTCGGATAAGGAAGAAACAGATACCAAAATGGAGCAAGATTCTCGTCTGTCAATAAGGAAACAGTAAAGTATAAATGGTACTTTAGTTTAACCATGGTTTAAGTGGCTGTTTTGGTTAAACAATTGCTGGCCCTTAGATCTGCAAGTATCCACATGTCAGCAAATCAGTCCCCCACTGGACAAACTGGACACTCCCTGTGCGAGGGGAGCTGCGTCCGGAAATGGGCCGCTAAAAGACGTAGTCAAGTAATGGTTGGCTAGTTCCACGTGTGCAGTTCTCTGTCGTTGAAAGCATAGGCTTCAGTGACACTGAGTGAAAACTAAGTTTGTGCGGCTTTGAACCAACGGAGTATGTACGAATCCTTCCATGCACTCACTGGTACCATAGTGAGTGTATTTCAACTTGGATCAGTTGGGAGATCACATGCCCGACTTGTCGTCGCGACTACAACCATGCATATTGTGGCTCCATTTTGAGTTATGAAATATTAATCATATCCTCTATCAACACAGTATAATGTGTTTTTCTTATTTCTAGAAGCATTGCAATAACATTTCATATGATTGACTTTGTTCGTATTCTCACTGACTGTCTTTTTATTTTTTTATTTTTTATTGTTTGCTTGATTGAAAAAGAAATGATTTTTACAGCATTTTACTTTGTTGAAGATGTCACCTCAAAAAGAGATATGCCAATCACACTAGCTGCAAAAAACCACCCGTGAACATAGTAATTTTGTAATAGATAACAACATAAATAAAATGCAAAAATGCAGTATCTTTCTTCACACTGTACCCCAACAATCTACAAAAGGACTAACTTTACAAATTCCTACTTACTTTCCATTTTCGTAAAGGAGGGAAGGGGTAGGGGTATTTAGCGGATATCAAACAATTAATGAGAAATAAATTATAGTCTTTGTTGTATCCAATCAAACACTTCTAATCTTCACTTATCTGATATGTGCCTTTTTTGTTTATAACCCAGATATGAGGGGTTATTATCACAAAAATGGAGGAAATCAAGCTAGAAGCTTCAAAAAGAAAGATCAATGGAGCTCGAATTAATTCATTAAGAGTTATGTCTTTCCCTTTCTTTTCCTGGGGGACTATATGTTTTTGTGGGGTTGTATTGATTTTGTTACCATGATTATGTGTAGTTAAACTCATTATTCTTGGGATTATTAATTCAATTTCATTAATGTTGAATTTCTTAGATTGATTTGACGATTAATTTATCATATTGAATTATTTATTCAATCACGTGGTTTATTATTTAATACCTTGATCACCAATTAAATATTATTTACGAATTTGAATTGGATCTCAAGAAATTCTCAATTGTAATAGAATTGAATATGACAAGTTCTTATATTATGCATTACGAAATAGATTCACGATTAAAATAAAACTATGCTAATAGTGATTTATAATTAGATTAAGATTTATGGTTTAATTTAAATTACAAAATTTAAAACTTTTTAAATTTAAAATATTTTCCTTTCTAAATTATATGCAATCGCTTTGCATAATTATCTTACCGGAAATTGCTAAAGCCTTCTATATATTTATAAATGTGATTTTAAATTATTTTTTCTAGTTGAAATGAGATGCATGTGCGACGCATGAGATGCACGTGCGACGCACGCAGAAATTAATTTTATTGAATATACTTAAGACATTTATTAAGATTTGACTTTAGGCCACTAATTCGATTCAGCCCCTTGCACCCATGAAGTTCTAGCTTCAATAACGTTGGTGGTATGGGCTGCAATCATTCTACTAATATTCTACTTTCTAAGGTGGTGCGGAAATGAGCCGATAAAAGACGTAGTCAAGGAATGGTTGGCTAGTTCCACGTGTGCAGTTCTCTGTTGTGGAAAGCATAGGCTTCAGTGATACTAAGTGACAAATATATATATGGCCGACTTTGAACCAACGGAGCATGTATGAGTGCTTCCATGCACTCACTTGTATCATAGTGAGTGTATTTCTGTATACATGGCAAGATATAGCTCGACACGTGGCAGGTTGGTAATGGATTATGTGGTAATTGAAGGTGGAATGTTGCTAGTCATTTCATTTAATTAGAATGAGAAACCCCGGATACATCTAGAGCAAGTCCATCGAGGAAATTGTACTGGGTCATTAATGAAAGAATAACGTTGTGAGACCGGTCAAGATTCGAAGAAAGCGTTACGGTTCAGAATTAAAGCAGCATTTATTATCCATTATTATTCATTCTTAGAATTTAATCACAACTTAAGAGCTGGTATACCTGTACTATAAAAGGAGCCTAACAACCCTTGAAAGCTTCATTGAATAATACTTACTAATATCAATTACTTACACTCATTTACATAGCTCAATCTTACCAATTTGTTTACATAGTCATTCTTTTTTACACCCGAGTACTTTCCAAGACCAAAGCTCATTATTGTTCCACCGGAAGGATTCCCATCAGAGAATTCATTCTAAGGATCAAAGAAGCCTAGACTTAATTATTTCATTACTGCTTTTTTATTCCATATTGATTTTATTCAATTGATTTCTATAATTGTCATAGGCTATTTATTCACTATTCATAACAAATCAAATCACGTATCCTTTGAACCACAAACAAATTCAACTGCTCCTTTTTTAGGGTAAACAGTTTGGCGCCCAGCTTGGGGCTAAGGACAATAGTGGTATTGTTTTGTTGCTCTAATTATTCTACTTATCACTTTTAAGTCTCTGTCACCAAGTAAATTTTGAAAATGACAAACATTGAAAATCAAGTTGATGGGGGTGTTGAACAACTCGGATGCTCAGAAAAGAAATTCGGCAGCTGGAGAGGACAGGGCTAGTAACGATCAAGCCCAGATTTCACCTCATGGATCCAAGCACACTGGAGAAGATTTGATCCCTAGTGATGATCATGAAGAAGAAGTGGTTGCGAAGGCGGACCCGAGGATAGCAAAAATACGGGGCATGCTGGAAAAGCAGTAGAAAGCTATTGCGGACTTGTAAGCAAGGAGAAATAATGCTAGAGATAATTCACCCATTGTAGATGCAGAACAAAGAGAAGGCAATGGTGATGCCCGTAGCAATGGGGCGACACCTCAGGTTATGCAGTACCTGGAGGATCTTTCTAGTCGATTGGAGAAAAATGAGAGAATTAAATAAATGATTGGATCGGAATGAAAAAGAATTTAAGGAGTTCAATTCTCTGTTAGTTCAGATTCCAAGAGCCCTATTGGTATTGAAGTGACCATACTAAAAAAGATACGTGCAATTGCCACACTCGTCGAGCGCAACACCTAAATTAATACCAAAAAGGTTCAAAATGTCGGATCTGTCCAAATATGATGGGACCACGGATCCTCAAGAGCATGTCACCTCATACTCATGTACCATTAAAGGAAATGATATACAGCCAGATGAAGTTGAGTCCGTTTTGATCAAGAAATTCGGTGAAACATTCTCCAAAGGGGCAATAACTTGGTACACGTTGCTTCCGGAGCATTCGATCCATTCTTTTGAAATGTTTGCGGATGCCTTTATCAAAGCACATGCTGGAGTAAAGAAGGTGTCAGCAAGGAAAGCAAATGTATTTAAAATTACCTAAGGCGATGATGAGTTGCTTCGTGAATTCATTATAAGATTACAAAAAGAGCGTATGTTGCTGCCGGTTGTTCCGGACGAATGGGCAGTAGAGGTATTTGCCAAAGGATTGAACCCTAAAAGTTCTAGTGCCTCGTTAATATTAAAAGAAAATCGGTTAGAATTTTTTGCTACAATGTGGGCAAATGTTCATAATAGGAATAAATCGAAAATTCGAGTGGAAGATGACCAATTCGGATTGTCGGCTGCATCAACTGTCCGAATTTGGAATTACTACAGGCTAAGAAGGAATGCTTAGTATGATTCCAGATTTGGAAAAGATAGATATCAACCCTATGGTCAGCAGGAAAGGCCTCACTCGAGGCCAGAAAGGAGTCAGAATAATCAGTATGAAAGACTAGTTTCTAATAGGAAGGGTAATTCAGGTCAAAATAGACGAGGACTGCAACCCAAGATAGCAACAATTGATTCTGTTACAAGCAGAACAGAAAATCCAAGGTTGTTGGAGTACAACTTTAATATTGATTTGGTGGGATTGGTTGCGGCGATAAATAAGATCGATGTCGTGAAACGGCCCAGACCAATGAGGTCAGATCCAAGACAGAGAGACATGAGCTTGTTTTTTGATTATCACGGAACCTGTGGACATCAAACGGTTGGCTGTCGACACCTCAGGGATGAGGTAGCACGATACGATCACTGAAGAGAGTTCTTGAGTGACAAGGTCAAAGATAAATTTGGAAAGAATAGGGACTTAGTCAAGCAAGTGCTTCAGATTGAACCACGTCATGTTATAAACATGATAATTGACGATCCCGAGCAAATCGAAGAAGTTCCAGAATAGGAGCAAATTGTTCTTTTTTATCATCAGCCGAAAAGGAAGGTACACCTGGGCACTGGGTTAGCCCCGGAGCTCAGGTCTGATTTTATTAAATTTTTTAAAGATAATATCAATTGTTGTGCTTAGCTTCATTTAGGCAAAACAAGATTTCGTTAGAAGAAATATCTCCGGTTGGAAGAGATGAAGCGGTAGGTGTTCTCAGAAGCAAAACTCTAGAACTTAAGTGGAAGGAAGTGTTATCAATAGGGAACGGAAGTATAAAGAAAATTTCACCTCATCCCAATGATTTGGTGATCTCCGCTTTGATTAATAATTGTGTAGTTTTCGGAGTGGCGGTTGTTCCTAAAAGTGCAAGGAACATTATTCAGTGGGGAATTGTAGAACAGTTGGCAGCAATGGTTGAAATTGAACTACCGAAGAATGGAACCATTGACTTAGTCTAACATGGAGTTGCAGAATTGGTGGTATTTATCGGAGGCAGAGAAAGGAATACGAAATTTTGAGTAGTAGTTGGATGCATAGATCTTAAGGCTGTATTGGGAAAACCTTGGATTCAAGATACAAACGCTATAAGCTCGGTTTCACTCAAGCGATTGGAATTCCAAACTCCGGAGGGAGTGGAGCACATCCCGGCGAGAAGTTTTTGCGTGTGGAATACTCGATAGAGGCATAGGTGACGCAGAAAAGAAAAAAAAGGAACAGATGGGTATCGGTTCCCAGCAAGGAATGAGTCCGGGAGGGTTCCCA
Organism: Lycium barbarum; assembly: GCF_019175385.1. NCBI lineage: Eukaryota > Viridiplantae > Streptophyta > Magnoliopsida > Solanales > Solanaceae > Lycium > Lycium barbarum. The sequence continues at coordinate 108,859,868 of NC_083347.1, read as the reverse complement.
ACAAGAATTGAAGGGTTCCCCTCAAGGATTGAGTCCGGAAGCAAGGGAAGATAACTAGGTTATCTGGAGGACTTAGGGAACACATGTTGCAGTCTTTTTCCCTTTGTTCAATTTTTATCCCTGAAAACAAAGAAAGGGTTTTTCTGGTAAGGTTTTAAATAAAGTACCAACACCCGTGTTACTCTTGATAAAAGCTAGTAATGATCTCAAAGAGCTTTCAAGCAAAGCATCCGCAAGAAGCCCAGGATTCAAGAGCTGTAGCAACAACATTAAAATTGGATGTTTTAAGAATCGGGGACTGTTGGCCAGGCACTAAGCTGGTTAATCAAATTTTGTACAATCATTATGAATTTGTTTCTCAAAAGCTTGATTTACAGCAAAAAGAGAGTTAAATCGGTCAAATAGACTTTTCAAGCAAATACTTTGATTGAGAATTATGCATGCTCGAATTATATATTACCATTTTGAATTTAGTAAAGCTCTGCAACTAATTTCGAGTAACAACAAGTTTTTGACAATTTCATGATGGAACTTTTATGCTTGGTGATTAGAAATTTTAGTAGGCATACTTGGCGATCAGGAATTTAGTATTAGGGATTTAACGCTAAATGAGAAAAATATGTAAGATACTAAGACTAATTCGATAATAACCATTCCTATTTATTTTTTTACTTCTTTTTTCACAATTTTCTTTTAAATTTCAATCATGAATACAACTTCTATACTTGGGGATTAGGATTTAACGTTAAATGAGTAAAGTATTGTGTAAGATACTAAGACTTATTTGGTAATCACTATTTCTTTTTTTTTTACTTCTTTTTCCACAATCTTCTTTTAAATTTTTAATTAATATAAATAGCCTTTTGTCCCACGGGTCGGCCTCGGCCCAGCCTCGGTCAGGCCTCAAGGGCCAGTGGGCTCACTTGGGTTGGGCTTATAAGCCTCAGTTTAAATGGGCTTAAAAAATTCTAGCCCAACCCTACCCCAATAGCGGGTTGGGTTGGGCTGGCCTCAAGGGCCAAGCCCATTTTGACGACTCTAACCAGAAGGCATCCTCCTTCAAATTTGCCCCTACTTTTGTTCTTTGTTACTTCATCTATTATAGAATGTTAGTACAAAAATCAAAGCACTCTCAAGTCCTTTGTGATAATACCTGGGCACTTAGTCCTATTTTTATGGTTGACGTGATATATGTACTATAATACTACACATGTGGTTATTGCTAAAATTCTGCACTCCTAAGTCCATTCCTCCGTGACATCTGTAATTGGTTATTGTTAGTAACTATTTATAAATCTTTTTTGTGCTTTACTTCCTCCGCTTCATATTATATGATAATTTTAGTTTTTATATTTGGTTCAAAAACAATATTTTTTACGTAATCAAGAAGCTATTTATGATGTTATTCAAATTTACTCTTATTTGGAAATGCGAATAAAAACATAACCAAGAATCCATATATAATTGAGACTACAGTCAAACCTCAGTATAATAACATTGTTGGGTCCGAACATACGTATTGAATACTATATCAAATGATTAATGACGACCCAAATCCGTATTTTTTCTATAAAAAATGGAAGAATTGGTGTGAATTGATTCTACATTGAAGAAAGGATCGAATATTCATTGATCAAATCATTCACTCCATAGTCTGATAGATCCTTTGAAGAACTGATTAATTGGACGAGGATAAAGATAGAGTCTCGTTCTACATGTCAATACCAGCAACAATGAAATTTATAGTAAGAGGAAAATCCGTCGACTTTAAAAATCGTAAGAGTTCAAGTCCCTCTATCCCCAAAATTGAAATTTTTTGGCTGTTATACACTTATAACAGCATTAATATTTCGCTTTTATAGGCGAAAAAGATGCATAAAATCTAATTTTTCATTTTTAATTCCCAAATTCTAAGCTTAATCACACTTTGTATACGAAGGAATATTTTTTTAATGATGAAATTAAGAATATACATGTGATATTTTTAGTCATAAATACTGTATTAAATGATCAAATATTTTGTCAAAATCTCTACACTTATTATTGGTAACCATCGATATTCTATTTTTATAAGATGGTTAATTATTATATTACCAAAAAAAAATATAGCAATTATATGGGGATAACTTTACAAAGAGCGCACTGTTATAAAATTGGTTGTTGTTGTTATAAGTGAAATGCTGTTATAGAGAAGTAAAATATAATATAAAAAATCGGTTCCAAAAAAGGTTGGCTGTTATAGAGAGGTGTTGTTATATGCGGATGCCGTTATAGAGAGGTCTGACTGTATTTAATTAAGGGTACTTAGTGAAAACACTTCTTCCTTTTTAGGGATATAAGTGATTTCTTAAGGGTGTGTCCAAGCTAAAACACCATATAATATGGACCGAAGAAGATATTAGATTGCCCTTTACGTTATTTATCATTATAAGCTTTGGCAATATTTAGGCAACATTGGAGCCATATTTACATTTACAACTGGAGCATTTATTAGATCTTACTAATTATTCTCCGTCGTTTCAATTTATGTGGCGCTTTTCGTTTCACAATAGTAAATCTGACTAAACTTTGAAGTTAAATTGAATTAGATCAACTTAATATTTTAAATTGATATTTTGATAATTAAAAACTAACAAAATGTAATAAAAATTGAAATTAGCTGAGAATTATTATTTTTAAGCGTAAACTATATATGAAGGCAAAATTGATTCTTGAGATTCATTTAATGTTAGTTTCTTTCTTAATTTCGTCTAAACTAAGCTTAAATCACCACATTTAACTAGCATAAACTCTTACCACATGAAATATCACGAGTGAAATTAAAGAATAAATGCAAGAAAAAAAAAGAATTTATTTCCATAAACAAAGAGATAACATGCTCACACATTCAGAAAAATACCAATATTTTCAATTTATAATTTTCACCAAGTTGTAATTTTTATTTTTATTTTGAGAAGGTAACATTTTCACCAAGTTGTAATTATTTTAAATAATTTATATCACAGTACGTTAAAAAAATGTCGAGTTACTTGTTTCCCTTTCGGATTTGGTAATTCTCCTATAATCTTTAGGTTAAAATTTATTTAATTAGCCGACTAAGAAACTTTAATAAGAGTTTGGGCCCGGGCATAGCACGGGCCTCGTGTAACTAGTACATGTATACACAGATATACACATGTATATACATATACCCATATGTATATCATGTATACATGTATATATCGAACCAGGCTCCCCTCCCCTTTATATTTTCTTAGCCAGGCCCAGTCCAATTCGGACCAGACCCGACTTAATATCAGTTTAAAGGAAGAGGTGGGGGGGGGGGGGGGGGGGGGTTAATACCCTGATACCTTTCATTCATACCAAACAACCCTTAAGAGAGGAGAAAGGGTTTCCCTTGAAGGAAACCCTAGCCGCCATGGTCTTCTCGCCCCTTTCTCTCTTTGTCATCGATGTTTATGGAAAAATCACAGTACGCTTTTGCTTTTTACAGTGCGTGCTCAACCATTTAGGACAAAACAATTAATGCTTCACCCTTTTTCTACCACAACTCAACCAAACGAGATATAATCCCTCCCCTCTCTCTATTTTTTCTTGCTTTTCTGTGTAACAACGGTCAAAAGCTCTGCGAATCCTTAATGGGTTTTATTTTTTTTTATTTTGATTACTCGATTATTATTGGTTCATGAAGAACCCCACAGATTGACTTCGATTCGAGTCAAATATGACCCTTAATTTGGTGATTTACTCGATTCCTAGCAGTAGATGTTGGTATTGAGAGATGCAATGGTAAATTTGCAAGACTCCCACATCATTTGAAAAGTAGGGTTTTGAGGAATTGGTTTTCTATAAATAGAACCCCCCAACTTGTATTTTACCAACAAAAAAAAAATGTAGACTGGAGAATGAATATCACTCTGCATATTCAAAAATCGAATACCTAGGGTTTCTAGAAATTTATGCTTAAGACCTTTAATTTTCGATTAAGTTTAAAATTTTAATTCTTTCTTCTGCGTGTTGGTTGAGTTGGGATTTGAGGAGCAAAGGAATCTCCAAGTTCATTCTCGACACTAGGCTGCGCATCAAAGAGGTAATTCCCTCTCCTTTTCATTTTTTGCACTTTTAGTTTTAAGCTATCTGTGTTTGTGTGTTGATGTTATTTTAGCTCAAATAAGCCTGTTCATGTGTTTATGTGCTAATTAGTTTGTTAGTAAAAGCATGTTTATTCAGTTTAGTCTATGTAGTAAAGCATGTGTTGTGTTTAGCTAGTTTAAACCTATTTAGTTAAGATATTTATGTATTAAGTTAGCTTAGTATTTTTAAATAAGAATGTTTATAGGATAGTATTGACTTAATTTGTTTCAGTTAAGCATACCTTATTTATGGTTTGGTTGCCTTAATGGATCAATAGAGTAGATAATGACTTGATTTAATATATAGTTAGTTCTAAGTTTGACTATCAGCATATGTTAGCTTAGTTCCTGTCTACTATTCCTTATGGCATGTAATATAATCATATTTATAGCCTATTAATGCATTTATGTAGTCTTATGTTCTGATTAAGTAGGACGCAAGTACTATAAATGTTTAAATATGCTAAGTGTTGAGTATCCAGCCCATTTTTTCTTCCTGCTTGCCTAGTTGAGCTTAGTCATGTTATGAACTGTTTAAACCTTGCTTGGTATCCATGTTATTTGACTCACATCTCATTTGGTTGGCCAGAAACAATGCCATGTAAATGTGTTTTAGTTTCGTGCACTGTCTAGTCTTCATATGTCATTTTAAAGCTTGAATCTTTGTGGTTCACTGTTAAAACACCTGCTAATTGACTTAAAATCTGTTAAGCATGCTAACTGAGTCTAAACTACCTATATTTGATCATCTAATTGATTGTTTGTGCTAAATTTCCACTTATGTGTGTTTGGTTGGTTCAATATAACCTATGTGAATGTTAAAGCAGTGCATAAGTATTTCGTTGGGACAGCTTGACAAGTACATTTAACTCCCTATTTGATTCATGATCAACCTAGAAAATTGCTATGGTACTTGAAGCATGTCTATATCCTGTTCAAATGTTTAAAGTCATTTAGGACCCCTATTTTAATGTAACGGGGTTTTTCTCTCTGTAGTTGTTGCTTGAGTTTAATGTTGTATTCCTAACATTCTGGTGATGATAAAAAGGAACCTGTGTGTTATTAAATTTAAAAAAATTGTCTCTTTAAGACTAAAAGGACATTTGCCTGATTTAAAAAGTGACTAAAACCTTGTGTATGTTCTTTTATGACCTTGTTTGCAAAAATATAAGATATGTGCTTGAGTTTGTGACATACCACTTGGCTTGATAAGTGACCATGACCGTTGTACGTCCCTCTAATCACTCTGTTGTGAAGTTTGCTATGTGCTCTGATTGACTGGTTTAATATACTAAGTCTCAGAGTGTGTCCAAAAGGGTTAAAAGGGTTCTAAAACTTAGCTTGCAACATCTGTGATCCATGTGGGTATTCTGTGAAGTCTGTGTTGAATGATTGGTAAAAATATACCAAATGCATGCTATGTGATCCCTTTTGAACCTGGTCACTGTCTTGTTTGAAAGCATCTCGTGAATCAGTTGAGAGCATGTCCCATATTATACCTTAGCTAATATAATTCTTTGTTGGACCTCAGATCTGTATATCATGAAATATTTCACCTGTACATTGCTTATTGTTGCTTGGATCCTGCTTGTTGATACCTTCTAAGTCTTGAATATCTTAATCATGATTCCCTCTTCCTGTTTTCTTCATTTATGTGATAGGTTTTCTGAGGTATATACAGGGATGTACTCAAATATGCAGTTTATATTCAATGTTGTATACATTTAGTGTATATGATCTAGTATACTATGTATATGTAACATGTATCACTTTATTTTATAGACTGCTATTAAGATCTCTTTCTTGGGCTTGCTTCATTTTTATATTTTTTTGGCCTTTGCGATATGTTAAACTTGATATATATTGAGCCCAGTCTCTTTAGTTCTGCTTCAGTAGTTTTGTTTAGGCCTTGAACTCTGATCCGTGTATTAGCTAGAGGAGGCATGTTTGCTTTATTTCTTTAGTTTTATGTGTTTGTCTACTTTGTTTATTGCAATTTCGTTTAATCCCATATTGTTCAAGTACTAAGGCTAGTTACTAATCTTTATCCATATGTGTTGCATGTGAAACTCCTTCTGGGGCCATTCGGACCATCCTTGCACAAACCTATTGGGCCAAGAGCCCAACCACCTTTCTTCATCGAGTCTCTATGAGAAAAAGAGAAGCTAATATTTGCATGAAGGCTAAATCATGGGTAAAAAAATGGTGAAGGCCCAACTATGGGTGAAAATAGCTAACTGGTGTGCTCAGGTAGGTCCACCAACCTAAACTTTGATTTTACATTCATTATTTATGTAAATGTATTTGTAAAACACTTGATGATTATTGAAACCCATGTGGATGTAGAACTTAGGAAAACGCTTAGTATTGTTTAGGAAAGTTAATCCCAAAAAATCATTTTTGAACAAGGTCAACTATTAACTTGGTATAAAATAAGAAACTTTATTTGATTTAAAGTTCTAAAATTGGTTTAATGGTATGATTAGTTGTAAAATGATAAAAATGGGATTTTGGCTAAGTATAAAATTGGATCAATACGAAATGGAGCTTTGAACTAATAAATGACAAGTTTTGGCCTCAAGCCCGTTGTTATGTCCCGTATTTTCATACATTGGGACGTTTTAAAATAAACGCGACAAGTTAAAGACAAGACTATCTTAACGTACGAAGTAGAGATTTTAACTTCCGGTTTCGTTTCGAGTCACAATTTATCTACAATTTTCGTTTGGCATTGAAGTATTAATGGAAAAAATTGGGATTAAACTAACCATAATTGGATTAATAAGTGGGATTGGAAAGACAAAAATCTGCCCACTATTTTAGGCCATGTTTGGCCGTGCACTATAGTGCCTTGGTCAAGGAATCTTGACCCAATTTAGTGTGATCCACATGTCCAAGGCATGGAGGGGACATATAGACAAGAAAATCTGTTCACTCCACATTTTCACAACTCATTTCAACATTCCAAAGTGTAGAACACTTAGAGAGAGAGAGGGAAGCTCTCGGCTAAGAGCTAGCCGAGAGTGAGGTTCAAAAATTGCTCAAAAATTCCAGTTTTCTCCACCAATTTTACTCCTCATCTAGTGTATAAGAAGGTGTAGTAGTTGTTGAAAAGAAACAAGAAAGTGTAGCACCTAAATAGAGTTGAAGTTTCGGCCAAGGTGAAGAACAAGATTGAAAGGTAAGAATGCTTATTGTTCTTATGTTGCATGATAATTTGAATGTATAGTTCATGCATGTTGTTGTTGGATTGTTGTTGTGGTTGAAGTAGAGAGTGAGCCGTGAGTGTGGTGAAGTCATGATTGATTTCATTTTGCATGTATTGTTGATGAATTGAATAGGTATCAACATAGGTAAATGAACAAAGATTGTAGAAGTTTGGTTGTGATGTTGCATGTTGGATATTGGACTGTTTTCTTGAAATTAAAATGAGCCGTGTGCCCTTGATTCTAATGAAGTCATGCTTAATCTTCTTGTACATGGATTGGAAGTGAATTGAATGTGTTGTAGCATGGATAAATGGATGAAAATCATGAAGTTGTTGAAGTGGTGTTGTAGCCGTGTGAGTGGACTGTTTTGGGGGGATTTAGGGACTGTTTTGTGTCACATTTGGATTGTTGTTGTTATGAACATTGTGGTGTATTGTATGCATGTTGAATATGTGAATTTAGGTGTTAAAGAAATGAATTATGTTGAAGTGTATAGGCAGTCCAAAACCGTGGACTGTTTTGGTACTAGAAGTTAATTTGTGTGTGTTGAATGTTGATTCTTGTTGCAAACGTTTAGTGAAAGTAAAGTGCAATGATTCAAGTTAAAACTGAAATGAATTGTGGACTGTTGTAAGAATGAAGATGATGCTAAAACAGTTCCAAGAACCATGAAAGTAATGTCATTAAACGTGTTGTTGTTGTTGCAAGTTAAAACTGGAAAATTGCTAAGCGAGAATGAAAACGTTATGTGTGTTGTTTAGCCGTGTGTATGGGGCATTTTTGAATGATGTATGGACTGCCCAAGTTCCCTAAGTAGTGTTTAAACAAGTTTGGATTGATACATGAAAGAACGATTGGCAATGTTAGCTTGTAGCGCTAGTTGGTTTGAATGCAAACAAAACGTCGTTTAAATGTTAGAAAGGGATTGTGAGCGTCAAAATACGTATTGAATTCCCTTGTAGACTAATTGTAGCTCTTCATATCTTGATATAGGATAAGTGTTTTTGGGCAGCAAGTACAAGTTAGAATACAACTAAACGCTAAAGGTATGTGAAGCCTATTCCTTCTTTCTTTTGGCATGTCCTAGACGTAAGTATGAAACGATATGAACCTTGGGGTAAATTCTATTCTCTAGTTCCATGCATGACTTATGATTCTATATTTCATTAAGGCTATTGTCATGTGCCTACAATATGAGTGACTAATGAATAATGCATGAAAGTTCCTATTCTTAAAGAATTGCACAACTAGAGACATACTTGACTTTCAAAAGCTACACCATGTTAAAGTGATATACGTACATGAAATCTGAAACGTTCCTTGTAATAGTTTGTTGTGAGACTTAAAATGAACTGAATATGAATATTATTTTGACACTTTAGAGCTGGTTAGTTGCTTATCCATTGAGTCTCAAAAAGATAAATTGCATATATGTGGTTGCCTGTTATTCTGCTCGTGCCTACCGCTATATCCTTCACTGAGTCCCGGGCCAAGATACGTTTTCATGCGCATGTTTACTATATTATTCACCGAGTCCCTCATTAAAGGGCCGGGACACGTTATATATATATGATGGTATGATGATATGATGATGATATGATGACAAGATGATATGATGATAAGATGATGATATGATGATATGATGATATGTAGATGGTGGCCAGGAGGGCATATATTCCTTATTACCGAGTCCCTCATTAACACGTACATGTTTATGATTATGATGCTATGATTTTAATTACCGAGTCCCTCATTAAAGGGCCGGGACACGGAATATATGTTATATACAGAATGATTATGCTATGCAGCTTTGATTACAAAACTCTATAATGACATTGATATGAGAATGATACAAATGAAATATGTTCAAAGGCAAGTTTTATGAAATTTTGGTTGTTGCATTGAATCCTATATACCTCGTCTCAATATAAGTCTATTACTATGTTTCAAGCTTTACATGCTCAGTACATATTCCGTACTGACCCCCTTTCTTCGGGGGGGGCTGCGTTCATGCCCGCAGGTACAGACGCTCGTTTCGGAGATCCGCCAGCCTAGGACACTTATTCAGCTATTTTGGACTGCTCCTTTGTTCCGGAGCTAGCTTGTGGTATAACTCCCTTATGTTGTACTCATATGTGTTTAATTGGGTACGGCGGGGCCCTGTCCCGCCATATGATACAGTCATTACTCTTAGAGGTCTGTGGACATCTGTGTGGGTCTGTTTGTAGTTGTTGATGCGTTTTACGACTATGACTTATGTTTGGGGCGTACCCATTCGTAATGGCAGCCTTGTCGGCTTGCATATATATGTATGTTTGGTATTTTGCATATCGTGGCAGCCTTGTTGGCTTGCGTAGGAATATATACATGTTGTTGTTTAAAAAGTGCAACTCCTCAGGAGACAGGTGCCTAAGATATACAAAACTTGGCAGCTTTAAAATAACACTCTACCTTTTTATACAAATGAGATCATGACATGATGATTATAAATGATTATAGTTAACAGATAATATGAGTGTCCAACTCGGGCACTAGTCATGGCCTACGGGGTTGGGTCGTGACACCCGTGGTTTAGACAATGAAACTGTCGGGTTATTTAGCTTCAAAACATAGAGAACTGAATTGGGAAATATATTGATTTTAAAATTTGTGACCTTTTGTATGCCAAGGAACAAATTGTGGATTTTTGGACTTGAGCCAGTTCGGATAAATTGGAAAACTAGATTTGAACTTGTATGACATTTTGAGGGAAATAAAGTTACTTTGGGCCTAGAAGCCCAGAACTTATTTTGGACTAGAAAAAAAAACTTGTTGGACCTAATTTGAGAAAGGGTGGATCTGGACTTGGGATACTTTTTGACCTTGTGGGCTTCAATGATGAAACTAGACTTGACAAATAAAACTTATATTCTATATATATGTGTGTGTGCGCGCACGCACGCATAAAAATCGAAGGTATACTCCATATTTTTTATATACGTATAATAAAACCCGTGAAAACTAACCCCATTTTATTAGGACTAAAACAGTAGTGACTCTACTCGGGAGAAATCCTGAGTGCGTCATAGTCCTGCAATAAAGTGAGTTGAACACTTATGTGGATTTTTTTTTTAACCCAAAACCCCCTTTTCTAAGGGGACTTTTTGCCAAAATTTTCCTTGAAAGTTATGATATGATTAAATGACATTTTGCAGAAACCTAAACATTTTAAAGCAAATAATACAATAATCACACATTGAAGCTCGTAGGTCAATCGTATTCTACGGATCCTTAATACTAGGATGCTTAAAACTTTTCCTAGGGGATCACCACAACCCTTACCTCGAACTCTGGTCCAAAAGGATTTTTCTCTTGTTTGAATAAACTATTTTAACCCGGCTTTCCTAGTTTTCCTTAATAAATTAGTTGGCGACTCTAAAATACTAAAATCCAATTAGAGCACCAACAACTGATACGCTCAAATTACACCTTTTATTAGCGTAAAGCGGACGATGTCAAGTATAGTAACCCAACAAGGTTGGGGTCGAATCCCACAGGGAATGTGGTGTGAAAAGGTTACTAAAATCGTAGAATGCTTTATTTAGGTCTAATGTCTTACTCCGATGAATTTGTAGAAAGTTGGTTGTTTTTGACTAATTTCTTTAGATCGTAATGTATGGTAAAAGAAACCAAGGTTGTATCCCCACCAGATGAATGCAATGCGTAGGGTTCTAATATGATATGCTTCTAATGGATCGTTGTATGAGTGCACTTAATCTCTAATGGAGTTCCTAATATTTCCCAATAATTAAGAACAATATCTCTTTATGATTTTCCCAAATACAAAAGAGTTTATATGAAGAACGATTAATTATGCCAAGAATCCTCTTATTCCTAAGTGAATTTACGAAATAAGGTTTAAAGCCTTGAGTTCTTGTTATTAGTTCCTACCAAACCCTAATTATTTTCCCAAATAAATCAAGGTTTACGGCGTAAGCTAATGTTTGCAACCATCAACTAACAATGAATAACGAATAACTAACAAATCCTAACAACCCATTAGCATATATCACAACTAGAAACCTATGTGCAACCCACGTTATTGGATGGCACCAGCAGAACTCAGAAAACTGAAAGAGCAGTTGCAAGATCTTCTGAGTAGAGGGTTTATTTGCCTGAGTGCCTCTCCATGTGGTGCTCCTGTGATGTTTGTAAAGAAGAATGATGGGTCTATGCGTATGTGCATTGATTTCCGTCAACTGAATAAGGTAACTATCTGAAATAATTATCCCATTCCCCGTATTGATGACTTGTTTGACCAGTTACAGGGAGCTTCTGTGTTCTCTAAAATTGATTTGAGAACAAGGTACCATCAGTTGAAGATTCGAGCAGAGGATATTCCTAAAATCGCTTTTCGAACCAGGTATGGTCATTATGAGTTCTTGGTTATGTCTTTTGGGCTTACAAGCGCCCCAACTGCGTTTATGGATTTGATGAACAGTGTGTTTAAGCCCTATTTAGACTCATTCATAATAGTATTCATTGATGATATCTTGGTGTACTCAAGGAGTAAGGAAGAGCATGAGAAACATTTGAGAATTGCTCTTGGAGTATTGCGAGAGAAGGAATTGTATGCTAAATTCTCCAAGTGTGCATTCTGGTTGTCTTCTGTGTCTTTCTTGGGGCATGTTATTTCGAAAGAGGGTATTATGGTGGATCCTCAGAAATTCAGGCAGTCAAGGAATGGGCTAGGCCCATATCAGTGATTAAGATCCGTAGTTTTGTGGGTCTGGCTAGCTACTATCGTCGGTTTGTGAAAGGATTTCCCTCTATTGCCCTTGGGTCCACAACCTTAGTAGGGAATTTAGCTACTCATGGAATTGATAACAATGCAAGACATTGTAATTGTAATTGTTGTTTGAACTTACAAAGAGAATTGAAGATAAACGAAATATAATAGTCTTGAAACCCTTGAAAAGTACTAAGAACTCACAAGTGCTCAATACAAGTCTTAAACTCAAGATGTCTGAAAAATAAAACCTAATCAGGTATTTATACAAGTCCAAAACTAGGAATTAATAAAACTAATCCTTCCCAGGTCGGCTTGCAACTCGACGAACCGTCTTTGCACATTGACGGTACCGTCGAGTAACGACGGTGCAATGCGATGATCTGATGACAAAATCAAGCTGCAGAACCTCAACCGTTGATGTACATCGACGGATCGTCGATCATGTTGACGGTCCATTAACCTTCCCGTCCTTTTGCATCAAATTTGCACAGTCTCTGAACTTTCACTCAGAGCAGATCGACGACATGCTTGATGGACCGTCGAGCATGTTGACGGTCCGTACAAGTGCATAGCAGTGCCTTGTCTTCAAAATTCCTTGTTTTCAACTATTTTTGCATTCCAACTTCTAAATACTTGCAACATACACAAAACACATCAAACTGACAAAACTCACTTGAAAACAAGTAAAACTTAGAGTTAAAAAACATCAAATGTGTCATAATTTCACGGCACATCAGCAACCTTTTAATAGCTTTTATGCTCCCGCGTAAAAGTGAATCGTAACATGCGTCATCTAATCATTGTAGGCCTATGATACCTACGAGTATATGTGTTTGTACTCATACTACTCTTGCTGCATTCCTTTTGGGGTGTAGGGTCGGTTCAGGTTATCGTTCGTGGCTTTGCTACTATTTCTGAGGCATTCATTAGAGACGTTTGGGTGAGCTGTTAGACGGTCCTGTGGCCCAGAGTCTCTTCTCAAGCCTTCTGTTATTTCTTATCCATAAACAGAAGTCGTATCCAATTTGATTCTGCACTTTACTTTCAAATTGAATATTTCCTCTAGAAGCTTTTGTATAAGTTAAGACCAAGTTTTGGGAAATTTAAAGATCAAGTTATTCTTTCGCGTTGTTTATGTTATATCCACTTTTGAATTGTATTTATACATTTAAATTCAGCACTTGATTTCTTAAAATAAGTAATTATTTTTAGGGATGGTTCGCCTACCAATGGGGATAGTGTAGGTGCCATCATGACCAGTGATTTGGGTCACGATGTGTGTTACTAGCATAGATTATATCACTTAGTAAATCTTTCGAGACAGTGTTCATAATCTAGCTAGTTAATTAGGACAACGTCATTAGCACGCTTTCACTCCTCGCTTAGCTCTTCCATCTCGCATTGACTTTTAGTACAACTGTCACTGATAATTTCCAATTTGTTCTTGGCTCACAATTAAGGAGATCTGGATCGCCCTACTCCAAATAACATAATTCTTAGCTCCAATCATGTGAATAGAAACTAGCGAGGATCCAAGAGTATCGAATGGATACAATAAAACAGAAGATTTTGATTATTAGTAAGGAATGAATCTCGTTGTCAATTAGGGTTCACCATTGCTCAAAACACACAAATAGTCAATCTTCAAAATGTTCACCGTGTTGCTTCAAAAAAAGTTATCGTCTTTATTCTTGCGTTCACTTAACTCTGATACCATATTAAAATCTATGTTAATGAAAATCTGAAAGTAGAGAAGAGAGAATTTTGGAGAGATTTTCTTACCTCAGAAAATGAAGATGGTTACAAAATGACTGAATACCTAACTGTTGTACACATCTATGTATGTTAGTTCTAAACTAACTTTAACTACTTCTAATAAACTTAACTTACTAACTGTTACTGATGTCACATAATTACTTTCTCACGCTTCTACAGTTAAGTCCTTATGTCACCTCATTGTCAATATAACATTTCTCAACATCCCTTGTAGAAAGCGCTTTAATTGAGAGCCCATATATATCGAATTTTAGATGATTATAAAAAATGAAAAATAAGTTTATTAAGCTCAAGCACATCAAGGGATGTGGCTCGATGAATGAAATTCCAATCTCGGAAATTAAAAAAAATCTTAACAGAAAATGTTTTAATTGAAACAGTAAGTATCGAACACCAGATGGTTATAAAAGAATCTGATATTATAGTTCTTTACCATACCATAGGTCTTTTGCTTTAAGGCTTTACCTTTTCTGCCTTCAGAAGAATGTGGTGATATGTCTTAGATCTATAGAATATTTGTAGGCATTGGTGGAACAGCATGGAGGGAAGAGTACAATTCACTCCTCCGATTTCGTTCAACTATAAATGTGCCATCGACTGAATATGAAGGGAGCTTTCATCATTATATGATTATGCTTGGATATTAAGTTTTGCTTAATTTGTAGATATGTCAGAAGGGTGTTCATTTGTCCTTTTATTCTGATCTCTCCAAACAGCATAGACTCATGGTGCAGAATAAGCCACTGTTATAAAGTAGTTTTTGTGGGTTTTTGTGGAAAACATTGTTTTGCCTATCAAATACACCCTAAGTTAGTGTAGAATATGCAACCAGCCAGGGGCGTATGTAGCAACAAAGGTGGGGTTCAATTAAACCTCTAACTTTCGACGCGGTACAAAAATTTATTAAAATTGTAATAAATAGTAGGTATGAACCCATAACTTTTAAAATTTAATGAGTTCAATTAAGAATCTTAAAAGGTTGAACTCCTAAAGTTTAAACCTTGAATCCACTTTTGCAATCAGCACGCATTTATGAGCCTGTGATTGCTTAAATTTTCTCATGTGAGAATTTAAATTTTATGTGTTCAACATTTGAGATTCTTAATATTGCATCTATTATATTTTTTTAAGTTATGGGTTCATATTTATGTGATATGGTTTGACTTGACATGGAGTTTAAGGAAGAAAGAAAAACTTTTGAAACTCATGTTCTATAATAAGACATGCATATTTGTGTGACTGTAAATCATTTTATTAAGAGTAAAAGGAAAATTTTAATTTAAGTTATTTCTAAATATAGAAATATATCATTATTTTAGAACACACTAAAAAAAATGTATCACATAAATTAGGACAAAGGAAGTACTATTTATTTCAATTTGAGTGGAGTTTTGCACATATATTTATATTTTTCGTCAAAAGTACTGAATTCCAATAAACTAGGTAATTTAATGTTGCATCTTGCCCTGCCAATATATTGTACTTCTTTTATGTTTGGTTGAAAGACGTACTTCGTGCTTAATGCATCAATATCTTTTTCTTTGCTGCAACATCGGTTAAGTTGATAAAGACTTTCTGGCTTGTTTGTCACAATCATATTAGTTAAGAGAGAATAATATGTTTGAGATTCTTCGCTCCCATCATTCACGCCTTCCATTAAAAGATTGCTTCAAAAGGATCTCATTGTTATTCAAACTTATCATATATGTTCTGTATTTATAACGAACCTCCAACTAGCATACTTTATCTATGCTACCATTTTAATTGCCATATAAGTGAAAACGAGGGGGAAAAAAAAGGGGGTCCAAATTTATCCTAAAATTCTGAATCTAGTCATCCATGTGACCTTATCTTATTTTGATTTGATATGAACACATCGCAAGCAGCCGTTACAAGCAACTACTAATAATGTAAATGATGGTGCCTATTAGCATTTTAATATTAAAATATATTAAATTGCCTCGCATATTAAAGTTCCTCAACGTTCTTTTACTGCTGATGTTCGTGCCTCATTACACGAATGAGTTAGTGGCAGATTTATTTCCCATGTAACCTTTGTCAATTCTTCTCCCTCCTTACCAGATTGTGGCCCTAATTTCCTTTAAACCAAATCAGTTAGTGGTAAGAATATGGTCACTATTCTTCCTTTGTAACTCATGTAACCTCCATATAATAATTCTTCCATTATGTACCTATTTTACTACCTCATTCATGTCCTATTCAATTCTAGGATGATTTTTTAAACTATAAATAGAAGTCTTCCTTAGCTTTTGGGGGTAGAGAAAAATATATACTTTGGAGAGTTCTTGAAAAGTAAGGAAAAAAATAGAGTTTATTAGTTAAAGGAAGGTGTTATTCTTTTTAGTGGAGCTTTGGACTCAACATCTTGTCCAGAGTTTGTTGAGTTGTACGACGTGATCGGACTATTGTATCCTGGAGGGGACAAGTTAGAAAGATTACTGCTGGACCGGTAGATTTGCTGCAGTGGGCTTGAATCTCCTTAAAGAGAGCAAGATATCCGCGCCTCAGCCGAAAATAATTTTATTTCTTCATTTTATTTTTTCAATTGTAATTGTAATTTCATTGTATTAACACCAACAAGTTTAAGGAGATTCATATGGCTACAATTGAAAAATCGGCGGATGTCAAAGTAGGAGATCTTAACAAGCCATTTCGGTTCAACGGTACTCATTTTAAGAGATGGAAGGGTAAAGTACTTTTCTACTTAAGTCTTCTCAATGTTTCTTATGTGTTAACTGAGAAGAATCCAAATAAAGTAGACAACTCTTCCATGAATGATGAAGAACTTATTTCTCTTCAAGAAAAAATTGAAAAGTACGATGAAGATTCATACAAGTGTCGGTATTATTTACTTAATTGTCTATCAGATAATTTTTATGATTATTATGATAGAACTTACTCTACTGCAAAGAAATTTGGAAAGCGTTGCAGAGTAAATATGATACCGAGGAGGCTGGAGCGAAAAAACATGCTGCTAGTAGATTTTTTCGTTTTCAAATGGTGGACAACAAATCAGTGGTAGATCAAGCTCAAGACTTTATAATGAATGTTGGAGAGCTTAGGTCCGAGGAGATCAAAATTGGAGATAACCTTGTTGTTTGTGGCATAATAGATAAACTTCCACCTTCATGGAAAGAAGTTCAAAAAACTATGCGCCACAAACAAAAGGAAACCTCTCTTGAGACGTTGATTATGCGAATCCGCATGGAGGAAGAGGCAAGGGTCCCAGATGCATTTTTGCAAACGGAAGAGAGCAACTTACAACCCGTCACAAATAAGGTAAATTTGGTTAATTCAAATAATGCTGCTCCTGATGCTAATAAAAATACCTCAATGAAGCCTAAGAAGAAAATATTCAAGAAAAATAATGGTAGACCTCCCAAGAAGAATAATGATGGTAACAACCAAGCACAAAATTAACAAGCACAAAATGGAGGACCATGCTTTGTATGTGGCAAGAGTGGCCATATTGCTCGATTTTGCAAGTTTCGGAAACGTGACCTACACCTCAGGCGAACGTTACCGAAGAGCCACTTGTGGCGGTGATAACAGACATAAATATGGTTGAAAATGTTGATGGATGGTGGGCTGATTCTGGTGCAAACCGTCATGTCTGCTATGACAAAGATTGGTTCAAAGTGTATACTCCATTTGAGGAGCCCAAAACCATCATGTTTGGTGATTCTCACACTACTCAAGTGCTTGGAAAAGGAGATGTCGAGTTGAGCTTTACCTCAGGAAGGATGTTAACTTTAAAAGATGTACTTTATACTCCTTCCATGAGAAAAAATTTGATGTCTAGTTTTCTTCTTAATAAAGCAGGCTTCAAACAAATTATTGAGTCTCATCAATATGTAATAGTGAAAAAAGGTATTTTTGTGGGAAAGGGGTATGCTTGTGATGGGATGTTCAAGTTGAATGTTGAGATGAATAAAGTTACTAGTTCTGTTTACATGCTTTCTTCTACTAATTTTTGGCATGCTCGTTTGTGTCATATTAATAATTGTTATGTGGGAATCATGAGTAGTCTAGGATTAATCCCAATGATTAAAAAGGATTTTGAAAAATGTGAGGCTTGTAGTAAAGCCAAAATCACAAAAAGGCCTCATTTTCAAGTTGAAAGAAAAACTGAATTGTTAGAGTTAATTCATACTGATATTTGTGAACTTGGAGGAATTTTAACTCGTGGAGGAAATAGATATTTTATTTTATTGATGATTTTTCTAAGTATACATATGTTTTCTTGATGAAAAATAAAAGTGATGCTTTTGAAAATTTTAAAATTTATCTCCATGAAGTTGAAAATCAGTTTGGTAGAAAAATAAAAAGAATTAGAAGTGATAGAGGCCGTGAATATGAGTCTAATGAATTTAATTCTTTTGTTAGATCATTGGGAATAATTCATGAAACTACTCCACCTTATTCTCCTGCGTCTAATGGTGCAGCGAAGAGAAAAAATAGAACTTTGGTTGAGTTGACTAATGCCATGCTTATCGAGTCTAGTGCACCTCTAAATTTTTAGGGTGAAGCTATTTTAACTGCTTGTTATGTGTTGAATCGTGTGCCTCATAAAAAGACAAAATTAACGCCATTTAAATTGTGGAAAGGTCACAAGCCAAATTTGGGATATCTAAGAGTTTAGGGTTGTCTAGCTTATGTAAAGCTAATGGATCCCAAAATAAGTAAATTGGGTAAAAAAGTTACTACTTGTGCTTTTCTTGGTTATGCTTCAAACAGTACAGCCTATAGATTTTTTAGTCTTGAAGATAATATAATAATAGAATCAGGTGATGCTATTTTTCATGAAGATAAATTTCCATTTGGTTCTAAAAATAGTGGGGGTCATAGGACTAACGAAAATATTTTACCACTACCTAGTTCTTCTACTTCTGTTTTGCAAAATAAGGAAAGTGATGATTTTGAGTTAAGAAGAAGTAAAAGAGCTAGAGTAGAAAAAGATCTTGGTCCTGATTTTTATGTTTTTAATGTTGGAGATGACCCTCTCAATTTACAAGAAGTTTTATCTTCACATGATGCTATTTTTTGGAAAGAGGCTATAAATGATGAAATGGAATCACTTATTTCCAATAAAACTTGAAAGTTAGTTGATTTACCACCGGGTTGTAAAACAATTGGGTGTAAATGGGTCCTTAGAAAAAAGTTTAAACCGGATGGCTCTGTTGATAAATATAAGGCTAGACTAGTTGCTAAATGTTTTAAACAACTAGAAGGCCTAGAATTTTTTGATACTTTTTCTCCGGTAACTAGAATTACATCCATAAGGCTTTTAATTGCTATTGCTGCAATTTTTGATTTGCATATTCACCAAATGGATGTAAAAACTGCTTTTTTAAATGGGGACCTAAATGAGGAAATTTATATGGAACAACCCGAAGGTTTTGTTGAAGCAGGCCAAGAAAGCAAAGTGTGTAAACTTACTAAATCCCTATATGGCTTGAAACAGGCACCAAAGCAATGGCATGAGAAATTGGATTCCTGCATGATTGAAAATGGTTTTAAAACAAACGAATGTGATAAGTGCATCTATCATAAGTCTTGAAATAATTCACATGTTATTGTCTGCCTCTATGTTGATGATTTATTGATCTTTGGCTCTAACATGAATGTTATTAGTGAAACTAAAAATATTCTTAGAAGCCATTTTGACATGAAAGATCTTGGTGAGGCAAATTTAATTCTTGGAATAAAAATTACTAAAACATGTGATGGAATATTCCTTGACCAGTCACATTATGTTGAGAAACTTTTGAAAAAATATAACTTTCTTGATTGAAAGCATGTTGTAACTCCTTTTGATTCAAGTGTTCACTTGTTTCCTATTCAAAGTGAAAATGATGTGATAAATCAAAAAGAATATGCTAGCTTAATTGGAAGTTTGAGATATGTGACTGATTGCACTAGGTCTGATATTGCGTATGCAGTTGGAGTACTTAGTAGGTTTACAAGCAAGCCAGGTAGTGAACATTGGTATGCCATAACGAGAGTTATGAAATATTTAATTGGTACAAAAACCTATGGCTTGTTTTATAAAAAATATCCTGCTGTGCTTGAAGGCTTTTCTGATGCAGATTGGAACACTTTATCTGGTGATCCCTGTTCTACCACTGGTTATATTTTTACGTTGGCAGGTGGTGCTATTTGTTGGAAATCAAAAAAGCAAACTATTATTGCTAACTCTACCATGGAGGCTGAACTAATTGCTTTAGCTTCAGCTAGTGAAGAAGCGAATTGGTTAAGAGATTTATTATTTCAAATTCCTTATTTTGAAAAACCAATTCCTCCTATTTTAATTCATTGTGATAGCACTGCTGCGATTGGTAGAGTTCAAAACCGTTATTATAACGGTAAATCCACACCTATAAGGAGAAAACACAGAACTGTGAGATCATATTTGACAAGTGGTACCATTAACGTTGATTATGTCAAATCTTGTGATAATCTTGCAGATCCACTAACCAAGGCCTTGGCAAGAGAAAAGGTCTGGAGCACATCGAGGGGGATGGAATTGATGCCCATAAATTCATGAGTCGTATATGAGGAAACCCAACCTGGGGACTAGAGATCCTATAACTAGGTTCAATGGGAAAAACGAATCATATGATGACTTATTGAGAAAATGCACTATTTTATTTATTCCCTCCCTATGGTGTGAGTGAATTATTCTGTAACAGTTTGTGGAGATTGAGTTTATAAACTCTTAATGAAATTTTGTAGATCGTATGAGTGGGGTGTTAACTTACAGAAGCACCCTTGACAGATTTCACCGATGTAAGTGTGGAAGTAGGCCGCTTTCTATGAGAATTGGGCTCGTTCTCAAAAGCACTCATGAAACCGGGATAGCACAAGGTCGTAATGTGCTGGCTGTGAAAGCTCATGTCAACACCTTGATTATTATGTGTGAGCAATAATTCTTTATTTCCCTTAAGCAGTCATAGTTCAAGTCTGAGATCACTACGGCTCTGGAGTAAAGATTGTTGTTTTACTAAGTGGAGGTTCAATGCAGAGCACACCTTCATTACGCATAATAATCTACCTTCAGCTGGTAAACTCTCTTATATTAATATTAAAATGAGTGGGGGATTGATGGTGCCTATTAGTATTTTAATATTAAAATATATTAAATTGCCTTGCATATTAAAGTTCCTCAACGTTCTTTTACTGCTGATGTTCGTGCCTCATTACACGAATGAGTTAGTGGCAGATTTATTTCCCATGTAACCTTTGTCGATTCTTCTCCCACCTTACCAGATTGTGGCCCTAATTTCCTTTAAACCAAATCAGTTAGTGGTAAGAATATGGTCACTATTCTTCCTTTGTAACTCATGTAACCTCCATATAATAATTCTTCCATTATCTACCTATTTTACTACCTCATTCATGTCCTATTCAATTCTAGGATGATTTTCTAAACTATAAATAGAAGTCTTCCTTAGCTTTTGGGGGTAGAGAAAAATATATACTTTAGAGAGTTCTTGAAAAGTAAGGAAAAAAAGAGAGTTTATTAGTTAAAGGAAGGCGTTCTTCTTTTTAGTGGAGCTTTGGACTCAACATCTTGTCCAGAGTTTGTTGAGTTGTACGACGTGATCGAGCTGTTGTATCGTAGAGGGGACAAGTCAAAAAAATTACTGCTGGACCGGTAGATTTGCTGCAGTGGGCTTGAATCTCCTTAAAGAGAGCGAGATATCCGCGCCTCAGTCGAAGATAATTTTATTTTTTCAATTGTAATTGTAATTTCATTGTATTAACACCAACAGTAAATTATTACTATTATTATAGCCTAAATCTAATGTGATCCTATAGTTTTATGAGGCACCGTTTAACTAGACACAAAGTTTAAAAAAGAAAAGAAGACTTTGCAATTTATAATCTAAACAAACTTTAGACATTTGTGTAACAATAGATCATTTCATTAGAGATATAAAGAGAAAGGTGACATTCATTTTTGCGACAGACTAGAAAAGAAAAGATGCCACATAAATTAAAACGGGAAGAATAATATTTATCATAAATATTTATCTATAATTACCGTACACTAACATAATTATATAAATATTCTTTACAAAGTTAACCATGTGTACCTAAAAATTCTTTTGGAAATGAAGTAGTGATTTTTGCTTAATGGTGCCTGACTTGAGATGTGGATCATCCAAAATACATTAACATCATATACTCCTCATGTTCGACTCAAGGTTTGAAATTACCATACAAATAATATAATTGTATAAATATTTCTTTACACAATCAATCATAGGTGCTCCCACAATTCTTTTGGAAATTAGGTAGTGATTTTTTATAAGCAAAGACAAGATGGGCTCCACACGCATTTGACAGAAAAAACAAACATGATAATGATATGCTAGTATTTCTTAATTCCTGTAGAGGTAAGCAACTATATAAATGTAAGTACATTCCGTTAGACTTCCGTCACAATCGCACATGTAAATGTAACCCCCATTTCATCGGACGCGTATTCCTGACAGTCATTACCCAACTCATCTTTGATACTCTAGTGTATTTTGGATTTTGAAAGTTGAAATTTTTAATTTTAAGTATAAATTTGGTTACTCTATTCGTCTCAATTTAAGTGTCTTATTTTTATTTTTTGTCTGTCCCATTTTTATATTAGTAAGTTGACAATTCAAATATCCTACATGAAAAGATTAAAATCACAAGATTCAAATGACATTTTATTACATTACACACATCTTTAATTAAAAAACACAAGATTCAAAAGTCTCTTTTTATTCTTTAAACTTTGTGTCAAGTCAATTTAAGACAATTAAATTGTGAAGAGAGAGTATTATTTTTAAACTTTTGAAATAAAACGTAAAAACTTAAATCATTATAATTGACAAGCCAAAAATATTGAAAAGCAATATGAAAATATTCACGGTAAATAAGAACTCACTTAGCTCACGAAATTTAAAAGGTGTCACACAAATTAGAATGAGAGAGTAATTGATAATCCTGTCTCTCTGTCTTCATGAGACAGAGATAACATTTGTGTTCACTCTACCTTTTCTAAATTTCATCTGTGTGAATACACTGGGGATGTTGTTGTTGTTGTTGTTGTTGAAGTAATGACACTTCTTTGGTATTAATTTTTGTGACACTGTTTGGCCAGGCACAAAATTTTAAGAATTGGAAAAAAAAGGATTTGTGATATATAGCAAGTCACATTTGTGTGATTATAAACTATTTCATTAAAGATGAAAAGAAAATTTTAAAATTAAATTATTTTCAATTATAGAAACGATTTTTTTTTTTTTCTGAAACAGACTAAAATGGTGGATGTACCACATAAATTGCTACGGACGGAGAGAGTAGTAATTGATACTCCCTCCGCATATCACGTTGTCAAATTGGTTTATACACCCACAGTTTCTTCTTTCCTTTCCTTCTTTTTACAACTGGCCTCTACTCATTCTAGTATATACTATTCCACATTTTTATCCTTTTCTGACCAACATTCCCTTCATTAGTACTACTATAATTTTGAGATTTCTTCATTTCTCAATCCCAAAAATCATATTCTCCGGCTCCCTTTCCTTCACCTTAAGCCAAGCTCTTCTTAATTGCCTCTCAACAAAAAAATCAAAATACATCTTTTCCTTATTTGAAGTTCATTTTCACCTTCTAATACTCATAGTGTTCAAGATTCCCAAGAAAAGAGTTTGTTTTTCACTTTAACAAAAAGTGTTTTTTCTAACAACTTGAAAGGCGTTTCCCCTTGCTATCTACAACTCCAGACGCGATAAGGGTGTTTATTCCTCCAAAAAAAGATTTGTTTCCTTTTTTTTTTTTCTGACGATCGGTTATTTTTTCTAACAGTTTCATCTGTCCATCTAAGAACGAACATTTGTACAATTTGAAATGGGTAACTATGTATCTTGCACACTACTAGGACCGGTTGGCAACAAGCAATCCAGAGCAATGAAGGTAATTTTCCCAAATGGCGATATTCGAAACTTATATGAACAAGTCAAAGCAGCAGAGCTCATGCTGGAAACACCTAATTTCTTCATCGTTAACTCGAGGTCTCTCCATATTGGAAGGAGATTTTCCGCTCTAAATGCTGACGAGGATCTTGAAATGGCAAATGTGTACGTAATGTTCCACATGAAAAGATTGAATTCTTTGGTTACAGCAGCAGATTTAGGAGCATTGTTCCTCACTGCTAATTCTGTTTCCAGAAGGGTGTCTTTTAAAAGATTCAAAATCTTGCCAGAATGCATAGAGGAGACAAAGACAAAAATATATGAGAAAATTCATCTGCCAAAGTTGAAATTGGAAGATATTGAAGAGTTTTCTACACCAGAGTTCAAGAATATGTTGTCAATGTGCAGGTCAAAGAAGCCATTGCTTGAAACTATAGCTGAGGAACCAGCAGCGTGTTCATCAAGATGAAGAGTTTGATGAGTTGTTCTCATCTATGTTGCTCGGAGTCCCTACAAAAATACTATCGATTTCATGTTCCATTCTCCAAGAATACACTTACTCTTGAAGAATCCAAACAACATAGGTTATTATCCGTATTTCATTCATTCAAGTGCTCTTTGAATTTTTAGCAAGAGGGGGACTATTCTATTGATGATTAGGATATAGGTTTTTTTGTTTGTGATTGACTATACTCTTTGATGCAAGGAGAAGATGTATAAGAAACGAGTGTTTCTTTTTTTTTCCTTCACAAACAAATTCTTTTGGGATATTTGTGCTATTGATATGTAAAAAAATAAAATAAAATTGATTGTTCTTGTGATATATGATTAATTGAAATATGCACTTTTAATCTTTTTGCAAGTGAATCTTTACAGATTTAATAAATTGTTATCTTTACACTATTTAATTATTTATGTGCTATGAGAGTAATATAATCATAAAAATATAAAAGCTAGTGATGATGTTAATCCTGACCTTGATAAGAAACTGAAATGGCTACTAGGATGAATGAGACTAACTATGAATGTGATGCCGGAAATAGATTTTTTTTTTCTTTATGTACAAGGAGTGAATGCACACACCTAATGAAATATAACAGAAATTTAACGTATAAATTATAAATAAATATGGGATTAAAAATGCATTTTTTTGGATTACATTTGATCTCTAAAGTGAATGAAGGATCCGTAGCCAAACTATTGTATTTGTCAATGGTGTAAAAGGGAGAAGAAAAAGAACTACGCTAGCGAGTACGTTAGCCATATTATTCTTCATATAATGTAAACAAGATTCTCCGCGTTATCGGTAATAGAATACAGTAATATTTGTTGAAATGATGAGGGATGTTCAAACAAGAAAGTATTATTTGAAAGGAATCATCTTCTAATTACGTTTATTTTATATTTTCTTAATTTACTTTTATTTTAAAAGCTAATTTCTATGATTCTATCCAATGGAGCCCCTTCAAGGACAGATGGATCATGGAAGTAGTAAATGTCTCACGTCAGTCCTAGACCTATATTATTTAAAGAGGCGAATTTAGAATTTTGAGTTTATAATTTTTTAATTCTAAAAAAAAGCAAAGGTTCTAGATAAATTAATATATTAGATTTTTTTTTAACACGAATACATAATTTTGACCAAAACAATTGGGGTCTATCAAACCCGTAACCGAAACTCTAGCCCGCCTCTGTCTATGTAGATAAAGGTTAAAGACATCAATGGTTGGAGTGTGCTTCTTCGTGAGGAGATTAAAGTGTAACGAAATGTCTTAAAGTTAAGTATGATTCGCGAAGCATCCGACTTACTAGTAATCTCCCCCGGTCGAAAGATTTTAAATATAACTATAGCATGTCAGAAACAGAAAAATTGAGGTGGTTAGACTCATACCCCAAAATGCTCCAACCCTAGTAGAAGTGTATTATACTACTGAATTCACATTATATTAAATTAAGACGAATTTAAATGAACCATCACAGATTACGAAAAACCATATAACCGAGTGCAATTTATTTGAAATTATCATGAATATTATCTTTGCATTATTGATTTATTTACATTTTCTCTTTCGACTAAAAAAACTTTTCATACTCCGCTAAATCTTTCGAGCCAACGAGTTTGAAACTCGTACAGAACTAAGTTTCCATTAGCCACAAAATATTGTGGTGACGCCCTCTGCTATAAACTTCGGATAACAAAGTCATGTGATTATTTGGTTTAGGAAATAAGCCTTAATCCTATCCTCTAATTTCTCAGCATTCCTTCAATAATATCACTTCATCTTCTTTAACAACAAGGAATACATTCAATTTTCATCCAATTTATACATTTATTATGTAATGTGTTTATGTGGGGATACTCGTGTACGGTTTAAAGAGAGGAAAATTTTGAGAAAAATGAGAATGGTTTTGATATTCCAGAAACAATTTTAACGGACATTTATTTGATTGTGCGGTATCAGAATTAATAGCCAAAAACGTGGAAATAAATGCTCAATGCCAATTTTACAAATTAGGGCTAATTATGCCAATTAGTTTTCCTAGATGATACATGCTGTCATCTTCTAGATGCTGCCAATTAGTTCATGTTTCTGTTATTTGAATAGAAAAAGTTTGATAAGATAAAACATTTACTCTACCATCTTATGAAAATAAAATACATAAAATTTAATTAGACTAATATAATTATGTACTAAACTCACACACATACATAAAAATGACTTTGTTTTTTTAAAAAAATCTTTTTGTAT
Source organism: Lycium barbarum (assembly GCF_019175385.1). Lineage (NCBI taxonomy): Eukaryota > Viridiplantae > Streptophyta > Magnoliopsida > Solanales > Solanaceae > Lycium > Lycium barbarum. The sequence goes on along the minus strand of NC_083347.1, from coordinate 108,833,249 downwards.
AAGTATAAAATATCTGATAATGGAAAATGTAATTCAATATAACCTCTAATTCTAAAAAATATATATTTGTTTGTAATTTTATTCCTTATTAGGGAAAATGACCTAATAATACTACTTAAGGCCCTATATTACAAAATATAAAAAAAAATATGTATTTACAAAACATATCAACTTAATTACAAAACATAACGGATCTGGAAAAATTAAAAGCCATCCTTCCCTTTTCCTTCTCTAATCTGCCCAGATCTGGAAAAAAACAACCGACCCTTCCTTTCCCATCTCTATCACAATCTGCTCAGATCTGGGGGGAAAAAACCACGAAGGGAGTATCTGTTACTATGTTTCGAATAATTCCTAATTGTTCTTCCTCATTGTTACCGGTGCCATAATGTCCGCCATTTATGAGGAACACAAGAATGAGGATAGCTTCCAGTACATGACCTACATTGGTGAGAATACGTTCGGATCCTTCTGAAGATGTAAGTGAACCGTTAACTGTACTATGTAAATAAGTCTAAGCAACCATGTAAATACTTTATATTAGCTACTCTTTGGAATTATCTTTCTTTCAAGATGTTGTCTTGACATTGATTGGTTTATGTATCTACAATACTTTTATGAAGATATATGCTCATTTTCCGTTTGTATTATCCGAATTTCGGAGCGAGATACAAAACTGTATTAAATTTGTATGAAAGTGGTACAAAATATTGTTGTAGTTGTATTATATTTTCAAAACTTAACATGAACTTTATACAAAATTTTATACAGTTATATAATATTTCATACCGTTTTTATACAGTTTTCATACACGAAAAATGTGAGAATTCTAAACTTTGAGCAAGTTATACATATTTCATACACAAAAGTTTGAGCGAAATTTTAAGTCTTGAACAAGATATACATATTTCATACAGTTTTTATACACAAAATTCTGAGCAAAAATTTTAAGCTTTGAGCGCGATATACACATTTCATATAGCTTTCATACACAAAATTTTCGTATATGTTTTGTAAGAAATCTATTGCTATATTTTATAAACTGAAAAGTATCGTTATATTTTGTAAATATACCCCGTTCATACATATATATAGGTTATTCTCCCTATTATTATGTATATACTAGTGGCATTTGGCCCGTGCTAAGCCTAGGCCCAAACCAACATTAAAAATTAAATTTTCAGTTATCCTTTTCATTTTCTACTCTTACTTTTTTATTTTTGTTACATCAATTCGACACCTCTTCAAGATTTCTAAAATATTAAAGCATAGAAAATATTTGAAAGTTACAGGAGAACATTTTTTAGTTTATATTTTAGATTTTGATTTCTTTTCAAATAAATGCATACACAATAGCTCTTTCATTTTCTATTTTACTGAAAGTTTTTGAGACTATAATCTCTAATTATCCAAATTAAGCTTTATCATATGTAGAATCAATGTCATGTGTGTGTGTGTTTTTTTTAATTAAACTCATATTAGCTATAACACTTTTGTTTTTGCAAAAAAGAATATTACGATATTCAAGTAACGTCAAAAATACTTAAATGCTACAGATATTTTTGAAATATGATGAAATCAATGAAGTTAACTTACAAATAAACGTAGAATTTTATGTTAGATGATTACAAGTTCTAGTACTGCAAAATACTTTTCACCGTTCTTTCAAATTAAACAACACAATTATTTTTTGAAAAGTATATGAAAAAAAACATCTTACTTTATAAATTTTCTTTAACCTTCCAAAAGGAAATTAACCGTTTTTCCTAAATTAGGTAAAACATTGATTATCCCATATTGCAAAAAAAAATTAGATACTAAACAATTGTGAAATTTTTGCTTTCTTTTGCAACTTTTAAGTATTATTGCCATTTGGACAGTTAAGTATATATTTTCTTATAAATATAATTTTTTTAAACATTTTCAAAATACATACGTGAACATAACACGTTATAGTTCGCCTTTCAACGTAATCATTTATTAGGTGAAATTTATGTTAAAGAGTGTGCACATAAAATTAGATTAATCAACTTTCATATTTTGAAACCCTTTTTTAATTTGAGACGGAAGGACTAAGATTTACATTTTAAAAATATTTAACAATGTTATAAGTTATTTGTGTTTTATTTTAATTGAGAACTTACCCAAGTGAAATCTTTGTTGATTACATGTGTTTGCCAGCATATGCATATTCCGACATTATTACTACACACAAAATTCAATCAATTTTTAAAGTATGACCTCAAATTATAATTAGAAAACAAAAGTTCTAATTGTACTCTCTTTGTTTCAAAATACTTGTCACGTCTCGTTGTTCGAGAGTAAATTTAACTAATATTTGGAATCAAATTAAATTTGATTAGATCAATTTATAAAATGAAAATTTAGATACTTGAAAAGCATATGAAAAATACTATAAGTTGCAATTCTTCTCATACGAAAGTAAGTTAGTGCCTTATTAATAGTAGAACAAAATTGGTTAGTTTACATAAAATTCATTAGAATATTTAAGTTAATCATGAACCAATTCTCTGTTAAAAGAGAAAAATCAATTCATGTGCACAAAGAAGGAAGTTTGAAAAGTCTTTACCATAAGTATCCCATGATGCTTTGTCCAACAGTCAACGGAAAAAAATTATTTTCCACAACAACATTGTATACGGGTAAAACCGAGGACATGGATATCCTCGGTTTTCGTGCATGGAAGCTATGCTCGGTCAGGATCAGACCGATCTTATCAGATCCCTGGTTCCAAGCTCGAATTGAGACGAGACACTGAGACAAGATGAGGAGGAAGTTAATCGCCATAATAAGGAGACCGAAATATCCGCCACCAGCCGAATATTTTGGCACCGATCTCGCTAACGGTTATTGAGGGATTTTGTTCCTTATTTAGAGTTGTACTAGGGTTAGCACTTCTCTACTATATAAAGAGGAGACCCTCATTTATTTTTCCCCAGTTTTTGATAAACAGTACACTCATGTATTAAGCAAGCAATATAATTATCAGTGTTCATTCATCTTTTAAGTCTTTCACTATTGTTCAGTATTCGTTACTTAGCCATCATAAACAGACCTCGGTCCCCGGTACTCGAGGTCAATCGATATTCATCACGGTTAGATCTGTTATCTTTGCTTCATCTTATTGTCTGCCACATAGTCCGATATTGTGTTAAATCAAACCTCATATCCTTAGCACCGCATAAAAATTTAATTGTTATCCATTTTTGGGGTAAACAGTTTGGCGCCCACCGTGGGGCCTTGGATAATAGTGGTGGTTTAATACGAATTGTAATAACACTCGATATTTTTACACTTGTTCTTTGAAGTTTAATTTCAGGTTTACCCGACATGTCAGACTCTCATTCTGTCAATTTTCACGCTGAATCAAGCCACCACGAAGAAAATGACAATGGGGTACCTAACAATAACGTGGCCCCAGTCGATCCTGACCAGATCGGGTCATCAGTAGGTGGCGTGCTAGTAGGTGGAGATAATGGATACACGCTGCAACAGCTCCGGAACCAGTTGGACATGTCTATGGCCCAATTGCAAGCCCAGCAGGAGGTTATATCACAATTGCAAAATCAAAATCGAGCACCAGATGTTGCTCCATCTAAGCAGACTGAGGAAACTGAAGAAAGGCACGTTACTAGGAACAACGGGAACAATCTCGGGCAAAAACAATATTGAGCTGATAAGAATGCTCGAAGAACTGACGAAACGAGTAGAATCCGGGGAAAAGAAGATAGAGGCGAACGACAACAAGGTCGAGAACTATAACGTGAGGGTCGACCAAATTCCTGGGGCACCCCCGGTATTGAAAGGGCCAGACTAAAAAAAGTTCGTTCCAATGCCTTTCCCACCAAGTGCAGCGCCAAAGCCAATCCCAAAGAGGTTTCATATGCCCGATATACCAAAGTCTAGCGGAACTACTGACCCAAATGAGCATGTGACTGCATACACATGTGCTATTAATGGTAACAAGCTCGTCAAGGATGAGAGGGAGTCGGTGCTGTTTAAGAAGCTCGGGAAAACCCTGTCCAAGGAAGCGATGATATGGTATCACAATTTACCCGAGCATTCGATTAACTCGTTTGCTATGCTTGCAGATGCTTTAGTCAAAGTTCATGTCGGAGCCATTAAGGTTAAAACCCGAAAATCGGACTTGTTCAACGTTAAATAGCGAGATGATGAAACCCTTCGTGAGTTTATGGCCCGATTTCAAATGGAGCGTATGGACCTGCCTCCGGTTACTGATGATTGGGCCGTCCAGGCTTTTACCCAGGGGCTCAACTCAAGAAGCTCGATCACATCTTTGGAGTTGAAGCAAAATTTGGAAGAATACCTGACAATCGCCTGGGCCGATGTGCACAACAGGTACCAATCGAAGATCCGGGTAGATGATAATAGGATTTTAAGAACTACATCAGGGTCGTGGCATTCCAAAGGAATCGATCGATCGAGAAGAACGACTAATCGAGAACCAAGATCTTCACATGACAGATATCATCCTTATCCACCTAACCGAAGGGGTAGCATGCGCAATGGTGACTCCGTAAAAAATGATAGAAGAAATGATTGTGGTCCGAGCCATCGGGGGTTAATGAACAGGAATGTGACTGACAGAACGTCAAGAAACAAAGAAGCGCCTAGATTGTCCGAGTATAATTTCTGCGTCGATGTGACAACCTTAACAGCAGCTGTCAGTCGTAACAGGAAAACAAGGCACCCGAGGCCCATCCAGTCTGACCCGAAAAAATGATATAAGAACTTGATTTGCAAGTACCATCACACTCATGACCATCGAACCGAAGACTGCCGACATTTGAGAGAAGAGGTCATCGTCTATTCAATTTAGGTCACCTTTAAGAATTCCTAAGTGAACGAGCCAAGACTCATTTCAAGAATGTAGACACCAACAAGCAAGATAGACAGGAAAAGCCTCACCAGGTGATCCACATTATTATGGGGAGAGCAGACATTCCCCAAGGGCTGATAATGAAACGCACCAAAGTTTCCATAACAAGAGAAAAGCGTATCCGAAGTTATGACCCCGACGGTCCCATCTTGTTCAATGATGAGGATATAGAAGGCGTCGTTCAACCCCACAACGATGCACTCGTAATATATCCTTGTTAATAAATTTAGAATTAAACGTGTGCTAATTGATCTAGGTAGCTCAGCTAATATCACCTGATGGAAAGTCATCGAGCAGCTGGGACTACTAGACCAAATCGTACCAGCAGTTCGGGTCCTCAATGGATTCAATATGGCCTGCGAAATGACGAAGGGAGAGATCACCTTACCGATAAACACAGTTGGAACTACGCAACAGACTAAATTTTATGTGATAGAATGAGACATAGAATATAATGCATTGGTTAGAAGACCATGGATTCACAACAAGAGAGCAGTTCCCTCAACTCTACACTAAGCGTTGAAGTTTCCGACCCCAAAAGGGATCAAAACCGTTCACGGTGAGCAGCAAGCCACAAAGGAAATGTTCGCGGTCGAAGAAGCGGTCACGAGGGCCAAGTCACCAATATTGAAGGACAAAAAGTCGAACAAAAAAAAAGAAACCAAATAGCAATCACAGGCCCCGATCCCGGTATCCTCGAAAGGCTGGGTTCGGAACACGCCAGATGAAGAGATCGACTATGGAATCCCGAGGTCCTTTGTGGTACCCGATGATTCAGATGCTACTAGGTCCACTGTCAAAGAACTTGAGCAAATCATACTGTTCATTCATCTACCCGACAAAAAGGTATACCTAGGCACGGGGTTGACCCCCAAGCACAGGAAAAAGTTTATTGAATTTCTTAAAAATAACTCCGATTATTTTGCCTGGTCCCATTTAGACATGACAGGTATCCCACCGAAGGTAACAACACACAAGCTAAGTTTAGACCCTAGTTTCCCACTATTTAAACAAAAGAGAAGGTCGCAGCCCGAGGTCAAGCATGCGTTCGTCAAAGACGAGGTATCTAAACTACGTAAAATAGGATCCATTCGGGAGGTTAAATACCCGGACTGGTTAGATAATGCTGTAGAAAAAGGGAAACAATTTTAGAATGTGCATAGACTACAAAGATTTAAATAAGGCATGCCCGAAGGATTCATTTCCTTTGCCCAGCATCGATCGCATGATAAACGCCACGGCGGGCCATGAGACCCTAAGTTTTCTCGATGCCTATTGTGGGTACAATCAAGTACGGATGGACCCGAAGGACCAAGAAAAAACCTCTTTTGTGACCAGGTTCAGCACATATTGTTATAATGTAATGCCCTCCGGGCTAAAAAATGCCGGTTCCACCTATCAGCGGCTAGTCAACCGCATGTTCGAACACCAAATAGGATAATCAATGAAAGTTTATATAGATGACATGGTTGTTAAGTCCCTACGAGCAGAGGACCATTTAAAGTATTTACAGGAAACTTTCAACATAATAAGGAAGTACAACATGAAGCTGAACTCGGAAAAAATGTGCCTTCGGCGTCGGTTCGGGTAAGTTTCTCAGATTCAGGGTATCAAATCAAGGGATCGAGATCAGCCTAGACAAGATAAAGGCCATTGAAGATATCACCGTGATAAACTACATCAAGGGGGTACAAAGGATTACCAGGCGGATAGCTGGCCTGAGCCGATTCGTTTCCAGATTCTCGGACAAAAGTCATCCATTTTTCTCGTTGCTGAAGAAAAAGACCGACTTCGCCTAGACCCCCGAGTGTCAGAAAGCCTTAGCAGAACTCAAGAAGTACTTATCGAGCCCACATTTGCTACACACACCAAAAGTAAATGAGCAGTTGTATCTATACTTGGCAGTGTCCGAGGTAGCGGTAAGTGGTGTTCTGGTTCGAGAAGAAGAAGGTACGTAATTCCCAGTTTATTATGTCAGCAGGACCCTAGGTGACGCGGAAACCCGATACCCACACATAGAAAACTGGCATTGGCTTTATTAAGTGCATCTAGAAAATTAAAGCCTTACTTTGAATACCATCCTATATGTGTCGTAACATCATACCCCTTAAGGAATGTCATGCATAAACACGAACTTTCAGGCCGGTTAACAAAATGGGTTGTAGAGATTAGCGGGTACGATATTGAATATAGACCTCGGACTGCTATCAAATCCCAAATATTGGCAGACTTCATGGCCGACTTCACACAGGCCATGATTCCCGAAGTCGATAAAGAATTACTCTGTACCTCGGGGACTAGTTCGGGTGTCTGGACCTTATACACGGACGGTGCTTCGAACATGAAAGGGTCCGGGCTGGGGATCGTTCTCAAACCACCCACTGATGATGTAATAAGACAATCTATTAGATTTGTTAATTTGAATAACAATTAAGCCGAGTATGAGGCCATGATTGCAGGTTTAGAGCTAGCTAAGGGCTTGGTAGCCGAAATCATTGAGGCCAAATGCGATTCCCTCCTGGTATTCAATCAAGTGAACGGCACACTCGAGGTCAAGGACGATCGAATGCAGAGATATTTAGAAAAACTACAAGTGGTCCTTCGTAGATTCAAGGAATAAACATTAGAACACGTGCCTCGGGACCAAAATAACGAGGTTGATGCTCTGGCAAACCTGGGATCGTCGGTAGAATCGGAAGGATTCAATTTCGGCGTTGTGGTAAAACTGATTGGTTCCATCATCGAGACCGGCCGTGCTGAGATAAATTCAACCAGCCTCACTTGTGATTGGAGAAACAAATACATAGACTATCTTGAAATAGGGAAGCTACCATCTGATGCCAAAGAATCGGGGGCCCTTCGAACCAAAGCAGCAAGATTTTGTTTAGTCGATGGCCAGTTATACCGAAGGTCGTTCTACGGCCCCTAAGCTTGATGTCTGGGCCGGGGGAAATCGACTATGCTATGAGGGAAATTCACGAGGGAACTTGTGGAAATCACTAAGGAGCCGACTCACTGGTGTGCAAGTTGATAAGAGCCGGTTATTACTAGAACGAGATGGAGAAAGACGCCAAAGCTTTCGTCCGAAAATGCAACGAATGCCAAAGGCACGCTCCATCGATACATCAACCGGGGAGGATGTTATATCCCGCATTTTATGCAACCGGATAATTCAAGACAATCGCGAGAAGACAGTAACCAAGGCCATATTTTTACTTTGCTTGGCATATAAGTTGTTATGAAAATTTTGAAGTGGAAATAATGAGAAAGGTCAAGGGCATAAAGGGAAATTTGCAATACGACTCGTGGAATTATGGAGGAAGACGAAGGGCAAATTTGGAATTTGGAAAAATTTAATTTTTCATGAAGTGCAAAATAAGACACAAAAAAAAAAAAAAAAGTGGGCTTATGTTTTGGGCCATGTTGGCCGACCCACTTGGAGTGGGCTTAGCCCACTTAGGAGTCTTATGGATTAATAAAAGATGACCAAGTCATCTTTTCATACCACACTCTAGAAAATTCAAGACTTGGAAAGAAAAAGGGAGAGAGGAAACCCCTACAAGGCCATTTCGGCCAAGAGCAAAAATTGCCAAGAAACATTGATAAAATTTATCCAAAAATCATTTTCTACCAAGTAGGGGGTGCACAACAAGGTGGAGTTGTTGTTGGAACAAGAAAGGTTCAAAATCATACAAGTTGCCAAGAGTTAGGCAAGTGAGAAGTTGAAGAAGAAAGGTAAATTCTAATCTTGTTTTATGTGTTATACATGGTTTATATGTGTTGTAGTATGCTAAAATGGATGAAATTCAGGGAGGATAGGAAATTAGTATGTGGCCGTGCATGTTCATATATGAATAAGAATCATATTTCAATTATTTCGTTTAGTGTTTGGTTGTTATGGTTGTGAATGATATGTGGAAGATGGAAGTTGAATAAATTTGGAGAGAATGTAGTTGTGCATGCATGAAGTGTGGCCGTGAGTGTTGTGTGTGTGTGGCCGTGAGGTTGTGGTATAGTATGGAAGTGAATGAGTTAATTTTATGTAGTGTTTTGGTTGTTGTTATATTGTGAATCCTATGTTGCTAATGGATGTCTAGGAACCTTAGTTGAGTTGTGAAAGTTGGAGACTTATTTTAGAAATCATGCATATTGAATGTGATGTTCTTACGCGTATGAAAGACAATGATATTGGTATGGGGTCGTTGGAATATATATATATATATTAGAAGATTGCATTGTTTTATTGGAGTTGGAAGGTTTTGAAGAAAGTAGTAAATGATATCATGTATCTTGAATTGAATGTATGGATCGCTAGTGTGATTGTTGAATTCATGTTGATAGTTTGGCCGGGTTTGAATTCCCGGATTGTGTTTGATGAGAATTTGACTAAATTAAATGTTGAGGATGGTATATTTACAGAGGAAATGCTGCCGAAATTTCGGTAGCCAAGTATTACCTTAAGATTTCAACTCTAAGTATACTAATGAGAGTTTTGGTAAAAACGACCAATTTGCAGATTTTGACAAAATTGTGACGTGAATTTGGAATAGCAAAAGGAGCGGAAGGAGGTATGTAAGGCTTCACCCTTCTTTCTATGGCATGTCTTAGCAGAAATAAGCTGGGTACGAGCCTCGGGGACAACTCTGTTCCCCGGAATCCGCACCTAAAGTTTTCTACCTTTTGTTCAATAGAATTGAACTAGAAAGTGTGCCAATGGTCGGAAAAACCTCCTAGACCCCTATAACTTGCATAAATGGGACCCGATTACCCTAGAACACTCACAAGTAATGACCCGACATGTAACATATGCAACTAGTACACACTACCTCATCCGGCCCGAGGTGGGCCCGTTACTCTCGGATTTTCCTATAGCCTTGGTGGACTTACTTGAAGTAAATCCAAGGGGGACTTTTGATCCCGACCTCATTACCGAATGATAAGTACTATAACTACTCTAACGAGAATGTTTCTATGGGGATAATGATAATGACAATGTTAGACAAGAGAATGTACCTATGACAAGTACGACCGGAATGATTCTACGACTAAGATTTTTAAGCTAAGGGTCCAATGTGAATATGAAATCGATAAACTAATTTTTGAATCGTATTTATATTCCCTAGCTATAACTTTATTTTCTAAGACTCCAAAGCCTATGACTGTCATCTATGATGCCCACGATTTCATTCTACGGTTACTGTAATACTACTCTCCGTTGATAGTCTCGCCTTAAAATACTCGTCCCTTCAAGGTGAGACAAAGCGATCACAAGTACTCCATAATGTAATCGGAGGCTACCGACTTTACGTCACTCCGATGGGCGTAACTTTCCTTGGACTCCCGTGCATGCTAGTTATGTGCTACAAATGGATGTGTATGGGTTTGTATATATATAAGGTAAGTACTTGTATATGGGACATGTGTATGTATAAGGGAGAAGTAAATGTACATGTATATGTATATGGGGAAAAGGGAAGGGCCACTGTTATATTACCACCTGATTCAGCTGGATTCCATCCTGGACGCGGGATGCCCGGACGCGGGATATGGGAGAGCCGTACGCGGCGTCTGTATATATATAATGTATGCTACCTATATATGATGTAATGTGTTGGGACACCGTTGGGGAGGGGGCTTGGGAGAGCCGATGTATTCGGCGTCTATAAATGTGAATCAAAGATACTGTTCACTGAATTGTACTGTTTTCTGTATACGAGAATAAGGGACACCGTGGGGGTGGAGCCGATTGTATTCGGCGTCTGTAAATGTGAGAAAAAGGTATTGTTACTGAAATGTACTGTTTTCTGTACACGAGAATAAGTAATATATAAATGTTAATTCCTATGCCTATGAAAAGAAACGTCTCAAAGGTGAAAAGACAAGCCTACATGACAGCCGACCTCAAAAGGGGCCTTCCTACGTACAGGTTACTTTCCTGCCTCGTTATATGTCCTATGACTCCATGATATTGTTAATCGTACTCTAGGTTACTGGTTATATTATCTTTTATGCCTTACATACTCGGTACACTATTCGTACTGACGTCCCTTTTTGTGGACGCTGCGTTTCATGCCGCGCAGGTCAGCAGACAGGTGGACGTGATTCTTAGGAGCTCTACCAGCGGTATTCTACAGTGCTCCAGTTGTTCCGGAGCCTCACTCCCGTGGTACTATTTTGTGTGTATGTATATTCGGGAACGGCAGTATTCGGCCCTTTCTATGTATAAGTGTACTATGTCTAGAGGCTCGTAGACAGATACGTATAGTCAGTCAGGTACAGATAGATGTATGGTGTCTCGGCATGATTGTTGTATAAAGTAACAACGAAGTTTACTAGTTTATGTTCAGAATGACGCTGCTAATGTTAATGTTCAGAAAGAAAAAAAATATATATGGCTCTGTTACACGGCTTGCCATGAAGTAAAGGTAATATGACAGATAAGGGGTGCTCGGTACAAGTATCGGGTACTCGTCACGGCCCCTAGTCGGGTCGTGACAGAAGTGGTATCAGAGCAGTTCGATCCTAGGGGTTTGTCTACGAGCCGTGTCCAGTAGAGTCTTGTTTATGAGTGTGTAGCGCGCCACGCTTATAAACAGGAGGCTACAGGGCATTTAGGAAATATGACATTCTTTGTGTCCTAAGATCGTGCGATAGAGCTATGCTATCAGGCTTCCACATTCCTTTCCTAATCCTATGCTATGGTTTCAGTAATGCCGCCGAAGAGAAAGGCTACGACGGCCGAGAAAGCCAAGAGGGTGGCGGGCAGCAGAGTCGAGCGGGAGCTAGAAGAAGGAGAATCTCATAATGAAGCTCCCCCTCAGACATTTCCTGCTCCCCCTGCACCAGCAGAGCAGGAAAGAGTTCCAGCCCCAGCCCCCGCACCTCCAGTCCCACCGCCAGCACCTCCGGGCCAGCAGATGGCAGAGGCCATCCAGTTATTTACCCAGCTCGTTGCCGCACAGGCTCAGCGGCAAGATGTAGACCTGGGAGACAGGGCGGTAAGTGCAAGGGCTCGTGACTTTATTACCCTAAAGCCGCCAGAGTTTTATGGATCGAAACCAGAGGAAGACCCGCAGAGTTTCATAGATGAGATGCTGAGGACTCTGAGGATCATACATGCTTCGGATACGGAGTCCGTAGAGTTGGCTTCATACAGGCTGCGAGATGTGGCAGTTCTGTGGTATAGCAGCTGGATATCTTCGAGGGGAGCAAATGCACCCCCTCCGGTTTGGCAGGAGTTCACTGAGGCGTTCCTGCGACATTCCTACCGCCAGAGGTTCGACGGGCTCGAGCCGATATGTTCTTGAACCTGAGACAGGGAAATATGAGCGTCCAAGAATACAGCCTCTGTTTAACTCGTTAGCCAGGTATGCCCCAGCCATGATAGCTGATAGGGGAGATCATGTGCACCGATATGTGAGTGGGCTAGGGCCACATTTGGTTAAGGAATGCTTGACGGCTTCACTCCAGGACGGGATGACTATTACCCGCATCCAGGCCCACGCCCAAAATTTGGAAAAACAGTACCAGTCACGGAGAGAGGAGCGTTATCCAGATAGGGGTCCCAGAAAAAGGGGCAGATCTTCTGGGGCTAGAAGCGAGTATAGAGGGGGGCAGGCACAAGAGCAGTCTAGGTATTCAGGTCAATCAGTGGCCAGTGCACCACCTCGATTTGCAGATAGAAGATTTGACCGCTCCGCCTATTCGGGACCAGATCAGGGTACTAGAGCTCCAGGATCCCAGTACAGAGCTGATTTTAGCAGGACGGGGCTGCCCCCACCACGATGTGCTCAGTGTGGCAGGCCCCACTCTGGGCAGTGCTACCTAGACACCGGTGGTTGTTTTGCCTCTGGTCGAACTGACCATTTTGTACGTGACTGCCCACTGAAGGATGAAGGAGGCCGAACTCCGCCAGCCGGATCAGCAATCGGTTCATCGTCGACCGTGCGCCCTCGTGGACAGACTTCCCAGGCTCCAGCGGGCCGCGGCCGAGGTAGAGGAGGGGCACCTAGTTCAGCCGGTCCTCCGCACCACTTATATGCACTGACAGGACGACAGGACCCTGAACCTTCCACCGACGCGGCCACAGGTACACTTCCGGCATCCTTTCTATAATATATGGATGTTAAATTGAGCTGGATTTTACTTTATCTTGCACCGTCCCGTGTGTTGCGGAACATATAAGAAATTCGGGAAAATTTAGGATAAGGGTAGCCGTGCACATAAGAAAAAGGGTGAATAGTAGTGACCACGAAGGCTAAAATAGTCATTAAAAGAGAAATATGTGCTATGAGCGCGTTCGAACATTGCCGAGACCCCAACTTGCCCCACATTATGTGATATAGGCAGTACGGGGAAGCGGAGGTAAAAATACTAACACCGAGACACTGAAATGCATTAAAGTTTCAAGGTTAAGCGTGCTCAGGTGGGAGTAATTCCATGATGGGTGACCCCCTGGGAAATATCCTGAAAATTTCGTAAATACGGAAATAAGAGACGAGTGTAAAAGTAGGTAGCCCAGAGTAAATTGGGGTGTGGAAAGTGGTTAGAAACCCCGTACGAGTCATGCAGGCCGAGACGGACTAAACTAACAAAAAAGGGGAAGCCATGACAACAGAAAGCTTTGAGGATGAAGGAGAAAAGTACAGGTGTCACAGGGTGAGACCGATATTGAGTCCACACTAGCTAAGGCAAGAAATCCCTAATATGACGATATACGGGAACATGTCTAGTGAGGGGATAGACGCAGCGGACGCCACGAAGAAGGAATTTCAACCGTAAAGATCGTAAAAAGGGCAACCTAAGCTTCTAAGATGAATATGCTAAACGACATGAGGTATTTACAAAGGAGACCTCCCCGAAATATTATACTACGCTATGAGGCAAGTTTAACATTCGAGGACGAATGTTCTAAAGGGGTGAGGATGTTATATCCCGCATTTTATGCAATCGGATAATTCAAGACAATCGCGGGAAGACAGTAACCAAGGTCATATTTTTACTTTGCTTGGCATTAAGTTGTTATGAAAATTTTGAAGTGGAAATAATGAGAAAGGTCAAAGGCATAAAGGGAAATTTGCAATACGACTCGTGGAATTATGGAGGAAGACGAAGGGCAAATTTGAAATTTGGAAAAATTTAATTTTTCATGAAGTGCAAAATAAGACAAAAAAAAAAAAAAAAAAAAAAAGTGGGCTTATGTTTTGGGCCATGTTGGCCGACCCACTTGGAGTGGGCTTAGCCCACTTAGGAGTCTTATGGATTAATAAAAGATGACCAAGTCATCTTTTCATACCACACTCTAGAAAATTCAAGACTTGGAAAGAAAAAGGGAGAGAGGAAACCCCTACAAGGCCATTTCGGCCAAGAGCAAAAATTGCCAAGAAAAATTGATAAAATTTATCCAAAAATCATTTTCTACCAAGTAGGGGGTGCACAACAAGGTGGAGTTGTTGTTGGAACAAGAAAGGTTCAAAATCATACAAGTTGCCAAGAGTTAGGCAAGTGAGAAGTTGAAGAAGAAAGGTAAATTCTAATCTTGTTTTATGTGTTATACATGGTTTATATGTGTTGTAGTATGCTAAAATGGATGAAATTCACGGAGGAGAGGAAATTAGTATGTGGCCGTGCATGTTCATATATGAATAAGAATCATATTTCAATTATTTCGTTTAGTGTTTGGTTGTTATGGTTGTGAATGATATGTGGAAGATGGAAGTTGAATAAATTTGGAGAGAATGTAGTTGTGCATGCATGAAGTGTGGCCGTGAGTGTTGTGTGTGTGTGGCCGTGAGGTTGTGGTATAGTATGGAAGTGAATGAGTTAATTTTATGTAGTGTTTTGGTTGTTGTTATATTGTGAATCCTATGTTGCTAATGAATGTCTAGGAACCTTAGTTGAGTTGTGAAAGTTGGAGACTTATTTTAGAAATCATGCATATTGAATGTGATGTTCTTACGCGTATGAAAGACAATGATATTGGTATGGGGTCGTTGGAATATATATATATATATTAGAAGATTGCATTGTTTTATTGGAGTTGGAAGGTTTTGAAGAAAGTAGTAAATGATATCATGTATCTTGAATTGAATGTATGGATCGCTAGTGTGATTGTTGAATTCATGTTGATAGTTTGGCCGGGTTTGAATTCCCGGATTGTGTTTGATGAGAATTTGACTAAATTAAATGTTGAGGATGGTATATTTACAAAGGAAATGCTGCCGAAATTTCGGTAGCCAAGTATTACCTTAAGATTTCAACTCTAAGTATACTAATGAGAGTTTTGGTAAAAACGACCAATTTGCAGATTTTGACAAAATTGTGACGTGAATTTGGAATAGCAAAAGGAGCGGAAGGAGGTATGTAAGGCTTCACCCTTCTTTCTATGGCATGTCTTAGCAGAAATAAGCTGGGTACGAGCCTCGGGGACAACTCTGTTCCCCGGAATCCGCACCTAAAGTTTTCTACCTTTTGTTCAATAGAATTGAACTAGAAAGTGTGCCAATGGTCGGAAAAACCTCCTAGACCCCTATAACTTGCATAAATGGGACCCGATTACCCTAGAACACTCACAAGTAATGACACGACATGTAACATATGCAACTAGTACACGCTACCTCATCTGGCCCGAGGTGGGCCCGTTACTCTCGGATTTTCCTATAGCCTTGGTGGACTTACTTGAAGTAAATCCAAGGGGGACTTTTGATCCCGACCTCATTACCGAATGATAAGTACTATAACTACTCTAACGAGAATGTTTTTATGGGGATAATGATAATGACAATGCTAGACAAGAGAATGTACCTATGACAAGTACGACCGGAACGATTCTACGACTAATATTTTTAAGCTAAGGGTCCAATGTGAATATGAAATCGATAAACTAATTTTTGAATCGTATTTATATTCCCTAGCTATAACTTTATTTTCTAAGACTCCAAAGCCTATGACTGTCATCTATGATGCCCACGATTTCATTCTACAGTTACTGTAATACTACTCTCCGTTCATAGTCTCACCTTAAAATACTCGTCCCTTCAAGGTGAGACAAAGCGATCACAAGTACTCCATAATGTAATCGGAGGCTACCGACTTTACGTCACTCCGATGGGCGTAACTTTCCTTGGACTCCCGTGCATGCTAGTTATGTGCTACAAGTGGATGTGTATGGGTTTGTATATATATAAGGTAAGTACTTGTATATGGGACATGTGTATGTATAAGGGAGAAGTAAATGTACATGTATATGTATATGGGGAAAGGGGAAGGGCCACTGTTATATTACCACCTGATTCAGCTGGATTCCATCCTGGACGCGGGATGCCCGGACGCGGGATATGGGAGAGCCGTACGCGGCGTCTGTATATATATAATGTATGCTACCTATATATGATGTAATGTGTTGGGACACCGTTGGGGAGGGGGCTTGGGAGAGCCGATGTATTCGGCGTCTATAAATGTGAATCAAAGATATTGTTCACTGAATTGTACTGTTTTCTGTATACGAGAATAAGGGACACCGTGGGGGTGGAGCCGATTGTATTCGGCGTCTGTAAATGTGAGAAAAAGGTATTGTTACTGAAATGTACTGTTTCTGTACACGAGAATAAGTAATATATAAATGTTAATTCCTATGCCTATGAAAAGAAACGTCTCAAAGGTGAAAAGACAAGCCTACATGACAGCCGACCTGAAAAGGGGCCTTCCCACGTACAGGTTACTTTCCTGCCTCGTTATATGTCCTATGACTCCATGATATTGTTAATCGTACTCTAGGTTACTGGTTATATTATCTTTTATGCCTTACATACTCGGTACACTATTCGTACTGACGTCCCTTCTTGTGGACGCTGCGTTTCATGCCGCGCAGGTCAGCAGACAGGTGGACGTGATTCTTAGGAGCTCTACCAGCGGTATTCTACAGTGCTCCAGTTGTTCCGGAGCCTCACTCCCGCGGTACTATTTTGTGTGTATGTATATTCGGGCACGACAGTATTCGGCCCTTTCTATGTATAAGTGTACTATGTCTAGAGGCTCGTAGACAGATATGTATAGTCAGTCAGGTACAGATAGATGTATGGTGTCTCGGCATGATTGTTGTATAAAGTAACAACGAAGTTTACTAGTTTATGTTCATAATGACGCTGCTAATGTTAATGTTCAGAAAGAAAAAAAAATATATATGGCTCTGTTACACGGCTTGCCATGAAGTAAATGTAATATGACAGATAAGGGGTGCTCGGTACAAGTATCGGGTACTCGTCACGGCCCCTAGTCGGGTCGTGACAGAGGAACTTCATCCGGTCCTTTCCCCATGGCCATTCATGAAATGGGGAATGGGCATAGTAGGGCCCTTGCCTTGGGCACCGGGTAAGGCACATTTTATTTTGCTTATGACTGATTATTTCTCTAAATGGGTTGAAGCACAAGCACTCGAAAAGGTCAGGGAAAAGGAGGTCATTGATTTCATATATGACCATTTAATCTGTCAGTTCGGAATACCTACGGAGATTGCATGTGATAAAGGGAGCAGTTCATAGGCAGCAAAGTCAGCAAATTCTTCGAAGAATACAAGATCAAAAAGATCTTGTCCACCCCGTATCACCCGAGCACGAATGGCCAAGCTGAATTGACAAACAAAATTATACTGCAGAACTTAAAGAAAAGGTTGACCAGCTCTAAGCATCGATGGAAGAAGATTTTACCCGAGGTATTATGGGCCTACCGCATAACGGTAAGATCAAGTACCGGGGAAACACCATTCTCCCTAATATATGGGACCGAGGCGTTAATACCTGTCGATGTCGATGAACCAAGTTTAAGATTTCAACGTGCTACAGAAGACTCGAACCACGAACCAACATCTGCTAGTCTGAATCTCGTGGAAGAGAAGAGGGAAGCTGCCTATGTCCGGTTAGCAGCTCAAAAGCAAAGGATGCAAAAATATTATAACCGAAGGGCTAACCTTAGACACTTTCAGATTGGGGACTTGGTCTTGAGGAAGGTCACACTTTACACCAAGAACCCTAACGAAGGGAAATTAGGTCCGAACTGGGAAGGGCCATATAGAGTCACCGGCATAACCAGGAAAGGTTCCTATCAGCTCGAGAATGAAAACGGAAAGCAACTTCCAAACAACTAGAACGTGGCACACTTGAAGCGGTACTATTGTTAAAGGTACGAATAAACATTTTTATTTCTTTGGATCTAACCATAAAGGCATACACAGAAAGCAGCACGATGGGAGCCAGGAGACATAGACATAGGACAGAAAGCACGTGTTGCACTCTTTTTCCCTTCGATCGGTTTTGTCCCAAATCGAATTTTTCGATAAGATTTTTAATGAGGCAGCGTCGTACAGCGTGCTACCGAGATATACAATACCGGTCAAGAACCGGGGACTGGAGACAGCCCATATCGAGTCAATATCACCTGAGTCCTCATACTTCAAACTCAAGTACTAGGGGACTATCACACCCTAGGTTATTCGATAACCATGTAAAGCCAAGGCTTGAACGATTGGATTTTATGTAAGAGCCAAACGGTCAGTTGAACCGTGTCCGATTAGTTTGTTCTTGCCACGGCAACGAATGTATTTTATCTACGACTTTATCAATAAAATGAGGAAATCCCTAAAAATATGGAGAGAGCTTTTTGTCAAAGAAGCTCATAGTGGTGGAATGATGGGGCACTTTGTAGTTTCTAAAACACTTGACATCCTCAATGAACAATTCTATTGGCCCAAAATGAAGCATGATGTGGGGAAGCTTTGTGGACAATGCTTGGAGTGCAAGCAAGCAAAATCAAAGACTCGTCCTCAAGGCGTGTATACTCCCCTTCCCACTCCTATTAGTCCTTAGATTGACATTTCTATGGATTTTGTGTTAGGTCTTCCAATAACCAAGAGGGGGCATGATAGCATTGTGGTAGATAGGTTCTAAAAAAAGTCTCATTTTATACCATGCCATAAATGTGATGATGCATCTCATGTTGCTTCTTTGTTTGTGAATCATGTGTTTAAATTGCATGGAGTGCCTCGCACTATTGTTAGTAATAGGGACTCTAAGTTTTTTAGCCATTTTTGGAAGAGTCTATGGGGTACACTTGGCACCAAGCTCATGTTCTCTACTTCTTGCCACCCTCAAACGGATGGTCAAACCGAAGTAGTGAATAGGACTCTTGGGAGCATGCTTAGGTGTATGATTAAAGGAAAACCCACTTCTTGGGAGGATTGTTTGCCTTTGATTGAATTTGCTTATAATCAGTCCCTCCATTCCTCTATAGGCATGACTGCATTTGAAGTTTGTTATGGTTTTAACCCCTTGGTTCCTTTAACCTTAACCCCCTTGTCTAGTGATGTTGTTGTGAGTTTAGATGCAAAATAAAGGGCGTCCGAAATGGTGAAGGTTCATGCCAAAGTGAAGGAAAGCATGGAGAAGATCAATACTAAGGTGGCAAAAAGGCAAAACCATGGAAGAAAGAAAGTGGAATTCTAACCCAATGATTGGGTTTGGGTCCACTTCCGGAAGGAAAGATTCCCTCAATTGAGGAAGGGAAAGTTGAGCCCAAGAGGAGATGGCCCTTTCAAAGTCCTTGAGAATATCAATGACAATGCCTACCAGATCGACTTGCCAAGTGAGTATAATGTGCATAATATGTATAATGTTTTCAATGTAAGTGATCTATCTTCTTGTGTTGCAGGTGAACCTTTAGATTCGAGGACAAATCTTCTCCAAGAAGGGGAGGATGATATGATACCAATAGACACCACTCATTCAAGGCCATTCACTGGTAGCCAAGCCAAGGAATTCCAAGACTTGCAAGTGATGTCTATGAAGAGAGGGGCATTGGAGGCGCTTGAAGAACACCTCTCTAGAGTGTATAACGTGTGGATGATTGCTTGGGAGGATGTTGAGGATGAAGGGATAAGAAGGAAAGCCATAAAAAGTGGCTAGAAGTGCAAGTGGCCAAAGAAGAGCCAATGTTGGCTATTTTCAGTCAACTTGTGGCTAATTTGCAAAAGGTCACTTTTGGGCCTTAGTTGTAAAAGACAAGACTATATATAGTTGCCTTAGTCTTATGAGTGATAGTTTGTTTAGTTAGTTAATTAGAGATTATCTTAATGACTAGTTGTGTGGATCTTTGGTTGGCAATATAAAACTCTTGCCCTTGATTTTCTACATTGAATTGCTCATTTGTGCATTCATTGAGTGTTCCTTGTTGATTATCAATTAGTATAGGTTCATTAGTAGGAATCAATTAGGAGGATTTAGGTTTAACATATCTAGATTTGCCTATAATTCCTTTACTGATTGGGTCTTGCTTTTATCTTAATTCCTTGCCTTTTTAATCCCTTTTTGAATTTCTAGAGTTTCCATTAGGAATGTTATCACTAATGAAATGGATGTTCCACTAGAGAGATACACTCGAAAATGCTCATTTTGCAATTATGTTGGTCATGATAAGCGTAAGTGTCCGTTACGGCATGGTGGTCAAAAATACATCTCGCGGTGGAAGTAACTCTCGTAGTGGTGGCATATCTTACAGTGGTGGCGGAAGATCAACTCAAGGGCATGTTCAGACTCATATATTTTAAGTTTTTTCTTTCTTTGATGATTGTATTTTAACAAGTTTTGGTTTGTTATTAATGAACAAGTTTAAGTATTTTTCATATTGTTATGAATGATGCAATTTAATTATTTTGAGATTGGTATGAATGATGCAATTTTGACTAAAAAATAACATGCTTAAATCTAAACCCTAAAACATAAATAACTTAAAGCTAATGACAACAACTCTTCAAATAAAAATGGACTTCGAGCACTTTTCAACTACTAAAACGACAATTCGAAGATTTGCTTATCCTTGATGTATTGAGCCTACCTTATTAATAGCACAAAAATAATTAGGGTTCTATATAAAATATTGAAGTTTTGGAGTCTCAAAGCATGATTAATCTATGGCTAAAGTACGTAAAAAAGTGTGAAAATGTAAAAGAAAGAAGAGTTTAACCAAAAGAAAAAAAAAAAGAAGAAGAAGAAGGAGGAACTCCTTTAACGCAGTATTTTACTACAGTTAAGTCCTTTAACGCAGTAAATTACTGTGCTAAAGGTACTATGGTAACTCTTTTTTTTTTGTTAGGATATTTTGGTTCAAAACGTCTTTTTTTTGGTCATTTTGGTTCCGGACTCTTTGAAATGGGAATAACTTGTCCAAATAATCTTTATTCGTTCTTTTTCATTTGTTTTTTGTCTCTTCTATTTTATTATCTTTTTTTTTTTTTTTTGGTTTTTTTGTTTTCATTTCAAGATTAACAATAAATACAGTGAAAAAATATTAGCTAATTATTTGCAACATACTGAGTGAAAAGATAATTATTTATAGACTAATAAAAATAAAAATAAAAACTTACAGTAATAATTAGACCACAACAAGAAGTAATTAATAAAAATAATTAGATTAAAGTCACTAGCTTATTTATTAATCTAAGTTAATAGAAACATATTTTTATAATTTTTCTTATTTTGATAATGCAAATAAAACTATATCTTAAAGATACCTCTATTTTTCTGCTTTTATCCCAAGTAAAACTGGCTAAAAATAATCTAAAAGTTAAAATATCAAAATGAACCAGTCTTCTATGATATCCTGTCAGTATATGATAGATATCAGGTTGGTATCATAAAGGGTTGAGCCCTGTTTTGAAGGAATGAACAACTCCTCTATGATACTCTGTCAGTATTTGATATATACCATGTTAGTATCATAAAGGATTGAGAAGTGTTTTTTAGTTTATTTTTATTTTTAAGGAATGAATTAGTCTTTATGATACTCTATCAATAAATTATATATATACCATGTGGGTATCATAGATGATTGAGCTCTTTTTTTAAGGAATAAATAAGTCCTCTATGATATATTGCGAGTATATGATATATTATGTGGGTCGGTCATTCATGATACTCTGTCAGTATATGATATAAACCATGTAGGTATCATAGAGGATTGAGTTGTGTTTTTGTTGACGGAATTAACCAGTCCTCTATGATACCTTGTCAATAAATAGTATATGAGATATACCATGCAGGTATCACAGAGGATTGAGTTGTGTTTTTATTGAAGGAATTAACCAGTCCTTTATTGTTACACCTCGGAAAATTCCATGTCGTTGCATAGTAAATAGACCAATGCGGTGTGAGAAGTATACGACGTTCCTACAAGTAAGGAAGGCTACTTAACGATCCTAATTAAGATTCCAAAGACGTTGGAAGTAAGAGGAGAAAGTTCTTTAAGAGAGGCAAAGCATATGTTGTGTTTTGGAAGAGGGGTTTGCAAAGCACCGAGTTAACGTGAACCTAATGATATCTTAAAGAAGAGTTATAACTCCCCTTAGATTGTTAATGAAGTGTTAAACAAGTGTTAAGAAGGTTCCATAAGGATTGGAGATCAAACGAGTCGACGAGAACAAGTTTCGAAAAATTGCAGATTGTACGGTCCTTTATACGGACGGTATAAAGTATACTGGCCGTATATTAGACCGTATAAGCTGCCCAGAATTGGAGTCCTCACTGAAGCAAACATACGGTCACACATACGGCCCATATAAATTATACGGACCGTATGTGTGTCCGTATAACTTGGTCGGGAAAGATTTTATGTTTTAAATAAAAGGACCCCAAGTTTATATTTCATTTTCTCTCCACACCTAAAGAACTCTCTAGAACACTCTCTACAGTTCATCTACAAGAAACCAAGAGAAATTAAGGATCAACTTCAACAAACCAAGGGAATTAAGTGTAAGAAGCTCACTAGGGTTCATCCAAGACAAGGAATCTCTTTGGAAGTGGAATTAGGGTTTTGCTCAAGTGAAGTGTCTCCACCCAAAGCTCATTCTCATACTATCAAAGGTAAGTTTTATGATCATTCCATGTTGTTTAAAGTATTGAGAGGTTGAAAGACTTGGATTATGGAAGGGAAAGGAAAAAGGGGTTACAAATATAAGAATAGTGACATTTTTGAGTAGTAGCTTCGAATGAGTCATGATTATTGATATGTTGTGATTATAATTATGTTATAAATGAGCTTAGGAACATGGGAGAAACATTATATAAGAATGAATGTAATATTGTACTATGATCATGGTTATGGATGATTTGAAGTGAAATTGGGAGACTTGGACAATGTAAGGTGAATGAAGATTATTGCTTAGGATATTATGAATGTTATTATTGATGTTTGGGAGTTTATATATGATATGGAGAAATTTGTATAAACAAAGGAAATGCTGCCCAATTTTCTCTAGCTTTAGTTCAAGCATGCTTATGTTACCGATTATCTAATATTGGTACGAACTCTCTTGAAGGAAGGAACGTGAATATTGGAGAGGAACATTCAAGGGATAGAGTAGCTAAACGAAAAGGTATGTGAGGATAGTCCTTTCTTTTTAAGGCATGATTCTTATGACATGATTTTCCCTATCCCTTCATGACTTTCTTACATCCCGAAAACTACGAGTCGATATTGATAAAGAGCCCCATATGAGATAAAGATAAGAGATACATTATGAGTATGATAATGATGATGATTAGCTTAAGTCTAAAGATTCTAAAGTTCATGATATGATGTTTCTACAAAGCTAATGATCCTAATTACGATTCTGTGATGTTGTTCATTGTGCTATACTCACCTTATATGCTAATTCCTTCAAGGTGAGGCAGAATGCTTATGAAACTCCATAATGGAATCGGGGGTTCACGACCTTATGTCACCTCGATAAAGTATAGTTGTCTTTGAGTTCCTATGCATGCATTATGATGAGTACATGATGATGATATTACACTGCGCCTATATGGCCGGGCAGACACCGCTAAGGCGGGCAGCGTATACACCATGTCCAGATGGCATGGGCAGACACCACTAGTGGGCGACATGAGATGTTTACCCCGGACGCGGGCTAATGACGATCACACCGTACCTATATGGTCGGGCAGCTTATACATATATGCATATGTGATATGATGATGTTTATGAAGTAAGTTAGCATGCATTATTTCATTCCTAAGTTACAGGTTGCTTTTCACTCGATATCTCCTTATTCCATTGATATGTCATTATTGTTTATGCCTTACATACTCAGTACAATGTTCATACTGACGTCCTTTCTTTTTGGACGTTGTGTTCATACCTACAGGTAGACAGAGAGGTGATCCAGATTCATAGGAGCTATCAGCAGATTTACAGGAGCACTCCATTACTCCGGAGGTGCTATTTTGAGATATTGTTTTGTGCACATATTTGGGCACGACGGGGTCCTGTCCCGTCCTTATGTCTAGTACTCTAATAGAGGCTCGTAGATACGTATGTGTGGGTAGTATGGTCTCATGAATCCATCGTTATATATTTGTATATCACTTTTGTAGCCATGAGAGCTCATATATATATATATATATATATATATATATATATATATATATATATATATACATACATGCATATACATACATGCATATGTTGCCCTTGAGATCATGAATGTTAAGGTTGGGTATGATGACTAGCAGGATAAGTGGTGCTCAGTAGCCAGCTCCGGGTACCCGTCATGGCCCTCCTAGCCGGGTCGTGACATTTATGATACCTTGTCAGTACATAATATATGATATATACCATGTGGGTATCATAGAGGATTGAAGAGTGTTTTTCTTCAAGAAATGAACTAGTCCTCTATGATACCTTACCAATATATATCCATGGTATATGTGGGCATCATAGAGGATTGAGTAATATTTGTAATGAATCTGCCATCTATGATACCTTATCAATATATGATGTATACCAGGATGGTATTATAGAGGGCTGAGTGTTTTTCTGGAAGGAATGAATTTCCAGACCTCTATGATACCTGTCAGTATATGATATACCATATGAGTATCATAGAGGATTGAGCAGTATTTTTTGAAGGATTGAATCAATCTTCTATGATACCGTGTCAATATATGATATATATACCATGTAGGTAGCATAGAGGATTGAGTTGTGTTTTTCTTGAAGGGATGAATCAATCCTCTATGATATCTGTTAGTAAATGATATACATCAGGTTGGTATCATAAAGGATTAAGTGTTTTTCTTGAAGAAATGAACCGTCGGTCCCGTATGATACCCA
Source organism: Lycium barbarum (assembly GCF_019175385.1). Lineage (NCBI taxonomy): Eukaryota > Viridiplantae > Streptophyta > Magnoliopsida > Solanales > Solanaceae > Lycium > Lycium barbarum. Next base: position 108,808,171 of record NC_083347.1, on the reverse strand, counting down.
TATAGGCATAATAAATAAATAAACCCTTAAACTTAGCTTCAACTGGCAAGTATGCCCTCCAACTTTAGGTGTGCACTAGTAGGCACCTCAACTTGTATAAAGTTGAACAAGTAAACACAAATGATGACATGGCACTGACGTGGCACATAAATATTGAAGGGCCACGTCAGTGCCACATCAGCATTTGTGTTTACTTGTTCAACTTTATACAAGTTGAGGTGCCTACTTGTGCACACCCAAAGTTGAAGGGCATACATGCCAGCTGAAGCCAAGTTTAAGGGTCTATTTATGTATTATGCCCAGAGGATAGAGATGAGATTATGTTTGCTGGCCCTTATACAATGAACAGTATACCTCTTGTATTGCAATTTTGGACTCCGGAATTTGATTTTCATGAAGAATATCCTCGAACAATGCCGTTATGGGTGAAATTCCCTACCCTGCCTATGATCTATTGGGGACCTAGAACACTTGGTAATATTGCAAGTAGATTGGGTAATCCTTTATTTGCGGATGAATGTACAGCAAAGCAGAGTAGGGTCTCTTACGCTAGGGTACTGGTTGACATGGATGTTACGCAAGAACTTCCAAGAGAAGTGCAAATTGTAGATTCTAAGGGCAATTCCTTCAGGCAGGATGTGGTATATGAATGGTGCCCTAAGTATTGTCCTAAGTGTCTAAAGTATGGGCATATTTGTGCAGATGAGATAAAGCGAGGGCCGCCAGCTCCACATAACAAACCAAAGCAGAGAGGCAAAGCACATCAGAAACCATATGTTCAGAGATGGGTAGGAAGGCAAATGCACACATCTGATCCCGGACCATCCACTAATACTCAGCAGCCCATTATAGCAGGGACTGAGCAGCAACAAGAGATAAATGGTACCAGTCCGAGCATGGAGCCAATACAACAACCTGCTGATAAGGATCGATTGGTTGGTCACGCCCAAGGAGGTAACCGCAGGGGCGTTACTTATGCTTCAATGGTTCAACCTAAAGCACTAGGAGGTGAAAAGCAGCAAGCTGGGAAACCACAAAATCACATGAGTAAAAATCAGTAAGGGGTCAGTCTAATTGCACCAATACATCAGGACCATCAGGTGAACACAGATGGTCCTACAGAGGTTCATTCAGTGGGCACTAATCACATACCGAATCAGGGGACGTAGATGATCAGTGTCAATCCCTTTTCACCTTTGGCTGATAGTATTGAGAGTACACAAGCAGCAGCTAAGCCTCCCGAAGGGAGGAAGAAATCTAAATGAATTGGATCGTGTGGAATGTGAGGGGCATGAACAAGCCCTTCAAACAAAAGGAGATGAGGAATTATTTGGTGCAAAATAAAATTAACTTTGCTGGTTTGTTGGAGACAAGGGTTAAGGAACATAATGCAACGAAAATCATGAACAAAATAACTAGAGGTTGGAGTTCGGCAAATAACTATTTAAAGGCGATTAATGGCAGGATCTGGATTTTATGGAAAGCAGCTGATATCCAAGTAACTATTGAGGAAACTCATGACCAACTTATATTATGTCATGTACAGGATAGGAAGACTGATTTTCAAAGTCATATTGCAGTGGTGTATGGAAAGAATACTATTGAAGAAAGGAAGAGTCTATAGGCAGAATTGGGCAGAATAGGCAGTATAATTACCACCCCTTGGTGTATTTGTGGCGATTTTAACACTCCCCTTTCAATTGAAGATAGAGTGGGGGGTCAGCAAGTGACACAATATGAGACCAATGACTTTCGACAAATGGTTGATACATTGAACTTGACTGAAATGAAGGCCACAGGCAGAGTGTTGACGTGGACAAACGGGCATGTATGGAGTAGAATTGATAGAGCCTTGTGTAATCCAGCCTGGAACTTGACGTACGGAAGGATCACAGCTGACTTCAAAGAAAATAATTTCTCTGATCATTCTCCCATTCACCTGGCATTCTCATTAGATGAAGCTAGAAAGAGGAGACCATTCAGATTCCTGAATGTATTAACTGCTGATGAGAGATTCTTGGGTATAATTGATGAAGTATGGAAACAACCCACACAAGGATCGTTTATGTTTCAAGTGTGGCAGAAGCTGACTAAGTGTAAAGAACCTCTCAAGGTACTTATGCAAGCTGAGATGGGGAATCTTGAACATAAAATCCAGGAGGCTCGAGATAGGGTACAAGCAATACAAATCCAATTGACAAAACATATTGATGAAACATTATTGTTACAAGAAAAAGATGCTATGCAGGAGTTGAACAAATGGTCAGACATCCAGGAAAAAGTATTTAAGCAAAAGTCAAAAGCTCACTGGATTAATGTCGGGGATAGCAATAACAAGTATTTTTTCGCTTGCATGAAGGCTAGAGCAAATGCAAACAATATATCCACTTTGAGGAATGCTCAGGGGAGAACACTGTTGAAACATAGTGACATTGAGGAGGAAATCCTTAGTTTCTATCAAGGACTGTTAGGTACTGCTGCACCTACCCTACCTTGTGTTGATATCACCATCATGAGACATGGCCCTAGCTTGAATGTGCAACAACAAAGGGAAATGATTGCTGCTGTATCTCAAACAGAAATTCAAGAGGCTTTATTTGCCATTGATGACAACAAAGCCCCAGGCATAGATGGATTTAATGCTCACTTCTTTAAAAAAGCATGGGGAATTATTAAAGAAGATGTCACTTTGGCTGTCCAAGAGTTCTTTTTGGAGAGTAGAATGCTGAAGGTAATTAACAACACAGTGATAACACTTATACCAAAATCCTCCCATCCTGAAACCATTAGGGACTTTAGACCTATAGCATGTTGTTCCACATTGTATAAGATCATCTCCAAAGTTATCTCAGCTAGAATCAAGGGAGTGATAGATGGGCTGGTAGGAAGTTGCCAGTCTGTATTTATCCCAGGGAGGGTAATCTCAGATAATATTTTGTTAAGTCATGAGTTGGTTAAAGGTTACACAAGAAAACAGCTCTCACCTAGATGTATGATAAAAGTGGATCTTCAGAAAGCATACGATTCTGTAGAATGGAGTTTTATTCAACAAGTATTACAAGAGCTTGGTTTTCCCCATAAGATGATAGCATGGATTATATGCTGCATCTCAACAGTGAGCTACACCTTTCTAGTTAATGGAGGATTAACACACACTATGCAAGCAAAGAAGGGACTTAGACAAGGGGATCCCATGTCCCCTTATGTCTTTGTGCTGATTATGGAATACTTGAACATGTGCCTAGGGACTCTGCAGTCAATACCTGATTTTAATTTCCATCCAAGGTGTGAAAGGCTAGGAATCACTCATTTATGCTTTGCTGATGATCTCCTCTTGTTTGCAAGATGAGATACGGGGTCTGTCATGCTCTTAAAGGAGAAATTCGACCTCTTCTCGGCTGCTTCAGGATTGAAGGCAAATCTGTCTAAAAGCCAGGTGTATTTTGGTGGGGTGTCTAATAGAGTCAAAGAGGAGATTTTACAAGTCTTGGGGTACGAGATAGGGGAACTACCTGTTAAATATCTAGGGGTTCCTTTATCAACTCAAAGACTCAATATAACCCAATGTATGCCAGTAGTGGATAAGATGACTGCTCGGATAACATCTTGGATGGCCAAGGGGCTCTCCTATGCCGGGAGAATTCAAATGATCAGATCTGTGTTGTTTGGGATCCAATCTTACTGGGCCCAAGTGTTCCTACTTCCACAAAAGATCATTAAGCTTATTGAAGCAATATGTAGAAGCTACTTGTGGACAGGGCAAACAACGGTATCAAGAAGAGCTTTGGTGGCATGGGAAAGAGTGTGTTTGCCTCAGGCTGCAGGGGGTCTAAATATACTCAACATGAAACTATGGAATCAAGCGGCAATTAGTAAACTTTTATGGGCATTGAGTCAACATAAGGAGAAGCTTTGGATTACTTGGGTGCACACTTATTATATAAAAAATCAGAATATGTTCACAATGGCAATACCAAAACAGGCATCATGGATGGTGAGGAAGATCCTAAATATGAGGAAGTATTGGCACACAATCATAGCTAGCCCCACTTTGGTCAAAAAAGAGAAATTTCACATACAAGCAGCTTATATAGCTTTGAGAGGACCTGTAACTGAGGTAGCTTGGAGTAGTCTGATTTGTCACTCAGTTGCAAGTCCCAGGACAGTGTTCATTCTCTGGTTAGCTTTGCTTGGCAGGCTTAGAACACAAGACTTACTGATCAAATGGGGCATTGATGTCAACGGAACATGTGTGCTATGCAACAATGGGCTGGAAACACAAGAACATCTGTTGTTCCATTGTTGCTTCTCTAAGAAAGTATGGCAGGAGATGTTAAGCTGGCTAGGGTGGAGCAGAAATGTGGGAAACTGGGAACAAGAGTATACTTGGGTGCAACAGGCTGCTAAAGGAAGGAGGCCACAACATGTGCTACTGAAGGCTTGCTTTGCTACTACTGTTTATGGAATCTGGATTGAACGTAATACACGGCTATATCAGAATAGAAGCATAACCAGTGAGAAGTTAATTCATGAAACAAAAACTTCTATCTGTATTAGAGTTCGAAATAATAAGAGGTTGTTTGAATATATCAGTAAGTTGTAAATAGATTACTGAGAGGTATAGAAATCTTGAATTGAGGGCAGTCTAGGTAGAAAGTATCAGGGGTAATGAGTTTATCAGGTAGGGAGAAGACGAGGTTGCTTTGGTTTTGTTCAAAAGGTTGACTGGTTAGCTAACAGTTGTTTTGTATAGACACACTTGGTGATTAATAAAATATCTCTTTAATTGCCAAAAAAAAAAAATGAAAATTTTTTTTGAAAAAAATGAAAGAAAAAGAGAAAAAGGTAAATGAAAATCACTAGAAATAAAAAAAAAAGTGAATGAAATAGATTATGCAGATAAAAAAGAAAAAAAACAAATAAATGAAATTAAAAAAGGAACAACAAACACACAAATTAAAAAAAAAAGAAAAAAATGAAAAAAAAGGAGCTAGAATTAAATATGGAATCAGGTTATAGTGAAAAAGAAAATAAAAAATAGTGTGGTTTGGGAAAAAAATAAATGAATAAAAAAGGAGAAAAAGAATAGAAGATTAGAAGATAAGAAGTAGAGAAAAAAAAAAAAAAAGAGAAAGAGAAAGGAAAAAGAGACAATTACCTATAAAAGCTATAATGAATAGAAAGGGTAAAAATCTTTATAACAATTTTTTTATTAAGGTATTTTTGCTTCGAAAACACTTTTTTGGGGTCATGTTGGTTCCGGATTCCTCCAAACACAACTCTAAAATTCTCAAAAAAATGAAAAAAGTTTTGATTTCTATGGCCAAACGCCGTACAAAGATTTAGAAAATGAGAAGTGATGAAAAGACGAATTTGTCCTCACATCCGACGCCACGGCACGCTTAGCATAAGATGTCCTTTCTCTATCAAAACTTCTCTCTCTCTCCCCCTCTTCAAAATTCCTCTTTACTTCTCCTCTTTAGGGTTTTTGCCATATCTCCTTCAAAAAATTCTCCCTTCATCTCCATATGGTAGGAATGAGATTGTTGCCTGAGGATTCCGACGTGGCGCCAGCGGCAAGAACACCGGCAGCAACAACCGACTTGATCTCCGACGATGACCGGTCAGTAGCGGCGGACTCGTGGTCTATAAAAAGCGAATACGGAAGTACTCTTGATGATGAACAACGTCATGCTGACGCCACTGAAGCTCTCGCCGCTGTCAATTGCCGTGATTACAGGTTTTTTTTTTGTACTTTATTTTTCATTTCAATGTCTTTTTTGTAAATTCGTTACGGAAAATGTGAAATTCGTTAGGGATGGATAAGTGATTTAGGCCGAACTTCATCGAAATTGTGTACTAGAGAATGTATTAGTTTTTGAATAATATTAGTATGTTATAACTTTTAGTATATAAAATACGGAAGTACAACGTCATGCTGATGCAACTGAAGCTCTAGCCGCTGTTAATTGCCGTTATTACAGATTTTTTTGTTTACTTTATTTTTAAGTTGATCGAAAATGAGAAATTCTTTAGATTTTTTTTTTTTGATAAGGAAGTTTGGTAGAATAAATTACGCTGGATGGAAAAGTAATTTAGGCTTTAGGACGAAGTTCATTGAAATAGTAAGAAAATTGATTTCGATGCAGATTTTAGTCTATAATTTAAGTTGATGGAAAATGTGAAATTCGTTAATGTAAATTACACCGGTTAGATAAGTAATTTAGGCCGAACGTCATCCGAATAGTAAGAAAATGGCAGGGTTTACTCTATTTTCACTCGATGCAAAATTTAGTCGTTAATTTAAGTTGATAGAAAATGTGAAATTCGTTGAGATAAATTACTCTGGAATTTAAGCCGAAGTTCATTGAAATAGTAAGAAAATAGTTTACTCGAAAATGTATTAGTTTTTTTTTATTCAAAAGAGCGAATATGGAAGTACTCTCGGCGATGAACAACGTCATGCTGACGCCACTGAAGCTCTCGCCGCTGTTAATTAGCGTGCTGCCTCTGATTACAGATTTTACTTTATTGTTTTCACTCGATGCAAATTTTTGTCGTTAATTTAAGTAAATTATACTAGATGGATAAGTTCTGTGGAAACAGCCTCTTGCAGAAATGCAAGGTAAGGCTGCGTACAATAGACTCTTGTGGTCCGGCCCTTCCCCGGACCCCGCGCATAGCGGGAGCTTAGTGCACCGGGCTGCCCTATACTAGATGGATAAGTAATTTAGGTTTTAGGCTGAATTTCATCGAGATAGTTAAGAAAATAATTTACTCGAGAATGTGTTAGTACTCTTGATGATGAACAATGTCATGCTGATGCTACTGAAGATCTCAACCTGTTAATTACCGTGCTGCCTACGATTACAGGTTTTCTTTTATTTTCACTCTATGCAAATTTTAGCTGATTGGAATTGTGAAATTTGTTAATGTAAATTACACTGGATAGATTAGTAAACTAGTAAACTTATCTGCGCTTCGCGCGATCTTAAGAAACATCTATATATTTATAAAAAAATAATCAAGCTAATAATAGATTCATATATTATCCCTTGTTTTTATGAGAAAGAAAGCACTAACAAATAACAATTTTAGGATTCTAAAAGTAAAAAAAAAATAAAAAAATTATTGTTTCTAATTGTTGATTGTCATGCTCTTCACTAATAGTACATACATAACATTTCAAAATTATAATAGCATTAGTTAAACAAATTAAACTTGGAAGAGAAGGAACAAAAATTAATTTTGTTTAAATCCTAAAAATAAAAATAATTACCATCTAAAATGACAAATTTATTTTCTTTCTCTCAGACTAAGATGAGATTATGTACTCTTCTAAATTCTTATTTTGAACTTCTAAAATAATAGGTTTGAGTTTTCAACAATCTATAAGAACAAACTAAAATCTTAACTACATCAAATCAGCAGGCAATTTTTCTTGTATCCAGCCTAGTTAATCACCAAATTCACCATTAAAAAAGAACTAATAATTCAAATAATTCTCAGTAAATGATTTCCACGCTCTAAATCAGAATATTATTTAAGTTAGTGATATAATGGGTGATGCATTCTACTTTTTTTTAATCCAATTTAAGTCCTATGATCATATAGCATATAGCCTATTGTTATAAGTTATTTTCTTAAATTATCACATTACATGTCCTCTTAGAAACATCTATGAATTGTAAACGCATATATAGATTAATGCTTTGTTAATTACCTTTTAAATGGCTAACGGAATGTTTATATTTCTTGGCATAACGTCTAAGATGCACAACCCTAGGTTGTAAAAACCTCTAGCCTTTTTATTGCCTCGATCTTCAAGAGATACTTTTCTGTTTGCAAGAAAGAATTACTTGTTAATAAACTGAATTCGAAATTCGAATAAAGCCTGCGACATGAAAATGAACGTCAAACTATTGAGCTAAAACTAAAAGTAGAAAGGTTTTTTGTGCATTTACCTAGTCCAAAAAAACAAATAAAAAAAGAAAATTTTATCCATCTCTTTTTCACTCCATAGCATTTGACGTAAAGATAAATCATAGTAAGAAGAATGAAGTTGTTGTAAAAGTAAGCCGTTTTAATGACTTCGTAAAGTTTTCAAGAACTTTCTTAGATCTCACATTGTCGCCATGCCTTAGCCCCCTGAATCAATAATAATGATAAATGGAACCATAGTTAATTGGTAGATGATAATATGAAAACCATTGTATAGATATGAGTGAGCATAGAGTAATTGGGAATCATCCAATTTTTTCACACAACAATAGGGGTAAAAAGTTGGTCAAGGAAACCTCAGTAGACCTATGTGCCTTATATGGTGATTGGTGAAATTTAACTCACCAGGAAGATGCAGGAGAGAAACAATCAACCTATTGATATTGGAAGACCCAACGGATTCTTCCAATGTATCATTTCTGGGTCCAATGGAATTCATAGGTATAGGAAGAAGCCCTATCAAATAGAGATTTTTTCTTTCGACCATATTTCGATTGTTAATACGATATATAAGGACCGCTACTACAAAGAGTATTACACCCTTGATCGTGAAATATTGATTGCTTGTTGAACCCTGTGAATTGCGTGAAAGTAGGATACTCCAAAGAAATTTAACTTACCTCTAATTTTGTAACGGCACTATATGACAGCAAAATAGATTTGCATTATTAGTATCTATCTCTTTCGGTTGGTGAAATTTAATCCCCCTCTAACTTTGTAACAAAAAACCCACGTTGAATAGTTTTGTGATCTTTCATTTCCTAAACGTTTTCTACATTTACGTTCTTAAGTAATTGAGGATATTTTGTTTAAAAATTATTTAATGATACAAAAATAAATAGTTTACAGTTACAATTTTAGGGGAATAGGCCGTGAAGGACTAAACATCAATAATGCAATCCTTCTCATTTAAAAATGGAATTATTTAGCCACTTTTAGATTTTTAAAAATAAGGTAAATAGAAAGATTAGGAGAAAAGGGCAAAAAAATCACAAAAAAGATAAATAGCAATGGTGGCCATAGAGAGGTGCCACATCACTTTGTCTATGCCTAGCTTTATTAGATATATAGATTAGGTCGAACTTCATCGAAAGTTGTTTACTTGAGAATGTTTTAGTTTTTGATTACCTGTTCATGTTATACATAATGACTCAAAAGTGTATCTAATCCATATATTTCAGGTAACAAATCCTTGTTTACTGTATAAATTGACACTAAAGTAATCTGATTGTGCAGAAATTCTACACATTGTCGGTGTATAAAAATTAAACCATTTCGTTTTGTACTGAGCTAGACAATATTATTTAGGAGCTAATTGATGCTGGAAATGATAGTTGATAATGCTGTAAGGACCGCATTATAAGGTTAAACATGAATAAAGTGCTCGTTAAAATTGCAAATTATTTGAGTTACATCTACTGACAGTGTAGTATGTATTTTACGGGTCGTAGCAGGTTAGTTACCATCTTTTGCAGGTAACAAATTCTTGTTTACTGTAGTAATTAACAGTAAGGCCATTTCATTTTGCGGTCAGATCATTTCATTTTGGAGCTAATTTTTATGGAAATGATGGTAATGCTGCGGGCTCATTGTAAGGTTAAAGCGGTAGCTAAATGGAATGCTTGTTGCGTAATGCAAACAGTTGTAAGAAGAGATCATGTTGCCAAGTGATATAATGTACTTGTGTTTAATTATCAGGCTGTAAATTCCCACTGCTAAAGATTTAAGAAGCAAATATCTGATTTTTCATCTTTGTGTATGTCAGTTCTGACAAGGAGGAGCAAGATGCTGAAGCAGTTTCTTCAATGCTTGGTTTCCAGAGCTATTGGGATTCTGCGTATGCTGATGAATTGTCAAATTATCGTGAGCATGGCCATGCTGGTGAAGTTTGGTAAGAGTTAGCTGGACAATAGATAGCAATGTTTTTCCTTTTCATCCATGCAGCAAGATGTCATTCTTTTACTTTTCTGTGACCATATTTGTGGTCAAAACTTTCAGTTTGTAGTTACTTTAAACCCGTTGAAGAGCATATGGATGATAGCATTTAGCAATGAGCTCCACGTATCCAAAGTACCTGAAAAGTAAATTAAAAAGAGAAGAGTAATCTACATCTATGTTTGTGTCTTTGTGAACAACTTACTAATGACGAGGTCCTTTGGTTGGTTATCTGAAATAACAGTTCTGATTGTATTAGCAGCCTGGCTGGAATTAAAGGATCTGGATTCAGCTTTGGTCATTGTTACAAAGATTTGGTTCAGCTCAGATTGATTTTGTTCGGTGATAGATAATGAAAGGCAATTTTTGGGCCTTCTTCCCGTCTTTTACAAAGATTTACCATCCCCAGCCCCTAAAAGAAAACCTGAAACAGGAAGTGGTGATGGGATAGTGATCTTAATATTGGATCATTATGTTCCTAAAAAATGAATATTATAGACAACATTTTTAAAAAATGATTTTTAATCTATTATTTTCTCTGTCTTTCTATAGGTTTGGTGCTGACGTAATGGAGATTGTTGCTTCGTGGACCAAAGCTTTGTGCACTGGCATTTGTCAAAATCACGTAGGTGATGGCGAGCCAGTTGGGCTACGTGAGAAGGACTTAGCTGATTGGAGTGTGCTTGATATTGGGACTGGCAATGGTCTGCTTCTTCAGGAGTTTGCTAAACAGGGGTAAAGTTTGTTTTCTCCTAGGAATTATTGTATTGCTACCTGTTCGCTCACTCAGTCATTCTGTAACTGCTTCTGTCTGAACTGTTTGGCACAATTGTTACAAAACTTGAAAGTTCCATAATGTTGTGTTGAAAATTTTGCGGTTTGTGTAATTGTTAAGATATTATACTGTGATCAGTCAAGAAGGTCACAATTGCATTATGGAAAGCATATTGGTTTAGAGAAGAAGTGAAGTACAAATTTGTATTTCTGCATTTCCTATATATTTAATTTTATTTTCATTTTGAAAACGCTGATCCACGGGACAATTTATTTGTTATAATCAATTACCCTGCTTGACGATTAGTATTTCCATCAAAAACATATAGTAGTGTCTCGCTGGCAGGTATTAAAGATCTGTTCTAGGATGGGAGGTAGCGGTGAGCCGATGCAATAGTCGAGGTGTGTCGGAAGCTGGCCCACACACCATTGTTATAAAAGAATAAATAAATACAAGATCTGTTCTAAGAAGAAATGTCAGATGTAAAGGTTATCAAAAAAGAAATATCAGATGTAAAGCAATAAACATTTAGAGCACAGAAGATATTATTCAGAAAGCAACTTGTGAAAAGGAATAAGCATACTGATGAATTAGATAATCTACATATATCTTCCTTTGGATACTTCCCATTCCTTGTTTTCATATATTTTACGCCATTTTCGTCTTTCCTGTCCATTTTTCTCCTTTGTTTTCTTGGTTCTTTTTGGCTAATCTTAATATGTCGTAGCTCAGGAGTGCTTTCCTCTTGCATGCATGCACATTCTTATAAAACATTTTGACTTGTTCATAGTATCATTTACTAGTGTTAGAATGGATCTTGGGCCTGACGCAACCCCAAGAGCTAGCTCAAAGGGAGGAGAATTGCCCAAGCCATATAAGGAGTTCAGGGATCTCGTCCCCGTCAGGTGTGGTATATTCCTCTTCAACACCCCCCACGCCAGACACCATCCAGACTGGAGCGTGCACAACCATAAACCGGGTATACATCATCACCCCCCGCATGGCTTGAGAGCCCACATCGACCACGGGCAAGGGGCAAGGCTCTGATACCATGATAAAGAAATGGACCCACCTATTTTCATGTTTAGGTGTATACTCAAATAGGTGTAGACATGTACTCAAATAGCTGTATAGCTTGAAGGGAGCAAGCTGACTTATTCCTTCTAGAGTAAGATTTTTTGGCATGAATTTCCGGAGTAGGACTGAAACTGCGAGAAGGTGCGTGGTAAGACTATCGTACCACCTTTGAAACTAGAGAATCCAAAAGAATGTTGGAGGAGTGTAAGACAACATCTCGCGTGAACCATAGATAGTGTAATTTACGGCCAGAGACTTAATAGAAAGTGCAAGGAAAGTGGTAACCCATAGTGTCTTCCAAACAAATAAGGAGCCCAAGTTCGACTTGCGTCCTTTCAAACATAGCAGTTTACAACACAACAACAACAACATACCCAGTGAAATCCCACAATGTGGGGTCTGGGGAGGGTAAAGTGTACGCAGACCTTACCCCTATCTCGGAAGATAGGGAGGCTGTTTCCGGAAGACCCTCGACTCAAGAGAAAACACGACAAAAAAAGGTCAGATAAGCACAAGCAGTTCAAAGCAAAATGAAAATGGAACTAAAGAAAGCAAAAAAGTCATGATAGAGCAGTCTGAGAAAAGGAAGCAGTAGCTACCACAGATAAATAAGATAATCGAAGTACAAGAAACAACATATAGTAGCAAGAATCAAAGGACAATAGACTATATATCAAAACTGCGACTACTTACTAGCCTTCTACCCTAATCTGAGTCCTCCATAACCTCCTATCTAAGGTCATGTCCTCGGTAAGCTGGAACTGCGCCATGTCCTGTCTAAGCACCTCTCTCCAAACTTTTTCGGCCTACCTCTACCTCTTCTGAAACCATCCATAGCTAACCTCTCACACCTCCGCATTGGGGCATCTGTGTGTCTCCTCCTCACATGCCCAAACCATCTCAGTCTCGCTTCCCGCATCTTGTCCTCCACTAATGACACTCCCACCTTATTTCGGATATATTCATTCCTAATCCTCTCTCGCCTGGTGTGCCCACACATCCATCGTAACATTCTCATTTCCGCAATTTTCATCTTTTGGACGTGAGAGTTCTTGACTGCCCAACACTGCCCCATACAACAAAGTCGGTCTCACAACCACTTTGTAGAACCTGCCTTTAAGTTTTGGTGGCACCTTCTTATCACATAGCACTCATGAAGCGAGCCTCCATTTTATCCACCCTGCACCAATACGATGTGAGACATCACCGTCAATATCCCCATTTCCTTGTGTAATAGACTCAAGATATTTGAAACTTCCTTTCTTTTGGACGGCCTGAGTACCAAGCCTCACTTCCATGCTAGCCTCATTGGTCACGTCTCTGAACTTACACTTCATGTACTCTGTCTTGGTCCTACTCAACTTGAACCCTTTAGACTCCAGAATTTATCTTCAAACCTTCAGCTTAGCGTTCACTCCGCTGCGTGTCTCGTCCATCAAGACTATATCATCCGCGAATAACATACACCATGGCACCTCACCTTGAATTTGTCGCGTCAAACAATCCATCACTAAAGCAAATAAAAATGGGCTAAGAGCTGATCTCTGGTGCAACCCCATCTCCACTGGGAAGTGCTCTGAGTCTCCTCCCACTGTACTTACCCTGGTCTTGGCTCCCTCCTACATGTCCTTGATCGCCCCAATGTACGCTACAGGTACACCTCTAGCCTCCAAGCATCTCCATAAAACCTCTCTTGGCACTTTGTTGTAGGTCTTTTCTAGGTCAATGAAAACAATGTGCAAGCCCTTCCTCTCCCTATACTGCTCCACCAGTCTCCTCACAAGGTGAATGGCTTCTGTAGTCGAGTGCCCCGACATGAATCAGAACTGGTTCTCTGAAATGGACACGCCTCTTCTCACCCTTATCTCCACCACCCTTTCCCGCACTTTCATAGTGTGGCTTAGCAGCTTGATCCCTCTATAGTTGTTACAACTTTGAATATCACCCTTGTTCCTGTACAAAGGAACCATCATACTCCACCTCCATTCCTTAGGCATATTCGCCGTCTTAAAAATAACATTAAACAACCCAGTCAACCACTCCAAACCTGCTCTGCCCGCACTCTTCCAAAACTCCCCAGGGATCTCGTCAGGTCCAGTATCTCTTCCCCTGCGCATCCTACGAACAACACCCTTAACCTCCTCCACCTTTGCACTCCTACAATACCCAAAATCGCGACGCCTATCAGAGTACTCCAAATCTCCCAACACAATGTCTCTGTCACCTTCCTCGTTCAAGAGTTTATGGAAGTAGGACTGCCACCTCCGTCTGATAAGAGCTTCCTCCACCAAACATAGCAGTTTATGATATGTAAATAGCAAGTAATAATAATTACAGATTAATAAACAGACATTGTTTCTTCTCAAACTTAATATTTGCCCCTCAAGAGATCAACCAATCAAAAATAAAAAAGGTTCATCTTAATATTTTATGACCTTCTGTTAAATTTAGTGTGTCCTGAAATGTTTAATTTATTTTTTATTCCTCTTGTTCCCTAAGTAGGTAAAATTTTCATTGTAGTTGGAGTTGTCCAAGTAATCTTGATTGAAAGTTGAGGCCTCAATTATAATTAGATTGGTTGATTTCTTTGTTCTGCTTGGTGTATATAGTCACAAAAAGCCTTGAAATAGGGAACCAAAAATTAGAAGAAAAAAGAGAAGATAAACTACCTTGATGGGCAATGAGGTAATATTTGAACTTTGGGAGACCGAGAATGAGCATTTCCATTCACATACATTTTCTCTTTGTTCAGTATTTACTTTTAATACCTTTTGGTTCATTTCCATTCTTTCTCATTCCCTGTGGATTCTTTTCACAATTTGTTTTCTATTTACTTTTTCAATTCTCAGGATCCCCTTGAGCAATTTTTCCTGCTATATATGCTTATCATGAAAATGCATCAAGTGGTTAAACTCACATATCCACTTTGGGCAGGGGCCTAGAAGTTGTTTGTGTCTAAGAGATCTTACTTGTTACATTATGTGAGGAGAGTATGCTGCTTTATAGTTACAGCTACACTTATTTTAACTTTGAAATGCCGAGGTAACTTGATTTAAACACTTGTAAATGCTTCCTAGAGGACCTGTTTATTGTAAGTCTGGATTTTCAAGCACTGTAAACTTTTGTTTTCAATCTTTTGATGAAGCTTAGATTCTTACTAGTGTTTATTGATTGTGGAGTTAGGTTCTCAGATCTCACTGGAACCGACTATAGTGAAGGAGCAATAGACCTTGCGCGAAGGCTTGCTGATCGTGATAGTTTCACCAATATCAAGTTCTTGGTAAAACTGAACTTTTTCTCTGAGATGTACACAGTTCTTAAAGTATATATATAACTGTTGCAATCCATAAATACAACATGCCCAGTGAAATCCCACAACGTGGGGTCTGGGGAGGGTAGAGTGTACACAGACTTAAGCCCGCCCTTGGGAGTTAGAGAGGTTATTTCCGGTAGATCCTCAGCACAAATATAACTGTTGCAATCCAGTTTTTTGAAAAACAAATAAAAGCAAAAAATATATATTTCTGTAGCTTGCTTTTATAGTTTCATCATTTCATGTTATTTCTAATTGCTCTTCTTTTTCTTCTACATGCTAAGTGATCCCTATTTAGTACATTGTTGGTCACAATAGTGTTTCTGCATGTGCAATTACTTGCAAATAGAAATGACTTAAAATTTAATGTTGCTGCGTAATCTGGACATTCCCATAAAATACTGTGTACACATGGTTAGATCCTTGTTTAAGTCTATAGTGCCAATAGAATGGGACAAGGTGCTGAATGTAATTTGTATAGACAAGGTGCTGAATGTAATTCGTATAGACAAGGTGCTAAATGTAATGCGTATACTATAGTGAATTCTGTAGTAGAGAACATAACTTGTCCTACCAGTTTAGTCGATGTTTATCATTAAATTCATGTACTTGTTATGTGTGCTTTACCTAGCTTTTTTTCTTTATTTGCTAGAAAATGATTTTTTTGAAATAACTTTTGATTGGTGTCAAGGTTGATGACATTCTTGAAACGAAATTGGATACAATGTTTCGGCTTGTTTTGGACAAGGGGACCTTAGATGCCATTGGATTGCATCCTGATGGTCCTATCAAAAGGTAGCTATGTTGTATGCTACATTTTTTTTAATCTTTTTTTAATAAGTTATGTTAGCATGTTTATGTTGATCTTTTTTAGTGATGCTACTGCAATTACTAAGCAACTCCAATCCTAATTCCTACAGTAAATGTTGTTGCCTTTACCTGTAGTACTTTCTCTCGTATGTCACCTTTCTCTTGGCAATTTCAGGATTATGTACTGGGACTCTGTCTCAAGGATTGTTGCTCCTGGTGGATTATTGGTGAGTACTCCATCTCCTATTGTCCTAATTGTTGAAGGGCAAGTTACACATTTGGCCGGTCGGCCAAAAATAATTACAATTGCTAGCCAAATATACAAAAAATAAAATAAAAATATGTGTATACACACTAGGGCTGTTCACAGTTTTGGTTAAAATCAAAACCAAACCGAAAATTTAACCAAACCGAATAAAATAACCGACATTTGGTTTAGTTTGGTTTGGTTTGGTTTTAAATTTGAAAAACCGATAATATTTGGTTTGGTTATGGTTATAGTAAAAAATAACCGAACCAAACCGATAATTATATACATAAAATTTATAATTATTTATATGTATAATATTAGCTTTTCATAAATAATTAAAGATATTTTATACCTTTTAATTATTAATTTAATTTTGGTCTACTTATTTTTAAGGCCCATGTCTTAAAAGAATATGTCCAACAATCCAAGCCAACTCTAATAAGTCATAAGCATAAGGGTTATTTGTATTTTGAAACCTCTGTTTGACTTGTTCTTTTGAATCTAAACTGAGTTGCAAGTTTGGTCCACCTGATTTGCCAACAGCGTGTCTTTCCCTCAATATGCAGCAAAGTTCATCCTTATGGGCCATGAGGAAAAAAGAGCTTCATAAGAAATTTGAAGAATGTAGAGAGAGAATATTTGAATTGTCACGGCTAGTCATAAACCGAACCAAACCGACAATAACCAAACCGGTGGTTATTATTTTACTTGGTTTGGTTATGGTTTTAGACATTTAAAAACCGACTAAATTGGTTTGGTTATGGTTTTAACCAATAACCGACTCAAACCGAACCATGAACACCCCTAATACACACTATTGTGTATCAAAAATGTGTATTTTATATAATTATACCCTGATACACAAAAAGATATACCTTAGCTCGCTATTATTTTGGTGGGTGGCTATTTATGTCAATTTCTCATTATTAAAATGGCCGTGAAACGTACTATTACTAGCATTATATTGAAACTGAGAAATGAGAGTTATATTCTCTACATTTCGCGGCATCTATTTATTATTTGACTCTGGACTTCTCTACTAAATTTTGTGTAATATTTATTAATTTATTTGCTTCATGTTCTCGAAGAATGTTATATCTTCCACTCGCCTGAACTGTCACTATTGTAGGTCATTACATCATGTAATAGTACGAAAGATGAATTGGTAGAAGAAGTGGAAACTCTCAATCAAAGAAGAAATGCAGTTGGAAACCAAGAAGCCTCTACAGACCCCCCTCCATTCCGTTACCTTGATCACGTTCGGACATATCCTACGTTCACATTTGGAGGATTGGTAGGCTCACGTGTAGCGACTGTAGCATTCATGAGGAACTGAATTAAGTATCCCTGCATTACTTTCGGTTTGTTGACACTCTTGTTGCTCCTATAACTGGTTGTGTATGTATCAGCAAACTTTGCATCCTTGGAAACACTTGTGGAAAACACAATTTCTGGTTTATGCAATGTGGGAGAACTTGATGTAGTTCCTGTACAGGTTTTATGGAAACTCAGTTTTGGTTTATGCTAGGTAGTCACTTTATGTAGTTTCAGTACAAGCTAATATTTCTCATCCCCCAAAATAGAAAAATTTATTGGCCAGCCAATGGCTGTAGACCTCCGGGAAAAGGACGTGTGTAGAATTGAACATAGAAGAAATCTAAAGAGAAATAAAATATTTAATGATCTAATCAAATAATAGTATTATGGATCGAGAGAAAGTAACTACATGGCCTTCAGTTTTCCCCACACCAAAATAGATGAAAAGGAAAACAGAAACCAATGAGAGTTTCGGCAAATTCAAAGTATGTGAATCCCTAATATCTCACACAGTGGGCTCATAGTCGTCTCTGGTTGGTGTATAAATAAAAGTTAAATCTTAGCATAAAATTTTACGTTAGTGATACAATGTTTTAATTGATTGTTCGCACAAGAAAACAATAATTTTAACGTAATTACCCAACATTTGGTTGACAATGTTGAACTTTGAATAGCTAATGTAGCATTGATTAGAGATAATCAACTCTACATCGTTTATACTTGTAAAAGATTTTACGAGAATGTGTGTTATGTTATGTGTAATAATACATGAATAAAAAGCTTTTAAAAACTAAATTATTCTTTATTATTAAGCAATATTTACACAATGGTCTTTTGTTATATTTGACTAAGCACATTTAACCTTCAATTAATTAAATTTGGTCTCGTTATAAAGCGTACTGTATATGTTATATTTGTAATATTTTTAAGACTATATTACTTTGATATGGAGTACCATTACAATGTTCACATAACACATCAATAATTGAATGATTTAACACTTAATAAATAATTAAATTTGTGAAGATTTACAACCCGAGCGGTCAAAATGCACTAACGATTAAGTTGAGGTAAATATATGCTTAATAAAAAAATTATAAAGATCAAAGTTAAATTTATTGATATTTGAAGGACTAAAAGTACTAATTTCCCATTATTTGTTATAGAATAATTTTTTCCATTACTTTATTTACTGCATAAAGAGTGTTTAAGCAATCTTTTATAACAAAATGGTCCCACGTGAAAGAAACGACGAAAATCCACTTCCGTAACCAGTCTTTAAATCATGTGGCTGTAATTAACGGCCAAGATTAATAGGTAAGTCGACGTTAGACCAAATTTTCAAAAGAAGTAAAAGAAAAATTGAGGCGTACCGACGCAGAGAAGAGGAAATATTTGGTTTGGTAAAACCTTTTTTTCTATATAAAGGAATCTTCTAGGCCGCCTCTCCTCATCATCACTTTCTATCCATTCGGTTTTAATATTTTACGATAAAATAAAACGGTAATTTTAATTTATTTGACTTTTATTTATATATATTTATATAATTACTGCTATTAAGAAGAGTGAGTTGTTACTCACTTTCTCGTCGTCCGTTAGGTAAAGGACATGAGAATTTTCAAGATGACTCACACGTACGTGTTGATTATGATCATAGATGAAAGTAAAAAAATGTGGGCCCATATATTATATATTAAATAATAATTAATATTAAAAAAAATTGTGGGCCCTATAATTCTAATATATATATATATATATCCGTTTCAATTTTTTTTTTTAAAATTGTGGACCCCATATATATTAAACAACAACTAATATTAAAAAAATAGTACAAATTAATAATGTTAAAAAAAAAAGTGCACCCCGTATTAAAAAATTAAACAATATTCATGTAATTTCCAAAGTATCTCATTAAGTCAATAATGATGGATTCATTGCTACGTGCGTATTCGTAACAAACACTAATATAATAAAGTTTTAAATACGGAGCACAAACTACAATATTATATTAATCGTGTTTTGAACATAGTATCCCATATTGACAAAATCAAGCAATATATATATATATATATATATATATATATATATATATATATATATATATATATATATATATATATATATATATATATATAAGTGAATTCCATATTAAAAAAACAAACAATGTCAAAAAAAAAATGCAGACTTTGTATTCGTAGCAAACACTAATATAATAAAGTTTTAGATACGGAACACAAATTACAATGTTATATCAATCGTGTTTTGAACATAATATATATATATATATATATAGTGCAAACTAATAATGTCCAAAAGGGTGGGCCCATACTAAACAACACCAAGCAATATACAAAAAAAAAAAAAACTATATAAAGCATGGGTTTAGACCCATGCTTCGTCGTCCGTTGTCCCTTAAAAAAAAAGGGCGGGCCCCATACTAAATAACACCGAGCAATAAAAAAAAAGTGAAACTCACCATCTCCAAACTCATGGGGGAAAAAAAAGTGGACCCTATATTATCAAAATCAAGCAATATAAAAAAAAAGTGAACCCCATATTAAAAAAAATATAATGTTAAAAAAAAAGTCCTAGCTTTGTATTCGTAGCAAACACTAATATAATAAAATTTTAGATACGGAGCACAAATTACAATGTTATATTAATCGTGTTTTGAACATAGTATATGTATAAAAATAGTACAAACTAATAATGTCCCAAAAAAAAGTGCACCCCATAAAGGGTGAACCTCATACTAAACAACATCAAGCAATATAAAAAAAAAAAAAACAAAAAAAGTGGAACCCACCATCTCCAAACTCACTGTAAAAAAAAGTAGATCACATATTAATAAAATCAAGCAATATCAAAAAAATAAAAAAAGGTGAACCCATATTAAAAAAAAAATAATGTCAAAAAAAAAAGTGCAGAATTTGTATTCGTAGTAAACACTAATATACTAAAGTTTTAGATACGGAGTACAAACTATAATGTTATATTCGTGTTTTGAACATAGTATGTATATATATATATATAGTGCAAATTAATAATGTCAAAAAAAAAAAAAGGTGCACTCCATATTAAAAAATCAAACAATATTCATGTAATTTCCAAAGTATCTCATTAAGTCAATAATGATGGATTCGTTGCCACGTGCGTATCAATCCATTAGTGAGAGCAAATGAAATTGTTTTTCTTCAAAAAGTTAAGTAGTCAAACCATACAGTTTTTTTTTTATATTAAACTGAGATCTAATCTAGATATTAAAGTGTTGTATTTGCTATTCCGCCATGTCATTTATTTGTTATGTTCACTAAAATAAATATACTTAAAATATTTATATTTTAAAATAAGATAGAATTTAATTACTTTTTTATTTTTATTCTTACTCTAATAAATGTGAAAAGAGATTAATGTCGTAAAAAAAAATATATCAAATGGAGATCAAATAATGAATAAGGTAAATTAGTCAAATTATAATTCTGATCGAAGTTTTCTTAAAAAACCATGCAAAAGACAACATGACAAGTAAAATGAGCTAAACCGAGAATATTTACCAAAAATTAAAAAATAGTATTTCTTCGTTTAAGTAGAAAATCAATTTCTACTTTGTTTCGTTTTAAACATGTAAAATTAATTTAATAATTAGAATTAGAATTATCCAAATCAAAATTTGATAAAAATAATAAGTATTTTACACCTTTAAATTAATCTAATTAAAATTGAAAATATCAACTGATGCTTAAATATTGCTATTGTTTTATCTCAAAGAGAGGAAAATAGTTTCCTTTTAAACAAGTCTTTTTTAAAAAAAAATATTAAATAAATTTTCCGATTTTGTATTCGTAGCAAACATTAATATAATAAAATTTTAGATACGAAGTACAAACTACAATGTTATACTAATCGTGTTTTAAACATAATATATACTCTCTCTCTCTCTCTCTCTCTCTCTCTCTCTCTATATATATATATATATATATATATATATATATATATATATATATATATATATATATATATATATATATATATATATATATATATATATATATAATCACTATTAAAAAATAACTACATACACATAGATGCACTATAATCTAAAGTGTTGGCCCGTGCGCAGCACGGGCATAAGCCGTCTAGTATTGAATTATAACTTCAGGGTTGCAAAAATGTCTCAATTATATCTAGTATCACCTTACACAAGTCAAAGTTTCGACTATTAAGTAATTGGTGTTGTACTATACTATTATATATATTTGTTAGTATTGTAATAATATATATAAATTTAATATGTGACTATATATTTCGATATGATATTCAATATTTCAATTTTTTTTAATAAATATTGAATACGATATCAAATGAAGTACCAAATTTTTTAAAAATGCATATCAAAAATCATACTACCTCCGTTTCAATTTATGTGATATAATTTAATTAGATTCGAATTTTAAGAAAGAAAGAAAAACTTTTGAAACTTGTGTTCTAAAACAACTCACATATATTTATGTGACTGTAAATCATTTCATTAAGATAAAAGGAAAGTTTTCACCTAAATTATTTATAAATATAAAAATGCATCATTCTTTTTAAAACAAACTAAAAGAAAAATGTATCACATAAATTAATATCAAATCAGTATAAAAGATTTTGGGCATAACACATAAATAAGCCCTTAAATTTGATCTCAGCTGACAAGTATGCCCTCTGATTTTAGATGTGCACAAATAAACATTTTAACTTGTATAAAGTTAAATACGTAAACACAAATGCTGACATGCCATTGATGTGGCACTGGCGTGGCCCTTCAAAATTTATTTTATTTGGTATGTAGCATGCCTACCCAAGAATTATGTGGCAAAACTCCTCTCTCAAATCTCCTTTGAAACCCTATATAAAGAGGAAACTTGTAGGCTGCCACTTCCCTACGCTTTTATTATTAAACCCTAATTTTACAATTTTCATCAAATTACTCTCTCTCTCTCTCTCTCTCTCTCATCCTGTTCTATATTGTTCTATTGGTAAGGTTTTGGATCACTTTTTTCCTAATTATTCACTTATCTTTTATTTTTATTTTTTCATCGTTAAACTGCATAGCTCTACTTAGATCTTATTTTTATTTATTTTTCTCTTAATTATTTGCTTTTTTTTTTCATCGTTGAACTGCATAGCTCTATTTAGATCTTAAGTGTAGCTTATTCATCGATTTAGTAACGTAATTTATAGTTGTTAATTGGATCTTCATATATATATATATATAAACTGCGTAGCTTTACCTAGATCTTATTTTTAGCATTTTCATCGATTTTTGAGTATAGTATTTTGAATGGATTTGAGTATCGTATTTTAAAATTGTTGAATGTATTGTTCATTGCATTTTTATTTTTATTTATTATGTTATATAAGTGCAGCTAGATTCTCGATTGCTTTTTCTCCTAATTATTAACGTATCTTTTTTTTTTTTTCATCCTTGAACTGCGTAATTGTACTTAGATCTTTTCGTTCTTATTTTTTTTTTAATTGACTCGGTAATGTATTTTTAAGTTGTTGAATGGATGTTGGATGTTCATTGTGTGTTTAATTTGTTTTTTCAGTCTTGTTTCCAGTCTATTTTGTTTTAGTTGTTTGATTGAGATTTATTTACTGATATTTGAGATTATTAGGCTTCTGGCTTTAAGAGAATCTCTAGTTTTTAGAGGACTCCTTATTTGGTTATAAACACAGTTTTGGTATTGGAATGAAATAAGACTGAAATTAAGTAGAATGAATATAGGTAGTTCATATAGCAGATTCCAAGTGGTTTGTGATTGATTGGTTGTGGTTTACTGTTAAAAATAGCTTATTTGTGTGGTTTCCTTTTTTGTCACAACTCAAAAGTGAGGGAAGGGGATGTCTTATTTAAGTATTGATTGTCTTTTTATGGCTTGACGGCTAATTTGTGCATTTACTAGGTCGTGGAGTGGAACATCCAAGTAGACGGTTGTTAATATGGCTATGCTATGTTAAATATTAACAAGAAACATGTAGGTCATTGATTCAGAGCCTGTTTGGATGGGCTTATAAGTCATGAGCCATAAGCTAGAAATCCTAACTTATGGCTTATTTTTGTTATGTTGGCTTAAAAACAAGTGCTTAAAAGCACTTTTTTTAATCTTACCCAAACACTAGAAAAGTGCTTAAAGGCTATTTTGGCTTAAATGCACCTAAAATAAGCCAATCCAAACAGGCTCTCAGTTTGAAGAAGACAAAGATTAGCGGAATTGGGGGATAAATATAGTATATTCTTAGCTTTTTCATCTATTTTGAAGTTGCGGGATGTTTGTTGTGTGTATACTCCCTCCGTCCCAAAAAGATTGTCTTAGTATGACTTAGACGAAGTTTAAGAAATAAAGGAAGACTTTTGAAATGTGTGGTTCAGAACAAGCCTTAGATATTTGTGTGAGTGTAAATCATCTCATAAAGTTAAATTGTTTCTAAATATTAAAGTGTGCCAATCTTTTTGGAACAAACTAATAAGGAAGTAAGACAATCTTTTTGGGACGGAGGGAGTATTTAACCTATTTGACTGGGCACGGAGTGTAAGCTTTTAAACTTGTGGTGTTAAATGAGTCACATATGTTTTGTGTGGCTGCAAATCATTACATAAAGGTAAATTATTTTTAAATATAGAAAGGGGTCATTCTTTTTGGCACGGACTAATAAGGAAATAGGTTCACATAACTTGAAACGGAGGGAGTATGTTATATAAGTGCAGCATCGTTCTAATTTAATTTGTTTTTTTTTTTAAAGTCTTGTTTCCGATCTATTTTGTTTTAGTTGTTCGATTGGGAATATATTAACTGATCTGTGAGGTTATTAGACTTCTGGCTTTAGAGAATCTCCATTTTTAGAGGACTCCTAATTCGGTTTGAAACACAAATTTTAGTCTTGGAATGAAAAATCAAGTGGAGTGCAGTTCATATAGCAGATTATAACTTGTTAGAGATTGATTGATTAGCTGTCCTACTGTTAGAAAAACAGCTTATTTGATAGCTGTTGCTTATATCTGTCAGGTGTCTCTTTTTTGTCAAAACTGAGCTGAATTATGAGTAGTATTGAGGAAGGGGACATGTCTGGATGTCGTACTTACGTTTTGAACTTCTTTATGGCTTGAAGGTTAATTTATTCATTTAGTTGGTCACGGAGTGGAGCATTCCAAGTAAACATCCTCTGGGTGGGGGTTGGGCAGAATGCTATGCTATGATAAATATTAACTAGAATCCTCTAGGTTATTGATTGAAGAAATATAAAGACCTCTGAGCATTGGGGATAAAGATAGCCTACTTATTGGAACATTGCAATCTTGGGTTTCGCTTTCAAGTGTTTCTAGAGTAATCAATTTCGAAGCTTATTTATGGACTGATAAATGACGTACGGGAATGTTGACATTCTTTGGAAGATTTACCATTTTGTACATTCAATGTTTTATTTATTAATCTCTATGAATTTTCCCATTTGTTGCAAAGTTTTTGTTAGAATTTGTGTTGTTTATCTAGCTACTACTATGACCTAAAGGTAACTTTATCTGCAGCCTTGCATTATTAATATTGTCTAACTCTCATATTGGGCATTCCATATAATTTAGTGTTAGTCGCTCGTAGTTTCTTCGCCTATATTTGACTCGTGGTTCATCTTTTTGAAGGTTGCAGGTAGCGTGCCTTCTGTGGAATTTCAAAGTTGTAGTGGTCTAAGTGAAACTTCTTTTATGTCCGAACAAGCCATCTTCTATTTGGGATCCATTGGATTGCTTGGAGAATATTGTCCTTGGTCAAGAAAAAAGAACCGCCATTTCTCTGGTCAGGTTGACTGTATGCATCTCATACCATTAAAGGAAGAACGCTTCGACTTTTCTGGTTGTTGGAAGGCACAACCTTCTCCTGACGCAATTTGCATTTGTGCTGCTGAAGAATACTCTCAACGTTTGTAACACTTCATCTGGAAATTTGTCACTGTATCAAAGATGGCTTTGCAGAATATAGGCGCTGGCAACAGTGATGATGCCTTCTACAGGTATAAGATGCCCAGGATGATTACCAAGATAGAGGGCCGTGGGAATGGCATCAAGACAAATGTGGTGAACATGGTTGATATTGCCAAAGCATTAGCAAGGCCCCCATCCTATACAACAAAATTTTTTGGAAATGAGCTTGGGGCTCAGTCGAAATTTGATGAGAAAACTGGAACTGCCCTTGTCAATGGAGCTCATGAAACTCCCAAACTTGCTGGTCTTCTTGAGAACTTTATTAAGAAATATGTTCAGTGCTATGGTTGTGGCAACCCTGAAACAGAGGTCTTAATAACCAAAAATCAGATGATCCAACTAAAATGTGCTGCATGTGGTTTCATTTCTAATGTGGACATGAGGGACAAGCTGACAACATTTATACTTAAGAACCCGCCTGAGGCGAAGAAGGGCTCCAAGGACAAGAAAGCTATGAGAAGAGCTGAGAAGGAGCGGCTGAAGGAAGGTGAGGCTGCTGATGAAGAGCTGAAGAAGCTGAAGAAAGAAACAAAGAAAAAGGTTTCCTCTAAAGATGCTAGCACAAAAACTAGCTCTAAAAAGAAACATGGTGGTTCTGATGAGGAGCATGCCTCACCACCTAGGAGCCATGTTAATGTGAAAGAAGAGGATGAGGAAGACGATGATGATGACATCCAGTGGCAGACTGATACATCGCTTGAAGCTGCTCAGCAGCGTATACAAGAACAGCTAAATGCTGCGACTGCTGAAATGGTTATGCTGTCCACAGTTGAGTCAGAGAAGAAGAAGTCAAAGGCAGCTACTCAATCCCTAAGTCCTAAAGCTGCTACTCCTGTGACACCTGAGAATTCCAAGACCGAGAATGGAGAGACAAACCATGAGAGACTCGTTAGGGAAGTGAAAGCAAATCTAAAGAAGGGAGTTACTTCCAGCAAATTACAATCCTTTTTGGGTTCACTCTCTGGGTCTCCTCAGGAAGTTATTACTGCTTTGTACGAGGCACTCTTGGATGGCGTTGAAAAGGGATTTGCCAAGGAGGTTCTTAAGAAGAAAAGCTACCTTGCTGCTGTTGCTCAAGACGAGGAGTCTCAACTACGATTGCTTAGAGCTATAGAAGCTTTTTGTGGGAAGTCTAACTCAGTTGCACTGAAGGAAGTGGCTCTGGTTTTGAAAGCTTTGTATGATGCGGATTTGTTGGAAGAGGAATATATAGTACAGTGGTACAACAAGGGTGTTGCTGCGAACAAGGACTCGAAAATTTGGAAGAATGTCAAACCATTTGTTGAATGGCTACAAAGTGCTGAGTCGGAGTCCGAGGAGGAATAAGTTCAGAAGTGTTTCCCCCTCTTCAGATTGCTGTCTGGTTTGCTTTGCCTGAGATACTGCCATATTGGAAATTCATATGTTATTTTATGATGTTTGTGTTGTATGTCTGTTTGTCTTTGGTGTGGGCTCGTATTAAGTTCCTTTTGCTAGACTCGTCGCCTTTAAATGTCTTTACTTGAATAAAACTTCCCTTATTTATCGCATTTGGTGCTGACTTGTATTCAAACCTTGTCTTGCGGTTAACTTGTAAAAGTTTTTTCCCAATGCTTGAACTGAATTTCATCTAGGCCTGTGACCCTCTTTCTATTAACTGCTCTTGAGAGTTTTAAATTAAATAGTACATTCTTTTTTTGCATTTTACCTTCTTATGAAAGGTAACGTTCAAAATGTATCATGCCATCGTTTTAAGAGGAACATATTTGTTGAGGCTGGAGTACTTGATAAGAAATACTCTTACAAATTGTATCATGTCGTCGTTTGGTATTTAAGAGGCACATATCTGTTGAGTTGGATACTTAAATAAGAAATAGTCTCAAGTTGAGATGTTAAAATGAAAAATCATCACCAAATCTAGGAGGCCGCTAATTTAGCCATGTTGATTTTGATATTGAGGTGTCGGTAAATTATGAGATTAGTTTTTCTAGACTAATTTGAACATGTTTTTCATCTTTTTGAATAAAAAATTGAAACCATTGGAGTTCGTTCAAGCAGTGTTGGACGCTTCAAGTGAAGTAAGATTTGTTAACATTCGAGAAGAGTGAAACTTTAGCTCTTAGATACTTGCTTTCCTCCTAAACTATGTGTTAGGCGTCTCTTGTACGCATTTAAACTATCTACTTGACAGATCGAGCATGAGTTGGATTAGTTAGTTTTAAAGGTATCTGGCATCAGTTGATACTTCCAGCATTTGATAGGCTCTTTGTGATATCGTTTAACATATTATCACTCAGTTCGCATCACCCACAGCCTGTTCATGATCATATCAGATGGCCAGCTAGTAGCTCTATATTATTGAGCCAGTTTCGATTAAGACCAGTGGTTGAGGCATCGCATCAGGCGGGTCATATAGACACCAACGCTCTACAGATGGGTAAGACGTGTGATGAGCAGTCTCGGTGCACCATAACAGTTATCAAGCAGTTCCAACAACTTTAGCAGTCTAGTAGTATCAATAAGATCGTGAATTTCCTGTGTGATTATGTTCATGACTCCTATATTAGTTGCATACTAGTTATTGATTCTATACTTGTCATGATTTTGTTGCAATTTATACACTATCAACAACAACATACCCACTATCAACAGTTTTTCTAAAATCTTGTCCTAGGGTATGCTAAGAGAGCGAGTCCATGAATTTATTAGGCCTTTCGATCACGTGTTATGTAGTGCAAGACATGTTGAGGGTGGTCTAATAGTAGATCCATGATATCCAATCCGACCCAATCCTATCTAGTTGAGGTGAGTCACTCGTTCGTTCGTGAAGGCTCTTTTCAACCATCCATCATTTATTATTTTGTATTGTCTTGAATTCCGAAAAATGTCTCGTACTTTACTCAAATACTATAGTTCCATGACTTAGTTGATTCTCAAGTGTTATGGGATGTTGTCTTCAGATATTGTCTATGTTTCCGCACTAATATTACATCAAACTTAGTATCTTCTTTGCCTTATTTGATGTTACTAGTATAAAGAGCTAGATAGTGGGGGAATCAAAAATTTATACTAGGGGATACAAAAAAAATCTAGAATGTCTCCGTTGTTATTTGAACATATGACCTAAAGCAATTTTGAGCCCCCTTTACCACTATACTTGAATTTTTCTTCATGTCAAGGGGATTCAATAGCTCGTATATAATAAAAATAGATCATTTTACTCTATTTGCACAGTGTAATTTTGCAATAAATGTGGTTGAACCCCCTTGACACTACTTTAAATCCACCACTGGAGTTCACCTTGTGAAAATAATAGCTCGTTGGGTGTCAATAAGTGCTAGATTTGAATCGTGACACAAATGAAATTATTAACGACATTGGAATATTTAGTTGAATTAGAGAAAGCAAATCGAGGTATATTTAAAACCTAGTACTTGTTGGAGCGTTCTTCCTCCAAACTCGTGTTTTTGTAATAAATTGTTTGTGTCACATGCATTTAACGATTTTAGCATGAGGTGTGTCTTTGGGGTTTTGTAAAGGACCCGATTTTCACCAGGACCGCATTGCATTTAGCGAATGTAGCATGAGGTGTGTCATTAGGGGTTTTGTACAAGGACCCGATTTTCAACAGGAACCGCATTCGCTCTAGTTTATTTGACTCTGGAATACAGAGCTCAGTGTTAGAAGTTCTGGGAAATATATTTTCACTTGTTCTCTATGTTAAAAATAAATGTTCATTTTTATTTGTCTAATTTTCTGAAAATCAAAATATCATTTATCATTTCGTACCTATTTTATCCTTACTAGTATAAATTATTGGGTTGAAAGCTTCAATAAATTCTATTAATGGCCGCACAACTTTTAAATTGTGTTTGATTGATTTCAATCATTAGATAACTTAAAGCCTGTTTAGATTCGCTTATTTTAGGTGCTATTAAGTCAAAATAGCTTTTAAGCATTTTTGTAATATTTGGGTAAAATAAAAAAGTGTTGTTTAGCTAAAATGACAAAAATAAGCCAAAAGCCATAAGTTAGAATTCCTAACTTATGGCTTTTGACTTATAAGTCAAAAATCATAAGCCTATCCAAACGGGCTCTTAGGAATAATGAGGGGTGATATCGTAAAATTATTATTTTATTTATGGCTCCTTAAGAGATGTTCCAAGTTAATACATGACAGGTAAAAATGAACGGAGAAAGTAACATTAAACAACCCACCACAGTATATTGTGATACCTCTTTTTTTTTTTTCCCTTTAAACGCGATGGTCTTTAATTTTTGCCCCTCAAATTGTTGGTCTTTAATTTTTTTTCCTCGCCTAAAAGAGTGGCTGAAAATACCTCGAGATTCTGGGTTCGAACCTGACTCAATAAAAAAAATAAGCAATCTCGCAAGACAAGATTTCACGAAAGTTAGGCCTCTGTCTAAGTAATGCCTAAGACAAAAGTTATGTTGGACAAGGGGCAAACTTATGCCTTTCGATTTTTTTTTTTAGTCTGCTGTGATTCTACAAAGTTAAGGCCTAACTTTTGCCAGAATACACCTAATTTACTAAGAAATTCTGCCTTGCGAATTTTTTTATACTCTGTTGGGATTTGAACCCAGAATCTCAGGCGTATTTTCGGCCACTTAAAGTGCCGAGACGAGCAATAAGACTACCCTCGAATAAGGGGATATGCGCGAAGGACTCAACTCTTTTAGCAGACAAGCTCTGTAGAATAAGGTCCATGTATTACTTTTGGAATTAAGTTAGGTTTAAAATTTATTTGTTTACCAAAATAATAATAATATCAGTGTATCTCTACAGGTGAGGTTTGGGGAGGATAAAATGCACGCAGACCTATTCTAACCTTGTGAAGATAGAGAGCGTGTTTCCGAAAGACCCTCAGCTCAAGTAACACATAACAAGATAGTTTTAAAAAAAAATACAAAAGTAATTAATTCATACTAGCAATTGAGATATATAGAAACGGACCCCTTTTGATTCATTGTTTACTAGATGATGTTGCACCCCCAACTTATTGTCCACGTTCATATGTTCAAGGCATGCGGGGTGTTGAGTCCCCCTTCAGTTGTGGGAGAGTAACTTGGTCTCTTTATACGGAAAAGAGTCATGCTTGCCCTTATATTTTTAGAAAAAAATTATATTTGCCCATCGTTATATTGTTTTGATATATTTATCCTTGACATTATTTACCGTTTTGTTCCCTTGACCCCAACTTTATTACCTCACACCTGCGTTGATATTTATTTTTCACAAATTAAATTCAGCCAAAAAATAAAATACACCCGTCCAACAAAAAAACTGTTCTATCTTAGTAATAATACACTTTGAAACCCTATATATATATAGGAAACTTCTAGGCCGCCTTCCTTCTCCTTGATTAAACCTAAATTTACAATTTTTATCAATTGCTCTCTCATTGTTCCGCTTCGTTCGTCGTTCTATCTAATAAGGTATTTGATTACTTTTTCTTCTTATTTTCAGCTTTATCCATTGAGTAACGTAATTTTGAAGCTGTTTAATGAATGAATGGACATTGCGTATTTATTTATGTTATATATAAGTTCATCTTCGATCCTGATCTATTTTGTTTCAGTTTTCTTTCCACCTATTTTTTCTTACTTTTTTTTTTTTTTCGGATCTATTTTGTTTTAGGGATTTGATAATATATTTAGTTATTTACTGATTGGGTTTCTGTGTTTGGAGAATCTCTAGCTTTAGAGGACGCCTAATTTGGCTTAAAAGACAATTTATTTAGGAATTGGCGTGAGATGAAGCGAAATAGAGCTGAAACTGTTTGGCATAGATTGAATGTTTTTAGCACTGACACTGATTTCTTTAATCGTAGATGATTGTAAAAGAATTTTGCTTATTTGATAGTTGTTGCCTATATTTGCGCTGTTATCTTTTTTTTTTTCAAAAGTGAGCTTGAGTGATGAATATTACTTTTTTGGGGGATCGGAATGAAATGAGGTGAAATAGAGTGGAACGGAAATGGATAGTTCAAATATCAGATTCCAAATAATTTGGCATTGATTGAATGGTTTTTGTACGTTTTAACCTGTATAACAAGGACCCTCATTTCTTTAGTCGGATTAGATTGTAAAAGAAAAGGTTATTTATAGTTGTTGCATATATATATTTTTTTTTTGATTAAGCATCGAGTGTCCGGGTCTCTTTGAGCCCCGACTAATCCCGGGGGTGCACAGGCCCTCGGCAAGGAGTTTCCCGCAAGTGCACCACGGGTAATTCAGGGTTTTACCCCAGTCCGATGGCCCTCAGAAATTGTTTGCACCCAGTGGGTTTCGAACTTGAGACCTTGAAAGGGGAGCACTCCAAGGCTCAAGCCAGTTGTTGCATATATTTGTGTTGTTCTTTTTCGGTTAAAAGTGAGCTGAATTACGTGTATGTGTCTGGATGTCTTGCTTAAGCGCTGAATGACTCTAGCAGCTTGATGCCTAATTTATGCATTTAGATGGTCATGGAGTGCAACAATCCAATTGGAAAAAAAATTGCATCGTATATTCCAATTTATGTTTATGTGAATGTGTGGCTGTAAATCATCTCACTAAGGATAGAATAGGAAATTGAAAGTCAATTTGTTACTAAATATATAAAGGTGTCATCCTTTTCTGGACTGACTAAAAAAGAAAGAGTCACCTAAATTGGGACAGAGGAAGGAACAAGAATCATTAAAAATATGGTCTACTTTTTGAAGCTAAGCAATCTTGTCTAGAGTATGCAGTTTGGGATCTTATATACGCACTGATAAATGACTTAAGGGAATGATGAAGTTCCTTGGTAGATTAATTTATCGTTCTGTACCTTTGTTGTTCTATTTATTCATCTCTATGGATGCTGATATTTGTCGAGGGTCTTTCGGAAACAGCCTCCCTACCTTTCAAGGTGGGGTAAGGTTTGCGTACACTTTACCCTCCCCAGACCCCACATTGTGGGATTCAATTGGGTATGTTGTGTTGTTGTTGGATGCTCATATTTATTGCAAAAGGTTATATAGAATGTGTAGTGTTTCAAGCTACTATTTCCGAAAGGAACTGAATTTTGAATCTTAAGGGTAGAACAGTTTTAACCTGTCATTGTTAGAACCATTTACCTCTCATTTATTAATATAACTAGATGGCGTATGCCCGTGCGCAAGCCCAACATTTTAGATTATAGTGTATTTATGTGTGTAGTTGTTTTTTGATATTGCTTGATTTTTTAATATGGGGTCTATTTTTTTTATTGCTTTTTTTTCTTTTTAATATGAGGTCCACTTTTTATTTTTATTTTTATTTTTTAACATGAGTTGGAGGTGGACGACGATACCACTCCAGCACGGGCCTAACGCTTTGGATTATAGTGTACCTATGTGTATGTGGTTTTGTTTGGGTAGTGATAATATATATATTTTATATTTCTAATACACACACACAGATATATATATATATATATATATATATATATATATATATATATATACTATGTTCAAAACACGATTAATATAACATTGTACTTTGTGCTCCTTATCCAAAACTTTATTATATTAGTGTTTGTAACGAATATAAAGTTTGCAAAAATTTATTAATACTTTTTAAAAGAGAAGACTTGTTTAAAACGAAACTATTTTCCTCTCTTTCAGACAAAATAATAGCAATATTTAAGCATCAGTTGATACTTTAAATTTTAATTCGATTAATTTAAAGGTGTAAAATATTCTATTGTTAATGTATGTAGACTGGACCTAAACAATACTTATTATTTTTTATCAAATTTTGATTTGGATAATTCTAATTCAAATTATTAAATTAATTTTACATGTTTAAAATGAAACAAAGTAGAAATTTGATTTTCTATTTAAACGAAGAACTACTATTTTTTAATTTTTGGTGAATATTCTTGGTTTAGCTCATTTTACTTGTCATATTGTCTTTTGCACCTTTTTTTGAGGAAACGTCAATTAGAATTATAATTTGACTAATTTATCTTATTTATTATTTGATCTCCATTTAATATATTTTTTCTTTTACGACATTAATCTCTTTTCATATTTATTAGAGTAAGAATAAAACTTAAAATATAAATATTTTAAGTATATTTATTTTAGTAAACATAACAAATAAATGACATGGCGGAATAGCAAATACAACAGTTAAATATCTAGATTAGATCTCAGGCTAATATAAGAAAAGAAAGGAAATTGTATGGTTTGACTACTTAATCTTTTGAAGAAAAGCAATAATATGGGGTCCACGTTTTTTGATGTATAATAATTTTATTTGCTCCCACTAATGGGTTGATATGCATGTGGCAATGAATCCACCATTATTGACTTAATGGGAATACTTTGGGAATTACATGAATATTGTTTGATTTTTTAATATGGGGTGCACGGTTTTTTTTGTTTTGATATTGCTTAATTTTTTTAATATGAGATCCACTTTTTTTTTTTTTACATGAGTTTGGAGGATTTTTTTTATATATTTTTTAATTTTTTTAACATGGGGTCCATTCTTTTTTTCGTTTAAAATAAATAAATTAAACATGAGTTGGGGACGGACGACGATCCATCCCCCAACCCATGCTTATATATAGTGTAAATTTAGTGTAGTAACTTTTAGTTTCTTTGCCTGTATTTGACTCATGGTTCATCTTTTTGAAGGTTGCAACTTTTGTGTGCCTTCTGTAGAGTTTCAAAGTTGTAGTGGTCTAAGTAAAACTCCTTTTATGTCCGAACAAGCCATCTTCTATTTGGGATCCATTGGATTGCTTGGAGAGTATTGTCCTTGGTCAAGAAAAAATAACCGCCATTTCTCTTGTCGGGTTGACTGTATGCATCTCATACCATTAAAGGAAGAACACTTCGACTTTTCTGGTTGCTGGAAGGCACAACCAGCACTTTGCAATTGTTCTGCTGAAGAATTCTCTGAACATTCTTAACACTCCATCCCGGAATTATCTACTGAATCAAAGATGGCTTTGCAGAACATTGGTGCTGGCAACAGTGATGATGCCTTCTACAGGTATAAGATGCCCAGGATGATTACCAAGATAGAGGGCCGTGGGAATGGCATCAAGACAAATGTGGTGAATATGGTTGATATTGCCAAAGCGTTAGCAAGGCCTCCATCCTATACAACAAAATATTTTGGTAATGAGCTTGGGGCTCAGTCAAAATTTGATGAAAAAACTGGAACTGCCCTTGTCAATGGAGCTCATGAAACTCCCAAACTTGCCGGTCTTCTTGAGAACTTCATTAAGAAATACGTTCAGTGCTATGGTTGCGGAAACCCTGAAACAGAGGTCTTAATAACCAAAACTCAGATGATCCAACTAAAATGTGCTGCATGTGGTTTCATTTCTGATGTGGACATGAGGGACAAGCTGACAACTTTTATACTTAAGAACCCACCTGAGGCAAAGAAGAGCTCCAAGGACAAGAAAGCAATGAGAAGAGCTGAGAAGGAGCGACTAAAGGAAGGTGAGGCTGCTGATGAAGAGCTAAAGAAGCTGAAGAAAGAAACAAAGAAAAAGGTTTCCTCCAAAGATGCTAGCACAAAGCCTAGTTCTAAAAAGAAACATGGTGGCTCCGATGAGGATCGTGCTTCACCACCTAGGAACCATGTTAATGTGAAAGAAGCGGAGTTTGAAGAAGATGACGATGATGACATCCAGTGGCAAACTGATACATCACTAGAAGCTGCTCAGCAGCGTATACAAGAACAGCTAAATGCTGCGACTGCTGAAATGGTTATGCTGTCCACAGTTGAGTCAGAGAAGAAGAAATCCAAGGCAACTACTCAAACCCCAAGTCCTAAAGCTGCGTCTGTGACACCTGAGAATTCCAAGACCGAGAATGGAGAGACAAATCATGAGAGGCTCGTTAGGGAAGTGAAAGCAAATCTAAAAAAGGGAGTTACATCCAGCAAATTACAATCCTTTTTGGGTTCACTCTCTGGGTCTCCTCAGGAAGTTATTACTGCTTTGTACGAGGTACTCTTGGATGGCGTTGAGAAGGGATTTGCCAAGGAGGTTCTTAAGAAGAAAAGCTACCTTGCTGCTGTTGCTCAAGACGAGGAGTCTCAACTACGATTGCTTCGAGCTATAGAAGAATTTTGTGGGAAATCTAACTCAGTTGCACTGAAGGAAGTGGCTCTGGTTTTGAAAGCTTTGTATGATGCCGATGTGTTCGAGGAGGAATATATAGTAGAGTGGTACAACAAGGGCGTTGCTGCGAACAAGGACTCCAAAATTTGGAAGAATCTCAAACCATTCATCGAGTGGCTACAAAGCGCTGAATCCGAGTCCGAAGAGGAATGAGATCACAAGTGTTCCCACCTATTTAAATTGCTGTCTTGAATTGGTTTGCTATGCCTGGGATTGCTGTCCTGAGTTAGTTTGCTTTGCCGGGGATGCTACTGTGTTGGAAATTCACATGTTTGTTAATCTTATGATGTTTATGTTTTGTTATTTTATGTTATGTGTGTGGTCTGTTTGTCTGCGCTGCAAACTCATGAGAAGTTCCTTTTGTCAGTCTCTTTGCCTTTTATTAATGTCTTTACGTGAATAAAATTTCCTTTATATAGTATTAGCTCCTTAATAGTCTCCGCCATTTCATGGCGATTAGAAATGAACGTGTGTCCTATTGATCATTTGTATGATGACTTGAAGGTTTTCTGATCATATTGCAACTTCACAATCATATGTGGTAGGGAAAAGGGTCAAAAATGTCTCTCTACTTTGGAAAAACGGCTAAATATATCTTCTGTTATAAATTTGGGTAAAAAATAACCATTATGCTATTTAAGTTTTCAAATATACCCCTATTTAGACGGAAATTTCTAAATCTCCAAAAATGACCCGATTTCATTTTAAACTTACTCTATTTAAACCCGATTTGACTACATAAAAAAAATCATATGCGACTAACTTGTTTTCGAATCCTATATCTGGAACCACTAGGCACACGAGCGGGTAATTCATATGGGTTTTTTGTTTAGTTGGTTCGGATTTAAATGGAGCAGGTTTAAAAATGAAATCGGGGGTTATTTTGAGAATTTCCATTAAGACATGAGTGTATTTGAAAACTTTATTGAGGGAGGGGTATTTTGATTCAAATTTGTAATGGAGGATATTTTTAGCCTCTTTCCTAAAATAGAGGAGTATTTTTTATCCTTTTCCCTATTTTCTATTAGAGTTGTTTTTGCCCAGGTATACTGTGATTGAAAAGCCAACCCAGAACAGAACCTGTAAATTTTCCTATACGTATTCCTTTTTGTATTTCCTTCAAAAAGATCGTTCAAATATTTATGCTTACTAATGCAATTCAATTAGAATAGTTGGAAAGAACAATAAAAAAAGGAAATCGATTAGTATGCCTCTCAAATTCTTGCAAAGGCGATTATAAAATCAAAATGCGAACAATAAGGGGCCGTGCGGTTGTTAACAAACATGGGATTAGCTATGCTTGTTTTAATACATAAACTAGTATACGTACCTGCGCGATGCGCAGGTTGGTTCAAAGAAAAAAAGAGCGTAAAGAGATAATTGTAACAATCTTATCTTTAAGTTCTGATCATCTTCAATAGTGCTAACTGAACATAAGCGTAGTGTCTTAAACAATATCTATTTAGGTATATCATAATTAATTGTAACAAAAATGTGACTAAAGATCTTTATTAAAGCATAATAGTTTTCATGGGTGAATTACATTGTAGCATCAAAATTTGATGTCAAAGTAATGGTAAATCATTTGAATAAGGAGAACGCACAAAGACACAAGTATCATGCACTTACAACCGTCAATGTTGTACTATCCAATCAAATAAATTTATGATCCAACTTCTTGTATTAATTTCTGAAATCTTCTTTATGGCATCGTGCAAAGCGCTACTCTGAACAATACAACTTAGAAAGAAATTTTTATAGTAGCTTAAGGAAGCTAGATACATCTGTAATTTTTACTGTGATATTTAATCCATTACTTACTGACCAAGTAGCTTAAGTAAAGTGATCTTAGTAAATCTAACCTTTTAAGTATTTAAGAAAACTTGTTAAAATACAAAAGATGATAACTGCAGTGCTTTCGAAACACTCTTATAATGACCCATTTTTACTAATTCAATAATGCAATATAGAAGCATCAGGCTAAAGGAAATAAAAGAGAAAGTTAGCTAATGTATGATAAGCTTTCTAATAGAAACTTCCTTGTAAAAAGCGAAAACATAAGTTGACTTAATTAATATATATTTTGATAATGCCGTGCATTCCATGGGTACCAAAATTAGCATCATGGGAGTAGATGTTGCAATCCACTACTATTTGTTGTTTTAGAAGCCGTGAACTTTTTTCTAATCTAATGGTGGTACTTCTGGTAATTTCTAACATTAAGCTATTAGCTGGATATAATGGGTGAACTTATCGTTTCATAGGGGAAAAAAATCCACCTTACTGCAATCCTTGGTCAAAGTACGCATCTTTTTCATGATGTATGGCCTTTGATTATGCTCATTTCTTCTTTTCATCTTTGACTTCTTTAACATATTTAATTGTAAGCATTCTTGAAGCTATAGCCATAGCCATGCTCCCAGAAAAGCGACTTGCATCATATGCGATGTAAACCTGCATTAACACAATCAATCTTAAGTTTTAGATCGAGGAAAAGTACTATTTTACACATAAAATCTATATTGTAAAGAAACATCCAAACAGTATGGTCAGCTGAAAGTATGTGCCACTATACAGGGTTCACTCAAACCACACGGTTTCAATTTCTTTGGAAACAGATCTACAAATTATGTTAGAGATACTACCAGGATAATAAAATTGAAATATTTGATCTTTAAATATATCTACGAAGAAAATATTTATATTTAAAAGAATATCTATCTCCGACACAAATTCAAATTCTTTTATTAGTAGCAAAATGCATACACTATTGAAAAAAGATTCCTAGTAATGTACCTTATGTCCACAAAATCATCATGTATATAGCACTTATACTACATTTTTAAAAACTTTTTTTTCCCAAAATTTGAAAAGTCATGTATATTCATCTCCTATTATCGATGCAAATACTTTTTTGTATTCCAATTCACTAACTAAAAATAGTAACAATTTTTTTGATATTATCCTGACAATTATGAATTGAGTTATGACAATTTCAAACTATGTCCTGAACATAACCAAATAAGTTGAGTTGTATTTGCGTAATTGTAATAACAAAAAAAGTCCCTTCGGGGACATACGATAAATTAATTGAAACGATACAGAGAAGATTAGCATGGCTCCTGCGCAAAGGATGACACACACAAATTGTAATAAGAAAAATTAACCATTTGGAACTGACCCCTAATATATTAATAAAGGTGGAATTCTTTCTTCTTTTTCGATGATTTTCACTCAGCAATTTATCAGATCAACATTCTCTGCAGAAGATATGACATTGTAAAGTACAAATAAGGATAAATATAACAAAAATAAGGATAATCCTAGAGAAACAATAAGGATAATTCTAGAGAATTGAGAAATATAAATTAGAATTGTATGCATATTCTGCTTATGCCATCGTAAGCATATTATGTTTATTTTTGCAAGTTTCTTCTTGTGATATTCCATGTCCAAGTGTTCTTGAAGTTGGATTTCATATGAGAAGTTGTAAAGTATTCTTGAGGAGTAGAGAAGAGTACCAATGAGATATTTGAATTTTGAATGCTTGAAATCATTCTCAGTTTATGCTGTTGTTCCTTTTTCTCCTTACTTCAACCACTGGTGTTCCTTTTTCTCCATGATTTACCTTCTTCTGC
This sequence comes from Lycium barbarum, assembly GCF_019175385.1. Lineage (NCBI taxonomy): Eukaryota > Viridiplantae > Streptophyta > Magnoliopsida > Solanales > Solanaceae > Lycium > Lycium barbarum. Next base: position 108,768,885 of record NC_083347.1, on the reverse strand, counting down.
CTTCACAAAAACACCAATCAAAGCATGCAAGCTATAGGTACATTTTTAAAACAATTTTAGAAGTACCAAGTGTCAACCATATAAAATTGAATGTTGCCACTCTCATTTCAATTCATATATCTTTCTTTTCCTTCTTTATTTTTGTCACTTTCAGTAACCATGAGGAAGGAAAGTTTAGATTCAGAGTAAGAACCATTGGCACAGATAAAAGAGTACACTCTAGAGAGAATTCATTTACTCTATTTGTTCATTAGTATTTATCACTTTTAGTTCCTGCTATATAAACCAAATGAAATTTGAATAACATGTTAGAAGTACTCTTTTTACATGTTGATAAAAGAAACAAAAATTTGGTGTGCCAAAATTTTAAGCAAAAGTGCACAAACAAATTAAGAGGAAGAGTACCTTGTGCTTCATCAAGATAAGCCAATTATATTGATATTTCAAAAGAATTTGAAACCATTTTTAGCATCAAATTCAACACCTGAAAAGTGGAGAATACACCTGGAAGAGAAGAAGTAATGCTCCTGAAGATACTGTAGCAACTTTTATGGCTCAAATTTTTAAAAATATCCAATAAATATTACCGTTTATATAGGTTTGAATCATATAAATTAATAAAAGAACGAATAAATATGCATACCTTGATTTGGTGAATTTGACAGAAATAAGGTAAAAGGAAAAATCTATATTCCTTCCACCAAAAATATCAATCAAGATATCAATGTGTGTGCTTCAAGTAAAAAAATAAATAAAGTGATTCGTAAATTGCCGGTAGAAATGTAAACAGATTCTGAAAAATATATTTGAATAATGAAACACCAAAAATAAAACAGAAAGAAAATCAAGTACGTAGCTATGAGAAACGACTATATGTGCAAATCTCCAAAACAACTCATGTAGATGTAAATAATGCAATTCCGTTTTGCAGGCTTGTTCAAAAAACAATAATGAATTACATAAATCAATTACATCCTTTCACTTCTTTCTAGCTTACAGTATCGACTTTGTATTTTACTTCATTTACATGCATGAGCTTGAAGTAGTTCCTTACTTTGCTATGCGTTTTTCTCGAATCTTAAGACATTGAGAGATTTGATATCTGCAATAAAATATAAAATGTATTATTAATATGCAAAGAATTCACATGAAACAAATATTTAGGAGAAGCATGAACTTATTTTTCATATCAACTTTTAGCAATTCATATGAAAAATTAGTGGGTTTCATATTAGAAGCATAGATATATACTAATGATAAAGAGAAGAGGCATGATGAGAAAGTAAAAAAGTTGTGTAGAATGTGGATTGTTTTAAAGAAACACAAAAGATGATGACAATAATTCTGAAGATTACTTATCTTCAAGGCAAAAGAAGAGAATGAAAAGTTGTCGACACTCTACGAAGTGCTAGCTCTAAGTGTCGTTCATTTTTTCAAAAACCACATTAACACCTGCAATATTATATTGTGAGCAAAAGCTTCATGACGCTTCTTAAATAAGAAGCAACTAAAGGACCACATACCTTTAATTACATAAAGAATATCCAATTAACTGTGTGAGCAGACTGTTTTTTGTTACACATGAATTAGTGGGATTAAATACTGCAGATATCACTTTATCGGGAGTTTTGATTTTAACGATTTGTCTCAACCAACCAAGCAAAACAAATGAAAACCTCACTAACCAATAATATTTGAGGGGAACATTATTGGTTAAAGACCATCCTGTGTAGTCTAGCAACCACGGCATTTGCTCTTGGCCATGTGGAAGATTAAGAATGACATTCTCTATCAGATACACCAAATGCCTCATTTGGCTGTCTAGTGATCTCATTTTCTGCAAAATATACGCAAGAATTACGAAAATGATTAAAAAAAATCAGCAATTACCATAACACAGATTTTGAAGACCATCACTTGCATTCCCGGTTTCTGGATTAGGACGGTTCTGTCATCATGGTCACAAAAAGTTGCTCTAAAAAGCTTCTCGGTCTAGCCGCAATTTCATGCTAACAAATTGCAAACTATATGTTCAGCAAATACATAAGTACTTTTAGGGACATAAAAATCTACAGAAGTCTGCACATGAAAAGGCAGAGCACTCAAAGATATACCAATTCGTTTCTCAATTACCATATCAATTGTCAGTTGATCTCATTCTCCATCTCACGTCATAGCCCATAATGGTGATTGGTGAGATTCGTTTTTCAGAAAATAGGATAGACGTATGCAACAATTTGAGTTTGAAACTGACCTATAAAGAAGGAATGACGACGTGAGCTTGAAAACTCAGCTTTGCCTATCCCACATATCTTCGTGTCAAACTATCAGTCCTCGCAAGTTGATAATTTTTTAGTAGTTATTAGCTAATTTGAGAAAAACACTATTTTATAATTAAATTGCAGTAGTTGCAGGAAATAGAAGAAGGAAAAACAGAGAAACAAATGGAGAACTAATAAAGAACAACTAATATCGTTCTATGATAAGAAGTTGATAAAGAAGCTTAACAACATATTTCCTTAGAATCAATGGACAATTCTTTACTTGAATAGGACTTTTATCATATATGTTATATACAAAGAAAAACAAACCTCTATGCTTGAAAGCAAATAGCAGATCATACGATTACTATAGGAAACGTTTGTACTACTTTCTTTTTTTCGAATAGACAGTGGGATTAAGATGTTTACCTCTTTTTAGTTTGAGATTGAAGGCTATTTCTATCGAATAAATCTCCTGTAAATCGCTGCAACAATATAAAAGTTCAAACATGAAAGGAAATTTGAGAATCCGGATACATATGGTAAATGGGGCAGTTTCTGTCGATTAAGTCTCTTGTGAACCGCTGGAAGTTCATACATGAACAAAAATTGGAGAATCGGGATATACAGATGATAAATGATAAATGGGGCAGTTAGATGAAACGTGAATTTGCCTTTGTGAGTTAAATAGAGGTAATGGGGGTAAGAGACGTGCATTTAGGTTAAATTATATAGATTTTTTTTTCCTTTTTTGTCTTTTTCCCTTTTCTCTTTGTTTGTGCTTTTTTTGGCTCTTCCTTTTTTTTTTTTTGATGCAAATAAAAATGAGATGCAACACTGTAAAATTCTAAGTAACTGTTTGGATGTTCCACTGTTGTCCTGATTTGGTGGAACCAAATTGTTTATGCGCTATTAATTTTTTTTTTTGTTTGCATTTATTAACTTTACCACTTGGCAACTTTCAATTATTTTAAAATTTAAATTCAAAACACTGACTAAATTAACTAATTAATAACTAATCTAACTACTCTTTGTCCTAAAACTATCCTGTTTTTAATAATATATAGATAACTCCTTTACAAGCCAACAGCCAAACAACCCTTACCCTCTGTTTGGATGGTTGTTTCTCGTGGTTCATTAATGTACAGTATGGTATGGTACAGTATGATGTTGTATTATATTGTACTGTATAAATTAACACAATGTTTGGGTAGACTGTATCGTTTGTTGTGGTTTAATAAAATATGTGTTGTTTGGTTTGACTGTATGGTACTGTATAATAACTTATAAGTTTACTAAAATACCCTTAACTCTTAATTAGAAATTAGTTTATATATATTAATGTCACGACCCTAATTACCGATCGTGCGGGCACCTACTTTATTATCACTAGTAGGCGAACCCTTACCCGTTAACCCTTTAATCACTAGCCAATTTTAACTTCTTTAATCATATATACTAAAACAATCAATGAACATGCGAATGAATGTATAGTCTGCCAAGTCATAATTAATAAATAATATAAGTGCGGAAGTCTTAACTATTACATCCCCAAAATCTAAAAGTCATCGTACAAGGACTCTAACTAATAATGTCTAAAGAATGAAGTATATCTTAAATATAATAACAAAGAATGTCTGGAATAAAAATAAACATCTAGAAAGAGAGATCTTCAGGTGGCATGGCATGGATAGAAGCTCGCCCTCGGATCTGATCGAGCAAACTAGCATCAAGCTAGAGATGTAGTCTGGATGAAATCTCTGGAACACAATCTGCACTCAAAAAGGGTGCATCAAGGTAGTATCAGTACAAATACTATGTACTGGTAACCATCACAGGCTGACTAAGATTAGTTCACGCATATAAGTATAAAATCAACAAGATAGACAGATAGACACTTAATACTCAAATCCAAGTCACAAAATATTCCATAATAGAGTCACAACCTAAGATGAAGCTTCTAACCCACAAGTCTGTCAAGTTTCAATAATCTCACATGATAATCACAAGCCCAAGTTTCTTCCCTAGGTAGGGTTACTGATCCACAATTTTACTCAGTCGATGGTCATCATTATATTACAGTAGGCATTTAACATCCATACCCAAAATCAGAAACAAACGAGCATATAATAATGCAGAATAAAAGGTGATGATATGCAATGCAAAATATGATGATGCGCAATGCAATGCACTGGCCAAACACACACTGTACACACATACTAGTGATCATAGCTCAGTAGTCATGACCTGCATGGGGACCCATGGTGTCCATGTACCACTCGTTCCGGACTCACTCCTCGGACTCGAGCATAAACCTCCTCTCCGGAACGAACCTCGGACGTGGGCCATATCAATGTAACTCTCGTTTCCGAAACAAACCTCGGACCACAAGCTCACAACTAGGCCACATCTTCACCCCCGATCAAATGTGCCTTTTCATAGGTATAGTAACACTGTCACATCACTCTCAATGATCAATTCATCAAGTACCATGTATCAAATAGTATCATAAATTCAACAAGAAGATTATATTAACTTTTTCACTAATTTCACATCACAATGTATGTCTCAACGTATTCCAGTCCATTCGTATGTATGGACTATGAACAATTAGCAATATTAATGTCAAACACAAGGCATCATGCCACAAGTCTTTCATGAATCATTTCCGAGCCATTTCCATCATGTCGCTCAGGTATCAGCTCATATTCACGCCTGCAGCGCTACTTGGGCTCGATCCCGCGTCCCCGTGCTCCTTTACATTCCCCAAAGGGAATCGCCTCTTACCATCTAAGCTGCAGCTTAGATGGTAAGAGGCGATTCCCTTTGGGGAATGTAAAGGAGCACGGGGACGCGGGATCGAGCCCAAGTAGCGCTGTATGCGTGAATATGAGCTGATACCTGAGCGACTGTGCAGAGACAATACCTTTGGTGGTGGGTCCCAGAGTGGATTGCCTCACTTAGGGTGAAAACATGGTAAATCAACGCAACCCAATAAAGCAACAGTGAAGGTACAAGTCACAAAGCCACAAGTCATATCAAGACTTGGATCAACTCAACCCTGAAATGAATCATACAAACCGTCTCAATCAACATAAGAGTCTAGGCCCCTCTTTACTTCCTCATATAGCAAGTACGTGATGAGTCGTGAAATTACGCGATATTCGATGCTAATTCCTTAAGTTTTTGTGACTCTTTAAGCATTTTTGTTGTTACTTTTTGTGTTTTTATGTTATTTTGTAGGAAAAGATGCCCGGAGAGCCAAACAGACCAAAATAGAGCAAAAATAGAACAAATCAACGTTTCTGGCACCACATGGTATACCATGTGGTGCAGCATGTTGAACATGCTAGCATCATGTGGTGCAGCATCTGCTGTCAGTGAAAATGGCACCATATGCGAGTAGCATATGGTGCAGCATGTGCAACATGCGAGCAGCATGTGGTGACAGAGAAATTGTCACCACATGCTACGGTTTTGGCACAACATGCGATTAGCATGTTGAACATGCGAATAACATGTTGTGCAAGAGGGTATTTTGGTCCAGATTTTGTTCCCGTTTTTTGGAATGATATAAATACTCTTTTAGGGTTTGTAATATTTATCTTGGTAGTTTTCATCAAGTTTGGAGACTAGTTTTTACACCACACTTTGGGGTTAAAGATTTGAAGATTTGGTTGAGTATTTCTTAAACCTTTAATTCATTTCTTTAATTCCTTGCTTTGTATTGATTATCTAAGTGTGTAGCTTTTTATTCCATAACTTGAATCTCGTTTATGAAAGTATTCTTGATTAAAGTTTGGTTTGAAACTCTTGTTATGCTTATGTATTGAATGATTCTTATTGCTATTGAAGTGGGTCTTTGTTGATTTAATTAATCTCGTTCTTGAATGTTTCCAAAGGGATTAGCTAACCCTAGGACTCACCCATTTACTTAGATTGAGCTCGGAAGAGGAAATCTAGGTTGAGAAAGATTAATTAACAAGAATTTGGGTCATTAAACTCATCTAATAACTTGAGCTCGGAAGAGGATAGTTACTTGAGGTTAAATTGATTGTGCCTAATATCACACTCTAAGGCTTGGAAAATCTTAGAGTGAAATTCATTGATTTGGTTGGAAGACTTTCAATGAGATTTTAGATATCATTATCTATCAACACAAACCCACTCTTAGTTGTAAAATCGTAAAATACGTTGGATCGTTACTTGAGTGTAATATCCTATTATCCATGCTTGTGGCCATTGATCATTTTACTCGCTTTCTAGGTTAGTTTACATTTCCGCATTAGTTATAATTCTCTCAAAACCCCAAAATATTATCCATCATTTGGCTTTAGCGTAGTTGGTGAAAGTTCCTTACTTTCTTAATCGCCTAGCTTATTGTTCCCTGTGGGATCGACCCCGACTCATAGTTGGGTAAATATATTGCATACGACCGTGTACACTTTCTCTTTGAGGAGTGTATTTGGACGTTATCAAAAATGGCGCCGTTGCCGGGGAACAATTTGGCGTATTTGAGTTAGTTTGGGATTTAAGCTAACTTGCTTTGGTTCAAACTTTCATTGCTTTATTTTATCTAAAAAAAAAAAAACATGGCATCTTGGAATGAAAATGGGTTTGATGGTTGCAATCCATATTTTGATGACCCATGTCCATATTGTGAAGGACCCCACTTTTGGCAAGATTGTGAATATGCTCCCGGGAGAGAGATGTGTGCACCGTCTCAATCCTATGATGAGAGTATTTGCAATATATGTGGTGGTCAAGGTGGACATTGGGGTGATTTTCCCAATTATTTTGCTTCCCCTCCTCCAAGTTGTTCTAACGAAAATGCTAGTTGTGCTTTTGAGTTTGACAGGGACAACGACATGACAAATGAATGACAAAGTGTCGGATATGAAGGCATCATGGCAATGCTCCAAACATACTTAGATCGAGAAGCTAAAATGGAGGAAGAGCGAAAACTCGTCCAACAATCCATTTTAGAAAATGGAGAAGCTATGACAAGAATGAATGATTCATTTAAGGATGCCAATTCCTCAATTGTCATGGAAGTGTCGACTCCTCAAAATGAAATGGTTGAAGAAGAGATTTCAAGTTTACAAGATGAGCCCGAAAATTCGTGTGACCACAACGAAAGTTGTGAAATTGAAGAAGTGGTTCAACTTGAAGAAGAAGAGCAAAATCTTGAAGAAGAAATCTCCAATTCTCAAAAAGAAGAAGTTGAGGAAATTTTGAAAAGCATAATGGGGAGGAACAAAAACTATGGGCAAGTCTTGACCAAATTGTGGGAAGAAGTTCAACATGGAGATGATGAAACTGTCCAAAAGGTGTATCTCACCATGGATGGATTTTTACACGAGTTGGACGACTCTCACAATGAAGAAAATCTTGACAAAATGGAAATCTTGAGCCAAGATTGGCTAATGAATCAAGCTCAACAACTTGAAGCCTATGGAAATCACCGTGAAGGCATTTCATGGATGATGGAAGAATTTCTAAAAATACATGTTGAGCAAAGTCAAGAAGTGGAGCTACTTGAAATTACTATCCAAAAATTGGAGGCCGAATTGAATGCAAAGATTGAGGCATGTGATGCTCAATATCAAAGGGCCATGGATTGTAGTTTTGAGTTGGTTTCCAATGAAGAAGAGGTCAAGATTGATTTTCATGAGCTAATGGTAAATTGCCAACCTACCAACCCAAAAATAGTGAATGATGCCGAAGTTGAAGAAATGATACTAGAGTTGCATAAAAAAGTTCATACAATAATTTTTGAAGACTCTAGTTCATTTTTGGGTGAGGATGTCAAAATTCATGCAAATTTGGAATTTGAGTTCGTTGGACCTCATTCCAACCATTTTTCAACATTATGCTTGGTTAGTGAAATGGAAGTTGAACTAACCGAGCCAATGGAGAATTTTGGAGATGAAGAAGAAAGCGTTTTCATTTTGAAGTTTGTTATGCCAAGAAGACAAAATGGCATACCTCACTTAAGGGCCAAGAAGTGCAAAATGCGACACCCGAGAGTTGGCCTCTTTGCTTTTCTACCACCACCTCACGAGCATCATCGTAATCTTGATTCAAAGTTGGGGCGCAAATTCATATCCTCCAAGTGGAGGGAAAAGTGGTAAAGGTAACCGTCGTGCCGCGACGTTAACTTAAGCGCTTGGTGGGAGGCAACCCATCGTTTTAAAAGTTTTAAATCATTTTTGAAATTTTATTTTTTAGAATAGTTTAGTTTATGGTTTTTGACTAATCTGCAAAGTTTCAGAATTTTTGGAGTTATTTTGAGCATATCGGATATCCGGACAGCCCCCAAAACCAGTAAAAGTTGCAAAAAAATGTTTTCTGGTGTCATAACATGCGACTCGCATGTCATACATGCGAATTGCATGTCGTGACAAAAAAAATCTTTTTTTTCTTCTCCTTTCTATTTTTATATTTTGTTTTGATTATGTGCAGCGAGGACGCTGCAATGTTTATAGTTGGGGGTGGCACGTGGTAGCACATTATATTTTGAAACTTGCTCAAAATTTTTGAAAATTTTGTTCTTTTGACAACTTGTGGATTAGTCACTCTTAGTATTTTATTTTCTTTGAGGAAAAATGTGAAAACTCTTGGCTTGTTTGGTACTAATATAGTTAGTCTCTTGCATGTGAAATTGAAATGCGAATAACCCTCCAAATTGTTTTGTGAAAGTTAAAAAAAACAAGGTGCATAGGAAAGAATGATCTTTGTGACAACTTTTTGGCTCATTTGGTGACTCTTTACCTACTAGTTGTGTTTACTTTGGATTATGAGATATTGCACTAGTTGTTCTTGCTTGGGTAGTGAAATTGATCCATCTTGACTAGTTCCTATGCCATGTGTGTGAGTGTTTGTTGAATAAATCTTGTGTTTACTTTTATCATCTAGAACTTGCCCGGTTAGTCGTTCAATGCTAATTTTGATTATGTGGGTTGGAGAGATGACCTTGGGCTATCTTTGTGATGTTTAAAAAAGCCTCTTTAGCCTTTCTAGCCTACCATTGCATAAATAATATCACTAGTAACCCCATTTGAGCCTACGACCTTTTCTTTTGTTGCCACATTACAAGCCTTTATCCTTTTTGATGAAGAGTCTCTCTTTTGAACCTTTCCCTCCGTGAACATGAAATTGTGAATTTGAGGCCAAAAGCCTAAGTTGGGGGTGTTAGTGTTGGTTGAGAGTGGTGAAGGTTGTTGTTGTGGAAAAGTCAAAAGAAAGGAAGAAAATTTGAAAAATACAAAAAGGTTGCAAACTTTTTGTGCAAAAAAAAAAAAATGAAATAATTGGGGAAACTAGTATGCAAAGGAAGGAGCGATGTTTTGAAATGAAGAGGAAAGTTTGTGTAGTGTTCAAGGAGGTCGTAGTCACTTGTATGTCAAATACTTATCCTACCCTTTCCTAAGCCTACATTACGAGCTTAAAAAGTCCCTATGTGATCTCCAACTGAATGTTCTTGAGTTAGTGATGATTGAAAATAACGGCAAGCTTATGGTGTGATATTTGTAAGCACTAGAAATTTCTTTGTTGAGTGTGAGTGACTTTTTGTATTTGTCCCTTGCGTTATTGTTGTGAATATAGTGATTTTGGGACTTTCTTTCTTGTGAGGGCATATGGATTACAATAGAGTGGTGATGTTCAAAAATTTCAAGTTGAGTCAATTGAGCATATCTAGTAAACTAGTGGTTTTGAGTCACTTATTGAGACTTGAGTGTTGTTGCTTGATAGTTTTAAATCTCTATTGCATTCTTGAAATTGTATTTTGAAATGAGGGATTTATTTGGTTGAAGCTTCGCATGCTTTTAGCCTAATTGTTGGTACCAACCAAAGTCATGTTTTTGTGCTTAAAGTGGATCCTCATTGAGATTTTTGTTTTGATTTGCTTGAGGACAAGCAAATACTTTAAGTTGGGGGTGTTGATGAGTCATGAAATTACGCGATATTCGATGCTAATTCCTTAAGTTTTTGTGACTCTTTAAGCACTTTTGTTGTTACTTTTTGTGTTTTTATGTTGTTTTGTAGGAAAAGATGCCCGGAGAGCAAAACGGACCAAAATAGAGCAAAAATAGAACAAATCAACGTTTCTGGCACCACATGCTAATAGCATGTGGTGCAGCATGTTGAACATGCTAGCAACATGTGGTGCAGCATCTGCTGTCAGTGAAAATGGCACCATATGCGAGTAGCATATGGTGCAGCATGTGCAACATGCGAGCAGCATGTGGTGCAGCATGTGGTGACAGTGAAATTGTCACCACATGCTACGGTTTTGGCACAACATGCGAATAGCATGTTGTGCAAGAGGGTATTTTGGTCCAGATTTTGTTCTCGTTTTTTGGAATGATATAAATACTCTTTTACGGTTTGTAATATTTATCTTTGGTAGTTTTCATCAAGTTTGGAGACTAGTTTTTACACCACACTTTGGGGTTAAAGATTTAAAGATTTTGTTGAGCATTTCTTAAACCTTTAATTCATTTCTTTAATTCCTTGCTTTGTATTGATTATCTAAGTGTGTAGCTTTTTATTCCATAACTTGAATCTCGTTTATGAAAGTATTCTTGATTAAAGTTTGGTTTGAAACTCTTGTTATGCTTATGTATTGAATGATTCTTGTTGCTATTGAAGTGGGTCTTTGTTGATTTAATTAATCTCGTTCTTGAATGTTTCCAAAGGGATTAGCTAACCCTAGGACTCACCCATTTACTTAGATTGAGCTCGGAAGAGGAAATCTAGGTTGGGAAAGATTAATTAACAAGAATTTGGGTCATTAAACTCATCTAATAACTTGAGCTCGGAAGAGGATAGTTACTTGAGGTTAAATTGATTGTGCCTAATATCACACTCTAAGGCTTGGAAAAGCTTAGAGTGAAATTCATTGATTTGGTTGGAAGACTTTCAATGAGATTTTAGATATCATTATCTATCAACACAAACCCGCTCTTAGTTGTAAAATCATAAAATACGTTGGATCGTTACTTGAGTGTAATATCCTATTATCAATGCTTGTGGCCATTGATCATTTTACTCGCTTTCTAGGTTAGTTTACATTTCCGCATTAGTTATAATTCTCTCAAAAACACAAAATATTATCCATCATTTGGCTTTAGCGTAGTTGGTGAAAGTTCCTTACTTTCTTAATCGCCTAGCATATTGTTCCCTGTGGGATCGACCCCGACTCATAGTTGGGTAAATATATTGCATACGACCGTGTACACTTTCTCTTTGAGGAGTGTATTTGGACGTTATCAGTACGCCTCACAACTAAGTCTTGTACCACTAAGAAACTGCACTCTTCTATATAATATCCTCAACAGTAAATCATACATCAAGTGTCCATCTACGTACTATCCTAAATATATAAATCACAATTCAGGTCTAAACTTAGTATCCTTCCTTTCTCCGACAATATATGTCATGGTAAGATAGAACTGAGTACAACACGATGATTTAGGTAATAAGTCTAATCATAATAACAGGGCAACGAGCCACCATCAATAACAATCAACCCAATAGAAATCCATCCCGAAACACCACAGTATGAATACAACTACACCTCATATTTCAGTACATAAAGTAGTGGCGACGAGCCCACAAAATCAGAAGTCATACCAACCTAGCTAATATCCAACCAAAACACCATGTCCGAATACCTAATCATGCTTTCTCCTGTCAATTCTACACAATACATACGTTTCTCTAATCAAAGTCTAACTAAAGTAAGCCGTAACCTACATGGAATGCAGAACAGGAGCCACGAATTACTCCACACGAGTCTTCTATTTCCGAAGCGCCTCATTACGGTCAAAGTTTAACAATATGATGCTAAGTAAGCAATAAACCATGTATTTAAACAAGAATAACAATTTGGGGAAGAAGACCCACTTACTTCTACCCTCTTCAATGGATGAAACCATCCTTTAATGGTGAATTTATCATAACTTCTATCTCTACAATCATGAACCTTCAATCCACGGGTTTCTAATTAATTTACCCTTCCAAATAGATTTTAGGACAAAATTTCCATTTTTATTAGTACCCTAAGTCTCAACATGCAATTTCAACCATAAGAAATCAAATTCACTTCCTAGAAGGTGATAATCTATACTCCTAGATGATTTATCAACAACAAAATCAACAACCCGCTAATTATTGAAGGGTTTACTAATTCTAGGTTTCTAGGATTTTTACCCACCATTGATGGACCTCTTAAAATAATCATGGAACTTGAAGAAGAAACGAAAAGGAACAAATAAAGATGGGGACTTACTCTCCAAGATGCTTTCACCAATGAATGAAATGAATTTTGCCTCTTTCTCTCTTGAAAACTGACTTTGGGGTCTTGGGGTTAAGGGTTCGAAGTTAGGGTATAAAATATAGACATTCTAGCCCCGTTTTCCTCTGTGGCAGTCACCAGACCTCTGCAGCGGTCCTGCTATAGCGGCCTCTTGGTAGCTATAGCCGACCTTCCAGAACAGTCCGTACTAAAACGGGCATAACTCCCTCATACGGAAGCAAAAAGCGTCAATTCTTTTTGCTATAGCTTTGAAATTGCAATACGGATCTAATGTTTTAGACCTCACTCAAAACAAAGGTTGGATGCTCAATATGGAGCCATTTATATCCACAGACCTTCGGTGAAAACATCGAATACGAGCGCGACAAACCCCAAACGCATCTTAAACTCTTTGGAACCTCACCAAAACTTGTATACAAGTTCAAAATCATCATAATAATATGTTGGAAGTTCCGAAGTATTGGCACGGGGTCATCCTAACCCGGAGTTGACCGTGTTCAACTCTAACTCGTCAACTTAACTAGTTTCTCCATGAATGACTCATTTTACACTCGAACCTTGCGGGAACCAAACCACTGACTTTATTAAGTCCTATATCATATTACCGCGACTTGGGGAAAGGTCAACAAGGTTAAATGAGTCAAAACACTAAAACGACTAAACGGGTCGTTACAATTAATAAAACTCAGGTAAAGAATAAAATAGAAACTTTAAAAAATAAGTAGGTAGTGGGTGGGGGTGGTGGAGGGGTGGGTGGTTGTGGGATAAGGGTTGGGGTAGTGGGTGGTAGGGTGGGGTTGGGTGGCGGTGAGGGATAGTGGGTGGGGGTGGTGAAGGGGAAGCTGGTGTGAGGTGGGTGGTTGTAAGATGAGGGTGGGGGTAGTGGGTGGTAGGGTGGGGGTGAGTTGTTGTGGGGTGGGGTTGGGCGGTAGTGAGGGGTAGTGGGTGGTGGTTGGGGTTGGTGGCAAAGGAGTGGGGTAGTTGGAGGTGGGGGTGGGTGGTAGGGCGATGGTGGGGTGGGGGTGAGTAATAGGGTGTGGGTGGGGTGGGATGAATGGTGGAGGGTGGGGTAGGGATGGGATGGGGTAGGGGTGAGTGGTAGGGTGGGGTGGATGGTGGAGGATGGGGTATAATGGAGAAATGAAATACGTAACCACGGAAAAACCACCAAATCCGTGGTTACAAAAATTAGGACTTTTCATGGTTATATAACCATGGAATGAACCACAGGTTTACAACACCATACCACATAATTTTAAGAATAATGAAAACAAACATGGTTTCATAGAAAACCATACATTAATGAACCATGGGAAACCACCATCCAAACAGAGGGTTAAGTGCTTGGTTCTTTGTTGTTTTCAGTTCTCCAACCTATGTTCTTGATGCTTTTTAATGTTTCGCTAAGACTTGCTAATTTGTTTGCATACTCTTCATTTTTTTTTAATCCGTTCGACGTTTATGTTATCATCAAAACATACTTTGCTCTTCCTGTGAACTTGCATCCTCTTCTCTTTTGAATTATCAAGCTCAACTGAATTCATGTTGAAACTTTTGCCCTCAGGCAATTGCATCTTGAGATTGTCATATATAGTACGCCAATTCTTTTATGTCTCTCCACAGAAAAGATTTGCAATTCGTGGGCTGTAAATTATCAAAACAATACAATAACATCAATTGAACGACAAAAGAACTTAATCAACAACAATAGAAGGGACATACATCATAGCAGGAGCAAGACCAAGATCTTCTTCATAGGATTTGGCTTCGACCAAGAAGTCTCCATTTGTAGCAAAGTTTCATTTTTGCATTGCATGACCTTAAGCATTGAGTATGCTTCATCCATGCAATTTATTTAAGTCGGTATTTGTCATTACTAACTTAACTATTCATACCCAGAAAGTGGGGAAGAAATTTCAAACTCTAATTTTGAAATGTATTAAAGATTTCAAATTTACACTAAATTAAACTAACTTCTTTAAATCACAATTGAGTTTCGACATCACCAGAGCTTCAATCTTCATAAATGACTGAAATAAAGAGGAAGAGTGATTCACCTTCTTGGACAAGTCCCAATCTCCGAAAATGGGTAATACAACGGGATAATAAAGAGGGATTGGAAGTAACCGTTGAAGACCTTTATTTTATGTTGATTTGGACTAGACATTCATCAGCAGTTAGGGCAGTGTCACAGCACATCAAGAATGTTCAACCGAACACTCTTAAAAAAAATTCTAACTCCGCCCTTGAATTGGGGTCTTTTTATTTCACTTCTTATGCACCTACTAGAGGTGTATTCACCTTCTTGGACAAGTCAGCGTTTAATGGATAAGAAATAATGAAAGAGCATTGGTTAACTGTTGGGTTTAATCCCTTAAGTTTGTGGGATCAAACCCTACTAAATGCACTTTTGCTTTTTTTTTTTTTAAAATAAAATAAAATATAAGGTGAACTTATCCTCTTGAAATTCTCCAACTTTACTCTAAAAATCAAATACCTCCCCCAACATTGAAAAACTGACATTTTCATCCTCTTATCTCAACTTTCGACTGGTAACTTTAGATTAGTTGACTGATTATCAAAAGGGGAAATATAGAATTTCACTTATATGTTTAATTAATTGGTGAGTGCCCTAATTAATTATATATAATATTTTTCATAGTTTTTCTCCGTTAATTAAGTCTAGTGTATCATGCAATCAGTGTTTAGGTGTCGTGGTGCCTATTATTTCGGAGAGATTGATCTGCAACATTTCAACTATGGAATAAATGAAAATTGTTTTGGTCTATTTGGGTGTCTTTATTTGTAAACAATTGTTTAGAAGGGTTTGAAAGGTTCTCTGCAAATATGCAGATTTGTTTAGGCTAACGGAGAAAATTTGATGAAGATGGTAGAGAGCGATAGAATTAATTAACGGAGAAAAAATTGTGGAAAATTATATGATTAATTAGGGTATCCACTAATTAATTAAGAATGTAAGTGAAATTTTCTTTTATCCCTTTAATGATCAGTCAACTAATCTAAAGTTACGGGTTAATGGCAGGAAGTTGAGATAAGAGTATGAAAATATCGATTGCTCAATGTTGAGGGACGTATTTGATCTTTAAAATAAAGTTGGAGGACTAAAATAATTTCACTCATTTTTCCAAAGTAAACCTTCAAGTTTAACATGTTTTACCTTTGGTAATACTTTTGATGTATGACCTATTATAGACCATGATGTGATGACCCGCCACATCATCATGCCACCTAGGCGCCACGTGGAACTGTTTTTGCCATGTAGGAAGCTTATGTGGATGCTTACATGGAGAGGAGGCCAGCTTATGTGAGAAGGTTCTAGAGAAATATGGAGATTTCTCATGGAAGACCTTAGAACCTTATGGAATTGCATGGAAAGTCCTTAGAATAATCTAGTTGTGTAGAGATTTCTAGAATAGGGGCTTATTTGTAAATATGTAGGGACTTGTATAATAATTATTATTTACATACTAGTCACTAGGTGAGTAGTATAAATAGGAGGGTCATTCATTTGTAAACCATCAAGCAAAATCAATCAAGTCTTCTATAACAAAAAGCTTCCTTCTAGCAAATTTCTCTTGTCTTTCTCAATTACTATTCCCTTAGCGATCTTGAGTATAGTAAACTAGGCTGACTTAACATAGCAAGATCGTGAGCAAGTTGTGCAAGAACGTGAGCGAGTTGTCAAGTACCGCACGTGCGCTTAGTTGAAGACTAAGGACGTGACAATGTGGTATCAGAGCGAAGGTTACGACTACGGGATGTTATACCCCTTTTTAACCGGGTTGAAGCGGAGTACAACATATTGGTGATTCCTATTTTTTTGCTTGTTTTAAAGAGTCGCCACCTAATTGATTTTAAGGTGAATTAGGGCACCTAATTATTAACTAAGGTAGAACTAACTAAACCTCCGTTAATAGTCTGCTTAATCAGTGTGATTCTAGGTAAGGGTTCTATATTATCATAAAGGGAAGGGGTTAGTCATCCTCTAGGATCCGTTAACTACGGTTGTCCGGCCAAACTTAGGTTAATTAATTGAGGTTCAAAATTTAAGAAAATAGCTTTTGAGAAAAAAAATAACTTATAACTAACAAAGCTTAAAATATTATTATATGAATGATGCACTCTATGATAGAATCTACCCCTTTCTAATCCTACATGAATCATAGGTTCTCCACCTAATTTAAACCACGCACAATCCAAACGCAGACAAATTAGCAATCATAAAAAATGGATGAAAGAAAATGAATGATAAGAAAAAAAAGAACAAATGTTACAGGCAGACTCTAACGAGCTTCGCCTGCCTGATGTGATTTAAGAACTGCGGAACGAGATGACTCTATGGATGGGTGTGCCGAGTCTCATCTTGAGACTTTATTTTGATAAAGTCCCGAATTAAGACTCCGTTTGCTCCGATGTGTACATGTAAAAGAAAGGGGGAAAAGAGATAAAGATTAGCATCCGATTATGACAAAAGCTATTATTGTTCTAAGAAAAGTAACAGATTAATTAGGTACAAATGAACAAACTCTTTGGTGCACAATATACAATAAGCTCCTATCTAAGGGAAATAACAATCAGCACAACAACTATGACATAATCAACTTTAAGAAGCCAGGGTATTATGCCAGACATCCTGAACATTTAATACAACATATTGAAATCCTTACTAGCTCGCTTGATCAAACAACATCTAAATCTGCCTACTTAATCAATTCTAACAAAACAACCTATAAATCATGATTAACTAGAACACGACCAATATATAGTGCACACTTAGCATAAACAGCCTAGACCAAATGACTTCTAAAGCATGTTTATATGAGCAGACTAAACATAGTATATTGTCCAATGAATGCAACAACAAACTAATCACCACTATTAAATTAGTTCACATAATCACTAATTAAGTTACTAGTTAAATTGATTCATATAATATTTATTCCTTTTCAATCTAAAATCAAGATTGAACACGAATATGATTCAACACGGACCAATTACTCTAACACATATACATATGTTTAGACTACGTACACAAATCACGCAGAAACAGTAAAAACGAACTAACACCGAAAAAAAACATTATTTAACTAATTAACTCATCACATGAACAATCTTAATAAAAAAAAATGGCAAATTTAAGCTAACACATAGCAACTAAAGAAACGAGAAAAATGCAAAAATAAATGAAAAGGGGAATTACCTGCTTCGGGTGCAGCGAAGTGGGTACGGGCCTTCGATTTACGCTCGAACACTATCAAATCCGAGATTGCAATGCTCGAATTCAAAGCAGTACCGAAGCAAACGAAAAAACAAAAATTGATTTGGGTATTCTTGACCCGATATGCAGAAGTAACTAATATTGCTTAAGAGGGATTTTGGCCACTGGAAACCATCCTTCTTGGGGAATTTAAGCTGTTGAAGAAACTTAATATCTATTTTTTTAGAAAAATGGCGACTGCAAACTCGTTTTTTAGAGGATTTTTTCGATTAAAAAAAACCCTTTCTGATTCAAAACACCACCCTCCTTTCTTTTTTTGCTTTGCATTGTGTTGAATAAAAAGGGGATACGCGCGGGGAACTGGGGGAATGGGGATGGCAGTGAGCGTGGGGGGACAAAGGCGAGTGGGTGAGCAGAGGCGTTAGGGGGAACAGGAAAGAGTGGAGGTAACGTGGGGGGAACAGAAGCGTGAGGGGGGGGGGGGGGGGACAAGGCGGAGTGGGGTGAGACGAGGGAGAGAGGAAGAGGAGAGAAGGGAGCGGGAAAACAGAAGAGAGAGAAAGGGAGCGGGGGAAGGGAACGGCGGAAAAGAAAATGAAACCCTAAGGGGTTTCATTTTTTGTTAAATGGGCATTGAGCTATCCGGGTCGGGTAAAAATGATTAATGGACTGGGTCGGACTCAAAGGGGTAATGGACCGGGTTAGCTGAAAATATGGGCTGGTCCAAAAAATATTCATGAATTGATTGGGCTTTGATTTGGGTCAGATAAATCAAAATACGGGCTGAGTGCAAAAAATAGTTTGGCTTTTAAATTTGAATAAAAGACCTATTTTAATTAACCATATACTGAGTGTGACAAAATATTACCAAATACAAAATATGTAATTATTAGGACTCAGGCAATAAAATTATATGATGTTGTAATAGCCGTGCAATAATATTTAACAATAAATAAACGCTATCATTTAAATGTGCGAAATAAATGCGATGCGTATGCAGAAGTTGGTAAAAATGCTGAAACGCAAATACTGGTAATAATAATAACAGAAAATAATAATAATGATAATAGTAACAATTATAATAATGGTAGTAGTGACGGTAGTAAAGATAATGACAGGATAATGAAATGCCGGTATTAATGAAAGCTAATAATTATAGTAAACAATGCAAATAATTATTTTTTGAAGTCGTCAAAATATTGGAAGCGAAAAACAGGTATTTCAAGGGGAAAGGCGAGACAAAATTGGGTGTCAAAAACTTGTCCCTCTTTGCCCGGTAATGATGAAAGAATTTTCGGGCAAAGACGTTGACTTAGTAGCCTATTTTGTCCCGGCTAAAGGATTTTGGAGGACTAAGGGTAAAGAAAAATTTGAAAGGATTGCGGCCAAACTGCGGTCTCCGAGCTGCCTACATAGCTTGGGCTGCCTGAGAATCCGGCCGTGAGTAGTTCTGGAAAAGCTACGACTCCTACGAATGGCGAATGCCGATTGCCGCGAAGTTTTCGCAAAATGTTGTCCCAGTGTCGACTTATGATGACACTGGGCATTATGATGGAACTTGAGAGTTCTGAAAATTGAGTGTGCGGGAATGCAAGCAGAATACTTGGGGTTGGAGTCGAGTGTTCGAGGTAGATCTTTGACCCTTTGTCGGGAAGTCTGCTTTCCTTCCCGACGCATTGCCCCAGTTCGCTGCCGAAGAAATAGTTCCACGTTGCGCTAAAGCTCCTGCGAAACTTTCAACTAGATAAGAATACGCAGAGCATAATAAAGCAATGCAGGTGCAGTGCAATGCGGCTGCGAGCATACGCAGGGGAATTTGAAAATAATAAAACGATGGGGGTGCGGTGCAATGCATCTGCGAGCATACGCAGAGCATTTGAAAAATAATAAAGCAATGCGGGTGCGGTGCGATGCGGCTGCGAGCATACGTAGGGGCATTAGAAAATAATAAAGCAATGCGGGTGCGGTGCAATGCATCTGCGAGCATACGCAGAGCATTTGAAAATAATAAAGCAATACAGGTGCGGTGCAATGCGGCTGCGAGCATACGCAGGGGCCTTAGAAAATAATAAAGCAATACAAGTGCGGTGCAATGCGGCTGCGAGCATACGCAGGTACATTTGAAAATAATAAAGCAATGCAAGTGCGATGCAATGCATCTGCGAGCATATGCAGAGCATTTGAAAATAATAAAGCGATGCGGGTGCGGTGCAATGCATTTGCGAGCGTACGCAGAGCATTTGAAAAATAATAAAGCAATGCGGGTGCGGTGCAATGCATCTGCGAGCATACGCAGAGCATAATAAAGCAATGCAGGTGCAGTGCAATGCGGCTGCGAGCATACGCAGGGGCATTTGAAAATAATAAAGCGATGCGGGTGCGGTGCAATGCATCTGCGAGCATACGCAGAGCATTTGAAAAATAATAAAGCAATGCGGGTGCGATGCAATGCGTCTGCGAGCATACACAGGGCATTTGAAAACAATAAAGCGATGCAGGTGCGATGCAATGCGTCTGCGAGCATACGCAGGGCATTTGGAAATAATAAAGCGATGCATGTGCGGTGCAATGCGTCTGCGAGCATACGCGGAGCATTTGAAAATAATAAAGTGATGCATGTGCGGTGAAATGCGTCTGCGAGCATACGCAGGGCATTTGAAAATAATAAAGCAATGCAGGTGCGGTGCAATGCGTCTGCGAGCATACGCAGGACATTTGAAAATAATAAAGCAATGCGGGTGCGGTGCAATGCGTCTGCGAGCATACGCAGAGCATTTGAAAATAATAAAGCAATGCAGGTGCGGTGCAATGCGTCTGCGAGCATACGCAGGGCATTTGAAAATAATAAAGCAATGCATGTGCGGTGCAATGCGTCTGCGAGCATACGCAAAGCATTTGAAAATAATAAAGCAATGCAGGTGCGGTGCAATGCGGCTGCGAGCATACGCAGGGGCATTTGAAAAACAATAAAGCAATGCAGGTGCGGTGCAATGCGTCTGCGAGCATACGCAGAGCATTTGAAAATAATAAAGCAATGCAGGGGCAGTGCAATGCGGCTGCGAGCATACGCAGGGGCATTTTAAAAACAATAAAGCAATGCAGGTGCGGTGCAATGCGTCTGCGAGCATACGCAGAGCATTTGAAAATAATAAAGCAATGCATATGCGGTGCGCCTGCGAGCATTTGCTGGGGATTTAAAAGTGATACTACAATGCATTCGAAAGCAATAGAAAATATTTGTGAGTCGATACATTTGAAAAATCATTTGCAAGACTCAAGCCTAATTTATTGCGACTGTCGAAAGTTATTGATATTTGAAAGGCATAATTATTATAAGAAAGCTCAAACCGTTCGACGTGCCATCCTTGCAAGGCTCTACATATTTTAGCTTCCGCAACTTGGAAACCTGATGTCTCTGTTGGCCATATACTCTTTCATGTTTCTCGATGTCGCTTGCGATGATGCCCATAAAAAATTGTCCCAGTTACTGGCATAGTAGGGTGTCGTTTTGCGATGATGCCCCTTAAAATTGTCCCAGTTTCTGGTATAGAAGGATATTGAGCTTTTGCGGTGATGCCCTTAAAATTTGTCCCAGTTTCTGGTATAGGAGGATGTTGAGCTTTTGCGAATGACGAGACCGAGCCTGACATAGGCTGCCTACGTATCCCACTAAGGGAATCAGGTCAAGCATAGTTCAAATTTAGAGGTGAAAAGAAGTCCCTTAATGTAGAAACATCGAGAGGACGGTGCTGAGCCCATGCAACACATTGAAGGCGATGCTCAACCTTATGCAGAACATCAAGAGGGCAGTGCTCAGCCCATGTAACAGATAGTAGGCGGTGCTCAGCCTTATGCAGAACATCAAGAGGGCGGTGCTCAACTCATGCAACATATAAAGGCGGTGCTCAGCCTTTTGCAGAAATTACAAAGGGGCGGTGCACAGCCCATGCAACATATAAAAGACGGTCAAGCCCAAAATGTCCTATTAAAGGAGGACTAGCCTAAAATGTTCAATTAAAGGCGAACGAGCCTAAAATGTCCAATTAAAGGCGGACGATCCTATAATGTCCTATTAAAGGCGGACGAGCCTAAAATGTCCTATTAAAGGCGGACGAGCCTAAAATGTCCTATTAAAGGCGGACGAGCCTAAATGCAGTGCTTGATTTATGTTTAATAAACTTAGTGCGGAGCGAAGAGCTTTTGCAATGCTTGATTCATATGCGGTGAGATGAGTTTGACGCAGTACGTAATTTGCAGCAGTAAATATTCATGATGCAGTGCCGAAGATTTGGGAACCTTCTACCCTACCAAAATTTGCATCTAAAAGTTCCTGCACTCAAAGAAATTTGTAAGTTTCAAATTTAATCAGTATTAAGTTGACTTTTCCCTTTGCTTTATCTGAATTTTGCAATTGCCGACTTGATATTGTGTGATATCCTTCAAGAATAGCTAAAATATGCCCCTGC
This sequence comes from Lycium barbarum, assembly GCF_019175385.1. Classification (NCBI taxonomy): domain Eukaryota; kingdom Viridiplantae; phylum Streptophyta; class Magnoliopsida; order Solanales; family Solanaceae; genus Lycium; species Lycium barbarum. Next base: position 108,746,595 of record NC_083347.1, on the reverse strand, counting down.
GTTACTCAAAGAAAAACTTGTTAGTGTAAAATAAAATGGTTGCCTTGCATTGAACACTAAAGCTTTGGCATTGAATCTGCATTTTTCGTGGTGATGGCATTGCAACAAATCTGGTGACGCTAATATATCGCTCGGGATTTCAATTCATGCTTTTGTCGAATAATGATAGGCCATTTGCAAAGTTGCCCCAGTGTTGCTTCGTGGGGAAAATTGAATTTTCACTATATTAAGACCGTGTCCAAGAATGGACTGCCTACTTATCCCGAAGGAATCAGGTCAAAAGTAGTTCATATTACAAGCATAAATAAAATTGAGGTTTTCTAATAATGTGACCGAGGCCTACGCGGGCCGCCTACGTATCCCACCATGGGAATCAGGTCAAGCGTAGTTCAAATTACAAGCAGATATCTGGAAATCCTGTCTTAAGAGACCCAACCCGATATAGGTTTGTTACGCATCCCGCCGAGGGAAAGTAGCTCCATTACATAGAAAAGTATTGCAGAATATTACATACAAAATAAAAGAAAGCTCCTAAATGTAATATCTCTTGACGGCATCTGCGTTGATAGCTTTCGACCAAATTTCGCCATCCATTTCTGCTAGAACTAACACTCCACCAGTCAATACTCGATGAACCATATAAGGTCCTTGCCAGTTAGGTGCAAATTTTCCTTTAGCTTCATCTTGGCATGGGAATATGCGCTTCAGTACCAATTGCTCCGGTTTGAATTGTCTCGGTCTTACCTTCTTGTTGAAAGCTTTGGCCATTCTGTTCTGATAAAGTTGTCCATGACAAACTGCATTCATTCTCTTTCCATCAATGAGCATCAATTGTTCGTATCGATTCTGTATCCATTTAGCATCGCTTAACTCAGCTTCTTGGATAATTCTCAACGATGGTATCGCTACCTCCGTAGGTAACACCGCCTCTGTCCCATAGACCAAAAGATAAGGCGTTGCCCCAGTTGAAGTCCTCACAGTAGTGCGATAACCGAGAAGAGCTAACGGCAGTTTTTCGTGCCAATGCCTGTAATTATCGATCATCTTCCTCAATATTCTCTTGATGTTTTTATTGGCTGCTTCAACTGCTCCATTCATCTGAGGTCGATAAGGAGTGGAATTGCGATGAGTAATCTTAAATGTTTTGCAAATCTCCCGCATCAAATCACTTTTAAGATTAGCTCTATTATCTGTTACAATCGACTCCGGGATCCCGAATCGACAAATAATGTTGTTTCGAACAAAATCTGCCACTACCTTCTTCGTTACTGAGTTGTACGAAGATGCTTCCACCCACTTTGTGAAGTAGTCAATGGCTACCAAAATGAACCTGTGCCCATTTGATGCAGCTGGCTCGATAGGACCAATGACATCCATGCCCCAGGCTGCGAAGGGCCACGGGGAACTCGTCACATTTAATTCACTTGGCGACACTCGAATCAAATCGCCATGAATCTGACATCGGTGACATTTTTGTACAAAGCGGATACAATCTGATTCCATAGTCATCCAGAAATAGGCTGCTCGAAGAATTTTCTTGGCCAGAGTAAAACCATTCATATGAGGCCCACATGTACCGCCATGCACTTCTTCAACCAACTGGGCCGCTTCTTTAGCGTCAACACACCTTAGTAGCCCTAAGTCTGGAGTCCTCCTGTACAGGATTTCCCCACTTAGGAAAAAATGGTTTGCTAATCTCCGAAGGGTTTTCTTCTGAACACTGGTTATGCCCTCTGGATAGTCTCCTGCCTTAAGATACTTCTTAATGTCGTAGTACCAAGGTTCTCCATCAGGCTCTTCGTCCACACAGAAACAATAAGCTTGTTGATCATGCACGTTCACCTTAACAGGATCTATGTAATTTTTGTCTGGATGCTGAATCATGGAAGACAAGGTTGCTAAAGCATCAGCAAGTTCATTCTGGCCCCTTGGAACATGTTTGAATTCTACTTTGACAAATCTCTTACATAGATCTTTCACGCAATGCAGGTACGGAAGTATCTTCACGTTCTTAGTGATCTATTCGCCTCGCACTTGATGAACCAATAAGTCTGAATCGCCTATAACCAGAAGTTCTTGTACATTCATATCAGCGGCCATTCTGAGGCCAATAATACAAGCTTCATACTCCGCCACATTATTGGTGCACGGAAACCTGAGCTTTGCTGAAATGGGATAATGCTGGCCTGACTCTGAAATCAATACCGCTCCAACGCCTACTCCCTTGGAGTTGGCCGCCCCATTAAAGAACATTCTCCACCCTGGGTATTCTTCGGCAATATCTTCCCTGACAAACAACACCTCTTCGTCTGGGAAATAAGTTTTGAGGGGCATATATTCTTCATCCACGGGGTTTTCAGCAAGATGATCTGCTATCGCCTGCCCCTTGACAGCCTTTTGAGTAACATATATAATATCGAACTCACTTAGCAAAATTTTCCATTTGGCTAGCTTCCCAGTAGGCATAGGCTTCTGGAAGATATACTTGAGTGGATCCATCCTTGAAATGAGATAAGTGGTGTATGCAGACAGATAATGTCTCAACTTCTGTGCTACCCAAGTCAAGGCACAACAAGTGCGTTCCAATAAAGTATATCTCGCCTCGTAAGGTGTGAACTTCTTTCTTAAATAATATATTGCTTGCTCTTTCTTCCCCGTCTCATCATGCTGTCCCAACACACATCTAAATGCATTCGCCGATATAGACAAATACAACAACAAAGGTCTTCCAACTTCTGGAGGTACCAAAACAGGTGGATTGGACAAATACTCCTTGATTCTGTCAAAAGCTTTTTGGCAATCTTCAGTCCATTTGGTAGCAGCATCCTTCCTCAACAACTTGATTATTGGCTCGCATATCACCGTCGATTGTGCTATGAATCGACTAATATAATTGAGTCGACCGAGGAAACTCGTCACATCTTTTCGACTCTTTGGGGCAGGCAATTCTTTAATAGCCTTTATCTTCGAGGGGTCCAACTCTATACCTCTCCTGCTCACGATAAAACCCAACAGCTTCCCTGCAGGAACACCAAATGCACATTTTGCGGGGTTTAACTTCAGATTGTATCGTCTCAACCTGTCGAAGAACTTTCTCAAATCCGCCAGATGATCTGAGCTCTTTCGTGACTTGATGATGATATCATCCACATAGACTTCAATCTCTTTATGGATCATATCATGGAAAATAGTGGTCATGGCTCTCATATAGGTAGCCCCTGCGTTCTTGAGCCCAAAAGGCATCACCCGATAACAGTACACTCCCCAAGGTGTGATGAATGCTGTTTTCTCAGCATCTTCCTCGTCCATTAGGATTTGGTGATATCCCGCGTAGCAATCCACGAAAGACTGCAACTCATGCTTCGCACAATTATCAATGAGCATGTGGATATTCGGGAGGGGAAAGTCATCTTTCGGACTAGCCTTGTTGAGATCCCGATAATCTACGCATACTCTAACTTTGCCATCCTTCTTTGGTACGGGCACGACATTGGCTAGCCAAGTGGGGTACATCGTAGTGCGAATAACCTTCGCATCAAATTGTTTGGAGATCTCTTCTTTGATTTTTAAACTCAAATGTGATTTAATATTTCTCTTCTTTTGTTTCACCGGAGGACAGGATGGATCGAGAGGCAACTTATGCGAAACAATGTCGGTGCTTAAACCTGGCATATCATCGTAAGACCAAGCGAACACATCTATATATTCTCTCAAAAGGTTGATCAATTTTTCCCTCTGCGACGGGGTCAAGTGGACACTGATTCTCACTTCCATCATGATTTTTGAATTACTCAAATTTATAATTTCCGTTTCATCCAAATTTGTCTTTAGCTTGTTTTCAAAATATTCAAAATCCTTAGTTAATCCTTCCGGTTGCATATCCTCTTCATACTCTTCAGAGTCTTGCTCGGCATTTACTACGGGCTCGCTTGTTTCATTATGTGTCACATTCACAGTATCGGCAGATTTATTAATTTGATTGCTGAAAAATAAGAGAAAAATTAATTAAACAAAGACGGAAAATATAAGTAAAAGCAGGGCTTGAAATTCGCATTTGAGCTTTCAAAAGTTTTGGAGGCAAAATAACAAAAGCATTGGCACGATTCAGGCCTCAATTTCGAATCGTGTTTGTTTCATTAAATACTAAATACAATTTGTCTACCAAGACTCCCGAAGAAACGGGGGCGGGGTACAAGTCCAATTGTTCAAACGGCATCCAGGTTCTGCATCCCAGATAGTCGGGTCTTCAGAGCACCCATTCGAAATCATGTTGCATTCAGCTCCCTCCTCGGCAATGAATAGACCCTTAAAACGTTCCAGGAGGCTGTCTTCAAGTTTTCCCTCTGATGGTTGGGCAACGGATGCTTTGAGAAATGACTGATTCAGGAGAGGAACAGGCTTTGGCAAAGGAACGTCACTTCTTCTTTTGAGACTAGCCAGTGCAATCTCTTCGGGAGTGGGCTCATATCCGAGACCGAACGTATATTTCTGCCCAGGCAGCTGAATTGGTTCCACAATTCTATTCAAGTTCAAACCGAGGCCTCGACCGGGTCGGAAGCCATTCTTCAGCATCTCCCATGCCACCATCATAAGCACCTGTGGCAGTTTCACCTTTTTTGCTTGAGCAACGCACGTATTTTCCTTGATATGGAAAACAGATCCGTCTAGCCTTTCTACACTTTCAATAAGAGGAACTGAGCTTTATGGGTAGAGGGAATTGCTGCCTTCTCCATGGATCACCACTTCTTGATGATTCCAAACAAACTTCAGACTCTGATGCAAGGTGGAGGGAACCGCGCCAGCCATGTGGATCCATGGCCTTCCTATCAGCAGGTTGTAACTAGTAGATATGTCCATTACTTGGAACTCCACCATGAACTCCACAGGCCCAATCTCCAGAGCCAAGTCGATCTCTCCAACAACGTCTCTTTGGGCTCCATCAAAACCTTTGACTCTGACCTGACTGTCGCGGAGTTTCCCGACATCAATCCCTAAGGCTCGTAGAGTAGTAACAGGACATATATTCACAGCTGAACCTCCGTCAATCAACACCTTGGAGATGAACTTATCCCTGCATCTGATGGTGATGTTCAATGCTTTGTTATGCCCCAAACCTTCGGGTGGCAACTCGTCATTATGAAAAGAAACCCGGTGGGCTTCAAGGATTTCCCCTACTATAGCTGTCAGTTTCTCGCTGGAAGTCTCGGGCGAAACATAGGCTTCATTCAGTACTTTCGCTAGAGCACTCCTATGAGCTTCAGAATTCATCAACAATGCCAATAAGGAAATCTGGGCTGGCGTTTTCTTCAATTGTTCCACAACAGAGTATTCTTTGGTTGGCATTTTCCTCCAGAATTCTTCGACTTCGGCCTCGGTAACAGTCTTCTTCAGGCCATTTTCCTTGCTTGGCACCCCTCGTGCTACCTCTTCGGGAGCATAGCACCGTCCAGACCTAGTCATTCCGGCCGCAACGGTTTCCACCACCAATCTTCCTTTCGCTTTGTCCATTTCATCGGGCTGATAAACCCAAGTGACCGCTTTGGTGTTGCGAGAAGGTGCTGGAGCAACTAAGGTCGTGATCCTAGGCCTTGGAGTGAGCACTTCAAATGGGGCACTCGTTTGAACTGTGATTACTGGAGCTACACAAGCCGACGATTCAACCTTCTCCTTTCCTTTAACCGACACGATAGTCCCCTCCAAATTGCAATCTTCGTCAATGGCAATCATGTGCACATCTGCATTGCCATGATGGGGCAGCGGATTGTCGTTTATATTTGGGGGAGCTTCCTTAAGCTGTATGACCCCTTCCTTGATCAATGCTTCAACTTTGTCCTTGAGAGCAAGGCAATTTCCGGTATCATGCCCAGTAACTCCTGAGTGATACGCACAATGTTTGATCCCGTCGTACCACCCAGGAAGGGGATTAGGAATTCTTCCCTGGATCGGCTGGAGTATACCTGCAATTCTCAACCTTTCGTACAGTTGGGCTAAGGGTTCGGCTAATGGTGTGTAAGTCTTGGTTGGTTTTCTTTCGACGTTTGGGCGCGGTCTGGGTGCGTTTTGTGGGCGATTTGGTGATTGGTATTGGGGTTGTGGTGAGTAGGTTGGCCGGTATTGTGATGGGCTTTGATAGGAAGGGGCTCGAGGTGAGTAGTATGCAGGTTGAGTATGGTAAACAGGAAGGGGAGTAGGTGGAGGTTGGTAGTAAGGCTGAGGTGTTTGGGTGTATTGGCTGTAGTACGATGGCTGGGGTGAAGGGTATTGGTGAGTTAATTTTTGGTTTGGTCTTCGATCCTGGATGGCCATGACCGGGGACACTCCGTCCCTCTTCTTCTTAGAAGGATCTGCCTGAATAGCCTTACTCGTAGCCTGCAAGGCCGCAAGATTCGTAACTCTTCCCGTTTTAATCCCTTCTTCAATGAAATCCCCCATCCTGATGACTTTCGAAAATTTCTGTCCGATGACGCTTAACATTCTCTCATAGTATGTGGGATCTTTTAGAGATTGTACAAAAAGCATTGTCATCTCACTCTCTGCCATTGGGGGCTGGACTTTTGCGGCTTCTGCTCTCCAGCGCATAGCGTATTCTCGGAAGGTTTCTGTTGATTTTCTCTCTAGCTTCATCAAATAAAATCGGTCTGGGACAGTCTCGGTGTTGAACCGGAACCTGTCCATGAATTCCTGGGCCATCTCTCCCCAACTGTGCCATCTCTGCGGGTCTTGGTATGTGTACCAATCCAGTGCTTCTCCCGTTAAACTTCTTATAAACAGTTTCATTCTGATAGCTTGATCTTTACCCACTCCGACAAGCTTATCGCAATATGATCTCAAATTAGCCCGAGGGTTTCCCTTCCCATCAAACATGTCAAACTTCGGTACTTTATATCCAGCAGGTAACTCGATGTCAGGATGAATGTACAGATCTTCATACTCAAGTCCTTCACATAGTCTGTTGGTTTGGATTTTTCTAACTGCTTCCCTCAGACTGCGAAGCTCTTTTGCCACATCCTCGTCCGCTCTTGCCCTGGCTTCCCTTTCCAACTCTTCATAAGGGTCAACCTCTGGATGCTGCAAGGCCTGTACCTGGGTAGTGAAAGGCTGAGCTTCTGGCACATATTGCGTGTTATGGCTAGCAATGTGTGCTAGTGGTGTGTGTTTAGCTGCTTGGTAGTTTTGAGTATATGGGTTAGTTTGGGTAACTGCAGGTTGAGGAATGTAGGGAGTAGTGAAAGGTTGCGAATTGGTTTGTTGAAAGTTAGTTTGCTGGAGATTGGCTTGTTGCAGGTCGTTTGGCTGTGAGGTAGTTTGTTGTATGTTGGTTTGCTGCGGGGTGGTTTGCTGCTGGATTGATTGTTGTGGGATGGTTGGTTGCGAGTGGATCTGGGGTGGAATGGCTTATTGTGGGTTCGATTGTTGCGAGGTGGATTGTTGCTGGTTAGTTGGTTGGGGGTTGGTAGTATTTGGATGGACTGTGTAAAGTGGAGGGTTTGAGGGAGAGGGCTGAGGAGCGGGTGAATCGACGGGGGAAAAGGACGGTGGAATTGTTGTGTTTGTTCTGTGTTCCGGGTGAGGAGCGTTCAGGGTGATGGACAGGTTGGTGAGATTTCGCAGTCGCTCAATTTCGGTTTGCATATTGGCCATTTGCTGCAACAATTGGGCAATGAGTTCATCATTTCCCCCTCATGAAGCCTCAGGTTCGTCTCTTGGAAGGGTGACGAGTCCTAAGCCAGTTTGTTCGGATGCCCCTGAATCGTTCATATCGCCGGATGCTCATGCTTTTGATCTCGTGAAGTATGGGCGGTCTGCCAGTTCGCAGTCAACACGAATCAACCTTGGGGGAATAATAAAAGTAAAATAAAACCTTCTTCGAATGAAAAAAAAACTGTGTTAGTATGGTGCGAATGATTGCTGCTTAAAATAATGTGAACATTTAGCAAATAACGTTGAAAGAAGCACATATTGCATAGCAAACAAAACACATACTGCATAGCAAACAAATCACATAATAAAAGAAGATACAGGGCGACCTATTATGCAAATGACCTCTTTTGTGCCAGAGGTGGGCCTAACGCGGATTTGAAGGATAAAATATGCAATTATATGTCATCCCAATGTGCTATTAATTGAAGGCCCCAAAACATACAGTGTTTAGAATTTGAAATCTCAATGTAAAGAAATTATTACAATTACTACTTGACTTTCATAAGCTAATTAAAATGAGGAAGGCCCTTCGTTGCTCTTGAGCCACTCCAGATAGTTATCTTCGCATCCAGCTTGGTATCTATTTGGCTCGATTGAATCTACTTTCATAGTTGCCCTTGATTTCCACATGCTGATAACCTCTTTTGCAAAAGGAATTTTTCCTTCCTTGTAGTCGGCTCGATAATGATCCATGTCTGCCACTAAAGGTATGTTTTGCTTTCTTCCAGATTGCCTTAAAATTCTCAGTGGGGTGTATGGTTGCAATCCCCGAAGTCCTATCAAAACTAAAAATGGCATGATCTTCACACGAAATACCAAACCCTCAGATGGAAACCAACTGAACATCCATTGAATTGAATCATCGTTCAAATGGCTGAGAAATCTTACCCACCCTTCTACACAATTTGTCTTTTCGAATGTTCTATTAGTCACAATTGCGCCTGGAACATGTCCCAGAATGTGATTTTCACCTGTCGGCTTTCGAAGTGCTAGACTTCTGTCAACCTTTTGAAGATGTTCCATCAACCAAATCTGTAAAAGCAAGTTGCATCCCTCAAAATGCTTGTAGCCGTGCTTGCAATGTCCTAATACTCAGTAGATATCTGCCACGACCATGGGGACCACTGTGTAGTACTTCCCTTCAATGCCACTAAATAGAGCTTCAGTTACGGTAATGAGTCGGGTGTGAATATCTCTTGTTGTCCCTTTAGGGAATACCATAGTGCCCAAAAAACATACTGCGAAGGCAAATCATCGTTTTTGTTCCCAAGAGTCATGCGAGAAGAATTCATCTTGATGATGGGTGAAACTCCGTTGATGGCCAAATCTATGATACAAGTTATAAAAGGGTATTGCAGACCCTTGTAAGCATTCTATGCCTTTACCTTTCCTAAATCCGAAACTGTCAACCAATTCTTTTGGTGAAGGCTCTTTTGGAATAATCATGCCACAATTTTGCCATTTTTTCTTCTTACGTAACAAAGCAGCATTTTCTACATAGCCCCCTATTTCTTCTAACAATGGAGCCATTTCATTATTGCCAAACCTAAACACGACCCTTTTCTCGTCCCAAAACACAGTTGCTGCCTCGATGATGTCTCTACACGGTGGGATATCCATCAAAGACGGTAAATGCCCCAACGCTAAACGTACTACCCGCTGTCCGTAGTCACCCAATTCGATCCACCATGCTTTTAGTTGAGGAGGAACGCTCAAAACCATGCTAAACCTCGGGTAAATATTGTGTTGACTCATGGCAACCTGCGTTCACAAATGGTTAGTTCTACCTAAATAGCACACGGTCCATATAACACACATGTTTATCCTTCAAATCAATACACATAACATGATGACCGTCGCTTGGGGTCATAGACCCACTCGGACATTTGGACAAGGCTGACTAATGGACTTAATACACCTTGGGTATTAAGCCTCCTAGGCTCGTGCATGTCCTTAAAAGGGTTTTGGTTTAGCTCTATCTTAGGCTGACTAGGAGTTGGCTTCCTATGATGCAAGGTTCCACCCAAGCGGACAACTTGGGGGTGGAAAGTCCGTGGCCGTCGACTGCACTGCCGATCAACTAAATACACAAGATCGATCCAACTAAAGGGTAATTTAGTAGTGCACGGCCGCGAACCGCGAAACCGCTTTAAGTGTGTGAATTTGTGTGAATTTTCCAGGAATGGAGGAAATATGAACGAAATGCCAGTTTAAGAAAGCAGTAACATATTATTACATAGAAAATTTCACATAATAAAATAATCACTTAAAAGAATATAAGAGAAACAAATAAAGCAACAATGAAGGCAAAAATAACAAAAAACAACCAAACATCCAACAAATTAATTATTAACCTAAGTTTGTTATGGTTAGAACCTATAATCCCCAGCAGAGTCGCCAAGCAGTTATACCCCTTTTTAACCGGGTTGAAGCGGAGTACAACATATTGGTGATTCCTATTTTTTTGCTTGTTTTAAAGAGTCGCCACCTAATTGATTTTAAGGTGAATTAGGGCACCTAATTATTAACTAAGGTAGAACTAACTAAACCTCCGTTAATAGTCTGCTTAATCAGTGTGATTCTAGGTAAGGGTTCTATATTATCCTAAAGGGAAGGGGTTAGGCATCCTCTAGGATCCGTTAACTACGGTTGTCCGGCCAAACTTAAGTTAATTAATTGAGGTTCAAAATTTAAGAAAATAGCTTTTGAGAAAAAAAATAACTTATAACTAACAAAGCTTAAAATATTATTATATGAATGATGCACTCTATATGGTGAAAATAAGTACTTGATGTTCAGAGCGGTAATCCTAAATGATAGAATCTACCCCTTTCTAATCCTACATGAATCATAGGTTCTCCACCAAATTTAAACCACACACAATCCAAACGCAGACAAATTAGCAATCATAAAAAATGGATGAAAGAAAATGAATGATAAGAAAAAAAAGAACAAATGTTACAGGCAGACTCTAACGAGCTTCGCCTGCCCGATGTGATTTAAGAACTGCGGAACGAGATGACTCTATGGATGGGTGTGCCGAGTCTCATCTTGAGACTTTATTTTGATAAAGTCTCGAATTAAGACTCCGTTTGCTCCGATGTGTACATGTAAAAGAAAGGGGAAAAGAGATAAAGATTAGCATCTGATTATGACAAAAGCTATTATTGTTCTAAGAAAAGTAACAGATTAATTAGGTACAAATGAACAGACTCTTTGGTGCACAATATACCATCAGCTCCTATCTAAGGGAAATAACAATCAACACAGCAACTATGACATAATCAACTTTAAGAAGCCAGGGTATTATGCCAGACATCCTGAACATTTAATACAACATATTGAAATCCTTACTAGCTCGCTTGATTAAACAACATCTAAATCTGCCTACTTAATCAATTCTAACAAAACAACCTGTAAATCATGATTAACTAGAACACGACCAATATATAGTGCACACTTAGCATAAACATCCTAGACCAAATGACTTCTAAAGCATGTTTATATGAGCAGACTAAACATAGTATACTGTCCAATGAATGCAACAACAAACTAATCACCACTATTAAATTAGTTCACATAATCACTAATTAAGTTACTAGTTAAATTGATTCATATAATATTTATTCCTTTTCAATCTAAATCAAGATTGAACACGAATATGATTCAACACGGACCAATTACTCTAACACATATACATATGTTTAGACTACGTACACAAATCACGCAGAAACAGTAAAAACGAACTAACACCGAAAAAAAACATTATTTAACTAATTAACTCATCACATGAACAATCTTAATAAAAAAATGGCAAATTTAAGCTAACACATAGAAACTAAAGAAACGAGAAAAATGCAAAAATAAATGAAAAGGGGAATTACATGCTTCGGGTGCAGCAAAGTGGGTACGGGTCTTCGATTTACGCTTGAACACTATCAAATCCGAGATTGCAATGCTCGAATTCAAAGCAGTACCGAAGCAAACGAAAAACAAAAATTGATTTGGGTATTCTTGACCCGATATGCAGAAGTAACTAATATTGCTTAAGAGGGATTTTGGCCACTGGAAACCATCCTTCTTGGGGAATTTAAGCTGTTGAAGAAACTTAATATCTATTTTTTTAGAAAAATGGCGACTGCAAACTCGTTTTTTAGAGGATTTTTTCGATTAAAAAAAAAAACCCTTTCTGATTCAAAACGCCACCCTCCTTTCTTTTTTTGCTTTGGATTGTGTTGAATAAAAAGGGGATACGTGCGGGGAACTGGGGGAATGGGGATGGCAGTGAGCGTGGGGGGACAAAGGCGAGTGGGTGAGCAGAGGCGTGAGGGGGAACAAAAGCGTGGGGGGGGGGGGGGAGGGGGGGACAAGGCGGAGTGGGGTGAGACGAGGGAGAGAGAAAGAGGAGAGAAGGGAACGGGAAAACAGAAGAGAGAGAAAGGGAGCGGGGGAAGGGAACGGCGGAAAAGAAAATGAAAGCCTAAGGGGTTTCATTTTTTGTTAAATGGGCATTGAGCTATCCGAGTCGGGTAAAAATGATTAATGGACTGGGTCGGACTCAAAGGGGTAATGGACCGGGTTAGCTGAAAATATGGGCTGGTCCAAAAAATATTCATGAATTGATTGGGCTTTGATTTGGGTCAGATAAATCAAAATACGGACTGAGTGCAAAAAATAGTTTGGCTTTTAAATTTGAATAAAAGAACTATTTTAATTAACCATATACTGAGTGTGACAAAATATTACCAAATACAAAATATGTAATTATTAGGACTCAGGCAATAAAATTATATGATGTTGTAATAGCCGTGCAATAATATTTAACAATAAATAAACGCTATCATTTAAATGTGCGAAATAAATGCGATGCGTATGCAGAAGTTGGTAAAAATGCTGAAACACAAATACTGGTAATAATAATAACATAAAATAATAATAATGATAATAGTAATAATAATAATAATGGTAGTAGTGACGGTAGTAAAGATAATGACAGGATAATGAAATGCCGGTATTAATGAAAGCTAATAATTATAGTAAACAATGCAAATAATTATTTTTTGAAGTCGTCAAAATATTGGAAGCGAAAAATAGGTATTTCAAGGGGAAAGGCGGGACAAAATTGGGTGTCAACAACTTGTCCCTCTTTGCCCGGTAATGATGAAAGATTTTTTGGGCAAAGACGTTGACTTAGTAGCCTATTTTATCCCGGCTAAAGGATTTTGGAGGACTAAGGGTAAAGAAAAATTTGAAGGGATTACGGCCAAACTCCGGTCTCCGAGCTGCCTACATAGCTTGGGCTGCATGAGAATCCGACCGTGAGTAGTTCTGGAAAAGCTACGACTCCTACGAATGGCGAATGCCGATTGCCGCGAACTTTTCGCAAAATGTTGTCCCAGTGTCGACTTATGATGACACAGGGCATTATGATGGAACTTGAGAGTTCTGAAAATTGAGTGTGCGGGAATGCAAGCAGAATACTTGGGGTTGGAGTCGAGTGTTCGAGGTAGATCTTTGACCCTTTGTCGGGAAGTCTGCTTTCCTTCCCGACGCATTGCCCCAGTTCGCTGCCGAAGAAATAGATCCACGTTGCGCTAAAGCTCCTACGAAACTTTCAACTAGATAAGAATAGTCAGAAAAAATAAATATCGAAATACAGCGATGTAAGTGCGATGCAATGCGGCTGCGAGCATACGCAGGTACATTCGAAAATAATAAAGCAATGCAAGTGCGATGCAATGCATCTGCGAGCATACGCAGAGCATTTGAAAATAATAAAGCGATGTGGGTGCGGTGCAATGCATCTGCGAGCGTACGCAGAGCATTTGAAAAATAATAAAGCAATGCGGGTGCAGTGCAATGCATCTGCGAGCATACGCAGAGCATAATAAAGCAATGCAGGTGCAGTGCAATGCGGCTGCGAGCATACGCAGGGGCATTTGAAAATAATAAAACGATGCGGGTGCGGTGCAATGCATCTGCGAGCATACGCAGAGCATTTGAAAAATAATAAAGCAATGCGGGTGCGGTGCGAGCATACGCAGGGGCATTAGAAAATAATAAAGCAATGCGGGTGCGGTGCAATGCATCTGCGAGCATACGTAGAGCATTTGAAAATAATAAAGCAATGCAGGTGCGGTGCAATGCGGCTGCGAGCATACGCAGGGGCCTTAGAAAATAATAAAGCAATACAAGTGCGGTGCAATGCGGCTGCGAGCATACGCAGGTACATTTGAAAATAATAAAGCAATGCAAGTGCGATGCAATGCATCTGCGAGCATATGCAGAGCAGTTGAAAATAATAAAGCGATGCGGGTGCGGTGCAATGCATTTGCGAGCGTACGCAGAGCATTTGAAAAATAATAAAGCAATGCGGGTGCGGTGCAATGCATCTGCGAGCATACGCAGATCATAATAAAGCAATGCAGGTGCAGTGCAATGCGGCTGCGAGCATACGCAGGGGCATTTGAAAATAATAAAGCGATGCGGGTGCGGTGCAATGCATCTGCGAGCATACGCAGAGCATTTGAAAAATAATAAAGCAATGCGGGTGCGATGCAATGCGTCTGCGAGCATACACAGGGCATTTGAAAACAATAAAGCGATGCAGGTGCGATGCAATGCGTCTGCGAGCATACGCAGGGCATTTGGAAATAATAAAGCGATGCATGTGCGGTGCAATGCGTCTGCGAGCATACGCGGAGCATTTGAAAATAATAAAGTGATGCATGTGCGGTGAAATGCGTCTGCGAGCATACGCAGGGCATTTGAAAATAATAAAGCAATGCAGGTGCGGTGCAATGCGTCTGCGAGCATACGCAGGACATTTGAAAATAATAAAGCAATGCGGGTGCGGTGCAATGCGTCTGCGAGCATACGCAGAGCATTTGAAAATAATAAAGCAATGCAGGTGCGGTGCAATGCGTCTGCGAGCATACGCAGGGCATTTGAAAATAATAAAGCAATGCATGTGCGGTGCAATGCGTCTGCGAGCATACGCAAAGCATTTGAAAATAATAAAGCAATGCAGGTGCGGTGCAATGCGGCTGCGAGCATACGCAGGGGCATTTGAAAAACAATAAAGCAATGCAGGTGCGGTGCAATGCGTCTGCGAGCATACGCAGAGCATTTGAAAATAATAAAGCAATGCAGGGGCAGTGCAATGCGGCTGCGAGCATACGCAGGGGCATTTTAAAAACAATAAAGCAATGCAGGTGCGGTGCAATGCGTCTGCGAGCATACGCAGAGCATTTGAAAATAATAAAGCAATGCATATGCGGTGCGCCTGCGAGCATTTGCTGGGGATTTAAAAGTGATACTACAATGCATTCGAAAGCAATAGAAAATATTTGTGAGTCGATACATTTGAAAAATCATTTGCAAGACTCAAGCCTAATTTATTGCGACTGTCGAAAGTTATTGATATTTGAAAGGCATAATTATTATAAGAAAGCTCAAACCGTTCGACGTGCCATCCTTGCAAGGCTCTACATATTTTAGCTTCCGCAACTTGGAAACCTGATGTCTCTGTTGGCCATATACTCTTTCATGTTTCTCGATGTCGCTTGCGATGATGCCCATAAAAAATTGTCCCAGTTACTGGCATAGTAGGGTGTCGTTTTGCGATGATGCCCCTTAAAATTGTCCCAGTTTCTGGTATAGAAGGATATTGAGCTTTTGCGGTGATGCCCTTAAAATTTGTCCCAGTTTCTGGTATAGGAGGATGTTGAGCTTTTGCGAATGACGAGACCGAGCCTGACATAGGCTGCCTACGTATCCCACTAAGGGAATCAGGTCAAGCATAGTTCAAATTTAGAGGTGAAAAGAAGTCCCTTAATGTAGAAACATCGAGAGGACGGTGCTGAGCCCATGCAACACATTGAAGGCGATGCTCAACCTTATGCAGAACATCAAGAGGGCAGTGCTCAGCCCATGTAACAGATAGTAGGCGGTGCTCAGCCTTATGCAGAACATCAAGAGGGCGGTGCTCAGCTCATGCAACATATAAAGGCGGTGCTCAGCCTTTTGCAGAAATTACAAAGGGGCGGTGCACAGCCCATGCAACATATAAAAGACGGTCAAGCCCAAAATGTCCTATTAAAGGCGGACTAGCCTAAAATGTTCAATTAAAGGCGAACGAGCCTAAAATGTCCAATTAAAGGCGGACGATCCTATAATGTCCTATTAAAGGCGGACGAGCCTAAAATGTCCTATTAAAGGCGGACGAGCCTAAAATGTCCTATTAAAGGCGGACGAGCCTAAATGCAGTGCTTGATTTATGTTTAATAAACTTAGTGCGGAGCGAAGAGCTTTTGCAATGCTTGATTCATATGCGGTGAGATGAGTTTGACGCAGTACGTAATTTGCAGCAGTAAATATTCATGATGCAATGCCGAAGATTTGGGGACCTTCTACCCTACCAAAATTTGCATCTAAAAGTTCCTGCACTCAAAGAAATTTGTAAGTTTCAAATTTAATCAGTATTAAGTTGACTTTTCCCTTTGCTTTATCTGAATTTTGCAATTGCCGACTTGATATTGTGTGATATCCTTCAAGAATAGCTAAAATATGCCCCTGCGTTACTCAAAGAAAAACTTGTTAGTGTAAAATAAAATGGTTGCCTTGCATTGAACACTAAAGCTTTGGCATTGAATCTGCATTTTTCGTGGTGATGGCATTGCAACAAATCTGGTGACGCTAATATATCGCTCGGGATTTCAATTCATGCTTTTGTCGAATAATGATAGGCCATTTGCAAAGTTGCCCCAGTGTTGCTTCGTGGGGAAAATTGAATTTTCACTATATTAAGACCGTGTCCAAGAATGGACTGCCTACTTATCCCGAAGGAATCAGGTCAAAAGTAGTTCATATTACAAGCATAAATAAAATTGAGGTTTTCTAATAATGTGACCGAGGCCTACGCGGGCCGCCTACGTATCCCACCATGGGAATCAGGTCAAGCGTAGTTCAAATTACAAGCAGATATCTGGAAATCCTGTCTTAAGAGACCCAACCCGATATAGGTTTGTTACGCATCCCGCCGAGGGAAAGTAGCTCCATTACATAGAAAAGTATTGCAGAATATTACATACAAAATAAAAGAAAGCTCCTAAATGTAATATCTCTTGACGGCATCTGTGTTGATAGCTTTCGACCAAATTTCGCCATCCATTTCTGCTAGAACTAACACTCCACCAGTCAATACTCGATGAACCATATAAGGTCCTTGCCAGTTAGGTGCAAATTTTCCTTTAGCTTCATCTTGGCATGGGAATATGCGCTTCAGTACCAATTGCCCCGGTTTGAATTGTCTCGGTCTTACCTTCTTGTTGAAAGCTTTGGCCATTCTGTTCTGATAAAGTTGTCCATGACAAACTGCATTCATTCTCTTTCCATCAATGAGCATCAATTGTTCGTATCGATTCTGTATCCATTTAGCATCGCTTAACTCAGCTTCTTGGATAATTCTCAACGATGGTATCGCTACCTCCGTAGGTAACACCGCCTCTGTCCCATAGACCAAAAGATAAGGCGTTGCCCCAGTTGAAGTCCTCACAGTAGTGCGATAACCGAGAAGAGCTAACGGCAGTTTTTCGTGCCAATGCCTGTAATTATCGATCATCTTCCTCAATATTCTCTTGATGTTTTTATTGGCTGCTTCAACTGCTCCATTCATCTGAGGTCGATAAGGAGTGGAATTGCGATGAGTAATCTTAAATGTTTTGCAAATCTCCCGCATCAAATCACTTTTAAGATTAGCTCCATTATCTGTTACAATCGACTCCGGGATCCCGAATCGACAAATAATGTTGTTTCGAACAAAATCTGCCACTACCTTCTTCGTTACTGAGTTGTACGAAGATGCTTCCACCCACTTTGTGAAGTAGTCAATGGCTACCAAAATGAACCTGTGCCCATTTGATGCGGCTGGCTCGATAGGACCAATGACATCCATGCCCCAGGCTGCGAAGGACCACTTGGCAACTTTCAATTATTTTAAAATTTAAATTCAAAACACTGACTAAATTAACTAATTAATAACTAATCTAACTACTCTTTGTCCTAAAACTATCCTGTTTTTAATAATATATAGATAACTCCTTTACAAGCCAACAACCAAACAACCCTTACCCTCTGTTTGGATGGTTGTTTCTCGTGGTTCATTAATGTACAGTATGGTATGGTACAGTATGGTGTTGTATTATATTGTACTGTATAAATTAACACAATGTTTGGGTAGACTGTATCGTTTGTTGTGGTTTAATAAAATATGTGTTGCTTGGTTTGATCGAGCAAACTAGCATCAAGCTAGAGATGTAGTCTGGATGAAATCTCTGGAACACAATCTGCACTCAAAAAGGGTGCATCAAGGTAGTATCAGTACAAATACTATGTACTGGTAACCATCACAGGCTGACTAAGATTAGTTCACGCATATAAGTATAAAATCAACAAGATAGACAGATAGACACTTAATACTCAAATTCAAGTCACAAAATATTCCATAATAGAGTCACAACCTAAGATGAAGCTTCTAACCCACAAGTCTGTCAAGTTTCAATAATCTCACCTGATAATCACAAGCCCAAGTTTCTTCCCTAGGTAGGGTTACTGATCCACAATTTTACTCAGTCGATGGTCATCATTATATTACAGTAGGCATTTAACATCCATACCCAAAATCAGAAAAAAATGAGCATATAATAATGCAGAATAAAAGGTGATGATATGCAATGCAAAATATGATGATGCGCAATGCAATGCACTGGCCAAATACACATTGTACACACATGCTAGTGATCATAGCTCAGTAGTCATGACCTGCAGAGGACCCATGGTGTCCATGTACCACTCGTTCCGGACTCACTCCTCGGACTCGAGCATAAACCTCCTCTCCGGAACGAACCTCGGACGTGGGCCATATCAATGTAACTCTCGTTTCCGAAACAAACCTCGGACCATAAGCTCACAACTAGGCCACATCTTCACCCCCGATCAAATGTGCCTTTTCATAGGTATAGTAACACTGTCACATCACTCTCAATGATCAATTCATCAAGTACAATGTATCAAATAGTATCATAAATTCAACAAGAAGATTATATTAACTTCTTCACTAATTTCACATCACAATGTATGTCTCAACGTATTCCAGTCCATTCGTATGTATGGACTATGAACAATTAGCAATATTAATGTCAAACACAAGGCATCATGCCACAAGTCTTTCATGAATCATTTCCGAGCCATTTCCATCATGTATGAGTCTATGAATGCATAAATGGGTGAAAACATGGTAAATCAATGCAACCCAATAAAGCAACAGTGAAGGTACAAGTCACAAAGCCACAAGTCATATCAAGACTTGGATCAACTCAACCCTGAAATGAATCATACAAACCGTCTCAATCAACATAAGAGTCTAGGCCCCTCTTTACTTCCTCATATAGCAAGTACGTGATGAGTCGTGAAATTACGCGATATTCGATGCTAATTCCTTAAGTTTTTGTGACTCTTTAAGCACTTTTGTTGTTACTTTTTGTGTTTTTATGTTGTTTTGTAGGAAAAGATGCCCGGAGAGCCAAACGGACCAAAATAGAGCAAAAATAGAACAAATCAACGTTTCTGGCACCACATGGTAATAGCATGTGGTGCAGCATCTGCTGTCAGTGAAAATGGCACCATATGCGAGTAGCATATGGTGCAGCATGTGCAACATGGGAGCAGCATGTGGTGACAGAGAAATTGTCACCACATGCTACGGTTTTGGCACAACATGCGATTAGCATGTTGAACATGCGAATAGCATGTTGTGAAAGAGGGTAGTTTGGTCCAGATTTTGTTCCCGTTTTTTGGAATGATATAAATACTCTTTTAGGGTTTGTAATATTTATCTTTGGCAGTTTTCATCAAGTTTGGAGACTAGTTTTTACACCACACTTTGGGGTTAAAGATTTGAATATTTGGTTGAGTATTTCTTAAACCTTTAATTCATTTCTTTAATTCCTTGCTTTGTATTGATTATCTAAGTGTGTAGCTTTTTATTCCATAACTTGAATCTCGTTTATGAAAGTATTCGTGATTAAAGTTTGGTTTGAAACTCTTGTTATGCTTTTGTATTGAATGATTCTTATTGCTATTGAAGTGGGTCTTTGTTGATTTAATTAATCTCGTTCTTGAATGTTTCCAAAGGGATTAGCTAACCCTAGGACTCACCCATTTACTTAGATTGAGCTCGGAAGAGGAAATCTAGGTTGAGAAAGATTAATTAACAAGAATTTTGGTCATTAAACTCATCTAATAACTTGAGCTCGGAAGAGGATAGTTACTTGAGGTTAAATTGATTGTGCCTAATATCATACTCTAAGGCTTGGAAAAGCTTAGAGTGAAATTCATTGATTTGGTTGGAAGACTTTCAATGAGATTTTAGATATCATTATCTATCAACACAAACCCACTCTTAGTTGTAAAATCGTAAAATACGTTGGATCGTTACTTGAGTGTAATATCCTATTATCCATGCTTGTGGCCATTGATCATTTTACTCGCTTTTGTAGGTTAGTTTACATTTCCGCATTAGTTATAATTCTCTCAAAACCCCAAAATATTATCCATCATTTGGCTTTAGCGTAGTTGGTGAAAGTTCCTTACTTTCTTAATCGCCTAGCTTATTGTTCCCTGTGGGATCGACCCCGACTCATAGTTGGGTAAATATATTTCATACGACCGTGTACACTTTCTCTTTGAGGAGTGTATTTGGACGTTATCAAAAATGGCGCCATTGCCGGGGATCAATTTGGCGTATTTGAGTTAGTTTGGGATTTAAGCTAACTTGCTTTGGTTCAAACTTTCATTGCTTTATTTTATCTAAAAAAAAAAAAAAAACATGGCATCTTGGAATGAAAATGGGTTTGATGGTTGCAATCCATATTTTAATGACCCATGTCCATATTGTGAAGGACCCCACTTTTGGCAAGATTGTGAATATGCTCCCGGGAGAGAGATGTGTGCACCGTCTCAATCCTATGATGAGAGTATTTGCAATATATGTGGTGGTCAAGGTGGACATTGGGGTGATTTTCCCAATTATTTTGCTTCCCCTCCCCCAAGTTGTTCTAACGAAAATGCTAGTTGTGCTTTTGAGTTTGACAGGGACAACGACATGACAAATGAAGGACAAAGTGTCGGATATGAAGGCATCATGGCAATGCTCCAAACATACTTAGATCGAGAAGCTAAAATGGAGGAAGAGCGAAAACTCGTCCAACAATCCATTTTAGAAAATGGAGAAGCTATGACAAGAATGAATGATTCATTTGAGGATGCCAATTCCTCAATTGTCATGGAAGTGTCGACTCCTCAAAATGAAATGGTTGAAGAAGAGATTTCAAGTTTACAAGATGAGCCCGAAAATTCGTGTGACCACAACGAAAGTTGTGAAATTGAAGAAGTGGTTCAACTTGAAGAAGAAGAGCAAAATCTTGAAGAAGAAATCTCCAATTCTCAAAAAGAAGAAGTTGAGGAAATTTTGAAAAGCATAATGGGGAGGAACAAAAACTATGGGCAAGTCTTGACCAAATTGTGGGAAGAAGTTCAACATGGAGATGATGAAACTGTCCAAAAGGTGTATCTCACCATGGATGGATTTTTACACGAGTTGGACGACTCTCACAATGAAGAAAATCTTGAGCCAAGATTGGCTAATGAATCAAGCTCAACAACTTGAAGCCTATGGAAATCACCGTGAAGGCATTTCATGGATGATGGAAGAATTTCTAAAAATACATGTTGAGCAAAGTCAAGAAGTGGAGCTACTTGAAATTACTATCCAAAAATTGGAGGCCGAATTGAATGCAAAGATTGAGGCATGTGATGCTCAATATCAAAGGGCCATGGATTGTAGTTTTGAGTTGGTTTCCAATGAAGAAGAGGTCAAGATTGATTTTCATGAGCTAATGGTAAATTGCCAACCTACTAACCCAAAAATAGTGAATGATGCCGAAGTTGAAGAAATGATACTAGAGTTGCATAAAAAAGTTCATACAATAATTTTTGAAGACTCTAGTTCATTTTTGGGTGAGGATGTCAAAATTCATGAAAATTTGGAATTTGAGCGCGTTGGACCTCATTCCAACCATTTTTCAACATTATGCTTGGTTAGTGAAATGGAAGTTGAACTAACCGAGCCAATGGAGAATTTTGGAGATGAAGAAGAAAGCGTTTTCATTTTGAAGTTTGTTATGCCAAGAAGACAAAATGGCATACCTCACTTAAGGGCCAAGAAGTGCAAAATGCGACACCCGAGAGTTGGCCTCTTTGCTTTTCTACCACCGCCTCACGAGCATCATCGTAATCTTGATTCAAAGTTGGGGCGCAAATTCATATCCTCCAAGTGGAGGGAAAAGTGGTAAAGGTAACCGTCGTGCCGCGACGTTAACTTAAGCTCTTGGTGGGAGGCAACCCATCGTTTTTGAAATTTTATTTTTTAGAATAGTTTAGTTTATGGTTTTTGACTAATCTGCAAAGTTTCAGAATTTTTGGAGTTATTTTGAGCATATCGGATATCCGGACAGACCCCAAAACCAGTAAAAGTTGCAAAAAAATGTTTTCTGGTGTCATAACATGCGACTCGCATGTCATACATGCGAATTGCATGTCGTGACAAAAAAAAATCTTTTTTTTCTTCTCCTTTCTATTTTTATGTTTTGTTTTGATTATGTGCAGCCAGGACGCTGCAATGTTTATAGTTGGGGGTGGCACGTGGTAGCACATTATATTTTGAAACTTGCTCAAAATTTTTGAAAATTTTGTTCTTTTGACATGTTGTGGATTAGTCACTCTTAGTATTTTATTTTCTTTGAGGAAAAATGTGAAAACTCTTGGCTTGTTTGGTACTAATATAGTTAGTCTCTTGCATGTGAAATTGAAATGCGAATACCCCTCCAAATTGTTTTGTGAATGTTAAAAAGCAAGGTGCATAGGAAATAATGATCTTTGTGACAACTTTGTGGCTTATTTGGTGACTCTTTACCTACTAGTTGTGTTTACTTTGGATTATGAGATATTGCACTAGTTGTTCTTGCTTGGGAAGTGAAATTGATCCATCTTGACTAGTTCATATGCCATGTGTGTGAGTGTTTGTTGAATAATTCTTGTGTTTAATTTTATCATCTAGAACTTTCCCGGTTAGTCGTTCAATGCTAATTTTGATTATGTTGGTTGGAGAGATGACCTTGGGCTATCTTTGTGATGTTTAAAAAAGCCTCTTTAGCCTCTAGCCTACCATTGCATAAATAATATCACTAGTAACCCCATTTAAGCTTATGACCTTTTCTTTGATTGCCACATTACAAGCTTTTACCCTTTTTGATGAAAAGTCTCTCTTTTGAACCTTTCCCTCCTTGAACATGAAATTGTGAATTTGAGGCCAAAAGCCTAAGTTGGGGGTGTTAGTGTTGGTTGAGAGTGGTGAAGGTTGGTGTTGTGGAAAATTCAAAAGAAAGGAAAAAAATTTAAAAAAATACAAAAAGGTTGCAAACTTTTTGTGCAAATAAATAAATAAATAAAAGTTTGAATAACTGGGGAAACTAGTATGCAAAGGAAGGAGCGATGTTTTGAAATGAAGAGGAAAGTTTGTGTAGTGTCCAAGGAGGGCGTAGTCACTTGTATGTCAAATACTTATCCTACCCTTTCCTAAGCCTACATTACGAGCTTAAAAAGTCCCTATGTGATCTCCAACTGAATGTTCTTGAGTTAGTGATGATTGAAAATAACGGCAAGCTTATGGTGTGATATTTGTAAGCACTAGAAATTTCGTTGTTGAGTGTGAGTGACTTTTTGTATTTGTCCCTTGCGTTATTGTTGTGAATATAGTGATTTTGGGACTTTCTTTCTTGTGAGGGCATATGGATTACAACAGAGTGGTGATGTTCAAAAATTTCAAGTTGAGTCAATTGAGCATATCTAGTAAACTAGTGGTTTTGAGTCACTTATTGAGACTTGAGTGTTGTTGCTTGATAGTTTTAAATCTCTATTGCATTCTTGAAATTGTATTTTGAAATGAGGGAGTTATTTGGTTGAAGCTTCGCATGCTTGTAGCCTAATTGTTGGTACCAACCAAAGTCATGTTTTTGTGCTTAAAGTGGATCCTCATTGAGATTTTTGTTTTGATTTGCTTGAGGACAAGCAAATACTTTAAGTTGGGGGTGTTGATGAGTCGTGAAATTACGCGATATTCGATGCTAATTCCTTAAGTTTTTGTGACTCTTTAAGCACTTTTGTTGTTACTTTTTGTGTTTTTATGTTGTTTTGTAGGAAAAGATGCCCGGAGAGCAAAACGGACCAAAATAGAGCAAAAATAGAACAAATCAACGTTTCTGGCACCAATAGCATGTGGTGCAGCATGTTGAACATGCTAGCAACATGTGGTGCAGCATCTGCTGTCAGTGAAAATGGCACCATATGCGAGTAGCATATGGTGCAGCATGTGGTGACAGTGAAATTGTCACCACATGCTACAGTTTTGGCACAACATGCGATTAGCATGTTGAACATGCGAATAGCATGTTGTGCAAGAGGGTATTTTGGTCCAGATTTTGTTCCCGTTTTTTGGAATGATATAAATACTCTTTTAGGGTTTGTAATATTTATCTTTGGCAGTTTTCATCAAGTTTGGAGACTAGTTTTTACACCACACTTTGGGGTTAAAATTTGAAGATTTGGTTGAGTATTTCTTAAACCTTTAATTCATTTATTTAATTCCTTGCTTTGTATTGATTATCTAAGTGTGTAGCTTTTTATTCCATAACTTGAATCTCGTTTATGAAAGTATTCTTGATTAAAGTTTGGTTTGAAACTCTTGTTATGCTTATGTATTGAATGATTCTTATTTTTATTGAAGTGGGTCTTTGTTGATTTAATTAATCTCGTTCTTGAATGTTTCCAAAGGGATTAGCTAACCCTAGGACTCACCCATTTACTTAGATTGAGCTCGGAAGAGGAAATCTAGGTTGGGAAAGATTAATTAACAAGAATTTGGGTCATTAAACTCATCTAATAAGTTGAGCTCGGAAGAGGATAGTTACTTGAGGTTAAATTGATTGTGCCTAATATCACACTCTAAGGCTTGGAAAAGCTTAGAGTGAAATTCATTGATTTGGTTGGAAGACTTTCAATGAGATTTTAGATATCATTATCTATCAACACAAACCCGCTCTTAGTTGTAAAATCGTAAAATACGTTGGATCGTTACTTGAGTGTAATATCCTATTATCCATGCTTGTGGCCATTGATCATTTTACTCGCTTTCTAGGTTAGTTTACATTTCCGCATTAGTTATAATTCTCTCAAAAACCCAAAATATTATCCATCATTTGGCTTTAGCGTAGTTGGTGAAAGTTCCTTACTTTCTTAATCGCCTAGCATATTGTTCCCTGTGGGATCGACCCCGACTCACAGCTGGGTAAATATATTGCATACGACCGTGTACACTTTCTCTTTGAGGAGTGTATTTGGACGTTATCAGTACGCCTCACAACTAAGTCTTGTACCACTAAGAAATTGCACTCTTCTATATAATATCCTCAATAGCAAATCATACATCAAGTGTCCATCTACGTACTATCCTAAATATATAAATCACAATTCAGGTCTAAACTTAGTATCCTTCCTTTCTCCGACAATATATGTCATGGTAAGATAGAACTGAGTACAACACGATGATTTAGGTAATAAGTCTAATCATAATAACAGGGCAACGAGCCACCATCAATAACAATCAACCCAATAGAAATCCATCCCGAAACGCCACAGTATGAATACAACTACACCTCATATTTCAGTACATAAAGTAGTGGCGACGAGCCCACAAAATCAGAAGTCATACCAACCTAGCTAATATCCAACCAAAACACCATGTCCGAAGACCTAATCATGCTTTCTCCAGTCAATTCTACACAATACATACGTTTCTCTAATCAAAGTCTAACTAAAGTAAGCCGTAACCTACATGGAATGCAGAACAGGAGCCACGAATTACTCCACACGAGTCTTCTATTTCCGAAGCGCCTCATTACGGTCAAAGTTTAACAATATGATGCTAAGTAAGCAACAAACCATGTATTTAAACAAGAATAACAATTTGGGGAAGAAGACCCACTTACTTCTACCCTCTTCAACGGATGAAACCATCCTTTAATGGTGAATTTATCATAACTTCTATCTCTACAATCATGAACCTTCAATCCATGGGTTTCTAATTAATTTACCCTTCTAAATAGATTTTAGGACAAAATTTCCATTTTTATTAGAACCCTAAGTCTCAACATGCAATTTCAACCATAAGAAATCAAATTCACTTCCAACAAGGTGATAATCTATACTCCTAGATGATTTATCAACAACAAAATCAACAACCCGCTAATTATTTAAGGGTTTACTAATTCTAGGTTTCTAGGATTTTTACCCACCATTGATGGACCTCTTCAAATAATCATGGAACTTGAAGAAGAAACGAAAAGGAACAAATAAAGATGGGGACTTACTCTCCAAGATGCTTTCACCAATGAATGAAATGAATTTTGCCTCTTTCTCTCTTGAAAACTGACTTTGGGGTCTTGGGGTTAAGGGTTCGAAGTTAGGGTATAAAATATAGACATTCTAGCCCCGTTTTCCTCTGTGGCAGTCACCAGACCTCTGCAGCGGTCCTGCTATAGCGGCCTCTTGGTAGCTATAGCGGACCTGCCAGAACAGTCCGTACTAAAACGGGCATAACTCCCTCATACGGAAGCAAAAAGCGTCAATTCTTTTTCCTATAGCTTCGAAATTGCAATACGGATCTAATGTTTTAAACCTCACTCAAAAAAAAGGTTGGATGCTCAATATGGAGCCATTTATATCCACAGACCTTCGGTGAAAACATCGAATACGAGCGCGACAAACCCCAAACGCATCTTAAACTCTTTGGAACCTCACCAAAACTTGTGGGCAAGTTCAAAATCATCATAATAACATGTTGGAACTTCCAAAATATTGTCACGGGGTCATCCTAACCCGGAGTTGACCGTGTTCAACTCTAACTCGTCAACTTAACTAGTTTCTCCATGAATGACTCATTTTACACTCGAACCTTGCGGGAACCAAACCACTGACTTTATTAATCCTATATCATATTACCTCGACTTGGGGAAAGGTCAACAAGGTTAAATGAGTCAAAACACTAAAACGACTAAACGGGTCGTTACAATTAATAAAACTCAGGTAAAGAATAAAATAGAAACTTTAAAAAATAAGTAGGTAGTGGGTGGGGGTGGTGGAGGGGTGGGTGGTTGTGGGATGAGGGTTGGGGTAGTGGGTGGTAGGGTGGGGTGAGTGGTTGTGGGGGTGGGGTTGGGTGGCGGTGAGGGATAGTGGGTGGGGGTGGTGAAGGGGAAGCTGGTGTGAGGTGGGTGGTTGTAAGATGAGGGTGGGGGTAGTGGGTGGTAGGGTGGGGGTGAGTTGTTGTGGGGTGGGGTTGGGCGGTAGTGAGGGGTAGTGGGTGGTGGTTGGGGTTGGTGGCAGAGGAGTGGGGTAGTTGGAGGTGGGGGTGGGTGGTAGGGCGATGGTGGGGTGGGGGTGAGTAATAGGGTGTGGGTGGGGTGGGATGAATGGTGGATGGTGGGGTAGGGATGGGATGGGGTAGGGGTGAGTGGTAGGGTGGGGTGGATGGTGGAGGATGGGTATAATGGAGAAATGAAATACGTAACCACGGAAAAACCACCAAATTCGTGGTTACAAAAATTAGGACTTTTCATGGTTATATAACCATGGAATCAACCACAGGTTTACAACACCATACCACATAATTTTAAGAATAATGAAAATAAACATGGTTTCATAGAAAACCATACATTAATGAACCATGTGATGAGTCGTGAAATTACGCGATATTCGACGCTAATTCCTTAAGCTTTTGTGACTCCTTAAGCACTTTTGTTGTTACGTTTTGTGTTTTTATGTTGTTTTGTAGGAAAAGATGCCCGGAGAGCAAAACGGAGCAAAACGGACCAAAATAGAGCAAAAATAGAACAAATTCATACTTTATGGCACCATATGCTACACGCAGAGTATAGCATATGGCGCAGCATGTGCAACATGCGAGCAGCATGTGGTGCAGCATGTGGCGACAGAGAAAATTGTCACCACAAGCTACGGTTTTGGCACCACATACGATTAGCATGTTGAACATGCGAATAGCATGTGGTGCAGCATGTTGTGCAAGAGGGTATTTTGGTCCAGATTTTGTTTCCGTTTTTTGGAATGATATAAATACTCTTTTAGGGTTTGTAATATTTATCTTTTGCCATTTTGCAAGTTTTGGAGGCTAGGGTTTTTCTACACCATTGGAGGAGAAGATTGGAAGCACTTCAATGAGATATTTCTTAATCCTTTCTTCAATTCCTTGTTTTGTATTGTATATCTAAGTGTGTAGTATTTATTTTCTTCACTTGAATCTTGTTTATGGAAATATTCTATGATTAAAGTGTTGAATGAAACTCTTGTTTTGCTTATGTATTGAATGATTTTTATTCCTAATGAAGTGGGTTATTGTTGATTTAATTAATCTCGTTCTTGAATGTTTCCAAAGGGATTAGCTAACCCTAGGACTCACCCATTTACTTAGATTGAGCTCGGAAGAGGAAATCTAGGTTGGGAAAGATTAATTAACAAGAATTTGGGTCATTAAACTCATCTAATAACTTGAGCTCGGAAGAGGATAATTACTTGAGGTTAAATTGATTGAACCTAACATCACACTCTAAGGCTTGGAAAAGCTTAGAGTGAAATTCATTGATTTGGTTGGAAGACTTTCAATGAGATTTTAGATATCATTATCTATCAACACAAACCCGCTCTTAGTTGTAAAATCGTAAAATACGTTGGATCGTTACTTAAGTGTAATCTCCTATTATCCATGCTTGTGGCCATTGATCATTTTACTTGCTTTATAGGTTAGTTTACATTTCCGCATTAGTTATAATCTTAATCAAAAACCCAAAATATCATTTATCGTTTGGCTTTAGTTTAGTTGGTGAAAGTTCCTTACTTTCTTAATCGCCTAGCATATTGTTCCCTGTGGGATCGACCCCGACTCATAGTTGGGTAAATATATTGCATAGGACCGTGTACACATTCTCTTTGAGGAGTGTATTTGGACGTTATCAAAAATGGCGCCGTTGCCGGGGAACAATTTAGCGTATTTGAGTTAGTTTGGGATTTAAGCTTGCTTGCTTTGGTCCAAATTCGTAAATATTAGTGTAGTTGTTTTCTTTGCTTGAAAAAAAAAATATGGCATCATTCCATGAAAATGGGTCGGATGGAAGTTGTTTATACTTTGATGACCCTTGTCCCTATTGTGGAGGACCCCACTCTTGGCAAAATTGTTTAAAGTCTCCCGGGGGAGGATTGTGCGCACAATCTCGAACCCATGAGTGAAGCATATGTGATAGATGTGGTGGTCAAAATGGCCATGGGGCTAATTGTGCTTATGTGTCCTTCCCTTCCCCGAACCCCCACTATGACGAGTCTACTTTTTGTTGTGACAATGATAGGGAAATGGAAGTGGAAGAAGTTGAGAATGGACAAAATGGAGAGTTCAAGCTCATGATGGAATGCCTACTTGAAGGAGGAAATGAAAAGCAAAAAGTCTTGGAGGAGTACATGGAAACTAGTCTCCAAAATGACTTGATGAATGAATACAAAAATCTTCCGTGGGCATTTGAACAAAATCAAGAAGAATTCTCAAATGCTCAATATGAGGAGAGAATGCCCATGTTGGAGGCCAATCATGAAAAGGAGGAATTAAGAATTGAAAGTCCTCCAAACGAATCCATTTTCAGTATAGATGCCAAAGAAGAAAAGAAATTAGAGTCAACAGTTGTCTTGAGAAAAATGGTGGAAGTTGACTCTAGTTTGGGGGAAAATGAGAATGTCAAAATCCGAAAAAATTTGCAAATTGGGAGGTTGAAGTCTCACTCCAAGCATTTTTCAACATTGGATTTGTATGGTGATATGGGAATTGAGCCACATACATCCATGTTGGATGGTGAAGAAGAAAGACAAGTGCCTTACATCTTGCAATTCGAAAGAGTAAGAAGGCAAAATGACATTCCTCATTTGAAAGCCAAGAAGTGCAAAATGAAGAAACTAACGTTTGGCTTGTTCATCTACTTACCACCCCCCACCGCTCGTGGTCACAAACTTGAGTCCAAGTTGGGTGCCCAATTCATATCTTCCAAATGGAAGGAAAAGTGGTAAAGGTAACCGCCGTGCCGCAACGTTAAATCAAGCGCTTGGTGGGAGGTAACCCATCGTTTTAAAAGTTTTAAATCGTTTTTGAAATTTTATTTTTATTGTTTAGAATAGTTCAGTTTATGGTTTTTGACTAATCTGCAAAGTTTCAGAATTTTTGGAGTTATTTTGAGCATATCGGATATCCGGACAGCCCCTAAAACCAGTAAAAGCTGCAAAAACATGTTTCTGGTGTCATAACATGCGATTCGCATGTCATACATGCGAATCGCATGTAGTGTCGCACATGGTGACAGAGAGAGCAAAAAAAAAAAAAAAACTTTTTCCTGGTGACATCACATGCGACTCGCATGTCGTACATGCGAATCGCATGTGGGGTCGCATGTCATGCCAAAAAAAAAATAAAAAAAATTCCTTTTCTATTTTTATGTTTTGTTTCGATTATGTGCAGCGAGGACACTGCAATGTTTATAGTTGGGGGTGGCACGCGGTAGCGCATTATATTTTAAAACTTGCTCAAAATTTTTGAAAATTTTGTTCTTTTGACATGTTGTGGATTAGTCACTCTTATTATTTTATTTTCTTTGAGGAAAAATGTGGAAACACTTGACTTATTTGGTACTAATAGAGTTAGTCTCTTGCATGTGAAATTGAAATGCGAATAACCCTCCAAATTGTTTTGTGAAAGTTAAAAAAAACAAGGTGCATAGGAAAGAATGATCTTTGTGACAACTTTTTGGCTCATTTGGTGACTCTTTACCTACTAGTTGTGTTTACTTTGGATTATGAGATATTGCACTAGTTGTTCTTGCTTGGGTAGTGAAATTGATCCATCTTGACTAGTTCCTATGCCATGTGTGTGAGTGTTTGTTGAATAAATCTTGTGTTTACTTTTATCATCTAGAACTTGCCCGGTTAGTCGTTCAATGCTAATTTTGATTATGTTGGTTGGAGAGATGACCTTGGGCTATCTTTGTGATGTTTAAAAAAGCCTCTTTAGCCTTTCTAGCCTACCATTGCATAAATAATATCACTAGTAACCCCATTTGAGCTTACGACCTTTTCTTTTGTTGCCACATTACAAGCCTTTATCCTTTTTTATGAAGAGTCTCTCTTTTGAACCTTTCCCTCCGTGAACATGAAATTGTGAATTTGAGGCCAAAAGCCTAAGTTGGGGGTGTTAGTGTTGGTTGAGAGTGGTGAAGGTTGTTGTTGTGGAAAAGTCAAAAGAAAGGAAGAAAATTTGAAAAATACAAAAAGGTTGCAAACTTTTTGTGCAAAAAAAAAAAATGAAATAATTGGGGAAACTAGTATGCAAAGGAAGGAGTGATGTTTTGAAATGAAGAGGAAAGTGGACAAAAAGTATGTGTAATGTTCAAGGAGGGCGTAGTCACTTGTATCCCAAATACTTATCCTACCCTTCCCTAAGCCTACATTACAAGCTTAAAAAGTCCCTATGTGATCTCCAACTGAATGTTCTTGAGTTAATGATGATTGAAAATAAGGGCAAGCTTATGGTGTGATATTTGTTAGCACTAGAATTTCTTTATTGAGTGTGAGTGACTTTGTGTATTTGTCCCTTGTGTTGTTGTTGTGAATATAGTGATTTAGGGACTTTCTTTCTTGTGAGGGCATATGGATTACGATAGATTGGTGATGTTGAAAAATCCAAAGTTGAGTCAACTGAGCATATCTAGTAAGCTAGTGGTTTTGAGTCACTTATTGAGGCTTGAGTGTTGTTGCTTGATTGTTTTAAATCTCTAATGCATTCTTAAAATTGTATTTTGAAACGAGGGAGCAATTTCGTTGAAGCTTCACATGCTTGTAGCCTAATTATTGGTACCAACCAAAGTCATGTTTTTGTGCTTAAAATGGATCCTCATTGAGATTTTTGTTTTAGTTTGCTTGAGGACAAGCAAAGACTTTAAGTTGGGGGTGTTGATGAGTCGTGAAATTACGCGATATTCGACGCTAATTCCTTAAGCTTTTGTGACTCCTTAAGCACTTTTGTTGTTACTTTTTGTGTTTTTATGTTGTTTTGTAGGAAAAGATGCCCGGAGAGCAAAACGGACCAAAATAGAGCAAAAATAGAACAAATTCATACTTTCTGGCACCATATGCTACACGTAGAGTATAGCATATGGCGCAGCATGTGCAACATGCGAGCAGCATGTGGTGACAGAGAAAATTGTCACCACATGCTACGGTTTTGGCACCACATGCGATTAGCATGTTGAACATGCGAATAGCATGTTGTGCAAGAGGGTATTTTGGTCCAGATTTTGTTCCCGTTTTTTGGAATGATATAAATACTCTTTTAGGGTTTGTAATATTTATCTTTGGCAGTTTTCATGAGGTTTGGAGACTAGTTTTTACACCACACTTTGGGGTTAAAGATTTGAAGATTTGGTTGAGTATTTCTTAAACCTTTAATTCATTTCTTTAATTCCTTGCTTTGTATTGATTATCTAAGTGTGTAGCTTTTTATTCCATAACTTCTTGACCCGATATGCAGAAGTAACTAATATTGCTTAAGAGGGATTTTGGCCACTGGAAACCATCCTTCTTGGGGAATTTAAGCTGTTGAAGAAACTTAATATCTATTTTTTTTTAGAAAATGGCGACTGCAAACTTGTTTTTTAGAGGATTTTTTCGATTAAAAAAAAAAACTTTTCTGATTCAAAACGCCACCCTCCTTTCTTTTTTTGCTTTGCATTGTGTTGAATAAAAAGGGGATACGCGCGGGGAACTGGGGGAATGTGGATGGCAGTGACCGTGGGGGGACAAGGGCGAGTGGGTGAGCAGAGACGTGAGGGGGAACAGGAAAGAGTGGAGGTAACGTGGGGGGAACAGAAGCGTGGGGGGGGGGGGGGGGGGGGACAAGGCGGAGTGGGGTGAGACGAGGGAGAGAGGAAGAGGAGAGAAGGGAGCGGGAAAACAGAAGAGAGAGAAAGGGAGCGGGGGAAGGGAACGGCGGAAAAGAAAATGAAACCCTAAGGGGTTTCATTTTTTGTTAAATGGGCATTGGACTATCCGGGTCGGGTAAAAATGATTAATGGACTGGGTCGGACTCAAAGGGGTAATGGACCGGGTTAGCTGAAAATATGGGCTGGTCCAAAAAATATTCATGAATTGATTGGGCTTTGATTTGGGTCAGATAAATCAAAATACGGACTGAGTGCAAAAAATAGTTTGGCTTTTAAATTTGAATAAAAGACCTATTTTAATTAACCATATACTGAGTGTGACAAAATATTACCAAATACAAAATATGTAATTATTAGGACTCAGGCAATAAAATTATATGATGTTGTAATAGTCGTGCAATAATATTTAACAATAAATAAACGCTATCATTTAAATGTGCGAAATAAATGCGATGCGTATGCAGAAGTTGGTAAAAATGCTGAAACGCAAATATTGGTAATAATAATAACAGAAAATAATAATAATGATAATAGTAATAATAATAATAATGGTAGTAGTGACGGTAGTAAAGATAATGACAGGATAATGAAATGCCGGTATTAATGAAAGCTAATAATTATAGTAAACAATGCAAATAATTATTTTTTGAAGTCGTCAAAATATTGGAAGCGAAAAATAGGTATTTCAAGGGGAAAGGCGGGACAAAATTGGGTGTCAACAAGGGAATGACAAATGACGGAGAAATCAACGCTGCTAAAACCCAAGCCAACGTCATCCAAGATGCTGCTGGTAAGAAGGCCATAACAAAAGGAGGAATGTCGCCAACAAGAGCCAGGAGGTGCCGCCAGAGGTTGTGTCAAATGAAGGGCTTACATCCCAAGAACCATCTACCACTGAGGCGAGCGAGGAAGACGTGAAGGTCCTGTCCGAGGACGTCTCGCTCGGTAAAGAGTGGGTTATGAAGGTTAACGTGGGGATGGACGCCATCGACATATTTGGCCAACGTTTGGGCAAGGTGGAGGGCACTGTTAGCGTTCTTGAGGGGCATACTCTTGAAGAAATTGAAAGCATCCGAAGTGACTTGGAGGGGCGTATGCAGGTTGAGATTGAGGTAAAGCAAACCATTACTGCCTTAGAGTGCAAACTCATGGAGGCGTTGAGTACTATCGATGCCATGAAGGCAAAGATAGTGGCACTCGAAGAGCAGGTCAACGTTGGTGTGACCGAGGCAGCCAACAATGTTGTCGTGATGAGGGAGGCTAAGATCGAGGCTCCTAAGCCACTAGTGTTCAAAGGGGTTCGTGATGCACAAGAGGTGGAGAACTTGCTTTGGCACTTGAAGAACTATTTCAAGCATGGCAAAGTAAGGGACGATGAGGCCAAGATCAATACCGTTGTGTTGTACCTAACAGAGACTGCCATGCTATGGTGGAGAAGAAAGGTCACTGATACTGACAGAGGTCTATGCACAATTAACACGTGGGATCAGTTCAAGAATGAGTTCAAGCGACAGTTCTACCCAAATAATGTCTTGTACGAGGCAAGGCACAAACTTAGAGAGTTGAAGCAGACAGGGAGCATCCGCGACTATTCCAAGGAGTTCACCACCCTTATGCTTCAAATTCCCAACCTCACTAGCGATGACTTGTTGTTTCACTTTATAGACGGGTTGCAAAATTGGCCTAAGCAGGAGTTGCAACACCGTCAAGTCGCAGGCATAGACCAAGCCAAAATGGAGGCCGATTCTTTGATGGACTTCAGGCATGACAAGCACGGCAAAGGCCAAGGCAATGAGTCAAGGGATAGCGATGCCAAAGATGGGGGAGACCGTGGCGAGAGCAAGGAGTCGCAACAACAATACTCCAAGACTCAAAATGCAAATAAATTCGACGGCAAGAAGTCAGGTGGTCGTCAGGGCTATGCTGAAAAGAAGGCGCAAAACGAGAAGAAGGGATGCTACTTATGCGGAGGGCCGCACAGCTTTAAAAATTGCCCTGACCTGAAGAGCATTAGCGCTATGGTACGTGCAAGTCACGAGTAGACGCAAACACAGAGTACGGGAATCGCACAGTGGGGACGATTAGACTATGTGGCGCTGTCGCAAAGCAAGATGGTATTTCCGAAGAGCTACCTAAGAGCTTGCCTCTTAGGCGTGAGAAGATCACAAGATTGAGTTGGAGCATGAACCGAAAAAGGTGTCACACCCCTACCAGGAGTATGACAGGCTCCGACCCGTAGGCCGGGAACCACTTGACTTATCCGTTACTTTGAATATTATAACCCATAACTCAAGAACACCTGCACGCAGAAAAGGCCCAAAATAGGAATATCTGCTCTTTCAGCACATATGTACATATGCGGACCGACAAGGTCACCACAACATAACGTATATCATAAAGCCGGCAAGGCTAACAGTAAAGTACCAAGAGCTCACAATAAGGCCGCCAAGGCCACTAATATATATTATACAACATTATGAACCGGTGGAGCTATAAAACATCTAACTCTACACACACGTCTACGAGTCTCTACATGGAATACAAATGATCATAAGAACAATACCAAGTAGGTTGCAGCTCCGAAGAAAGTGGAGTGCTCCTGAGAATCCGCTGATAGAAGACCTACGGGTCTGATCCGTCTCCCTGCCTACCTGCGGGCATGAGCGCAACGTCCATAAGAAGGGACGTCAGTACGAATAACGTACTGAGTATGTAAGGCATGAATAACAACATAATATAGAAATGAAAGGTAATATGGAATATGAGAGATAACCTGTACGTCTGGATGCCTCATAAGGCGAATGCCATGCATGCTTAGCTTTAAAAAAAACATTTTATACATATACATAGTACCATGCCCGGCAATTGAGGCTCGGTGTCAAATATATAGTATCATGCCCGGCCATTGAGGCTCGGTGTTATTATCATTAGCCCACGTCCGGGGCAATATCATAACATGCCCACTGCAGTGGTATGCACATCTACGTGCCATGCCTAGCCGACTATAGCCCGGCGCGGTGTGAGAAAATACATACGTATATATAAAGCATGCATAAAAGCCTAATCAAAAGCCATAACTTTATCGGAGTGACGTAAGGTCGGTAGCCTCCGATTATATTATGGATCAATCATCATCTTTATCCCACCTTGAAGGAACAAGGGTCATGAGGTGAGATTACCAACAATGAAGGAAATTAAGAAATTGCAAAGTAAGCTCAATCACCTCATAATAATGTAAAGCTCATGTACATGGAAATCTCTATGAATAAAAATCATCTCACAATAACATGAAATCTGTATGCCTTGGAGCTTGGATAAATAAATCCCTCATAATCATCATCATGGTTATCATAAAAAAAATTATTCATCTTTACCATCATGAAAACTTTAAAAGTCATGAATCTCTAACATTCTTGGAAATGAAATTTTTTATGGAATTCATGCATGGTTTGGTAGGAAAAGAATCATGCCTTAGAAGCTCAATAACATCATAAGGATCACGAAATTCGTGGACTTCTAGCATTTGTAAAACCAATAATATTATGGGTATGACACAAAGGTTTATAATGAAAGGATCATGCCTTTAGAAAGAAAGGGACTAGCCTTAACATACCTGGAAGATAATTTCTCGACTTCAACTCACTTCCTGACTCGCAATCTACGTATAAAACCATTCATTCCATTGTTAGGCTCGTCATCATGCACTTGTCTCAAAACTTTAATTAAAATCCTTTTAGATTCTGTCGAAATTCGGGCAGCATCTCCCCTGTTTATATGCCTAGCCCGAAATCATAATATCAACAAACAATCAACAACAACAATACCAACATCATCAACACCATTATCCATACCAATATTCTACAAGATAAATATATATATTTTCATCCAAAATTCTCTTCAACCCTCAATCCATAAGCCAACAACACTAAGACAACAAACAATAACTTTCATTCTTGTAAATATTCCTTAATCAATATTAATAAGGAAAGAGATTCAATGATTCATACCTTATGTTTACCAAAGTAGCAAGATCTTCAAAATCTACTTATTTCCAAGCTCACTCCAACACCAAACGAAATTATAATTGCGACTACACGTTGTCCGGACCTCGATTGATCTTCCGTAGCTTAAATTTTGCTCAAAATCCTCACTTCTATGTGATATAAGAGCCCTTTTTCTTTGCTGAATTTTCTGGAATGTTGTGGAAAATTTTGATGATGAAAAATGGGGTTTTAGCCCCTTTTATAGTGGCTGAGGCGACAGCACTGTAAAAGTACTATAGCAGTACTGTAGCAGCCCTGTTTTTCTGCTTTGTCAGCTCAGTTTGTAACGTCTATAATTCTCTACTCCGATGTCCTATCGACGAGAGGTTTGTTGCATTAAAAACTAGACTCGACGATCTTCATTTTAGGATTTTGTTTCACCTTAAAACTCGTAATATGTTAGGAGATATCCCCCTCCAAAGTTGACTAAAAATCTACCCAACATTTCTCAAATTTTCGTCAAACTTATTTTCTTCAATTTGCTTGATCTCGAAATCTTCCGAAACTCTCCATACATGATATTTATCATTTATTATACATGATAATGGCCATGTTCTCGTGTTTCAAAATAGTCTTTCCCGATTACGACTTACGAGATGGTAATTCATTCTTTACTTCATTGTTACATACTTCCCATGACTTGTACCTTCCAAAGCATCATGGGACGTCTCCGATACTCCATTACTACGGTGATGTACGTGTCATGCTCATGCTCTGAAAGTGCGGGGTATAACATTCTCCCCCCCTTCAAAAGCATTCGTCCTCGAATGTTGAGGTAGAGTTCGCTTCGAGGTAGATATCAATGTTCTTACCTGTATTTGTCAGTAATTACTTTACTTAATTTCTCATTTGAAACCGAATTTATCCAAATTACGCAGTCTATTCTTCTTCTTTTGTGGCCAAAATTTACGCCCATACTCAAGGTCGTCTCTTTTCTTATTATCTGTCTGTCTACTAACTCTTTATGCTTTATCATTCTCATTATTTCTTCAGCCTTCGTTGTTTACATTCTTCTATGCCCTATCATCCAGTACTTACCACATACTTTTATCCAATTTTGATGCCATCTTATTTTTATTTAGAAATTCTTGTTCTCTTCGATCCCCCGTATTTTTCTTACGTTTCACAGATGTCCCAGGCCTTTGTCTTCTTGTTTACTTATTTTTATTCTTCCTTCCTTAAAGATAACCTCAAGACTGATCACATTTTAACATCCTTTGCTTTCTATAGCAGTCGAATTAATCTTTGTGGTACTTTATCTTTCAAATAGTTTAACACCGAAATGTCTCGCTTAATTTCTCTTTCCTTCAATTGGACTTCTGGAACTTGGCTAACTAACGACAATTCTTGTACTTATATCAAAAACATCTCAAATCTCGTCTTTAATGATTCATTTCCTTCAATTTACTCTTAAAGTTTCTGATCCTTAGTTCGGCTAATAAATTAGGGGTGAATTCAGAAGTTTGTCGAAAAATAACCAAGATTCTTAGTCATGCAGCGAATTCGGATCTTTTCATTCTTTCTTTTGTCTATAACCTTCATTTGTTCCTTTTCCAATAAGAGCCATCATGTTGCTTGCTCCACGAGATTTCATTGTCACCCGATTGATCTAATCAAACGCAATATCCATTGATCATTTCCTTTGGGTTTCTCCTTCTACTTGTAACCTTTGCCCGATTATCACTTAATAAGTCTTTCCCATAGTTTGACGCAATTATCTGTCATTTCGATTTACCAATCAAGCGAATCTCTTAATTCCTTAAATTTCCATCTCCTTTAGTTATACCCTTGAATCCTTTTCCTGCGATCTTGTCGTCATCTACTTCCACAACTTTACCTTCCGTTGACTTAGTCCCTCCTATTTCGCAACCCTCTATTTCTCTACTAGTGGGCAACTTTCTTATTTAGTTGCAACACTTTTCCTTGCTTGCTTCTCTAGTGCTACTTTAGATTATGCTCTTAGTATTAATCGATTTTATATACATATCATTCCATCTCCCTTTTAATGCTTTTGTCAAACTCCTTAGCTCCTTGCGATGTCATCATAGTTCCACCTATGGTAGTGCCCAGATGGCTTGCAATAGCATTTTCTTGCCAATTTCTTATTATTCTCATTAACTACTTTACTTTAGATTACTCATCCAATGCGTCAAAAATACCATAGCCAAGGGATCTATATTCAAATGGGACTCCATTCGACCTATACAACAATCCTCAGCACCATTCCTTATACACTTGTATACAATATTTTCTTATCATCGTTGTTATCCCCTATCACAAGATTATACTTACAACATACTAATGATCATGTCTCCAGCTAATCTACTATTCAAAATATCTCCAAATCCATGGTTGAATCCTTCCTCCAATTTCATCTCCTCAAATCTTAACATCATTACAACATAACTCATACGCAGGAGACTAAAATAAAATCTTACTTAATTACAGCTTCCTTTCAATACGAGTGTGCTTCCCTCTTTGAGTCCTTGGCTCTCCTATAGCAGCGGCTAATTGAGACTTAACTAGCCTCCATTCCTCTTCAAATATTTATTGTCGTCTCCACACTATTCTACTAGCTACTTTATCAGGACGATTATTTATATGGTCCCATGACATATACTCTCACGATTTGATATAAATGGTGACTTATAATTTCCCGACGCAGGAGATATTTTTCAAATCTCAGGTAGTACTGCTGTCGTTCTATCCATAGGCATACTGTCTTTATTTCTTTCGACGATCATTAAGATTCCTAAAAATATTCCTCTTTTAAAACTCTCACCTCTTACAGTGCTACAATTTCTCTTTACTAATCACAACTGTCCCTGATACTTATCCTTGGTCACTTGTATGCCTTCTCACTTCTTCCGTTACCCTTTTGGGGTATGTTTGCTGCATATTTAATTATAACAAAAAAAAATCTCTGGTACGTGCAATTCGAATCATAGCCCGGAACACAACGTATTGCATTGACAAAGCTTATTTCCTTTTATTTGCTAAACCTTCATTATCTTGTCATGCCTCCTTTCCCCTGTCTGTCTCATAATATACTTGCATTTAGTCCATTTCTACTTTTCTTTAGCACATCCTTGCTATATTAGTTCATCTCGAATTTTGACTCCTTCAAACCAGTACATTTCCTTCTTCTGTACTAGGGAATATTCTAATTCGTCTAAGAATGTCCTCATATACCAGTAACATTTGAGTATTGACCTCTTTGGTAGTCATTCGGCCGAGCCTAGCGACCCTTCAACTCCTCTAGTCCATATAATGCCAAAGTTACTATCATCGCATGGTTTGACTTATTTCTCTTTTGCTAATTGAATTCTTGTATCAAGTCAAATGTCCACACATATTGGACACAACTCAAACCACTTCCTTCCTTCATGCCTAATAGTCCCCTAGGTTAATGAATCAATGGTGACATTAGAATTCGTTAGGCTCCTTATATAATGCCTGACTATACCATGCTCCTTCAGCCGTAAAATAGTGCATTACATTTATTCATACGTATATACCATTATTGGTCTGGACCAAAAAAAAAACTGTGCAGAATTCCGCTTTCCATTCGCGATGCGGAAGGAAAGCACAAAGTTCTGAGACCTTCCGCGATGCGGACGAAAAGCGAGAAGTTCTGAGGCCTTCCGCTTTCCTTCCGCATCCGCTTTCCTTCCGCATCCGCTTTCCTTCTGCGATGCGGAAGGAAAGCCTAATCCTGGAGCTGATTTTGGATGATAAGTCAATGATCTAATCTTGGCCTTTCGGAGTGACATAAGGTCATACCCTCCGAATGAATTATGGAGCTCGTATCGAATCCAAGGAATTAGCTTAATGATGATAAACATGATAATATGGTAAGAATCAATCAAATAAGTAAGGCATTAAGATCTGAAATACATAGCATAGGAATGGAGTGAAGTTGTTAGGGAACGCTCATATTCATGTTCTAGTTGGGTTCGTGCCAAAGAAAGAAGGAAACGAACACCTTACATACCTTATCCGTCAAGCCACCACTTAAAGAGTTCCTTACATCGAAGCTTGCCCTTCACCCGAGCCTATATATCGAGAAATATATCATTAATCATACTTTCTTTGCATTTCCATCAACTTATAAGTACTCATAGACATCCTTTCCCCGGTACCCTTGAGATTTCTCTTACTCTTGGTTCTCGATTCCGAGTTGGGTTTATATCATATCGGTAAAATTCGATACTTTCTCTCATATTTTCGCGATTCGTCCTTTTCTTAATTCAGCTCATAGTGTCCCATAGTTTCTTAACTAATTGTTTGTATCATAATAATGCGTCATAATCCTTCTATTGTCCCGCCGATTCTTGTTCTCATCATGCAATTTTAGTAAAATACACTCTTTTCTTTCTTCCTTCGTTCATTTCTTATTTCCCTTTACGATAGCATAGCTTGCTCGTAGGTGTGTTTATTTCTCGTATATTCGTCTTTTTTCCTTTATAATCGTATTTCTATCCCAAGTCCATTGTCGTATGCCATCACTGTCTACCCTTGGCCAACCTTATTAATTTATTAAACTTCCTCTCATAGTCGTCAATCACATAACTTCCTTTAATCAACTCATAACCGCACTTTCTCGTACTTCTGTCCTGAAGGTCCTCCTAGATTTCCGTTGCTCTTAAAGTTCTCTTTTCCCATTTTCCACTTAATAATATCTACCCGGAAGTTTGTAGAACATTCCACTATGAATATGAACCCGTCTTGATCTTGTATGTATATATACTTCTAGGGTGGAACCTTCTCGTATTAGTTAACTTCCTTTTCCATATCAATATCTCTTTGCTATCACTTACTAACCAATCCAATCTATAAATCATAATACTGTATTTGAGTTTCTAATGTCAATTTTCTTTATGTTTCCAATAGGTCCCAATCCGTCGAAATCTCGGATGCAACTCATCCCAGTTTCTTAACTAATAATCATTTTTTTCC
This sequence comes from Lycium barbarum, assembly GCF_019175385.1. NCBI lineage: Eukaryota > Viridiplantae > Streptophyta > Magnoliopsida > Solanales > Solanaceae > Lycium > Lycium barbarum. The sequence continues at coordinate 108,704,678 of NC_083347.1, read as the reverse complement.
CTCCAGGATTCCTCCCTTAAATTAAATTAAGATCATTCTAAAACTTCTCTTTGAAAGCGTCCCATAATTGTTCCTTCAATCATGACTTACCAAACGGCTGATGGTCACATTTTCCCTTTACTCTTTCTCTATAGACATGCAAACAATTCAATTTGCAAAAAAAATTCGATAGAGTTACCTCTATAATTCATACTACCTCATGCCTGCACACAACCCAGAAAACACATCCAATGCCCCACAGAGCAATCACCAATACTCGTAATATCTTGCTCAAGTTCTTATATCAACATCTATCCATATTAATAAAACAGGAAACATACCTTTCGAATGAACGACTTCAATTCTCAGCAATTACCTCGTAGTGGCATACTCAACTGCTTATCCATGACCAAAACATTTGGGTTAGGATCAGGGACATCATATCCTATCATTTATCTCTATGGCACGATCTAAGATAAAAAAGAAAGGTCAATGGTTCCTAAATGCCCTGCAGCCTCTTGTTTATAAGTGTGGCGCGCTTCACACTCATAAACAAGACTCTACTGGACACGGCTCGAAGACATTCCCTAGGATGAACTGCTCTGATACCAATTTGTCACACCCCTACCAGGAGTATAATGGGCTCCGACCCGTAGGCCGGGAACCACCTAACTTATCCGTTACTTTGAATATTATAACCCATAACTCAAGAACACCTACACGCAGAAAAGTCCCAAAATAGGAATATCTGCTCATTCAGCACATATGTACATATGCGGACTGATAATGTCCAAATCCACTCCCCAAAGATAAAGTGTACACGGTCGTATGCAATATAATTTACCCAACTATGGGTCGGGGTCAATCCCACAGGGAACAATATACTAGGCGATTAAGAAAGTAAGGAACTTTCACTTACCAAGCTAAGCCAAACGATAGATAATATTTTGGTTTTTGAGAAAAATTATAACTAATGCGGCAATGTAAACTAACCTAGAAAGCGGGTAAAATGATCAATGGCCACAAGCTTGGATACAAGGAACTCTCAAGTAACGATCCAATATATTTTATGATATTACAACTAAGAACGAGTTTATGTTAATAGATAATGGTTTCTAAAATCTCATTGAAAGTCTTCCAACCAGATCAATGAATTTCACTCTAAGCTTTTCCAAGCCTTAGAGTGTGATATCAAGCACAACCAATTGATTCTCAAGTAACTTTCCTATTCCTATCTCAAGTTATTAGATGGGTTTAATGACCCAAATTCTTGTTAATTAATCTTTCCCAACCTAGTTTTCCTCTTCCGAGCTCAATCAAATTAAATGGGCGAGTCTTAGGGTTAGCTAATCCCTTAAGAAACATTAAAGAACAAGATTAATTATATGAACAAAGACCCACTTCAATAGCAATAAAAATCATTCAATACATAAGCATAACAAGAGTTTTAATCCAACACTTGATAATGAATAATATCATAAACAAGATTCAAGTAATGAAATAAAATACAACACCCTTAAATATGCAATACAAAGCAAGGAATTGAAGAAAGGATTGAGAAATTTATCATTAACGAGCTCCAATCTTCTCCTCCAAAGGTGTTGTGTAAGACCCTAGCTCCAAAGCTTGTGTTGAATGGCCAAAAGATGTGTTTTACAAACCCTAAAAGAGTATTTATATCATTCCAAAAACGGGAACAAAATCTGGACAATAATACCCTCGTGCACAACATGCTAGTCGCATGTTGTGTCGTAGGTGCAACATGCTAGTCGCATGTTGTGCAAATTTCTCTATCAGCATCTGCTGCACAACCTGCTGCTCGCATGTTCAACATGTTGCAGCATCTGCTACTCGCAGATGCTGCATGCACAACATGCTGCAGCATCTGCTACTAGCAGATGCTGCCAGAAAATGCTGATAGTTCTATTTTTGCTCTATTTTGCTCCTTTTTGCTCCGTTATGCTCTCCGGGCATCTTATCCTACAAAACAACTTAAATACACAAAAAGTAACAACTAAATTGCTTGAAGAGTCACAAAAGCTTAAGGAATTAGCATAAAAAATCCCGTAATTTCACGACACATCACGGACCGACAAGGTCACCACAACATAACATATATCATAAAGCCGGCAAGGCCAAACAGTAAAGTACCAAGAGCTTACAATAAGGCCGACAAGGCCACTAATATATATTATAAAACATTATGAACCGGTGGAGCTATAAAACATCTAACTCTACACACACGTCTACGAGCCTCTACATGGAATACAAATGATCATAAGAACAATACCAAGTAGGCTGCAGCTCCGAAGAAAGTGGAGTGCTCCTGAGATCCGCTGATAGAAGACCTACGGGTCTGATCCATCTCCCTACCTACCTGCGGGCATGAGCGCAGCATCCACAAGAAGGGACGTCAGTACGAATAATGTACTGAGTATGAAAGGCATGAATAATAATAAAATATAGAAATGAAAGGTAACATGGAATATAAGAGATAACCTGTACGTCTGGATGCCTCATAAGGCGGATGCCATGCATTTTTAGCTTTAATTTTTTTTTTATACATATACATAGTACCATGCCCGGCCATTGAGGTTCAGTGTCATATATATAGTATCATGCCCGGCCATTGAGACTCGGCGTTATCATCATTAGCCCGCGTCCGAGGCAATATCATAACATGCCCACTGCAGTGGTGTGCACATCTACGTGTCATGCCCGACCGACTATAGCGCGGCGCGGTGTGAGAAAATACATACATATATATATAAAGCATGCATAAGAGCCCAATCCAAAGCCACAACTATATCGGAGTGACGTAAGGTCGGTAGCCTCAGATTATATTATGGATCAATCATCATCGTTTATCCCACCTTGAAGGAACAAGGGTCATGAGGTGAGATTACCAACAATGAAGGAAATTAAGAAATTGCAAAGTAAGCTCAATCACCTCATAATAGTGTAAAGCTCATGTACATAGAAATCTCTATGAATAAAAATCATCTCATAATAACATGAAATCCGTATGCCTTGGAGCTTGGATAAATAAATCCCTCATAATCATCATCATGGTTATCATAAAAAACATTATTCATCTTTACCATCATGAAAATTTTAAGAGTCATGAATCTCTAACATTCTTGGAAATGAAAATTTTTATGGAATTCATGCATGGTTTGGTAGGAAAAGAATCATGCCTTAGAAGCTCAATAACATCATAAGGATCACGAAATTCGTGGACTTGTAGCATTTGTAAAACCAATAAGATTATGGGTATGACACAAAGGTTTATAACGAAAGGATCATGCCTTTAGAAAGAAAGGGACTAGCCTTAACATACCTGGAAGATAATTTCTCAACTTCCACTCACTTCCTGACTCGCAATCTACGTATAAAACCATTCATACCATTGTTAGGCTCGTCATCATGCATTTGTCTCAAAACTTTAATTAAAATCCTTTTAGATTCTGTCGAAATTCGAGCAGCATCTCCCCTGTTTATATGCCTAGCTCGAAATCATAATATCAACAACCAGTCAACAACAACAATACCAACATCATCAACACCATTATCCATACCAATATTCTACAAGATAAATATATGTATTTTCATCCAAAATTCTCTTCAACCCTCAATCCATAAGCCAACAACACCAACACAACAAACAATAACTTTCATTCTTGTAAATATTCCTTAATCAATATTAATAAGGAAAGAGATTCAATGATTCATATCTTATGTTTACCAAAGTAGCAATATCTTCAATATCTACTTATTTCCAAGCTCACTCCAACACCAAACGAAATTATAATTGCGACTACACGTTGTCCGGACCTCGATTGATATTCCGTAGCTTAAATTTTGCTCAAAATCCTCACTTCTACGTGATATAAGAGCCCTTTTTCTTTGCTGAATTTTCTGGAATGTTGTGGATAATTTTGATGATGAAAAATGGGGTTTTAGCCCCTTTTATAGTGGCTGAGAGCAGTACTGTAGCAGCCCTGTTTTTCTGCTTTGTCAGCTCAGTTTGTAACTTCTATAATTCTCTACTCCGATGTCCTATCGACGAGCGGTTTGTTGCATTAAAAACTAGACTCGACGAACTTCATTTTAGGCTTTTGTTTTCACCTTAAAACTCCTACCATGTTCCTCATATATTGGAAGTGGAAATCACCGAAGGAGGCCACATGGGGGCGGTATGAAGACTTGTGGCAATTTAAAGATAAGATTCGAGAGTTTATACAGTAGCATTGCGCCGCGATCGTCGCAACATCGGGTGGGGGAGAGTGTGATGACCCGCCACATCATCATGCCACCTAGGCGCCACGTGGAACTATTTTTGCCATGTAGGAAGCTTATGTGGATGCTTACATGGAGAGGAGGCTAGCTTATGTGAGAAGGTTCTAGAGAAATATGGAGATTTCTCATGGAAGACCTTAGAACTTTATGGAATTGCATGGAAAGTCCTTAGAATAATCTAGTTGTGTAGAGATTTCTAGAATAGGGGCTTATTTGTAAATATGTAGGGACTTGTATAATAATTATTATTTACATACTAGTCGCTAGGTGAGTAGTATAAATAGGAGGGTCATTCATTTGTAAACCATAAAGCAAAATCAATCAAGTCTTCTATAACAAAAAGCTTCCTTCTAGCAAATTTCTCTCATCTTTCTCAATTATTATTCCCTTACACTCTGTTTGGAACATTGTTACCCATTGTATTGTATTGTATTGTTACCACAAAAACAATGTTTGTTTTGATTGTTATTTAAAATGTATTGTATCGTATTGTTAAATTCCGTCGTTACGTAACAATGAAAAGCCCCATTTTATGTAACAAACGATTTGGTGTTATCCCATTGTTACCTAATTTCTTTTTCCAATTATGTCCTTACTTAATATTTCATAATCCTATTTTACCGTTTACCTTATATTATTTAACTCCACCCAAAAATCCTATACCCTACGTCTTCTACATAACTCTGTCTCCTTCTAGGTTTGGCTCCCTACTTCTTTTTCTTTTTCTTTTTCTACGTCTTCTAGGTTTTTCTTTTTCTTTTACGTCTTCTTCCTTCTATTTATCTGCTCCGTCTTCTTCCTTCTTTTATCTCCTTCTACGTTTTTCTTTTTTTTTGTCCTGCTCCCTACTTCGTTTTCCTTCTTTTAATTTTATATGTTTGCTTTTTGCTCAGGACTCTTCCATAGTTTCAAAGTTACAGGCAAGCTAATTCCATTCTGCTTATTCCATTCTGCCATATGTTTGCTTTTTGTTCAGGAATCTGCCATAATTTCATTAATTTGCTTGCTTTCTTGTTTTATTTTTTTGCATAGAATATTTTTCTTATTTGCTGTGCTTTCCCATGCTTTTGTTAAACCATGACTCTAGAATTGTGTAATACACCTGTATGTGAATGCTGGTTTACTTTGTGGAAATTTCTCGTATTGTTCATGTTGAGTTAAATGCCAATCTGAATTTTTACTTGTTGATGCTGCTTGTTCATTGTTCATCTATGTGAACAATGTGGTTCTTTTTAAAAACCGAAAAAAAATCAAAAAACCCAAATAATTGAAAAAACTGATAAATTTTAAATTCTATGTGAGTTCGTGTCTTCTTCAATTTTAAGAGTTTGTTAATGATCTGATATTATGCTATTGCACAATTTACATGCACTTAACTTATAGTTTAGGGTATTTTAGTAAACTTATCAATTAAAATACAGTACGATACATTCAATCCAAACAAAAAATATGTTATTACACAGCAGCAAACGATACAGTCTATCCAAACATTGTATCTACAAAACAGCACAGTACAATACAATACAGTACAATACAGTACATTATGAAACAATGGGTAACAACGTTCCAAACAGAGTGTTAGCGATCTTGAGTATAGTAAACTAGGCTGACTTGGCATAGCAAGATCGTGAGTAAGTTATGCAAAAACGTGAGCGAATTATCAAGTGCCGCACGTGCGCTTAGTTGAAGATTAAGGACGTGACAATGAGCAACAAATCACCCAAGACAATTGTGTTTCTCTCATTTTATTTCTTTCTTTTCGTTCCACCATAAAAGTACATTATTTTTATTTACTTACCCTTTCAAGAACCTTCTGTTGCCCTTCTTCACCGTCTTCCATTGCTTTTCACTGATGTGCTGCAAGTTGTAGGAAGCATTTTTACCATCTTCTCATTTTTTATGTACTGTGATCATTTCAATTTCACAAAAATGCTAGTGGACTCCACCATCCATCCATCATTTCTCTTGCTTTTACCTAATGAAGATTTTATGCATAAAATAGTAAGTTCTTTTTTTTTTTTTTTTTTTTTAACTTTAGTATCATTATTCTTTACTTTTTTTTCTTTTTTTTTTATGTTGATTTCGTTGATGTTGAAAGTTAGTTTTGGGTATTTAAGTGGAATAATCCAAAACCATTCAGTACTCCCTGCGTCCCGGCCCATTTTATATGAAAAGTGTTTGAATTTGACTGGACACGAAGTTTAAGAAATAAGTAAGATTTTTTAAATTTGTGATTTAAAACAAATCATAAAAAGTTGTGTGGCTAGGAAAGTAGAAATCATTTCATTAGGGTAAAGAGCAAAAAAATATCATTCTATTTGGGACCGACTAAAAAGAAAAAAATGTCATATAAATTAGGACGGAGAGAGTAATTCTCAATTATTTTATGTAATTAGTCATGACATGCTTTTGCTGTGAATAGTTGTTTGCTGTTTGTAACTTCAAGAGACACCCCCACCCACTTCTCCTTCTGTTTACTATTCATTGAAGATTTTTGTATTTTATTAGTATATGTTACTTAATTATTTGCACAGAGCCCTTTGAAATTGTGTTGTGATATGAATCTATATCTATATTCTATATCTATATATATAAAAAAGGAGAGGTACAAGCAATGTGGTTAAGCCAAGTGGCAAGCTAATAACAAGCCACTTGACAATTTTAGGACAATCAAATATAGGTTATGTAATAATATTAAATTTGAATTCAAAAACTGATATTTCAAACTAAAAATATATATCACCTAAAGTTGATTAGTGATGAATTTGAATTGTAGTTAAATCTTTCAAAGCAATCTGAAATTCTTATCAAGAGATGGACTCTTTATCGATAACTATAAAATTCAACTTATTTTCTTATTTTTAATATCTTTTAAACCTATTTTTTACTTATGTTCATTATCATTAAATGACATATAAAAAATTAAAACCAATTATATAAAGTTCCATTGCGTGATTTTAATCAATGAACTTGAAATTATTTTGAAGTTTTAAAATTTAAATTAAAAGCTATCCAAATTCAATTTCTTAAAAGTGAACTTGCATTTTCTTAAATCCTCTATTTCATGACATGTTATACGTGAATAAATAGTAGTCAAACATATTCTAATAACACTAAAATGAAAGATAAAGATTCTTGAATTGAGGTAAATTTGAATTTAAATTTAAATTAAAGACTAAATATTTTTGACCTATAGATAAAAAAATAAAAAAATTAAATAAAAAAACTGAATTATAATTGGATTGAATGATAAAGACTTTTGAATTGACATTAAGAATTTTGAATTTGGATTTGGGATCGAACGATAACAAGGAAATCATACAACGACAATATTTCAGAATTTTTAATTCCTAATGCTATATCACATTTTAATGAAATTGTTCGGGCAGACTTATCCTTTAAAATAATGATAAAATATGTTTTAAAAGAATAATCAACTTTGATAAATTTATCTCATATAAATATGCAAAAAGTTAACATTAGTAGATAACTCCTTAGTGCGAGATTTAAGGAATATTTTATCAGCCAATCCAATTTAAACAGAAAGTTTATTAGAGTTTCAACTTTAATAGGAGTTTTTGTAATGTAAATTGTATAAATTGACATATAGTTGTGATGAACTAAGTAAAATGACGAGCTTGACTCCTTCCTTTCTCTGTTTTGCTAATTTGTCTTCTCTGTCTCTCTCTCTCTTTTTTCCAGATTGTTGCGGAAACAATTCTCGGGTGCAATCTGATTAAATACAAAATTAGATGGATATTTTGTTCTTGAAGTGTCTCAATAGATATTAGGTAGGCAATACTTAATTGCTTTCGGAATTTTGGTTATTATTTAACTTGAAATATTATATACTGTTCTGAAAGTTTTATGGTCTTTTTGTATTTCCATTGCAATTGTTACACATTTCACGAGCTTTAATATTTCTTTTTTTTTTGTTTGGTTCGATGGGTTCGAGCTATCGTCGAATTATCTTTGTCTCTTTCATTACAAACTTGATAATTCAATTTTTATGTCGTCAATAATAGAGGCTATTTTGTGGCATTGTTCTCCCCAAGTTATCAAGTGAACAAATAAATAAATAAATAAAACTTGATTTATATAGAAATCAAGTTAGATTGAAGCCAACGTAAGTTATTATTACATTTTTTTTTTGGTTATAGGATATATTTCTACATAATTAGTGAGGAGCATATATGGATTTCTTTGTGATTTTAAAGTTGACAATTTTAGTTACATATTATTTATGATTTGTTACATAGTATTATTAATAATTTTGCATCATTCGCACATATGGAGATTTTAAAAAAGCCACAGAAAGAATAGAGAAGGTCTTTTTGGTGTATTACATTTTCTTGGTTGAACTATAATTTTTTGTCCTGTTTGAAAAAAATGGGAAGTCATAAGTTGCTCAGTGTAAAGTACTTAAAGACTTGCTGAAGATGGCTCAAGTAAATTCTTAGTATGTGCTTATCAAATTTTGAGATTAATCAAAAACTATCTGAAGTTTAAAGCTAAAAAAATGTGGAAAAACGTTTTGTGTTCATATAAAGTAATTTTGGCTTGATCAAAATTATGGGATGAAAGTATATGTTCTTTGAATTTCTGTTTGTTTTGCACATTGACTTTAGCCTCCACAAATCTTGGGCCAAACAAATTATAAGTTATGCTAAGTAGCAAGTTAATAACAAGTCACTTGGAAATTTTAAGATAAACTTTAATTTGATAGGTAATAACATTGAATTTTAATTTTAAATGAAGATAAAGATGTGATTTTTTCAACAGCATGTGAAATTAAAGCGTGCCATTATTTCTTTGTCGCATGTCCAAATCTTTCTTCTGGCATATGTTTACCAATATGTAGTGATTGACATCGGTGGTGGTTATGAGTGGTAGTGGTTAATAATGGTGGATGCTAGGGGCAACTGTAGTTGATAATAGTGTGCGATGGCGGGTACCAGTAAATGGGTGGAATTGATGAACTATCATCTTTGAATATAATGATATTAAGATTTTGTTATAGATTTTAACCATTAAGATTTATTCAAACTCATTTAAGGAGTCTTTGGCAGTTGGCACAGAGGTGCTCGTGTTTGGAAAGGAGATTTTGTCGCATGTCATTTATCGTTAACACTTGGTAATCGGGAATGCAAAAGAATGCTCCAAGGTGTTTGTTTGGCTTTGCCAGCGTCAGGTAGATTGTCATTCAAGCTGGTGGTTGTGACTCACAAGTAGTAGTTGTTAAAATGAGCTAAAAGTGAGTCATAACTCAACCACCCAATTCTTACTAAGTTTTAATTTTTTTATTTGTTCTTTTATAAATTTTAGTACCTAATAAAACTAATTTTTATGCTATATTATGGCTACATATAACAATAAAAATTGTCTTTTAAAATAAATTTTGTCCAGTCATTTACGCTTATCAGCCCAATTTTGATGGGTTGAAATGGATTGAGCTAATAAATGTATGGATAAATGACCAACTCAAACTTGAGCGGGTTAGACGGGTCAAGTTTTCATGAGCTAATTTTACCACCTCTACTCACAACATTTTCAATTAAAGGAAAATTTTAATTTTAATCTGCACATTATTGTTAAAGATTAACTCAAGGATAGAGTTTTAAAACCTGATTTTAAGGCTACATTTTCTAAAGTTGAATAGAAAGATAAGATTTAATCTTCAAAAGAGAGTAGTCTTTAACTTTGTATTCAAAATCAAATCAGATGTTTATCCCTTTCTAATTAGAAAATAAAATTAATGATACTAAAATTATTTGATAACTCTGAAAAATGACATAATTCACTAACAAAATGTAAATTAAAATTAAAAAAAATTGAAGTAAATATGTCAGTAATAAATGTATTGAACTGAAGTAGCAGAATAAATACACAAAAAAGAAAATCCCATTTAGGTAATCTCAATAATAGCAATTTAAATTAAAAAATTAGTTGGAAATAAAATAAAAAGATAATCTAATTATTTCTATATCTATTAATTAAAGAATCCGTCATTACTCCTACTATTAGTTAAGCAAAAGTTTAAGTACTAAATTTATTTATATATTATAGGATAAGGATGTACTGTATTTTAAAAAAGAAATCCTATTCCTAACAACTTATTATTTAGTGGAGTATTACTTTTGAATTTGAATTTAAACAAATTTGAGTTAGTTTGAATTTGGTTTCTACAGTCCTACTCCTACTGCCAACTAATTACTATATAAAGTTAACTATGAGGATAGCATTCGCAAATTCCTAACGGGTAATCCTTTTGAATTGAAAAACAAAGCAAATCAAATCTTATCAAAAGTCAATTTTTTTGAATTTGGAAAAAAGAAATCAAAGTTTGAACTGGGTGGTTAAAACTTTTGACTTGGAAAGACAAAACTCCAAACGAGTGATAAAGAGGGGTGAGTGAATGACAAAAGTACTACTAATGGAAAAATTAATTCTTCTTTGCTTAAGAGTTTTATATCTCAAGACAAAGCCTATTTTTTCTTCTCCCTGAAAATCACACAAAGCGGCAAGCTAACACTCTATGGTGAAATAGGTTATCGCATAATGGGTAATATTTTGAAAATATTGAAATTGTGAAGAAAACCTTAGATGTCTATTTTCACATGCATGATTAAAAAAAGAAAAAAGCCTTTCGTTACCATCTATATTCTCTAAAAAAAGTCACTCATCTATTATTACCGAATAGTATAATTTATTAATTTTCATTATGAATATTTGGACAACTTTTCTTTGAAAATAGCATGACAGACAAAGGTGAAATCAAATCTCTTCAGTTAAGTAGGAGATTAGTGGCATTAGGTAATAATATTGAAGTCTTAATAGGTAAAATTTGTATAAAAGAGGGTAGTAGGCTTGGAGATTAAGTCAAGTGACGCTGAAAAAAAACATGAATTTTATTTTTACAAACTGTCAATAAACATTGTAATAAAAATATTTGAATTGAGATAGAAAAATTAAGTCCAAATGGAAAGAGATAATATTTGAATGAGATCGAAAAAAATGATGTGAATTGAAAGATAGAAATAGTTACATTGAGATACAAATCTTCGAATTGAAATTTAGAAATATTAGTAAATTTTATGATAAAATAATCATATTACTTCTCTATTTATATTTTGTACAAGAATACAACATTATTTTGATTACAGGCAAAATATTAATAGAAAACGAATTAAAATATCACAGTGAAGCTATATAATGTAGAAAAGGTGGATAGAGATAATGTGAGGATATTTATACATTAAATTAATCTAAAAGGTAAAACAAAGTAAATAAATAACTAATACACAAAATATTCTTGATAAAATTTGGAAAACTAAAAAATTGTGAATAATAAAGTAAAAGTTTTAAAATTATATTTTTCTTGAGAAAAAGGTTTTTTTTTATACTAAAGGGAGTGGAGTGGTCGAAAATATTAAATAAAGTGACAAGTTAATAAAATTAACTATATAATTATTTTAATTAGAGGATACTTTGATAAATAAAAATAAGGAACAAAAAGTTATTCGATGAATTTGAGTTCTTTTAATTTCATCCAAATTTTGTTATCGGATACATTACATTAAGAAAAAAGATATCAGTTGATTTTTTTTAAAAGTAATCTGATCTAATATGCTAAAACAAAAGCATATGATGTATTTTAATTTTATGTAGATTTAATTATCGATAGAATACATTAAGAAAAAAGATGGCAGTTGGAATTTTTTTAAAACAATATGATCTAATATGCTCAAATGACGCAAATCGCTATTTAAAATAACTAATATTTCTTATTATTGTCCGCGCATCGCGCGGGTACTAATACTAGTATATAAAAAAGGAGAGGTACAAGCAATGTGGTTAAGCCAAGTGGCAAGCTAATAACAAGCCACTTGGCAATTTTAAGACAAAGTTAATGAGAATTAGGACAAGGTTTTAAACATTTCTTTATCAAATTTCAGAATTGGAAAATAATTTTGGAAAAATAAAGTTTAAACTTTTGAATTTAAAACAAGCAATATTTATCCACATTTAGCAAGCTTTAAACTTTATCCTTAACAATAGCACAATAGGACTATTCAAATTGATCAATCATATCTGTTAAAAAGGAGTTATGAATTAACCAAACTCCACATTAGTTTAAAATTAAAATAAAAGATAAAAATGTGCTAAACTCATTCTTAGCACTACCGTGAATGTAGAACTATTCAAAACTCAAAAATATCATTTAAAAATGAGTTATTTATGAACCAAATGACACATTAAATTTAAATTAAAACTGAAAGATAACAAAATAACACATTAAATTTAAATTAAAACTGAAAGATAACAAATGCGGTGAACTTCTATCCTGAGCAATATGTAATTATCTAGAATTATCCAAACAAAAGATATCTTTTATCCGATAAAGTATTTTGTTTTCTCCGATTATTTAAATAATTTTATTTTGGAATTCAAAACCAAAAGTTGGTTTCAACGGAGTATTAATTTAAATCACTTTCAGCAATTACATGAGACTATATTATTGTAAGTCAAATATGTTGTTCCAATATTAAAAGAAAAGGTTGTTTATTTTGAGAAATCACCAATCTGTATATGTTCTTTCTAAATATAAATTCTTTGGTTTTATTACATAATTTGTCAATAGTATTTTGAATCTTTATATATATATATATATATAGACACACACACATATATATATGATAAGAGAGTTGCAAGCGATGTGGTTAAGCTAAGTGGCAAGCTAATAATAAGCCGCTTGATAAACATTGTAATAACATTTCATTTAAATTTTAAATGAAAGATAACAAAGTGTTTTTAAATTGGAAAATAACGAGGGCCACAAATATAGATCTTTTGAAAATTTAAACGAAAGATAAGGATGTGGCTTTTAAATTAGTGTTGATGATATAAAAGATTTTGAAGTAGCATTAGAGGACCGATCTTCTCCTATATTAGTTTTGAATCAATTGGGGTTAGATAAACCAGATTTGAACCTAATCTTGAATACCTATTTTTTTTTTTTAAATGAACTTAGATTGCTGACGGAGTCTTCTTCTAATACTTATTTGATTTTATCACATCTTTATTCAACTCAAACCTTCTCTAATTTAGAAAAAAATTGTACTATTAATCTAAAAGTATTTAAATTTGAATTTTAAATCATAACAACTTCTAACAGTTTGGATTATGATGGAGTCTTCTTTATCTTACAAAAATGAAGATATCGTTACTAAATACTAAGATAAATACTAAGAAGATTTTTATATATTTGAAATATAGCTCTATATAATACAGTAACTTTCGGAGTACAAAATACAAGATCATAATTTAGAAACACTGTCATGGAACTATTACTACCAAGTTTTTGCCTTCGCTGACATTATAGATCATTTACGGAAGGAGCGAAATCAATATGCGTATGATTACATGTTTCATATCTTTAAGTTTTTATGGTACGTTATGAATTAATGATATCTATTTCAAATTTAATGTCTTTTTTACAGTTTTATTATTTCATCTCTTTGTCCAAATTTAGTAATTTTTTTTTTTTGAATTCTTGATTTCGAGATTTGATTTGTTTCCGTTGATTCACATGCAACTACTCAAGAGTAATATATTCTTTTGGAAGGTATACAAATTTGAAGGAGTATCTAGTGAATAAAGATGGATTTGATTTCTTGAAAATGTTTATCTGATACACAACAAAGTTCAATCGAAAAGTTTGCATGAACATCCTAATGGTAAGATAATACAGCTTGAAATATCTTCATTTGTTTTATGATATAAAGTATTATATATATTGTTGGATTTTAAGTTTTTTGGTGGGAACGAATATAGTTCTAGCATAGTTTATATATATATATATATATATATGCTAGAATCAATTATAAACTATATTGATTCGTTCCCACCAATTTTTCATATGCTAGCCGTTGAAGTTAAATGCTCAAATTTTTCATATGGTATCATAGCAACATTCAGAAAAAAATTGTACTATTAAAAAAAATATACTTTTGGATTTTAATTAGTGATAGAAAAATATACTTTTGGATTTTAATTAGTGATAGAGAGTAGTTTGGAAAACGCCTACTTTATGCATGTGATAATGTAAACGTACGACTCGCATATCATATCTTATATTTTGTAGGGTATGGGGGTTATATTTTGATTTCTTTTGGTGATATTGCATAGTTTCTCTCTTTTCTTGGAAGATTTGCTTAATTCATTAGCCCTAGTATTTTTATGCTAAGTTACTCGGACTCTTCAAAAGTGTTGCCACACTCATCTCGGATTCTCCTAAAATACACTATTTTTGAAGGATCCGCCACGCACCAGACGACATTTTAGGAGAGTCCGAGTAACAGAGCTTTTATGTCACTTATTATTTATTATCTTCTTCTTGGAATTTTTAATATCCTTTTATTTTTCTTTATTATATTAGGAAGAATAAAGATTTCATATTTCATGATATGTTTCTTTCCGTATTCTTGCTTAGTGTTAGTTGACGTGTTTTTCTCTTGTGACATCATTTAACTTTTGAATCAATTAGGTGCAAGAAGTAAAGTCTAATACAGATGTTTAATGGTGGTAGAGGTTGACTATACTTGCAGTGATACAACAGTGTTGGAAGCTGGGGTCATGGACGAAAAGAGAAGAATTGTGGACTTACTTAATGTCTTAGTTAGCCATTGGAGCAGACACATTCGGTAGGAGCAGGTTTCTGACGACTTTTTGTTATTCCGTAGTTAAATTTCTCTTTTGAACTTCTATGCAATTTAACGAAGTTTAGTTAACTCCTTTTTTGTTAGCAATTTTCTCTATCTAGATCACGGGCACAAAGAAGAGAAATCTTGAAAACAAACCTAATTTTATATATGTTAATTAAATTAAAAAGAGATGAAGACAAACGTAATTTTATGAGAGTTATATTTTACAATTGTAAGTTCTAGCATGAAGTCCCAAGGTAAAATAATATTAATGCTTAGCGGCTTCTATATTATTCACAATAGCGGCTTCTATATTATTCACAACTAACTTATCTACTCAATGAGAAACAAAAAAGGTGAAAATATTTACTGATAAACAAAAATTAGCATGATAGCTAAAGTATACACAATTATATATAGGTTAATTAAGTTATATTTATCAAAGTCAAGTAAAACTTTAGATACTCTCTTCAGATGAGTTCATATATGTTAACGACTACGATAAAATTATTAATATATCTTTCAGTAGACCAAAATTTATACACATAATAAGAAGAAATACAATATATTACAGAATTTTTTACAATTGGAATATGAATGGATTGTGATACTTATTGCTAGATATTGTCAGACCTCATTGCCAATAACAAAAATACGGAACAATAAAAAGAAGAAGAAAGCAAAATTTTCAGCATTAAAAGTAGAATGGTTAAAAATAGAAGAGCTTACTTTAATTCTAATGAAAAAACTCAAATTATGCTTGGAAACACGTAACTGAAATTTTAATATATAAAGCCAAGCATAAAAAAATAATGAATAACAATCGAATTTCATGCAGCATATACTGTTTTTTTAAAAAGTATAATAAATTTCTGATGTTGGTAATTTTGATTGTACAGGTTTATTTACTGGACAAGAATTTGGTGAATTTGCAAAATAATATGGGAAAGAGCTTATCATGCAAGAAAATAATGTCGATTCAAGAGAAAATGAGAAAAAAATTATTGTCATATTGTTTAGTGAATATCCAAATAGTATGGGAAAAGAATATTATGGGAGAATATATTATATATGGAATATTACTTTTAAGATTTGTTAGGCCAAACTTCTAAAATCAACTTATTTTAAAAAGCGTTTTTTCAAAGCGTCAAAGCATTTTTGAGCATCAATTATTATTTGTTTCAGCTTTTAAAAGTGTTTCTAAGTATATTTTTTTTAAAAGTATTTTTGGGAAAAAACTGTTTTTTTAACTTTTAAAAAACATCTTCTGTTAATCCCCAAAAGCATAATTGGCCAAACACCTTACTTTTTAAAAGAAGCACTTTAATCACTTTTTGAAAGAAAAAAAAATGCACTTTGACCTCCCAAAAGCTTTGGCCAAACAAGCTATTTTGTCTGCAAGCTTAATGAAAGGACAAATATTAGAAATTCAAATTTAAAACAATATATTCTTGGAATTTCTATTATTTCTCCACTCTTTTTTGTTTTGTTTTGTTTTATACGATCCGTGCAGCGCGCGGGTACGTATACTAGTATATAAAATAGGAGAGATATAAGCAATGTGGTAAAGACCAGTGGCAAGCTAATAACAAGCCACTTGACAATTTTAGGACAAAGTTAATGAAAATAGGACCAAGTCTTTTACTAATAATTTTTATCAAATTCCAAAATTGAAAAATAATTTTATGAGAAACAAACTTTTGAAATTTTTAAGCAAGTTATAATTATCCGCATTTAGCAAGCCATATACTTTATCCTTAACAATATCACATTAACGGGCTTTTTCAAATTCAAACATATCAGTTAAGAAAAAGATTATTTATTAAACCAATCCACATTAATTTAAAATAAAATTGAAAAATAAAAATGTGCTAAACTTATCCGTAGCAATATCGTGATAAAGGGACTAATCAAACTCAAAGATATCTTTTTAAAAAATAGTTATTTATGAAAAAAATAAAACATTAAATTTAAATCATTAAAAGAATGAATTATAAGTTAAATTACATATTTGATGAATTGAGAGAAAAGAGTTTTAACTTGAATTAAGTTTGTAAGATAAAAAAAATACTCGATTAAGATTAATTACATATTTGATGAAACGAGAGAAAAGAGTTTTAACTTGAATTAAGTTTGAAAGATAAAAATACTCGATTGAGACTAGAAATGAATTTGAATAAGAAGATAAATTTTTTGAAATCGAATTGAAAGATAAAAACTAACAGCACTAAATTCCTTTTTAAAATAATAATAATAATAATAATAATTTAAACAGTGGTTTGGATGAATGAAGTGACATAATTATTTGACAATGAACAAACTGATAAAAAAGTATCTGTAATTTGAATTAATTAAAATAATTTTGAATCTGAATTGAGGATAAAATATCTTTCAGAGGATAAACCTCAAAAATTTCTCGGTAGATATAGAATCCCAACGTAACCTTATGACTTTGGAGGACTAATAAGATAGAAATAAGTATTAATTTTTCCTAATTTCCTGTTTCTTTCTTTCTCTTTCTATGTAAAGAAATATTCTAATTATTATTCATTAATTAAACAAATTAGTGAAATATATATATATATTATTTGATAAAATTAGCCATAATCCTTGATATAAGATAAGGATTACTATGATCTTAAAACCATATCTTTTCAAATAAGCTTATCAATTGGTATGATTTTCAAATTTGAATTTCTACATCTTATACATACACCCCTCCAATAACACATAAATTATATGTTACTGCTCTTGCCAGCATACTTATTTCAAGAGTTGTTTCTTCTCCCTCTTTTTGTTGATGATTATTAGCTCTATTTATTTATAATTATCAAGTTTTTCTGTATTGGACTTTATGTTGCAGGTTCTGGCCGGTGAGCGAATACATATCAAGTGAAGAAGATGATTTGCAAGTTCAAAATATCATGTGTTATCAGAAGAAAAAGCAAAAGCATGGAGATTGAAGAAATCAAAACCAAATATTGCATGAGCCTCCGAAATATGAGCCATTCAGTTATTTGGTAGCACTTGGAGAAATTTTTCTAGAGGCCTACCTTTATTCGATAGATATGGTAAATATCACCGTATGCACATAATATTAGATATTTTTTTTGCTTCATTTATTTAGAATTTTTATTACATACACAAACGTTATTGATGTGTACTATAAAAAGGACAATCCAATGCACACAACATCTGCATTAGAAGGATCGGGGTAAGGGTCGCACGCAAAGGTAGATGTCGTTGATGTGCACTGTATATTGTTGGAATTGTGGTGCATTACATTGTGAGAAGAGGCATATATTTGTTCAAAATGTTGGATTGATTCGAAGGAATCAAGTAGATTGGGTTCATTGGCTGGGGTTCTCAAATTTAATTTTTTTGGTTTTGATTTTATCAAGTTGATTCAATTTGAATATTTGTAGGATGATAAAATTAAGAGAGTAAAATGCAATGTGAAGTTAATGCGAATTGGTGTGTCAGATCTAAAACAGATAATAATTATAACATATTCTTTGGACTTGATTTTGAAATATAAACTTTTTAAATTGAGTATAGCATGTTTTTATTTAATTGAAAATAATATTTGTGAATAGTGATTATAAAAATTAGATATCAGAACTGTTTTTTTCTAACTTAAAAAAGTGTGGAGTCATTTTAACAATTTTTAATTTATTTTTCACGTGTAGAAAGATATTAGCAATTGACTTATAAAGAAAAAAAAAATGATCTCCACAAGAATGAAATCTTAAAAATGGAAGCAATTAAATCTGATATGATATTATAAATTAGATATGAGTATTAATTTATTAGCTAGGATTAGTTTTTTTTTTTAAATATCGGCGGCGCATTTTGCGGGGTACTAACTAATTTATTTAAAAATAAAATAAAATAAGGATAGACTATCTAAATTTGAGATGAGAAATTTTTATAAAGAAATTATGATTAAAAAAAAAAACTCTATCTATTGATAAGATCACATAATTGAGGTAGTAAAAGATAAAGCTAAAAACAAAATAAATAAATTTGATACATTCTGATATTAGTGGTGTGTGTGGGTGGGTGGGGGGGGGGGGGGATGGAGGGTGGTAATAAGAAGGATATTAAGTGAAAAACAAAATGTTTGATTATTTTTTTAAAGTCAATATAATCTGATGTGATTAAGTTAGCAAAATCACAATTATATGGGATTGGTCTTTTGATTCCTCCGCGCATCGCGCGGGTACGGATACTAGTTTTATTGAAAAGAGTTGAAGCTTAGTGAGTACTACAACAACAACGTACCTAGTGTAATCCTACAAGTTGAAGTTTATTATCAAGGATAATTTCAATAATATACAATCCAGCCTCAAATATTACATCCATGTAGCCATATTTTTAATTTATATCCGCATAGTCAACTTTTTTTTACAAGAGTGTTTATACACACGATATACAATATTATACACTTATTGTAAAAAATGTATCAACCTTGCATAAAAGTGTATAATAATGTATAAAAGGGTCATTTCGTGTCTCTTACTTCATAAAAAAAAAGGGCCATTTTGTGTAATATTAGAAATATGAGCCATTTCGGGTAAATATTTTCTCCAAGTAGACATAGAGTGTATAATAATGTATATAAGGGCCATTTCGGGTAAATATTTTCTCCAAATAGACATAAAGTGTATAATAATGTATAAAAGGGCCATTTCGGGTAAATATATTCTCCAAATAGACATAGAGTGTTATTTTCCCTTATCATTATTCTTTACTCTCTTTTTTCTTTTTGGTTGTTGAGGCCTAAATCTTTTATTTTTTTGAAGTTAAAAATTAAGTTTTGGGTATTTAAAAGTGGGATAATTGTAATCTCTCAGTTATTTCATGTGATTAGTCCTGACTTGCTTTCGCTGTGAATAGTTTTTTAGTTGTTTGTAACTGTCAATGTTTAATAGTCATTGATGATTTTTGTATTTTATTTCTATCTTAATTATTTGTACAACAGCCCTTTAGACATAAGTTTGGTAATATTTTAAATAAAGTAGTATTTGAAGTTTAAGTGAGTATTTGTAATTTGAAATTCATTAGAGTTAGGTGCAAAACGAAATTAACTTCTTCAAGGATGTTTGGTTCAAGGGATTAGGCGGATTATCCTAGGATCAATTTTGAGATTAAATTTATTTCATGTTTGAATGGTGCTATTAGCGGAAACCAGTATTATTTTTCATACCAAAATCTTGGTATATGTGAGATCGATATAATCTTAGGATATCTTGGATTCTTGGTTTTGAATAGACAGCCCCTAAGAAATCAGAGGAGGGGTATAAGAGTAATTTCCAGAGAGATATTAAATGTTTTGAAGGCTAAAAAGGTATAAAAGTACATAAAAGCAATAAAAATTAGGGTGACAAATGCTCCCCTACCCCGCTTGTATCGCCGCCGACACATGATCAATTCATAGAACGTATCGACCATAACCAAAAGATCCAAACCAAAGAAGGAAAAAAAGAACATGAATCATTTAATTAATGAAGAAATTAAAAAGTTCGAGTAAGTGCATCTTTAATTAACTAACATGTTCCCTAGCACACTCAACAAGTCGCATGATGATATCATCCTCCTCTTTGGTAAGATGAGCCTCGAGCCTAGCTAGTATCTTATGGTCCCAAACCCCCAAGTGATGCTTACGGCGCCCAGCCAGTGGAGAAGAGGCCGCGCGACTGCCGGGGTTTCTGGGCATCACCTTTTGGCAAAGGATGAACATTTGTCGAGTCGGTATCAGATGCTACTGCAGAAAAAACCTGTTGTTGTTGCTGCTACCAGGGAATTGATGAACCGGTGGTAGAATCCTCCTGCAAAAACACCTTCTATGGTGAGTTCCTTTAAGTGAGGTGCAATCTGAGGTGGGTTAAAGGAACTCACCATAGAAAGGCGTTTTTGCAGGAGGGTTTTACCACTGATTCATCAATTCCCTGGCACCACTAACAACAACAGTTTTTTTCTACAGTAGCGTTTGATTCCAATTCGACAAATGTTCATCATTTGCCAAAAAGTAATGCCCAGAATTTCGAAACCCCGACGGAAGCGTGGCCTCCTTCTCCACTGGCCGGGCGCCGTAAGCATCACTTGGGGTTCGGAACCATAAGATACTAGCTAGGCACAAGGCTCGTCTACCAAAGAGGAGGATGATATCGTCATGCGACTTGTTGAGTATGCTAGGGAACAGGTTAGTTAATTTAAACATGCACTTGCTTGATCTTTTTAATTCCTTCATCACTTAAATGATTCATGTTATTTTTTTCCTTCTTTGGTTTGGATCTTTTGTTTATGGTCGATATGTTCTATGAATTGATCATGTGTCGTGGTGATACAAGGGCAATTGTCCTTAAAGAATTTAATTTCGTTTTGCACCTAACTCTAATTTGAAAAAAATGTTTATGTCCAAACAATTTTCAGGTTAAATTGCATTCGAAAGAAGTATGGTATGCAATCCTTTAATTCTTGCTTTTTCTCTTCTTTTTGCTATTGTACAAAAACAAATTCCAAGAAAAATTAAAAGGAACCAAGCATTTTCATTCACTTGTGATTTTCCTGGAGGAGGTAAAAATAAAGAAACTCCCTCATAACAATGAACAATACATTTTTCTCAAATGTTTTGAAGGGTTCAAAGTAATAAATCATATAACAGCTAACATCATAAGAGAGATTAGAGGGGAGGAAAAGAATGGTGAAGAAACAGATAGAACTTCTAACTGTAATATCCATCCTCTCAAAAGCACCAATTATTCGTGTTACTTGTAACACATCCGATAACGGCTTATGTAATTTTAATATAGAGCTTCTTTCATTTTTGGCCTGTCAACCGAAATTATTACAGGCACTAGCCAAAGTATATACAGAATCTATAAATTTGCTGGCTATTTTGTAAATTAGATCACCGAAAAGCATTGGCTGTAATTATCTCTTTAGTGTATGCCATTTGAAATTTCATATTCAGGTCTGACTCGCTGTGCTCTGCCCTGTTTAAAATTTTAGTTGTATTGTCCTGTGAAGCCTTTGCCCTGTTCTCATTGCCGTTTCTACTCCGAACTGAGTTCTACTAATCATGAGACTTTGATATTTGTTAGCAAATTCTGCCTACTTTCATCAACGAACACAAGAAGATGTTGGCGAAGACTTGCTTACTGCACACGAATGAAGGGGTGTTGTGGGAAGCAAAGATAATGAGAAAGAATTCCTATTTCTGCATCTGTGAAGGAGACTGGCCACAGTTTGTGGTGTATCACAAACTGAGGCCAGGAGACATCTTGCTCTTCTTACTCGTTGACAAATCGACGTTCCTAGTCGTGCCCTACACTCAGAAAAGTGGTAGAAACTTTCGTAGGAGGCAATCTTTCGAGGAACTCAGCAGCAACTCGGAAGAGGAGGATATTGAACCTTCAAGAAATTCGAAAGAATCATCATCAGTCTCTGAGGAAGAAAGCATTGATCCATCCTGTTGCTCCAAAGACGGGGAATATCCTAGCTGCTTACATTTAGGTAACATCGTTACTTTATACATTTCAAGTTGTTAGATCATACCGACTAATCTGGATAGAGGAGTCCTAATTGCTGTTGTACCTGTATTGAATTTGCTATATTGGTTAGTCTTTTAGTCTAGTTTCACGACATGTATGTTATCATGACTATAAGTATGAGATCCTCACCAAAGCCTTTCTCATTACTTCACTTTCAGTCCACATACACACACCATACCATGCCACGTGTGGCAGAAGTTAAATCCTGTCTTGTGTTTATTTTCTCAACCCCAAAGGTTTCATCATGACAGGAGTTACATCCAATGTCAAAGCTGATGAAATGATCCACTTGAAGAAGAAAATTGTGGAACTAGATTTGTTTAGGTGGCATGTCAGTGATCTTGACAACCCTAAGAGGCCTCTAGGTTCTTTCATCGTTTTCATGGAAGAGTTTAAGAAGCGGTGCCTGGAGGTGAATCCAAACATCAAATCTTTTGACGCTATCGAGAAAGTTGGCGGAGACAAGTGGAAACAGATGTCAGATGCTGAGAAAGCTCCTTATGTAGTAGAGGCAGAGAAAAGGAGGGTCGAATATGCAAAGGTCTTGAATCTTTATAACCGGCTTGTGGCTGCTGAAGAAGAGGAATCTGACAAGTCAAGGTCCGAGGTTGTTGCATCCAAAAATGGGGAAAATCCTTGCTACGCACATTTAGGTAAACATTGATCGATCTCTTTAATTATATGTCTACAAATGATGTTAGATCATACCGACTAATTGGGATTGGTTCGTAATTGTTGCTGGACTTGTATTAAGTTTGCTATAGTTGTTACTCCCTCCATTTCAATTTGTTTGTCTTAGTTACTATTTGGACAGTTAAAGGATATTTTCTTTGACCATAATTCTTTCAAATACTTTCTAAATATTTTGAATTGTTAACTATTGTGACTTATAGTACTTTTTATTTAGTTTCTAAATATGCAAATTTTATTTCAAAAAGATTGAAGATTCTTTGTCAGAATTCACATCGAACATTAGTTAGTTTGACCCCTCGTACTCCGAATGAAGCCATATAAATTGAAACGGAGGGAGTATTGTTTTGGTCTAGTTAGAGACATGTATGTTATTCTGACCATAAGTATGAGATCCTCTTGGACTCCCTCACCAAAGACTTCCCTTTCAGTCCATATACTCACGCCATGTCAGAGCTAGGGGCTATCTTTTTGTTTTTTTCTCTCTCATTCATTTTGTCAACCGTAACGGTTTCCTGATCATGAAGGAGATAAATCCAATGCCAAAGCTAATTATGTATTCCACACTAAGAAGAAAGCTCGGGGACTAAGAAGGCTTGCCAGGGATCTTGATAAACCACCTCAGATGCCAGCAAGTGCTTACTTCATTTTCATGGAGGAGTTTAGAAAGCAGTTCCGTGAGCAGAATCCAAGCATCAAATCTATCGCTGCTGAAGGGAAAGCTAGTGGAAGCAAGTGGAAGCAGATGTCAGATGCTGAGAAAGCTCCTTATCTAGCGGAGGAAGAGAAAAGGAAGCTAGAGTATGCAAAGAGAATGAATGTGTATAACAGGCGAGTGGCTACCGAAGAAGAGGAATATTCTGATGAGTCAAGTTCCGAGTTTGATGACGAAGAGGGAAGTGGAGAGGAAGACGAGGATGAAAACTTGTATACTTTCTTCTTTTCCCGTTAGATACTTGCTTTTTCATGATCGGTTCTACTTTTTGGGGGTTTCGTAGGGAAGACGAAGATGGAATTGAGAGCAGTTGCTTTTAAAGCACAATTATTTATGTGCTTTCTATTTAATTTCATACTGCTTAAATATATGTAATTGAACTGGGCTTTTGTCTTTCTTGACTTGTATATGGATTTCCATCTATTACCTCTCTAGCTAATTATTGGCTCTACTTTTTTGGTAAAATACTGTTGGTGTTGATATGCTCTCTATTGGAGCTGGGATAGCTTTCTGTTCCACTTGTTTCTGTGGAAGCCCTGGGACAAAAAAGATCCTTAATTTGCCTCAAGAAATGAGTTACGTTTAGTACTGTAATGACATTGTGTCGTATTATATATGGTGAAATGGATATAAGAATCGATTGAACAAGTTAAGAGGTGTTGAGACTTGAGACGTACGTAGTATTAAATGATTGATCTATATAGATGAATGAGAATGTCCTGGCAAATATTGAACTCAGGAGAGTAAGAAAGGTGTTTCTCAAGTGAAAAGAGAATGGTCCAACAAAGGTCGTGAGGTTCAGTCTGGTGAATCGAAGCAATTAAGATCCATACCATTCAAATGGTTGTCATAAAAGGTACTAGATTTTATGCACGTTTACTTTCTCTGAAAACATGTTTGATGAGTATGTTTAGACTATATATCCCAATGAACTCGGCCTAATGGGCTGGCATAATTGACATGAATAAAATGATATTGGTTTAATGAGAAAAAGGAACAAGTGTATAGTGGGTATACGTGTATGTAATTGGTTTCTGTTTGTTGAATTTTGGTGTCGTCTTTGTGTGCAATTTCGGTGGCTTTTTGTTGCTACTAACCAAAGATGCAGAGATTTCGAGTGAAAGTTCAAGTGCAAGAGAAACAATGAAAGGTTTTGAAGTCGATTCTTTAGCCTCTTTTATGCAAGTGGGAGAGTTTTATTCATATTTTGATTGCTTGAGTTCAACATTTTTGGAACCTCTGTAGAGTTGGGAGTTAGAAATCTGCATGATTTCAGGTCTTCTTGATGAGTTAAAGCATATATAATGGGCTCAATCATCTTGTTCTGCAATTTTTCGTTCATCTATAATTTCTCAGCTGTGTATACATGACTTTTATGGTAACATGTTACGATTTCCCCCTGCAACAAATTACAACAACTAGGTATTGTCTGTTGGTTTCTATTTTGGTCTTATGATTGCTGCTTTTGGTCATTTATTGTGTTTCAATTGAAGTAAGGGTGTGTTTGGTATGACGGAAATATATTGGATCTTGTTGATGGAGTTGAGACGAGCCACCTTCTGTTTTGCAACTCTCATTGGTAAAGCTCTTGGATCCAATTCCGACCAGTTTTTAGGAGAGTGTGCAAAAATCTTCTTCAATAAAAGTTGTTTACTTGTAATTTAGCTTGTACTCTCTTGGTAAAGCATATGATATATGATTATGATAAAGGCCTCAGGAATAAAATGTGATTTCAATAAAATTGTTTATTTATGATTTAGTGCATGTGTATTTTTACATTTGTCTAAAGGCCGAGAAAGGTATTATTGTCAAAAATAGCTCTTTATTTCATAAACTTCTAATCAATCTAGTACGCTAACATAAATAGAAATAAAATGAATGAATTTGTAGTTAAGAAATATGTCACTTCTCTCAAGACCGAAATTACAATACCTTAGATAATTTTCTTTTTAACTTTACTTAAATATCACCTTCTCTTTTTCTCTTATGTTGGATATTGAGTTAGAATATTAGTTTTTCCTGCAATTCCCTTCTCTCTTCTTAATAAGAAAAAAGCGACGCTGCTTCTTGTACACAGTTGAGAAAAATATTCTCTTAAGGAACACAGATCAAAAGACATTTAGTTTGTGAAATAAAAAATTCTATTTGTTAGTGAGATAGAACTGGTTAATGAAAGTGGATATATTTTCACTAGACTAGATGGTGTAATTAAATGAATGTCCAAGGAAACATGAGATGTTTATTTATAGATTGTGAAGCAGCTTTTAGGTGAAGCGATACCTTTTTAGGAGAGACTTCAAACATATGTCTCATAATAGATTTTCATAAAGTTATAGTAAACTATCAGAACGGACTTATTTTTCCCGAAAAGACACCTTTTAGCTGAAGCAGGCCCTTTTCAAAATTTCAAACGTGCGTCTTATAATATCTTTTCATAAAGTTATTGTTACATCTCGCATTTTCACAAGTTGGAAGGCGTACGAGTTCAATGACATTAGTAACGGAATAAGTTTGATGAATTTTGAAACTGTTATATATGGTCTTGATATGGTATTTTTTTTTAAGTAAACCCCTTTTAGTAAATATTTGATAAGTATGATTTTCTATAGTTATTACTGTTACTACTTCTGGGATACATTTTTAATTATGTGTGCGGTATGAGGACATTTAGAAATGAGATTTTATTTGTTATGGGTACATAAATTATTTTCTCTTATAAAAATCTATCTTTTTCTATTATGAGAATTATTGAAGAATACGTATGATAGATATTTATATATGCACCATTGCTATATTATTACCGTATGAATACTATGTTACCAATTAGATATAGTGATTACTAGATGAAAATATAGAAGGAAGCATATGGTGCTTTTTGTTTACAAGTGTAACATATAGAAAATCCTTTTAGTTGGAAAATATGTATTATATATTAAATGCTAAGTGGGACAGCAAGGATGGAATAACTACTATTAAAAGGTGTAGTGACTACGTGGATTAATGGTAGGCATTAATTTTAGTAAATATAAGGAACATTACATTGATAGGATAAGTGTTTCGTACTATTAGTGCGTGAATTTGTTAAAATTCCACATTTTTGTGCATTGGATTTGTCGTAAGTTAATTGACATAAGTTCAAGGACAATATTACTTATGACGTTATAAGTATTTATGCTATGTTTAACAAGTGATAAGTAAGTGTCGTGGAGGTTAAACGAATCGGAGAAAATAAGTTTTGTCAAAGTTTAGAAATTGAACAAGTTATAACGAACTATATGGAATTTTAGTCACATTCAAGTATGCAAATAAAGAGATCATGGTATAAAAGTTTGAGGTCCCGAAAATTATTTAAG
Organism: Lycium barbarum; assembly: GCF_019175385.1. Lineage (NCBI taxonomy): Eukaryota > Viridiplantae > Streptophyta > Magnoliopsida > Solanales > Solanaceae > Lycium > Lycium barbarum. The sequence goes on along the minus strand of NC_083347.1, from coordinate 108,677,383 downwards.
ACTCGAAAGTGAATGACGGTGATTGGAAATAATATTTTGTGTGTACAAAAAGGGACTGTGGACTACTGCTATGTCACATGATCATGACAATGACTATGGAGTGTATTAAAAATGATTACTTTATAAATGAATTGAGATTAAGAAATTAATTACTTGGGTAATTTATTAAATTAGTTTTAGTGGGAACAATTAATGAACTAGTGGCTTAATGTGGTAGCACTAGTCCACGTGGGTGCATGGGCTGAAGAGAAAGTGATGACTATTACCACCTATATGTATCTATCTAGACTTGTTGCAAAACACAAGGCCTAATTGGGTGGGCCCCACTGCCATAAAGGTAAGTTTACTCACCTATTTTTCTTATATATCCTACTGAAGGTAAAGGAAATTTCAGATTTCAATTTTTAGGGAGGAGCAACGTACAGTGCATTTTCTTTCTTTCTAAAGAATAAAGCAAAACATTATTTCTCTTTTGGAAAGAAAAATCATATGGAATTGGGGCAGCAACCTTCTTGCACGAGATTCATTCTCATATGAAATTACATATTCACATGGAGTATTTTAAACCAGCAACGTGAATTCTTTTGGCAAGCATCAACATGTTTTATTCTATTTTAGGCAGATTGGGGAAAAAGGAAAATTTGAGGTGTGAAATTGTTGTAACATTCAAGTGATTAGCAAGGTTAAGAAGCCAAGTTGATTAAGGTAATGTTTGATCTCTTTTATACACATTTTGGAGGCAATTTTAACATGTATAAGTTTATGGATATATGATGGAAATAAAAAGTTGTGGATGTTGATGTTGAAAGATGAATTGAGCCGTGTAGGGGCTGCTCTAATTAGGCACGAAAAATTTATTTTAAGTTGTTGTTATCATGGATTATATGGCGAAAGGATTAGAAAGTTAAAGTTAAAATTTTGTTGATATGAACACGTTGTTGTTCGTGTTGAGTTGAAGGAATTGAAAATGTAATTGTATCCATATGTTGTTGTTGGTATTTCTGTGTCAACAGGAGAGCAATTGGAAATTTTGGACAGGTGAATATATAGGGGAAGTGCTGCCGGATTTTCGCTAAATTTTAGATAATAGAAAATCTTAAAAGAGAATATGTATAAGCTAGAATATAGGTTCGATAAGAAATAGGCTATGGATTTGTAAACTAGATAATATAGTTACTAACAATAACGTTACTTTTATATAAATAGGCTAAAAGAGCGACGAGACGAACGGGTTACGAATAGCCGCTAACAGGTATGTAAAGCGCAACCCTTCTTTCTTTTGGCATGCCTTAGTTTTCAATAGGCTATATCACGAGCCTAGAAAAATTCTAAATTTGAAATCCGAGTACGTTATGATCCTTATATATATTTCTTGGCATTCTTATGTATGTTGTGATGAAGTATGAACCATTATGTCTTCGAAAGCATTGATTTCCAAACTTTGTACAAAAAGTTGTTTTAAAGAATTCCGTAACTACGAAACGCCGTATCTTTCACAGAAAGGCTCGGATTGCTCCAATATTTTTATAAGAGTTTGCATGATGTATAATGAGTATGTTTTCCATAGGCGGGCCCGACTCGGGTCAATACCCGTCCGTGGGTCCCGCGACTTTCCTTTATGTAATTCGGACGACTTTTGAAAGAATTTGGTATGATTATCATTTCGAATTTCAAGTATGGTCATTTACTTATATTTGAGTCTATGATAATGATTTTATGCATATGGTTACTCATGACTCTGCTCGTGCGTTTTGTTATATCTTTCGCCGGTTCCCGGGCCGGTTCTGTTATCGTGCGCACTTTGATATACTCCGGAGCTATGCTGTGTTTATGGTTCACCGAGCTACTCGCAAAAGAGGGTCGGGTTCCACATATATTTGGTGTTATGCTGTGTATGGCGTTATGTTGTGATGTGATATGTGACGGGGATACGGAGATTTGAAACATTCTGGTGTTATGCTGTGTTATGGCGCCATCGACGGGCGGGCGACCATATTCTTCTGTACCTTATGCATGACTTATATTTTGAAAGTAAACATTTTGATATGTTGGATTTATACTTATGTTCTGTACTACTATTTCGTTTATGCCTCAGATTTGTTCCTGTATTTTCTGCTTTGCATACTCAGTACATATTTCGTACTGACCCCCTTTCTTCGGGGGGCTGCGTTTCATGCCCGCAGGTACAGACGCACAGTTTGGTGATCCACCAGTTTAGGACACCCTCTTCTGCTGTTTGGAGTGCTCCTCTTATTCCGGAGCCTACATTTTGGTATATATACTTGTTTGATGCATATGTATATATTTGTTCAGGGGTACGGCGGGGCCCTGTTCTGCCATATGATTAGTTTGGTCTGTTTAGAGGTCTGTAGACGTATTTGTGGGTGTGTGTGCCTACTTCTGTACGGGTGTGTTTGGTATGATCCCATTCGTTATGGCAGCCTTGTCGGCTTTTGGTACATTTGATAGCCTTGTCGGCTTTTGATACATTTGACAGCCTTGCCGGCTTTTTGATATATATACGTTTGCGTTTGAAATATGTCTAAGTCAGTTTGATATGATTTGTGGCAGTATGTGATTCGATTTGGATAAGTGTGTTACGATTTGATATGTTTGTCTGTATGGGTGTCCAAGTAGGGCACCAGTCGCGGCCCACGGGGTTGGGTCGTGACAGTTATAATAAACTTTTAGAAAGTGCTTATTTTTTCCCAAAAAGACACATTTTAGGTGAAGCGGCACCTCTGTAGGAGGCATTTCAAACATGTGTCATATAATAGATTTTCATAAAGTTATAACAAACTATTACGACATGCTTATTCCTCTCCCCCCCCCCCCCCCCCCCCCCAAAAAAAAAAAGCACCTTTTAGGTGAAGCAACACCATGAGAGTTTCCAAACGTGTGTCATAGAATAGATTTTCATAAATAACTATCAAGACGAGTTTATTTGACATGTCGTTACCCCGAACAGGTTATTTACCCATCAAATCCTAATAGTTCTTGTATTACTTTTTGGCCTTTTCAAGAGTTGGATTGATAGTAGTTGAAACTAGCTAATGACGTGCTTCGACACTAGAGAATGGGGTCTAATCACTTTAAAGATGCAGTAATTGTATAAATTAGGCGTGCACAATAGTTTATACTAAACCAACTGAATTGTCTATTATAATCTTCTAAATCCCAAATCACAACCTCCCCAAGAAAATTATCTTTTTAATATTATAAATATAGATTATCAATATTACAATATATGTTAATGAAGTACTAATATCATGATATTCTATTTTAAATGACGATTAAACACTATATGCTAACGAAATATACGATTATTGTTTGAAATATTGCAAGTGTTTCGTCATTAATGTCAACATTACCAAGTTTGTACAGAAACATGAGATTAAATCATCAAGACTCGTATGAACACCCAAATTGGGTAAAGTTTAGCAGACCCGTTCAGCACTTATATTAAGAACACGAAAAATTGCTACTTGATTTGTGTCTAATGGTGGCCATTCTAACAAGATCAAACCTGAAAGGCCCTCTTGCCCCGCTGCTTGATTGGCTTCTCTATAGTAATATTGAATTCGACAGTTAGCTGCTGCAGAATCATCCGCTTCTTAATACTGGTCATATTTCACTGATATATCTGTTTTCAACCTGCATTAGTTCTGCTTCTCCATAGGCCATTCAACAGTAGAAAGTTATAAATCAAGTTGTTCAAAGATATAATAAATAAAACTTTAGTGCCTTATTGGAAACGACATCTTCTTAAATGAAGTTGATTAAGGATTGATTTCTCAGATGGTCACTGAACTAATAATTATTATTTTATTCCAATTTCCTGCAAGAAAGAAAGTGACTTTATGAGATAATACCTATTAGTCGAGTGACCATTTGAGAAATCTGCACTAATGCTATATTACAACAATTGAAGGTGCTCGAAAGGAGCGAGGTAGATTAAAAAAAAATCCATAATCTGTGAGAACCAAGACGAATTTAGCTATGAACAAACACACAATAAATATAAACAGATGCTCAATATAGACTACACCAACTAGCTAGTAATAATACCTAATTGTTGTTTGTTGTTACACTTGGGCCTAATTCGGTGTTTGCTCGGAGTTTTTTTAATCTGGTTGGTGATATTGCTTTTCCCCTTTGTCAATGACAGTATTATGATGTTAGAGTGATCATGATTTCGACTGTACACTGCCTTAAGATGAAAGTGCCTATATTGCAACTATTTTGGCACCTAAAGATCACCTACTGACAGCAGTAAGCGTCATATATCATAAATGTTGGATTAAAATTGGTAGCAAAGAATCTACCAGTTCTTGATGGCCCAAAAGCCATGTCAATTACTTGACTATGTCTTCTAAAACATCCAAAACAAACTCAACAAAAAAAGAATGATGTGTCAATCTACGTTCAAATTATTTGACTAGTATTATTCCTCAATGAGCCATGGGAAAACCGAGAAGGACAAGCCAGTTGATCATCTCTCAGCTGCTCAAGAGTTCCTGGCTGTTATACATCAAAACATTTCGAATTGAGTAACATTAATGTAATAGAACAGAAAAGAACCACATGGTGAAGACTTCATATGAATTCACAGAAATACAGAGTTATGATTGAGATCACGTCTATCAGACTCACTGTCCTTTCAGCCCAAGCAGACATAGATGTATGCGCTATTATCACTTGTTTTACAAAAGAATAGATGCAATCGTAGTGGCACCATTACTTCTTTAGCACAAAAATGTGACAATGCGAGTAAATATTCCCAAATAATAATCAACTAAACACCAAGAAAATCAATAAATACAACATAGATTAGTGCAAAAGAAGAAATTGAGGGCAAGCATGTGAATAAATTACTTATATACCTTGTTGATAAAACAAATCACGGCTTAACAACTGATAACATCCAAATACACTCCTCAAAGAGAAAGTGTACACGGTCGTATGCAATATATTTACCCAACTATGAGTCGGGGTCGATCCCACAGGGAACAATATGCTAGGCGATTAAGAAAGTAAGGAACTTTCACCAACTACGCTAAAGCCAAACGATAAATGATATTTTGGTATTTTGTTTGAGAAAATTATAACTAATGCGGAAATGTAAACTAACCTAGAAAGCGAGTAAAATGATCAATGGCCACAAGTTTGGATACAAAGGAAATTACACTCAAGTAACGATCCAATGTATTTCACGATTTTACAACTAAGAACGGGTTTATGTCAATAGATAATGATATCTAAAATCTCATTGAAAGTCTTCCAACCAAATCAATGAATTTCACTCTAAGCTTTTCCAAGCCTTAGAGTGTGATATTAGGCACAATCAATTTAATCTCAAGTAACTATCCTCTTCCGAGCTCAAGTTATTAGATGAGTTTAATGACCCAAATTCTTGTTAATTAATCTTTCCCAACCTAGATTTCCTTTTCCAAGCTCAATCTAAGTAAATGGGTGAGTTCTAGGGTTAGCTAATCCCTTTGGAAACATTCAAGAACGAGATTAATTAAATCAACAAAGACCCACTTCAATAGCAATAAGAATCATTCAATACATAAGCATAACAAGAGTTTCAAACCAAACTTTAATCAAGAATACTTTCATAAACGAGATTCAAGTCTAGAAATGAAATACTACACACTAAAATATTCAATACAAAACAAGGAATTGAAGAAAGGTTTAAGAATTATCTCATTAAAGTGCTCCAATCTTCTCTTCCAATTGTGTAGGTGAAACCCTAGCCTCCAAAACTTGCAAAATGACCAAAGATGGAAAATGTTTTGCCCTAGCCTCTATTTTGTAGCTCAGATTTTTCCAAGTCCAAACAATGACAAAATAAACCCCAAAGTTTCAGTTTTGCAAATCTGTCCCGTTTTTGCAAAACTGTCCAGTTTTGACAGTTTTGCAAAAATGTCCAGTTTGGCCTCTTTTTGACTTGCTTTTCACTTGGTTTCTTCCGATCACTTCTAAATCACATAAAACTGAATAGAGCACCAATATCTCATAAATCAACCGAGGTGCAGCATCTGCGACACAGGATGCGACTCGCATGCAGTACCTGCGATTCGCAGGTGGTACTCTGGTTCATTTCAGCTATCTTGACTTGTTTTGCTCTATTTTGTTCCATTTTGGTCCATTTTGATCCATTTTTGCTCTTTTATGCTCTCCGAGTATCTTTTCCTACAAAACAACATAAAAACATAAAAAGTAACAACAAAAGTGCTTAAAGAGTCACAAAAACTTAAGGAATTAGCATCGAATATCGCGTAATTTCACGACTCATCAACAACTTCATTCCCTGTAAGTGAACACATTATCTTTCCTGATTAATTTTTTATAGAAGTAAAATCTAAAATCCACAACTAAATTTAAAAATTAAAAAAATTAAAAAAAGCATTAGCATCCTTATGCCTCTTTCATATTCATAGTTTTTTTCTTCAAATTTTGATTATGCTATAATAAGTGATAACCCATTCAGTGACATTCATATATACTTGAATTCGTTAAAATAATAAGTCAGTGCTAAGATATAGTTATTCAGTAATGAAATTTAGTGTATAGATGATACTTTATAAAAAGTAAGGTAATTAGTCATACTTGATATTGTCAAAGGCTTAATAACGGTTGGGAAAAGTAATTAGTAACAGTTCATAGAAGTGAACCTTTCTAAATTACACGAGGCAAAAATATACAAAGCAAGTTGTACACTACATATTTAATAATTTGAGAACTATTAAATTAGAAACCTACAATTTAAAAACCTACAATTTAAAAATAGTTAAGTTAAATATGATGTTAAAAGGATTAAATTGAAAAAGGTATTTAATTTTGATATAAAAAAAATAAAGAACATGTAAATGGGCGGCGCAGGGCTCAATCTAAATAGGCTATTTTCGAAATTTCAAAATCCCGCCCAAAATATCAACCCCCTAGCTTATACCTATAAATATCAGCCTTGGGACACTGATTATATACAGGCCTTAGAAAATGAGTTTATCAGTGTTACAAAGAAGTGATAGTATCATGGGCGGAGCCACACCCATTGAAGGGTGGTCATATGAACACCCTTCATCGGAAAAAATTATCGGATGCCTATATTAAATATAGAACTTTGTGGATATATACTAGTAATGAACAACCTTGACATAGAAAACAAGGATAGCCTAGCGGCTAAGGGTGTGCAAATTCTTGCTGAGGACGCGAGTTTGAATCCCGGCTGTGTGTTTTCTTCATGCGCTATTTTTTTTTTCCCTCACACATCCCCTGTCCTAAAATATGAACACCCAAATTCCTGACTCCGCCCCTGGATAGTATACTTTTATCCATTTGGCTACAGAGTCAAAGCAAACCTGTAAGTTACTGCGAATAATATCGACAGGCATCAAGTGTATTATAAAGTTGTCGTTGATGATGGATCAAAAAGGCCGGTAGCCAATTGAGGGAACGGGTGATTAAGTTTTATCCAACCAAAATTATACTGTAGTAGCAAATTGTTATCTTTTCGCATTGGTATTTTTGTAGGACTGACTTTATCATTGGATGTAAACAATATGAAGCTTTATTATGTTGTATGGAAAGGTATTTCCGTTGTCTGTTAAATATTTTTAGTGCTCTTATGGTTGTGCTAATAATGCAAACAATAATGTCGAGCACACGCCTGTGCCTTGCATGAGCAATACTAGGGTGGGCATGGTATGGTAGATACCGATTACCATACCGAAATCGAAATTTTTTATATCGCGGTTTCGGTATTATGGTATTCGGTACGGTATTTGGTATGCATTTTTAAAAAGTTTGGTATTCGGTATGGTATTTATAAAGAAAATATCGAAATACCGTACCGAAGTATATAATTACATATATCTTAGTATTATAATACTAACAAATATATTATTATTAGAAAACTAATTGTTTAAACGTTTGAACTTTGACTAAATGTCTTTTTTGTGTAATCTTTTGAATATGTTTACATGTGTAAGGTGTTTAGTGCACAACAATTGAGACGTTTCTTAAGTAGCGGAAGTCATAATTCTCCACGATATGAGTATATGTAAGTCGAAGTCGGACAAACTATAGTACCGATTTACCGTACCGTAAAATACCGAAACCGAACTTTAAAATACCGAATCAATTTGGTACGGTAATGGTATAGTATTTTTGAAAATTGAAAACCGAAATTACCGAAACCGAAGTTTCAAATACCGTACCATACCCACCCCTAGGCAACACACATCTAGTTTTAGTTATATATATATATATATATATATATATATATATATATATATATATATATATATATATATATATATATATATATAAGCTTAGGGCAGGTGACATAGAGGCTAAAAATCTCATTATTATTATTACTTTGTTTGATAATTAGTTAAAAGTACACATAAGAATGGTAATTATGAACCTTTTCTGTCTGCGAATGTAAAATTCTTCATAAGTAAAAAGGTTGTAATGAGCAAAAAAATTACTGAGGAGATCTTATATATTTTCCCATAGTTTTAATATAGAAGATAACTGGTGAAGCATAGTTAATCCTATGAAAATAAAAAATAAAGTCTTAAAGTCGACATGAGACAAGAAGCACAAAAGTTTATTGCCAAATGTATTCATTTCAAGAGTCAAGACATGGACAAGATGATAAACAATTCATCAACATTTGGGTGGATATTTGTTAATATTCAGACCAACTGCACGTAAGCTTCGTGAATGAAATCATAACACACTTTACTACTATTAAGAAGAGTGAGTTGGAGCACTTTCTCGTCGTCCGTTCTTAATAAAAAATAAATAAATTGTGGGCCCCATATATTAAACAACAACTAAAATAAAAAAAAATTATGGGCCCCATATATATTAAATAACAACTAATATTAAAAAAATAGTGCAAATTAATAATGTAAAAAAAAAAAAATGCACCCCATATTAAAAAATCAAATAATATTCATGTAATTTCCGAAGCATCTCATTAAGTCAATAATGATGGATTCATTGCCACGTGCGTATTCGTAGTAAACACTAATATAATAAAGTTTTAAATACGGAGCACAAACTAAAATGTTATATTAATCGTGTTTTGAACATAGTATCCCATATTGACAAAATCAAGCAATATATATATAAAAAAAAAAGTGAATCCCATATTAAAAAAACAAACAATGTCAAAAAAAAAAGTGCAACAAAAAATTGTGGGCCCCATAATTCTAATATATATATATATATATATATATTCTTAATAAAAAACAATTGTGGGCCCCATAATTCTAATATATATATATATATATATATATATAATTGTGGGCCCCATATATATTAAACAACAACTAATATTAAAAAAATAGTGCAAATTAATAATGTCAAAAAAAAAAGTGCACCCTATATTAAAAAATCAAACAATATTCATGTAATTTCCGAAGTATCTCATTAAGTCAATAATGATGGATTCATTGCCACGTGCGTATTCGTAGCAAACACTAATATAATGAAGTTTTAAATACGGAGCACAAACTACAATGTTATATTAATCGTGTTTTGAACATAGTATCCCATATTGACAAAATCAAGCAATATATATAAAAAAAAAAGTGAATCCCATATTAAAAATTTAAACAATTTCAAAAAAAAAGTGCAACAAAAAATTGTGGGCCCCATAATTCTAATATATATATATATATATAGTTTCTTAATAAAAAAAAATTGTGGGCCCCTGATGTGCCGTGAAATTACGGGATATTCGATGCTAATTCCTTAAGCTTTTGTGACTCTTCAAGCACTTTTGTTGTTACTTTTTGTGTATTTATGTTGTTTTGTAGGATAAGATGCCCGGAGAGCATAACGGACCAAAATAGAGCAAAAATAGAACAATCAACACTTTCTGGCAGCATCTGCTAGTAGCAGATGCTGCAGCATGTTGAACCTGCGAGTAGCAGGTTGTGCAGCAGATGCTGACAGAGAAATTGGCACAACCTGCTACGGTTTTGGCACAACATGCGACTAGCATGTTGCACCTGCGACACAACATGCGACTAGCATGTTGTGCATAAGGGTATTATTGTCCAGATTTTGTTCCCGTTTTTGGAATGATATAAATACTCTTTTAGGGTTTGTAATAGACATCTTTGGTAGTTTTCTACAAGTTTTGGAGACTAGATTTCTACACCACACTTTGGGGTTGAAGATTTGAAAATTTAGTTGAGCCTTTCTTAAACCTTTAATTCATTTCTTCAATTTCTTGCTTTGTATTGTATATCTAAGTGTGTAGTGTTTATTTTCTTCACTTGAATCTTGTTTATGGAAATATTCTTAGGATTAAAGTGTTGGATGAAACTCTTGTTTTGCTTATGTATTGAATGATTTTTATTGCTATTGAAGTGGGTCTTTGTTGATTTAATTAATCTCGTTCTTTAATGTTTCTTAAGGGATTAGTTAACCCTAAGACTCGCCCATTTACTTTGATTGAGCTCGGAAGAGGAAATCTAGGTTGGGAAAGATTAATTAACAAGAATTTGGGTCATTAAACTCATCTAATAACTTGAGCTCGGAAGAGGATAGTTACTTGAGGTTAAATTGATTGTGCCTAATATCACACTCTAAGGCTTGGAAAAGCTTAGAGTGAAATTCATTGATTTGGTTGGAAGACATTCAATGAGATTTTAGATATCATTATCTATCAACACAAACCCGCTCTTAGTTGTAAAATCATGAAATACATTGGATCGTTACTTGAGTGTAATCTCCTATTATCCATGCTTGTGGCCATTGATCATTTTACTTGCTTTCTAGGTTAGTTTACATTTCCGCATTAGTTAAAATTTTCTCAAACAAAACCAAAATATTATCTATCGTTTGGCTTTAGCTTACTTGGTAAAAGTTTCTTACTTTCTTAATCGCCTAGCATATTGTTCCGTGTGTGATCGACCCCGACTCATAGTTGGGTAAATTATATTGCATACGACCGTGTACACTTTCTCTTTGAGGAGTGGATTTGGACGTTATCAATTTTGGCGCCGTTGCTAGGGAACAATTTGGCGTATTTGGGTTAGTTTGGGATTTAAGCTAACTTGCTTTGGTCCAAACTTGTGAATATTTGTGTAGTTGTTTCTTTGCTTTATTTTTTTATATAAAAAAAAAATGGCATCATATAATGAAAATTGGTCGGATGGTAGTTGTTCATACTTTGATGACCCGTGTCTTTATTGTGGAGGATCACACTCATGGCAAAATTGTTTGAATTCTCCCGGGGGCGGATTGTGCGCACAATCCCAAACCTATGAGTGGAGTATTTGTGATAGGTGTGGTGGTGATAACGTCCAAATCCACTCCTCAAAGAGAAAGTGTACACGGTCGTATGCAATATATTTTACCCAACTATGAGTCGGGGTCGATCCCATAGGGAACAATATGCTAGGCGATTAAGAAAGTAAGGAACTTTCACCAACTAAGCTAAAGCCAAACGATGGATAATACTTTGGTTTTTGGAGAATATTATAACTAATGCGGAACTGTAAACTAACCTAGAAAGCAAGTAAAATGATCAATGGCCACAAGCATGGATAATAGGATATTACACTCAAGTAACGATCCAATGTATTTCACGATTTTACAACTAAGAGCGTGTTTATGTTAATAGATAATGATTTCTAAAATCTCATTGAAAGTCTTCCAACCAAATCAATGAATTTCACTCTAAGCTTTTTCAAGCCTTAGAGTGTGATATTGGGCACAATCAATTTAACCTCAAGTAACTATCCTCTTCCGAGCTCAAGTTATTAGATGGGTTTAATGACCCAAATTCTTGTTAATTAATCTTTCCCAACCTAGATTTCCTCTTCCGAGCTCAATCTAAGTAAATGGGTGAGTCCTAGGGTTAGCTAATCCCTTTGGAAACATTAAAGAACGAGATTAATTAAATCAACAAAGACCCACTTCAATAGTAATAAAAATCATTCAATATATAAGCAAAACAAGAGTTTCATCTAACACTTTAATCCTAGAATATTTCCATAAACATGATTCAAGTGAAGAAAATAAATACTACACACTTAGATATACAATACAAAACAAGGAATTGAAGAAAGGATTAAGAAATATCTCATTAAAGTGCTTCCAATCTTCTCCTCTAATGGTGTAGGTGAAACCCTAGCCTCCAAGCTTGAATGAAAACTGCCAAAGATGTCTATTACAAACCCTAAAAGAGTATTTATATCATTCCAAAAACGGGAACAAAATCTGGACAACAATACCCTCGTGCACAACATGCTAATCGCATGTTGTGTCGCAGGTGCAACATGCTAGTCGCATGTTGTGCCAAAACCGTAGCATGTTGTGCCAATTTCTCTGTCACCATGTGCTGCACCAAGTGCTACTCGTGGGTTGTGTCGCAGGTTGTGCCAAAACCGTAGCAGGTTGTGCCAATTTCTTTGTCACCATGTGCTGCACCAAGTGCTACTCGCGGGTTCAACATGCTGCAGCATGTGCTATTAGCAAAAGCTGCCAGAAAGTGTAGATTGTTCTATTTTTGCTCTATTTTGATCCGTTTTGCTCCGTTATGCTCTCCGGGCATCTAATCCTACAAAACAACATAAATACACAAAAAAGTAACAACAAAAGTGCTTAAAGAGTCACAAAAGCTTAAGGAATTAGCATCGAATATCCCGTAATTTCACGACTCATCAACACCCCCAACTTAAAGCCTTTGCTTGTCCTCAAGCAAATCAAAACAAAAATCTCAATGAGGATCCACTTTAAGCACAAAACATGACTTTGGTTGGTACCAAGAATTAGGCTACAAGCATGTGAAGCTTCAACCAAATAACTCCCTCATTTCAAAATACAATTTCACGAATGCAATAGAGATTTAAAACCATCAAGCAACTACACTCAAAGCCTCAATAAGTGACTCAAAACCACTAGCTTACTAGATATGCTCAGTTGACTCAACTTTGAATTTTTCAACGTCACCAATCTAACGTAATCCATATGCCCTCACAAGAAAGAAAGTCCCAAAATCACTATATTCACAACAACGACGCAAGGGACAAATACACAAAAGTCGCTCACACTCAACAAAGAAGTTCTAGTGCTAACAAATATCACACCATGAGTTTGCCTTTATTTTCGTTCATCACTAACTCAAAAACATTCGGTTGGAGATCACATAGGGACTTTTTTAGCTTGTAATGTAGGCTTAGGGAAGGGTAGGCTAATTATTTGGGATACAAGTGACTACGCCCTCCTTGAACACTACACAATACCTTTTGTCCACTTTCCTCTTCATTTCAAAATATCACTCCTTCCTTTGCATACTAGTTTCCCCAATTATTCCACTTTTTTTTTTTTTTTTTTGCACAAAAAGTTTGCCACCTTTTTGTATTTTTTAAATTTTTTTCCTTTCTTTTGACTTTTCCACAACACCAACCTTCACCACTCTCCAGCAACACTAACACCCCCAACTTAGGCTTTTGGCCTCAAATTCACAATTTCATGTTCAAGGAGGGAAAGGTTCAAAAGAGAGACTTCTCATAAAAAAGGGTAAAGGATTGTAATGTGGCAATCAAAGAAAATGTCATAGGCTTAAATGGGGTTACTAGCGATATTATTTATGCAATGGTAGGATAGAAAGGCTAAAGAGGCTTTTTCAAAAATCACAAAGATAGCCCAAGGTCATCTCTCCAACCAACATAATCAAAATTAGCATTGAAAGACTAATCGGGCAAGTTCTAGATGATAAAAGTAAACACAAGAATTATTCAACAAACACTCACCACACATGGCATATGAACTAGTCAAGATGGATCAATTTCACTTCCTAAGCAAGAACAACTAGTGCAATATCTCATAATCCAAAGTAAACACAACTAGTAGGTAAAGAGTCACCAAATGAGCTAAAAAGTTATCACAAAGATCATTCTTTCCTATGCACCTTGCTTTTTAACTTTCACAAAATAATTTCGAGGGGTATTCGCATTTCAATTTCACATGCTAGAGACTAACTCTATTAGTACCAAACAAGCCAAGGGTTTTCACATTTTTTTCCTCAAAGGAGCACCTACACCTAAACTACAAGACTAATGAAAGAGCTAAGAAAGAAAATAAAATAATAAAAGTGACTAATCCACCACATGCCAAAAGAACGCAATTTTTAGAAATTTGAGCAAGTTCCATTTGTAACGTTTATTCACAGCCACACCAACAGTCACAAAACAAACTCGGCAAGGGCACACAATATACATATATAAGACAAAAGCCCGGCAAGGGCACAATTTATGCAAAACTAAAATATAATGTGCTACCACATGCCACCCCCAACTACAAACATTGTAGTGTCCTCACCGCACATAATCAAAACAAAACACAAAATAGTTTGAGGGCAATTAATTTTTTTTTATTGTCACGACCTGCGACAGTACCTGCGACTCCCAGGCATGACCTGCGATTCGCAGGTTATGTCACCAGATTTTTTTTTCTGTCACCACTTGCGACCCGACCTGCGATTCGCAGGTTATGACAGCTGAAAAATAAAATTAGCAGCTTTTACTGGTTTGGGGGCTGTCCGGAAATCCAACATGCTCAAAACAACTCCAAAAATTCTGAAACTTTGCAGATTAGTCAAAAACCATAAACTAAACTATTCTAAAAAATAAAATTTCAAAAATGATTTAAAATTTTTAAAACGATGGGTTGCCTCCCACCAAGCGCTTAATTTAACGTCGCGGCACGACAATTGCCAACTTTACCGCTTTTCTCGCCATTTGGAGCTTATGAATTGGGCACCCAACTTGGACTCAAGTTTGTGACCACGAGCGGTGGGGGGTGGTAAGTAGATGAACAAGCCAAACGTTAATTTCTTCATTTTGCACTTCTTGGCTTTTAAATGAAGAATGTCATTTTGCCTTCTTACTATTTCGAATTGCAAGATGTAAGGCACTTGTCTTTCTTCTTCACCATCCAACATGGATGTATGTGGCTCAATTCCCATATCACCATACAAATCCAAAGTTGAAAAATGCTTGGAGTGAGACTTCAACCTCCCAATTTGCAAATTTTTCCGGATTTTGACATTCTCATTTTCCCCCAAACTAGAGTCAACTTCCACCATTTTTCTTAAGACAACGGTTGACTCTAATTTCTTTTCTTCTTTGGCATCTCTAATGAAAATGGATTCGGTTGGAGGATATTCAATTCTTGATTCCTCCTTTTCATGATTGGCCTCCAACATGGGCATTCTCTCCTCATATTGAGCATTTGAGAATTCTTCTTGATTTTGTTCAAATGCCCATGGAAGATTTTTGTATTCATTCATCAAGCCATTTTGGAGACTAGTTTCCAAGTACTCCTCCAAGGCTTTTTGCTTTTCATTTCCTCCTTCAAGTAGGCATTCCATCATGAGCTTGAACTCTCCATTTTGTCCATTCTCAACTTCTTCCACTTCCATTTCCCTATCATTGTCACAACAAAAAGTAGAATCGTCATAGTGGGGGTTCGGGGAAGGGAAGGACACATAAGCACAATAAGCCCAATGGCCATTTTGACCACCACATCTATCACATATGCTCCACTCATGGGTTCGAGATTGTGCGCATAATCCTCCCCCGGAAGACTTTAAACAAATTTTGCCAAGAGTGGGGTCCTCCACAATAAGGACAAGGGTCATCAAAGTATGAACAACTTCCATCCGACCCATTTTCATGGAATGATGCCATTTTTTTTAATAAAAAATAAAATCAACCAAAGAAAACAACTACACAAATATTCACAAGTTTGGACAAGAGCAAGTAAGATTAAATCCCAAACTAACTCAAATATGCCAAATTGTTCCCCGGCAACGGCGCCATTTTTTATAACGTCCAAATCCATTCCTCAAAGAGAAAGTGTACACGGTCGTATGCAATATATTTTACCCAACTATGAGTCGGGGTCGATCCCACAGGGAACAATATGCTAGGCGATTAAGAAAGTAAGGAACTTTCACCAACTAAGCTAAAGCCAAACGATGGATAATACTTTGGTTTTTGGAGAATATTATAACTAATGCGGAACTGTAAACTAACCTAGAAAGCAAGTAAAATGATCAATGGCCACAAGTATGGATAATAGGATATTACACTCAAGTAACGATCCAATGTATTTCACGATTTTACAACTAAGAACAGGTTTATGTTAATAGATAATGATTTCTAAAATCTCATTGAAAGTCTTCCAACCAAATCAATGAATTTCACTCTAAGCTTTTCCAAGCCTTAGAGTGTGATATTGGGCACAATCAATTTAACCTCAAGTAACTATCCTCTTCCGAGCTCAAGTTATTAGATGGGTTTAATGACCCAAATTCTTGTTAATTAATCTTTCCCAACCTAGATTTCCTCTTCCGAGCTCAATCTAAGTAAATGGATGAACCCTAGGGTTAGCTAATCCCTTTGGAAACATTCAAGAATGAGATTAATTAAATCAACAAAGACTCACTTCAATAGCAATAAAAATCATTCAATACATAAGCAAAACAAGAGTTTCATCCAACACTTTAATCCTAGAATATTTCCATAAACAAGATTCAAGTGAAGAAAATAAATACTACACACTTAGATATACAATACAAAACAAGGAATTGAAGAAAGGATTAAGAAATATCTCATTAAAGTGCTTCCAATCTTCTCCTCCAATGGTGTAGGTGAAACCCTAGCCTCCAAGCTTGAATGAAAACTGCCAAAGATGTCTATTACAAACCCTAAAAGGGTATTTATATCATTCCAAAAACGGGAACAAAATCTGGACAACAATACCCTCGTGCACAACATGCTAATCGCATGTTGTGTCGCAGGTGCAACATGCTAATCGCATGTTGTGCCAAAACCGTAGCATGTTGTGCCAATTTCTCTGTCACCATGTGCTGCACCAAGTGCTACTCGCGGGTTGTGTCGCAGGTTCAACATGCTAATCGCAGGTTGTGCCAAAACCGTAGCAGGTTGTGCCAATTTCTCTGTCACCATGTGCTGCATCAAGTGCTACTCGCGGGTTCAACATGCTGCAGCATGTGCTATTAGCAGATGCTGCCAGAAAGTGTAGATTGTTCTATTTTTGCTCTATTTTGGTCCGTTTTGCTCCGTTATGCTCTCCGGGCATCTAATCCTACAAAACAACATAAATACACAAAAACGTAACAACAAAAGTGCTTAAAGAGTCACAAAATCTTAAGGAATTAGCATCGAATATCCCGTAATTTCACGACTCATCAGGTGGTCAAAATGGTCATTGGGATAATTGTGCTTATTTGTCCTTCCCTTCCCTGAACCCCCACTATGACTATTCTAGTTTTGATTTTGATGATAGTAGGGATATGGAAATGGAAGAAGCCTCAAATGCTCAAAATGAAAGGATAATGCTCATGTTGGAGACCATCCTTGAAAAAGTTGAAAAACAGGACTTAGCGGTTAAGGACTTGAGGCAACCACTTGATGACTTGAGGCAAGCAATTAATTGCAATGACAAAGCTATTCACACCTTGGAGGATCAAATGAAATTATTGGCTCAGACTCATAATGCTCAACAACTTGAGGGTGTTGAAAGTAGACAAGAAAGTGGCCAAAACATGAATTTCTCCAAGGGTGGATTTTTGCAAGCTTTGAATGACTCTCAACTTGAAGAAGGCCTTGACAAAGTGGAAATTGTGAGCCAAGATTGGCTTATGACTCAAGCTCAACAACTTGAAGCCTATGGGGATCATCGTGAAGGCATTTCGAGGATGATGGAAGAATTTTTAAATATCCATGTCGAGCAAAGTCAAGAGTTGAAGAAACTTGAAATTGCTATCCGTGACTTGAAAGCCGAATTGAATCCAAAAGTTGAGGTATGCAATACTCAACATCAAATAGTCATGGATAGTAGTTTTAAGTTGATTTCCAATGAAAAAGTGGTCAAGATTGATTTTCAAGAGCTAATGATGAATTGCCAACCGACCAACCCAAAAATAATGCAAGATGCCGAAGTTGAACAAATGATACTAGAGTTGAATAAAAAGGTTCACAAAATAATTTTTGAGGACTCTAGTTCATTTGTGGATGAGGATGTCAAAAATGGAGCGAATTTGAAAATGGGCTCGCCTTAGACCACATTCCAATCATTTTTCAACATTATGCTTGGTTAGTGAAATGGAAGTTGAACTAACCGAGCCTATGGAGAATTTTGGAGATGAAGAAGAAAGCGTTTTCATTTTGAAGTTTGCTATGCCAAGAAGACAAAATGGCATGCCTCACTTACGGGCCAAGAAGTGCAAAATGCGACACCCGAGAGTTGGCCTCTTTGCTTTCCTACCACCGCCTCACGAGCATCACCGGAATCTTGATTCAAAGTTGGGGCACAAATTCATATCTTCCAAATGGAAGGAAAAGTAGTAAAGGTAACCGTTGTGCCGCGACGTTAAATCAAGCGCTTTGTGGGAGGCAACCCATCATTTTAAAAAATTTTAAATCGTTTTTGAAATTTTGTTTTTTAGAATAGTTTAGTTTGTGGTTTGTGACTAATCTGCAAACTTTCAGAATTTTTGGAATTGTTTTGAGCAGGTCAGGTTTTTAGAGCAACCACAAACCAGTAGCTGCTGTTAAAAAAAAAATTCAGGTGACATCACCTGCGAATCATAGGTCATGCCTGCGAGTCGCAGGTCATGTTCGCAGGTCGTGACAGCCAAAAAAAAAATTAATTGCCCTCAAACTATTTTATGTTTTGTTTTGATTATGTGTAGTGAGGACACTGCAATGTTTGTAGTTGGAGGTGGCATGTGGTAGCACATTACATTTTGGTTATGCATAAATTGTGCCCTTGCCGGGCTTTTGTCTTATATATGTATATTGTGTGCCCTTGTCAGGTTTGTTTTGTGACTGTTGGTGTGGTTGTGGCTAGACGTTGCTGCAAATAGAACTTGCTCAAATTTTTGAAGATTTTGTTTGTTGGCATGTTGTGGATTAGTCACTTTTATTATTTTATTTTCTTTCTTAGCTTTTTTTTTAATTAGTAGGTGTGGTGATTCTTTGAGGAAAAATGTGAAAACTCTTGGCTTGTTTGGTACTAATAGAGTTCGTCTCTTGCATGTGAAATTGAAATGCGAATACCCCTCCAAATTGTTTTGTGAAAGTAAAAAAAGCAAGGTGCATAAGAAAGAATGATCTTTGTGACACCTTTTTGGCTCATTTGGTGACTCTTTACCTAGTAGTTGTGTTTACTTTTGATGATGAGATATTGCTCTATTTGTTCTTGTTTAGGAAGTAAAATTGATCCATCTTGACTAGTTCATATGCCATGTGTGGTGAGTGTTTGTTGAATAATTCTTGTGTTTACTTTTATCATCTAAAACTTGCTCGGTTAGTCTTTCAATGCTAATTTTGATTATGTTGGTTGGAGAGATGACCTTGGGCTATCTTTGTGATTTTTGAAAGAGCCTCTTTAGCCTTTCTAGCCTACCATTGCATAAATAATATCACTAGTAACCCCATTTGAGCCTATGACCTTTTCTTTGATTGCCACATTACAAGCCTTTATCATTTTTGATGAAAAGTCTCTCTTTTGAACCTTTCCCTCCTTGAACATGAAATTGTGAATTTGAGGCCAAAAGCCTAAGTTGGGGGTGTTAGTGTTGCTTGAGAGTGGTGAAGGTTGGTGTTGTGGAAAAGTCAAAAGAAAGGAAGAAAATTTGAAAAATACAAAAAGGTTGCAAACTTTTTGTGCAAAAAAAATGAATCTTTTTGAACAAAAACAAAATAGAAATCAAGAAAATGGTTGCACAAAAAGAAGTTGGAATAATTGCGGAAACTAGTATGCAAAGGAAGGAGTGATGTTTTGAAATGAAGAGGAAAGTGGACGAAAGGTTTTGTGTAGTGTTCAAGGAGGGCGTAGTCACTTGTATCCCAAATACTTATCCTATCCTTCCCTAAGCCTACATTATGAGCTTAAAAAGTCCCTATGTGATCTCCAACCGAATGTTCTTGAGTTAGTGATGATTGAAAATAAGGGCAAGCTTATGGTGTGATATTTGTTAGCACTAGAATTTCTTTGTTGAGTGTGAGTGACTTTGTGTATTTGTCCCTTGCGTTGTTGTTGTGAATATAGTGATTTTGAGACTTTCTTTCTTGTGATGGCATATGGATTACGATAGAGTGGTGATGTTCAAAAATTTCAAGTTGAGTCAATTGAGCATATACAGTAAGCTAATGGTTTTGAGTCACTTATTGAGGCTTGAGTGTTGTTGCTTTATGGTTTTAAATCTCTATTCCATTCTTTAAATTGTATTTTGAAATGAGGGAGTTATTTGGTTGAAGCTTCACATGCTTGTAGCCTAATTGTTGGTACCAACCAAAGTCATGTTTTTGTGCTTAAAGTGGATCCTTATTGAGATTTTTGTTTTGATTTGCTTGAGGACAAGCAAAGACTTTAAGTTGGGGTGTTGATGTGCCGTGAAATTACGGGATATTCGATGTTAATTCCTTAAGCTTTTGTGACTCTTCAAGCACTTTTGTTGTTACTTTTTGTGTATTTATGTTGTTTTGTAGGATAAGATGCCCGGAGAGCATAACGGAGCAAAACGGACCAAAATAGAGCAAAAATAGAACAATCAACACTTTCTGGCAGCATCTGCTAATATGTTGTGCATGCAGCATCTGCGAGTAGCAGAGATGCTGCAGCATTACTCGCAGATGCTGCAGCATGTTGAACCTGCGAGTAGCAGGTTGTGCAGCAGATGCTGACAGAGAAATTGGCACAACCTGCTACGGTTTTGGCACAACATGCGACTAGCATGTTGCACCTGCGACACAATATGCGAGTAGCATGTTGTGCATAAGGGTATTATTGTCCAGATTTTGTTCCCGTTTTTGGAATGATATAAATACTCTTTTAGGGTTTGTAATAGACATCTTTGGCAGTTTTCTACAAGTTTTGGAGACTAGATTTCTACACCACACTTTGGGGTTGAAGATTTGGTTGAGCCTTTCTTAAACCTTTAATTCATTTCTTCAATTTCTTGCTTTGTATTGTATATCTAAGTGTGTAGTGTTTATTTTCTTCACTTGAATCTTGTTTATGGAAATATTCTTAGGATTAAAGTGTTGGATGAAACTTTTGTTTTGCTTATGTATTGAATGATTTTTATTGCTATTGAAGTGGGTCTTTGTTGATTTAATTAATCTCGTTCTTTAATGTTTCTTAAGGGATTAGCTAACCCTAAGACTCGCTCATTTACTTTGATTGAGCTCGGAAGAGGAAATCTAGGTTGGGAAAGATTAATTAACAAGAATTTGGGTCATTAAACTCATCTAATAACTTGAGCTCGGAAGAGGATAGTTACTTGAGGTTAAATTGATTGTGCCTAATATCACACTCTAAGGCTTGGAAAAGCTTAGAGTGAAATTCATTGATTTGGTTGGAAGACATTCAATGAGATTTTAGATATCATTATCTATCAACACAAACCCGCTCTTAGTTGTAAAATCATGAAATACATTGGATCGTTACTTGAGTGTAATCTCCTATTATCCATGCTTGTGGCCATTGATCATTTTACTTGCTTTCTAGGTTAGTTTACATTTCCGCATTAGTTATAATTTTCTCAAACAAAACCAAAATATTATCTATCGTTTGGCTTTAGCTTAGTTGGTGAAAGTTTCTTACTTTCTTACTCGCCTAGCATATTGTTCCCTGTGTGATCGACCCCGACTCATAGTTGGGTAAATTATATTGCATACGACCGTGTACACTTTCTCTTTGAGGAGTGGATTTGGACGTTATCAGCCTCATATATTAAACAACAACAAAAATAAAAAATAAATTGTGGGCCCCATAATTCTAATATATATATATATATATATATATATATATATATATATATATATATATATATATATATATATATATATATAATTGTGGGCCCATATATATTAAACAACAACTAATATTAAAAAAATTAAAAAAATAGTGCAAATTAATAATGTTAAAAAAAAAGTGCACCCCATATTAAAAAATCAAACAATATTCATGTAATTTCCGAAGTATCTCATTAAGTAAATAATGATGGATTCATTGCCACGTGCGTATTCGTAGCAAACAATAATATAATAAAGTTTTAAATACGGAGCACAAACTACAATGTTATATTAATCGTGTTTTGAACGTAGTATCCCATATTGACAAAATCAAGCAATATATAAAAAATAAAAAAAAAAGTGAATCCCATATTAAAAAAAAAACAATGTCAAAAAAAAAGTGCAACGAAAAATTGTGGGCCCCATAATTCTAATATCTATATATATATTTTCATAATAAAAAAAAAATTGTGGGCCCCATAATTCTAATATATATATATATACGTTCCAATTTAATAAAAAAAAATTTGTGGGCCTCATATATATTAAACAACAACTAATATTAAAAAAATAGTGCAAATTAATAATGTTAAAAAAAAAAAGTGCACCCCATATTAAAAACTCAAACAATATTCATGTAATTTTCAAAGTATCTCATTAAGTCAATAATGATGGATTCATTGCCACGTGTGTATTCGTAGCAAACACTAATATAATAAAGTTTTAAATACGGAGCACAAACTACAATGTTATATTAATCGTGTTTGAACATAGTATCTCATATTGACAAAATCAAGCAATATATATATATAAAAAAAAAAGTGAATCCATATTAAAAAAAACAAATAATGTCAAAAAAAAGTGCAAAAAAAAATTGTGGGCCCCATAATTCTAATATATATATATATATATATATGTGTGTGTGTGTGTGTGTGTGTGTGCATAAAAATAGTGCAAATTAATAATGTAAAAAAAAAAAGTGCACCCCGTATTAAAAAATCAAGCAATAAAAAGTGAATCCCATATTAAGAAAAATAAACAATGTCAAAAAATAAATTTGTCGGCCCATATATTAAACAACAACTAAAATAAAAAATAAAAAGTGCAGACTTTGTATTCGTAGCAAACACTAATATAATAAAGTTTTAGATACGGAGCACAAATTACAATGTTTTATCAATCGTGTTTTGAACATAGTATATATATATATATATATTATATGCATAAAAATAGTGCAAACTAATAATGTCCAAAAGGGTGGCCCCATACTAAATAACACCAAGCAATATAAAAAATTAAAATTAAAAAAAGAAGAAACTATATAAAGCATGGGTTTAGACCCATGCTTCGTCGTCCGTTGTCCCTTAAAAAAAAGAGTGGGCCCCATACTAAATAACACCGAGCAATAAAAAAAAAGGAAGAAAAAAAGTGGAACTCACCATCTCCAAACTCATGGGAAAAAAAAAGTTGACCCTATATTATCAAAATCAAGCAATATTAAAAAAAAAAAAAAAAAAAAAGTGAACCCCATATTAAAAAAAATATATTGTTAAAAAAAAAAAAGTGTTGGCTTTGTATTCGTAGCAAACACTAATATAATAAAGTTTTAGATACGGAGCACAAACTACAATGTTATATTAATCGTGTTTTGAACATAGTGTATATATATATATATATATATATATATATATATATATATATGCATAAAAATAGTACAAACTAATAATGTCAAAAAAGAAAAAAGTGCACCCCATAAAGGGTGGACCTCATACTAAACAACATCAAGCAATATATATATATATATATATATAAAATAAAAAAAAATAAGAAGTGAAACCCACCATCTCCAAACACACTGTAAAAAAAAGTGGATCCCATATTAAATAAATCAAGCAATATCAAAAAAAAAAAGTGAACCCCATATTAAAAAAAAATAATGTCAAAAAAAAGTGCAGACTTTGTATTTGTAGTAAACACTAATATACTAAAGTTTTAAATACGGAGTACAAACTATAATGTTATACTAATCGTGTTTTGAACATAGTATATATATATATATATATATATGCATAAAAATAGTGAAAATTAATAATGTCAAAAAAAAAAGGTGCACTCCATATTAAAAAATCAAACAATATTCATGTAATTTCCAAAGTATCTCATTAAGTCAATAATGATGGATTCATTGCCACGTGTGTATCAATCCATTAGTGGAAGCAAATGTAATTACTTTTCTTCAAAAAGTTAAGTAGTTAAACCATACATTTTTTTTTTATTAGCCTGGGATCTAATCTAGATATTAAACTGTTATATTTGCTATTCCGCCATGTCATTTATTTGTTATGTTCACTAAAATAAATATACTTAAAATATTTATATTTTAAAATAAGATAGAATTTAATTACTTTTGTATTTTTATTCTTACTTTAATAAATGTGAAAAGAGATTAATGTCGTAAAAAAAATATATCAAATGGAGATCAAATAATGAAAAGTTAAATTAGTCAAATTATAATTTTAATCGACGTTTTCTTAAAAAAACATGCAAAAGACAACATGACAAGTAAAATGAGCTAAACCAAGCATATTTACCAAAAATTAAAAAATAGTATTTGTTCGTTTAAATAGAAAATTAATTTCTACTTTGTTTCGTTTTAAACATGTAAAATTAATTTAATAATTTGAATTAGAATTATCCAAATCAAAATTTGATAAAAAATAATAAGTATTTTACACCTTTAAATTAATCGAATTAAAATTGAAAGTGACAACTGATGCTTAAATATTGCTATTATTTTATCAAAGAAAGGAAAATAGTTTCCTTTTAACCAAGTCTTCTCTTTTAAAAAATATTAATAAATTTGCCGATTTTGTATTCGTAGCAAACATTAATATAATAAAATTTTAGATACGGAACACAAACTACAATGTTATATTAATCGTGTTTTAAACATAATATATATATATATATATATATATATATATATATATATATATATATATATATATATATATATATATATATATATTGACTATTCAAAGACAACTACATACACATAGATGCACTACAATCTAAAGTGTTGGACCCGTGCGCAGCACGGGCATAGGCTGTCTAGTTTTTTAAGAAATAAATCTTAGCTCCAAGTAAGCTTTGTGAATCTCACACTCCAAGGAAGCTTAGTGAATCACATCCTCCAAGCATCTGCATGAATAAGCAAAGCTACTAATTAATTCAAAAGTTGAAAGAGGAAACCGTGCATTTGATGGAGAATTGTTTTTTTACCTTCAAATATATGTTCACCGCTTAAAATCATATTCTTCATAATGTGTGCCATAAAAAGAGGAAACATGACATATAGGTCATTCTCGATACTACTAATCTGGTGTAAACACAAAAACTTAAATTAGTGTAAAGTATGACAAAAATTGATAAGTGAACTATACTTTAAAAGTAACACATACCGATTTATCACTGTCATGTTTATAGTAGTGAAACATGGACTCCTTATGAAAAGGAGTATGCCAATTGGTTCCACCATCTAGTCATAATTAACATTTCTGAATTTAGGACCCATACTTGCAACGGAATCACCGAGAAAATTTGTCCAGGGTATACTAATTTGAAGAGAAGTTATTAAATGATTGTACCAATTATTGCAACCCGGGAGTTGATTAGTTATATCAACAAAAGCAGTAAATTGGGGAGTATTGTGTTCATAATGGTGGACATACAGAGTATATAAATACAAAGGCACTGGCATAGAAGAACGAGCATTCAAGCTGGCATGATGTAAAAGTATATTTTTAGTCGCACTTCAAAAAATTATTAGTCAATTTTAAATGAAAAACAATTTATGTCAAATAATGGAATACATATCATAAGTTATTACCCAGTGTTTTCAATCATATCACTCTGAATGCGGCCAAACAAATGGTTGATATCCTTTGGTATATTTTCTCCAATAATGGATGTCAAGATATTTTGGAGATTAGTTAATGCACCATTTTGCAGATCTATAGTCATGGGTTTGGTGCCAACTTCAGGTACCAAAGCGCTTACATCCCGCCTGATGTATATGTGATTGGTGGTGATGAAAGACGCCGGAACTCTTTCTTTCTCAAATAAATCAAACAAATACTTAATAATACTTCTGCAAAAGTTAAAATTCAGTTAAACCATAAAATAAATAATAACTCTTACAGAACTAAAAAGCCTATATTCTTCCAATGTGGTATTGGGAATATACAGTAGTTCTGTATACAAAACTACTGTATATTCCCAATACCACATTGGATACAAAACTACTGTATATTCTCAATACCACATTGGAAGAATATAGGTTTTTTTTAGTTCTGTAAGAGTTATTATTAAGTAAGTTCTAATAGGGAAAAGGGTCAAATTTACCCTCCATGTATGGTTTATAGTTTAAATTTGCCCTTCGTCAAAGTTTAAGATCAAATTTGCCCTCCAAGTATGGTTTATAGTTTAAATTTGCCCTCCGTCAAAGTTTGGGATCAAATTTGCCCTCTCCATCAAAGTTTGGGATCAAATTTGCCCTCCTTGTCAAACTTCCATCCATATAAGGGCAAATTTATCAATTATCCTAACAGGGAGGGCAAATTTTGAACCCAAACTTTGATGGAGAGGATAAATTTGATCCCAAACTTTGACGGAGGGCAAATTTAAACTATAAACCATACTTGGAGGGCAAATTTGATCCAAAACTTTGACGAAGGGCAAATTTAAATTATAAACCATACATGGAAGGTAAATTTGACCCTTTTCCCTATTAAAACTTACTTAATAATAACTCTTACAGAACTAAAAAAAACCTATATTTTTCCAATGTGGTATTGAGAATATACAATAGTTTTGTATCCAATGTGGTATTGGGAATATACAGTAGTTCAGAACTACTGTTTATTTCTGTATAAACCTATATTTTTCTATTTTATTTGCCTTAAGGTTTAGGTTTCGAACCCCAAAGGTTTGAAAATTACCTTAAGTCCAATAAGTTCCAAAAAAAGTCCTTTTTCATACTCTTCGAATCATGCGATATACTTTAGAGATAATCAATTTTTGTATAATAAAACACTTTTCAATTTATTTACTTTCAATAAATGAATACGACTCCTAAATTCTAGGTTCCAACTTATAAGGGTTTCAATAACAACTATCATATTATCTAGAAACACATTCATATATAATAAATGTAGGCATACAAGAGTGAGCATGTTTATACAGAAATAAAGAAGTAAGGAAAAAGAAATTTAGCTTTTGCGGTCTTGGCCCAAGTTCTTTAGCAGTTTTGTGCTCTTCTAATTCTTTCGTCCGCAGCTCTAAGCCTTCAACTCTCCACTTCATCTTCGCAGAATCTCATCCCGTATACCCTTATTAGTTAAGTGTACCTCACAAAGGATGAGATAAAATGGTTAGTCAAAATGATACGCCACCCCGTAGGGTGACGTTTATACAATAAATATAATATCTCTCGGTCTCGCATCAAACTTTGGGAACTTTAATTACCAGAGGCTCAGACTCACGGTTCCGAATATGGCAAAGAAATCTGAAACATGTCTTGGCTGCAGTCTAGTGGCCATTCTAGTTGCCTTGCCAAACACATGTTCGTTCCTACCTCGTGATACTACTATGAGGTCATCAACGCCTAAACCGAGGGACAACCTTTCCAGAAATGGCATGGCCTCAAAAAATCATTTTTTCATTGGCCCTCAGTGTAGCATCATGTCCAAATCAGTTTAGAGATCACACTGGAGCAATCCCTTTTTGAGTAAAAACCATCCACTTGATAGCACTAGCAGTAGCTATTTGTCGAGCAACAGCTTAAACGAAACATCAAAGCCAAGTAATTCAATGTGTAGCAACATCTTAAGCATGGGTACACAATGCTCAAGATGCATCAATTGAACGGCAGAACACTCAAAAGAAGTGGACTGTTCTCTTTTAAGAGGTAGCAACTTAGCAAAGAGAAACAAGTCCAAAATCCCAAGTGTAACGCTTTTCTTTGGTATGCTAGCCACTTCACACCAAACATCGCATTTGTAGCGCAACGGGTATTCTACCAAACAGTGGCGAGTTGGCTCAAAATGCAGCAGCAAAGGACTTTAAAATGCAGCAACAAATGGCCTAAATTCGACAGCAATTCACCCCATAAATACAGTATCGACATGTAGCAGCCAGCCCACGACAGTACCAGTACTTTGCCTTTAAAATGCAGCAGCAAGACCGCAACAATACGACGACAAGATGGCCAAAAATCAGCAGCAAGCCACTCTCAAAATGAGGTGCAAATGGCCAAAAATCCAGCAGCTCATGGCAACAAATATTACAACAAGGTAGCAAGCTCATTTATGTAGGTACAACACTTTGAGAATTTCACAAGTGCAGCAAATTTCCAGGTTCAGCAGCAGCTTAAGAGTACAACAATATTCCTCAAAACAGATCAACTAATCACAGCAGTAGCTCAAGAACGTTTAAGATTTGGAAAACTCCCCCGTGTCATGCAAAGAAAAGAGAGAGTAAAGAATCGAGTATGCAGTAGCCAATGACTTTATCAATCAAAAAAGTAATAACTAATTGAACATGAGGCATTCCACACTTGTTGAGTAAATACCAAAGCTTTCCCAAATTTATATGTCAAAGAAGGATTAAGACTTGGGTTTTAAGAGTGGATAAGCACACACACAAAAAAAAAAAAAAAAAAAAAAAAAAAAAAAAAAAAACAGTTCCATGATTCAACCCAATTATTCAGAAACTATGAATTACAAGAAACAAAGTATTATCATGAACCTCTGTTTTGGAAACAGAGGTTCATGAAAACTTAGCTACTAACCAAACACCTTTATTTCTATGTTAGCTAATGACAGAAACATCATAGGGGTGTAGAACAGGAATACTAAACATAGATGAGTAAATCTTACACTTCATGTAATCAAACATTTATTCCTCTAAGATTAACCAATTCATGCTCTGATTTAATATCACCAGTAAAAAACTGCGTTAAAGGGCCTGGCCCCCATTTGTTTTTTCTTTTTTCTTGTGGTTGTAAACTCCATTTTCTTTTACATTTTCACACTTTTTTACGTACTTGAGCTATAGATTAATCATGGTTCGAGACTCCAAAGCTTGAATATTTTATATAAAACCCTACTTATTTTTGTGCAATTAAGAAGGTAGGCTCAACACATTACCGATAAGAAAAACGTCGGATTGTCGTTTTAGTGCTTAAAAAGTGCTCCAAGCCCATTTTTGCAATATTAAACTCTTTGTTAACATTTCAATCAAACTTTTTTACGTACTTTATTTTTATATTAATCATGCTTCGAGACTCCGAAACGTGAGTATTTTATATAGAACCCTACTTATTTTTGGGCAATTAAGAAGGTAGGCTCAACAACATCACCGATAAGCGAAATTTCGGATTGTCGTTTTAGTGCTTGAAAAGTGCTCTAAGTCCATTTTTTGTTCAAAGACTTGCTGTTATTAGCTTTGAGTTTTAGGATTTAGTGTTATTTTTTAATTAATGTGTAACTTTATTATAATGTCACAATTTTTTTTAAACGATAGTAATAAAACTAAGACAATATTTATAAACATAAATAGATACGCAAAAAATATATAATATTTACATAAACTTTACAACATAATTGTATATACACACTACCGTGGATGGGTCCCACATGTGGTATGCGTAAGAGTAGCAGTAGGCCTAAGGCTCATAACATCCCCATCGTCCTAGCCATCGTCTCCATCCCCCTTTTCCTCTTAATAAGGGGGCGCTCTAAGCCATGATCATTTGTCGCCTTCGCGCCCCTCTTGGGATCTACCTCCATTGGTCCGCTCAGACCGACCTCATCCTCGGTGGGTGATGCCACCACAGGCGCTGAAGGATGAACCTGAAAAATATGTAAACATTAGTTAGTTACAATTATTATTTATATTGAATACATTAATGTTTATTAAATAATCAAACCTGTGTATAGACGGGAGCCTGAGTAGGCTCAATACTGGGATCTTGAGATGGATCCGGGGCAGAACATGAAGTAGTCTCATGGACGGGATCCTGAGAAGCTGAAGTTGTAGCAGTGAGCTGTTCGAGGTCCAAATAAAAGTTAAAAAAATGAAATAAGATTCTTAAAATAAGTATTTAATATTTTATTTATATTAAATAAAATTAAGTTTTACGAAAATTCTTACATGTGGCTCAGCAGTATCATGACAAGACACATGAGTGGGTCACTCTGATGAACCAACTGGCGCTGAAGGCTAAAGTATGCAAAATTTACGAAATAATAAGTAACATATATAGTTAAAACAAGTATTATAACTTGTTAAGTAAGTAACATATATATTTAAAATAAGTATTATAATTTGTTAAGTAAGTAACATATATATTTAAAATAAGTAATTTAACTACTAACCGCACTGAAAAAGTCATCGAAGTCAAAAATCCTGCCGCCGTCTAAATTTCTCACTGGCCGATCATCCGCTAATGACTCTGTAAGCGCCTCCCAATCCATCTCAGTATGATCCATGACGAACGCATGCTGGCCTGCATCGGATGAAGACCCAAGTATCTCCACAAGTAGAAGTGCCAGCGTAAACGCAGTTGAGCTGCTACCGGGCTCGAACATCTGCGGAAGGACTAGAGCGGGAGCATCCTCTGGACTGTCCGCAACCTCATCTACAAGATGGTGTCCTATACCAACACGTCCTTTTGCGGCACCGCGCCCTCTAGCAGCCCCGCGCCCTCTACCATCACTGCGGCCTCTACCATCGCCGCATCCTCTAGCAGCACCACGTCCTCTACCACAACGTCCTCTTCCTCCTGGCGCTTCCTAATACTCACCCTCTGGAATGAGATCATCCATGCGCCTAGCCTCTCCTACCCGTTGGATACTATCCTCGATATTTTTACCATCTGCGCAGCAAGTCCAGCAATCCCGGGGATCTGCATATGCTCTAACGCCAATGTGCGCATCCGATGTATTCTCACCAGCTGCATTTGTGTCCAACAGTAAACAAATAAGGATTTTTTTAAAAAACAATAATACAATTAAATAAATGAAAAATGCGATAAACTTACCAACGCCTTGTACTGCCCCGCGACTGCTGCGCATCCTACCTTCCTCACGGGAAGTTAAGCTGGGTTGCCAATCAAACGGTGTGTGATCCCATGATACCAGTGCATGTACTTCATGAGGGGCGTCGCATGACCGACTAGCGCTAAAGTAACTTCCATGTGCTCCCAACGATGGAGCTGGACAGCCATGAAATCCAGAAATGTCTGATCGATGACCGCTCGCGCGTCCTGCTGGTAGTGTCAGGGGTTATGACCCACGGCAGGTGGTATATACTGTGTATGCTCAAACTATTGTAAGACGCGCTCGAGCATGTGGTCCTCAACAAAGTCTAGGTGTATCAACAGACACCGGGACCTCCACACTGCCTGACCATCCTTGCAAAAGGCTGACAATCCATCCAAAATAGTCGCGTACAACGTCCATAAAAATAGCTGCATAAAATATAGAAACAAATTATGACTCACAAGGAACTAAGATGTTTCTATTAAATTAATAGTGTGAAGTTAAATAGTTTTACCACATCAGCCGTCATGCGATCAAGGTGGTCCCGGAATGGA
This sequence comes from Lycium barbarum, assembly GCF_019175385.1. Classification (NCBI taxonomy): domain Eukaryota; kingdom Viridiplantae; phylum Streptophyta; class Magnoliopsida; order Solanales; family Solanaceae; genus Lycium; species Lycium barbarum. The sequence goes on along the minus strand of NC_083347.1, from coordinate 108,645,856 downwards.
AGGATATTGTGGTGCAAATCCATATCCCGGTCAAACCCTGCCACCCACCTCCTCGCGTAGGGCATACCCATCTCGATGACATGCCTAGGTACAAGCTGAAAAGGCAGCATCCTCTTCCACGTCCATAACTAAAAGTGATATTAGAAAATAAAAATTTTTAATCGTCGTTTCATGAGGTATGTTTATATTAAAGGAACACACACTTAAAATATTACCTGGAGAAGAGAAAAAAATCCACACACGTTGCTCTGCCGCCCAATAGATGCTCAGCATAGGCATCGGTAGAGGTACGCCAAAACAGCACCGCCCCAGCTGTAGTCTCCCAAACGGTCCAGATAATCCAAGAAGGCCAAATATCGTAAGCTAACATAGGACCCCGATGTGTTCGGGAACAAGATGCCCCCACATATAATCAGCAGATACAAATGGGCATGACGATCAACAATGTCCTGAGGTGTGTCGTCGTCAATAGGAGGCTCCGCGAGCAAATAAGTGCAGAGTGCACTAATCCGAACCCGAATCCGTCCTGAGATATCGGTCGCGACACTAGGCACGAAGTGGGTGAGCCTAGTCACTTCAGACACCCATGTCATACTAGGAGGAGGCTCGTACCAGGTGTATAATGGCTCTCCATCTACCCGCCATCCAAACATGACCTCAACATCCTGTAGTGTGATCGTGGCCTCACCAGTGCGTAGATGGAAGGTATGAGTCTCTGGCCTCTACGGCTCAACCATGACCATAATGAGCGCTCACTCATACTGGAACCGACCAACGTCCACACAACAATAGATACTGCCCCAAAACAATATCTCTAGTATGCGGGGGTGTGGAGGGAGCTCACGTAAAATATTCCACGCTCTCTGCATCCTGCGGGAACAAAGCCTAGTCGTTATCCCTATACCACCAGTCCATACTAACTCCGACCTATGATTGTCTTACAAAGACAATACTAATCTACTATCAGGCCCCGGGTTAACTAGATGGGCGGGGTGGACATCGGACGTCGGATGATCATCAGGACCCAGGTGATAATTTGGATCCATGTGTAGTGTCTGTAGAAACTAAATTATTCATTATTCTTGAAATTAAAGTGAAATTGTCGTAACTAATTAATCATTTATAGGGAATATGTGAATTATGATGGTTATGTTGTATTATATGATGTGAATAATTATATTTAATTATAATTTCCTAACTACAATTAAACAAATAAGGAACTAATTTATTTAATGACTAACATGGGATAAACAAATAATTAACATGGACAAAAAATTTCACAAATAAATAAATTAAAAATTCCATAATTAACAAATAATATGAGAATACTATATTTTCTCTAATTAAACAATTAATAAATTAATAATTCATAATCAATTAACAAATTTAACAAAATATAATCAACAATTAACCACTAATTAATGAACAATGGCATATTCTACAAATAGTAGTGGATTACTATATTAAACAATTCATAAACAATTAACAATTAGCAAACAATCAACAATTAGTAAACAATCAACAATTCATAAACAATTAACTAATTTAACAAAACTTAATCAATTAGCACATTAATAATTTAATATAATCATAATTAACAATTACAACTAATTAATTAATAATGACATATTAACAATTCATAATAAATTAATAAATTATTAAATTTAAAAAAAAAAACGTGAACAGTAGCAATAGCTAGTGTCCAGCGATCAAGAACAAAAAAGAAAATTTGATTTTTTTTTCGAAGTCCACAACTATTAAACGTTAACAATGCATAGTATATAACGCATTTAACAAAATAATACCAAAAGTTCGTAGTAATTACCTCGAAGTTTGTTGTTGGATTTTGTAATCGAGTTGTACGTCGCTTTTTTTCAAATTTCGACCTTAAGATATTGCTCCTTGACTTGAATATACCAAGAATCTAAACTTTCCCGATGAAAATAGAATAGAAAATGATGTTAAAAGAAGTGGGTCCCACCTTGTTTTTGCCTTCAATGACGATTTTTTTTTAAATGGCCACTGGAGGGGATCAGTTGGGAGCCCGAGGTTTTAATGTCGGGTTATATAACGCAGTATTTTACTACGTTAAGGGAGAGATGTTATTTCCTTTAACACAGTAAAATAATGGAAAATGACCTAATAATACTACTTAAGACTCTATATTACAAAATATAAGGATATTGTTTCTTATTTACAAAACATACTAACAAAATTACAAACATAACGGATCTGAAACAATTAAAAGCCCACCCTTCCCTCCCCCATCTGTTCATGCAACAAATCTAGAAAAGAATATATAGAGGCAGAAACATCTCTCTCGATCTTCCCCTTTTTCCTAAGCGGAGGAGGATGACGGCGGAGCAGGAAGTAGTGCCAGAAACATGGAGACGACGAAGGAGGTTGACGACGGAAGTACGGTGGCTAAAAGAGTTGAGTGACAACGAAGATTGCACTGACGAAAGCAAATTTGTTGTTTTCTCCATTTTTACTACCATTCTAGATTAGATCTACTTTTTCAGTTGAATAGATATAGGAATTTTTCATTCGAAGTTATTGAGTTTGGATCTTTCTTTCACAAGAAGTACGAATAAAACTCAAAAAGCTGAAACCATAAGCCCCAAAATTGGCCTTTCAATTGCAATTCCAGTCAACATTGACCAAATCAATGTCGTCATCCGTTGCGGATTTACAACAATCAATTGCACGTTTTCAACCAAACTCTTTTTATTTTAATTTATTACTCTTAATTTGATCTATCACATAATATTGAATGAAAGTTGTATACAATGTTGTTATAGTGGTATTAATTTCACCCGAATTTTGAAGCGAGATTCAAATTTGTATGAATATTGTATGAAAGTTGTGTGGTTGTAGTTGTATTAATTTCCAAAACCTAACATAAACTTTATACAAATTTTGTACAGTTATGTACATATCATACCATTTTTATACAGTTTTCATACAAGAAAAATGTGAAAATTCTAAGCCTTGAGCGGGATATACATATTTCATACAATTTTTATACACAAAATTTGAACGAAAATTTTAAACCTTGTGCGAGAAATACATATTTCATACAATTTTCATACACAAAATTCTGAGCGAAAATTTAAAGCTTTAAGCGAGATATACACATTCCATACACAAAATTTTGAGCGAAAATTTTCGTATATGTTTTGTAAGAAATCTATTGGAATGTTTTGTAAACTGAAAAATATTGTTATATTTTATAAATATACACTATTCTTATGTATATATAGGTCATTCTCCCGTAAAATACTGTGCTAAAGGTAGTTTTGTTCCATTTTTTTTTTGTTGGGTTATTTTGGTTCCCTTGGTCTTTTTTTGTGGCATTTTGGTGCCGGACTCGTAAGGAAAGGAGGAAGAATTAACTTGTGGTGACATTTAAGTGTTGAAATTACTCTAAGTGACATGTGGGGACCACTCCGATCCAAAATCCAATTAATTTGGTATTAAGGAAATTGGGGTTCAAAATGTATTTTTTTAAATCTTCTTAATCTTTTACAAAATACAAAAAGACCTCAACTTTATCCTAAAAAACCCACCAACACCCTTCTCCTCCTCCCACCCCTCCCCCGCGCCACACCCTCACCCCACCCCCCTCCCCCAAAAAAATTAAAAACGTTTTGATATATTTTATTTACTTTTTCACCAGCCCCCTCCTCCTCCTCCTCCCCCCCCCCCCCCCCCCCCCCGCGCCAACCCCATAAAAAATTATTTGTTTTAAAAAAAAAGTTTTTTTTTTTGGTTTTTTGCACTACTCCCCCCCCCCCCCCCCCCCAAATCCATAAAAAAAAAATCTTGAAAGGAAGTTTTAAATTATTTCTTTTGGATTTAGGAAAAGTTAGGATAAAATCTAGGTTGTTGTTGTGTGTTTGTAGTAAAATAGATGATTTTTCTGTTGTTGTCCTGATATGGTTCAGGGTTCAGGAAAAGATATCCAACAGATGGTTTTTTTGTTATTATCCTGGTATTTATCTTGTTCTATTTGTAGAAGATAACCAACGTATTTGAAGTTGTTGCAATAAGTAGAGAATCTGTTGCAACGACTCACTAATCTGTTGGACATAACTTCAGTTATTTAGTTCTGTTTGTAGAAGATATCTAACAGATTTGTAGTTGTTGCAATAAGTTCTACACTTGTTGCAACAAGTAGACAATCTGTTGCAACAACTACAAATCTGTTGGACATCTGAATAAGTTATTTGGTTCTATTTGTAGAAGATATCCAACAGATTTGTAGTTAATGCAACAAGTGGACAATCTGTTGCATCTGTTGGACATAGCTTCAGTTATTTGGTTCTGTTTGTAGAAGATATCCAACAGATTTATAGTTGTTGCAACAAGTAGACAATCTGTTACAACAACTACAAATCTATTGGACATAGCTTCAGTTATTTGGTTCTGTTTGTAGAAGATATCCAACAGATTTGTATATTTGTTGCAACAAGTAGACAATTTATTTCTGAATCAGCAAATGTTGAGGGAAGATATCGTCAAATTGACAGCAAAACTGACAATCAATCCTCAGAAAGAGAGGAAGAACAGAGCCAAGAAGCTGTAGATACAAATGAAGAAAGTGAATAAGAACTAGAAGATGAAGAAACTGATGATGGAAATGAAGGAGATGGAGTAGATCAAGAAAATCTGCTACACCCCAGAAGACAGTTACTGAACAAATTATTACTTAAGTTGTGGTATTTGGAGCCAAGGTGGCTGTTGAACAATTTCTATTTTATTTTATTTTATCCTTTATGTTATTTGTGAATGATGTTTATTACTTAAGTTACTAATCTTTTTAAACATGTTGCTTTGTTGTTGCAACAAATTACTCACTTTGTTGGAAAAAAATCAAGCAGTTGCTTAAATTATTGCAAAAACTAAAAAATTTGTCGCAACAAATGAATTAGTTGTTCAAACATATCATACACTTGTTGAAGAAGTTGCAGCAAGTTACTAATCTGTTTCAACAGATGAATCAGATGTTTAAGCAAGTTGCTTAGTTGTTGCAACAGATTAATCACCTTGTTTGAATTATTGTAGCAACTTACATATGTTGCAGCAAGTATCTCATATGTTGCAACAACTCCTCCATTGTTGCAACATATTCACGATGTAGATCACACTGAATTCTTTTGTTTATGCTGAATCAGTGGCGTACGCAAGATATTTTGTAAGCGGTGTCAACATTTAAAAAAATAAACAAATAAATAAATGATATAAAAATGTTATATTAATAAAACTGCTATTCGAAGTGTGTGAATAAAACATAATTCGAGTAAACTATTACAACTCTCCTCAAGTTTTCAGATTTTTAAAGTGTATTCATAATAGCCTCACTAGAAAAATTAATAAATACTGCTTTTTCTATATAAGGCACCAAAAAACCACCCAATATTGGAGGAATATTTTTTTCGTACACTAATTAAATATAAAAAAAGCGAAAATAGGATGAAGCCTAGTGCGCTTGCTGAGGCTCAATATTGCGTCCAAATGCACACGCAAGTATACGTGGTCGTACAAGTAATATAGTGATTATATAAAATCGGATGTCGAACCCACAGAGACTTATGACCAATACTTTCACGAAAATAAACTATTTCTACTACCTATGCAAGTAAAGAATAAAAGTTTTGGTTGTTTTGTAAACTAATGCTGTAATAAAAATAACTAACAATGTAACCAGAATTTATGCTAAGAACGTATTTGAATACTGCTTTTATCAAGATTTTAGAAGTATTCCAGGGTTGTGGTCTGTTCACCAATCCTATTGAGTCATTCAAGTATCCCACCTTAGCAACTTTGTTCACAATTGTCAATTAACCGGATTAATAATCTCGTAGTGTTCTACTGAACCACTACTCGCCGATTCAAGATAACTCGCCTCTTATATTCCTATCGCATTGACCTATCAAGAATGCAATAAGAGCACGACATGAAATTGATTGCGGTAACTAAGTATATTCCTATCCTAGTCACAAATCCTGGCCCAACTATAGGGATATTCAGATCACAATCTCGTTACTTCTTCTCCATATTGACAATGTCTTTCCCAAGCACGGGTATCAATTAGTAATTAGAACTCAACTGTTGCGCAGACAATCAAGCAATTAAGCACAGAAGTAAAGAGGCAATTGCATACGAACAAGCTACTAAGATTGAAATACTTGTCAAACGTCAATATTCATGGCTACGCCACAACCCCAGAATTACAGTGTTTAGTTACACATGATTTGAGAATGGAAACAAGAATTCACGATTAACATAGGGTTTCAATGTAAAGAAAAATAATAGAAGAGGAATAAAACCTAGAAAGAGTTTCACAAGTCTCAAAATTCGTCCAAGCCGCCTTTCTAATGTTAAAAACGACTATTTATACGCTAGGGTACATATAAGATAAGTTGGCCCAATCCCGATCCAAGTAGGACAACTGACGCCGCTTGTGCGCTGGCTATGCGTCTATATAAGGCACCAAAAAACCACCCAATATTGGAGGAATATTTTGTTTAGTACACTAATTAAATATAAAAAAAGCGAAAATAGGATGAAGCCTAGTGCGCTTGCTGAGGCTCAATAAGGCACCAAAAAACCACCCAATATTGGAGGAATATTTTTTTAGTACACTAATTAAATATAAAAAAAGCGAAATTAGGATGGAGGATAGTGCGCTTGCTGAGGCTCGAACACGGGTAGACCACTTCACTAGCGAGGCACCAAACCAGCGGACCAACGAATTTCATTTGTTAAAGTCGTGTCATTTATATAATTTGTATATGTTTTACGAATATGGTTGAATTAAGTGTTTCACATCAAATCACTCTAATGATCACTCGATTTATGAAGAATACACTTAGAATTGCCCATCTAATTCATGAAATTACTATCTAATCCAATAAGGATATTAGTAGATATATATATCCATCACTAAATACCATTTATTTCCTTTATTTAACACTACATATGGGCGAACCAATTAGTTCGCATCAAATCACTCCAATGATCACTCGATTTAGAAAGAATACACTTAGAATTGCCCATCTAATCCATGAAATTACTATCTAATCCATTAAGGATGTTAGTAAATATATATATATATATATATATATATATATATATATATATATATATATATATATATATCCATCACTAAATACTATTTATTTCCTTTGTTTAACACTAAATATGGGTGAATCAAGTAGTTCACATCAAATCACTCCAATGATTACTCGATTTAGTGCATATTGACTTAGTAGATCATCTTTCCTGGCTCAAAATACATCAAATTGATCAGGTATTATACATTGATCACTAAATATCGTTGATTTTCTTTGTTTATCACTAAATATGGGTGAATCAAGTAGTTCACATCAATTCACTCTAATGATCACTCAATTTAGTACATACTGACTTAGTAGATCATCTTTTTTTACTCAAAATACCATCAAATTGATTAAGTATTATATATTGATCACTACATATTGTTGATTTGCTTTGTTTATCACTAAATATCATTGATTCCCTTTGTTGATCACTAAATATGGGTGAATCAAGTAGTATGTGTTGCAACAATTGTAATATCTATTGCAGCAAGTCAAGGGCGGCTCAAGAAAGTTTGTGGCCTAAAGCCAAACTTTAATGAGGGGCCTCAAACTCTTTTTAGAAATTTCATTTATATTTTTATTTTGAAGTCCAATTTTCTAACCTTTGAGATGATAAATTATACAATTGTAGAATAATGTAAAACATAATTCAAGATTTTAAATAACTTGATATATATATATATATATATATATATATATATATATATATATATATATTGCTTTAATATAGTTATTATAATGCTTGAAGCCTGAGAAAAAAGTCAAACGAAATGTGCATTATTTTTTTCAACAGCTTCAACTAATCAATTTTTAGTAAATACTACTCCTATTCCTATATAGGCTAAGCTTAACCGAGACTTGAACTTGGATAATTAAGAAAGGCAGGGCGTATAAAAATAAATTGCAGCACATATATCTGATGAGAAAAGTAAAATGGGGGACTTAAAACTCTTAGACGAACTTAGAAAGTTTAACTTTCCATTTTCTTATAAAAGAATTACTCCTACTTTCCATTTTGAAGCACTCAATATTTCTTAAAACTAAAATTAACCTACTCTTTTTTAACCTATAAGTTGCTATTACCAAAAAATGGGGCCCAAAGCAGTGGCTTTATCTGCTTTGCCCACAGGCGCCCTGCAGCAAGTGTAGTATCTATTGCAACAACTGTAGTATCTGTTGCAGCAAATGACATAGTTGTTGAATAGGTCCTTACTCTTGTTGGATAAAACACAACAAGTTACCTAGTTTCTGCAACAAGTCACTCCAGTTGTTAGAAAAACCCCAACATGTAACTTAGTTGCTGCAACAAGGACTGTCAGTAGTTGCAATAGATTGCTTACTTGTTGGAAATCTTTTAGCAGTTGGATAAAACCCAACAAGTTACTAGTTGCTGCAACAAGTCATGTTACTTATTGGATAAAACCCAACAAGTTATAGAGCTGTTGCAAATGATTCATTACTTGTTGGAATTTGTTCAGCAATTTATTAACATGAATACACACATTTGTGATTTAAACACGATCAATATATCATATAAACCAAGTTAACAAACACCTAGAATAGAAATTACCATTCTAAAAAAGAACAACACTAAAATGTCATAAAGTTCCAACAAATAACTAGGTATTACAACACATTGCAATTAACAACTATGGAGCATTTTGGCATGGACATGTTGTTTTTTGTGCCAACTGTTTTGCATAAGTAGCATTTATTTTTCCTCGTTCGCAATGATTCCCCGATTCCGCGCCTCCTCTTTGTCCGTCTTCTTTCGGTTTTTCTAGGATCAACATGTGGAGGAGGTACTTCTTTTCAAGATTTTTTTTTGGGGGCGGGGGAGGGGGGTTGGGTCAGAAAAACAAAAACTTTTCATTTTTTTTTTTTGGAGTACGTGGGTGGAGTAAGAAACCAAAAAAAAAAAAAAAACTTTTCAAGATTTTTTTTGCCGCAGGGTGATGTGGGGGGGGGGGGGGGGTGGTAGTGGGGTGGATGGGGTGGGGGTGGTGCAAAAACCTAAAAATAAAAACTTTTAATTTTTTTTTAAATGGTGGGGGTGGGTGGTGCAAAAAAACAAAAACAAAATCTTTTCAAAAAATCATTTTTTTTGGTGGGGGGTGAGGGGCAGGGGGCTAGGGGCAGAGTCAGGGCGAAGGGGTGGGTGGCGCAAAAAAAAAACAACTTTTTTAAGAAACATTTTTTGGTGGGGGTGGGGGCAGGGGCCGGGGGCTAGGGTAGGGTAAGAGTGGGGGGGGGGGGTGCAAAAAAACATAAAAAAAAAATCAAATAAAAAAAAAATCAAAATCTTCTTAAAAAAACATTTTTTTTGTGGGGGTGGGGGGAGGGGCAGGGCGCAGGGAGGGGCTGGGGGAAGGGAGGGGGCATGGAGGCAGGGGGTATTTTAGGGTTTATATTGATTGAGTCAAAGTATTAAAAATAAAACTTGGGGCAAAGTGTTAAAAATAAAGTTTAGGCTCAAAGTGTTAAAAACAAAATTTGGGGGCAAGTCAAAAACTCTGTAATTACTAATCATAAATTTATCACCTACACTCAGTAAATAAAACTTAAGTTACCTGCACTCAAATTTGAGACTTTTTAGTCACCCTTAATTAATGGCTCAGGAAAGGTCTGGATAGCTGACAAGCAGTTGAAGTTAAAAATGTCCCTAATAGAGTGACATTAGAGTCATCCTCGCCTCTTTTTGAATCAGTTTTGCAATTGAATTTGGAGCCAGATTCCATATAGGGAACTACCAATTCAGATGGATGAGGTGGGATTTCCAGTCTCACATCGAACAAGAAAATATCTTGAGAAGTCGTCCATGAACATTATGAAATATTATTGACCCTTCCAACAAGTTGTAAGGAATGGTCTACAAATATAAGCGTATTAGATCTAAGATGTCTTTTTATTGGCTTCAAATCTCTTGACATTTGTTTGTTTCTCTTTAGTACTCCCTCCAGATAAAAAAAAAGAGTCCACTTAGTCATTTGCACACCCTTAAGAAAATACTAACTCCTAGACAAAAATAGATAATTTGACTAAAATACCCCTAATTAAATAGGTATTGAGATTTGATCATGTAACACTTAATAGGGGTAAATATGAAAAAACAAGGTTAATTGTTTCTTGTTTCTTGTTTTGCTAAGTAGACTCTTTTTTTGATCTGGAGGGAGTATATTTTAAGCAAATATTAAAATTTGAAAAATCAAGGGGATCGTGAATATCACCGGGCACAATTCTCTCAATCCATTTTTTGAGAGATATGGCCTACTCTCTTATTCCACAACGAAGCTGAATTCTCGTCAGTTAATTTACATTTTTACCGATTAATTCAATATGCAAGAATTCATCAAACAAAGCGATCAAACCAAGTAAATACATATTATCATAATCTAAACAAAGCGATCTAAATAAGTAAATATAATTTATCGTAAATTATGAAAAGACTAAAATTTTCATTTCCAAATGAATAACAATAACAAACTTGTCCATTAGTAAAATGGAAATCAAATTTTGCTTAAAAGACAGCACTAGGAGTGTACATGGACCGGGTTGGTTCAGATTTTTTAAACACCAAACCAAACCAAACCAAATCAATTGTGTCGGGTTTTTAAATTTATACACCAAACCAAAAAAATAAAATTTGGGTTTTTCAACCTCGGGTTTTCTCGGGTTATTCGATTTTCTCGGGTTTTTAGGATTTTTTCGGAATAGTCTTGATACAAAACATATAACTTTTACTTCAAATATTTCTTTAATCCTAGTAAGACACAACTATATAATTAAGGTGTTTTATAAGAAAATAACACAAAATAAGAGAAGAGTGATGACATTGTATTAAAATATTTAACAAAAGATAATAAAACTGGTTAAAATAAATATTGTTAATTAATAATCCATAAAGAAAATGACCATAATCTAACAATACTAAGTCATGCTAAAATAAGTATTGCTAATAAGGATTAATTACATGACAAGAAAAAAAGAACTTAAGTTATGTATTTTCACTCTCTAAACCAATTATGCAAAAACCAAAGAATAGATATCCAAGATTATTGTCATTCCTAGTGGTAAATTGAATTTCTTTTGTTAGTATTAGTGTTTAGTTGGTTTTGTTTTGGACTTTATATGAGTTACTAACATCCATAGGATACAAAATTTATTGATATTTAAAATTCTAAGTTTAAGCTTGAATAATATGATAATAGATAAAAAAAACTACAAAAAATTTAAGAAATATTTATAAATTACATTACAAATAAATATTTTTTGTGTATAAAATATTTTAAAAATTGAATACATGTAATTTCGGGTTGGTTTGGTTCGATTGGACTTTTTTTAGCTAAAACCAAACCAAACCAATTATGGTCGTTTTTTTTTTTTAACACCAAACCACTAGTCCTGCTTTTTTCTTGGTTTGACTCGGTTTATCGGTTTGGTGTGGTTTGTCGGTTTACTTTGTACACCCTAGACAGCACGACATGAGTCTCATCCAATTCCAAATTGAAATCAGCTCTTGTGAAAGCTGACCCAAACCCGTTTTTGGTTTTTTTTTTTTTTAAGTCTAACTTATAAAGACATCTCTTTAGCTGCAGCTAGATCCATCGAAATGGGCTTGCCAACTCGCTACTTAGGATGCGTTGATGTGTTTTTATTGATCCAGAAAATGTTTTTCTTTCATTTATTAAGGAAAACATTTTATCCTATTTTAAGGAAAATATTTTTCAAGATATTTAATGCAACCAAACAAGAAAATAGGAAAAACAATTCTCGTCATACCAAACACACTTGTGCTATTCATATTTTCTCCAATCTTTTCCTCAATTTAATGGTTTACTTGTCATATAACTTACCATAAAAGATAATATTTAAATCTCTAAAATATATTGTTTATATAGGTGAAACATATTCTAAAAGTTGACTTACAACAAATTGTCATTGAAGGTTTAAAAAACATAAACCTTTAGGGTGTTAGAAAATTTATAAGAACAAAATGAAATTAAAGAAGGCTTGAGGCGTGAGAACGACTTTTCTAAAGAATATTGCCCGTATACAGATTTACGGAAAATACTGACAATCTTCTTCAGAATACAACAAATCACAAATATAATACTTGCAGATTTTTCTGATTCTTACTTTGTAGGGAACTCACACTAATTTATAGGGCAAAAGTCGGGACTTTTCTCAAAAAGTCACTTTATTTCACACCTTTTATTTTAAATTTAAATTGAAAACTTAAATTCAAATAAATTGATTTTCTGTTATAGAAATAAAATAAAATAATTAATTCATGGCTTAATACCTAGATGGACCCTTAAACTTGACATGTTTTGTAAGATATGCATATAAACTTATAAGGTGACCAGATAGACACTTAAACTTACTCAAAGTGTATTTTTCAAGTTTTTCAGTTGTTTTGAAAACAAAAACTATATTTTTCAAACACTCACAATTTTCATGGCCAAACAAGCCCTAAATATATCACAAAATATTTTTTTTAAAATGCAAAAATAAGGCAAACGCATATACATGAGACTATAAATGTGCACTTAAACCAATAAATACTCGCTAATCGCAATTTTGCAGCTTTCAATTAACTCGGTTTTTTTTTACACTTGAATAATTAAAAAACAATAACTTTAACCAATAAAAATCCTTAAAAAAAGAAATTTCAAATTAAGAAATTTCTTTTTTTTAAGGATTTTCTTCTCGGCTTTACAGTTTTCTTAATTTGAAATTTCTTTTACACTTGAAATACTGAACTTAGAAATTTCTTAATTTGAAATTTCTTTTTTTTAAGGATTTTTATTGATTAAAGTTATTGTTTTTTAATTATTCAAGTGTAAAAAAAAAAACCGAGTTAATTGAAAGCTGCAAAATTGCGATTAGCGAGTATTTATTGGTTTAAGTGCACATTTATAGTCTCATGTATATGCGTTTGCCTTATTTTTGCATTTTTTTTAAAAAAATATTTTGTGATATATTTAGGGCTTGTTTGGCCATGAAAATTGTGAGTGTTTGAAAAATATAGTTTTTGTTTTCAAAACAACTGAAAAACTTGAAAAATACACTTTGAGTAAGTTTAAGTGTCTATCTGGTCACCTTATAAGTTTATATGCCTATCTTACAAAACATGCCAAGTTTAAGGGTCCATCTAGGTATTAAGCCTTAATTCATTATTCAGCTATCAAGTCCAAGAATTTATGATAGTATTCTTAATCAAATGCAAAAGCTAGACAATGCAAAAAGTAGACAATGAACTAAAAACGACCAATCAATGGCCTTTGGCAATGGATGTGGGATCACCCACTTTCTCTTTTTATAACAAACTATTCAACATAGGGAGTGTTTGGTACCGAGAAAAATATTTTTCAAATTTCTCATGTTTGGTTGGTCGCTCAAATTTTTTTAGAAAACATTTCTTGTTCCTTAAAAATGATGAAAATTACTTTCTTAATGGAAATAGGAAAAATAAGTTTTACAAATGCCATTTCATATTAATTGTCTCCTTCCCACCCTTCCAAGACACCCCACCACCACGCTCACCTCCATATTCCCCATCGCCCCCACAGCCCCTACCTCCAGCTCGACCCCCTTTGTGTTTTTGAGTAGATTACTAGTATTAAAAACTTTTGGGATCATAATTTGTGTATTTTATCATTAAATAAATAAGAGACCTACTTATTTCTCAGACAAACATTTTTATTCTTACCAAACACACACTTAGTCAACTCTACTAATTTATTATTCAAGGATGATCAATCCTTTCATTCTTGTTGTTGGATACTATCTTATCCTGTAGCTGCTCGATTCAATATGAATTTTTCTGAGAATGTGTTGACGTGGATACATTGCCACAAGTTTGCACACTTGTATCCAAGCCATGCCAATAACAGATCACATTGTCATGTAGCATGCATTTGATTTTTGGTAATTTCTTATTCTTAGAAAAATGTACTTGGACTTTTGAGTGTATACAAAAGAAAGAAGAATATGAAATCATCATACTAAAGAGAGAAGAAGACTTAAATCGGTGATTGTCTGCTTGCAAGAAATTCAGATGGTTACCTTCCACGAAAAGAGAAGACTTTTCCAAAGGAAAAAATGTGCTTATTCATGACTTCAAGTAAATGTTAATCTTGGTCCTTTTGATAAATATGACTCCCTTTGGATATATACCAAGTTTAATAGTATAATATTATATGAATTTTCTTCTTGCTAAACAAAAACTGATATAACAAAATAATTAGGATAAACAATTAGATCAAAAGCAAGTATCCGAGCAATTTTAGTTGCATATGAAACAACAAGATTCATCATATTCCAAACAAAAGGAAATTGTTCCATAATGGAAGGCTAATTTTATAAACTACATTATCCATGGTGCAACTTTTAATCCATTGCAACGACTTTTAGATTCCTTTCCGTTGTGACATGAATCACACCCGTCGCGACGTACTTTAGATTCCTTCCCGTTGTGGCATGCAACACCAATTCGAGCTGGCAACTTGAGCGGTTGAGCCCGTTGCAACGGGACAAAATATTTTGCACTGACTCTCATTTTTTTTCTTGGTTTTCCATCCGGTGTCCGATACCCGCTTTGGAGCTTGATTATTTCGATTCGCGTTGTGTCAGGCTCATTTGGGAAGTGCTTTCTACTAAGAATTTTTTCATACACAGACCTTGAATCCAAGATCTCTGATTAAGGAGGAAACTGCCTCATCCGCTGCACCAAATCCTTTGATGGTTCTCTCAGGTTAAAATGCCATAATTTTGAATAGAAAAAATCTAAATGACAAATTGTTTGACAATTTTACCTCAAGAAGTACAACCGAATTTCCAGTGAATTGAGAGTTATACTCTATTGAAGTTGACTCATTTATATTTTTTGATAGATATTACTCCCTCCAAAAAAAAGAGTTTATTTAGTCATTTGCACACCTCTTAAGAAAACACTAACTCCTAGACAAAAATTATTAATTTGACTAAATTACCCCTAACTAAATAAGCATTGAGATTTGATTATATAATACTTAATAGAGACAAATATGGAAAAACAAGATTAATTCTTTCTTGATTTGATAAGTGAGCTCTTTTTTTAACTCAAGGAAAAAAGGCTCAGTGGACTCTTTTTTTTATCCGGAGGGAGTATTATTCTAAACTTTGCTTTCTAATGTCTATTCCTTGAAAATTTGTTGCAGCCACCAAAGGATGTGGTGAAGCAAATAGGGCTACACATCCCTTAACTAGAGGTCTTAGGTTCGAGTCTTCAGTATAGAAAAATCCTTGGAACGAAGCGCTTTTCTTGAATGGATCCTACGCGGCACAAATTAAATTCAAATTTAATCGAATCCAGTGTGGGTACCAGTAACCGGATGGGAAACAAAAAAAAGAAAAACTCTTATTGCTTATCACCATTTGACTTAAATTATATCTAAGAATCAAACTTTCATTTGCTATCTTTTGCATATTCTTGGGCCTTTTCACCACAAAATAAGATTTTCTAATAACAATGCCGTTAAAATTACTAATAAGATGATCAATAACAATATACATATAATCGTGAAAATTATATAACAATAAAATATACTCTTCCGTCCGAATTTAACTGTCTTATTTTTCTTTTTGGTGTATCCCAAAAAAAATCGAATATTCTAAATAGCTAGTTTAGAACCACAAGATTCAAATGACATTTTAGTATATTACAGACACTTTTAATATAATTGTATCAAATTCCTTGATGCACTTATCCTAATCACACATACGTATCAAACATATAAATGCATTGCATCCCCACAAAATTATGCGCTGTGCTCCTATCAACAACTCAAAAATCTACCTGGCAGGATACTAATAAACTACTCTTACTAATCAATAGTTATATAATTTTATAAGATTTTTATTTTTTGTTCGCAAATAAAATTCTAACACGCTGGCAGAAGTTAGCCTCTTTTTTCCATTTCCCTCTCATTTCTCTCTCCTAGTCAGCTCCACATCGGAATATTCCCTCTCCGTTAGTAACAATGAAGGATGATTTGTATCACTACAATTAGTCATAAAATAACTAAGGGAAATGTACCAAAATATTTCTGAACTATTCGATATAAGTCAAATTTATCTTTCCGTTATGTTTTTCTTTAGCTTGAAAATGTCCTTCATGTTACATTTTTAGCTAAAAAAAAAAAGCAATTAGCAAAATAGCTCAAAAATATATTTCTCATTAACGGTTGCTCCAAAACAAAAGAAAATGCGTCAATTTTACCTTTGAACTATTCAAATTAGACAGTTTTGCCAAAATTACTATTCCCTCCGTCCCAAAATGAAAAAAAATTGTATCAAAATAAGCGTCATCTTAGCAAAAACTTTGTGTCAAAATAAGTGTTATCTTAGGAATTCAAGACAAAAATTAGCAAGTGTTTCCAACTAGTTCTTAGAGCCTATTTGGATGGACTTATGACTTTTGACTTATAAGTCATAAGTAAGGAGTTCTAGCTTATAGCTTATTACTTTTTGTTGTTTTGGCTTAAAAATAAATGTTTAAAAGCACATTTTTAACCCAAACACTATAAAAGTGCTTAAAATCTATTTTAACTTAAAAACACCTAAATAAGCCAATCGAAACACACTCTTAGTATTAAAGAAATAGTACTCTTTAACATTGCTCAAAAGTCAAAAGTTCTCAACAGACATCTACTGTCACACCCCAATCTTGATAGGGCATGATGGGCACCCCACCCTTACTTAGAGTCGAGCGAACCCGCTGGTTCTCGTTATATATAATCATAGTCCCACTGGACTCTTAAATCATGAGATGAAGTGCATGATGAAAGCTTTTCAAAACACTTTTTCTGTCCTTCTCAAATAGAGTAAAAGTTGTAACCACATAAAGTCTGTAAAGTAATGCATATTGATACACCGGCTCACATAGCTGCTTTCAAGGCTGACACACTGTATACATGACTCTGTCTGCAAAAGTCTCTAACGTAAGATATGATATCAAAACCTAAGCTGGGATTGGACCCCAACATACCCATAATGTATATGACTCAGCTCATAAGGAAATACTCCGACGCGGCATCACTCCGAACCGAATGGAGTTTACCAATCCAGCTGATAGCCTGGAACATCCTATAGTCAAACTCCTGGATAACTTTCCCGCAAAGCAATATGGGGCTGTGTGGCATGAAACACAGCGCCCCCAGGCAAAGGGATGTCAGTACGAATAATGTACTGAGTATGTAAAGCATAATCAATAACATAATGAAAGCATAAGAAATAACATAAGATGGACGAGTTATGAAATGAAAGAGCTAGGTATACCTCTAGCGAAGTTCGTTATACTTACTTATCCTCTTTCTAATGGGAAACTTCCATTTCATAAATTTGTACATATAGTAGTATCATACCCGACCGTAGAGGTTCGGTGTCTTACGTAACCGACCATAATAAAGCTTGGTGTTATACTTACATGGCCCTACCAAGGCTCAGTGTTATGCGTACCTGGCCCTACCAAGGCTCCGTGGTATCCGTACATAACTGCAGTGGTGTGCGCGCGTTAGATATCATACCTGGACATATAAGCTCGGTGTTATGTAATAGCCATACATACTTATATATATATAGGTGTGCTTAAGTCATGTCAACATCATCATCCTTGCCATTATTACTATTATCATCATCGTTATATCGTCATCACTTTGAAGAACTTTCACCGAAGGTAATTCAAAATATCAAAAGTCATGAACATTTCTAGGAATAGGACGTTTCGAATATCTTAGATGGCATCCCTAGAATTCACCTTGTCATCATAATCGTTATCATTATCATCACAAGAAACATTGTCAACAATATCAAGAGAATCTCGAGGGTCATGAGCTTACAACATTTATAGGAATATGAGTAGCGTGAATATCTCGTATAAACACAAAATGAGGAAAACATGCCTTTAGAAAGAAGGGTTAGCCTTACATACCTCTTTGTCTCCTTAACTCTATCGACTAAGTGGTTCCCTTCGAAGCCGACGATTCTACATTTAAGAGAATTCGAGCTAAGATTAGATAATCGATAATATACTCAAGCTTAAGCTAAAGCTAATAAAAATTGGGCAGCATTTCCTTTGTTTCTACAACTTTCTCCATACGATATAAAAACTCCCAAACATCAATAAAGACATTCATAATATCATAATCAATAACTTCGTCAAGTTCGACATTATCCAATTCCCACAATTCCCTACCAAAATGATTCATGACCATAGCTATGGCATAACACCGTACTCGTTCTCATATAATACTTCTTTGACATCATTTGTATCATTTACAACAAGATTTTCACTCATAACATCTCAAGAATCATGATTCATGTCAAACTACTATCCAAGAATACCGTTTATTCTCATATTCGTAACCTATTTTCTACTTTCTTCCATAATCCAAGTCTTTCAACCATTCAATACTCTTAATAGCATGAAATGAACATAAAACTCACTTTGATTATGTAGGAATGGGCTTTGGATGAAAATACTTCACTTGGAGAAAACCCTAACTTCAACTCCAAAGAGATTCTTGACTTCTAGCAACCCTAATGAGCACCCATACTCTTGATTCCACCAATTTTTGGTGTTTGATCTTTGATTTACCTTGGGTTTATGTTGGTGAAATATATGGAACCTTCTAGAGGTCTTGAGAGAGGTGGAGAAGATATAAAATGAAAAATATGAACTTGGGTCACTTATTTATACTTAGGGAAAAAGTTGTCCCGATCATGTTATACAGACACTTATACGACTTACATTTCACTTCCTTCAACAAACTAGATTTCACATATTCATATGACTTGAAAATATTATAGTATGCACTTTAAGCTATCTAGTACTTCCCTTAATCTTGTAAGGATTTCATAATCACCTTAAGTTCACATTAGCCTACTCACAAGGCAACAAATCCGGAATTTCCGAGGTGTAACATCTACTAATAAATAAGGATAGTTTAATAAACTCTACATATATTTATTGATTTCTTAATGAGCGTAATTTCTGCTAGGGTGATAATTATTTTGGGATGGGGCAAGTACCATGTTACTATCAGTATTAAATATTTTATAAGATTATTATTATTATTATTATTATTATTATTATTATTATTATTATTACATTATTCTTTTACAAATAAAAATCATACCCAGAAGTTCAACTCTTTTTCTCATTGAAGAAGGGACCTCTAACAGGGGGGGATTGAATTAAAAGTTACAAATGAGTTTGTCAATTGAGTGTGAGTCCTTCAAGTTTGAAAAATTAGGTAGAAGGGACAATTAACTAATTAATGCTAATCAGATCAAACTTCATTAAGAAACATTTTTTAGCAACCCCCAAACTTTTTACTTTTACACTTTTACCTCTACACTTATTATATCAAAATAACGTGAAAAAAATCTACTCACCATTTTTTCTTAGTCTTCTTCCCACGTCTAGCCATTGATGCTCAACCTATCTTCCTCCTCCTCCTCCTTATTTTTCTTCTTCTTCTTTAGGAATCTAACTCTCCCAAAACATTTTTAATAGTAGATCCAAGATTGTATTTGTGTTTTTGTGGAGAAGATTTGTAGAGAAAAATTGTGGAAAAAAAATATCAAAATATTATTAGGTTTGTTGGATTGCATTTGCTTCGGTCTTGAGCTTGGAATTACTTCAAAGGACCATTCATTAATTATTAGTAAGGGAAAAAGATTGATTTTTTATGCGTTCTTCAGATAGGTTTAGCAAACCAATATGGTTGGTTTTGTCAATAACTTCCGTAGTTGTCCGGACAACTCCGAAAGCTGTCGACTGAAACGATTGAACATTGTCTAACAAATATAGAAATTTCCCTAACAACTACTATAGTTGTCTGACAACTGTGTGTAGTTGTTGGACTATTGAATAGTTGATAGGACAACTAATTCAATAGTGGAACAACTTTTATAGTTGTCATAACAAATAGTTGGACAATTACGGAAGTTATCCAACAACTACTAAAGTTGTCCGATAACTGTGTTTAGTTGTTGATTAACTGATTAGTTGTCAGGACAACTAGTAAAATTGTGGAACAACTTATTAGTTGTTGGAATAAATAGTTTAATACAAAAGTCGTCCCCCAAAACTACTAAAGTTTTCTGACAGCTGTCGATGGTTGTGGGACAACTAATGAGGTGCAGGGATAAGTAACCAAGTTTTTTTTTAGCAATTTTGAAGTTGTTTGATGAATCTCTCTCTCTTGTAAGACCATTGAAATGTGTATTTTTGTGATATCTTCACGTATTATGACCATCAATGGAAGACCAAACAATAATAGGAGTTGATTTACATGGTGAATGGGTGGAGAATGCCACTCGATATACTTGGCGTTCGAAGGGTCGAGAGACAGTACCAATAATGATAAGCAAGGATTCTATGCATGATGAGTTGCTTGAGATCATCATTTCTAGGTTTGAGTTAACTTGTGATAAAGATGATCTTTCCATTAGTTACATGCTTGGCTTCGCTGAAAAGAAAAAGGGAGGTCCTGCTCCAATAAGGAATGATTTTGATTTGCGGTCTTATTTTTGTGATCCAAACAAGCCCATTCTAAGGGTATCTGTGGTTGAAAAAATGGTTTAGGAACAAATTCAGTACAAGTGGAACTAAATATGACAAATGATGAAGAGCATCTTGTGGCTATGGATATTCCGATAAATGAAAGAGATACACAATATCCTTTACCAATGCAAGGCAGTTATGTAGATGATGACGACATGGGTTTTTATAAGTATAAGACTTTCAAGGACAAACATGAATTAATTAGTTTGTTAAAGCTTGCTTCCGTGAAGAAATATCAAAGATTCAAACCAGTGAAGAATAGTAAAGATGTATATTGTGTTAGATGTGTAGATCCAGGTTGTGATTGGTGGTTGTGAGCTACAAAGCTTAAAAGTTGTGATAGATTTGAAATTATCGTTTACCGCAACATTCACTCATGTGGGGTGCAACATCTTACAAGCCATCATCCATATGCTTCAGCGGACGTCATTGGACCATACATACACCAAAGGTTCTTGAACGGAAAAGGTCCATCTACAAAAGAAATAAGAAATATAACTCAAGATGAAATAGGTTGTAAGATTAGTTACTGGAAGTCCTGGAAGGCCAGTGAGATAGCTAAAGCTATCATAAGAGGGACGCCTGCCCACAGCTATACAGTTCTAGATGCTTACAATTATATGCTTAGGACTGTAAATGAAGGAAGCAAGACATCGCTGAAAATTGATGACAAAGAAAGGTTCAAATATTTCTTTGTATCTTATAGATCTTGGATTAGGGGATTTGTGCATATGAGAAAAGTATTAGCCGTTGACAGGACATTCTTAAGGGGGCTTTATGAGGAAGTTTTGCTATCTGTTGTGGCACAAGATACGAAAAATCATATTTTTCATGTTTCATTTTGTGTAGTAGATAAGGAGTGTGATGCTTCATATGAATACTTTTTTGAGAAATTGCTAGACATAGTCCCCAATACTACGGAGTTGTGCATCATTTTTTATAGGCATCCAAGCATAAGAAAAATGGTATCAAAGATTTACTCTGAAGCACACCACGGATGTTGCACGAGGCATCTTGCTGAAAATGCAAGAAACGAATTTCACTGTATGGATTTTCTTGGACATTTTTATCATGCAACTAAAGCATACCGTAGAGATGTGTTCAATGACCATTTTGAAGAAATCAGATATATCAATGCAGAAATCGCCGATTATCTTGAGAATGTTGGCTTTCATAAATGGAGTAGAGCCTACTTCCCGGGAAATAGGTAAACTATCTTACTTGTTCAAATTCAAATATTGCAGGTCCACAATAATTATTGCAGTTGTTGGAACAACTGCAACAGTTGTTCCAACAACTGCAGCAGTTGTGGGGCAACTAGAGACAGTTGTTCCAGCAACTGATTGTTGGAAGCCTGCAGTAGTTTGTATTCAGATTCTTAAGAATTTTGGCTTTTATATTTCAGGTATGATGTATTGACATCAAACATTGTTGAGTTTGTTAACTCAATGTTTAATATAGAAAGAGAATTCCCCATTACTGCCCTATTCGATGCTATAAGTAGGAGGTGGTCAGAAATATTTCATGAGTGGCGGATGTCATACGTCAACTTAACAACTATCTTTGTCCCTTCAGCTGAAAACAAAATAATGACTAACAAGAATCTGGGAAATAAGTTATTGGTCCATCGAATAGATGAAGACATGTTCACCATTACTTGGGAAAGTGGGGTCTCAATGGTTGATCCACGAAGAAAAACATGTTCGTGTCGAGAGTCTGACTTGGACAAAATACCTTATTCACATGCTATGGCAGCGCTTAGAAGTAAATTCGGAGATGAATATGGAAATATGATTTATGAGTACTCTTCTTCGTATTATAAGGTAGAGTCATACGTGCTTGCATATGTAGACCCAATCTTTCCAGTGCCAGCTGAAGAATTTTGGAATGCTCCTCCGGAGATTTTACCGAGACGAGTACCTCCACCTGAAAAGAAAACCAAATGGGGAAGGAAACAGATGAAGCGGGTACCTGGAGTTGCGGCAGAAATTTCAAAGAAGAATTTTAAAAACTGCTCCTTATGCAGAAGATTTGGCCACAAAAAAACTACATGCCCTACAAAAAGAGATGGAGATGTAGGAACAAGTCGTGGTATAGGTTCATGATTTTATGTTGTATTATTTACTATCCGTACTTGACGTTGCTATTATTAGTGATTTTGGTTTAACAAACATTGTTGAAGTATATTTTTGAGCTTGTGTTAATCGAGATATTTGATAAATTATGTTCTGTTAACGAACTCATCCTATTAAAGGAGTCACCACATGCTAATTATTAGAGTTTTCTCAGCAACTTCAATTGTTGTCCCACAACTACTTTTATAGTTGTCGAACAACTTCTATAGTTGTTGCACAACTACTGAAGTTGTTGGAATAATTCTTTTAGATGTAAGCCCACGACTTCAATAGCTGTCGTACAACTAAAGCAATTGTTGGGACAACTACTGAAGTTGTCGAACAACTGATTGAGTTGGCGGAACAACTTCTATAGTTGTTGCACAACTACTGAAGTTGTTGGAATAATTCTTTTAGAAGTAAGCCAACAACTTCAGTAGTTGTCATACAACTAAAGCAATTGCTGGAACAACTACTGAAGTTGTCGAACAACTGATTGAGTTGGTGGAACAACTTCTATAGTTGTTGGCACAACTAACGTAGTTGATGGGCATAAACTATGAATTATTAAGGATAAACCAAGTGATTCAATGATAATAGAAGATCGATCAAGCCATTTAAGAATTATTATAGATAGATCAAGTGATTCAATGATAATTGAAGATCGATCGAGCCATTTTAGGAACTATTAAAGATAAACCAAGTAAATCAATGATAATCGAAGATAGTTCAAGTAATACTATTATTATTATTATTATTATTATTAAGGATAAACTTAGTGATTCAATGATAATTGAAGATCGATCGAACCATTTTAGGAATTATTAAGGATAAATGAAGTGATTCAATGATAATTGAAGAAAGATCAAGCCATTCAATCAATTATTATGGACAAACTTAGTGAATCAATGATAATAGAAGATTGATTGAGCCATTTTAAGAATTATTAAAGATAAATCAAGTGATTCAATGATAATTGAAGATCGATCGAGCCATTTTAGGAATTATTAAGGATAACCGAAGTGAATCAATGATAATCGAAGATAGTTCAAGTAGTACTATTATTATTAAGGATAAACTTAGTGATTTAATGATAATCAATCAAGCCATTTTAGGAATTATTAAGGATAACCCAAGTGATTCTATGATTCTTTTAGATGTAAGACAACAACTTCAGTAGTCGTCATACAACTAAAGCAATTGTTGGGACAACAACTGAAGTTGTCGAACAACTGATTGAGTTGGTGGAACAACTTCTATAGTTGTCTGCACAACTAAAGTAGTTGTTGGGCAGAAACTATGAATTGCTGGAACAACTTAAGTAGTTGAAGGGACAACTAACAGAGTTACTGGGACAACTGAAGCAGTTGTTGAGCAACTACATAAATTATAAGAATAACTAAAGTAGCTGTTGGGACACTAAAGAAAATACCAGAACGACTAAATAAAAAATTAACACAAGAACTAGTTTTCCATTAACCGAAATGACCATTAAATAAAGTACAAAATGCAACCGCATACGCAACCAATCCCCTAAGGTTTCAATTCCTTCTCAAGCATTGCAACAACATATCTTAGCCTAAAATTATCCACTTCGTTGTCACTGAGTTTGTGTCATATCAGTCCCAATAAGAAGATGATCAATAAATGCACAAGAGTATGTTCCACAAGCCTTCCTAGACATGTGTCTCGGGACATCCTTTAGACGCTCATACGACCACGCTCCGTTTAGTAAATTTTCAGGCAAATAGTTGAACACTCCACTTTGCTTGAGTAGTTTGGGCCACAATTGGAGAACGGGTTGGATAAATGTAAGGAAAGTCTGCTCATCACACTCATTAGTATTGCAATCATAAACTTGAATCAAGCCCTTCTCCATTAGATATTCAAGTGCAACAAAGTGTTTACACTCTATGTTCATCACGGTGTAACTTCTTTTTGCTCCATCCCACTTTTGACCATATGGGTAAGGCCTTATTCCATAACAATATTCAAGTGTGTCACTGTCGATCTCAAACAATGATAGTGCCTCATTCATTGGTGGGGAACCGTTCCCCAAACTCTTATCACTCAAAATTTTGTAGACATCATGCAAGTTGTCATAAAAGTGCAGACCCAAAATTAGATCTGTTTGGTTGTAGTGCCTGGGGAACCAAATCTGTCTCTTGCGCATCAGGGACAAAGTCTCATTAACATGCTCCAAAAGATAAAATCAATAAACAGTTCAATGTTAGTAACCAACAATTGTTACTTGATCCAGCAACGGCTACTGATTGAGCATCCTTTTCACCAACCGTAGTTCTTTTTTTTTTTTTTTTTCTTCTTCTTCTTCTTCTTCTTCTTCTTCTTCTTCTTCTTCTTCTTCTTCTTCTTCTTCTTCTTCTTCTTCTTCTTCTTCTTCTTCACCCCAATTTACTCAGTTGCACTCTCACCACTTTTTTCCTCTTCGCCTGATTGCTCAGTTGCACTCTCACCCCTTTTTTCCTCTTCACCTGATTGCACAGTTGCACTCTTACCACTTTTTTCCTCTTCTCCTGATTGCTCAGTTGCACCCTCGCCATTTTTTATTCTTCACCTGACTTTTCACCACTATTCTCAAGTGTTTCTTTTTCACCAATCAACTGCTCATTGTTTAAAGGTATCATCATCTCCAAAGGTGCATAGAGCCTCACTTGCTCGATCTGCTTCATCAATCAACTTTTGTACTAATGTGGTAGCTCTTTTATTACGTGTTGCATCTTGTTTTATAGCAGTAGCTAAGGTCCTAGATTTTTTTACTAGCATCAGGACAAGTTTAACTGGTTCTCTTTCTCTTATGTTGGCTCATTTTGTCTTATCTACACGAAAAACAAAAGTTAAAATTAGTAAATGATACAATTTAATAATACCAGAAAAAAATTGAACAACAACTGTATTTGTAGCACAACTTCTAAAGTTGTGTGGCAATAAACAAAGTTGTCCTACGCCTAAGCAGCTGATCGGAAGGGAATTCACATAATTAGTTGTTAAAAGGTCTCTATTAGAACCGACAAAGTTGTTAACAACTTTTGCATTTGTTCCAACGAATATTGCAGTTGCTAGAACAACTGCTGAAGTTATCCTAACAAATGCAGAAGTTGTTCCAACAACTGCAAAAGTTGTTGGGGACATGCTGTATCGAATTTGAACCAATTAAATTTTCTTTTTAATACAACTAATATAATTGGTCCTAAAGTTCAACCTAGAACAATATAGTTGGTGCTAAAGTTCAACCCAGAATAATTTTTGTTTTAATGCCAACAAATCACAGCTAACAACAGTAAAAGAAGTATTGAGAGATAGAAAATTTTGTCTGACAATAGCAAAATCAAAGTTCATAATTTTTATGTTCTTCTTCTTCATTAAACCCTAATTCTAACAGTTTGAGGTAAACAAAATAAAGGAATTTTACTTGATATTATGGCCAGATAATAATGTTGAAGTGAAATTTTAGAAAAATCCTAGAGAAGAACAAAGTAGAAAAATGAGAGGTATTTTTTTTAGAGTTCCCGTTGAAGGGGAATTGAAAGAAAGAGGGGAGAGCAAATAAGTTTTGGGGTTTTTCTCAGAGTTTGGGTATATAAATTCACTCCTTTTTTCAACGTTCTAAATATCTAATATGACCTCATTTTACTTAATTAGTGTTTAAGTGAGTAGAAAGAAAAAGAAAAATAAAAATAAATGGACCCACTTGTCCCTTTTTTTTAATTGAAGACTTGAAGGCCCTCTTCACCTCAATCCCCCGATTGTTGAGATCCCAAGTCACCAAAACAGGCAACGGCGGCTCAGACCTCACGGTAAATCTCTCCCTCTCATCCTTTTTGTTTTTTGATGCTCAATAGAATTGATATATTTTTTATTTGTGTTTGATAATCGTGATTCCAAACCGTTGGGTTGCTCTGTTAGGTGCTATTTTCTTATAAACCGTACTATTAAATATTGAATTATATGAGCAATTGTTGTGGTAGGAGGCAGAGAAAAAGAGAATGTGCCAGCGGACGTTCTTTCCCGAATTGCCCGACAGTTGGCCATCCACAGTAATAATCTTCTTTCAAGAATGTCCTGAATGTGTCCATGTGTTTGCTTTGGATCCTGATGACAAGTTTTGCAATGTGTACCATGTTTTGTCTCTCGATTGGCACAAACGTCTTGATGGGATATTGGGTTATACCTCTGGTAACGGTAAATTATTCTTTGGTGGTGATGCCATAGAGGATGAGGATAAAGAAGATGATCAATTCCTAGTTTACTCTGTGCAAATCAAAGTTTATGATTTTGATCTTATAAAATGGTTGGAAGACATCCCAAAGTTGAAATATCCCATGCCACGCCCATTTCTCTACTTTGTTGATTGTAATGACCCATTTGGTCGTTATAGTCTTTCTGGCATTTTTTCCCTTTTTTCGATCATTGATTAGCTCATTTTGACTCGAGGGGATCAGTGGAATGCTTCTCGAGGTGTCTAGAACGGATTCAGGCAACTTTGGTGAAAAATAGGCTTAAAGTGAAAAATTATTGACCCAAAGTTGACTTTTGTGTAAACAGACCTTTTTTAAAATTTTGTCGATTCCGAGAGGTCCGCAGAGTTGTTTAGAACTTGTGGGTGTATCTGGTTCGATTTCCAATGCGCTCGGATGCATTTGAGATTTGGGTGGGGAAATTGGAAATTAGGTACCGAGGGTTGACTCGGTTAATGAGACATCTGTTGGGAATTCTGAGGCCACGGACGTGCTCGTAGAGCGTTTTTATGTGTGTCTATGTGTATGGTATGTGAGCAGATGGACTCAGAAACTAGATGAAAACTCATATCAAATTGTGAAACGGTGGAGGTTTTCTGGTGTCTGGTGTCCGCTTTGGCGGCACCAGCACCGCGGCAGTTGCACTGCTGGAGCAGTAGCCCTTCTGCTGGAGCGATCCAAGTCCCTTTTCCTTGACGGCTAAAGCGGTCAAGTGAACACTGAAGCGACACCGCTGGGGCGGTCCCAGTGCCGCTAAAGCGGGTGACGGGCAGTGTTGTAAAGTTAATATAGTGTTAAAAATCCTTATACCCTTATTATTTCCCTATTTCGAAACTAGAGCTTTGGAGAACAGTTCTTGGATATATCTTAGAGATATTCTTGGAGGTAAACCATGCTCATGTCTTCACTCTTCCTTTAATCATAATCATCTTAGATTTTTTCCTTCCCTTTAAATAAACCCATAGTGATGGAAGTTGAAGGGGGGTTTGAAGAACATAGTCCCTAGGCTTATTAATGATAAATTGATGATATTTGTGATAGATTTTAATGAATCTAAGCTTATTAATCATATATCTTCCAATTCTAGTGTTGAATTTCAGAATTAAAGAGTTAGGATTTATACACAAATTGGGGGATTTTGCTTGAAATCAAAATTAGGCTAACCCTTGAGTTAAATCAGCAATTAGTGGTTAGGTTATGATCACCTAGTGGTTAATTTAATATTTTGCTTTCGAATTTCCCGCTTTGCCCTTGTGGGCCCGTTTTTCCAATTTCTAGAGTTAGAATTGACCTAATTTAGATAGTAGCAATATCAGTATCATTCTTCATGATTTCTAATTTAGAATTCGCTTATACTTAGACTACTTTGGTTCTGAGGTTCAGTGGAAAGGCAAGACAAAGGAGTGAGTTGTTGGTGTTGCGGTTCGGCTATCCAGGTCGGTTATGGCTTACCCTTGGTGAGACTTCATATAGCGAAGCATAGATTTAGATTATATTGTCGGAGATAGCATGTGAACCTTTGGGTATGAAGTTGGGTTGGATATTACCTTAGATTGGGCCTTGTTGTGTGTTGGGACTAGCCACCCATTGTGTTGTGTTTAACTGTTCTATTGTACTGGCTTGATGCCATGAGTTGTTGATAGAGATTAGATCCTGTCATTCATATTGATTGGGATATATCTTTGGCATACCCACCGTGGCATATGTGGTTCGGATATATTGCTAGCATACCTATTTCTGGTATTGTGATATTGATATATTATTAGCATACCTACTGTTGGTATCGTGATAATGATACATTGTTGGCGTACCCCATTGTTAGTACTTGTGATATTGATCTTGATTGTTGATACACCCATTGCACACATTCTCATCCATTCATGATACATGACCGATATCCGGTGATGATCCTGTATCGTTGATTGAGTGAAACTGATATTTTGATAAAACTCTTTTACGTGAGTGATTGTGAGATGGCCGATGATCAATTTTGAAATCATTGATTGTGTGAAACTGATATTTGATAAAAACTCTTTTTACTTGAGTGATTGTGAGATGACCGATGTCCGATGATCAATTCCGGCATCGGTGTCGCATGGCTGATTCCGATGATATTTTCGGATTCGTTGTTAGTGCTTGGACTCCCCAGGTCCCTCAGAGTAGTGCCGGTGAGAACCCCCCTATGGGCAAAGATTCGGGGTCCCGTCTGTCTGTTGGGCAAATATCTGGGACGGGTGGCACTTAGACTTCGCTAGTCACGCTAGGTTGTGGTACCGACATGTCGATATTTCTGTCCGGAGTACACGTGTACACCTCATATGCATGGCATTGATACACTATTGCATTGCATTGCATTATGGCTTAATTCTGAGACGTGTTGCTGTTGTACTTGTGATGTTGGATTTAGACTTGGTATATTCAGACTTAGCACAATTGGGATTAGATGTTTCACTTAGGTGATGACGTGCACTTGGTTTCGATTACTTGTGGCTTATACTTATTGGTTTATCTTCTATCTGCTTTATTTTTTGGATTGTGTTAGCTATGCTTAGTCGGCCGATGATGCCTACCAGTATCGTTATTTTGTACTGACCTTTACTTGCTGCATTCTTTTTATGAATGCAGAGTACCAGGTGGGATCCACTTCTGTGACACGTGGCTGATAGTCGCTTTAGCTTTCTCTTCGAGTCTCTAGGGTGAGCATGATCGTTCGCTGCCTTGAAGACTTCTCTATCTTATGTCCTATTTTATTTCAGAGACATAGACACTTTATGTATTAGTATTCCAGATTGTATTATTTTCCCTTAGATGCTCTTGTATTATTCAGACCAGACCCTGGGAGTGTTGTTATTATTTCGCACTACTCTGCTACTTATATATATCTATATTTATCGTGAGACTTGCGTGTTTATTCTACTATGTTGTTAATTTCATTATTTACTTATTTATTCATTGTTGGGTTGACGGTTCGCTTATCGAGGTGGGAAGGTAAGTGCCCGCACGGCTTGGGCAAAGTTGGTATCAGAGCCTTAGGCTACCCGATCTTTAATATAAGAGCGTGCCCAGTAGAGTCTTGTGGATCGGTGCGATGAGCTCCGTACTTATCTGTGGAGGCTACAGGGCGTTTAGGAAATCTCACTTTCTTTTCATTCTTCGTGCTACTTTATTCAAATTGGTATCTGAACCTTATCTCTTCTCTCACAGATGGTGAGGACTCGAGCTACGAGGGCCTGAGGTCAGGTGCCGGAGCCCGCAGCTACGGCTAGCACCCAAGGGCGCACTACAGCCAGGGGACGTGGCAGAGCGAGAGGCCACGGGCTGCCCCATCCAGGGGCAAAGCTCCTGCGATTGGACAGTGTCGAGAGAAGTCTCCATCTCCAGAGCCTGAGTATCAGCCGGATAGACACCAGGCCGCCGAGGATGGTGTAGTCCCAGCACGAACACAGCCTGAGGTTACTTCTGATCAGGCCATGCATGACACTTTGGCCAGAATCGTACTTCATCTTGACGCTCAGCAGGCGGTAGCTGATACGCTCAAATTACACCTATTAATGGTATAACGCAGACGTTGTCAAATATAGTAACCCAATAAGGTTGGGGTCGAATCCCACAGAGAACAATATGTAGGAAATTTAAGTAGATTAGGAATTATCACTAACAATAGCTAACCGAACGCATCAATGGTGGTTTTTGATAAGGTTTTGATAAAATACAGAAATATAAATTCTAATCTAGACAGCAAGTAAATTGATCAATGGCCACAAGAATGGAATAAAGGAAACTACTTCTCAAGTAACGATCCAATATATTTCACGAATTATAAATAATAGCAAGTTTATTTTATTTAGTCTCGGATAATGACTCTAAATTAACTTCTCCCGAAGATTAACTAGACTACCCAATTGAAGATCCCTCAAGCAATTAGGAGCATTAAGAACACCCGAATATGGCTACAAGTGGTATCGCCTATTCCTAGGTCAATTTCCATTAGATGAGGGTTAACGCCCCAAATTCATGTTAATTATTCTATCCCAACCCCGTTCTTCCTCTTCCGAGTTTCAAACAAAGTAAATGGGCAAGTCCTAGGGTTAGCTACTCCCTCGAGAAACGTTGAAGAACAAGAATAATTAAAATAACAATAACTTACTTGATTACAAATAGTGTCGATCAATAAATAAGCACAACAAGAGTATCAATCTTAATTGTCACCAAGAAATTCCCATAAACAAGGATTAAATAAAAGAAAGAATATTTATGTAGGAACCCTAGCCTCCAAACTTGTGTTTTATGCCAAAGATGTGTAAAAGTTGTGGCTTATGGAATATTTATAGGTGTAGGAAAAAAAACCCAAACAAAATAACCCAGTCCAAAACTAATTGGGAAGAATTAAAATCTCGGATCCTTCTTTTCGCGTGGCGAAGTGCACAACAAGCTTGTGCCTCGCGTTCTGCTTTGGTCGACAAGTCTTCCACTTCTTGTTTCTTTCTTTTTTTATTTAATTTCCACATGTTAGCACACTTCAATAGTTCAATTGTTCATTTTGCACTTCTGCCACGTAGCCAACTCGTAGTGCACTTCTTTAAGCTGCTTGCTTCAATTCAAATCAATTTGCACTTGTTACCTTTAAAATATTTTCTTCATCCAACTGTTAGATCATAAGTATTAATCATTAGTTCATCATGCCTCTATTCCTTCTCGCAACTTCACGCGTTTCTCTCGATTTGCTCCAAATTTCTTCATCTTCACACCATTTTATTCCTTCAATTTTTATTCATCCAATTTTTCTGTTTTTTCGCTTGTTTTCCCCACTTAGGATCTCGGGACCTCGTAATACCTGAAACACAATAAAAACACATAAAATCACATAGACTTGCTTAAAAACAAGTAAAATTTATAGCCGAAAAGCATCGATTGTGATGTAAAATCACGCCACATCAATACCCCCAACTTAAAGTATTTGCTTGTCCTCAAGCAAGCCATACAAAACAACGACTCAATCTAACACCTAGTTATCAAAGAGTAATAAAGTCTACATTGGTTTTGGCTCTCAACTACCGGCATGCACGTTTTTCTTCAAAGGACCACCCCAATTTTCTATTTTCAAAATAATAGACACAACTCAAGAACGCTATGAATAACAATGAAGCTTCAATGCATGACATTACATTATCAAACATATTATGATGCACAAAAACGCTACTTTAGGCGGTCGTTTTATTTTGCTCAATTCTCATCCTTATGTCCTCACATAGACCAAAGAATGTCCCAACACACATATATACAACAAGAATGGGACGAAGACGAATGAGAAGAGAAAACACTCACACTCACAAAGAAATTCATATCTACACATGCAAATACCATAGGCTTGCCCTTATTTTCTATGTTTTCATCCTAGACTCATTCGGTTGTGATCACATTAGGACTTATTTTGGCTTGTAATGTAGGCTTAGGGACGGGTAGGATACTTTTTGGATATTAGTGACTCACCCTCCTTGAACACTACAACATCTCTTTACCTTAATTAACCTCTTTTCTTTCCAACCCCTTTATTTTCTTTCAAGTTTTCGACCTCGATGTGGTTTTATTCCTAACCAGCTTACAAATCTTTTTATGTTACAATTTTCTAATTTTTCTCTTCTTCTTTTTCAATATATATGCAACTACCACATCGAATCTCCACTAGCAAACTCCACCACCCCCAACTTATGTTTTTAACATCTACTCCACATTTAATTCACCCCCAACTTATGTTTTTAACATCTACTCCACATTTAATTCACCCCCAACTTAGGCATTTTGCCTCATCTATCTAGTAGCATCAAGGAGGGAACGAGTACGAAGATGGATTAATTACACAAAGGGTAAGGTTTCATAATTGGCTAGCCAAGAAAAAGGTCAAAAGGCTCACAAAGGGAAACTAGGGATATTTGAAATTTTTGGTAAGGCTTATTTAGGCAAAGTGACTATTTACATAAAGAAAGCCTAAGATCATCTCACAACCAAACTAACTTTCGGATTTCAAACAAGACCAACCGGGCGAGTTCTAGATTATACATGCATAAACAGAACCAAACTAACAACTCACACACACATTGGCATAAGGACAATTATTTTTACACTTGTGACCTCCCAAGTAGTCATTCATAACACACAATACCCCAATAATCATAATGTCATATAAAGAATCAATCATGTCAACCAATAACTGTTCTAAGTATGCATTTTTCAAATTTTCGAGGGGTCCAAAATTTCCAACAAACCATAACAACATGCCATCAGTTACAGAGTAACACCAAATAAGTCAAAACTACTATATTCAACCTAAGCAACATCCTAAACATGCTAGTTTCAACAAAAATAAAACCCATCAGGAAAAGAACTATGGCAAAGAAAAGCCGAGGGGGTTCCTAAACACATATATACAATACTTTCTAGATAGCCCACCCCCAACCAAAAAATTTGCAGTGTCCCCACTACATCACATAAGCATAAAAAAGGATTAGGCATACCTGCTAGCACTAACTTTTACTGCTTTATTCGCCATTTGGAGCTTATAAACTGGGCACCCAACATTGATTCAAGTTTGTGACCACGAGCAGCGGGGGGTAGTAAATAGATGACCACGCCAAGTAAAATATTTTTCATCTTACACTTCTTGGCTTTCAAGAGAGGAATGTCGTTTTTCCTTCTTGAATTTTCAAATTGCAAAATATAAGGCTCTTGAACTTCTTGAATTACGACATCCTCTTTTTCCCCCGGATTGGATTCAACAACAACCATATTTTTCAGAACAATGGTTGACTCCAATTTATATTTTTCTTTGGCATTCCCAATAAACTCATATTCATGATTGACCCCCAACAAAGGGATTACCTTTTAGATTGAGCATTGGGGAGTTCATATTGATTCTCATCTGGATCGAATGCCCATGGCAGATTTTCTTCTTCTGTCATCAAACCAAGTTGGAGACTAGTTTCCAAGTATTCTTCCAAGACATTTTTATTTTTTTTACCCTCATTAAGCAGACATTCCAACATGAGTTCGAACTCACCAATTTGGCCATGCTCACAATATAAGTCAAAATAACTACCAGACAAGTTTTCATGGACATATGCCATTTTTTTTTAAAATAAAATAAAACACAGAGAACAACTATACAAATATTCACAAGTTCGGTTCAAAGAAAGTTAGCTTATTTCCAAAATTAGCCAAAACATGCCAATTGTTCCCCGGCAATGGCGCAAAAATTTGACACGCTCAAATTACACCTATTAATGGTATAACGCGGACGTTGTCAAATGTAGTAACCCAACAAGGTTGGGGTCGAATCCCACATAGAACAATATGTAGGCAATTTAAGCAGATTAGGAATTATCACTAACAATAGCTAGACCGAACGCATCAATGGTGGTTTTTGATAAGGTTTTGATAAAATACGGAAATATAAATTCTAATCTAGACAGCAAGTAAATTGATCAATGGCCACAAGAATGGAATAAAGGAAACTACTTCTCAAGTAACGATCCAATATATTTCACGAATTATAAATAATAGCGAGTTTATTTTATTTAGCCTCGGATAATGACTCTAAATTAACTTCTCCCAAAGATTAACTAGACTACCCAATTGAAGATCCCTCAAGCAATTAGGAGCATTAAGAACACTCGAATATGGCTACAAGTGGTATCGCCTATTCCTAGGTCAATTTCCATTAGATGAGGGTTAACGCCCCAAATTCATGTTAATTATTCTATCCCAACCCCGTTCTTCCTCTTCCGAGTTTCAAACAAAGTAAATGGGCAAGTCCTAGGGTTAGCTACTCCCTCGAGAAACGTTGAAGAACAAGAATAATTAAAATAACAATAACTTACTTGATTAAAAATAATGTCGATCAATAAATAAGCACAACAAGAGTATCAATCTTAATTGTCACCAAGAAATTCCCATAAACAAGGATTAAATAAAAGAAAGAATATTTACGTAGGAATCATAGACTCCAAACTTGTATTTTATGCCAAAGATGTGTAAAAATTGTGGCTTATGGAATATTTATAGGTGTAGGAAAAAAACCCAGTCCAAAACTAATTAGGAAGAATTAAAATCTCGGATCCTTCTTTTCGCGTGGCGAAGTGCACAACAAGCTTGTGCCTCGCGTTCTGCTTTGGTCGACAAGTCTTCCACTTCTTGTTTCTTTTCTTTTTTTATTTAATTTCCACATGTTAGCACACTTCAATAGTTCAATTGTTCATTTTGCACTTCTGCCACGTAGCCAACTCGTAGTGCACTTCTTTAAGCTGCTTGCTTCAATTCAAATCAATTTGCACTTGTTACCTTTAAAATATTTTCTTCATCCAACCGTTAGATCATAAGTATTAATCATTAGTTCATCATGCCTCTATTCCTTCTCGCAACTTCACGCGTTTCTCTCCATTTGCTCCAAATTTCTTCATCTTCACACCATTTTATTCCTTCAATTTTTATTCATCCAATTTTTCTGTTTTTTTCGCTTGTTTTCCCCACTTAGGATCTCGGGACCTCATAATACCTGAAACACAATAAAAACACGTAAAATCACATAGACTTGCTTAAAAACAAGTAAAACTTATAGCCGAAAAGCATCGATTATGGTGTAAAATCACGCCACATTAACAGCCGGTGTTACTACTCCTGGTGTGGGTTCACAGACTAGGGTTGGGGCAAAAACCCCTGAGCAGGGACCTACATGAGCAGCACATCCCGCCATAGCTATGACTCCTCGCATTGACGCGATACTCGCCCCTGGTGAGGATATTAGGACCATGGAGGGCACTGTTATGACAACTGCTAATCAGGACCTAGTGGAAAGATTCAGAAAGTTAGAGCCACCGAAGTTTGCTGGTACCCGTCTCAGGATGCCTATGAGTCGTTCTTGATGTGCATGAGTTGTTGCACTGTATGGGGATAGTGAAGTCCTAGGGCATTGATTATGTGTCCTACCAGTTTCGCGGCGACGCAAAGAAGTGGTGGAGGTGCTTTATTGCTTGCAGACCTGAGGGTTCTCCTCCTTTGACCTGGACTCAGTTCTACCGAGCCTTCCTTGAGAAGTATGTGCCCCGATCCTCGTGAAAGGCATGTAGAGTGGAGTTTTTGCACTTGGAGCAGAAGGGCATGTCCTTGGAGGCCTATGTGACCCATTTTCTATATCTGGCCCGTTATTCTACTCTGTTGATCCCTACTAAGGCCGATAGGATCAGGCATTTTGTTGGGGGACTGGTGGGTTTTTTACAAATTCCTTGCCTTCAGATGGAGTCTATGGGGGCTTTCTTCTAGTCCATTATCGAGCATGCATCTATCGTTGAGGGCTCCAAGGCCCGTGATTTTGGTGGTAGAGACAAGAGACAGCGTCAAACTGGCAGTTTTGGAGGTCATGGTTCGAGGGGTACCGATCAGTTTTCGAGGCCACCTCAGCCATATTCAAATCATCCCGTGCATTCAGCGTTACCAGCTTCCTCTAGTGAGCCACCCAGACAAAGGGCTCCTGAGAGTTCGTTCTCCAGACCAGTGGACAAGGCTGCTTCATCTGGGTCTTTAGTTTCTATGTATCAGCATTCGACTCCCCTTACCTGTTATTCTTGTGGAGAGGTTGGGCATGTTGCTAGGAGATTTCCCCGACTCAGGCGTGATTATCAGCCGCCAAGGACCCCTACACATCTGGTGGTCAAGGTAGGACTTTCCACAGGGGCGGCGCTCAGTCAGGTCGCGGTGCTTCTCAAAGTTCTAGAGGCGAGTCCTAGCCAGCTAGAGGTGGTACTCAGAGTGTGAAAAAAGGATCTCAGACTGGGCGTGGTGGAGCCCATTGCTACTCATTTCTTGGTAAGCCTGAGGCAGAGGCCTCAGATGCTGTGATTTCAGGTAATGTCTCTGTCTGGCATAGAGCAGCATCTGTGTTATTTGATCCTGGATCCACCTAGTCATATGTATCTGCATTTCATATCGTTGGTTAGGATTTTCCTTGTGATAGCATAGATATACATGTTCATGTGTCTACTCCGATTGGAGATTCTGTGATTGTTGATCAAGTCTACCGGTCTTGTTTGGTTACTTTTATGGGATATGACACTTGGGTAGATGTCACGCCCCGAACCATGGCCTGGACGTAACACGGCACTCGGTGCCTGACTGCATGTGACCGAGCGAACCACATGGCTTGCTGAATCATCATGATGCATGACATAAGCGGAATATAACGTGAATGCATGATGAGCCTTTATAAAACATGGTAAGTCATAATACTTAATAGAATACTTGTTTAAACATGAGTGAGCCAAAATGGCTATACGACTCCAAATGTCTCACATGACATAACTGACTTGTCTAGTCTATGAAACCTCTATCATGAGTCTGACTGGAAAACATACTTACTGGGATAAGGCCCCCAGCATACCTTTAGATGCAAAACTAAATAAAGAAATACAATGTCTAAACCCCGAATGAGATGGGGCTCACCAATAAGCTAGTACGTGCAAATCCTAATGAGCAGAAGCGTCGTCCTGTAAATCCGTACCTGCATCGTGAAATGCAGGCCCCCGGGCAATAAAAGGAGACGTCAGCACATTGAATGTACTGGTATGCAAAACAACTGAAAGAAACAACATGGGACATGGAATAACATGATAGGAACTGAAACTGAAAACTTGGACATGAACATGAGCATGAGCATGAGTACATATATATATAACATGACTAAAACATGATAAGTAGGGAGAGCATTTCATAAACCGACACATGATATCACCACATGAATACGTGGAGTCTGGTACCTCGCCGGACCAGCAGAGCCCCTATACCTTGCCAGGGTATAAGGTGGTAACATGCCTGATGGATCCATTCAGTGTAAAATTAAGGTATCGTCCTAACTGGGCGGAGCGATCCTTGTCCTATAGTGGCTACATAGTTTCAGGCTAGCTAAGCCTTCTCGGTAATTCGTGCAACTCCCAAAACATGAACATAATATAGTTGGCTAAGAAGCCCATGACTTTCATGAATTAACTTGTACTTGTCTTGTAATCATGATTTCATGAAATAGCTTATAAACATGGTTTCATGAAATAGCTTGTAAACATGTTCTTGATTTATGAGTAATACGATAGTTCATAATCATATATTTGTAATTGACTTGAAAACATGCTTGTAACTTGCAAAATAAAATCATACAGTTTCATATGAACATAATGAGAACACATGAGAAAGAATTCGTGATTCATGGATTAAGCTAGGATTCCTAATATCCGTAATAGAAGATTAGGAATACAATAACGAACATAGATACAAAATTCATGTACATACATACATAATTACGGGCTACCAATATGTCGGGTTTAATGCCCTAGGATTTGAACTTCATAGATTTTACGAAACGGATCATGGGGAAGAACGTAGAGATTCCCACATGTGGATGGAAGCTCTACATCCCTTAACTTCCTGCTTTTGAGCGTATCACAATGTCCTCCAATCCCTTCAACTTTAATCTATAGCAATACAGGTCATAGGGATTCTATATTAGCAACAATATCTATGCTTTGTTCATCTAAGCATTTTATCAAACACTTGGTGGGCATGAAGCTCCACAACCCTCATTAATGGTGTTTTCTTCACCAAATCCCCATTCTATTACTTCTAGCTAATTCTACAATCTCAATTAGATGTAATTAACATCATTCTTCATCACCCATATGAATACAACAATCCCAAGTCAACAATCCAACAACTCTAGCATAGTTCATATAATTCTCTTCATCAAACCCAATTATCAAGAATTCATCAATTCACAACTATAAATGATTAGGGAGTAGAAACATTACCTTTTATGAGTAGTCACCACGAAATCAACATCCCCAAGTTCGATTTTTAGCTTAGAATGACGGCAACAACTTGTACTACACTTTATCCTTCACGAGCCTCGGGATTCGGGGCCTTCAACTTGGTTGATTCTCTACTTTCTCTCTCTAACTCTCCTCTCTCTCTCTCTCTCTCTCTCTCTCTCTCTCTCTCTCTCTCTCTCTCTCTCTCTCTCTCTCTCTCTCTCTCTCTAAAATCTGAAAATGTGATGAAATGTGGCTGCTAGGGTTAACATTTCCCTTAAATACCAAGGGGAAATGGGTTTGACCCAACTTGAAATCAGGTTGGGACTTTTCTGTCTTAAAACGTCCATATCTCCCTATCCCGATGTCACCTGTGAGCCCACAACCTATGGTTGGAAAGACATTTCAATTATCTACAACTTTCGTTCTTTGAGTTTTCACAAGTTCCCAATTTATGATAGGGTTATGGCCTCTCGAAGTCAGGTGACCCGAAACGTACTTACGGACCAAAATACGCCCCATGTTACGGTCCCGTAACACGAAGTACGGACCGTAACTTGGTACCGTACCTTGGTGAAAATTTCCAGTGAGGTTCTGGAAATTTTTGGTGTATTACGGCTCACTGTTACGGCCCGTAACAAGAGTTACGGCCCGTAACGTCACCGTAACGCAGCCAGAATTTCCAGTGAATAGGCTTCAGTAAAATGGGCATAACGTTTTGCACAGATGTCCGTTTGACCCCATAATATACCGTTGGAAAGCTATTTCAAAGGGATACAACTTTCATCAAGGAGGTTTTCCCAAATTCCCAACGGATATTCACGAAAATCGACTGGAAGGAAGATGTATCGAAAACTTAGCCGATTCTATAGGATTTCAAGTGTCTTACTATTAGCCATATTGAGACGATCATATCTCCTTGCTCCGATCTCTGATTGGCTTGGTCCTTATATCGTTAGAAAGGTATTTCTACATACTACAACCTCATTAAGGTTACTTTCCCAAATTCCAAACCGATCAAGGAGTTATCGCTGCCCGAAATTGGCCTATCAACCATTTTCGCAAAACGTTTAAACCTTCAGTGTTTCCACTAGAACTCTAATGATATGAGCTTAAACTCAGTTCCAAGATGCGGGGTGTTACAGTAGATTTGATGATTCTCGATATGGTGAACTTTGATGTTTTATTGGGTATGTTCTGGCTTTCTCCCTATCACGCGATTTTGGATGGTCATGCCAAGACAGTCACCTTAGCCACGCCGGGCATTCCTAAGCTTGAGTGGAGAGGTACTCCTAGTCCCACTCCAAAGAAGATCATTTCCTTCATTCAGGCGAAGAAGTTAGTAAGTAAAGGGTGTC
Organism: Lycium barbarum; assembly: GCF_019175385.1. NCBI lineage: Eukaryota > Viridiplantae > Streptophyta > Magnoliopsida > Solanales > Solanaceae > Lycium > Lycium barbarum. The sequence continues at coordinate 108,605,549 of NC_083347.1, read as the reverse complement.
TAGCTTATTTGGCTCATGTTCGTGATATGACGGTTGCATCTTGTGAGCGAGTTCCAGAGGTGTTTCCGTCGGATCTGCCGGGTATGGCACCCGATCGCGACAGTGATTTCTGTATCGACGTGGATTCGGGCACTCGTCCTATTTCCATTCCACCGTATTAGATGGCACCTACTGAGTTGAGGGAGCTTAAGGAATAGTTACAGGATTTGTTGAGCAAGGGGTCCATTAGACCGCGTGTCTCCCCTTGGGGTGCTCCTGTAAGGATGGGATCATGAGGATGTGCATTGATTACCGCCAATTGAACAAGGTCACTATTCAGAACAAATGCCTTATGCCTCACATTGATGATCTGTTTAACCAGTTTCAGGGTGCTTCGGTGTTTTCGAAGATTGATTTGCGTTCTGGTTATCACCAGCTGAAAATCAAGGCGGAGGATATTCCAAAGACAACATTTCGAACGAGATATGGCCACGATGAGTTCCTAGTGATGTCGTTTGGGCTTACAAATGGCCCGGCTGCATTTAAGACTTTGATGAATGACATCTTTAGGCTATTCCTTGACTCTTTTGTGATTTTATTTATTGATGACGTCTTGGTGTATTCCAAGAGTAGAGAGGAGCATGAGGACCATCTCCGCACTGTTCTTGGGCTGTTGAAGAAGCACCGGTTATTTGCTAAGTTTTCTAAGTGTGAGTTCTGGTTAGAATCTGTAGCATTCTTGGGTCATGTGGTGTCTAAGGAGGGGACTATGGTTGATCCACAAAAGATTGAGGCTGTGAGGGGTTGGGCGAGACCCACTACTATTACTGAGATTCATAGTTTTGTGGGTTTGGCCAGTTATTATCATCGCTTTGTGAAAGGTTTTGCTGCCATTGCTTCGTCGTTGACCAGGTTGACTCAGAAGGATGTTCCCTTCTAGTGGACGGATGACTGTGAGGAGAGCTTCCAAAAACTCAAGCTTCTTATGACTACGACCCCGATCTTAGCACTACCTGTGAAGGTTAAAGGTTTCGCTGTCTATTATGATGCCATGCGTAAGGTTTTGGGTGCGGTGTTGATGCAAGAGGGTAGAGTGATAGCTTATGTTTCCCGTCAGTTGAAGGTCTATGAAAAGAATTACCCTACCCATGATTTGGAGTTGTTAGCCGTGGTCTTCGCTTTGAAGATTTGGAGGCATTATTTGTGCGGTGTTCATTGTGAGGTTTTCACCAATCACCGTAGTCTTCAGCATGTGTTCACCTAGAGAGATCTTAATTCCAGGCAGCGCTGATGGATGGAGCTCCTGAAGGACTATGACAACGCTATTTTGTATCATCCCGGGAAAGCCAATGTGGTGGCTGATGCCTTGAGTCGCAAGGCAGTGAGTATGGGGAGTTTAGCTCGATTGATTATTTTCGAGCGTCCGTTGGCCATGGAGGTTTAGACTTTGGCCAACAGTTTTGTCCGTCTTGATATTTCGGCCCCGAGCATGATTTTAGATTGTATAGAGGCGAGGTCGTCCTTGTGGGATTGGATCTGGACTCATCAGTTTGAGGATGCTCAATTGAGCAAGAATCGAGATAGAGTTATGACGGTGAGACCAAGGAGGCTGTGATTGATTCTGAGGGCATTTTGAGGATTAGAGAACGCGTACGCGTTCCCTGTGTTGGTGATCTGATACAGTTGATCTTATCTGAGGCTCATAGCTCTCGCTATTCCATTCATCCGGGGGCAACTAAGATGTACCGTGACTTGAGACAAAACTATTGGTGGCGTCGGATGAAGGGAGATATAGTTAATTTTGTGGCTAAGTGTGGAAATTGTCAGCAGGTAAAGTATGAGCACCAGCTACCCAGTAGGGTGCTTCCGAGGATGCCCATTCCCGAGTGGAAGTGGGAGAGGATTACCATGGATTTTGTCACGGGCCTTCCGAAGACCCTTGGCAAGTTTAATTCTATCTGGGTGATAGTTGATCAGTTGACTAAGTCTGCTCACTTTTTTCCAGTTCAAGTTTCCTATATCGCGGAAAAGTTAGCCAAGATAAACATTCAGGATATTGTGAGATTTCATAGGGTTCTTATTTCTATTGTATCTAATCGGGGTACTAGTTTCACTTCTCGGTTCTAGAGGGCGTTTTATGGGGAGTTGGGTACCTGATTGGATCTTAGTACCGCTTTCCATCCCCAAACCAATGGCCTGTCTGAGCGGACTATTCAGGTTCTCGAGGACATGTTAAGAGCATGTTTATTGATTTTGGTGGTCATTGGGACCAGCACTTTCCCTTGGTAGAGTTTGCATACAATAACAACTACCATTCGAGTATTGGTATGGCGCCTTTTGAGGCCTTATATGGTAGGAAATGTAGATCTCCGATTGGTTGGTTTGATGAGTTTAAGACTTGACCTTGGAGCAAAGATCTGTTGAGAGAGTCCCTCGATAGAGTGAGAGTCATTCAGGCCAAGTTGTTGGCAGCTCAGAGTCGGCAAAAAATGTATGCGGACTCTAAGGTTCGGGATTTGAAGTTCGCTATTGGTTACCAGGTTCTGTTGAAGGTTTCACCCATGAAAGGTGTTATGAGGTTTGGTAAGAGGGGCAAGTTGAGCCCCAGATATATTTGTCCATTTGAGATTATTGATCGTATCGTGATGTAGCTTATGAGTTGGCATTGCCGCCGGGCATGGCGGGAGTTCATCCGGTTTCTCATGTTTTGATGCTGAAGAAGTCCCATGCCGACGGTACCTACATTATCCGTTGAGATTCTATACTGCTTGACGAGAATTTGACTTATGAGGAGAAGCCTATCGCGATCATGGATTGGCAGGTTCGGAAGTTGAGGTCGAAAGAGATTACTTCAGTGAAGGTGCAATGGAAGCACCATCCTATTGAAAAGGCTACTTAGGAGACCGAGTCCGACATGCGTAGCCGATATCCCCAGTTGTTTACTGATCCAGGTATTTTCTGCTTCTTTTCTCTTATTTCGCTCGAGGACGAGCGACGGTTCAACTGGTATCTGATGTAACGACCCGTTTGGTCATTATAGTCTTTCCGGTATTTTTCGCCCTTTTCCCGAGCATTGATTAGCTCATTTTGACTCGAGGGGACCGGTGGCATGCTTCCCGAGGTTTCTAGAACGGATTCGAGCAACTTTTGTGAAAAATAGGCTTAAAGTGAAATTATTGACCTGGAGTTGACTTTTGGGTAAACGGACCTTTTTCCAAATTTTGTCGATTTCGAGAGGTCCGGAAAGTCGTTTAGAACTTATGGGTGTATGTGGTTCGGTTCCCAATGCACTCGGATGCATTTTGAGACTTGGGTAGGGAAATTGGAAATTATTTGTCGGGAGTTGACTCGGTCAACGAGACCTCCGTTGGGAATTTCGAGGCCACGGGCGCGTTCATAGCACGTTTTTATGTGTGTCTATGTGTTGGTATGTGAGCAGATGGCCTCAGAAACTAGACGAAAAATCAGATCAAATTGTGAAACGGTGGAAGTTTTCTAGTGTCGGGTGCCCGCTTTGGCGGCACTAGCACCGCGGCAACGCTGGAGTGGTCCCAGGCCCTTTGACTTGATCGCTGACCGCTTAAGCGGCACCGCTGAGGCGGTCCCAGTGCCGCTAAAGCGGGTGACGGGCAGTTTTGTAAAGTTAATGAAGTGTTAAAAACCCTTAGACCCTCATTATTTCCCCATTTCGAAACTACAGCTTTCGAGAAAAGTTCTTGGAGACATCTTAGAGATATTCTTAGAGGTCAACCTTGCTCATTCCTTCACTCTTCCTTTAATCATAATCATCTTAGATTTTCCCTTCCCTTTAAATAAACCCATAGTGATGGAAGTTGAAGGAGGGTTTGAAGAGCATTGTCCCTAGGCTTATTAATGATAAATTGATGATATTTGTGGTAGATTTTGATGAATCTAAGCTTATTAATCATATATCTTCCAATTCTAGTGTTGAATTTCAGAATTAAAGAGTTAGGGTTTATACCTAAATTGGGGTGTTTTGCTTGAAATCAAAATTAGGCTAATCCTTGAGTTAAATCAGCAATTAGTGGTTGGGTTATGATCACCTAATGCTTAATTTGATATTTTGCTTTCAAATTTCCCGTTTTGCCCTTGTGGGCCTGTTTTCCCAATTTCTAGAGTTAGAATTGACATAATTTGAATAATAGCAATATTAATATCATTCTTCATGATTTCTAATCTAGAATTCGATTATGCTTAGACTACTTTAGTTCTGAGGTTCAGCGGAAAGGCAAGGCAAAGGAGTGAGTTGTTGGTGTTGCGGTTCGGCTATCCAGGTAGGTTATGGCTTACCCTTGGTGAGACTTCGTATAGCGAAGCATAGATTTAGATTTTATTGTCGGAGACAGCATGTGAACCTCGGGTATGAAGTTGGATTGGATATTGCCTTAGGTTGGGCCTTGTTGTGTGTTGGGACTAGCCACCCCGTTGTGTTGTGTTTAACTGTTCTATTGTACTGGCTTGATGCCATGATTTATTCATAGAGATTAGATCCTGTTATTCATATTGATTGGGATATATCTTTGGCATATCCACCGTGGTATTTGTGGTTTAGATATATTGCTAGCATACCTATTTCTGGTATTGTGATATTGATATATTGTTGGCATACCCACAAGTCACCTGTGGTAATTTCACAACTAAATACCATTTATTTCCTTTGTTTAACACTAAATATAGGGGAATCAAGTAGTTCGCATCAAATCACTCTAATGATCACTCGATTTAGTGCATACTGACTTAGTAGATCATCTTTCCTAGCTCAAAATACATCAAATTGATTAAGTATCATGCATTGATCACTAAATATCGTTGATTTCCATTATTTATCACTAAATATAGGTGAATCAAGTAGTTCACATCAATTCACTCTAATGATCACTCGATATAATGCATACTGACTCAGTAGATCATCTTTCCTGACTCAAAATACATCAAATTGATTAAGTATTATACATTGATCACTAAATATCATTGATTTCCTTTGTTTATAACTAAATATGGGTGAATCAAGTAGTTCATAGTGCATACTGACTTAGTAGATCATATTTCCTGACTCAAAATACCATCAAATTTATTAAGTATTATATATTGATCATTACATATCGTTGATTTCATTTATTTATCACTAAATATGGGTGAATCAAGTAGTTCACATCAATTCACTCTAATGGTCATTGGATTTAGTGCATACTGACTTAGTAGATCATCTTTCCTGACTCAAAATACAATCAAATTGATTAAGTATTATATATTGATCATTACATATCGTTGATTTCTTTTGTTTATCACTAAATATCATTGATTCCCTTTGTTGATCACTAAATATGGGTGAATCAAGTAGTATCTGTTGCAACAACTATAGTATCTGTTGCGCAAGTGTAGTATCTATTGCAACAACTATAGTATCTATTGCAGCAAGTGACATAGTTATTGAACAGGTCCTTACTCTTGTTGGATAAACAAACAAGTTACCCAGTTTCTGAGTTTCTGCAACAAGTCACTCCACTTGTTGGAAAAACCCCAACATGTAACTTAGTTGCTGCAACAAGGCCTATCAATTGTTGCAACAGATTGCTTACTTGTTGAAAATCTTTTAGCAGTTAGATAAAACCCAACAAGATACTAGTTGCTGCAACAAGTTCTGTTACGTGTTGGATAAAACCCAACAAGTTACAGAGCTGTTGCAACAAATTCATTACTTGTTAGAAATTGTTCAGCAATTTATTAACAAGAATACACACATTTGTGCTTTGAACACGATCAACATATCATCTATACCAAGTTCACAAACACCAAGAACAGAAATTATCATTCTAAAAAAGAACATCATTAAAATGTCATAAAGTTTCAACAAATTACTATTATTACAACACAGTGCAATTAACAACTTTTCAAAACTTTTTTTTTTAAATAAAATTGATTTTTTTGGGAGGGTGGGTGGTGCCAAAAAAAAACTTTTAAAATCTTTTTAAAAAAAACATTTTTTTAGTGGGGGGTGGGAGGGCAAGGGCGGGGGGCGTGGTGGGGGGCTAGGGGTGGTGCAAAAAACCAAAAACAAAAACTTTTCAATTTTTTTTAAATAAAATTAATTTTTTTTTTTGGGAGGGTGGGGGGGGGGGGGTTGTGTGGTGCAAAAACTTTTCAAAAAAATTTAAAAATAAAATTAATTTTTTTGGAAGTGCGGGGGTGGTGCAAAAAAAAACTTCTAAAATGTTTTTTAAAAAAACATTTTTTTGGTGGGGGTAAGGGGTGAGGGTGGGGGCGTGGCAGGGGGCTGGAGGTGGTGCAAAAATCAAAAAAAAAAATCAAAACTTGTTTTGTTAAAATAAAATTTTTTTGGGGGAGGGTGGGGGGAGGGGGTGCAAAACAAAAAAAAATCATAATCTTTTAAAAAAAAAAAAATTGGGTGGGGGCTGGGGGCAAGGCCAGGGGGCGGGGTGGGGGCATGGGCAAAGTGTTAAAAATAAAACTTGGAGGCAAAGTGTTAAAAATAAAGCTGAGGGTCAAAGTGTCAAAAATGAAATTGTTGGGCAAGATCAAAACCCCTTAATCACTAATCAAAAAAATCATCACCTATACTCAATAATTAAAACTTGTGTAATCTCCACTCAATTTTAAAACTTAAAAGTCATCTATAATTAAATAGTCCATGTTAATATGACTATAGGTTGGAGGATTTTTATGTATTTTTCCTTTATATGTATTTGTCCAAGGTAAACCTTCAAGTTTAACCTTTTTTCCCTTTGGTAAAACTTTTGACGTATGCCCTATTATACAGACCATGAGCAGCAAATCACCCAAGAAAATTGTGTTCCTCTCATTTTATTTCTTTCATTTCGTTTCACCATCATTATTTTTATTTACTTACCCTTTCAAGAACCTTCTGTTGCCCTTCTTCGCCGTCTTCCATTGCTTTTCACTGATGTGCTGCAAGTTGTAGGAAGCATTTTTACCACCTCCTCATTTTTTATTTACTGTGATCATTTCAATTTCTCAAAAATGCTAGTTTACCCCACCAACCATCCATCATTTCTCTTGCTTTTACCTAATGAAGATTTTATGCATAAAATAGTTAAGTTTTTTTTTTTTTTAACTTTAGTATCATTTTTTTATACTGATTTTGTTGATGTTCAAAGTTAGTTTTGGGTATTTAAGTGGAATAATTCAAAACCATTCAGGACTCCATCCGTCCCATTTTATATGTAGGTGTTTGAGTTTAACTGGACACGAAGCTTAAGAAATAAAGGAATTTTTTTGAAATTTATGATTTAAAACAAATCATAGAAATTTGTGTGGTTAGAAATTATTTCATTAAGGGTAAAAGAGTAGAAACGTGTCATTCTTTTTGGACCGATTAAAAAGAAAAGAATGTCATATAAATTGGGACGGAAAGAGCAATTCTCAAATATTTTATGTAATTAGTCATGACTTGCTTTTGCTGTGAATATTTGTTTGCTGTTTGTAAATTTTAAGATACACCCCCACCCACGTCTCCTTCTATTCACTAAATTCATTGAAGATTTTGTATTTTATTACTGTATGTTACTTAATTATTTGCACAGAGCCCTTTGAAATTGTGTTGTGATATGAATTTTATTGAAAAGAGTTAACGCTTAGTGAGTACTACAACAGCTACGTACCTAGTGTAATCCCGCAAGTTGAAGTTTATTATCAGGGATAATTTCAATAATATACAATCCAACCTAAAATATTACACCCATATAGCCATATTTTTAATTTACATCCGCATATTTTTTTACAACAGTGTTTATACACACGATATATAACATTATACACTTACCGTAAAAAATGTATCAACCTTGTATAAAAGTATATAATAATGTATAAAAGTCCCAAGAGAAGTCATCTGGAGATGGTTCGAGGCTAGAGTGGTACCGGTAGCATACTTTAGGGCGATCAAGGATATGTATGATGGAGCTAAGACCCGGGTAAGGACAGTGGGAGGAGATTCTAGACACTTTCTAGTCGTGATGGGGTTACATCAGGGCTCAGCCCTTAGCCTGTTTTTATTTGCCTTAGCGTTGGATGTATTGACGAGCCACATTCAAGGAGAGGTTCCATGGTGTATGTTATTTGCAGATGACATTATCTTGATCAACGAGACACGGAGTGGGGTGAACGCCAGATTGGAGGTTTGGAGACATACCCTGGAGTCTAAAGGGTTCAGGTTGAGTAGGACGAAGACAGAGTACGTGGAGTGCAAGTTCAGCATGGTGACAAATGAAGCGGACGTGAAAGTGAGGTTGGACTCGCAAGTCGTCCCAAAGAGAGGGATTTTCAAGTACCTTGGGGCCATGATCCAAGATAATGGGGAGATTGACGAGGATGTTATGCATCATATTGGGGCAGGGTGGTTGAGATAGAGGCTCGCATCTGGCGTCTTATGTGACAAGAAGGTACCACCAAAACTTAAAGGGAAGTTCTACGGAGTAGCGGTTAGACCGGCGCTGTTATATGGAGTGGAGTATTGGTCAGTCAAGAACTTTCATGACCAGAAGATGAAAGTGGCGGAGATGATGATGTTGAGATGGATGTGTGGGCTTACTCGAAGAGATAGGGTCAGAAATGAAGTTATTCGGGAAAAGATGGGAGTAGCCTTTGTGGCAGACAAGATGCAGAGGCGAGACTGAGATCGGGGTATCTGTGTCCAGCGAGAGACACAGATGCCCCGATGAGGAGATGTGAGAGGTTGTCGATGGAGGGTTGGAGGAGCGATAGCGGTAGGCCGAAGAAGTACTGGAGAGAGATAATCAGGCAGGACATGACAAGTCTTCAACTTACATAGGACATTATTCTATATAAACGAGAACCCCCAAACTTAGTCGTCCTCACAGCCTTAGAGGGGTCCTTAAAAGAGGAAACGTGTCTGCTGCAATTGCTTGTTCCCATGCCGTTTTTTGTCCTTATTCATTTTCTTAAATCATTAAATCTGGGCATTTTTTTTCCAACACATCTGGGCCTTTATAATTGAAATATAATAGAGTAGTAATTTTTAATGATCCCTTTTAAAACTTTATTCCAGTTCATATTACATGATATATTTAACTTGGACACAATCCTTAAAAAATCACTCACCTCTCGAAAATAAGTAGTATTTTTACAAAATTATCCTTAATCAAATAGTATCAATTTAATATGATTTCTTATATGAAAATTCATTAATTTAAATAAAAAAACAAAATTAAAATTTTATATGAGTTCAAGATACGCATAAGTGAGTTTAAACAGAAACATTCCATCAATGGTAAAGTTTTTGGAAACATGTTTATTTGAAATTGCACTTAACACTTTTTTTTCTCATCCACGACTAATTTCTCGATACTCCTTACTTTATGTTTTTCTTTAACAAAGATCAAAATTTACTCTTTTACTGGTTTAGTAAAAAAAAATAGTTGGTACAAAATAGTTGAAATTATTAATAAGAAGTTGTCATAAAAAAGTTTCGTTTTTCAAAAAATATATATTTCAATTATTAAATGTTTTTTTTTTGTAAGTTTAGTGCAATGAATTTTAGTATATTAATGTACAGTGTGTAAAATAATTTCAAGAATCAATAAAATTGCATCTTTTGGGGAAAAGGACAAGAACTTTTAATTTTTTTGAAAAAAAACAATTGTTCAATTATATTGGGGATGAAGAAAATGAAAAGGAGAAGAAGTTAAAACTATCCTAAACTTTGGTAATCGTATATTTGAATGAGATTATATATTATTCACATTAAATAAAGTGCAATCCTCCTGTAATTAGTTACGTTGTTGAAAACTGAGTAAAAAAGTTTATGAAATTTTTTATTCCTTTCTTAGAGAATATCTATGATGCATTAAAAATACTAAAAGTAGAAATTTAGAATGGTGCCTTAGAGTGTTGAAAATGAAGGAAACGTCATCAGTAAATATCAAATTGTCTTTAAAATTTCTTATTTGGTTAACTGAGAATTCATTTTTTTCGAGTGTAAAGTATATCTGAAGAAGTAAATTCATTCTTGAGATTCATCTTAATGAATTTAAATATTTCTTGAATTTCATCTAAAGTTAAGCTAAAATCACCATTTTAACTAGCATAAACCCATGACACACAAAATAATGATGGAAAATTAATAGACATCAATAGAAATCTCTTCTCCATCTATAACTAAAAATCGCATGCTCACAAGTTCATAAAAATGTTGAGTTGCAATTGTCATAATTTATTGTGTTAGTTTATACAATATTGAATCACTTGTGCCCCTTACATGTTTGCTAATTTTCCTGCTAAACTTGCTTACCTATAAAGAAATTTTTTCTTTAAAGCTTATCCAATTATATAACTAAGGAACTTTAATAATTATGAAATTTATTTAAAAGAATGAGATTAACTGCAACTAATTATAGTATTAATTATGCGTTAGAAAAATATAACATAAATTATACTTACTTGATTTATTTTTTATTTTTTTTATACATTGAGTTTGGCCAGGCCTCGTGCAACTAGTGACCCTAGATAGGAGGGTGTGGAGATCGAGGATCAGGATAGAAGGCCAATGGTAGGACTAGTAGTATTTTCCGCCCGGGCCTCGTGCAACTAGTGATCCTAGATAGGAGGGTGTGGAGATCGAGGATCAGGATAGAAGGCCAATGGTAGGACTAGTAGTATTTTCCTTCCCAGTAGGTTAAGTATTATTTTCGTCATTCGACTTAGTATTCTCAGTTTTGCCCTGTAGTTTCTTGTCCTTGATTTTCTGCTACTATCTGTTATTTCTTGTACTTCGAGCATTTTATTTATCTGTTCTTTTTTCAGATTGTTTATCATGGTCTTCGATCTTGCTCTATTTCATTTTCATACTGCTTTGAATTACTTGTCCTTATCTGACCTTTTTTCGCCATCCTTTCTCTTGAGCCGAGGGTCTTTCGGAAACAGTCTCCCTACATTGTAGGGGTAAGATCTGCGTACACTTTACCCTCTTCAGACCCCACATTGTGGGATTTCACTGGGTATGTTGTTCTTGTTGTAACGTATAAAAGGGCCATTTCGTGTAATATTAGAAATATGAGCCATTTTGGATAAATATTTTATCCGAATAGACATAGAGTGTAAATAATGTATAAAAGGCCCATTTCGGGTAAATATTTTCTCCTAATAGACATAGAGTGTATAATAATGTATAAAAGGGCCATTTCGGGTAAATATTTTCTCCAAGTGGACATAGAGTGTTATTTTCCCTTATCATTATTCTTTACTCTCTTTTTTCTTTTTGGTTGTTGAGGCCTAAAACTTTTATTTTTTTACTGATTTTCTTGAAGTTAAAAGTTAAGTTTTGGGTGTTTAAAAGTGGGATTATTCAAATGCATTCAGTAGTGTCTGAGTTATTTCAGGTAATTAGTCCTGCCTTGCTTTTGCTGTGAATAGTTTTTTGTTGTTTGTAACTGTCAATGTTTACTAGTCATTGATGATTTTTGTATTTTATTACTATCTTAATTATTTGTACAATAGCCCTTAAGACATAAGTTTGGTACTATTTTAAATAAAGTAGTATTTGAAGTATAAGTGAGTATTTGTAATTTGAAATTCATTAGAGTTAGGCGCAAAATGAAATTAAATTCTTTAAGTACGTTTGGTTCAAGGGATTAGGCGGATTATCCCAGGATCAATTTTAAGATTAAATTTATTTCATGTTTGGATGGAGGTATTAGCGGAAACCAATATTATTTTCATACCAAAATCTTGGTATCACTTATCTCATATAATAGGTGAGATTGATATAATCCTAGGATATCTTGGTTTTGAACAAGACGATCCCTAAGAAATCAGAGGAGGGGTATAGGAGTAATTTCTAGAGATTAAATTTTTGAAGGCTAAAAAGGAATAAAAGTACATAAAAACAATAAAAATTAGGGTGACAAACGCTCCCCCACCTCACTTGTACCGCCGCCGACACCTGATCAATTCATAGAATGTATCAACCATAACCAAAAGATCCAAACCAAAAAAGGAAAAAAAAAAGAACATGAATCATTTAATTGATGAAGAAATTAAAAAGATCGAGCAAGTGCACCTTTAATTAAATTACCTGTTCCCTAGCACACTCAACAAGTCGCATGATGATATCATCCTCCTCTTTGGTAAGACGAGCCTCGAGCCTAGCTAGTATCTTACGGTCCCGAACCCCCAAGTGATGCTTACGACGCCCGGCCAGTGGAGAAGGAGGCTGCGCGACTGCCGGGGTTTCGGAATTCTGGGCATCACCTTTTGGCGAAGGATGAACATTTGTTGAGTCGGTATCAGTTGCTACTGCAGAAAAAACCTCCAGTTGTTGTTGCTGTCGGGGAATTGATGAACCGGTGGTGGAACCCTCCTGCAAAAACACCTTCTATGGTGAGTTCCTTTAAGTGAGGTGAAATCTGAGGTAGTTTAAAGGAACTCGCCATAGAAAGGTGTTTTTGTAGGAGGGTTTTACCACCGATTCATCAATTCCTTTAAGTGAGGTGAAATCTGAGGTGGGTTAAAGGAACTCGCCATAGAAAGGTGTTTTTGCAGGAGGGTTTTATCACCGATTCATTAATTCCCCAGCACCAACAACAGTTTTTTTCTACAGTAGTGTTTGATTCCGACTAGACAAATATTCATCATTTGCCAAAAAGTGATGCCCAGAATTTCGACACCCCGACGAACGCGCAGCCTCCTTCTCCACTGGCCGGTCGCGGTAAGCATCACTTGGGGGTTCGGAACCATAAGATACTAGCTAGGCACAAGGCTCGTCTTACCAAAGAGGAGGATGATATCATCATGTGACTTGTTGAGTGTGCTAGGGAACAAGTTAGTTAATTTAAACATGCACTTGCTGATCTTTTTAATTCCTTCATCACTGAAATGATTCATGTTATTTTTTTCCTTCTTTGGTTTGGATCTTTTGTTTATGGTCGATATGTTCTGTGAATTGATCATGTATCATGGCGAATACAAGGGCAATTGTCCTTAAAGAATTTAATTTCGTTTTGCACCTAACTCTAATTTGAAAAAAATGTTTATGTCCAAACAATTTTCAGGTTAACTTGCATTCGAAAGAAGTATGGTATGCAATCCTTTAATTCTTGCTTTTTCTCTTCTTTTTGCTATTGGACAAAATCAAATTAAAAGGAACCAAGCATTTTCATTCACTTGTGATTTTCCTCGAGGAGGTAGAAAGAAACTCCCTCATAACAATGAACAATACATTTTTCTCAAATGTTCTCCCTCATAACAATGAATAATACATTTTTCTCAAATGTTTTGGAGGGTTCAAGGTAATAAATCATATAACAGATAACATCATCAGAGAGATTAGGGGGTGGAAAAGAATGGTGGATAAACAGATAGAACTTCTAACTGTAATATCCATCCTCTCAAAAGCACCAATTATTCGTGTTACTTGTAACACATCCATGCAATTTTAATATAGAGCTTCTTTCATTTTTGGCCCGTCAACCGAAATTATTACAGGCGCTAGCCAAAATATATACATAACCTATACATTTGCTGGATATTTTGTAAATTAGATCACCGAAAAGCATCAGCTGTAATTATCTCTTTAGTGTATGCCATTTGAAATTTCATATTCGGGTCTGACTCGCTGTGCTCTGCCCTGTTTAAAATTTTAGTTGTATTGTCCTGTGAAGCCTTTGCCCTGTTCTCACTGCCGTTTCTACTTCGAACTGAGTTCTGCTAATCATGAGACTTTGATATTTGTTAGCAAATTCCGCCTACTTTCATCAACAAACACAAGAAGATGTTGGCGAAGACTTGCTTACTGCACACGAATGAAGGGGTGTTGTGGGAAGCAAAGATAATGAGAAAAAATTCCTATTTCTTCATCTGTGAAGGAGACTGGCCACATTTTGGGGTGTATCACAAACTGAGGCCAGGGACATCTTGCTTTTCTTACTCGTTGACAAATCGACGTTCCTAGTCGTGCCCTACACTCAGAAAAGTGGTAGAAACTTTCGTGGGAGGCAACCTTTCGAGGAACTCAGCAGCAGCTCTTAAGAGGAGGATATTGAACCTTCAACAAATTCGAAAGAATCATCATCAGACACTGAGGAAGAAAGCATTGATCCATCCTGTTGCTCCAAAGACGGGGAATATCCTAGCTGCTCGAATTTAGGTAACATTGTTTCTATATACATTTCAAGTTGTTAGATCATACCGACTAATCTAGATAGAGGATTCCTAATTGTTGTTGCACCTGTATTAAATTTGCTATATTGGTTATTGTTTTAGTCTAGTTTCGCGACATGTATGTTACCATGACTATAAGTATGAGATCCTCACCAAAGCCCTTCTCATTACTTCCCTTTCGGTCCACATACACACACCATACCATGCCACGTGCGGCGGGAGTTAAATCCTGTCTTTTGTTCATTTTCTCAACCCTAAAGGTTTCATCATGACAGGAGTTACATCCAATGTCAAAGCTGATGAAATGATCCACTTGAAGAAGAAATTGTGGAACTAGATTTGTTTAGGTGGCTTGTCAGTGATCTCGACAACCCTAAGAGGCCTCTAGGTTCTTTCATCGTTTTCATGGAAAAGCTTAAGAAGCGGTGCCTGGAGGTGAATCCAAACACCAAATCTTTTGACGCTGTCGAGAAAGTTGGCGGAGACAAGTTGAAACATATGTCAGATGCTAAGAAATCTACTTATATAGCAGAGGCAGATAAAAGGAGGGTCGAATATGCAAAGGTCATGAATTTTTATCACCGGCTAATGGCTGCTGAAGAAGAGGAATCTGACAAGTCAAGGTCCGAGGTTGTTGCATCCAAAGATGGGGAAAATCCTTGCTACGCACATTTAGGTAAACATTGATCGGTCTCTTTAATTATATGTTTTGTATATCTAACTGTTTTCAGTTCATCCACAAATGATGTTATATCATACCGACTAATTGGGATTGGTTCCTAATTGTTGCTGGACTTGTATTAAGTTTGCTATATTTGTTACTCCCTCCATTTCAATTTGTTTGTCCTAGTTGCTATTTGGACAGTCAAAGGATATTTTCTTTGACCATAAATCTTTCAAATACTTTCTAAATATTTTGAATTGTTAATTATTGTGACTTATAATACTTTTTATGTAGTTTCTAAATATGCAAATTTTATTTCAAAATGATTGAAGATTCTATATCCGAATTCACATCGAACATTAGTTAGTTTGACCCTCGTACTCCGAATGAAGCCATATAAATTGAAACAGACGGAGTCTTGTTTTGGTCTAGTTAGAGACATGTATGTTATTCTGACCATAAGTATGAGATCCTCTTGGACTCCCTCACCAAAGACTTCCCTTTCAGTCCATATACTCGCGCCATATCAGAGCTAGGGACTATCTTTTTGTTTTTCTCTCTCGTTCATTTTGCCAACCGTAACAGTTTCCTGATCATGAAGGAGATAAATCCAATGCCAAATCTAATTATGTATTCCACACGAAGAAGAAATCTCAGGGACTAAGAAGGCTTGCCAGGGATCTTGATAAACCACGTGCTTACTTCATTTTCATGGAGGAGTTTAGAAAGCAGTTCTGTGAGCAGAATCCAAGCATCAAATCTATCGCTGCTGTAGCGAAAGCTGGTGGAAGCAAGTGGAAGCAGATGTCAGATGCTGAGAAAGCTCCTTATATGGCGGAGGAAGAGAAAAGGAAGCTAGAGTATGCAAAGAGAACGAATGTGTATAACAGGCTAGTGGCTACTGAAGAAGAGGAATATTCTGACAAGTCAGGTTCCGAGTTTGATGACGAAGAGGGAAGTGGAGAGGAAGATGAGGATGACAACTTGTATACTTTCTTCTTTTCCAGTTAGATAATTGCACTTTCATGATCGGTTCTTCTTTTTGGGGGTTTCGTAGGGAAGAAAAAGATGGAATTTAGAGCAGTTGCTTTTAAAGCACAATAATTTATGTGCTTTCTATTTAATTTCATACTGCTTAAATATATGTAATTCAACTGGGCTTTTGTCTTTCTTGGCTTGTATATGGATTTCCATCTATTACTCTCTAGCTAATTATTGGTTATTTTGTTGGTAAAATACTGTTGATGTTGATATGCTCTCTATTAGAGCTGGGATAGCTTTCTGTTGAGTTACATTTAGTACTGTAATGACATTGTGTTGTATTATATATGGTGAAATGGATATAAGAATCGATTGAACAAGTTAGAGGTGTTGAGATGTACGTAGTATTAAATGATTGATCTATGTAAATGCATGAGAAGGTCCTGGTAAATATTGAACTCAGGAGAGTAAGAAAGGCGTTTCTCAAGTGAAAAGAGAATGGTCCAACGAAGGTCATGAGGTTCAGTCTGGTGAATTGAAGCAATAAAGATCCATACCATTAAAATGGTTGTCATAAAAGGTACTAGATTTTATACACGTTTACTTTCTCTAAAAACATGTTTGATGAGTATGTTTAGACTACATATCCCAATGAACTCGGCCTAACGGGCTGGCATAATTGACATGAAGAAAATGATACTGGTTTAATCAGAAAAAGGAACAAGTGTATAGTGGATATACATGTATGTACTTGGTTTCTGTTTGTTGCATTTTGGTGTCGTCTTTGTGTGCAATTTCGGTGGCTTTTTGTTGCTACTAACCAAAGATGCAGAGATTTAGAGTGAAAGTTCAGGTGCAAGAGAAACAATGAAAGGGTTTGAAGTCGATTCTTTAGCCTCTTTTATGCAAGTGGGAGAGTTTTACGCATATTTTGATTGCTCGAGTTTGACATTTTTGGAACCTCTGTGGAGTTGGAGTTAGAAATCTGCATGATTTCAGGTCTTCTTGATGAGTTAAAGCATATATAATGGGCTCAATCTTCTTTTTCTGCAATTTGTCATTCATCTATAATTTCTCAGCAGTGTATACATGACTTTTATAGTAACATGTTACGATTTCCCCCAGCAACAAATTACAACTAGCAGGTATAGTCTGTTGGTTTCTATTTTGGTCTTATGATTGCTGCTTGTGGTCATTTATTGTGTTTCAATTGAAGTCTAAGGTGTTAGGATTTGAATCCCAAATCCGACCTTTGTAAGCAGGTTCCCAGGAAAGATTGGAGGGTCACAGCTGGACCACTTAAATACCAACCTCCTTAGACAAAACCTACTTACGCCGTGATGTAAGCGAAGAATAAATAGCACACACAGATTTATAGTGGTTCACCCTCAATGTGAGAGCTACGTCCACGTTGCTGCTGCAGATCTTATTAAAGAAGAAATATTAAAAGTGTTTACAACACTCAACCTTACAACCCCAATCCCAATTACACTCAAGAATTTTACCACAGAAAATTCTCTCAAAGACTTCTCTTACTTAAGCCTTTCACTAAGAGTATTTCTCTTAGATTTTTCTCTCTATGGGATGTGTTGTCTTCTTCAATTTTTTGGTGTGTTTTACAAATGAACCATAAGCTACCTATTTATAGGAATGAATTTCCTATGATGAGGTAAGCGCTTACATCACGACTATCATGAGGTAAGCGCTTACATCACGACTATGTGAACAAAAGAATTGACTTGTTTGGCCAATTCCACACCCAACAAATCTCCCACTTGAAGACTAATTTTAATTTGTCTTCACACTTTGATCGATGCAGCAGCTCTTTCCTAGTTTCATACTTCGTGCAGGCCAACTGAAGCTGAGCATAGCTTCAGTTTGTCTATCGTCACTGCCTTTGTCAGCATGTCTGCTGGATTCTGACTCCCTGCGATCTTCTCAAGCACTAGCGCTCCATCTTCCAAAGCTGATCTAATGAAATGGTACCGGAGTTGTATGTGCTTCGTTCGAGCATGGTAGACCGGGTTCTTTGCCAAATGAATGGCACTTTGGCTATCACAATATAGCACACTTCCCTCGTGGTCCTGATCCAATTCCCGCAGAAAAGATTGTAGCCACATCATTTCCTTTGTGGCCTCCGTCACAGCAACGTACTCAGCCTCACAACTAGAGAGAGCTACTATCTTTTGCAACTTGGAAACCCAAGAGATTGCAGTACCTCCGAAGGTGTAAACATACCCGGATGTGCTCTTTCTGCTATCAATATCACCACCGTTGTCAGCATCAACATACCCTTGCAATCTTGTTTTTGATTTTCGGAAATACAGAGCTGAACTCGAGCTGCCTTTCAGATATCTGAATATCCACTTCACAGCCTCCCAGTGTTGCTTTCCCGGATTGCTCATAAATCGGCTGACAACTCCCACTGCATGTGCAATGTCTGGCCTTGTACATATCATTGCATACATAAGACTACCGATTGCAGATGCATAAGGTATCTTGTCCATCTGCTTCTTCTCATCCTCGGTTGTCGGCGACTGATCCTTTGACAACCGAAAGTGTCCAGCCAAGGGAGTGCTGACTGGCTTGGCATCATGCATGTTAAACCTTTTAATAACTTTCCTCACATATTCTTCTTGTGAGAGTTTGATGCCTTCCTTTCTTCGGTCGATTCTCATCCCAAGGATTTGCTTTGCAGCTCCCAAATCCTTCATTGCAAATTCTTCCGATAACCCTTTTTTCAACCGATCAATCTCCTGTAGGTTTGCTCCTACGATTAGCATGTCGTCGACATAGAGTAGCAGTATCATGTACGAGTCTTCAAATTTTTTGAAGTAACAGCAGTGATCTGCATCGCACCTTGAAAAATCGGCTTTCTTCATAAAGCTGTCAAACTTTAAATACCACTGTCTTGGAGCCTGTTTTAGTCCGTACAGACTCTTTTGAAGTTTGCACACCAGATTCTCCTTTCCTTTGATTTTGAATCCCTCCGGCTGTCGCATGTAGATTTCCTCATCTAGATCACCGTGAAGAAATGCAGTTTTCACGTCCATCTGTTGCAGATGTAGATTTTCCTTTGCTACCAGCCCAAGAACAGTTCTGATAGTCACCATCTTGACTACGGGAGAGAAGATCTCCGTATAGTCAATGCCTTCTTTCTGTTGAAATCCCTTTGCAACCAGTCTTGCTTTATAACGCTTGCTTCCATTGGGTTCTTCCTTTATCCGATAAACCCATTTGTTTTGCAATGCCTTTTTATCCTTTGGAAACTCGGATAATTCCCATGTATGATTTGCCGATAGTGAATCCATTTCATCCTTCATTGCCAGCTCCCACTTAGTCGATTCATCGACTTGCATTGCTTCTTCATAACATTCAGGCCCCCCTCTATCAGTGAGTAGAATGTAGTTGAGGGATGGAGAGTACCTGTGAAGCGGCTTCCTGATCCTAGATGATCTACGCAGCTCTGTGATTGGCGTCTGTTCATTTGTTTCAGAATCAGCACCTTCTCGGATTGTTTGTTCCTCTGCCTCGGTTGTACCTGGCTGCGGCTCAGGTGCCGGAAAGTCCCTCAAATCGACTATTTCCGATTCCTTGTCCTGACATTCTGAATTCTTTTGCAACTTGTCTTTGTATAGTACCTCTTCGTTAAAGACAACATTCCTGCTTCGGATGATCTTCCGATTTTGTTCATCCCAAAATCGGTACCCAAGCTCGGTGTCACCATAGCCAATAAAGTAACACTTCTTTGATTTTGGATCAAGCTTGCTTCTAGCCGTATCATCATTATGAACATATGATAAGCAACCGAACACTTTCAGAAATGAAAGATTTACCTTCTTGCCACTCCAGACTTCTTCTGGAATTCTGAAATCCAAGGGAACTGACGGTCCTCGGTTAATTAAGAAGGCCGCGGTATTGACTGCATCTGCCCAGAATGTCTTGGGCAGTCCAGAGTGTATTCTCATACTCCGAGCACGCTCGTTCAACGTTCGGTTCATTCTTTCGGCTACTCCATTCTGTTGCGGCGTTCCAGGAATAGTCTTCATCATCTTGATCCCATTATCGGCACAGTACCGTTTGAAATCACCATCAGTGTATTCTCCGTCGTTGTCGGACCTCAAACACTTCAACTTGAGTTTTGTTTCATTCTCGACCATGGCTTTCCATCTTTTGAATACACTAAACACATCGGATTTATTTTTCATAAAATAAACCCATACCTTCCTGGTTGAATCATCAATGAAGGTCACGTAGTAGTGTGATCCTCCAAGGGAGGGTACAGTGGTAGGTCCCCACACGTCTGTGTGCACCAATTCCAGCTTTTCGACCTTCAACTCTCTGCCTGCACTTGAGAAGCTTACTCGCTTTTGTTTTCCGAGAATGCAGCTCTCACACGTATGAAGGTCCACCGTCTTCAGCTCCGGAATTAAGCCATTTGTCACCAATAGCTTCATCCCCTTCTGGCTGATATGCCCAAGCCGACAATGCCACAAATCTGTCTTCTTTGTGTTGTCAACCACAGCAACAATATCACGACAGCTATCCGTCATGTAGAGAGTGCCAATCTTCTTTCCTCGGCCAACTACCATAGCACCTTTCGCCACCTTCCAAGACCCATTACCAAAGTTGAGATCATATCCCTCATCATCAAGCTGACCTACTGAAATCAGGTTTCGCATCAACTTTGGAACATGTCTAACTTTTGTAATCTTCCACGAGGATCCATTTGACATCTTCAAATTAATGTCTCCCGTGCCAACAACGTCTAGCGGCTCTCCATCGGCTAAATAAACTTTGCCGAGATTCCCAGCCACGTAGTTTGTCATTATATCATGATGTGGGGTGGTATGAAAGGACGCTCCTGAGTCAAGCACCCAAGAGTCTATCGGGCTGTCAACCGATAGCAACAACGCATCGCCAATGTCTTCCGTAGCAGCGTTGATTCCAGCCCCCTTGTTGTCCTCCTTCTTTGGCGCCCTGCAGTTCTTCTTGAAGTGACCTGGTTTTCCACAGTTCCAACACTCAAATGTTCGTCCTGGTCTGGATTGACCCCTGCCATTCCTTGACTTCGATCTGCCCCTATTTCGGTTGTAGTTTCTGTCATAATTTCTGCTTCTGTTTTCAACATTAAAAGCAGAACTCGTCGATGCCTCTCCAGAATCTGTCCTGCGCACTTCCTCAGCAAGGATACGATCCCTAACATCGTTGAACTTTAGTTTTTCACTACCGACAGAATTACTAACCGCTGCTCTCATTGGCTCCCAGCTATTTGGTAGGGATGCCAACAAAATTAGAGCTTGCACTTCATCATCGAAGTCAATTTTTACCGATGACAATTGATTTACAATGGTATTGAAGTCATTTACGTGTGCAGCAACATGAGCATTTTCCATCATCGTTAGATGAAATAGTTTCTTCATGAGAAATACCTTATTATTTGCCGAAGGTTTCTCATACATGTCAGACAATACCTTCATCATATCAGCGGTGGTCTTCTCCTTTGCCACGTTGTGAGCAACGTTCTTCGATAGCGTCAGCCGAATGACTCCCAGAACTTGTCTGTCGAGGAGATTCCAATCTGCTTGCTTCATCTCCTCTGGTTTCGGACTCAGAGGTTCATGAAGCTTTCTGCCATATAAATAATCTTCAATTTGCATTCTCCAGAACGCAAAGTCTGTACCATCGAATTTACCGATGTCGTGCGTCGTACCATCTTCGCCTCCCATCGTTTCTAAATCACAACACAACCTGTTGCTCTGATACCAGTTGTTAGGATTTGAATCCCAAATCCGACCTTTGTAAGCAGGTTCCCAGGAAAGATTGGAGGGTCACAGCTGGACCACTTAAATACCAACCTCCTTAGACAAAACCTACTTACGCCGTGATGTAAGCGAAGAATAAATAGCACACACAGATTTATAGTGGTTCACCCTCAATGTGAGAGCTACGTCCACGTTGCTGCTGCAGATCTTATTAAAGAAGAAATATTAAAAGTGTTTACAACACTCAACCTCACAACCCCAATCCCAATTACACTCAAGAATTTTACCACAGAAAATTCTCTCAAAGACTTCTCTTACTTAAGCCTTTCACTAAGAGTATTTCTCTTAGATTTTTCTCTCTATGGGATGTGTTGTCTTCTTCAATTTTTGGTGTGTTTTACAAATGAACCATAAGCTACCTATTTATAGGAATGAATTTCCTATGATGAGGTAAGCGCTTACATCACGACTATCATGAGGTAAGCGCTTACATCACGACTATGTGAACAAAAGAATTGACTTGTTTGGCCAATTCCACACCCAACATAAGGGTGTGTTTGGTATGACGGAAATGTATTGGATCTTGTTGATGTAGTTGAGACGAGCAACCTTCTGTTTGCAACTCTCATTGGTAAAGCTCTTGGATCCAATTCCGACCAGTTTTTAGGAGAGTTTGCAGAAATCTTCTTCAATAAAAGTTGTTTACTTGCAATTTAGCTTGGTACTCTCTAGGTAAAGCACATGATTTATGGTTATGATAAAGGCCTAAGGAATAAAATGATGATTTCAATAAAATTGTTTACTTATGATTTAGCGTATGTGTGTTTTTACCTTTGTATAAAGGCCGAGAAAGGTATTATTGTCAAAGATAGCTCTTTATTCATAAACTTCTAGTCGAGCAAGTACGCCAACATAAATAGAAATAAAATGAATAAATTGTTAAGAAATATGTCACTTCTCTCGAGACCGGAATTACAATACATTAGATAATTTTCTTTTACAACAACAACAAGCCCAGTATAATCCCAGATAATTTTCTTTTAACTTTACTTAAATACCTCCTTTGGTTTTTCTCTTATGTTGGATATTGAGTTAGGATAATGAGTCACCCACGTGTATTTATTAGACCAGGTTAGGAGAGAAACTTGGGAGCAGTTATATACATATGAAAAGCTACTCAACAACAACAACAACAACAACAACAACAACAAAAAACTCCCACTATAACTATAAGTGAACGTGGGATTGGGATCCTGTGAGATGTTTATCAGTTTGATCTATGAAATAGTTGGCAATAACTGGTATTCTGTGCTTAGCCAATCCCATGGTTTCTTTCATTCTACTAGAGGTGTCAAGCAAGGTAATCCTTTGTCACCTACTTTGTTCATCCTAGCTGAGGTGTTGTCAAGAGCTTTGAATTCACTGCATAACAATTTGTGGTTTTGTTGATTTGGTTTGCCAAAGTGGAGTCCAAAATTAATCACTTAGCTTATGCAGATGACACTATCATCTTCTCGTGAGATCTCTTTGGGATTGATTATGAAGGTATTGACTGAGTATGAACAAGCGTCATGGCAGTTGATCAACAAGGCCAAGAGTTCTGTAGTAAATTTTACCACTACCGATATATGAAAATTTTGATAACCTTTTTAAAGCTAAGAAATCATCAAATAAAGTACTGCGTCAAGAGAGCTAAATACTACTATAGATATTTTTTGCGCCACACATTCAGATAACCTTCACTGGTGTTATGCTTCAAAGAATAAGCGCAGTACATAACCTCCCTTGTTTTAGCTTTTATTGTTAGCAAACTGTATCCGATAATTACTTAAACAAAATCTGAAACATAAATGTAAAAGGAATAGTTCGAGCTCACTGAATTCACAGTATTTCCTTAATGTATTCGATAATTACTTAAACAGAATCTGAAAAATAAATGTAAAAGGAATAATTTGAGCCACTGAATTTAAGAGTGTTTCCTTAAGGAAAGTATTCTCCTCAATGTACCCGAGGTTATGCAATATATCCTCCCACATAGAACGAATTAACTCACTAGTGTAGCAGTCCTCAAACCCCAGTGAACGGCAAACGCACCAGGCGGCAGCAAATCACACAAAATATATTTCAAGTGCAAAAATAAGGAAGAAGATAATCGAAATTTTTGTGAGTAAAATCTGATAGAAATGGCTAAATATTGATAGCCAACAAAGTATAGGAATGAAGAGGTGTGAAGCCTTTTCCATGAAAAGGTGCAAAGGATCATTTCTCATTCACAGCTATCCGTGAAAATCTAACAATCCCGCACATGAATGGGGAATGACTCAATTATAAAGAAATGCACAAACAAGTGCGTGATCTGCAAGTAAAGATTAATTGCTTCCGGATAAGTAGGTTCTCATTTGAACTTTCCGTAGTGAACATATGTCGGATATACTCAATCAATCGGTAGATTTGATATCTTTGAACTGCGAGTTTTATTGTATACCTAGACAACCATATATCACAAAATTAACCCTTAACCGTCTTTGGTTCTCACTATTGCTAGTTGCTCTCAGTTTGTAAGCTCCAATAGAGATAAACCCATAGTTTTGCATTTGTGACCAGGCGCAAATTTCTCATGGCAGAGAAAACAGAGTCCCATGGGCCGTGGCCATAAGATTCTTCCTCTCAGTTTCCCATGTTCGCGTTCGTAAAGGTTGGTTGGTGGCTAGGTGGAAACGCTACTTCGACAAATTTGATTTACAGATGAAAAAGTAGTGTAGGTTTGGACATTTTTAATGGAGTGTGATAGCCTGATAAGTATACCTATTTATTTTAAAATTCAAGAGCTAAACCACATCCCTCCAAGTTGTTCTTGACTTGTGACTCCAAACATCAAATTTAAGTTCTACTTTTAATCCACTCGAGAACACGCCTAACAGACAATGATCTGGCCAATTTGTGACTCTAGATGAAAATGTTTTTTAGAGTTTTGGAACTCCGTTGGACCATAAGTTTCATGCAACACTTTAACAAGCTCTTCTCAAGATCAAGAGTGTCACCTTCGAGATACATCATTGCAATAACTTTATGTTTATCTGGAGTTCAATAGTAGCGAAAATATTTTCTGCAATCAAAATCCATCCTCTAGGATCGCCTCCTTCAACTTCAAGTTTGGGGAATTCCATCTCTGTATGTAGCATACGAGAAGGATTTATCGATCACCATGGACCGTCACTAACTTCAACTAACTATTGATGCGCCTTTTCGATTAAAAATAAAAGGGACAGATCCATGTAGATCTAGGTCCAAAGGACCAGGGCTATAACAACTTTAGAAACCAATAACTTAAAAATATTAGAATCAAGAACCCATAAACTTAATATCCTTAATATCCTTGCTCCACCTCTACTTGTCAAGCAAGGTTACCAAACAAGTTTGGTAACTTGTTTCCTCTTATTGGATGTGACCAGTTTGGGCTTTCAGTGTAGTGACCTCTGCTGCCAACGGATCTATGGTGCTTAGTTTTATTGACCATTTTGGATCATTTGGCACTGATACCAAAATGTATATTAACCACAAAATAAAGAACACAAGAACTCGAAAAAAACCTGTGATTTATTGTTGATATATCGTGCAAGAATCTTAAACACAAGACTCCAGATTACAGTGGTTTCAAATCTGAAATTACTTTACACCAAAAAACTAATCCTAAGTACATATTTACAGGAAATACAACAGGATACGAGTTACATAAGACAGCTAAAAAATAAACTGCTGGAGCAGTTCAAGGAAGCAATTGTCACTTGATTTGGTTGACAATTTCCCCCGAAGTGTGCTTCAAAAACTGCAAAAGTCAGACTTCATCCTAACTCTTCAATTCCTTATCCTCTCGTTGATATTTTCTTCTAAGATAAGTCTTGAGAGGTTGGCCTGTATCAGTGACTTTTTTCACAACCACTTCAAAGTTTGGATCTTTATTGTTGAAGTTCACCATATTTGACCTGACTTTCTTTGGACCATTTTCTTCGCTTCCACTCTCAGCTTCCTCCTCTTCTACTGCACCTGTCTTTCTTTTCCCAATTTCAGTATTCACGAGGACATAATCATGCATCTGTGTAGATCAAAAATCATTCAATTGCATCACCTGCCTAGCTGAACAGTTCATTTAAATTCCATTTTGTTATAAAGGACACATGCAATTCATAAGACACATACAACTCGTCTCTTACGGCAAATTAAGGATCTTATACCTTTTCTTGGGGTCCAACACCTCCACAGAAAAAGTGGACCAAAAAGCTATGCAACTCCAATAGAGAGCATATCAACAGCAATGACATTTTACCAACAAACTAGACAACTAGCAAGAGATGAATTAGAAGGAAATTCACATACTAGCCTAGAAAGTCAAATGCCTAGCTGAAGAATCGTTAAGCAGCACTGAAATAAAAAGATAAATAAAGTACTAGCTCTGAATGCAGCTGCTCTAAATTGATCATCTCATTCCCCACAAAACCCAACAGAAAGAAAAAAAGAAAAAAAAGAGCAAGTATATAATGGGAAAAAGAAGAACTCACATGCAGAAGATATTACATGCTGCAATAAAGAGAGCATATCAACGATACCAAGTTACCAACCCATATACTAGCCATGACAGACAATGCCTGGCTGAATGCAGCACCAAAATAAAAATATAAACACTATTGAGCTTTAATAGAAGTTGCTCTAAATGTCATCTACGAAGCCACCAAAAATAGAAACAATTCTTCATCCACTGAAAAACTTGTTCAGTTGCCACCCACCTCTTCCTCAACGACGGCGGACCTGCAATTGTCAGATGCGTCTTCTTTGGAAGCCTTTCGGTCATAGTAAGCCCTCAAGTTTTCTTTATATTCTACCTTCCTTTTCTCTGCCTCTCGTATGTAAGGAGCTTTCTCAGCTTCTGGCAACTGATTCCACCTGTCTCCACCAGCTCTTCCAACAATGCAGATATCATGGTTGTGTGGATTCTTCTTCGCGAACTGCTTCCTGAACTCCTCCATGAAAACAAAGAAAGCAGTTGTTGGTTGCTTAGGTTTGTTAGGATCCCTCTCACGCCTCGCTCTTCCCCTCTTCCATCCTCCTATGATAGAATTTGCAGGCTGCTCTTGACAAGCCTTTAGTAACAGTTTTAGTCCTGGAGGAGCTTTCTTCTTGTAGAGCACTTTATTTGCTTCGCCATTGGATTCACCTCCTTTCATGATGAAACCTTTAGGGTTGAGAGAATGAACGAAAGAGAAACATAGAGGTTGAGGGATAGTGAGGTGTGTGTATGTGGAGCTGAAAGGAAAGAGATAACGGGGGCTTTGGGGAGGGACTTAAATTAGGAAAAATTACTTGGTGTAGCTTCTTCTAAGAGGTAATTATTGATAATAACTACCTTTTGCAACAATTACATTTCATAGCTACATTTTCATTTCTTAGCTACATGATACATCAAGCGGCCGTGGCGGCTAGAGTGGTTATTGGGTATGGACTCTGCCCCTGCCCGCGCAGGTTCGAACCCAGCCAACCACATTATTTTTCTTACATATTTTTCACAGCTTTTTCTCCTTTGTATGAGTGTATTTTGTCATATGTAATTGGCTCATAGGTCTTGTATCTCATATGTATTTGGCTTCTTGTTTTGTATCTGAGTGTATTTTTTATTCTCAATACATTCAACTTCACGGCAACTCAAATACATTCAAATACAGTCAAATACAACGAAAATGTCACTCAAATACAACGAAAATGTCTAATGGTAGCTACGAATTATAAATATGAAAAAAATAGTTATGAATGGTTAATTACTCCCAAAAGGTAGTTATTTATGTAAGTTGCCCCTTAAATTAAGGGTACCATATTGTCACAGTGATATGCAAGTCTCTACAACAACATACCCAGTGTGATCCCACAGGTGGGATCTGGGAGAGTGAGGTGTACGCAGATCTTTCCCCTACCTTTGTGGGGGTAGAAAGGATGTTTCCAAAGAACCTCACCTCAAGAAAAACGTTTTTCAAATCAGGTTTGAAAAATGCAAGAGTAAAGAGCTATGATGAAAATAACGAAGAAAAAGAAAAATACTGATAGCAAAAATAGTAAAGATAACCAAAGTAACAGAAATAGCAGTAGTACTAAAAGTGAAGAATCATGCTCTCCCACAGAAAAGAGAAATTGCTCGATACTAACCTTCTACTCTAATCCTCAACCTCCATGCTCTCCTATGAAAGTCTCTAACTAGGCTAAAATAATCTTAGTAACTGATAGAAAATTCAATATAAGTATAATAACAATTAGGAGCCGGTATCATCTTGCTTTCTTTGTGTGTTATCGATTCTTATGCATCTATACACTGAATATAATCGATTATGCCAAGTGTATAAAAAGATGGATCTTACCTGAACGGAAGTACCGTGGACTTTCCTTATCCTTGGAGCCACTGGATGAGTCCTTGCTTTCTCCCTCATTATCATCGGAGTATTCTATTGCGTGACTTTTACATTTCTTTGATTTTCTCGGGGTTTCCTCTTCTTCTTCCTCTTCCTCATTTTCTTCCTCTTCCTCTTCCTCTTCCTCTTCATCTTCCTCATCCTCATCCGCATCCTCTTTCGAGCTACTGCTGAGTTCCTCAAATACTTGCTTCCCACGAAGGTTTCTATAACGTTTCTGTTTATAGGGCAGAACTTGGAACGTCGATTTATCAATGAGAAAGAAGAGCAAGACGTCCCCCAGGTCCAATCTGTGATACTCCACAAACTGTGGCCACTCTCCTTCACATAAGAAATAGCCACACTTCTCCCTCACAATCTTTGCTTCCCAAAAAACCCCTTCATCCGTTCTCAATAAGCAAGTCTTTGCCAACATACTCTTGTTTTCTTTGATGAAGGCTGGCGGCATTAGCTAACAAATCAAAGTCTCAAGATTAGCTAGCTTCAGTTAGAAAAAGAACATATAGAGAGAAACACGAGGGAAAAAAGGTACTTACTATTTTGTCGATAAAACCTTCTTTAAATAAAAGCTTGTAAAATGATGGATGCTCGTCAGGATCCACTAGCATTTTGAGAATTTTGATAACAGTAAGAAACAAGGAGAAGTGGCATAAGAAGAGGGCGGAAAAAGACTGTTACACAATATTGCTGTTGGAGAAAAAAAAATAGTCTACAGGCTTGATGCCATGGAAACTGATGGATGAAACTGCTGCTGAAATCTTTGATTCACTGTTATTATTTGTGCGTTGACCGATTGAACAAAAGCTTCCACCATTTGCACAGTAGTTAAGAATGGACAACTTGTAGAAAATTTGCGTCCTGCAGGAAATGTTAAGGTGTCAAAAAGTTAGTGAAACGCCAAGACGGTGAATAAAATAGACAGAACAGAAAGAGATTGGCAGAATGTTCTAGAGGAGATAAGGGCAGAAAAATTTTCCTTGAATATAAAGGCTGTTATAGTTTCCTCAGCAAAGAAGTAATTTTATGTAAAATGCCTTCAGGCAAAGTGGCGAAAATAATTTATCCTTCTCATCTCTAAATTTCAGTTTCCAACACCGTATAAGTGCCTCAAACACTATTGAATGAGCTGATGCAAAAAGTGCTTTATCACTTCCTTCAATGGTGTAATTTGTTTCAGCACACAAATTCAAAGAAAGAAGACTAATATATCAACTAGAACGTTTGGTCGCATATGTTAACTTGCAAAGTATCCCACAAAATACAGAAAGAGAAAAACTGAAATTCGTGGAGTCTCCGATTTTTTTGCACTAATTCGTGGAGTCTCCTATTTGTTTTGCACTAATTCAGCTCCACAATCACCCAAGACATCGTAATCACAGTCACCAAAGGAAAATATGAGAAATTGCACAGTCGAACATTGTAGGGGCAGTAAAATCTTAGCACTAGCGATATAAGAAAATTTTGATAACCATTCTAAAGCCAAGAAATCATCAAATAAAGTACTGCATCAAGAGAGCTAAATACCTACTATAGATATTGTATTGTGCCACACATTCAGATAACCTTCACTGGTTGTGTTCTGCTTCAAAGAATAAGCGCAGTACTTAACTTCCCTTGTTTTAGCTTTTATAACTACTAGCAGACAATGCTATGTTGAGATAGTTTTCAGTACATTTTTCCAAAGACTTACCATCAACAAAATATGAGATGGTCCTACGATGAGGTAACAGTAGCTCTGCCTTCTTTATTTTCTTCTCTCCAAATAGAGGATACTCTCTATATAAGAGTTTAATCTTCGTGGTAGAGTGATATGTCCTTCGTGAAAATTAGAGGATTCTCGTTTCTACCATCTTTATGAGGCAAAAACTGATCATTTAGTTTATCAACTATGCTGGAGGAATACAGTATTAGAAGAAATAATAGAAGCTCACCTCAAATAGCTTATCAACCGTGAAACAAACACCAAATTTGGATAGACAATGAAAATGGGAAATTTTGCAGCAACGACAGTGAATAAAATACAGAAGGAAAATCTAGAAAGTATGACAGAATTAAACCAAAGAGACCTGTAAGTCAGCATTTAAGAGAAATAAGCCTCTCCTATTTTTTTTAAACTAGTTTTCGACTCGTGCGTTGCACGTGCTATCCCTGATTAATTAGTAGTAAATAACAACATAAAATTGTTAACGGATGTATTGAGTAACAAAATATAAACTGAAGAATATAAAGAACATGTTTCAAATAATCATTTTATACTGAGAATGATGTAGGTGTTAATCGGCGATACGAAATAATTAGGATTAGCAAGATGAAACTGTTCTGGAGATTTCATGGATATAAGTAGAAACAATCTTCATTCATTTGTAATCCCAGAAAAATGAAAACACTATCAGAATAAAGCTGTGTCCTTTAATGTATATCAGTACAATCAATCTCAATTATCTACTTATTTTTAAGTAAAAGAAAAAGAAAGTAACAATTATTCAATTATTTATCACTTTTATTTGTTTCAAGAAAATTTTCCCATTTCATATTACTCTCACCATCCAAAAATATTTGTCACAATTTGTTTTTTGAGAGTCGAACTAAATGAACTTTGATCAATATTTTAAGATGTGTTTTTCATCATACTAATATGAGAAAAATTGCAACTTATAGTACTTTTCGAATAGTTTTTGAATATTCAAATTTAATCTTAAAAAAAAAAATCTAATCTAATTTAGCTTCGAAAATTAGTCAAATTGACTCTCAAGAAGTGAAACGTGACAACTATTTTGGGACGGAAGGAGTACAAAGAAAGAAAGGATATTTTCCCTCCCCAAACCCAACACATCAATATGGAAATGACAAAATGAGCATGAAATAAATAAAAATTGACAATGTTGAGACCTTGGAAAATGCGCAAGTCACACTATAACAAGATTAAAAATTTTAAAATCCCATAACTAAAACATCAAAACCTCTCAAGCTTCACTCCAAGGCAGATGAAAAACTCATAAGTAAATTCTTACATTAACTTTGTCCATATTCGAAAACGTCCTCACATAATATGTTCCCTAAAATAAAAAAATTCAACTAAGAATTAGTACTGTTTATAATCCTAAAATTATAAATTAGATTCAACTAAAACAATATCAATAACAACAATATGAGGAAAAATGAACTAACAGAAACACCTCACAACTTCCTCTAAACACAAAAAATACAGCATAGTTCGTAACCTTTTTATTTATGATGAAAACAATCACGGTAGTGTACTTCTTCAAAGAAAAAAATAATACAACCGGGAATCAAGTTTAAAAAGAAGGAAAAAATGCAGCCACAATTTTCTTTGTAGTTTTCACCGGAAGATACAGCTGCCAGTGTCTAGTCCAAGCGGAAGCATTAGGCTTCTCTCTCATATATTTATTTGGACAACAGTGAAGTTGACATGCTCTTCTTTGAATATTATTGCCAAATTTTCTTGTGAATTGCTGATAAAAAAAGGAATAGATTTTGCCTTAAATAATACTCTAATGTTAACACGTTACATCTTGCTGTAAAAGCACCTAATTAAGAGGAGTCACTCCACCTTTTCTCCTTCACTGGTATTGCATTTTTATATGCTACATTCATTGTATTTATTATTAAAATTTGAAAAGAACTTTAAAACTATTAAACAGGCATTCTAAAATTGGAATATGAAAGCAATTTCAACACATTGAATGATGTTGTAAGTGAGAATGCAACGGGCCAAGTATTGATTTCTTTAGGTTATTTTTTAATGGAACATTATTAGTAATTGAAAGGATGTGTTATTACCCAACAAAGAGGTTGGCTATCATAAATTTGATTAATGTAGTATTCTGTGGCCAAAGCTGGAAAAGAACTTGCAGATAAAAGTAGGATATGGGAAAAAAAGCAAGTTCTGGAAAGATGCTTGGAATGAACAAGTCCCACTTATGGAAGTTTATCCAGATCTATTCATTTTAAGTGACAACCCAGAGGTCATACATGAAGTTTGGAGTGCTCAGGGATGGGACTTAACTTTTAGAAGATTTTTGAATGACTGGGATGCGGAAAGGGTGGTTAGTCTGTTGAATAGGATTGGTAATTTTCATGGCACTACCTCTGATCCAGACACTTTGAGATGGAGACACAATAGTGATGGGCAATTCACTGTAAACAGGGCTTACAAAAAGGAGGACATGGTGCAGAATGGGGAGCAGTCAAAATTTTGGATCAAAATATGGAAGTGTCCAGCCCCAACAAAGGTGAAATGTTTCACTTGGCTGGTGGCAAAGAGAGCTTGTTTAACACGTGAAGTATTGAAGAGAAAGGGACACATCATAGTTTCCAGATGTTATCTTTGCAATGAAACAGATGAAACCAACAACCATCTTTTTCTTCACTGCAAATTCACAGCACAACTTTGGTCTTTGTTCTTCAACCTGACAGAGATTAACTGGACTATGCCTGAGCATACTGCAAATTTACTAAGTTGTTGGATGAGAAGAGAAGGCAGCAAGAGCCAGAAAAAATGGTGGAGGATGATCCCTCATTGTATTTGGTGGACTATTTGGAAAGAAAGGAATGAAAGGTGTTTTGAAGATAGATCCAATTCCATTCAGAAAGTCAAATGGAATTGTATAGTATCTTTCTACTTTTGGTGTAAAGAAATAGGATTAGAAAATATAGATCAGTTTGTAGATTTATTAAGATCAATGTAAGTATTTCTGTTACTCTTTCTGTCTTCAGTTTAACTCTCTTTGATGGTCTCCAGCATATCCTAAATGCTGAGGAATACAATTTACCAGTTTCAAAAAAATAAAATTATTTATTTACTTGAATATAATATGATGATTTACTGTAGGGGCAAAATCGTAATCCAACTTCGAAGGTTGGAGCTTCCCACTTTTAGTATTAAATGATTATATAGAATATTCTATGTGCCAATTAGAAAGCTGATTATCATGTGTTTGGTATGACGGAAAATGTTTTATTAGCAGCAATGTTTTCCCGGAAAATAATGTGATTTTCCTACTCATTCTGGTGTTTGGTTTGTAAGTCAGGAAATATCATCTTAAGAGCATATGCATATTCAAGGCAAAATATTATGAGGTTTGGGTTCGGAGTCGAACAACCGGTGGTAGCAGGTAGCTTGGTGAGCAGCACGCCCGCGAGGTAGGGGGATATGGGGTAAGGGGGGAGGGGGTGCCGGGGTAGGTGGCTGTGGAGTGCCCGGGTAGGTGGGGTGAGATGGGGGTAGGAGGGTAGGTGATGGCAGGGATGTGGGTTGTGTTTTTCTGATGTCAAAAAACGTTTTCCCTTGAATTTGTAAGGAAAACATTTTCCCCCATTTTCTTCTATTTTGAGGAAATATAATTTCCATAAGAAAACATTTTTCAAAATTTTTAGTGCAACCAAACTAGAGAAATAGGGAAACATTTTCCGGAAAATATTTTCCGTCGTACCCTGAGCGTCTCTTTGGTTTGGTTTTTATCAAGATTAAGACGTCTGAATCTAAATATATATCGCAATGATTAAGATGGTGTCTTTAGTTCTGAACACTAAATGATTAAGATTATTTATTTTTTGAGACATCTAAATATGTCTAAAGATAGCTAAAATATAATTAAAATAAACTAGTAGTTAAATGTTATAACAATAACTTCCAGTTCAGAGTTCTACATATGCAAACTCAAGAGGTACAGAAGAAACAAACACTTATGCAGAGATGGTGATGAATTCTGGTGAACTGGTGATTGGGGAGAGTTCGAAGAAGACAGTGGGGCCAGAAACTCAAGTCGAGGAAAGGGTTCATGAAAGGAGGACAGTGGAAGAAGGGTCAATTGAGTTAGTAAATCAAAATTTGATCAACCCTATCGAGAATTGGGAGGTAGAAGAGGTTGAACCACTTCTTATTCTTCAGCAACAAGCTATCGTGGATAAAAAAAAAAAAGAGACTTCAATCTGGGTACAACAAATTATGATTAAACTGGGGAAAATGCTGGGGGCTGATTTTCAGGGTCATGAAGAAGAGGCACTGGAATTATTGCTACAAATTGATAGTGCCAGACAAGCTAGACAAATGGAGTCTCAACCTGTAAGCAAGAAGACGAGATTCAAAGGTGCACAATTAAAAAATCTGGTGGATTTTGATGTTAAGTTCAAAGATAGTGGGGGTAGGAGCAAGGGGAGGAACACTATCTATTTCTTGATGCAATTCAAACTTGTGTCATGGAACGTAAGGGGTTTGAATGACAGGGACAAAAGAAGATTGGTGATAGACTGGTATGCAGACATCATATGTTTTCATATGCTTTCAGGAAACCAAGTTAGAGAGGGATATAACAGAGATGGTGATGCAGATTTGGGGAGGAAGATGGGTAAGAAGTGCTTGTTTAGAGGCTAGTGGAACAAGAGGAGGGATAATGATGATGTGGGATAGTAGAATCTGGAAGGGAGAAATTCTGGAAGTAGGTACTTATACTCTGACCTGCAAATTTGAGGCACAGCTTCAGAATTTTTCTTGTCATATTACAGGGGTTTATGCTCCTAATAACTATATTGAAAGAAGGTTAGTTTGGGAAGAGATTGGGTCAGTTAGGGGACTAATGGAAGGACCTTGGGCTGTATGTGGGGACTTTCATGCAACCAGATTCATATCGGAAAAGAGAAATTGTGTTAGAAGAACAAGGGGTACGAGGGCATTCATAGAAGACATGAACTTAGTTGACCTTCAACTAGAGGATGCCACTTTCACTTGGTTTAAAGGAGACAATCAAGAAACAGCCTCTAGAATTGATAGGATACTGATTTCTGAAGAGTGGGATGATAGCTTTAGCAACCTGAAACAAGCCCCTCTTCAAAGATTGATATCACATCATGTCCCAATTGCTTTACAGGGTGGTTCATGGAACAAAAACAAGAACTACTTCAAATTTGAAAATTGGTGGCTAGGTACTAAAGATTTGTTTGACAGAATCAAGGAGTGATGGAACGCATTTAACTTCACTGGAAGACCTGACTTCATAATGGCTTGTAAGCTGAAAGCTTTACCCCTGTTTGGATGGTGGTTTCCCGTGGTTCACTAATGTATGGTTTTCTAGGAAACCATGTTTGTTTTCGTTGTTCTTAAAATTATGTGGTATGGTGTTGTAAACCCGTGGTTCATTTCATGGTTATATCACCATGAAAAGTCTCAATTTTTGAAACCACGGATTTGATGATTTTTCCGTGATTACGTATTTCATTTCTCCATTATACCCTCCACCCTCCACCCTCCACCCTCCACCATCCACCCCACCCCCACCCTACCACTCACCCCCACCCCTACCCCTACCCCACGCTACCACTCACCCCCACCCACCCCCCACCACTCACCCCAACCCTACCCACGCCCTACCACCCACCCCCACCCCCACCCCCAACTACCCCACTCCTCTGCCACCCACCCCCACCACCCCAACCACCACCCACTACCCTTCAACACCGCCCAACCCCACCCCACAATAACTCACCCCCACCCTCATCCCACACTACCCACCCCGCCACCACCCCTACCCACTACGCCTCACCACCACCTAACCCCACCCCCACAACCACTCACCCCCACCCTACTACCCACTACCCCCACTCTCATCTCACAATCACCTACCCCTCCCCCACCCACTACCTACTTATTTTTTAAAGTTCCTATTTTATTCTTTACCTGAGTTTTATTAATATATAAAAATTATTTCTAATTAAGAGTTAAGGGTATTTTAGTAAACTTACAAGTTATTATACAGTACCATACAGTCAAACCAAACAATACAAATGTTATTAAACCACAACAAACGATACAGTATCCAAACATTGTATTCATTAATACAGTACAATACAATACAACACCATACTGTACCATACCATACTGTACATTAATGAACCACGGGAAACAACTATCCAAACAGAGGGTTAAAGACCAAACTTAAGGAGTGGAGTAAAAGTGAGCATGGAAATCTGGGTTCACAGAGGAAGAACTTGCTAAGGAAGATGGTAGAGTTAGATGCAGTTCTGGAAGATAGAATGCTAACAGAAAAGGAGACAGTTAGAAAGGCATCAATGCTAATGGCATACGAAGAACTGATTAAAAATGAAGAAATTTCATGGAGGCAAAGATCAATATCACTATGGCTAAAAGAGGGAGACAAAAACATGAAGTTTTCCCACAAAATGGCCAATGCTCATAAAAGGTATAACAACATTGATCAACTGCTTGTTGAGGGGGAACTGACTCAACACCCGTTAAGATTGAAGAAGAGATAGTTGAGCATTATCAGAATTTATACTCTGAAACAACACAGTGGAGACCAGCCAGTCAGTTTACTAATTGTTCAGTATTGACAGAGGAAGAGAAGGAGTCTCTTCAAGGAAACTTTGAGAAGAATGAAGTGCTGAGGTGTTTAAAAATGTGTGCAGCTGACAAAGCCTCTGGTCCAGATGGTTTCACCATGGGATTCTATATCAAATGTTGGGAGGTGTTAAAGCAGGATATCATGAATGCCTTTCAGAACTTTTATGAACAAGAAATGTTTGAAAAAATCTTTAATGCCACCTTTATTGCTCTTATACCAAAAAAGAAAGGGGTACAAGAGCTGAGGGATTTCAGGCCTATTAGCTTGATAGGCAGCATTTACAAGTTATTTTCCAAGGTGCTAACGGAAAGATTGAAAGGGACAATGGCTAAACTGGTAGACTCGCAACAAATGGCCTTCATCAAAGGAAGGCAAATCATGGATGCTGTCTTGGTAGCAAATGAAGCTGTGGATTCCAGATTAAAGCAGAAGAAACCTGGTATTCTATGCAAGCTTGACATTGAGAAAGCTTATGATCATGTTAACTGGGGCTATTTACTGAGTCTTTTGGGCAGAAATGGATCCATTGGATCAAATTTTGTATATCAACAGTAAGCTTCTCAGTTCTGATAAATGGTTCACCAGCAGGATTTTTCAGAGCACAAAGAAGTCTTAGGCAAGGAGATCCTTTATCACCTTTTCTGTTATTAATAGCCATGGAGGGTCTCAACAAGATGGTTAAAACAGCAAATGTTAAGGGTTGGATAAGAGGTTTTGATGTTTCTAGAGCAGGTAGGGAAAGCTTGGAGATGACTCATCTCCAATATGCAGATGATACCCTTATATTATGTGATGCAGAAGAAGAACAACTCAAAATTTTAAGGGTGATTCTGGTTCTTTTTGAAGGTTTATCTGGCTTCCACATCAATTGGAGGAAAAGTTTCCTGTATAAACATGGAGCTGTTAAATGCAATCGTAGGAGGTGAAGTTGGTGCTCTACCAACCACCTATCTTGGAATGCCTTCGGGAGCTAAGTCTAAATCCACAGGAATTTGGAATAATGTGATTGAGAAGTGTGAAAAGAAACTGGCAAGGTGGAAGTCTCAATATTTGTCTTTTGGGGGTAGGTTGACTCTCATTAATTCTGTCCTTGATGCCCTTCCAACATACATGATGTCTCTGTTCCCAATTCCAGCAGGGATTATCAAGAGGCTGGATAGTATCAGAAGGAATTTCCTATGGCAGGGGAATTGGAATAAAGAAAGGAAAGGATACCACTTGGTAAAATGGAAATCACTGTTAGTTGGAAAGAGATATGGGAGACTGGGAATCAAGAACCTGGAGATACATAGCAAGGCCCTGAAATGACTATGGAAGTACAACAATGAAAATCAACTTTTATGGGGGAATGTCATCAGAGCTAAGTACGAGAGGGAGAACAATTGGATGACAAAGACTGTTACTACACCATATGGTGTAAGCTTGTCGAGGTCCATCAGAGTTTTATGGGATGAATTCAAGCTTGAAACTAAAGTGTGCAATGGGGAAAAGACAGACTTTTGGAAAGATGATTGGCATGAAGCAGGCAGCATGAGAGTACTCTTTCCAGACATTCATAATCTAGTCCTACATCAATAGAGGACTATAGCAAAACTTTGGACACCTCAAGGATGGAGTTTTATCTTTAGAATACAACTAAATGATTGGGAAATTCCACCAGTGGCTGAATTTTTCAGCACAATAGAACAATTTAGTGGATTGGAAGCAGGTCAAGATGTGTTATGGTGGCAGAATAGTAGCAGGGGATCTTTCACGGTGAGTTTAGCCTACAAAAGAATGAATCAGTCCAATCTACAGCTACACAATTGGCCCTGGAAACAAATCTGGAAAACAAAAATCCCACACAAAGTTGCTTGCTTTCTATGGTTGCTGGCTAAGGAAGCAGTATTGACACAAGACAATATGATGAGAAGGGGGATGCCTTTATGTTCCAAATGTTTCTTTTGTGGTGAAGATACAGAGACAGTTAACCATCTATTTCTACACTGCAAGATTACAGGACAGCTTTGGAGACTATTCTTAAATCCCAAAGGCATTTCATGGACTATGCCTGGAAAGATTACAGAAGCACTTCAAAGTTGGGAGGAAGCAGGTTTGCAGGCAAAGACAGAGATAGATGGAGAATTGTCCCAGCAAGTATTTGGTGGACTATTTGGAAGGAGAGGAATTCTAGATGTTTTGAGAATGTAGAGAATAGTATGCAAAAGATCGAGCTGAATTATCTTTTGATGTTATGCTTTTGGTGTAATCAGGTTCACTCAAATGAGACTGTTTTCATCATTGATGTTTTAGACTCAATATAGGAACAGAACAGTAGAGTAATGGAGTTCTTATGTAAATATGGTTTCAGTACAACCCGCGTACTGTTTTGCTCAGATGAAATATAGATACAGTTACCAGTTTCAAAAAAAAAATGTTATAACAATAAAATATGAGAAAAATGTTACAACAACAACATACCCAGTGTAGTCCCACAAGTGGGGTCTGGGGAGGGTAGGATGTATGTAGACCTTAGCCCTACCTTTATGGGGTAGAGAGGTGGTTTCAGAAAGACCCCCGGCTAAAAAAAGGAGACATCAAAAATGCAAGATACAAAATAGATGTAACAAAAGATAGGAATACACACAGGATACAATATTAGAAAAATGTTAATATTACAACAACATACCCAGTGAATCCCACAATGTGGGGTCTGGGGAGGGTAGAGTGTACGCAGACCTTACCCCTACCTTAGGTAGGGAGGCTGTTTCCGGAAGACCCTCGGCTCAAGAAAAAGCATAGGAGGTTAGATACGAGCAAACAATTCAAAGCAATTATGAAAATGAAAACAACGAAAAGTGAATAAGCCATGATAAACCATTCTATGCAAATAGATACTCGCAGAAATCAAGGGACAAGAAACTAAAGATCAATGCAACTACTCGCAAGAAAGGATAAACGCGACTACTTACTAACCTTCTACCTTGATCTGAGTCCTCCATACTCTCCTATCTAAGGTCATGTTCTCGGTAAGCTGGAGATGCGCCATGTCCTGTCTAATCACCTCCGCACTGGGGCATTTGTGTCTCTCCGCATCACATGCCCAAATCATCTCATCCTCGCTTCCCGCATCTTTTCCTCCATCGAGGCTACTGCTACCTTGTCTCGGATAACTTCATTCCTAATCTTATCGCTCCTAGTGTTCCCACACATCCATCGCAACATTCTCATTTCCGCCACTTTCATCTTTTGAACGTCAGACTTCTTGACTGGTCAACACTCCGCCCCATATAACATAGTCGGTCTAACCACCACTTTGTAGAACTTGCCTTTAAGTTTTGGTGGCACCTTCTTGTCGCACAACACTCCGAAAGGCAAGCCTCCATTTCATCCACCCTGCAACAATACGGTGTGTGACGTTATCATCAATCTCCCTATTTCCTTATATAATAGACCCAAGATACTTGAAACTATCTATCTTCTGTATGACCTGGGTGCCAAGCTTCACTTCCATGTCAGCCTCATGCACTACATCACTGAACTTGCACTCCAAGTACTCTGTCTTGGTCCTACTCAACTTGAACCCTTTAGACTCTAGAGTTTGTCTCCAAACCTCCAACTTAGTGTTAACTTCGCTGCGAGTCTCGTCAATCAGGACTATGTCATCCGCGAATAACATACACCATGGCACCTCACCTTGAATTTGCCGCGTCAATCCATCCATCACCAAGGAAAATAAAAATGGGCTAAAAGCTGATCCCTGGTGCAACCCCATCATAACTGGGAAGTGCTCCAACTCTCCTCTTATAGTCCTTACCCTAGTCTTGGCCCCATCATACATGTCCTTGATCGCCCTAATGTGCGCCACAGGTACACCTCTAGCCTCTAAGCATCTCCATAGAACCTCTCTCGGCACTTCGTCGCATGTCTTTTCTAGGTCGATGAACACCATGTGTAAGTCCCTCTTCCTTTCCTTATTTTACAAAAACTAAAATTATTATTTGATAAAAGAATTGAAACATTTAAAAATTTAAATAAATATTTTAGGTTTGGCTGTGATGGTGGGGATGGTTAGTAGCAGTGGTCGTCGTGGTGGTGGTAGCTAGTGGATGGTAACGGTGATGAGCTAGTGCCGGGTAATTCGTGGTGGTAATTAGTGTTTTCAGCTCATAGAGGCTGATATGCCTCACTGCAGGTAGTACACAGCCATCTCACAGCGCATATTTCTAGTAATGTACTCTTAGTATGTAATTTACTATCTCAACTCTCAACTCTAACAGCAAAATGTTCAAAGCAATCACTTAATAGGGGGATCTCATATAAAAAGGCAATAATAGGGAATAGTTTGGTCTATGGACAATTTCACTAGCTCAAGCAGTTATTGCTACTGTTTCTTTTACTTGAATTACCCTTCTGATTTTTGTTGTCAGTACTTTTGTTTTCTACAGTATCTTCACCACAACCTTTACTTTTGCATTGTCAAGTTGTAAACGTTTTTCTTGAGCCGAGGGTCTATCAGAAACAACCTCTGTAACCCACAATTTAAGGGTAAAGTCTGCATACACCCCAGAACCCACCATGTGGGATCATACTGGGTATGTTGTTGTATGCAAGATTCTTACAATGCTGCAACATACGAATCATACTTTACCAAGAATCACACATGTACCCCACATTTGGAACCATTTTACATCAGCAAAGAGAAAAAAACAATGTGCTAGGCCGGATCCTTGAACTCAATTCAGCTGCTAACTTACTCCAGTTACGCTCGCAATACCAATTAAAATAAGCACGACAGTTCACATAGCTGTTGCAATACCACAATTGATCTCAGTTAAGCAATGGACAGTGGCTCACAGGCCTAACTATAACTCGAGGCCTAACTATAACTCGACACCCAAAAGAGTGTCTATTTCAATGGTTGGCAGTCTTCAATTTCTTTCAGAATAATTGACCTTTTAGGATTCAAGACTAAAGTTGACAATTGTTGCCAACTATACCCTTAACATTAAAGAGGTATGCACAATATTTAAGAGGAAAAATCACGCTACCTTTATTAAGTACGGGTAACTTAGTAAGCTATACATTGTAATTATTGTTTTCTTAATAGGCATGAAAAGAGCTAAAGAGGCAGTTAAAATTGGACAGAGGGAGTACTGATTATTTAGTTTTTTTAACATCGTTATATTACTCATCTCAATTTATCGTTAGAGAAAATCAAGTTACAATTCTTATTGAAACGTTTCACATTTTTTATATGACATTTATCTAATTTCAAAGTAGTCATTGTTTCATATAGCATCCTTTTAATAAATATTTAACTAGAATAAATTTTTGAGCGTGCTGACAAAATACTCTAAAACCTATCCAAATCACCCAACACTTGCTCCACATCACCTCGTATTGTCGCTCAGTTACTCAGACTTCACCAAGTCAGTCAAATTCCCACTATGACATTTCATCAAACACATTGTGGGCAAATTGGGATGAGTGTAGTGTATGCAAGTCAAAGAGACCCAGATTTTCACTTTTCAATGGGAATTATAGTTTATCAAACAATTACAATTTCCAGTTTTCCACCACTACAGTTCAGCTATAGAATCAATATTATTCCATCAGTGAAAGGCAAAGTTCACACAAAGGGTGTGTTTGGTACGGAGAAAAACATTTTCCGGAAAATATTTTCCAATTTTCTCATATTTGGTTGGTCGAAATGTTTTGGAAAACAACTCTTCCCTAATGAAAGTAACAAAAACAAGTTCCATAAGTGACATTCCAAGCTTATTGTCTCCTCCCCACCCACCCCCGCCACACTGCCACCCCCGAATCGTCACTGCCCACCTCATCCCACCCCGTAATATTTTGCTAGATTACATATAAATGATCTTGATATACTCTCTCCGTCGCAATTTAAGTGTTTTAGTTTGATTAGACACGAAATTTAAGAAATAAAGAGAGACTTATGAATGTTATGATCCTAAATTAAAAATGTATACACTGTACTAAAATATCCTTTAAATCTTATAATTATACATGCAATCGTCAACTTACTAAATATAAAAAAGAGTTCTTTTTGGGACAAACTAAAAGGAAAGTAAGACATGTACTATTTTTTTAACTTACTTACTAAACACTAGAAAATAAGTAAGAAAAACCACTTGTTTCCCAAGAAAACAATTTTCTTCATACCAAAAACACCCTTTGTGTGAATTGACTAAAAAGACAAGAAATCCCTAGAGAGAGAGAGATGATGGCTACCTGCTCGCCGGCGAATTGGTGGAGGGACTGTGGTGGTCGGAGTCCCCAGAGAAGGGCTGGAAATGTTTGTGTGTGTTGAGCGAAAATAAGAGAGAGAGTGTTTGAAACCTCGTACTCCACAATTTATATTCTACCTGGGTCTCAATTCACATTACCATTCATAAGGCACGAAATTTTTAAGAAAGAAATGAAAAGAATTTTTGAAATTTGTGATTCAAAATAAGTCTAAAATATATATGTGGCGTTAAATCTATCTCATAAAGTTAAATAATATCTAAATATAGAAAGTGACATTTTCTTTTGATAATAGATTAAAAAGGAAAGTGTGTCATATAAATTAGAACATAGGGAGTAACATTTTTAGCTTTTTGAAAGTAAAATAAGAAAAAAAATTACCGCGATTTCTTTGTATACTTTTTAAATATTTTAATTTGTTAATTATTGTAATATATAGTATATTACCTCTATTTTAATTTGTTTATCTTACTTTTAGTCCGTTTAGACATTTTTTTTGCAACTCTTTAATTTTAACTTTCGACATGACATATTTAAGATCACGAGATTAAAGAGCATTTTTGTACATTTTACGTA
The DNA here is from genome assembly GCF_019175385.1 of Lycium barbarum. Taxonomy (NCBI): domain Eukaryota; kingdom Viridiplantae; phylum Streptophyta; class Magnoliopsida; order Solanales; family Solanaceae; genus Lycium; species Lycium barbarum. The sequence goes on along the minus strand of NC_083347.1, from coordinate 108,562,333 downwards.
TCTTTAATTTAATACCACAAGATTCAACATTTTCTTTACTTTCTTAAACTCTGTGTCAAGTCAAAACTAGATAAAAAAATTAAAATAGAGGGATTACTTTTTATGTAATTATGTAGATTATATTTTAAAAAGCATAAAGATTGTATGTACGCCAAATTAGAGAGAAAAGATCTCTAGAGATTCTTATCTCCTTCCATTCCAGTGGCTCAACCAGTAACCAATGACGAAAACTCAAAAATTCATGGTTTCCTGATAGAACCTTTTTTCGCCCAAGTTGTTTCGGAATCGGAAAAACAAAAGTTCCTAGCTAGGCTAATGCCTTTACCGAGTCTTAAACTCCGACTCCTAAACTCAAAACTGGCCGGAAATGCCCATTTTGAGCTAGCTCAGGCGGATGTTCCCGCTGATCTTGACTTTACAAATTGTCAACCTTTGTCTTTCAATACAGAGTCTGACACTTTTCTTGTTTGTTTTGTCTTTATGTGGTCGGTCTTTCTTTCCATCTTCAGGATCTAAATAAAGAAATTTAACTCTCGAAAATACGAACTATGTGGAGTAAATTTTAACTTTGGAACTAGGTGTGCGTGTCGGGTGCAATATATTTTTTCCAGAAAGCTGAGCTTATTTTATGCACGAATACACGAATTATACAGTCAGATATCTCTATAATAGCATCCATACATAACAACAGCTCTCTATAACAACTAAGTTTTTTTTTAAACCGATTTTTATGTTATATTTTACTCTCTTTAACAGCATATACCTATAACAACAACAACCAACTTTATAACAGTACGCTCTTTATAAAATTGCCCCCATATAACAACTATCTTCTTATTTCGGTAATATAATAATTAACCATCTTTATAAAATAGAATATCTATGATTACTAATAATAAATATATATATTTTGACCAAATATATAATTTGATAACTTTATATAATACATCTATGACAGAATATTACATATGAATACATATTTGTAATCTAAAAATATCATTGTCTTCTATTCTTATTTATAAATTATTTTCAAAAAATAAAACAATGTGAATAAGGAGCACGAATCCTATTCTTTAGAGCAAGCAAGAGACAAATCTTTGATTCCTTCTAATCTTTTGTAAACAAGCTACAATAATTATAAATTTCTTCAATCAATCTTCAAAGAATTTAATTTTCAAGGAGATTTAAAATTTGTGCGTTAGAGCTTACAACTTTATACATTTATTTCTGAATTTATTGAAATTGTATTAAGTTTCTCTAATATTTAGTTAGTGACGCATATCTTTGAGATTTAAAATTTAAAAGGTTATTTTTTATAACATCAAAAGATAATTTTTTTAAAGATTTTATGCATCTTTTTTTCCTAAACAATTAATTATTATTTAAATGTCAAATGTTATTATAGGTGTATAATAAATATTCTCTATAACAATAAAAAAAATTCGAACCCAACAATGTTGTTATAGAAAGAGTTGACTGTAATTATGTTACATATTCAAATAAGCAAGGAATCTATTTAAGGTGATAATGATTTTAAAACTTTGATATTAGGACTTCTTATCTAGTTTATTTAAATAAGAAAAGATCTCATAATAAATTAAAAAAAAGAGTCAATTTTAACATTCCGCTTTATAATTTTTTGCTTAAAGAAAAGGATTTTCGCATCATTGCTCTAATTAAAAGAAGCTTTGTCAGGTTTTATCATGGAAGCGAATTTCCTTTTACTTTCTCAATAATAAAGCCTTTGACCTTTGTATTCGTTCGCCAAATCTTGTTCAGTTCATGCAAGCTCGATTTTGTCTGAATCTTCGTGGAAAAATAAGAAGGGTTCACCAGCCACTACATCTGTAGATACTACCAAATCATTAGGAAATTATGATTGTTCCTTGGTCAGATCTTCTGAAAGAACTTGTGGAACGAATCAGTAAATGCCTCGACAGCCATATTGACGTCCTTCGCGTTCGTGCAGTCTGCAATTCGTGGCGTTCATCACTTCCTCCTAATCTCTAAATCTTTGCCTCTCAACAAACTAGCTATCCCCAACTTTATGATACATGGTTATCATGAAGACTCTGAGTTTTATTTAATTGAAAGCAACGTTTATCTTTTCCAACTCATCGACAGCGTTACCAATCCTTCTCCTCACACAGGCTGGTTGGTGAAAGTTGTTAAAACAATAGATGGAAAATTGCGGATTTTGAATCCTCTAACCAACATACTAATCAAGGTTTTGCCAGATGATATGCCTAAGAAATTAAATTTACTAGACTTTCGTGTTTCTCAAGTTTATAAATCCTATCACGTGCAATAGGTCTTAAAGTCTCGGGCCCTGAATATTGCATAGCGAATTTTTTTAGTAAAATCCTGCTTATTGTCGGGAAGAAACAAGCAATAACCAAATTGCACGACGAGGTAACAGTGGAAGAAATACCCAAGTCGAAACTTCCCACACTATTTGAACCAAGACAAGACAATAAACACTAGCACAAATGGAAATCTCGGCAGCAGCTATACCAACAATAAAATAGCAAAGCAAGCAAAAATAAATCGAATAGAAGAGATACCAAATTTACGTGGTAAAACCCCTTCAACGTGAAGAGGCATCCACCAGACCTCCGGCCAACAAAAGCCCCACTATAATCAATAAGAGTTACAACAACGTTCTCCAATTGGCTACAACAACAAAGCCAAGCAAGGAGTAGCAATACATAAAAGATAGCACCAAAACCAGTGAAAAAAAAAAGAGAAATCACCCCCAAAAACGAGCTACTGTTCGTACGCGAAAACTGTAGCTACAGACTACAAATCCGATCTCCACCATTGAAATCGAAGAACCAGATGTTAAGAACCCCCAGTTCAAATTTCAGCACGATCCAACGGTTAACGAATCGGGAAACGCAATTTAAAGCGGACTACTGTAGCAGAAAATTTCTGGATGAAAATCTGCTTTCTCTCTCACGTTTTTCTCTCTATATGGCTGCTATGAATTTACTCTTGTGTTCTCAAAATAAGACCTAAATTGATCCTATATATAGAGGAAATTTTGGGCAAAATTGGCTTGGTCCAAATTGGATTGAGTTTTATTAATCCAATTCCACATAGGAAGGGAAAACCCAAAACCTAATTAGATTGAGTTTTATTAATCCAATTCCACATAAGAAGGGAAACCCAAAAACCTAACACTTATTTCGAGTGATCAAACTGATCATTTTTCTCTAATGGCAATTGATCTTCAGGATCATTTATTTCATTTATAGTCAGGGATGAGAAGTGGACTGCATTGAATGATCCCTTGAAAGATGCCTGTAGCAAGATTGTCGATATCATTGTGTATAAGGGGAACTTTTATGTTGTCGATCAATATGGAGAGGCCATAGAGTATGATCCCTCCTGGTTTAACCAGACCAATGTATCTTCCACCATAAAGTATGATTCTAGTAAGGTCTCTTCCAGCTTATTTAACGAATGGGGCAGTAAGAAACGACTGGTGGAATCGGGTGGGAAGTAGTTTCTGGCTGATATGTTTTTGATATTGATGTTAAGAGGGAGTTGCGCCGTTATGGCCCTTCTTGGATAAATCCCATGGAAATTAAAATACACCGGCTTGATGAAGAACAACATGAGTGGATTGTAGTCAGAGGCGTATCTAGCCTACAAGGTAGGGGTTCAACTGAATTCCAAACTTTCGACACGGAGCCTATATTTATGTGTAAAAAATTATTAAAATTACAATAACTAGTAGATATGAACCCCTAATTTTAAAAATATAATGGGTTCAATGCTAAAAATCTTAAGATTGAACCCATAAAATTTAAATCCTGGATCCGCCTCTGATTGTAGTGCATACATTGGGTGATCGAATTTTCTTTGCTGGTGATGACTGTTGTTTCTCTGTTTTTTCACTAGATTTTGGCGATCAATGCAGAGGAAAGGAGGTATAATTGTGGACATCTTGGGGGAGTTACCGTCGAAGTTCTATGATGGCGACTTTGAAGATGATATGTATTGTGGTTGTTGTAGTATTAATGATGATGATGATGTTTATGGTCCAATTCCTATTGATGGTGGTGTAAAACTTAGCAGCAATGATGGCAAGATTGGCAGGAATGACCTTGGTAGCAAATCATCTGGTGCTCTTAGCGAGGAACTGAAACTTAGATTTAAAGGATAACACGGCTGTCTTTACCATACAAGACGGTAAGCTTGGGTCATTGTTATCGCGCCTTGAATATGGAGATATTTTCTGGCCACCACCATCTTGGCTTAATTCTGAGTCTTGTTTAGACGCGCACAAGTGAGTTTTCTTAGCCTAACTTTCCTTTAAATTAATGACATTATTAAAAAGTTTTCAACATAGTAAACACTTTTCACCTCTCTACGGATGCTAATGTTCTTTTATTAATTTAACCTGGAAAGATGAGTAAACTTAATGTGTTCACTTACAGGTAATGAAGTTGTTAAGTCGTGATTTATTTATCAACAAGGTATACATAATACAGTAAGTAATTTATTCACATGATTCCCCTAAATTTCTTCTTTTGCAGTAATATATGTTGTATTTTATTGATTTTCTTGGTGTTAAGTTGATTATTATTTGGGAATATTTACTTGCATTTTGTGCTAAAGAAGTACTGGTGCTAATACAATTGCATCTATTTTTTTTGTGAAACAAGTGATAATAGTGATGCCGTACCTTGCTGCGTAGAGCCTACAATTGCTAATCTATGTGTGCTAGGCTTGATCTCAATCATAACTCTGTTTTCTGCGAATTCATAAGAAGTCTTCACCATGTTGTTCTTTTCTGTTCTATTGTGTTGATGTTATTCAATTCGAAATGTTCTGATGCATTACAGCCAGGAACTCGTAAGTAGCTGAGAGATGATCAATTGACTAGTTCTTCTCTGTTTTCCCTTGGCTCATTGAGGATTAATACTAGTCAAATAGTATTCTGAATGTAGTTTGACGCAGCGTGACACATCATTCTTTTTCCGTTGAGTTTGTTTTGGATGTTTTTTTTTTAACCGAGGGTTTATAGGAAGCAGCCTCTCTACCCTACAAAGGTAGCCCAGACACCACTTGTGGGATTACACCGGGTATGTTGTTATTGTTGTTGTTGTTGTTTGTTTTGGATACTTTAGAAGACTTAGTCAAGTAATTAGCAAGGCTTTTGGGCCATCAAGAAGTGGTAGAAATTCTTTGATACCAATTTAATCTAACATTTATGATATATGTGGCATACTCCTGTCAGTAGGTGATTTTTAGGTGCCAAAATAGTTGCATAACGTTTTATGACACCTTCATGATTTTAAGGCAGTATACAGAGGAAGTCATGAGCTCATAAACTACATCAACAAGATGCAATACATTTTCTGTCATACCAAACAACCCTTAGACTTCAATTGGAACACAATAAATGACCAAATGCAGCAATCATAAGGCCAAAACAGAAACCAACAGACAATGCCTAGTTGTGTACTTTGTTGCAGGGGGAAATCACAACATGTTACAATAAAAAAACATGCATACAGCTGAGAAATTATTGATCAATGACAAATTGCAGAACAAGATGATTGAGCCCATTATGTATGCTTTAACTCATCAAGAAGACCTAAAATCATATAGATTTCTAACTCAACTCTACATACGTTTCAAAAATGTCAAACTCACGCAATCAAAATATGAATAAAACTCTCCCACTTTCATTGTTTCTCTTGCACCTGAACTTTCACTCTAAGGGTGTGTTCGGTATGAAGGAAAACAATTTTCTCATGTTCGTTTGATCAAAAATTTTAAAAAACATTTTCTTTAGGAAAATAAATTCCTTAAAAATGAGGAAAATCACTTCTCTAATAATAGTAGGGAAAACAAGTCCACAATGCATTCCACCAACCACCCAACCCACCCCCAACCACCAAACCCCAACCACTCCCACCATCCCACCCCCACCCCCCAACCCCCCAAAAAAATTAATTTTATTTTGAGAAAAAAGTTTTGAATTTTTTTTTTTTGGTTTTTTGCACCACCCACCCCCCACCCCCCCAAAAAAAAATAATTTTGTTTTGCAAAAAAGTTTTGAATTTTTTTTTGTTTTGTTTTTTGCACCACCCACCCCCAACTATCAAACCCCAATCACTTCCGCAACCATGCACCACCCCACCCCCAACCACTCCCACAACCCATGCCCCACCCCCCACCCACCCACCCCAATTTTATTTTATTTTTTAAAAATCTTTTGGGTTTCTACACCACCACATCCCTCCCCCTCCCACCCCGCACCCCACCCCCCGCCCCAAAAAAAATATTTTAAAAAAATTTCTCTTTTTTGATTCTCTACACGCACCCCTATCCCTCCCCCCCCCCCCCCCCCCGAATTTTTGTAAAAATCGGAAAAAAGTAACTTCTAAAACTTTTTTTAAGAAATTTTTTTGGGGGGGGGGGGGGGGGAGAGAGGGATGTGGTGGTTTAGAAAATCCAGAAAAGAAATTTAAAACTTCAAAAATAAAAAATTTGGGGGTGAGTGTGGTATGGGTCCTGGGTCCATGCCGAGGGGGAGGGATGTGGTGATTTAGAAAATCCAGAAAAAAAAATTGGGGGTGGGAGGTGGGTGGTTGTGGGGGTTGGTGTGGTATGGGTCTACGCGGGTGGGAGGGCGATGTGGTGGTTTAGAAAATCCAGAAAAAAAAAATGAAAACTTCAAAAAAAAAAATTGGGGGTGGGGGGTTGGTGTAGTATGGGGTGGTGGGATTAGGGTGGAGTTGTGGGGCTTGGGTGGGTATTTTTCTGAAAATATTTTCTACCAACCAAATGAACATGAGAAAATAAGTAAGAAATTCACTTATTTTTCGCTACCCAAACGAACATGAGAAAATAAGTAGAAATTCACTTATTTTTCAAGAACACGTTTTCAGGAAAACATTTTCCTCCATACCGAACACACCCTAAATTTCTGCACCTTTGGTCAGTAGAAAATGGAACAAAAAGCTACCGAAATTGCACACACAGACGACACCAAAATGCAACAAAAAAAGCCAAAACTATCATTTTCTTCATGTCATTTATGTCAGCCCATCTGGTCAAGTTCATTGGGATTGTCTAAACATACTCATCAAACATGTTTCCAGAGAAAGTAAACACGCATAAAAACTAGCACTACCTTTTATTATATGGATGCTTTTCTAATCACCTTTCTTACTTTCCTGAGATCAGTATTTAGCAGGACATTCTCATGCATCTATATAGACCAATCATTCAATACCTACGTACGTCTCAACCTCTAACTAGTTCAATCGGTTACTCGGATTCTTTACATCCATTTCATATATGATACGACACAATTTCATTACAGTACTAAATGTAACTAATTTCTTGAGGCAAATTTAAGGATCATTGTTTTGTCCCACCGCTTCCACAGAAACAAGTGATACAGAAAGCTACACCAGCTCCAATAGGGAGCATATCAACACCAACAGTATTTTACCAACAAAGTAGACAGTAATTAGTAGGAGAGGTATTAGATAAAAATCCATAACAAGCCAAGAAAGACAAAAGGCCAGTTGAATTATGTTTAAGCAGCATCAAAATAGAAAGGACATAAACAATAAACAATTGTGCTTTAAAAGCAATTACCTGCTCAATTTCATCTTTTTTCATGAAACCCCCAAAAAGTTGAACAAAGTATCTCCTAACGAGGAAAGAAGAAAGTATACAAGTGGTCATCTTCGTCTTCCTCTCCACTTCCCTCTTCATCATCAAACTCGGAACTTGACTCATCAGAATATTCCTCTTCTTCGGCAGCCACTCGCCTGTTATATGCATTCATTATCTTTGCATGCTCTAGCTTCCTTTTCTCTTCCTCCGCTATATAAGGAGCTTTCTCAGCATCTGACATCTTCTTCCACCGGCTTTCCTGGCAGCAGCGATAGATTTGATGCTTGTCATGTAACTGGTTTCTAAAATCCTCCATGAAAATGAAGTAAGCACTTGCAGGCCTCCTAGGTAACCTTTTTAGTTCCCGATCTTTCTTCATCGTGCGGAATACATAATTAGCTTTGGCATGGGATTTTTCTCCTTCATGAGGAAACTGTTATGGTTGAGAAAATGAGCGAGAGAGAGAAAGATACTGCTTAGCTTTCTTCTCATACTTATGGTCAGGATAACATACATGTCTCTAACTAGACTAAAACAATAACAAATGTGGCAAACTTAATACAAGTCCAACAACAATTAGGACCCAACTCAAATTAGTCGGTATGATCTAACGACATCATTTGTAGATGAACTGAAAACAGTAAGATATACCAACATATACAATCGATCGACGTTTACCTAAATGTGCGTAGCAAGGATTCTCCCCATCTTTGGATGGAGCAACCTCGGATCTTGACTTGTCACTCTTCTTCGGCAGCCATCAGCGGGTTATAAGAGTTCAAGATCTTTGCATATTCGACCCTCCTATTCTGTGCCTCTGCTATATAAGGAGCTTTCTCAGCATCTGACATCTGTTTCCACTTGCCTCCACCAACTTCTCGATGGCGTCAAAAGATTTGATGTTTGTATTCACCTCCAGGTACTGCTTGTTAAACTCCTCCATGAAAACGATGTAAGAACCTAGAGGCCTCTTAGGGTTGTAAAGATCACTGACAAGCCACCTAAACATCTCTTCTTCGAGCGGATCATTTCGTCATCAGCTTTGACATTGGATTTAGCTCCTGTCATGATGAAACTTTTAGGGTTGAGAAAATGAACGAAAGAGCAAATTTAATACTTATACTCGGGATAACATACATGTCTCTAACTAGACTAAGAGTGTGCTTGGTATGGAGGAAAATATTTTCCAATTTTTTCATGTTTGGTTGGTCAAAATATTGTGAAAAACAAGTTCCTCAAAAATGAGGAAAATGACTTCCCTAATGGAAGTAGAGAAAACAAGTTCCATAAGTGACATTCCAAGTTCATTGTCTCCTCCTCGCCCACCCAATGCTCCCAACCCCCACCCCTTGAACATCCACCACCGCCGAACCCCCACTCTCCACCCCGCCCTACTCTCATAGTGTTTTGCTAGTTTACATATACATGCATTTGGGATAATATGTTTTTGTTTACTTACTAAACACTAGAAAATAAGTAAGAAACTCATTTATTTTCTAAGATAACTTTTTCCATCGTAACAAACACACCCTAAAACAATAACAAATATAGAAAATTTAACACAGGTACAACAGCAGTTAGGACTTCTCTATCCAAATTAGTCTGTATGATCGAACAAAGCCAAATGCATAAAGAAACGATGTTACCTAAATATAAGTAGCTAGGGTACTCCCCCGTAACTAGAAGGATCAATGCTTTCTTCCTCAGAGTCGGATGGTTCATAGAACATATCGACCATAAACAAAAGATTCAATCTAAAGAAGGAAAAAAGAACATGAATCATAAGTGATGACAGAATTAAAAAGATCGAGCAAGTGCATGTTTAAATTAACTAACTTGTTCCCTAGCACGCTCAACAAGTCGCATGATGATATCATCCCCCTTTTTGGTAAGACGAGCCTTGAGCCTAGCTAGTATCTCATGGTCCCGAACCCCCAAGTGACGCTTACGGCTCCTGGCCAGTGGAGAAGGAGGCCGCGTGACCGCCGGGGTTTCAAAATTCTGGGCATCACCTTTTGGCAAATGAAGAACATTTGTCGAGTTGGTATCAGATGCTTCTGCACAAAAAAGTTGTTGTTGTTGCTGCCGAGGAATTGATGAACCGGTGGTAGAACCCTCCTGCAAAAACACCTGTCTGGGTTAAAGGAACTCGCCATCAAAAGATGTTTTTGCAGGAGGGTTCTACCACCGGTTCATCAATTCCCCGGCACCAACAACAACAGGTTTTTTCTATAGAAGCATCTGATACCGACTCGACAAATGTTCATCATTGTCCAAAAGGTGATGCCCAGAGTTTCGAAACCTCGGTGGTCGCTCCTTCTCCACTGGTCGAGCGCTGTAAGCATCACTTGGGGGTTCGGGACCATAAAATACTAGCTTGGCTCAAGGCTCGTCTTACCAAAAAGGAGGATGATATCATCATGCGACTTGTTGAGTGTGCTAGGGAACAGGTTAGTTAATTTAAACATGCACTTGCTCGATCGTTTCAATTCCTCATCCCTTAAATGATTCATGCTGTTGTTTTTCCTTTTTTGTTTATGGTCGATATGTTCGATGAATTGTTCATTTGTCGCGGCGATACAAGGGAGATAAAGGGGTTGGGGAGCCTTTGTCGCCCTAGTTTTATTGTCTTTGTGTACTTTTTTTACCTTTTTAGCCTTCAACACATTTAGTACCTCTCTAGAAATTAATCTTATACCCCTCCTCTGATTTCTTAGGGGTCGTCTTGTTCAAAACCAAGATATCGAAAGATTATATCAATCTCACCTATTATATGAGATAAGTGATACCAAAATTTTGGTATGAAAATAGTACTGGTTTTAGCTAATACCTCCAACCAAACATGAAATAATTTTAATCTCAAAATTGGTCCTAGGATAATCCGCCTAATCCCTTGAACCAAACATCGTTAAAGAATTTAATTTCGTTTAATTTTGCACCTAACTCTAATGAATTTCAAATTACAAATACTCACTTAAACTTCAAATACTACTTTATTTAAAATATTACCAAACTTATGTCCATAGGGCTATTGTGCAAATAATTGCGATAGTAATAAAATACAAAAATCTTCAATGACTAGTAAACATTGACAGTTACAAACAACCAAAAACTATTCACAGCTAGCAAAAGCAAGTCATGACTAATTACATGAAATAACTGAGAAATTACTGAATGGTTTTGAATTATTCCGCTTAAATACCCAGTACTTAACTTTTAACTTCAAGAAAATTGGTAAAAAATTTAGGCGTCAACAACCAAATATAATAAAGATAAGCTTCAACTGGTGGGATTACACTAGGCATGTTATTGTTGTAGTACTTATTAAGCTTCAACTTTTTTCAATAAAATTCATATCAAATACATACCTAAACTCGAGATGTATTGGTAGTTCAGGTAGGAAATAAAAATAATGGATAGTTAAAGGTGTGAAACTTGTGAGGAAGTGACAATTCAATGTTTTTGACCATTAACTCTAAATACTCACTTAAACTTCAAATACTACTTCATTTAAAATATTAGCCAACTTATGTCCAAAGGGCTATGTGCAAATAATTAACATAAGTAATAAAATACAAAGATCAGAAGGAGAAGTGGGTGGGGGTGTATCTTAAAAGTTACAAACAACCAAAAACTATTCACAGCAAACGCAAGTCATGACTAATTAGAACCGAGAATTACTGAACTGTTTTGAATTATTCCACTTACATACCCAAAACTTAACTTTTAACTTCAAGAAAACAGTGTGGCGCGGGCGTGGGGGGTTGGGGTTGGGGAAGGGAGATATATAGGCCTCAACAACCAAAAAGAAAAGAAAAAAGTATAGAATAACTAGATGTTGGCACGGGCCCAATAGGCCTAATATGAGCTAACGACAAACATAATATTAATATGACGACATTTTCGTTTGAAGAAGTATGTACAGGAAATTATTTGGTTTCATTTCATCTCAAAGTTTTTGTTCTGTTCAAATCTTTACATTCTACTGGTCCTAACCAAAACTTTAGTAATATAATTTAATAAGGTAACAAAACTTATTATTTTTTAATTATGAGAACATTCATTTCTTAAGTTGTAAAGCACTAAGAATCTAACATTCTATATGCTTTTTACTATCGCTTAATGCTATAAATTTATTAGGTTTGCAGAGATATATATTTGCTTCTTAGATTGAATTGTATTTTATACAACAACCGTGAGTCATTATACATTATTCTCCTGAAGATCAATCATTTCTTATTTACCATTCACAAATAAAGATTAGAAAGTTTGACACATAATTCAAATGCGTAATTTATCTCGACAAATAGCAGAAAAGTTGTTAGCATGATACAATATTTGCTTCTGTTCTTCTTTCATAATTATAATGATATATTGTTAATAAGTACTTTTATCATTTATATCAACTTAGTGAAAATATTATCGTGTAGTCTCGCATCATAAATGTATTTTCTTTAAAATTTAATTTAAATTCTACTAAAGTTTATGTTATATAGTTACACATCAAATTAATTTCTTGACCATACATTTTTCTTTTATTTCAAAATTTGTTCTTATTACTGTTAATTGGCTATATAATTTCTCAAATTGCAATTATTTTATTCATTATTTTGTCAGCTTTTTAAATAAAAATTCGCTTGAATCTTTTTACTTATATTACTAATAAGTTGTATGTTCAAAACACGATTAATATAACACTGTAATTTGTGCTCCGTATCCAAAACTTTATTATATTAATGTTTGCTACGAATATAAAATTTGCAAATAATAGTTCTATATCTTCTTTCTATATTAGAAGTGACAATGAGGTGTACTAACAAGGATGAACAAGGGCAATTTTGTAATAATGAATGTTATTTCGTGGGCATTTTAGTACTTTTAAGTTGTGTAAGTCCTCTTAAATGCTGGCCCCACGTCCTGCCATAGTACAAACATCTAACATTTCACCTCCACATTCCATCAATTTTTAGGTTTACTTTGTTTATCTATTGCATATTAGGGGTAACTAGATGATAAAAGCCCGTGCTAGCACGGGCCCAACACAAAAAATAGTATTATATTCTTTTTAGTTTGTCTAAAAGAGGATGATATATTTTTATGTTTAGAAATCATTTAACATCAAACTTTCTCTTTTACCTTTAATGAAATGATTTAAATCCACATAAATATCTATAACTTATTTTAGACCACAAGTTCCAAAGATGCTTCCTTTCTTTTTTAAACTTCATGCTTAATCAAACTATGTCACATAAATTAGGACAGAGAGAGTACCTTTTAGTAATATAATTATAAAAATTTTATTATAAAAAGTATTATAATTCAATTAACTGAAAATATCAATAAATTATTTTATTTAGTCCGCTTCTCTCATATATGACTTTTCTGGTTTGATTCTCCAATTGAAAGATTTAAAATACATCTTCTCCTACCGAGCTTCATGCCATCATCCATTTCTACTCAACAACACTGAAAAGCGCTTTCATGTGTCAGCACCTGCTGTAGTCTTATATTTTTAAGTATAGACTAACTTCATCATTTTAAGAAAATATGTGTATACGTTTCTTGACCGTTTATATTTCGCCTTCTTAATGTTATTCCTCATTATTTGTGTAAGACGTATGTTTGGGTATAAGTTTTAAATCTTTTGGTTTTATAACTTCTTTAGCGGTTTATGTGTTCAATTTAAATTGTTATTTTTTTTCCTGAATTTCTCTTCTTTAAATTTTCTCTAAGCGTACCTTTTTCATTTTCTGAACTTATTATCATTATTTAAATGTCCTTTTTTTTGTTGCAATTTTCTCCTACTTATTCACGTAGACTTCACCTTATTATTTTTTTTTGGCAATTATCTTCTACATCTTCACGTGGGCCCCACCCTTTTTTTTTGCAATTGTCTCCTAATTCTTCACGTAGACCCCACCTTAATTTTCTCCTAATTTTTCACGAGGACCCCACCTTAATTTTCTCCTACTTCTTCACGTGGACTCCACCGTATTTTTTTTTTGTGGCAATTGTCTTCTACATCTTCACGTGGGCCCACCTTTTTTTTTTGAAATTGCCTCCTAATTTTTCACGTGGACCCCACCTTAATTTTTTTTATCTCTACTAATATAGAAGAGTGGGGCCCACCTTAATGTTTTTTTTAATTTCTACTATCATAGAAGAGTGGGCCCCACCTTAATTTTATTTTTTAATTTTCTACTATTATAGAAGAGTGGGCCCCACTTTAATTTAATTTAATTTTATAATTTACTATACTATTATAGAAGACCGTTTATATTTCGTCTTCTTGATGTTATTCCTTATTATTTATATGAGACGTATGTGTCTAAACTTATACCCGAAGGAATAAGTTTTAAATGTTTTGGTTTTATGACTTCTTTAGCGGTTTTTATGTTCAAATTTAAATCGTTATTTTTGTTTTCCTGAATTTCTCTTCTTTAAATTTTCTCAAAGTGTACCTTTACCATTTTCTGAACTTATTATCATTATTTAAATGTCTTATTTTTTTTGTTGTAATTGTCTCACGTGGAACCTACCTTATTATGTTTTTTTTTGCAATTGTCTCCTAATTCGTCACGTGGGTCCCACCTTATTTTTTCTACTATTATAGAAGAGTGGGCCCTTCATTTTTTTTTATTATAGAAGAGTGGGCCCTTAATTATTATTTTTTAAAACAATTCTACTATATATATAAATACATGAGTTTCTATATAGGAAGTGGGTCCCTTGGGGTGGACGACGATCCTATATAGAAACTCATGTTTCTATATAGTAGATAATTTTGGACCCCTCTCAACTCTCAAGTATATTCTAAATGAAAATTTTAGTATGCATGTTTCAATTTATGATATATTTTTTGTTTTTTGAGTTTTAAATTATGTAAACTTTGATTAATATTTTGATTTTTTTTTAATCATATTACCATGATAATCCAATTTAGCATCGAAGATTAGTCACATTGACTCTCGAGAAACGAAAAGTATCACATAAATTGCGACAAGGAAATAAATGTTAATTTTTAATTTTAATTCCAACCCACCTCAAAACTTTTGGAAATGTATAATTCCTCTATTTGCTCGGATTAATTTTAAATACATGACATGACAAAGAATGTTAATTTGATAAGAGAACTAGATTCAACATATTTATTAAACAATTTGTAAAGCTTTATTGCTGCAATTGCATATTTGGACATAAAAAAGGTGGCCTAAAATGATTTCATCTAATAACTAGAACAATGATCTTCTTACTTAAACTATAACAATAAACAAAACTCTATGTACTTGATAGATTTAGTTTTTTTTATAATTATATATATATATATATATATATATATGCAAACTTAAATCCTTAGGGCTCGTTTGGTATAATGGATAAGCAAAAATAGTCTTGGGATAAAAATTAGTGTCGCCTTATCCCACGTTTGGTTGGAAAAAACTCAGAATAACTAATCCCGGGATTATAGTTTTTTTTTATCCCACCTTGAGGGTGGAATAACTAATCCCCGGATTAGTTATCCCGGGATAAGTTGTTTCCAACCAAATGAACCCTTACAGAGTAAAAGAGCCTAGCTAGAGAGTAGAGTGTCAACAAGCTTCGCATCTTTAATATAATGATGAGTTTGAGTTGAACACGAGTTATCTTCCGGAACATTCATTTATACTTTAATAGAATTGATCAACAAATTTGAAAAAAAATTAATCCAAAAAAGATTAGCATCAGAAGTATAATAAAGTTCTTTGATATTATAATAATGTAGAATTTATGTGAGAAACTTTTTAACAAAATATCAAAAGGTAAGCAAAAGCATACGTTCTCTTCACAAATTTTAAGAAAATATATGAAAATTTATATTTTAAAATGATAATGCATGTTTTATAAATATGCATTTTTATTTCTTACCACGGAGGATTGATTTCTATTCTTTAGGTGTCCTACTCTCATCAGGCGTCCTACTCTCATTCTTTTTAGTGGGTACTTAAGATAATTAACATTTTATATAATGGTAATTGCAATAATGTATTACCTAACAGAAGAACTCCATTTTGAAAATCTAACAATTAGTTGACCTTACAAGATTCATCTTAAGCAAATAAAAATTCAAAATAAATAACTAAAGAACTTTAAAAAATTACAAATTTACAACTTCCTTATTATAGAAAAGCAAAGTACCACCTACGCATAGATAATTAGAATATTCGATCTTATGACTTTGATAAACTTGCAATTAAATCTTTTACGAACACAATGAAATAAGTCACTAGAACATTAAAATTGAAGATTTATTTGACTTTAGGAATTGATAATTTTTCACGAAAATGTCCATTCGATGATTTCGATAAAATTGAAATGATAGAAAGAATAGTAATTTCCCTATTATAAGAGGATATCACAAAAAAAATAAAAAAAAATAATAAAAAAAAAATCAAAAGATGGTCTATCGAAACTATTGTCAGGCTTCTAGACTAATTATATTGTGCCAATTTTGTTATCACAAAGTCTACCAATCTTCATATTAATGTTTCATAGCTAAATTTTTATAGTGCAGTAGATAAATTCATAGTGGATATAGTGTATGCTCAAAATTTATTTATTAAAATAGTTCTCATTCGAAATAAATGAATTAGTATTATAGGTTGACTTTTAATTGTTTAATGTTAATTATGTTAATCACGTATGATTATACATTAGCTAATCCTATAATCGATAAACTTTTTATATACCAAATAAAAATGCGTCAATAAATACAATAATGTAAAGATTACTAATCAACTTAACAGTCCTAATACGAATATAAAATAATTGAGCCCAAAACAAATAGTGCACATCGAATGAGAAAGGGAAAATGAGTAAATTATTCCATAATCTACAGCTAATTTCATTATTACATTTAATACAACAAAATAAGTATACATGGTATACAAAAGAAGAGCAATCAAGAGTTCACATTAGTCAAGGAGTTCACATAATAATAAAATCCCTAAATTTAAGCTAATCAATTAAATATATCTTTATTAGTTACTATAATAAGAACCATTCCAAAGCTAGAAAAGCATCCCACCATCAAATTTTGAAATGTAGGCACTTATTAGGTGATATATGAAGATTCTTTTACCCAAAATAGAATAAAGGTATTGTTTTCATATATAAATAATGTTTTTCATTAAGAAACTTTTTTGTTTTACATTTTTTTTACCTGGAAAGTCTAAGTTTGACTAGATACGGAGTTTAAAAAATAAATATAGACTTTTGATCTTGTAGTTCTAAATTAAAAGTGTATATAATATAATAAAATATCATTTGAATCTTGTGATTATAAACTTGACATGTAATATATTTGAATTATCAACTTATTGAATATAAAAAAAGGCAGCCATAACTAAAATAAAATAAATTTTAACAACAATTGAGAAATTAAGAGGAAAAATAAGAGAAAAATAAACAAAATAGGGAGACTCACTACGGAGAATTGCGGTATCCTTTGCAAAATATACAAACCATAAGACTAACTAGAGTGAGTAACCAAATTAATCATATTGGGCCCCGTGCATCGCACGGGCATAGTTTGCTAGTTTTAAAAGAGAAGACTTGTTTAAAAGGAAACTATTTTCCCCTCTTTGAGACAAAACAATAGCAATATTTAGCATCAGTTAATAACTTGAATTTTAATTTGATTAATTTAAAGGTGTAAAATATTCTATTGTTAATGTATGTAGATTGGACCTAAACAATACTTATTATTTTTTATCAAATTTTGATTTGGATAATTCTAAAATTAAATCAAATTTACATTAGTTCAAATTATTAAATTAATTTTACATGATTTTCCATTTGAACGAAGAACTACTATTTTTTTAATTTTTGGTGAATATTCTTGGTTTATCTCATTTTACTTGTTGTATTGTCTTTTGTACTTTTTTTTAAGGAAACGTCAATTAGAATTATAATTTGACTAATTTACCTTATTTATTATTTGATCTCCATTTAATATTATTTTTTCTTTTACGACATTAATCTCTTTTCACATTTATTAGAGTAAGAATAAAAATGAAAAAGTAATTAAATTTTATCTTATTTTAAAATATAAATATTTTAAGTATATTTATTTTAGTAAACATAACAAATAAATGACATGGCGGAATAGCAAATACAACAGTTAAATAGCTAGATTAGATCTCAGGCTAATATAAGAAAAAAAAGAAATTGTATGGTTTGGCTACTTAACCTTTTGAAGAAAAGCAATAATATGGGGTCCATGTTTTTTGCTGTACAATGATTTCATTTGCTCCCACTAATGGGTTGATACGCATGTGACAATGAATCGACCATTATTGACTTATTGGGGATACTTTGGGAATTATATGGATATTGCTTGATTTTTTAATATGGAGTCCACGTTTTTTTTTATATTACTTGATTGTTTAATATGGGGTCCACCTTTTTTTTTTTACATGAGTTGGAAGTGAACGACGATGCCACCTCTAAACTCATGCTTCTAATAGAGTACTAGATGTTGATGCCCGTGCGAGTAGGCCTAATATGAGCTAACGCCAAACATAATATTATTATGACAACATTTTCGTTCAAAGAAGTACGTACAGGAAATTATTTGGTTTCATTTCATCTGAAAGTTTTTATTCCGTTGAAATCTTTACATTTTACTGGTCTTAACCAAAATTTTGGTAGTATAATTTAATAAAGTAACATAACTTATTAGTTTTTAATTATGAGAACATTCATTTCTTAAGTTGTAAAACACTAAGAATCTAACATTCTATCTGTTTTTTTTTTTTACTATCGCTTAATGCTATAAACTTATTAGGTTTGCAAAGATATATATTTGCTTCTTAGGTTGAACTGTATTTTATACAACAACCGTGAGTCATTATACATTATTCTCCTGAAGATCAATCATTTCTTATTTACCATTCACAAATAAAATTTAAAAAGCTTAGCGCATAATTCAAATGCGTAATTTATCTCGACAGATAGCAGAAAAGTTGTTAGCATGATACAATATTTGCTTCTGCTCTTCTTTCGTAATTACAATGATATATTGTTAATAAGTACTTTTATCATTTATATCAATTTAGTGAAAATATTATCGTGTAGTCTCACGTCATAAATGTATTTTCTTTAAAATTTAATTTAAATTCTATTAAAGTTTATGTCATATAGTTACACATCAAATTAATTTTTTGACCCATATATTTTTCTTTTATTTCAAAATTTATTCTTATTAATGGTAATTGGTTATATAATTTCTCAAATTGCAATTATTTTATTCATTATTTTGTCAGCTTTTTAAATAAAAATTCGCTTGAATCTTTTTACTTATATTACTAATAAGTTGTATGTTCAAAACACGATTAATATAGCACTGTAGTTTGTGCTCAGTATCCAAAACTTTATTATATTAATGTTTGCTACGAATACAAAGTTTGCAAAAATTTATTAATACTTTTTAAAAGAGAAGACTTGTTTAAAAGGAAACTATTTTCTCCTCTTTGAGACAAAACAATAGCAATATTTAAGCATCAGTTGATAACTTGAATTTTAATTCGATTAATTTAAATGTTTAAAATATTCTATTGTTAATGTATGTAGATTGGACCTAAACAATATTTATTATTTTTTATCAAATTTTGATTTGGATAATTCTAAAATTAAATCAAATTTACATTAGTTCAAATTATTAAATTAATTTTACATGTTTAAAATGAAATAAAGTAGAAATTTGATTTTCTATTTAAACGAAGAACTATTATTTTTTAATTTGTGGTGAATATTCTTGGTTTAGCGCATTTTACTTTTCATGTTATCTTTTGCATATTTTTTTAAGGAAACATTAATTAGAATTATAATTTGACTAATTTACCTTATTTATTATTTGATCTCCATTTAATATTATTTTTTATTTTACGACATTAATAGCTTTTCACATTTATTAGAGTAAGAATAAAAATGAAAAAGTAATTAAATTCTATCTTATTTTAAAATATAAATATTTTAAATATATTTATTTTAGTAAACATAACAAATAAATGACATGGCGGAATAACAAATACAACAGTTAAATATCTTGGGGATACTTTGGGAATTATATGAATATTGTTTGATTTTTTATTATGGGGTCCATGTTTTTTTATGTATTGCTTGTTTTTTTAATATGGGGTTCACTTTTTTTTTTTACATGAGTTTGGAGGTGGTGGGATCTACTTTTTTTTTTTTTTTTTTTTTTGTGTACATGAGTTGGAGGACGGATGACGATCCTCATGTTTCTACAATAGTAAAAAAAATAAAAAAAAATAAATAATATATGATAGGCTAAAGAAGAACTTACTATTTTATGCATAAAATCTTTGGGTAAAAGCCAGAGATGCTTAGGTGGGGTCCACTAGCACTTTTAGGAAATTGAAATGACAGTGAAACACACACTGAGAAGGTTCTTGAAAGTGAAAAAAAATACGGTGAAGTACTTCCATGGGGAAACGCGAAGTGAAAGAAATAAAATAAGAAAATGACAAAAATAGATCCTTAATTAGGTTTAAAATAATCTCTTAAGTATGTACTATTTAACAGCATTGGTCCTTTAAGTTTATCAATTGATAAAACTTTTAGTCTCCGACAAATAGTTACTTAACTCTATATTTGATAAGAATTATGGGAAAAATGAAATTAGCGTTCTTTGTACTTCACTGTATTCATCTTTTAAGGACAAAATGGAGACGAGAAATTCCCACCAGAGTGAAATATCTGGCTGAACATGAATCTTTCCTTCAATAATCTTTATCGGCCGATGTAGCATGAATATTTTCGTTGCGTAGGAGTCTCGGAAGCATTGAACCCAAGAAATGTTAGGATTTGAATCCCAAATCCGACCTTTGTAAGCAGGTTCCCAGGAAAGATTGGAGGGTCACAGCTGGACCACTTAAATACCAACCTCCTTAGACAGAACCTACTTACGCCGTGATGTAAGCGAAGAATAAATAGCACACACAGATTTATAGTGGTTCACCCTCAATGTGAGAGCTACGTCCACGTTGCTGCTGCAGATCTTATTAAAGAAGAAATATTACAAGTGTTTACAACACTCAACCTCACAACCCCAATCCCAATTACACTCAAGAATTTTACCACAGAAAATTCTCTCAAAGACCTTCTCTTACTTAGGCCTTTCACTAAGAGTATTTCTCTTAGATTTTTCTCTCTCTTTGGGATGTGTTGTATTCTTCAATTTGGTGTGTTTACAAATGAACCATAAGCTACCTATTTATAGGAATGAATTTCCTATGATGAGGTAAGTGCTTACATCACGACTATCATGAGGTAAGCGCTTACATCACGACTATGTGAACAAAAGAATTGACTTGTTTGGCCAATTCCACACCTAACAAATCTCCCACTTGAAGACTAATTTTAATTTGTCTTCACACTTTGATCGATGCAGCAGCTCTTTCCTACTTTCATACTTCGTGCAGGCCAACTGAAGTTGAGCATAGCTTCAGTTTGTCTATCGTCACTGCCTTTGTCAGCATGTCTGCTGGATTCTGACTCCCTGCGATCTTCTCAAGCACTAGCGCTCCATCTTCCAAAGCTGATCTAATGAAATGGTACCGGAGTTGTATGTGCTTCGTTCGAGCATGGTAAACCGGGTTCTTTGCCAAATGAATGGCGCTTTGGCTATCACAATATAGCACACTTCCCTCGTGGTCCTGATCCAATTCCCGCAGAAAAGATTGTAGCCACATCATTTCCTTTGTGGCCTCCGTCACAGCAACGTACTCAGCCTCACAACTAGAGAGAGCTACTATCTTTTGCAACTTGGAAACCCAAGAGATTGCAGTACCTCCGAATGTGTAAACATACCCGGATGTGCTCTTTCTGCTATCAATATCACCACCGTTGTCAGCATCAACATACCCTTGCAATCCTGTTTTTGATTTTCGAAAATACAGAGCTGAACTCGAGCTGCCTTTCAGATATCTGAATATCCACTTCACAGCCTCCCAGTGTTGCTTTCCCGGATTGCTCATAAATCGGCTGACAACTCCCACTGCATGCGCAATGTCTGGCCTTGTACATATCATTGCATACATAAGACTACCGATTGCAGATGCATAAGGTATCTTGTCCATCTGCTTCTTCTCATCCTCGGTTGTCGGCGATTGATCCTTTGACAACCGAAAGTGTCCAGCCAAGGGAGTGCTGACTGGCTTGGCATCATGCATGTTAAACCTTTTGATAACTTTCCTCATATATTCTTCTTGTGAGAGTTTGATGCCCTCCTTGCTTCGGTCGATTCTCATCCCAAGGATTTGCTTTGCAGCTCCCAAATCCTTCATTGCAAACTCTTCCGATAACCCTTTTTTCAACCGATCAATCTCCTGTAGGTTTGCTCCTACGATTAGCATGTCGTCGACATAGGGTAGCAGTATCATGTACGAGTCTTCAAATTTTTTGAAGTAACAGCAGTGATCTGCCTCGCACCTTGAAAAATCAGCTTTCTTCATAAAGCTGTCAAACTTTAAATACCACTGTCTTGGAGCCTGTTTTAGTCCGTACAGACTCTTTTGAAGTTTGCACACCAGATTCTCCTTTCCTTTGATTTTGAATCCCTCCGGCTGTCGCATGTAGATTTCCTCGTCTAGATTACCGTGAAGAAATGCAGTTTTCACGTCCATCTGTTGCAGATGTAGATTTTCCTTTGCTACCAGCCCAAGAACAGTTCTGATAGTCACCATCTTGACTACGGGAGAGAAGATGTCAATGCCTTATTTCTGTTGAAATCCTTTTGCAACCAGCCTTGCTTTATAACGCTTGCTTCCATTGGGTTCTTCCTTTATCCGATAAACCCATTTGTTTTGCAATGCCTTTTTATCCTTTGGCAACTCGGATAATTCCCATGTATGATTTGCCGATAGTGAATCCATTTCATCCTTCATTGCCAGCTCCCACTTAGTCGATTCATCGACTTGCATTGCTTCTTCATAACATTCCGGCTCCATTCTATCAGTGAGTAGAATGTAGTTGAGGGATGAAGAGTACCTGTGAAGTGGCTTCCTGATCCTGGATGATCTACGCAGCTCTGTGATTGGCGTCTGTTCATTTGTTTCAGAATCAGCACTTTCATCAGCACCTTCTCGGATTGTTTGTTCCTCTGCCTCGGTTGTACCTGGCTGCGGCTCAGGTGCCGGAAAGTCCTTCAAATCGACTATTTTCGATTCCTTGTCCTGACATTCTGAATTCTTTTGGAGCTTGTCTTTGTACAGTACCTCTTCGTTAAAGACAACATTCCTGCTTCGGATGATCTTCCGATTTTGTTCATCCCAAAATCGGTACCCAAGCTCGGTGTCACCATAGCCAATAAAGTAACACTTCTTTGATTTTGGATCAAGCTTGCTTCTAGCCGTATCATCATTATGAACATATGATAAGCAACCGAACACTTTCAGAAATGAAAGATTTACCTTCTTGCCACTCCAGACTTCTTCTGGAATTCTGAAATCCAAGGGAACTGACGGTCCTCGGTTAATTAAGAAGGCCGCGGTATTGACTGCATCTGCCCAGAATGTCTTGGGCAGTCCAGAGTGTATTCTCATACTCCGAGCACGCTCGTTCAACGTTCGGTTCATTCTTTCGGCTACTCCATTCTGTTGCGGCGTTCCAGGAATAGTCTTCATCATCTTGATCCCATTATCGGCACAGTACCGTTTGAAATCACCATCAGTGTATTCTCCGCCGTTGTCGGACCTCAAACACTTCAACTTGAGGTTTGTTTCATTCTCGACCATGGCTTTCCATCTTTTGAATACACTAAACACATCGGATTTATTTTTCATAAAATAAACCCATACCTTCCTGGTTGAATCATCAATGAAGGTCACGTAGTAGTGTGATCCTCCAAGGGAGGGTACAGTGGTAGGTCCCCACACGTCTGTGTGCACCAATTCCAGCTTTTCGACCTTCAACTCTCTGCCTGCACTTGAGAAGCTTACTCGCTTTTGTTTTCCGAGAATGCAGCTCTCACACGTATGAAGTTCCACCGTCTTCAGCTCCGGAATTAAGCCATTTGTCACCAACAGCTTCATCCCCTTCTGGCTGATATGCCCAAGCCGACAATGCCACAAATCTGTTTTCTTTGTGTTGTCAACCACAACAACAATATCACGACAGCTATCCGTCATGTAGAGAGTGTCAATCTTCTTTCCTCGGCCAACTACCATAGCACCTTTCGCCACCTTCCAAGACCCATTACCAAAGTTGAGATCATATCCCTCATCATCAAGCTGACCTACTGAAATCAGGTTTCGCATCAGCTTTGGAACATGTCTAACTTTTGTAATCTTCCACGAGGATCCATTTGACATCTTCAAATTAATGTCTCCCGTGCCAACAACGTCTAGCGGCTCTCCATCGGCTAAATAAACTTTGCCGAGATTCCCAGCCACGTAGTTTGTCATTATATCATGATGTGGGGTAGTATGAAAGGACGCTCCTGAGTCAAGCACCCAAGAGTCTATCGGGCTGTCAACCGATAGCAACAACGCATCGCCAATGTCTTCCGTAGCAGCGTTGATTCCAGGCCCCTTGTTGTCCTCCTTCTTTGGCGCCCTGCAGTTCTTCTTGAAGTGACCTGGTTTTCCACAGTTCCAACACTCAAATGTTCGTCCTGGTCTGGATTGACCCCTGCCATTCCTTGACTTCGATCTGCCCCTATTTCGGTTGTAGTTTCTGTCATAATTTCTGCTTCTGTTTTCAACATTAAAAGCAGAACTCGTCGATGCCTCTCCAGAATCTGTCCTGCGCACTTCCTCAGCAAGGATACGATCCCTAACATCATTGAACTTTAGTTTGTCACTGCCGACAGAATTACTAACCGCTGCTCTCATTGGCTCCCAGCTATTTGGTAGGGATGCCAACAAAATTAGAGCTTGCACTTCATTATCGAAGTCAATTTTTACCGATGACAATTGATTTACAATGGTATTGAATTCATTTACGTGTGCAGCAACATGAGCATTTTCCATCATCTTTAGATGAAATAGTTTCTTCATGAGAAATACCTTATTATTTGCCGAAGCTTTCTCATACATGTCAGACAATACCTTCATCATATCTGCAGTGGTCTTCTCCTTTGCCACATTGTGAGCAACGTTCTTTGACAGCGTCAGCCGAATGACTCCCAGAACTTGTCTGTCTAGGAGATTCCAATCTGCTTGCTTCATCTCCTCTGGTTTCGGACTCAGAGGTTCATGAAGCTTTCTGCCATATAAATAATCTTCAATTTGCATTCTCCAGAACGCAAAGTCTGTACCATCGAATTTACCGATGCCGTGCGTCGTACCATCTTCGCCTCCCATCGTTTCTAAATCACAACACAACCTGTTGCTCTGATACCAGTTGTTAGGATTTGAATCCCAAATCCGACCTTTGTAAGCAGGTTCCCAGGAAAGATTGGAGGGTCACAGCTGGACCACTTAAATACCAACCTCCTTAGACAGAACCTACTTACGCCGTGATGTAAGCGAAGAATAAATAGCACACACAAATTTATAGTGGTTCACCCTCAATGTGAGAGCTACGTCCACGTTGCTGCTGCAGATCTTATTAAAGAAGAAATATTACAAGTGTTTACAACACTCAACCTCACAACCCCAATCCCAATTACACTCAAGAATTTTACCACAGAAAATTCTCTCAAAGACCTTCTCTTACTTAGGCCTTTCACTAAGAGTATTTCTCTTAGATTTTTCTCTCTCTTTGGGATGTGTTGTCTTCTTCAATTTGGTGTGTTTACAAATGAACCATAAGCTACCTATTTATAGGAATGAATTTCCTATGATGAGGTAAGTGCTTACATCACGACTATCATGAGGTAAGCGCTTACATCACGACTATGTGAACAAAAGAATTGACTTGTTTGGCCAATTCCACACCTAACAAGAAAAATGACAGAGCTTCATCTGCAACAAGATTGGGCATTATGCAAAAAAATTGCAAGCCGTCCATATGGATGTTGAAGCCCAGTCATCTATGTAAGAAAATATTTGTACTTGTGGTCTTGCTCGGCCAGTATCTCCATAGAACACTTCATGTAGGATTCTGATGTTGAAGGCAAAATCTTGGGGTCCCATAAACATGTGGGGAACTTATAATTAGAGTTACGCTTTTGTTGTTTTTATTATTATTTATTTATTCCTAAAGTCTGATGTAGTTCTTGAAAGTGTTATTTTGCTATTTTTTAAATATTCTTTAGTGTCTTGTTCAATTTTTTCGTGATGCATATTTTAGGATTCGATAAGATTTTATTGGTGTTTATATTAATATTTTTCCACTGTTTCTGTCAAATCTAATGAACCTAAATTGTCAAATATTTGATTGAGACTAAAGTGTTAATGTTTGACAACCTTAAGGGATGAAAAGTATTTGGTACATAATTAAGAGGCCATTTTGAACCTACCCTCAAACATCAGGGATCATTTTTGACGTTTTCTTGAAATAAAATGAGAGAACAAAGGGGAAGACTTCATTCTTGCTTGCGCAAATATTCCATTTTTATGCCACTATTTATATTGTATTTGTAAACATTGAAATTTTAATTGAATTAATCCATAAAAAATTTGGATTTTATTCCAAGTAATTGACTTGTTGACCAAGTCAAATTTTGATTAATAAGGTCGGATTAATTATTGGGAGAATAACCTATATATACATAAGAATAGGGTATATTTACAAAATATGACGATACTTTTCAGTTTACAAAACATATCAATAGATTTCTTACAAAATATATACTAAAATTTTCGCTCAAATTTTGTGTATGAAAACTGTATGAAATGTGTATATCTCGCTCAAAGCATAAAATTTCCGCTCAGAATTTTGTGTATGAAAAATAAATGAAATATGTATATCTCACTCAAGACTTAAAAATTTTGCTCAAATTTTCATGTATGAAAAGTGAAACAAGTATGAAATATGTATATCTCGCTCAAGGATCAGCATGTTAGGTTTTTGAAAATTTAATACAACTACAACAACATTATTTATAACTTTCATACAATACTTATACAAATTTAATACAACAACAACAACAACATAGAAAACTTAAAAAACTCCTTTCTGAAACATAAGTCATGATTCTACCATCATTCATACGGTTTTATGCTTTACATAATTCACGATTCTACCATTATTCATACAATTCATTACCCAATCTCCTAAGAACTAAATTATTAACAGCAACAATAATTAGAAAACTTTGCAGAAACTAATTCAAATACCTAATCATGTAAAACCTAAAAACATAAACACCAACTAATTATTCAACAGATTCGTCAATTATCCCCCCAACTCTCTGTTATTTTCATAGTTTGTTCTCTCATCGGAGCTACGGTGGCTGCCGACGCACCAGCACCGGTGTCTGCTTCATCCGCCAGATCTATCTCTGTCACGACCCGACTAGGGGGCCGCAACGAGCACCCGGTGCTAGCCCACCCGGGCACCCCTTAGCTTACACTCATACTCGCATCTAGATGAGCCACATCATCAATCATACATTTCTAAGCATCAATCATACTAGTCCCATTGGACGACAAAATCTTTAATCATCATAGGCAGCTATGCCACAACAATGTACATGGGCCGACGAGGCCAACAAAATGATATACAAAATATAGGCCGACAAGGCCAGACATAACTAACCACATACACGTGACTACGAGCCTCTAAGAGTATAGCATATCACATGAGCGGGACAGGACCCCGCTATGCCCATAATTATGTACACAAAAGAATAAGTACCCAAAAGCTATGGCTCCGAATGAGATGGAGCTCTGCTATGCACTCTCTGAATAAGCAACTATGAGTCCAGTCTGTCTCCTTGTGCACCTGCGGGCATGACGCAGCGTCTACAAACAAAAGGACGTCAGTACGAAGAATGTACTGAGTATGTAAAGCATGATCAACATCAATATAGAAGCATAATAGACAACTTAGGCAGTAACATAGGAGGGGAGACAACAATATCATCATCATGGCACTTACTTGCCTTCCATAAGGGCATTCCGTTTCTATTGCGTGTCCGTATACACACATCCACATCCGTACTTAATTACTCTCATAATCATTTACATCTCATATACATAACATATTCACATATATACATACATATACATAGCTTGCCCGACCATGAAGGTTCGGTGTTTCATACATACTTGGCCAACCAAGGCTCAAGGTCATACATACCTGGCCCTACCAAGGCATCAGGGTTATCCGTACCATCTGCAGAAGTGTGCGCTCGTTACGTAATCATATACATACTTTATACATATTCATATACATATATTCTTACCCGGCATCATAAGCTTGGGGTCATATTATAGCCCTTCATAGGCACACGAACATATAATAGCTCATAAGCATCTCTAGCATCATTTCTATCCTCATCGTTATCGTTACATCTAGGTCATAGGCTTACTAGCTCAGAAGGTCAATCATTTGAAGGAATCGTAGACTTATAGAGGATTTAGACTTTTGGCCAAAGAACCATGCCTTATGAAAGAAGGGTTAGCCTTACATACCTTTTCGTCGAACTATTCTACACTTGCACGTACTCATTGGATGCTCACGTTTCTACCTTTATTAAAGTCGTACCATCATTAGAATCGACAATTAGCACACATGGATAAAACTAGAGAAAATCGGACAGCATTTCCTTTATTTATACGACATTCCTCCATATCGTAATTCAACTTCCAAACGTCAACAATACATTCACAACATCATAATAATAGCCTTTAGTCATCTACATCATCCACATTCCTAATTCACTTCCATTTATCCCTATTTATGGTCACAACACCCAACTTCGTCCATTCATATACAATGTCTATTTCATGATCTTAACGTCATTTATAACACATTCATATCACAACACAACAACAATCATGATTCAATTCAAACTATGTCTCAAAAACGTCACTATTCATCATTCATAACCCATTTTGCTATTCTCTTCTAATGACCAAGCATTTTAACTCTCAAATACCTTAAACAACATATAATATCATGAATCTTACCTTAGATGCTGTAGGAACAAGCTTTAGTTGATAATATTCCACTTTGAGCAAAACCCTAGTTTTTCTCCATTTGGATTTCTTGAATTTAGATGATCCTTGATGGGTTCTTACTCTTGATTCACTTATTTAATGTTGTTGATGACTTATAATCCTTGAAAACTTGTATAATAAATGTAGAGAGATATTTTAGAGAGAGGGATGAAATGTTGAAATGATTTCATGAACTTGGTCCTTTATTTAATAACATTTCACTGATCTGTCGGGTTCCATTATACGGTCCGTATAATGGTTATACGGTCCGTATAATAGACCGTGAAATGGGTCTGCCTGCACCCCCTTCACTGTGACCATTTGACGGTTCGTTATACGGTCCGTATAAATTTATACGGTCCGTATAACTGACCGTAAAAATTCCACCAGCAACCAACCTCCACTGTGATGGTTTTACGGTCCATTATACGGTCCGTAAAACATTCTACGGTCCGTATAATGATCCGTAAAACTCATCAGTTCACTGAACTTATTCTCATCACTTCGTTTGATCTCCGATCCTGGCAGAACCTTCTTAACACTTGTTCAACACTTCAATACCAATCTAAGGGACGTTATAACTCTTTCCCAAAATGCCCTTAAGTCATCATTAACCCGATACTCGTATTTCACTAGTTCATTCACTTGCGTACCAACGGAAGATTTTCCGAGGTGTAACAATCTCATTGTCATTCGCCGCCGGTTTTGCCGTCACTGTCGTTGCTTTCCTCATCGGATCTTCTCTCAGGAACTGAAGTTTTGACAATTGGAGACGGAGATGATTTGGTTTCACTGTTTTCATTTTAGTTTCCTAGATCTTTTGTGTGGTTCTGCAGCGTGTATATGATGAATATGATATATTAGGAAGTTCTTCGTTTATGTATAGTCTATGAATTTCTTCTCTGTTATGGATTTTTAGGTGTCTGAGAGTAGCTTTTTGATATCGGCTCTATGTATTGAATTTCCGCCCATAATATAGTGGCTTTTAATATTTTCAGATCTGATATGTTTTGTAATTAAGTTGGTATATTTTGTAAATAAGGAAAAATATCCTCATATTTTGTATATAGGATCTTAACAAGTATTACTATGTAATTTTCCCTTAATTATTTAAGTCAAAAGACATGACTTTAATGAAATCCAAATTACATTTGGGTTGGTTGATGATGTTGACAAGAGAAGCCCAATCCATGTTCTTCAAGCCCAAGACCCGCTTGAATTATGGAGACTAAAATACTCTAAGCTCTAGCTCACATCTATATAAAGGAGTCACATATCCCATTTTGAGGACATCTTGAAAGTTGCATAGCATCTTGACTAGAGCCAAAGGAGAGCAACAATATCTACATAAGTCTTCTCTAAAGGTCTTTAACAACAAGGAGAGTTCGAGAGACGTCTTCCCCCAAGAACAATCCTAATAGCCTGTTTGGCCAAGCTTCTAAAAATAACTTATTTTAAAAAGTACTTTTCAAAAAAGTACTTTTGGCTAAAAGTAGTTTGCGTTTGGCTAATTAATTTAAAAAGTACTTTTGAGCATCAATTAGTGTTTGGCCAAGCTTTTAAAAAGTGCTTTTATGTGTATTTTTCTCAAAAGTACTTTTCAAAAAAGTGCTTTTGGGCAAAAGCTATTTTTTAAGCTTCTGCTACTCCCCAAAATCACTTATTTTCTCCCAAAAGTTTAGCCAAACACCTTACTTTTTTTAAAATAAGCACTTATTGAAAAAATAAGTACTTTTGGGGGGAAAATAAGCTTGGCCAAACAAGCAATAAGTGCTGGTCAAAGTTCTTCCAAGATTCAACACATCAACAGAAGCCTATCCTTTATTCGAGAAAGACATTACATTGGACCTCGAATCAAGGCGAACAACACAGAGATTAGAATCAAGGGATACATCCAGAGTTGTACTCACAAAATAATTAATAAAATGATTTTTTTCCACATTTGTTTTATGATTGCAGTTTCTTATTTTCTGCTAGTAAAATTTATTGCGAACAGTATCTCAATTCTAAAAATTGTGTAAATATAGTTCTTCAAAAATTATCTTTCCGGACAACATCAAATCTAATGTTTACTCACGTATATTCAATCCTTACAAATAAAATAATAAGCTATAGTCAATTTACAAAATTCTAAATTTCTTATAAGGTTTTCAGTTTGATCAAAAAACTCTTTAGACCGTGGTCTAAAATATCCACAAGTTACTAGACAAATTTCAAGAGCGTAATATGCTAACATTATTGATTTCCTAAAAAGGAAGGAACAACTGAAAATCTCTACAACCTCTCCATTCTCTGGGTCGAACAAACATCTTATAAGGACGAAAAATTTACACTATATAGAAGAGCCGGTTGGGCTCCTTTTTCGTCATCCGTTTGTGGGCCCAACCGAACTCATATATATTAAATAAATGGTGGGCCCATATATAATTTATTATTAAAAAAAACAACTCATATTAAAAAAAATAATTGTGGGCCCATATATATTAAACAACAATTCATATTAAAAAAAAATTATGGGCCCCATATTAAACACCAACCAGTAATAAAAAAAAAAAAAAGTGGAACCCACCACATTCAAACTCATGGGGAAAAAAAGTGGATCCCATATTAACAAAATCAAGCAATATTAAAAAAAAAAAGTGGATCCCATATTAAAAAAACAAACAATGTTAAAAAAAAAGTGCTTAGAAAATCAAACAATTAAATCAATAATGATGGATTTATTGTCATATGCATATCAACCCATTAGCGGGAGCAAATGAAATTATTGTACAGCAACATACAAAAAAAAAAAAACAACTCATATTAAAAAAAAAAAAATTGTGGGCCAAAAAAATTTTTATGGGCCCATATATATTAAACAACAACTCTTAAAAAAAAATTGTGGGCCCCATATTAAACACCAACCAGTAATAAAAAAAAAGAAAAAAAAGTGGAACCCACCACATCCAAACTCATGGGGAAAAAAAAGTGGATCCCATATTAACAAAATCAAGCAATATTAAAAAAAAAAAAAAGTGAATCCCATATTAAAAAAAAAACAATGTTAAAAAAAAGTTCTTAGAAAATCAAACAATTAAATCAATAATGATGGATTCATTGACACATGCGTATCAACCCACTAGAGGGAGCAAATGAAATTATTGTACAGCAACATACTTAAAATACAAAAGTGTTTAGAAAATCAAATAATTAAATCAATAATGATAGATTTATTGACACATGCGTATCAAGCCATTAGCGGGAGCAAATGAAATTATTGTATAACAACATACTTAAAATACTTATATATTAAATCTGTTTTCTAATTTTTGAAAAAAATAATAATTATGGGCCCATATATATTAAACAACAACTACTATTAAAAAAAAATTGTGAGCCCATATTAAACACCAAACAGTAATTAAAAAAAAAAAAGTGGAACCCCGCCACATCCAAACTCACGGGTAAAAAGTGGATCCCATATTAACAAAATCAAGCAATATTAAAAATAAAAAGTGAATCCCATATTAAAAAAACAAATAATGTTAAAAAAAGTTCTTAGAAAATCAAACAATTAAATCAATAATGATGGATTCATTACCACATGCGTATCAACCCATTAGAGGGAGCAAATGAAATTATTGTACAACAACATACTTAAAATATAAAAGTGCTTAGAAAATCAAACAATTAAATCAATAATGATGGATTTATTGCCACATGCGTATCAACCCATTAGTGAGAGCAAATGAAATTATTGTACAACAACATACTTAAAATACTTATATATTAAAATAAGATAAAATTTAATTACTTTTTCATTTTTTTTCTTACTCTAATAAATGTGAAAAGAGATTAATGTCATAAAAGGAAAAATAATATTAAATGGAGATCAAATAATTAATAAGGTAAATTAGTGAAATTCTAATTCTAATTGACGTTTCCTTAAAAAATCGTGTAAAAAACAACATGACAAGTAAAATGTTCCCATGCTTCGTCGTCCGTTAAGCATTTAAAAAACAAAAGTGTTGTCCCCATATTAAACACCAACCAATATTAAAAAAAAAAAAAACACCAACCAATTAAGCATTAAAAAAAAGTGTGATACCCATATTAAAGACCAACCAATATTAAAAAATAAAAAAAACGCCAACCAATATTTAAAAAAAAAGGAAGTAAATTAAGTGAAACTCACCATCTCCAAACTCACGGGGGAAAAAAAATTAAAAAATAGTATTTCTTCGTTTAAATAGAAAATCAATTTCTACTTTGTTTCGTTTTAAACATGTAAAATTAATTTAATAATTTGAATTAGAATTGTCCAAATCAAAATTTGATAAAAAAATAATAAGTATTTTACACCTTTAAATTAATCAAATTAAAATTGAAAGTATCAACTGATGCTTAAAAATTGCTATTGTTTTATCTCAAAAAGAAAAAAATAGTTTCCTTTTAAACAAATCTTCTCTTTAAAAAAATATTAATAAATTTTCCGATTTTGTATTCATAGCAAACATTAATATAATAAAATTTTAGATACGGAGCACAAACTATAATGTTATATTAATCGTGTTTTAAACATAATATATACTCTCTCTCTCTCTCTCTCTCTCTCTCTCTCTCTCTGTATATATATATATATTATCACTATTCAAAGATAACTACATACACATAGATGCACTATAATCTAAAGTGTTCGGCCCATGTGCAACACGGGCATAGGCCGTCTAGTCCTATACATATAAGTGACCTTTTTAACATTGTTTCTTCTCTGTTTGGATTAGTGCTACATGTTGTTTCACAATGTATCATATTATATATTATATTGTATTGTATCGTATAATATTATTTTGATGAGTACTACTTTTCATGTCATTACATAATGTCACACATCAACCATTTGAAGGATAAACCTACAAGAAATGTCATTACATAATGTCACACATCAGCCATTTGAAGGATAAACCTACAAGAAAAGTAGGATACAAGATGGACCTACTGTAAAAATATAGCGTAAAAAAATAAAATAGAATTATTATATTATACGTAAAGGCAAAATAAGAAAAAGAAACAAGGTAACGACGCAATCACACTAAATCAGTTTGCTACATAAAATGAAAATTTTCGTCATTACATAACGATGAATTTAACGATATAATAATTTTTTATAACAATTAAAACAAACATTTTATTTAAACTAACAACACATTACATGCAAGCGGTTATAACCATCCAAAAAGACGGAAAGGGAGGGTTAATTTGCTTTTCTACCGTTTAGAAGAGCCAGTTTATGGGCACTTTTTCGTCGTCCGTTTGTGGGCCCAAAAAATAATTGTGGGCCCACATATTTTAAATAACTACTAATATTTAAAAACAACTACTAATATTTTACAAAAAAAAAATTGTGGCCCACATATTTTAAACAACTACTAATATTTTAAAAAAACATTGTGGGCCCCATATTAAACACCAACCAGTAATAAAAAAAAAAGAGAAGAAAAAAAAGTGGAACCCACCACATCCAAACTCACGGGAAAAAAAAAGTGGATCCCATATTAACAAAATCAAGCAATATTAAAAAAAAAAGTGAATCCTATATTAAAAAAACAAACAATGTTAAAAAAAAAGTGCTTAGAAAATCAAACAATTAAATCAATAATGATGGATTCATTGCCACATGCGTATCAACCCATTAGAGGAAGCAAATGAAATTATTGTACAGCAACATACTTAAAATACAAAAATGCTTAGAAAATCAAACAATTAAATCAATAATGATGGATTTATTGCCACATGCGTATCAACCAATTAGTGAGAGCAAATGAAATTATTGTACAGCAATATACTTATATATATATATATATATATATATATATATATATATATATATATATATATATATATATATCCATTTTCCAATTTTTGAAAAAAAGATTGTGGGCCCATATAGCCTGATGGATTCATTGCCACATGCGTATCAACCCATTAGAGGGAGCAAATGAAATTATTGTACAACAACATACTTAAAATACAAAAGTGCTTAGAAAATCAAATAATTAAATCAATAATGATGGATTTATTGTCACATGCGTATCAACCCATTAGTGGGAGCAAATGAAATTATTGTACAACAACATACTTAAAATACTTTTTTTTTAAAAGTGTGGTCCCCATATTAAACACCAACCAATATTAAAAAATTCAAAAAAACACCAACCAATTAAGCATTTTAAAAAAAAGTGTGGTCCCAATATTAAACACCAACTAATATTAAAAAAAAAAACACCAACCAATATTAAAAAAAAAAAAAACAAGTAAATAAAGTGGAGCCCACCATCTCCAAACTCACAGGAAAAAAAAGGTGGACTTCATATTAACAAAATCAAGCAATATAAAAAAAGAAGTGAATCCCATATTAAAAAAACAAACAATGTAAAAAAAAAAAGAGTGCAGACTTTGTATTCGTAGCAAACACTAATATAATAAAGTTTTAGATACAGAGCACAAACTACGATGTTATAGTAATCGTGTTTTGAACATAGTATATGTATATCTATTATATGCATAAAAATAGTACAAACTAATAATGTCCAAAAAAAAAAAAGTGCACCCCATAAAGGGTGGACCCCATACAAAACGACATTAAGCAATATAAAAAAAAAAGTGGATCCCGCCATCTCCAAACTCACGGTAAAAAAAAGTGGACCCCATATTAACAAAATCAAGTAATATAAAAAAATAAAAAAAAAGTGAACCCCATATTAAAAAAAATAATGTAAAAAAAAAGTGCAGACTTTGTATTCGTAGTAAACACTAATATAATAAAGTTTTAGATATACAAACTACAATGTTATATTAATTGTGTTTTGAACATAGTATATATATATATATATATATATGCATAAAAATAGTGCAAATTAATATTGTCAAAAAAAAATGTGCACCCCCTATTAAAAAATCAAATAATATTCATGTAATTTCCAATGTATCTCATTAAGTCAATAATGATGAATTCATTACCACGTGCGTGTCAATCCATGAAATTTCTTTTCTTCAAAAGGTTAAGAAGTCAAACCATACAATTTTTTTTATTTTTTTATATTAGCCTGAGATCTAATCTAGATATTAAACTGTTGTATTTGCTATTCCGCCATGTCATTTATTTATTATGTTTACTAAAATAAATATACTTAAAATATTTATATTTTAAAATAAGATAGAATTTAATTACTTTTTTTATTTTTATTCTTACTCTAATAAATGTGAAAAGAAATTAATGTCGTAAAAAAAAATATATCAAATGCAGATCAAATAATGAATAAGGTAAATTAGTCAAATTATAATTCTAATCGATGTTTTCTTAAAAAAACCATGCAAAAGACAACATGATAAGTAAAATGAGCTAAACCGAGAATATTTACTAAAAATTAAAAAATAGTATTTCTTCGTTTAAATAAAAAATCAATTTCTACTTTGTTTCGTTTTAAACATGTAAAATTAATTTAATAATTTGAATTAGAATTGTCCAAATCAAAATTTGATAAAAAATAATAAGTATTTTACACCTTTAAATTAATCAAATTAAAATTAAAAGTATTAACTGATGCTTAAATATTGCTATTGTTTTATCTCAAAGAGAAGTGTAGATAACGAAATTTTATTGAATTTAAATCCGTGATAAATTCGGATTATAGTAAATTCAAGATATATTACTCCAAATAAATATTACGGATTAATATAATTGGGTTAATTATTTAAGTCAATAAATATGAATTTAAGTGATGATCCAATTTCATTGGGCTAGTCCATTTAATTGGGCTACATATGATGAACCCACTTTGTCAAGCCCAAGATGTCATCTTATTCAAGAAGTCCAAAGTGGTGCCACATGTCAAATGACGTGGCATGCCAAGTCAAGCGAGAGAGCCAATAGGATCATGCCATGCGTCAAAATGATGCAGTATGCCTAGACAAATCAAAGGCCAATGAAGATGCGCCATGTGTACAAGTGACATGTTCTGGCCAATCAAATATCGACATGTCAGCTTAATTCTGATTGGTCGAAAGAAGTCTGCCCTTATCATAACTCCTCCATCCTACAACTATAAATAGGGGTCTCATAATTCAGAAAAGGGACGGAAATTCTAACAAGAAGCAAGAGAGAGCTCGTGGATCAAACGCTGCGGATTTCTCTACAAGCTAAAAGCATTCAAGCATTCAAGCATTCAAGTATTTCTCTAGAAGTTCTAGAGATCCAGACGAAGATTCAAGATCAAGCTTCAAGCCCTTGAATCCAAGTACAAGTTCAAGATCAAGACCACCAGATTCAAGATCAAGCTCAAAAGCCCTTGAATTCAAGTACAAGTCAAGATCAAATCCATCAAGTTCAAGAATAAGCTCAAAAGCCCTTGAAATTATTGTTGAAAAGACGAATCAGAGGAATCATAGAGATTGTAACACTTATATTCTGAAATCAAATACAAAGATTGTTGCGATATTTTCCTGTCTTGATTATTATTTTCTCGACGCGAATTTTATTGTGTACAAATTCTGGCACGCCCAGTGGGACAATCTCTACCTCTCATCTCAACTTTTCAATCATCAAAGTTTAACAACATCGAGATAACTTCAGAGAAGATCAACTCCAAATCAGTTTCCTCCAAGGTTGCTAGCTCCAAGTTCTCTGCTGATGTGGAAAGCATCCTAGACATTACCTTTGGTAGCATTGGACCAGTTACGAGGAGCAAAGCAAGCATGTTGGGACAACAAGTACTCCAAGTCTCATCCGTAACAACTCCTGTTTTTGGATCTTCATCTCCAAAAGGAGAGAGATCCTCTATTGATGCATCGGAGGAAGGAAGCAGCGTTGCTGAAAAGATTAAGAAGACTTTAGCTCTACTTGATCTTTCTGGATCCAAGAACTCTGCTATGAAGGAAGACGATGATACTTCAAGTGACGGATCCTCTCCACTCACACCACATGAAGTAGGACAGTCAAAGATCAACTTATGCGATAATCCATGTTATTCTCCAACATCCCCAATAATCATGCAAGCAATGGTAGCCAACGCTTCGTCAATGGAGGAGACACTGGCAAATTTGGCAAAGGTGATTGATGGCTTGGCCAAGCATGTGAAAAATCAAGACGCCCGGATTGAGAAGTTGATGGACAAGATGGATGGATTGATGGAAGGAGAATCCAGCCACGCACCTGGGAAGGGTCCAGAAGTACAAGAGACTGAACCTCGTGCAAAGCAAGTACCACCTGCCAAGGAAATTCCTGTTTCTTCTGAAGGGATGATTCCGCTTGATCGACTAAAGGAGTTCATCGAAGGGACTATCAAGGATAAGTACGAAGTTGCTGCCAAGTCTTCGTTTACTTACGGAAAGCCGTACACTACAAGAATTGATAGGTTCAAGATGCCCGCCGGTTATCAACCTCACAAATTTCAAAAATTTGAAGGCAAGGGAAATCCAAAGCAACATGTTGCACATTTTTTTGAAACATGTAACAACGCTGGGACTTATGGATACTATCTTGTCAAGCAGTTCGTCCGCTCTCTCAAGGGGAATGCCTTTGACTGGTACACTGATCTCGAGCCTAATTCTATTGATAGTTGGGAGCAACTAGAGCAGGAGTTCCTCAATCGCTTTTATAGCACAAGGCGTACCGTGAGCATGGTCGAGCTTACAAGCACTCGCCAGAGGAAGGGAGAACCAGTTATTGATTTCATCAACCGATGGAGAAATGCGAGTCTAAACTGCAAAGATAGGCTGAGCGAAGCTTCTGCGATAGAGATGTGTATCCAAGGAATGCATTGGGGGCTTCACTACATATTGCAAGGAATTAAGACAAAGTCTTTTGAAGAACTAGCTACTCGTGCTCATGACATGGAGTTGAGCATGTCTTCCACTGGGAATGAAGTAATGCCTGTCTACGACCCTCGCAAAGGAAAGGACAAGCAGGAACCCCAGAAATGGAGCAAATTCGTCCCGAAGAGTGATAATAAAGAATCCATGAACGTCAACGCCGCGCCTATAAAGTTTACTACGAAGGTGAGCAAGAAGCAAAGTATGAAAGCAACTTCCTTCCAAGACAACAAAAGCCGAAAGTCTACCTTGAAGGAGATGCAAGAAAGAGAATACCCCTTCCTAGATTCTGATGTCCCTAAAATTTTTGATGAACTACTTGAGTTGAAGCTCATTGAGTTACCAGAGATGAAGCGGCCCAATGAAGCTGGAAGAACAAACGACCCGAACTATTGCAAGTATCATCGACTTGTGGGTCACCCTCTTGAGAAGTGCTTTGTCTTCAAGGACAAAGTTATGCAGTTGGCTAATGAAAACAAAATTCTGCTTGATGATGAGAAGGCAAGTTCGAATCAAGTCTCTATCACCTTTGGCTCTTTCGATCCGGTCCAGATATACAACTTTGAAGAACACGAGGGAGGACCATTAAAGGAAGATAGAACCCAAGTTGATAAAGCCAATAATGAAGGTTGGATTCTGGTGACTAGGCGAAGACGCTGTAAAACAAGTCCACGAAAAGAATCATCTAAACAACCAACAAGGAAAAGGATGGTTAGAAGACCAAGGAAGCAGAAATCAGTTGAGCGTCCGAGGAAAGAAAAAGTGGAGGAGAACTACCACCAAGAACCACGATGTCCTGTGACTTTGGGGGAATTCTGTTACACCTCGGAAATTTTCCGTTGGTACGCAAGTAAATGGACTAATGATGTGTGCGAGGAGTGCGAGTGTATAATGTTTCATGGGAAATGTATGTGAAGGGATGTGGATGATTAGAATGAAAAGTCGAGAAATGAGAAAAATTAAAAGTTGGCAAAACTGCCCAGTGGTCGTATATTGCAAAATACGGACCGTAAAGTGCAATACGGTCCGTAAACTGACAGTCGTAAACTGCCATGCAAAAGCTTCAGCTTTCTGCCCAGTGGTCGTATAGTGCAAAATACAGACCGTAAAGTGAAATACGGTCCGTAAACTTGAAGTCGTAAACTGGCATGTCCAACTTCAACTTTCTGCCAGCTGAGGAAGAGGTATAATACGACCTGGTGGACGGACCGTAAAGTGATTTACGGCCCGTAAACCATGGTCGTAAATCACCATGCATGCAGGCTAAAGTCTCTGGTCCTGCTTAAGCTTAAAGACGACCACGAGGGACGGTCCGTAAAGTGAAATACGGACCGTAAACCTCCATGGACGACCACTGTTCACCCAGCACAGATTTTCCAATTCATTAAATATGAGGATCAAGACTTATTTTATTTCATTACAACATTGCACCACTTCTCTCTAGAACTTCTCTCTACATTTATTATATGAGTTTTCAAGGATTATAAGCCATCAATATCATTAAGACAAGTGAATCAAGGATAAGGGAATCATCAAGGACCATCCAAGTCAAGAAATCCAAATGGAGAAAAACTAGGGTTTTGCTCAAAGAAGAGTATTATCAACCAAAGCTTGTTCCTACAACTTCTAAGGTAAGATTCATGATTTTTACAAGATGTTTAAGGTATTGGACAATTAAAATACATGGATTGTAGAAAATGTGGTCAACTAGGTCATGAATGATGAATAGTGACATTTTAGGAAATAGTTTGAATTGAGTTATGAATGTTGTTGTGTTGTGATATGAATGTGTTATAAATGGTATTAAGATCATGAACTAAACACTTTAGACGAATGCACGAAGATGGGTGTTATGACCATGAATGTGGTTAAATTAGAGGCAAATTGAGGAATCTAGATAATGTGGATAATATGAATGACTAATGACCATTGTTATGATATTAATGAAGGTATAAACGCTAGCATTGGAAGGAAACGTGCAAGTGTAGAATAGTCCGACGAAAAGGTATGTAAGGCTAACCCTTCTTTCATAAGGCATGGTTCTTGGCCAAATTCCTAATTCCTCTATATAAGTATGTTGTCTTCACATGGTTGACATTCCGAGCTCATAAGCTCACGACCCTTGATATGTACTATGATTATACTATGTTCCTCGTATGACGAGTAAGTCCATAATGTAGATGTAACGATAATGATGAGGATAGTAATGATGATGAGAGTAAAATGAGATTAGAGATGCTTACGAGCTATGATATATGTATATGTATGCCTATGAAGGGCTATGATAAGACCCCGAGCTTATGATGCCGGGTAAGACTATATGTATATGACTATGTATAAGGTATGTATACGATTACGAAACGCGCGCACACCTCTGCAGATGGTACGGATAACCCTGATGCCTTGGTAGGGCCAGGTATGTATGACCTTGAGCCTTGGTTGGCCAAGCATGTATAAGACACCGATCCTATGAGGTCGGGTATGCTATGTATATGAAATGACTATGTATATAAAATGAATATGAATGTGATAAGACTATGTATAAGAATACGAATAAGGACATGTATACGAATATGAGCACAAGTATGGTACGAGTATTATTATGGGATACGAACGACGATGTATGCAAGTAAGCGACATGATGATGTTGATATTACTGTCTCCCCTCCTATGCCATTTTCATATGATATCTATTATGCTTCTATATTGATGTTGATCATGCTTTACATACTCAGTACATTCTTCGTACTGACGTCCTTTTGTTTGTGGACGCTGCGTCATGCCCGCAGGTGCACAGGGAGACAGACTTGATCCATAGCTGCTTATTCAGAGATTGCATAGCAGAGCTCCATTTCTTTCAGAGCCGTAGCTTTTGGGTACTTATTCTTTTGTGTATATAATTATGGGCATAGCGGGGTCCTGTCCCGCTCATACGATATGTCATACTCTTAGAGGCTCGTAGTCATGTGTATATGGGTAGAGATGTTCGGCCATGTCGGCCCATGTTTTGTATATCTTTTGTTGGCCTCGTCGGCCTTGTACTTATGATGTGGCATAGATGCCTACGATATGTTAAATGATGATGGTCGTCTAATGGGATCAGTATGATTAACGATAAGAAAAGCACGAATTAACTTATGGTTCACCTAGATGTTATGTTATGTACGATAAGGGGGTGCTCGGGTGGGGTAGCACCAGGTGCTCGTCGCGGCCCCCTAGTCGGGTCGTGACAAAAGTGGTATCAGAGCAGTTCAGTCCTAGGATGTGTCTACGAGCCGTGTCTAGTAGAGTCTTGGTTATGGGTGTGTTGCGCGCCACACTTATAAACGAGAAGCTGCGGACATTTTAGGAATATATGACCTTCTTTCTTCATAAGAATCGTGCGATAGAGCTATGAGGTAAGAAATTCTTGTTCCTAAATCGTGTGTTGTGTATTTCAGAGATGCCTAAAAAGAAAAAGGCTACAGCAGCCCAAAAGGGCAAGACGGTGGCAGAAAAGCGGGCTGAAAGAGCACCGCCACCGGTAGTAGAGGAAGATGAGTCCCAGAGTGCGGCTCAATCTCAGTCCTCCCAGACAGTGCTTATTACCGAGGAGCACGTGGGAGCCTCAGCCCCAGCTCCAGCTCCTCCACCAAATGCTTCGGGCCAAGACGTGAGAGAGGCCATTAATTTGTTGACTCAGTTGGTTGCGGCCCAGACTCAGAGGCCAAGCGCAGGGCAAGGTGACAGGACTGTTAGTGCAAGAGCCCGTGACTTCATTGCTTTGAAACCCCCGGAATTCTTTGGGTCGAAACTGGAGGAGGATTCCCAGGACTTTATTGATGGTATGCTAAGGACGCTCCGGTTGATACATGCTTCAGACACCGAATCGGTGGAGCTAGCGTTATATAGATTGAGAGATGTCTCAATCCAGTGGTATACGGTTTGGATGGCTTCGCGGGGAGCCAATGCACCTCCACCGGTATGGCAAGAGTTTGTTGATGCTTTTCTCCGTCATTATATGCCTCCGGAAGTTCGGCGAGCTAGGGCCGATAAATTCTTGAATTTGAGGCAAGGTAGCATGAGTGATACAGAGTATAGTCTCCGCTTCAATTCCTTGGCTAGGTATGCTTCGGCCATGGTAGCGGATATGGGCGATCGGGTGCACCGGTTTGTGAAAGGCCTAGGGCCACACTTGATGGATAAATGTTTAACTGCGTCCCTTCAGGATGGAATGGATATTGCACGCATTCAGGAATAAGCTCAGGAATTAGAGGAACACCTACAGCAGCGGAGAAATGAACGTGAGCAGGATAGGGGCCATAACAAGAGGGCCAGACCTTCGGGTTCGGGGAGCGAGTCCAGGGGCGGACACAGACAACAGTTTCCCAGCCATTCAGGCTATTCTATGACCAGTACACCTCCACAGTTCACGGGGCAGAGATTTGACAGATCTACTCGTTCCGAGCCGAGTCAGGGTTATTCGGGGTCTCAGTTTAGAGGTGATTCAGGCCAGCCAAGGCCACCCGTACCACGATGTTCTCAATGTGGAAAGCTGTATTGGGGTCAGTGCCAATCAGGTTCAGACGCTTGCTATTCATGTGGTCGGCCAGGCCATATTATGCGTGATTGCCCCTCAGTACATGGTAGAGGTAGGACCCAGCCATCAGGGTCGGTAG
Organism: Lycium barbarum; assembly: GCF_019175385.1. Lineage (NCBI taxonomy): Eukaryota > Viridiplantae > Streptophyta > Magnoliopsida > Solanales > Solanaceae > Lycium > Lycium barbarum. The sequence goes on along the minus strand of NC_083347.1, from coordinate 108,519,063 downwards.
CCGGATCTTCGGCATCTGTACGCCCTACGGGGCCAGGTTCACATGCGCCAGTCGGCCATGGTAGAGGTAGAGGCAAAGCTCCCAGTACTAGCGGTCCTCAGCACCGTATTTATGCTTTGGCTGGACGCCAAGATCTTGAGTCTTCTCCTGATGTGGTCACAGGTATATTATCGGTATTCTCTCATGATGTATATGCTTTGATTGATCCGGGCTCCACATTATCATATGTTACTCCATATATTGCTGGTCGATTTATAATTGAGCCGGAGTCTATCAAACCTTTTGAGGTGTCTACACCCGTGGGTGACTCGGTAATAGCTAGCCGAGTATATAGGAATTGTGTGATTGTGATTTGTGATCGTCGTACCATGATTGATTTGCATGAGCTAGAAATGGTGGATTTTGATGTTATTATGGGCATGGATTGGTTGGCTTCTTGTTACGCCAATGTTGATTGCCGAATGAAGATGGTTCATTTCCAGTTTCCGGGAGAACCAGTCTTAGAATGGGAAGGGAATACGGCATCACCAAAAGGTAGGTTTATTTCCTATCTAAAGGCAAGGAAGATGGTCACGAAAGGGTGCATTTATCACCTAGTACGAGTTCAAGATGTAGAAGCATAGTCGTCGACTCTTCAGTCAGTTCCGGTAGTGAACGAATTTTCGGATGTGTTCCCGGAAGAGCTTCCAGGCCTTCCTCCCAAGCGAGAGATCGATTTTGCGATTGATGTGTTGCCAGACACTAATCCCATATCTATTCCTCCCTATAGGATGGCACCCGCAGAGTTGAAAGAGTTGAAGGAGCAATTAAAAGACTTGCTTGAAAAAGGCTTCATTAGGCCTAGTTCATCCCCGTGGGGAGCACCCGTATTTTTCGTCCGGAAGAAGGATGGCTCCTTGAGAATGTGCATTGATTATCGGCAACTGAATAAAGTGACGATTAAGAACAAGTATCCCCTCCCGAGGATTGATGATTTATTTGATCAATTGCAAGGTGCCAAATGGTTTTCAAAGATTGATTTGAGGTCCGGGTATCACCAAGTAAGGGTTAGGGAGAAAGATATCCCTAAGACAGCTTTCAGAACAAGATATGGCCATTTCGAGTTCCGAGTAATGTCGTTTGGGCTAACTAATGCACCGACAGTGTTTATGGACTTAATGAACAATGTATTCAGGCCTTTTCTGGATCTATTCGTGATTGTATTCATCGATGATATCCTGGTGTATTCTAGATTCGAGGCAGAACATGCGGATCACTTGCGTATTGTCCTTGGAGTTCTTCAAACCCGAGAGTTATTCGCGAAGTTTTCCAAATGCGAGTTTTGGTTGAACTCAGTGGCATTTCTGGGCCACATTGTTGCAGCTGACGGTATTCGAGTGGATAGCCAAAAGATTGAGGCAGTGAAGACTTGGCCAAGGCCCACGACCCCTACGGAGGTTCGTAGCTTTTTGGGTTTAGCAGGTTATTACAGAAGATTTGTTGAGGATTTCTCTTCTATTTCTGCACCGCTCACCAAGTTGACTCAGAAGTCAGCTAAGTTTCAATGGACAGATGCTTGCGAGCGTAGTTTCCAAGAGTTGAAAGACCGACTGACTTCAGCCCCAGTCTTGACACTTCCAGAGGGATTGGAAGGATATGTTATTTATTGTGATGCTTCAGGCGTCGGGCTAGGCTGTGTATTGATGCAAAATGGTAAGGTGATTGCGTATGCTTCTAGACAATTACGGAAACATGAGCAGAATTATCCTACCCATGACTTAGAATTGGCCGCGGTGGTCCATGCTTTAAAGATATGGAGACATTACTTATATGATGTCCACGTGGATATTTATACAGATCATAAGAGTCTCCAGTACATCTTCAAGCAGAAAGAGTTGAATTTGCGGCAACGACGATGGCTAGAGTTGCTAAAAGACTATGATGGCGAAATCCTGTACCACCTCGGAAAGGCAAATGTTGAGGTTGATGCTCTTAGCCGTAGGTCGATGGGAAGTATAAGTGATGTACGACCAGAAAAGAAAGAGATGGCCCGTGATCTTCAGTAGTTAGCTAGCCTAGGAATCCGAGTGGTGGACTCCGGTAGCAGTGGAGCTATTATTCAGAATTCAGCAGTTTCATCGTTAGTAGCGGAAGTAGAAGAGAGACAATATGAGGATCCCATGCTAATGCAGTACAGAGATACACTCCCTCAGAAGGAGGGGTCATCATTTGACATTTCGGAATACGGAGTTCTCCGATGTCGAGGCAGGTTATGTGTTCCCGATGTGGCAGGTCTACGCCATCAGATTTTGAGAGAAGCTCATTGTTCCCGTTACTCCGTTCACCCCGGAGCAACGAAAATGTATCATGATCTTAAGACTATATATTGGTGGAATGGGATGAAGAAAGACGTAGCGAAATTCGTAGCTCAGTGTCCTAATTGCCAACAAGTGAAGATAGAACACCAAAAGTCGGGTGGCTTATTGCAAGCTATAGAAATCCTAACTTGGAAGTGGGAAGTGATTAATATGGATTTCATTACAGGGTTACCCCGTTCTCGACGTAAATATGATTCAAAATGGGTGATCGTGGATAGGCAGAAGATTATGCCAAGCTTTATCTTAAAGAGATAGTGAGACTCCATGGCGTTCCGGTATCTATTATCTCCGATAGAAGGACTCAGTTTACAGCCAAGTTTTGGGGGTCTTTCCAAGAAGGTTTAGGGACCCAAGTGCGCCTTAGCACGACATTTCACCCCCAGACTGATGGGAAAGCTGAACGTACTATTTAGACTCTTGAAGATATGTTACGGGCATGTATGATAGATTTTAGAGGAAATTGGGATGACCATTTGCCACTCATTGAGTTTGCTTACAATAACAGTTATCATTCTAGCATTCAAATGGCACCGTATGAAGCTCTATATGGGCGAAAGTGTAGATCCCCAATTGGGTGGTTTGAAACCGGAGAAGCCAAGTTGATAGGGCCAGATTTGGTCCAGCAAGCAATAGAGAAAGTCAAGCTTATACAAGATCGATTGTTAGCGGCTCAAAGTCGCCAGAAGTCCTATGCAAATAATCGTCGAAGGGACTTAGAGTTCCAAGTTAAGGATTGGGTATTCTTAAAAGTGTCGCCAATGAAAGGCGTTATGAGATTTGGCAAAAAGGGGAAGCTCAGTCCCCGGTATATCGGACCCTATGAAATTGTGCGCAAAATAGGCAAAGTGGCCTATGAGCTAGATCTACCTCCAGATTTGGAGTCAGTCCATCCAGTATTTCATGTCTCGATGCTTCGGAAGTGTGTTGGAGATCCTACGAAGATCGTCCTAGTGAATGATATTCAAGTGACAGAAAAGTTAACTTATGATGAAATACCTATTGCCATATTAGATAGGCAAGTACAGAGGCTTAGAAACAAAGAAGTGGCCTCAATTAAAGTTCTGTGGAGAAATGACAATCGAGAGGAAATGGCATGGGAAGCAGAAGAGAATATGCGATCCAAATACCCACATTTATTTCAGCCCTTGGAAGAAATCCAAGATGAGACGTCAAAATCATAAGGTATGCATGTTTTCCCTTTTATACATTCAGGTCGTGTGTGGCCAAATTTCTAGTACTGTTGTATTATTGCCCTGTGAGGCATTGTTATTGTCACGACCCAACCCCGTAGGCCGTGACTAGTGCCCGATCTGGGCACCCGAACGCATCTATCAAATGCTATCTCAAATTGTATCAAACGCATTCTAGTATATAGCAGAAGCCGACAAGGCTTTATTTCAAATTTAGTTAATTTCCAGAAAAATTTCGGCAGAGTTTCCTTTGTTTTACGGACTATCCAATATACCCTGCACGCAGAAAATACCAACAAAGGCCACACAGGGCCGACAAAAGCAGCATTTAACATATGCGGACCGGCCGCCGCGGCGAATGGAATCGCCCAAACACGACATATACATACATCTGTACAGGAAGACCCCAACCCACAAACATGTCCACAGACCTCTAAACAGACCGACAGAATCATATGATAGGACAAGGCCCCGCCGTACCCATGAACGAGAATATACATATATAGAAGTGACAGACTATACCAAAAGATGGCTCTGAATAAAAGAGCGCTCCAAAATAGTAGAATAAGATCCTAAGCGGACGGATCAGCAAACCTGTCGTCGGTACCTGCGCGGCATGAAAACGCAGCCCCCGAAGAAAGGGGGTCAGTACGAAATATGTACTGAATATGTAAAGCCTGAATTACAGAAACAAGATCATAACTGGTACAGAACGTACAGAAAGTGAGCAGAAAATCCACAGTATCAAACACATATTTTCAAAACATGCAGAGTGTGTACAGAAACATATGTCATATCAAATCCGGCCCCTGCCAAGGGACTCGACAGACAGAACGTGGCCACCTTCCCGACGCTGGTGCCACAACACAGAAGAATCAGAATAGGGCATAATCCCGTAACATAATATATCATATCAGATGGCCATAGCAAATCATATCAGAACATGTGTACATGGCACAGCATACTCCACAAACCCATGTACACGTATACCTGCCCTCTCACATCGAGGCACGGCGAACAATGCAGGGGATTACGCTTGACAACATATCCTGGCCCGGGCTCAGTGTGGGAAACATTGGGGCATCCACGAATGGAGTAGTGAGAGACTAATGCAATTAAAATATCATGAATGTTTCCATAGACTCGATGAGGCATATCAAAGATAAACCGATCCAATGAAGTCGGAAGGAATAATAGTAAATGAGTTTCGAGTATCAAAACAATTTATCAGACTTAATGGAATATTTAAAACAACGTTTGTTAGGTAATTAGAATGGTAGTCAAAACATTTCTTTCAAAGACCGCTCGAAAGCAAGACTTGAGTACAATAAGGGCAAAACCGGGAATAGTGGGCCCACCTCGGAACAAGCAAGGCGGTGGGCTCAAATTACATGTTTTAAGCTTATGGGGTCACCTACAAAGGTTCTACGGACGTTCTATAGCTTTCCATGGAGTTTAGAGAAAGTTTGCATAATTTCCAAGAAAGCATACCAAAAGAGTTTAATCATACTGAAAGGAAAAGTGATATTTTCACTTGCGGATTCCGATGGGCAGAAAGTCTTTCGAGGCCCGAATCCGATTCTAATACACTTAGGCATGCCAAAAGAAGGATCGGGGTAGCTTTACATACCTTTCAAGCTCCTTACGCCTCTCCAAACTCACTTCCCGTTTTGTCAAAAATCTGCAAATGGTCAAGTTTACCAATTGTAAGTTATAGATGCTACAAATTCAATTCAACTCATATTTTTCTACCGAAATTTCGGCAGCACTTCCCCTATACATATAGCATCCCCGAGAATTCAACTCGGCTCAACACCATCAACAACAACCCAAACAACAACATCAACATCAACAACAAACATTAGAAACACAATATGGCACCACTAGTTCTACTTGCCGACATAATGCCATCATCTTCATTTCAACTTCAATTTCTAAACCAATTTCAATGATTTCACATTCATTATCAAACTAGTTCATCACAACATAGTTTAGAAGCGTTCCATATCGTTTCCTCGAGTTATACACACGATATACATAATATACAAACTTTCCGTCAAAGTCATAATTCGCTCAAAACTTCTAATCTTTGGCATACATATTCATAACATGTTTCCAATTTCCAAATTCATCAACACCCATCATAATTTACAACCTAATAACTTCATTCCCATAATGTCGTAAAATCATTCTAAAACGACATAAACTTCTACGCTCCATTTCATAGCAAACTTATATCATTTTACTTTTATTTACATTACAAGCATCACAATAACACAACTAACACACTAAACAACTTAATCCATTTCCATTCCAACTCTAACATACCATACGGCCATATGCTCTCTTTATCAACTTCAACTAAATTCATTCCATTTCCAATTCCAATATGCATTTCATCACAACTACAACTAGAATATAACATGAATTCAACACATTATGGCTATACAACATGTACATACACACGGCTACACATATACATCACACACCCACTTTGCAAACTTCCATTTTTTCCATACAATCAACACATTTCTACATACTACAACACAAACAAGACTTTACAACACAAGAATAAGGAATGAATTCTTACCTTATCCTCTAGTCCTCTTTACTTGAACAAGTGATCAAATTGAGGAACCAAGTGCTTCTTCCTCCAAGACAACTACACCAAGTTGAAGAGGCTACTCAATTTAGTAGGAAAACCACAAAAGAAAAATTTTAGGAGCAATATTTTTGGGAGGCAAATTTCCAAGCCAAACCCGAAACCCTTCTCTTCTTTCTCTCTTGTTTGCTTTGTTTCTTGTCTTCTAATTTCTTAAGTCTTCTAATGAATATAATAAGAAAACTTGGTCACATGACCAAGCACATGACCAAGTAAGTGGACTTGGATCATGGCCCTATTGGCCGGCCATGCTCCTAACTTTGGGCCTCAATTTCATTTCATTTTTTTTTGAGCCCAATGATTTATAGTTCACGTTTTGTAATTCCCGAAACTAATTTCCAAAATTCCAACATTGCCCTTAGCCTTATCCCACACTTCCACGACACTATTCTTTCATGCGCAACTCCTATGTTCAATAAAAATCAACTATGACCTTATTTCTTACAAGTCAAGATTATTTCTAAATTTTTCCAACGTGTGAAAACACGGGATATAACAGTTATTGTGGGTTATTGTGACAGGGTGGTAGTGCCACATTACAGAGGAAACTCTGGTGAAATTTTTATGGAATTCCCCAAGCCTTTAACATTCGAGGACGAATGTTCCTAAGGAGGGTAAAATGTTACACCTCGGAAATTTTCCGTTGGTACGCAAGTAAATAGACTAATGATGTGTGCGAGGAGTGCGAGTGTATAATGTTTCATGGGAAATGTATGTGAAGGGATGTGGATGATTAGAATGAAAAGACGAGAAATGAGAAAAATTAAAAGTTGGCAAAACTGCCCAGTGGTCGTATATTGCAAAATACGGACCGTAAAGTGCAATACGGTCCGTAAACTGACAGTCGTAAACTGCCATGCAAAAGCTTCAGCTTTCTGCCCAGTGGTCGTATAGTGCAAAATACGGACCGTAAAGTGAAATACGGTCCGTAAACTTGAAGTCGTAAACTGGCATGTCCAACTTCAACTTTCTGCCAGCTGAGGAAGAGGTATAATACGACCTGGTGGACGGACCGTAAAGTGATTTACGGCCCGTAAACCATGGTCGTAAATCACCATGCATGCAGGCTAAAGTCTCTGGTCCTGCTTAAGCTTAAAGACGACCACGAGGGACGGTCCGTAAAGTGGAATACGGACCGTAAACCTCCATGGACGACCACTGTTCACCCAGCACAGATTTTCCAATTCATTAAATATGAGGATCAAGACTTATTTTATTTCATTACAACATTGCACCACTTCTCTCTAGAACTTCTCTCTACATTTATTATATGAGTTTTCAAGGATTATAAGCCATCAATATCATTAAGACAAGTGAATCAAGGATAAGGGAATCATCAAGGACCATCCAAGTCAAGAAATCCAAATGGAGAAAAACTAGGGTTTTGCTCAAAGAAGAGTATTATCAACCAAAGCTTGTTCCTACAACTTCTAAGGTAAAATTCATGATTTTTACAAGATGTTTAAGGTATTGGAGAATTAAAATACATGGATTTTAGAAAATGAGGTCAACTAGGTCATGAATGATGAATAGTGACATTTTGGGAAATAGTTTGAATTGAGTTATGAATGTTGTTGTGTTGTGATATGAATGTGTTATAAATGGTATTAAGATCATGAACTAAACACTTTAGACGAATGCATGAAGATGGGTGTTATAACCATGAATGTGGTTAAATTAGAGGCAAATTGAGGAATCTAGATAATGTGGATAATATGAATGACTAATGGCCATTGTTATGATATTAATGAAGGTATAAACGCTAGCATTGGAAGGAAACGTGCAAGTGTAGAATAGTCCGACGAAAAGGTATGTAAGGCTAACCCTTCTTTCATAAGGCATGGTTCTTGGCCAAATTCCTAATTCCTCTATATGAGTATGTTGTCTTCACATGGTTACATTCCGAGCTCATAAGCTCACGACCCTTGATATGTACTATGATTATACTATGTTCCTCGTATGACGAGTAAGTCCATAATGTAGATGTAACGATAATGATGAGGATAGTAACGGTGATGAGAGTAAAATGAGATTAGAGATGCTTACGAGCTATGATATATGTATATGTATGCCTATGAAGGGCTATGATAAGACCCCGAGCTTATGATGCCGGGTAAGACTATATGTATATGGCTATGTATAAGGTATGTATACGATTACGAAACGCGCGCACACCTCTGCAGATGGTACGGATAACCCTGATGCCTTGGTAGGTCCAGGTATGTATGACCTTGAGCCTAGGTTGGCCAAGCATGTATAAGACACCGATCCTATGAGGTCGGGTATGCTATGTAAATGCTATGTATATGAAATGACTATGTATATAAAATGAATATGAATGTGATAAGACTATGTATAAGAATACGAATAAGGACATGTATACGAATATGAGCACAAGTATGGTACGAGTATTATTATGGGATATGAACGACGATGTATGCAAGTAAGCGACATGATGATGTTGATATTACTGTCTCCCCTCCTATGCCATTTTCATATGATATCTATTATGCTTCTATATTGATGTTGATCATGCTTTACATACTCAGTACATTCTTCGTACTGACGTCCTTTTGTTTGTGGACGCTGCGTCATGCCCGCAGGTGCACAGGGAGACAGACTTGATCCATAGCTGCTTATTCAGAGATTGCATAGCAGAGCTCCATTTCTTTCAGAGCCGTAGCTTTTGGGTACTTATTATTTTGTGTATATAATTATGGGCATAGCGGGGTCCTGTCCCGCTCATACGATATGTCATACTCTTAGAGACTCGTAGTCATGTGTATGTGGGTAGAGATGTTCGGCCATGTCGGCCCATGTTTTGTATATCTTTTGTTGGCCTCGTTGGCCTTGTACTTATGATGTGGCATAGATGCCTACGATATGTTAAATGATGATGGTCGTCTAATGGGATCAGTATGATTAACGATAAGAAAAGCACGAATTAACTTATGGTTCACCTAGATGTTATGTTATGTACGATAAGGGGGTGCTCGGGTGGGGTAGCACCGGGTGCTCGTCGCGGCCCCCTAGTCGGGTCGTGACAAATTCCTGCCAAGCTGGTTCCACAATAAGACTGCTCGAGACAACATTGAGGCATCATGCTTCAATACTGATAAAGAGGAAGCAAATGATGAAAACCTATCAATATTGTCTCTGTCATCATCTGAAAAGCCTGTTGAATCTTCTTCGAAAGAGGTACACACATGTGATACAAGAATCACATTCACAAATGACGATCTTCTACTTGGTGAAACACTACATAATCGTCCATTGTACATGGTGGGTTATGCCTTCTAGAAGAGGATAAACAGAATATTGATAGATGATGGATCCGGAGTTAACATTCTTCCTATTCGTACAATGAAGGAACTTGGCATCACAACTGATGAACTTTCTGAAAGCCGCTTGATGATACAAGGATTCAATCAAAGGGGGCAACGAGCCATAGGTGCTATCAAAGTAGATATCACCATCGAAGATTTGCGATCAAGTGCATGGATGCATGTCATCGACGCAAAGACTTCGTATAATATGTTGCTTGGAAGGCCATGGATACACGAGAACAAAGTTGTCCCATCCTCCTACTATCAGTGTTTGAAGTATCTTGAAGGCAGTGTCGAAAAGAAGATAGTCGCTGATGATAAGCCATTTACTGAAACAGAGTCACACTTCGTCGATGCGAAGTTCTACTTGAAAAACTACATGGTAAGAGAAGTAAAAGTCGATGACATCGCAGCGACCAAGAGTGATAAGATCGCAACTGAAAGAGCTGATGAGACTATTGGAAAAGTTAAAGTTAGTGCTGAGGTGTCGCACTCCAGTCCCAATAAAGGGAACACCGTGTCTTTAAAAAAGAAGAAGACAACTCCCGTGCTCTGCTATGTCCCAAAGTTGAAGAAAAGGGAAGGTCAACCGTCTGAAGCTCAAGAAAATACACTAGGAGGGCTAACTCTTCCCATCAGACGAATTGATGCGATAAATTTGTCCTCAAAGTTACTTGGAGACTTCGTGGCTCAGAATCCGCCACAAAATATGGCACTCCCTACAAAACGTACAAATGAAGGCTTTGATCCAAGTGCTTACAAGTTATTTGTCAAGGCTGGGTACAACCCCAACGAGCCATCAAAGTTAGGGAAACTTCCATCAGAAGCTAGCATGATACAATCACGTGAAGGTCTGGGATACAAACAACCTCCGCTAGTTCGCATATCCATAAGAAGGGCAAGTATCAACTACATCACTGTGGAAGATGAGTCTGTTGCTTCCAACAAAAGGCCTTCAGTGTTTGATCGTCTTGGAAAGTCGGCCACAAAAGCTTCTGTATTTGAGAGATTAGGGCCGTTAAAACTGAAGAAGAAAAGGAAGAACAAGTTCCACAGAGATTATCAAAGCGTGAAAACGCTTGCTTTGCCTGGAACCCAGAGGGACATACAAAGTTTGATTCCTTCTAGAATGAGACGACAAACAAAGCTTGTGGTTTTATGTGGGGAGGTGCTAAAAGCAAAGTCTCACACTGTAGTGTATACCAAGGAGCGTGACGAAGATGAGGAGAGTATAGGTTCTTCATATTATATTACCGCACAAAGTGATCAAGATACTTCATTTCAGATAGAGGTTGCCGAGAAGTTGGAGGACATTTCCTCATGTTACCACATATCTTTCAATGATGGAGATCCTTGAGAGGATGAAGATGCCAGAGATGCTCCTCCAGAACTTGAAGAAGGGGTGAAGACCACAGTAGACTCTTTGAAAGAAGTTAATCTTGGTACTGATGAAGACCCAAGGCCTACCTACCTAAGTGCTTTTCTAGCAGGTGATGAAGAAGACACTTACATGGAAATACTCAAAGAATATAGGGATGTTTTTGCTTGGAGTTATAAAGAGATGCCTGGATTATATCCCAAAGTAGCAGTTCATCATTTGGCGGTCAAGAATGGTGCCCGTCCTGTTAAGCAGGCCCAAAGGTATTTCAGAACAGATTTGGCTCCTTCAATCGAAAATGCAGTCAACAAACTCATTGAAGCTGGCTTTATTCATGAAGTTAAATATCCTACATGGATTTCGAGTATCGTTCCCGTAAAAAAGAAGACTGGCCAAATTCGAGTTTGTGTTGACTTCAGGGATCTTAACAACGCATGCCCTAAAGATGATTTCCCGCTTCCCATCCCAGAATTGATGATTGATGCTATCACTGGTTACGAGGCGATGTCTTTCATGGACGGTTCATCCGGCTATAAATAAATTCGCATGGCACCAAAAGATGAAGAGCTTACTGCATTTCGTACACCCAAGGGTATTTATTGTTACAAAGTGATGCCTTTCGGTTTGAAAAATGCTGGTGCCACATATCAAAGGGCTATGCAGAATATCTTTGATGATTTGCTCCACAAAAATGTTAAATGTTATGTGGATGACTTGGTGGTAAAATCAAGAAAGAGGAGCGACCACTTGCAAGACTTGAGAATGGTGTTCGAGCGACTTCGGAGATATCAACTTCGAATGAATCCATTGAAATGTGCCTTTGGAGTTACTTCTGGAAAATTCCTTGGTTTCATTGTTCGACATCGAGGAATCGAAATTGATCCAGCCAAAGTTGATGTGATTTTGAAAATGCCCGAGCCTCGAAATATTCATGAGTTAAAAAGTCTGCAAGGGAAGCTAGCTTATATTAGGAGATTCATTTCGAATTTAGCTGGGAGGTGCCAACCATTCAGTCGTCTCATGAAGAAGGGCGCCCCTTTCAAGTGGGACGAAGCATGTACTAATGCCTTCGAGAATATCAAGTCATATTTAATGAAGCCTCCAGTTCTAGTAGCCCCTGTACCTGGAAAACCATTGATACTGTACATTTCAGCACAAGAAAGGTCGGTTGGATGTCGTTGGTCCGTTGCCGAAATCTTCTGGTGGACACTTGTACATCTTGGCTGCAACTGATTACTTCTCAAAATAGGCCGAAGTTGTCGCTCTTAAAGAAGTGAAGAAGGAGAATGTTGCGAACTTCATCCGAGTAAACATCATCTACCGCTTCGGCATTCCTCATTACATAATAACGGACAATGGCAAGCCATTTGATAACAAATTGATGAACAAGATTTGTGATCTCTTTGGCTTCAAGCAGCGTAAGTCTTCTATGTATCATGCTGCCGCCAACGGTCTAGCTGAAGCGTTCAATAAGACTTTGTGTAACTTGTTGAAGAAGGTTGTCTCCAAGTCCAAAAGGGATTGGCATGAACGAATGGAAGAAGCCTTGTGGGCATATAGGACAACTTACCGCACGCCAACGCAAGCAACCCCATACTCGCTTGCTTATGGAGTTGAAGCAGTCCTACCACTTGAGCGCCAAATACCTTCTTTACGACTTGCTATTCAAGAAGGACTCACCGAAGAGGAAAATGCTCGATTGCGTCTTGCAGAGTTAGAAGCACTTGATGAGAAAAGGCTGGAGGCTCAACAAAATCTTGAATGTTATCAAGCCCGTCTATCTCGTGCCTTTAACAAAAAGGTTCGCTTGAGGTCCTTCCAAGTGGGAGATCAAGTCCTTGCAGTAAGAAGACCATCATCGTTTCCCATAAGTCTGGGGGCAAATTCATCTCAAAATGGGATGGACCATATGTCGTACAAGAAGCATATTCAAGTGGCGCTTACAAGCTTGTTGATGCGGATGGCTTGAGGATCGGTCCTATCAACGCAAAGTTCTTGAAAAAGTACTATCCTTGAAGCGAGATGACGCTCCTTAAGGTACGAGCATAAACTGCATGCAACTCCTGGCCCGCAAGAGTATAAACTGTGCACGGCCCAAGAAAATATCCACTAGGTTGAAAATCTCACAAGAGGCGGTCTAGGCAAAAGTTAGGACACAAAAAAAAAATGTCCGCTAGGTTGAAAACCCCGCAAAGGGCAGCCTAGGCAAAAGTTAGGACGCAAAAAAAAAAAAAAACTCATTTTTCTGAACTACGATATGACTTGATCCTCTTCACCGAGGTACGTAGGCGCTTAGAGTTTTATTCTAAGTTCAGTCGCATGAGTAAAAAAAAAACGCATCCCCCTATGCGTTGTCCAAAATGAAGTTCGCCTGACTAGGCGCATGGAGATCGTACATACAAGCATCCTTTTGCTTCAATTTGGACTTTCACTAAATATAAGTGGTCCAACAAAGGAAAATCTCCATGATAAATGGGTTTCTCTAATGGAATGACTGTAATCTCTTAGCAAGTGGTTAAATCAAGGAGTTAAAGTCTGCAAGACCATTGGTCTCCAAATTGAAGGCCTCAAATCCAGCAACTCTTGGAGTTGAAGTCCAAAGCCATCGCAACTGCAAGGCGAAGCCTTCAAATATGTTAGTCTTCATGATAAAGTTATAAATTCACCATGTCTGCAAGTTGAAGTCTTAAAATCCAGCAAACCTTCAAGTTCAATCCTTCAAATCCGTCAAGTTTTCAAGTTGGAATAAAAAATCTAAGGTGGATTTCCCGAATTTATCTGGGATGATCCAAAGGGTTTCCAACTTTGATTTTTGGATACATATTATATTAGTAAGTCTAGTTTCCTAAGAATTTGGCGGCTCATGATTTTGATGTTCCTACATCGAGATATGAATTTTCTCGATGAAACTGCACAAATCTGAAACTATCGACGTTTTAGCATGTATTGTCAACTTCTTGAATTTATTTGGAACTATTAAGATTGTTTTTGGATTTTATTTTTGGATACATACTATATTTATGAGTCTAGTTTCTTTGTAATTTTGCGGCTCGTGATTTCAACGCTCCTACGTCGAGATATGAATTTTTTAGCGAGACTGCTCGAATCTGAGAAATATTGGCGTTTCAGCATGTAGAGCCAAATTCTTGGATTTATCTGGGATGATATATATGTTTGTTGACATTGATTTTTGGATACATGCTATATTTATGAGTCTAGTTTCTTGGGAATTTTACGTCTCATGATTTCAACGCCCCTACGTCGAGATATGAAGTTTTTGGCGAGACTGCTCGAATCTGAGAATTATTGGCTTCAGCATGTAGAACCAAATTCTTGGATTTATCTGGGATGATCGATATGTTTGTTGACATTGATTTTTGGATACATTCTATATTTATGAGTCTAGTTTCTTGAGAATTTTGCGGCTCGTGATTTCAACGCCCCTACGTCGAGATATGAATATTTTGGCGAGACTGCTTGAATCTGAGAAATATTGGTGTTTCAGCATGTAGAGCCAAATTCTTGGATTTATTTGGGATGATCTATATGGGATTATACGACGACCTAATCATGGTAGCGCGAACGCAATATTGGCATGATGATGGTTTGGTGCTTGAAGTGACCACATCTTGGATGATCGATTAGAATTTTGGGTTTTCTCCGATGTCCAATTTGCCATATGAAGCGGATTCCTCAAAGAAGACCACAGACTCGCATATCGCCCAGCTAGTATGGTATGATTCAAGAATCTAGTTTGGTCCGCGCCATCTTCAATCTCAACTACGAGATACCTTAGTTTGGTGGATGGGGAAGTGTAGTGTCTGAAGTAAACCATCTCTTCAAGTTGCAAAGGACAAGATAAGTTATTAGCAGCAGACTTGGATGTATATCCATAGGTACAAAGACCTTGACAAATGAACTCCCTAAATTCTTAAGGCGGGGACGAGTAACCATCCCTTTGCGCCGTAAGATTACCTTACCGTTCTTAGGGCGGGGACGAGTGTCCATCCCTTTATGTCGTAAGATTACCTTACCGTTCTTAGGGCGGGGACGAGTGTCTATCCCTGTGCGCCGTAAGATTACCTTACCGTTCTTAGGGCGGGGACGAGTGTCCATCCCTTTGCGCCGTAAGATTACCTTACCGTTCTTAGGGCGGGGACGAGTGTCCATCCCTTTGCGCCGTAGGATTACCTTACCGTTCTTAGGGCGGGGACGAGAAACCATCCCTTTGCGCCGTAAGATTACCTTACCGTTCTTAGGGCGGGGACGAGTAACCATCCCTTTGCGCCTCAAAATTATCTTCTTCATGCATGGGTCCTTCCCTTGAACGAGAGCTCAACATTGTCGTTTAAAAAAAGAGGGGAGGAGAGTGACAAAAGAAAAGAAAAAAAAAATAGAAGGCAAGAACGAACAAAAATATTTATCTTGCACCTTGATGCCTTTAAATTAGACGCCAATTGCATCTGCTGGGGAGAGCTAAAAAAAAATTGTGCTATAGATGAGAAGCACGGGAGTATTTATAGATGTCAAGAGGCGGCTACCAAGAGTTGTATCCTATTTGGATTTGGTCACTAGTGGCGGTGATATTGGTAATTTGGAGTTCTAGACCCAAACGAAGTTGTTTCTTACAACATTAAATTCTAGACAGAATAGGATTACAATCACCGACCGAAGGCAATTGCGTACATCATGGAGAATGCAACATTGTAATTCATGCAGAATCATTTCAATGAAAGGGATTTTTTTTCCAACAAAAAATATTGAAAATCCCTGGCAGCATGTACATAATGTGATCTTGTCTCCATCCATGACAAACGGTCACTGAAGCTTTCCAAGCAATTGGCCGTGCAAATGAATTGCATGGATAATTCTCATTCTAAATTTGACCCAAATTCAATTTGGTTCCGTTAGTACTTCAAAACTAGTCTCCGAAAAATCTAATGAGTTTATACTCCAACAACTCTTGAAGTAGGGGGCATTTGTAGATAACGAAATTTTATTGAATTTAAATCCGTGATAAATTCGGATTATAGTAAATTCAAGATATATTGCTCCAAATAAATATTACGGATTAGTATAATTGGGTTAATTATTTAAGTCAATAAATATAGATTTAAGTGATGATCCAATTTCATTGGGCTAGTCCATTAATTGGGCTACATATGATGAACCCACTTTGTCAAGCCCAAGATGTCATCTTATTCAAGAAGCCCAAAGTGGTGCCACATGTCAAATGACGTGGCACGCCAAGTCAAGCGAGAGAGCCAATAGGATCATGCCACGCGACAAAATGATGCAGTATGCCTAGACAAATCAAAGGCCAATGAAGATGCGCCATGTGTACAAGTGACATGTTCTGGCCAATCAAATATCGACATGTCAGCTTAATTCTGATTGGTCAAAAGAAGTCTGCCCTTATCATAACTCCTCCATCCTACAACTATAAATAGGGGTCTCATAATTCAGAAAAGGGACAGAAATTCTAACAAGAAGCAAGAGAGAGCTCGTGGATCAAACGCTGCGGATTTCTCTACAAGCTAAAAGCATTCAAGCATTCAAGTATTTCTCTAGAAGTTCTAGAGATCCAGACGAAGATTCAAGATCAAGCTTCAAGCCCTTGAATCCAAGTACAAGTTCAAGATCAAGACCACCAGATTCAAGATCAAGCTCAAAAGCCCTTGAATTCAAGTACAAGTCAAGATCAAATCCATCAAGTTCAAGAATAAGCTCAAAAGCCCTTGAAATTATTGTTGAAAAGACGAATCAGAGGAATCATAGAGATTGTAATACTTATATGCTGAAATCAAATACAAAGATTGTTGCGATATTTTCCTGTCTTGATTATTATTTTCTCGACGCGAATTTTATTGTCTACAAGAAGAAAATAATTTCCTTTTAAACAAGTCTTCTCTTTTAAAAAATATTAATAAATTTGCCGATTTTGTGTTCATAGCAAACATTAATATAATAAAATTTTAGGTACGGAACACAAACTACAATGTTATATTAATCGTGTTTTGAACATAATATATATATATATATATATATCATCACTATTCAAAATCAATTACATACACATAAATGCATTATAATCTAAAGTGTTGGACCTGTGCACAACACGAGCACAGGCCGTCTAGTAAATGCAGACATGTGGGTCTATTCGGTAAAAGATCGTCTCATACTTTCTGGGTATTCCCTTTGTTATTTTATTTCACTGTCCTTGCTGGAAACTTTTGCTTCGATTTTTCTGTGTCTATCTGGTATTTGGTGTTACTATTTCACAATAGATTAAGATAATTAAGGTGAGTTTCTCTTTTGTTCCTTTTTTATTTCTTCTAATAATAATAATAATAATATTACTGTATCCCTCCAGCACAGTTACTATATCTTACTGTGGTAAGTGCTCCCTCTGTCCAAAAGATTTTTTCCCTTTTTTTTTTTTAGTTTTTCAAAAAAATTGTCTATTTAAAAATAATTTAACTTTATAAGATAATTTACGGTCGCATAAATATACTTATTTTGAATCACACATTTTAATTTTTTTTTTTATTTCTTAAATTTTGTGTCAAATCAAAGAACAATTTTTTTTGAAATGGAGGGAGTACTAATTAGTGAGGATTTTAGGGCTTGTAGTTTTTGCAACTACAAAAAATAGAGCACCAACATTGAACTTTTATAGTGGTTAATGCAGTACATATTTTTAAAAGGGACAAGGTCCATGGTGCTTGAAGCAAAAAGCAAGAAATGAAGCTCACTCTCAGGGAGTGTTTAGTACGAAGAAAAATGTTTTCTTAAATAATATTTTCTTGGAAAAGAAGTGAGTTTGTTACTTATTTTTTAGTGTTTGATAAGTAAGTAAAACAATATTATCTCAAAATAAATGTAATTTAGGAAAGCACTATTGGAGTGGGGCGGGGCGGGGGTGTGGGTTCAGGGTGGTGGGGGGAGTGGGGTTGTCAAAAGGTAGGTATTGGGGGGTGTTGGTTGGCGGGAAGGAGGATGAACTTGGAATGTCACGAAGTTGTTTTCTCTATTTGTATTAGGGAAGTTATTTTTCATATTTTTTTTATATAATCGTGGTGTTAAAGCTAGCTTGCGCACAACTCGACTAACTTTACGGGATATTTGCCACCCCCACCAGCAACAGGTATTAGGACTTATCAAGGCTAGAACAGATGAGAAGAAATCACTTAGTGTTTTGTCTCTCTTGGGATTTAAACCTGAGATTCTCTACCCACTTCCTTGATCAGTAGGCCACACCCTTGGATGAGTCATTTTTTCCACATATTGAAGGAACTTATTTTCTTAAAAAAATATTTTTTAAAATATTTTGATCAACCAAACGGGGGAAAATTGGAAAACTTTTTCTACCAAACACACCCTTATTTGTGCACAATTTATGGAGAATTTTAAAAATGCAGAACATACATGAAATTAGTAATATAATAATCAAATTACTAATGTAAAAACTAATTTCAGCATCCAATATATAACAATGTCTATATTAGTCCACTCTTAAATCATTGAGATTCAAAGAATTACTGCTGTTCTTTTGGATCAATTTGCGCATCAGTGTTTGAAGCTATGGCTTTTAATAACACTGGGGCAATGAAGTGGGTGAAGAAACATGACGATTTAGTTTAATTCCAAGCGGAGGTAAAAAACACTAGATGCTTTCTTCTCATATGCCTAAGTTTTGGCGGGCAGAGTTACTCGACATTTGTTATAGTCAAGGTGGGCCCAAGCTGGGCTGGACACTTCCGTCATAATATAAATAAATAGTTTGCAGCGGTTAGGGTGCACAATTTCATGTATTTGCTTCCTTTTGTTTTCCTTTCATTTGATCATGTGTGCAGTCTACCTGATCTATAGGTTTTCGTAATTGTTACAATAGGGCTTTTGGATGGGCTAAATTGTACACTTTCGTGTTCTGCAATATATTGTAATCTTCATGTCCAGAATCGTTCATGCTCTTTCAAAGAAGGTAAATGAGTATGTTAATGTGGTTCTTTGTCCTAATGCACATGGGTTTTCTGATCATCAACAGGCAACCTTACTTCATCTCGGGCCTTAGAAAGGTTGTTGCGCTAGTTCTTTGGTTATTTTATTTTATAGTTCTTAGTTGTAATGTATTTGAAGGGGAACGATAAAGTTGTCTTTGTAACCAATAGGTTAGGGGTTCAAGCTGTGGAATAGCCAGTAACGCTTGCGTCAGGGTAGGCTACCTACACAAACACTCCTCTTCATGTGCCGTGCTGCCCGTTTCCAGCTGTAATATAGTTAGTTCTCTGTACTCCTAATGTCTCATTTTGCTGATAGACATAAGTCCATTACAATGGCTTGAAAGAGGGGATTCACTGAAGTTGAAATTGTGTTTCCTATTATTTTTTCCTGAACATCTCAAGTACATATGTATACTGCTACAAATTACGTAACTAAGTATAATATGGTTAAGGCATATCATACTGAACCAACCAATTTGATGGAGGTGCCAAGAGAGTTTTAAACTGAATGATCAGTTTTGGCCATGTAAAAATGGTAGAAATGGGAATTCTCTATTTTCAGGAAGAGGGACATATCACTCGACCAGCAAGATTAAACTCTTATACAGAGAGTATCTTCTATTTTGTAGAGAAAAAAAAGTAAAAGAAGGCAGAGCTACTACTCCTTCAGTCTAATACCATCTCATATTTCATAAATAGTCCTTGAAAAAGGGTTTATGAGAATTATCTCAACATATCATTGCCTGTGAGTAGTGATGAAAGCTAAAAGAAGAGAGGTCTCAACACCCAGTAAAGTGTTGATTGTGCAACATCTATAGTAGGTGTTTACTAGTCTTCCTTGGATTGATTGCAAGTCTTTCCTAGGTCAAGGGTTCAAAACTAGTAGGGTCGACTTAGGTCAAATCTATTATAGGTGTTTAGCTCTCTTTCTTGACGTTTCATGTTGCAGTATGATTTCTTTCTTTAGTATGGTTATTGAAATCTGTTTAAATCCTCAATGCTAAATTTTGCCTTCCCTGTAATGTTCCACAGAGTTCTTTGTAATTTCTCATATTTTCCTTTGGTGACTGAGCGTATGATGCTTTGTTATTCGCTGGTTTGCCTTGGGGATATGGAGGTTAATTGACCTAATAAATTAGGAGATGCTATGTTTTTTGTTTTCTGTGTTTTGTGGATACTTAGCAAGTTAATTTATGCATGCAAATGTTACAACAACATACCCATTGAAATCCCACAATGTGGGTTCTGGGGAGGGTAAAGTGTACGCAGACCTTACCCCTATCTCGGAAGATAGGGAGGCTGTTTCCGAAAGACCCTTGGCTCAAGAGAATGCATACAAATGTTCCAGTTGATAAATTAGTCTGGTTAGTTGTATTCGCTGAAATAGATTACTATCATGGAAGGAACTGATAAAACCCTTTTTGCATTAGCTCATTTAATAATTTTTGTGGCACTTAATATTTGTTGGAAAATGAAGTATAGAGACGACAAGGACAGAGAATTTCTCTCCACTTTTGCCTGAAGGCATTTTACATAAACTATTTCTTGCTGAGGACTATGTTAGTCCGACTCTCTAAAATTGTTGCCACACCTGTGTTGGATCCTCCAGTAATACACTACTTTACGCGGATCCGACATTTAGCCGGCGATATTTTTGAAGAGTCCGAGCAACACAGGCAGAGGATACTATAACAGCCTTTCTATTGAAGAATAAATAATTTTGTGCCCTAACTCCTCTAAAACATTCTTTTGTTCTTCCCTGGCGTTTCACTGATTTTGACACTTTAACATCTCCTGCAGGATATAAAATTTCTGCTAGTTGTCCATTCTTAACTACCGTGCAAATGGTGGAAGCTATTGTTCAATGGGTCAAAGCACAAATAATAATAATAGTGAATCAAAGATTTCACCAGCAGTTTCATCCACCAGTTTCCATGGAATCAAGCCTGTAGACTTTTCTTTCTCCAATAGCAATATTGTGTAGCGGTCTTTTTCCCTCCTTGTCCCTGTTTCCTGTTGTTATTACAATTCTCAAAATGCTAGTGGATCCCGACGAGCATCCATCATTTTACAAGCTTTTGTTTAAAGAAGGTTTTGCGGATAAAATAGTAAGTTCTTTTTTTTTTCCTCGAATTTTCATTATATGTTCTTTTTGGTTGTTGCGGTCTAAATCTATTACCAACAGAGTTTAGCTAATGTTGAGACTTTGATTTGTTAGCTAATGCCGCCGGCCTTCATCAAAGAAAACAAGAATATGTTGTCAAAGACCTGCTTATTGAAAACGGATGAAGGGGTAGTCTGGGAAGCAAAGATAGTGAGGGAGAAGTCCGATTTCTTCATATGTAAAGGAGACTGGCCAAAGTTTGTGGAGTATCACAAACTGAAACTGGGGAACATCTTGTTCTTCTTTCTCATTGATAAATCAACGTTCCAAGTTTTGCCCTATAAACAGATGCGCTCTAGGAACCTTCTTGGGAGGCAAGTATTTGAGGAACTCAGCAGTTGCTCGAAAGAGGAAGAGGAAGAGGAAGAGGGAGAGGAAGAGAGAGAGGAAGAGGGAGAGGAAACCCCAAGAAAATCAAAGAAACGTAAAAGGCACGCAATACAATTATCATATAATTCTGTGGAAGAAAGCGATGACTCATCCAGTGGGTCCAAGGATGGGGAAAGTCCACGGTACTCACATTCAGGTAACATCCATCTTCTTATACACTTCACATATTCGATTATATTCAGTGTGTACATGAAGCAAATGATGCATAAAGACGATAACAGATAATTGGGATTAAGTCCTAATTGTTCTTATACTTAGTATTGGATTTTCTATCTGTTACTAGGGTGAACTCTATTTTAGCCTTGTTAGAGACTTGTCATTTTGGGAATGGGAGGTTGCAGAAAATAATGCAGGTGACCTTTCTGTGATCCACTCTGTGACTTCACAAGACGGGTCTGCAAACCGCAGATGGTCGCAAACCTTCCTTGAAGATTTGGAGTTGGCATATTAGAAATTCGGACCACAGAATGGCTGCAAAATAATCCTCTCATTTAGAAAATGAGCACAAAAAGTGCGACTGAATTTTGCGATCGCAGAATTGCTTATGCAGGACCTATTCTAACGACCCCAACTTTCAGTCTTTGCACAAGTTTTTCCTGAGCTTTCCTTTTAGTTTCTGTTGTTCTTTTACATGTTTTAACTTGTGAAAAGTACACACATGTGCTGACGAAGTGGTTATCTGTAGTTATGCCTCCTAAAAAGATTCAACCGTCCAGAACGGAAAAGCAACCAAGCAGAGGAAAAGGCCAAACAGGGCCATCTCAGGCTGCACCTCCAGCAAAGCGGAAGACTGCGGCAACTATGATATCTTTTACTGATGGTTCTTCTTCCCAGTCTGAAGAGGAGGGGACTGACACATCTCAGGCTGCAGTATATGCAAAGATAAGAAGGAAGAAGGCAGATGATGAAGCGAGGTTCAGTTTGCCGGGCTCTAAAGATAAACTCATAGCTGGCAAGATCAAGTGGAGCTTAAATGAAGAAAAGAAGTTGAGTCTCAACGGCCTAAAGGACAATTTCCCCGTCTTATTGGAGAACATCAAAAAGAGGGGTTGGATGTGCTTCACTGAGTCACCGGGGTACTACTGTGAGGTCTTGGTGCGGGAATTTTATGCGGCCTATGCTGCCAAATCGGGTAAGAAGAGGGAGTATCTCCAGAGTGTGCTAGTCCGAGGCGCCAAGGTTGATTGTAGTAGCTCCAAGATCAATTCTGTCTACTTTAAAGAATGGCCCGACAAAACAAATGAATATGATGAAAGGCTCCGAAACAAAGAGAATGAGCGTGAATGGGTGGCTTCGGCGATAGCTCAACGCACACTGACACCACCATGGATAAATCCTAAGCACAAAATTATCAAGAAGGACCTGAATGTTGAAGCCAAATATTGGCTCAACTTTGTGAGTTGTCGGCTGCAACCTTCAAAGAACGAAACAGATATTCAGATTGAGAAGGCCATTCTCATTGCCTCGATCATGTCAGGATACCCCGTTAATATGGGATTGATTATATTTCGAGAAATTGGAGGCCGAGCAAGAAGAGAACGTACCTCTTTTCCATTTCCTTGCCTCATTACTGCACTTTGCAAAGAAGCTGGGGTTCCCGCAATCCCGAGACGAGATCGCATGGTTGAGGCATCTGTGGATATTGACATTACCAGGGTCAAGGACCAAAATGATAAAGAGAAGACTCGATCATCAACAAGTGTGAAGGTCGAGCTTATAGAGATATAGGGAATGGCACTTGAGCAGCGAAAGGCTAGTGCAGCTTCTAAAGAAGAGGAATCTGACAAATCCAGGTCCGTGGTTGTTGAGGAAGTCAGGAAGATGAGGGTGGCAACTAAACAAGTTTTCAGTGGATGAGGAAGCTTTTGTAATATATACTATGTACGACTTTTCTTTTTCCCGTTATATACTTTGTTTCGATTTTTGGGGGTTACACAGGGAAGGAATGAGATGAATCGAGAGCAGAAAGCATAATAGTCTATTTTTGGGGTGCGACCCTTCCCTTGACCCTGCGTGAATACGGGATGCTTCGTGTAGTGGATTGCCTTTTTATTTACTTTCTTGGCTAGTTTGTAAAATTTCATCTAATTCATCTTTTTCTAGTTGTCTATTTTGTTTGGTAAAGTATTGGTGTTGATCCCCTATCTACTGGAGTTGCATAGCTTTTTCAGCCTACTTTTTATATGGAGGTGTTGGACCCCAGTATGAGATCCTTAATTTGCCTTAAGAGTTGAGTTGCATGTGTCCTATCGTAGAGAAATGAATACAAATGACTGGTGATGCAATTGAATGATAGCTTGATCTGCATAGATGCTTGAGTATATATATGCTGGTGAATATTGCCAAGTTCTTGTTATCAGCATGCATACTTGTACTGGTCAAAAAAGGAATTAGGTAAACAGACCAACCAAAAAAAAAAAAAGATGAGTTCTTTTTGCAAATAGGTTCGATAGACTTCTTAAGACTCCACAACTCTGATGATGTTTGTTTGTCAATTTTTGACAATAAACGAGAGAATATGAAAGAAAGACAAACTAAACTATTTTAAGTTAAATAAAATAATACACTATCTCACCTTAAATTTAAAAGTTTTATACAAAATGAAGAATATGACAGAGAAGTAATTTTCCATAAAAGAAAGTTACTCCAACTAGTTAGCGGTGTCCATGGATAGGTTTGGGTTACTAAAATCAAAGTCTAACAAATCATATCGCTTTCTTTGGTAAGAATTGATAAATTAATGAAAATATAATTTATTAAAATATCTTTATGGAAGGAATTTTTGCAAATCTGGTAACAATAAATTTTCAGTGGCAGTTTCGAGTGAATGGATACGCCGAGATAGAACGAGAAAATTGAATTTGATTAATTCAACTTGTAAGACTTGAAACAATTAGAAAATTACAAAAACGAAACGATTTAGTTTGAATAGAAAAGGGCGATTAATCAAGTCCTATCATACCTGATTTCACGGTTAACTAAATTTTAGTAATTGAATACAATGGTCAATGTGAAACTTAAATAATATTCTACTTCATTTATTGTTAAAAATTATCGATAAAATACAATTTCAAAATCTAGAAAAATACATGTTGACACCCAATTTTGTCCCTCCTTTATTTCAATTTATTTACTCAGGCATCTAAACTTATTGATAAGTTAAACACTTTATGCTCAGTATTATTAATTTTTACTATCAACATTACTAGCAATACTTTATCACAAATTTTAAGTGTTCGTCATCGTTTCATTTTCGGGTTTGGAATCGTTAAATTAACTACAAGACAACACTTTGTAAAATCTTTATTTTTCTACATATTAATTATTAATTGTCCTCACATAGTATATATTGTACTAATTATTAAATTAGAAGCCAAAAAATAATTAAATAGAAGAGGAAGGAACAATTACTTTTCTGCCAAATTATTAGCCCATACTCTAATTAATTCACCCCAACATTTCAGACCAGCCCATATGTTTAATTCACTCAGCCCAAAATAATTCCCCTACTCAATCCAGCCCAAAAACTACCCGGTCCAGCCCATACCCGTTCCATACCCGACCCGACCGGCCCATTCCCCTAATACACTTCAGTTGAAACCAAACAAAACCCTACCTTCATTCTCTTCCTTTCTTCTTCTTCTTCATCCGCCTCCCCCACTCATCCACGCCCACGTTCCTCTCCACTCACCTCTCTCTCTTCTCACCCTTCTCTGCACCTCCACACTCCCCTGTTCCCCACGTTCTCTGCCGCCTCCACACACACCTGTCCCCCACGCCTTCATCTTCTCTCATACGCTCCTCTTTTTCTTAAACCCGAATCGGAACCCTATAAAGAGGACCTTCTTCAGACATTTGTAGGGGGGATTTAGTTTTGGGAGGAAAGGGAGAATCGTTTTAGGGGGATTCAGTTTTGGGAGGAGAGGGAGAATCGTTTTAGGGGGATTCAGTTTTTGGGGAGTGAAAGACGAAATCAATCCTAACATCGACAAGGATCTGAAACCACAAAACCCCCTGAAAAACACAAGTTTTAATCATAACAGAGAACCTTATTCGAAAATAACAGCCCAACATATCACTCTATTTTCATTCTTAGTCTGAAGCTTTAGTTGCTTTAATCGGTTTCGAGCTCATCGTGTTCGAGTAGATTCGAGGCCGTCGACACCCACTTCACTGCACCTACAAAAGGTCAGTAAACCCTCTTCCTTTTCTTTATTTTTGGTATTCTGGTTTGTTTAGTTTAATTTATGTTCATGTGTTAGTTAACAGCTATGTTGGTGTTCGTTTAGTTCAGCCGAATTTAGTCTTAGTTAATATAGCGTAGTATCAATTGAAGCTCAATGTGGTTAATTATGTTCACCAAGTTAATTTTACCTAGTTTGAACAGAGTAATTATGTCACGCCCCAAACCATGGCCTGGACGTGACACGGCACTCGGTGCCTGACTGCATGTGACCGAGCGAACCACATGACTTGTTGAATCATCATGATGCATAACATAAGCGGAATATAACGTGAATGCATGATGAGCCTTTATAAAACGTATTAAGTCGTAATACTTAATAAAGTACTTGTTTAAACATGAGTGAGCCCAAATGGCTATACGACTCCAAATGTCTGACATGACCTAACTGACTTGTCTAGTCTATGAAACCTCTAACATGAGTCTGAACATAAAATATACTTGCTGGGACAAGGCCCCCAGCATACCCTTAATGCATCAATGACATAAGGTAAACAACTGACTAAACCCCGAAGAGAATGGGGCTTACCCAAAAGCTGATATGAGAGTTGTCCTACTGAGCAGGTGCGTTGTCCTGTTCGTCAGTACCTGCATCGTGAAATGCAGGCCCCCAAGGAAAATAAACGGGGACGTCAGTACTTTGAATGTACTAGTATGTAAACACATGAGAGAAATAGCAGGCACATGATACATGAACATGAAATTGAAACTGAAACTGGATACTGAAACTGATCATAAACATGAGTACTGTAAGCATGAGATAATCTGTAATAATCTGTAATGATCTGTAATATTCTGTAATACCGACATGAACCACCACGGGGAGAAACGTGGAGTCTGATCTCTGCCCGATCAGCTAAGCCATCTCGTACCTTGCCGGGGCACGAGACATGAACATGACATGCATGGATCCAAAATCCCTCAATGGGAAAAATATGAAGGAATCGTCCTAACTGGGCGGAGCGATCCTTATCCTACGTTGGCATACGTAGTTTCAGGCTATCTGAGCCTTCTCGGTATTAATACAACTCCCGAACATGAAAATAACTGAAAACATGATTTCTGAATCTTGACATGAACATGGGTACATGAAGACATGACAATAAATACATATATAAAAGTTTTTCATGAAAATAAGCATAATATCACATATCTTGTGTTATAGAACCCATGGAATGCAAGTTATGGGTTTTTCATAGATTACGGACCGAGTCTCAATTACCAAAACAGTAAATTAAGACTAATCAATAGAATTGTAACTGACTATTTAATATACATCATGGTTCAAGTGTCTAGGGTTCAACATGAATATGCCTAGAATCCTAAAACTTGGTGTATAATCATGGAATACTGAAACATGGGGAGGAACAAGGATGTTCTCACACGTGGATAGCGCCTACATACCTTGACTTCCTGCTCTTGAGCGTATCACAATGTCCTTCAATCCCTTCAACTTTAATCTATAATAATACAGGTCATAGGGATTCTATATTAGCAACAATATCCATGCTTTGTTCATCTAAGCATTTTATCAAACACTTGGTGGGCATGAAGCTCCACAACCCTCATTAATGGTGTTTTCTTCACCCAATCCCCATTCTATTACTTCTAGCTACTTCTACAATCTCAATTAGATGTAATTTACATCATTCTTCATCCTCCATATGAATACAACAATCCAAAGTCAACAATCCAACAACTCTAACATAGTTCATATAATTCTCTTCATCAAACCCAATTATTATTCTCCCTAGAATTCATCAATTCACAACTAGAAATGATTAGGGATAGAAACATTACCTTTTGTGATTAGTCACCACGAAATCAACATCCCCAAGTTCGATTTTTAGCTTAGAATGACGGCGACAACTTGTACTACACTTTATCCTTCACAAGCTTCGGGATTCGGGGCCTTAAACTTGGTTGATTTTCTACTTTCTCTCTCTAGCTCTCCTCTCTCTCACTTCCTCTCTCTAAAAATATGAAATTTGAGGGAAATGGAGGCTGCTAGGGTTTTCATTTCCCTTAAATACTAAGGGGGAAATGGGTTGACCCAACTTGAAAACGGGTTGGGACCTTTCTGTCTTAAAACGTCCATATCTCCCTATCCCGATGTCGCCTGTAAACCCACAACCTATGGTTGGAAAGGTATTTCAATTATAAACAACTTTCGTTCTTTGAGTTTTCCCAAATTCCCAAGTTATGATAGGGTTATGGCCTCCGAAGTCAGGTGACCCGAAACGTACATACGGACCAAGATACGGTTACTGTTACGGTCCCGTAACACAAAGGACGGACCGTAACTTGGTGAAAATTTCCAGTGAGGTTCTGGAAATTTTCGGTGTGTTACGGTCCGTAACACGTGTTACGGTCCGTAACGTCACCGTTACGCTGGCAGAATTTCCAGCGAACAGTCTTCAGTAAAATGGGTATAACTCTTTGCACAGATGTTCGTTTGACCCCCATAATATACCGTTGGAAATCTATTTCAAAGGGATACAACTTTCATCAAGGAAGTTTTCCCAAATTCCAAATTAATAATGGGGTTATGGTCGTTGGAAGTAAGACCTTCTATAAACTCACTTGCAAACATGCCCCGTAGAGTGGTTTTCAACTTTGCTTTGCCCAAAGACTCTTCTCATGTATTGATTGGGTTTCAAACGTCATTTATACACTACTCAAATTGGGTTTATTATACCCCCATCTTATGATACAAATCATAGCCCGAAGCTACGAGGTGTTACAATATCTCCCCCTTGGGATCATTCGTCCTCGAATGATAAACGTTTGGGATTCTACTAAAATTTTGCCAGAGTTTCCCCTGTAATATGACACTAAAAACCTGTCACAACAACCCATAATATCATTGCCTCACAGGGCTACATCACAATAGCACTATAAATTGGCCACACACAACCAAAAGCATGAAAAGAAAGCTTACATACCTCAAAATCTTGGTGCTTCATCATAAACCTCTTCTGGGGGCTGAAACAAATGCGGGTACATGGATTTCATATCCTCCTCGGCTTCCCATGTAACTTCCTCAACTTTCTGACTCCTCCACAGGACTTTCACTGAGGCTACTTCCTTAGTTCTCAACTTGCGAACTTGACGGTCAAGAATGGCTACGGGGATCTCCTCATATGTCAAACCATCCTTAACTGTTATAGTATCAGCAGGGACAACCAACGACGGGTCTCCCACACACTTCCTCAACATGGACACATGAAACACGGGATGTACAGCAGCCAAATGTCGTGGCAACTCAAGTTCATAAGCTACTAGACCGACCTTTCGTAAAATTCTGTAAGGTCCAATATATCTGGGACTGAGCTTCCCTTTCTTGTCAAATCGCATAACACCCTTCATAGGTGAGACTTTAAGGAACACCCAATCGTCAACTAAAAATTCTATGTCCCTTCGCCTCACATCTGCGTAAGACTTCTGGCGACTCTGAGCCATTTTCAAACGCTCCTGTATTAACTTGACTTTCTCCATAGCCTGATAAACCAAATCTGGTCCTAACAACTCTGCTTCACCAACTTCGAACCAACCGATTGGTGATCTGCACCTTCGCCCATACAGAGCCTCAAATGGTGCCATCCCAATACTAGCATGATAACTGTTATTATAAGAAAACTCAATAAGAGGTAAATGGTCATCCCAATTACCTTTGAAATCCAAGACGCATGCTCTCAACATGTCCTCTAGAGTCTGAATAGTACGCTCTGCTTGGCCATCTGTCTGCGGATGAAAAGCTGTGCTAAGGTTCACCTTGGTACCCAATCCTTTTTGAAAGGATTTCCAGAAGTTCGCTGTAAACTGAGCACCACGATCTGAAATAATGGACACTGGTGTCCCATGCAATCTGACAATCTCATTAACATACAACTTGGCATAATCTTCTGTTGAATATGTGGTCTTGACTGGCAAAAAGTGTGCTGACTTAGTAAGTCGATCAACGATCACCCAAATAGAGTCATGCCTCCTAGCTGAACGAGGTAAACCTGATACAAAATCCATATTGATCATTTCCCATTTCCAGACAGGAATATCAATATTCTGAGCCAAGCCACCAGGCCTCTGGTGTTCGGCTTTCACCTGCTGACAGTTCAGGCACTTAGCTACAAAATCTGCCACATTCTTCTTCATATCGTTCCACCAGTAAATCTCCTTAAGATCATGATACATCTTAGTGGAACCTGGGTGAATGGAATACCTGGAATTGTGAGCTTCTAACATGATTCGCTCCCTGAGTCCATCTACATCTGGGACACATAATCTGCCTTGGTACCTCAAGGTACCATCATCTCCCCCTTGTTCAAAAGCCGTTGTCTTATGCTTGTGAATCCCCTCTTTCAGTTGCAAAAAATAGGGATCACTAAATTATTTCTCCTTGACTTCAACGACTAAGGAGGAAAGAGCACTATTCTGAACAACCACACCACCATCCTCGGAATCCAAAAGTCGAACTCCAAGATTGGCCAAACGGTGAACTTCCTTTGTCATAACTCTCTTATCCACGTCCACGTGGGCTAAACTTCCCATGGAATGCCGACTAAGAGCATCAGCTACAACATTCACTTTCCCCGGATGATAGAGAATATCCACATCATAATCCTTAAGCAATTCGAGCCATCTCCTCTGTCTAAGATTTAGCTCCCTTTGTTTGAAGATATACTGCAGACTTTTATGATCTGTGAAAATATCAACGTGCACTCCATACAAATAATGACGCCATATCTTAAGTGCAAAAACTACAACTGCCAACTCTAAGTCATGCGCCGGATAATTCTTTTCGTGAACCTTGAGCTGACGAGATGCTTAAGCTACTACCTTACCATGCTGCATTAAGACACATCCGATACCAACTCCCGTAGCATCACAATAAACCACGAATCCTTCAGTTCCCTCTGGCAAAGTCAAAACTGGAGCAGAAGTCAATCTTTTCTTCAACTCCTCAAAGCTTCGCTCACAAGCATCTGACCATTGGAACTTAACTTTCTTCTGTGTCAACTTAGTCAACGGAGCAGAGATAGAAGAAAATCCTTCTACGAAGCGTCGATAATAGCCTGCCAGACCCAAGAAACCTCTTATATCAAAAACTGAGGTGGGTCTGGGCCAACTCTTTACGGCATCAATATTTTGAGAATCAACTTTAACACCTTCACCCGAGATCACATGGCCTAAGAATGCCACTGATTTAAGCCAAAACTCACACTTTGAGAATTTTGCAAAAAGCTCACGATCTTTAAGAGTCTGCAACACTATTCTGAGATGTTCTGCATGATCGACCTCATTACGGGAATACACCAAAATATCATCAATGAAGGCAATGACGAATAAATCGAGATAAGGCTTGAAGACCCTATTCATAAGATCCATGAAAGCAGCTGGTGCATTTGTCAACCCAAATGACATAACGAGAAATTCGAAATGGCCATAACGGGTCCTAAAAGCTGTCTTCGGAATATCAACTTCCTTAACCTTCAACTGATGATAGCCTGTTCTGAGGTCAATCTTGGAATAACATTGGGCGCCCTGCAGCTGGTCAAATAAGTCATCTATTCTAGGAAGAGGGTACCTGTTCTTAATGGTGACCTTGTTCAGCTGACGGTAGTCTATACACATACGTAAGGAACCATCCTTCTTTCGGACAAACAAGACTGGTGCACCCCAAGGCGAAACACTAGGCCTAATAAACCCCTTATCAAGTAGATCTTTCAACTGGGCTTTTAACTCTTTTAACTCTGCTGGAGCCATTCTGTATGGCGGAATAGATATCGGCTGAGTATCGGGAAGTAAATCAATTCCAAACTCAATCTCCCTGTCAGGAGGGACTCCTGGAAGATCTTCTGGGAAGACTTCCGGAAATTCATTTACAACTGGAACAGATTGAAGAGTTGGAGTCTGAGCATCTGAATCCTTGACTCGAACTAGGTGGTAGATATAACCTTTGGAAATCATTTTTCTGGCTTTTAGGTAAGAAATGAATCTACCCCTAGGTACTACTGAATTACCCTTCCATTCTATGACTGGCTCATTAGGAAACTCGAATCTTACTACCTTAGTTCTACAACATACTGTGGTATAACATGAAGCTAACCAATCCATACCCATGATCACATCGAAGTCTACCATTTCTAATTCCGCTAAATCAGCTATGGTTCTGCGGTGATAGACTAAAACTGGGCAACCCCTGTACATACGTCTAACTATGATTGATTCCCCAACTGGGGTGGACACCTCAAAGGGTTCATATAATTTTTCAGGTTCAATACCAAATTTCTTAGCAACAAACGGGGTTACATAAGATAGGGTGGATCCTGGGTCAATGAGGGCATATACATCGAAAGTGAAAACTGTTAGAGTACCTGTAACAACATCTGCTCGAGCTTCTGTATCCTGACGGCCTGTCAATGCATACAAACGGTTTCGCCCACCGCTTATGTTTCCAGACCTAGCTGCATTGTTCCCTTGCTGGGCCTGATTATTACGAGGGACTGCTGAATTTGTGGGTTGTGCCACGTTACCTCCGGTACCTTGCCTAGCTGACGGACAATCTTTCTGAAAATGTCCTCTCTGGCCACAACCATAACATATATACATGCCCACGCGACACTCACCTGAGTGTCTCTTATTACACTTGCCGCATATCGGATGAGTATAAGTCGACTGACCCCCACTAGCTTGAGAGTACGAACTTGATGGCCTAAAATTCTGCTTCTTATCATTGCGGAACTTAGGAAGTGAGGCACTTGCTATGGACGGAGCAGGTACTGCTGACCTGTTCTTAAAGAATTTCCTATTTCAGTTCCCGCTGAACTGTCCGGTAGACTTAACCCTCTTGTTGAACTCTTTGTCTTTCTCTTTTTGTAAGGTTTCTTCCTCCTTTAGCCTTGTCTCATTGCCCTGTACAAAAGCAACCATTTTGGAAATAATCATTGTCCCATTCTGTGCAACAATATTGGCTCCATCATACAAATGGGAATCAAGACCTCCAACGAATCTTCTCACTCTTGCCCTCATATCGGGTAACATGTGTGGGGCATGCTTATCCAGGCTAACGAACTCCAAATAGTAATCTTGAACTGGCCTGCCATTTTGTTTGAGCTTCAGGAATTGTTCAGCCTTAGCCTCTCTGACCTCTACTGGCATAAAGTGGTCTAGGAATGCACTAGCAAATTCATCCCATGTAGCATCAGACGCATTCTCACCTCGGGACAATTCTCAAGATTCATACCACGTGTTAGCAATGCTCTGCAGCTGATGAGCTCCAAAAGTAGCTGCTTCGGTTTCTGTAACTGTCATAATCCTGAAGATCTTTTGGAGAGCATCAATGTAGTCCTGAGGGTCTTCATCTTTCTTTGTCCCCGTAAATACTGGGGGTTTCATTCTGAGAAAATCCTTCGTCTTAGAAGACTCTCCATTACCTCCTGAACTTGACCCAGATTCCTGACGTTGGGCCTGGGCTGCTACCAGCTGTGTGAGCATGTTGATAGCACTCCTAACATCCCCATCTGAAGCACTAGGAGGTGTAACGGTAGGGGCAGTTGGAGCTGTTGCCTGAGTCGGAACGGTATCTTCGTGAGCTACTTCCGCGGCAGCCCTTTGGCTGGTGGCTGTGTTTCTCTTCTTGTACTTCCTTTTGTAAGGCATTTTCTGAAAACACGTACACGCACGAATTAGGAAGAAATCCTAAGAGTAATGCTCTAACTGCACGATCTAGAATATGAAAGAAATGAGACAATCCTGAATGTCTTGGTGGTCAACTGTTTATATGTGTGGGGCCCTCACACATATAAAAGATACCCCACTGGACACGGTTTCATAGACTCCCTAAAGATCCTTGAACCTAGGCTCTGATACCAATCTTTGTCACGCCCCAAACCATGGCCTGGACGTGACACGGCACTCGGTGCCTGACTGCATGTGACCGAGCGAACCACATGACTTGTTGAATCATCATGATGCATAACATAAGCGGAATATAACGTGAATGCATGATGAGCCTTTATAAAACGTATTAAGTCGTAATACTTAATAAAGTACTTGTTTAAACATGAGTGAGCCCAAATGGCTATACGACTCCAAATGTCTGACATGACCTAACTGACTTGTCTAGTATATGAAACCTCTAACATGAGTCTGAACATAAAATATACTTGCTGGGACAAGGCCCCCAGCATACCCTTAATGCATCAATGACATAAGGTAAACAACTGACTAAACCCCGAAGAGAATGGGGCTTACCCAAAAGCTGATATGAGAGTTGTCCTACTGAGCAGGTGCGTTGTCCTGTTCGTCAGTACTTGCATCGTGAAATGCAGGCCCCCAAGGAAAATAAACGGGGACGTCAGTACTTTGAATGTACTAGTATGTAAACACATGAGAGAAATAGCAGGCACATGATACATGAACATGAAATTGAAACTGAAACTGGATACTGAAACTGATCATAAACATGAGTACTGTAAGCATGAGATAATCTGTAATAATCTGTAATGATCTGTAATACCGACATGAACCACCACGGGGAGAAACGTGGAGTTTGATCTCTGCCCGATCAGCTAAGCCATCTCGTACCTTGCCGGGGCACGAGACATGAACATGACACGAATGGATCCAAATTCCCTCAATGGGAAAAATACGAAGGAATCGTCCTAACTGGGCGGAGCGATCCTTATCCTACGTTGGCATACGTAGTTTCAGGCTATCTGAGCCTTCTCGGTATTAATACAACTCCCGAACATGAAAATAACTGAAAACATGATTTCTGAATCTTGACATGAACATGGGTACATGAAGACATGACAATAAATACATATATAAAAGTTTTTCATGAAAATAAGCATAATATCTCATATCCTGTGTTATAGAACCCATGGAATGCAAGTTATGGGTTTTTCATAGATTACGGACCGAGTCTCAATTACCAAAATAGTAAATTAAGACTAATCAACAAAATTGTAACTGACTATTTAATATACATCATGGTTCAAGTGTCTAGGGTTCAACATGAATATGCCTAGAATCCTAAAACTTGGTGTATAATCATGGAATACTGAAACATGGGGAGGAACAAGGATGTTCTCACACGTGGATAGCGCCTACATACCTTGACTTCCTGATCTTGAGCGTATCACAATGTCCTTCAATCCCTTCAACTTTAATCTATAATAATACAGGTCATAGGGATTCTATATTAGCAACAATATCCATGCTTTGTTCATCTAAGCATTTTATCAAACACTTGGTGGGCATGAAGCTCCACAACCCTCATTAATGGTGTTTTCTTCACCCAATCCCCATTCTATTACTTCTAGCTACTTCTACAATCTCAATTAGATGTAATTTACATCATTCTTCATCCTCCATATTAATACAACAATCCAAAGTCAACAATCCAACAACTCTAACATAGTTCATATAATTCTCTTCATCAAACCCAATTATTATTCTCCCTAGAATTCATCAATTCACAACTAGAAATGATTAGGGATAGAAACATTACCTTTTGTGAGCAGTCACCACGAAATCAACATCCCCAAGTTCGATTTTTAGCTTAGAATGACGGCGACAACTTGTACTACACTTTATCCTTCACAAGCTTCGGGATTCGGGGCCTTAAACTTGGTTGATTTTCTACTTTCTCTCTCTAGCTCTCCTCTCTCTCACTTCCTCTCTCTAAAAATCTGTAATTTGAGGGAAATGGAGGCTGCTAGGGTTTTCATTTCCCTTAAATACTAAGGGGGAAATGGGTTGACCCAACTTGAAAACGGGTTGGGACCTTTCTGTCTTAAAACGTCCATATCCCCCTATCCCGATGTCGCCTTTAAACCCATAACCTATGGTCGGAAAGGTATTTCAATTATCTACAAAAACCCATAACCTATGTTTGGAAAGGTATTTCAATTATCTACAACTTTCGTTCTTTGAGTTTTCCCAAATTCCCAAGTTATGATAGGGTTATGGCCTCCCGAAGTCAGGTGACCCGAAACGAACATACGGACCAAGATACGGTCACTGTTACGGTCCAGTAACACAAAGGACGGACCGTAACTTGGTACCGTAACTTGGTGAAAATTTCCAGTGAGGTTCTGGAAATTTTCGGTGTGTTACGGTCCACTGTTACGGCCCGTAACACGTGTTACGGTCCGTAACGTCACCGTTACGCTGGCAGAATTTCCAGCGAACAGTCTTCAGTAAAATGGGCATAACTCTTTGCACAGATGTTCGTTTGACCCCCATAATATACCGTTGGAAATCTATTTCAAAGGGATACAACTTTCATCAAGGAAGTTTTCCCAAATTCCAAATTAATAATGGGGTTATGGTCGTTGGAAGTAAGACCTTCTATAAACTCACTTGCAAACATGCCCCGTAGAGTGGTTTTCAACTTTGCTTTGCCCAAAGACTCTTCTCATGTATTGATTGGGTTTCAAACATCATTTATACACTACTCAAATTGGGTTTATTATACCCCCATCTTATGATACAAATCTTAGCCCGAAGCTACGAGGTGTTACAAATTAATCAAGTGGTAATTTTGTCTAGTCGATGATGTTTGTTAGCTTATTTGCTGGCTATGTTAGTTTAAATAATGTTTATGTGTTGATGTTCTGATTTATAGTAATCAAGGATTGTGTTCATTGGGTCTGAATTATTGTTGTTATATTGCCAGCTTTAAACCTCCTGTGTATGACCTGATCTTGATTAGTGCTTATCTTATATAGCTTTGTGCTTTGACATCATGAGTAGTATATAAATGGATGTGTATCCTTGAAGCATTGCCTGTATTTGTCTAATGTGTAAGTTTGGCAACCTGTCTAGGTATCTTGATACCTTTGGGTCTAATTCTGTGTTTCTCAAGATATGTATGTAGTCTGAGAGCAGTTGGTGATTACTTTTCTCTGTGTCTGTCCATGTCTATCTAGTCGTTAGTTAAATCTGCTGTTTGGTTGCCCATGGATGTACTGTGAATGTTCTGTCAGCATACTAACCAGAATTTAGTATGCAAGCATGTTTTAGATTAGTGTCAGGATCACATATGTCATAAAGGGTTGCGGGATGAAAGAAGCTTAGACCAACATGATATCTTATAAGATACCTATTGTATGGCTATTAGATTGATGAAGTTTCAACTGATTACATGAATGTGTTGAGCTAAATTTCAGAACTGTGTACATGAAACTTGGTGTGGCTGCCTCAAACTATGTCAAATTCACAGTGCTTAGTAATTTACTTATGTTTGAGAAGTGCCTTGCACACCTCAAATACCTATCTAATAACTTCATACTCAACTATATCTACCTGAATTACTGCCTTGGTGACATGATATGATTTAGTGCTTCTCAACTCAATTCATATGTGACCATTATATAATCATAACAGTGAACCTGGTTTTGTATGCCCATCAGTACCTTGAGGAGTTGTTTTTGGACTACTTGAGTTCTGTATCGATATTTTATTCTCATCAGTCTTGCATAGTTAGTTTCCTCCTTTAGAATACTGCAACATTCTATCTCACTTTGGACATCTCTATTGATCCTAAACATCAAACCTTGTTAGTGTCCTGTTTTATTCCTTAAACTCTGCATTACTGATCATGATTCACCACTTCCCCTGTTCTAGATAGGTCATCATGTATCATTGAGTGAATTTTGCACCTCCTTTTCAAACATGCTGTAACTTTCCTATCCTCTTTCATCTTGGCTGCTGCATATCCATGTTATCCTGTGTTACTGTTCCTTCTGATTTTGGCATGACCCTCCAGCTCCTTTTTGATTTGCTTTCTTGTGTTTGTTAAGTGCTCTCTCTCTTTCTTGGTATGTTATAAAGGGCTAAAAGGAACTGAAACTAGGAGACAAATTGGAGGAATAGAGTATCTAAATCAGTGGGGAATAAGTATTGGTTAAATGAGATACAAGCTGATCTATAAACTGACCCTGACCCTTTGGATGCTCCCTCTTTGGTGATTTTGTTTGAAAACTATAAGGCTGGCACCTTTAATATTGCTGAATGTATGCTGGATTTCTATGTTTGATTGTTGCAACACATACAATGCACTGGTTTGAGTACTTGTTTAAATGAGACTGTAGAGTATATATTTCTCTTACCTTTACTGGGCAGCAATTTATTGGACTATTGTGTTTGGTTCTGTTTGAGTACAATAAGTCACTAGAATTGATGATAAAATAGTTAATTTGTCTGCTGGGTTAATTGATAATCTGTGTGTTAATTTGATTCAAGCAGCCCCATAAAACATGTGATATTTCCGCTGCTATTCAGCTTGACATGCTAGGTATACTTGTAT
The DNA here is from genome assembly GCF_019175385.1 of Lycium barbarum. NCBI lineage: Eukaryota > Viridiplantae > Streptophyta > Magnoliopsida > Solanales > Solanaceae > Lycium > Lycium barbarum. Next base: position 108,481,034 of record NC_083347.1, on the reverse strand, counting down.
TGATTATGTATATGTATGTATACGACAGGTATACTTTAGCCAATACATCCTTATGAACGTGTATACATGAGATATACTTGAACATACATATGATATACATAACCTACTGATTTGTTTTGAACTTATATTTTGCATGTCTAATCTTATTCGTTGAGTAGATATTAATCCTTTTCTTATCATTTTTATGCATGAACATCGCATACGAGTCCAAGGGGACTCGTCTCCTGCCGCATTTTGGCGTTGGGCTAAAAACCCAACGTAACTCCTCCGGTGTCAGCCCCTGGCCGCAGCCTAACAAAAAATAACATCTGGGCCAAAGCCTAACAGACAGAGACAGCCCGCAACAATATATGAATAAAATTTGCTGGGCCGAAGCCCAACAGTAGCTGACAGCAGTATTCCAAAAATGGGCTGAGCCCATTTACATCATATCTACCCCTCTATTTTTATTCTTGTGTGCATTTAATGTGTATTGTATGACTAACATTTTATTTGTTAATTTAGGTAAACTTTAGTGACATTAAGGGTTTTAGTTTAGTAAAGGGTAGTTAATTCCATAAACTATATGTTTCAAACTATTTATAGTATCCATAACATTTATTTGAATGATTGATTTCTCAAATTAGCACGACCACATCGAGCTAAAAGAATCAGGATTTACTCTTTTTATCTTAGAACACTTGAAATACATATTTGTTAAAACATTAATATTAATCTTGCAATAACTTTACAAATACATTTTAATTTGCTAGTTGACGCAATTGATATTCCAAATACATATAAACATTATCCATTCCGTTTCTTTTGGTTTATTTATAACTAAACTCTTTTTTATTCAATCACTATTTTTCTACAAGTTTTACTTTAAACAACATTCTACTTCTATCTATGACTTTAGCAATACTTTCAAGATATTTTCTTAAATATTTAAAAATACTATATTTACACTTGGCCTAACTAATCGCAAGTCCGGTCGGTTAACCATTGTTAATGGGTCTTAAAGGGTGCCTAATACCTTCCCTTTAGACTAATTGAACCCTTACCTAGAATTTTAAGTTTCGCAGACCTTAAACAGAGTTAACTTTAAACATAACTTTAATAAACTTTAGGTGTCCTAATTCACCATAAATAATTAGGTGGCGACTCCTTAAAATAAACAAAAACAGGAATCACCAATATGTTGTACTTCTAATTTAACCCGGTTAAAATGGGGTGTGACAGCTTGGCGACTCTGCTGGGGAATAATTAGGTTCTAACCATAACGGACTTAGTTTAAATAGGCTTTGTGTGCTTATTTTAATTACTTTATTTGTTTATTAACTATTTTTACATGATATTAATTGTTTGTTTGATATAAACTGTTTGTTTGATATAAACTGTTTATGTGTTACTTGCTTTGATAAAACTGTCATTCCATTCATACTTCCTCCACTCCTGGAAAATTCACACAAATTCACACACTTAAAGTGGTTTCGCGGTTCGCGGCCGTACACTACTAAATCACCCTTAGTTGGATTGATCTTGTGGATTTAGTCGATCGGCGGTGCAGTCGACGGCCACGGACCTTCCACTCCCAAGTTGTCCGCTTGGGGGAGCCTTGTGTCATAGGAAAACAATTCTTAGTCAGCCTAAGATAGAGCTAAACCAACACCCTGTATTAGGAGCATACATTTCATGACCTAGGAGGTTTAATACCCTTGGTGTATTAAACCCATTAGACGACTTTACCCAAACGTCCAAGCGGGTTCACGACCCCGAGTGACACCAATCATACTTTATGTGCATGTTTGAAGGATATTTGTGCCTAAATATTGACTGTTTGCTCTAATTAATTAAACTTTAGGAGGAAGGGAATGACTAACGTTTCTATGATAGGTATGGATTTGCATTGGAGTACAATGAATGACGAAGATCAATGACATCACAAAACAGAGGTGATATTTAGACATAGGAAATTGTATTTACTTTACTTAGATTAGGAAACACTTTATGTTGTATTCATTTGACGTGTAATAAATATTACACTACCGTTGTACTTTATTTTGGGGAAATAGAATTTGTTTAATTAATCAAAGCAACGGGATGGCGTATTATGGCACACTTTACCCTTCAAACAAACGTTAGGCCTACCTCTGGCACGAAGAGGTCACCTGCATATTAGGACGCGTTATTATTGTTTGATATAATCGTTTACATTTGTTTGACAACTTGTTTGACTTTATTTGACGAATTATTTGCTACATGACTTACTTGACTTTACGTGATCATGACTTTACCTAGATATGTTATGAGACTGACATCATTTTGTATTTTTATGTTCTTATATCCCCAAAAGAGTTGATTCGGGTCGACACCGAGACACCAACCATCCGGGATGCCGAACCAGAAGAGACTTTGAAGAATTGGATTCTTACTCCAGGAGTCTTGGTAGTTTGAATATGTAGAAGACTTTTGTCAAATCTGCCGACTTTATGATTATGACATAAGATGAAGACAATATACATCCTGAGAGAGTAACAAAGAAATTAGAGGACAAGACAAGATCCCACTCGGAAGAAATTGAAATAGCCGATAGACAATAACACAAGCATGAAAGCTATCAGTCAAGAAGACATTGAAAGACAATAGTAGATCAGGCTACATAGTTTGCAACCATTCCTTAACAATCGTACGAACTACGCTGACCTGATTCCCGTGGAGAGATACGTAGGCAGTCCACATAGGGTTCGGTTGCATTACAATAGAAAATCCAAAAATCCTTATACAAGGAGAATTACACATAACCTGATTCCCTCGGTGGGATTTGTAGACTATCAACATATGGGCCAGTCATATATAGGTAGAAAACCGACAAACCTTTTACCATTTACAAAATATGAACTACGTTCTGACCTGATTCCTTGGCGGGATACGTAGGCAACCTATATAAGGTTCGGTCACACCACAACATAAATTTAGTACACCCTTCTGAGTCTAAAACTGGGGCATATTTTGAAAAGATATAGACAAAAGAATAGTTGGACATCGACAAGATTAAGTCTACCAGACAGGAAGTATTATAGACCAATAACTTTAGAAGTGTCACAATCTGAAGTCGGTAGAAATATTTTACAACTTACATACATATATTTACACATATATCTTTCCTTATATACATATACTTACGTATATATCTTTCCTTATATACATATACTTACATATATATTTCCTTATATATACACTTACATATACACTTTTCAAATGAAACACTTTCTTTCAATCATTTTCACTACTGTTCATCTACCGTGGTTTGAAAGGAGATCACAAAATCCAAACAAACAAGACGAATGGAACGCCAACAATGTCAAGCTTCGAGTCGACACGAATCAACTCTCCCCCCTCCCAAACTAAGAATTTTTCTTTGAGTGCAGTAATTAAAAGACCGCAGATCAACAGTCAAGTCTATCAATCATGGCCAAAAAGCATCATTTGGCCCATTATGGCCTCACCTTAGAAGCCAAGCGGCTTTATTTCCAACTTTATCTTTAATTTTATTTTTATTACAATAACTTTATGACTTTATTAACAAATATACCTGTTTTGTAGGTTGTCGATTTGAAGGCGAATTAAATCAAGATTACACCAAAGGCATCATCAACATCATTAGCCGAATGGCTACACTATCACTTTATTTTACCAATTACTTTTACTTTACATACTTTAACACTTTATCCTGAACTTTACAGGATTGCATCAAGTCTTCGAAAACAACCGGAGACATCATCCTGAACTTTACAGGGTTTGCATTAAATCTCCGAAAACAACCGGAGACATCATTCACATTTTATCCTGAACTTTACAGGATTTGCATCAAGTCTCCGAAAATAACCGGAGATATTAACCTGAACTACAGGGATCTTTATCATTCACTTTACCGACTTTAACGACTTTACCCTGAACTTTACAGGAATTATCATTGAGCCTCCGAAGACAACCGGAGACATCATCCACTTTACGACTTTACCCCGGACTTTACGGGAATCTTCATCAAATTTCCGAAGACAACTGGAGATATCATATCATCGAGTCCCGACAACAACCGGAGACATTACATGGCTACACGGCTGTTACGCCCCGAACCATGGCCTGGGCGTAACACGGCACTCGGGCCTTGCTTGCATGTGTCCAAGCGAACCTCATGGCTTGCTTGTCAAAGTGGGCATCAAAACAATATAATCTATATGATGCAATTTAAATAAATCATGAAAATGTAAATTTGCGGAATAAAGTCTTGAATTTATCTCTTAGCATAAAATATCATGAAAACATAAAAGTCTGCAAACAGGAAAAACACCACTGACTCTGTGAACTAATATCTGTCTATGAAACCTCTAAAAACATGTCTGAATACTAACTATCAGGACATGGCCCTGGAGTACCATAAGCTGAATACTAATGCAGACTCCATGTTGAACCCCGAGAGGAGTGGGGCTCACCAATAAGCTGATAACTGAAGTGATCCTACTGCGCAGGTGTATGCTCCTGAAAATCGGTATCTGCACCGTGAAGTGCAGGCCCCGGGCAAAAGGGACGTTAGTACATGGTGAATAGTACTAGTATGTAAAACCTACTGAAACGAAGAACATGGCACAACATAGATATAGGACATGAACTGAAACTGAATGTAACTTGAACATGAGTAAAATCTTAAAATAGTAAATCAATAGAAATACTTGTATGTAAAACTACTTGTGACGTGGGGAATGCTATAGTATAACCGACAACATGGTCTGGTACTTGCGTCCTACCAGCAGAACACTCACAACCTTGCCAGGGATATGAGATTTAAGTAATAATAAGCATGTAAGGATCCAAACTGCATAATGAAGGTGTTACCTCCTTGCTGACAACCCTTATCCTACGGTGGCTACGTAGTTTCAGGCTATCTGAGCCTTCTCGGTTAACTAAGCAATTCCCAAAAATATGAACATAATATAGTTGGCTAATAAGCCCATGATTTTCGTGAAATAACTTGTAATCATGATTTCACGAAATAACTTGTAAATATGGTTTCATGAAATATCTTGTAATATGGTTTCATGAGATAACTTGTCATAGTCTTGCAAACATGTTCTTGATTCATGAGTAATAACAATAGTTCATAATTATATATATATATATATATATATATATATATATATATATAATTGACTTGAAAACATGTTTGTAACTTGCTACATAAAATCATAAAGTTTCATATAAACATAATGAGAACACATGAGGAAGAATTCATGATTCATGGATTAAGCTAGGGTTCCTAATAACCGTAATGGAAAATTAGGAATACAATAACGAATATAGATACAAAATGCATGTACATAAATACATAAATACGGGCTACCAATATGTTGAGTTTAATGCCCTAGGGTTTGAACTTCATGGATATCAAGAAACGGAGCATGGGGAAGAACGTAGAGATTCCCACATGTGGATGGAAGTTCTACATACCTTAATTGCTCCAAAACTTGAATTAAAGACTTGAGCTTTGAAGAAGATTTCCAAAATCTTGAATTCTTGAACCTTGAGATAGGTTTTCTTGAAAACCCTAGTCTTGGAATGATGATTTCTTGTTTAGATTACGAGGATAGGTATTAGAATTGATTTGGAATAATTAGAGTAGGCTTACCTTGGTGTTCTTGATGATGGAAGAGGGTAGGAAGTCGTTCTAGGGCTTGAAGGAATGAAAAATAATGATTTGAACTGATATGGATGAATATATACTGTTCTGGAAAAATTAGATTTTCGGCCCAGTTAAATACTGGCCGTATTTTGAAATACGGGCCCGTATTTTGAAATACGGTCCGTATTTTGACATATGGACTGCACTGCGTCGCTTTAGTAAAATGGTCATAACTCTTTGCACAGATGTTCGTTGGACGCCCATAATATACCGTTGGAAAGGTATTTCAAAGATCTACAACTTTCATGAAGAAAGTTGTCTCAAATTCCAAATACATTTTGAAATACGGGCCGTATTGTGAAATACGGTCCGTATTTAACCATTTGACATCAAATTGCCAAATTCCAGAATGCTCAGAAATCCTTGGTTTCAGTTTACGATTTGAAATACGGGCCGTATTGTGAAATACGGTCCGTATTTAACCATATGACATTCAACTACCAGTTTACGATTTGATTTACGGCCCGTAAAATGAAAAACGGTCACTGTTCATGGGCGTAAACCACCATTTTACAGCTGAAGAGGAAATTTTCAATTCCCACATTCTTTATCTGGTTTTCTAAGTCTAGGATCATGGTCAAAGCTTAGGTTAAAGGTACGGGGTGTTACAACGGCCTCATCTGCATGAGCCAAACGACTACACTTTTACTTTACTCTTTACTTTATCACTTTACTTCATCATCTACTTTATCTACTTTAACGACTTTACCTTAAATTACGCAGACATCATTTATCATCGAGTCCCGGAAGACAGCCGGAGGCCTTATCACTATCATCTTCCAACGGCAACTAGAGATATTATTACATCGTCAGCATAAACTTCACGCATTCATTCAAGTCCCTGAAGACAACCAGCGACGACATTTGGCCACACGACGTCATTATAAGCCACACGGCTTCATCTTCAATCCCACACTCATATTTATTATCATTTTACACTCCTTATAAATTTTGTACTTTCAACTTTATCCCAGACTTTATTACTAATTTTGACATGAATTTTAGCTTTGACAGAAAATACAATCTACGTGCAGAGACACAGCGCAACGTGGAACTTTATCTTACGCAGTGAACTGGGGCAAATACGCTGAAGAGGAATATCAAACTCATAAGCAAAGGTCACGGATCTATTCTCGAACTCAATTCCACCTACGTCCACAAACACGTGATACGTAGGTTAATTTCTCTTTCATATCCGCCGCTAAAACTCTACTCAATCAACTCTTGTCACAATCTCGTATCCTTTCTATATCCCAGTGTTTCCATAACTCAATACTGGGGCATTTTGGAGAATTTACAGCGTGTCTAGTAGAGTCCTACTTATGGTGTGTTGTGCACCACATTTATAATTAGGAGGCTATAAACATATGTTCCATTCTCGTCACCTGTCCACAACCCTTGCAAAGTTATAAATCTATAAATAACATTCACTCAACAGGTTCGACAATAATTCCTTCCTCCCTCATAATATTTTCCACCAAAAACCGTATTTCCTTACAAATTTGTATTTGTCGGTCGGAACAAAATTGGCTACTACGTCAACTTCTTCGCCCGAAAACTCTTACATCATCTCCGGTCGAAGAGGGGCATCTGTTGACACCCAATTTTGTCCCTCCTTTATTTCAATTTATTTACTCAGGCATCTAAACTTATTGATAAGTTAAACACTTTATGCTCAGTATTATTAATTTTTACTATCAACATTACTAGCAATACTTTATCACAAATTTTAAGTGTTCGTCATCGTTTCATTTTCGGGTTTGGAATCGTTAAATTAACTACAAGACAACACTTTGTAAAATCTTTATTTTTCTACATATTAATTATTAATTGTCCTCACATAGTATATATTGTACTAATTATTAAATTAGAAGCCAAAAAATAATTAAATAGAAGAGGAAGGAACAATTACTTTTCTGCCAAATTATTAGCCCATACTCTAATTAATTCACCCCAACATTTCAGACCAGCCCATATGTTTAATTCACTCAGCCCAAAATAATTCCCCTACTCAATCCAGCCCAAAAACTACCCGGTCCAGCCCATACCCGTTCCATACCCGACCCGACCGGCCCATTCCCCTAATACACTTCAGTTGAAACCAAACAAAACCCTACCTTCATTCTCTTCCTTTCTTCTTCTTCATCCGCCTCCCCCACTCATCCACGCCCACGTTCCTCTCCACTCACCTCTCTCTCTTCTCACCCTTCTCTGCACCTCCACACTCCCCTGTTCCCCACGTTCTCTGCCGCCTCCACACACACCTGTCCCCCACGCCTTCATCTTCTCTCATACGCTCCTATTTTTCTTAAACCCGAATCGGAACCCTATAAAGAGGACCTTCTTCAGACATTTGTAGGGGGGATTTAGTTTTGGGAGGAAAGGGAGAATCGTTTTAGGGGGATTCAGTTTTGGGAGGAGAGGGAGAATCGTTTTAGGGGGATTCAGTTTTTGGGGAGTGAAAGACGAAATCAATCCTAACATCGACAAGGATCTGAAACCACAAAACCCCCTGAAAAACACAAGTTTTAATCATAACAGAGAACCTTATTCGAAAATAACAGCCCAACATATCACTCTATTTTCATTCTTAGTCTGAAGCTTTAGTTGCTTTAATCGGTTTCGAGCTCATCGTGTTCGAGTAGATTCGAGGCCGTCGACACCCACTTCACTGCACCTACAAAAGGTCAGTAAACCCTCTTCCTTTTCTTTATTTTTGGTATTCTGGTTTGTTTAGTTTAATTTATGTTCATGTGTTAGTTAACAGCTATGTTGGTGTTCGTTTAGTTCAGTCGAATTTAGTCTTAGTTAATATAGCGTAGTATCAATTGAAGCTCAATGTGGTTAATTATGTTCACCAAGTTAATTTTACCTAGTTTGAACAGAGTAATTAATCAAGTCGTAATTTTGGCTAGTCGATGATGTTTGTTAGCTTATTTGCTGGCTATGTTAGTTTAAATAATGTTTATGTGTTGATGTTCTGATTTATAGTAATCAAGGATTGTGTTCATTGGGTCCGAATTATTGTTGTTATATTGCCAGCTTTAAACCTCCTGTGTATGACCTGATCTTGATTAGTGCTTATCTTATATAGCTTTGTGCTTTGACATCATGAGTAGTATATAAATGGATGTGTATCCTTGAAGCATTGCCTGTATTTGTCTAATGTGTAAGTTTGGCAACCTGTCTAGGTATCTTGATACCTTTGGGTCTAATTCTGTGTTTCTCAAGATATGTATGTAGTCTGAGAGCAGTTGGTGATTACTTTTCTCTGTGTCTGTCCATGTCTATCTAGTCGTTAGTTAAATCTGCTGTTTGGTTGCCCATGGATGTACTGTGAATGTTCTGTCAGCATACTAACCACAATTTACTATGCAAGCATGTTTTAGATTAGTGTCAGGATCACATATGTCATAAAGGGTTGCGGGATGAAAGAAGCTTAGACCAACATGATATCTTATAAGATACCTATTGTATGGCTATTAGATTGATGAAGTTTCAACTGATTACATGAATGTGTTGAGCTAAATTTCAGAACTGTGTACATGAAACTTGGTGTGGCTGCCTCAAACTATGTCAAATTCACAGTGCTTAGTAATTTACTTATGTTTGAGAAGTGCCTTGCACACCTCAAATACCTATCTAATAACTTCATACTCAACTATATCTACCTGAATTACTGCCTTGGTGACATGATATGATTTAGTGCTTCTCAACTCAATTCATATGTGACCATTATATAATCATAACAGTGAACCTGGTTTTGTATGCCCATCAGTACCTTGAGGAGTTGTTTTTGGACTACTTGAGTTCTGTATCGATATTTTATTCTCATCAGTCTTGCATAGTTAGTTTCCTCCTTTAGAATACTGCAACATTCTATCTCACTTTGGACATCTCTATTGATCCTAAACATCAAACCTTGTTAGTGTCCTGTTTTATTCCTTAAACTCTGCATTACTGATCATGATTCACCACTTCCCCTGTTCTAGATAGGTCATCATGTATCATTGAGTGAATTTTGCACCTCCTTTTCAAACATGCTGTAACTTGCCTGTCCTCTTTCATCTTGGCTGCTGCATATCCATGTTATCCTGTGTTACTGTCACGACCCAACCCCGTAGGCCGTGACTAGTGCCCGAATTGGACACTCATATTGCCTGTTAACTGTAATCATTTATAACTAGCATGTCATGAACTTATTTGTATAAAAAGGTAGGGTGTTATTTTAAAGCTGTCAAAAGTTTGTATGTCGTAGGCACCTGTCTCCTGAGGAGTTACAATTTTTAAATAACAACATATATATTCCTACGCAAGCCGACAAGGCTGCTACGATATGCAACATACCAAACATACATATATATGCAAGCCGACAAGGCTGCCATTACGAATGGGTACACCCCAAACATAAGTCATGGTCATACAACGCATCAACAATTACATACAGACCCACACAAATGTCCACAGACCTCTAAGAGTAACGACAATGTCACATGACGGGACAGGGCCCCGCCGTACCCGGAATAAACACTTATATATACCATAAAAGGGAGTTATACCACAGGCTAGGCTACGGAACAAAGGAGCAGTCCAAAATAGCTGAATAGGTACCCTAAGCTGACGGATCTCCAAAACGAGCGTCTGTACCTGCGGGCATGAACGCAGCCCCCCGAAGAAAGGGGGTCAGTACGGAATATGTACTGAGCATGTAAAGCATGAAATGTAGTAATAGACTCATAAGGAGACAAAGTATGTAGGACCCAATGCAACAATCAGAAATTCCTAAAACTTGCCTTTGGACATATTTCATCTGTATCATTCTCATATCAATATCGTTATAGAGTTTTGTAATCAAAGCTGCATAATCATTCTGTATATAACATATATATAACGTGTCCCGGCCCTTTAATGAGGGACTCGGTAATTAAAATCATAGCATCATAAACCTAAACATAGACGTGTCCCGGCCCTTTAATAAGGGACTCGGTAATAGGGAATATGCCCTCCTGGCCACCATCTCCATATCATAATGTCATCATATCATCACATCATCATATCATCATCATATATATATATATATATATATATATATATATATATATATATATATATATATATAACGTGTCCCGGCCCTCTAGTGAGGGACTCGGTGATTAATATAGTAAATATGCGCACGAGAACGTGTCCTGGCCCGGGACTCAGTGAAGGATATAGCGGTAAGCACGAGCAGAATAAATAGCAACCACATATATGCAATTCATCTTTTGAGACTCAATGAACAAGCACTAACCAGCTCTAAAGTGTCAAAATAATATTCATATTCAATTCTTTTTAAGTCTCATAACAAACTATAACAAGAAACGTTTCAGATTTCGTGTACATGTATCAACTTAACATGGTGTAGCTTTTGAAAGTCAAGTATGCCTCTATTTGTGCAATTCTTTAAGAGTAGGAACTTCTATACATCATTCATTAGTCAATCATATAGTAGGCTTGTGACAATAGCATTAAGGAAATATAGAATCATAAGTCATGCATGGAACTAGAGAGTAGAATTTACCCCAAGGTTCATATCGTTTCATACTTACGTCTAGGACATGCCAAAGGAAAGAAGGAATAGGCTTTACATACCTTTAGCGTTTAGTCGTATTATAACTTGTACTTGCTGCCCAAAAACACTTATCCTATATCAAGATATCAAGAGCTACGATTAGTCTACGAGGGAATTCAATACGTATTTTAACGTTAATAATCCCTTTCTAACATTTAAACGACGTTTCGTTCGCATTCAAACCAACTAGAGCTACAAGCTAACATTGCTAGTCATACTTTCAAGTACCAATCTGAACTTGTTTAAACATGACTTAAGGGAACTTTGGACAGTCCTTACATCATTCAAAACAGTCCCATCTCATGGCCAAACAACACACACAATATTACAATTCTCATTTAGCAATTTTCCAGCTTTAACTTACAACGACAACAACACGTTTAACAATATTACCTTTACAATTCTTGGAACTGTTTTAGCATCATTTTCATTCTTACAACAGCCCACAGACCATTTAAATTTCAACTTGAATCATTAAACTTCACTTTCACTATACGTTCGTAACAACATTCAACATTCAAAACGCACAAATTTACTCCTATCATCAAAACAGTCCCAAATACAACATAAAAGATGCCCGAAATTCTAACGAACACCTACAATACACCAAGCAGCCCACATACTCTTCTCATACATTATTTCATGCAATCTTTTCAGCAAATTTCAGTAAAATACGACCAGCAGTCACACGATAAATATATCACCAAATTCGTATGCAAATAGCTACATTGTCGACACTATAACCTTACAACAACCTATAAACAATTTTAGTTCCAACTCTAACCATTAAATACCTTAATTCCCATCATAAAATTCATGACAACAACCATCAAAATACCAAATAAAATCAGTTCACTATCTTCCACAAAAACAGTCCACTACACGGCCATAATTCAACAAAACAACAACATGTTCGTATCAACACAACTTCACCTTTAACCTTCCAATTCTTTTCATTCTTTTTGCCATGCAATCTAGGATAGCCATAACCATGATTACTAAATAAAATCAGTCCATTATCCCACACCAAACAGTCCCCTACGGCTTCTACAAGGCCTCAACTTCAACACACACACAATTTCATACATGCAATTCACATTTACACATGCACAACATATCCAAATCACCTCTAAAACAGCCCCTTAGGCTATAACCATATTTCAACACCAACATTCATAATTTCATACATGCAATGTACTTTTACATATTCACAACACCTCAAAATTCGTCCTAAAACAATCCACACGGTTCAACTTCATCATCAAACACATACAAAATGATCAACTCTTACCTTAACAAGTTGGCTTCTTAACTTTGCTAGAATTTTGTGAAATGAACTAATACTTGTTCTTGTTGCTCCAATGGATACTCCACGTTGCTATGCACCTTCTCAAGGGTTGAAACACCTTGGAAAATAATTTTTTTGAATAAAAAATGGAGAGCTCAAATCTGGCCGTGAGCTTATAAGAGCTTGTATGGCATGTTTATGGTTTCTCCTTCACTTGAAACTTAATGGTGAATGTGTAGAACACTTTGGGGGTTTAATGGTAAGAAAAATAGAAGGGATGGCCGTGCAATGGTGGTGGAAATGCCATGGCTGGCCGTGGCTCTCTCTCTCCCTTCACTTGGTGAAGATGAGAGCCTCTCTCTCTAAGTTCACTTGGTGGGATTGGGAAATGAGTTGTGGCATGCAACTTTGGTCAACAAGGAGACCATTTTGCTGCCCAAGAAGGTCTCACACGTTCCCCCAACTAAGCATGGGCAAAAATCTGATTTTGTCATGTGTTTGTGGGGCCCACACGGCCACTAGTGAAAACTTTGTGAACATTTAAGTCTTAATACTCAGTCCAACTTGCATCGTCCATATCTCCTTACCCCGATATCATTTTGACGAGCGGTTTGTTGCGTTGCAAATTAGACTCGATGAACTTAATTTTAGGCTTTTGAAACACCTTAAAACGCATTATATACTAGGAGATATGCCTCCTACAATATAGGCTAAAATCGGGTCCGAGATTTTTCTGAGGTTGTTCCGATTCATTTCGTTTAATTTCTAATCCTCTTCCAACCTCATGTAACCTCTTATACATACGTATACACACTCATATACATCCATAAAAATCCATATACGCATCTCGAAGGGTCCGGAGAATCACAATAACCTTAAACATAACTAGAGAACTCACAAAGCTTCGACGAAACTCCAATCGCAAAAGTATATTCATATCTTTTGTCCATCCTCTATATCATTACTAATAATCTCAAATACTTTTAAAAGGTCACTCGCATTACCTCATATACATACTCATAGCGTGATTTCAAATCCTTTAGGTAACCGTGTCACCTTGGGATACTTAAGGAAACCATATATATAACGACATTCTTACTAACTCGATTAACTTTCCTTGAACCTTCTTAACTCATTCTTTCTTGTTTTAATACAAGTAGCACGGATTGTTATGGAGTGTAACAGTTACTGTTCCTTCTGATTTTGGCATGACCCTCCAGCTCCTTTTTGATTTGCTTTCTTGTGTTTGTTAAGTGCTCTCTCTCTTTCTTGGTATGTTATAAAGGGCTAAAAGGAACTGAAACTAGGAGACAAATTGGAGGAATAGAGTATCTAAATCAGTGGGGAATAAGTATTGGTTAAATGAGATACAAGCTGATCTATAAACTGACCCTGACCCTTTGGATGCTCCCTCTTTGGTGATTTTGTTCGAAAACTATAAGGCTGGCACCTTTAATTTGCTGTTTGTTCTGGTGCTATAAAAATCAGAATGGGCTCAAAAGAGTTTAAGCATTCAAAACTCAGTCTAGCGACTTTAAACTTAGGCAAGTGACCTGTTGAACTTTGTGAATGAAATGTTTGCCATCATGCGTTCCATTGCCTTGTCATATGTACTTGATGTAGATTACCATACTTAGTTGACATTCTAAAAAAAACTATTACATGATAATGCAGTTGATTCACGCCTTGATGAGTGATCTACAAGATCTAGCAGTTATGTTAATTGGTAGCATTGGTAGCAATTAAGTCTGCTTGCTAGTTAGATACATGTTCATTTCACCTTTCTTTATTGCTAATCTGGAGAATGTTCTCATGAATATTGCTGAATGTATGCTGGATTTCTATGTTTGATTGTTGCAACACATACAATGCACTGGTTTGAGTACTTGTTTAAATGAGACTGTAGAGTATATATTTCTCTTACCTTTACTGGGCAGCAATTTATTGGACTATTGTGTTTGGTTCTGTTTGAGTACAATAAGTCACTAGAATTGATGATAAAATAGTTAATTTGTCTGCTGGGTTAATTGATAATCTGTGTGTTAATTTGATTCAAGCAGCCCCATAAAACATGTGATATTTTCGCTGCTATTCAGCTTGACATGCTAGGTATACTTGTATTGATTATGTATATGTATGTATACGACAGGTATACTTTAGCCAATACATCCTTATGAACGTGTATACATGAGATATACTTGAACATACATATGATATACATAACCTACTGATTTGTTTTGAACTTATATTTTGCATGTCTAATCTTATTCGTTGAGTAGATATTAATCCTTTTCTTTTCATTTTTATGCATGAACATCGCATACGAGTCCAAGGGGACTCGTCTCTTGCCGCATTTTGGCGTTGGGCTAAAAACCCAACGTAACTCCTCCGGTGTCAGCCCCTGGCCGCAGCCTAACAAAAAATAACATCTGGGCCAAAGCCCAACAGACAGAGACAGCCCGCAACAATATATGAATAAAATTTGCTGGGCCGAAGCCCAACAGTAGCTGACAGCAGTATTCCAAAAATGGGCTGAGCCCATTTACATCATATCTACCCCTCTATTTTTATTCTTGTGTGCATTTAATGTGTATTGTATGACTAACATTTTATTTGTTAATTTAGGTAAACTTTAGTGACATTAAGGGTTTTAGTTTAGTAAAGGGTAGTTAATTCCATAAACTATATGTTTCAAACTATTTATAGTATCCATAACATTTATTTGAATGATTGATTTCTCAAATTAGCACGACCACATCGAGCTAAAAGAATCAAGATTTACTCTTTTTATCTTAGAACACTTGAAATACATATTTGTTAAAACATTAATATTAATCTTGCAATAACTTTACAAATACATTTTAATTTGCTAGTTGGCGCAATTCATATTCCAAATACATATAAACATTACCCATTCCGTTTTTTTTGGTTTATTTATAACTAAACTCTTTTTTATTCAATCACTATTTTTCTACAAGTTTTACTTTAAACAACATTCTACTTCTATCTATGACTTTAGCAATACTTTCAAGATATTTTCTTAAATATTTAAAAATACAATATTTACACTTGGCCTAACTAATCGCAAGTCCGGTCGGTTAACCATTGTTAATGGGTCTTAAAGGGTGTCTAATACCTTCCCTTTAGACTAATTGAACCCTTACCTAGAATTTTAAGTTTCGCAGACCTTAAACAGAGTTAACTTTAAACATAACTTTAATAAACTTTAGGTGTCCTAATTCACCATAAATAATTAGGTGGCGACTCCTTAAAATAAACAAAAACAGGAATCACCAATATGTTGTACTTCTAATTTAACCCGGTTAAAATGGGGTGTGACAATATAAAAGCTTAATAAATCTTGACCTACTCTAAAGAACAAAGATATTGAAACATTTCAATAACACTTGATCATTTCAATAAAACCACATGCACAAAAGCAACTCAAATATTAGACTGTTTAACTAATCTGTGATAATTTTTAAAACTAATTTTTTTTGTAGATTTTGAATTCCTAAATATTATAAGACTTGTTACAGAGTTTAAATAGGAAAAACTTAACAAACAAAATTTAGTGGATTTCAAATTCCAAAATATAGAAAAAGTAAAATTGGAATTAAATTCACGTTACATATATTCAAATAAGGAAGGATTTGTTTAATGTAATATTGTAATGGTTTTAAAACTTTAATATTAGGACTTCTTATCTAGTTTAAATAAGAAAAGATGTCATAATAATAAAAAGTCAATTTTAAGATTCCGCGTATAGTTTTTTGCTTTAAGAAAAGCATTTTCGCATCATGGCTCTCATTGGAAAAAGCTTTGTTTGGTTTAATTTATAATCTCCTTTTACTTTCTCAATAATAAAGCCTTTGACCTTTGGATTCGTTTGCCAAATCTTATTCAGTTCATGCATCTTGTGGAAAAAGAAGAAGCGGTTCATTAGCCATAACATCTCTTGATCCTACTAAATCATTAGGGAAAGTATGATGGTTCCTTGGTCAGATCTTCCGAAAGAACTTGTCGAAAGAATCAGTAAATGCCTGGACGCCCATATTGACGTCCTCCACGTTCGTGCAGTCTGCAATTCGTGGCATTCATCACTTCCTCCTAATCTCAAAATCTCTAAATCTTTGCCTCCCAACAAACTGGCTATCCCCAACTTTAGGATCCATGGTTATCATGAAGACTGAGTCTTAGTGAAAGCACCGTTTATCTTCTCAAACTCATTGATAGCGATACCAGTCCTTGTCCTTCTCCTTCTCCTCACACAGGCTGGTTGGTGAAGGTTGTAAAAACAATAGCTGGAAAATTGTGGATTTTGAATCCTCTAACCAACAGACTAATCAAGGTTTTGCCTAATGACATGCCTAAGAAATTGAATTTACTAGACTTTTGCGTTTCTCAAGTTTATAAATCCTATCGTGTGCAATGGGTCTTAAAGTCTCAGGGCCCTGAATATTGCGTAGTGATTTTTTTATAGTAAAATCTTGCTTATTTGGAGTGATCAAACCAATCATTTTTCTCTAATGGCAATTGATATTCGGGGTCACTTATTTTGTTTAAAGTCAGGGATGAGAAGTGGACTATGTTGAAAGATCCCTTAAAAGATGCCAGCAGCAAGATTGCTGCTATCATTGTGTATAAGGGGAACTTTTATGCGGTCGATCAATATGGAGAGACCATCAAGTATGATCCCTCCTTGTTTAACCAGACCAATGTATCTTGCACCATAAAGTATGATTCTAACAAGGTATCTTCCAGCTTATTTAACGAATGGGCCAGTAAGAAACGACAGGTGGAATCAGGCGAACAGTCGTTTCTAGCTGATATGTTTTTAGATATTGATTTAAGAGGGAGTTGCGCCGTTCTGGCCCTTCTTGGATAAATCCCATGGAAATTAAAATATACGGGCTTGATGAAGAACAACATGAGTGGATTGCAGTGCATACATTGGGTGATCGAATTTTATTTGCTGGTGATGACTGTTGTTTCTCTGTTTCTTCACTAGATTTTGGCAATCAATGCAGAGGAAACTGCGTTAACTATTCAAATGGAGGTATAATTGTGGACATCTTGGGGGAGTTACCACCAAAGTTCTATGACTACGACTTTGAAGATGATATGTACTGTGGTTGTTGTAGTATTAATGATGATGATGATGTTTATGGTCCAATTCCTGTTGATGTTGGTGTTAAACTTAGCAGCAATGATGGCAAGATTGACAAGAATGACCTTGGTAGCAAATCATCTGGTGGTCTTAGTGAGAAACTGAAACTTAGATATAAAGGATTACAGGGTCATAACACCGGTGTCTTTACCATACAAGACTGTAAGCTTGGGTCATTGTTATCGCACCGTGAATATGGAGATATTTTCTGGCCACCACCATCTTGGCTTAATTCTGAGTCGTCTTTAGACGCGCACAAGTAAGTTTTCTTATCCTAACTTTCCTTTAAAAGTAATGGCATTATTAAAAAGTTTTCAACATGGTAAACTCTTTTCACCTCTCTAGGGATGATAATGTTCTTTTATTAATTTAACCAGGAAAGATGCGTTCACTAGCAGGTAATGAAGTTGTTAAATCGTGATTTGTTTATCAACAAGGTATATAAGTAATTTATTCACATGCTTCCCCTCATTTTCTTCTTCTGCACTAAGCTATGTTGTATTTTATTGATTTTCTTGGTGTTAAGTTGATTATTATTTGTGAATATTTACTTGCATTTTGTGCTAAAAGAAGTACTGGTGCTAATACAATGCATCTATTCTTCTGTAAAATGAAGTGATAATAGCGATGTCGCACCTTGCTGCATGGAGACCACAAGTGCCAATCAGCCTACATGTTCACATGAATAAATAGCGCATACTAATCTATGGAGCCGTTTGGACATGATTTGAAATCACGAGATGAAATCGTGAGATGAAATCATGTTTGGACATGTAATTTAGATTTCTTAAGTTGCGTTTTTTCTTATAGACATAAAAACCTCACAAGTTGTGAAAATCATCTAAACTTTCCTAATTATTACACAATCTTACCATTCACATTAGGAAAGTTTCAACTAATTGTAATCATTTCATTCAGATTACTTGATACTTAATACACATTTCTTATCTTCTTCCTACATTTCTATCTTTTCCATCAACTTGAGCTTATTACTCGAATTCAATCCTTTGAATTCCTGTTCAAGCTACTGAATTACTGGAGTTGTCATTGAATTCCTGTTCAAGCTACTGAATTACTCGAGTGTTCATTGAATTCCTGTAATTCTGCTAACGTTCTTTTCTGTTCTATTACATTATTGTTACTCAATTCGAAATGTTTTGATGTATCACAGCCAGGAACTCGTGAGCAGCTGAGAGATTAACTGGCTTGTCCTTCTCTGTTTTCCCTTGGCTCATTGAGGATTAATACTAGTCAAATAATAATTTGAACGTAGATTGATGCAGTGTGACACATCATTCTTTTTTCGTTGAGTTTGTTTTGGATGTTTTAGAAGACTTAGTCAAGTAATTGGCATGGCTTTTGGGCCATCAAGAAGTGGTAGGAATTCTTTAATACCAATTTAATCCAACATTTATGATATGTGGCTTACTGCTGTCAGTAGGTGATCTTTAGGTGCCAAAATAGTTGCATAACCTTTTATGACACCTTCATGATTTTAAGGTAGTATACATAGGAAATCATGAGCTCATAAACTACATCAACAAGATGCAATACATTTTCCGTCATACCAAACAACCCTTAGACTTCAATTGGAACACAATAAATGACCAAATGCAGCAATCATAAGACCAAAATAGAAACCAACAGACAATGCCTAGTTGTGTACTTTGTTGCAGGGGGAAATCACAACATGTTAACATAAAAGTCATGCATACAGCTGAGAAATTATTGATCAATGACAAATTGCAGAACAAGATGATTGAGCCCATTATATATGCTTTAACTCATCAAGAAGACCTGAAATCATTTAGATTTCTAACTCCAACTCTACGTAGGTTTCAAAAATGTCACCACTCAAGCAATCAAAATATGAATAAAACTCTCCCACTTTCATTGTTTCTCTTGCACCTGAACTTATACTCTAAATCTCTGCATCTTTGGTTAGTAGCAATGGAACAAAAAGACAGCGAAATTGCACACAAAGAATTCAACAAAAAAGAAACCAAGTACATACATGTATATCCACTATACACTTTCTTCCTTTTTCTCATTAAACCAAGATCATTTTCTTCATGTCAATTAGGCCGTCCATCTTCCCAAGTTCATTGGGATAGTCTAAGCATACTCATCAAACATGTTTTCAAAGAAAGTAAATGTGCATTAAACTAGTACCACCTTTTTTATATGGATGCTTTTCTAAGCATGTACAAAAGCTAGAAGCGGGAAAACAATCAAATAAAACAAGGAAAACTATTCAACAATGCCAAAGAAGTCATGTCTGTGGCTTTCTAACAACCATATTTATGGTATGGATCTTTATTGCTTCACCTCACGACCTTTGTTGGACCATTCTCTTTCACTTGACAGACACGCTTCTTACTCTCCTGAGTTCAATAATTACCAGGACATTCTCATGCATCTATATAGATCAATCCTTCAATGCTACTTATGTCTCAACAACCCTAACTAGTTCAATCGGTTATTTGGATTCTTTATATCTATTTCACCATATATAATTCGACACAATGTCATTACAATACTAAACAATGTAACTCATTTCTTGAGGCAAATTAAGGATCTCATGCCCTTTTTTTTTTTTTTTTTGTCCCAACGCTTCCACAGAAACAATAGGGAGCATATCAACACCAACAGTATTTTACCAATAAAGCAGACAATAATTAGCAGGAGAGGCATTAGATAAAAATCCATACACAAGCCAAGAAAGACAAAAGCCCAGTTGAATTATATTTAAGCAGCATCAAGATAGAAAGCACATAAACTATACAAACTAAACTTTAAAAACAATTAACTGCTCCAAATTTCATCATTTTCTGTGAAACCCCCCAAAAAGTAGAACAGAGTATCTAATGGGAAAGCAAGAAAGTATATAAGTTGTCATCCTCGTCTTCCTCTCCAATTCCCTCTTCGTCATCAAACTTGGAACTTGACTCATCATAATATTCCTCTTTTTAGGTAGCCACTCGCGTGTTATACGCATTCATTGTCTTTGCATACTTTAGCTTCCTTTTGTCTTCCTCCGCTATATGAGGAGCTTTTTCAGCACCTGACATCTGCTTCCACTTGCTTTCTCTAGCTTTCCCCACAGCAACGATAGATTTGATGCTTGGATTCAGCTCATGGAACTGCTTTCTACACTCCTCCATGAAAATGAAGTAAGCACTTGCAGGCCTCCTAGGTAACCTTTTTAGTTCCCGAGCTTTTTTCTTCGTGCAGAATACATAATTAGCTTTGGCATTGGATTTATCTCCTTCATGAGGAAACCGTTACGGTTGAGAAAATGAACGAGAGAGGGAAAAATAAAAACACATTCCCTAGTCAAATATAGCAAAACTTAATACAAGTCCAACAATAATAAGGACCCAATCCAAATTAGTCGGTATGATCTAACGACATCATTTGTAGATGAACTGAATAACAGTTAGATATACCAAACATATAAAGAGACCAATCGATGTTTACCTAAATGTGCGTAGCAAGGATTTTTCCCATCTTTAGAGCGACTAACCTCGGACCTTGACTTGTCAGATTCTTCTTCTTCGCAGCCATTAGCGGGTTATAAAAATTCAAGACCTTTACATATTCGACCCTCCTTTTCTCTGCCTCTGCTATATAAGGAGCTTTCTCAGCATCTGACATCTGTCTCCACTTGTCTCAGCCAACATTCTTGAAAGTGTCAAAAGATTTTATGTTTGGATTCACCTGCGGGCACCGCTTCTTAAACTCCTCCATGAAAACGATGAAAGAACCTAGAGGCCTCTTAGGAGTTGTCAAGAATAGATCACCGACAAGCCACCTAAACAAATATAGTTCCAGAATTTTCTTCTTCAAGTGGATCATTTCCTCAGCTTTGACATTGGATTTAACTCTTGTCAGGATGAAACCATTAGGGTTGATAAAATGAGCGAAAGACAGAAAATTGATATTTATAGTCAGGATAACATACATGTCTCTAAGAGTGTGTTTGGTATGGAGGAAATTTCCAATTTTCCCATGTTTGCTTGGTCATAATATTATGGAAAACATTTTCTCTAGGAAAACAAGCTCTACAAAAATGAGGAAAATGACTTTACTAATGGAAGGAGGGAAAACAAGTTTCATAAGTGATATTTCAAGTTCATTGTATCCTCCCTGCCCACCCAATGCTCCCAACCCCCACCCCTTGAACATCCACCACCGCCACCTTCGAACCGCCGCTCTCCACCCCACCCCACTCCCTTAGTGTTTCGCTAGATTACATATACATGCCCTTGGGATAATATGTTTTTGTTTACTTACCAAACACTAGAAAATAAGTAAGAAACCCACTTGTTTTCTAAGATAACATTTTCAATCGTAACAAACACACCCTAAGAGACTAACAAATATAGCAAATTTAATACAGGTACAACAACAGTTAGGACTCCTGTATCCAAGTTAGCCTGTATGATCAAACAACACCAAATGCATAAAGAAACGACGTTACCTAAATATGAGTAGATAGGATATTCCACATAACAGGAGGATCAATGCTTTCTTCCTCAGAGTCTGATGATTCTTTCAGATTTATTGAAGGTTCAATATCCTCCTCTCTCTCCTCTTCCTAGCTGCTACTGAGTTCCTCCAAAGGTTGCATCCCGTGAAAGTTTCTACCATTTTTTTTGGTGTAGGGCATGACTAGGAACGTCGATTTGTCAACGAGTAAGAAGAGCAAGATGTCCTCTGGCTTCAGTTTGTGATACATCACAAACTGTGGCCAGTCTCCTTCACAGATGAAGAAATTGGAATTCTTTCTCATTATCTTTCCTTCCCACAACACCCCTTCATTCTTGTGCAGTAAGCAGGTCTTCGCCAGCATCTTCTTGTTTTCATTGATGAAAGCAGGCGGAATTTGCTAACAAATATCAAAGTCTCATGATTAGCAAAACATAGTTTGAAGTAGAAATGGCAATGGGGATAGGACAATACAACTAAAATTTTAAACAAGGCAGAGCACAGCGAGTCAGACCTCGATTTGAAATTTCAAATGGCATACATTTTAGAGATAATTACAACCAATGCTTTTCGGTGATCTAATTTACAAAATAGCCAGGAAATGTATAGGTTATGTATATTGAGTATATATTTTGGCTAGCGCCTGTAATAATTTCGGTTGACGGGCCACAAATGAAAGAAGCTCTATATTAAAATTACATAAGCTGTTATCGGATGTGTTACAAGTAACACGAATAATTGGTGCTTTTGAGAGGATGGATATTAAAGTATTATTTTCGTAGTAAAATCTTGGTATCAGTTATCTCGTATAATAGGTGAGACTGATATAGTCCTAGGATATCTTGGTTTTGAGCAAGACGACTCCCAAGAAATCAGAGGAGGGGCATAAGAGTAATTCCAGAGAGGTACTAAATGTTTTGAAGGCTAAAAAAGGTAAAAAAAAAAAAATTAATAAAAAGTACATAAAAACTAGGGTGACAAACTCTCCCCCACCTCACTTGTATCACCGCCGACACATGTTCAATTCATAGAACATATCGACCATAACCAAAAGATCCAAACCAAAGAAGGAAAAAAAAAAGAACATGAATCATTTAAGGGATGAAGTAATTAAAAAGATCGAGCAAGTGCATATTTAAATTAACTAACTTGTTCCCTAGCACACTCAACAAGTCGCATGATCATATCATCCTCCTCTTTGGTGAGATGAGCCTTGAGCCTAGCTAGTATCTTATGGTCTCGAACCCCCAAGTGATGCTTATAACGCCCGACCAGTGGAGAAGGAGGCCGCGCGATCGCCAAGGTTTTGAAATTCTGGGCATCAACCTTTTGGCAAATGATGAGCATTGGTTGAGTCAGTATCAAATGCTACTGCAGAAAAAACCTATTTTTTCTGGTTAAAGGAACTCGCCATAGAAAGGTGTTTTTGCAGGAGGGTTCTACCACCGATTCATCAATTACCCGGCAGCAACAACCATAACAAGTTTTTTCTGCAGTCGAAACCCCAACGTTAAAAAACCTGTTATTGTTGTTGTTGCTACTGGGGAATTGATGAAACAGTGGTTGAACCCTCCTACAAAAACACTTTTCTATGGCGAGTTCCTTTAACCCAGAAAAAATAGGTTTTTTCTGCAGTAGCATCTAATACCGACTCGACAAATGCTCATCATTTGCCAAAAGGTGATGCCCAGAATTACAAAACCCCCACGGTCGCGCGGCCTCCTTCTCCACTGACGAGGCACCGTAAGCATCAGTTGGGGGTTCGGAACCATAAGATACTGAAACAAGAGCAGAGCTCTGTTACACAGAATCTAGAAAAGAAATAGAGAAAAGATAAGAATAGACAAGAAGGAAAGGAGAGAAAGTTCTGTTTCATTCAAGATAATTCCAAATGCGTACAAATATGAATACAAACAGAATCCAACTTTGGATTCTAGCTAACAGCTGTCCATTCTCTAACAAACTTAGGGACTAGGCCAAAAAATAAATACTAGTCCACAAGGGACTTTTAGGCAAATACCAGAAATACAACTTAGGTAATATAGAAAATAGACTTAACTAATTAATGAAGGCTAAACATAATTAATGTAACACCTCGTACCTTTAAAATAAGCCATATTCATGGTTCAGGGACTTAGAAAACCAAGACGGGGAATGTTAGGATTAAAATTCACTTCAGTTCAACGATCTGCATTTTTACGCTAGGATTTACGGATCATAATGGTTTTACAGGATGTAAAATGGACTGCAGATGTAACACCTCGTGCATTCGGGTTAAGATTTGTCTTATAAGATGGGGGTATAATGAACCCAATTTTAGTAGTGTATAAATGGTGTTTGAAACCCAATCAAGACATGAGAAGAGTCTTTGGGCAAAGCAAAGTTGAAAACCACTCTACGGGGCATGTTTGCAAGTGAGTTTATAGAAGGTCTTACTTCCAACGACCATAACCCCTTTATTAATTTGGAATTTGGGAAAACTTCCTTGATTAAAGTTGTAGCCCTTTGAATAGATTTCCAACGGTATATTATGGGGGTCAAACGGACATCTGTGCAAAGAGTTATGCCCATTTTACTGAAGCCTGTCTTCGCTGGAAATTCTGCCTGTGTTACGGTGGACGTTACCGGCCGTAACACGTGTTACGGGACCGTAACAGTGAGCCGTAACGTCCCAAAAATTTCCAGAAACTCACTGGAAATTTTCACTAAGGTACGGTCCCAAGTTACGGTCCGTCCTACGTGATACGGGACCGTAACATGGGGCGTCCTTTGGTCCGTTAAGTACGTTTCGGGTCACCTGACTTCGAGAGGCCATAACCCTATCATAAATTGGGAATTTGGTAAACCTCAAAGAATTAAAGTTGTAGATAATTGAAATACCTTTCCAACCATAGGTTGTGGGCCCACAGGTGACATCGGGATAGGGAGATATGGACGTTTTAAGACAGAAAGGTCCCAACCCGATTTCAAGTCGGGTCAAACCCATTTCCCCTTGGTATTTAAGGGAAATGCTCAACCCTAGCAGCCCCATTTTCTCATATTTTCAGATTTTAGATAGAGAGAGGAGAGTTAGAGAGAGAAAGTAGAGAATCAATCAAGTTGAAGGCCCCGAATCCCGAGGCTCGTGAAGGATAAAGTGTAGTACAAGTTGTTGCCGTCATTCTAAGCTAAAAATCAAACTTGGGGATGTTGATTTCGTGGTGACTACTCATAAAAGGTAATGTTTCTACTCCCTAATCATTTATAGTTGTGAATTGATGAATTCTTGGGAGAATAATAAATGGGTTTGATAAAGAGAATTATATGAACTATGCTAGAGTTTTTGGATTGCTGACTTGGGATAGTTGTATTCATGTGGGTGATGAAGAATGATGTTAATTACATCTAATTGAGATTGTAGAATCAGTTAGAAGTAATAGAATGGGGATTGGGTGAAGAAAACACCATTAATGAAGGTTGTGGAGCTTCATGCCCACCAAGTGTTTGATAAAATGCTTAGATAAACAAAGCATGGATATTGTTGCTAATATAGAGTCCCTATGACCTGTATTGCTATAGATTATGTTATATCCCGTATTTTGTACATTCGGATAATTCAAGACAATTGCAAAAAGTTAAGGACAAGGCTATATTTTGATCTTGTTTAATATACAAGTTGTTTATGAAAATTATTGATGTGGAAATATTAAGGAAGGCTAGGGGTAAAAAGGGAAATTCACAAGGTGGTCTATGGTAATATTTAGGAAGGCTAAGTGATAGCTCCATGGTCAAGAATGGCGCTATAGAAGCCCTAAGAAGATCGTCGTCAAGGTCACAAGCTAAGGAGATGCAAACCAAGGTTGTTGGGCTTCAATTGGAAATCAAAAGGATGCTTATCATGGAAGAAAAGCCCAAGAACGAGTCCAATAATTATGCAAAAGAATGGGCTAAATACTATACATATTTCATGATCCAAGTCCAAGCTCAAGAGGAGGAAGATTGGGCCCCACATGGGGCTGAAGTTTCTGCCCAAGAAAGGAATTAAATCCAACCCAAATTGGGTTGGAGAAAGTCACACGTACAAAAGTGACTTTTTGGGGCAACCTTCTCCTTATTCTATTAGGAAGAAGTTTGCCAATTATTTTACATGCTTTCCTAGTTTAATCCTAGTTAGGTTTTAGTATTTAATTATTTCCATAAAAGTAGATTCTAATCCCATTCTATTTGGGATAAGTTTCCCCTATATATAGGGGTGGATTTTGTTATTTTCAAGACACAAAAATATTATTATTATTGAGAGTTTCTCTATTTTACACCTTTGTGTGGATACTTTGGATTTATCTTGCAACCTTATAAGAACAATTCTTTTTAAGAGGTAAGATTAATTCGTACTTGATATCTTTGGTTCTTATTCGTCAATTAAAGAAGGTAATTAGTCTTATACTAATTATTGTCTCTAATTTCTTCGAAATAGGGGTCTAGATCACCTTTTGATATAAGTTCTTGAATTGACTCTATTAGTATCTTAATTAGTCTTAATCCGCTAACTTTGAATACTAAGACCAATTAGGGTTCTTATCACTTAATCTTGAAATTTGGGGATTTTATTCTTGAATTTCGCCTATCTTTATATTCTCGTCTTTAATCTTCATATTTTTGCTTCCGCATTATAATCTTGTTTTGTTCAAGTAACCCGATTCTTATCAAGTGGTATCAGAGCGGTGCTATCAAGGTTCCGTTCTTGATAATCTTGGGAGTTTCGTAAAAAAAAAAATAAAAAAAAATGAAAATTCTCTTTTTCTTTTAGTAGCTTAAAATAGTAAAGCTATATAGCCAAAAAAAAAACTTGCTAATTAAGAAACTCCATAGTTATTGTGTTTCTTGTTTTTTCCAACATCAAGAAGGAAAATCAAGAAGAGGGGAAATTTAAAAAAAAAAAAAAATCATACAAATTGGTCTTTTTCTTGTCTCGCCAAACCCAATCCGTCTGGGAGTTGGTAGTTTTTTTTCTTTCTTCTACATCTTACTTCTAAAGGATTGTGCTAGTACGGTTTATATATAAATCCTAAAGGAACCAGCCAAAGGTAGTAATTTGAGTGGAAAAGGGCAAGATATGATGAGATCAACTGAGGGAAAAAGTCGAATTGAGAGATATTTATTGCTTAATATTTTTTTTCAAGATGTCTCAAACAGGAAAGGAGAGTGAAGCAGGCACTCAAAACAACAACTTAGTCGAGATGCTCAGAATGATTACCGCTCGACTTGAAGCGTTAGAGGCAGCCCAAAATCCACCTAATCCGGTGAACATAGCCGATGTGCGGAGAATCCAACAATATCCGGTTCCTCAGGTTAGGAGACAAGCTGTTCGACCTCCTCAATTCTAACAAGGTGAGGATCAGTTTGGAGATAATGAGGACGAATTTGAGGAAGCTTACCAAAGGAGGAACGAAAGAAGGGCACCACGAGCTAGGGCTAAAGATGACAATCTTAGTAGCATTAAGATGAAGATCCCTACTTTCAAGGGAACAAGAGATCCAGACTTGTACCTTGATTGGGAGAGAAAGGTGGATGCCATCTTTGACTGTCATAACTACTCTGAAGGTAAGAAGGTTAAACTTGCTGTGGTTGAATTTTCTGACTATGCTGCTAGTTGGTGGAAGAAATATAGCAGAGACAGACTAGACAATGGAGAACCGCCCGTTGCGACATGGGACGAGATGAGGAGGGTTATGCGAAATCGTTTTGTGCCATCACACTTTCAAAGAGATCTGCAACAACGCCTTCAAACTCTTAGGCAAGGTTCTAAGTCTGTGGATGATTACTTTAAGGCTATGGATATGGCTATGATCCAAGCAAATTGTAATGAAGATGAGGAAGCCACTATGGCTAGGTTTCTTAATGGGTTAAAGGGAGAAATAGCTGATAGAGTAGAATTGCAACAATATGTAAACTTAGATGAGTTGGTAGAGTTGGCTGAAAAAGAAGAAAAACAGATTAAAAGGAAGCAACAAGCTAGCTCATGGAAAAGCCGATCTACTGCAGCTCCAAGGAGGCCATGGCCAACACATGAGGAGAAAACTCTGCCCAAAGCACAAGATGATAAGGGCAAAGGTAAATGGGAGGCCAAAGATGGAGGTAAAACTTTTAACACAAAAACTTCTACTCCTTCTACACCTTCTAGTGTGATACAATGTTACAAATGTCAAGGGAGGGGACATAAGGCGTTTGAATGTCCAAATAGAAGAACTATATTAATTAAAGATAACGGGGAATATGAGAGTGAAAAAAGTGAGGGAGAAGAAGAAGAAGAGGGTGTTGAGAGTGAGGACGAGAGAGATGTGGGTCCTTATGCTGAGGGAACTTTTTTGGGGGTAGTTAGGCGTCTTATGAACATTAATATGGGAGAGCTTGATGAGGCACAAAGAGAAAATATTTTTCATACACGATGTGAGATAAAGGGTAAAATTTGCTCTATGATAATTGACAATGGTAGTTGTGCTAACGTGGTGAGCGCATACGTGGTGGAGAAATTGGGAATTCCATGCACGAAACGTAAGACCAATTATAAGCTCCAATGGTTGAATGAATGTGGAGATCTCAAGGTGAGTAAACAATGCATGATTTCTTTTTCTATTGGGGAGTATTCTGATGAAGTTCTCTGTAATGTTGTACCAATGCAAGTTTGTCATATTTTATTGGGACGACCCTGGCAATACGACAGATATGCTTCCCATTGTGGAAGGAGAAATAAGTACTCTCTTGAACATAAGGGAAAGAAGTATATTCTGGCACCCTTAACTCCTTCCGAAGTGTATGAAGACCAACAACGATTGAAAGAAACAATGGGAGAACATGGGGAAGAATAAAAAAAAAAGAGTAAGATAAGAGAGGAAAAAAATCAAGTGAGGCGTGAGGAGAGAGAGGGCAGCGACGAGAGAAAAGAAAATGTGGGAAAGAGTGATAAAAAAGAAAGAATTGGTGAGAGGAAAGAGGCTAAGGGTGAAAAAATAGTGAGCCTTACAAAAGCCAAAGAGTGTTTACTTGCAAAAAAAGAGGGGCTGCCCATTATCTTGCTTACATATAGGGAAGTTATGATTAACACTAACGATTTAGCTCCTTCTTTGCCTAGTGTTGTTTCAAAACTTTTGCAGGATTTTGACGATGTCTTTCCTGAGGATATCCCTAAGGGGTTACCCCCTTTGAGAGGAATAGAACATCAAATTGACTTTGTGTCTGGATCTCAATTGCCGAATAGGCCTGCTTGTAGAAGCAATCCCGATGAAACAAGGGAACTACAAAGACAAGTAGAAGAGTTGCTTGAAAAGGGATTTGTGAGAGAAAGTATGAGCCCGTGCTCTGTTCCCGTGCTTTTGGTACCCAAAAAAGATGGTACTTGGAGGATGTGTGTGGATTGTCACGCCATCAACAAAATAACGGTAAAGTATCGCCATCCTATTCCCCGTCTAGATGATATGCTTGACCAATTGCATGGTTCTAAAATATTTTCTAAAATTGATTTAAAAAGTGGATACCACCAAATTCGAATGAATCCCGGAGATGAGTGGAAAACTGCTTTCAAAACTAAGTATGGCTTGTATGAGTGGTTAGTGATGCCGTTTTGTTTAACTAATGCACCTAGTACTTTCATGAGACTAATGAACCATATCTTTAAGGATTTTCATGGCAAATTTGTTGTGGTCTATTTTGATGATATTCTGATCTTTTCAACCTCTCTTGAAGAACATGTGGAACACTTGAGGTTAGTTTTTGATGTGCTTAGGGAGCAAAAATTGTATGCTAATTTGTCAAAGTGCACGTTTTGTGTTGATAAAGTAATCTTTCTTGGTTTTGTTGTTAGCTCAAAGGGTGTTGAGGTTGATGTAGATAACATTAAAGCAGTTAAAGAATGGCCTACACCTAAGAGTGTGACGAAAGTTAGGAGTTTTCATGGACTTGCTAGTTTTTATAGGAGATTTGTGAGGGACTTTAGTACAATTGCTGCACCATTAACTGAAGTCATAAAAAAGGATAAGGCTTTTAATTGGGGAAAAGAACAAGACCATGCATTTAATGTCTTGAAGGATAAGTTGTGTTCTGCACCTTTGTTGCAATTACCTGGTTTTTCTAAATCCTTTGAAATTGAATGTGATGCTAGTGGAAAAGGTATAGGGGTTGTTTTAATGCAAGATTCTAAGCCTATTGCATATTTTAGTGAGAAATTGAGTGGAGCTACATTGAATTATTCTACTTATGATCTTGAGTTATACGCATTGGTAAGGGCTTTGGCTACTTGGCAACATTATTTGTGGCCGCGTAAGTTTGTGATAAAGACTGACCATGAGTCATTGAGGTACTTGAAAGGCCAAGCTAAGTTGAGTAGGCGACATGCCAAGTGGGTGGAGTTCATTGAGATGTTTCCTTATGTGATTTCATACAAGCAAGGTAAGGACAATGTGGTGGCTGATGCATTATCCCGCAGGTACGTTCTTGTCTCTACTCTTACTTCTAAACCAATGGGATTTGAGCACATTAAAGGGTTGTATCTTGATGATTCCGAGTTTAGGGTTGCTTATGCTGCATGTTTGAAGGGACCCTTTGAGAAGTTCACTGTACGTGATGGGTTCCTTTTCAAGGAAAATAAGTTGTGTGTTCCAATATGTTCATTGCGTGAGGTTTTTGTAAAAGAGGCACATTACGGGGGTCTTATGGGACATTTTGGAGTGCCAAAGACCTTAGATATACTTGCTGAAAATTTCTTTTGGCCTGGCATGCGCAAGGATGTAGAAAAATTTTGTGCACAATGTTTAGAATGTAAACATGCTAAATCTAGGGTTTTGCCACATGGGTTGTACACGCCTTTACCTGTTCCGATTTCACCTTGGATAGATATCTCTATGGATTTTGTCTTAGGTTTGCTGAAAACAAAGTATGGTAAGGATAGTGTCTTTGTTGTGGTGGATAGATTCTCTAAGATGGCTCGTTTCATTCCATGCTTGAAAACTAATGATGCTTCTCATGTGGCTGATTTGTTTGTTAAAGAAATTGTGAAATTACATGGAATACCTAGAACTATTGTTAGTGATAGGGATGTTAAGTTTTTGAGCCACTTTTGGCGTGTTCTTTGGGGAAGGCTAGGGACCAAATTGTTGTTTTCTACTTCTTGTCACCCACAAACTGATGGGCAAACTGAGGTGGTGAATAGAACTTTAGGTAACATGTTGCGGGCTGTTTTGAAAGGTAAATTAACTTCTTGGGAGGATCACTTGCCTTTGGTGGAATTTGCATATAATAGAACTATTCATTCTTCTACTGGGTCTTCTCCTTTTGAAGTTGTTTATGGTTTTAATCCCCTTACTCCCCTTGATTTAGTGCCATTGCCTACTAATGATGTTGCTACTCTTGATGGAACAAATAAAGCTGAGATGATGAAAAAAATACATGAGCGAACTAGACTGGCCATTGAAAAGAGGAATGAGCAAGTTGCTTCGAGAAGAAACAAAGGACGAAAACAAGTCATCTTTGAGCCTGGGGACTCAGTTTGGGTTCACATGAGGAAAGAAAGGTGTCCTTCTAAAAGGAAGTCTAAATTGCATGCTAGAGGCGATGGACCCTTCAAAGTTCTTGAGCGAATTGGAGACAATGCTTACAAGTTGGACCTGCCTGGTGAGTATCAAGTAAGTGCTACTTTCAATGTTGCTGACTTGTCCTTGTTTGATGAAGGGTTAAATTCGAGGACGAATTATTTTCAAGAAGAGGGGGGATGATAGCTCCATGGTCAAGAATGGCGCTATAGAAGCCCTAAGAAGATCGTCGTCAAGGTCACAAGCTAAGGAGATGCAAACCAAGATTGTTGGGCTTCAATTGGAAATCAAAAGGATGCTTATCATGGAAGAAAAGCCCAAGAACGAGTCCAATAATTATGCAAAAGAATGGGCTAAATACTATACATATTTCATGATCCAAGTCCAAGCTCAAGAGGAGGAAGATTGGGCCCCACATGGGGCTGAAGTTTCTGCCCAAGAAAGGAATTAAATCCAACCCAAATTGGGTTGGAGAAAGTCACACGTACAAAAGTGACTTTTTGGGGAAACCTTCTCCTTATTCTATTAGGAAGAAGTTTGCCAATTATTTTACATGCTTTCCTAGTTTAATCCTAGTTAGGTTTTAGTATTTAATTATTTCCATAAAAGTAGATTCTAATCCCATTCTATTTGGGATAAGTTTCCCCTATATATAGGGGTGGATTTTGTTATTTTCAAGACACAAAAATATTATTATTATTGAGAGTTTCTCTATTTTACACCTTTGTGTGGCTACTTTGGATTTATCTTGCAACCTTATAAGAACAATTCTTTTTAAGAGGTAAGATTAATTCGTACTTGATATCTTTGGTTCTTATTCGTCAATTAAAGAAGGTAATTAGTCTTATACTAATTATTGTCTCTAATTTCTTCGAAATAGGGGTCTAGATCACCTTTTGATATAAGTTCTTGAATTGACTCTATTAGTATCTTAATTAGTCTTAATCCGCTAACTTTGAATACTAAGACCAATTAGGGTTCTTATCACTTAATCTTGAAATTTGGGGATTTTATTCTTGAATTTCGCCTATCTTTATATTCTCGTCTTTAATCTTCATATTTTCGCTTCCGCATTATAATCTTGTTTTGTTCAAGTAACCCGATTCTTATCACTAAGGGCAAATTTGGAATTTGGAGAATAATTTTTCATGAATTACAAAAACAAAAAAAATATAGTGGTCTTGAAACAAAGGGCCAAGTGGGCCGTTTATAAGGTGTGGGCCTTGGCCCACATGGGTGCATAACATATATGGATAAAAGATGACAAAATTTATCATTTTCATCTTGCACTCTAGAAAGTTGAAGAAACTTGGAGAAGGAGAAAAACAAGAGAGGCCATTCGGCCAAGGAGAAGAAAAATTGAAGCCCTCAAATGTTGATCAAAAAAATATTTTCTTCTAGCATTTCTACCAATTGAAGGGTCCTTATTAACGTGGGATAGTTGTTGGAGCAAGTAGACCACTCTTTGTTGCAAGTTCATAACCCTAGCCAAGTGAGAAGTTAAGGGAAAAAGGTAAGATTTAATCTTCTTTTTATATGTTATGGATGATTGTGTATGTTGTAGTATGTAGAAATGAATGAAATTTGTGATGTTTTGTATGTTGGGGGTTGAGCCGTGTAGTGTGAAGCTTGGCCGTGCATATGTGTGTTATGTAGGAATGATGAACCAATTATTTTATCTAGTGTTTTGGTTGTTGTTGTTATGGATTCTATGTTGATAATGAAAGTTTGATTATTCTAGTTGAAGTTGTAAGTGTTGGAGAGTTGTTTTAGAAGCCAATGTGATTTGAATGTAGTTTCTTGTATTTATGGAAAATAATGTTGTTAGTGTGTGAATTGTTGGTGTAGTTCATGAATTTGAAGGAAGGAAATGTGTTGTTATTGTTCTTGTTGCATTTGGAAGGTTTCGGGTGGAGTGGCATATTGGTTAGATTATTTTGAATATTGCGCGGATTGTTCGAAGTGTTCTTGAATATTGTTTGAATGGTTTCGGATTGGCACTTGAATATGTAAGCAATTATGAATTGAAAATAAATGAAACGCCGTCGAAGTTTGTAGAAAGAAGTTGTTAACGTTGGAATGCGTTTTGAATTGATTGTTGATATTGTTAGAATGACTGTTGTTGTTGGTAATTTGGCCGAGTTAAATTCTCGGATTTGTTGTTGATGATTTGGCCGAGTTGGATTCTCGGGGTTAGTTGTATTTACAGGGGAAATGCTGCCGAAATTTCTATAAATAAAGTGTTGGTTGAAGATTGAACCTCCAAGTATCTATAGCTAATGTTTTGTATACACTAATATTGTTGTAGATCTTGCGAAGCCAAAGACTTAAGTTCGGATTAGCGTAGGAAGCGGACAAGGTATGTAAGGCTTACCCTTTCTTTCTTTTGGCATGATCCTCATGAAACAAACAGACGACGTATATATATATGATTCCGAAGAAACTCCTATTCTTAGAGCCACTAGGATGGCTAATATTCTTGATTTCCATGAGCTATTTCATATGGTTTTGATACATATCTATGATTCCAAAGCTCAATTTGATATGTTTTCGAATTTGTCTATGATTCTTATTCACTTCTTGACATGAGTACGTTCGGTATGGTTGAGCTTATTGTATGGTTGAACAATGAGTAAAGTATAAAGAGTTCATGTCCCTGAAAGGAGTTCTGTAAGTATTAATGTCTCTAACGTTTGTATACAGTCTTGGATTGTTTTGGAAACGTTCGTAAAGGTTTCTGTACTAAAACGTCCATAACTTTCTTATACTAACTCGGATTGACTTGAAACGTGTTTATGAACCTCAAGTGTCGACCTAAGCACTTATTCATCGAGTCTGAAAGCTGTTTTATGTGCATATAGTCTCTCACGACTCTGCTCGTGCATGCTTTAATGTATCCTCCACTGCGTCCCGGGCCAGGGTATGTTCTCGTGCGTACTCCATTGCATTGTTCACCGCGTCCCTCACTAGAGGGCCGGGGCATGTTATATATATATATATATATATATATATATATATATATATATATATATATATATATATATATATATATATGATGACATGATGATATGATGACGGGGCGGCGGCCAGGATGGTATATGATGACTCTATTCACCGCACCCCTCACTAGAGGGCCGGGGCACGTTCATGCATATATGATACATGATTCTATTCACCGCGTCCCTCACTAGAGGGTCGGGGAACGTTATATGTATATATATGATATATAATGATGACATACATGATTTTACCGCGTCCCTCACCAGAGGGCCGGGGCACGTTATATGTATATATGATATATGATGATGACATGCATGATTTTCATTTGAAAAGGCAAGTGTATTGATGTTTTCTAACAATCATACGTGTTCTGGTGAGTTCTATTTTAGTTATGATCCTCTATATTGTACTTCATGCCTTACATACTCAGTACATATTCCGTACTGACCCCCTCTTCTTCGGGGGCTGCGTTTCATGCCCACAGGTACAGTCGTTCACGTGAGTGCCCCGACAGCTTAGGCCACCTATTCTGCTGCTTTGAAGTGCTCCCTTGTTCTGGAGCCTGCATTTTGGTACAGACTCTTCCGTTGTATATATGTATGTATATATTCAGGGGTACGGCGGGGCCCTGTCCCGTCATATGATTCTGTTGTCTTGGTTAGAGGCCTGTAGACATGTATGTGGGTCATGGGTCGTTATGGTTCAGTTATGTCTGTGTGGCTTGCGTCTAAGCGGTTCCATTTGCTATGACAGCCTTAACGACTTGTATGTATGTATATGTATGTATATGTTTTGGGCGATATGTTTTACGACAGCCTTGCTGGCTCCTATGTGATATATTTGTTATATGTGATCGCTTAAGACGACATCTGAACTTTGTATCTTTATAAGTCAGTGTACGCCGAATCTGGATTTGCCATTTGTATGCCGGTTCTGGTAAATGGGTGCGTATGGGTGTCCAGCTCGGGCACTAGTCACGGCCCACGGGGTTGGGTCATGACAGATTAAAGTTGAAGGGATTGAAGGACATTGTGATACGCTCAAAAAGCAGAAAGTTAAGGTATGTAGGCGTTATCCACATGTGGGAATCTCTACGTTCTTCCCCATGCTCTGTTTCTTGATATTCATGAAGTTCAAATCCTAGGGCATTAAACCCAACATATTGGTAGCCCGTATTTATGTATTTATGTACAGGAATTTTGTAGCTATATTCGTTGTTGTATTCCTAATATTCCATTACGGTTATTAGGAACCCTAGCTTAATCCATGAATCATGAATTCTTCCTCATGTGTTCATATGAAACTTTATGATTTTATTTTGCAAGTTACAAGCATGTTTTCAAGTCAATTACATATATATGATTATGAACTATTGTTATTACTCATGAATCAAGAATATGTTTACAAGCTAATTCATGAAACCATGTTTACAAGTTATTTCGTGAAACCATGGTTACAAGACAAGTACAAGATTATTTCACGAAAGTCATGGGCATCTAAGCCAACTATATTATGTTCATGTTTTTGGGAGTTGCACGAATTACCGAGAAGGCTTAGATAGCCTGAAACTATGTAGCCACCATAGGACAAGGATCGCTCCGCCTAGTTAGGACGATACCTTAACTTTACACTGAATGGATCCATCAGGCACGTTACCACCTTATACCCTGGCAAGGTATGAGGGCTCTGCTGGTCCAGCGAGGTACCAGACTCCACGTACCCACGTGGTGATATCACATGTCGGTTTATGAAATGCTCTCCCTACTTATTATGTTTTTACTTATGTTATATATATACATATGTACTCATGCTCATGTTCATGTCCAGGTTTTCAGTTTCAGTTCTTATCATGTTATTCCATGTCCCATGTTATTTCTTTCGGTTGCTTTATGTACCAGTACATTCAATGTGCTGACGTCCCCTTTTATTGCCCGGGGGCCTGCATTTCACGATGCAGGTACGGATTTACAGGACGACGCTTCTGCTCATTAGGATTTGCACGTACCAGCTTATTGGTGAGCCTCATCTCATTCGGGGTTTAGACATTGTCTTTCGTTATTGCTGGGGGCCTTGTCCCAGTAAGTATGTTTTCCAGTCAGACTCATGATAGAGGTTTCGTAGACTAGACATGTCAGTTGGGTCATGTTAGACTTTCAGAATCGGTTAGCCATTTTGGCTCAGTTATGGTATTATCCGCGTTCTTGTTTTTTAAACAAGTATTTTATAATTATTATGGCTTCATATGTTTTCTTAAAGCCCATCATGTTTCATAATATATTTCCGTTCATGTATGCCTCATGATGATTCAGCAAGCCATGTGGTTCGCTCGGTCACATGCAGTCAGGCACCGAGTGTCGTGTTACGCCCAGGCCATGGTTCGGGGCGTGACAAAAGATGAACCTCAGAAAACTCAGCTCACTGTTATCGATTTGGTTTTATGGTCCGTATAAATTTTACCGATTGAACTTTGTACCATAGAATATTTTACGGTCCGTCTTTGGAATTGTAAATGAGGAGGAGGAATATCGAGTCACTGTGACTGATTTACGGTTACTTTTACGAACCGTAGAATGGCTCGACAGCTGAACAATATATATACGCGTTTTTCAGTCCCTTTTCATATTTTTCATTCTCCTCAAGCCCTAGAACAAAGTTCTTCTCCTCTCTTCATCCTACTATGTCAAGGTAAGCCTATTCCAAGTAATTTCAACTATCTCTAACATACATACATGAATTCTAAGCCAAATCCATTGTTTCAAACCTAGGGTTTTCAAGAAAACCCATCTCACGGTTCAAGGTCCAAGCTTTTGGATTTCTCCTTCAAGATACAAACTTTGTTGCAAGTTTTGAAGCGATTAATGTATGTAGGGCTTCTATCCACGTGTGAGAATATCATTGTTTCTATCCACGTGTGAGAATATCATCGTTCTTCCCCACTCTACGTTCATCCATGACAACACGAAGTTCCACAAACCTAGGGTTTCTACTCTAAGTCATGATGACCCTAAGTTACATGTACCATGACATACATGTTCGTATTAATAATTTATTATTGTATTCTTGATATTCCATTTCGGTTATTGGGAATCAGTCCGTAATCCATGAACACCCACGCTTTGCATTCCATCGGTCCTTAAATGCAAGATATAAACTATTATACTTATTTTCATGAAAATCTACATGCTTTCCATGTTTTCATACAAGTTATACTATATACTTATATTCATGTTATATTATACTCACGAATCATGTTTACAAGCCATGTTTACGAATCATGTCTACAAGTCATATTTGATTGGATGTCTCAGGCAGGCATAATCCCGACTATTTCTGAGGGATCTCAGACTCGGGTAGAGCACAGACTCCCGAGATGGTAGCCGTAGGTTTCAGGACTCCAGGAGCACGGCCAGCTGCCGCTGTGGCTCCTCGGGCTATTCGGGCCCCAGGTTCAGGTGCTGTTAGTCCGGGTATAGCTCTTCTGGGTATTGTTACACGGCCAACAGTTTATCCTACTATAAGTGTTGATGAGCAGAAGAGATGGGATAAGTTTTACAAGATGAAGCTACAG
This sequence comes from Lycium barbarum, assembly GCF_019175385.1. Lineage (NCBI taxonomy): Eukaryota > Viridiplantae > Streptophyta > Magnoliopsida > Solanales > Solanaceae > Lycium > Lycium barbarum. The sequence continues at coordinate 108,442,627 of NC_083347.1, read as the reverse complement.
ACCTTTGATGGACATCCAGATGCTGATGCTTATGAGTTCTTGGCTAGCTGCCATGAGAGATTGGATACCCTTGGAATAGTGGAGTCCAATGGTGTAGGGTTCGTGGATATGAAGATGATTGGCCCCGCCATGCAGTGGTGGAGGGCATTCTTGGAGACTAGGCCTATTGAATTGCCTTCGTTCACTTGGGAGGAGTTTTCGAGATTCTTCTTAGAGAAGTGGGTTCCTTTTAGCTTGCGTGAGGAGAGGCGTGAGAGGTTTAATCATCTTGAGCAGGGTTCTATGAGCGCTACGGAGTACGAGATGGAGTTTTATGCCTGTCTCGTCATGCTTTGACTATTCTACCTGATGAGGCGGAGAGGATCCGCAAGTTCATTCGAGGTACATCGTATCATCTCAAGGTTGCTACTATGTTTGTTGCCTCTTCAGGCAAGAAAATTCAGGGTGTTGTTGATGCTGCGCAGGGTGTGGAGACCTTTAGGCATCAAGAGTTTAGGGATAGGTCTGGGAAGAGGCCTCGTTCTTTGGGAGGTTTTAAAGGTTCCTTTTCTGGAGGTCGTGATCACCACATTAGAGGCCATCGCCCTCAGTTCAGTCCGCCAGTCCAGGCAGCTATCCAGCCTTCTCAGGGTGGTACTTCGGGTCATAATGGTGGATACAGTTCGGGATAGAGCTCTCAGTCATTGCATTATCGGCCAGGTGGTCGTGATAGTTACCCCAGTTCCCCTTATCAGCTAGCAGCCTGTGGTGGGTGTTATGAGTATGGTCAGGTTGGGCACTATGCTAGAGATTTCCCCAGAGCTCGACAGGTTGGTTCGCAACCCAGTTCTCAGGTTTCTACTCCGAGGCCAGTAGTCAGCCATCGAGAGGTGGTTCCCAGAGTGGTATAGGGTGTTCTCATTCTGGTAGAGGTGGCACTCAGACCGGCCGTGGAGGTGGTCGTGGAAGTTCACAGTCTGGTCGTGGTGGAGCCCAGTGTTATGCATTTTCAGGTAGACCAAAGGCAGAGGCCTTAGATGCTGTGATTACAGGTACTATTTCCGCTTGTCATCGGTCAGCTATTGCCTTATTTGATCCGGGTTCTACTTATTCATATGTGTCTACTTACTTTGCATCGGGTCTAGATATGATGTGTGAGTCTCTTGATGTTCCTATTTATGTTTCTACTCCGGAAGGAGAGTCCGTAGTGGTGGATCGGGTGTACCGATCCTGTGTAGTCACTATGATGGGTTATGAGACTTGGGTTGATTTAATGATTCTAGATATGACCGATTTTGATGTGATTTTGAGCATGAGTTGGTTATCCCCATACCATGCTATCTTGGATTGGCATGCCAAAATAGTTACTTTAGCCATGCCTAAGACTCCTAGGTTAGAGTGGAAGGGTACGGTTAGTCACGCGCCTAAACGGATATTATCTTTTCTTAAGGCGCGTCGGATGGTTGAGAAAGGGTGTATAGCTTATCTTGTTTATATTCGTGATATCAGTACCGAGACTCCTCTTCTTGAGTCGGTATAGATTGTGAGAGAGTTTCTTGAGGTGTTTCCTACTGATCTTCCTGGTATTTTTTCGGATCGGGATGTTGATTTCCATATTGAGGTTGAGCCGGGCACCGGACCTATTTCTATTCCTCCTTATCGGATGGCTCCTGCAGAGTTGAAGGAATTGAAAGAACAGTTGCAAAATTTGTTGAGCAAAGGGTTTATTCATCCTAGTGTGTCTCCTTGGTGTGCACCGGTAGTATTTTTGAAGAAGAAAGAGGGATCCATGAGGATGTGCATTGATTATAGGCAGTTTAACAAGGTCACCATCAAGAACAAGTATCCCATTACCAGGATTGATGACCTGTTTGACTAGCTTTAGGGAGCGTTAGTCTTTTCCAAGATTGACTTGAGATCCGGACATCATCAGCTTAAGATCCGGATAGAGAATATTCCCAAGACAGCGTTTCATACTTGTTATGATCATTATGAGTTTTTGGTCATGCCCTGTGGGTTGACTAATGCCCCTACAGCATTTATGGAGTTGATGAATGATGTCTTTCGACCGTATTTAGACTCCTTTGTGATTGTATTTATCGATAATATTTTGATCTACTCTAGGAGTGGGGAGGAGCACGAGAGGCATTTGAGGATTGTTCTTGAGACTTTGAGGGAGAATAGGCTTTATGCTAAGTTTTTCAAGTGTGATTTATGGCTTAGTTCTGTGGCGTTTTCGGGGCATATGGTGTCCAAGGATGGTATCATGGTTGACCCACAGAATATTGAGGTTGTTCGTGATTGGGCAGGCCTACTACAGTTTCGGAGATTCGGAGCTTTATCGGTTTGGCTAGTTACTATCGATGATTCGTTGAGGGATTTTCCGCTATAGCATCTCCCCTTACCAGATTGACCTAAAAGGCTATTCCTTTTCAATGGTCAGATGAGTGTGAGGCGAGCTTCCGAAAGCTCAAAGCCTTGTTGACTTCAATGTCATGACCCAACCGATGAGCCGTGACGAGTGTCTGACCACTACTGGCCAAGCACTCCTGCTTGCATTTACCTCTCACTGATTAACCTGGGCCCATACACAATCCATAACCGAACTATACTATCTCTTGAATAATAAACATAAGAAACACCGTCTCGAGAACTCACGGCCAACGCATACATATAAACAAGAATACGGAGAGTAACAACGCAAGCCGATTAGGCCGCTACATACATTATACCACAACATAAGCGCCGACGAGGCTGCGTAACATCACGGCTACATATCACTGTCTACAGACCTCTATAAGATACAGACTGTAGAAGAGACAGGACAAGGCCCTGCCATACCCAAATATGTACATATCCAAAATAGCATACCAAAGGGCAGTAGCTCCGGTCCAAATGGAGCTTGCTGGCTGAAACTGGAAAGAGGCCCTATCGGTCTGGCTCATTCGGCTGGCTATCTGAACCTGCGGGCATGAACGCAACGTCCACAAGAAGGGACTTCAGTACGAACAGAGTATTGAGTATGTAAGGCATGAATAGTAACATAGTAAGAGATACCGAAAATGGAAAACAACATAATGGAAAATACATGGCATAACATAAGATAAGGGAGTAACCTGTGTTATACCCCATTTTAAACGGGTCAAAGCGGAGTACAACATATTAATGATTCCTATATTTTTAACTTAAGGAGTCTCCACCTAATTATTTTATCGGTGAATTAGGACACCTAATTATTAACTAAGATAAAGCTAAACTAAACTCCATTTTTAAGGTCTTACGAACCTAATAAATTCTAGATAAGGGTTCTAAATATCCTAATGGGAAGGTCTTAGGCATCCATTAGAATCTGTTTAAGTACGGTTAACCGGTCAAACTTAGGTTAATATAATATAGTCAGGAGTATATAAAATAATAGATTGGTAAAGACTTATGGAAAATTTTATATAAATATTTTAGTATGAACAATTGGGGAATTTACACTTAGAGGTAATACTAGGTTGAATGATTTGAAAACCATTTGATAGCTAAACGATAGAAATTATTAGAAAACTTTAAAACTTATTCAACTAAGTTCCTGGCATCTTAAAGAAAATTGTTATGGAAAAAAAATTGATTATAATTTGGGCGTTAACAGGTAGCCCTTTTTTTAAAAAAAAAAAAAAAAAAAAAAAAAAAAGACTGATTTGACTCAAAGTTCCTAAAGTTAATTGTGAATAAAATAGACTCAAATCTCATGAATGAGCTAAATCTTACAGTTTTTTTTTATCACGTTATTTCTGAAAATTATGAGAAAACTTATTTATCTTTGCACAACAACCTATTTTCAAAAGAAATTTCAAAAAAATATTCAAATCGTTATAAATATCTTCAGCTTCCCTTTTAAAAATATATAATTGATTTTGAAGCTTTTAGAGTCATAAAAAACCGTAGCTAAACCATTCAGGAGGTGAGCTCAATTAAGTTTCGAAAATAATAATAATACTTCTCAAGATTTTATAAACTGATATCCCCATTACCCCTCTGACAGTTAAAGTATTCTAATGTTTAAGGCCGGTAGTTCTAAATAAGTAAGATATACGATCAAAACTTAAGAAACAAATGAAAATCCCGGGGTTTTCCCGGTGTTTCTGTTCAGGAGTGTTCGAGGGAACGAGAGGAATGAATGGAAATGCGCGTTCGAGGTCCAGTGGCAGCATAGTCTCAAAGTGAGACTGCTCGGACAATGAGTCTTTACGAAGACTCCATTTCGCTCCGAAGTGTACATGTAAAAAAAAAAGAGATAAAGATTAGTGACGGGAATTTACACGAGGATATCACAATCTTAAACGCATATTTAAGATGAATTTAACATAACCACATAGGTACTGATTTATCCTTAGTTAATTCACGTGACACAACACAGCCCAATCCGGGTTACAAATGCAACAAAGCTTAAACATTCAAAGGGCAGCAGGCCCACGTCGTCAGATTCCATGCAAAGAGGGAGAGAGGAAAAGGAAAATGGAGGTTAGAGGGTATCTTCACTTAATAACTAATTCGTCATGAATTTAAAGGGAAAGCACTTGAACATGATCACACATATTAGCGTGTATATCAAGTATAACATAGTGGTATCTGTTGTATTGCATAAAGAAAATCAAGAAAGAACAAGCAGATAGGAAAAGAAAAGTCCAAATACACTTAAAGACAAGTAGAATGCAAATGATGGTAGAGAAAAGCCCAAAACAGTGATTAAGAATGTAGTATTAAAGGACCAGCCCGGTTCGACACATATCAATTCCATCTTATCAACAATAGTACCATACACTATGGGTATACACAATATACTACCTCATATACACTAGAGTACATATGAAGTATATATATCGTGCATATCTGATGTTTACTTAATCGCGACAGTGCCAAACAAGAAGAAGAAGGGAGGGGGAGAGGCAGTGTAGGCAGCAGAACACATCACTCATTTTTAAGTGGCCTTAAACGTACATGTATACATACATTTACAGAAGATATATATCAATACACTCAGCATAGTTACTCCTTAAAACTGCTATGATATTCATGAGATAAAGGAGCCAAACACACAGAAGCAACTCAAATTCCTCATTCAACTTTAGACAACATGGAAAGAATACAGAGGTTCTCATAAGCCATATAAACACATTGGCATACATTTAAAGCTCAACATTGCAAACATATCATTCAACAAAAAGGAATTACTGGGTTCAAAGACTTCAAATCTCAAGAAACATTACATAAAACACTCATGTTTGACAAAGAGTATGCACAACCAAAGGATTATTTTTTCCATACTAGGCCATTATACCATCCATTCAACTTCCTAAAAAAAAAACAGAATAGGAGAAAGTGAAAAAGGAGGCATGCTGACCAATCATTTTTATTTCATCGAACCTTTCGTTAACATGCTTAGGAAGAAACACAAGGGAATTCAAGCTAATTGGAGAATCTCTTAAGCATGAAACATCCAACTATGGTTATGCTATACGAGGAAAAAGGCTCTAACTTCTCACACCCACCATAATAAAGAGACAATAAGAATAGGACATAATACAAATCTAGCAAGCAGAGGCAGAATACACATGTCCAGTACAAATATTTCAACATTTTTCATTTTTTAACATGTCATCCTTCACACAGTGTTTCTCCCTTCCTATTCATTAAAACTATAGAGGGTCCCATAGGAGTCTGATTCAACAAAGAGGAACCCCAGCAGCCTAGGATCAGTAGTACTAGACTGAATAAATGAACTCAAAGTCTTTCCTAACTTTTCCCTAGCCCCAGGTAAGTCACTCCTTGCCTTATCACATCCAAGTGACAACCTCTTAAGACTTAGTGATCATGTACCACCTCATTTTTATCCTAAATGAATCCTATCAGTTCAACTTATCATGCAGATGTCCAATTTTTATCTTTCATTATATCTTAGCTATTTCAGACTACTAGCTTTACTCAGACAACCATAATAGTATAATATCATATGAATTAATCAGCTTCTTTGGCATGGAGGACATATGTGTACATATTGAACCAAACAGGAAAGCAATAGATTCAATAATGTTTAAACTACCTTAAACAAACATCACCATTTTAAAAATAGAGGCAACACCACTCAAGAAACATACACTCACAGGAGAACACTGGTCAAAGCAGATGACGTGTCAGAATTCAAGATAGGCTATTTAACATTATCACAATGCCCATTCTCCTTGAAGACTAAATTTGATTTAAATCACGGCATATTTAAGGCATGATGGGTTGATAATTAACACTAGATTGCATTGGCCTCACAGTTTTAACATACAAACACACAGGGATTTCAACACATGTTGACATCTTGCTAAGCTGAACTTAGGTAGCCACCACACAGAGAAACAACATACTGGTTTTAAAACTCATCTAGTTCATATGAGCATAGGAACACAAGTTGGTTTCAGAACAGGTCATACTATCCTTAAACAAGATTGAACTAATAAATCAATCTCATAAACAAGGGGACTCAAATTAATCTTCATTTATTAAGGGTAACTAACACTAATCCATACTTAATATAATAAGTTGTAACATGTAAAACATATTGTAACATGTAAAACATAGAAGACTAAATTAAGATGGTCTACAGGGCTGCTTAAACTAGGCCAAACCAGTATATAAGCAAGTTATTTACCCGATTAAAACTAAGGCAGAATCAAACATTGTTCATCTAACTATAGCTGGCGTATGAACATGCTTAAACACACTAAACTAACATATGTAAGATTACTTGATTAAGACATATTAAACTAAGAAAAAACATAACTCAGATATTTGAATAGCCTAAACTAAACTATCATACATAAACATATTTAACTATACAAACAGAACTGACTCAGAAACATGATTAACTAAACTATCATGAGAAGTGATTAAATCCTAACTAATACTAACATGCAAATAGACTTATCCATTAAACTAAAATAATTAACGTGCTTTAGTCACACATAACAACTAATGAAACATAAAGAAAGCAGAAAATAAATGGGAAAGGGAAAATCGCTGACCTTTTTTGGGTGCAGCGAACTAGGGATTTTAGGTCACCGATCTAAACTCAAACTTCGGCCGCTTTGAACTCGGGAAAATCTTTTGAGCCCAGAAAGTTTGACAGAAACAGAACAACTCTTTTTCTTTGAGTGAAGTGTTGTTTCAATAGTAATTTAGAGTGAAGGATGTCGGCTCCGAAAAACTTCTCCCTAAAATGAATAAAGAAGCGAGTATTTATAGGAAAATTTCTAGGGTTGCTGGGGTTCAAAATTGGGCGGGATTTCTTGGTAAAAAACGCTCCATTCAAAATCCAAAACGTTGGGATTTTTTTGTATGGACATGGTAGGCATAAATCAGAGAGGAGAAAGAAGAAGACAAAGGCCATTAAAGCCTTGTACTCAAGAAAAGAAAAGCTGAAATAATCCAGCTTCAACGACTCAAACTTGCTAGAAATGGCGAGACCTTTTCTGTCCGTGGCTAAAGAGATGGGGAGGCTTAACTGAAAATGGAGGAAGGGGAGAAACAAGGGAGGCGCGGCGTTGAAGATGAATGCAACCCTAGTTGCTTCATCTTTTTGTTAAACGAACGGGTCGGGTCGTCGGGTTAAAAAAAACATGTGGTGGGCTAGTTATTATTTGGGCTGGATGTTAACATGGGTTTGAGCTTTTGATTTTGGACCTGTTTTTTTTTTAAGAAATGTTTCAGATGGGCCATTTATTTGGCCGAATAGGTTACTCATTTTGGGCCATTATTGACCAAATTAAGATCATATTTCATATGAATTGGGCTAGTATGAAGTCTATTTAATATGCTTTCTTCCTTTATATTTATTTGGGCTCCCAAATTAAGATAAGAGGCCCTCTTTAGTTAATTATAAATTAACGCGTACTAAAATATTAAAAATATATTTATTACAAGATATCGTAATAGTTGCGCAATAAAATTTATAAAGTCCAAAAGTAAGTAGTAAAAATAAATGTGATGCGCTTTTTTTTTTTGCGTAAGACGATAAATAGAAATGCTAAAGTGATTACGACGATTATAATATTTAAGTGATGGCAATATCATGAAAATAATAATAATGACAATAGTAGTAGTAGTAAGGGTAGTAGTGGTAATAATAATAATAATAATAATAATAATAATAATAATAATAATAATAATAATAACGGTAATAAAATGATAATAGCCCCTGACTATAATTGGATTATGAAAAACGACGATATTAACAAAAGCTAAATTGTAATAAAAATATAAATAATTGTTCTTAAGTTATCAGAAATATTAGAAGCGCAAATAAATATTTTGGAAGAAAGGTGGGACAAAATTTGGTGTCAACAACCTGTACATCTGATTGCCTCTTAAGGCGGATACCATGCATGCTTAGCTTTTCATAAAATCTTCATCATACATAGGTGTCATGATAGTGCTGCGGAACGTGCAGCCCGATCCACATATACACATATATAATATTGTTGTGGAACGTGCAGCCCGATCCATATATATATATATATATATATATATATATATATATATATATATATATATATATATATGGGGATATGGGGAAAGGTGAGGCGCCATAGACGCATGGACACCTGATCAGTTGGTATATTATGATATCGTCCGGGACGCGGGATGCCCGGACGATTATATATATGGATCGGGCTCTCATAATGGTTTACAAAATCATAGTTCTCTGGTTTGGAAAAATACGGGCATTTTGGAAAACATTTATGGATTATCAGAAAAGGAGTCATGCCTTTGAATCATGAACTTCTAACTTGAAAACAAGGAGGTTATGGAAACTTTTATGGAATCAAACATAGGAATCATGCCTTTGAAAGAAGGGGACGAACCTTAATATACCTATTCAGCCTCCAACTACCTACGCTTATCCGTCCGATCCCGCAAGTCTACATATAAGACCATTCATACTATGATTAGGTCCGTTGTTATATACTTATCCTAAACTTTCAAATAAATCTTTCTAAAATTTGCCGAAATTTCGGCAGCATCTCCTCTGTTTATATGCCTAGCCCGGAATTCCAAATCAGCAACCAACAACAACAACAACAATACCAACATTAACCATAATATTTCCAATACCAAAATACTTCATAAACATCCCATATGGTGTTTGTCCCATATTTCCACCAACAAAATCATTTTATAATTATTTAACAGCTCCATCTTTGTAAATAAACCAAGATTAACGTTAATAACAAATGAGTCATACCTTTCCCTCGATAATATCGCTATATCTTCGCTTCTCCACCTTAAGATTAAGTCACAACGCGCCACTATATGATTTTGTAATCGCAACTATACACCGTCTGGACCGGAATTTAGAAATTATACCTGATTTTGATTTTGGAGGGAGTTTTGAGGTGTTTGGTTGAAGAAATAAGGGGGGTCTCCCCTTTTTATAACGGTCCAGGTTCTGCCTGGACCGACTTAAAATTTGCTCAGCGCGATCACGCTGAGTCACAGGGTCTTGCCCTGCGCCTTCGCGCCACCTTTTGGCGCGTTCGCGCAGGGTTAATTTCCTGCCCTGACAGCCGATCTTAAAACGTGCATAACGTTTGATCCCGATATCGTATGAGAGCCCACAACCAACGGTTAGAAAGCTATTTCAATTATCTACAACTTTCATCTTTGGTGTTTTTTCCAAATTCCAAACTTATAATGGCGCTTTGGCCTCTTTAAGTAAGATCGTCCGAAAATATTTCCTTAAATCATCCCTTTGGAGGGCTTGTGCCCATATTTGGCTTAAGGGTCCTTCTTAGGTCTTGCTCAACTTCCCATGTACTACTCATATAATTTTTCATATTCCCTTTATAAAACCCCGGCGTGTGGGCCCCGCTTTACGGTTACGAGGACTTTTCATCAAATAACGTATGAATTGATTCACACCATATGGTCTCCAAATGTCATATATATATTTATGTATTCTTATACCCAGATCATATAATATTCATCCCTAATCCTTGTATGACTTTACTCTTCTCTGAGATCATAATAAGCCGTCTATAATCTTGGTAACACGAAATTTCTGGGGCGTAACATTCAGCTCCCATTTTGACTCTTCCCGTGGAGAAAGAGGGTTTTATAGTGTATTGTGATTCTTCAAGGTTGGGTCTTGGTTGTGTTCTTATGCAGAAAGGGAAGGTTATAGCCTATGCTTCCAGGAAATTGAAGGTGCACGAGAAGAACTACCCCGTTCATGACTTGGAGTTAGCAGCTGTGGTGTTTGCTCTGAAGATTTGGAGGCACTATCTCTATGGTGTGAATTGTGAGGTTTTCACTGATCATAAGATTCTTCAGCATATATTCAATTAAAAGTATTTGAACATGAGGCAGTGAAGATGGTTGGAGTTACTCAAGGATTATGATATGTCTATCCTTTATCATTCGGGCATGGCCAATGTGGTCGTGGATGCCTTGAGTGGGAAATCAGTGAGTATGGTTAGTCTTGCTTGTCTCCAGGTTGGGGAGAGACCTTTAGCTAGAGAGGTTCAGAGTTTGGCAAATTCCTTGGTTAGGCTTGATATTTCTGAACCTGGAAGGGTTCTTGCTTGTGTGGAGGTGAGTTTCTCTTTGTTAGAGCAGATTCGAGCTCAACAGCTTGATGATCCAAAGTTGTGCAAATTTGTGATAAAGTGTTGAAGGGAAAGGCTCGTGAGGCAAAGCTTGATGAAGAAGGGATTTTGAGGATTAAAGGAAGAGTGTGTGTGCCTCAGACTGGTGATTTGACTACTTTGATTATGGAGGAGGCCTACAGCTCGAGGTATTCTATTCACCCTGGTGCTATGAAGATGTATCGAGATCTGAAGCAACATTATTGGTGGTGTATCATGAAGAGAGATATTGTTAAGTTTATGTCTAAGTGTTTGAATTTTCAACAAGTGAAGCATGAGCATCAAACACCTAGTGGGATTTCTCAGAGGATGTCCATTCCTGAGTGGTAATGGGAAAGGTTTGCCATGGACTTTGTGATAGGTTGCTACGGACTCTGGGTAAGTTTGACTCCGTTTGGGTGATTGTGGATCGTTTGACTAAGTCAGCTCATTTCATTCCTGTTCAGACGACTTATACTTCTGATAAGCTATCTAAGATCTATATTCGTGAGATCCTTCGTTTGCATGGAGTGCCCGTTTCTATTATTTCTGATAAAGGGACTCAATTCACCTCTTACTTCTGGAAGTACTTGCAAAATGAGTTGGGTACTCGGATTGAGTTGAGCACAGCATTTCATCCCCAGACTGATGGTCAGTCTGAGCATACTATCCAGGTTTTAGAGGATATGTTGAGAGCATGCGTGATTGATTTTGGTGGTCATTGGGACCAATTCTTGCCTTTGGTTGAGTTTTCTTATAATAACAGTTATCATTCGAGTATTGGGATGGCTCCGTTTGAGGCCTTATATGGTAGGAGATGTCGATCTCCCATTGGATGGTCTGATTCTTTTGAGGTGAGGCCTTGTGGTGCGGACTTGCTTAGAGATTCGTTGGACAAAGTGATCTCTACCGGGCTTCCAACCACGTATACCCTTAAAATGGGTCTAGCTACATCATTCAAATAAGTACACAAATGACCCTGATCGGTTATCTTAAAAGGCAAGACCCTCTGGTTTTCAAAAGAGCTATGCATGCAAGTGATGACAAGGTCTTTTTGTTCCCAAGTTAATTCACAATAGGTGATGATTAAGTTCACAAAATCATCAAACTCAACATCTCTTTGGACAGTCATCGTTATCATCTCTAACATGTGACTACCCTTCCATCGCCAAATATATCGATTGTGCTTCTCCATTCATTCAACATGGCAATCAACACCTATTATTATTGAGTCTCCCATTAATGATGCTTAAAGATATTTTATTTTAAGAAAATCAGTCATGACCAGCCCAAGTCAAAGCCCACTTAAATTTATGATTAAGTTAATTATTAAGTTGGTTTTTTTTTTTTTTGTAATTTTAGAACCACTTAATAATTAACTTATTAAGTGGCCTCGGTGGAAGACAAGATGCGGGAAGCGAGACTGAGATGGTTTGGGCATGTGAAGAGGAGAGACACAGATGCCCTAGTGCGGAGGTGTGAGAGGTTGGCCATGGATGGTTTCAGAAGAGGTAGGGGTAGGCCGAAGAAATATTGGGGAGAGGTGATTAGACAGGACATGGTGCAGTTACAGCTTATTGAGGACATGACCTTAGATAGGAGGGTTTGGAGGACCCACATTAGGGTAGAAGGCTAGTAGATAGTCTCGTTATCCTTCCTTATTAGTAGGCGCATTATCGCAGTATAATTTCTTGTGCTCTGATTTCTGCTATTATCTGTTATTTCCTGTACTTTGATTATTCTATTTTATCTGTGTCACTTTCGTTATTTGCATTTCCATATCGCTTTGAATTTGTTAGCCTTATCTGACCTCTTTTTATGCTTTTTATTGAGTCGAGGATCTTTCGGAAACAGCCGTTCTACCTTGGTAGGAGTAAGGTCTGCGTACACTCTACCCTCCCCAGACCCCACGTTGTGGGATTTCACTGGGTTGTTGTTGTTGTTAATAATTAACTTAATCATAAATTTAAGTGGCCTTTGAGTTTGGATGGTCAAAGTTGTCACCTATAGTAATTTCAACACTTAGCATTCAAGTGTTATAATTACTATAGGTGACAAATTTGACCATCCAAGCTCAAAGGCCACTTAAATTTATGATTAACTAGTGTACTTACCCGCGCTTCGCGCGATAGGAAAAAAGAGCCCTCTTATAAATATAAAAATTATAAATTTAATGAAAGAAAAATGAAAGCACAAAATAAAATGGATTGCAAATAAGTAAAACAAAAGTATTGATCTCAATTCCCACATTTAGTCTAAAATATTTGTTTCTACCGAGGATATGAAATTTAAAAGATAAATGCACAAAATGTATATGTCAATAAGCAGTACAAATGTAGATTTACTGAAAAGTAAGAAATGAAGAAAACAAAAAACAAAGGTTGGGGGGGGGGGGGGGGGGGGCTAAAAATATAACACTTGTCTGTTAACCTCGAGTGTCTTTGAGAGCATCTACTTGATACAAACAAAATTAAATATCCAAGCGAATTACAACCCAGAAGCACAAAGTAAAACAATTTAAGAAAACTAAAAATTACATGTAAAATTAAATGGAAAACAAATAAAGGCACACTATAAAAACAGTCCTAATCTGACTACTAACTAAAGCAATGATTATAAAGCACGCCATAATTTCCTGATAATTCTCATGATGCCTTTAACTGCGCAAAGATATTGAATAGAGCATAAATATGAGCATATGGACCTGAAAAGAGAGAGGAATAAAAAACAATGAAATATGAGCATATGGACCTGAAAAGAGAAATAAAAACACAGTACGTGCTTGTTAACTGTGAACCTCTCCGAATGATTGACCTGAAATTAAAATCACAAACGTTATAGCCATATAAGCACAAAGTAAATAAAAGTAACTTTCTGACTTGAAAGAGTAAAGGTATACTTTAAGAATAATCCTACTCTTATGAGATGTTCATCTTTTAATTATAGATGGAAGCTTGTAGAGTTCCGTGAGAATTCCTTCATCTATTTTGTGGTTCAGTTTATCCTTCATGATAGCTTTGCCTACAAAATTAATATGAGTAAAGTTAAGCAACAGGAAACTATTGAAAACCAAGATAATAAGTTATGTCCTATGAACATTATTCATACTATGAAAGTAAGAAGTTGAAGTATTTCGACATGTATCCAGGACATCCTAACTTGCTTGTGATTAGATAGATGTATGAACTCTCATTTATGTTATAAAAAAAAAAGCTTTTTGATACCTCTCCGATATAGTTTAGATGAAAGATTTAAAATACCAAAAACCATTTATAGATCTCTTCTGTTTTAACATAAATATAATAACTTAAGAAATCACACATCCAAGTGTAACCTCAAGTTGGTTACCAAAGAACAACAAAATTAAGAATATATCGAATGAGAACAGTGGCTTACCAATTTATTCTAACTTGGATGTCTCTTTTTTTGATCAACTTGGATGTCTCTCTTAATCGTGTTAGCTTTATCATTCTTCAAATTATCAATTCCACATAAGCAACTCAAAATATTCTCAATACGAAGGAAGATAGATTATAAGAATTATGAATATAATTAGAAGAAAAAAGACCTAGTACAAAGACGAGTTTACGTATTCTCTCTAGCATATCAAACTCAAACGCTTGGAATGAACAAACGAATCCACAATGTTTCGTAACCAAATGTACCAGTGAGCACTACTCACTTAGGTCATAAATGGAGTTTAATAAATTCCAATTCACGAGACGCCCAAATTTCAGTAAAAGACGTGAGACCACCGTAGTACTCCAAGAATCTTAATTAGGAGCATGTATAATGAGTCCGGCGCCGAAATGGCATAAAAATGGGCCCAAATTTCCAAAAGAGGTCGTTGAATTGGTATAGACCAAAAGGGGTTAATCGTGCACCCCTGCACGATTTACCCCAATTGAATTTGCACGATTTAACGTGTCCGTTTAACTTTAAAAAAAAAAAAAAAAAACTATATGTATAAGGTAAATCGTGGTGCCCAACACGATTTACCAAAATTTATTTATGTAAATTGTGTACGGTGATACGATTTACAAAAATAAATTTTGGTAAATCGTGTACCCCTACACGATTTACCCTTTAATTTTTTTTATTTTTTTTAGAATAGTGGCCTTAATCGTGCATACCTGCACGTTTTGCCCTAATTCTCATTCTTTTTCCTCCGCCTCCATCGCTGCTACTCCGTCTTCCTCCCTAAACTATTTTCTTCTTCTTCAAAAATTTGATACTCCATCTACTTTGTGAATCCCTTTGAAGTATTTTCTTCATCACATTATTAACAACAAATAAGGTATTTTCTCTAACCCTTTTTTTTTTTTTTTTTTTGCATATACAATATTTTGTTTTATGTGTATAGTGTAGAATAAGGGTGAATTCATCACATTAGCAATAAAGTTCTTTGTTCTTCAAATGATTTAGTAAAATATAATAGCTAGTAAATGAGATACAACAAGCTTTGCTCTTCAAATGCCCGTCGCTCAGAAGTTTTGTTATTTGTGTTGCTTTAAATACTTAAATTTGAACTTTTATATTTTTGTGCTGAATATCTCTTGCATTTATCCTGTTTCTCTCTTGATATGGTTTGGTTTGCCCAAAACCTTTTGTTTTATTATGTTGATCGTGCTAAGAATTGGCTTGTTGCTTTAGTCAAGCCACTGGCCCGATTTATTGATGTTGATTCATCTGAAAAAATCGGCTGTGAAGAAGATTTGCTTCTTTCTGGGCTATATAATATACTTCACTCCATTTCGTTATAGGTATGGATCATCCACGGCTGTCGGTACATCCTGGTCCAGAAGTGTATGATGTGTTAACACTTCAGTAGACACATCAATCACAAGGTGTGTGGGATGAAACCTTGATAGGACCGAAAGCGTGCCTATTTCCACATCGTGCGGATCGCGATTTCTGGAAGCACGTGAGGCTTCATCCTTTGCATCCCCGCATACTTGACTACTTTAGTAGGTGTGGATTTAGTGGAGTACTAGAGGTAGGATTGTCCCGTATGACTGGGGAGTCATCACCGCACTTATAGAGAGATGGCGTCCTGAGACACATTTCTTTCATTTGCGTACGGGTGAGGCAACCATTACATTACAAGATATTGAAGTCATGTTTGGCATGGTTGTAGATGGTTACCCCTTAATTCAAGCTAATGCTAGAAATATAAGTCTTATGGAGTGGCAACAATTGATCCACGAGCTTACTGGTTGGGCACCCGATGAGGATTGTTGATGGTGTTAGTAGGTTCCAAGTAAGTAATTTACTCGAATATTTGGATGGCTTAGATGCCATTACAGATCAGACCACAGAAATTGATGTGCAAAAACGAGTTAGGTTGTACTTGCTATGGCTCTGTGACGGCACTATATTTCCAGATAAGTCTAGTAATTTGCTTAACTTAGATTATTTTCTTGACATGTGTGACCTTAACGCAATGAGTACACAAGCTTGGGGAGCGGCTGTGTTGTCATATTTGTATAATTCTCTATGCCATGCTTCGATGACCAAGGCCAAGGATGTGTGTGGATTCATTCCCTTGTTGCAGGTACGTGACTTTTAAAATTATGTGATTTTATCTGGTTGTCTTATTTGATAGTTATAATCTTTATATTTTTTTTTGAAATTTTTAATATAGGTCTGGGCTTGGGAGCGAATTATACCGTTGCAGCCACCACACACGGTTCTTCAGTTTCATACGGCTCTTGCACGAAAGTGGACTCATCGTAGAGTCAAATAAAATGAGGCACGTGATGTGCTAGCCATATGTAGGGATGTATTGGACAACCTAACAGATGGTCAGGTAATTTATCATAATTATGCTTGTTGTTGGCGTTTTGATATAATAGTTACGCATATGCGCAATTTTTTTTCTTTTATTATGATGTAATTTTTATGTTCTTTCTATCATAGTTTGTATGGCAGCCTTATTCAGAGGTCATTATTAATCAACTCCCCGAGTGATGTCGGCGTGGATGAGATATTTGGATGGCGCAAGTGCCCCTCATTTGTGGGATCTACCGTGAGTGGCACATGGCAGACCGCATTCTCAGACAGTTTGGTAGGAAGCAACATATTACGGGACCATGTATTGAGATTCAACCTTTTCATTACAAACGTGACAAGCAGTATGCTATAAAAGAGAAAGATGAACAGAATTTTATGTATACAGCTGCTTTATGGGCTGATCGTCGACAAAGGCTGATTCACGCCAATTATCAAACTGAAGAGCCAGGGGCACTATTAGAGTACTTTAGTTGGTATCGAAGTTACTCGCGCACTTTTATAGGAAATCCAGCGCATAATGTGGATAGAGGATACCAACACATGGCAGGCAGGCATGAGGCACTGGTACGTACATTACATTGCTTTAATGTTTGATATTTTTATACATGTCGTAGACCACTTTCATATCTTATTATTTAATTTATTTCAGGCTTTAGGACATCAAGAATCATATAAGTTGGCTTGCGGTACCATCCAAGATCCCACTGATATGTATGCAACTGTTGAACTCTCTACCCATGTTGAAGAACCCACTGACAAAGAGTTTGATATTAGAGGTACTACGTATCTTCCCACTATGAATATTGGGTCTAAAAGAGGTACACTTCAACAAGAAACATTGGTAGGAGTTGGTAGCCAGTCACATAATACGAGTAACTTTTACACACAATATGACGGTGTGGCTCCAAGGCGCTATCATAACTTTGATTGAAGTATGAAAAGCTGTGATATTCTGGGATCTAGTAATGCTCCAGGTACAAGTGAATTAGGTGGTGGCAATATCGTTCGACATCGTCCTAGTCAGGTGGAGTCATTTACGGAAAGGTAAATATAACGATGTTTTGTTCACTTAAATTAGGAGACTTCTAACTAGTTTTTTTTGAGATTTGAACGCCTTGTTTATTGGTCCATTTTTAGGGATTGATAATTTTTCTTGTATTATGCAAGTAGGTATATTATTTCAGAACAAACAGCAAATGAAAGGTGCAGTTAGACTATACTGTCTCGAAGAAAAGAAAGAGTTCATTTCTGATCAGTCCAAAGCTAAATTTTGGAAGGTTATTTGCAAGCATCATATGTTGGGATGTGAGTGGATGATCCGTTTTAGAGAGATTTCAAGTGGTATGTGGAAGACAGGAAAAATGATTAAGAAACACAATTGTCTCACTGATGATTACAAGGAGGATCATTCTAATTTGAGCAATCACCTGATTGCTACTACGTTGATACCATGTATTATGGTCGACACACACATCAGTATTAAGGTTGTTCAGGAAAAAAATAAAAGGGTTGTATACGTTTACTCCTAGTTATAGAAAAGCACAAAAGGGGCATAAGAAAGCTTTTGAAATGGTATATGGAGATTTTGAAAGTTCTTTCAAGTCATTGCCCCGATACATGGCTGCCCTACAATATTTCAATGCGGGGACTGTAGTTGAGTAGGAGCACCAATCAACTACAATGCAAGGTGATCACATCTTCAAGTTTATTTTCTGGGCTTTTAAACTAAGCATCGATGGATTCAAATATTGCAGGCCAGTCATCTCAATAGACGACACTCATCTCTATGGTAAGTATGAGATGAAACTGTTAATTGCTGTTGGAATTGATGCGAACAATAACATTTTTCCACTTGCATATGCTGTTGTTGCACGCGAGAGCTTCGAGTCTTGGACGTGGTTCCTTATGTTGTTGTGGAGACATGTTGTTTTTTAGAGAAGAGGAATTGGACTTATTTCTGACCGTCATCAAGGCATCTTGCAATGTGTCCAAACACATAAATGGTTACAACCACCATTCACACACCATAGGTTTTGTATTCGGCATTTGAAAAGCAACTTTAATAAAAGCTCCTCAATAGTGAACTTGAGAACCTGATGTGGTTGGCGGCTACAGAACACCAGAAGAAGAAGTACAAAATGAGGATGGAACAAATAAAAAGGTTGTCACCTCCAGCGCATCTATGGTTAAAAACTATTCCTGTGGAGAAATGGACATTGGTTAAGGACGAAGGTCATAGGTGGGGGGCTATGACAACTAATGTCTTCGAATCTTACAACGGTTTATTGAAGAAAGCTCGTGGATTGCCTATTACTGTTGTTATACCCTATTTTAACCGGGGTCAAAATAGTTTACAACATCCGGGTAATTCCGGGGTTATTTAAAGTTAGGGAGTCGCTACCTAATTATTTACGGTGAATTAGAGCACCTAAAGATTATTAAAGTAATTATCTAGAGTTGATTTTATTAAAGTCTACGAAACCAAAAAGATTCTAGGCAAGGGTTCAACTAACTTAAAGGGAAGGTATTAGGCACCCTCTAAGATCCATTAATAATGGTTAACCGACCGGACTTAAAGTTAATTAATTAAAGCAAAAAATGTAAATGTAATATTTTATAACATTTAAGAAACATTTTATAAGTATTGCTAAAGTTATAGATAGATATAGAAGAAGGCTATTTAAATTAGAATAAAGTAGTAGTTTATAGAAGAAAGACTTTAAACATATTAAAAATAAGCTGGGTTACTCGATGCGTTAATAAGAATTCAATGATCTTTATTAATTCATTTTCAACTGTTTAGCTTATTAAGTAACAAATAAAATCGAGAAGGCAATAAGCAAATTAATTTCCTACTATTATGTGAAAAGTTGTCTAAAATGTAACTACCTCTTTTATGAAAATTAGGCCTTATTTGGGAACATAAAGATATGAACTAAGTTTGAAAAAAGCTTCATCGTTTATTAGAAAATGAAGGTTTTTGATGAATTACGTCCCTTTTGGCGAAAAATATAAGCAAAGTCCAACATTAGATAACTAGATCTTGTATATTAACTAGAGTAAAATATCAAACACTAATTATAAAGCAACCAAAGTTAAGTAGCGAGTTACTCAACAACAAAAAAAGGTTAGTCACATAAGCAAGTTTAATCACACCATCAGATAAATAAAATGGCAACATGGGATGACAAAAGCCATTTCGGTATCCACGACGTAGTGGCAGCATTCCGCAATTTTTGCTTAATAGACAATGAATGGTGTGCGGACTTCTGTAAGCGGTGTCGTTGAGTTTCGAAGTGAAACTCTTCGGCTCCGGTTGTACATGCGAAAACAAAGTAAAAGAAAGGATTAGGAACAAAAATAGATTTGATAAATAGACAAAGTCAAGTCATTAGAACGTGACCCCAAAGTATTATGCAATTTTTATTTTATTATATTTTTTTTAAAAGCAACAAACAGATGCGCTGCATTCATTTTAAACTAGAAAGTTAGTTTCAAGTAAATAGAATCTAATATCCTTAACAAGAAACATAAGCAACTGCATACTAGTGTCTTCAAAACTTGTACTGCCACAACACAAATAATAAAACCATTCTGAGATTTTAATAACATAACTCCACTTAAACCTTGTAACCCCTACTCTTCCACTTTCCTCCAACTCTCTCGAACTTAAACCTTGTAACCACAACATTTGTTTTTTTTTTTAGACCAGGGATTACCATGTTATTATAACACCCGATGCAGTTTACAAAAAGATAAAAGGATTTGTCCTCAATCTCCTGTGTTCCCCACAAAACTTATACACTCAACAACCAACAAATGTTTCAGCAGAAGACTTGACTCTCATTTTAAAGGGAGATCGCAGAACAGAAATGCTACTCAGTGGAGAAGCCGAATAAATAAGAAAGTATTGACCAGTTAATAGAGAAGTGGTGTTTTAGCACAGAGGCAGACTTCAATAATCTTTCGACATGCTAAGGTTCCATTTTTATGTCCGGAACTAAACCAACGATCTATCCTTCAGTAAACTCTAAGGGTAAAACTAGTTATTCTTAGGCGAAAATTCATAAACTATTTGTCGAATCCAGGGACCTATATAGGAAATCACAACTCAGCTTTCTTTTTTTTTTTTTTTTAGAAAAAGGTTGCAATGGAAAATGCATTACTTAAACAAGGGACTGAGAATCATAATCTCCGACAACACAAACAACCCATAAATGTACAGAGCAAACTCAACCCCTACTAACACTTAACACTAAACCTTACAAATACCCACACTTCCCGTAAGGTCGTCTCCAAATGTCAACTATATCAACAAGAACACCTTAATTCTTAGTTACCTAATTGTTCTAAACTTAAGATTTCTACTAAACTAGAACTGAGCAGTACCAAATCAATTACATACTTCAAAGCCAATTCGCAACAACAACAAGACTTTCTATAAATTCTTTTAGTTTTACAGAAAAGAAATTATTCAGGACCTAGTCCTGCACAACCAAACAGTTTAAACAAGTTTAAAATTCACTCATAATTTAGTTGTTAAAGACAGAACCAAATTAACCCCTTTTGTTTGAAAGAAAACGAAATCTCTTCGCTATAGGCTTTGCCCAAGGCCAACACATCGTATCTTAAACTCTTTGCACAGGAACAGACAGCTTATCACAGAATTTTAAACCGTAACGCCTTGTAAGGAAAACTTTCAGTGTTTTACTTTCATTCGGAAGCATATAATACCAGTTTTAACTCATTACCAAAACTACTTGAGCACATTTTTTAAAAGAAAATGAATAATGCTTCATACACAAGTTCAGAAAATCTATTTATATAACCTTTCACCTTCACACGTAAACTAGACTCGATATTAAATTTAGGTCATTCGTCAGCCATAGCAACTACGAGAAAGAAATGCAAACATGCTTTTGAATCACAACCAGTCACAAGAAAACATTAGAACATGACTTTCTACACTAATAAAATTCTAACAAAACAATAGGTCGAAATAGTATCCGATTTTACCTGTTCGTGGTACAGTGAACAGGGGACTTAAAGAAAATTTAAGTTGATGTTTAAAGAAGAACAAAATTGTGCTTTCTAACAAAACATACAGAATGAAAGAAAGCAAGAAAGCAACAGGAGTACAGATGCCCACTTCAACACAATCACATGAAATTCGACAATGGCAATTAAATATGGCAGAGGGTCACTTCATGCTTGCACCAACAAAACCAAAAGAAATCACAAGAACATTCAAACTCAGGAAAATCAAATAAACTTAACAGAACCCGAAAATAGAAACTACTGAAAGAAAAGAGAAATTATTTTTTGCGGGTGCAGTGAACTAAGGCGACGAGGTATCGGATTTATGCTCGAACTCGAACGAACCCGAACCCGAACCCGATTAAAGTAACTAAAGTTTCAGACCAAAAAATGAAAATAGAGTGATATGTTGGATGTTATTTTTAGAGTGAGGCTCCTGCTGTTGAAAGAACTTTGTTTATCTCCAAACGATTTTCAAAAAATCAGTCCCCCCCCCCCCCCCCCCATTCGGCTAGAACTAGAGATGTATTTATAAGTGACGCTCAAACTCTAGGGTTTCGTTTGGGTGAGATTTCAATGTGAATAGCTGTTTGAATTTTAAACGAAATCGTTTGTCGATTTTCAGATCGAAGAAAAGTAACTTGTCCTCTTGCCCTTAATTGTTGAAGATAAGAGAGAGAGAGAGAAGTTTGTGAACGTTGAGATAAAGAGAGAGGAGAGATTCGTATGAAAATAGCACGGCAAAGTCCTGCCATGGCTGAGAAAGATTCGAACATTTCCTTGAAATGGAAGGAGGAAGAAGACGACAAGAGGCGCGTCTGAGTTGAAGAGAAAAGCTTGGTTTTGGTTTAAAATAGAGGACGAAAGCAGAACGTATTGCACGAAAAGGGGTCTGTTTAGGATCTACCATTGTTGTGGGAGCATGACCTCTTGCTTGAAAGAGGAAAGATGATGATGAAGTGTGCGGCTAGGTCTAGGCTTTCAACTGATAAAAATAAATGGGCCGGGTCGGGTAGGAAGCGGTGTGGGCTGGATCGGGTAGGGGGTTATTTCAATTGGGCTGGCGGATTGAAATGGTAGCGGGCCTGCTGATGAGAGTGTTCATTTGGTCCATGATTTGGGCTCAATTTGACGAATTGGGTTGCAAATCATGGATCTTTTCCTTCTTCATTTTTAATTATTCCCGAGCTTCTAATTTAGTAACTAGTACAATATATATATATGATAATTAATGATTAATATGTAGAAAATAAAAGACTTGATAAAGTATAATTAATTTAATGAAAATAAAGTGACAACGAACCCTTTTAGAATTTGTGATAAAGTGATGCTAGTAATAGTGAAAAAATGAAAATAACGATATTAATAGTGAAAAACGTTTAGCTCGCCAATAAATTTAGAAGCCCGAGGAAATAAATTGGAATAAAGGAGGGACGAAATTGGGTGTCAACAACTGTCATGGTCCGTATGACGTTTAAAAATCTTGTTGATCGGTCTGTTGAAAGAAGCTCCCTTGCTGCTTTATTGATTGCGGATAATAAGCCTTGGCCGCCCGTTATTGAAAAGAAGTTCAATGAATACTGGGAGAGGGCACGAAAGCACACTGACATGTGGCAATACAATTCAACAACTGGGTCTTTGAGATTCAGACATTTGCACACGAAGGTAGGGGCGAAAATATTCATAAAGTCTCTGCTGAAGGGAAAAAGTATTCGTGTGGGAAGTGGAGAAACTACCATATGCCATGTTCACATGCCATTAAATTTTGTGATATCTGTGGCATTCAACCAAAGACCTACGTTAGCAAGTACTACAGTTGCAGTTTTACAGACAAACGTATAGTGGAAATTTTTCACCCTTAGGTGATGAGGCATATTGGCCACCTTCTCCGTTCAATTTAATTGCAAACAGTGAATACGAGCGAACTTCAGGAGCGCGGAGTACAACTAGGAGGAGGAATGAAATGGATATGCACTTGCTCGCATGGTTAGGAAGTGTAGTAGGTGCAAGGAAACGGGTCATAACTAGAATCGTTGCCCCTTGCGAAATCAGTAGTTGTTTTTTTTTCGTTATTATGTTTTTTTCCTAAGTTCTAGGTCATTATTTCCTTATGTAATCTTCTACGAATATGTTGTTTTCTTTATTGTGTGACATTATATTCAGATAATGTGTGATGTTCACATATTATTTCATAAATTTTTAATTATTGTATGACTTTATTTGAGTTAAAATATTTTTGAATCAAACGTGGCACAAAATGAAAAACCAAAAATAAGTTAACATAGCATATATATATATATATATATATATAAAGGAAATCGTGTACAAGTACACGATTTGCTAAAATTAAATTTTGTAAATCGTGTACAGGAACACGATTTGCAAAAAGAATTATATCAAATCGTGTCCATGTACACGATTTACCTTATACATATATTTTTTTAAAAGTTAACAGACGGGGACGTTAATTCAATTAGGGTAAATCGTGCAGGGGCGCACGATTAACCCCTTTTGGTCTATAAAAAATTTCACGACCCCTTTTGGAAAATTTGGTCAATTTTTGTGCCATTTCGGTGCCGGTATCTCCTCCACGTTATCACATTCATTCATCTAACTTCAGCACAAGGTTTGCCAGATTCTTGTAAGAAATAAAAAGGCGTTGCAAATAATTACCGGAAACACCATCTCCACAAAAAACCTCACGGGAACAACCATCTATCACAAGGTTCTCAAGTAGAGGGATTTTATTGATAAAATGCCACAATGTCCTTTATCTGACATAAACTTTGTGCACTGTCAAATTCTTGACAGTAGTCGTTGCAATGATTACTACTTTGCACTGTCCACCCACCCTGGAGTAAGTAAATACAAGAAATTTCAGAATTTTGGACTCTATTTGTGATAATTTACCACTACAATCAGTGAAATCCATCTTTCCAAATTTAGGCTTTGATTTGTATCAAGCACAACTCTTGTGGATAAGGCTCAATGATTTGCCCCTTGACTCGAAGTAAACCGAACATGAAATCCGAAAATACAACATCAATATCTATCTCGGCATCATATAAAAAGAGTGACCTTAGATTAGAAAGCATTAAATAGTATGAACAATCTAATCACCCTGGATACTTAACACAACAAATGACTATATTTCACAAACTGAATTTGTTCCTTTTTGCCTTCAAAACACCTTTTATTTCTTTATTTGCATATAGTTCAGGCTATGCTAAGAGGATTAACTCTCCAAATTGACCTCTAATTGATGGATGAATCTCTATAATCCATAGATACTGGCTGATTAGTAATCTTCGATGCTAATCATCTTGCCAAAATCCTAGTTAATGCATATTTATGAATCAATATCCACAAAGAGCGAAAGAGGTAAAAAGGCAATCAGTCAGTGTAGTAAGACCGTATAATAAAACCTTTTGAGCAATACATACGTTAACAGAAACTTTGAAATCAATAAGTCAAACTTAGCCCAAGATGAATTCGACTTAGCTGTATGTTGTAGCAATGTCGAAATAGCCTTCTAGGTTAAATGCAACAGGCTATTTCCTTGCACTTAAGATTTTTCTAGCCTGAATAAGTAGATTAATAGATACATGACTGAAAGGAGGTCAACAAGGAGTTCAACTTATTCAAGAAAAAATAGAACACATTCATGAAAAATCATAGGTGTTTAAGATTGTATATGATAATATATCAAATTTGTAAAGGTAAATAAAAAGATTACATTATGTAATTATTTTCATCATAAAAAGGGATCCACCTTCAATTAACACATCATTTTGCAAAAGATCAATGCCGGGGAAAAGAAAATAAATCAGTACAACAATGTCTGCACTAATCTCTGCGCAAAGGTAGAAGGGATTGCTGAAATATGTAATTAATAAATAAAAACCCTAGGAAAAAAAAAGTATGGATACCTTTTCAAACCGTCGTCTTTGTCAGAATGGTTTACGATGACGGTTTTGCAATAAGCGAGGTTTCTGAACACTTCTTCAGAAGCAATCTTCCAAACTGTCGGCTTTTTCGATGATTTCATTAATAATGGCTTCAGAAATGGCAGGTGTGGGTTGCGGAAAAGGGATTGAGAAGGAAGATCAGTTCTTCCCTCGGATAATGAAGACGAAGAGACACAGGGTAATTAACAAAATTGAAGACGTGTCGTTTAATATGTTTATTTGAAGATTAAAGACGCCACTTTTAATAATTTAATTTGATGAATAAAGCATATTTTGGGGAAAATAAGGGAAAAGGCAAAAAAATTGACAAAAAAGATAAATAATAATTCTGCTCTATGAGGGCGCCACATAGGCGGGCCTATTGCCCAGATACATATATATATATATATATATATATATATGTAATTGTTAAGTGGTTTTTTTCTATAATTTTGGACACAAATTAGTTAACTTAATCACAATTTTGAGTGGGCTTTGAGCTTGGATGGTCAAAGTTGTCACATCTAGTAATTACAACATTTGACATTCAAGTGTTGTAATTATTAGATGTGACAACTTTGACCAGCCCAAGTCAAAGTCCACTTAAATTTATGATTAAGTTAATTATTAAGTTGGTTTTTTTTTTTTTTTTTTTTTTTTGTAATTTTGGACCCAAATTAATTAACTTAATCACAATTTTAGGTGACTTGTTGCAACAAGTAGGTTGCTAGTTGTAACAACTCACTTATTTGTTGGAGACAGCTTCAGTTTTTGTCTCTGTCTCATAACAAAATGAAACAACCATGTGACTTGTTGGAACAACTAGCGTACTTGTTGCAACAAGTATGTAACTTGTTCCAACTACTTGGTTACTTGTTGGAGACTGCTTCAGTTTTTGTCTGTTTCATAACAAAATGCAACAACTAAGTGCCTTGTTGCAACAAATAACTGAGTTGTTACAACACGTAGGTTACTAGTTGCAATAGCTCACTTATTTGTTGGAGACAACTTCAGTTTTTGTCTCTGTTTCATAACAAAATGGAATAACTATGTGACCTATTGGAACAGCTAACGTGCTTGTTGCAACAAGTATGTAACTTGTTCCAACTACTTGATTACTTGTTGGAGATAGCTTCGGTTTTTGTTTGTTTCATAACAAAATGCAATAACTAAGTGACTTGTTAGAACAAATAACTGACTTGTTGCAACAAGTAGGTTACTAGTTGCAATAGCTCACTTATTTGTTGGAGACGGCTTCAGTTTTTGTCTCTGTTTCATAACAAAATGCAACAACTGAGTTACTTGTTGCAACAAGTAAGTTATTTGTTGCAATAGATTGGGTACTTGTTGGAGACAGCTTCAGTCTTTGTTTCATCCAACAATTGTAAAATATGTCCTATAGCTGTTGTACTTGTTGCAGCAAGTAACTCAGTTGTTGGAAAGAGTAAGAGCTCTCCAACAGATTTCACAGTTGTTGCATAAAGTACAACAGCTATTGTAAATTATTTATTCACATTTTTAGTAATTGTTGCAACAGATTTACTAATCTGTTGCAACAACTTCATAATTTATTGTAACTGTTGCAGAAACTACAATAGTTGTTGCAAAAAGTTCAGAAGCTCTTATACAACAACTTTAGAACTTGTTGCAACAACTACAACTGCTACTGTAAATTGTTGGAAAATCAACAACTAGGGCAACTATACCCAGATGAACAATTGAAACAAAACAGTATTGTTTTACTTACCAAATGAGCGGAAAACACTTATGAAGTAATGCTCAGTGCTACACGAATGACATTCAGTCAAAAAATTGCAAAATCGGATGATATTTTTTTCTTGAGCAATGGCGGATGAAGAAGAAGAAGAAAGCAACA
The DNA here is from genome assembly GCF_019175385.1 of Lycium barbarum. Classification (NCBI taxonomy): domain Eukaryota; kingdom Viridiplantae; phylum Streptophyta; class Magnoliopsida; order Solanales; family Solanaceae; genus Lycium; species Lycium barbarum. The sequence continues at coordinate 108,415,337 of NC_083347.1, read as the reverse complement.
ATAATGGCGGACCAAGAAGAAGAAGAAGAAGAAGGAAAAGAAAACAGTAGTAGAAGAAGGAGAACAAGAAGAGAAGAACCAAAAATGGAGAAAACGGCGCAGAAGAGGAGGTTTTTTTTTTTTTTTTTACCCATTTTGGTATTTTAGGGTTTATATTGGTTGGATCAAAGTGTTAAAAATAAAACTTGGGGGCAAAGTGTTAAAAGTAAAGTTTAGGGTCAAAGTGTTAAAAATAAAACTTGAGAGCAAAGAGTTAAAAATAAAGTTGAGGGTGAAAGTGTTAAAAATGAAATTGTTGGGCAAACTCAAAACCTCTTAATCACCTCTACTCAATAATTAAAATTTGAGTCACCTCCACTCAACTTTGAAACTTAAAAGCCACCTATAATTCAATAGCCCTCTCAAATGTTCATCTAAGCACAAGCCGTTGCAACACTAAAGTTCTCTTTCAAAGACGTTTTCGACAAAAACGTACTTTTCAAAATAAGTAGATTATAAAAGGTTGACCAAACAGGCTCTTACTACTTAATCTTAGGGGTAGTTTGGTAGCTGGTTAGAGTTATGCAGCTATTAGTAATACATGGATTAGTTATGAGGGAATTTATATATTATTTTATGCATAAATTAGTTATGCAGGGTTTAATTATTCATGTAATAGTTTTTCTATCTTTTATACTGCATAAAATAATACATAGATTTCCTTATAACTTATAAATGTATTAGTTAGGCGGTTTCTAATTAATTGCAAACCAAACACCGTATTAATTTTACATATGAATAACTTACCTCCCGACTAGCTACCAAACGTGGTATTATTTATGCAGGATTTAATACATGTGCTACCAAACGAACCCAGTGTATGACTTCCTAGTAAACTACAATTACCTCCTCCTAATTTATCTCCTTCACGAGAGAAAACCATATACATTGTTTTTCTAATTGACATTCAGACTATTATTCGGCTGAATATTTATTAATGGTATAAGAAATTATAAAATTTTAGTCATTAAATAATTCCTAGAAAATTATTTCAATTGTTTCATTTGTCTCATTGTGGTGAAGAGGGTATATACACCACTCATACAAGTGATCCTATTTGACAGGCCAGCCAAATCGAAGTTGGTCTTATGCTCTTGGTCAAGTGGATTTTGCAATAATCCACTATCAGACGTGGCAACTCTGGATTGGCTGCAAGAGAGAAAATCAACTTGTTTAGATTTTTTTAGACATAATAATAATGTACCTACAAAAAAATCTAGTCATAAATAGCGGTGTTGAATTTGGACAAATGAATGAGAATGCAAAAAATTAACAAATTATCATCCACCAATGAGGAAACAGATAATGATATTTTAGGATAAGGAATTTAGTCCTTCAGAGTCATATATATAGTGCCAGACCATGAAACTCAACCCATAAATCAAATCTTCTTTCAGTGTAGTAGCAGCATTCAAGTGTATTTATATTTGTTTCTACAATGGCTGCTACTACAATGGCTCTTTCTTCCCCATCTTTCGCCGGAAAGGCGGTAAAACTCTCACCATCGTCCTCTGAAATCACTGGAAATGGAAAAGTCATCATGAGAAAGACTGTTACCAAGGCCAAGCCTGTCTCCTCTGGAAGCCCATGGTACGGTCCTGACCGTGTCAAGTACTTGGGCCCATTCTCTGGTGAGTCTCCAAGCTACTTGACTGGTGAGTTCCCTGGTGATTATGGGTGGGACACTGCTGGACTTTCAGCCGATCCAGAAACTTTTGCTAAGAACCGTGAGCTGGAGGTGATCCACTGCAGATGGGCCATGCTTGGAGCTCTTGGTTGTGTCTTCCCCGAGCTCTTGGCCCGTAACGGTGTCAAGTTCGGCGAGGCTGTATGGTTCAAGGCTGGATCCCAGATTTTCAGTGAGGGTGGACTTGACTACTTGGGCAACCCAAGCTTGGTCCACGCACAAAGCATCTTGGCCATTTGGGCCTGTCAAGTTGTGTTGATGGGAGCTGTCGAGGGTTACCGTGTTGCTGGTGGGCCTCTTGGTGAGGTTGTTGACCCACTTTACCCTGGTGGTAGCTTTGACCCATTGGGCCTTGCTGATGACCCAGAGGCTTTTGCTGAGCTTAAGGTGAAGGAGATCAAGAATGGTAGACTTGCTATGTTTTCCATGTTTGGATTCTTTGTTCAAGCTATCGTCACCGGAAAGGGTCCATTGGAAAACCTTGCCGACCACCTTGCTGACCCCGTTAACAACAACGCCTGGTCCTATGCCACAAACTTTGTCCCCGGAAAGTGAAGTTCATAAGAATAGAGTCTCCTCTAGTATCAGATTGGATGATGTTCTTGTAAAGCTATTGTAAATTACTGGAGATTATTTAAGAATTTTGATCAATTTTCTAGCTCTCAGTTATATTTTTCGTGCTATCCATAAATTAATACAAGGTAAGAGGTGTTTAAGAGGGAAAACTGGCAATTCTGAGGTACTAAATCAAATATATATATATAAGTTGCAGAACAGAGGAAAGCATATAGGAGTAACTTATATTCGTGCTTTTAAGCATTAAGAGAAGTTATTACAGACAACGTATATATTTGATTCACAGTTTTTTTTTAACTAAATACTTATTTACCTGTCCTGACAATTTGAAGGAATGAACGTGGATATGAATTCGGACTAGATATATTTGATTCACAAATTTGAGCTATATGTATTTATTTCACGCAATTTTTTTTTGCCTCTATTTATCGTTTTGCTCATGTACTTCAACTACTTCATCTTTTCATTTTATTAGGTAGACTTTTGCCCCATTAGTAATTATATTATACAAACTCCTCGCAAAAGAAAACATAAAGAAAGGACAAAAAAGTGAACTCAATAAGAAACTTGTGGATTTCATTGACACAATAGTAAAACTCCAAATTTAATTAATTGGTGCAATTACAGTAAACTCTTGGAAATTAAATATTCATGGCATGGTCTATCAATAATAAGTTGAGATAGACACACTTAAAGAAAGAAGTGCTATTATACCTAGAGCCAAAGCTAGCCTAGTCTCCATAAGATACATATGTAACTACTTTACAGCTTAAAAAACGACCTTGTTATAATTTGAATAATACTTCTTCTCCCATTTCATCCAATTATTAAAATTACGTAATTGACCAGTTTGTGATGATGGTATGTTCCTTTCTTTAATACGCATTCGTAGAAATATCATGTTTTCATCCACAATCTTGCTTCCACCATAATAACCATCTCGATTTCTGCTTGCATTAACCACTAGCCTCGCCTTTTGTTTCAGGCTAGTGGGACATGAGGGAGGATTAATGCGCAAGCACCTAGTACTAAAATTTAAAAGCTTAGAACAAGAGATCAATGAAGTTATTTCCATTCTTCCTTAATAAACAAAAAAACAAATGAATTACAAGGCAGAAATGAGTTCACAACGTTTGAATGAGCTACTCAATCGATAAAGCTAAAAGGAGAAAGGAAGATGACTCTAATTTTTGGTGGACACGAAAAAGAATTGACAAAATAAAATATGATTTGTAATATTACATGTGACTAAATTGGAGTTGTATTTATAGAGGGGAGGGAAAAAGTTTCTTCTTCGGTGCAGAATTCACGTCGCTGCAACTTTGAGACGATTATTGCACGTGAGTAGTGACAGCCGCAAATTAAAAGGATATAAGCCAATTCATAGACGAAGACATCGACAAGATGAGATTTGATCATATGTGCCACTATATAGACTAAGACATCGACAAAATGAGATTTAATTCTATGTCATTTGTCTTTTAAAATTTATAATTCTTTAAAAAATATTTTTTATATTTAATTGTTGTGCCCTACTTTTTTCTTTTAGTGTATTTAAAAGAGATTGCCACTTTTATATTTGGTAACTCTTTAATTTTAATAACTCACTTGACATTGTTTACCCCGAATTTGGATAATCAATTAAATTTGTGAGTGGGTATAAGATATGTGGTTTAGTCTTAATCTACTTGATGAGAGAAAGATATAAACGTGGCTATAATAAGACGAGAGCAATGATAATCGGTGATTTGCGATATGCTTGTATGTTCACTAGTGTATGAGTGTTACTCGATTGTAATAATGCAAGAAATAAATGCAACAGATATGACCGAAAGCAGGTGTTTGAGAGAGAGATTTTGTATATATATATATATTACTATTACAAAGTGTTCTTGATGTGTGGAAGCCAACCCCCTCAAAGGAGAGGGATGAGCTCTATTTATGGTGTTGCCTTCATGGGCTTCATACAATACTAATCATTAAAAAATAAGAGAAAGGACAACTCTGAGTGGGTTAGGTTGGCCGTACTGTCTGACACACGCATGGTTGGTGGTTGACCATGGCAAGACGCTACCGACGTGTGGCTCACGTGCAATGGTTCTTCTGGACCAACGACCACGGATAATCGGACTAACGGCCTCGACCGACCCGGTGATGAAGAAACCGGATCAAATGGTGCCTCTGCTTAGCCCCGGTCATAGCGCTCCTCCGGTTCAAAATGAAAGTCTTCATGTATGCTTTTTTCCTCTTATTCCTTCGGACCTTTGTCTCACCGGATCACACTTTCCGGATTGAAGTTTCATTGGAGTAACGGGAAGTGGAAGAGTCAAGAAACCGGTGATCCCCTTAGACCGTAGTTATCTCTTCATTTTGGCGGGAACAGTTGCGTCACGTTTCCCCTTTATCGGCCACGTGTCTCATCCCGGATGGCCGATTATGACAACCGCTGCACGCACGTCGTTTCAAGTCTTTCCACATTAATTATGGGGGCACGTGGCGCTCCCGGATTGGCCGGGGAATCGTAACCGCCACAGTCCCATGCCTATATAAGACCCTTCTATTTCATTATTTGAACATTTAGCTCCTCGATTAATCCTTTCTGCTTCAAACGTTCCGCCTCTTACACACTCAATATCCTTACTCAAAATCATCAGAAAAACTTGATTCTCGTTGATCTGCTGCTTGCATTAGGTGAAAAGGATCGATACTGCCACCTTTTCTACTTGTTATTCTCGCCTGTTGTTGCTTCCTTCCGTAGCTTTTGCCACTTTGTGAACCCTTTGGTTGTTCCCTTCGCTCCTTTGCCTCCATTATTTCCTCTTTCGAATCATTCAACTTCTTCCTTTCATATTTCCCAATGTCTGAAACCACTTCCCATGACATTCCCTCGGTTTCATCCCCAGGAACCGAGGCCGTATCTCCGGTTAAAGCAAAGAGCTCTTTCGAGCCTACAGCCTCGAATATTATACCGGCCAAATTCAACTTCAACAAAGACCTCAAGGTTGAAAAACCTTCGTCGGTGTCCGACAGGGGATTCGATGTGAGGCGATACCCCTCCTCCATTACCGAGGATAGGCTCGACCTGGTCCAGGCTGACTGCGGGTGGCATACGTGTTCGGTTCAAGTCTTCGCCCCTGGGCCAGACGAATCAGTCACCGACCACCGGAAAGGCTTTTTGTATGTTTACACTTACCCCTTCACTCTCAAACTCGACCCTCCGATCGACCCGGTCATCTTACACATGTGTCAGACTTACGGCGTGACCTTGGCTCAAATCGGTCCGATTGTTTGGAGGGTCGTGGCGTGCCTCCGGTTACTGGCCAATAACGCCGAGAAAGAGTTCACGTTGGCCCATTTGATACGCCTATATTCCCCGAGGCTATTCCGGGGTGGCGTAATAAAATTAGCAAAACGCAGCCGGAACCCCTTTTTCTCGAAGATGGATGAAGACAGAGACCGAGGCTGGTTGGAACGGTTCATCCGGGTGCGGACCTCGGACATCATCCCGAACGATTTCATGCCCTTCCCGGAAGAGTGGAACAACAAGCGTAAGCCTGAACTTCGAGTTATTGCCTTTGTATGTTTTGTCATTCTTCGGTCTTATTTTCTTACTGCTTTTCTTATTTTTATTAGCCAACGGATATATTCCTCTGGTCGTCCGTAACCTGAGTGAATGGGTCACGGCACTCCTCAGCCAGTATGACCACGACAACCGGACATGGCCCCACCTGTCACACGGCCGATGGGTCACCCAAAACCACGGTAGTGCTTTGCTTTTACCCGTGTTTACTGCATTTTTCACTATTCGTACTCATTGCCTCTTCGACTTTCAGGTTTTCCCAAGGGCTCGGTGGATCCAAGACCAGAGTCGGGCGCCGAACCCACAGCGTCGACATCTGAGTTCGATTCAGCGGGTGCGTCTCGTGCCTTTGCTGCTGCTGCTGCCAAAAGAAAGAGGCCCTCGGAGAGAGGGAAAAAGTCGAAGAAGAGGGCGAGGAGCGTCTCCCGGACCTCTCGGGATGAAGCAGAGCCCGATATCATTATTCGGAGAGTTGATGCCGATTCTCCCGTGGCTCCGATCCCCGAGGAGGCTGTTGTCGTCTCACCTCTTCATTCTGCTGCTGAAGGACTTCTGGTTCCGGTCTCGCAAACAGGTGCGGAAGAAATTCTTTCCCCGGCTCCTCTAAGGTCAATTGACTTTATCGACATTACAGGTGAAACTTCTTCTGAAGAAGCTCCCCTGCAAAGGATAAGGAGGTCCGGGGAGGCGGTCGCTGCTGAAGCCGGTCAAAGGACTGGGCCGGTCCCGGAGATCGAAGTCCCCGTTGATGTCGATCTGACGCCCGAGCACGAGGCTGCTACAACTACGGAACCCCCGAGCTTTGCCGAAGATATTGAGGCTGCTCCAAGTTCTTCTACCCCGGCTCCACGGCCTGACGATTTCGATGATATGTTCTCGGGTACCCCTCCCACTACCGGCGAAGCTGCGGGATTCGGGCATCTTCCTATCCCTCGGGCCACGAGGTTGGCTAGCCGATCCTCCGAGTCTGGGGCTAGGGACATCTTGGTGCGTATTTTCCCGGTGCCAAGCGTGGAACCGAGAAGAACAAAGTCGGTTGTGGTCACCGTCCCCGAGGACTGCAGCTTCCTTTCTCGCCCGGTGGGCGTAGCGAGCTATCTGAGGCCTCTTGTCTCGGATTCGGACAAGCGGAAGATGACCAGGGTCACCTGGCAATGCCTCATCAACGAGGGTATGCATACGGGCAACCGGGTAGGATTTTAACCCTGTCCCGTTCAAGTTTTTAACTTGCTTTCTCTTGCAGAGTGTGGTGCTTGTCAACGAGGCTTTCGTCCGCGCCCAGCAAGAGATGGATGATCTTAAGGGCCAATTGGATGCCCAGGGCCGGGAAACGGAGAAGTATCTGCACCTTCTTCGGGAGAAGGAGGAGGAGTTGAGCCGAGCAGTCGCTCTTTCCAATCTTCAGCCCGAGCTTGACGCAGCGAAGGCCGAGAACCGTTAGCTGAGGAGTGAACTGGTCGCCATGACTAAATACAATCGGAGCCTCGATGCTGAGAAGATTGGCCTTAACCGGGATAACACTCAAATTTCCTCGAGGCTCGGTGAGCTTGAGACCACTTTCTCCCAACTCCGGGAGGAGCTAGATTTGGTGAAGTCGGACGCTGCGGGATTGGCCGAGAGGAACCGGCTGCTCGAATCCGAGGGTGCCCGGTATCAAGAGTGCGCTAGGGTGTTCGAAGAGAAAGCGGAGAGCAGGGCCCGGATATGCAATGATCTGAAGAACGAGCTTAAGAAAACGGCCGATGCAAATGACACCCTCCAGGCCGAGCTTCAATCGGCCATCCATATGCAGAATGTTCTTGAGGAGGCTCGGGATGCCCTAGCAGCGAAGTTAGCCCAGGCCGAGGATGATTTGGACGAGGCTCTGAAGAGCGTAAGGCCGCCGAGGCTCAGGCTACTATTGTTGCTGAGTACGAGAAGTGAAAGTCCCGGAGGATTACTCTCGAGCAAGCCGAGCATGGCTTTACCGATCTTTCGGCCCTTATTGCCGAGGCTAAAAGGGTCGAAGGAGAGGCTAAGGAGGCTCTTGGTTCCGACTCTGATGACTCTGAGCAGACAGAGTCTGAGCGCTCCGGTTCTAGCCATTCGGAGTAGATTAGGGCCTGCACTTGGCTTTTATCTTTATTTTATTTTTTTGACTCTGTAGGACTTTGGTTTTCCGATGTAAAAAAACATCCCTTTGTATAAATGAAAAATGCATCTTTCTGGTTTCCTTGTTTGAATGTTTGCTATTACCTTTGCCAGAAGTGTTGGTCCGTTTTGAGGGCGAGCTGGCTCGTGGTTGTTAGTTCGCCGTGCCCGTAGGACTTACCCAACGCTTTTTTAGAACGAATAGACTCGTAGTCGTTAATTCACTGTGCCCGTAGGACTTACCCGATGCGTTGTGAATTCAGATGTCTCCGAAGCACGATAGGCATTTCCTTAGGGCCGATATTTCCTCGGCCTTGGCTAAATTTTGACATAACAGTCCCCGTTTGGGGAAGTTTATCAAATTTTGGCTCGGATCATTATGACCTCGTTGCCTTAGTCGAACGTTTTAATGATTTAGGCTCGGTTCGCTATGACCTCGTTGCCTTTGTCGAATTTCGACCATTGTGCCCGGTATAGGGCGTGTGAATGAAGCAGTGTCGAAATACAGCGGTTATCACCGGGGTAAAGTCCATTTATCAGAAAGACACCCGAGATATTGTTGTCCAAACTTTCAACGGTTTTGTACTTGCAAAATGTTTGTTCACATGAGAATTTTCATTCCTTTTGCCTTTGCCGTAGCAAACCCTAAATGGGACACGATTCATTATGATCGTTTGGTCCTTACATCGAATGCTAAATGGGACACGATTCATTATGATCGTTTGGTCCTTACATCGAAGGCTATGGCCGGTGGCCGGGATAATTTTGCCGTAGCAAGTGTTGAGTTTCTCTGTCTTCTTTGACCGGGGTAATCTTCGATATGGGCATAGTATTCCCCTAGCACTTATCCGAGCTACAAGGTCGGGTGAGTGCTATTAAGTCCCCACTCGGAGGGCGTGACCTTTATTTTTGTCAAGTAACATGTTGTACTTGTTGCCTCATTAAAAACCTTGTTGGAAAACCTATTTTGGGACAAAATCGTACTAAGGAAAAGAGTGCAACACGTGTTTTCAGATTTGGGTTCTCTGCTCTGCCTGGTACTTGGCTTTCTGCAAAAAAAAAAAAGGTCACAAATAGAGAAAACATGGGGTGCTCTTACCTTAGCAGTAGTATCTCTTCAGATGAGCCACATTCCAGTTATTGCGTAACCGCTGCCCGTCCATGGACTCCAGCTGATACGATCCCTTGCCCGTTACTTCGGTTATCTTGTAGGGTCCTTCCCAATTCGGGCCCAGTTTTCCTTCGTTGGGATCCTTGGTGTTCAAGGTAACTTTTCGGAGTACCAAGTCCCCAACTTGGAAGTGACGAAAATTGGCTCTCCGATTGTATTACCTTTCCACCCTTTGTTTTTGAGCACCAATACAGACCAATGCGTTTTCGCGAAGCTCGTCCGTGAGGTCGAGTCTTACGGGCATGGCCTCCCCATTTGATTCCTCGGTTGCATATCGGAACCGGAGGGTCGGTTCACCAACTTCTACGGGAATAAGAGCTTCAGCCCCGTAAACCAACGAGAAGGGAGTCTCCCCCATGCTCGATTTTGATGTAGTTCTGTAAGCCCATAATATCTCCGGTAATATTTCTCTCCAATGATGCTTTGATGCTTCGAGTCTTTTCCTCAGGTTTTGGATTATTGTCTTGTTCGTGGATTCCGCTTGTCCGTTTGCACATGGGTGATACAGAGTTGATACAATTTTCTTGATCTTCAACCCTTCGAGAAATTTGTTGACTTTGTCGCCTACGAATTGGGGCCCGTTGTCACAAGTTATCTCGGCGGGGATGCCAAAGCGACAGATGATGTGATCCCATATGAAGTCGATGACCTCCTTTTCTCTGATTTTTTCAAAGGCAAGCGCTTCAACCCATTTGGAGAAATAATCAGTCATAAAAAAATGAAACGGGCTTTTCCTGGTGCCCACGGTAATGGGCCGACGATGTCCACTCCCTACTTCATGAAAGGCCGGGGTGACACCACCGAATGCAACAGCTCTCCGGGCCGATGGATCATCGGAGCATGCCTTTGACACCCATCGCATTTACGGACAAAATTTTTTGAGTCTTCGTCCATTCGGTTCCAATAGTAACCCGCCCTGATAATCTTTCGGACCAGAGCATCGGCATTGGAGTGATTGCCGCATGTACCTTCGTGCACCTCTCTCATCACGTACTCCGTCTCCCCGGGGCCCAAACACTTGGCCAGCGGTCCGAAGAAAGACCGCTGATATAATTGGCCGTCCACCAAGCAAAAACAGGCAGCCTTGGTACTTAGTGACCGTGATTCCTTTGGGTCGTTTAGGAGCTTACCATCACGCAAGTAGTCGATGTATTTGTTGCGCCAATCCCAAGTTAAACCCATAGTGTTTATTTTCGCGTGTCCGTTTTCTATGGATGTGTTTGACAAGTACAACGTCGCCCCGGGGTTGATTTTCTCCCCTTCGACCGAGGATCCCAAATTTGCCAATGCATCGGCCTCGCTGTTCTGCTCCCTCGGTATGTGCTGCATGGTCCATTCTTTAAATCGATGAAGTACCACTTGAGTTTTTTCAAGATACCTCTTCATCCGTTCGTCTTTGACCTCGAAGACGCCGTTCACCTGGTTCACGACCAAAAGCAAATCGCACTTTGCCTCTATTATTTCGTCCCCCATACTTCGAGCCAATTCCAAACCTGCAATCATAGCCTCATACTCGGCTTCATTATTAGTCAATTTAGCAGTTCTAATGGACTGTCGAATGGCATCCCCGGCCGGGGTCCTAAGGACGATCCCTATCCCGGAACCTTTGAGGTTTGAGGCTCCGTCCGTATGTAGAGACCAAATGCCTGAGGCCTTTCCCGAGGTCAGAAGAAGCTCTCTCTCGACCTCGGGGACCATAGCCGGGGTAAAATTCGCCACGAAGTCGGCTAAGATCTTGGATTTGATGGTCGTTCGAGGTTTATACTCGATATCATAACCGCTAGTTTCTACAGCCCATTTGGTTAACCTACCCGACAATTCCGGTTTATGCATGATATTTTTCAGAGGGTAAGTAGTTACTACACATATTGGATGGCATTGAAAATAGGGCTTGAGCTTTCTAGAAGCGCTCACTAATGCCAATGCCAATTTTTCAAAATGGGGATAACGGGTCTCCGTATCCCCCAAAGTTTTACTCACGTAATAGATAGGGAATTGTGTACCTGATTCTTCTCGGACCAAGACGCCACTTACCGCTATCTCGGAGACAACAAGGTAGAGAAAAAGCGGCTCGTCCGCTTTCGGTGTGTGCAGCAACGGGGGGCTAAGACAAGTACCTCTTTAATTCCCGTAGAGCTTCTTGGCACTCCGGTGTCCAAACGAAGTCGTTCTTCTTCCTCAGTAAGGAGAAGAAACGTTGACTCTTGTCCGAAGACCTCGATATGAAGCGACTCAACGCCGCTATCCTTCCGGTGAGCCTCTGTACTCCTTTGGCGTTATTCACTACCTCGATATCCTCGATGGCCTTGATTTTGTCCGGGTTGATTTCAATACCCCGGTTTGACACCATGAAACCCAAAAATCTACCGGATCGGACACCGAAGGCGCATTTTTCTGGGTTGAGCTTCATGTTATACTTGCGGAGCACGTCGAAGGTTTTCTGCAAATGCTTTAAATGGTCCTCTGTTTCCAGGGACTTAACAACCATATCGTCAATGTAAACTTCTATTGTTTTTCCTATTTGTTCTTCGAACATCTCATTAACTAGGCGTTGGTTAGTTGCACCGGCATTCTTTAGGCCGAAAGGCATCACATTATAGCAGTAAGTCCCGTACCGGGTGATGAAGGACGTTTTCTCTTGATCCCCCGGGTGCATCCGAATTTGGTTATACCCGGAGTAAGCATCGAGAAAATTTAACATCTCCTGTCCGGCCATCGCATCGATCATTCTATCGATGTGAGGCAACGGAAATAAGTCCTTCGGGCATGCTTTGTTCAAATCCTTGTAATCGACACACATTCAAAATTTATTACCTTTTTTGGGCACCACTACCACATTAGCAAGCCAATCCGGGTATTTCACCTCCCAGATAGAACCTATTTTTAAAAGATTTGTTACCTCGTCCTTTACGAAGGCGTGTTTTGCTTCCGCCATGGGCCTTCTTTTTTGCTTCACCGGGGATAACTTCCCGTCCAAGCTGAGCTTGTGAGTTGCTACTTCTGGTGATATACCTGTCATATCTATATGCGACCATGCGAAGCAATCGGCATTAGCTTTAAGAAATTCAATTAACTTGCTCCTGAGCTCCGGGGTAAGCCCCGTTCCCAGGTATACCTTTCTGTCCGGTAGGTACTCGAACAGGATGATCTGCTCCAGGTCCTCTACAGTTGATTTAGTTGCATCCAAATCATCCGGCATGACGAACTATTTGGGCACCTCGAAATCATCCTCTTCGTGCACTGGATCCGACCCGGTGTGCTTTGATTGCTATTGGGCGCGCTCTCCTCCGGTTACATCCTTTTCCTTCTGAACCGATTCTATGGGCCGAGGCGCCGCTTCTTCTACTGCGAACATTTCCCTTGCAGCGGGCTGTTCACCTCGGATGGTTTTTATCCCTTCCAGGGTGGGGAATTTCACCAACTGATGCAGTGTTGAGGGCACGACCCTCATACTATGTATCCAGGGTCTGCCCAGTAATGCATTATACTTCATGTCCCCTTCGATCACGTAGAACACTGTTTGTTGAATGGTGCCATCGACGTTTACAGGCAATGAGATCTCCCCCTTTGTGGTTTCACTTGCCATATTGAACCCGCTGAGTACCCGGGCTACCGGTACGATCTGATCAAGCAGCCCTAGCTGTTCGACCACTCTCCACCGGATGATGTTGGCCGAGCTACCTGGGTCAATCAAAATACGTTTAACCTTAGTCTTAAAGATAAGTACAAAAATTACCAATGCATCATTGTGCGGTTGCATGATGCCCTCTGCGTCTTCGTCGTCGAAGGAGATCGAGCCCCCGGATAAGCGATCTCGGATGCGCTTTTCACGAACAATAGAAACCTTGGCCCGTTTCATTACCGGCCCCCGAGGAGCATCGACACCCCCCAACTATCATGTTGATTGTATGCTGGGGTTCCACCGGCTCGGCCCTTCGATGCGCTTCCCTTTCCTTGTAATGACTTTTGGCTCGTTCACTCAACAGATCTCGGAGATGACCGTTCTTTAGTAATCGGGCTACCTCTTCTCTCAACACGCGACAATCCTTGGTTCTATGACCATGGGTTCCGTGATATTCACACACCATGCTCGGGTCCCGTTGGCCCGGATCCGACCTTAGAGGTTTCGACCATCTTACATTCGGGATGCGACCGATGGCCGAGACGAGGCCCGAAGTACTAACGTTGAAGTTGTACTCCGATATCTTTGGCAAACCCTTGCTACCGGCAGAACTTCCGGCATCGCTCCTGAATGAGAGACCCCGGTTGTTTGACGGGCGTTCGACCCGCTTACTACCCCGACCTGAGAAACAGCTTGGGCTCACCCTTGACTTTTCCGACCTGAAACTTTGCCTTTCCGAATGGGAGTATGGCCGATACCTTTCCTTCAATGATTCGGCCTTTGTTTCGTAACCCTTCCTTGGTTTCTCAAAACTTCTATCCACATTTATTGGGCCCGGGGGGAGCTCGAATTGATCATCCTCCACCCGAATCTTCGCCTCGTACCGATTATGGACATCGGCCCATGTCACAGCCTCATATTCTAGCAAGCTTTCTTTTAATTTGAACGAAGTTGTTGAACTTAGAACATTGAGTCCCTTTGTGAAAGCTTGCGCAGCCCATTCCTCTAGAACCGGGAGGAGTTCCATCTGTTTCCTTTGGAACCGGTTAACGAACTCACGTAGTGACTCATCGTCTCTTTGGGTTATACGGAAAATATCGGCCTTGCGGGCCTGTACCTTTTTGGCACCGGCGTGGACCTTGATGAAGGCATCGACGAGCATTTCGAAGGAGGTGATTGAATGCTCGGGTAGATGGTCGTACCACGTCAATGCTCTTTTTGACAAGGTTTCCCCAAACTTCTTCAGCAGTACCGATTCAATTTCGTCCTTCTCCATATCATTACCCTTTAGGGTGCATGTGTATGAGGTCACGTGCTCGTGCGGGTCCGCTGTGCCGTCATATTTCTGGATATCCGGCATTTTAAACCTCTTCGGGATTAATTTCGGGGCCGCACTCAGAGGAAAAGGTCTTTGGATGTACCTTTTCGAATCCGGCCCTTTCAGTAAAGGCGAGGCCCCCGGGATTTGATCCACCCGAGAGTTGTACGTTTCAACCCTCTTCTCGGTTGTGTCTACCCGTTTTGCCAAAGTTTCGAGCATTTTTAGGACCTCGGTCGAGGATCTAGCTCCGGATCCATTTCTCTCAATGACACGTGCCTCCTCCCTTCTGGGTTCAGCAACACCGCTCGTTTTTTCCGGGGTTGTTGTATCCCCTCCGTTCTGCAACCGGGCTATTGCGATTCCCTGCGCGGCAATCACCGCTCTTTGCTCCTGCAACATTTCAAAAATTAAACGTAGGTCAATATTATCATTGGGTGTACCCGGTTTCTTCCGATCCTGTGCTCAGGACAGGGTAACAGAATGGTAGGTATTTAGAGGGTCAGTGGCCGGTAAAGTGGCATTCTCCTGGTCTACGGTGTTTCGTTGGTTGAGTCCCTCCCTCGAATTAACGAGGTTAGGATCAGATGGGTTTGGTGGTCCTCGTGGACCGCTTCCTTCATTTTCGGCCACGATTTCGTTGTTGTTAACGTGACCAGATTGCCCACTGTCAGCCATTTAGTCCGTTTTTTCAAATACGAACAGAAGGTGTTTTTGATTTAGATGGGTAAGGTAGAGATCAAGACAAAAGGCCACTATTATCCTAGCCCCATGGTGGGCGCCAAACTATTTACTCCGAATTTGGATAATCAATTAAATTTGTGAGTGGGTATAAGATATGTGGTTTAGTCTTAATCTACTTGATGAGAGAAAGATATAAACGTGGATATAATAAGACGAGAGCAATGCTAATCGGTGATTTGCGATATGCTTGTATGTTCACTAGTTTATGAGTGTTACTCGATTGTAATAATGCAAGAAATAAATGCAACAGATATGACCGAAAGCAGGTGTTTGAGAGAGAGATTTTGTATATATATATATATATATATATATATATATATATATATATATATATATTGCTATTACAAAGTGTTCTTGATGTGTGGAAGCCAACACCCTCAAAGGAGAGGGATGGACTCTATTTATGGTGTTGCCTTCATGGGCTTCATACAATACTAATCAATAAAAAATAAGAGAAAGGACAACTCTGAGTGGGTTAGGTTGGCCGTACTGTTTGACACACGCATGGTTGGTGGTTGATCATGGCAAGACGCTACCGACGTGTGGCTCACGTGCAACGGCTCTTCCAGACCAAGGACCACAGATAATCGGACTAACGGCCTCGACCGACCCGGTGATGAAGAAACCGGATCAAATGGTGCCTCTGCTTAGCCCCGGTCATAGCGCTCCTCCGGTTCAGAATGGAAGTCTTCATGTATGCTTTTGTCCTCTTCTTCCTTCGGACCCTTGTCTCACCGGTTTACACTTATCCGGTTTTTACCGTATACAGACATTTTTTTTAACTTTTCTTCTTCTTTTTATTTACAAGGTTAAGTTCATGAATATGCCTTTTTTTAATAAGTATGTCGGCTATCAATTTGAACAGAAAGAGAACACTTTAGAAAATACCCGGAGAAGTTGTAGGCGGAAGTTGAATGAAACCAAATTTACCAGCGGTTGAAAGTAAAGAATATTTCAATAGCACATTCATGACTAAGAGAATTGATCATGGATAACACATAAATTATCAAAGTATATATAATAATCTTTTCAAGAGAAATAATATCATCAATTAGCCGTAAGACCGTCTCAACAGTGGGTAATGAGTCTTCTTTTCATGTAGAACTTCTTCTCCAAGATTCCAACCCGAAAAAGAACAAAATGAAGATAACGTGCTTTATATTATATAAAGACTTTAATTTGATAATTCAAAGTCTTCTTATGTGCGAATGCAACTTCAGTATTATACCGTCCACAATGTATCCTGTACATAGTTGTTACTACTTGTTACATTATCTTACTAATATTTTGTCCTTTATAAATGGATTAAAAATTGGTATTGAAGGTCATTCACAATGCATCCTGTAGTTGTTACATTATCTTAATATTTTGTTCAGTTAATAGCTTCCACCATAATAACCATCTCGATTATTTCTTCTTGCTTTAACCACTAACCTTAACTTTCGTTTCAGGCATGTGAGACTTGAGGGAGATCTATCCATAGGAACCTAGTTCTAAAATTTAAAAGTTTGAAACAAGAGATCAATGAAGTTATTTCCATTCCCTTATAAACAAAGAACAATTGAATTTTAAGGTATGAATGAGTTTACAACGTTTGAGTAAACTACTCAATAAAGCTAAAAGGAGAAAAGGAGACGACTCTGATTGTTTATTATTGATGGACATGGAAAATAATTAACAATAATATGATTTATATTATTCCAAGTGATAATTTTGGAATTGTATTTATAGACCGGAGGGTGTTGAGACGATTGCTCGTGAGTCGTGACAGCAAGGAAGCCAATTCATAGACTAAATCGACAGGACGAGATATGAATCTATATTATTAGTCTTTTAAAATTATTATATTTCTTTCTTCTTCTTTTTTTTTTTTTGGGTCAAATTGCAATAGTATATTCATGACTAAGAGAATTGATTCTGGTGGACATAAATTATCAAAGTATAAGAATCTATTGAAGAGAAATAATATCACTTGAGTTCTACGACCATTATCATTATATAATAAGGCCTCATTTGTTTGCACTTATTGGAGGTCTGAATCTGAATGGTTCAAACCTTAATCCATTAAGTGCATTTATTCTAAGCACTTATTGGGTCTGAATATGTCTTAATCATTAAGATCTTGAACCAAGTCTTAATATCATTAAGAGGTATTTTTCTATGGAACTTTTTTATTACCAGCTCCAACCCCAACCCTCCACCTCAACCCCACCCCTACCCGCTCTCCACTCCAACCCCACCCCACCACCCACCCACCCTCCACTCCAACCCCTCACCCCCCACCACCCCCACTCCAACCCCTCACCCCCCACCACCTCCACTCCACTACCAACCCCAATCCCACCTCACACCACCCACCTCCACTCCTCACCACCTACCCCTACGCCACACCCCCCACCCCCACTCCCCACTACCCCCGCTTCCCACCACCAACCCCACCCTCACTCCCCACCATCAACCCTTACCCCACACCACCCACCCCTACTACCCCCCATCTCCCACCACCAACCCCACCCCCACTACCTCCCACCCCTCACCCCAACCACCCACTCACCCCTCCACCCCCACTCACCACCCACTACAACTACAAAACATCTCCACCATTACTAGTGAGCATAACTGTTTCATTTTTTTTAATCAAATAATATATTTTTTTTAATTAAATTTGTATGTATTTTCTACTATTTAGTTACTTTTTAATTTGAATTGTATATTTATTATGTTTAAATAAATACATTATGCATATTCAGATATTGAAAAACAAACAGTCTTAATCATTCAGTGTTCAGACCTAGAGACAACATCTTAATGATTCAAATGTGCATTCAGATTCAGACGTCTTAATATTAATGAAAACAAATGAGGCCTAAGTTGTGTTTTATGTAGAACGTTTTCTCCAAGGCTCCAATCAAAGGAAAAAAAATGAATATCACGTGTTTTAAATGTATGTATAGACTTTAATTGATAATTCTCTTCTTTCTGGGACATGTATGAATGCAATTTCAGCGTTATAAAATCCATAGTGTATCTGTAGTTGTTACATTATCTTAAGATTTGTCCCACATATAATTGGATTAAAAGATGGTATCTAAGGTCAATCCTTGAAAAGGAGCCTTGGAGTAACTGGTAAAGTTGTTGTCATGCGACCAGGAGGTTACGGGTTCAAGCTGTGAAAATAGTCTCTTGCAGAAATGCAAGATAAGGCTGCCCATAGAGGGATGTTAGTGCATCAGGCTGGCTTTTAGCAGTGACATCATCCAAGGTCAATCCACAATGTATCCTTTAGTTGTTACATTAGCCTTATAAGATTTGCCCCATATAATTTGATTTAGAAATGGTATCGAATTCAGATTATATTGCTTCTAAAAAATGTGAGACCAATTAAATTGAAAGAGCTGAGTTATAAAGTACTCCCTAAGTCCCAATTTAAGTGTTTTAGTTTAACCAGGCACATAATTTAAGAAATAAAGGAAGATTTTTTAAATCTTGTGGTCTTAAATTAAAGATGTTTGTAGTCCTTTAAATCTAGTGATCTTAAACCTGTCATGTAGAATGTTAGAATTGAAAAATTTACTAAATATAGAAAGAAAAAAAAATACTCTTTTTGAGACCGACAAAAAAAAAATAAGACACTTAAATCGAGAAGAATGGAATATTCTGAAATAGTTGCACGTGGGAGCCGCAAAGAGATGGAAAGTGGATCCATTGATAAGGAGATACGATATATCACTAAACAAAGGGAATTAACAAACATGATCCCTGCTTTTTGGGCATAGGTTTAAAGTAATCTTTTAAGAATACGTTTGAGTAAATTTGGTCTTTTAAGTTTATCAAAAGAAAAAAAAATAGTTTTCATCAAATATTTCAATAAATTTTATCATTTAAAGTTGGAGGGAATGGTAAAAAAAAGAAAGAATAAGCAGACATACTAGAAAAGTATCATCCAATTCTAGAAATCACAACATAAGAAACTGCACTATACACAAAATAGAAGAAGTTATAGTTCGACCTTCTAGCCAAGATAGTAGCATGCCTTGTAATTTAACTATCTATTGTTTTCAAATCGTGTAGCTGCTTCAAATGTTGTGCCAACTGAAGTTTTCATGAACCTTTATCAATAATGGACTATAATCCAACAACATTATAAAATTCTTCAACTGTTCATATTAGCTCTCGGAATTACTTTTGACATCAAACACCAAAACGGAACAATTAGGTAAGATGAAATATTCATATTTTTTTAATATGCGTCGGATCTCACACAAAGCTCTAATAGGATCTCAAACATGCTCTGATACCAATTTGAAGAAATAAATAGTCATTTAAACTCCAACAATTAAATAGTTATTTAATTAATTTAAGAAAAAAAATAAAAGCTATAAGAGTATTAGTTGGTTCATAGATCTTGACAAAAATCTCTCAAGCCTAAAATTTTAAAAAGTATAATTAGTAAGGATAAGAGTGTATATTGGTGTATAGACCTTGAGTAGGGGTGTACAAAGAAAATCGATAAACCGCACCAAACTAATAATCCAAACCAAACCAAACCAAGAAAAACAAACCGAGTAGTGGTTTGGTATTGAAAAAAAATAACTCGATCATAATTGGTTTGGTTTGATTTTAACTAAAAAAGTCAAATCGAACTAAACCAACCCGACATTACATATATATACTTTTATAAAATATTG
This sequence comes from Lycium barbarum, assembly GCF_019175385.1. NCBI lineage: Eukaryota > Viridiplantae > Streptophyta > Magnoliopsida > Solanales > Solanaceae > Lycium > Lycium barbarum. Next base: position 108,395,782 of record NC_083347.1, on the reverse strand, counting down.
TATATAAATATAAAAATATTTATTTGTAATGTATTTTATAAATATTTTTTAAGTTTATTCATAGTTTTTGTCTTATAACATATTATTTCAAGCTTGGACTTAGAATTTTGAACGGTTCAATAAGTTTTATAGCCGATAGATGTTAGTAACTCAAATGAAGTCCAAACAAAAACTCAATCAATAGTAATGCTAACAAGAGAAATTCAATTCTAACACTAGCATATTTATTTTTTAGTTTTGCATCAGTTTAGACGGTAAAAATACATAACGTAATTTTCTTTTGTCATGTAATTAATACTTATTAGTCGTATTTATTTTAGCATGACTTAGTACTTTATGATCATTTTTCTTATGGCTTATTAATTACTAATATTTATTTTATGCGATTTCATTATCTTTCATGTTGAATATTTTGTTATAATGTCAACACTCATCTCACATTTTGTGTTATTTTATTAAGAAATACATTAATTATATAGTTGCATCTTATTTGAAGTATAAGTTATATGTTTTGTATGAAGACTTTTCGAATAAAAAATCCGAAAAACCCGAGAAAATCGAAAAACTCGAGAAAACCATAGATTGAAAACCCAGACTTTTATTGTTTTGATTTGGTTTATAAATTTAAAATCCGACACAATTGGTTTGGTTTGATATTTGGAAAACCCGTACCAACCCAGTTCATGAGTGCACCACTTAAAAAAAGAAGGAAAAAATGTGTTAAGTGGGAATTTATCCCTAGTTCTCAAGGTAAACAACTCAACATTCAACAAAGTGCACCATTTAGCATTTTTACAGCACAAGTGCTAGCAGGTAATATTATGCCAATTTTTAAAAATATATACATAAAATACATAATTTAACGGAGAGACCATGGGTCACATCCCCCATATTTTGCCTATTATTCGCCCCTGCTCTTTATATACTTCTATATGGGTTTATGTTTCGTAACTTTTTAGTTTAACTAATTATTTGTGCACCCAAGGGTATCGCCTAGTGGACAATGAAGTGAGTTGAGAACCCTGAGATCTCAGGTTCAAATTCCAGCAAAGGTAAACACTCAGTGATTTCTTTCCATCTGTCCTAACTTTAGTGAATGTAGTTACCTGACACCTATTGTTGTTGGGTAGAGGCGGACCCAGGATTTTGACGCGTAGGGGGCACTAATGACCAAATGCCTTAATATTGAATTATTGACATGTCAATTGTTACTGTCAAAGTTTGGCATGCAACTCTTTGAAAACTTAATAATTATGATAAGGTATTAGTAAAATAGTATAAAGTATAAACTTCAACATTAGAAGAAGGAGAATGTGTTTAGAATGGGGGGAAAAGTTGATTTGGGGCTTCTTCTTTTCTTTTTTTGTTAAGGGAGGACTAAAGAATAAAAAAAAAAGTTGTGGGCTTATAAATTATTTATAGAGAATCTACAAAACAAACTCAACAAAAAAAAATAGAAACTAAACTGCTATAGCCAGGGTCGAACCCAAGTTTCATGTAAGGACAAAAGGGGCCCAACAACTAATTGCACCAAAGTAGTGGATATACCTCAAGGGGCCTTTTAAATATACATAGGTTTTTTACGATGTATACACCATATATACACAATGTTTTTCCGACGTTAGCGGTGGCACGTGACTCCTCTCCTAATAGGATGGGTCTGCTTCTATTAGTGGGAGATGACAGGTATCTTGTGAAATTAATCGAGGTGCAAGCAAGCTGGCCCGAACACCACAGTTATAAAAAAAAAAAGTTTAATTAATTATATGTGCACATTGTTAGAAATTTTAATAGAGAAAGCATGAAAGAAAAAAGAGAGAGAGAACAGAGAAACTGTCTTGACAAGATTACAGACTCGAACATTCATGACTCGCTTTGCTGCTCTCTCTATTGCATCTTAGAATGTTCAGTTACCCCCCCTACCCCCCCCCCCCCCCTCCCCAACCCAAACAATTGTGGTCGACCTTCTGATTAATTTTACTTCTTTCTCTTCATGAAATATATTAATATCCGAGCTCCAACTTATTGTAAAACGACATAGAATAAGTGGAATCTCATACAAAATGCAAGGGAGATCGTTACAAAACTACCTGGCAATATTTCAAAGGAATGAGGACATTGATTATCATAAAGAAGGTGCAAGGCGTGATATTAACACTGTCTCAAAAAAAGAGCTCTTTTTTCCTAACTTTTCAGAATAACAGACAATGCTTCTCGAATACAACACGTCTATTATCAGTTAGTCCTGAAATTTTTTAATTAGATTGAAGTGAAACATCAAGAAAAAAGAGAGAGAGAACAAAGAAACTGTCTTGACAAGATTACAGACTCGAACATTCATGACTCGCTTTGCTGCTCTCTCTATTGCATCTTAGAATGTTCAGTTACCCCCCCCCCCCCCTCCCCCCTCCCCCAACCCAAACAATTGTGGTCGACCTTCTGATTAATTTTCCTTCTTTCTCTTCATGAAATATATTAATATCCGAGCTCCAACTTATTGTAAAACGACATAGAATAAGTGAAATCTCATACAAAATGCAAGGGAGATCATTACAAAACTACCTGACAATATTTCAAAGGAATGAGGACATTGATTATCATAAAGAAGGTGCAAGGCATGATATTAACACTGTCTTAAAAAAAGAGCTCTTTTTTCCTAACTTTTCAGAATAACAGACAATGCTTCTCGAATACAACACGTCTATTATCAGTTAGTCCTGAAATTTTTTAATTAGATTGAAGTGAAACATCAAGAAAAAAGAGAGAGAGAACAAAGAAACTCTCTTGACAAGATTACAGACTCGAACATTCATGACTCGCTTTGCCGCTCTCTCTATTGCATCTTAGAATGTTCAGTTACCCCCCCCCCCCCCCCCCCCCTCCCCAACCCAAACAATTGTGGTCGACCTTCTGATTAATTTTACTTCTTTCTCTTCATGAAATATATTAATATCCGAGCTCCAACTTATTGTAAAACGACATAGAATAAGTGGAATCTCATACAAAATGCAAGGGAGATCGTTACAAAACTACCTGGCAATATTTCAAAGGAATGAGGACATTGATTATCATAAAGAAGGTGCAAGGCGTGATATTAACACTGTCTCAAAAAAAGAGCTCTTTTTTCCTAACTTTTCAGAATAACAGACAATGCTTCTCGAATACAACACGTCTATTATCAGTTAGTCCTGAAATTTTTTAATTAGATTGAAGTGAAACATCTCTCTTACATAGGAGTTTTGGTACTTAATCCTGCTACTATTCAGAATGGATACATCCGAATTAATCATGTCCCAAACTTAACTTTTGAAGGCATAGCTGATTCTACATACTTGGGTACATAATAAACAAAAATATATATTTTTTCTGTGGCAAAATATTTGTCATTTTTTTAGAGTTAAATTACATAAATTTTAATGGCAACACTTTTAGATGTATTTTTTAAATCATATTGATATGAGAAAAATTATGACTTATAGTAGTATATATTTCCCGTATGGTTTTTTAGTATTCAATTTCAAACTACTAAATAATCTAATCTAATTTAGATTCAAAGATTAATTAATTGAATTGACTCTAAAAACAAAAGGTGACTAGTATGTTTGGGAAAAAGAGAGTACATTGTAGTGACGACAAAAACAGGACAACGAAAGAAGCCACTATTCAAAAACTCGGCTCTGCCTTGGAATAAAAAATCTATATATAATATAAAGCTAGGCATAGGCAAAGTGATGTGGCATCTCCTTATGACCTTCATTTCTATTTATCTTTTTTCTCCTTTTTTGGCATTTTTCTTTATTTTTCTACGTAATTTAAAAGGCCTCATCCTTATACATTAAATATTCCTTTGCCCACGTACATCACCACCTATACAATAAATCTCAATTAAACCCTTGAATTCAGCCCCCGTAGCTACATTGGCCAAAAACCGTTTTCCTGTGTACTTAATCACCAATAGTTACCCAATTTGTTCATCTACTAATTGACTAGTGGGTATGGCCCGTGCCACAATACCATTGTTACGGACAACTGTCCGAAGGAATCATTAAGCTATCCAGGACCTCAGCTAAGAACAAAGCTTCAACATTAGACATAAAATTAAATGGCATGTTTAGTTTTCTATAGTGGTAAATACTTGCGCCTGTTCAAATGTTACAAAGGGACGGACTCTGTTATTACAAACTGTATCTCTGTTCTACTGCACCCTTGTGAACTTTTTACAATTTAGATACAAACTCTCAACAGCACAAGTAGAAATCATCGCAAGTTGTAACATACAGATGATATAGTGCAAATTGAGCTATAATACTGCATCATTGTTGTTGACACCCAATTTTGTCCCACTTTTTCTCTAAATAATTTCTTTACGCTTCCTAGTCATTAATAATTAATTTTTACTTATTAACGTAATTATTTCCATTTTCTAATACTACTATATTGGTAATACTATTATTATTACTCTTATTATTAACATTAGTACTATTATAATCATATGTTGCTATCATCCTTACGTATTATTAGTAATAATAATAATAGTCACTACGCTAATTACTAAAATTATAATTCGTATCCTTAGTATTATTATTTAGGTAATATGTTTATATGTATATTTTCTAGTTATAATGTTCATATTATATTTAGCTATGTATGTATGTATATATATATATATATATATATAGTAAATAGTCTGTGTTATAATTATAACATATTTAAAATTATTAAGATAAGAAAGTTAAAGAAAATGTTGTTGTAGGAAAAGGCCACTAGTTCAGCCAATTCAATCCAACACCATTTTCAACCAACAATTAGCCTCTAGCCCAATTCCCTTAACTAAGCCCAAATATGTCTAAGCCCTTTTATCAAAATTAACCTCAGCAGCCCATTTTTTTCCCTCCCCATTGACCCAAATGAATCCCAAACCAGCCCAAATGAAAGCCCTTTTCAGCCAAACAAAACCTAGAAACAAAATTAAGGTGCAAAACTTTTCATCTTTTCCAACAAGAGCCGCCCACCTCTTTTCCCTTTTATGAACAAAAGCCAATCTCTCTCACTTCTAAACCAGAATTTGTAGGCCTATTTTGGTGAAAGTCTTTAAAAATCATCATCTCTTTCACACGATTTGGTCAAACGAAAGAAAAAACTTTTGGAAGAAATCCGCATTTTCAGAGATTTGATTCTCTATTCAAACGATCATTTTCGTTCTTCAAGGCCCGCCCCGTCTAACTCGGAAAAATTATTAATTAAAAATTACGTACGAATTACGGCTCATTTTTTACCGCATTTTTTTATTTTTAAATATTGCTAGGAAGTATATCAATATTAGACTCATTTTGAAGCTCATATCTTAAAACGATGTGTTATAATTTTTATTTCGTCAAAATATTATTTTACAAGGGGCAAACTCTTGATAATTCTATCTACCCCTTTTCCATATTCAATAAAAAAAAAAAAAAAAAAAAAAGAAGAAGAAGAAGAAGAGAGCATGCTTCTCTTTCTTTCCATCTCTGCTCCATTTTTTCTTTGGACAAAAGTCCAACTTTCCCTCATCTGATTTCCTTCTTTTTTTTTTGGGGGGGGGGGGGGGGGGGGGGCTCACACATTTTCTCTTTTTCTTTTTTGACTGCATGTCACTTTTCCCCTAAATTTGCTCCTTCTCCCCCGCTCCCTACGCTCCTTCCCTCTCTTTTTTCTTTGACAAACCCTATAAATGAATTGCTAGTTATTCTCTGGAAAAAAAAAAAAAAAGAAGAGAAAGTTTCCAGTGGTCAAAAAAAAAAATCCCTTGAACAATTAAAGTTTGGGGAACAGATCTAAAAACCCCCGTTTATTTTCATAAAAAACAGGTTTTCCAGTGGCTAAAATCCTTTTGTTTTTTTAAAAAGGGAGTTTTGGAGAAACAAAAAACAAATCTCTCAATTCTTGTCTATCTACTTTAGTTATTTATAAGTTTTAATTCTCATTTTATTGGGGGAGTAGTAGTGGATCTAAGACCTCAAAGCCTCGTTCACTGCTCCTGTGGAAGGTAATAATCCGACACCGTGCTTTTACTTTTCATGTTAGAATCGCTGTGTTTGTTCAGAAAAATCATGAAATAGATCTGTCCATTTTTTTGACAGTCCGAGTACAGCATATGCTGCATTTGTTTGGGTATTTTCATGCGTTACGAAGCTATGTTTTACTTATGTTTCGCTTTCATCTTCCGTACTAAAATCATCCCTCGAAATCGTAGGATATAATATCGTGTTTTAATATGGTAGAGAATAATATGTTCGATTCCATTTCCTTTCACATGGAATAGGGATGCAAACTTTATTTTATTTTTCTATTTTGTTGGAGATACCTTTTAGCATCATCTCACAAATACGTATTAGTAGCATGTTTAATTTCCAAATACTGTTAGCTTGAATATGTACTTGTGAGTTATATTCTGAATTAATGTTTCTCTCAACTTTTAGATGTCATGGTATTAGGAGTTTATTTTAATGTATTTATCTAAATGAGGTCATGGTTTATTACTTATTTTATTTTATTATTATTATTATTATTATTATTATTATTATTATTATTTTACCTGAGGCGTCATTGTTGGGAAGTGCATATGGCTTTAATAGTTTAATTAATTAATTAGTAAACATATGAACAACCATCCAACTATATCATACAGTAGTAATCAACTTGAGATTTTAGATACGGATATAGATTTATAATTCCATTTTTTTTTAGAGTAATTTGCTGAGTCCAGAAGTCTTGATTTCCAACCATTCGTTATTTTCTTGTTGTCTTTGTTGAGATTTAGTCTAGTTTTGCTTTCATTAAGTTGGATCTATGGATTCTCCATATTAATCTTTATTGTCGAGTTTTATTTGCATGAACACTTTGGAGCAAACATGGAGTCTTAATGCAAGACTCTTCCCAAGCGTGGACCCGGAGTCACTTTCTTTGGACTATTATCTTCTCTTGTCTTAACTATGTAAAAGCCAAAAATAGTGGAAGTAGTTCCCTACCCCCCTATTCTTTCGTGATGCTTGGGAGAATTAGTATGGGTTATATGCTTTAATGTTATGTCACTATTTGCCACTTGACACCTAGGATTCATGTCTAATTAATGAAGTAGTTTGAATCGGTAATGGAATTCTATAAACCTTCTTAATCGATAAACCAAGCTTTAGTCCACAAAAAAGAGTTTTACTTGTTTCATAAGTCAAAATTTAAGTTCAAATGACTTCTCAGAAAAACATCATATCACATTTTTTCAAATTTGCCCAGAAGTCAATTTACTACTTTTATCAATTTCGTTAAATCAAGTCACCATTTTTCCCATATGTTGCTCAATATTTTATTTTTAACAGTTTGAAACTTTCTACAAATTAGCTACATTTTATTTTCTTCGGAGGGCACAAATTATGTTCTTATACTTATATAATTTAAACTAATAGATGTTCTACTTTTTACTTTAGTGCTTTACGCATGCATGCATATTTTGTAAGATTTCAATAAATATACTTTAGTACAATATTTTGAAAATATTCATTTTTAGCCATATATTAATTAACCTAAGTTTGGTCGGATAACCGTAGTTAACAGATTCTAAAGGATGCCTAACCCCTTACCTTTAGGATAATATAGAACCCTTACCTAGAATCACACTGATTAAGCAGACTATTAACCGAGGTTTAGTTAGCTTTACCTTAGTTAATAAATTAGGTGTCTTAATTCACCGTTAAATTAATTAGGTGGCGACTCCTTAAAATAAGCAAGATAGGAATCTCCAATATGTTGTACTCCTACTTTAACCCGTTAAAAATGGGGTATAACAGCTTGGCGACTCTGCTGGGGAATTTAGGTTCTTAACCATAACAACTTAGGTTAATAATTAATTGGATGTTTTGGGTGTTTTGCCTTTATTTTTGCTTTATTGTTTTCTCATGTGCTTTTAAATGGCTGTTTTATTATGACAAATTTTCTATGTTACTGCTTTCCTTAAACTGACATTCCGTTCATATTTCCTCCATTCCTGAAAAATTCACACAAATTCACACACTTAAAGCGGTTTCGCGGTTCGCGGTCGTGCACTACTAAATTACCCCTTTAGTTGGATGGATCTTGTGGATTTAGTCGATCGGCGGTGCAGTCGACAGTCACGGACTTTCCACTCCCAAGTTGTCCACTTGGGGGAGCCTTGTGTCGTAGGAAACCAACTCTTAGTCTACCTAGGGTAGAGCGAAAACCAAAACCTTGTAAGGACATGCATCATTTTAAACCTAGGAGACTTAATACCCTTGGTGTATTAAGTTCATTAGTCAACCTTACCAAATGTCCAAAAGAGTCTATGACTCTAAGTGACACTATTCACTATTTATGTGCATTATTTGAAGGACAAATGTGAGGAATATGTGGACCTAGTACTCTATAGATAAATATTTCAGGAAAACTAACATTTTGTTACAGGTCGTCGTGGAGCATCCAATTAATGCCGGAGGTTTGAAGACAACCAAAGGAAATCAGTGGAGATGAAGTATTAAATATCTTAGATTAACTTTGAATTGTATTATTAACTGACATGTAATAAATTTTTTATTATTAGTTTTAGGAAGAGTTATGGAATGATACATAAAAGACATGTTTGTCCTTCAAATGTTCGTTAGGCCTACCTCTGGCATAAAGAGGTCCCTTGTATTATAGAACGCGATGTATTATGTGCAATAATATGTCCTTACCGTATACTGACTCGTTTTCTTTTTCTTTTTTTATTTTATCTTTTTTCTTTTAAACTTATTTTCAAAACAAAAGGTTGACTTGTGCTAAAGGGGAACTGGCGGAGCATCCATATTTCACACGGTCTAAAGCCAAGAAATCAGACTCTAACTCATCACTAATCACCTGGTTAACTAAAAAGACTCGTTCTAAAATGGACCAAAGTTTGATCAATGCAACCACTTCATCTGAGCCATCTCTTAGTTTGCCGATCACAAGGGATCCCACATCTTCTAATGAACCAGAAACACATTTGGAGATCATTGCTCGTCTAGAGCAACGAGTTGATGAACTAAGTCGCATGGTACTTCAAAATCCGTCATTTTCTCAAACTCCGCCACATATGACTCCATCTCATGGCGTTCGTCAGACTTTGCCCATGCCACCTTCATTCCCAAACTTGGATGAACTTAACCAAGCAAACTATTTTACCACTTCTCAACTAGTTCGTTCCGAACCCCTCGCCCACCTAGTTACTCAAAATGCTCCTCTTTTGTTTACAACCGTTTCTTCAAAGGCTCAGTACATACTGCTAGCACATGATGTTACTAATGCGCATCAAGTCCCGCCGGTATATACTTATGCCACAGCTCCACCCATGACACAAACCCAAGGACTAAGTCACACGGATGTTGATCATTATGTCGAAGTCGAAAAGGAGGCAAGGGAAGTTAATGATGAAATGGTGAATAGAAAGCTCAAAAGTTTGGAAGATGCTATGAGAAGTTTGCGTGGACTCGGTAGTAACCAAAGCGTGAGATATGAAGAATTATGTGCATTTTCTGAGGTAGAATTGCCACCAGGGTATAAAATTCCGAAATTTGAGAAGTTTGATGGGTCGAGAAACCCTTTCTTCCATTTGAAGGTCTATTGTGAAAAGTTGATTGGTGTGGGGAAGAATGAAGGGATAAGAGTCAAACTATTTAATCAGAGTTTGAGTGGAAAAGCTTTGGAATAGTATTCCAAGCAAGATACAACCAAATGGCGTACTTGGGATGACTTGGCAAATGCTTTTGTGGATCATTACAAGTTTAATATTGAGATCGCTCATGACAGAATCTCAATTACAAAATTAAAGAAGAAGTCAACCGAATCATTCCGAGAATATGCTATACGGTGGAGGGAAGAAGCATCTAGGGTACACCTGCCCATGGAGGAAACAGAAATGGTTACTTTCTTCATTCAAGCACTAGAACCGGAATACTATGAACGTTTGGTGACAATGGGCGGAAAAACTTTTGCAGAAGTGATTAAAGCTGGGGACATGATCGAAGATGGCATTAAGATAGAGAGAATAACAAGTCTAGCGGCATTGCAGTCTACTAGTAAGGCCATACAAACTGGTGCTCTCGGAAATGGAAAGAAAAAAGAAAAGGACGCGGCAGCGGTAATGGCTCTGGGAGGCACCTCATACCACCATCAACAACCTCCGCGATACAAGTCTAATGCTCTCCACTCACAATATTTCCAATATTCGTCACATCCATACAACCAAGCTTTGTCCTTTTACCAGCCTCAATCACCACAAATTTCCTACCCCGTCTACAACACACAACCAACATACCGAGCTCCACGACCACCAACATACCCAGCTCCACCATCACAATCTCATCATCCAAACAATGCATCCGCACCTCGCCCAAATAGACCTTTCCGCAATTTTACACAGTTGGGAGAGCCATTGAGCGTTGTTTTTGAAAGACTGCAAGCTTCAGGCTTATTATATCCTGTGGAAGGTAGAATTCCAGATCCACTACCTAGAAGTTTTGATCCCACTAAAACGTGTGCATATCATTCGGGGGTAAAAGGACATTCCACTGATCGTTGTTACGCATTGAAACACAAGGTTGAAGATCTTATTGAAGCAAAACAGATCATGATCAAACAACCGGCACCAAACGTGGATAACAATCCACTCCCGACCTATGATGGGGCCTCGATAAATATGATTGGAATAGATGAAAATGATGACGATCCGGCCAAATTCATAGTGCCTGTGAATAGCGTGGAAGATCATGGTCTTATAGCCGTTGCTTCTCCGGCTATAGTGATAAGAGGTTTTGTGCCTATCGAGATATTAGGAGCTTCATCAACACCTGTGGAGGTAGTTCAAGCGCCAAATCAGTTGCCAGTACTCGATACCAAAGTCGTACCATGGAACTATCAACAAGCTGTAATGGAATGTCGAGGAAAGGAAACGATCACTGACAAGACTAAGACGTCAGGAATGACAAGGTCCGGAAGGTGCTATACCCCTGAAGAGCTAGCTAGATTGAGGCAAACTAAAGAAAGAAATGTGCCCCCCCCCCCCAAGAGGGTTGTGACAGTAGCCGAGGTAGAAGATTTTTTGAGAAAAATTAAGGCCAGCGAATACTCAGTTGTAGAGCAGTTGAAAAAGACCAATGCCCAGATTCCTATCCTTTCTTTGCTTTTGAGTTCGGATGTACACAGAAATGCACTCTTGAAAATTTTGAGTGAAGCATATGTTCCAACCGAAACAACTAGTGAGACGTTAGCTGGAATAGTTGGGCGCGTGCTTGACAGTCATCGAATCAGCTTCGATAATGAAGAACTACCACCAGAGGGATGTAGTCACAACAAAGCACTCCATATAACGGTCAAGTGTCGTAACATGTTTGTGTCTAAAGTGTTGATTGATGGGGGCTCTGGACTTAACATTTGTCCACTAACGAGTCTGAAGAAGATCGGATATAACACTAGCGAGCTTAAGACGAGTGATGTGAATATTCGAGCATTTGATGGAGCTCAAAGGCGTCCTATTGGAGAAATAGAGCAAAACGTGTTGATCGGACTTGCTGAGTTCATTATGGATTTTCAAGTACTTGATATCTCCACGACATACAACATGTTGTTAGGAAGACCGTGGATCCATCTGGCTGGAGCTGTGCCATCTACTTTGCATCAGACTGTCAAATTTGAGTGGGATCAACAACAAATATGCGTACAAGGAGAATGTGACGGGTCCATCTATCGAGAGCAATCTATCCCATTCATTGAGGCAACAGGAGGGTTTGATGGAACAACTTACCATGCTTGGGAGGTTGTGAATGTTACTAGAGTGGTTGAAGGGAGTCAAACTCAAGAATAAAAAATGTCATGCGCCGCGATCATGGTTGCAAAGGAAATGCTGAAAAATGGGTACCAACCTGGATTTGGGTTAGGGAAGACATTAAATGGGCGGGTTGAGCCTGTAGTTCTCCCTGCGCAACAATTTACATTCGGTTTGGGATATGAACCAACTGAGGAAGAAGTGAAGAAAGCACGAAAGAATAAAGGAAAGGAGATTTTCTTGCCAAAACCCATTCCTACCATTGATCAAACTTTCTCAAAACCTGCCATCTCCAAAACTTCAGATTTGACTGTTGAAGTTGCGTATGATGATATTGTGGAAGGGATCAAGAACTTGTTCGTGGAAGATGAAGATGATCATGCTGTGGTAATTGAAGACATTGCTGAAACACCGACCTTATGGGCTGCCGAACCAGGACCCGAGTTGAAGAATTGGATTTGCATCCCAGCCCCGGCTCGCCGGGAGTTTCAGTAATTTATAAATTTCCTTTTGTAATAGTCCGGAGTCATAAGCTAGAAACTTTTGTTTTTTTTATTTGTTTGTCATGTCGCCTCTATGTTTGTTACGACCTTTCTAAATTAGGACTTTGTCATTTGTTGTAATGAACTACGTTTGGCCTGACTTCCTTTTGGATACGTAGGCAGCCCATATCGGGTTCGGCCACTCTTTTCAAAATATTTCGGTGCCTTTGTTTGTAGGTTTGAACTACGTGTGGCCTGATTTCCTTTTGAATACGTAGGCAACCCACATCGGGTTCGACCCTCCTTTTAAATAAAAATAAAAAAAAAACCTCAAAAGTTATTATTTTTATTGACGAACTACGTCTGGCCTGATTCCTTTGGGATACGTAGGCAACCCAAGGCGGGTTCGGCCCTTCTATTTTAAAATTTTCAATATCTTCGGTTTGTCCAACCATTTTGGTCCCTATGAGATACATAAGGATTTTTATATAAGATTTTGGTCTTCCCACTGTTTAAATTCATGTGTCCTAGTATCTTGAAACTGGGACAAATTTTTGAAATCGGTCAAATCGCTTCCAAAAACTTTCATTATAAGTTCTCACTTTTCAATTGTTTAGAACCAAGCGCCTCCAGGACTGGAAACTGGGACAATGTTTTAGAAGTAGCACAATAGTGGTCTTAAATGAAGCTCGTCCAGGTCTTTCTAAAATGTTGGTAAGTTTGAATTCGAGTCTTCATAATCATTTTATCTATTAGAGCCACTAAGTATCCCCTTTCAAAGTCATCCAAAACTCATTACTCTTAATTTCAGAAGACGTTCTTTATTACTCATTACTGAAACTCCTTGGCAAAGCAAAATATGTGGTGAGGCATCGAAGAACGTGGACGCGACTGAGACGAGAATCAATTCAAGGACCAAGTTCCCCGATATGCACAAGTCAACAAATTTTCTTTGATGAGACAGGTTCAATTAATATGAATGTGGCGCATATTTGACTCCTCTTCAAATTTTAATTATGGACGTGAACAAAGAGTTAGCTTTCTTCAAAAGACAAATATCCTTCAATGTGGATGTAAATTTAGCTTGCGCTAAACGGTGGACGTTGTTCCACTCTTCATGAAATTTTGATCACAACAGTGGACATGAATTTATCTTCTCAACCAAGGGCTGTGAGCGTAAATTCTTTCAAACCCAACTATTTACATATTATTACCACTAACAGTTGTTTTAGCTCGTGGCATTTCTCGATGGATCAAGGGCACATAATCGTGGAATTAACCTTCTTCCAAGTGGATACAAACATGGTCACCTGTTATTGGTTTAAATTCCTCAATTTTGTCATTACTTTGTACATATTTATTTATTTCAAGTCGCTAACAAGTTCTTTGTAGAATGTGGTATTTACTGAGATGACAGGATCGAAATCTTGCATCATATGTTAAATCATGGGGACAATTGTAGATTTAACTTCCGGACATGGATTAGGATGTAGAATTATATCTCTTCACGAATGGTTTTGTGGATGTGGATATAAACGTGGATATACCTTTCTACATCACAAATTGTGAGAGTGGACATGGATTTATATTTCAATATCGTGGATTGTGTGGACGTGGATTTATCTTTTTGCATTATGAATATTGTGGACGTGGACGTGGATTTATCTTTCTCGCATTATACAATTTGTGAAAGTGGACGTGGATTTAAATTTCCATGCTATGAATCTTGTGGACATGGACACAAAATTCTACATTATAAAATTTGTAAAAGTGGATGTGGATTTATATTTTTACCGTGGATGTGGACGTGGAAGTAGATTTATATTTTTTTTACATTATAAAATTTTGTGGAAGTGGACGTGGATCTATTTTCTGCATTGTGGATATTGTGGACGTGGAAGTGGATTTATCTTTTTGCATTATGAACACTGTGGACGCGGAAGTGGATCTATCTTTCTTGCATTATACAATTTTGAAAATGGACGTGGATTTATATTTTCACACTGTGGATTTTGTGGATGTGGACGTGGAAGTGGATTTATCTTTTTGGCATTAGGAACGTTGTGGACGTGGATTTATATTTCTACATCATAAAGTTTGTGGAAGTGGATGTGGATTTATATTTTTGTACCGTGGAATGCGGACGTGGAAGTGGATTTATTTTTTCTCGCCCTTAAAAAACTTGTGGAAGTGGATGTGGATTTATATTCTTGTACCGTGGAAGTGGATGTGAATTTATATTTTGTACCGTGGAAGTGGATGTGGATTTATATTTTGTACCGTGTAATGCGGACGTGGAAGTGGATTTATCTTTTCGCCCTTAAAGTCTATGGAAGTAGATGTGGGTTTATATTTTTGTACCATGGAATGTGAATGTGGACGTGGATTTATATTTCTACATTATAAAGTTCGTGGAAGTGGACGTGGATTTATGTTTTGCATTGTGGATTTTGAGGCATAGACGTGGATTTAAATTTCAGCGCAATGAATTTCGTGGACGTGGATTTATTTTTTACATTATAGATCTTGTGGACGTGGAAGTAGATTTATCTCTTTGCACTTAAAGTTTGTGGAAGTGGATGTGGATTTATATTTTTGTACCGTGGAATGTGGATGTGGACGTGGATTTATATTTCTACATTATAAAGTTCGTGGAAGTGGATGTGGATTTATATTTTGCATTGTGGATTTTGGGGCATAGACGTGGATTTAAATTTTAGCAAAGTGAATTTCGTGGACGTGGATTTTTTTTTTTACGTTATAGATCTTCTGGACGTGGAAGTAGATTTATTTCTTTGCACTTAAAGTTTGTGAAAGTGGATGTGGATTTATATTTTCTGTACCGTGGAATATGGACGTGGATGTGAATTTATATTTGTGCATAGTGGATTTTTGTGTATGACGACATGGATTCATTTTTCTACATCATAAGTTTTATGACGCGGGCATGGATTTCGTGGATAAGGACGTGGATTTATATTTACGCACAGTGGACTTTGTACATAAGAGCTTGAATATGGTCATAAATTAGCCCCCCTTAAAATGTGGTGTCATCATGGTTTTAGCTTTCCTCAAAAAAAAAAAAAAAACAGACGTGGATGTGGATTTAGCTTTCGTTAATGTAAATGTGGATGTCAACTTAATTTCTTCTTCAAGTGGAAGCCACAAATTCAATACATCCCTAAAGTACGATGTGGATTCAACTTCCGAAACATGGGTTATAAGTATAAACTTCCTCAACCCTGTCTTATTTACATATATATTGCTAACTATTGTTTTTAGCTTGTGGCTTTTTGAAAATGACAGGATTAAAGTTGGCATCGCACATCAACTCGTGGATCATAATCTCAAGCAGTGAACTGGGGCAATTGCTGAAAGTTGAGTTAAACTCGTCAGCAAGAGGTCAAAGATCTACTCCCTCACTACATTTCTACAAATCCGTGGATATGTAGGTATTTCAAATTCTTTCAAGTTCGGTCATGTCCTTTTCTCTGAAATCTTCATTGCCTAACCCAGTCTCTCCATAATTCGACACTGGGACAATTTTTGAAATCGATATCACCTTATCTGTCTGATTCTTGCCGAACCTGAAAATGTAGGCGACTTGAAAACGAAGTTTGACCGTAACTTTTTCGGCTTCCCTTTATACCCCGTAATCCTTTTCAGGACCTTTACCACAAATCCTTTCGAGACAACACGTTTTGGTCGGGACAAAATTAGCTACTACGTCAACTTCTTTGCCCGAAAACTCTTTCATCATTTCCGGTCAAAGAGGGACAAGTTGTTGACACCCAATTTTGTCCCACTTTTTCTCTAAATAATTTCTTTACGCTTCCTAGTCATTAATAATTAATTTTTACTTATTAACGTAATTATTTCCATTTTCTAATACAACTACTATATTGGTAATACTATTATTATTACTCTTATTATTAACATTAGTACTATTATAATCATATGTTGTTATCATCCTTACGTATTATTAGTAATAATAATAATAGTCACTACGCTATTTACTAAAATTATAATTCGTATCCTTAGTATTATTATTTAGGTAATATGTTTATATGTATATTTTCTAGTTATAATGTTCATATTATATTTAGCTATGTATGTGTGTGTGTATATATATATATATATATAGTAAATAGTCTGTGTTATAATTATAACATATTTAAAATTATTAAGATAAGGAAGTTAAAGAAAATGTTATTGTAGGAAAAGGCCACTAGTTCAACCAATTCAATCCAACACCATTTTCAACCAACAATTAGCCTCTAGCCCAAATCCCTTAACTAAGCCCAAATCTGTCTAAGCCCTTTTATCAAAATTAACCTCAGCAGCCCATTTTTTTTCCCTCCCCACTGACCCAAATGAATCCCAAACCAGCCCAAATGAAAGCCCTCTTCAGCCAAACAAAACCTAAAAACAAAATTAAGGTGCAAAACTTTTCATCTTTTCCAGCAAGAGCCGCCCACCTCTTTTCCCTTTTATGAACAAAAGCCAATCTCTCTCACTTCTAAACCAGAATTTGTAGGCCTATTTTGGTGAAAGTCTTTAAAAATCATCATCTCTTTCACACGATTTGGTCAAACGAAAGAAAAAACTTTTGGAAGAAATCCGCATTTTCAGAGATTTGATTCTCTATTCAAACGATCATTTTCGTTCTTCAAGGCCCGCCCCGTCTAACTCGGAAAAATTATTAATTAAAAATGACGTACGAATTACGGCTCATTTTTTATCGCATTTTTTTATTTTTAAATATTGCTAGGAAGTATATCAATATTAGACTCATTTTGAAGCTCATATCTTAAAACGATGTGTTATAATTTTTATTTCGTCAAAATATTATTTTACAAGGGGCAAACTCTTGATAATTCTATCTACCCCTTTTCCCTATTCAATAAAAAAAAAAAAAAAAAAGAAGAAGAGAGCATGCGTCTCTTTCTTTCCATCTCTGCTCCATTTTTTCTTTGGACAAAAGTCCAACTTTCCCTCATCTGATTTCCTTCTTTTTTTTGGAGGGGGGGGGGGGGGGGGCTCACACATTTTCTCTTTTTCTTTTTTGACTGCATGTCACTTTTCCCCTAAATTTGCTCCTTCTCCCCCCCGCTCCCTACGCTCCTTCCCTCTCTTTTTTCTTTGACAAACCCTATAAATGAATTGCTAGTTATTCTCTGGAAAAAAAAAAGTTTCCAGTGGTAAAAAAAAAAATCCCTTGAACAATTAAAGTTTGGGGAACAGATCTAAAAACCCCCGTTTATTTTCTGAAAAAACAGGTTTTCCAGTGGCTAAAATCCTTTTTTTTTTTAAAAAGAGAGTTTTGGAGAAACAAAAAAAAATCTCTCAATTCTTATCTATCTACTTTAGTTATTTATAAGTTTTAATTCTCATTTTATTGGGGGAGTAGTAGTGGATCTAAGACCTCAAAGCCTCGTTCACTGCTCCTGTGGAAGGTAATAATCCGACACCGTGCTTTTACTTTTCATGTTAGAATCGCTGTGTTTGTTCAGAAAAATCATGAAATAGATCTGTCCATTTTTTTGACAGTCCGAGTACAGCATATGCTGCATTTGTTTGGGTATTTTCATGCGTTACGAAGCTATGTTTTACTTATGTTTCGCTTTCATCTTCCGTACTAAAATCATCCCTCGAAATCGTAGGATATAATATCATGTTTTAATATGGTAGAGAATAATATGTTCGATTCCATTTCCTTTCACATGGAATAGGGATGCAAACTTTATTTTATTTTTCTATTTTGTTGGAGATACCTTTTAGCATCATCTCACAAATACGTATTAGTAGCATGTTTAATTTCCAAATACTGTTAGCTTGAATATGTACTTGTGAGTTATATTCTGAATTAATGTTTCTCTCAACTTTTAGATGTCATGGTATTAGGAGTTTATTTTAATGTATTTATCTAAATGAGGTCATGGTTTATTACTTATTTTATTATTATTATTATTATTATTATTATTATTATTATTATTATTATTTTTTTTTTTTTGATTAAGCACTGGGTGTCCGGGTCTCTTTGAGCCCCGACTAATCCCGGGGGTGCACAGGCCCTCGGAAAGGAGTTTCCCGCAAGTGCACCACGGGTAATTCAGGGTTTTACCCCAGTCCGATGGCCCTCAGAAATTGTTTGCACCCAGTGGGTTTCGAACTTGAGACCTTGAAAGGGAGCACCCCAAGGCTCAAGCCAATTACCACCAGGCCAACCCCTGAGGGTTTATTATTATTATTATTATTATTATTATTATTATTATTATTATTATTATTATTATTATTATTATTATTATTATTATTATTATTATTATTATTATTTTACCTGAGGCGTCATTGTTGAGAAGTGCATATGGCTTTAATAGTTTAATTAATTAATTAGTAAACATATGAACAACCATCCAACTATATCATACAGTAGTAATCAACTTGAGATTTTAGATACGGATATAGATTTATAATTCCATTTTTTTTTAGAGTAATTTGCTGAGTCCAGACGTCTTGATTTCCAACCATTCGTTATTTTCTTGTTGTCTTTGTTGAGATTTAGTCTAGTTTTGCTTTCATTAAGTTGGATCTATGGATTCTCCATATTAATCTTTATTGTCGAGTTTTATTTGCATGAACACTTTGGAGCAAACATGGAGTCTTAATGCAAGACTCTTCCCAAGCGTGGACCAGGAGTCACTTTCTTTGGACTATTATCTTCTCTTGTCTTAACTATGTAAAAGCCAAAAATAGTGGAAGTAGTTCCCTACCCCCCTACTCTTTCGTGATGCTTGGGAGAATTAGTATGGGTTATATGCTTTAATGTTATGTCACTCTTTGCCACTTGACACCTAGGATTCATGTCTAATTAATGAAGTAGTTGGAATCGGTAATGGAATTCTATAAACCTTCTTAATCAATAAACCAAGCTTTAGTCCACAAAAAAAGAGTTTTACTTGTTTCATAAGTCAAAATTTAAGTTCAAATGACTTCTCAGAAAAACATCAAATCACATTTTTTCAAATTTGCCCAAAAGTCAATTTACTACTTTTATCAATTTCGTTAAATCAAGTCACCATTTTTCCCATATGTTGCTCAATATTTTATTTTTAACAGTATGAAGCTTTCTACAAATTAGCTACATTTTATTTTCTTCTGAGGGCACAAATTATGTTCTTATACTTATATAATTTAAACTAATAGATGTTCTACTTTTTACTTTAGTGCTTTACGCATGCATGCATATTTTGTAAGATTTCAATAAATATACTTTAGTACAATATTTTCAAAATATTCATTTTTAGCCATATATTAATTAACCTAAGTTTGGTCGGATAACCGTAGTTAACGGATTCTAAAGGATGCCTAACCCCTTCCCTTTAGGATAATATAGAACCCTTACCTAGAATCACATTGATTAAGCAGACTATTAACGGAGGTTTAGTTAGCTTTACCTTAGTTAATAAATTAGGTGTCCTAATTCACCATTAAATTAATTAGGTGGCGACTCCTTAAAATAAGCAAGATAGGAATCTCCAATATGTTGTACTCCTATTTTAACCTGTTAAAAATGGGGTATAACAATTGTGAAAACATATATGGTGTTTAAAATGTCTCCATTCTCATGGCGCCTTTGCACGTGTGCTTGATGTTTGTCCTCATGGCAAGAGTGGCAAACGATCCTCTAATAACTCTAATGGGTAACTTGAGACACATTACAAAACAATAAGTAATAATAATAATAATAAAGATATAACCACTGCCCTAATAGTCGTGATGAGTGAATGATCACATATATAATATTATGCCACGATTGGAAGCCAACTATTTTATTTTATCAACCCGAATGCGGTTGTGCTGTGTTGCTCTATCTACAGTAACAGTCAAAAGTTTCACCAAGCTACGCAAGTGTCTAACAAACATAACGACTATAAGATTAAACAAACTAAATATCATAAAAGAGCTACTATGAATATGTTTTGCTCAAGAGGCAGTGATTCCAGATAACAAGGTAGCCCTGCCATAAGTTGTAGGTACCAGAGTTGAAAACTAAAGCATTACATGCTGGAAGGGGTGTTTAGCAACTTTGAAATTTGATGTTTGCAAAATACTAATCTACAATCTGCTTAAAGAGAGGAAATAGAATTAAGACAACTTAAAAACGAATTGGATTTGAAGAAATATCTCGGGGAACTTTAATGTATCAATCTTGTATAAGGCGTATAATAGTGTATAAAGGTGTTTATACACAAATATGAGCTAAATCGGGTGTTTACACACAAAGTATGGGCTAAATCGGCGTATATACTTTCAAAAATAGAGATAGAGCGAAATTTTTCCGCTGATGATTAAGCAGTCCCTATTCTCCGAAGCTAACTTCAAGTTGGTAATGGCTTCAATCATTGACTCCTTGCCACCAATGTCACAAACCTACAGTCCTGTTGAAGGCTTGAAGCTAGTGGATCAACTGATTAGGCAGTTAGTAGTTCTTGTATATAGTTACATCCTGTACTTAACTAATTTAAATTAGCGGTGGTTAGTTAGTTAGAGGGGTTTCTTAGTGCTAAGCAGATAATTAGTGGAGAATTTTTTCACTACTCAGATAGAGGGGTTTTAGTTGTAAGATTTCTAATGAAACAATCCCTAGAATTGAACAAAGGCATCCGAATTGAAGCAATTCACTCGAAAGGAGAAGAGCGTCAAGCAACCTCAACTCTACCTCCAGAGGGCTCCGTGGATAAATTTGAGGTTTCCACCCTAGCGAAGGACATATAAGGAAATAGAACTAAGAAAACTCAAAAATTAATAGAGAATGAAGCTACACAGACACGCACATATATAATATGAATGTATATGTATATGAATTTTGCTATGAAACGGTTCAAGTCAAATTACTCACTATATCGACTTGGGGTGAAAAGGAGAGGGTTGTAGGAATGGAGGTAAAAGCAGAGGAGAAAACTATATCACCTTTACTGCTCTTTGAATCATACCGAACAAAACTAACCCATGAATACATCACATAAGTGAACAAAACCAACCAATTTCTCACTTTTACCCTCCGTCCCTTCTAGATAAATAATTAATGCTTTCAGGAACTCTTATATGCAACATATAGCTTTCCTGGACAGCAAGATTTGCACATTTAAAATCTACAGTTAATATTATCAAAAAAATAAAAATCTGCTGTTAATGTAGCAGATTACCAAATTGGAGCATGAAATACTCAATTTTCATTTTTAAATCACAGGTTCAATCTGAAACGAACTATTTTGAAGTGAGTGATTACCTTGGATAGAGCAAAAATGGATAAAAGGTTGGCCAACACCCAATTTCTTGTTTCAGATTTCTGAGTTCTAGAAATCTAACTTGATAATTCTGACTTTTGGAGAAACCTAACATATATATCAATTTCTAGGTTTCTCTGACAAACAAGAAGGTTGAAAAAATCAAAGGAATCGACGGATTCAACGATGAAGAAGGAGAGGCTAAGAAAAAAAGGGAAAGAAGGAAAATAGCAAAAGAACGAAATCTCAAGCTACTTCGAATCGACAAAATGGATAGAGCAAACATGAAAAGAGACAAAGAACTCTCTACCACACGCACGCAAGTAAGACTATGTGAGCTAATGAGTAAATGACAAAGATATCCTTGATTCCAATTTTATTGACTTAAAACATCCATGTCGAAAAATCTAACATAGAAGATATAACAATATGGTAAATGAACGATTAGCATAGTTTTGTAAGAGATAAATCATGATTCCTAACACAATTTCTCATGTAATGACATCAGCCCCTTTAAAAAGTACAAAGCATACATAAGGAGGTATTGTCAAGCCTAACATATATATCAATTTCTTCTAGAATATTGAAGTTATGTATGTGACTTTTCAAGAGGTTCAGCGGAATAAAATAATTTGGTCATACTCACTTTCTTGGTAAATAGTTTTACTGTGTTATCGAGATTCGAGAGTCGAGAATCATATAGTACTTAAGAAGATCGGATGTTTCAATCTTCTAAATGATTTGAATTAGGTAGTCGAGTTGGGCAGCATTAAATTCGAGCAAACAACAATACTATATCATATACCATACCATTAACAGTCAAAGTCAGTTGTTAGAATTGGTAAATCAGCATTCATAGCACGCAACTCTATATATACAAGATATATATTATATTAATAATAAACATGAAAAGCACTCAAATTGAGCAGTACCAGCCAAGGAAAAGAAGAAAGCTAAATAAGCATACCAGTCACCCACAGGCTTGCTCGACGATAAGTGCTCTTCATTTAGCGAAAGAAAAATGGTTTCATCGTTAATTGCCAAAACCTCATGACACGCAGTAAGCATCGGCATGGCTGTTGAGCACTCATAAAATCATAACATAGTGATAAAATGTTACACAGAATAAATTAGAGAGAAGATGTTGGCTTGAACAGAGCAACACGCAATGGAGAAGACCCATTAACAGAGAAAGCTAGAAGGCAATGAAACCTCATAAAGAAAATGATGAATATTAAGGATGATCTTGAACGTTTTAGAGCAATGGGAGGGAAAGTGAAAGAATTGATGTGCCGGCGGTTGATTTCTACGGTTGAAGTACACGTTGGTAAAATGATGCCAAAAGTCTTAAATGCCCTCAACTTTACTTTCATTACCACTTAAGCAACCATGTTGAAACCATCTTTTATTTATATATATAAAAAAAAAATATTTCTACTATTTCTTCTACTATTAATAAGTGAAGGTTCTTTGGACGACGAAGGGTATTGTCGTAAATATGTGCTCTTTTATGGCTAAACTTTAGTGTATCTGTCAGCCTTGAAAAACAAACACGTGTGCCACCACAAGTCCCACTCTTTAGTTTTCGCATTCGCCTTCTACTCTCCGATTTCTATCACTGGACCATTTTCTGCACACAAACTCTCACTAAACCATAGAGATAATAGATCTGAAGAAGAAGAAACTTGGGTAAATCAAAGATGTTGTGGCAAACATATGTTGATGATCACTTGTTTTGTGAGATTGAAGGTAATCATCTCACTTCTGCTGCTATTATCGGTCAAGACGGCAACGTTTGGGCCCAATCTGCTAATTTCCCTCAGGTTTCTTTCCATACCCACCTCTTTTTTTTTTAATGATTAAGCTATACCCACCTCCAGTTTTTTGCTAGATTTCATCTGGGTAACTTTTGTTTTTTGCTTTTACTTAGATTCAAGCGGTTCAGAATTTTCTTCATAGTGGTTTGTTGTTTTACTTTATTAGTTCACTATTATGAAGTGGGGGTGATTTGGTTTCTTATGTAGATTTTTTGGGTGTTTTATGCTTACTTGGTGGACTATCATGAAAACAAAAGATTGAGATGCCTATGGAAGTAGATTTTGCTGCTTTAGCTTAGACAGATGGTATAATTAAGTATTTTAGATGATTAGTTAGTATTGGAATGGATCTGAACAGAGTGGAATGGATACAGAGGATTCATATAGTTGATCTCAGCTAATTTGGGATGAAGAGTAGTTGATTAATTACCTCAGCGTAATTTGCTCGTGGGATGGTTGTCTTTTTTTAATATCTAAACTGATATTGTTCATTTACGATTGCTAGATGAAGTTGGAATTAAGGCGAACTGTGCATCTAGAGAAAGTTATTGAGGAAATAAGGGAGTAAAAATATTGTTTAGAATCAAATACTGCAATGTCTAGGAACAGAAGTCCTAAGCAACAAAAATCTTAGAAAGTTTGAGGTCAATCAGAATCTTCGAATGTGCTGAGGCGGAAATACTACATTATTTGGCTCTTCTAGAGACCTTAGGTGCTTAAACCTGTAGAAGAAAATCAGGAAATTCCTATCAACCTAAGCCTTCGTGGGCATAGTTACGCGGTACCTGTGCTGGTGGGAGGAGGTAGTAGGTATCCGGTAGAATAGTTGATGTGCGTGTAAATTGAGCCGAACACCACCATTGTCAAAGAAAATCAGGAAGTTTAAGGGAGTTGGGACCCTCTATGTGGAGATTGAGATGTTTAACATTGTGTAATATGCAGAGGAAGTTCCTGCAGCCTGCAATGAGGTAAAGAAAATTTCAAGGATTGATGCACATGATACAAGATAATTATTCCTTGGTTCTCAGTAGCCTATAGTCACCCTCTATTACTGTAAAATGGCTATGTTTCAGTTATAATGTAGTTGATTGTACAAAAAAAAAAAAAGAGAGAGATAAAATGATAATTCAGGTAATGTTGCAGAAAAAGTTAAATCTCTTCATGATGACTTGGTACAGATGATGACACTGTAAGTTTCGCTACTTTGACATTATTCCTTTTGTTAAATATACTAAGTTCTTTTATCTGATATGATAGCTGTGTCAAATATATTTCTCACGAGTTGAAGAGCTCCTGAATCAAGCGGAACAAGATTATTATATTGGGTATGTTGCTGATTTCTTCTTTTGGGAAGCAGCTTTAGTATTAACTATTAATCTACTTTTACTTTGATATTTGTCCCAACAAATTCAATCTTTATTTACGGCGTCATAAGTTGTTGTTTGGATTGGAAAAGTGAATATGATGTGATATATTGTTCTTCCTTTGTAGCTCAACTGTTTCAGGACAAATAATTCTTCATGCAGTCTCATGGTTTGCTGGCGAGCTGCTAAGGTGATGAATCTGAAGATATTATCGAGGAAGATGATGATGACTAGAATAAAGAGGAGGTGATGGAAAAGAAGGTGAGATTTGTTTTTTTCTGCTTTTATAAAGTGATTCAAGTTTTTCCCGTTTACCTAAGTTGGGATATTCACGTGTAAGAGGGTTCTTAGATTTTTACATATTCTGTTTGCAAGGTAAAAGTTGATGTGTTGTCTCTTCTTAGCTGCTACATGTTAATAGAAGGGTGTTATAACCAAAAAAGTTGCTTTTAAGAGTTATTTAAGAGTGTGTTGTTCTCACATCAAAGGCTTGAATCATTGAAAAGAGGAGGAGGGGGGGTGTAAATCAGCAAAGCCAGAAATGAAGTAACGCTTCTATTCATTCTTTTGTCCTACTGCTTCATATATTCAATGGATTTTATTTAAATTATACTATTTCATGAAATTTTTGTAATTTCCTTTTTGGGATCTCTGCAAATTTTTGAACGATTAAACCCACAAACCCATCTCTCCTTTCCTTCACTCTCACAGTTACCCAGGTTTAACAGAGCTCAGTTCAAAGTAACATTATAGGAAAAGAACGACGGCGATCAGACAAAGTCGAATGGTTGTAAGTCGAAGGACAGAGGAACTGAAAATGATAGGCATGGAGGTAAACATAAGTTCTCTCATTGATTTCTCCCTTTAGTTCCCTGTTTCTCAATGTTTTTCGGCAATCTGTTTATTTTGTGTATTTATGTAATGGTTTATCCTAGGATGCTTTTTGTTTTTGAATTTATTGTTTCCTTGTTCTGCTTGGTATATATTTGTTGATTTGTTTTTGTAAGTCTTTATTGTTTAATACATTCGATTGTTGTTAATGGGACCTTAGTGGGTGATTTGTTAGTTTTCTGTTCTTTTAGATAGTCTCTTGTCGGGTTTCCTACATGCATGTTAGTACATTTCTCCGATTCGCTATGCATGTTCGGAACTAGACACTTGGGTGCATGATTTTGGATATTAAAGATACATGTGTGATCTTTTCTATTGTTAGTGAAACTTAATTCTTTTTTCCCCTGTTCAATAATGAAAATACATCTTATCAAAGGGAAAATAATATTGATAGCCGAAAAGGAAATTTTCACATGTATATGCTCATGTGACTGTGTCGACTTCCTAATAATCACTGGTCCTTAGAACTCAATGAGAACACAGAAAGTCTCTCTAAACATATATTCCAAATGAAATGCAGTAATGTACTTATGCTCCCCAATTTTATTCGGTTCCTTTCAAATTACTTATGTTCTGCATTACAGTTGGAAAGTAAGTTATTTTCCTTTTTTTTTAAAGATCAACAAAAGACAGTTTATTATAAGTCCTGACTTTGAAGACTTAATCGGACCACAGGAAACAATAGACTGTACAAGTATTATGCAAATGATGTTTAAACTGCAATGGTTAAAAGTTAGAAAGCAATTGCAAGTTCAATTTGAATTGGCACTTGCCGGATTTTTATCTCTTATTCGTTCAAATTGAACACATATGGCAGCAGGAAGACTGAGGGACCAATTGGGGCTGGTGGAATTTGTAGAGATCATCTAGGTAATTTGATCATGGCATTCCAGCAATCTCTGGGAACTGGTAGCAGCAATCCGGCCGAGGCAAAGGCAGCTATGATAGGTCTTAAGTGGTGCAAGGAGTACGGTGTACCTTGGTTATTACAAGAAGTTTTCAATGAAAGTCGGAAGGTAATCGATGAAAGTAATTGCATCATTCAACATTGTTATAGAGAAGGAAATCAAATGGCGGACGCATTGGCAAAGGCAAGTTTGATAATACCAAACCAAGTTTCTCATTCGGCGAATGACTTGCCTAGCTATGCTAAAGGTCCTTATAGGCTTGACTGGATAATGATGCCATCTTTTAGACACAAGCACAAGAAGCACCAGTTTGTTTAAATCAGTTGTTTAGTTTCCAGGTTGCCCCTCCTTATATCCCTGTATCTTTTTGTATATGTTTACCGGAGGGCACTTGGTTTTTAATGTTATTCCTTCTTATGTATAGCTGCTTTGTTGGGACTATGGATTCATGGAAATCCTGCCAGTTTGTACATAATTTTTGGTAATGATATAAAGGGCCACGCCACCATACGGCGTAGTTGCATTTAAATAAATAAAAAATGGTTTAGTTATTCGTTCAATCTATTTTGCATTGTCTGATCAGTAGTTGGAACTTGGAAGTTAAGTTTGTTTCTAGAGTGTGTTCTTCTTTCACCATTTATATATTAATGGTTGACAATATTAAATATTCTGATCCAATAGTTAAGGTTTTGATACTGGCCACTGGGTAACCTATGCAGCAGATCTTTACTTTCGACCTTCGTGTTTTTAGTTGGTGCTTTTTTAAAGGTAGAGATAGTGAAGTGATACTCATGTAATGGATTAGATTTGGATTGTTGCAGGATATTGGACAATTCTTGCAATTCTTCATAGTTGTGGAGAGAGGAGAGCAATGATACACGACGTGACTTCTGTGAATTGTATGATGTACTCGCATCATCTTGGCTGTTCTTTTGCAGAACAACATTGTTTTGGCCTACTAAGCTCACTAAGTCATGACCTATTGGATCTATTGATACTTCATCCCATACTATCAGTTTTGCATCTTCAATTAAAAACTGATTCTTTACATTGATTCTATTTGCATAAGTAGTATCACTCCACACTACAGACAACCAAAATATGAGGCATTTTATCTGATTTGGCAGTTATTCTGCTTTGGACTTGCTGGAGTGGCAAGTACTATATGCTAGGTAGAAATTGTCTACCTTCGATTCTACAGTGCGTTACTAGAAGATCCTCCATCTGTAGTCAACTGCTTTTGATTTACGCAATGTTTGTTTGCAATGTTTGTTTTCGTGATACTTTCTTTTTCCTCTGTCTAGGCAGAGTAGAGTTTGTCTAGAGTGAAGAGAGGTTGGGAGATGTTAAATTTTTTTCGTGCTGATCTCTTTCCTATCATAGAACTTGTGTGCATTTTTGTGTACATTTTCTATGGTTGTTTATTATTTTGGCAAATGATGTGATGATTTTATGTTTCTCTGCTCTATAGTCGATCCCATTCCTGATTTTTTTTGTACTTTGGATTCGTGAGTTGTGAAACTTTTATGTTCCTTTCTCCAGTACATCCATGGACTTGCTGGTAGAGGGGTGCATTACTTTTATCGGTCTGGACCAATTCTTCAGGACATCAACTTCTATCTTCTTCCAGTTGGTTTTCTTGTTTTTGCTTTTCTTCTTCCCCATTATTATGGCAGATGCACACTGACCTTTTCTGTTTGGATTAAAATTCCAGTGGCTTGGACGAGATAGAACTTACATAAGTGCAACTGTATTCACCACTATATTTCTATCTTTGATCTTGGTGAGTTTGTTTCTCTATACCTTTCTTATTTTTTTAATCTTTTTTCTAGGCAAGATTATAAGTGAAACTGGATTCTTTCTTTCATTACTGTATATAAGCCCTTGAAAATTAAGTTTATAAAAGCACACTTACATTTGTTTTAAGCTAACTGTGATGCCAGGCTGCTTTGGACTTAAGAAACAGGGAAAGCCTGAATATTAGCTTTAATTATGCTAATCTGTTATGGTCGACTAGATATTCCTTTAACCTGAAAGGGATCTTCTGGATGTGTGGTAGTCTAAAGCTATGCTGCAGTGGACCTTACAACCTTTTATTTTCAAGACCAAAAAGATGTGTGCAGTTCTGATATGGTGATTTTCACAAGACGTCATGAGTTTTACACACCAAACTGGAGTTTTTTTTTTTCTTGGGTACATAATTGCTAGTTTTGATCGCCTTATATATTTTTCATGAATTTGAGATGCATAATGCATACCTTTGTTTTTTGGAATAAAATCTACAGGTAGAAAAACATCATGGCATAATAGCAAAGCACTCATTTTCAATAATTAGCTGTTTCGCCTTATATATTTTTCATGAATTTGAGATGCATAATGCATACCTTTATTTTTTGGAATAAAATCTACAGGTAGAAAAATATCATGGCATAACAGCAAAGCACTCATTTTCAATAATTAGCTGTTTAGAGTTCTCCTTTACGTGTTTTTTCTCTTCATGTTCTTCTTTTATATAGATGCATGTTCTGATTAAGAATGTTATATGAAGCCTGTAAATGCAAGGACGGCTAAAGAAGCTATTATTGTGACTTGTAAGTTCTGACTAAGAGATAAGAATGAGCTTTCACATCTAGATTTTGTTTTTGTTATAGGAATTTCAATTTTGCAGTTACTTCTAACTTTTCATATCAATGTCATAATAGTTTATTTGCCGTGATTTACTGTTTGCTATTTTACTTATTCTATTTTTCTCCCTGTTCTCTTAGGACCTATTGGTTGGGTGAAAAAAGAAGAGCAGTAGCACCAGATGCGCATCATTGAGATCAAAGAACAAATTAAAGATGATACACCGTGCCCCCAAAAAACAGACAATGAAGCCTTTTCCAGTACATTTGAGGACATGTTGAACAAATCTTCACTTAAAAATGAGGTAGCGGAGTTCAATAATTTTAGGCCCTTTTTAGGTGGTTTTGTTTTCTTGACTTCTCCTAAAATGCTGTTAGGAAAAAAAGTATTAATTACTTAGAGAGTATTGTGAAATTGTAGCAAAAAGATTCAATGTTTAGTTTCAGTAGTTGTGAAGGGAGGGACTGTTTAAGAACTTTCCTTTTCGTTGAGCTAGACCTAATGTACATATTGGTTTTATGTCCTATTCTCCCCGGGCAGAGGCGGAAGCCGCCTTTGCCCAATGGATTCAACCGAACCTAATATTTTCGAAAGAAAACCAGCAATTCCAAAAGTATAATGAGTTCAATCTACGAATCTTAAAAGGTTAGAACTCATCAATTTTAAATTTTGTGTCTGCCTCTGCCTGCTCTGTGAATTATAGCAATGTCAGCCTGACAGTGTCATCTCAGAGTCAAGAGCATCGGAAGTTCCATTCCTGAGAACTTCATGCTGCTCTTGACAGCACTTTCTTGGTGCTCATCATTTTAAAAAACCTTACCGTCTCAACAAAAAATACACTGATTCCTATAGAAAATCCTTTCAATATAATGCCTCTGTTAGATTAGGTTAATGCAAAATTAATTTATCCTATTAGGAACTGGAAGCTTATGCCTTGCCTATGACTGGTAATATGTCCTTTCTTGCCTTCTAAAAGATTGGTTACGGACTTTAAGAGTCACACATTTAGTATTTGAGTTTTGAAGTCCATAAAAAGTGATATCATTGTGATATAACAACTGTCATTCCTCTAAACCTTTAAAGTTGGGAATGCTGATTATACTTTGTAATTCTGGTTTCAGTTAATTCCAGACATAAAAATCATGGGTGACAGTCCTCGAGGAATAGAGATATTTGAAGATCATTTTCAAGCTTCAACATCTGGTGAAGACTCCGTGCAGATCCCAGCTTCATCTAAATATGTAGGAAGTAATGATTCTTTAAGGTATATCTTCTAAACACATTCTGAGGTAAAGAAGAGTTATATATCTGTAATGGAATTCACTTCTTTTTCCTTTTGTTTTATTTGTCTCCTCCCATATTAGAATAGATCCATTAGTAGATCTTGGACTAGAAGAAAATTGAAAGGTGCTGCTTCGACGTTGAAGTTGTTTAGCCCCAGCAAGCTAACTTGGATGTCTGGCATAGATGGTCAAGAAAAGGTGCATATTATTTACAGTAATCCTCAAACTGTCTAGCTTGCTATTTTTTACTTAATTGTTCGGAAGGGCATCGTTGTCTTTGGTGTGGGAAAGAGAGAGATCACATATAGTAGCATGCCTTGCAGGTAGTGTTAACTGCTGCAGAAGTAGAATCTCTTCGATCAGAAATCCCTGCTTTGGAAGAAAGAAAAGCTCATTTCAAAACTCAGTAAGATTTGATATCTCTATTGTGTGCTCACTTATGCCTAATACCACCCATTCTGTTTTTTCCTTAAAATATAACTGTGTATAGAGTTGTTTCCCTTTTGATAGTATTTTACTTTTGATTTCTTATTGTGAAACTGAGAAGGGTAATTATGAGAACGCTTCGGAAAGAGGAATCAGTTGTTGGTGCTACATCAAATCTGGGTGCAAAGACCTAGCAAGAGCAACTGAGTAGATAAATCAAAGACAAAAACAGAAATAGGATTCATAGATGTGGATGTACTTTAAGAGAAAGGTCTCCTCACTGGGATGAGTCCCTGATTCTAAAACAAGAAAATGCAAATTGTAATTGCAAACACGACTGTTTACTTAAGCATTATTGTCAATTCTATAGGGAAATCCATATCAAATTTCACCAGTAGAAAAATTTATATAGTATGACTGGCTTTCCCAGAAAATAAGATGATTTATCTATGTAATGCCTTCTGTTACAGTCTCCAAATGCCTTATTAGAAGGAGTATCTTGAGTAATTATTTGAGTTTTTTATTTGTTAGCCTTATATTACTGCACACAATGGCCTATTGGTTCATACAACTGCAGTGAGCATTTTAGAAAGAAGTATCAGGCAGTTAATAAATATACTTTCACTAACATTGCATAAATTAGGACAAAGGGAATATAATATATTGGAGCACTAAACACATTTCCTAAAATCATTGAATTCTTTGAGACTTGAGTCAGGATAAATAAGTTGTCACTCTTGAGATTGAAAGTGTCTCACGATGTAAATCTATATTTACTGTTAGATTATTTCATTTTGATATCCATCAAGTGTGTATGCGTGTATGACTTTAGACAGTAATAGTCTTTTGATTATTAGTTATTAGTTATCTTGTAGCTTAACTATTCTTTCCTGTCTACAAATAACATACATTTGTATATCTATTATGTTTTCTAAGTTAGTTGAATACATGTTTGTAACAGGGTTATGTGATTCCTTTGATCCTAACGTTCCATTCTAACACAGCTTCCTGGTCCGTACTATCACTGTTGTGAGGTTTGATCTTTACCTTATTAAAAAAAAAAGCTACTTTTTTCATTCAATTGATGTTTTTTTAGTTTTTGTTTTGATATCTGTCAGATGTGCCTCAGATTATTATTATTTTTTGGCGAAGCCTCAACTACTTTGTTTCCCTGCAAAATAACCAGGGTTCAAAGCTTGCCCCATTTTCTCCTCCCGACAATATTTTACAAGTGCTATTGATTGGTAAGTTGCAATCGCCTTTGCTCCTTCTGGCGTTTAAACCAGAAGGTGCAAATATAAACTTTTTGCTGACGGATTTTTTTATTTTTAAATCATTTAGTTTATTTTTTTATTTAAAAAAATACCACATGGCTTTAAAAAAAAAAGTCTACCCATTTTTTTGAGTAGATATATTTTTTTTAAAGCCACATGATAATTTTTTTTTCCTGGTGGGTCGGGTTTGATTCGTTTAAAAAAATGGGTAGATTTATATTTTTTTAAAGCCACGGAGATATTCTTTTACACGAATCAGACCCGATCCACCAGAAAAAAAATTACAATGTGCCGTTAGAAAAATATATCTACTAAAAAAACGAGTAGACTTTTTTTTTAAAGCCACATGACATTTTTTTAATTAAAAAATTAGCTAAATGATTTTTTTTTTTAAATCCCGTTAGTGAAAAGGATATATTTGCACTATTTGTGTAAGTGCAGGATATATTTGCACCATTTTGTAAGGACAAGGGTATATATACATCACTTTTTTACGAGGGTTATATCTGCTCTAAATCGCAAAGTTGAGGAATATATTTACACCTTTGCTCTAATAAAAAAGACGTTTGATTAATAAACATTGTTTCTTACATTAAATTATAACATTACTATTTATTCATATTTTATATTTTTTTGCGCGTACAAGTCCACTAGTTTATGTATAAATTGTATTACTTTTAATCGATACTCGTATAGAGACAGGTCAAACATATTCTATAATTAATCTTAAAACCTTTTTATGATGTGTCCTACTGTTGGTTTTCCTAAAAGAACGTGAACATCTCCTTCCTATTTTAATTGATTTAAACGTGTTGAATTTCCTCATACTAGTCTAAGCGTACGCCCGTTGCGCGTGTCCCTTGTACTAATGAGAATAAATTTTTAAAAATAATATTAAAGAAACGTGTTTGAGTTATAATATAAAAATTAACAAAATTTGGAAGTTTCAATATGATAAATGTGAACATATTTATGATTAGGGTTCATAAAGAATCACGAGTCACAAATTTATCATCGAAAGATATTACTCTATTTAGCCTTTCTTTTTGTCCATTTTTCTCTCTTTTTTACTGTTATGAAGACATTAATTCGCTCATTTGATAATTGTTGTTGATATCTTTTGTGTTTCTTTTCACTTGAACTATATATTGCTAAGATATTTTTTAAAAGAATTTAATTTTTTCACAATTCATTACATGTAAGATGAAATATTAATAAGGTAAATTTTCGTTGCAATTTAAATTAGAATACCCGTAATGGGAGAATTCTTGTCTTTCTCATTATCCTTAATTTTTCCTTTTTTAAGATTCTTCCTTATAATTTGTTTCCAACTATGTCTAAACAATTTAATGTCAGAAAGAAAAACAACTCCCAATATCTCCTTAATTTTAGGATTTGGATAATTAAATGTCTATTACTAAATATTAGGGGAATAATTAAATTAATATAGTATAGATTAATTTGAGAAAAAATTTAAACGACAATTTTGTATGTTATAAAGTTTTTTAATGAAGGACAAAAAACTCGATCAACATTTTAAGGCACACATAAAATTAACAGATTTCAAGTTTTCAACATTACAAAATAAAGGAGTAAAAAAAGTAAAACCAAATCATAGTAGAAAATTATCTTTTATTAGCAAATAAAACACATAAAAGAGAACCAAAATAAACAAAGAAGAGAAACTTTTGTTATGCGTATAGCATTAGCAAACTACATACCATGACTATATTATAACCGATACAACAATCAAATATAACATTTTATTATGTAAACTAATCGGTTTGAAACTTATTTGACGTGATTTTACACTTCTAAAAGTATCTGTTGTTAAACGAAATAGCACAAAAATAAATAGAAAATGTAAATATTAACAAATACCACTATCAAATATAAAATTTATTAAGTAAACTTATCGATTTGGAAGTTGTTAAAAGAAATAACAAAAGAAAATAAATATTAACAGATACAACAATCAAATATAAAATTTATTACGTAAACTTATCGTTTGAAACTTACTCTTCGCGACTTTACATTTCTAAAAATATCTGTATAAAACAATTAATAGTCGTTTACTTCGTTCATAACTATCTTTCTAAAACAAGGGGTAAAGCTTTCATATTGAAAATTTTTGGTCAACCCTCAGGACAAAAATAATAATTAATAGCACGAACTAAGAGTTGTGCATATTTAGAAAAACCCTTCCTAAAATCAAGCAGAAAACTAAAATTTCGTAAGTGGGCAATCAAGCAAATTTTAGGGAAGTGAAGAGACCAGTAAATCAAGCAGAAAATTAAAATGAGCAAATTATTTAATCGTTGTAGGAGGAGAACCAAAGATCTGAGCAAACTGTTCCGGTATTGACCCTTCCTTCATTATCATGTAGGCTTTGAGAGTATTCAACAATTTATATGGACAATATACTCATATGGCTCATATCCATGGGCATGAGCTTCGGCTGAGGAATGTATTACTTAAGGCATCACTGTATTTGGTTTCCAATTTAAACTTTTTCCTCAACTTCTTTAAACCTTTTAGTACTCACAATCATAGCAGGAACTCATGCTCATTAATATTAAATAAACCTTTTTTCTTTTATCTTTCAAAAAAGATGGAGAAGTTTTCAGTTCAGATGATGAGATGAATTAACAACCTTTAAGTTATGGAGTTAAGATAATTAGCCACCAAAATCAGAATCACCATGTATTGATACAATCAACTGCCAGTGGAAGTGAAAAACCAAGAGATGGAGGATCAGGAGATCGAGGAGGCGGAGGGACAACAAATTCAAGCACAACTCTTGCCATCCAGCTTTATGGAGGAATTACAACAGACCCATCAGACAACTGGACAATGGCTGGGAGAAAACATCTTAGAACAGATAGTACAAAATCAGAGGCGGAGCCAGGATTCGAAGCTTGTGGGTTCGGGGTTCTAATTCTTTAAATTTACTGGGTTCTTAATTAATAATTTATACATATTTGACAAAAATTTTAATACAAATATATGGTTCGGACAAAAGCTACTGGGTTCGGTCGAACCCCCACCCGAAGGGCTGGCTCCGCCCCTGTACAAAACATAACACTGGGGGAATCTCTATCTTTGACACTCCACGAAAATGAGGAATGACTCTTCCT
This sequence comes from Lycium barbarum, assembly GCF_019175385.1. Classification (NCBI taxonomy): domain Eukaryota; kingdom Viridiplantae; phylum Streptophyta; class Magnoliopsida; order Solanales; family Solanaceae; genus Lycium; species Lycium barbarum. The sequence continues at coordinate 108,360,464 of NC_083347.1, read as the reverse complement.
CGTAACAGTGCCGAAAGAGGTACTGAGAGTGGCACTTACAGGTTGTACCGCCAGACCTTGATACACAAATATGTTGTGCTAATATTACCTACACTGATGGAATCTGACATTCCAATGACAAAGGGAACATCACATCCATTGCTATCTCACCTCGCGATGTCACTAGCCCCAGGAGGAAGTTCCACCATACACTATGAATCCCAAATGAAAGTCTTATTATGTAACTGCCGCGGCTGCAATAGCCCGGATTTTCAAAGAAATTTAGAGTTATTGTTGCATGGAACAATCCCACTATAATATGTTTAACCGAAACAAAAATGACAAACCACTACCCACTCATGCACGCAGTGGGTTTCACTGACATGTTTGATATAGCTGCAGAGGGTTACTCCGGCGGGGTCGTGTTCATGTGGAAAAGTGATGAGCTAAGCATGGATCCAGTCGCAGTCACTGACCAAAAAATACATGTCAATGTGCAGGTTAGTGAAAATTCCTTCCCCTGGATGATATCATTAGTTTATGCTAGTACTAAATATACTAACAGGAAAATATTATGGAACAATCTCCAAAATGTTGGGGGCCACAATAAGATTCCTTGGCTGTTGTGTGGCGATTTTAATGAAGTGTGCGCCGCCTCTGAAAAATATGGGGGAAACCCTATTAATAATAAAAGAGCAGCCGCCTTTGTGCTGTGCCTAAATGATATTGATATGATTGACTTAGGGTTTACGGGTAGTAAATACACGTGGACTAATAAAAGAAAAAATAAGAATAACATAATATTGGAAAGACTAGACAGGTTTTTTGCGAACTCGGATTGGATAAGAATTTTTAGGGATTCCACTGTTACCCACCTACCTCGTACACACTCGGATCACTGCCCAATCTTGCTAAACCTAACTAGACCTATGAGCAAACCCAAAAACACTTTCAGATTAGAAACCATGTGGCTTAATCACCCTGATTTTAAAAACATTACTAAATCACATTGGACTAACAACACTCATTACTCTAGCGTTGTTGACTCCTTCACTAAACACATTGACTATTGGAACAAAAACACTTTCGGAAACATTTTCAAAAAAAAAAAAAAAAAACCCCTCCTCTCTAGAATTGAAGGACTCCAAAAAATGAACGAGTCTCACAAACAAACTTTTCACCATGACCTAGAAGATCATCTCATATCCGAATAAAACACCATCCTTAAACATGAAGAGGAATTCTGGAAACTAAAATCGAGAGTTCAGTGGTTAAACGAAGGAGATGCTAATACTAAATTCTTCCACATCTCCGCAATCCAGATGAGCAGACTAAATGACAGTGTTGGAAATTGGACTTATAATCTAACTGCTATAAAAAATATCATCACCAACCACTTTATATCCATTTACACCACGGAACTCACCAGCTATCCCATATATACACCTCCCTACCCCAGCAAATTAAATATCCTCACTGACACAGACCAGACACTCCTTACCAAGCCTTTGACCTCTTATGAAATCAAGAAAGCAATAAATTCCTTCAAGCCCCTAAAAGCGCCAGGCCCTGATGGCCTACACCCCATTTTCTTCCAAAAGTACTGGGAGGAAACAAAAGATGCTGTCACCACTACATGCATGAATGCTTTTTCCACCCTCAAAATACCGGAAGACATCAACCATACACTGGTTACCCTAATACCCAAAATAAAGAACCCTTCCACTATTCTTCACTATAGGCCCATTAGTCTATGCAACACCATTTACAAGACTATTACAAAGATTATTGTCAACCGTAACAGGCCTGACCTCCATCATATCATCAGCCCTAATCAGTGTAGTTTCATACCAGGAAGAAGAGTTGTAGATAATTCTATTATCGTCCAAGAGGCTGTCCACTCTTTTAACAAAACTACTAGCTCAGGTGGAAAAATGATCTTAAAAATAGACCTTAAAAAAGCTTTTGATAGTCTAGAATGGACTTTCATCAGACAATGCCTATGTGATCTTAACTTTCCAAACACATTAGTTACCTTAATAATGAACTGTATCACCACTATTTCAACCTCTATCCTTGTCAATGGCCAGCCTACGGAGTCCTTCCAACCTACTCGAGGCATTAGGCAAGGAGACCCCCTATCACCGTACCTTTTTCATAATCTGCATGCAAGCTCTCACTAGATGCATTGACCACCAGGTTGATATCCTAAACAGGAACCCCATCAAGATAAGCCAATCAGGAACCCCAATCTCCTACTTACTCTTTGCAGATGACCTCCTCCTATTCGCAAAAGCTGACACCAAAAATGCGCATACCATTATCAACACCTTCAACCACATTACCGCCTATTCTGGCCAACGAATCAACTTCCACAAATCAAAAGTCCTTTTTTCCAATAACGTTAGCCAGAGGACTTCTGACAACCTAGCCGCAATTCCAAATATTAAGGCAACCAACAATATTGAAAAATACCTCAAGTTTAAGATTACCACTAACTGCCCTAAAAAAACTTATTACCAATACATCCTAGATAGAATGAACGCCAAGCTGAAAGGCTGGAAAGCTAAACAGTTAAGTTTAGCTGGCAGGGCCACCCTTGCGAAATCAGTCCTCTCTACCATCCCCGTCCACTCTATGCAACTAAACATTCTCCCTGCTACCACTAGAAAAGCCATTGACAAAATTCAACGAAATTTCTTTTGGGGATCCACCACAGATAAAAAGAAAATGCACCTTATCAATTGGGACACCGTCACAACCCCCAAGGAGAATGGAGGACTGGGATTACATAAAGCTACAGGGAAAAACCACTCCCTTATTCTAGCTATGTTGTGGAGATTAAAGAAAAATCCCCGAACTCTTTGGGCAAAGACCCTCTTAAGTAAATATCCTGATAACAGACACAACACCACATACACTCATACTAATGTCGATTCCTACATCTGGAAAAACCTTACAAAAATGAATACACTCTTTAATAAGGGTATCTTATGGAATATTGGTAATGGCACAAAAATCAGTGTTTGGAATGATAACTGGTTCTTGCCATCAACAAACCTTAGAAACCTAATCCAAGTACCACCACAAAGAAAGGATGACTCTATTACACTCAATCTACTAATCCAAAATAATAATATTAACCTCGATACTCTTGGCTACGATTTACCCACCACCATTTCCAATACTATCAAGAATACTTACATCCCCTTCAATGACACACCCGACACCTTCTTCTGGAACCAAACTGGAAATGGTGTTTTCACGACTAAGAGTGCTTACACACTTAAACACCACCTAAAACAACCAACTCCACCCGACCCCCACTACACTTGGATTTGGAAAATTAAATGCCAAAATAAATATAGATATTTTCTTTGGCTGATAGCCCACCAACGCCTACCTACAGCAGATCTTCTCCATAAAAGATCAATCTTACAAAACCCTACTTGTTTCTACTGTACCGGAGTGACCGAAACCATCCATTATATACTCTTCCAATGTCCAAAATCTAGACCCATTTGGGATGCCCTTGGCATTCAAACACCACCTGAGGACCACTATCAAAAATGGATTAGAGATTCCTGCTGCAGTGACGACACCATTATCAGTCAAAATAACCACACAATACCCATGAGATCTCTCATCCCCATCACCCTTTGGCAGCTTTGGATAAATAGAAACAACAATATATTCAACCATACATCTCTCAACATCAACACCAATAAAACGTTCAACATGGCCCTAGAATATCACTACCTGACTGAAAACCACAACAACAACACACCACAAAAAACTATTATAAATATCAAGTGGCACCCGTCCTGAAGCCAACCAATATAAACTTTACGTAGATGGTTCTTACAAACAAAACAGTACCATGGGAGGATGCTGGAGGAGTCATACGCGACTCAAATGGACAATGGAAAGAGGGTTTTGCAAGCTACATTATTGCACACTCCCCTCTTCATACAGAGATTATGTCCCTGTTTAAGGGAACTTGAATTGGCCTTCACAAAAAATTTGTTTCCCCTGGTAGTGGAGACAGACTCTCAAGTATTGATACACTTATTAAATGAAACTAATAATCACACTTACTTAATATTTTAAATGACTGCAGGTTCCTCCTAAAAGCGATGGGGCAGGCACAAGTCAGCCAGATATATCGTGAAGCAAATGTTGTTGCACATACCCTAGCTCTATATGAAAGAAGAATGTGCTCAAACATGATAGCTAGGGAAGAAGAACATGTTTTTTGGAACTCTACTTCTCCTTTCATTTCTTTTACTTTATGCAAAGACATCTCTGGAGCATGTTCCTAGCGAACTGTTCCATTATGTAATAACTCTTTAATTTCCAGTCCTTAAATTTGACGCAAACTACGTTTTTCCAGCCAAAAAAAAAAAAAAAAAAAAACTGCCAGGCAACTTTAGCCTGGACTCAAATTGGACAATAAATATAAATCAATCAACTAAATCATACAATGTGTTTACCGCACACCATCAGAAATTTGTACACTATATGGTGTGTTAGTCTAACTTACCAATGCATGGAATCACTGAAGAGTTGAAAGAGTTAAGCTTAACAACATAATGAGTTAAGCTCACTGTCAAACAAACAAAACATGGAATCACATATTGTTAATCCTAAGAGAAAGGACCAGACTTAAACTATTGTGGAACTAGATCAATTATTCACAATCAAAAGCACATCTAGGGGTCTTTTAGGCTTACTGACACTACAAGAAAAATGATATTTGGTAACAATTTTTTGTTTTGTTGCTAAAGATTGATTATTGTTGCAAAAAGTACTTTTGGCAACAAATTGTTTTTGGTTGCATAAACCTTTCCCAATGGCTGTTATTGCAACGGCGTGCAACAACTTTTTTGTTTGTTGTCAAAAGTACTTTTTGCAACAAACAACAAATTAAATTGTTAACAAAAAAGTTCATTTGCCAATAATAAAACTAAGTTGTTGCCAAATATTAAATTTTTTGTTGCCATTTCTATACTTTCTTGTAGTGTGAATTATACTTAACCAAAAATAATACCGGGAACAGTTTGAACTTAAGCATAAAAAATAAACTAACTCCATGATGACAGGCAGATGCAAAAGAAAAAATTAACCTAAAGCTTGAGAGACAGAGGAATCACAGTCTAACCTGTGAAGAAAAAAGCAAATTAGAGAGAGAGAGAGAGACCAATATAAATCAACAGCTATGGAAAATCGAACAATACCTAATATTGTGAAATCGAACAATATCTAAAATTACAAAATCAAACAATACCTATGTGAAAAGATGAAGTAAATCCAAGCTTAAAAGACAAACATAAAGCTTTATTCTAGATTTCGAATTAAATTGAAGCAGAAAACTAAAATTGAAGTAAAATCTAAACATAAAACTAAAATCAAAGTAAATACAAACATAAAGCTTCGTTTAAAATCAGAGTAAATCGAAGCTTCGTTCTAAGATCGAAGCAGAAAACTAAAATTAAAGTAAAATCGAAGCAGGAAACTAAAATCAAAGCCAACCCCCCCCCCCCCCCCCCCTTATTAAACCTCCGTAATTTACGCCTTTTTTTTTGTAGTGAGACTTTTATAAAATTCATAAATAAAGTTTGAAAGTGTATCACTGCCCCGAGGATGACGGACAGACAGTGTTTTGGCATCAGGTTTATTCCAAACTAATATTTCTGACACGGAATGTACATTTTTATGACAACATAAAAAAAATGAATGAATATTAGATTTGAACCCATAATAAATACAATGAATTCACTGTAAAGAACAAAACCGTCAAGTTAAAATCCTGGGGATCAAAGATCATGTGCCATTCTTTCAATTAGTAGCTAAACACCAAGCTTTCAGGTATAACTGGTTCAATTATAGTAAACTCTTGGCAATATCCATGGCATGGACTATCAAAAAGTAAGTTGAGATAGGCACACTTAAAGAAAAAAGTGCTGCTATCCCTAAAGCCAAAGCTGGCCTAGTCTCTATCAAGCACATTTGTAACAACCTTATTATAATGTGAATAATACTTCTTCTCACATTCCATCCAATTTCTAAAATTATGTAATTTTTTTTTTCCAGTTAAAATTATGTAATTGACCAGCTTGTGATGATGATATGTTCATTTCTTTGATACGCATTCGTAGAACAATCATGTTTTCATCCACTATCTTGCTTTCACCATAATAACCATCTCGATTTCTTCTCGCATTAACTGCTAGCCTCGCCTTTCGTTTCAGGCTAGTGGGACTTGAGGGAGGATCGATCCACAAGCGTCTCGTATAAATATTTGGATTCTTAGAACAAGAGATCGATAAAGTTATTTCCATTTCTTGATCAACAAAAAAATAATTTAATTTTAAAGTACGAATGAGTTTGCAACGTTTGAATAAGATACTTGATAGACAAAGTTGAAGGGAGAGAGAGAGATGACTCTAATTTTTTATGAGTGGACACGACGAAGAATTGACAAAAATATGATTTGTATTAATCCAAGTGATTAATTTGGAGTTGTATTTATTGAGGGGAGAGGAGGGAAAAAGTTATTTCTTGGGTGCAGAATTCACTTAACTGCAACTTTGAGACGATTATTGCACGTGAGTAGTGTGACGGCCGCAAATTAAATAGAGAGAATTTATTTGACTTTTTTTTCCTACTCACTTGACATTTTAAAGCCCGTAAAATCTCAATGATATTTCGGTACATACATATCTTTAATTTAAAAGTATAAAACTAAAATATTTATTTTATTTAATTTAACTTTCGTGCTTGGTCAAATCGGATAAAAAATTAATAACTTTTCTTCTTCTTTTTATTTACAAGGTTAAGTTCATGAATAAGCTTTTTTTTTTTTTTTTAATGGGTATGTCGGGTATCGATTTGACAATATAATGATAGAAAGAGAACACGTTAGAAAATATATACCCGGAAAAGTTGTAGGCGGAAGTTGAATGAAACCAAATTTACCAGCGGTTGAAAGTAAAGAATATTTCAATAGCACATTCATGACTAAGAGAATTGATCATAGATGACACATAAATTATCAAAGTATATATAATAATCTTCTTATGCGTGAATGCAACTTCAGTATTATACCGTCCACAATGTATCCTGTACATAGTTGTTACTACCTGTTGCATTATCTTACTAATATTTTGTCCTTTATAAGTGGATTAAGAATTGATATCGAAGGTCAATTCACAATGCACCCTGTAGTTGTTACATTATCTTAAGATTTTGTTCAGTTAATAACTTCCACCATAATAACCATCTCGTTTATTTCTTCTTGCTTTAACCACTAGCCTTAACTTTCGTTTCAGGCAAGTGGGACTTGTGGGAGATCTATCCACAGGAACCTAGTAGTAAAATTAAAAGTTTGGAACAAGAGATCGATGAAGTTATTTCCATTCCCTTATAAACAGAGAGATGGAAGTTTTTTTTTTTTTTTTTTTTTTTTTTTTTTTTTTTTTTGCACCTTCGGATGTGGTTGAGTTGGTTTGAGGGGAGGCTCCATAAGGAAGGTCACGGGTTCGAACCCCTCCTAAAGCCTTCTCAATCTAGCTCGTCGCACGGGGTTTACCTAGTGCGGTTTACATCTCCTGTGTGGTTTACGAGCGATTACACAGGGATGGGTTTTTTTTCCAGTGCTCACCACAGAGTGATCACCCGAAGGGCAGAGGCTGTGGTAGAGGCTGCGGGTTTTCCGTGAGGGTTCCAAAAAAAAAAAAAATTGAATTTTAAGGTACGAAGAGTTTACAACGTTTGAGTAAACTACTCGATAAAGCTAAAAGGAGACAACTCTGATTGTTTATTATTGGTGGACATGGAAAAGAATTAATAATAATATGATTTGTATTATTCCAAGTGATAATTTTGGAATTGTATTTATAGACCTGGGGGTGTTGAGACGATTGCTCGTGAGTCGTGATAGCAAAGAAGCCAATTCATAGACAAAATCGACAGGAAGATATGTGAATCTATATTATTAGTCTTTTAAAATTATTATATTTCTTTGAAAAATATTTTTTATATTTTAATTTATATATCTTCCTCTTTTAAAATCACTTTTATATTTCATAATTATCCTTTAACTTTAATATCCCCTGTGGCATGTTATATACTATAAAATTCAAAGAGTATTTTGATACCTTACACATATCTTTAGTTTAAAATTATAATATTTTGAAATATTTTTTTTAATAAATTTTGTACCCAGTCAAACTAAAGTACAGTACGAGTACGAGTGGGTGTCGACTTTTATTCTTTTTGAATTACAAGGTTAAGTTCATGAATATACTTTCTACTTTTTTATAAGTATATCGGCTATCTATTTGACAATGATAGAAACAAAACAACTAAGATAATAACTGAAAGAGTTGTAGGCGGAATTTAACAGAGGTTGAAGTTAAAGAATATTTCAATAGTACATTTTTTTTTTTGGGGTCAAATTGCAATAGTATATTCATGACTAAGAGAATTGATTCTGGCGGAGACATAAATTATCAAAGTATAAGAATCTACTGAAGAGAAATAATATCACTTGAGTTCTACGACCATTAACATTATATAATTGTTTACCCCAAATTTGGATAATCAATTAAATTTATAAGTGAGGTATAGGATATGTGGTTAAGCTTTAATCTATTTGGTAGAAAAAGATATATATGGATATGCTATGAAGAAGCTAATAATAATAAGTGATTTGCTATAGATTTATGTATTTAATAATATATGAATATTGTTTGATTGAACAGATTTAAGAGATGAACACAATAATCCGGACCAAAATCAGATGTTGAGAGGAACAAATTTATATATTATTGCTATTACAAAATGTTCTAGATATGAGGAGGCCAACCCCTAAAAGTAGGGTAATGGCCCCTATTTATAGTTTTGTCTCATGAGCTTCATACAACATAAGACCCTAAAGAATAAAGAAAAACCCTATAATGGATAAGGTTGGTCGTACGGTCTGACACCCGTACGATTGGAAGTACAATGTGGCAGAACGGTATTGACGCGTGTCAATTGCTGTAACGGATCTCCCGGACCAACGCCACAATCAAACGGACCAACGACCACGATCAAACGGACCAACGGCCACGATCAACTCGGCTAAGGAGAAACCGGACCAAACGATGTTCTTCGCTTTCTTCGGTTCAAACATTCCTCCTGGTCCAGAAAGAAAGTCTTCTTACACGTGCTTGTCCCTTTCTTCCCTCAGTCTCTGGTCTTACCGGTTTAACATATATCCGATTTTTACCGTATACAGATAGTCCCCACACTTCCTGGACCGTAGTTTTACCGGAGTAACGGGAAGTGGATGAATCAAAAAATCGGTGGTTCCGCATGCTCGTTCTTATCTTTTCATTTTGGCGGGAACAGTTGCGTCACGTCCTGTCTGTCAGTCAGTCACGTGTCTCATCCCGAATTGTCAGCTCTGACAACCGCCGTAACGTACGTCGTTTCAAGTCACTTCTCATTAATTATGGGACACGTGGCAATCCCCGGTTGGCTGGGGTCTGTAACCGCCTCGATTCCATGCCTTTATAACGTCCTTCACCTCTTCATTTTAACATTTTTACCTCTTAAACTCGCTTTACTTCTCTATTTTCAGTTCTTCACTTCTTCATTTCATTTCTTCTTTTTTTCATTTCTTTTCATTTCATCATCTTTTAACCTGTATTTCTTGTTGATTCACTGCTGACATTACGGGAACGGAAACAGTTTTGCCAACTTTTTCACTTAGCCATTTTTGTTGAGTGTGCTGCTGCTTCTTCCTCTCGTTCTTTGCCATTTTTGAATCCTTTGACTATTCCCTTACTTCACTTTTTAACTTTTTTTTCGAATTCACCCAATTTCTCTTTTCCATATTTTCAAATGTCTGCCAACACCGAAACCACCTCCCATGACGTTCCCTCGGTTTCTTCTCAAGGAACCGAGCCAACCTCTCAACCCAAGGGGAAGGTCACCTTCGAGCCTACTGCTTCGGACATTGTACCGGCCAAACCTAATTACAACAAATATTTCGAGGTCGAGAAACCTTCTCTGGTCTCCGATAGAGGGTTTGACGTAAGGCGGTATCCCTCGTCCATTACCGAGGACAAACTCGATTTAATCCGGACCGATTGCGGAATAGGGATAACCGTCCGGTTCACGTTTTCTCCCCCGGACCAGATGAGTCAGTCACCGACCATCGGGAAGGCTTTTTGTACTGTTTATACCTATCCTTTCACCCTCAAGCTCGACCCCCCGATTGATCCGGTCATTTTATATATGTGCCGGACTTACAACGTTACCCTGGCCCAGATTGGTCCGATAGTTTGGAGGACCGTGGCCTGCCTCCGGCTACTAGGCCAATAATATGAAAAAGGAGTTCACGCTGGCCCATTTCATACAGCTATACTTCCCGAGGTTGTTCCGGGATGGTGTAATAAAACTCGCAAAGCGCAGTCGGAATCCCATTTTTTCAAAAATGGATGAAGACAGAGACCGGGGCTGGTTGGAGCGTTATGTCCGGGTGAGGACAGAGGACATTATTTCCAGCCAGTAACATGCCTTTCCCGGAGCGGTGGAATGATAATCGTAAGTCCCAATTCTTCTAATAATTGTTTTTGAATGTTTTGTCAAACTCCAGTTCTTCCACATTCTCACTACTTGTCCTCTTAGTTATAATAGCCGTGGGTTGGATACCTCCGGCTGTCCGAAATCTCAACGAATAGGTTACTGCTCTCCTCAGCCAACATACCCACGACGATCGGACATGGGGGCTCCTTTCTCGTGGCCGATGGATTGCTCAAAACCACGCTAGTACTTTGATTCTATTGGTGTTCATGACATTTTTCCACCTCTTCTTTATGTAACATCTTCGGCTTTCAGGTTTGCCCAAGGGTTCAGTGGATCCGAGACCGGAATTCAGTAGCTGAACCCGCTACTGTTGGCACCCGAGTTTCGACTCAGCGGGTGCATCCCGTATCCTTGCTGCTGCTGCCAACAAAAGAAAAAAGCCCTCGGACAAACGACAGAAACCGAAGAAAAGGGCGAGGAGCGTCGTTAGGACTTTAAGGGATGAAGCAGAACCCGAGCTCCTCGTTCGGAGGATCAGTGTGGCCCCTTCCAGTGGCTTCCATTCCGGAGGAGGGAATCACCGTTTCATCACTTCCTTCAGCCGAGGAAGGACCTTCAGCTATGGCATTATACACAGGTGGGGAAGAAATTCATTACCCGACTCCTCTAAGGTCGATTGAATTCGTTGATATTTCAGGTGATGCTTCTTCCGAAGAAACCCCTCTGCAAAGGACAAGAAGATCCGGGAAGGCACCTGCTGCCGAAGCCGGTCAAAGGACCGAGCCGATCCCCTGAGACCGAAGTCCCCACGGATGTTGGTTCGCTACCCGACTATGAGACTGCCGCAACTTCGGAGCCTGCCGAAGCTGTTGAGGTCCCTCCGAGTTCTCCAACTCCGGCTTCAAGATCGCATGAGTTTGATGACATGTTCTCGGACACTTCCTCCTACAACCGGTGAAGCTACTGGTTTTCGGACATCTCCCGATCCCTCGAGCCACGAGGGCGGCTAATCAGGACCACCGAGTCCGGTGCTAGGGATAGCTTGGTGCGCACCTTTCCGGCCCCAAGTGTGGAACAGAGGAGGACAAGATCGACTGTGATCACCGTTCCCGAGGATTGCAGCTTTATTTCTCGCCCGGTGGGTGTGGAGAGCTACCTGAGTCCCCTTGTCTCGGACTCGGACAAAGGAAAGATGAACGGAGTCCCTTGGCAGTGTCTCATTAACGAGGGTATGCACGCAGGGCAATCGAGTAAGTTTACCAGCCATCCTTGCATAATTTCATTGGGAATTTTAATCTCGTTTATTCAAGTTTTTAACTTGCTTCATTTGCAGAGTGTGGTGCTTGTTAGCGAAGCCTTCGTCCGTGCCCAGCAAGAGGTGGACGATCTCAAGGGCCAACTGGATGCACAAGGTCGGGAAACGGAGAAATTTCTGCACCTTCTGCGGGTGAAGGAGGATGAGTTGAACCGAGCAGTTACTCTTTCCAACCTCCAACCCAAGATCGATGCAACAAAGGCCGAAAACTTTCGATTAAAGGGTGAGCTGGCCGAGATGGTCGAATATAACCGGTGTCTCGAAGCGGACAAGATCGGCCTTAGCCGAGACAACACTCGTTTTTCCTCAAGGCTTGGTGAGCTCGGAACCACCATCTCTCAACTCCGGGAGGAGCTAGGACTCTGTCAAGTCTGATGCTACGAGTATGGCTGAGAAGCATCGGCTGCTCGAATCTGAGAGTGCCCGGTACAAAGAGCGGATGAGGGTGTTTGAGGAGAAGGCAGAGAACAGGGCCCGGATATGTGATGAGCTAAAAACTGAGCTCGAGGAGACGTTTGATGCTAATGACCTTCTCAAGGCCGAGCTCGAATCGGCCACTCAAATGCTAAAGGTCCTCGAAGAAGATCGGGATGTTCTGGTGGCAAAGCTAGCCCAGGCCGAGGCCGATTTGGAAGAAGCTCTAAAGAGCGTGGAGGCCGCCGAGGCTCATACTACTATTGCTGCGGAATATGAAAAGTGGAAGTCTCAGAGGATCACCCTTGAGCAAGCCGAGCATGTCTTTGCGGATCTTCCGGCCTTGATACTTGAAGCTAAAAGGGTCGAGGAAGAGGCTAAGGGAGCCCTCGGGGCTGAATCCGACGACTCCGAGCGGACAGTGTCTGAACACTCCGGATCCAGCCATACCGGGTAGACCAGGGCCTGTGCTTAACTTTGTTTTTTTTTTTTTTTTGCCTTTGTAGGGTTTTCGATGTAAAAAACCTTTGTATGAATGGAACATGCATTTTTCTTGATTTTCTTAATTCTGTTTGAATGTTTGTTATGACTTTTCCCCGAATTGTCGGTCCGTTTTAAGGAGTCATTATTTCGGACTGTGCCTGAATATCGGTTTTTCTCTTCATCAAGTACATTTTGTCCGGGTATTTGATGGAGTTTTTTGCCCTTGGGACTTATCTAATGCTTTGTGAATTCAGACGTCTCCAAATCACAATAGGCATTTTTAGGGCCGGTATTGTTCGGCTATTTTTTAGGACATCTGAATCCCAGCCTTAGCTAAATTTGATGTAACAGTCCCCATTCGAGGGAGTTTAGAGATTTTGGCTCAGTTCACTGTGACCTTGTTGCCTTTGTCGAATTTCGATCGTAGTGCCCGGAATGGAGTATATGAATGAAGTTATGCCGAAATACAGCGATAATCATCGGGGTAGGGCGTTTTAACAAGAAGACATCCGAGATATCGCTATCCGAACTTTCGATAATTTTTGTATTGCAAGTATTTGTACATGGTATGAGAATTTTGTTTCCTTCTGCTTTTGCTGTAGCAAATACTAAATGGACACGATTCATTCTGATCGTTTGATCCTTATATCGAAACCTAATGCAGAAGGTCCGGTTCTTGGTTTTGTCGTAGCAAATACTGAGTGGACACGATTCATTCTAATCGTTTGGTCCTTACATCGAAACCTAATATAAAAGGTCCGGTTTTGGTTTGTTGAGCTCCTCCGATTTCCGCTAACCGGGGTAAACTTCGATAGTGGGTATAACAGTCCCCTAGCGTTTATCCGAGCTGCAAGATCGGGTAAGCGCTATTAAGTCCTCATTCGTAGGGTGTGACCCCGGGTTTCCGGGTATTCGACCTTGTCTTCGTCGAGTAACACGTTGTACTTGTTGCCTCATTAAAAACCTTGTCGGAAAACTCATTTTGGGACAAAACCGTACTAAGGAAAAGAGTGCAACACGTGTTTTCAGACCTAGATTCTAACTTTACCCGGTACTTGACTTCCTGCAAAAAAGAAAGGTTAATAGAAAAACACGAGGATTCCATACCTTAGCAGTAGTATCTTTTCAAATAAGCCACATTCCAGTTATTGCGCAACCGTTGTCCGTCCATGGATTCCAACTGATACAATCCTTTGCCCGTTACCTTAGATTATCTTGTACGGTCCTTCCCAGTTCGGATCCAGTTTTCCTTCGTTGGGATTCTTGGTGTTCAGGGTAACTTTCCGAAGCACCAAGTCCCCAACTTTGAAATGCCGAAAATTGGCTCTCCGATTGTAGTACCTTTTCATTCTCTGTTTCTGGGCTGCAATATGGACCAACGCGTTTTTCGCGAAGTTCATCTGTGAGGTCGAGTTTTACGGCCATGGCCTCCTCGTTTGACTCCTTCGGTGGTATAGCTGAACCGGAGACTCGGTTCACCAACTTCTACGGGAATGAGGGCTTCGGCCCCGTAGACCAACAAGAAAGGAGTTTCTCCTATGCTTGATTTCGATGTGGTTCTGTAAGCCCACAATACCTCTGGTAATACTTCCCTCCTGGTGATGCTTCGACGCTTCAAGTATTTTCCTCAGATTTTGAATTATTGTTTTATTCGTGAATTCGGCCTGTCCGTTCGCACACGGGTGGTATGGTGTTGATACGATTTTCTTGATCTTCAACCCTTCGAGAAAATCATTGACTTTGTCGCCCACGAACTGAGGTCCATTATCACAAGTTATCTCGGCAGGGATGCCGAAACGACAGATGATGTGGTCCCATAGGAAATCAATGACTTCCTTCTCTCTAATTTTTTCGAAGGCCTGCGCTTTAATCCATTTGGAGAAATAGTCAGTCATAAACAAAATAAAACGGGCTTTACCTGGTGCCCATGGTAATGGACCAACAATGTCCATTCCTCACTTCATGAAAGGCCAAGGTGACATCACTGAATGCAGCAACTCCCCGGGCTGATGAATCATCAGAGCATGTCTCTAACACCCGTCGCACTTCCGGACAAAATTCTTTGAATCCTCCTCCATCCGGTTCCAGTAGTAACCGACTCTGATAATTTTTCGGACCAAGGCTTCTGCACCGGAGTGGTTGCCGCAAGTCCCCTCGTGGACTTCTCTTAGAACATACTCCATTTCTCCGGGACTCAAACACTTGGCCTAGGGGTCCGAAGAAAGATCGTCGATATAATTGGCTATCTACCAAGCAGAAACGCGCAGCTATTGTCCTTAGCGATCGGGATTCTTTTGGGTCACTTGGGAGCTTTCCATCTCTTAAGTAGTCGACGTACTTATTGCGCCAATCCCAAGTTAAACCCATTGTGTTTATTTCAGCATATCCGTTCTCTATCGTCGTATTCATCAAGTGCACCGTAGTACCGGGGTTAATATCTTCCCCTTTGACCGAAGATCCCAAATTGGCCAATGCATCGGCTTCGCTGTTCTGCTCCCTCAGTATATGCTGCATGGTCCATTCTTTAAACCGGTGTAGTATCACTTGGATCTTCTCCAAATATCTTAGCATCCGTTCGTCTTTGACCTCGAAGACGCCATTCACCTGGTTAACGACCAAAAGCGAATTGCACTTTGTCTCGATTATTTCGGCCCCCATACTCCGGGCTAGCTCCAAACCTACAATCATAGCCTCATACTCGGCTTAATTGTTAGTCAATTTAACAGTTCTAATGGATTGTCGAACGACATTCCCGGCCGGGGTTCTAAGGACGATTCCTAGCCTGGAACCTTTGAGGTTTGAAGCTCTGTCCGTGTGTAGCGACCAAATACCCGAGGCTTCCCCTGAAGTTAACAGAAGTTCTTTCTCAACCTCGGGGACCATAGCCGGGGTGAAATCCGCCACAAAATCGGCCAAGATCTGGGACTTGATGGCCGTCCGAGATTTGTATTCGATGTCATATCCACTAATTTCTACGGCCCATTTAGTTAGTCTACCCGATAATTCTGGTTTGTGCATGATGTTTTTTAGGGGGTAAGTAGTCACTACACATATCGGATGACATTGAAAGTAGGGCTTGAGTTTTATAGAAGCACTTACCAATGCCAATGCTAATTTTTCCAAGTGGGGATAACGGGTCTCCGTATCCCCCAAAGTTCTACTCACATAGTATATAGGGAATTGCGTACCTGATTCTTCTCGGACCAAAACGCCACTCACCGCTACCTCAGGAAACTGCAAGGTAGGAGAAAAAGCTGCTCGTCCGCTTTTGGTGTGTGCAGTAACGGTGGGCTGGACAAGTACCTTTTCAATTCTTGTAAAGCTCTTTGACACTCCGGTGTCCAAACGAAGTCGTTCTTTTTCCTCAGTAAGGAGAAAAAGCAGGTGACTCTTAACCGAGGACCTCGATATGAAACGACTCAGCGCCGCTATCCTTTCGGTGAGTCTCTGCACTCCTTTGACGTTATTCACCACCTCAATATCATCGATGGCTTTGATCTTATCCGGGTTGATTTCAATCTCCTCGGTTTGACACTATGAAACCCAAAAATTTATCGGACCGGACACCGAAGGCATATTTTTCTAGGTTAAGCTTCATGTTATACTTGCGGAGTACATCGAAGGTTTCCAGCAAATGCTTTAAATGGTCCTCTGTTTCCAGGGACTTAACAACCATGTCGTCAATATAAACTTCTATTGTTTTCCTTATTTGTTCTTCGAACATTCCATTAACTAGGCGTTGGTAGGTTGCATCGGCATTTTTTTAATCCAAAAGGCATTACGTTATAACAGTAAGTCCCGTATCGAGTAATAAAGGATGTTTTCTCTTGATCCTCCGGGTGCATCCGGATTTGGTTATACCCGGAGTATGCATCGAGAAAACTTAACATCTCATGCCCGGCCATCGCATCGATCATTCTATCGATGTGAGGCAATGGAAATGAATCCTTC
Source organism: Lycium barbarum (assembly GCF_019175385.1). Classification (NCBI taxonomy): domain Eukaryota; kingdom Viridiplantae; phylum Streptophyta; class Magnoliopsida; order Solanales; family Solanaceae; genus Lycium; species Lycium barbarum. The sequence goes on along the minus strand of NC_083347.1, from coordinate 108,343,744 downwards.
GGGCATGCTTTGTTTAGATCCTTGTAATCAACGCACATTCAAATTTATTACCTTTTTTCGGCACCACCACTACATTAGCTAGCCAGTCCGGGTATTTTACCTCCCGGATAGAGCCTATTTTTAAAAGCTTCGTTACCTCAGTCCTTTACGAAGGCGTGTTTTGCCTCGGCCATGGGCCTTCTCTTCTGCTTTACCGGGGGAAACCTCCCGTCTAAGTTGAGTTTGTGAATTGTCACTTCTGGTGGCACGCCTGTCATATCTATATGGGACCATGCGAAGCAATCGACATTAGTCATAAGAAATTTAATTAAGTTGTTCCTGAGCTCCGAGGTTAACCCCGTGCATAGGTATACCTTACTGTCTGGTAGACATTCGGACAAGGTGATCTGCTCTAACTCCTCAACTGTTGACTTGGTCGCATCCGAGTCATCTGGCATGACGAATGATCTGGGTACACCGAAATCATCCTCTTCATATCCCGGGTCCACCTCCGTGTGCTTTAATTGCTATTTGGTGTCCTTTTCCCCGGTTGAATCTTCTTCCTTTTGATTCAATTTTTTGGGCTGAGGTGTCGCTTCCTCGACCACGAAACATCTCCCTTGCAGCGGGTTGTTCACCTCGGATGGTTTTTATCCCCTCCGGTGTCGGGAATTTCAGCAGCTGATGCAATGTCAACGGCACGTCCCTCATGCTATTGTTCCAAGGTCTACCCAGAAATGCATTATACTTCATGTCTCCTACAATTACATAGAACACCGTTTTCTAGATAGTGCCATCAATGTTTACCGACAATGAGATCTCCCCCTTTGTGGTTTCGCTCGCCATGTTGAACCCGCTGAGTACCCGGGCTACCGGTACGATCTGATCGAGTAGCCTTAGCTGTTCGACCACTCTCCACCGGTTGATGTTGGCTGAGATACTTGGGTCAATCAGAATACGTTTAATTTGAGTTTTAAAAATAAGAATAGAGATTACCAATGCATCATTGTGCGGTTGAATGATGCCTTCTGCGTCCTCGTTGCTGAAAAAGATGGAACCCTCGGGTATATAATCTCGGCTGCGCTTCTCACGCACAATAGAATCCTTGGTTCGTTTCATCACCGGCCCTCATGCGGTATCGGTACCCCCGATTATCATGTTGATGATATGCTGAGGCTCTACTGGCTCGGCCCTTTTATGAGTCTCCCTTTCCTTGTAGTGGCCTTTGGCTCGTTCACTTAGCAATTATCGGAGATGGCCATTCTGCAGTAACCGAGCCACCTCCTCTCTTAGCTAGCGGCAATCCTCAGTTCTGTGCCCATGGGTTCCATGATATTCACACATCAAGATTCGGATCCCGTTGGCCCGGGTCTGACCTTAGTGGTCTCGGCCATCTTACATCTGCGACACGATCAATGGCCGAGACGAGGCCAGAAGTATTGACATTGAAGTTGTACTCTGATTTCCTCGGTAAGTCTTTGTTGTGGGTCGAGCTTCCGACATAGCTTCCTGAATGAGAGACCTCGACTGTTCGACGGGCGCTCGGCCCGTTTATCTCCTCGCTCGGAGAAATTACTCGGGCCAACCCTAGATTTTTCCGACCTGAAGCTTTGCTTTTTCCGAATGAGAATATGGCCGATATCTTTCCCTCGATGGTCTGGCCTCCAGTTCGTAATTCTTTCGCGATCTCTCCGAGATTTTGTTCATATTTACGGGCCCCGGGGGAAGCTCGAGTTGGTCGTCCTCCATCCGAATCTTTGACTCGTACCGAGTATGGACATCCGCCCATGTCACAGCCTCATATTCCAGCAGGTTTTCCTTCAATTTAAATGAGGCCGTCGAGCTCCGAGGATTGAGCCCTTTGGTGAAAGCCTATGCAGCTCATTTCTCCGGAACCAGAGGGAGCTTCATTCGTTCCCTTTGGAATCGGTTGACGAATTCACGCAATAGCTCGTCATCCCTTTGGGCTATACGAAAAATATCCGCCTTACGAGCCTGCACCTTTTTGTCACCGACGTGTGCTTTTATGAACGCATCGGCGAGCATTTCGAAAGAAGTGATTAAATGCTCGGGCAGATGTTCGTACTAAGTCAATTCTCCTTTTGACAGAGTTTCCCCGAATTTTTTCAGCAACACGGATTCAATTTCATCTTCTTCCATATCATTTCCCTTTATAGCACAGGCGTACGAGGTCACGTGTTCGTGAGGGTCCGTAGTGCTGTCATATTTCTAGATGTCCGGCATCTTGAACCTCTTCGGGATCAGTTTCGAAGCCACGCTCGGAGGAAAAGGCCTCTGAATGTACCACTTCGAATCTGGTCCTTTCAGAATAGGCGGAGCCCCCGGTATTTTATCCACCCGAGAGTTATATGTTTCCACCCTCTTTTCGGTCGAGTCTACCCGCTTCGCCAATGTTTCGAGCATTCTCAGAACCTCGGTGAATGAACCCGCTTCGGACCCATTGCTTTCCACCATCCGTGCCTCATCCCTTCTGGGTTCAGCAACACCCTTCGCCTTCTCTGGGGTCGTTTTATCTCTTCTGTTTTGCAACTGGGCTATTGTGATTCCTTGTTCGGCAATCGCTGCTCTCTGTTCCTGAAACATTTCAAAAATCAAACGTAAGTCAATATTATCATTCGGGGTATCCAGTTCTTTCCGGCACTGTGTCCGGGAAAAAGTAATTGAATTGTGAGTATTTAAAGGATCGGTGGCCGGCTGGGCGGCATTATCCTGGTTCACGGTGTTTTGCCGGTTGAGGCCCTCCCTCGAATTAACTGGGGTTCAGGGTCAGCGGGGTTTGGTAATTCTTCGTGGCCCACTATCTTTATTTTCGGCCACGATCTCGTTGTTGTTGACGTGACCAGATTGTCCACTGTTAGCCATTTGCTCCGTTTTTACAGAGACGAACAAAAGATATTTTTTATTCTGACGGGTAAGATAGAGATCAAGATCAAAGACCACTATTATCCTAGCCCCACGGTGGGCGCCAAACTGTTTACCCCAAATTTGGATAATCAATTAAATTTATGAGTGAGGTATAGGATATGTGGTTAAGCTTTAATCTATTTGGTAGAAAAAGATATATATATATGGATATGCTGTGAATAAGCTAATAATAATTAGTGATTTGCTATAGATTTATGTATTTAATAATATATGAATATTGTTTGATTGAACATATTTAAGATATGAACACAATAATCCGGACCAAAATCAGATGTTGAGAGGAAGAGATTTATATATTATTGCTATTACAAAATATTCTAGATCTGAGGAAGCCAACCCCTAAAAGTAGGGTAATGGCCCCTATTTATAGTTTTGCCTCATGGGCTTCATACAACATAAGGCCCTAAAGAATAAAGAAAAACCCTAAAATGGATAAGGTTGGTCGTACGGTCTGACACCCGTACGATTGGAAGTACAATGTGGCAGAACGGTATTGACGCGTGGAAATTGTGTAACGGATCGCCCGGACCAACGGCCACGATCAACTCGGCTAAGGAGAAACCGGACCAAACGATGTTCTTCGCTTTCTTCGGTTCAAACATTCCTCCGGTCCAGAAAGAAAGTCTTCTTACACGTGCTTGTCCCTTTCTTCCCTCAGTCTCTGGTCTTACCGGTTTAACATATATCGAATTTTTACCGTATACAATAATAAGTTGTATTTCATGTAGAACATTTTCTCCAAGGCTCCAACCGGAGAAAAAAATGAATATGACGTGTTTTATAATGTATGTATAGACTTTAATTGATAATTCTCTTCTTTCTGGGACATGTATCGAATGTAATTTCAGTGTTATACAATCCACGGTGTATCTGTAGTTGTTACATTATCTTAAGATTAGTCCCACATATAATAGGATTAAAAGATGGTATCTAAGGTCAATCCTTGAAGAGGAGCCTTGGAGTAACTGGTAAAGTTATTGCCAATGCGATCAGGAGGTTATGGGTTTAAGCCGTGGAAATAGCCTCTTGTAGAAATGCAAGATAAGGCTGCCTATAGAGGGATGTTAGTGCACCGGGCTAGGCTTTTAGCAGTGACATCATCCAAGGTCAATCCACAACAATGTATCCTTTAGTTGTTACATTAGCCTTATAAGATTTGCCCCATATAATTTGATTTAGAAATGGTATCGAATTCAGATTATATTGCTTCTAAAAAATGTGAGACTAATTAAATTGAAAAAGCTGAGTTATAAAGTAATCCGATCCCTAGGTCTCAATTTAAGTATCTCAGTTTAACCAGGACACGGAATTTAAGAAATAAAGGGAGATTTTTTAAATCTTATGGTCTTAAATTAAAGATGTTTGTAGTTCTTTATATCTAATGATCTTAAACTTGCCATGTAAAATGTTAGAATTGGAAAATTTACTGACTATAGAAAAAAAAACACTCTTTTTTAGATAGACCAAAAAAGAAAATAAGACACTTAAATCGAGAAGGATGGAGTATTGTGAAATAGTTGCACGTGGGAGCCGCAAAGAGATGGAAGGTGCATCCATTGATAAGGAGATACGCTATATCATTAAACAAAGGGAAATAACAAACATGATCGCTGCTTTTTGGGCATAGGTTTAAAGTAATCTTTTAAGAATACGTTTGAGTACATTTGGTCTTTTAAGTTTATCAAAGAAAAAAAAATAGTTTTCATCAAATATTTCAATAAATTTTGTCTGTTAAAGTTGGAGGGAATGGTAAAAAAAAAAAAAAAAAGAATAAGTAGATATACTAGAAAAGTATCATCCAATTTTAGAAATCACAACGTAAGAAACTCCACTATACACAAAATAGAAGAAGTTATAATTCGACCTTGTTGTCGAGATAGTAGCATGCCTTGTAATTTAACTGTCTATTGTTTTCAAATCATGTAGCTGCTTCAAATGTTGTGCCTACTGGAGTTTTCATGAACTTTTATCAATAATGGACCATAATCCAACAACATTACATCAAACACCAAAACAGAACAATTAGGTAAGATGGAATATTCATTTTTTTTATATATGTCGAATCTCACACAAAGCTCTAATAAGATCTCGAACATGCTCTGATACCAATTTGAAGAAAATAAATAGTCATTTAAATTCCAACAATTAAATAGTTATTTAATTAATTTAAGAAAAAAATAAAAGTCTATAAGAGTATTAGTTGGTTCATAGATCTTGACAACAAACTCTCAAGCCTAAAATTTTAAAAAAAAAGTATGATTAGTAAGGATAAGAGTGTTTATTGGTGTATAGACCTTGAGTAGGGGTGTACAAAGAAAATCGACAAACCGCACCAAACTGATAATCCGAACCAAACCAAAAAAACACCCGACTAGTGGTTTGATTTGACTTGTTTTGGTATTGAAAAAAATAACCCGATCATAATTGGTTTGGTTTGGTTTTAACTAAAATAGTCAAACCAAACTAAACCAACCCGACATTATATGTATACACTTTTTAAAAATATTTATTTGTAATGTATATTATAAATATTGTTTTAAGTTTATTCATAGTTTTTGTCTTATAAAATATTATTTCAAGCTTGGACACGGTCCAATAAGTTTTATAGCCCATAGATATTAGTAACTCAAATAAAGTCCAAACAAAAACCCAATCAATACTAATGCTAACAAAAGAAATTCAATTATAACACTAGCATATTTATTTTCTAGTTTTGCATCGGTTTAGACAGTGAAAATACATAACGTAATTTTCTTTTGTCATGTAATTAATACTTATTAGTCGTACTTACTTTAGCATGACTTAGTACTTTTTTATTATGATCATTTTTATTATGGCTTATTAATTACCAATATTTATTTTATGTTATTTCATTATCTTTTATGTTAAATATTTTGTTATAATGTCATCACTCCTCTCACATTTTCTGTTATTTTCTTAAGAAATACCTCAATTATATAGTTGCATCTTATTTGAAGTATAAGTTATATGTTTTGTACGAAGACTTTTCCGAATAAAAAACCCGAAAAACCCGAGAAAACCAGATATTGAAAATCCTGACTTTTATTGATTTGGTTTATAAATTTAAATTCTGACACTATTGGTTTAGTTTGATATTTGTAAAACCCGAACCAACCTGGTTCATGAGTGCACCACTTAAAAAAAGAAGGAAAAAAATGTGTTAAGTGGGAATTTATCCCTAGTTCTCAAAGTAAACAACTCAACATTCAACAAAGTGCACCATTTAGCTTTTTTGAAGCACAAGTGCAAACAGGTAATATTATACCAATTTAAAAAGTATATACATAAAATACCTAATTTAACAGAGAGACCATGGGTCACATGCCCCATGTTTTGCCTATAATTCGCCCCTGCTCTTTATATACTCCTATTCTACGGGTTAGTGTTTCATAACTTTTTAGTTTAATTAATTATATGTGCACCCAAGGGTATCGCCTAGTGGCCAATGAAGTGAGCTGAGAACCATGAGGTCTCAGGTTCAAATTCCAGCAGAGGTAAAAACACTCGATGATTTCTTTCCATCTGTCCTAGCCTTAGTGAATATAGTTGCCTGATACCTATTGTTGGTGGGAGGTGACAGGTATCCTGTGAAATTAGTTCGAGGTGCAAGCAAGCTGGCCCTAACACCACGGTTATAAAAAAAAAAGTAAGTTTAATTAATTATATGTGCATATTGTTAGAAATTTTAATAGAGAAAGAATGAGAAAAAAAAGGAATAGAGAAACTGTCGTTGACAAGATTACAGACTCGAACATTCATGACTCGCTTTGCTGCTCTCTCGATTGCATCTCAGAATGTTCAGTCACTGGTCGACCTTCTAATCAATTTGTCTTCTTTCTCTTCATGAAATATATCAATATCCGACCTCCAACTTAGTGTAAAATGACATAGAATAAGTGGAATCTCATACAAAATGCGAGGGAGATGGTTACAGAAATACCTGGCAATATTTCAAAGGAATGAGGACATTGATTACCATAAAGAAGGTGTAAGGCGTGATATTAACACTGTCTCAAAAAAGAGCCCTTTTTGCCTGACTTTTCGGAATAACAGACAATGCTTCTCGAATACAACATGTCTATATCAATCATTTCCTGAAATATTTTAATTAGATTGAAGTGAAACATCTCTCTTACATAGTAGTTTTGGTACTTAATGCCTGCTACTATGCAGAATGGATACACCGGAATTAATCATGTACCAAACTTAACTTTTGAAGGCATAGCTGTTTTTACATACTTGCGTACATTAATAAACAAAAATATATATTTTTTCTGTCGCAAAATATTTGTCATTTTTTTAGAGTTAAATTACATAAATTTTAATGGCAACACTTTTAGATGTATTTTTTAAATCATATTGATATGAGAAAAATTATGACTTATAGTAGTATATATTTTTTGTATGTTTTTTTAGTATTCAATTTCAAAATATTAAATAATCTAATCTAATTTAGATTCAAAGATTAATTAATTGAATTGACTCTAAAAACAAAAGATTACTAGCTGGGCCCGACACCCCTTGGTCCGAAATTTTTATTAAATATATATATATATATATATATATATATATATAATTTTCCAAATCGTACATGTATTATTAGATGACGCTAATTGATAAAATGAAACAAATGGACTAATGGTTAGAAGTGCTGATTTTGAGCTGGGGATCAAGGGTTCGAATCTACTTGTATACATTTTGTGCAACTATTAAGCTTAAATGGATTGTATCGATCCTTGTCCCCTCAAGGCTTATGTCACACCCCAATTCCTGGTAGGGCATGATGGGCACCCGACCCTTACTTAGAGTCGAGCGAACCCGCTGCTTCTCGTTATACTTATAAATCTCACAGGACTCTTAAGTCATGAAATGAAATGCACAATGGGAGCTTTTCGAAAACATTCTTTTCATCTTTCTCGAATCAAATAAAATTTGTAATCATATGAATCTGTAAAGTAATGCATAATGATACATCGGCTTAAATAGCCGCTTACAAGACTGGCATACTGTATACATGACTCTATCTGCAAAGTCTCTAACATAAAACAATATACCATAACACACATACTCTGACTCGGCAACACTCCGGAAAGAAATGGAGCTCGCCAATCCCGCTGGAACATCTTCTAGCAATATCCTCTACTCATCTGTATACACCTGCGTGGCATGAAACGCAGCGCCCACAAGAAGGGGCGTCAGTACGAATAATGTACTGAGTATGTAAGGCATGAGTAACAATATAACACAGATATTAAAAAAAGTAACAAGGAATAAGAGAGATAACCTGTACATCTGAATGCCTCATAAGGCGGGTGTCATGCATGCTTAGCCTTTAAAAAAAACATTTTTATACATATACATAGTAACATGCCTGGCCATTAAGGTGCGGTGTCATATATAAAATATCATACCCGGCCATTAAGGCCCGGTGTTATCATCATTAGCCCGCGTCCAGGCCTCCCGCGTCCGGGGCAATATCATAACATGCCCACTGCAGTGGTGTGCACATCTACGTGCCTGCCCGGCCGACTATAGCGCGGCGCGGTGTGAGAAAATACATACATAAATATATAAAGCATGCATGAGAGCCAAATAAAAGCTATGAGTACATCGGAGTGACGTAAGGTCGGTAACCTCCGATTATATTATGGAATAAGCATCGTCGCTTTGTCTCACCTTGAAGGAAAAATTATTATAAGGTGAGACCAACAACAATGAATAAAATTAAGGAAGGTCAAAAGATAGCTCAATATTCTCATATCGTCATTGAAATCATAAACTTGGAACCTTTGAACATAAAATCGTTCTCATCATAGTCATCATAATAATGTAAAGCTCATGTACATGGAAATCTCTATGAAGAAAATCATCTCATAAAAGCATTGATCTCATAACTTGAGACTTTTAGCCATAAAATCATCATCATCATAATCATCATAGAAAATATCCTCATTTTTGACATCATCATTATCATCATAAAAACATGCTCATCGCTGTTATCATAAGAGCTCACAGAATCATAAATCTCTGATTTGGAAAATACGGTAATTTTGGGAAAACAGCTATGAATTATTAGGAAAGGAATTATGCCTTGGAGTCGTAAACATTTAACTTTTGAAAACGAGGAAGATATGGAAACCTTTATGAAGCCATAGTAACAGAATCATGCCTTTAGAAGCTCAATAAGATTATAAGGATCACGAAATTTGTGGACTTCTAGCATTTGCGGAACCAATGATATTATGAGTACGATACAAAGATTTATAATGAAAGGATCATGCCTTTAGAAAGAAGGGACTAGCCTTAACATACATGGAGGATAATTTCTCGACTTCCAACTTACTTCTTGTCTTGCAATTCACTTAAGATTATTCGTCGCCTCGCAATCTACATATACAACCATTCATAATATTGTTAGGCTCAGCCATCAGACACTTGTCTCAAGACTTTAATTAAAATCCTTCTAAATTCTGTCGAAATTCGGGCAGCATCTCCCCTGTTTATATGCCTAGCCCGAAATCATTATATCAACAACCAATCAACACCAACAATACCAACATCATCAATACCATTATCCATACCAATATACTTCCTAAAACATCCCACACGATGTCTTCTAAATTTCTCAACTAACCAACTTGTGATACGACTATTTAATAACTTTATTTCCGTAAAGAAGCCGAAATTAATACCAACAACATCAATAACAACATCCTCAACATCCTACAAGATAAATATATATATATATCTTGTCCAAAATTCTCTTCAACCCTCAATTCATAATTCAACAACATCAACACAACAAAATATAACCTTTATTCTTGCAATTACTCCTTAATCCATATTGATAAAGAAAGAAATTCAATGATTCATACCTTGTATTTACCAAAGTAACAAGATCTTCAATTTTTACTTGTTCCCAAGCTCCTCCAACACCAAAACGGAATGATAATCGCGACTACAAATCGTCCGAACTTCGATTGGTATTCCGTAGCTTGAAATTCTCTCAAATTCCTCAATTTTAAGTGGGATTTAAGAGCCCTTTGATGGCTGAATTTTCTGGAAATTTTCAGAGCTTTTGGATGAAGAAAAAATGGGATTTTAGCCCTTTTACTAGTTAGCAAAGTCAGCATCACTGTAGCTACAGTACTGTAGCAGTACTGTGGCAGTTCTGTTTCAGCTTTGTCAGCTCAGTTGGTAACGTCTATAATTCTCTACTCCGATGCCCTATTGACGAGCGGTTTGTTGCATTATAAACTAGACTCGACGAGCTTCATTTTAGGCTTTTGTTTCACCTTAAAACTCCTAATATGCTAGGAGATATGCCCCTCCAAAATTGACTAAAATCTGCCCAACATTTCTCAAATTTTCGTCAAACTTATTTTCTTCAATTTGCTTGATCTCGAAATCTTCCGAAACTCTCCATACATGATATTTATCATTTATTATACTTGATAACGACCATGTTCTTGTGTTTCAAAATAGTCTTTCCCGATTACGACTTACGAGATCGTAATTCATCCTTTCCTCCATTGTTACATACTTCCCATGGCTTGTACCTTCCAAAATATCATGGGACGTCTCCGATACTCCATTACTACGGTAATGTACATGTCATGCTCATGCTCTGAAAATGCGGGGTGTAACAGCTTAAAATGAATTAAACCAGTATAACACTCCTCCTTTTTTGCTGGTGTTGCTCACTATTAACTTGATATGTTAAGATTCAGAACCTAATATTTAGTGTAATTCTATTTATTTTTTACATAGATATATCTATGTTTGGTATCAAAAATAGTGGATACGGTTGAACCTGTGGCACTAAGACTACATCCATTATTGATTATGGTAGTCCGTTGGCCACTTCTTTTAATGTCGACATCGCTGGTCGAAAATCCTACATATGCCACTGGTGACTAGTATGTTTGGGAAAAAGAGAGTATATTCCAGTGACGACGAAAACAGGACAACGAAAGAAGCCATTATTCAAAAACTCGGTTCTGCCTTGGAATTACTTTTAATCGACACTCTTATAGAGATAGGTCAAACACATTCTATAATTAATCTTAAAACCTTTTTATGATGTGTTTTAATGTTGGTTTTCCTAAAAGATACGTGAACATCTCCTTCCTATTTTAATTGATCTAAACGTGTTAAATTTCCATCATATTCTCTGACGTCGGTATTTTAGATATGATGTATTGAGAATTTAAGTATTCCCTCCGTCCCAATTTAAGTATCTTATTTTTCGTTTTGTCTGTCCTAAAAAGAATGTCTCTTTCTATATTTAGTAAGTTGATAATTCAAACATATTCTACATGATAAGTTTATAGCCACAAGAATCAAAAGACATTTTAGTACATTATACATATCTTTAATTTAGAACTACAAGATTCAAAAGTCTTTTTTTATTTCTTAAATTTTGTGTCTAGTCAATCTAACACACTTAATTTGAGATGGAGGGAGTAATATACATCATTAATATAAATAATTCTTACATCTTCATGTAATTTTTGCCTGTTGTAGCAGCTAAGATATTTTATTTTCAAGATGTTAAATCTCATATTTCAAAGGGTTGATCCGTAAATTTCATTTGAATGACCTGATGATGTAAGTAAATATTTATATCGATGATGTATAAAACGTAAACTTGATATGAATTATGATGTAATCATTTAAAAATTTGGTTATATCAGTTTGCCTTCTTTCGACATAATAATGCCTTTCTTTCCTGTTTTATATGTGCTTCTTTTTGGATTCTTCTCATAAACAAATCCAAAGAAGACTTCAAACAAAAGTAGTAAAATATTTAAACAGTGGATTCTTCTTTTTGTATATGATTTTAGTCTTAGAATATAGAGGTTACAAGACTTTTACATTATCTCTAAACAGTGTTAGACACTACAAAAAAACAAAAGTGCAATTAGCGAAGGTCAAAATTGCAATTTGTGGAGGTTAACAACCTCCGCTATTTGTTGTCACGGAGGTTGACCAAATTCCCGCAGTTAACGCCGCCACAATCAATTTGTGGCAGATTACTGCGGGGGTTTGGTCAACCTCCGTGACAGCAAATAGCGGAGATCATTAACTGATTGTGGCGGCGTTAACTGCGGGGATTTGGGCAATCTCCGTGACAGCAAATAGCGGAGGTTATTAACCTCCACAAATTGTGTTGCTGACCTCTGCGATTAGCTTTCAGCCTCTGAAACGTTTTGGGTGCAAGGGAGGTTACGAACCCCCACAATTTACTATACCAATTTGGGTTTTCAAACTTTTTTCTAATACATAGCTAAATATATATAACATTTAAACTGGAATATCAAAATTGAGAAATATCAACGTTCCATTAAACTACAAAATATTAAGACAAGTAAAGGTCATCAACTGAAATGTCAACAATCCACTTTAGTCAATTAATCATATTACAAGATTACTAGAGCTAGAAAAGCTTGCATCCATGGATCTGCTAGCTGCTAGCTGCATCACACGGCTGCAAAACAAAGGAGAGATTTGTGAATACATTACCCATAAGAACGGATAATTAAGAAAAATAGAAAAGATAAGGTTTCAACAAAGATTGATGATCCACATGCTCCTAAAATATACATTCAAATCCAAGACCAATTAGTATCAACTCTTTGATTTACATACAGAAGATGGAATGTCATGAATCAATTCCAAAAGAACAAGGCAATTCCTTAAGAACCTTAGCTCTTTATGAAGCAAAGAAGAAACCATCCGCAGAAGATTAAAGTTGAATAAATTGATCAGTCGTCATAGTAGATGTTAGAGAATTGTACATAATGCCCAGTTTTGCCCATTATAAAGTATCACAACATTATTTTTGTCTCTAAGATTCCTAAAGGACATCTAATCCTAGTAATTGATATCTCACTAGTGGTGTTCCTGGACAAATTCCAGTTTTATTCAAAAAAAAAAAAAAAAAAAAATGAGTACACCTGAGAGAACTAATCCAAAGTTTATTAGCTATGTGCAGAAAATATCAAACTTCACTCTATTTTTATGGGTAGTAGCCTTGTTAAATCTTCATGGAACTGAGTTTTCACCAAAAGATTAAGCTTAAATGAGCATGGAGAATATCAACTTTAGGACAAGTGACAAATAATTAGTGAAATAGAGAAGAAGACAAGAGATAAAGTACAAGAGTACATATTGCACAGTTTTGCCCATTATCCACAAAATACATCACTTGCAAATTAATTTAATATGAAAGTTAAATTCATATCCCAAGTTGCGAAAATGGGATAAATTTAGTGATTTACCCACTGACATCCATATCCCAATTATGATTTAGAGACATCAAGTATGTCAAACTAGTAGAAACTCTACAGTTTCTTATAGAATAATTAAGGAATTAATGTGGTCTTCCATATAATTATTTCTTGTGTTTCCGGGGGTGATATTCTAACAGCAAGAGCACATATGTTCCAATTCAAGAGAGCCACACCAAAAACACAAAAGCACCTTTCTTCCCCTCTTAGACTCCAAATTAGAAAAACCCATCCTAAATTTTGAATCTTCTAGCTTCCTAACAATCAGAAGCCAAAAGGAACAAGGAAGACAGAGTAGTTACCTATAAAAGGATAACATCCAGTTACTACAAAAGGAAAAAGAAATACCTTGAAAGGTTTAAAGATAAGAACTACATGTTTACTTCATGAAATGAAAAGCATTTGACCAATTATAACTTCTTGATTTCAATAGTTGAAGTATTTAGCAAAGACTCAGAAAAAGTAAGAACATAAAATTTGATTTAAATTTGAAATTAGTTTAAAGTAGTCCATAAACATAAACCAACTGTAACCAATTCATGTGCGATAGAATAACTCCATAACCAGCAGACACTTAAATTACAGAACTAAACAATGTACTGAAGTAAAAAAAAAAAAAGAAAAAAAGGCAAGCATCACCAAAAAAAGAACCTAGCAGGATAAATACTACTCTCTCTCTCTCTCTCTCTCTCTTCTTTTCCCCTCTTCGCAACTCAAGTCATACAGTTTCAATCCTATAAGTACAGCACTGCTCGATTTCTATACATAATAGAATGTTTGAAGTTCAGCCCGAGAACAAGCAATAGGTTAGCTAGCATTACAGAGAATTTAGTCGTTTACCTCGTTCATAACTATCTTTTTAAAACAAGGGGTAAAGCTTTCATACTGAAAATTTTTGGTCAACCCTCCGGACCAAAAAAAAATTAATAGCAGGAACTAAGAGTTATGCACATTTAGAAAAACCCTTCCTAAAATCAAGCAGAAAACTAAAATCTCATAAGTGGGCAATCAAGCAAATTGTAGGGAAGTGAAGAGACCAATAACTCAAGCAGAAAATTAAAATGAGCAAATTATTTTACTGTTGTAGGAGGAGAACCAAAGATCTCAGCAAACTGTTTCGATATTGACCCTTCCTTCATTATCATGTAGGCTTTGAGAGTATTCAACAATTTATATGGACAATATACTCATATGGCTCATATCCATGGGCATTAGCTTCGCACTGGTTGTGGAATGTATTACTTAAGGCAGCACTGTATTTGGTTTCCAATTTAAACTTTTTCCTCAACCTCTTTAAACCTTTTAGTACTCCCAGTCATAGCAGGAACTCATGCTCGTTAATATTAAATAAACCTTTTTTCTTTTATCTTTCAAAAAAGATGGAGAAGTTTTCAGTTCAGGTGATGAGACAAATTAGCAACCTTTAAGTTATGGAGTTAAGATAATTAGGCACCAGAAACAGAATCACCATGTATTGATACAATCAACTGCCAGACAATTTTAGCCTGGACTCAAATTGGACAATAAATATAAATCAATCAACTAAATCATACAATGTGTTTACCCCACACCATCAGAAATCAGTACACTATATGGTATGTTAGTGTAACCTACCAATACATGGAATCACTGAAGAGTTGAAAGAGTTAAGCTTAACAACATAATGAGTTAAGCTCACTGTCAAACAAAGAAAACATGGAATCACATATTGTTAATCCTAAGAGAAAGGACCAGACTTAAATTATTTTGGAACTAGATCAATTATTCACAATCATAAGCACATTTAGGGATCTTTTAGGCTCACTGAATAATACTTAACCAAAAATAATACAGGGAACAGTTTGAACTTAAGCATAAAAAATAAACTAACTCCATGATGATTAGAAGATACAAAACAAGCAGATCCAAGACAGAGAAAATTTAACCTAAAGCTTGAGAGACAGAGGAAGCAAAGTCTAACCTGTGAAGAAAAAAGCAAATTAGAGAGAGACTCTAACCTGTGAAGAAAAAAGCAAATTAGAGAGAGATACCAATATAAATCAACAGCTATGGGAAATCGAACAATACCTAAGATTGCGAAATCGAACAATAGCTAAAATTGCGAAATCGAACAATACCTATCTGAAAAGATGAAGTAAATCGAAGCTTAAAATACGAACATAAAGCTTTGTTCTAGATTTCGAATTAAATTGAAGCAGAAAACTAAAATTGAAGTAAAATCTAAACATAAAACTAAAATCAAAGTAAATACAAACATAAAGCTTCATTTAAAATCGGAGTAAATCGAAGCTTCATTCTAAGATCGAAGCAGAAAACTAAAATTAAAGTAAAATCGAAGCAGGAAACAGAAATCAAAGCTGACCCCCGCTATTAAACCTCCGTAATTTACGCCTTTTCTTGTAGCGAGACTTTTATAAAATTCATAAATAAAATTTTAAAGTGTATCACTGCCCCGAGGATGACGGATAGACAGTGTTTTGGCATCAGGTTTATTCCAAACTAATATTTCGACACGGGATGTACATGTTTATGCCAACATAAAAAAAATGGATGAATATTAGATTTGAACCCATAATTAGAGAAATACAATGAATTCAATGTAAAGAACCTTAAAGATCAAAACCGCCAAGTTAAAATCCTAGGGATCAAAGATCATGTGCCATTCTTTCAAGTAGTAGCTAAACACCAAGCTTAAGTGTAATTGGTGCAATTACAGTAAACTCTTGGCAATATCCATGGCATGGACTATCAAAAAGTAAGTTGAGATAGGCACACTTAAAGAAAAAAGTGCTGCTATCCCTAAAGCCAAAGCTGGCCTAGTCTCTATCAAGCACATTTGTAACAACCTTACAATTTCAAAAACAACCTCATTATAACTGTGAGTAATACTTCTTCTCAAATTCCATCCAATTTTTAAAATTATGTAATTGACCAGCTTGTGATGATGATATCTTCATTTCTTTGATACGCATTCGGAGAACTATCATGTTTTCATCCACTATCTTGCTTTCACCATAATAACCATCTCGATTTCTTCTCGCATTAACCGCTAGCCTCGCCTTTCGTTTCAGGCTAGTGGGACTTGAGGGAGGATCGATCCACAAGCGCCTAGTATAAAAATTTGGATTCTTAGAACAAGAGATCGATAAAGTTATTTCCATTTCTTGATCAACAAAAAAATAATTTAATTTTAAAGTACGAATGAGTTTACAACGTTTGAATAAGATACTCAATCGACAAAGTTGAAGGGAGAGAGAGAGAGAGATGACTCTAATTTTTTATGAGTGGACACGACAAAGAATTGACAAAAATATGATTTGTATTAATCCAAGTGATTAATTTGGAGTTGTATTTATAGAGGGGAGAGGAGGGAAAAAGTTATTTCTTGGGTGCAGAATTCACTTAATCGCAACTTTTGAGACGATTATTGCACATGAGTCGTGTGACAGCCGCAAATTAAGTAGAGAGAATTTATTTGACATTTTTTTTCAACTCACTTGACATGTTAAAGCCCGTAAAATCCCAATGACATTTGGGTACATACATATCTTTAATTTAAAAGTATAAAACTAAAATTGTTGGGAATAAAAATAGACCGCAAGAATAATATTCTCGGTATTAGTGATAAACGCGGAATACTAACTTATGGTTAAATCAGCAAGAATAAAATGCAGCAATAATGACACTAAGATTTTTACGTGGAAACCCTTCTGAATAAGGGAAAAACCACGATCAAGAGGAGCAGCTGATATCACTATAGTAAGGAATTTTACACCGTGTAGTAACGAATACAAATACTCCTAAGACCACTACACTCTCAAAAGAAGAACACTCTTTTGATTTTTTCCACCTCACTACAATATCACTCACACTCTATTTTTCTTCACAGACTAGTTTCTTACAGTCTATGGAATACCTCACTTTGCTCTCACTCAGATGTATTGTCTGAGATTTTGGTGTGTCCACAAATGATAGAAGGCTTCCCTATTTATAGGGATGAAATGAACCTATTAATGTCATTTGTGACTCAAGCAAGCACTTGACAATTTGCCAAATACAAGGAAGATGTTTTCTTCCTTAAAACAAGGAATATGTTTTCTTCCTCAAAACAGGGGAAATGTTTTCTTCCTTGTTTTCTTCCTTAAAATGAGGGAGATGTTTCCTTCCTCAAATTATGGGATGGACCTAACAAAAATATTTATTTTAAATTTCGTGCTTGTCAAATCAGAGAAAAAATTAATAACTTTTCTTCTTCTTTTTTATTTACAAGGTTAAGTTCATGAATATGCTTTTTTTTTTAAATAAGTATGTCGGGTATCGATTTGACAATATAATTGATAGAAAGAGAACACTTTAGAAAATACCCGGAAAAGTTGTAGGGGGAAGTTGATCGAAACCAAATTTACCAGCACATTCATGACTAAGAGAATTGATCATACATGAAGATCACGTGCTTTATACCTACTGTCAAACGTATTTATAATTGTTATTCATTATAACAACATTTCACTATAACGGTCTGATTTTTTTCGGAACAGATTTTTTATGTCATATTTTACTTCTCTATAACAGCATTCTGCTTATAACAGCAATGACATTCACTATAGCGGTACACTCTTTGTAAAATTACTCTCTATAATAGCCACACTCAAATATTGTATAATAATATTTTGTAAGAAATATATTATCTATAAAATAAAATATTAAAATATTTATGATAATCATCATTAATGCCATGTACATAGTAAATTTCAAGTACGAATATTTACAAATCTTCAATTATACTATTAAGTTCTTAGACAGCCTTCAAGGGAAAGCTATTGAATTCTCTTTTGCTGAAAGTTTGAACAAAAATCTTCGTCAGTTCAAATGTTGTATTATTACTAAGAGACTGGAATTTATGAAACAATCTATAATTTTAGAATTCTTACATCAAACTTGAAAATTCAAATTTCAATTAATTTTAAATGCATATGTTCCTTAGATTTTAATCTTTATCGGTATGGTATAACTAGTCATGTATTTCTTAGTAATTTATTATTTTTTAAAATTTTTAATTAATGAAATATGAAAATCAATTGGGATTTTAAAATTAACAAGTATTTTTGGTTTCATTTATACTAGCATAAAAAGTATTAAAAACAATTGCGTAGTTCTGTTTATAACAGCTAAATGAAATCTAAACATCAAATGTCAATATACATACATAGCAGCACCTCACTATAGCAGTCATGAAATTTTCAGACAAACGCTGCTATTATAGAGAGGTTTGACCGCATATAAAGACTTTAATTTGATAATTCAAAGTCTTCTTATGTGTGAATGCAACTTCAGTATTATACCGTCCACAATGTATCCTGTACATAGTTGGCACTACTTGTTGCATTATCTTACTAATATTTTGTCCTTTATAAGTTGAATTAAAAATTGGTATCGAAGGTCAATTCACAATGTATCCTGTAATTGTTACATTATCTTAATATTTTGTTCAGTTAATAACTTCCACCATAATAACCATCTAGTTTGTTTCTTCTTGCTTTAACCACTAGCCTTAACTTTCGTTTCAGGTAAGTGGGACTTGTGGGAGATCCATCCATAGGAACCTAGTACTACAATTTAAAAGTTTGGAACAAGAGGTCGATGAAGTTATTTCCATTCCTTTATAAACAAAGAACAATTGAATTTTAAGGTACGAATAAGTTTACACGTTTGAATAAACTACTCGATAAAGAAAAAAAGGAGAAAAAGAGACGACTCTGATTGTTTATTATTGTTGGACATGGAAAAGAATTAACAATAATATGATTTGTATTTTTCCAAGTGATAATTTTTGGAATTTTATTTATAGACCGGTGGGTGTTGAGATGATTGCTCGTGACTCGTGACAGCAGGGAAGCCAATTCATAGACAAAATCGACAGGACGAGATGTGATTCTATATTATTTGTCTTTTAAAATTATTATATTTCTTTGAAAAATATTTTTTATATTTTAATTTATATATCTTACTCTCCTTTTTAAAACCACTTTTAACTTTTATATTTGATAATTATCCTTTAACTTTAATATCCCCTGTGGCATGTTACATACTATAAAATTCAAAGAGTATTTTGATACATTACACATATCTTTAGTTTAAATTATACAATTGAAATACTTTTTTTATTTTTTAAAATTTCGTACCCAGTCAAACTAATGAAAGTACGAGTGGGTGTCGACTTTTCTTCTTTTTGAATTACAAGGCTAAGTTCATGAATATACTTTCTACTTTTTTATGCGTATATCAGCTACCTATTTGACAACGGTGGAAACAAAACAACTAAGATAATAACTGGAAAAGTTGTAGGCGGAATTTAACAGTGGTTGAAGTTAAAGAATATTTCAATAGTACATTCATGACTAAGAGAATTGATTCTGGTGGAGACATAAATTATCAAAGTATAAGAATCTTTTGAAGATAAATAATATCATTTTCATTTGAGTTCTACGACCATTAACATTATATAATAAGTTGAGTTTCATTTAGAACTTTTTCTCTAAGGCTCCAACCAAAGTAAAAAAAAAAAAAATGAATATCACGTGTTTTAATTGTATGTATAGACTTTAATTGATAATTCAAACTCTTCTTTCTGTGACAGGTATGAGTGCAATTTCAGCGCTATACAATCCATAATGTATCTGTAATTGTTACATTCTTAATATTAGTCCCACGTATAGTTGGATTCCACAATGTATACTTTAGTTGTTACATTAGCCTTATAAGATTTTGTCCCATATAATTCGATCTAAAAATGGCAACGAATTCAGAATATGTTGCATTTGAAAAATGTGAGACTAAATTGAAAGAGCTGAGTTAAAAAGTTTATATATCTTTAGTACGTACAATTGTGAAATGGTTACACGTGGGAGCCGCAAACAGATGGACGGTGAACCCATTGATAAGGATACGGGTGTGCAAACTAAACCGACAAACCGCACCAAACCGATAAATTGAGTCAAATTGAGAAAAAGACCCGACTAGTGGTTTGATTTGACTTGGTTTGGTGTTGAAAAAAAAAACCGACCATAATGGTTTGGTTTGGTTTTAACTAAAAAAAGTCAAACCGAACCGAACCAAACCAAACCCACCCGACATTACATTTATTCAATTTTAAAAATATTTTATACATAAAAATATTTATTTGTAATGTAATTTATAAATATTTCTTAAATTTTTTCATAGTTTTTTTATCTATTATCATATTATTCAAGCTTAAACTTAGAATTTTGAATGTCAATAAGTTTTATATCCTATGTTACTAACTCAAATAAAGTCTAAACCAAAACCAACTCAACACTAACGCAAACAAAAGAAATTCAATTTACCACTAAGAATGACAATATTATTGGATATCTATTCTTTAGTTTTGTATAATTGATTTAGAGAGTGAAAATACATAACTTAAGTTTTTTTCCTTTGTCATGTAATTAATACTTATGCCGTACTTATTTTAGCATGACTTAGGAACGCAAATGCGCCCCTTAATCCTTAAAACACCCTCAAAACACCCTCATCATCAAGGTGACTATTGCATTGCATTGCATTCATCCACTCATATATTTGACTGATCACGTAGTGAATTATATCTGTCTTGGTTGATTTCATGATTCCTTTACACTTTACTTGTATATGATACGTGACCATACCTGTTTGCTCTATGTGCTACTTGTTGGTTTCAACTTCTTCATGCGTTATCTAATCACTGTCGGCCTATGATGCTTACCGGTACAAGTGTTGTACTGATACTACTCTTGCTGCACTTTTGTTGAGTGCAGAGTACGATCCAGGTTCCAGTTCTACACCCCGTGGCTGGTGCGCGAGGGTGATATATTTCAGTCATTCAGGGTGAGCTACTTGGTCGTCTGTGGCCCCTGAAGGACCTCCTCTATTTATTTCTGTTTTTGTATTCGACAGAAAATATGTAGCCTTCGGGTATTTTCAGACTTCTATTCCGTACCATGTTAGCGCTCTTGTACCCTTTGACCACTTTTTGGGGGTTGTCGTGACATTTCTAGTTATGATAAGTATTTAAGACTTGATAACTTATTCTTATTAAATTTTCCGCTTATTTAACATGTCAATAGTAATGTGGTTCGCCTACTCGGAGTGATAGTGTAGGTGCCACCACGACTCGCAAATTGGGTCGTGACACTTTCTTTCCTGTTTTATTTATGTTTCTTTTTGGATTCTTCTCATAAACTAATCCAAAGAAGACATCAAACAAAAGTAGTAAAATATAATCCAAAAAGAAACTATTATCAAATTCAACTTTATTGTATTTGATTTTAATATGAGAATATAGAGGTTACAAGACTTTTACAACAACATACCCAGTATAATCCCACCAGGTGAGGTCTGGAGAGGGTAAAGTATTCGCAGACTTTTACATTATCTTTAAACAATGTTGGATTTTTATTAAATACATAAATCCATTTTGAAAGTGTGTCACTGCCATGAGGATGACGAACATATAGTGTTTTGGCATCAGGTTTATCCGAGACTAATATTTTCGATACGAAATGTACATTTTTATGCCAATTTTTTTTTAAATCGATGAATATTAGATTCGAACCCATAATTTAGAAATACAATGAATTCAATATAAAGAACCTTAAAGATCAAAACCGTCAAATTAAAATCCTGGGAATCAAAGATCATGTGCCATTCTTTCAAAGTAGCTAAACATCAAACTTTAAGTAAATTGGTCCAATTACATTAAACTCTTGGCAATATCCATGGCAAGGACTATCAAAAAGTAAGAGCCTGTTTGGATGGGCTTATGCCTTATAAGCTGCAAACAGCTTATAAGCTAAAAAAAAATAAGTTGGGATAGTCTAACTTATTTTTTTTGGCTTATAAGCTGTTTTCAGCTTATAAGCTGCTTTAGATAAGTTAAGTCAAATGGGCCTAATTATTTTTTTGAGCTTATTTTAAGCACAAAATGACTTTAAGCTGGCCAGCCAAACACTCAAAAAGGCTAAAAACAGCTTATAAACAACTTATAAGCCAATCCAAACGGGCTCTAAGTTGAGATAGGCACACTTAAAGAAAAAAGTGCTATTATCCATAAAGCCAAAGCTGCCCTCCTAGTCTCCATCATGTAAAGAAATGGATCATGGACCTAACTTAACCCCAAAAACTAACTTATTAGGGTAGGATTGCCCAAGTCCATATAAGGAGACCACTATCTCATTAACCACCGATGAGGGACTTTTTTCATTCTTCAACACCTCACCTCACGCCCAGGACTGGACATCTGGTGCGTGGGCAATTTAATTTGGGGGCCCACATCCGGTGCGATGGGTCCTGCTCTGATATCATGTAAAGAAATGGATCATGGAACTAACTCAGTCTCAAAAGCTAGCTTATAAGGAAAGGATTGTCCAAGTCCATATAAGGAGACCACCATCTCATTAACCACCTAAGAACTTTTTCATTCTTCAACGCATCAAGCACATTTGTAACAACCTCACAATTTCAAAAACAACCTTATTATAATTTGAATAATACTTCTGCTCCCATTCCATCCAATTGTTAGAATTAGGTAATTGCCCAGCTTTTGATGATGATATGCTCGTTTCCTTAATAAGCATTCGTAGAACTATCATGTTTTCATCCACAATCTTGCTTTCACCATAATAACCATCTCGATTACTTCTCGCATTAACCACTAGCCTTAACTTTCGTTTTAGACTAGTGGAGTTTGAGGGGGGGGGGGGGGGGGGGGATTAATCAAGAAACACCTAGTGCTAGAATTTAGAAGATTAGAACAAGACAACAATGAAGTTATTTCCATCCTTGAGGACAGAAATGAAAAATAAAAAAACTTCTTCTGGATGGACACAATAAAGTGGTTATAACAAAAATATGAATTTGTTATAAAATAAAAGCAGTGCAATAAATTAAAGTAGCAAAAATGAGGGGAGAGAGAAACAGGAAGTACTAAGTTTTCTTTCCATTTTGAGTTTAATTTTCTATCTAGATCTTTGTGCAATTAATTACACGAGTGAAAGATTCTCAACAAGATGTTATAATATTAGCGAAGAAGCTCTGGTCTTTGTTAACTGTAAGGCTCAGAGGTATAAGGTATGTGCATTTTAAAGAAATCACTACCCATGTGAGGTATGGACACCTAGCACCCTCAAATATGTGCTTGATAATATTGCCTTTGCTGTAAGTTCGTTGCTAGCTTATTTTGCAAGCATGCATATTTTGGTCAAATATTTAACATATGGAAGTGTAGATCTTGCAGTGCTTCATATTAGCAGCAATTGCTCCGAAAGCCAGGTGAGTAAACTATTACTCCACTTGTTTATAATCTTGTTATACTAATGATATCACTTTGTTGGATTCATCGGATCTGAGAGAACCTAATTAGTTCTAGACCATTTATGCCTCAAAGTGTTCCTGAAGAACAATATTGTTATAAGGGATTATGGTGTTAATTTTATATCCCTTAAATAACTAAGAATGAGAGTTTACAAGACACTCGAAGCGATAATATTTATTAAATCTCGTTATGATTAAATTTATTTATGTCTATAACCTCCAGAAGTGGGATTATTTTTATGGGCTTATTGTTGGGACTAAATATGTATGCCTCAATTTGTTCCTGAAGTAGCAATATATTAAAAGAGGTTATAAGCTATCACGATTTGATATGCTTAAGGCACGTTCAGATAATTATGTTTTATTCCTGAAGAATGAAAACTTTTGATAAATGTTGCAAATACAGATCCATTCTCTGAAGTGAATGTGATAGTATGTAGTAAGGCCTATAAATATGAAAGTGCATTTGATTATGAAAATATCATGATTCATCTCCAGAAGAGGTAGAATAATTGAGAAGAAATATTCTGAATATTGTACTAAACTCATAAATTTGTTCCTCGAGTGGCAAACTTTGAGCTCTACTCCCGAAGCAGTAAAACTTTGAGCTCTACTCATGAAATAGTAACACTCTGAATTCTACTCCAGAAGTAGTAAGCCTATGTATTTTACTTCTGAAGTAGTAAGGCTTTTAATTCTACTCCTGAAATAGTACAACTCTGAAATCTACTCCCGAAGTAGTAGAATTCTGAAATTTACTCCTGAATTAGTAAATATTTTTAAATTCACTCCTTAAGCAGTAAGACGTTGAAATTTACTCCCAAAGTAGTAAACCTTCAAACTTTACTCCTGAAGTGGTAAAACTTGAAACTTTACTCTTGAAGTAGTAAAAATATGAAACATTACTCGAGCATGATGGATCACATTTCACGATAAACTAGAAGTTTATGACATAAGATCTCATGCAATAGTAAATCAGAAGTTTACTAAAATAAATAGCACTCGTCATGGTAAACTTGAAGTTTACGGGTACAGATAATTTTATCAGTTGACAAGACCATTTTGGTCTTCCTGATTTAAATCTGATGTGCTAATTGAGTATTTAAAATATATTGAAGAACTAGAAGATTCTTCAAGAATTTGTTTTTGTTGCTTGTTCTCATGATAAGTTGATTACACCAGCTAATGTTGGGACTGAATCCCCTAAACTTCTGAAAAATATAAAAGGTGAATATGAGCCCCTTCACCTGCGATGTGATGTCTTAAATAGATGCATCTATGAGACGGTCACATGTATGTTTATTGTCAACTGGCAGTTTGACATTTACGAAGTTGCTTGCTCAAAATGATTGAGTTGGAAGCACAATTTTCAGAATATGTAATCAAGACAATCATCTTGATAATGCTGGTTTATATCTAAGTTGGTTTGGCATTAGATGCCTCCATAATACAGCTAAACCATTGCTTATGAGAACAGAGTTTCATATGTTGGTCTGAGATATGATATATTGCATACAACAGCACTTGTATGCTTCAGATCAATAAATTTTGATAAATTCTCCCCTCATATTTGGTTCAGGGTCAGGAACTAGATATTTTCATCTTTTAGCATTTGATGTGCGGTACATGATTAATGGATATACCATGATGCACACAAATGGATTTTCCCAAAGAAAATGAGGACATATGTCACTAAAATAAGGGGGAGAGAATAAGCAGCTAAGATATATGTTGTGAATTATCATCAGTATGATCCTCAGATAATTCAAGTCAAATGTTGGAAGCATTTGCTGACCCAACTATTTCATATTTCATCTGCAAAATGCTCTTAATGTCCCTGAAGGACAAACTCTACAGCGTGCATGGAGCATGGTAGACCAATCGGTTCCAAATATAATAATCCTTGAAAAAAGGAGGAGCAAATGATCATAATAAGGAGGCAATGTGCTCTTGAAGAGCTACGACATAACACTGCATAAACCTTATGAGAGGTTCAGGTACCTGAAAATAATGAAGTGTTGAGATCTCAGTAAGTTATGTCGAATTGCGAACCGATACGAGATGATATCTCATCGACGATATCTTTGATATGGTATGGCGTGCAATATTGTATAAGATTGTGAGGATATGAGTTCTACGTCTCTTAAAGCATGCTGACGTATAAATAAAATACCAAGTGATATGATGCATCTTGGTAAGCGATTGGACCTATAGTTCAAACATTAGAAGATGTCACAATTTATAATGATGGAAGTTGTCACAGCCTATATGGCTTACTTGACAAAATTTATATGAAAATTTCTCAAGGATTCAAAATACGACATATAGCTATTGCCGGATATATCTAAGGCTACAAATTCACGTTTAGTAAGATTTGCCATTAGTAAAGGGAAATAGAAAGTCAATACCTTCGAGACTTTTAAAGTATTTGCTCGAGATGGCAGAGTCTCGTGCTGATAACGTGATATAAAATAAAGACTAAGCTTCAAATTAAAAGGCAAAAGATATACGGAGAGAGAGAGAGAGATAAGAAACAATTGATATAGTCCTATTGTTTCCTATCTCTCTCTCTCCGTATATCTTTTGCCTTTTAATTTGAATCTTAGTCTTTATTTTATATTACGTTATCAGCACGAGACTCTGCCATCTCGAGCAAATACTTTAAACGCCTCGAAGGTATTGACTTTCTATTTCCCTTTACTAATGGCAAATATTACTAAACGTGAATTTGTAGCCTTAGATATATCCGGCAATAGCTATATGTCTTGGATTCTTGATGCTGAGATTCACCTTAATGCGATGGGTCTGGCAGACACCATCAAAGATAAAAATGAGGCATCAAACCAAGACCGTGCCAAGGCAATGATATTCCCCCGGCATCACCTTGATGATGACTTGAAAATGGAATATCTCACTGTTAAAAATCCTCTTACTCTGTGGAATAATTTAAAAGATAGATATGACCACCTGAAGATGGTCATACTTCCACAAGCACGATTTGATTGGCTCCATTTAAGGCTACAAGATTTTAAATCTATTAAGGCATATAATTCTGCCATGTTAAAAATTATTTCTCAGTTGAAATTATGTGATGAAAATATCACTGATCATGATATGCTGGAGAAAACATTCTCCACTTTTCCTGCCTCGAGTATGCTCCTGCAGCAGCAATACCAAGAGATGAAGTTCAAGAAATATTCTGATCTAATCTCACATCTTCTAGTGGCTGAACAACATAATGAATTATTAATGAAAAATCATGAAAACCGACCCACTGGTACTGCCCCATTCCCTGAAGTGAATGAGGCAAATTTTCGCCATTCTAGGCGTGGAAGAGGTCGTGGCCCCAGTCGTGGTCATGGTCGTGGTCGAGGAAGGAATTTTAATCATGATTCTCGTCTTGCACCAAATAATACCCTTCACCACCAGCAGTGTAAAAGGAAAGATGAAAAGCATGAAGCTGTGCAAAAGAAAAATTCAGAAAATAAATGCTTCCGATATGGAGGAAAGGGGCACTGGTCACGTACCTGTCGTACGCCAAAGTACCTAATTGAGTTGTATCAAGCCTCCCTCAAAAAGGCAGAAAAGAATGCCAAAGCAAATTTTATTTCTAAAGATAATGTTGAGCCCATGCATCTAGATGTGGCAGATTTCTTTGAACTCCCTGAAGGAAAAATAGATCATCTGATCGGTGATGAATCTGTAATAGTTTAGATATTTTCATCCATGTTGTTACTATTAGCTATAATAGTTATGTTTCCATAGTTATGTAAATAAAGTTTGTGTAATGCTTTGTATAATAATAATATCTACTTTCATGTTCACTTTGTCTATTCTTTCATTTTGAAGAATCTATGGAAATTCCTCAAATTTTATTTGGATCAATGACCAATCATGAAAATATTTGTGTGATTGATAGTGGAACAACGCATGCCATATTCAAAGATGAGAAATACTTTTCTCACTTGCGTAGAAAAGGGGGAAATATTAATACAATTTCTGGCAATTTGAAATTGATTGAAGGCTCCGGAAGAGCTACTATATTTCTGCCTAAGGGGACGAAACTTGTTATAGAAGATGCATTATTCTCTTCTAAATCCCCAAGAAACTTGTTAAGTTTCAAAGATATCCGTCGTAATGGGTATCACGCTAAGACATTAAATGAAATAAATGATGAATATCTTGCCATTACAAAGAATGTGTCCGGCCAGAAATATGTTTTGGAGAAATTACCAACTTTGTCTTCTGGTCTGTATTATGCAAAAATTAGTACAATTGAAGCACACTCGATCGTAAACCAGAAGTTTAATGATTCAAGTACTTTTGTGCTTTGGCATGACCAAATAGGTCACCCTGGATAAATAATGATGAGACGAATTATTGAAAATTCAAATGGGCATCCACTTAAGAGCCTGAAGATTCTTGAAAGTGGTGAATTTTCATGTGCCGCTTGTTATCAGGGTAAATTGATAGCTAAGCCATCACCAATGAAAGTTGACATTGAATCCCCTGCCTTTCTAGAACGTATACATGGGGATATATGTGGACCTATTCATCCACCTTGTGGGTCATTCAGATATTTTATGGTCCTAATAGACGCATCTTCAAGATGGTCTCATGTGTGCCTCCTATCGTCTCGCAACCTGGCGTTTGCGAAATTATTGACACAAATAATACGCTTAAGGGCACAGTTTTCGGATTATCCCATTAAGGCTATACGCCTCGATAATGCCGGAGAATTTACGTCTCAATATTTTGATGATTATTGTTTATCAGTTGGGATAAAAGTTGAACATCCTGTAGCACATGTTCATATCCAAAATGGCCTTGCTGAGTCATTTATTAAACGACTACAATTGATAGCAAGACCACTACTTATGAAAACACGGTTTCCCACTACCGTCTGGGGTCATGCTATCTTACATGCAGCATCTCTTATTTGTCTCAGACCGACTCATTATAATAAATACTCCTCGTCACAATTAGTATTTGGACATGAACCAAATATTGCTCATCTTCCAATCTTTGGCTGTGTTGTATATGTGCCTGTAGCACCACCACAGTGCACTACGATGGGCCCTCAAAGAAGGTTAGGAATATATGTTGGGTTTGAATCACCCTCGATTATTCGCTATCTTCAGCCATTAACGGGAGATTTATTCACTGTCCGATTTGCAGATTGTCGATTTGATGAAACAAATTTTTCACAATTAGGGGGAGAGAGAAAATAAATCAAAAGAGAAATTGCGTGGAGAGTTCCATCACTATCTCATTTTGATCCACATGCCCCCATATGTGAACAAGAGATCCAGAAGATCATTCACTTGCAAAGAATAGCAAATCAAATGCCAGACGCATTTACTGATTTGAAAAGGATAACTAAGTCACATATCCCTGCAGAGAATGTGCCTATCCGAATTGATGTCCCAAAGGGACAATCTACTAGTGTCATAGCCTCTGAATCTCATACACGCCTGAAGCGTGGTAGGCCATTGGGTTCTAAGGATAAAAATCCTAGAAAAAGAAACACGAAAAATGATCAAAATGACACTATGAAAGAATATCATGAAGATATTCAAGATCTGATTAATCCTGATACTCCTGAAGATATTAGGGAATCCGAGACTCAAGTAAATAAAGAACTATCATTGAGTTCTTCTGGTGATGGGATAGATTTGAATCGATCGAAGATTATGGTGGATAATGTTTTTGCATATAATGTTGCACTAAATATTATGAAAGACATTGAGGATCAGGAACCTCAATCTGTTGAAGAATGTCGACGAAGATATGATTGGCCAAAATGGCAAGAGGCAATTCAATCTGAATTGAATTCACTTGCCAAACGTGAGGTTTTTGGACCTGTAGTCCAAACGCCTAATGGTGTAAAATCAGTTGGCCATAAATGGGTTTTTGTACGAAAAGGGAATGAGAGAAATGAAATTGTGAGATACAAGTCACGCCTTGTTGCACAAGGATTCTCTCAACGACCCGGTATCGACTACGAAGAAACATATTCACCCGTTATGGATGGCATAACATTTCGATATCTCATTAGTTTAGCTGTACTTGAAAACATTGAAATACATCTGATGGATGTGGTTACAGCTTACCTTTATGGCTCATTTGATATTGAAATCTATATGAAAATTCATGAAGGATTTAAAATGCCTGAAGCAATTAGCTCAAAGTCTCGGGAGATGTATTCAATCAGATTACAAAGATCATTGTATGGTCTAAAACAATCAGGGCGCATGTGGTACAATCGCCTCAGTGAGTACTTGGTAAATGAAGGTTATACAAATGATGCCATTTGTCCATGTGTTTTTATTAAGAAAACAAAATCAGAGTTCGTTATAATTGTTGTTTATATTGATGACATAAACCTTGTTGACACCCAATTTTGTCCCTCCTTTATTTAATTTTACTTACTCGGGCGTCTAAATTAACTGACGAGCTAAATACTTTATTTTCACTACTATTATTTTCTACTTTGCAAAATATTTATTTTTCTTCATATTAATTATTTATTGTCTTTACATAATATATATTGTACCAGCTATCAAATTAGAAGTCCGAAAATAATTTAAATAAAGATAGAGGAACCCATATTTTTGGATCAACATCTGAGCCCAAATCAGTCCACTACCCGACTCAATCTAGCCCATTAATTACCCAACCCATCTGGCCCAAACCATTTACCTCACTACCCGGCCCAATCTCATTATTCTTTGCCCTA
Source organism: Lycium barbarum (assembly GCF_019175385.1). Taxonomy (NCBI): domain Eukaryota; kingdom Viridiplantae; phylum Streptophyta; class Magnoliopsida; order Solanales; family Solanaceae; genus Lycium; species Lycium barbarum. The sequence goes on along the minus strand of NC_083347.1, from coordinate 108,313,399 downwards.
ATCCCTATCTCTCCTCTCTTTCTCTTTTCCATTCTTCATATGCCACCCTCCTCTTCCCCTTTCCTTTCCCCCTCTTTCGTCTCCCTCCTCATGTTCCCCCCACTACTCTCTGCACCTCCACACTCCCCTGTTCCCCACGTTCTTTGCCGCCTCCACACACGCCTGTCCCCCGCTCCTTCGTCTCTCTCCTACGCTCCTCTCTTTTCTTAAACCAAACGAAGCCCTATAAATTTGGGGCGAATTGTTCTGTTAAAAAAAAAGAAAAAAAAGGCGGAAGGTATGAATCTATAATTTCCCCTACAAAACACAAGTTTTACAGCCACATATGATCCCAAACTACCATATTTTATCTTTCTGTTCGAACTTTGTCTAATCTGAGTGATTTCGGGTTCGTTCGTGTTCGAGCATAGATTCGAGACCTCGACACCCCGTTCACTGTACTTGAAAAAGGTCAGTGCAATCCCTTCCTTCCGCTTCTAGTTCGCTTTGATTTCTGATGTATGTTTAGATTCTCTGTTTACATATTTAAAGTGATTTTAATTTCAAGTTGGTGCTGCAATAAAATTTGTATATCCGATGTCGTAAAATAGGAAGTTATATTTATCTTCTTTTTTTTATAATGGTTGATACTCATTTAGTATATTCGGTGTTTCATTCGGAGAATATGGCTTAAGATCTCTATCTGATGTTCATATGAATTATTCTCTATGGTTAGTTAAGCTTAGTTTAAATTCTGTTCAGTGTAGCTCTATGCTTGTTTAGTGTATTAATCATGTTGTTTGTTGATAAGTTGGTTTAAATTAGGTACCCAACCTGCTTATATGTATGATTAAGTGTATCAGGTATTAATTAATAATGATAGTCTTAAGATCATATTACTAGTTTACGTGTGTGTTCTACTTTGAAGAGTACGATAAAATCATATTCGGTTAACAATGCTTTCACGAATGCCAATCGGGTTAAAAGAGTTGTTTGGTATGTTGATAATGTTATTACCCTAATTAAGTATGCATATTTTGAATTTAGTCCTGTCCAGGTTTTTGGTTTATTGGTTGAAAGGTCCAAATTTGTTTGCAAAAGATTCTGTAGAGTCAATATATGATCATGATGGCCTAAAATATGATTTGTGTAACCAAACTAATCCTATATGTTTGAGAACTAAGATTGAAAGAGAGTTGTGAGTCATCATGTTAAGATGAGATTTGCAAATGATTCATGCATAGTGTGATATTCTATAATTCCCCTCTTCATCTCTGTTTATCTATGCTTAACAAATTAGTCCTGAAATCCTTTGAATTGTTTCATACTTGGATATTGGTTTGTTAGAAGTTAGCTTTGATTCAACCCTTGCACTGTTTTAAAACATCTTACTCTACCTACGTTTTATGTGTATCACATTGTATGTCATTATCCATATCATGTCTTCATCCACTAAACTCTTATTTCCTGTTAACAAGATATCTATGTCTTATGCTCATGGTATGATTATTTGGGCTATTTGAGTGTATGCTATCTCTCTGGTAACCTCATCAGCAACCCTGTCCATCTGAAACACTCCTTTTGACCTGTCTTTTGGTTTGCTTCTACTCCCCTGCTCATTCCTTTGGTTGTGTCACAACTAAAATGGGTTACAATTAGATACAGGCAGTATGGATACTGTGGTTTTGAATGGCAAATCCTGGAATAGTTGTGCACACTTCATGCTTGGCTATGCTTGGCTTCCCTCCCCCCCCCCCCCCCTCTGTATTCGATTTTATCATAGTTACACCTATATCATAATAATCTTGTTTTCATCAATGACTTGAGACTGCCTGCGTCTAATTGTATTATATCTATGATAATCTTCTTTCTTGCTTCGATTAGCTTCAGTTGAATAAGATAAAAAAAAATACTTTATGTTAAACCTCCTTGTTTTGGTTTCAGTTCTGTCCAATTAATTCTGTGCACCTACTCATATCTAAATCTTTGAATGCTCAAAGTCTGCAATAATCCCTCCTGAACTTAATTGTCATTACATGCATATTTTGTTTCGAAACACTGATTGAAAAAAAAATGGTTTGAAATCTCACCTGTATTCCTGATAAATGGCCACTCATTTCATCAGCAGAACCTAATCCTTGATGCTTGCTACCTGTTTGGTTACATTTATCCTCCAAATGCTCATGTCGACTTACCTTCGCATATTCCCTCTCTGATTTTCTGTTTGTGGTATGATATACCTCGAAGTATACATAGTATATGAGCCTTAGTATACACCAAGTGTATACAGGAGCCGCGTATCAGTGTATACCTTTCAGGTATGCCAGGTATACTCTGAATACTGTGCATATATTAGTCATTACATTTGTCTGAACTTTGCACACGTCTAATGCATAATAGATGCTATACGGTTTGATGCAGTTGTGTTTGGTTGTTGCTTTGTTTATACGTAGTAAGTGTGTGGTGGACGAATTTTGTATACGTGAGGTATATTTAAAATATACACAGAATATACCATCTGTGAAATTGTTTTTTGAATTCATAATTAGTATGTTTAACATTATTCACTGCTCATTTCCTAATCCGTTTTTCCTTTTTTTTATGCATGACATCTCTTATACGAGTCCAAGCGACTCGTCATCTTCCCCGCATTTTGACGTTGGGCCAAAAGCCCAACACAATTCCTCTCGAGTCGGCCTCATATAGTAGCAGCCAATCCGCAGCCAAACAAGGAAATAAAAATCTGGGCCGAAGCCCAATAGGCGTGACAGCAGCAGCAACACCTATAAAAAACTGTTACTGGGCCGAAGCCCAGCTGCAAACGGATCACAGCAATCCAAATGGGCCAAGCCCATTTACATTATATCTATCCCTCTATTTTTTATTTCTGTGTGCATTTAACATGTATTGTATGACTAACATTTGTGCTTGTTAATTAAGATAAACTTTAGTAACATTAAGGGTTTTAGTTTAGTAATGGGTAGTTAATTCCACAAATTACATTCACTTCTATTTTTAAAACTATTTATAGTATCTATAACATTATTTGAGTAATTGATTTTCAAAATAGCATGACTACATCTTTTGGCTAAGGGAATCATAATTTATGCTTACTATTTTAGAAGTTTAAAACGTTACAAATCTTACACTAACGTTAGCTTATACTAAGAAATAAAAAGCAAATTAGTTTCAACGGATAACTTTTTCACTTCAGTTCCTTTCCAACACTTGAAATACATATTTGTTTGAAACAACTTTAGCACAATATATATATATTAAACTATTAGTCTTTATATGAAACCTTTAAAATTTATTTAACATTAATCTTACAATAACTCTTTTAATTTATGAGTCGGCATAACTCACTTTTCTTCAAATACATATAAACATCACATGTCCTGTTTCTTTTAGTTTATTTTAACTAAACTCTTTATGCAACTATTATTTTCTACAAGTTTTACTTTAAATAACTTTAGGAATACTTATAAGATATTTTCTTAAACATTTAAACATTACATTTACACTTAGCCTAATTAAATTTTAAGTCCGGTCGGTCAACCATTGTTAATGGGTCTTAAAGGATGCCTAATACCTTCCCTTTAGACTAATTGAACCCTTACCTAGAATCTTAAGTTTCGCAGACCTTAAACAGAGCTAATTTTAAAAATAACTTTAATAAATTTAGGTGTCCTAATTCACCATAAAATAATTAGGTGGCGACTCCTTAAAACAAACCAACAAAAAACAGGAATCTCCAATATGTCGTACTTCTAATTTAACCCGCGGTTAAAATGGGGTGTGACAGACCTAATTGGAACTCCAGAAGAGCTCCAAAAGACGATTGAATATTTAAAGAAAGAATTTGAGATGAAAGATCTGGGAAAAACAAAACTTTGTCTTGGTTTGCAGATTGAACATTTGACAGATGGGATCTTTATCCATCAATCTGCTTATACCGAAAAGGTTTTAAAACGATTTTACATAGACAATGCGCATCCTTTAAGTACTCCAATGGTTGTTCGCTCACTTAAAGTGAGTAAAGATCCGTTCCAACCTCAAGAAGAAAATGAAGAGCTTCTTGGTCCTGAAGTACCATATCTTAGTGCAATTGGTGCACTTATGTATCTTGATAACGCTACAAGACTTGACATAGCGTTCTCTGTTAATTTTCTAGCAAGATATAGCTCTTCTCCTACACGAAGACATTGGAACGGAGTTAAGCATATATTGCGATATCTGAAGGAAACTAGCGATATGGGTCTGTTTTATACTAACAAAGGTAGTACAGATCTTGTTGGTTATGCAGATGCAGGTTATTTATCTGATCCACATAAAGCTCGATCTCAAACAGGCTATCTGTTTACATGCGGAGGTACTGCTATATCATGGAGATCGACAAAGCAGTCCATTGTTGCTACTTCTTCAAATCATGCTGAGATAATCGCTATTCATGAAGCAAGTAGAGAATGTGTGTGGTTGAGATCAGTGATACATTTCATCAGAGAAAGATGTGGCTTGAAGTGTGATACAAAAATACCCACAGTATTATATGAAGATAATGCTGCATGCATAGCTCAATTAAAAGAAGGTTTCATAAAAGGAGATAGAACGAAGCACATTTCACCAAAGTTATTTTTCACACATGATCTCCAGAAGAATGGTGATATTGATGTGCAACAAATCCGTTCAAGTGACAATCCTGCAGATTTTTTCACCAAATCTTTGCCAACTTCAACTCTTGAGAAGATGATATTCAAGATTGGAATGCGAAGACTCCGACATCTGAATCTTGGTCTTCGTCAGGGGGAGTGAAATACGTGTTGTACTTTTTTTTCCTTAACCAATTTTTGTCCCATTGGGTTTTATTGGTAAGGTTTTTAATGAGGCAACCCTCAAAGCGTATTACTAGATATGTGTACTCTTTTTCCTTCATTAGGACTTTTTCCCACAGGGTTTTTTCCTAATAAGATTTTAATGAGGCACATCATCTATTAATGGACATCCAAGGGGGAGTGTTGTAAATATTATATTGTATGTCCATTTACTTGGCCACAAAGTTAGTGTGTTCATTAAGATTTTATGGTTTGTCTTAGAAGCTCTTTTCTACTATGGCTTGTCTTAGAAGCCTTTTTCCTTTTCTATAAATAGAGGAGCTTGTTTGTATTGGATGATATAGAAAGGAATACACAAAAACAAAAGTTAGAAGAAACAATTGATATAGTCCTATTGTTTCCTATCTCTCTCTCTCCGTATATCTTTTGCCTTTTAATTTGCACATATCTAGTAATACGCTTTGAGAGCTGCCTCAAAATATTTAACATATGGAAGTGTAGATCTTGCAATGCTTCATATTAGCAGCAATTGCTCCGAAAGCCAGGTGAGTAAATTATTACTCCACTTGTTTTTAATCTTGTTATACTAATGATATCACTTTGTTGGATTCATCGGATCTGAGAGAACCTAATTAGTTCTAGACCATTTATGCCTCAAAGTGTTCCTGAAGAACAATATTGTTACAAGGGATTATGGTGTTAATTTTATATCCCTTAAATGACTAAGAATGGGAGTTTACAAGACACTCGAAGTGATAATATTTATTAAATCTCGTTATGATTAAATTTATTTATGTCTATAACCACCAGAAGTGGGATTATTTTTATGGGCTTATTGTTGGGACTAAATATGTATGCCTCAATTTGTTCCTGAAGTAGCAATATCTTAAAAGAGGTTATAAGCTATCACGATTTGATATGCTTAAGGCACGTTCAAATAATTATGTTTTATTCCTGAAGAATGAAAACTTTTGATAAATGTTGCAAATACAGATCCATTCTCTTAAGTGAATGTGATAGTATGTAGTAAGGCCTATAAATATGAACGTGCATTTGATTATGAAAATATCATGATTCATCTCCAGAAGAGGTAGAATAATTGAGAAGGAATATTCTGAATATTGTACTAAACTCATAAATTTGTTCCTCGAGTGGCAAACTTTGAACTCTACTCCCGAAGCAGTAAAACTTTGAGCTCTACTCATGAAATAGTAACACTCTGAATTCTACTCCAGAAGTAGTAAGCCTATGTATTTTACTCCTGAAATAGTAAGGCTTTTAATTCTACTCCTGAAATAGTACAACTCTGAAATTTACTCCCGAAGTAGTAGAATTCTGAAATTTACTCCTGAATTAGTAAATATTTTTAAATTCACTCCTTAAGCAGTAAGATGTTGAAATTTACTCTCAGAGTAGTAAACCTTCAAACTTTACTCCTGAAGTGGTAAAACTTGAAACTTTACTCTTGAAGTAGTAAAAAATGAAACATTACCCTCGTGATATAAAATAAAGACTAAGCTTCAAATTAAAAGGCAAAAGATATGCGGAGAGAGAGAGATAGGAAGCAATAGGATTATATCAATTGTTTCTTCTAACTTTTGTTTTTGTGTATTCCTTTCTCGACCACGACCATGACCACGACTGGGACCACGACCTCTTCCACGCCTAGAATGGCGAAAATTTACCTCATTCACTTAAGGGAATGGGGCAGTACCAGTGGGTCGACTTTCATGATTTTTCATTAATAATTCATTATGTTGTTCAGCCACTAGAAGATGTGAGATTAGATCAAAATATTTCGTGAACTTCATCTCTCGGTATTGCTGCTGCAGGAGCATACTCGAAGCAGGAAAAGTGGAGAATGTTTTCTCCAGCATATCATGATCAGTGATATTTTCACCACATAATTTCAACTGAGAAATAATTTTAAACATGGCAGAATTATATGCCTTAATAAATTTAAAATCTTGTAGCCTTAAATGGAGCCAATCAAATCGTGCTTGTGGAAGTATGACCATCTTCAGGTGGTCATATCTATCTGTTAAATTATTCCACAGAGTAAGAGGATCTTTAACAGTGAGATATTTCATTTTCAAGTCATCATCAAGGTGATGGCGGAGGAATATCATTGCCTTGGCACGGTCTTGGTTTGATGCCTCATTTTTATCTTTGATGGTGTCTGCCAGACCCATCGCATTAAGGTGAATCTCGGCATCAAGAATCCAAGACATATAGCTATTGCCGGATATATCTAAGGCTATAAATTCAGGTTTAGTAAGATTTGTCATTAGTAAAGGGAAATAGAAAGTCAATATCTTCGAGGCTTTTAAAGTATTTGCTCGAGATGGCAGAGTCTCGTGCTGATAACGTGTTATAAAATAAAAACAGTGCAATAAATTAAAGTAGCAAAAATGAGGGGAGAGAGAAACAAAAAGTACTAAGTTTTCTTTCCATATTGATGTGTTTTTCTCATCTATTACATAGGGCTATTTATAAGCCTTTACATAGTGTAGTTGCTTGAGGGAAGATGTGTGCTACAGTGGAAACGGCCCCACATGGACATCCGCTTGTTTATTTACAACAGAATTGGATTATTCCAAGTGATTATTTTTGGAGTTGTATTTATAGTAGGGAGGGGTAAGGGATTTGTTCCTTGTTGGGTGCAGAAAACACGTGACAGCCGCAAATTAAAGGGAGAGAAGATCAATTCGTATACAAGCAGACAACACGAGACGTGTTATACCATGCATGCACCTTAGTTTTTTTTTTTTTTTTTTTTTTTTTTTTTTTTTTTTTTTAATAAAGCTTTTGTACACTTAACTTGACAAAAGGATTTAACAGCTTTTATCATAGAATTTACTATTTATCCAAATTACTTTTTATTTTTTTTTTCTAAGTGAACAATTCACTAATTGGAATAATATGGAATGATATTAAGAAAATAATAAATAACTTCTTATTATCTTAGAAATAATAAATACTTTGAAACAAATACAGTTTGTTAAAACGATTAATATTTTGAACTAGCTAGAGCGAGTATGTCATGTAATGTTTAGGAAATTGAAGTGAGGGAAATTGGGGGTTGACTTTCTTACTAGGTTCATGAATGTACTTATATTTTCATAAATGTTGTATGTCTATTTGACAATGATGGAAGGACAATAAACAAAATTATTATAAGTGGAAATTTTTTAGATTGAATTGAAGGTGAATGAGCCAAACAAAACTGCGGTGGAAATGAATGAATATTTCAACAGCACATATTCATGACGAAGAGAGAAATAAATATCAAAAATCCACGTATAAGAATCTTTTTCTAGGATAATTGGATAAATAACATCAAGTTATAAGAGTAGATTTGTGAAGGAGGCCACTTTCAAGTTTCAATCGGGAATAAGGCCACTCAATTTCTTTTTCAATTATTTTTCGGTTTTATGGTTTAGAAAAAGGGGAATGGGGTACATTTTATAATTTTAAAAAATTTGAAGGTTTTAAGTTATACACTTAAGTCCCTCTACTTGTAATAAAATATACAAAACCCCTCTCTCTCTCTCTCATCCGTCGCTTTCACATTTTCATTTCTCTTTCTAGCTTGGAACTCTCAAACTTCCACCTCTCCCCCAAGCTCCAATACGCCTTGATCGTCGTAAACAGGTAGTTTCTTTAACTCTGCAACTCCATCGGAGCATTTTGAGCTCCATATTGCCCTGATTTTTTTTTTTCAATCTTGATAAAAAACTAGTGTTCATAAAGATCTGCTTTTTTTCAAAACCTTTGTTGTTTTGCCTGTTTTTTTGGTCGAAATGTGTGTTATTTATACTTATTTGCTTGTTTCGATCGTTCTTTTTCTGTTTTTGCCTTTTGAAATTACATATGCTCTATTAATAGACTTTTGGTCGATTATTCTTATTTTTATATCGTGGTTGGTCAACGTCTCTATTGTTTGTATATAGATCGTATAAATGCCTAGGTGTAGAGGAAGAGGAGGAAAAATACTCTCCCGTTCTTGTATTATGGTTGAAACTCATTCTAATGTGAATCGTAAGGATAAAAAAAGAAGAGGTGAAGAACTTAGCCAAGATAGAAAAATAAAAAGAAGTGCAGAAGCTGAAAGTGCGTCCTACTTAGACCCCATTGATGAGTGTAGTGTTGATGGAGCTAGAGTTAAGAGTGTATCTGAGGATGGTTCAAAACACTCTAGTGCTGCTGAAGATGTTAATCCTTTATCCTTGTCATATTGTGCAAAGACAATTAACGTTGAAAAGTATGGCTTGATCAATTGGCTGGATGATTATGAATCTTTTTGCAGTAAAAGTTTATGTTTGGAGCAGGCTGACGTTGTTGGTTGAATTTAACAAGGTGTTGAGAGATAAAAACAAAACTAAGGAAAATGTAAGCATTCCTGTTTTGGTCACTTTAGAAAGCTGTCAAAATTCTTCATCAATTTCAACGAACGGATGATCCATTATATGCTTCTTCGTCATGTGGTCCAGAAAAAGAAGCGTGAAATGTGGTTCCTCGTGAACGACAAGCCTGCGTGTTTTGGCTTGAAGGATTTTGTGTTGATCATCGGTTTAAATTGTGGATCCTATCCCTCCCAATCTAGAGAGGACAGGACAATTAAGAACGGGGTAGAATTCTACTCAAAGGTTACTCGAAACAAGAAGATTACATCAGAAAAGCTATTGTCGGTGATAAGAGGGCCTAGATTAAATAAAGAAGAAAAGCGATGGCCAAAGATGTGTCCAGGGGTGTGGACCCTGATTGGTTTAAAATGGCTGACGATTTGGAATTCTTCTAGAGCTATCCTTGGGGAAAGGAATCCTTTGAACTCACCTTGGAATACTTGAAGGAAAAGGTAGACGAACCCAGGCACCACCAAACTCACCTTGATAAGAAGACGCCATCATATGCTCTCTACAGCTTCTCCTGGGCATTCATGGTACATGTTATAAACCACTGGTGTAGTAGATTATAGACTGTGTGTTATTTATTTTTACACTCAGCGATTATTTGTGTCAATATATATCTGGACTTATGAAGCTTTTCCCACACTTGACCTGCATGCTAGAAAATTAGATGAGGTTCTCTGCCTATTCCTAGGATTCTTAGGTGGCACACCACAAAAATGGAGCGATTTACTGAAGGTGATCCATTTAGGATTGGAGGGGAATTTCACAGGTATGAATTTGGAGTCTATTATCAATGTTTTTGCAAAAATATAAACTAAATGCTAATGTTTTGCATATTTGTAGGTTGTGCACCCTTACATCATCCCCACAATGCATGAGCTGGAGCAGGACTACATGAAAAACTTCTTGGGATTTGATGATCCCATCATAGATAAATTGAAAATTGAATTGGCAGGCGTGACCGTATTGGTTACATCAAATAATGGCTCGAAGGCTCTTAGTAGGTTGAGAAAGGAGCCCAAGGAGAATTCTGAAGAGGATACTCATCATGCCTCGAAGCGTCGTAGTAGGTTTGAAAAGGAGTCCAAGGAGTTCTCATATGATGGGGAAGATATTCAATCAGAAGATTTGGGTGGTAATGTTGGCATTGGGACTTCTAGGGGTCGTGCCGCACCAAGTGGGGGCCCATCAGTGCCGATAAAGCATGTGGAACTCCAGCAGCGTGTGGATAAGATGGAGGAGTCTCTGAATGTTCTTCTCGCTTATATGGAGACGGAAAAATTTAGAATGAGCGAGAAGGCAAAGAAGAAGAATCAGGAGACTGTCAAAGAGAAAGGTGAACATTTTGAATTTTTTTTGTTGTAATTATGTTGTTTACAATTTGCATTCTTTTTAATTATGTCCAAAAAATGGAGCACAAGCACCTGTGGAACCATCTGCTATCAATAAGTTGAATGTAGGTGTTGAGCCAACTGCTGAGATCCCTAGACCAACTGCTCATGAGAAGGTTAAGGTCCCTAGACCAGCTTCTGAAGTTGAGAAACTTAAGAAGGTTGAGGTCGAGAAGGTTGAGCTTCCTATGCCAGCTGCTCAAGCTGAGAAGGCAACAAATGTGTTAGATCATTGAAACCTTTGTATATAATTGTGTTGTTGCCTTTTGAATTTGGATGCACATAAATATTTTGGATGTTTTCAAATATGATTGTTTTAACAAACAATTAATTTTACTATTATGTATCTAAGTGTGTTGTTTCATTGTGAACTTGAATGTCTTCAAATATGACTGTTTTTACAAGTAGTGGTCACTTCTTAATATAATTATCTATCGGTGACATGAAACCTTATTATCTGCTATGATGATTGTTGATCATCGACTGTGAGTTTGTATCTATTATTATCGACTATGAATAAAGTTTATACACAAACTCAATAGAGATGTTATAACGCTTGAGGACCAACACATATATTTTTCATTTAAATAAAACTCGCTTCATATTGTCCAAAATTCTCTATATGCCAAAATGAAATACCCAATCCCACTACAGCCCTATTACACATTTCCATATAGCAAACACCACTAATAAATCATACAAAAGCATTCTTAGTCCATTCTCTTTCTTCAGCCACCGTCAACCTCTGTTTTACTTCAATCCTCTCAATTTCGACTTCTCCCAACATAACTTTCAAGTGATTCTTCTCTTCTTTAGATTCTCTAAACAACGACTGAAGTAATTTCTCGTTCTCTAAATATTCTCTGAGCCTATTTTGCAGTTTAAATTTGGTTAAGCCTTTTGATGTTGGTGTCTGAGGTCCACATGGGCTCCTGCTAGATCATGGGCTCATTTGAGATTTTTTTGGTGTTGCGTTGGGGTGTAGATCAATAAACCTGAAATAGTCGCAGCCATCATATTCCTGAAAAAAACAGCAATCAATTAGAGGTTTTAAAACTGAAACCACATAAAAATTTATACATTAGGAATTAGAAAATCACAGTTCAAACTGCACAATTAAAAAATCTGCGACCTGGATTCTTTGGGATGCGTGATGTCTTCAAGAAAATTTATTCACCGCAGAAATAAATGTCGGGGTCTTGTGGTTGAGATGTTTCGGATAGCTGAGACATTTTGGGTGTTTTGATCAAGAAAAAAGATAATGGTGGAGTTTGATCAAGAAAAGGGACTGTGGAGGTGTTTGATCAACAAAAGAGACAATGGATGAGTATGAATTTTGAGTCGGTTTTATATAGGAAAGAATGTATTGTTACCGTTGTAAATTTAAGAATTTTTTATTTTATTACCTTTGTAAAAAATATGTGGCTTGACAGTCGAAATAAGGCTAAGTGTGCTGGGTCTATAAATAGACATAACTGATAATAAATGACTATGATCTATAATTACTCACTGACATGATCTATGATGGACCTTTAAGGTTGATTATACACCATGGGAATAAAGTTGACTATTGGGACGAGAAGCCTGCTAAATTTGCACAAGTACAACAGACCGGAAAAAAAAAAAAGACTTGATACTATTTAAACATTATAATAACATTTTAGTACATCATATAAGAGTCCATATCCTTTAGATACATGATCAAAATAGTTTTAGAACACCTAATGGTCCTTAAATCACTAATATTAGTCTAAAAAGGCCAAAAATAAATAAAATAAAATACATAAAAAGAGTTGATACTATTTAAATATTATAATAACACTTTAATACATCATATAGAGTTCTCATACATTAGACACATGATCAAAATAGTTTTAGGACACCTAATGGTCCTTAAATCACTAATATTAGCCTAAAAAGGCCAAAAATAAATAAAAAGACTTGATACTATTTAAACATTATAATAATACTTTAATACATCATATGAGAGTCCCCAAAAATTATACACATGATCAAAAGACCTTAAGCACAAGTAATGTTGTCCTTAGAACAAGGTTGTGCTTTGAGAACAATAATTTATTGTCAGACTAATTGGATAGTAGTGATAAGACTACCATTACTTGTGCTTAAACTCTTTGGATCATGTGTCTAATTGGCGGGTACACTTCAGTGTTTCCTTCACTGCACGATTACCTGCGCGAAGTGGGCCTCCAACTACATGGCCACGCACCGAAAATGATGTTTTAAAAGACTAACTTCGTTATAACTTTTCCCCACTTCATTTTGGCCGACCTTTTGAGAGAAAACAACCCTAGGGTTTCCCCAAAACATATAAGGTAAGTTCTTGATCAATTCCCATCATTAATCCATCAATCATACACCAAATCTCATCTCTTCTTGATCAAAAATCATCTCTCCAAGCCCTAGGTTCTTGAAAATTCAAGAAGAGAAAGAAGAGAGGCGTGTGGAATTCGTCTAAAAGGTAAGACTTCTAAGTTTCCTGAGTTTATTGTTAAGTTTGGGTTAGAGAAGAAAGTTCTACAAGGTTCGAATCCGCTAGTGATTCATGGAAGGGTTCAAGAACACGTTTATAGGCTTAGAAATGCCCTAGTTTTTCGAAACATAAAGAGAGTTCGTGGAAACAAATAAAGCTTTAATCTTTCTCATCTAAATCCATTGTAGATTGATTGTTGAAGCTTGGGAATTCCGTTTTGCTAGATTTTAGCGGGATTTGAGGTATGTCTCTTTTGAAAGCCTTCTTTTGACGTATCTCTCTCTTTAAAATCCTTTTTGACTATAAAGGTGATTTGTATGTCTCTTTTTGAACATACTCTTTCGAACGATTTTATGAACTCCTTGGTTGTGGTTTGTGTGCGTGAGGGATAATCCCACATTAAACCTTGTTTATACTACATTTTGTATGTCTCTTTTTGAACATACTTTTTCGAACGATTTTATGAACTCCTTGGTTGTGGTTTGTGTGCGTGAGGGATAATCCCACATTAAACCTTGTTTATACTATATTATATATACATATTTATGATTGTATTCCTCTCTAAAGGATGATTGAAAAATTGAGATATAAAGCTTGGTGTTTGAATTCGAATTACCCCATAAGGGATGTTTAAACTTAATAATTGGAAAGCTTGACTATCTCATGGGAATGCTCTACAATAGATTGTGTTGAACTTGAAACTTGTTTAAAGAAGTGAATTCGGTTTCTAAAATTGAATGACTTGATGTAACCCTATAATGGGATGATGAACATGAACGTTAATAAATAATTTGACTATCATGATATGACTTGTGATTCGGTTTCCATGCCATGATTTGAGATTCGGCTTCTATGCTATGATTATGGATTGGCTGTTTTGCTATGATTCTCTGTTGTTTGTGTGCTACTCAGGAGGAAAGGTAGTCACTATGGATTCTAGTGGGGTTTTCCTAGCCATTCGGGAGGAAGAGTGGTCATTGTGGGTTACACGCCCCGGTGTGGTATTTGCCTAGCCATTTGGGAGGAAGAGTGGTCATCGAGAGTTCATAACTTTGGTGTGATTTTGCCTAGCCATCGGGAGGAAGAGTGGTCATCGAGGGTTACATGCCCTGATATGGTTTTGCCTAGTTATTCGGGAGAAAGGATAGCCTTTGAGAGTGACAACCCTGATGTGGTGCTTCTATGCTGGTTTAAGGAATCTTAAGTGTTCATCCCTTCGTTTCACTTGTTTGGGTTGTATTGGCATATGGTATACTTTGATTAGCCTGTGAGTGTCTTGTTTCGTATCTGTTTGCCGGTGAGTGGCTTATTGATAATAATGAACTTGTTTCCTGTGAGTGGCTTGTTGAAAATGTTGAACTCGAACTGGAAAGACTGGAATTGTACTTAATAACATAATGAGTTGGAACTGAATTATATGCCGATTTATGGTTTCTCTATTGATGGTTGTGATGTTGTTGGTTTATTCCTATCTCTGGATTTCCAACTGTTTTCATTGAAACTATATCACTGATCTTATAGAAATACATATTTTGTTATATTACTTATTGTCCCCGAGACACTCACTGAGTATCCATGTCACAACCCAGCCCCGTGGGCCGCGACTGGTGCCCTACTTGGACACCCAAACAGACTTACATACCGGATCGACATATCAAAGACTTAATCAAACTTAACATACATTAATTTAAGCAAATACTGGAAGCAAATATCGTCTTAATCGGTCGCCCGTACAGAAACATCATATCCAAATCCGATAGATTGGCGGAATACACATCGCCAGATATATACACATATACAGACAAATGGGCCGTTTTGGCCATAATAGCAAACGGGGCCGCATTAAGACGCAGATCGTAATCACAAACGAACAAACATGACCCATGACCCACATATATGACTACAGGCCTCTACAAAACATAACAAAAACATATGACGGGACAGGGCCCCGCCGTACCCAAATAGCCATACATATACAGAACGTATAACAGAAGATATGTACCAAAAATATGAGCTCCGGATCAAAAGGAGTACTCCAAGTGGCAGAATATGTATCCTATACCGGAGGATCACCAAAACAAACGTCTGTACCTGCGGGCATGAAACGCAGCCCCCGAAGAAAGGGGGTCAGTACGAAATATGTACTGAGTATGTAAAGCATGAAGTACAGAAATCCAAATCATAACTGAAGTGAGGAGTACAGAAAATGGATACAGAATTAGTAAGTCAAAACCTGTGCTGAAAATATATATAATGCAAATAAAAATCATGCATAGGGCTCAGGAACGTGGTCGCTACTTCGACGCTGGCGCCACAACACATCATACTCCAGAAGGTTTCAAATCTCCGCACAATCCCCGAACATATCATATCATCAAACATATCACATCATCAGAACACATCATATGCCATATCACATCATAACGCCGAATATAAGTGGAACCCGGCCCTATGGCGAGGTCTCGGGAACCGTAACACATCATACTGCCGAATATAACACAGTGCGCACGATCACAAAACCGGCCCGGGATCCGGCGAACGATATCATAGTAGTAGGCACGAGCAGAGTAGTGCAGAAACCATATGCATATAAACAAATAAATTCCAAGACCCGACGAATGAATACATATATATATATATATATATATAGATATATATATATATATATATATATATAGATATCAGAAGGCTCAAAGTAAGTATCGAGTCCATCGGGATTAGTATACAAAAGTTGCGAGCTTTTAAATTACAAAACTTTCGAAAAACACTTCATAGGTCATTTTCTGAAAATTTAGTATCATTCATAGTGAGGAGCTTTCAAATAACATCATAGAGCACTTCAACGGAGCCTTAGAATCATATGCACATATCCAAAATTTACATATCCAAACTTTGGCCATATCAAATATTTTTCGAACAACATCATTGTGGGTCACATATTCATACTAGGAAACTTGCGGATGACATTATGGATCAAATCAAATGGAGACTTTAAGACCATATTTTCATATCGAAATATTCATCAAGGCTTTAGTCTTCTCGTTTTTCTTTCGAACAACATTCGGAACATAACGAATAGAATCTTTGAACATCATAGAATATGTATCCAACCATGTGGAATAGCTTATGGGGTCAAAGATGTTAGCCAACCTAGTGGCTCTAAGAATAGGATTTTCTTTATAAGCATACATATACATTTTGTTTCCTCCAAAAAGGATCATGCCAAAAAGAAGGAACGGTAGGCTTTACATACCTCGATCGCTCACTACCAAATCTTGATCCCTCGCCAAACAAATCCCAACTCAAGTCTCGAGCTCTCCAATATCTACAATAATATTATCAATTAACCCAAAAATTAGCTACTAGTACTTAAAATTTTAATTCTAATTAGTATTTGTCTACCGAAATTTCGGCAGCATCTCCCTTGTAAATTCAACATCCCCGAGAATTAAACTCGGCCAAATTCATCAACAACCATACCAACAATACCAACAACCAAACCAATAACATCAAAAACCAATTTAAAACGCATTCCACATTAGTAACCTTCCTTTCCAACATAATTCATCAACATTCAATTCAATCACGAATTTTTAAGCCGATATCGATTCTTACATGTCCACTACTAATTCAAGATCATTCAAGTGCAATTCAAATGCATTTCATACCATTTTATAAAGTATACAAAAATCCATCAAGACTAGAATTCATCCGAAATCTCCAACCTTTGACACAACATTCACAACACATTCTTTTCATCTCCCCATTTCATCAACAACAACCACAATTTACACCTTAACAATTCCATTTCCATAATTACATAAATTTACAATAAAATCACAAAATTTCCTATAACAACTTAACAACAATTTTCATGCCAACTTAAACTAGAATTCTTCCATTTGCATAAAAGGCCATTACAACACAATTAACATAATAAATAAAATTTGATCATTCCTCTCCATCAACACCTATTTTCGGCCACACACACACATACCCATGACACAAAATTTTCATACTTTACATTCATTTCCATATACTACAACATATATATATATAATTCTTCCAAGACAAAAATAGTAGAATCTTTACCTCTTTCCAACTTTTCCACTTGCCAAAAATAAAGTACTTTCTTGCCCCAAAAATTATATCGCGTTGAAGAGGGTCTCGAGCTTAGTAGGAATTCAAGAGAGATGGATTTTTGAACCAAAGATTAAAGCTCCAAGGATTTTTTTTTTCTCTTTTCTCTATTCGGCCGAATGGCCCTTTTGTTGTGCTTTCATTTTTTTGTTTCTTGAAAGTTCTACTATGAAGATAGCTAATGACCCTTTATCCATTTATTTGATCACTCAAATTAGCACATGGGCTTGGGCCCTTTGTTTCCCATGGCCGGCCATCCCATAGGTTTTGGGCCTCTTTTTCCTTTTTTTTTTCATTTCTTTTGAGCCCAACTTATTATGGGTCTTATTTTGTAATTCCCGCAACTAATTTCCAAAATTCCCATTTTTCCCTTGACCTTCCTCCATATTTCCCATCAACATTTTTCATGAGCAACATATATGTTAAATAAATTCAAAATATTTCCTCATCTCTAACTAGTCACAATTATTTCAATTTATCCGAATGTGCAAAATTACGGGATATAACAATCCAGTACTCAGGCACACCATTGTTGTTTTTTATGATATGTTAGGTAATGAAAAAGAGCAGGTACAGAAGTTTTATCTCAAAAGTTGTAGAATTGTATCTCAAAAGTTGTAGAATTGCTAAACAAGAAGAGAGGAACGGTAGAAGAGATGTCACATCATAAAGGTCAACCTCTCTTAATTAGGTCATGTTCTTACAGAGCAGTTCAAAATTGTGAGGTCTAAATTTAAGCGTCTATGGATCCTCGCTCCATATACTAAGAACGGATGATTTAGAAAGATAAGAGATTTCAGAAGTGATTTAACCTATAAACTAGAACCCATAGATCAAGATGTCATACTAAAAAACACAACTTTTAGGTGAAATGTGCAATACAGAGAATATGTTATAAGACAAATCAAGTGCTTTGAGATTGGAGAGTTGAAAGAGGCTATTATTTGAATGAAACTTGCCTTGAATTTGGCTGAAACTGAGGTTAAGCTATCACATAGAAAGGTATACAACATAAACAATGCTAGTTTTTCTGCACTAGAAAGATAAAAACTAAGTTGGTAAAGAAGAAATCAAGAAACCTTAGCTCTGTTCTGTCATATTGAGGTATATATAGCACAAAGCAAACAAAATTTTCTATTGTTGATTTGCAATAATCAATTCTAGGAAGCTCACCTAGACATTTATAATCAAGTTTAGTGAGGTCAATTACATATACACATTCTCTTGTGATGTTCCATTAATAAAAAATCACTATAACCATCTCAAGATGTGACGCATTATGTGAAGACTATTTAATCTTTAATTTAATAGTACTAGTCAACCTTGAAATAATTATTTAATTACTTTTAATTCTTAGAGAAAGAAAAAGTCTATAAGAGTATTAGTTGGTGTATAGACCCTGACAAAAACCTCTCAAGTCTAAAGTTCAAAAAAATTAGTCAGGATATAAGAGTATTAATTGGTGTATAAACCTTGACAAAAACCCCTCAAGTCTAGAATTCAAAAAGTTTAGCCAGGATAAGAGGATTAATTAGTGTATAGGCCTCGATAGAAACCCCTCAAGTCTAGAATTAAAAAAAAAATCAGGATAAGAGTGTTAATTGGTGTAAAACCCTAACAAAGCCCTCACAAGTCTAGAATTCTAACATAGAAGTTAGGATAAGAGTATTAATTGGTATATAAACCTTGACAGAAACCTCTCAAGTCTAGAATTCAAAAAGATTAGTCACCATAAGAGTATTAATTGATTAGATACTCTGACAAAAACCTCTCAAGTCTAGAATTCAAAAGAAAAAGTGAGGATAAGATCATAAGAGTATTAATTGGTATATAAAACTTGATGAAAATCTCTCAATTGTAATATTAGAAAGATTGGTCAAAATAAGAGTTTTAGTTGATGTATAGACCTTGACAAAAATCTTTCAAGTCTAAAATTCAAAAAGATTAGTCAGGATATGAGTACTCATTGGTGTATAAACTTTGACAAAAATTTCTCAAGTCTAAAATTTAAAAAAGATTAGTCAGGATAAGAAATCAATTGGTGTATAAACCTTGAGAAAAAATATTTCTAAGTCAAAATTCCAAAAAGAAAAAAATTGATTGCTTAGGATAAGAGTGTTGGTGTATAGACCTTGACTTTCAAGTCAAAATTCCAAGTTGTTTTTAAAGCTTGGGATATGTACCTTTGCTTCCTTTTTTTCTTTTTCTTTTTTTAATCTAGACTGTGAATGATTGTGGGAAAAATAAAGCTCCAATACTCATCATTTGATACGTGGGATAAAGTAGGATAAATTTATACCGTCAACCAAACACAACATAAATTTAATCACAGACTTAATTCTGGATATTCCACCTTATCCATCAAACATGACATTATTTTATCCCAACTCCCAAATGAAATAAATTAGTCCAAAGATTATAATTTAGTCTTCAAACCAAACGACTACAGTAATATCATTGGTTTGGTCATAAGCACAAAGGTTACATTTTCTTTATTTTACTACTATTCTGTACTTCAACAGGGGTATGTACCTTTTTTTTTTTTTTTGAGGTCCAGCTTAAAGTGGCTGTTGACTTTTTTTTTTTTTAATTCCAAGTCACACTTTTATTACCACTTTGTCAAAAAGTTACAGTTTGTAGAGAGAGGGGATAGCCTGGCCCTCTAGAACACTTTGTGGGTCTGATGCAAGCAATCAGACCCTCTAATTTGAGGAAAATGAGCCTAAGAACAACATCAGTTCCAACCCTACAGTGATACTAAAGCTAAAAGGTCATGGTGGCTCCAAGGTAAGCACACCCGGTCTTTTTCCCCTGGCTCGAAAGGTTGGAAGTTGCCATCTATCGACGTTAAGTAAACCTTTGATTTGTCTTGGCATTATATCAAAACTAGTGTAGATGTGTGTCTCTTGCAGATGGTGACTTAAAGAAGCTAACTTGTCCGCAACTTGATTGGCTTCCCGAAAGCAATGTTGGATGGTAATTCCTCTCCCTTGAATCAACGTTTGGATCTTTGAGACTGTTTCAGCAATTCTCCATGGAACTGTCCAGTCTCCTTGAGTGCACTTTTGTATGAGTAAAGAGTCAGTTTCTCCCATAATGAACGACATACCCTGCTCTATACACCATTGCAGTCCAAACAACAAAGCATGAGCCTCTGCCCAGTTGCTATTTCCTTGGCCAAGTGGAAGGCTGTATGCCATCAAAGTTT
The DNA here is from genome assembly GCF_019175385.1 of Lycium barbarum. NCBI lineage: Eukaryota > Viridiplantae > Streptophyta > Magnoliopsida > Solanales > Solanaceae > Lycium > Lycium barbarum. The sequence continues at coordinate 108,292,943 of NC_083347.1, read as the reverse complement.
TTCCAGTATAGTCCCTCACTACTCCTCCTCCTCCACAATTGCTATTTATGCAGCTTCCATCACTGTTGACTTTGACAAAAGGGATAGGTGGCTTCATCCATATCACTCTTTTGTAGCATAATTCCACTAGTTTGAGGTCAAACAACTTGCAAATGTCCTCCCAAGTGTTCCCCACTGCAACCCCTTTGAAATGAGCTTTCATAATTTGCACAATGTTAAAAGTAATTAAACTTTTAGACCTCAGAACTGCAGGTTTTTCATTGCCAAACTTGCTAGCACATCTCGACCTCCATAACTCCCAAATGATGATAGGAGCCATGATCTTGCACACATACGAAGCTATTGAGTTTTTGTTCTTAAATTTCCAGCAGTAGGAGAGCATAGTTCTTAGATTCAAACCGGTAAAAGGGATCCCTATCCTACCAGCAAATATACTCCACAGTTTTTGGGCAAATTGACCCCTATAAAACAAATGCTCACAATCTTCCTCTCCGGGGGTCATGGAAGGTTCATGACAGCAAGAGCAAGTAGTACTCAAGTCAATTCCAAATTTTCCAATGTTGTCAACTGTTGCCACCCTGTTGTGGGCTGCTCTCCATGTCATAAAGGTCATCTTGAAGGGCACATCCTTGTGCCAGATGCTCTTGTCAAAAGCTGTAACCTCATTTCTCTGTCTCAAGCACTCCCAAGCAGAGGAGACTGAAAATTTTCCATTCGTGCTCGGAGTCCATACTGCTGTGTCATCTAATTCCTGGTTAAGAATAATGTGGACAGAGTTCACCAAGTTCTTGACTGCATCTGGAGGGGGAATCCTGAGCACTGCCCAGACCCATTCACCATTTCTAAGCACTTCACAAACTCTAGTGTTGTCGTATTCAGCATCATCAGGTAGGCTACTACAAAGGGGACCGAGATTGGTCCAATTATCATACCAGAAACTTAGATTGCCCCTTCCCACTTTCCACAGGATATGTTGCTCTACCTCAAATTTGATCTTACACATAGCTTGCCAACTGTGGGATTGGCCAGTAACCCATTTCATGAATATAAGATGATTAATGCTACCATACTTTGCCCTGTAAAATTGAGACAAAAAAGAGTTAGTAGTCCTGAGTTTCCACCATTGCTTGGCTGTGAATGCTTTGCAAATGTCATCAACTCTCCTAAAATTAGCACCACCCTCATCATAGGGAAGACAAAGCTTATGCCAAGCTATCCAGTGTTGTCTAGTATTGTTGTCTTGCCCAGACCAGAAGAACCTACCTAGGTATCTTTCAATGTCTTCAATGGCTCCTTTAGTGGGATGAACAGCAGCAAGAGTGTGAATGTTCAAGGCCAGAAGGACATGTCTGATGAGAACTGTTTTCCCCCCAGTTGATAGAAACTTCAAGTGCCAACCTCTGACCCTATTGATGACTTTGGAGACCATGGCAGAGAAATACTCATTCTTTTTTCTCCCTGAGTATAATGGGCAACCAAGGTATTTAATGGGAAGTGGCTCATACTTCATTCCTGTGAGAGTCTCCAACCTACTGATGGTTTCCAGATCAGTCTTGATAGCAACAGAGAAGCTACATTTTGCCTTGTTGATCTTTTGCCCTGATATAGCCTCATACTTTGCCAAGGTTTTAAGCATCAGTCTTATAGAAGTTCTACCACCATTGCAAAACAAAATGGTATCATCTGCAAATGCAAGGTGGTTAATTTGTGGCCCCTGATTGCTCATGGTGAAGCCAATAAATCTCCTGTTGCTGTTCAACTGGTTGAGGGATTGAGAAAGTAACTCTGCTGTTAAAACAAAAAGGGAAGGGGAGAGGGGGTCCCCTTGCCTTAAACCTCTTCCTGATTGGAAAAAACCATGTCTTCCACCATTTACAATCACAGAGTACCAATTGTTTGAAATGAATCTGAACACAATATCCACCCATCTTTCATCAAAGCCCATTTTCCTTAGCATGTTACAGAGGAAGGACCATGACACCCTATCATAGGCCTTAGCCATGTCAAGTTTCAACAAAACATTTTCCCCATCCACTGGTTTCCCAATATCATTAACAATTTCCTGGGCAAGGATAATGTTTTCAGAAATTGCTCTCCCTTTCACAAAACCACTTTGATTAGGAGAGATAATCCTAGGAAGCAAACCACTTAGTCTAGCAGTAAGGAGTTTAGAAATGATTTTGGAGGACACATTGCAAAGACTAATAGGCCTTATGTCCGTAAAGTGTTGGGGGAATTCCACTTTAGGAACCATGACTAAGCAAGTATGGGTGAAAAACTTAGGAAGAGTAGATCCTTCAAAAAAGGCTTTAACTGCAAGAAAAACATCTTCAGCAATAACAGGCCATGAACTCTGGTAGAACTTGCCACTTAGTCCATCCGGAACAGGGGTATGTACCTGTTGAGTTTTATCTATTTCCCTTCTCTCAGTTGTTTCCTCTAAATTAGATCAGGAGGTTCTCTTTCCTGACCTGCTGTAATAGTTTCATGCTCTATACAATTCTCTTGTTTTGTTCATGTGAAATCTCTAAATTTTGGTATCCATTTTGCTCTGGATGAAAATTTCCCACCACTGACGCCGGAGCAAGGGCGCACCATTATCTGACTGTCCGGCATGGTAATGAAGGTGGTGCGTTAGAGCCAAACACGAGGTGAAGTTATTTCAAGGATATGACCGTTACTGTACAGAGAGTGCTTTACCAATTGTTTTTTAAAAGAAAATTGATTTTTTCGCCTATTTTCAATAGTCAGTGACCGTTTAAACAATGAACTCAGGAATTCGCCGAACATTGATTCCAATCTTTTAACTTCTATGAAATATTAAAAAAAAAAAAAAAAAACTGCATATTGCAGTGCAAAGCCAGTAAAATTGCAGGTTAGCCCCCTCCTCTTGTATTTTGCTGTTGTACTATGATGCTATCTATATATGAAATAACAGACAATTATTTAATGCCCCTCAACGTTTGGCCGATTTAATTATGACGCATCCAACCTTTGCGGGCGACCTATTACCCCTCTGAACATTTTAAAAGTGGGATTTATAATCCCTTGAAAAGTCACACCCAGATATGTGTTGGACTATGTAGTGCACACGCCTAACACGTGTACATTTTAAAAAAAAAAAAAACATTTATTTTCTTATTCTTTTCTTTATTTTTCTCTTTTTCTTTTTCTCTTTCCTTTGTCTATGATTTGTTATCTATTTTTTATTTTTATTTTCTTTTTCTTTCCTTTATCATCTTTCCTTTATCTTCCTCAATTAAAATTCATTAACACACACATATTCAATTTCATCATCAATCATACATATCTTTTCAAAATATCAACCAACCTATTTTTTTCCTCCATTAATACACACACATTCAATTTCATCATCAATCATACATATCTTTTCAAGAAGTCAACCAACCCATTTTCTTCCTCCATTAACACACACACATTTAATTTCATCATCAATCATACATATCTTTTCAAGAAATCAACCTATTTGAGTTCAAGAATTTATCTTCCACGGAGCTACTTCTTCTCTTTTCTGAAAACCACCAACTTCCACCCTCACAAAACGTCGGACCGCCTCCCTGGCATAAGGTTTCAATTTTCGAAATTTAGTATGTATCTTTTAAAAATTAAAACTGGATCAAAGAATCATGAAATTTCTAAAATTTTAAAGTGCAATTAAACAAAAATTTCAAGGGAGTTTGATGAAGTGGGTGACTGGGTGGTGGAGATGGTGCTGCGATGGGGGCGTTGGTTGTAGAAGAGTGGCGGTGAGGAGGAGAGAAGGGTGGTTGGTTTTGGTGGTGGCATTGTCATCGGCTAAGAAGGGTAGGGAGAGGGGAAGCAGTGGCGGCTTAACGGTTGTTTTTGTGGTGGGGGCTCGCCGGTCGTCACTTCCGGCAAGCGATGGAGCGGGAGGGAGAGAAGGAGACGAAGGAAGGGGGGAGGGGTCATTGGCGCAGTGGTGAAAGCAGTGGAGAGAAGGAGACGAAGGAAGGGGGGTCGTTGGGGCAGTGGCTGCTCGTCGGCGATGAAGTCCGGCGGCGGCGTCGACTCTTAATGAAAGAAGAGAGGCTGGGAGGGAGGGTGTAAAAGTAAAAAATAAGGAAAAACATTTTTAGAAATGAGATAGAAAAAAATAAGGAAAAATTAATTAAAAATACATATATTTATGAAAAGATATATTAAAAATAAAATTTTAATACTTGTTTTTGGTGCTCACTCTTTCAAAGAGAGTGAAACACACTCACTTTGCCACGTAAGCATTTAGGGGGTAAATATTTCACTTTTAAAATATTCAGGGTGTAATAGGTCGTCCGCAAAGGTTGGGTGCGTCAAAATTAAACCGGTCAAACGTTGAGGGGGCATTTGACTATTTTCTCATGAAATAAACAATTTCCCAAAAAAAAAAAAAATAATAACAACAGATGAAGCCGTCCCATAAAAGAAAGTTCAAAAGAAAAAGAACAAGAACAACCAACCTGGCTTGCCGGTTGATTAAACAAACTTCACTCATGAAGTAAGATTCTTTCCATTTTAATATATTATACTCATTAGACTTGCTAAAAATAGATCCAATATATCACACTAGTCTTGTAGTATGTCATAGCAAGAAAAGCTACCATGGAATCAAGCAACTCAAAGGTCATCACATGCAAAGGTGTGTACATTATATTACTCTATCAGTCCCATTTTATGTGAAAGTGTCACTGCTCGAGGAGTTCAACAATTTCTTTGTTTGACTAGGAGTTTCTCAAATTTTCTAAAGATTCTTGGAAGTATTAGTTATGGCTTGTAGTACTTTTCGTATGAATTTTTAAATATGTAAACTTTTGTTTTAGGTTTTTGAAGAATTTCTAACCGAACTAACATTGGACATTACTCTCTATCTGTCTCAATTTATGTGGCGTCATTTGTATTTCGAGAGTCAAACAATTTTTCTTTAACCACGATTTGAATTGTCAATTACTATGACTTATAGTACCTTTTGTGTAGATTTCAAATTTGTAAATTTTATTTCAAAACAAAGATTCCATTTGCGAAATCACGGTCAAATTAAAAAAACAGTGCCATATATATTAGGAGGGTGATCTGGTGGAAATATGTTAAGTCTGGTTTTTAGCTGTTTGTTTACTTTCAGTTAGAGAATGATTATATTGTTAATGCATGAGTGCAGCTGCAGTAGCATGGAAGCAAGAGGAGGGATTAAAGGTGGAAGAAATACAAGTTGATCCACCAAAATCAAATGAAGTTAGGATTAAAATGCTCTTTGCAAGTTTGTGTCACACTGATATTCTCTGTTGCAATGGTTTTCCCCTAGTCAGTCTATTTCCATTCTGTTATTATCTTCTTGTTTTCTATTTTGATTGTTGTTTATTTATTTTATAAAATTAATTTGGATCATTTCTGGTTGATCAGCCTTTATTCCCTCGAGTTCCTGGACATGAAGGAGTGGGGTAAAAATCTGTTTCACTTCTACTGTGGGAAATTTTCTTTCATTATGTGTTATACTTCCCTATGTATCATAGTAACCAACAGCGGCTCAATAAATTTAGTGCCTAAAGATCAATTTTAATAAGAGGTGATAAAAACATCAACTTGGAAACGCCATACATAATATAGTAAAGAAAAAGAATGAATACGCTAGCAGAGAACCCTGCCCGAACTAAGTTTTTAAGGTTTTCCCTTAATAGAAGTATTGAATCAGGACTTGTTTCAATAGTCTTTCGAAGGAGTGAAACATCAAGCAGAATGGATCCGCAAGAGTATAATCTACTTTCTGTTAAATACATTGCGAGATGTTTTTCTATACTCTCCGCATTCAGTTCTAGCTATTTCTGGACCTTCTAATTTACCTGAACAACATAGCCATTTTGTATATTATAAATTGTTAAATTCCGATACAAGGCAATCTTAGCCTTACGCAAATTTTGCTCAAACAAATATATTAGGGGGTTCGAATTCAAGGTGTGATACTCTTGCATCTCTAGAATTTCTGGCTATGCAACTACCCAATTGTGCATGTATTGAGTGAGTTAATTTACAGGAAATATGTAAAAAATGAGTTTCAAGATGTGTACATTTTTAGTACAACAAGACTTAAAGTTTTCTTGCTTGTTTATTTTCTTTTGGAGTTTTCATCCATTGCACATAGCAGCCTGCTTATTTTATCATCTGTATCTCTATGTCTCATCATCCGTCAAAAAAAAAAATAGAAATTAATTCCTTCATTTGTCGTAATTTCAAATAACGTGGCGAGAAATAAACCTTAATTGTACTCTGCTTCTTCTTCTTCGTGTGAAAATTTGAACTGATTTGTTTGAGAAATTTTGAGAGGGTGTCTTTCCGAGGGAAAAAGTGCTAAAGCAAGCGCGAGGAAGAAGAGGAGAGACGAAGGCGTGACAAACAACCAACGGAAGATTTACCTGGGAACGAAGAAGAGAGGGCGAGGGGCCATAACGATTGATGAAAAGAGAAAAGGGGCCGTGAATGATATCCGCTGGTGTTAGCTGTGAATGATAAATGTTATATCTGGTGACTTTGGTCTACACTATTCTCATCAACCAAGCTGCAAAAAGGGCATTGCCATCTTAAAATCCATGCATATCGAGGGGATATCCATCAGTTAGCCAACAATATTCACAGATTTTTCGCTTCTGACAAACATAAGTTTCAAACTGTTCCATTCCTCCAAGCAAAGAGGAAAAAGAGAGTAGGAAAAGTTGTACCAATTTATTGCCAGAGATGAAAACAAAAGTGTGAAATGTTTGGTATGTGTCCATGAATTTCCTTTTCGCTAGAAAGAAAAATTGTGCCAAATGGTAGCCATGTGATGAAACAATCTCAGAAAGTTTATTGTTTGTCCATGAATTTCTTTGACCTATTTATTTCTCTTGTAAGTGGGAAAATCTTCATAACCCGAATTCGAAATTTATCATTTTTTGACGACCTGATTAGTCTTCATCACTTCTACTACATGGTCATGATCGAAAATGCCTCTTGTTCAAATGCCACCAATGTTATGGTAAGCATACTTTACTGGTGTCTTTGAATTCTTTTAATACAGTATTATGTCTCAATCTCGATAGTTGAGGTCAATTATACAATTTTTCCAGTGAAACCATTTATACTATACAAAGCACATAGGTGCATTTGAATTGTATACTTTGAATGTCGGTAAAATTAAACTTCAATACATTTTGATTAGTCCTAATCTCTTTGGTTTTCATCTTGTAACAATGCCCAATTCATCGTAGAAGAATACATGGGATTCTTTTGGAAACAATTAGATTTTGGTCGGATTTGTTAGGAGATTAAGTTTAATGCAAAAGTTTCCCATTTCATATAGCATTTTCTTGAATAAGAGTGTACAGTGGCATAGTGCTATATAAATTCTGGGTGGAAGCTGCATTTCAGGAGAAAATTTTAACGACTGGGAGATGGATGATATTAGTCATTTGTTACATTTACTGGATCCTATTATTGAACCCTCTAATCTGGGACAACAAGAAGGGAGTTTCTCTGTTAAAAGCAGCTATACTCTTCTACAGAAACAAGCTGGACATTGGGACCTTTCTTGGCCATGGAAAATATTATGAAAAAACTAAAGCCCCAATAAAGCCCCAACAAAAGTAGCTTACTTTGGCTGGATGCGCATGCCTAATTCAAAATATGATGCAGAAGAGAGGTTTTGTCTCGTGGAGTAGATGTTACTTTTGTGAAGAATATTTTGAGTCCACAAATCACTTACTACTACATTGTAGGCAAACAAGGCAAATCTGGGATCTGTTTTTCCACATTTGTGGAGTACAATGGGTAATGCCTAAAACAGTCAAACAATTACTAGAATATTGACAGAACTAGGGTGTGAACAGAAGATTTAAGATGATTCGGAGGACAATACCTTTATGCATCATGTGGAACATATGGCTAGAAAGTAATAGGAAAGTTTTTTATGATAAAAGACTTCACATTTCTATTGTTTAGAATAGATGTTTACAAAGCTTATACTTTTGTTTAGGAGTAGGTGATTGATAACATATCCCAGTATTTAGAGATGTTTGAGTTTCTTGGTACTTCTTCATTAATGGAATTAAATTACCGTATTAAAAACAAAAAAGGCGCGCAAGCTGGACCAAACACCGCGGTTATTAAAAAGAAAGATTCTAACGGATATAAACCTTTCAATTAAGAAAGCTTACATGTCCTTTGATGGTCACTGGTTTATGGACAGTGAGCTTAATTTATCAAACGTTTTGGTTAAAGCATTTTTAGTAACTCTTTAAATTTAGTTGTTGTGTTTGAACTCTCCTTTATCTGCAGCTTTTCACGTTACTGACTTGGATGGAAACAGGTAAGTGGACAAAAGTGTCATCAGTTACATTGGACAACTATTCCACTTTACCAACTTTTCTTGCTTTCTAATTCTTTAGTAGTTTTTTATGAATATACATTCGCTCAAAGTTGTCATAATTTTATCTCAGGATTTCTTCATTAGGCATACTGATGGAACCCCAATTAATTCAGATTCTGAAAAGCAATATGTAATTCTATGCGTACAAGCTGCAATCGAAAGAAGTGCATCTGATCGGTAATTTCACTGTTTGAGAAAAAACATTCTATTATACATCTCAGTGTGTGTTTAGAATCAGAGGTGAAGTTGGAATTCTTTTGGAAGATGTAATCAACCAAACTTATATGAGACAAAAATAGACAATGAGACAGTACAGCATCATGATACAACAAAGACTTGATGAGGGGCACACTTTTACAAGTTGTTACTCTTGTGAACTGTTGCATTGCAACATAAGGGAAAAGACTTCGTTATGTCCGGGATAATAAAAAGAAACAAAAGACTGACCTTTTTCTGGATTGATTATATTATTCTCCAAGGTGATTCTGAATGTTACATGGTAGGAAAGAACATTATTGCCTTCGTCGTACACCCGGGGACCTCGGTATGGGGTACAAGATTTCCAAACTGTAATGACAATTTGTTGAGATTGAAGTTTTAACTATACTATATGATTGTCTTCCTTTTTTTTTTTTTTTTTTTTGTGTGTCTTTTTTGTTTACATTCTATACTTAGCTTTCTTTAGTACTTTAATGTTCAAGTGTAGTTTCTCTGTTGAATTTGCTATCGAGATTTTGAAGAAGATTATGGGAGAATATATCACAGATTCGTATATGCAATCTTTGATTTTCTTTTGTTATCTGCCTTTATATTTTACTTTATTATCTTCTACTTATTTTTTTGTCCTTTTTGTATTTCTTCATTAGCCAGAGAACTAAGGGCGAAGATTATTGGAAGACCACTGTGCTGGGCAATTTTCAATGAAGACTATTCTTCGCTTAAATTCTGATTATTATTTTTTTTTGGTGTGTTATTTATTAACGGGTCCAATTTATTTGAACTCACCATTAATTTTAAACCGGTGATGATTTTGTGAAACCTTCACATCATGAAGTTCTTGAGAAAGAGTATAGGGCACAAAGCTAATAGCTTTAGGCATCTTTTTTTGAGCACGTTCAGCTAATAAAGAAATTGGTGCTTCCATATTTCATGAAAGATAATTCAATAATGAGAAGTTATTTATATCGAGGAACAAATGTTACTGTCGAGAATACGGAGAAGATAAAATTGATCAAAAAGAAAAACTTTTGCAATCATTCATTAGAGGTTTTTGAGATATTTTACAATGTTGAATCCTCTAATTATATTAGAATATTCTTAATCTTTTAATTTGTACATGAATTTACCTTTTCGTTGTTCTTTATATTTCAATTTTAGGAAAGAATCATTCATAAGCTTAAATACGTCATTCATAATCGCGCGAAGCGCGGGTAAATTACCTAGTTATATATAAAGGAGTATAAATTCATGATACACTATAGAAGTTAAGAAAATTCCCTTGAAAATGCAGGTGGTAGAAGGAGCTCGAAGTCAAGAGGCACGTAAAATAATTGGTGTTGATATAAATGAAATGAAACAAGGAAAAGGGGAAGCCTTTGGAATGACAGACTTTATTAACCCTAAAGATTGTAAGAGGTCAATTTCAGAGATGCTAAAAGATGTTACTCAAGGATTAGGTGTTGATTATGTTTTCGAATGTACCGGGGTTCCATCCTTGCTTAATGAAGGCATTGAAGCTTCAAAAGTGGTAAGTATTTTAAGTACTGTTCTAAATTAACCACAAGTTCTAATAGCTAGTTGTATTATTTTATCTTTTACTTATTTGAAAGCTACTTTTATTTTGGTTTTTTAATATAATCATCTGGTATCAGGTACTCATTAATCTACTAATTTGAATTTACATCCGCATAAAATCCATATAAGCCGAACGCGATCCCTTACAAGAATTTCTCCATTCCTAGAACTCGAACTCAAGACCTTTGATTCAGGATGGGGAAGATGTTAGGATTTGAATCACAAATCCGACCTTTGTAAGCAGGTTCCCAGGAAAGATTGGAGGGTCACAGCTGGACCACTTAAATACCAACCTCCTTAGACAGAACCTACTTACGCCGTGATGTAAGCGAAGAATAAATAGCACACACAGATTTATAGTGGTTCACCCTCAATGTGAGAGCTACGTCCACGTTGCTGCTGCAGATCTTATTAAAGAAGAAATATTACAAGTGTTTACAACACTCAACCTCACAACCCCAATCCCAATTACACTCAAGAATTTTTACCACAGAAAATTCTCTCAAAGACCTTCTCTTACTTAGGCCTTTCACTAAGAGTATTTCTCTTAGATTTTTTCTCTCTTGGGATGTGTATAGCAAATGATCTTAATGATATCTTACAAATGAACCATAAGCTACCTATTTATAGGAATGAATTTCCTATGATGAGGTAAGCGCTTACATCACGACTATTATGAGGTAAGCGCTTACATCACGACTATGTGAACAAAAGAATTGACTTGTTTGGCCAATTCCACACCTAACAAATCTCCCACTTGAAGACTAATTTTAATTTGTCTTCACACTTTGATCGATGCAGCAGCTCTTTCCTACTTTCATACTTCGTGCAGGCCAACTGAAGTTGAGCATAGCTTCAGTTTGTCTATCGTCACTGCCTTTGTCAGCATGTCTGCTGGATTCTGACTCCCTGCGATCTTCTCAAGCACCAGCGCTCCATCTTCCAAAGCTGATCTAATGAAATGGTACCGGAGTTGTATGTGCTTCGTTCGAGCATGGTAAACCGGGTTCTTTGCCAAATGAATGGCGCTTTGGCTATCACAATATAGCACACTTCCCTCGTGGTCCTGATCCAATTCCCGCAGAAAAGATTGTAGCCACATCATTTCCTTTGTGGCCTCCGTCACAGCAACGTACTCAGCTTCACAACTAGAGAGAGCTACTATCTTTTGCAACTTGGAAACCCAAGAGATTGCAGTACCTCCGAAGGTGTAAACATACCCGGATGTGCTCTGTTACATCCCGTATTTTTGAACGTCGGATTATTTGTAAGCTGAGGTGGGGCCCACACGTCAAGTTTTTTTTTTTTTTTTTTTGGGACATGTGACAAATTATATGAATCACATATGTGAAGTTAAACACAACTCAAGAAGGACCCTTGGGCCAAATCAAAGTGGAAGTCCTCCAAACGAATATTTTTAAGAAAACGTTTTCGGGTGACCTGACTTTGGGGGGCAAAAACGGTATTATATGTTTGGAATTTGGAAAAATACCAAGAATTAAAAGTTGTAGATAATTGAATTATCTTTCCAACCATAGGTCGTGGGTTCCCAGGTGACGTCGGTACAAGGAGATATGGACGTTTTAAGGTCGAAAGGTCAGTGGACTAGGCCCAACTCGTGACCAACCGGGTTGGCCCAAAAAAAAAGATAAAAGGGGAGAAAATTTAGGCCCAAAAGAGGGGTGGCCGGCCATATGGCCCAAGCCCATGGTAATTCATTAATCCATGTATTAAATGAGACATTAGACCACAATTCTTTCATTTTCAAGAATCTTCAAGACCAAAATTGAGAGAAAAAGAAGAGCAAAAACTTGAAGGACCACACGGCCAAGACCTTGGAAAATTAGGTCCTCAAAATCTTCCCCCAAAAATTATTAGCTTGTGGTTTTCCTACTCAATTAAGGGTCCTTTACAACTTGGTGTAGTTGTTTTGGAAGAAGGAGCACTTATTTCTTCAAGTTGACAACTTGTTCAAGTGAAGAAATTTGTAGAAAAAGGTAAGAATCAATTCCTTTTTCTTATGTTATGAAGGTTTGTTTATGTTGTAGTATGTAGAAATGAGTGGAAATTATGGAAATATGGAAGTTTGCAAAGTGGGTATGTATGTGTGTAGAAGGATGAACCAATTTTATTTGTTATGTTAATTGTGTTGTTGAAGCCTTGTAATGGAAATGGAAGGAAATGGTTCAAGTTGGTATGGAAAATTGTTGAAAATGGTTATAGGAAATTATGTGATTTTAATGTAGTTTTTATGAAATTATGGAAGTTGAATGAAAATTGGATGAAATTGGAAAGAAGCCATGTTGGCCGTGTGGTATATGTTGTTGAGATAATGTTGGATTTATTTTGTTTAACATGTTAGTTGTGTTATTGTGATCTTCACAATGCAAAGGAAGATTATATGAGTGAAGTTGACATGAAAATGGAATGTAGAGAATTATGACACATTAATGTGATTTTATGATATTAAGATAATGAAGTTGTTAAAGTGTAGATTGTTGTTGGAGATGAATTAGTAAGTAGAAAATGTGTTGGAATGGTTTTGTTGCATATATAAGAATTTTGGATTGAATATGGAAGTTGATGGAATTGTTGAATATTGAATATATAGCTTGGAATACTTTTGGTTTATGTTTGAATGGTCTTATATTAGTATGTGAATATGAAAATATTGATATCGGGTTGTAAGTGCAAAGTTGGATTTGGAATTGTCGCATTATTTGGAAAATAAGACTATTTACGCTAGAATGCGTTCCTAGTCGATTATTGATGTTGTATATATTGTTGTTGGTATGGTTGTTGTTGTTTTAGCCGAGTTTTAACCTCGGGGATGATATATATATAGGGGAGATGCTGCTCAAATTTTTATAGACAAGAATTGGTTAAGGTTGAAATTTTAAGTCTTATGAATAGTAAATTGGTAAATGTGACCATTTGTAGGTTTTGGACGAAACGAGATTTGAGTTTTGGCAAGCGTAAAGGGCAAGAAAGGTATGTAAAGCTATCCCGATTCTTCTCTTGGCATGTCCTAGATGTACTAGGCTTGGATTTACGCCTCGGGGAATATTCTGTCCATCGGAATCCGCGTTTGAAATCGTCGCTTTTTTTATTCAATAGAATTGAATTCCTTAAGTATGCTTTGATGAAAAATTATGAATTTTTTTTCCAAATTGCTTACGAAGTTATGGAATGTCCTAGAACCTTTGTAGGTGACCCCATAAGCTTAAAAATACGTAATTTGAGCCCACCGCTTCATTGGTTCCGAGGTGGGCCCACTATTTCCAATTTTACCCTTTATGTGTCTATGACTTGTCTTCGAGCGTTTTCGTTAGAGATACTCTAACTACTCCTTTATCTACTAAATAAAAATTATTTTAAATATTTCATTAAGTCTTATAAATTGTTTTGAATCTTGAAAACGATCTCGGATAGATTATGCCTCCGTAACCCGTTATGACATCTAAATTTACTTACTATGTTTCCGTCCGATTTCATTGATTTGATTTGACATTCGATATGCCTCATTGAGTCTCTGGAAATATATATATGGTATTTTTAGTGCATTTAGTTTCTCACTACTCCGTTCGTGGATGCCTCAATGTTTCCCCCACTGAGCCCGGGCCAGGATATGTTGTCAAGCGTGATCCTTTGCATTGTTCGTCGTGCCTCGATGTGAGGGGGCAGGTATACGCGTACATGGGTTTGTGGAGTATATTGTTCCATGTACGCTTGTTCTGATATGATTTGCTATGGCCATCTGATATGACATATTATGTTACGGGGTTATGCCCCTATTCTGATTCTTCTGTGTTGTGGCACCAGCGTCGGGAGGGTGGCCACGTTCTGTCTGCCGAGTCCCTTGGCAGGGGCCGGATTTGATGTGACATATGTTTCTGTACACACTCTGCATGTTTTGAAAATATGTATCTGATACTTTGGGTTTTTTATTTACTTTCTGTACGTTCTGTACCAGTTATGATTTTGTTTCTGTAATTCAGGCTTTGCATATTCAGTACATATTTCGTACTGACCCCCTTTCTTCGGGGGCTGCGTTTTCATGCCGCGCAGGTACCGACGACAGGTTTGCTGATCCGTCCGCTTAGGATCTTATTCTCCTATTTTGGAGCGCTCTCTTATCCAGAGCCCATCTTTTGGTATAGTCTGTCACTACTGCATATATATATTCTCGTTCATGGGTACGGCGGGGCCCTGTCCCGTCATATGATTATGTCGGTCTGTTTAGAGGTCTGTGGACATGTTTGTGGGTTGGGGTCTTTCTGTACAGATGCGTGTATATGTTGTGTTTGGGCGATCACATTCGCCGCGGCGGCCGGTCCGCATATGTTTAAATGTTGCTTCGTTGGCCCGGTGTGGTCTTTTGTTGGTATTTTCTGTGCGCAGGGTTATTTTGGATAACCTGTAAAACAAAGGAAACTCTGCCGAAATTTTTCTGGAAATTATCTAACTTTGAAATATAGCCTTGTCGGCTTCCGCTATATACTTGAATGTGTTTGATAAAATTTGAGATAGCATTTGATAGATGTGTTCGGGTGCTCAGATCGGGCACTAGTCACGGCCTATGGGGGTTGGGTCGTGACATGCTCTTTCTGCTATCAATATCACCACCGTTGTCAGCATCAACATACCCTTGCAATCCTGTTTTTGATTTTCGGAAATGCAGAGCTGAACTCGAGCTGCCTTTCAGATATCTGAATATCCACTTCACAGCCTCCCAGTGTTGCTTTCCCGGATTTCTCATAAATCGGCTGACAACTCCCACTGCATGTGCAATGTCTGGCCTTGTACATATCATTGCATACATAAGACTACCGATTGCAGATGCATAAGGTATCTTGTCCATCTGCTTCTTCTCATCCTCGGTTGTCGGCGGGCGACTGATCCTTTGACAACCGAAAGTGTCCAGCCAAGGGAGTGCTGACTGGCTTGGCATCATGCATGTTAAACCTTTTGATAACTTTCCTCACATATTCTTCTTGTGAGAGTTTGATGCCCTCATTGCTTCGGTCGATTCTCATCCCAAGGATTTTCTTTGCAGCTCCCAAATCCTTCATTGCAAACTCTTCCGATAACCCCTTTTTCAACCGATCAATCTCCTGTAGGTTTGCTCCTACGATTAGCATGTCGTCGACATAGAGTAACAGTATCATGTACGAGTCTTCAAATTTTTGAAGTAACAGCAGTGATCTGCCTCGCACCTTGAAAAATCAGCTTTCTTCATAAAGCTGTCAAACTTGAAATACCACTGTCTTGGAGCCTGTTTTAGTCCGTACAGACTCTTTTGAAGTTTGCACACCAGATTCTCCTTTCCTTTGACTTTGAATCCCTCCGGCTGTCGCATGTAGATTTCCTCGTCTAGATCGCCGTGAAGAAATGCAGTTTTCACGTCCATCTGTTGCAGATGTAGATTTTCCTTTGCTACCAGTCCAAGAACAGTTCTGATAGTCACCATCTTGACTACGGGAGAGAAGATCTCCGTATAGTCGATGCCTTCTTTCTGTTGAAATCCCTTTGCAACCAGCCTTGCTTTATAACGCTTGCTTCCATTGGGTTCTTCCTTTATCCGATAAACCCATTTGTTTTGCAATGCCTTCTTATCCTTTGGCAACTCGGATAATTCCCATGTATGATTTGCTGATAGTGAATCCATCTCATCCTTCATTGCCAGCTCCCACTTAGTCGATTCATCGACTTGCATTGCTTCTTCATAACATTCTGGCTCCCCTCTATCAGTGAGTAGAATGTAGTTGAGGGATGGAGAGTACCTGTGAATCGGCTTCCTGATTCTGGATGATCTACGCAGTTCTGTGATTGGCGTCTGTTGATTTGTTTCAGAATCAACACTTTCATCAGCACCTTCTCGGATTGTTTGTTCCTCTGCCTCGGTTGTACCTGGCTGCGGCTCAGGTGTCGGAAAGTCCCTCAAATCGACTATTTCCGATTCCTTGTCCTGACATTCTAAATTCTTTTGCAGCTTGTCTTTGTACAGTACCTCTTCGTTGAAGACAACATTCCTGCTTCGGATGATCTTCCGATTTTGTTCATCCCAAAATCGGTACCCAAGCTCGGTGTCACCATAGCCAACTTATTATGGGTCTTATTTTGTAATTCCCGCAACTAATTTCCAAAATTCCCATTTTTCCCTTGACCTTCCTCCATATTTCCCATCAACATTTTTCATGAGCAACATATATGTTAAATAAATTCAAAATATTTCCTCATCTCTAACTAGTCACAATTATTTCAATTTATCCGAATGTGCAAAATTACGGGATATAACAATCCAGTACTCAGGCACACCATTGTTGTTTTTTATGATATGTTAGGTAATGAAAAAGAGCAGGTACAGAAGTTTTATCTCAAAAGTTGTAGAATTGTATCTCAAAAGTTGTAGAATTGCTAAACAAGAAGAGAGGAACGGTAGAAGAGATGTCACATCATAAAGGTCAACCTCTCTTAATTAGGTCATGTTCTTACAGAGCAGTTCAAAATTGTGAGGTCTAAATTTAAGCGTCTATGGATCCTCGCTCCATATAAGAAGAACGGATGATTTAGAAAGATAAGAGATTTCAGAAGTGATTTAACCTATAAACTAGAACCCATAGATCAAGATGTCATACTAAAAAACACAACTTTTAGGTGAAATGTGCAATACAGAGAATATGTTATAAGACAAATCAAGTGCTTTGAGATTGGAGAGTTGAAAGAGGCTATTATTTGAATGAAACTTGCCTTGAATTTGGCTGAAACTGAGGTTAAGCTATCACATAGAAAGGTATACAACATAAACAATGCTAGTTTTTCTGCACTAGAAAGATAAAAACTAAGTTGGTAAAGAAGAAATCAAGAAACCTTAGCTCTGTTCTGTCATATTGAGGTATATATAGCACAAAGCAAACAAAATTTTCTATTGTTGATTTGCAATAATCAATTCTAGGAAGCTCACCTAGACATTTATAATCAAGTTTAGTGAGGTCAATTACATATACACATTCTCTTGTGATGTTCCATTAATAAAAAATCACTATAACCATCTCAAGATGTGACGCATTATGTGAAGACTATTTAATCTTTAATTTAATAGTACTAGTCAACCTTGAAATAATTATTTAATTACTTTTAATTCTTAGAGAAAGAAAAAGTCTATAAGAGTATTAGTTGGTGTATAGACCCTGACAAAAACCTCTCAAGTCTAAAGTTCAAAAAAATTAGTCAGGATATAAGAGTATTAATTGGTGTATAAACCTTGACAAAAACCCCTCAAGTCTAGAATTCAAAAAGTTTAGCCAGGATAAGAGGATTAATTAGTGTATAGGCCTCGATAGAAACCCCTCAAGTCTAGAATTAAAAAAAAAAAATCAGGATAAGAGTGTTAATTGGTGTAAAACCCTAACAAAGCCCTCACAAGTCTAGAATTCTAACATAGAAGTTAGGATAAGAGTATTAATTGGTATATAAACCTTGACAGAAACCTCTCAAGTCTAGAATTCAAAAAGATTAGTCACCATAAGAGTATTAATTGATTAGATACTCTGACAAAAACCTCTCAAGTCTAGAATTCAAAAGAAAAAGTGAGGATAAGATCATAAGAGTATTAATTGGTATATAAAACTTGATGAAAATCTCTCAATTGTAATATTAGAAAGATTGGTCAAAATAAGAGTTTTAGTTGATGTATAGACCTTGACAAAAATCTTTCAAGTCTAAAATTCAAAAAGATTAGTCAGGATATGAGTACTCATTGGTGTATAAACTTTGACAAAAATTTCTCAAGTCTAAAATTTAAAAAAGATTAGTCAGGATAAGAAATCAATTGGTGTATAAACCTTGAGAAAAAATATTTCTAAGTCAAAATTCCAAAAAGAAAAAAATTGATTGCTTAGGATAAGAGTGTTGGTGTATAGACCTTGACTTTCAAGTCAAAATTCCAAGTTGTTTTTAAAGCTTGGGATATGTACCTTTGCTTCCTTTTTTTCTTTTTCTTTTTTTAATCTAGACTGTGAATGATTGTGGGAAAAATAAAGCTCCAATACTCATCATTTGATACGTGGGATAAAGTAGGATAAATTTATACCGTCAACCAAACACAACATAAATTTAATCACAGACTTAATTCTGGATATTCCACCTTATCCATCAAACATGACATTATTTTATCCCAACTCCCAAATGAAATAAATTAGTCCAAAGATTATAATTTAGTCTTCAAACCAAACGACTACAGTAATATCATTGGTTTGGTCATAAGCACAAAGGTTACATTTTCTTTATTTTACTACTATTCTGTACTTCAACAGGGGTATGTACCTTTTTTTTTTTTTTTTGAGGTCCAGCTTAAAGTGGCTGTTGACTTTTTTTTTTTTTTAATTCCAAGTCACACTTTTATTACCACTTTGTCAAAAAGTTACAGTTTGTAGAGAGAGGGGATAGCCTGGCCCTCTAGAACACTTTGTGGGTCTGATGCAAGCAATCAGACCCTCTAATTTGAGGAAAATGAGCCTAAGAACAACATCAGTTCCAACCCTACAGTGATACTAAAGCTAAAAGGTCATGGTGGCTCCAAGGTAAGCACACCCGGTCTTTTTCCCCTGGCTCGAAAGGTTGGAAGTTGCCATCTATCGACGTTAAGTAAACCTTTGATTTGTCTTGGCATTATATCAAAACTAGTGTAGATGTGTGTCTCTTGCAGATGGTGACTTAAAGAAGCTAACTTGTCCGCAACTTGATTGGCTTCCCGAAAGCAATGTTGGATGGTAATTCCTCTCCCTTGAATCAACGTTTGGATCTTTGAGACTGTTTCAGCAATTCTCCATGGAACTGTCCAGTCTCCTTGAGTGCACTTTTGTATGAGTAAAGAGTCAGTTTCTCCCATAATGAACGACATACCCTGCTCTATACACCATTGCAGTCCAAACAACAAAGCATGAGCCTCTGCCCAGTTGCTATTTCCTTGGCCAAGTGGAAGGCTGTATGCCATCAAAGTTTTTCCAGTATAGTCCCTCACTACTCCTCCTCCTCCACAATTGCTATTTATGCAGCTTCCATCACTGTTGACTTTGACAAAAGGGATAGGTGGATTCATCCATATCACTCTTTTGTAGCATAATTCCACTAGTTTGAGGTCAAACAACTTGCAAATGTCCTCCCAAGTGTTCCCCACTGCAACCCCTTTGAAATGAGCTTTCATAATTTGCACAATGTTAAAAGTAATTAAACTTTTAGACCTCAGAACTGCAGGTTTTTCATTGCCAAACTTGCTAGCACATCTCGACCTCCATAACTCCCAAATGATGATAGGAGCCATGATCTTGCACACATACGAAGCTATTGAGTTTTTGTTCTTAAATTTCCAGCAGTAGGAGAGCATAGTTCTTAGATTCAAACCGGTAAAAGGGATCCCTATCCTACCAGCAAATATACTCCACAGTTTTTGGGCAAATTGACCCATATAAAACAAATGCTCACAATCTTCCTCTCCGGGGGTCATGGAAGGTTCATGACAGCAAGAGCAAGTAGTACTCAAGTCAATTCCAAATTTTCCAATGTTGTCAACTGTTGCCACCCTGTTGTGGGCTGCTCTCCATGTCATAAAGGTCATCTTGAAGGGCACATCCTTGTGCCAGATGCTCTTGTCAAAAGCTGTAACCTCATTTCTCTGTCTCAAGCACTCCCAAGCAGAGGAGACTGAAAATTTTCCATTCGTGCTCGGAGTCCATACTGCTGTGTCATCTAATTCCTGGTTAAGAATAATGTGGACAGAGTTCACCAAGTTCTTGACTGCATCTGGAGGGGGAATCCTGAGCACTGCCCAGACCCATTCACCATTTCTAAGCACTTCACAAACTCTAGTGTTGTCGTATTCAGCATCATCAGGTAGGCTACTACAAAGGGGACCGAGATTGGTCCAATTATCATACCAGAAACTTAGATTGCCCCTTCCCACTTTCCACAGGATATGTTGCTCTACCTCAAATTTGATCTTACACATAGCTTGCCAACTGTGGGATTGGCCAGTAACCCATTTCATGAATATAAGATGATTAATGCTACCATACTTTGCCCTGTAAAATTGAGACAAAAAAGAGTTAGTAGTCCTGAGTTTCCACCATTGCTTGGCTGTGAATGCTTTGCAAATGTCATCAACTCTCCTAAAATTAGCACCACCCTCATCATAGGGAAGACAAAGCTTATGCCAAGCTATCCAGTGTTGTCTAGTATTGTTGTCTTGCCCAGACCAGAAGAACCTACCTAGGTATCTTTCAATGTCTTCAATGGCTCCTTTAGTGGGATGAACAGCAGCAAGAGTGTGAATGTTCAAGGCCAGAAGGACATGTCTGATGAGAACTGTTTTCCCCCCAGTTGATAGAAACTTCAAGTGCCAACCTCTGACCCTATTGATGACTTTGGAGACCATGGCAGAGAAATACTCATTCTTTTTTCTCCCTGAGTATAATGGGCAACCAAGGTATTTAATGGGAAGTGGCTCATACTTCATTCCTGTGAGAGTCTCCAACCTACTGATGGTTTCCAGATCAGTCTTGATAGCAACAGAGAAGCTACATTTTGCCTTGTTGATCTTTTGCCCTGATATAGCCTCATACTTTGCCAAGGTTTTAAGCATCAGTCTTATAGAAGTTCTACCACCATTGCAAAACAAAATGGTATCATCTGCAAATGCAAGGTGGTTAATTTGTGGCCCCTGATTGCTCATGGTGAAGCCAATAAATCTCCTGTTGCTGTTCAACTGGTTGAGGGATTGAGAAAGTAACTCTGCTGTTAAAACAAAAAGGGAAGGGGAGAGGGGGTCCCCTTGCCTTAAACCTCTTCCTGATTGGAAAAAACCATGTCTTCCACCATTTACAATCACAGAGTACCAATTGTTTGAAATGAATCTGAACACAATATCCACCCATCTTTCATCAAAGCCCATTTTCCTTAGCATGTTACAGAGGAAGGACCATGACACCCTATCATAGGCCTTAGCCATGTCAAGTTTCAACAAAACATTTTCCCCATCCACTGGTTTCCCAATATCATTAACAATTTCCTGGGCAAGGATAATGTTTTCAGAAATTGCTCTCCCTTTCACAAAACCACTTTGATTAGGAGAGATAATCCTAGGAAGCAAACCACTTAGTCTAGCAGTAAGGAGTTTAGAAATGATTTTGGAGGACACATTGCAAAGACTAATAGGCCTTATGTCCGTAAAGTGTTGGGGGAATTCCACTTTAGGAACCATGACTAAGCAAGTATGGGTGAAAAACTTAGGAAGAGTAGATCCTTCAAAAAAGGCTTTAACTGCAAGAAAAACATCTTCAGCAATAACAGGCCATGAACTCTGGTAGAACTTGCCACTTAGTCCATCCGGAACAGGGGTATGTACCTGTTGAGTTTTATCTATTTCCCTTCTCTCAGTTGTTTCCTCTAAATTAGATCAGGAGGTTCTCTTTCCTGACCTGCTGTAATAGTTTCATGCTCTATACAATTCTCTTGTTTTGTTCATGTGAAATCTCTAAATTTTGGTATCCATTTTGCTCTGGATGAAAATTTCCCACCACTGACGCCGGAGCAAGGGCGCACCATTATCTGACTGTCCGGCATGGTAATGAAGGTGGTGCGTTAGAGCCAAACACGAGGTGAAGTTATTTCAAGGATATGACCGTTACTGTACAGAGAGTGCTTTACCAATTGTTTTTTAAAAGAAAATTGATTTTTTCGCCTATTTTCAATAGTCAGTGACCGTTTAAACAATGAACTCAGGAATTCGCCGAACATTGATTCCAATCTTTTAACTTCTATGAAATATTAAAAAAAAAAAAAAAAAAAACTGCATATTGCAGTGCAAAGCCAGTAAAATTGCAGGTTAGCCCCCTCCTCTTGTATTTTGCTGTTGTACTATGATGCTATCTATATATGAAATAACAGACAATTATTTAATGCCCCTCAACGTTTGGCCGATTTAATTATGACGCATCCAACCTTTGCGGGCGACCTATTACCCCTCTGAACATTTTAAAAGTGGGATTTATAATCCCTTGAAAAGTCACACCCAGATATGTGTTGGACTATGTAGTGCACACGCCTAACACGTGTACATTTTAAAAAAAAAAAAACATTTATTTTCTTATTCTTTTCTTTATTTTTCTCTTTTTCTTTTTCTCTTTCCTTTGTCTATGATTTGTTATCTATTTTTTATTTTTATTTTCTTTTTCTTTCCTTTATCATCTTTCCTTTATCTTCCTCAATTAAAATTCATTAACACACACATATTCAATTTCATCATCAATCATACATATCTTTTCAAAATATCAACCAACCTATTTTTTTCCTCCATTAATACACACACATTCAATTTCATCATCAATCATACATATCTTTTCAAGAAGTCAACCAACCCATTTTCTTCCTCCATTAACACACACACATTTAATTTCATCATCAATCATACATATCTTTTCAAGAAATCAACCTATTTGAGTTCAAGAATTTATCTTCCACGGAGCTACTTCTTCTCTTTTCTGAAAACCACCAACTTCCACCCTCACAAAACGTCGGACCGCCTCCCTGGCATAAGGTTTCAATTTTCGAAATTTAGTATGTATCTTTTAAAAATTAAAACTGGATCAAAGAATCATGAAATTTCTAAAATTTTAAAGTGCAATTAAACAAAAATTTCAAGGGAGTTTGATGAAGTGGGTGACTGGGTGGTGGAGATGGTGCTGCGATGGGGGCGTTGGTTGTAGAAGAGTGGCGGTGAGGAGGAGAGAAGGGTGGTTGGTTTTGGTGGTGGCATTGTCATCGGCTAAGAAGGGTAGGGAGAGGGGAAGCAGTGGCGGCTTAACGGTTGTTTTTGTGGTGGGGGCTCGCCGGTCGTCACTTCCGGCAAGCGATGGAGCGGGAGGGAGAGAAGGAGACGAAGGAAGGGGGGAGGGGTCATTGGCGCAGTGGTGAAAGCAGTGGAGAGAAGGAGACGAAGGAAGGGGGGTCGTTGGGGCAGTGGCTGCTCGTCGGCGATGAAGTCCGGCGGCGGCGTCGACTCTTAATGAAAGAAGAGAGGCTGGGAGGGAGGGTGTAAAAGTAAAAAATAAGGAAAAACATTTTTAGAAATGAGATAGAAAAAAATAAGGAAAAATTAATTAAAAATACATATATTTATGAAAAGATATATTAAAAATAAAATTTTAATACTTGTTTTTGGTGCTCACTCTTTCAAAGAGAGTGAAACACACTCACTTTGCCACGTAAGCATTTAGGGGGTAAATATTTCACTTTTAAAATATTCAGGGTGTAATAGGTCGTCCGCAAAGGTTGGGTGCGTCAAAATTAAACCGGTCAAACGTTGAGGGGGCATTTGACTATTTTCTCATGAAATAAACAATTTCCCAAAAAAAAAAAAAAATAATAACAACAGATGAAGCCGTCCCATAAAAGAAAGTTCAAAAGAAAAAGAACAAGAACAACCAACCTGGCTTGCCGGTTGATTAAACAAACTTCACTCATGAAGTAAGATTCTTTCCATTTTAATATATTATACTCATTAGACTTGCTAAAAATAGATCCAATATATCACACTAGTCTTGTAGTATGTCATAGCAAGAAAAGCTACCATGGAATCAAGCAACTCAAAGGTCATCACATGCAAAGGTGTGTACATTATATTACTCTATCAGTCCCATTTTATGTGAAAGTGTCACTGCTCGAGGAGTTCAACAATTTCTTTGTTTGACTAGGAGTTTCTCAAATTTTCTAAAGATTCTTGGAAGTATTAGTTATGGCTTGTAGTACTTTTCGTATGAATTTTTAAATATGTAAACTTTTGTTTTAGGTTTTTGAAGAATTTCTAACCGAACTAACATTGGACATTACTCTCTATCTGTCTCAATTTATGTGGCGTCATTTGTATTTCGAGAGTCAAACAATTTTTCTTTAACCACGATTTGAATTGTCAATTACTATGACTTATAGTACCTTTTGTGTAGATTTCAAATTTGTAAATTTTATTTCAAAACAAAGATTCCATTTGCGAAATCACGGTCAAATTAAAAAAACAGTGCCATATATATTAGGAGGGTGATCTGGTGGAAATATGTTAAGTCTGGTTTTTAGCTGTTTGTTTACTTTCAGTTAGAGAATGATTATATTGTTAATGCATGAGTGCAGCTGCAGTAGCATGGAAGCAAGAGGAGGGATTAAAGGTGGAAGAAATACAAGTTGATCCACCAAAATCAAATGAAGTTAGGATTAAAATGCTCTTTGCAAGTTTGTGTCACACTGATATTCTCTGTTGCAATGGTTTTCCCCTAGTCAGTCTATTTCCATTCTGTTATTATCTTCTTGTTTTCTATTTTGATTGTTGTTTATTTATTTTATAAAATTAATTTGGATCATTTCTGGTTGATCAGCCTTTATTCCCTCGAGTTCCTGGACATGAAGGAGTGGGGTAAAAATCTGTTTCACTTCTACTGTGGGAAATTTTCTTTCATTATGTGTTATACTTCCCTATGTATCATAGTAACCAACAGCGGCTCAATAAATTTAGTGCCTAAAGATCAATTTTAATAAGAGGTGATAAAAACATCAACTTGGAAACGCCATACATAATATAGTAAAGAAAAAGAATGAATACGCTAGCAGAGAACCCTGCCCGAACTAAGTTTTTAAGGTTTTCCCTTAATAGAAGTATTGAATCAGGACTTGTTTCAATAGTCTTTCGAAGGAGTGAAACATCAAGCAGAATGGATCCGCAAGAGTATAATCTACTTTCTGTTAAATACATTGCGAGATGTTTTTCTATACTCTCCGCATTCAGTTCTAGCTATTTCTGGACCTTCTAATTTACCTGAACAACATAGCCATTTTGTATATTATAAATTGTTAAATTCCGATACAAGGCAATCTTAGCCTTACGCAAATTTTGCTCAAACAAATATATTAGGGGGTTCGAATTCAAGGTGTGATACTCTTGCATCTCTAGAATTTCTGGCTATGCAACTACCCAATTGTGCATGTATTGAGTGAGTTAATTTACAGGAAATATGTAAAAAATGAGTTTCAAGATGTGTACATTTTTAGTACAACAAGACTTAAAGTTTTCTTGCTTGTTTATTTTCTTTTGGAGTTTTCATCCATTGCACATAGCAGCCTGCTTATTTTATCATCTGTATCTCTATGTCTCATCATCCGTCAAAAAAAAAATAGAAATTAATTCCTTCATTTGTCGTAATTTCAAATAACGTGGCGAGAAATAAACCTTAATTGTACTCTGCTTCTTCTTCTTCGTGTGAAAATTTGAACTGATTTGTTTGAGAAATTTTGAGAGGGTGTCTTTCCGAGGGAAAAAGTGCTAAAGCAAGCGCGAGGAAGAAGAGGAGAGACGAAGGCGTGACAAACAACCAACGGAAGATTTACCTGGGAACGAAGAAGAGAGGGCGAGGGGCCATAACGATTGATGAAAAGAGAAAAGGGGCCGTGAATGATATCCGCTGGTGTTAGCTGTGAATGATAAATGTTATATCTGGTGACTTTGGTCTACACTATTCTCATCAACCAAGCTGCAAAAAGGGCATTGCCATCTTAAAATCCATGCATATCGAGGGGATATCCATCAGTTAGCCAACAATATTCACAGATTTTTCGCTTCTGACAAACATAAGTTTCAAACTGTTCCATTCCTCCAAGCAAAGAGGAAAAAGAGAGTAGGAAAAGTTGTACCAATTTATTGCCAGAGATGAAAACAAAAGTGTGAAATGTTTGGTATGTGTCCATGAATTTCCTTTTCGCTAGAAAGAAAAATTGTGCCAAATGGTAGCCATGTGATGAAACAATCTCAGAAAGTTTATTGTTTGTCCATGAATTTCTTTGACCTATTTATTTCTCTTGTAAGTGGGAAAATCTTCATAACCCGAATTCGAAATTTATCATTTTTTGACGACCTGATTAGTCTTCATCACTTCTACTACATGGTCATGATCGAAAATGCCTCTTGTTCAAATGCCACCAATGTTATGGTAAGCATACTTTACTGGTGTCTTTGAATTCTTTTAATACAGTATTATGTCTCAATCTCGATAGTTGAGGTCAATTATACAATTTTTCCAGTGAAACCATTTATACTATACAAAGCACATAGGTGCATTTGAATTGTATACTTTGAATGTCGGTAAAATTAAACTTCAATACATTTTGATTAGTCCTAATCTCTTTGGTTTTCATCTTGTAACAATGCCCAATTCATCGTAGAAGAATACATGGGATTCTTTTGGAAACAATTAGATTTTGGTCGGATTTGTTAGGAGATTAAGTTTAATGCAAAAGTTTCCCATTTCATATAGCATTTTCTTGAATAAGAGTGTACAGTGGCATAGTGCTATATAAATTCTGGGTGGAAGCTGCATTTCAGGAGAAAATTTTAACGACTGGGAGATGGATGATATTAGTCATTTGTTACATTTACTGGATCCTATTATTGAACCCTCTAATCTGGGACAACAAGAAGGGAGTTTCTCTGTTAAAAGCAGCTATACTCTTCTACAGAAACAAGCTGGACATTGGGACCTTTCTTGGCCATGGAAAATATTATGAAAAAACTAAAGCCCCAATAAAGCCCCAACAAAAGTAGCTTACTTTGGCTGGATGCGCATGCCTAATTCAAAATATGATGCAGAAGAGAGGTTTTGTCTCGTGGAGTAGATGTTACTTTTGTGAAGAATATTTTGAGTCCACAAATCACTTACTACTACATTGTAGGCAAACAAGGCAAATCTGGGATCTGTTTTTCCACATTTGTGGAGTACAATGGGTAATGCCTAAAACAGTCAAACAATTACTAGAATATTGACAGAACTAGGGTGTGAACAGAAGATTTAAGATGATTCGGAGGACAATACCTTTATGCATCATGTGGAACATATGGCTAGAAAGTAATAGGAAAGTTTTTTATGATAAAAGACTTCACATTTCTATTGTTTAGAATAGATGTTTACAAAGCTTATACTTTTGTTTAGGAGTAGGTGATTGATAACATATCCCAGTATTTAGAGATGTTTGAGTTTCTTGGTACTTCTTCATTAATGGAATTAAATTACCGTATTAAAAACAAAAAAGGCGCGCAAGCTGGACCAAACACCGCGGTTATTAAAAAGAAAGATTCTAACGGATATAAACCTTTCAATTAAGAAAGCTTACATGTCCTTTGATGGTCACTGGTTTATGGACAGTGAGCTTAATTTATCAAACGTTTTGGTTAAAGCATTTTTAGTAACTCTTTAAATTTAGTTGTTGTGTTTGAACTCTCCTTTATCTGCAGCTTTTCACGTTACTGACTTGGATGGAAACAGGTAAGTGGACAAAAGTGTCATCAGTTACATTGGACAACTATTCCACTTTACCAACTTTTCTTGCTTTCTAATTCTTTAGTAGTTTTTTATGAATATACATTCGCTCAAAGTTGTCATAATTTTATCTCAGGATTTCTTCATTAGGCATACTGATGGAACCCCAATTAATTCAGATTCTGAAAAGCAATATGTAATTCTATGCGTACAAGCTGCAATCGAAAGAAGTGCATCTGATCGGTAATTTCACTGTTTGAGAAAAAACATTCTATTATACATCTCAGTGTGTGTTTAGAATCAGAGGTGAAGTTGGAATTCTTTTGGAAGATGTAATCAACCAAACTTATATGAGACAAAAATAGACAATGAGACAGTACAGCATCATGATACAACAAAGACTTGATGAGGGGCACACTTTTACAAGTTGTTACTCTTGTGAACTGTTGCATTGCAACATAAGGGAAAAGACTTCGTTATGTCCGGGATAATAAAAAGAAACAAAAGACTGACCTTTTTCTGGATTGATTATATTATTCTCCAAGGTGATTCTGAATGTTACATGGTAGGAAAGAACATTATTGCCTTCGTCGTACACCCGGGGACCTCGGTATGGGGTACAAGATTTCCAAACTGTAATGACAATTTGTTGAGATTGAAGTTTTAACTATACTATATGATTGTCTTCCTTTTTTTTTTTTTTTTTTTTTGTGTGTCTTTTTTGTTTACATTCTATACTTAGCTTTCTTTAGTACTTTAATGTTCAAGTGTAGTTTCTCTGTTGAATTTGCTATCGAGATTTTGAAGAAGATTATGGGAGAATATATCACAGATTCGTATATGCAATCTTTGATTTTCTTTTGTTATCTGCCTTTATATTTTACTTTATTATCTTCTACTTATTTTTTTGTCCTTTTTGTATTTCTTCATTAGCCAGAGAACTAAGGGCGAAGATTATTGGAAGACCACTGTGCTGGGCAATTTTCAATGAAGACTATTCTTCGCTTAAATTCTGATTATTATTTTTTTTTGGTGTGTTATTTATTAACGGGTCCAATTTATTTGAACTCACCATTAATTTTAAACCGGTGATGATTTTGTGAAACCTTCACATCATGAAGTTCTTGAGAAAGAGTATAGGGCACAAAGCTAATAGCTTTAGGCATCTTTTTTTGAGCACGTTCAGCTAATAAAGAAATTGGTGCTTCCATATTTCATGAAAGATAATTCAATAATGAGAAGTTATTTATATCGAGGAACAAATGTTACTGTCGAGAATACGGAGAAGATAAAATTGATCAAAAAGAAAAACTTTTGCAATCATTCATTAGAGGTTTTTGAGATATTTTACAATGTTGAATCCTCTAATTATATTAGAATATTCTTAATCTTTTAATTTGTACATGAATTTACCTTTTCGTTGTTCTTTATATTTCAATTTTAGGAAAGAATCATTCATAAGCTTAAATACGTCATTCATAATCGCGCGAAGCGCGGGTAAATTACCTAGTTATATATAAAGGAGTATAAATTCATGATACACTATAGAAGTTAAGAAAATTCCCTTGAAAATGCAGGTGGTAGAAGGAGCTCGAAGTCAAGAGGCACGTAAAATAATTGGTGTTGATATAAATGAAATGAAACAAGGAAAAGGGGAAGCCTTTGGAATGACAGACTTTATTAACCCTAAAGATTGTAAGAGGTCAATTTCAGAGATGCTAAAAGATGTTACTCAAGGATTAGGTGTTGATTATGTTTTCGAATGTACCGGGGTTCCATCCTTGCTTAATGAAGGCATTGAAGCTTCAAAAGTGGTAAGTATTTTAAGTACTGTTCTAAATTAACCACAAGTTCTAATAGCTAGTTGTATTATTTTATCTTTTACTTATTTGAAAGCTACTTTTATTTTGGTTTTTTAATATAATCATCTGGTATCAGGTACTCATTAATCTACTAATTTGAATTTACATCCGCATAAAATCCATATAAGCCGAACGCGATCCCTTACAAGAATTTCTCCATTCCTAGAACTCGAACTCAAGACCTTTGATTC
The DNA here is from genome assembly GCF_019175385.1 of Lycium barbarum. Lineage (NCBI taxonomy): Eukaryota > Viridiplantae > Streptophyta > Magnoliopsida > Solanales > Solanaceae > Lycium > Lycium barbarum. The sequence goes on along the minus strand of NC_083347.1, from coordinate 108,263,338 downwards.
AGGATGGGGAAGATGTTAGGATTTGAATCACAAATCCGACCTTTGTAAGCAGGTTCCCAGGAAAGATTGGAGGGTCACAGCTGGACCACTTAAATACCAACCTCCTTAGACAGAACCTACTTACGCCGTGATGTAAGCGAAGAATAAATAGCACACACAGATTTATAGTGGTTCACCCTCAATGTGAGAGCTACGTCCACGTTGCTGCTGCAGATCTTATTAAAGAAGAAATATTACAAGTGTTTACAACACTCAACCTCACAACCCCAATCCCAATTACACTCAAGAATTTTTACCACAGAAAATTCTCTCAAAGACCTTCTCTTACTTAGGCCTTTCACTAAGAGTATTTCTCTTAGATTTTTTCTCTCTTGGGATGTGTATAGCAAATGATCTTAATGATATCTTACAAATGAACCATAAGCTACCTATTTATAGGAATGAATTTCCTATGATGAGGTAAGCGCTTACATCACGACTATTATGAGGTAAGCGCTTACATCACGACTATGTGAACAAAAGAATTGACTTGTTTGGCCAATTCCACACCTAACAAATCTCCCACTTGAAGACTAATTTTAATTTGTCTTCACACTTTGATCGATGCAGCAGCTCTTTCCTACTTTCATACTTCGTGCAGGCCAACTGAAGTTGAGCATAGCTTCAGTTTGTCTATCGTCACTGCCTTTGTCAGCATGTCTGCTGGATTCTGACTCCCTGCGATCTTCTCAAGCACCAGCGCTCCATCTTCCAAAGCTGATCTAATGAAATGGTACCGGAGTTGTATGTGCTTCGTTCGAGCATGGTAAACCGGGTTCTTTGCCAAATGAATGGCGCTTTGGCTATCACAATATAGCACACTTCCCTCGTGGTCCTGATCCAATTCCCGCAGAAAAGATTGTAGCCACATCATTTCCTTTGTGGCCTCCGTCACAGCAACGTACTCAGCTTCACAACTAGAGAGAGCTACTATCTTTTGCAACTTGGAAACCCAAGAGATTGCAGTACCTCCGAAGGTGTAAACATACCCGGATGTGCTCTGTTACATCCCGTATTTTTGAACGTCGGATTATTTGTAAGCTGAGGTGGGGCCCACACGTCAAGTTTTTTTTTTTTTTTTTTTGGGACATGTGACAAATTATATGAATCACATATGTGAAGTTAAACACAACTCAAGAAGGACCCTTGGGCCAAATCAAAGTGGAAGTCCTCCAAACGAATATTTTTAAGAAAACGTTTTCGGGTGACCTGACTTTGGGGGGAAAAAACGGTATTATATGTTTGGAATTTGGAAAAATACCAAGAATTAAAAGTTGTAGATAATTGAATTATCTTTCCAACCATAGGTCGTGGGTTCCCAGGTGACGTCGGTACAAGGAGATATGGACGTTTTAAGGTCGAAAGGTCAGTGGACTAGGCCCAACTCGTGACCAACCGGGTTGGCCCAAAAAAAAAGATAAAAGGGGAGAAAATTTAGGCCCAAAAGAGGGGTGGCCGGCCATATGGCCCAAGCCCATGGTAATTCATTAATCCATGTATTAAATGAGACATTAGACCACAATTCTTTCATTTTCAAGAATCTTCAAGAACAAAATTGAGAGAAAAAGAAGAGCAAAAACTTGAAGGACCACACGGCCAAGACCTTGGAAAATTAGGTCCTCAAAATCTTCCCCCAAAAATTATTAGCTTGTGGTTTTCCTACTCAATTAAGGGTCCTTTACAACTTGGTGTAGTTGTTTTGGAAGAAGGAGCACTTATTTCTTCAAGTTGACAACTTGTTCAAGTGAAGAAATTTGTAGAAAAAGGTAAGAATCAATTCCTTTTTCTTATGTTATGAAGGTTTGTTTATGTTGTAGTATGTAGAAATGAGTGGAAATTATGGAAATATGGAAGTTTGCAAAGTGGGTATGTATGTGTGTAGAAGGATGAACCAATTTTATTTGTTATGTTAATTGTGTTGTTGAAGCCTTGTAATGGAAATGGAAGGAAATGGTTCAAGTTGGTATGGAAAATTGTTGAAAATGGTTATAGGAAATTATGTGATTTTAATGTAGTTTTTATGAAATTATGGAAGTTGAATGAAAATTGGATGAAATTGGAAAGAAGCCATGTTGGCCGTGTGGTATATGTTGTTGAGATAATGTTGGATTTATTTTGTTTAACATGTTAGTTGTGTTATTGTGATCTTCACAATGCAAAGGAAGATTATATGAGTGAAGTTGACATGAAAATGGAATGTAGAGAATTATGACACATTAATGTGATTTTATGATATTAAGATAATGAAGTTGTTAAAGTGTAGATTGTTGTTGGAGATGAATTAGTAAGTAGAAAATGTGTTGGAATGGTTTTGTTGCATATATAAGAATTTTGGATTGAATATGGAAGTTGATGGAATTGTTGAATATTGAATATATAGCTTGGAATACTTTTGGTTTATGTTTGAATGGTCTTATATTAGTATGTGAATATGAAAATATTGATATCGGGTTGTAAGTGCAAAGTTGGATTTGGAATTGTCGCATTATTTGGAAAATAAGACTATTTACGCTAGAATGCGTTCCTAGTCGATTATTGATGTTGTATATATTGTTGTTGGTATGGTTGTTGTTGTTTTAGCCGAGTTTTAACCTCGGGGATGATATATATATAGGGGAGATGCTGCTCAAATTTTTATAGACAAGAATTGGTTAAGGTTGAAATTTTAAGTCTTATGAATAGTAAATTGGTAAATGTGACCATTTGTAGGTTTTGGACGAAACGAGATTTGAGTTTTGGCAAGCGTAAAGGGCAAGAAAGGTATGTAAAGCTATCCCGATTCTTCTCTTGGCATGTCCTAGATGTACTAGGCTTGGATTTACGCCTCGGGGAATATTCTGTCCATCGGAATCCGCGTTTGAAATCGTCGCTTTTTTTATTCAATAGAATTGAATTCCTTAAGTATGCTTTGATGAAAAATTATGAATTTTTTTTCCAAATTGCTTACGAAGTTATGGAATGTCCTAGAACCTTTGTAGGTGACCCCATAAGCTTAAAAATACGTAATTTGAGCCCACCGCTTCATTGGTTCCGAGGTGGGCCCACTATTTCCAATTTTACCCTTTATGTGTCTATGACTTGTCTTCGAGCGTTTTCGTTAGAGATACTCTAACTACTCCTTTATCTACTAAATAAAAATTATTTTAAATATTTCATTAAATCTTATAAATTGTTTTGAATCTTGAAAACGATCTCGGATAGATTATGCCTCCGTAACCCGTTATGACATCTAAATTTACTTACTATGTTTCCGTCCGATTTCATTGATTTGATTTGACATTCGATATGCCTCATTGAGTCTCTGGAAATATATATATGGTATTTTTAGTGCATTTAGTTTCTCACTACTCCGTTCGTGGATGCCTCAATGTTTCCCCCACTGAGCCCGGGCCAGGATATGTTGTCAAGCGTGATCCTTTGCATTGTTCGTCGTGCCTCGATGTGAGGGGGCAGGTATACGCGTACATGGGTTTGTGGAGTATATTGTTCCATGTACGCTTGTTCTGATATGATTTGCTATGGCCATCTGATATGACATATTATGTTACGGGGTTATGCCCCTATTCTGATTCTTCTGTGTTGTGGCACCAGCGTCGGGAGGGTGGCCACGTTCTGTCTGCCGAGTCCCTTGGCAGGGGCCGGATTTGATGTGACATATGTTTCTGTACACACTCTGCATGTTTTGAAAATATGTATCTGATACTTTGGGTTTTCTATTTACTTTCTGTACGTTCTGTACCAGTTATGATTTTGTTTCTGTAATTCAGGCTTTGCATATTCAGTACATATTTCGTACTGACCCCCTTTCTTCGGGGGCTGCGTTTTCATGCCGCGCAGGTACCGACGACAGGTTTGCTGATCCGTCCGCTTAGGATCTTATTCTCCTATTTTGGAGCGCTCTCTTATCCAGAGCCCATCTTTTGGTATAGTCTGTCACTACTGCATATATATATTCTCGTTCATGGGTACGGCGGGGCCCTGTCCCGTCATATGATTATGTCGGTCTGTTTAGAGGTCTGTGGACATGTTTGTGGGTTGGGGTCTTTCTGTACAGATGCGTGTATATGTTGTGTTTGGGCGATCACATTCGCCGCGGCGGCCGGTCCGCATATGTTTAAATGTTGCTTCGTTGGCCCGGTGTGGTCTTTTGTTGGTATTTTCTGTGCGCAGGGTTATTTTGGATAACCTGTAAAACAAAGGAAACTCTGCCGAAATTTTTCTGGAAATTATCTAACTTTGAAATATAGCCTTGTCGGCTTCCGCTATATACTTGAATGTGTTTGATAAAATTTGAGATAGCATTTGATAGATGTGTTCGGGTGCTCAGATCGGGCACTAGTCACGGCCTATGGGGGTTGGGTCGTGACATGCTCTTTCTGCTATCAATATCACCACCGTTGTCAGCATCAACATACCCTTGCAATCCTGTTTTTGATTTTCGGAAATGCAGAGCTGAACTCGAGCTGCCTTTCAGATATCTGAATATCCACTTCACAGCCTCCCAGTGTTGCTTTCCCGGATTTCTCATAAATCGGCTGACAACTCCCACTGCATGTGCAATGTCTGGCCTTGTACATATCATTGCATACATAAGACTACCGATTGCAGATGCATAAGGTATCTTGTCCATCTGCTTCTTCTCATCCTCGGTTGTCGGCGGGCGACTGATCCTTTGACAACCGAAAGTGTCCAGCCAAGGGAGTGCTGACTGGCTTGGCATCATGCATGTTAAACCTTTTGATAACTTTCCTCACATATTCTTCTTGTGAGAGTTTGATGCCCTCATTGCTTCGGTCGATTCTCATCCCAAGGATTTTCTTTGCAGCTCCCAAATCCTTCATTGCAAACTCTTCCGATAACCCCTTTTTCAACCGATCAATCTCCTGTAGGTTTGCTCCTACGATTAGCATGTCGTCGACATAGAGTAACAGTATCATGTACGAGTCTTCAAATTTTTGAAGTAACAGCAGTGATCTGCCTCGCACCTTGAAAAATCAGCTTTCTTCATAAAGCTGTCAAACTTTAAATACCACTGTCTTGGAGCCTGTTTTAGTCCGTACAGACTCTTTTGAAGTTTGCACACCAGATTCTCCTTTCCTTTGACTTTGAATCCCTCCGGCTGTCGCATGTAGATTTCCTCGTCTAGATCGCCGTGAAGAAATGCAGTTTTCACGTCCATCTGTTGCAGATGTAGATTTTCCTTTGCTACCAGTCCAAGAACAGTTCTGATAGTCACCATCTTGACTACGGGAGAGAAGATCTCCGTATAGTCGATGCCTTCTTTCTGTTGAAATCCCTTTGCAACCAGCCTTGCTTTATAACGCTTGCTTCCATTGGGTTCTTCCTTTATCCGATAAACCCATTTGTTTTGCAATGCCTTCTTATCCTTTGGCAACTCGGATAATTCCCATGTATGATTTGCTGATAGTGAATCCATCTCATCCTTCATTGCCAGCTCCCACTTAGTCGATTCATCGACTTGCATTGCTTCTTCATAACATTCTGGCTCCCCTCTATCAGTGAGTAGAATGTAGTTGAGGGATGGAGAGTACCTGTGAATCGGCTTCCTGATTCTGGATGATCTACGCAGTTCTGTGATTGGCGTCTGTTGATTTGTTTCAGAATCAACACTTTCATCAGCACCTTCTCGGATTGTTTGTTCCTCTGCCTCAGTTGTACCTGGCTGCGGCTCAGGTGTCGGAAAGTCCCTCAAATCGACTATTTCCGATTCCTTGTCCTGACATTCTAAATTCTTTTGCAACTTGTCTTTGTACAGTACCTCTTCGTTGAAGACAACATTCCTGCTTCGGATGATCTTCCGATTTTGTTCATCCCAAAATCGGTACCCAAGCTCGGTGTCACCATAGCCAATAAAGTAACACTTCTTTGATTTTGGATCAAGCTTGCTTCTAGCCGTATCATCATTATGAACATATGATAAGCAACCGAACACTTTCAGAAATGAAAGATTTACCTTCTTGCCACTCCAGACTTCTTCTGGAATTCTGAAATCCAAGGGAACTGACGGTCCTCGGTTAATTAAGAAGGCCGCGGTATTGACTGCATCTGCCCAGAATGTCTTGGGCAGTCCAGAGTGTATTCTCATACTCCGAGCACGCTCGTTCAACGTTCGGTTCATTCTTTCGGCTATTCCATTTTGTTGTGGCGTTCCAGGAATAGTCTTCATCATCTTGATCCCATTATCGGCACAGTACCGTTTGAAATCACCATCAGTGTATTCTCCGCCGTTGTCGGACCTCAAATACTTCAACTTGAGGTTTGTTTCATTCTCGACCATGGCTTTCCATCTTTTGAATACACTAAACACATCGGATTTATTTTTCATAAAATAAACCCATACCTTCCTGGTTGAATCATCAATGAAGGTCACGTAGTAGTGTGATCCCCCAAGGGAGGGTACAGTGGTAGGTCCCCACACGTCTGTGTGCACCAATTCCAGTTTTTCGACCTTCAACTTCCTGCCTGCATTTGAGAAGCTTACTCTCTTTTGTTTTCCGAGAATGCAGCTCTCACACGTATGAAGGTCCACCGTCTTCAGCTCCGGAATTAAGCCATTTGTCACCAACAGCTTCATCCCCTTCTGGCTTATATGCCCCAGCCGACAATGCCACAAATCTGTCTTCTTTGTGTTGTCAACCACAACAACAGTATCACGACAGCTACTAGTCATGTAGAGAGTGCCAATCTTCTTTCCTCGGCCAACTACCATAGCACCTTTCGCCACCTTCCAAGACCCATTACCAAAGTTGAGATCATATCCCTCATCATCAAGCTGACCTACTGAGATCAGGTTTCGCATCAGCTTTGGAACATGTCTAACTTTTGTAATCTTCCACGAGGATCCATTTGACATCTTCAAATTAATGTCTCCCGTGCCAACAACGTCTAGCGGCTCTCCATCGGCTAAATAAACTTTGCCGAGATTCCCAGCCACGTAGTTTGTCATTATATCATGATGTGGGGTGGTATGAAAGGACGCTCCTGAGTCAAGCACCCAAGAGTCTATCGGGCTGTCAACCGATAGCAACAACGCATCGCCAATGTCTTCCGTAGCAGCGTTGATTCCAGCCCCCTTGTTGTCCTCCTTCTTTGGCGCCCTGCAGTTTTTCTTGAAGTGACCTGGTTTTCCACAGTTCCAACACTCAAATGTTCGTCCTGGTCTGGATTGACCCCTGCCATTTCTTGACTTCGATCTGCCCCTATTTCGGTTGTAGTTTCTGTCATAATTTCTGCTTCTGTTTTCAACATTAAAAGCAAAACTCGTCGATGCCTCTCCAGAATCTGTCCTGCGCACCTCCTCAGCAAGGATACGATCCCTAACATCGTTGAACTTTAGTTTGTCACTACCGACAGAATTACTAACCGCTGCTCTCATTGGCTCCCAGCTATTTGGTAGGGATGCCAACAAAATTAGAGCTTGCACTTCATCATCGAAGTCAATTTTTACCGATGACAATTGATTTACAATGGTATTGAATTCATTTACATGTGTAGCAACATGAGCATTTTCCATCATCTTTAGATGAAATAGTTTCTTCATGAGAAATACCTTATTATTTGCCGAAGGTTTTTCATGCATGTCAGACAATACCTTCATCATATCTGCGGTGGTCTTCTCCTTTGCCACGTTGTGAGCAACGTTCTTCGACAGCATCAGCCGAATGACTCCCAGAACTTGTCTGTCGAGGAGATTCCAATCTGCTTGCTTCATCTCCTCTGGTTTCGGACTCAGAGGTTCATGAAGATTTCTGCCATATAAATAATCTTCAATTTGCATTCTCCAGAACGCAAAGTCTGTACCATCGAATTTACCAATGTCGTGCGTCGTACCATCTTCGCCTCCCATCGTTTTTAAATCACAACACAACCTGTTGCTCTGATACCAGTTGTTAGGATTTGAATCACAAATCCGACCTTTGTAAGCAGGTTCCCAGGAAAGATTGGAGGGTCACAGCTGGACCACTTAAATACCAACCTCCTTAGACAGAACCTACTTACGCCGTGATGTAAGCGAAGAATAAATAGCACACACAGATTTATAGTGGTTCACCCTCAATGTGAGAGCTACGTCCACGTTGCTGCTGCAGATCTTATTAAAGAAGAAATATTACAAGTGTTTACAACACTCAACCTCACAACCCCAATCCCAATTACACTCAAGAATTTTTACCACAGAAAATTCTCTCAAAGACCTTCTCTTACTTAGGCCTTTCACTAAGAGTATTTCTCTTAGATTTTTTCTCTCTTGGGATGTGTATAGCAAATGATCTTAATGATATCTTACAAATGAACCATAAGCTACCTATTTATAGGAATGAATTTCCTATGATGAGGTAAGCGCTTACATCACGACTATTATGAGGTAAGCGCTTACATCACGACTATGTGAACAAAAGAATTGACTTGTTTGGCCAATTCCACACCTAACAGAAGATACATGTACATACATCCAACCATATCCATTCGTGGTGAAAGGTGCTTTAGTTACTTCCCCAAAATTTCTTACATAGAAAAACTAAAACCTCACAAATGCTAATTTGTAGAATTTTGCAAGTTTGACATATAAGATGCATAATTGCTCGAGCAAAAATGCACAAGGGATTAATTTTCACTAATGTAATTCAAAATATATGGTTTCTACCTGATTTATGCTATATATGTAAATTGTTATCAAAAGCTTCTTAATCATAATGTATCTCAAACGAAGGTGTCGGTTAATCTTTCAATTGAAAGAATCTTGCAATGACTTTTGTGGCTTGACAATCGCAATGCATAGATGCAGAAGGTGTGATCGATTTAATTCCTAGCGGAGGACTCATCAAGAGGTTTTGTAACTACTCAACCTCATTGTTATCCAATTTAATGCTACAAAAACAACGCCATATTATTATGTGTGCACTAATTCTTTTTCCCAGTGCAAAACACATATTTTTTAATTTTATTTTTTATATAAGCAATGAGACTTGAGCTCCACCACCCCAGCCTATTATGATACTATTATGAATTGCGTGACATTTGTTCTTTTTCGCTAATGTGTATTGATATCTGTTACTACATTTGCTATTTTGCTGTCCCTTTTTTCTCCTACACTTCTGAATCTATTACATTTCTTTTTAGCTAATGGTCTATCGGAGACATCCTCTCTATCCCATAAAGATAGAGGTAAAGTTTGTGTATATCTTACCCTCCCTAGACCCCACTTGTGGAGTTACATTGGATATGTTCTTATTGTTGTTGATGATGAATTATGAAATTGATGAATTGTGTGACAGTCTCATCTAGGGGTGTACAAAGTAAACCGACAAACCGCACCAAACCGATAAACCAAGTCAAACCGAGAAAAAAACCCGACTAGTGGTTTGGTTTGACTTGGTTTGGTGTTGAGAACAAAAACCCGATCATAATTGGTTTGGTTTGGTTTTAACTAAAAAAAGTCAAACCGAACCAAACCAACCCGATATTACATGTATTCAATTTTTAAAATATTTTATACATAAAAATATTTATTTGTAATGGAATTTATAAATATTTCTTTTATTTTTTCGTAGTTTTTTTTTTTATCTATTATCATATTATTCAAGCTTGAATTTAGAATTTTGAATGTCAATAAGTTTTATATCCTATGGATATTTGTAACTCAAATAAAGTTCAAACCAAAACCAGCTCAACACTAACGCTAACAAAAGAAATTCAATTTACCACTAGGAATGACAATAATGTTGGATATTTATTTTTTAGTTTTGCATAATTAGTTTAGAGAGTTAAAATAGATAACTTAAGTTTTTTTTCTTTGTCATGTAATTAATACTTATTAGCCGTGCTTATTTTAGCATGACTTAGTATTTTTAGATTATGGTCATTTTCTTTATGGCTTGTTAATTAGCAATATTTATTTTAACCGATTTTATTAGTTTTTGTTGAATATTTTAATACAATGTCATCACTCTTCTCACATTTTGTGTTATTTTCTTAAGAAACACCTTAATTATATAGTTATATCTTACTAGGACAGAAATATTTGAAGTAAAAGTTATATGTATTGTATCAAGACTATTCCGGAAAAAAAAAACTCGAAAAACCCGAGAAAACCGAATAACCCGAGAAAACCCGAGGTTGAAAACCCCGAATTTTATTGGTTTGATTTAGTGTATAAATTTAAAAACCCAACGCGATTGGTTTGGTTTGGTGTTTAAAAAATCCGAACCAACCCGGTACATGTACACCCCTAGTCTCATCTATAAATAACTTAAGCTTTGAAAGATGGCACACTTTTATTAATGAATCGTGTCTTCAAACACACAAAATCTAGTACTGACATTCTTCTTGTCAAATGATGGGATGAAATTAGGGAATAGGGACAATTGTTCTAATTGGGACAGGAAATGGAACAAATGGGGAAATTAACTTGAGTCCCTTATTATGTGGTCGAACAATGAAAGGTCCAATCTATGGTGGAATAAGAGTTCACTCAGACCTTCCCTCTCTACTTCATAGATGTGCAAATAAGGTAACTTTTCTACATTTCATCGTATACATTAGAGTAGATTCTAGAAATATAACTAATTAAAATGAAATTTTGAGACTACTAGTTCAAATATATGATACTTTGGGGTTCAGAAAATTTCATATTTTTCAGCAAGAATTTTCAATTTGAACTTTCTAAGGAGACTGAAAGGTTTGTCTGTATGTATGTTATGCAGGAAATTCAACTAGATGAGCTTTTAACTCACCAGGTTTCATTTACTGAAATCAACCAATCATTTGAGTTATTGAAAGATCCACATTGTGTTAAGGTTCTTATCAAGTTCTAAGCACACCAATTATGAAGGCAAGATTTATATCTTTCATATACATATTAGTAATTACCTAACAATGATGAATTGATATGTATTCTCATTTTAATTTTTACCTATTAAGATAAAATTACTTAATTTGGTTGAATACAGGTAAATATTTACCGACCTAACTACCGTATTTAGGGTTGTTCACAGTTTTAGTTAAAATCAAAACCAAACCGAAAATTTAACTAAACCGAATAAAAAAATCGACATTTGGTTTGGTTTGGTTTGATTTGGTTTTAAATTTTAAAAACCGATAATATTTGGTTTGGTTATGGTTCTATTAAAAAATAACCGAATAAATAACCGAACTAAACCGATAAATTATATACATAAATTTTATAATTATTTATATGTATAATATTAGTTTTTCATAAATAATCATAAATATTTTATACCTTTTAATCATTAATTTGATTTTTGGTCTACTTATTTCACATGATTGTTTAAGGCCCATGTTTTTAAAAATATGTCGAAGCCCATGTCTTTATGTCTTTTAACTCTTTAAGTGTTAAGTGTAAACCTACTAACAGAAGCTCACGTTAGAGTCTAATGTTTTTAACTTAAATTTTTAGTCTTTCTTTGTCAGCCATTTGATTTTATGTTGTTTCTTTTTTTTTTTCGAATTTATACCTTTCTTTTTTCTTGTCTGAATGAGTCCTAAACTTCTAATATTTTTCATATGAAAAGGACAGAGGTTATAGATTTAGAGGTTCCTATAGAAGATACTTCAGTAACATCAGCATTAGCTGCAACTCAAGCACATGATAATGCCCTAATACTTCTTCCGTGGGTAATCCTCCTAAAAAGCAAAAAAGAACAACTCCTTGTAGTCGAGACCCTAGCCTTAGGGATAATGATAAAAAAAAATATCTGAAGTTTGGGATCATTACACAAAGTTTTTTTAATAAAATGGAAGAATTAAGGGCAAAATGCAAGTACTGCCCCAAAGTTTGGGATCATTACGCAAAGTTTTTTTTATTTCATATATTCTCATTTTAATTTTAGGTAGTTTTTATGTTTAATTAATATGTATGTTTGGAACAACAATTAAAAGCTCCTATGCTCTACTTTATTTCCAGGTATGTGTATTAAGATGGCTCTATATGTCATAGTTTAGCAATTTTGGGTAACTTGAGTACTACACTATCACTAATAGTGAAAATGTTTCTATGATATATGTTCCACCTTAAACTATGAATAAAAGTTATTGTTTGAACCAAAAAAAAAAAATATGTCTTTTTCAACTTTTTAATATTTTACTGATAAGTCTCATAGCTGCTAGTCATAAATCGAAAAATCGAACCAAACCGACAATAACCAAACCGGTGGTTATTAATTTATTTGGTTTGGTTTTGGTTTTAGACATTTAAAAACCGACTAAATCGGTTTGATTATGATTTTAATCAATAACCGACCTAAACCGAACCATGAACACCCCTAATCTTATTGATGACTTTCTTAGCAAAATTTGTGTGTATCCAACGAGACATCTTTTCTATATATTTTGGAATGAAGTACTCAGTGCAATTCAATGATTAGGAAAATTATTATATATTGATGGCTATGAACAGTGGTGAACCCATAATTTTAATTGGTGCTTCACTATATTTAGCGCAAGTAGCCTATATAGCATAATCAATGGATTCAACTAAGAGCCTGTTTGGATGGACTTAAAAAAAACAGCTTATAAGCTGAACTGCTTTAGATAAGTTAAGCCAAACAAACCCAATTAATTTTTTGGATTTATTTTAAGCACAAAATGGCTTTAAGCTGGCTAGTCAAACACTCAAAAAAGCTAAAAACAGCTTATAGGCAACTTATAAGCCAATCCAAACGGACTCTAAACCTAGTGTTTTCAGCACAGTGCATAAATGTATACGTAAAAGACTACTAAAACTTCAACAAATATACAAGTTTGAACCCATAATTTCAAATGTGTAGTGAGCTTAGTGGTAAGTCTAAAAGTGAAAATCATCAAATTTTACACCTATATCCCTGACGCACAATTGCTAAAGTATTAGTGCAGAACTATTTGAACTAATATTAATAACAATTGCTGAAGGAAGAAATTGAGTTAGAATAGCCAGTACCCTAAAGTTTTTCTCTTCGGTGTCACCTTCTCTCATCGTTAAAGGTGTTGACACTCGACTAGGAGTGGGCGTTCGGCATGCAGGGAAGACTGACTATAACATATTTAACATATACTCTAGCATAACAATCTCTTAACATAATCTGGAGAAGTTACAAGGCAATGTTACATCATCAACCGGCCAAGACATCATAAAAAAGGATTATTACATCATCCAAATATGATACATCAACATCTGCAACTACTTTTAAGTAGTTCTATCACTGCAGACATTCGCGCTCTTCTATGAAAACATCCAACTTCAGCCGAGCGCTTGAATTAACAACCTCTTTCGGGACGAAAAGGAATTTTTTCAAAGCACAATTTTCTGACCAGTTCGGGATGCTCTCTGCAACGGATTCTAGTTTAAAAGAGCTCTCCCCATCTGTTGCTACAAGCTCATACAGGAACCTTCTCTTCTGCGAAGCGGGTCCTACACAGATCATGTTGACAGCACTTCCAAGACGATCACTAGAATGGTTGACGATAAAAATTATACCTTCTGTCCTCATTTGAAGGATTTGGTAACGTTGATTTTTTTCTATATAAATGGGATTGACAGCGTTGAAAAAAATGCGCTCGGCTGAAGAACCGTGTTTGTCGCTAAAATGTGCATATACTTTTGCTGAACTACCCACAAAGTCACAGCCACGGAAAGGACACGAACAAGGCACGTAGATGCACGTATTTTCGTGGTCGGTTTTTTTACTATAAGTCAGAATCTCCTTGCAACCGTACCTCTTGTTCGTGCATGAGACTTTCACGGATTCTAAAACCTTCTCAATAGCCCGACAACGGTTGTATCCAATTGGCCAACAACATGATGGACACTTATTAGCAATCTTGATGCAGCAAGAGGCACATGCTATGTGCCCATTCTCACACTATATTTTTGTTCAGAAAGGAAAAAGAATGTCAGAAAAATATGTTCATAATAAGCAGTTTGAATGTTTCTCGAAGTGCACAGACTAAGAAGTAGGGAAAAAGAAAAACACGTTACATGGGAAACGAAAACAAATTGCACCTAAAATTCACTATTTGCCACAAACCTAGAGTCATGGCCTTAATTTCATGTTTGGTTTAGAAGGCTCGATAAATGCAGTTTCACTTCAGTACTCAGCCTTTCATATTAGCATTTGTCACATCCCTAGAGTAGATCTTAATTTCTTGCTTAGTTAAACACTCAATAATTTCATTCAAACATCCTCATGCATTAAAATTTCATGTTCTGTTGCTTTAACAAACAAATTGATTGCCAAAACTACATTCTACCTTAGTAAAACCATAGTTGCTGCTGTGCAACTCTTAGATGAAAAGGACAGAAATTAGCCACCCTGGCAAGGAGGACAGAGATTTTAGAATCTGAATCTCAGTGCTTTCTAAGCCTTTAAATGCAGTAACTGGATTAAATCTGAAGTTACTGTGAGCCAGAAATAAGAGTATAAAAAGAGGCCTAGGTACATAACTTCTATCACGATGGATCTCTAACAAAAGAATAATAAACAGTTTTAGACTACTTTGCTCTATGAATTTCCCGATTTAGCTGCCTTGAATTTGTTTTCAAGCGCCAATAGATTCACATAATATGTAAAAACAATTAACACAAACCCAGTCCTTAATCCTTTTTTGCTGCATTGAAATAGTGAAAGTGTATCCTGCTTTGACTGGACTTCTTTTCTCAATAAGATTTGATACCTCAAGGGAAAATGCTACAGCATTGCCAGATCATTTGCTAGAAGAGAGCCTAATGACAAAGTAAATTAAGGGACCAGATATCCAGCAATGAGAAATGTAATTGGACTTGTCTAGAAAGTGGTAATGGAAAGACAAACATATTCCCAACTTTGAGCTAGCTGACAATAGTGATGACTGCCCAAACAGGTGCACGCTAGTAGAAAGAGAACGGAGGTCCACTAGCAGAATCAAAGATAGTTGAAGACTACCTCAGATGGATTCGTGATGGTTTCAAGCATCAGTAGGACAGGAGAGCCTGCATGGAAAATAGGGTAGAAAAGCGTAGATATATGTAGATAACATATTCGGTAGATATGTCCGAATTGAATCTTGGCTGACTTGAGAACAGACCAGTGGTGATCCTTCCGGAAATTGAAACCGATGTAGGTTGAATGGATTACGCTAATAAAATCATGGGACTTTTGCAAAAACCTACAGGGAAAAGTTAATGATGCGGCACAATTGCCCCATAAAACCTACATACAGGCAGCTGTTAAATAATAGCAGGCGAAGAAGATCGGAGTGCTCAATGGAACTGAGATAGTTTCAAGTATCTTGGGTCTATTATACAAGGAAATGGGGAGATTGATGATGACGTTACACACCGTATTGGTGCAGGGTGGATGAAATGGAGGCTTGCCTCCGGAGTGTTGTGTGACAAGAAGGTGCCACCAAAACTTAGGCAAGTTCTACAAAGTGGTGGTTAGACCAACTATGTTGTTTAGCCTCGATTATTATATTTGTAAATTTTTTAAGACTATTATCCTGCTGTTGTTTATGTTTGTTGCTACTGCCTTCCTTTTTCACCTTTCTTTGACCCGAGGGTCTATCGGAAACAGTCTCTCTACCTTCTCAAGATAGGGGTAAGGTCTGCGTACACTCTACCCTCCCCAGACCCCACTTGTGGGATCACACTGGGTTGTTGTTGTAATTCCAACACATATGCACAGATAAATTTCTCAACTTAGTTATCAAAAGATGCAACTTTTACACCTTATAAGAGCAATCAACCAATTCGATTTCATTCAAAAACTTAGGCAAATTAAGAATTCTTTAGATCTCACACTTATCCCCAAAAAGTTAACCTAATTATATCCAAATAGAAATGCACAGATATATTACACTCCTAATAGAAACAACGGAAAAGGGTCAAATTTACCCCTCTACTTTCAAATAAGGTTCATATATACCCTTCGTTATACTATTGGGTCATATATACCCCTACCGTTATACTTCGGCTCAAATATACCCTTTATCTGTTAAATATCCGTTAAAGGACCCAGATTATTTTTGCCCCAGCCAACACTCAAAATAACCCATAACCCGACCCAAATGAAGCTTCAACAATGGAGTAATATCAAAGTTCGTTCTTCAAATCATTTTGAGCACTTCAAATACAATGGAATTCACCTAAGTTGATAATTCTCAACGCCTAAACACACACGACTCTTCAAATATCTGATTCTCAACTTAGTATCGAACATTCAGATTTTTAACAATCTCGGTGTTCAAGAAACACCCAAATGTTAAATTACGGGGAACAACTAGTTGCTCAAAACGTGAAAACAAGCAATCTAGGAATCGCCAACTTCAGTTTCATGATAAAGTTACAACCTTTTTCATGAAAAAATCAAAAACTTTGAATTTTTTTTCCTTCTTTTCTAATCGACCAGACAAAGCAAGGAAATCTATTCCCAAAGCACTTCCTTAAAAAAATAAAAAAATAAAAAATAACAAGAGAGAATAGAGTAGAATGCTTGATCGAGTAGCTGAAGTGGCCAGGCTTATAAAAAATGTACATCAAAGTGTTGTCTCTTTCAGTTCCATTTGACATACCTATCTTCAAATTAAACCGAACCGAGCATGTGTGAAATTGCAGGTTGGGTCAGGTTATAGGTTATTTGGGGTGTTGGCTGGGGCAAAAATGATCTGGGTTTTTTAAATTAATCAACCCTCCACGTGTCTATTTTAAGGCTGGGACTCGGACACTTAACGGATAAGGGGTATATTTGAGCCAAAGTATAACGGTAGGGGTATATATGACCCAATAGTATAACGAAGGGTATATATGAACCTTAGTTGAAAGTAGAGGGGTAAATATGACCCTTTTCCGTAGAAACAAATATGAGTAAAGAATTGACCTGAAAGACAGGAATGCTTAGAGATTCAAGACAGATAGGGCAATCCAACACATCCAGGTCGGATAACGTCACCGAAATCGACCCGTTCCCTCTTAAACCCTCCAAATCGGATTATAAATCCCAATAGGAATTATCCTCTATTCAAGTCCATTTCACTCAAAAACTTTCAAGGCAAATTAAGTATTCTCTACATCTTACACTTATCCCTGCATAATTAACCTAATTTTTTAAAATTTGTACTCCAGATTTCGAAAACAATTAACCTAATTAATCCCAACACATATGCACAGATAAAATTATATACTCCTACGCAGAAATAAATAGGGTTAAAGAATAGACCTGAAAGACAGGAACGCTTAAAGATTCAAGACAAATAGGGCAATACTATGTTAACAATTTCTAAATTGAGTTACCAAATATCTACATTCTAAACCAACAACAAGAAGCAACAGTAGCTGAGGCATGGTCTAATCAAGGATGGAACTTGACTTTTAGGAGAATGCTAAATGACTGAGAAATTGGGAGGATAACAGAGTTTTATAATGTCCTAAATCAGTTTAAGGGCATCACTGGAAATGCAGATGCTATGGTATGGCAAGAAAATTTTAAGGTGGCAGAGGCATACAGGATTCTAAACAAAGTAAACAGTCAAGTGGGTTGTTGGCCATGGAAAATGATTTGGAAAGTGAAGACACCTCTGAAAGTAGCTTGCTTCTTGGTTGGTGGCCAAAGAAGCAGTATTGACACAGGAGAAACTGAGAAGAATGGGTTTTGATCTATGTTCTAGATGTTATTTATGTGGGGAGACAGCCAACCATCTCTTTTTACATTGCAAATGGACATACCAAATCCGGAAGATCTTCATTAACCTGAGGGGAATCAGATGGGTGATGCCAGGTAATACAAAGGGGGCCCTCAGCAGTTGGGACAGAGAAGGTCTTTTGTCAAATCACAAGGAGAGATGGAGGGTTGTCCCTGCACGTATATGGTGGACTGTATGGAAACAGAGAAATCAGAGATGCTTTGAAGATAAACATAGTGACATACAGAAGCTGAAGATGAATTGTTCAGCTCTCTACTATTTTTGGTGCAAGCAGGAATGTCTAGTTGAAACAGAAGATATCTTTGATGTTTTCGACAATATGTAACTAGTAATGCTTTTTTGCTATAATCTGTAATAGTTTGATTGGGGGACTATACTTTTACGGTATAGTATATACCTGTGGATATATAGAATGTTATCATTGTCCAAAACAAAAAAAATAGAGTTGCCAAAAAAGGCAACTTTAAAACCTGTTTTAGAGAAATGAACCAATTGTGCTTCAATCACAAATCAATTGGGTCAGATTACAAATCTCAACATGAATTCCCCCGCTCTATTCAAGTGCATTTCATTACTCAAAAACTTACAAATATAGCCTAACTAATTCTAACATATATGCACAGATAAAGGATAAAAGTAATTGATAGGGTTAAAAGAAGAGACCTGAAAGACAGGAATGCAAAGAGACTCAAGACAAATAGGGCAATCCAACACATCCGGATCCGACAAAATCACGGAAACCGACCCGTTTCCTCTTAAACCCTCACCAACCGGATCCTCCGTTAATACAGCAGAACCCGACCCGAAATCATCATGATCCGGTTCCTCCTCTGATGACGTCACAGAATCCGAATCCAATTCCTCTTCTTCTTCTTCTTCGATAATTGTTTCAAATCGGCGTTCTTGTTGTTGTTCATTATTAACGGCGTTGTTGTTACTACAACAGGAGAAAGTTCCGTTTAAAGTTCTTCGTTTCTTGGGAAGGGGTCGTCTTCTTGATGGGCTACTGGGTCCTTCATCTTCTTCTCTTCCAAGTGAAAATCTCGCCATTTCCCTTGTTGACCTTTTTACCCCTTCTTCTGCTGCTGTCCTAATTCGACAACTACAAGGACATGATGACTTATTATGGTTGTTCACTTCTCTTATCTTTTTTTTTTTTTTGGGCGGGGGGTGTTATACTCGGTTTTACGGTTTTTGTGAATATTATATTGTACTAGAATTCATTTTAGCGCACCTAAACTATTATTTTATTTTATTTTATAACTAAATTATCATAAGTGAGCAAAACACACCTATTAGCTATTAGATAGTTAGCAAAACACACCTAGATGCTGATTGGACTAAATGTTTGAACTCAATCTCCAAAAAGCGAGTGAAGCTTATTTTTCCCAAAAGAAGTCGTCCATTTGACATATGTAACGGATGTATAAGCTGACTCACTATTTTTTTTCTTTTTTAATTAATTCTTTAAAATCCTAAGCTCTCCCCCTTTCTTATTCATCATTTTTCTTCATTTCTTCTTCTCTGGTGCAGATTTCTCATTTATTTCTTCTTCATTTATCAGCCTTCTTCTTCATTAGTCATATTTTTTTCTCAAATTGAGAAAGAATGTCTTTTGCAAGTGTGGGCAGCCTACAACGATAAGAACATCAACGACAAATAATAATTCTGGAAGATGTTTTTATGGATGTCCAAATTATAGGGTAATTATCTTTTAAATTATTATACATTAAACCATATGTTTTTGCCAATAATCCATATGTTTTTGCCATTAATCATCTAGTTAAATTGTGTGATTTAATTATTTCCAGGTTCGCGGTAGTGTTGCTTGTGGATTTTTTCATTGGTATGATGATACATTCCCTGCCCAAGCAAAGTTGGTAATTCTTGGCATGAATAGGGATAAGATGGAACTTGAGGATGAATTGAAGAAGAAGAAGAAAAAAATTGAAGATGATGTTGTTTATCACTATATGTTTAAATGTATTTTTTTGGTTGTTCAAAGGTTAGGGAGCCTTGTGTAAGTTTGAATCTTTTGTGTAATATTAAATTAGTCAATGTAGTATGAAATGATATTTTGTATAATCTTGTGTGTAATCTATGTGCAAACTTCCTCCTTTTGTTGTTCTCTACACAACAACAAATATATATTATAAAGACAGCATTCAATTAAAGTATAATATAATTTTTTTTTCACGTTACTATATATAAATGGTTAAACATATCGTACTTCTAATAAAGACCTCTCAAGTCTCTTTGTAAATCCCCCAAAATACTACATAACTTAATGTTAAACAACAGCATACAATAACTACTTGGGTTGCAAATTTGTCACCATATTTAGTAGCATCAAAATGCACAACAAAAACCGGTACCGCCAATCAAAATACACAACTTAGAAATAGCTCGAACGACATCAAAAAAACAATCACGTCTTTCCTAAACACCTCCAATTTTTGTTGCACTTTGTGGTGAAGCTTGTGACTTGGTTTTCATATACCTAAGCGATGCACTTTTATGTTGAAGTAGCCTTGTGTGATAGCCTCGTTTCCATTACATTTGAGACCTTTACTTGGTGCATCACCAAGATCACCAGTCAGAACAACTGAATTTATCAATTTCTCTTATGCTCCGCTTTTGATTACCCTATTAGTAGGTCGTTCTTGCTGCGAAGTAATAAAAGAAATGCTAAACTATTTTAAAGAGGTGTCATTAAGGAGATAAATGTATTAATGTCCCTTGTCCTTACCTCAGCACAAGTAAAGCCAATTTTGCTCACAAACACGCCATGGCCCACTACTATTGGCCTCTTAAATGCATTGTTTGCTCCTTTTTTACTTCCATTACCACTGCCACTTTCTACTATTGCTTGAGATGGTTGAGAGGATTGTGATTGTTGCACTACTTGAGAGGGCTGAGAGGAATGAGATTGCTGCTTCGGACTTCCTTTACCACCCTTTCTTGTAGCATTTTTTTTCTATGTGAGCCCTTGATCTCTTTCCACTAGTGGATGCTTGCGATGTAGTAACTCCCTTTACAAAAAATAAGTTGAAATTGTTAAAGATGTTAATATGCTATAAATTAACATTAATAGAAATATAATGTACCTTTGAAGTGGCAAGAGGTTTGTTTGGACATGTTCTTATATTGTGATTTGTTGACTTACAAACTGAACACCTTATGGTTTTCCCCCTCTTTGAAAGCTTTCCAGAACTTGATACCTCTCCAAGCTCCTTGTTTCTCTTTTTCTTAGGCGTTCCGAGCATTTTCCTAACAGGAGGTGGCTCTACTTTTGGATTTCATGTCTCGGGCCACATATTCATATTAGTTACTGGTTGTAAGAAATTTCCATAAGCTCTCAAGTAGGTCTCTTTTCTATACCACGTACAAACTGAGTCAAGTGGATTGGCTTGATCATGATGCATGGCTGCTATTGCATGTTCACAAGGAATCCCTCACAGTGTCCAAAGTCTGCAAGTACAGGTTCTCTGAATTAGGTTAACCACATATGTATATCGACCATCCTTCACTTCATACCCGATATCACCATTCCACTTAATTTCCACCCTCGTTGACTTCACCACATGTGTATTTAATACCAAAATTGTCATTGGGGATATATCATGAGTCCAACTATTTGCAAAAGCTACCACTTTGGTGAACCTATTCATAACTTTTGCTCTAATCTCTTCAAGCATAATGATGATAGTCTTGTATCTAGCACCCAACACCCAAGCATTGAAGCTTTCAGCCATATTGTTATCCACACTGTCACATTTTGAAGTTGTCCTAAACATTGCTTTGGACCATCTTTCAGGATTAAAGGTTGGTAAGTCGTTACAAATATTTTTACCTAACAATGATAATTTGTTCAAGTTCCTCCCCAGTTGAGCTTCAAATGTTGATCTAGCACAAGCCGAAAAAAATTCTTCTTTCGATACCCTTCCATTCTTGTGACCATCTTGCAAGTATATGTCTTGCACACATTCTTTGTTCACATTCTGGAAGCTATTCCCTAACAGCTGAATATAATCCCTGAAAAACAGGTGAAATCATATGCTAAAATCACTAAAAAATAATGGCTCAAAGGACAACTACTATTGTTGGTTAGAATCATGTGAAGCTGCTCCAAGAAATATTGAACACTAGGAACCTATGCAGCTAAAAACAACAGCTAATTTAAAAAAAAAAAAAAAAAAAAACAGTTAAAACAACAATCTTTAAGACTCAAATGTGCTCAAAGTAGTATCTCAAATATCTTTAAAAAGAGCTGAAATTAGCTGGAAAAAAAAACATCTGAAAACCAGCAGCTAAAAAGAGCTGAAATTAGCTTAAAAAGGAGCTAAAAACATCAGCTAAAACAGCTGAAAAACAGCAGCTAAAATAGTTGAAAAAACAGAAGCTAGAAAGAGCTTAAATTAGCTAAAACAGCACCTAAAAAGTGTGAGTTATTTACAAAAAAAAGTGTAAAAGTATTTCCTACTACCTAAACACATTAGCTAAACAATCATGAAATCAATAGCTGAAAGAGCTTAAAACAGAGGCAAAAAAGTTGAAATCAAAGGTAAAAAATCTTACCTTTTGCATATCACTGATGATTGTCAATCCTGCTTCTTCATTATTAATGTCCAAATCCGATTTCAAGATCCTCAGAAACTAAGTCCAAGTATCTTTACTTTCAGTTCCAACTACAGCCCATGCTATTGGGAACATCTGATTATTTCCATCCTTTGCAATAGCAACAAACAATTGGCCCTTAGATATCCCCTTCAAGAAGCAACCATCTAACCCAATACACTTTCTACAACCCTCAATAAAATTCTTTTTTCAAAGCTGAAAAGCAGATATAGAAAGAGTGGAAGAGTTTTTTTCCATCATCACAATCTGTCACCTTTACCACACAAGTGTTTCCTGGATTTGATTCTAGAAGCACATCTCTATAGTCATAGATTCTACTAAACTCAGCAACATTATCACCCATTACCTTTTTCAACACCATTTTTCTGGCCTTCAAACACACAAATTTACCAACATATAACCCCATTTCTTCCTTGACCAAATCTTGTATTTCCCACCCCTTAATGCAAGGTTGAGAAATAATCCTATTTTTATAGTACTTCGCCAAATACTTGTAGTTGCACATTGTATTGGTGTTGGTCTTATAGCACTTGTGTCTTGGATTTTAGGTTCTTATAATGAAGTTGGGAGATTTAGAGTCTTTGCTAGCATAAAGTAACCAAGGACATTCACTAGCTTTGCATTTAGCTCTAACTCTTCTTTGATCATTATGGATCTTATCTAGTTGACAACCTCTTTCAATTGCATACCTACTGATTACTTTTATGAATATTTTCACATCCCCGAAGACCATATTTAGTTGCCAGATGACATGTTTCCATATTGGATCATATGGCACCCTCTTGTCCTTCTTCCTTGCTCTTAAAATGCCAAATTTGTCAACATTTGATTCCCCTTCACTTTCACTATCAAAGTTGTTTGCATTTGAACTATCATAAAAAGGCTCATCATCTAATAGCTTGCCGATTAGATTTTTCTTAAATTTGTCAATGTCTTCAAAATCTAGATCTATGCCTGTTGACACCCAATTTTATCCCGCCTCTCCTCCAAAATACCTATTTGTGCTTCTAATATTTTTGAGAAAATAAAATAAATATATATTTATATTTTTACTATAATTATTAGCCTCTTGTCAATACCGTCATTGCATTATTCTATCAATTATTATTATTACTATTACCGCATTATTATTATTATTATTATTATTATTTTATTATTATTATTATAATTCACAATTTTATCATTTCGGCATTTTACCAGCTTACGCACATGCATCGCATTTATCTTTGCATAATTAAATAATAGTATTTTATTTTACTGTGGATTTTCAAAAAATATTATTGCACGGTTGTTATAACACCATATAATTTTATTACCCGAGTCATAATAATCACATATTTTGTATTAAGCAATATTTTATCACCCTCGGTATATCGTTAATTAAAATGAGTCTTTTATTCAAATTTAGAGGCCAAACTATTTCTTGCACTCAGTCCGTATTTTTGATTTATCGGATCTCAAATCAAAGTCCAATCAACTCATAAATATTTTTTAGCAGTCCATATTTTTTTACCCAAAATTTTTAGACCAGTCCATATTTAAATTTATTAGCCCATTCTTTTAATACCCAGTCTAAAATCGACCCAGTCCACAAATGGACCGGGTCCGATCCATTTTATTCAAAATAAGGGAAACCCTAAAGGGTTTCCCCTCATTTTCCTCACCTCTCCGCCGCACCCCCCCTTTCCCTTCTCCTTCTTCGTCTCTCCCTCTTCTCCGCTCCCTCCCACTATTTCCTATTCCCCGCCACCCACGCCACTGCCGCTCCCACTTCCCTCTGTTCCCCACTTTCTCTTGTCCCCCCGCTCCTCTCTCTCTTCCTCTCAAACGAAAACCCCAATCCACCCTATAAATAATCGGATCTTGAATCGGTTAAAAAAAAAAAAAGGATTTTTTGGATTGAGGAAACCCCCCAAGAAATCCCCTGCAAAGTTTTTTTTTTTTTTTTGCTGTCACAATATCACTTAATATCGATTCAAAAATATCCAACGTTTTTGGTTTATTTTCTATTGGCTGTTTCGAATCCGAGAGGATATCAACTTTGAATTTGTTGGTGTTTCGAGTGTAGATCGGAGACCCGAACCCCACTTCGCTGTACTTGAAGAAGGTCAGTAATCCTCCTTCTCTTTTTGCTTCAGTTCTGTTCTATGTAAATTCATGTAGTTAGATTAGTTTAGTTTAGTTTGGTTCTAATTTGGTACGTTTAGATTGCTGGTTTGTATTCCTTCAGTGTAACTTTCCTTCTTGTCTTAGTATTCTTATTTTCTTTAGTTCTGTGTTTCAAGTAAATTAGTTTAGTTTCATTTTCGTTTTAGGCGTTTAGATTCCTCTTGAACGTTTATTTCATATGATGCAGATGTTTAGGTTCCCTTTCAATCCTATTTTCCAGTTCTGTTATCTTTTAACTCACGTAGGCGTAACACCTCGTAGCTTCGGGCTAAGATTTGTATCATAAGATGGGGGTATAATAAACCCAATTTGAGTAGTGTATAAATGATGTTTGAAACCCAATCAATACATGAGAAGAGTCTTTGGGCAAAGCAAAGTTGAAAACCACTCTACGGGGCATGTTTGCAAGTGAGTTTATAGAAGGTCTTACTTCCAACGACCATAGCCCCATTATTAATTTGGAATTTGGGAAAACTTCCTTGATGACAGTTGTATCCCTTTGAAATATCTTTCCAACGGTATATTCTGGGGGTCAAACGGACATCCGTGCAAAGAGTTATGCCCATTTTACTGAAGACTGTTCGTTGGAAATTCTGCCAGCGTAACGTGACGTTACGGACCGTAACACGTGTTACGGGCCGTAACAGTGGACCGTAACGCATCGAAAATTTCCAGAACCTCACTGGAAATTTTCACCAAGATACGGTACCAAGTTACGGTCCGTATCTCGTGTTACGGGACCGTAACAGTGACCGTATCTTGGTCCGTATGTACGTTTCGGGTCACCTGACTTCGGGAGGCCATAACCCTATCGTAAGTTGAGAATTTGGGAAAACTCAAAGAATGAAAGTTGTAGATAATTGAAATACCTTTCCAACCATAGGTTGTGGGTTCACAGGAGACGTCGGGATAAGGAGATATGGACGTTTTAAGACAGATAGGTCCCAACCCGTTTTCAAGTTGGGTCAACCCATTTTCCCCTTGGTATATAAAGAAAATATTACCCTAACAGCCCATTTTTCCTCCAAAACTCAGATTTTAGAGAGAGGAAGTGAGAGAGAAGGGAAATTAGAGAGAGAAAGTAGAAAATCAACCAAGTTTAAGGCCCCGAATGCCAAAGCTCGTAAAGGAAAAAGTGTAGTACAAGTCGTTGTCGTCATTTTAAGCCCAAGATCGGACTTGGGGGTGTTGATTTCGTGGTGACTACCCAAAAGGTAATATTTCTACTCCCCAATCATTTATAGTTATGAATTGATGAATTCTTGGGGTTTGTTGAAGATGATTATATGAACTATGTTAGAATTGTTGGATTGATGACTTGGGATTGTTGTATTCATATGGATTATGAAGAATGATGTTAATTGCATCTAATTGGGATTGTAGAAATGACTAGAAGTAAAAGAATGGGGATTTGGTGAAGAAAACACCATTAATGAGGGTTATAGAGCTTCATGCCCACTAAGTGTTTGATAAAATGCTTAGATGAACAAAACATGGATATTGTTGCTAATATAGAATCCCTATGACTTGTATGCTATAGATTGAAGTTGAAGGTGGTGAAGGACATTGTGATACGCCCAAAAGCGGAAGGTTAAGGTATGTAGAACTTCCATCCACATGTGGGAACTTCTATGTTCTTCCCCATGATCCGTTTAGTAAATTCTATGAGTTCAACTCCTAGGGCATTAAACCCAATGTATTGGTAGCCCGTAATTATGTATGTATGTATGTACATGAATTCCGTATATATGTTCGTTATTGTGTTCCTAAACCTCAATTTCGGACATTAGGAATCCTAGCTTAATCCATGAATCATGAATTCTTCCTCATGTGTTCTCATGATGTTTATATGAAATTGTAAAATGTTATTTTACAAATTACAAGCATGTTTTCAAGTCAACTACAAACGTATGATTATGCATTATGGTATTTCTCATGATCAAGTTTACAAGTTATTTCATGAAAATATGTTTACAAGTCCTTTCGTGAAATCATGATTTCAAGACAAGTACAAGTTAATTCACGAAAGTCATGGGCTTCTTAGCCAACTATATTATTTTCATGTTCGGGAGTTGTAATAATACCGAGAAGGCTCAGATAGCCTGAAACTACGTATGCCAACGTAGGATAAGAATCGCTCCGCCCAGTAGGACGATTCCTTCATATGTTCCCCATTGAGGGATTTGGATCCATTCATGTTATGTTCATGTCTCGTGCCCCGGCAAGGTACGAGATGGCTTAGCTGATCGGGCAGAGATCAGACTCCACGCTCCTCCCCGTGGTGGTTTATGTCGGTATTACAGATTATTACAGATTATTACAGATTATTACAGATTACTATAGACTATCTCATGCTTCCAGTACTCAGTTTCAGTTTTAAATTTCATGATTTTGTACTCATGCTCATGCTCATGTTCATGTCCAAGTTTTCAGTTTCAGTTCTTACTATGTTATTCCATGTTCCATGTTGTTTCTTCCGGTTGCTTTACATACCAGTACATTCAATGTGCTGACGTCCCCTTTTTATTGCCCGGGGGCCTGCATTTCACGATGCAGGTACTAACATACAGGACGACACATCTGCTCAGTAGGACAGCATCCGTATCAGCTTATTGGTGAGCCCCATCTCGTTCGGGGTTTAGTCAACTTTTATCTTATGATTAGTTATGCATCTAAAGGTATGCTGGGGGCCTTGTCCCAGTAAGTATGTTTTTCAGTCAGACTCATGATAGAGGTTTCATAGACTAGAACAGACAGTTATGTCATGTCAGATAATCGAAGTCGCATAGCCATTTTGGCTCACTCATGTTTAAACAAGTACTTTATTAAGTATTATGACTTATTATGTTTTATAAAGGCTCATCATGCATTCACGTTATATTCCGCTTATGTTATGCATCATGATGATTCAGCAAGTCATGTGGTTCGCTCGGTCACATGTAGTCAGGCACCGAGTGTCGTGTTACGTCCAGGCCATGGTTCGGGGCGTGACAAAGCTTGGTATCAGAGCCTAGGTTCAAGTGTCTTAGGGAGTTTATGAAACCGTGTCCAGTGGGGTCACTTTTATATGTGTGTGCGCGCCACACATATAAACAGTTGACCACCAAGACATTTAGGATTGTCTCATTTCTTTCTACTCTAGATCGTGCCATGAATCTTAGAGCAATAAGAAACTTCTCTTCCTCTCGAATTACGTACGTTTCGAATGCGCAGGAGATGAACAGAAAATTCAAGGTCCAAGCAAGGATGTTTACCCATAGGGGGTACAATTGTGCAGTACTTACTGGTAACGAATGAGACTTCAAGTGCTATTGAAAGTGGAATACAATGTAAGTTGCCCGAGAAGGGGTGTAGTGGAATGAATGGTATGTTGAATGATAATGATGTTCTTGAGAAAGGTAAATCATGGAGGATCTCAAGGGAGTGGTGGTAGACAGTTTTCTACCGGAGCTCATCAGGACCCACTCTATCTGCAGTTAAAGATTGAAAGGGAAAATAAACAGGAAAGTGTAACAGGTACAGTTTGAGTTGGACATATGAGGTAAGTTCACCATTTTTTTTATACTGTTATTGAAATTGGGAGCCCTGTGTGGCTACGATATGATATGATATATGTATATATGCTGGCCTTGTGAGGCATTGTTGGTATTCTCTGCGTGCAGGTTTTGGGATAGTAAGAAATACAGAGGAAACTCTGCCAAAATTTTCCTAGAAATAGAAGGAGAATAAGGTATAAGTTCGTAATATGTCTGGAAAAGCCATGTAAATAGTAATGATAAAATTTGACTAAGTTACGAGTGCGGCTAACCTTGAGAAATATAATTTGATTCCCTATTCAGATGAACACCTTGAGTGGGTGACAGTTCGGATACATCCGAATGTGTGTTAGAAACCAAGGGCTTAAGTTAAGTTCAGAGTAGAGTGATTAGTGGAAGAAGAAATCAGCTAAGCCGTAAAAGAGCAAACTACGGAAGAATAACCTTTAAGAGTTGTCAAAAAGGGGTTGTCCTAATATTTACAGTATGAGCAGAGTTAAGTCGTTAAGATGGAGTATGCAAATTATGAATACAGTAGCAACCCATTCATGTAAGTAAATTTAGTTTTTCCCCATGAGGAATTGCTCGGATATGAGTTAAAAAAAAAAAAAAAAATCATCAGTGTTGTAGAGTACAAAGAAATTACAGAAGATAAGGAATGTTAATTGGAATCCCATCAGAAGAGAAGAATTTATAAGTATAAGACGTTAGCCTTGGTCTAAGGGGGAGATGCATAAATCGCCAGTAAGTCCAGCGAGATAATTGAAGACCTGAATGGTTAGTATGAGATATGAAGAACCTCAGTTCAGTTAAGTGGGCATAATGAGATAGTCTCCATAAGGAATATGCCTCATCTTAGAGGAAACCTGAAGTGAGTAGAATGATCGTCGAACGAATCGTGTCAAGTTCAATTACTATCGATTAGGCGATCACACAAAAGCTATGAGATCATGCCCAGTTATGTGTCATAAAGGTAGTGCCATTGCACAAGACTCTAATCTCTAAGGTGCTCGTAAAAGACTTAGCGTACAACCGTACTATGAGTATTTTAGGAAGTATCTCAAAAAAAAAAAAAAATCAAGTATGGGAAGTACAACTCATGATTTAGGAAGACAAGAGAACTAAGGTGAAAGAATTTCAGTACTTCTCCAAGCTAGGAATTCGACTTTCAGACTCTGAAGTGGGTGGAGTTATTGCCCAGAACATGGCATTCCTACTTGGTCATTTAAGTTAGAGAGAAACTGTTTGGTGATTCCTACTTGCTGCAGATGAAAGAGGGGATTCACGAATAGAAAGCCTTAACTTTTGAACAGGAGGGAGATAATGGTACCTTGAGATATCGAGGCAAATTATGCGTTCCAGATGTTGATGGGCTCAGAGAGCGAATCATGTTAGAAGCTCATAGCTCCAGGTATTCCATTTACCCAGGTTCCACTAAGGTGTATCATGATATCAAGGAGTTTACTGGTGGAACGATATGAAGAAGGATGTCGCAGATTTTATGGCTAAGTGCCCGAATTGTCAGCAGGTGAAAGCCGAACACCAGAGGCCTGGTGGCTTGGCTCAGAATGCTGATATTCCTGTATGAAAATGGGAAATGATCAATATGGGCTTTGTATCAGGTCCACCTCATTCAGCTAAGAGGCATGATTTAATTTCGGTGATTGTGAACAGACTTACGAAGTCAGCACACTTCTTGCCAGTTAAGACCACAGATTGAACAAGAAGATTATGCCAAGTCATATGTTAATGAAATTCCAGATTGTATGGGACCCTAGTGTCCATTATTTCAGATTTTGGTGCTCAGTCACAGCGAACTTCTGAAAATCCTTTCAGAAAGGATTTGGGTACGGAGGTGAACCTTAGCACAGCTTTTCATCCTCAGACAAATGGTCAGACAGATACGCTATTCAGATCCCATGTTATGATATTCATGTTAGTTCAATACTCAGATACTTATGTCAGCTTAGTACTCAGGTATCAGTCCAGTACTCACGTATTCATGCCAGCTCAGTATTCAGCTAATCCAGTATTCAGTTAGCTCAGTATTCAGTCAGCCAGTCTTCAGTCAGTTCAATAGACATTCAATTTAGTATCTCAACAGTTTAGTAGTCATGTATTCATTCAGTTCAGTAACCATGTGTCCTTGATTTCGATGGTAATTGGGATGACCACCTGCCTCTTATTGAGTTTACCTACAAAAATAACTACCATGCTAGTATTGGGATGGCTCCATTTGAAGCTCTGTATGGGCGAAGGTGTAGATCACCAATTGGTTGGTTAGAAGTGGGTGAAGCAGAGTTGTTAAGATCAGATTTGGCTTACCAAGTTATAGAGAAAGTCAAGTTGATACAAAAGCGTTTGAAAATGACGCAGAATTTCCAGAAATTTTACACAAATGTGAGATAGAAGAGATTTATGATGAAGCACCAAGAATTGGAGGTATGTAAGCTTTCTTTTCATGCTTTTGGTCGTGTGTGGCCAATTTATAATGCTATTGTGATGTAGCCCTGTGAGGCAATGATATTATGGGCTGTTGTGACAGGTTGGTAGTGTCATATTACAGGGGAAACTCTGGCGAAATTTTTGTAGAATCCCGAACGTTTATCATTCGAGGACGAATGATCCCAAGGGGGAGATATTGTAACACCTCGTAGCTTCGGGCTAAGATTTGTATCATAAGATGGGGGTATAATAAACCCAATTTGAGTAGTGTATAAATGATGTTTGAAACCCAATCAATACATGAGAAGAGTCTTTGGGCAAAGCAAAGTTGAAAACCACTCTACGGGGCATGTTTGCAAGTGAGTTTATAGAAGGTCTTACTTCCAACGACCATAGCCCCATTATTAATTTGGAATTTGGGAAAACTTCCTTGATGAAAGTTGTAGCCCTTTGAAATATATTTCCAACGGTATATTATAGGGGTCAAACGGACATCCGTGCAAAGAGTTATGCCCATTTTACTGAAGACTGTTCGTTGGAAATTCTGCCAGCGTAACGTGACGTTACGGACCGTAACACGTGTTACGGGCCGTAACAGTGGACCGTAACGCATCGAAAATTTCCAGAACCTCACTGGAAATTTTCACCAAGATACGGTACCAAGTTACGGTCCGTATCTCGTGTTACGGGACCGTAACAGTGACCGTATCTTGGTCCGTATGTACGTTTCGGGTCACCTGACTTCGGGAGGCCATAACCCTATCGTAAGTTGAGAATTTGGGAAAACTCAAAGAATGAAAGTTGTAGATAATTGAAATACCTTTCCAACCATAGGTTGTGGGTTCACATGAGACGTCGGGATAAGGAGATATGGACGTTTTAAGACAGATAGGTCCCAACCCGTTTTCAAGTTGGGTCAACCCATTTTCCCCTTGGTATATAAAGAAAATATTACCCTAACAGCCCATTTTTCCTCCAAACTCAGATTTTAGAGAGAGGAAGTGAGAGAGAAGGGAAATTAGAGAGAGAAAGTAGAAAATCAACCAAGTTTAAGGCCCCGAATGCCAAAGCTCGTAAAGGAAAAAGTGTAGTACAAGTCGTTGTCGTCATTTTAAGCCCAAGATCGGACTTGGGGGTGTTGATTTCGTGGTGACTACCCAAAAGGTAATATTTCTACTCCCCAATCATTTATAGTTATGAATTGATGAATTCTTGGGGTTTGTTGAAGATGATTATATGAACTATGTTAGAATTGTTGGATTGATGACTTGGGATTGTTGTATTCATATGGATTATGAAGAATGATGTTAATTGCATCTAATTGGGATTGTAGAAATGACTAGAAGTAAAAGAATGGGGATTTGGTGAAGAAAACACCATTAATGAGGGTTATAGAGCTTCATGCCCACTAAGTGTTTGATAAAATGCTTAGATGAACAAAACATGGATATTGTTGCTAATATAGAATCCCTATGACTTGTATGCTATAGATTGAAGTTGAAGGTGGTGAAGGACATTGTGATACGCCCAAAAGCGGAAGGTTAAGGTATGTAGAACTTCCATCCACATGTGGGAACTTCTATGTTCTTCCCCATGATCCGTTTAGTAAATTCTATGAGTTCAACTCCTAGGGCATTAAACCCAATGTATTGGTAGCCCGTAATTATGTATGTATGTATGTACATGAATTCCGTATATATGTTCGTTATTGTGTTCCTAAACCTCAATTTCGGACATTAGGAATCCTAGCTTAATCCATGAATCATGAATTCTTCCTCATGTGTTCTCATGATGTTTATATGAAATTGTAAAATGTTATTTTACAAATTACAAGCATGTTTTCAAGTCAACTACAAACGTATGATTATGCATTATGGTATTTCTCATGATCAAGTTTACAAGTTATTTCATGAAAATATGTTTACAAGTCCTTTCGTGAAATCATGATTTCAAGACAAGTACAAGTTAATTCACGAAAGTCATGGGCTTCTTAGCCAACTATATTATTTTCATGTTCGGGAGTTGTAATAATACCGAGAAGGCTCAGATAGCCTGAAACTACGTATGCCAACGTAGGATAAGAATCGCTCCGCCCAGTAGGACGATTCCTTCATATGTTCCCCATTGAGGGATTTGGATCCATTCATGTTATGTTCATGTCTCGTGCCCCGGCAAGGTACGAGATGGCTTAGCTGATCGGGCAGAGATCAGACTCCACGCTCCTCCCCGTGGTGGTTTATGTCGGTATTACAGATTATTACAGATTATTACAGATTATTACAGATTACTATAGACTATCTCATGCTTCCAGTACTCAGTTTCAGTTTTAAATTTCATGATTTTGTACTCATGCTCATGCTCATGTTCATGTCCAAGTTTTCAGTTTCAGTTCTTACTATGTTATTCCATGTTCCATGTTGTTTCTTCCGGTTGCTTTACATACCAGTACATTCAATGTGCTGACGTCCCCTTTTTATTGCCCGGGGGCCTGCATTTCACGATGCAGGTACTAACATACAGGACGACACATCTGCTCAGTAGGACAGCATCCGTATCAGCTTATTGGTGAGCCCCATCTCGTTCGGGGTTTAGTCAACTTTTATCTTATGATTAGTTATGCATCTAAAGGTATGCTGGGGGCCTTGTCCCAGTAAGTATGTTTTTCAGTCAGACTCATGATAGAGGTTTCATAGACTAGAACAGACAGTTATGTCATGTCAGATAATCGAAGTCGCATAGCCATTTTGGCTCACTCATGTTTAAACAAGTACTTTATTAAGTATTATGACTTATTATGTTTTATAAAGGCTCATCATGCATTCACGTTATATTCCGCTTATGTTATGCATCATGATGATTCAGCAAGTCATGTGGTTCGCTCGGTCACATGTAGTCAGGCACCGAGTGCCGTGTTACGTCCAGGCCATGGTTCGGGGCGTGACAAAGCTTGGTATCAGAGCCTAGGTTCAAGTGTCTTAGGGAGTTTATGAAACCGTGTCCAGTGGGGTCACTTTTATATGTGTGTGCGCGCCACACATATAAACAGTTGACCACCAAGACATTTAGGATTGTCTCATTTCTTTCTACTCTAGATCGTGCCATGAATCTTAGAGCAATAAGAAACTTCTCTTCCTCTCGAATTACGTACGTTTCGAATGCGCAGGAGATGAACAGAAAATTCAAGGTCCAAGCAAGGATGTTTACCCATAGGGGGTACAATTGTGCAGTACTTACTGGTAACGAATGAGACTTCAAGTGCTATTGAAAGTGGAATACAATGTAAGTTGCCCGAGAAGGGGTGTAGTGGAATGAATGGTATGTTGAATGATAATGATGTTCTTGAGAAAGGTAAATCATGGAGGATCTCAAGGGAGTGGTGGTAGACGGTTTTCTACCGGAGCTCATCAGGACCCACTCTATCTGCAGTTAAAGATTGAAAGGGAAAATAAACAGGAAAGTGTAACAGGTACAGTTTGAGTTGGACATATGAGGTAAGTTCATCATTTTTTTTATACTGTTATTGAAATTGGGAGCCCTGTGTGGCTACGATATGATATGATATATGTATATATGCTGGCCTTGTGAGGCATTGTTGGTATTCTCTGCGTGCAGGTTTTGGGATAGTAAGAAATACAGAGGAAACTCTGCCAAAATTTTCCTAGAAATAGAAGGAGAATAAGGTATAAGTTCGTAATATGTCTGGAAAAGCCATGTAAATAGTAATGATAAAATTTGACTAAGTTACGAGTGCGGCTAACCTTGAGAAATATAATTTGATTCCCTATTCAGATGAACACCTTGAGTGGGTGACAGTTCGGATACATCCGAATGTGTGTTAGAAACCAAGGGCTTAAGTTAAGTTCAGAGTAGAGTGATTAGTGGAAGAAGAAATCAGCTAAGCCGTAAAAGAGCAAACTACGGAAGAATAACCTTTAAGAGTTGTCAAAAAGGGGTTGTCCTAATATTTACAGTATGAGCAGAGTTAAGTCGTTAAGATGGAGTATGCAAATTATGAATACAGTAGCAACCCATTCATGTAAGTAAATTTAGTTTTTCCCCATGAGGAATTGCTCGGATATGAGTTAAAAAAAAAAAAAAAAATCATCAGTGTTGTAGAGTACAAAGAAATTACAGAAGATAAGGAATGTTAATTGGAATCCCATCAGAAGAGAAGAATTTATAAGTATAAGACGTTAGCCTTGGTCTAAGGGGGAGATGCATAAATCGCCAGTAAGTCCAGCGAGATAATTGAAGACCTGAATGGTTAGTATGAGATATGAAGAACCTCAGTTCAGTTAAGTGGGCATAATGAGATAGTCTCCATAAGGAATATGCCTCATCTTAGAGGAAACCTGAAGTGAGTAGAATGATCGTCGAACGAATCGTGTCAAGTTCAATTACTATCGATTAGGCGATCACACAAAAGCTATGAGATCATGCCCAGTTATGTGTCATAAAGGTAGTGCCATTGCACAAGACTCTAATCTCTAAGGTGCTCGTAAAAGACTTAGCGTACAACCGTACTATGAGTATTTTAGGAAGTATCTCAAAAAAAAAAAAAAATCAAGTATGGGAAGTACAACTCATGATTTAGGAAGACAAGAGAACTAAGGTGAAAGAATTTCAGTACTTCTCCAAGCTAGGAATTCGACTTTCAGACTCTGAAGTGGGTGGAGTTATTGCCCAGAACATGGCATTCCTACTTGGTCATTTAAGTTAGAGAGAAACTGTTTGGTGATTCCTACTTGCTGCAGATGAAAGAGGGGATTCACGAATAGAAAGCCTTAACTTTTGAACAGGAGGGAGATAATGGTACCTTGAGATATCGAGGCAAATTATGCGTTCCAGATGTTGATGGGCTCAGAGAGCGAATCATGTTAGAAGCTCATAGCTCCAGGTATTCCATTTACCCAGGTTCCACTAAGGTGTATCATGATATCAAGGAGTTTACTGGTGGAACGATATGAAGAAGGATGTCGCAGATTTTATGGCTAAGTGCCCGAATTGTCAGCAGGTGAAAGCCGAACACCAGAGGCCTGGTGGCTTGGCTCAGAATGCTGATATTCCTGTATGAAAATGGGAAATGATCAATATGGGCTTTGTATCAGGTCCACCTCATTCAGCTAAGAGGCATGATTTAATTTCGGTGATTGTGAACAGACTTACGAAGTCAGCACACTTCTTGCCAGTTAAGACCACAGATTGAACAAGAAGATTATGCCAAGTCATATGTTAATGAAATTCCAGATTGTATGGGACCCTAGTGTCCATTATTTCAGATTTTGGTGCTCAGTCACAGCGAACTTCTGAAAATCCTTTCAGAAAGGATTTGGGTACGGAGGTGAACCTTAGCACAGCTTTTCATCCTCAGACAAATGGTCAGACAGATACGCTATTCAGATCCCATGTTATGATATTCATGTTAGTTCAATACTCAGATACTTATGTCAGCTTAGTACTCAGGTATCAGTCCAGTACTCACGTATTCATGCCAGCTCAGTATTCAGCTAATCCAGTATTCAGTTAGCTCAGTATTCAGTCAGCCAGTCTTCAGTCAGTTCAATAGACATTCAATTTAGTATCTCAACAGTTTAGTAGTCATGTATTCATTCAGTTCAGTAACCATGTGTCCTTGATTTCGATGGTAATTGGGATGACCACCTGCCTCTTATTGAGTTTACCTACAAAAATAACTACCATGCTAGTATTGGGATGGCTCCATTTGAAGCTCTGTATGGGCGAAGGTGTAGATCACCAATTGGTTGGTTAGAAGTGGGTGAAGCAGAGTTGTTAAGATCAGATTTGGCTTACCAAGTTATAGAGAAAGTCAAGTTGATACAAAAGCGTTTGAAAATGACGCAGAATTTCCAGAAATTTTACACAAATGTGAGATAGAAGAGATTTATGATGAAGCACCAAGAATTGGAGGTATGTAAGCTTTCTTTTCATGCTTTTGGTCGTGTGTGGCCAATTTATAATGCTATTGTGATGTAGCCCTGTGAGGCAATGATATTATGGGCTGTTGTGACAGGTTGGTAGTGTCATATTACAGGGGAAACTCTGGCGAAATTTTTGTAGAATCCCGAACGTTTATCATTCGAGGACGAATGATCCCAAGGGGGAGATATTGTAACACCTCGTAGCTTCGGGCTAAGATTTGTATCATAAGATGGGGGTATAATAAACCCAATTTGAGTAGTGTATAAATGATGTTTGAAACCCAATCAATACATGAGAAGAGTCTTTGGGCAAAGCAAAGTTGAAAACCACTCTACGGGGCATGTTTGCAAGTGAGTTTATAGAAGGTCTTACTTCCAACGACCATAGCCCCATTATTAATTTGGAATTTGGGAAAACTTCCTTGATGAAAGTTGTATCCCTTTGAAATATATTTCCAACGGTATATTATGGGGGTCAAACGGACATCCGTGCAAAGAGTTATGCCCATTTTACTGAAGACTGTTCGTTGGAAATTCTGCCAGCGTAACGTGACGTTACGGACCGTAACACGTGTTACGGGCCGTAACAGTGGACCGTAACGCATCGAAAATTTCCAGAACCTCACTGGAAATTTTCACCAAGATACGGTACCAAGTTACGGTCCGTATCTCGTGTTACGGGACCGTAACAGTGACCGTATCTTGGTCCGTATGTACGTTTCGGGTCACCTGACTTCGGGAGGCCATAACCCTATCGTAAGTTGAGAATTTGGGAAAACTCAAAGAATGACAGTTGTAGATAATTGAAATACCTTTCCAACCATAGGTTGTGGGTTCACAGGAGACGTCGGGATAAGGAGATATGGACGTTTTAAGACAGATAGGTCCCAACCCGTTTTCAAGTTGGGTCAACCCATTTTCCCCTTGGTATATAAAGAAAATATTACCCTAACAGCCCATATTTCCTCCAAAACTCAGATTTTAGAGAGAGGAAGTGAGAGAGAAGGGAAATTAGAGAGAGAAAGTAGAAAATCAACCAAGTTTAAGGCCCCGAATGCCAAAGCTCGTAAAGGAAAAAGTGTAGTACAAGTCGTTGTCGTCATTTTAAGCCCAAGATCGGACTTGGGGGTGTTGATTTCGTGGTGACTACCCAAAAGGTAATATTTCTACTCCCCAATCATTTATAGTTATGAATTGATGAATTCTTGGGGTTTGTTGAAGATGATTATATGAACTATGTTAGAATTGTTGGATTGATGACTTGGGATTGTTGTATTCATATGGATTATGAAGAATGATGTTAATTGCATCTAATTGGGATTGTAGAAATGACTAGAAGTAAAAGAATGGGGATTTGGTGAAGAAAACACCATTAATGAGGGTTATAGAGCTTCATGCCCACTAAGTGTTTGATAAAATGCTTAGATGAACAAAATATGGATATTGTTGCTAATATAGAATCCCTATGACTTGTATGCTATAGATTGAAGTTGAAGGTGGTGAAGGACATTGTGATATGCCCAAAAGCGGAAGGTTAAGGTATGTAGAACTTCCATCCACATGTGGGAACTTCTATGTTCTTCCCCATGATCCGTTTAGTAAATTCTATGAGTTCAACTCCTAGGGCATTAAACCCAATGTATTGGTAGCCCGTAATTATGTATGTATGTATGTACATGAATTTCGTATATATGTTCGTTATTGTGTTCCTAAACCTCAATTTCGGACATTAGGAATCCTAGCTTAATCCATGAATCATGAATTCTTCCTCATGTGTTCTCATGATGTTTATATGAAATTGTAAAATGTTATTTTACAAATTACAAGCATGTTTTCAAGTCAACTACAAACGTATGATTATGCATTATGGTATTTCTCATGATCAAGTTTACAAGTTATTTCATGAAAATATGTTTACAAGTCCTTTCGTGAAATCATGATTTCAAGACAAGTACAAGTTAATTCACGAAAGTCATGGGCTTCTTAGCCAACTATATTATTTTCATGTTCGGGAGTTGTAATAATACCGAGAAGGCTCAGATAGCCTGAAACTACGTATGCCAACGTAGGATAAGAATCGCTCCGCCCAGTAGGACGATTCCTTCATATGTTCCCCATTGAGGGATTTGGATCCATTCATGTTATGTTCATGTCTCGTGCCCCGGCAAGGTACGAGATGGCTTAGCTGATCGGTCAGAGATCAGACTCCACGCTCCTCCCCGTGGTGGTTTATGTCGGTATTACAGATTATTACAGATTATTACAGATTACTATAGACTATCTCATGCTTCCAGTACTCAGTTTCAGTTTTAAATTTCATGATTTTGTACTCATGCTCATGCTCATGTTCATGTCCAAGTTTTCAGTTTCAGTTCTTACTATGTTATTCCATGTTCCATGTTGTTTCTTCCGGTTGCTTTACATACCAGTACATTCAATGTGCTGACGTCCCCTTTTTATTGCCCGGGGGCCTGCATTTCACGATGCAGGTACTAACATACAGGACGACACATCTGCTCAGTAGGACAGCATCCGTATCAGCTTATTGGTGAGCCCCATCTCGTTCGGGGTTTAGTCAACTTTTATCTTATGATTAGTTATGCATCTAAAGGTATGCTGGGGGCCTTGTCCCAGTAAGTATGTTTTTCAGTCAGACTCATGATAGAGGTTTCATAGACTAGAACAGACAGTTATGTCATGTCAGATAATCGAAGTCGCATAGCCATTTTGGCTCACTCATGTTTAAACAAGTACTTTATTAAGTATTATGACTTATTATGTTTTATAAAGGCTCATCATGCATTCACGTTATATTCCGCTTATGTTATGCATCATGATGATTCAGCAAGTCATGTGGTTCGCTCGGTCACATGTAGTCAGGCACCGAGTGCCGTGTTACGTCCAGGCCATGGTTCGGGGCGTGACAGTAGGTTAGCTTGGTTTGTT
Source organism: Lycium barbarum (assembly GCF_019175385.1). Lineage (NCBI taxonomy): Eukaryota > Viridiplantae > Streptophyta > Magnoliopsida > Solanales > Solanaceae > Lycium > Lycium barbarum. Next base: position 108,223,938 of record NC_083347.1, on the reverse strand, counting down.
TTCATTTGATTTAGACTGTAATTCTCTTCCTCATCTTAGTTGCCTTTTCAGTTCTGTGTATTTTAAATCCAATAGTTAGATTAGTTTAAATCTGTATATTAAGCTACTGGTTGTGTAGTATAATTTTCTCTTCTTAGTTCTTTCATTATTTCCTCTTGATTTTGGTATTTAGCTGAAATCTCAGTTTTTGTTCGTTGCTGGCTAAAAATAAGATATGAACTTGGCATGATTAGATTTCGTGAATAAGCATATTTATTGTCTTTAATTCATAAATAAATAAAAAAAAGCAGGCCCGAGTATGGAGATTTTTTACCATTTTTATTACCTGTTTGAGTTGCAATAAAAATAAGGGAATTTGCTTTTGTTATAATCTGTATTAGTTAAAAGAAGAAGCTGATCTTGACTTGTCTTGTCCCTTATTGGTTGCCATCACCCATCTAAATATGTAAAAGTTTGTAATATCCATTCCACATCGATTATATCAGTAAGTTAAAAACATTTGAATGAATAGCATGAGATTGAGATGTTCAGCCTACGTGTTTTCATTATAAACTATTTTTTTCTGTCAAAACCATATATGAATGTGTTATGTTCTAGCCTCTGTGAATGCTATTATTTTTTTTTAAAACCCGAACCTGAGCTTCCTTTATTAATGAAACATGTTTGTGATCATTTTCTTTCACCTCAAGGTACCCCTCTTTTGGGTTCATTCTCCATTTCTCTCAAAGTTAAAGTGTCTATTTGAAAACATTCGACCAAGTACTGCTTCTTTTAGTGTTCTTAATCTGTCCTAATTGCTTCTTTTGTTGTTTATATTTAAATCAGTTTATGTAGGGATAGAGGTTGTTGCTACTTGTGTGATGTTAACTTTCTGTTTACAAGGTATAAAAGAGGTTGGAACAAAAGGGAAATGTCTTTCACCCAATTCTTTTTTTTTTCCTTAAAGAAAGGTTTTGTTTTATTGAAGTTTTGTTACCATTACCATCTGGTATTGTTTGAAAGACCAGTAGCCTTTTCCAGTTTTCATCCTTGAGTGTAATAGCTAGATTATTATATATCACTGTGTATTTAGCATTATTTTGTTGATGACCCTGATGCATGCGTGACTTTCTTGAATATCGTGGTTTTATTTACATATACCAATTTCTTCATCCCCCTCTTCTTTAAATGACTTTGAGATTTTCAAACTCAAAAAAAAAAAATGTTTTGGAGTTGCTGGTGAACTCAAAAAAATCGACTGCTTCTACTTGTCCCCTTCCTACCTGATTTTTCTGTGGCATGGTATACTCTCAAGTATACATGATATATAAACCTTAGTGCACACCCATGTATACACGGGTCGTATATTCGTGCATACCTTTCAAGTACGCCAGGTACGCTGAATATTAGACGCTATCTCATCTGTCCAAGCATGTTTTTTGTAGTTCGCTGCCACTGCCGGACAGACTTCTTTACTTTAGCATATATTGTGTTAGGTAGTTTTTGTGAAATTCATTGCTATTGCTGTGTAGATGGTATTTTCCTTGGTGCATTATATAGCTGTTCTTGGAGGCCCACTGCACAGCTGGGCAAATTTGCGTGCATTATTATGATATAAACGCTCTAATGTTGTTGAAGCAGTAATGTCATATATACCTGTGTATACATGAAGTATACTTAAAATATACATATTATGTATCATTTAATGATCTATTTTTGAGTTTATATTTTACCTTATTCATCGAGTGTATACTGATTCTTTTTTTTTCCATTTTCTTTATGCATGAACATCGCATCCGAGTCCGAGGGACTTGTCTCCTTTTTTCGCATTCGGTGTTAGGCTAAAAGCCCAACGAAATCCCCCTCGCATCAGCTCTGTCCGCGGAAAATAAAATTCTGGGCCGAAGCCCAAACGAAAAAAACAGCAGCAGCAGTCCTTAAAAGAGGCTGGGCCCATTCAGCTTATTGGCTCTTCTATTTTATTTTTTTGCACTTAATTTGTATTGCATGATTAACTCTTTATTTTGTTTTGTTTTCCTAACTTATATGAATTCTAGTAAATTTAGTGGGGTTTAGTTTTAGTCGCGAGTAGTTAATTTAAGGAAGATTAACAATTAATTCCATAAGCTTTATTCTCTTTTTTTCATGTTTTATTTGGAATAATTAATTTGCAAAAAATAGCATGACTATATATCTTAAATAAAGAAAAAAATCATATTTTAATGTTATTATCACATACATTTCAAAAGGTTAATAATATGCAAATATAAACTCAGGTATATTTTATAAACCTCGTTTTCAAGATTCGTTCGACTATATATATATTTTTTTAGCCGAGCAAGGTTAAATAAGTTAGTAAAAAAGAAAAAAAGAAAACTCACTTCTTTTGTATCCTATTTATAAAGATAAGTTTAGATTTTCATCCATATGACATAATTTTATCCAAAGATTCAAATTTGATAAGCCCTTTTCTTGAAAACTATCACATTATATGCAAACCATCACATTTTATACAAATCTTATGTTAAACAACAGTTTATTTAAAAGTTGAGCCATATTTATAAGTTTTCTTTAAATGACAGTTTTATCTTAACAATGCTTGTAAGTTTTATTTCATGCAAATTATCACATTTCCTATAAATCTTATTAAATATTATCTTTCATTTAAGGCTTTATCAATATTTTGATGTCTTATTTAATTTTTAGAATCTTCTTTTACGCACGTTATTATGTTTTCTACAAGTATTATTTCAAACAATATCATTATTACTTCCATTTAAAGTCTTAGCGATATTAATAAGTCCTATTTTAAAAATGGCATTTCAAGTTTTCTTTTATATTATATTTTTGTAAATCTTATTTTCACTAATATTATTTTCCTTTTAAAAATTTTAGCAACACTTGCGAACCATTTTAAAATATAAACATTACATTTACATCTTAATTAATTAACCTAAGTTTGGTCGGATAACCGTAAGTTAACGGATTCTAAAGGATGCCTAACCCCTTCGCTTTAGGATAATATAGAGCCCTTACCTAGAATCATATTGGTTAAGCAGACTATTAATAGAGGTTTAGTTTTAACTTTACCTTAGTTAACATTTAGGTGTCCTAATTCACCGTTAAATTAATTAGGTGGCGACTCCTTAAAACAAAATAAAATAGGAATCACCAATACGTCATACTCTTAATTTAACCCCGGGTTAAAATGGGGTGCGACAGCTTGGCGACTCCGCTGGGGACTTTAGGTTCTTAACCATAACAACTTAGGTTAATAGTTAATTTGTTGGATATTTTGTTTGTTTTTTTTTTTTTTTTTTTGCCTTTATTATTGCTTTTCCTTATATGCTTTTGGTTGTTTTTATTTTATTCCTTATGTAAATTTTCTATGTAATATGTATGTTATTGCTTTCCTTAAATTGGCATTCCGCTCATATTTCTTCCACTCCTGGAAAACTCACACATATTCACACACTTAAAGCGGCTTCGCAGTTTGCGCCCGTGCACTACTAAATTACCCCTTTAGTTGGATTGGTCTTTTGGATTTAGTCGATCGGCGGTGCAGTCGACGGCCACGGACTTTCCACTTCCAAGTTGTCCGCTTGGGGGAGCCTTGTGTCATAGGAAAACCATTCTTAGTCTACCTAGGGTAGAGCGAAACCAAAACCTTGTAAGGACATGCATCATTTTAAACCTAGGAAGCTTAATACCCTTGGTGTATTAAGTTCATTAGTCAACCTTACCAAATGTCCAAATGAGTCTATGACTCTAAGTGACACTACTCACTATCTATGTGCATTATTTGAAGGACAAATATGTGGAATATGTGGACCTAATACTCTATAGATAAATATTTCAAGGAAACTGACATTTTGTTGCAGGTTGCCGTGGAGCATTAATTAATGCCGGAGGTTGAAGACAACCAAAGGAAATTAGTGAAGTTGAAGTATTAGATATCTTAGGTTGATTTTGAGATGTATTATTGGCATGTAATAATTTTTATTCTTGCAAATTACTTTTAGGAGGAGTTGTGGAATGATACATAAAAGACATGTTTGTCCTTCAAATATTCGTTAGGCCTACCTCTGGCATAAAGAGGTCCCTTGCATTATAAAACGCGATGTATTATGTGCAATAATGTGTTTATATGCAATAATATGTCCTTACCGTATACTGACTCATTTTCTTTTTTCTTTTTCTTGTTTTATCTTTTTTCTTTTTAAAATTTATTTTCAAAATAAAAGGTTGACTTGTGCTAAAGGGGAACTGGCGGAGCATCCATATTTCACATGGTCTAGAGCCAAGAAATCAGACTCTGACTCATCACTAATCATCTGGTTAACTAAAAAGACTCGTTCTAAAATGAAGCAAAGTTTGATCAATGCAACCACTTCATCTGAGCCATCTCTTAGTTTACCGATCACGAGTGATCCCACATCTTCTAATGAACCAGAAACACATTTGGAGATCATTGCTCGTCTGGAGCGACGAGTTGCTGAATTAAGTCACATGGTACTTCACAACCGGTCATTTTCTCAAACGCCACCACATATGACTCCATCTCATGGGGTTCGTCAGACTTTGCCTATGCCACCTCCATTCCCAAATTTAGACGAATTTAACCAAGCAAATTATTTTACCACCTCCCAGCCGGTTCGTTCCGAACCCCTCACTCAAAATGCTCCCCTTTTATTTACAGCCACCTCTTCAAAAGCTCAGTTCATACCGCCGACACATGATGTTACCAATACGCATCAAGTTCCACCCATATATACTTACACCACAGCTCCACCCATGACACAAATCCAAGGACAATGTCGCACAGATGTTGATCATTATGTCGAAGTCGAGAACGAGGCACGGTCAGTTAATGACAAAATGATAAACAGAAAGCTCAAAAGTTTGGAAGATGCCATGAGAAGTTTGCGTGGACTGGGTAGTAATCAAAGAGTGAGATATGAAGAATTATGTGCATTCCCTGAGGTAGAATTGCCACCAGGTTACAAGATTCCGAAATTTGAGAAGTTTGATGGGTCGGGAAACCCTTTCTTTCATTTGAAAGTCTATTGTGAAAAGTTGATTGGCGTAGGAAAGAATGAAGGGATAAGAGTCAAACTATTCAATCAAAGTTTGAGTGGGAAAGCCTTGGAATGGTATTCCAAGCAAGATACAACCAAATGACGTACTTGGGATGATTTGGCAAATGCTTTCGTGGATCATTATAAGTTTCATGTTGAGATTGCTCCTGACAGAATTTTGATTACAAAGTTGAAGAAGAAGACGATCGAATAATTCCGAGAATATGCTATACGGTGGAGGGAAGAAGCGTCTAGGGTACACCCACCCATGGAGGAGACAGAAATGGTTAGTTTCTTCATTCAAGCACTAGAACCGGAATACTATGAACGTTTGGTGACAATGGGCGGAAAAACTTTTGCAGAGGTGATCAAAGCTGGGGACATGATCGAGGATGGAATTAAAACAGGAAGAATAACAAGTCTTGCGGCTTTACAGTCTACTAGCAAGTCCTTACAAATTGGTGCTCTCGGAAATGGAAAGAAAAAGGAAAAAGAAGCAGCATCGGTAATGGCTTTGGGAAACACATCATACCGCCATCAACAACCACCACGATACCAGCCTAACGCTCACCACTCACAATATTTCCAATATTCTCCACATCCATACGACCAAGCTTTGTCATCTTACCAACCTCAATCACCACAAATATCCTACCCTGTTTACCACACACAACCAGCACACCGAGCTCCACGACCACCAACATATCCAGCTCCACCATCACAACCTCAGCATCCAAACAATGCACCCGCACCTCGCCCAAATAAACCGTTTCGCAATTTCACACCATTGGGAGAGCCACTGAGCGTTGTTTTTGAAAGGCTGCAAGCTTCAGGCTTAGTATATCCTGTGGAAGGTAGAATTCCAGATCCATTACCCAGAAGCTTTGATCCCACTAAAACATGTGCATATCATTCGGGGGTAAAAGGCCATTCCACTGATCGTTGTTACGCATTGAAGCATAAGGTTGAGGATCTTATTGAAGCAAAACAGATCACGGTCAAACCACCAACACCAAATGTGGTTAACAATCCACTCCCGACCCATGATGGGGCCACGATAAATATGATTGGAATAGATGAAAATGTTGATCACCCAGCCGAATTTATAGTGCCTGTGGATCGTGTGGAGGATCATGATCTTGTAGCCGTTGCTTCTCCGGCTGTAGTGATAAGGGGTTGTGTGCCTGTCGAGATATTAGGAGCTTCATCAACGCCTGTGGAAGTAGTTCAAGCACCAAATCAATTACCAGTGCTCGATACAAAAGCCGTACCATGGAATTATCAACAAACTGTGATGGAATGTCGAGGAAAGGACACGATCACTGACAAGGTTAAGACATCAGGAATGACAAGGTCTGGAAGAGGCTATTCTCCAGAAGAGCTAGTTAGATTGGGGCAAGTTAAGGAAACCAATGTACCTCCCAAAAGGGTCGTGACTGAATTCGAAGCAGAAGAATTTCTAAGGAAGATTAAGGCTAGTGAGTATTCAGTTGTGGATCAGTTGAAAAAGACCAATGCTCAAATTCTTATTCTCTCTTTGCTTTTGAGTTCGGATATGCACAGAAATGCACTGTTGAAGATCTTGAATGAAGCATATGTCCCAAGCGAAACAACTAGTGAGGCGTTAGCTGGGATGATTGAGCGCGTACTTGACAGCCATCGAATCAGCTTCGATAATGAAGAACTGCCGTCAGAAGGATGCATGCATAACAAAGCGCTCTATATAACTGTCAAGTGTCGTAACATGTTTGTGGCTAAAGTATTGATTGATGGAGGTTCTGGACTCAACATCTGTCCATTAGCAAGTCTGAAGAAGATCGGATATAATGTTAGTGAGCTCAAGACCAGTGATATGAATATTCGAGCATTTGATGAGGCTCAAAGGCGCCCTATTGGGGAAATAGAGTTGAAAGTGTTGATTGGCCCTGTTGAATTCATTATGGATTTTCAAGTACTTGATATTTCCACGACATACAACATGCTGTTAGGTAGACCGTGGATTCACCTGGCTGGGGCTGTACCATCTACTTTACACCAAACTGTCAAATTCGAATGGGATCAGCAACAAATATGTATACATGGAGAAGGGGACACGTCTTTCTATCTAGAGCAATCCACCCCGTTCATCGAGGCAGAAGGAGGGTTCGACGGAGCAGCTTACCACGCTTGGGAGGTTGTGAATGTCACTAAGGAGGGTGAAGTGTGTCAAACTCAAGAGTTCAAAAGATCATGCGCCGCAATTATGCTTGCAAAAGAAATGCTGAGAAATGGGTACCAACCTGGATTTGGGCTAGGGAAAACACTAAATGGGCGGGTTGAGCCAGTCGTTCTCCCTACGCAACAGTTTACATTCGGTTTAGGATATGAGCCAACTGAGGAAGAAGTGAAGAAAGCACGAAAGAATAAAAGGAAGGAGATTGCATTGCCAAAACCCATTCCTACCATTGATCAAACTTTCTCAAAACCTTCAGATCTGATTGTTGAAGTTGCCTATGATGACATCGTGGAGGGAGTCAAGAACCTGTTCGTGGAAGATGAAGATGATCATGCTGTGATAATCAAAGACTTTACTGAAATATTGACTTTATGGGCTGCTGAGCCAGGACTTGAGTTGTAAAATCGGACTTCTATCTTAGCCCCGGTTCGCCGGGAGTTTCAGTATTTTAAGTTTAAATTTCCTTTTTGTAGTAGGCCGGAGGCATCAACTAGAACATTTAGTTCCTTTTGTCATGTTACCTCTATGTTTGTTACAGCCTTTTTAAATTAAGATTCTGTCATTTTGTTTGTAACGAACTACGTTTGGCCTGACTTCCTGTTGGATACATAGGCAGCCCATATCGGGTTCGGCCACTCTTTTCAAATCATTTCAGTATCTTGGTTTGTGGCATGAACTACGTTTGGCCTGACTTCCTGTTGGATACGTAGGCAGCCCACATCGGGTTCGGCCACTCTTTTCAAATTATTTCAGTGTCATTATTTTTGTGGGTGGAACTACGTGTGGCCTGATTTCCTTTGGATACGTAGGCAACCCATATCGGGTTCGGCCCTCCCTTTTTATTAAAAAACAAAACTCAAAAGTTCTTATTTTGGTCACGAACTACGTCTGGCCTGATTCCTTTGGGATACGTAGGCAACCCGAGGCGGGTTCGGCCCTTCTATTTTAAAATTTTTAATATTCTCGGTTTGTCCAAACATTTTGGTTCCTATAAAATACATAAGGATTTTTATACAAGATTTTGGTCTTCGCACCGTTTAAATTCATGTGTCTTAGAATCTTGAAACTGGGACAAAGTTTTGAAATCGGTCAAATCACTTTCAAAAATTTTCATTACAACTTTCTCTCTTTTCGATTGTTTAGAACCAAGTACCTCCAGGACTTGAAACTGGGACAAAATTTTGAAGTCGGTCAAATCACTTTAAAAAACTTTCATTATAAGTTCTTACTTTTCAATTGTCCAGAATCAAGCATCCCCAGGACTGAAACTGGGACAATTTTTTAGAAGTAGCATAAAAGTGGTCTTAAATGTTTAACCATTTTAAATAAAAGTCCGTCCATATTTCTAAAATGCGAATAAATTCAAAATCGAGTCTTCCTAATCATTTTGCCGATTAGAGCCACTAAGTATTTCCTTTCGAAGTCATCCAAATTTCATCGCTTTCATTTTCAAAATACACTTTTTATAACTGAAACTCCCCGGCAAAGAAAAATATGTGGTGAGACATCGAAGAACGTGGATGCGACCGAGGCAAGAATCAATTCAAGGGCCAAGTTCCCCGACATGCACAAGTCAATCAATTTTCTTTAAAACTCACAATCTTTCTTTGACGAGACAGGTTTAATCAACATGAATGTGGTTCATATTTGGCTCCTTTTAAATCTTTAATTATGGACGTGATCGAAGAGTTAGCTTTCTTAAAAAAGGCAAATATTCTTCAAGGTGGATGCAAAGTTAGCTTGCGCTAAACGGTGGATGTTGCTCCACTCATCATGAAATCTTGATCGCAACAGTGGACACGAATTTATCTTCTCAACAAAGGTGATGGATGGGGATCCAAATTTCAATTCAGGCACCCACCTCCGAATGCGGGTATTTTATATTTCAGTTCAGGCGCCCACCTCCGAATGCGGGTATCTTATATTTCAGTTCAGGCACCCACCTCAGAATGCGAGTATTTTATATTTCAGTTCAGGCGCCCACCTCCGAATGCGGGTATCTTATATTTCAGTTCAGGCACCCACCTCCGAATGCGGGTATCTTATATTTCAGTTCAGGCACCCACCTCCGAATGCGGGTATTTTATATTTCAGTTCAGGCACCCACCTCCGAATGCGGGTATCTTATATTTCAGTTCAGGCACCCACCTCCGAATGCGGGTATCTTATATTTCAGTTCAGGCACCCACCTCCGAATGCGGGTATCTTATATTTCAGTTCAGGCGCCCACCTTCGAATGCGGGTATCTTATATTTCAGTTCAGGCACCCACCTCCGAATACGGGTATTTTATATTTCAGTTCAGGCGCCCACCTCCGAATGCGGGTATCTTATATTTCAAGTTCAGGCACCCACCTCCGAATGCGGGTATTTTATATTTCAGTTCAGGCACCCACCTCCGAATGCGGGTATCATATATTTCAGTTCAGGCACCCACCTCCGAATGCGGGTATCTTATATTTCAAGTTCAGGCACCCACCTCCGAATGCGGGTATTTCAATTTTCAATTCAGGCGCCCACCTTAGAATGCGGGTATTTCAATGTTCAATTTAGGCACCCACCTTAGAATGCGGGCACCCACCTTAGAATGCGGGTATTTCAATTTTCAATCCAGGCACCCACCTTAGAATGCGGGTATTTCAAATTTCAGTTCAGGCGCCCATCTCCGAATGCGGGTATCTTATTTTTCAGTTCAGGCACCCACCTCTGAATACGGGTATCATATATTTCAGTTCAGGCACCCACCTCCGAATGCGGGTATTTTATATTTCAAGTTCAGGCACCCACCTCCGAATGCGGGTATATCATATATTTTAGTTCAGGCACCCACCTCCGAATGCGGGTATTTTATATTTCAGCTCAAGCACCCACCTCCGAATGCGGGTATCTTATATTTCAAGTTCAGGCACCCATCTCCGAATACGAGTATCATATATTTCAGTTCAGGCACCCACCTCCGAATGCGGGTATCTTATATTTCAAGTTCAGGCACCCACCTCCGAATGCGGGTATTTTATATTTCAGCTCAGGCGCCCACCTCCGAATGCGGGTATCTCATATTTCAGTTCAGGCACCCACTTCCGAATGCGGGTATTTTATATTTCAGTTCAGGCACCCACCTCCAAATGTGGATTCAACTCTCGAAACAGGGGTTGCAAGTGTAACTTCTCCAACCCTGTCTTATTTACACATATATTTAGTTATTGCTAACATTTGTTTCTAGCTGTTGGCTTTGAACAATATCAAAATTGGCATCACACATCAAATCGTGGAATTCTTTCTTCGGCAGCGAACTGGGGCAATTTGTCGGGAAGGATAACCAGACTTCCCGACATGGGTCAAAGATCTACCTCGAACACTCGTCTCTAATCACTAGTATTCTCTTGCATTCTAGAAATTCAATTTTCAAGAATTCTCAAGTTTCTATCATAATACCCAGTGTTATCACAATTCAACACTAGGACAATATTTTGCAAATTTCGCGCCAATCGGGGTTCAGGTGTCGTAATTGTCCCAGAACTACACTCGACCTGATTCTCGTACAACCCAAGATATGTAGGCAACTCAGAGACCGGAGTTCGGTCATAATCCTCTCAAGTTTCCTTTAGCCAGGACAAATAGGCTATTGAGTCAACGTCTTTGCCCGACAATTCTTTCATCATTACCGGGCAAAGAGGGACAAGTTGTTGACACCCAATTTTGTCCCGCCTCTCCTCCAAAATACCTATTTGTGCTTCTAATATTTTTGAGAAAATAAAATAAATATATATTTATATTTTTACTATAATTATTAGCCTCTTGTCAATACCGCCATTGCATTATTCTATCAATTATTATTATTACTATTACCGCATTTTTTATTATTATTATTATTATTTTATTATTATTATTATAATTCACAATTTTATCATTTCGGCATTTTACCGGCTTACGCACATGCATCACATTTATCTTTGCATAATTAAATAATAGTATTTTATTTTACTGTGGATTTTCAAAAAATATTATTGCACGGCTGTTATAACACCATATAATTTTATTACCCGAGTCATAATAATCACATATTTTGTATTAAGCAATATTTTATCACCCTCGGTATATCGTTAATTAAAATGGGTCTTTTATTCAAATTTAGAGGCCAAACTATTTCTTGCACTCAGTCCGTATTTTTGATTTATCGGATCTCAAATCAAAGTCCAATCAACTCATAAATATTTTTTAGCAGTCCATATTTTTTTACCCAAAATTTTTAGACCAGTCCATATTTAAATATATTAGCCCATTCTTTTAATACCCAGTCTAAAATCGACCCAGTCCACAAATGGACCGGGTCCGATCCATTTTATTCAAAATAAGGGAAACCCTAAAGGGTTTCCCCTCATTTTCCTCACCTCTCCGCCGCACCCCCCCTTTCCCTTTCTCCTTCTTCGTCTCTCCCTCTTCTCCGCTCCCTCCCACTATTTCCTGTTCCCCGCCACCCACGCCACTGCCGCTCCCACTTCCCTCTGTTCCCCACTTTCTATTGTCCCCCCGCTTCTCTCTCTCTTCCTCTCAAACGAAAACCCCAATCCACCCTATAAATAATCGGATCTTGAATCGGTTCAAAAAAAAAAAAAAGGATTTTTTGGATTGAGGAAACCCCCCAAGAAATCCCCTGCAAAGTATTTTTTTTTTTTTGCTGTCACAATATCACTTAATATCGATTCGAAAATATCCAACGTTTTTGGTTTATTTTCTATTGGCTGTTTCGAATCCGAGAGGATATCAACTTTGAATTTGTTGGTGTTTCGAGTGTAGATCGGAGACCCGAACCCCACTTCGCTGTACTTGAAGAAGGTCAGTAATCCTCCTTCTCTTTTTGCTTCAGTTCTGTTCTATGTAAATTCATGTAGTTAGATTAGTTTAGTTTAGTTTGGTTCTAATTTGGTACGTTTAGATTGCTGGTTTGTATTCCTTCAGTGTAACTTTCCTTCTAGTCTTAGTATTCTTATTTTCTTTAGTTCTGTGTTTCAAGTAAATTAGTTTAGTTTCATTTTCGTTTTAGGCGTTTAGATTCCTCTTGAACGTTTATTTCATATGATGCAGATGTTTAGGTTCCCTTTCAATCCTATTTTCCAGTTCTGTTATCTTTTAACTCACGTAGGTTAGCTTGGTTTGTTTTCATTTGATTTAGACTGTAATTCTCTTCCTCATCTTAGTTGCCTTTTCAGTTCTGTGTATTTTAAATCCAATAGTTAGATTAGTTTAAATATGTATATTAAGCTACTGGTTGTGTAGTATAATTTTCTCTTCTTAGTTCTTTCATTATTTCCTCTTGATTTTGGTATTTAGCTGAAATCTCAGTTTTTGTTCGTTGCTGGCTAAAAACACGATATGAACTTGGCATGATTAGATTTCGTGAATAAGCATATTTATTGTCTTTAATTCATAAATAAATAAAAAAAAGCAGGCCCGAGTATGGAGATTTTTTACCATTTTTATTACTTGTTTGAGTTGCAATAAAAATAAGGGAATTTGCTTTTGTTATAATCTGTATTAGTTAAAAAGAAGAAGCTGATTTTGACTTGTCTTGTCCCTTATTGGTTGCCATCACCCATCTAAATATGTAAAAGTTTGTAATATCCATTCCACATCGATTATATCAGTAAGTTAAAAACATTTGAATGAATAGCATGAGATTGAGATGTTCAGCCTACGTGTTTTCATTAAAAACTATTTTTTTCTGTCAAAACCATATATGAATGTGTTATGTTCTAGCCTCTGTGAATGCTATTATTTTTTTTTAAAACCCGAACCTGAGCTTCCTTTATTAATGAAACATGTTTGTGATCATTTTCTTTCACCTCAAGGTACCCCTCTTTTAGGTTCATTCTCCATTTCTCTCAAAGTTAAAGTGTCTATTTGAAAACATTCGACCAAGTACTGCTTCTTTTAGTGTTCTTAATTTGTCCTAATTGCTTCTTTTGTTGTTTATATTTAAATCAGTTTATGTAGGGATAGAGGTTGTTGCTACTTGTGTGATGTTAACTTTCTGTTTACAAGGTATAAAAGAGGTTGGAACAAAAGGGAAATGTCTTTCACCCAATTCTTTTTTTTTTCCTTAAAGAAAGGTTTTGTTTTATTGAAGTTTTGTTACCATTACCATCTGGTATTGTTTGAAAGACCAGTAGCCTTTTCCAGTTTTCATCCTTGAGTGTAATAGCTAGATTATTATATATCACTGTGTATTTAGCATTATTTTGTTGATGACCCTGATGCATGCGTGACTTTCTTGAATATCGTGGTTTTATTTACATATACCAATTTCTTCATCCCCCTCTTCTTTAAATGACTTTGAGATTTTCAAACTCAAAAAAAAAATGTTTTGGAGTTGCTGGTGAACTCAAAAAAATCGACTGCTTCTACTTGTCCCCTTCCTACCTGATTTTTCTGTGGCATGGTATACTCTCAAGTATACATGATATATAAACCTTAGTGCACACCCATGTATACACGGGTCGTATATTCGTGCATACCTTTCAAGTACGCCAGGTACGCTGAATATTAGACGCTATCTCATCTGTCCAAGCATGTTTTTTGTAGTTCGCTGCCACTGCCGGACAGACTTCTTTAGTTTAGCATATATTGTGTTAGGTAGTGTTTGTGAAATTCATTGCTATTGCTGTGTAGATGGTATTTGCCTTGGTGCATTATATAGCTGTTCTTGGAGGCCCACTGCACAGCTGGGCAAATTTGCGTGCATTATTATGATATAAACGCTCTAATGTTGTTGAAGCAGTAATGTCATATATACCTGTGTATACATGAAGTATACTTAAAATATACATATTATGTATCATTTAATGATCTATTTTTGAGTTTATATTTTACCTTATTCATCGAGTGTATACTGATTCTTTTTGTTTTCCATTTTCTTTATGCATGAACATCGCATCCGAGCCCGAGGGACTTGTCTCCTTTTTTCGCATTCGGTGTTGGGCTAAAAGCCCAACGAAATCCCCCTCGCATCAGCTCTGTCCGCGGAAAATAAAATTCTGGGCCGAAGCCCAAACGAAAAAAACAGCAGCAGCAGTCCTTAAAAGAGGCTGGGCCCATTCAGCTTATTGGCTCTTCTATTTTATTTTTTTGCACTTAATTTGTATTGCATGATTAACTCTTTATTTTGTTTTGTTTTCCTAACTTAGATGAATTCTAGTAAATTTAGTGGGGTTTAGTTTTAGTCGCGAGTAGTTAATTTAAGGAAGATTAACAATTAATTCCATAAGCTTTATTCTCTTTTTTTCATGTTTTATTTGGAATAATTAATTTGCAAAAAATAGCATGACTATATATCTTAAATAAAGAAAAAATCATATTTTAATGTTATTATCACATACATTTCAAAAGGTTATTAATATGCAAATATAAACTCAGGTATATTTTATAAACCTCGTTTTCAAGATTCGTTCGACTATATATATATATTTTTAGCCGAGCAAGGTTAAATAAGTTAGTAAAAAAGAAAAAAAGAAAACTCACTTCTTTTGTATCCTATTTATAAAGATAAGTTTAGATTTTCATCCATATGACATAATTTTATCCAAAGATTCAAATTTGATAAGCCCTTTTCTTGAAAACTATCACATTATATGCAAACCATCACATGTTATACAAATCTTATGTTAAACAACAGTTTATTTAAAAGTTGAGCCATATTTATAAGTTTTCTTTAAATGACAGTTTTATCTTAACAATGCTTGTAAGTTTTATTTCATGCAAATTATCACATTTCCTATAAATCTTATTAAATATTATCTTTCATTTAAGGCTTCATCAATATTTTGATGTCTCATTTAATTTTTAGAATCTTCTTTTACGCACGTTATTATGTTTTCTACAAGTATTATTTCAAACAATATCATTATTACTTCCATTTAAAGTCTTAGCGATATTAATAAGTCCTATTTTAAAAATGGCATTTCAAGTTTTCTTTTATATTATATTTTTGTAAATCTTATTTTCACTAATATTATTTTCCTTTTAAAAATTTTAGCAACACTTGCGAACCATTTTAAAATATAAACATTACATTTACATCTTAATTAATTAACCTAAGTTTGGTCGGATAACCGTAAGTTAACGGATTCTAAAGGATGCCTAACCCCTTCGCTTTAGGATAATATAGAGCCCTTACCTAGAATCATATTGGTTAAGCAGACTATTAATAGAGGTTTAGTTTTAACTTTACCTTAGTTAACATTTAGGTGTCCTAATTCACCGTTAAATTAATTAGGTGGCGACTCCTTAAAACAAAATAAAATAGGAATCACCAATACGTCATACTCTTAATTTAACCCCCGGTTAAAAAGGGGTGTGACAATGCCAACTTCTCCCAGAAAACACTCAACAACTTTTTTCTTCCTTGGCTCCCTTTTTTTCTTCACATATGCTTTCAAATCTGCCTTAACTATGTTCAGCTCTTCATGAACATCACTTCCATAACCATCCTCATCATTAGAAAGGCCAATATTTTCATTATCTTCAGCATCACTAATCACAATAGCTTTATCTTCCTTTTCACTGGACAACCCAAATTCATCTTCAACTTCATTTATGTCCCCAATAAAATTTTCTATCAGATCTGATTATTGAACCCCTATCATCAATGAGTTCTATTTCATTACCTAAAGGTGCATTGAGACTTCTACCAACCTTGTTGGTAGATTCTTTATTAGATCCACCTACCCCATTACATGTGGTCTTAAAAGATTCACCAGCCTTTAATAAAAACTTCCCCCTTATGACATATATAAATGTCCACAGTACCCCCATTAGCCAACAAATTAGCTAAGACCAACAAATACCCATCTTTCACCAATTTTACCAAATTGCCACCTTCAAAAGATCCAATAAACTTTTTCTCTACATTGGTAACCCCAAAATCCCTACAATAATCATTCAATTTTGGAATATAAAAATGATCTATATCAACATTAAAAGGCATACTCCTTGTTTCCCCCAATATAAACAGGCCCTACTTCACTCACAAGTGTACCGCCAATATGAAACCTTAAATTTATATATTTGTCGGTCATTTTCCTGGAGCAATAGAAATATGCAAAGTTTAATAAGTCAACTATCATAAAAACTGTATCCAAATTCTTATAAAGCACTGATATTTAACATAAATGACAAAAAATAGGAGAAACTAACACTACAAAAGATGGGTAATTTGTGGAAG
This sequence comes from Lycium barbarum, assembly GCF_019175385.1. NCBI lineage: Eukaryota > Viridiplantae > Streptophyta > Magnoliopsida > Solanales > Solanaceae > Lycium > Lycium barbarum. The sequence goes on along the minus strand of NC_083347.1, from coordinate 108,207,447 downwards.
TTGAAAGTTGCCATTTGTGGAGATTTTAAGCTCTGCTAGCAAATAGCAGAGGCTAAAACCTCCACGAATTGCACTTTGAACCTCCACAAATTACACCCCCCCCCCCCCCCCCCTTTTTAGTGTAAGTTAGTTCTCAAGTAAAATTTAGATTCAGCCGTAATTTAAAAATAAAGAAAATCGTAGGTGAAGAAAGAATACCTAGGTGTAGTCGATTTCTACTCCTTTCAACTCTTTTCAGACGAGACGAATCACAACAACCCTAAATTTTTATACAAAATCTTCAATATTTTGTGACAAGAAGAACCCTAACTTTTTTTTTTTTAGAAAATCGGCAACTAATATGGAATCCACGACGAAATTGGAGCTTAATGGGGGAAAGCAAGACACCAACCACACCGAGACGAGACCACTGTTGGTGAAGAAGAGAATCTCTGGTGAGAATTTTACAAACGACTGAGACCCATTAGATTTTTACAATGACCCGTGTTTTCTAATTTTACCCAAATATATTACCTCTTAATTTTTAACCTTTATTTATCCATGTGGAATTAACTTCTGCCACGATGGAATTATTTATCCACGTGGCACGATTTTTTTTTTTTTAAACCAAAAAAAGAGAGTGGAGTAAGCGTCTAGGTGTGTTTTGCTAACTATCTAGTAATAGTTTGGGTGTGTTTTGCTCACTTCTGATAGTTCAGGTATGAAACACAAAAAAAAGTGACAGTCTAGGTGTGTTTTAAACCCTTCTCTCTTTTGTTAACCATAAAAAGGAAAATTTATTTTTTGCTTTGTGAAATATGGAAATAAAATTGAATGGGGGATATGAGAATTGAATTTTACTTAAATGCTTCACCAGAATTATCTGCAAAAGACATGTTCCTTACAATCTTTTTGTTTTCAAGTATTTTCTGCAAAAGACACATAAAATTGTTCACTTAATATTTTAGTTTTAATTCAAAATAAAGGTTAACTTACTTAATCAAGAAGGAATTAACTTTATTCTTTAATATTTATCCTTATTAAGTGTTGCGTAACCGGATATCAATGTGTCAAGTTCATAGCATGATGCAAATTTTAATTAATGGTAGTTTAGTCAAAATATTTTTTTTAGGAGTCGGATTTTGTTAAGAGGTATACTAAAAGCTAAGTGAACACTTATTTTAAACCGAAGGGAGTAATAATTTTATTTTACAAATAAGTATATAGTAATTTTTATCTCCATGAATTAAGAAAATTGAGTAACTAAAAGCTCCATGAAAAGTCGTAGCCAATTCAATTAATATTGTATTTTCCATGTTACAATTGATGATGTCCAAATCCGCTCCTCTAAGAGAAAGTGTACACGGTCGTATGCAATATAATTTACCCAACTATGAGTCGGGATCGATCCCACAGAGAACAATGTACTGAGTGATTTAAGCAAGTAAGGAATTTTCACTTTCTACGCTAAGCCAAACACTTGATAATATTTTGGTCTTGAGAAAACTATAACTAATGCAAAAATATAAACTTATCTAGAAAACAAGTAAAATGATCAATGGCCACAAGCATGGAAACAAAGGGAACTACGCTCAAGTAACGATCCAATGTATTGCACGATTTTATAACTAAGAACGAGTTTACATTAATAGATAATGATTTCTAAAATCTCATTGAAAGTCTTCCAACCAAATCAATGAATTTCACTCTAAGATTTTCCAAGTCTTAGAGTGTGATATTAGGCACAACCAATTGAATTTCAAGTTAACTTTCCTATTCCTAGCTCAAGTTATTAGATGAGGCTTAAAGCCTCAAATTCTTGTTAACTAATCTTTCTCAACCTCAATTTTCCTCGAAGTAAATGGGCGAGTCCTAGGGTTAGCTAATCCCTTAAGAAACATTAAAAAACAAGATTAATTAAAGAAACAAAGACCCACTTCAATAGAAATAAAAATCATTCAATTCATAAGCATAACAAGAGATTTAATCTAACTTTGCAAATGAATATTTTCATAAACAAGATTAATATGATGGAATAATATTCTACACACTTAGATATACAATTCAAAGCAAGGAATTGAAGAAAGGTTAAGAAATTTCTCATTAAAGTGCTCCAATCTTCTCCTCCAATGGTGTGGTTGATGATGAACCCTAGCTTCCAAGCTTGAAATGTGGCCAAAGATGAAAATAATTTCTTCCAAGTCATGCTCTTATAGCTCCCAAATATTTTCACATCAAAATATGACCAAAATAGCCCCATATTTTCAGATTTGTAAATCTGATCCGTTTTTGCATTTTTAGCTACTTTTTCATTTTCTTCAATTGAGTCTCTCTTGACTTGTTTTCACTAGGTTTCTTTTCTGATCACTTCTAAGTCATGTAAAACCTATAAAATGAAAGAAAACAATATTAAATGCACTATTTTTGTCACGACCCAACCGGAGGGCCATGACGGGCACCCGGAGCTAACCTACCGAGCACCTCTAAACATACATCTCATAATCATTTCCAGGTGGGCCACAAAGTTATCTCATGGCGTCATACTCTGTAAGGGCATATATCACAAGATAACAGCACATCTCTATATAATCATCAATAACTATGTCCATAACACAAGCCAACAAGGCTGCCAAACTATGATACAACAATATGAACTAGTAAGGTTATGGGACATCTAGCTACATACATCTGTCTACGAGCCTCTATATAGAATACAGGAATTCATAAGGACAGGGCAGGACTCCGCCATGCCTAAGTATATACACAAAAGAGTGATACCAATAGACTGTAGCTCCGAGGCAAATGGAGCGCTCCTGAGACTCCACTGACGAAGCTCCTAAGGATCAGACTCGTCTCCCTACTTTCCTGCGGGCATGAACGCAGTGTCCACAAGAAAGGACGTCAGTACGAACAATGTTCTGAGTATGTAAGGCATGAGTAACAACATAATGAAAGTATGAAGATAACATAATATAAAAGAGATCAACCTGTGCCTCTGAATGCCTTTTTAAGGCGGATGTCATGCATGCTTAACTTTTTAAAAAAACTTTTTCATATATACATATATATAGTATCCTGCCCAGCCATTGAGGCTCGGTATTATATATATATATTATCATGCCCGGCTACTAAGGATCGGTATTATATATTTAGTATCATGCCCGGCCACTAAGGCACGATAATACATATAGAGTATCATGCCCGACCATTAAGGCTCGGTATTATATAAATTACATATATAAATACTTATAGCATGCATGAGAGCCTAATGAAACATTTTCACTCTATCAGAGTGACGTAAGGTCGGTAACCTCCAATTTATATTATGGAACAATCATCATCGCTATATCTCACCTTGAAGGAACAATTACCATAAGGTGAGATCAACAACAATGAATAAAATCAAGAAAATCATGAAATAAGCTCAATAATCTCACAATAGCATCAAAACCATAAGCTTTGGAATCTCTAGAAATGGGATCATCATCATCATTATCATCATAAAAAACATCTATCTTTAGCATCACAAGAACTTTGAGAATCATGAACTTCTAGCTTTTTGGGAATAAGGATATTATGGAAGTCATGTATGGGTTCATAAGAAGAGAATCATGCCTTTAGAAAGAAAGGGATTTAGCCTTAACATACCTTTTTGGTATCCTTAACTACTTAACGCTTATCCTCCTAATCTCGTAAATCTATATTCAAGAGAATTCATACTATTGTTAGGCTTATCGTCATATGCTTGTCTTAAGCCTTCAAATTAAATCCTTTTAGAATCTGCCGAAATTCGGGCAGCATCTTCTCTGTTTATATCCCTATCCCGAAATCACAATACCAACAACCAACAACAACAAAAACAGCAAAAACAACACTAACATTAACAACATCATCCTCAGTACCAATATACTCCATAAAACATCACACACGATGTTTACCCGATTTCTCAATCAACTAATTCATTATGTGACTATTTAATAGCTCTATCTTCGTAAGTAAACCTAAATCAATGTCAATAAGGAGAGATTCATACCTTGTTCTCACTAGAGCAGCAATATCTTCAGTATTCACCTTGAATCCAAGCCAAGATCCACCGCAATACGATACTATAATCACAACTATACGCTATCCGAACCTAAATCCTGAGATTTCACTTGATTTGAGCTATAATTTTATGGGTGGAATTTAGGGGAATATTCCAGAGGGTTCGGGATAGTTGTAAGGGGTGGATGAGTGAAAACGAAGGGTAAATCCCCTTTTTATCTTCGTTTGGAGTCGGTTTGCACCGACTTAATATTTGCTCTGCGCGTTCGCGCAGCCTTGGGGCGCGTTCGAGCAGAGTTGCTCAGTGCTCCCCTACGCATTCGCGCCACTCCCAGGCGCGTTCGCGCAGGGTTAATCCCTGCTCTGACAGTTCATCTTGAAATGCTCATAACGTTTGATTCCGATGTAGGATCAACGCGCAGTTTGTTGCGTTGGAAACTAGACTTCCTGAACTTCAATTTGAGCTTTTGTTTCACTTCAAAACTCCTGATATACTAGGAGATATTCCTTTCTCAAGTTAGACCAAAATTATCGTATGAAACCTTGCCCCTCCTTTTTCCAAAGTTCCAACAAACTTAATTCTCTTAATTCACTTGTTCTCCAATCCTTCCGTAACTCAGAAAACATGAATTTAAACACTCATAAACACAAGTTAAACATGTCCAACCTCATATATCCTTGAAATCCCGGTGCCCAAAATTAAGACAGCTAACATACGACGAATCTTAATGTAGAAAATTACAAGGTGTAACAATTTTCTCAATCAAACAAGTCAAAAGTCTAAGATTAAAGAATAGATAAGTTGGAAAATACCAACTTATCAACAATCCATTTTTAAATTGCAATAAAAAATGCTATATGATCTAATGTATATACAATAATATTATAAAGAATTTTACATTATCACTAAATTTTAATTTGTGATAGCACGTTAGTTACAATTTTTATTAGATTACCGATTAACTTTATCAAGAAATTTTATCTAATAATTAAATTAATTGTGTAAATATTTTTCACATCATTAGTGTAGTTAATATAGAAGATTTCTATCTAAATGTATAACAATCAGACTAGCTTATAAGTACTTTTTGGATTAACTATGTGATTGGTAAACACCAAAAGTATTTACAATCCAAACTAATAACATATTTGGCTAAATTTTTAAACGAGCTTATTTTTAAGAGTGTTTTTCAAAAAGGTACTTTTGGTGAGAGGTAGCTTGTGTTTGACTAATTATTTTGAAAAATACTTTTGAGCAGTAATTAGCTCCCGTTTGGCCATAGATTTTGAAGTTGAAACTTTAACTTGAAAATATGAGTTTTTGAAGTTGTGATTTTTGAAACTTGAAGTTGTGTTTGGACATGCATTTTACTTGAAAAAAATCAAAGTTTTGTGAACGGAGTTCCAAAAACCTAATAACTGGTCTAGACTAGTTTTTGGAACTTGATTTATTTTTTTAAGACAGATTTTCAAAATCTACGACCAAACAGATATTTGAAGATAAATTGTCAAAACCTAATCCAAAATTTATGGCTACACGCTAGCTTAGTGTTTGACAAAGCTATTAAAAAATGAATTTCTCAAAAGTGTTTTTCAAAAAAGTATTTTTGAAGAAAAACTATTTTTCTTAGCTTCTGAAAAATAACTTATGCTACTCTGTAGAATCACTTTTTTCTAAAAGTTTGGTCAAACACTAAGATAGCATTCTTTTGAAATCTAATACTCTCTGACCAAATTTAAGTGTCTTAGTTTAACTGAGCATGGAGTTTAATAAACAAAGGGACAATTGTGAATCTTATGCTGTTAAATTAAAGATGTACGTATTCCTTTAAATCTTGTTCCCCCAAATATAATCTGGCCCTACCTCACTCACAAATATACCACCAATATGAAACCTCAAAATCCTTATAAAGCACTAATGTTTAACATAAATGACAAAAAATAGGAGAAACTAAGTCGTTCTCGAGTAAAATTCAGATTCAACCCTAATTTATAAATAAAGAAATTCGTGGGTGAAGAAATAATACCTGTGTTTAGTCGATTTCTACTCCTTTCAACTCTTTTCAGACGAGACGAATCACAACAACCCTAAATTTTTATACAAAATCTATAATATTTGTGACAAGAAGAACCCTAACTTTTTTTTAATAGAAAATCGGCAACTAAAATGGAATTCACGACGAAATTGGAGCTTAATGGGGGAAAGCAAGACACCAACCACAATAGAGACGAGACCACTGTCGGAGAAGAAGAGAATCTCTGGTGAGAATTTTACAAACTACTGTGACCCATTAAATTTTTACAATGACCTGTGTTTTCTAATTTTACCCAAATATATTACCACTTAAATTTTAATCTTTATTTATCTATGTGGAATTAACTTCTGCCACAATGGAACTATTTATCCACGTGGCACGATTTTTTAAACCAAAAAAGAGAGTGCAGTACACGCACCATGCAGTCAGCGTCTAGGTGTGTTTTGCTAACTACACCATGCAGTCAGCGTCTAGGTGTATTTTGCTCACTTCTGATAGTTCAGGTATGAAATACAAAAAAAAAAGTGATAGTTTAGGTGTGTTTCAAACCCATATCTCTTTTCTTAACTATAAAAAGGAAAAATTATTTTTTGCTTTGTCAAATATAGAAATAAAATTGAATGGGGGGATATGAGATTTGAATTTTACTTAAATGCTTCACAAGAATTATCTGCACAAGACCTGTTCCTTACAATGTTTTTGTTTTCAAGTATTTTCTGCAAAACACACATAAAAGTGTTCACTTAATATTTTAGTTTTGATTCAAAATAAGGGTTAACTTACTTAATTAACAAGAAATTAACTTTTATTCTTTAATATTTATCCTTATTAGCTACGTAACCGGATATCAATATGTCAAGTTCATAGCATGGTGCAAATTTTAATTAATGGTAGTTTAGTTAAAATACTTTTTTTCTAGGAGTCGGATTTTGTTAAGAGGTGTACTAAAAGCTAAGCGAACACTTATTTTAAATCGAAGGGAGTAATAATTTTATTTTACAAATAAGTATATAGTAAAGTTTATCTCCATGAATTAAGAAAATTGAGTAACTAAAAGCTCCATGAAAAGTCGTAGCCAATTCAATTAATATTATATTTTCCATGTTACAATCCATTTTTAAATTGCAATGAAAAATGCTACATGATCTAATGTATATACAATAAGATTATAAAGAATTTTTACATTATCACTAAATTTTAATTTGTGATAGCATGTTAGTTACAATTTTTATTAGATTACCGATTAACTTTATCAAGAAGTTTTATCTAATAATTAAATTAATTGTGTAAATATTTTTCACATCGTTAGTGCATTTAATATAGAAGATGTCTATCTAAATGGATAACAATTAAACTAGCTTATAAGTACTTTTTGGATTAGCTATGTGATTGATAAACACCAAAATTGTTTACAATCCAAACTAATAACATATTTGGCTAAACTTTTAAAATGAGCTTATTTTTAAGAGTGTTTTCCAAAAAGGTAATTTTGGTGAGAGATAGCTTGTGTTTAACTAATCAATTTGAAAAAAAATTTTGAGCAGTAATTAGCTCCCGTTTGGCCATTGATTTTGAAGTTGAAACTTGAACTTGAAAATTTGAGTTTTTGAAGTTGTGATTTTTGGAACTTGAAGTTATGCTTAGACATGCATTTTACTTGGAAATTGTGTTTGGACATGTATTTTACTTGGAAAAAATTGAAGTTTTGTTAGTGGAGTTCAAAAAACCTAATAACGGGTATAGACCAGTTTTTGGAACTTCAAACGTTTTTTAAGAAAAATTTCAAATTTATGGCCAAACAGATATTTGAAGATATATTTTTTAAAACCTAATCCAAAATTTATGGCTACACGCTAGCTTAGTGTTTGACAAAGCTATTAAAAAAATGAATTTCTCAAAAGTGTTTTTCAAAAAAGTATTTTTGAAGAAAAACTATTTTTCTTAGCTTCTGAAAACAACTTATGCTACTATGTAGAATCACTTTTTTCTAAAAGTTTGGTCAAACACTAAGATAACATTCTTTTGAAATCTAATAGTCTCTGACCAAATTTAAGTGTCTTAGTCTAACTGAACATGTAGTTTAAGAAACAAAGGGATAATTGTGAATCTTATGCTGTTAAATTAAAGATGTATGTTTTCCTTCAAATCTTGTTTGTCTTAAACTTGCTATGTCTAATATTAGAATTATCAACTTATTAAATATAAAAAAAGTCACTCTTTTTAGAACAACTAAAAAAAACTAAGATTCATTTTTTTTATTATTATAAGGGGTAGGAGAAGAAAAAATAGGAGAGGGGATTACAATGTGGGCTCTAACCAATAAGTACATTTGAATTGGGACGGAGTGACTAAGAGCCCGTTTGGATTGACTTATAAGTTGTTTTCAGCTTTTTTGAGTGTTTGACTGGCTAGCTTAAAGTCATTTTATGCTTAAAATAAGCTCAAAAATATAATTGGGCCGTTTGACTTAACTTATAAACCAAAAAAAATAAGTTAGGCTATCTCAATTTTTTTTTTTTTTAGCTTATAAGCTGCTTAAAATAAGCCCATCCAAACAGGCTCTAAAACAGAAAACGTCACCACGTGAACTAATGGGAGAGAGCAATATGGTACTATGACAATGCAGGTTCGTACAACAAAGAAACGGGCTAAACCGGTTCCCCAATTGTACCCAAAACTAAAAAATTAATCAAACGTAAAGAACCAAAAGGTACAACCCTAATCAGCACAAAAAAGAAATGCTGAACGCCTGAATTTCCCGGAGATAAAAAATTATCTGTTCGGACGGAATTTTCGTGTAATCGAGATGGTCGATGTTGAGGCTTCTCCACCACCTGATATCAATGACAAAGTGATAGCCTCTCCTCCTCATCACGCAATCTCAATGGTTCTAATTCTCTATTTCATTTTCATTTTTGTCTTGTTTTTTTTAACCTCATTTTGTTGTTTTATTAATAATTTTGAGTGCAGTATCCACTTATTATTCATTAATGCTTTCATGATCATTTGGTGTGTCTGTGTTTCTATGTGTGTTTGTAAATACTCACCCGTTTCAATTTGTTTGTCTTACTTTTCTATTTTAGTAATGTTTCTTTCCTTTTCTGACAACTCTTTAATTTCAACATGTTTAAGACTACAAGAATTAAAGGACATTTCCTTTGATTTCATCTTGCTTTTTGGCTTGTTTTGTACCTTATTTTGTTGCTTTATCACGATTTTTTTTTTTGTTGTCGGCGAAGTGAAGCATCAAAGCGTTCATGATCATTTGGTTCTCATTCAGTTTCTTGCTGCCTCATTGTGCGTGTGTTTCTATGTGTGTGTGTGTGTGTTTTTTTTTTTTTTTTTTTTTTTTTTTTGTGTGTGCGCGCGCGTGTGTGTTTGAGTTAAATAGCTGTTCAGCTTTAGCATGCATTCTCGACATGGTTGAGGGTTGAGGCTTCTCTACCATCTGATCTCAACGACAAAGTGATAGCCTCTCCTCCTCACCACGCAATCTCAATGGTTCCATTTCTCACATTTCCTTCGATTTTGTCTTGTTTTTTTTACCTCATTTTGTTGTTTTACCATGAATTTTGTTTTCTCTGAAGTGCAGCATCCACTTGTTATTCATCATAGCTTTCATGTTCTTTCAGTTTCTCGCTGTGTGTGTTTGTGTTGTTGCTGTTCAGATTTAGCATGCACTAGCAAAATCAGAATGGATTACTTTGTCTTGAGAACTAGATGGAAAAGCATTATATAACTTCAATGTACTAGAATTAGAGAAGAAGGTATTACTCATTGAAGCAGGACATGAAAATCTTATACTTTTGTTTAGCGATATGCGCCTAAAAGTATGATTGTCTAGGTTTTCTGTCGCGAAGTTTTTGACTTGTCAAAGTACTAGTGGGATTCTGAAGAGACTGAGGATATCTACCATGTAAAAATGATAACATTGTCTTTAAAGTAAGTAGCTTTATACCATCAGTGTAGATATCAGCTGTTTTGTATTGGACTATCAGCATATTTCACTCATTACATGGTCTAATCGCATGTCATTCACAAAACAAATGCACTGTTAATTAACGAAATTGGCAGTATGAAGAAGAAATGAGGATTCAGAATATCACACATTGATTGATCAAATAGATATTCAACAATGAAAAGAAAGATCAATTCTTTGGGATCCTTCCTTTTTTCACACGGAACGAAAAGGATAGAATCAAAACTATGCATGAGACTTTTATCTCAAATGGCTCCTAAGTGATAAAAGAAAGAAGGACCCATTTTCTTTCTTTTTTGATAACCTTCCTAGCGTATGTATAAGACCGAATCCATTCAATTTCTGAAAAGGATTACTAGTCCTCAACTTTTCGAGAAATCCATTCTATTGAATCTGACTCATAGTGATCATTTATCAAAGAATGACTATAGTTATCAAATGATTGAACAACCGGGAGCAATTTACTTACCATACTTAGTTGACATTCATAAAAAGCATCTAAACTAACCTTGAGGAGTTGCTGAATCTTTACGACATTAGCAGTATGAAGAAGCCTGACAGTTAGGAGTTGCTGAATCTGTATGCATAATACTGCAACCAGCCTGCAGATACGTTTTCAACTGATGCTGTAGTCGGGAGCATCATAGCATATAAAACGATTACATTTTTTATATGTGATGAATTTGTTCATTTGTTTTACAGTCAAAAGAGTTCATTTTTCTGAATCTATTTGCTTTGTATCATCTTCGTGATTTCACTTGTTTGTAACATTGTTGGCCTTATGGAGTTCTAGCATACATGTTTTTGTGTCTTTTTAAATGTGGACGGGTATTATAGGTAACTGAATCCGGTCTTTAATTTTAAGGTGCCTAGTGAAGGAGAATGCGCAACGGGAAAGAGGAAGGATCAAGGTATTGGTGAACCTGAAGGGAGCAGAAAAAAGAAGAAAAAACAAGTTGCCACTCCTCGTCCTGCTTGCTCTTGGGTGCACTTCAGGTGACATGTTTATTTTAGTAAATACCTCATCTTTATAACCTGTTTATCTATTTTCCAATCATGTCTGCTAACACTGAAAATATTGTTTTCAGCCGTGACTTTATTAAAGAGTATAGTGCTACACATCCTGAATCTTCAGGCCTGAAAGCTGTAAGAATCTATTTCTATATTTTCACTATGAGATTCATTAGCTTTCACCTGTTTGTTACACACAAGCATGTTAGTATGAGCGCATTACTTTTCAGGCCACAAAGGCAGCATCAGATGCATGGAAGGTGATGGGTGCTGAGGAGAAGGCAAAGTACACTACTCGTGCCCGTGAAGTGTGGGATAAGTACCTGAGCGCAACACCTGCCCGTGCCCCTAAGCCACGAAGACAGGTTAAACCCAACCCCCCCCCCCCCCCCCCCCCCAGAACACACACCAAGGTTTTCTTTATTTGATGATCAAACTGGTTATGCTAAGAATGTTTAATATCTTTGACTCCTTATGTTCAACTTTATTGATGGATTACTTATGCAGACCAAACTAGTCACAAGGTGCTCCCCTGGTCGTCTGCTTAATGTCTTACAACGGCTCACACCTGACCAGAAGGAGGCTGTAAAGAGCATGGGGTTTGGTAGCATCCTCGGCCTCAGATGTCGGACTCTTCGAAGAAGCTTGTGTCTTTGGCTATTGGAGAGGTTCAATACTGTAAGACGCAGCTTGGAAATCTGTGGTGAGAGGATACCTTTAACTCCAAGGGATGTGGAACTTGTAATGGGCTTGCCTTCCAGTGGGAAAGATGTGGTGAACTCAGGGTCTGATGAATTGATTTTAGAATTACGTAAAAGATATAATGCCACCAATCGTGGGATTTCTGTCCGTCTTCTGGAGGAACGACTTGCAGCTCCAGAAGCTGGGGAGGATTTCAAAAGGTCGTTCGTGCTTTATGTAATGGGCACTCTTTTGTGCCCAACTGCAAGGCTTGACGTAAGCCCTTCTTTCCTCCATTTTTTGACAAATATGGATGTACTCCATCAATATAATTGGGGAAAGTTCTTGCTTGACCGGCTAGTGCGGGAGATTTCTCGTTTTCGTCAAGGGAAGCAACGTGCAGTTGGGGGCTGTCTTTTGTTTCTCCAGGTGACTGTGAATGATGTGATTTACCCATTTCTTTTTTATTTAATTAGTGCTTAATTTGATCTTTCATTGGTTTGCAGCTCTTTTACTATGAGAGTGTTGCTGTTGGAGCAGCATATGAATCAGCCCCTGTAGCTTTTCCGTGCCTATTCTCATGGGGTGAGGAGGAGATAAGTGAGAGAGAAAAGCAAGAGAAGGAACTTGGTGGTTATGGCTCAGGGGAGGTACATTCCAATTTTCTTATTTATTAAACCAACATTGTTCTCATATTATTCTAGTTTTATTCTCTCGTGCAGGTAGTCTGCATGGAGAGAGGACTTGGTATGGGTTCATTGGGATACAAAGCCCAAATTGATAGTATGCCGCTGAGAGCAGTGGAACCAATGCAAGAGCTTTCTCATGCACAGGTATAGGAGGGGTGTGGTTAAGTAATTTGTTGTTCTCATGTTAAGTAACCAGTTAGTCTTATAATCTTAGTTACCAAATTAATGTCTCGTATGTACTCTGATGTCCTGATATAAATCTATAAGGGTCACATACCAGTTTATTGATGGAAATAAAAGCTAAATACTAGGTCTCTCATCTTCTTAATAAATCAAATTAAGAACCCTGCGGAAAATCTATGACGGAAGAAAAGAAAGTACGTTCAGAGTAAGATCGACATGGAGCTGATAAAACAAAGAGAAGGTTATCAGAAGATAGCGAGGTGTATGCTTGCCTCAGCATTCTTACAAATTGCAATAGTTTTTTCCTTTATTCCTTGTTTTGGGAAGTCGGATGAGGAGTTTTGCGCCGGGGTGGGGGGGGGGGGGGGGGGGGGGGGGGGGGATACCTTGGCCCTCAACTCCAGGTAGCCATGTCTCTGCTTTTTTGTTATATTATAGATGTCTTGGTGACTTTGATCTACTTGGCAGGACATGGAAGATCAAGAGTGTGAGGATACCTTCACAGAACAGGTGATCTGCCATCTAATTCTGCTCTCTACTAATTAAATTGTTTTACCTTGAACTGAGACCAGGAAGGAGCACGGCTATTATTGTTTTGGCACAGGACTAGCTTCTATGAGCCAGAAGCAAATGATCTTGAGACGCTATTAGATTGTTTGGTTGATGCCTTGCTTAAATAATAGATTGAGTGACTAATCAGGGTAAATGATGAATAATATATCACAAACTAAAATTTAGTTATGCTAAACCCAAATACATATAAAGGGCAGCCCGGTGCACTAAGCTCCCGCTATGCGCGGGGTCCGGGGAAGGGCCGGACCACAAGAGTCTATTGTACGCAGCCTTACCTTGCATTTCTGCAAGAGGCTGTTTCCACGGCTCGAACCTGTGACCTCCTGGTCACATGGCAGCAACTAAACCCAAATACATATGTGGATTTTATTTTAGCAGCAATACCCTAATTGCTCTGGTATTTGGTATGCTTCCAGAATGCTTTTATTGATGCCTGAGTTGAATTGTGAAAATGATCTTCTGCTGCTACTGCATTTCATGGCAGATAAGATGCTTTAATGCCGTAATATCTTTTGTTTCAAATCTATTGACACTTCCTAGAACTATACATACGTTGTATTCTGAGCCTGATAATGAATTACAGCGTTATGTATGCATTTATTTTCGGGAACCTGATGTAATGAATCGTTTTAAATTTACTTTTAAGGATCTTAGAACCTTAGAGTCTTCCGCATTTGTCTCTTTTTTTTCTTCTTCTTCTGTTTGATAAATTACTCCCTCCATCCCTAATTTATGTGAAAGTGTTTGACCGTGCACAGAGTGTAAGAGAAAAAGAAGACTTTTGAAACTTGAGGTCTAAAATAAGCCGTAGAAATGTCTGTGACTTTAAACAGTTCATTAAGGGTAAAATGAGAAGTCTGAAGTTAAACTGTTACTAAATATGGAAAAATGTCATTCTTTTTGGAACTGACTATAAAGGAAAGAGTGTCACATAAATTAAGACTCAAGGAGAAGTATCATTTATGGTACAAGTTATTTGAATTATTCTCTTGGAATTGTTGATCAAAATGATTTGCTGGTGCCCCCTTTAGGAACATGCACACCCAGATAGAATCAAGGGGAATGTTGCTTGTGCAGAGATTGAAGTAGCTGCTGGTTCAGGAGAAGTACCTTGTGGAAACATCAACTATGGATGCACAGAAATTATTGATTACTCAAAGAAAAGAGATCACGAAGAGGCCTGTCCCTATGCACCTTGCACATGCCCTCTCCAGAACTGCAATGTTGTTGATTCCTCCAAAGAAATCTCATTGCATTTCAGTAATAAGCACTGGGATTCAGGGAGGCGCTTCCAGTATGATTCCCCGTTGCGTGTCTCGTTGAGCAAGAAGGAAACTTTCCTTGTTTTACAAGCAGAAAAAGACGGGGTCCTCTTTCTTCTTTCCAAGGGAACACAAAGTATAGGGCATACTGTTGTGATTACTTGTATCGGTCCAAGGTCATCAAAGGAAGGCTTCTTGTATGATGTAGTATCAGAAAAGGGAAACAGCTCACTGAGATTGAAATCATTTGCTCATAGTTTTCCAGGTAGAGTTGAAGGTTTACCCCCAGTGGATTTTCTTCTAGTTCCTTTTACTTATCTGGGCTCATCCGGGCAGCTAGATTTAGAGATTTGTATAAGGAGCTCGACAGATCCTGGATCAGAGTGAGCTCGGTAGATGTAATATCATAGCTTTATTTGTATCATTGTATGGAGAACGTAGGAATATGTGATTAATCAGCCTGTTTAGAAAATCAAACTTGCTGCTCAGGGCAAGTGCGCGTTTATTTATAACCGGAAGAAAGGAGAAGCTGCAGGAAAATTATTGATCCTATTTTTGTCCATAGAACATTACAATTTACAACTTTGCTGTTGGGGAGGGGGCACCCTTGTTATTGTACTGCCCTTTGGGAGTATTCTAATTTCTATGTTAGTGTCTTGGCCATTGGTGTTTGTCTCTAATCTTGAACCAAGGCATTGGAAATTTTTTGTATGCTTTTGCAGTATAACAGTGAGAAGTGCTTGTGGGCAAAATCATGAGAAAGTTAGCCTTAGGTGAGTAGGATTTATTTCATTAAGCTCGTGGAGAAGCAAGCTTATCCTTGCCCTGACCGGCAGCTATTAGGTTTTCTCATCTCTGCTAAGCTTTTCCTGATCTTTGGTAAAAACTTGTTTCAAGTATAGTTTGGAGGGTGAACCTCAACCCAACAATAAGGATGCAACTTAGGTCAACTAGCATAAAGATAATATGTGTTACATTTCTCAATTTTATCAAAACAAGATCATAATGACAACTAATGGTGGTGGTGGATAATAACGGTGTTTGGTGATACATAATAGTGATTGATGGTGGTGATTGTTGGTAGCAGTGGTTGGTGGTGATAATTGTAAATGGTGGCTAGTGGTAGTGATGACTAATTGTAGCATCGGCAGTGTTGGTGGTTGTAGCTAAGGATGGTGGTGACAGCAGTAGTTGATAATGGCGGGCGAGAGCGGTAGCGATAACAGATCTATTCAAACTCATTAAGTGGTTCAAACTTAGAAAACAAATGGATTTGATGACCAAAATCTGAATAATTAAGATGTAGACTTTCATTCAACGTAAGCAAATGACGCCTGAATTGATTAAAAGCACAAGTCAAAGATCCTGGATTTACTTGCTGCCTGTATTGCCTAAATCCCTGCGTAGTAGTAAGCTCTAAAAATCCTTGTTCTCCATTACCTTTTTTTTTGGGTGTAAAATCTGGTGTTGGTTAAATCAGCATCTAATATTAACTGTCAGGCTGTGGATGCTACAGCACGATTGCACGAAGCATGTTCTCCTTCATCACCGGAATATTTTTAGTGCTTCTGGAAAAAAGTGAACAGTGAGGAAAACGTACCTGTACTATCTGTACTGAAAAGACTTAAAAATTGCATGACATGTGTTCTTAGTTCTTACACTCATCTTTTGTACTTACGATTATTTAATAAGTATTCCCAATGAAATATATAGTTAATAGTTTGATTTGGTGCAATGTGCATGTTTCTTTTTGTTAAATTGGTGGGACTCGCTAAAACTAGAGCCATGTTAGGTTGACATGTCTTAAATGCTCGCGGGATATCTCGGGATTAACTTTGAGATAAAATTTATATTTTGTTTGATTGAAGGTTTAAATTTATCTTAGGATAAATTTATACCTTCAACCAAACAAGGTATAAATTTTATCCCAAACTTAGTCTTGGATAACTCATCTTATCCCATCAAGCTTGTTATTATTTCCTCCATTCCATAATAAGTGATTTTTTAGGCTCATGCACAACCCTTAAGAAATTGCTCACTCCTAAAAAATTAAGAGCGTTTTTACTAACTTACCCCTAGTCAAGTTTTACTACTTTTTTTTTTTATTTTTTAAAAAAGGTAGTTAATGAATCTTGACTACTTAAATAAAGATAATCTTGAAAAAATCTACCCAAAATCTTCTTAAAATCTTAAAGCACCACTTATTTTGAAAAAAACTGAAAAGCCTAAAAAACCACTTATTATGGAATGTTGGGAGTATTTTATACCACATCCCAGGTGGAATAAATTAGTCCAGGGATTATAATCCCAGGACTATAATACTGAGATAACTTAGTCCGCGTACCAAACGACACCTCTGAGCAGTAAGTGGGACACTATGATATTGAAGAAGATAAAGGAGATGAGCTCAAATATGTCATCGAACTATCCGAAATGACTCATTCATGCTGCTTGTTAGTAGTTGGGTCTATTTATGCCATTGTCGTGGTTGAAATTGGCTCATTCATGCCACTAACAGTGGAGGATCAGAATTTTTATTCATGGGTTTGAAAAAAACAACAAACGCTAAATATAAAAAATAATATCGTCAATGAGAATCGAACCGAGGACGCTAGAGAAAATTTTGAACACCCTGGATCGCTTGAGCTAACCTTTTGCATTTGTTCAGGGTAATCAAAAGTTAATATATGTACATAAATATAAAAAATCTACCCTATATATACACTGTAATTTTTTGCGAGGTTGTTGGGGTGAACACCCTCGGCATCTGCCCCTAGCCACTAACCGTTAATAACTCAAATGGCTGGTTTTTACAATACCGAAAAATACGCATGGCCTCCAATTAGATGTCCACGTCACTAACCGGTCCCACAAAATTAAAACCCATCCCAAATTCAGAGAGTAAATATCTCAAAAGGTCACTCAACTTTGAGTAATTATGTGGCAAAATCACTAAACTTTGTTACATATCAATAAAATCACTCAACTTTAGCCTTTACTCTCATAAAATCACTCAACTAAATGTGTCATCAAAGAAATTTGACATGGCAATATTAATCAATTTTGTTATGCCATGTAGACATGGACCCCACAAATAAAATAAAATAAAATAAAATAAATTCGTATTTTAATTTTGGATATACATTTCAGTTTTTCTAAAATTTAATGTATAAAAATTAATTCACTACTTTAGATACTTTACGTGAGAGCTAAGTTGTTAAATTTCAATTGATTCATTGAAAACACTAATGCCAACAGATTTATTTGTAACCTTAGTTCCAACGTATATTAACTAAAAAAATTGTTATATATATTTTTTTTTTGATAAAAAAAAATTGTTGTTGCTTACAAAAGGAAAGGGTCCAACCGGTCCTATGTGGCCTCTTCCTTTCAGCCAGGCCAATAATAACATTCGCGTGTTTCTATATATTCTTTAATTATGATTAATTAATATGTATTTTTATTTTATTTATTTCTTAATTATAATAAAACTCATACATATTGATTTGTTGTAAATATATTGTATGAGTAAGTCTTATCTATTAAATAGATATTCGTAAACAAAGTAGAAAGATAAGAAAATAGAGACGAAAAGAAAGATTGTAGAAGCTAAAAAGAAGGACAGTGCAATAAATAAATAAGAACATAATTTCAAGAAAAAGAATAAGAGCACACATAAAAATAACGTAGAAACAACAAAGAAAATGAATTTTAAATAAAGGGTTGGTGGGTGATTTTTTTTTTTTTTTTTAAATTAAAGCCCCAAGGGGGCAGATTTTATTAAAATTAAAAAGCAAAGGGTTCAATGTAACAAAAAAGCAAAACAAAAGTACAGAAGTGCAAAAAGTAAATTAATATATGTATGATTTAGGAAAGTTGATCCTAAATCCCTAAAAGTGTGCCATCTCTTCCTCTTTGATGTCATGGACCTGAAAAGTTCCACCATTGTCCATGGCTGCTCTCCGGCTCCAACCTCTTCTTCGTCTAGATCGGTAATCTTCTGCTCCTCCTTAGTCCTTTCTTCTTTTTGTATGACTGTTAAGCTGCTCATAATTGAGGTATTAAAATATGATTTTTTTAATTGGTGAGGTCCATGTCTACATGACATAAAAAATTAATTAATATTGTCATGTCATATTTTTTTGATGACATATTTAGTTGAGTGATTTTATGAGAGTAAAGGCCAAAGTTGAATGATTTTAGGGGAAGTTACATAAATATAAGTATATAAGTAAAATATTTCATAATCTACAACTATTAACTAAATTACATAATCTACATTATATACTCTATATTTAGGGTATATGTATAATTTTATACCATAAATAAAAAAATGTTGCTATGAATAAAAGGCTAATAATAAGGAATTTCCTATATTTGTGATAACCAAATTAAATACATATCAAAACACATTAATTACTTTTTTAAACATCCTAATATACTCAGCTAGCATTAATCCATAAAATAGTATACTATTGTTTATATGATATATATTATACAATTTCTTGAACAAGTATATATATTCTTGTACTTATATATACGTATATTTCACTATTATATACTGTATAAAATTTTATTTTTTATGTATATTAATTAGTATATACTATATATAAAATAATTTCTTACGTATATTAAACAAAAAGTATTTTATTTACATATATCTTTGACCACATATATTACTTGTATATATTAGGCATATATTGTTTATTATATTAAATATATACAAATATAAATTTATTTGAGTTAATTTTCCCATTTCATATAAGAGAGAAAAAAATTGAATAATAAATATGTTATGGCAGAAAGGAAGGCAAGTTTAATGGGATGGGAATTAAGATCCTATTTTAGTGGTAATCCATAAGTAATTATATTATTCTATCTATATATTGTATATTGTATACTTTATATGTTATTGTAGAGTACAATTGGTTGGCACATAGAGTAATGTATTCATATATTAGGTATATCACAATATTATATACTATATGCACAAATAATATTATTATATTATGTACTCTATATAATATACAAACTTAAATATAATAATTTCTACTATTATATTCACAAACATTTTGTTATCATCTTTTCAGCTTAATATACCAATTTGAATATACCATATACTTTCTAAGGTATATTTTCATGTACATGTCTTATACCATATTTCCATATATCATATCTTTTCATGTACTTTTCTTAATATTAATATATTCAAATAATTTCTTTTAGTCACAAACAAAAAATTGAATCATCATCAAGTGAAATTAAAAAAAGAAGAATAAAAAGGAGGAAACGAAAGAAAAAAAAAAAGTCTTTTTAAAACGGTAGATAGAATATGGTATTTGAAGTTGATTTTGTTATATTTATTTGGAAAATTACATTCTAATGATTTTGAAAGAAAGAGAAGTAAAAAATGGATATGCATTAATGGTAGTAACTTCTAAAATTAAGTATTATTGATATTTTAGGAATGTAAAAAGTTATATTTTTGTAATTAAGAAGTTAAAGTTTTGAATAAGTTGTATTTATGTAATTTTTTGAAAGTAGTTGTAATCTTTTTAATTACCATTTGAAAAAGTTGTATTTGTGTAACTTTCTCATAATTTTATTGATATGTAGCAAAATTCAATGACTTTGCTAAATAATTTCTCAAAGTTTAGTGACCTTTTAAGATATTTATTCCAAATCCAGAACCCGAGCCATTCCATTTTAACCCAAACTCCAATCTTATTTCCCGAATTGACAGAATACAATCCCAACTTTACTTCTTCCTTTCTCCTCTTCTCTGGATGATTTGGAACAGACCCAGGAGTAATTTCAAAGCCCCATTATTCAGATAATTCGTATATCAACTTAAGTTTATGACTTTCCAATGCAAGGACTTAAAATATTCCATCTTTTAGGATTTTCGATTTTTCTTCTTTTTTCGGGTGTTAAACAGAAATGTTGTTGTTACATATACTCAAAGGCAAATTAGGACACCGATTAACCATTATTTATCATGGAAGGCAAATCAAAATGATAACTTTATAAGTGTAAATATTCAAAATAAAATCCATCGTTAAAAGTAAAGGGAAAAGAGATTTCTATTTTTCCTGCTGAGGGAGGAAAGCGAAAACTTACAGTTCGATTTCGCCGGAGAAAGGAACAAGTAACATTGGGGTTAGGGATTTGACTTTCGGTTAAAAGGTAACGGGTCAGATTAATTTAATTTGGGATGAGTTTTAATTTGTGGGACTGGTTACTGACGTGAACCTCTAATTGAAGGCCACGTGTATTTTTTAGTATTGTAAAAACTAGCTGTTTGAGTTGTTAACGGTAAGTGGCATGAATGAGTCATTTTGATCACGACAATGACATAAATAAACCCAACTATTAACGAGTGACATAAATGAGCTAATTTGGATAGTTCGATGGCATATATATATATTGAGCCTTTTCCCTTAAATTTATTGTATTTTTAGAATTTGGAGTACAGATCTATTATTTGATCATCTAAAGAACTTTTACACATAAATTTATATTACTCATTGAAAGTATTGAATCCGTATCCAATATCTCAATGCTGCATCCGCCTCGATATTGTCTCTGATTTCTTAAATGCATCTTGCATGTAAATCCTAAGGAGTCATGCCCATCCTCTGATGAAAAAGCCAAAGAACTTCATAACAAGGCAATCTCATATAAAAGTTTTTCAGTCTAGATTCAGGGGCAGATCCAATGCTATGGTACTCGATTACATTCAAATTCAGTATTTTTGACATAAATTATAGTGAAATTTTATATAAAAATTCACAAAATTTAATAATATTAAATTCTAATTCATTATTTTAAAAGTATAACGAGTTCTATGTTATGAACCTAAAAATTCCAATTCATAAGTTAAAATCTTAAATTCGCATATCTGAGCTAGCTTTTAGGTTTGTGCAGTGGCCACGTCGTCTTTCCCTTTGATGGACGGGCCCACTGTCACCATTTTTTAATTATTTTCTTACTGTGTTTCTCCACCTCATCTATACGATCTTTTTCAAGGTACTAAAGTAGTATATTAAATGATAAAGAATTGATTTAAAAAATGGAAAGAGGAGGATTCTTGGACCATTCGTGTATAATGGGCATGCACTTTATTTTCTGAAATACGTAATTGAGGTTCATATTCACCCTACGTGTACTTGTTTTCTCTAAGGATATGTGAAACTTTATTGCTTATCAATGAAGCAGAATCTAAAAGTGGAGTTGGGTTTGGTGTGGCCGGCGGCGGGGGGTGGGGGTGGGGGGGGGGGGTGGGGGTAAGGTACCGAAAATATGTAGTTTGTCCTTGGTAGTTTAGGTTGGATTTACTTCATATATATTAATACTGTAGACAGTAGGGTACGCAGGATTTTTTACGAGCAGTGTCGACATCTAAAGAAATAAATAAAATTATATACCAACATTATATTCATAAAAAAAAATTGAAGAAATGAATCCTAGTTAGGCTGGTCTATATTATCCTGGACAAGAAGTCGGAAGTTCGAACCTCCACTCACAACATTTACTTTTTAGGGTGAGGCACTTTGGAAAAATGCAAAAATTAATATGGAAAATGCACTTGCTAGGCTCGAACTCAGGTGGATTCTTGCATTAGCGAGGAAACTAACCAGCAATCCAGAAGCTACTGCATCCATGGGGTGTCATTTATTGTTATGTAGTTGAAATTCTATTTTTTCAGATTATATACATACATATATTTTTTTTTAAAAAGTCGATGAAGCGGTGTCGGATGACACCCCTTCACACAGGGTGCGTCCGCCACTGACTGTAGAGATTTTTGAGTGAATATGTTATTAAAAAAAAACCTTAGATTATCACCTATGTAAGTATTAAGGGGTCCTTTGGTTCACTTACTAGTTATGTGGAGATCAGAATCCAGAGATTGTTTTTGTAATTATTCATAATGAAAGGATTATTATGTTGTAATAATTAATAATAAATTGATTGTCTTACATGAATTATTTTCTTTAAAAGTATTTTTCATTTACATAGTTTAATAGCATATCACTATATTGTTAATATATATGTTCTCATTGTATATTCTATCCCACATAGCTTAATACAATACCGCCATCTAAATGCTGCACTAACTACACGGCTAAATTTTTTTCTTACGCGATCAATCAAATACGTACTATATTATCTTATGCGGTTATTAATGCTGAGATTAACTATTACAATACCCCAACCAAAGGACTGCTAAGTAGTTAATGCAGCTAACTAATACTGAAATGAATCATTTGTACAGAGGCGGAGCCAGGATTCGAAGCTTGTGGGTTCGGAGTTTTAATTCTTTAAAGTTACTGGGTTCTTAATTAATAATTTGTACATATTTGACAAAATTTTTAATACAAATTTATGATTCAGATAAAACCTCTGGGTTCGGACGAACCCACATCCGAAGGGCTGGCTCCGCCCCTGCATTTGTATACATAAAAATCAGCTCCGAGAATTGAAAGTCACTTTTGGCAGGAAACATTTTACCCTTAAAGTGGATTTTTCGGTACGAATTCGAATTAATTAGATCCCAAACTAAAGCGAGTATTGATCACCGGATAAAAAATAACAAAAAAAATTAATAATTTTAGTATGATTTATCGTCTTAGTGTTTGCTCTGTTAGCTTTTGCATGGCACTTGATCATTGATTCATTTCGATCCCAACATAATTAAAAGAAATTGGACGTTGTACGTAGTCAAAAAGTATAAACTATCCACATATAGCGTAAAAAAATAGTTGATGCCAAGAAATGGGAGCCAACCATCAAATGTCTTCAGCGCACATGATGGTGTTTTATTCTAAACGCAGAGTTCGTGTCATATAATTTCTTAATTGGTTTTTTACTTTCCATTTGTACCTTTTTCCTTTTTCAGGAACAATTTAATTCGGACCACTGAATAAGGTGATAAATCAAGGAATATTCCCAGCTGCAGGGAATGATGGTAATTCTAAAACTGCGTTGAAATCGGAATTTTAATGCTCGTTAGGTTCTTTTTCTTTTAGTTTATACTGGCTTAGAATATTCATATTTCAGCTTTTGGCTGGCTATCATCAGTAGGTACCAGTGCTAATAGACCTTAGATTTGGCGATGAATCATGTTAATTTGTGGGGTGATGGGGTTATTTGTGGGGGTGATGAGGGGTGTCTCTATTACATAGAATCAATTTGGATTCATGTCGGGGCATTCGACTACAGAAGCCATTCATCCCGTAAGAAGATTGATGGAGCAGTATAGGAAAAGGAAGAGGGACTTACATATGATATGCATTGACTTAGAAAAAGCCATATGACAAGGTCCCCCGGGGGGGGGGGGGGGGGGGGTTGTTCTATGGAGATGTTTGGAGGATGGGGGTGTACTTGTAGCTTATATTAAGCGCTTAAGGACATGTATGATGGGGCCAAAACCTGGGTGAGGGTAGTGAGAGGATACTCGGAGCACTTCCCAGTCATCAGTGACGGAGCCACATAGACGAACCCTCTCGGCGAAAAAAAATACTGTTTTTACAAGGTTAAAATTATTTTTTATGTATATATAGTAGATGTTGAACCCCTTTAGGCTTCTTCGTATGTTTACTTTTTTATATTTTGAATCCCCTCGGCGGAAATCCTGGCTCCGCCACTGTAAGGGACAGGGATCCCAGAGTTACTCAGGTCATCAGGTTCAACAGACTATGCCAGCTTCGGTTGGAGGCTCATCTAGAGTCGTTCAGTACTCTATTAGCCAGGCGGGGGGCTCTTAGTCCCGAATTCCAGATCAGGGAGGTTTTTCAACTTCTTCGGTGTCAGTTCAGAGGCCCACTCTTGATCATGCCTGCTTTGAGTGTGGCAAGCAGGGGCACAGCAAGAGGTTTTGTCCTAGATTAAGGTAGAGTAACTAGAGTGGTCAGTTTTAAGCTCCCAGGCCCCCAATTGCTCCGATTAGAGGAGGGGGATCTTTTGGTGGGAACCGTGCTCAGACTGGGCGAGGTGGTCACACGACATGTAGAGGTGGCGCTCAGCCCAACAGGGGCGGCTATCAGTCTAGTAGGGGTGGTGCTCAGACAGTTCAGGGGGACCATGGAGGTTCTTAGGCTAGTGGTGGGCGTGCCCATTGTTATGCCATACCAGGCAAGCTAGAGGCCAAAGGCTCAAATTCAGTGATCACAGGTACTATCTCAGTTTGTCACCGGCAGGCTTCTGCACTATTTGATCTGGGCTCCATATTTTCGTATGTGTCTACTTACTTTTCTAGGGCTTTTTATGCGACTTGTGACTTGCTTAATATTCCTATTCTTGTGTCTACTCTGATCGGAGATTCTGTTGTTATAGGTAATGTGTTTCAATCTTGCACTGTTACAATTATGAGTTATGGTACCTAGGTAGACTTAATAATTTTAGACATGGTAGATTTCGTTGTTATTCTGGGTATGAGTTGGCTATCTCCCTACCATGCGATCCTAGACTGTCACGCTAAAATCGTCACTTTAGCTATGCCTGAGATACCTAGACTTGAGTGGAAAGGAAACCTTAATCCCTCCCCAAAGAAAATTATCTCTTATGTTCATGCTAAGAAACTCGTTGAGAGAGGGTGTTTGGCTTCTTTGGTACATATTCGTGATACTGATGCTGAATTCAACCACTTGAGTCAGTTCCTGTAGTTTGTGAGTTCGCAGAGGTGTTTCTTGCGGACTTACCCGGTATGCCACTAAATCGTGATATTGATTTATGCATTGACTTAGAGCCAGGGACTCACCCTATTTCTATCCCTCCATATCGTATGGTTCCAGCAGAGTTGAGGGAATTGAAAGAACAACTTCAGGACCTTCTCAGTAAGGGTTTTATTCATCCGAGTGTCTCTTTGTGGGGGCGCTTCTGTGCTTTTTGTGAAAAATAAGGATGGGAATATGCGGATATGCATTGATTACCGCCAGTTAAATAAAGTCACTATACGAAATAAATATCATATTCCTCACATTGATGTGTTTCACCAGCTTTAGGGAGCATGTGTGTTCTCTAAAATTGATTTGAGATCGGGCTACCATCAGTTAAAGATTCGGGCTGAGGATATCCCTAAGAGAGCTTTCCGAACTAGATACAGGCATTAAGAATTTCTTGTCATGTCTTTCGGGCTCACTAATGCCCCTGCTGCTTTTATGGATTTTATGAATCGAATTTTTAAGCCATTCGTAGATTCTTTTGTTATTGTATTTATTAATGATATATTGATTTATTCAAAGAGCAGGGAAGATCATGAAAAATAACTGAGAGTTGTCCTTGGATTATTGAGGGATAGGGAGTTATATGCTAAATTCCCTAAGTGTGAATTTTGGCTTGATTCAGTGTCCTTCTTGGGGCATGTGGTTTCGAAAGAGGGGATTATGGTTGATCCCACAAAGATTGAGGCCGTCAGAGATTAGGCTAGGCCCACATCAGCGACAAAATCCCCAGCTTCGTGGGTTTAGCTAGTTACTACCGTCAGTTTGTGAAGGGGTTTGCTTCCATTGTATCACACTTGACCTGTTTGACGTAGAAAGAGGTACCTTTTTAGTGGTCCTATGAGTGTGAAGAGAGCTTTCAAAAGCTCAACACTTTGTTAAACACAACGCCGATTCTTGCCTTGTTCGTGGAGAGTAAAGATTTTGTGGTTTATTGTGAAGCTTCTCGTTCGGGGTTGGGTGCTGTGTTGATGCAGGATAAGAGAGTGATTGCCTATGTTTCTAGGCAATTGAAGATTCATGAAAAAGAATTATCCTACTCATGACTTAGAATTGACAGCAGTGGTATTTGCATTGAAGATTTGGATGCACTATCTTTATGGTGTCCATTGTGAAATATTCACTGATCATCATAGCCTGCAACACATGTTTACTTAGCGGGATTTAAACTCTAGGCAACGGAGATGGATGGAATTGTTGAAGGATTATGATATTACTATTTTATATCATCCTGGCAAGGCAAACGTAGTGGCGGATGCCTTGAGCAGGAAGTCAGCTAGTATGAGCAGCTTGGGTCGTTTGATCACTTCAGAGCGTCCGTTGGCCATGGAGGTTTAGACTCTGGCTAACAGTTTGGTGCGACTTGATTTATCCGATTCTAGCAGAGTGTTGTCTTTTATTAAGGCGAGGTCATCTCTTCTAGATCAGATTAAGGCAAAACAATATGATGATTCGGGTTTATGCAAAATTCGGGACAAGGTAATGAGTGGTGAGGCCAAGGAGGCCATGATTGATGAAGAGGGAGTGTTGAGAATTAAGGGGCACGTGTGCGTTCCTTGAGTGGGTAACTTGATTCAGACGATTTTAGAGGAGTCCCACAGTTCTAGATATTTTATTCATCCTGGTGCTACGAAGATGTACCGTGATCTGAGACAACATTACTGGTGGGCTAGGATGAAGCGTGATATAGCTGATTATGTTTCCAAGTGTTTAAATTGTCATCAGGTTAAGTACGAACACCAAAGACCCAGTGGTACTCTTTAGAGGATACCTATTCTTGAATAGAAGTCGGAGAGGATAGCCATGGATTTTGTGGTGGGTCTTCCAAAGACCTTGGGTAAGTTTGATTCGATCTAGGTCGTTGTCGACCGGTTGACTAAGTCTGCACATTTTATTCCTATCCAGCTTACGTATAATGCCAAGAAGTTAGCCAAGATCTACATTCGGGAGATTGTTAGACTGCATGGAGTTTCTATTTCCATCATATCCGATAGGGTCAAGACGTTTACATCGCGGGTTTAGAAGTATTTTGCATTTGGAATTGGGTACTAAGTTGGACCTAAGTAGAGTTTTCCACCCCCAGATAGATGGTCAGTCCGAGCGGACGATTCAGGTCCTTGAAGACATGCTTTGTGCGTATGTGATTGATTTCGGTGGCCATTGAGACTGGTTTTTACCATCAGCGGAGTTCTCTTATAATAATAGTTATCATTCGAGTATTGATATGGCTCTGTTTTAGGCACTTTATGGGAGGAAGTATAGATCACCTATTGGGTGGTTTGATGCGTTTGAGGTAAGACTTTGGGGCACTGATATGTTGAGAGAGTCTCTAGATAAGGTCAAAGTGATTCAAGAAAAGCTCTTAGCAACTCATAGTAGGCAGAATGAGTATGCGGATCGAATGGTCCGGGATCTTGAGTTTATGTTGGGGGGAACAAGTATTGTTGAAGGTCCTACCCATGAAGGGTGTGATAAGATTTGGGAAGAAAGGTAAGCTTAGTCCTAGATATATTGGCCCGTTTAAGAATCTCGATCGTGTAGGGGAGGTCGTATGAGTTAGCTTTACCCCTAAGTTTGTCCGGTGTTCATCCGGTGTTTTATGTCTATGCTGAAAAAGTATCATTGTGATGGGTCCTATATCATTCGTTCGAATTCAGTGTTTTTAGATGAGAATTTGTCCAATGAGGAAGAGCCTGTTGCTATATTAGATAGAGAGGTGCGTCAGTTGAGGTTAAAATAAATCGCGACAGTTAAGGTCCAGTGGAAGAATTATCCCGTTGAGGAAGCCACTTGGGAGACCGAATTCGATATGCGTAATAAGTATCCCTATATTTTCGCTGAGTCAGGTACCTTTTCCATTGTTTCCTTCCCTCTTGTTCGTTCGGGGACAAACAGTTGTTCAATTGGTATCTGATGTAACGACCCGCTTGGTCGTTATGCTTGTTTTGACCTTTCTACCCTTGCTAGTACTTTTCCGAGGTTAGAAATGAGCGGACCTAAATAATTTGGTCGTGTCGTATGTTGTGGTTTGTGACTTATAAGTGACTCTATGATGTGTTTTTAACTTGGTTTGTTGGTAGCTTAGGTTCATAGGGCCTTAGAATGATTTTGAGAGACTAAGTATAAAAAGTGGTGAAATTTAAAGCTCACTGGTCAAAAAGCCTCGTTGCAGCAAATAATCTTTGCTGCAGCTAGATCTTTGCAGCGAAAAAAGGGTTTGCTGCAAAGAAGGACGGGATTTTCCCAGGGTTCGATGCAGCGAAGAGCCCGTTGTAGCAAAACCATGGTCGCTGCAACGAAGGTCAATTAAGTTTAATGACGAGTTTAAGTAGTTATTTCGTACCCACACTTCCCATAAGCCCAAACACAGTTCCCAAGAGCATAGAGGCGACTTTTTAAGGCAAGGGCACCATTCTCCATCAAAGGTAAGCCTTAATCACTAACTTTCTTCGCCTAATGTTCTTATTCGCTTCTTGTTTCAATTAAAGAACCTTTAATGGGAATTGAAGGGTAGAACACAAATACCAAGAAAGCCCTAGAATATTAATGCGTATTGTTTATTATTTTTTAATGTTGTTTAATCATCTAAGAGTAGAAATTATCACTTCATAGCATGAGAATTTGGTATTCAATAATGGAAATTGTTTGTTGAGACCTAGGGTTCCAATAAAAATGGGAACTTTGGTTAAAACCAGATTGATAGGTCTGAATTGATTATAGAACCCATAAATTGAGTTATTACTCCATTACTTACTTAAGCATTATGATTTCTAGACTTTGATGCATGCAAAGAACTGAACGTAAAGTATATCTGCACAAACCGTTGCAGGTCCATTGACTCAGCCGGATCCTAGAGATGTGTGTTTTTGTTCATGTAGGATCTCAAGAATTGTGTGGGCCTTAAAATAGAGTCATTGGTTTTTAATTTATTTTTCCCGACGTTCATGTTTATTTTTTTCTTAAAAATCAAATAAGTTTGATTTGCATACACTTATTATAGAATGTTTGTGTCCACTCTTACTGTGAATGTTTATTGTACATTCTTATTATGAAATGCTTCTAGTGCATTCTTTGATTCTATTGAAAAGTATGTCGGGTATACAGAGATCAACCTTCTCACACAGGTGACCGCCTCCATCACTGTAGGTGTTGATGGGAGATGAGACGAGATCTTAAGAAAATTATCATAAAGATAATTTGAGAGCACGTGGCTTAAAGATCTTTAGTGTCACACAAGTAATGACAAAGGTTATTACAATATTTTGATGATGAAGATAAGTTTAACCTAATCTACTTTGAGAGGCCAGATGTGAGTTCACGTTTATTGAGTAGATCAAGGAACTCAGTTCAGATGCATATGGTGTCTGAATATCATATGTACAACATTATCTTATGAGATAGAGACATACGTTCCATAGGAAAGGAGAAAATGTTGTAGCACATGTTTCATACCATGTGTGCAGATGTCGACCAAAAAGGGTTAACATGAGTTTTATCTCGACTTATTATTGTGTGAGACCTTATTGAGTACCCTCACGACTCCGATCAGTTACTCGAAGTTGGTTCGATGTTCGCTATCTTAGCATGTTACCAAATGACCATGAGAGATTCGGTTTGACAGATCATGACTAGAAAAGTGAGTTAGATACAAGTTGAGAGACCCGTGAGAAGGGGAAGATCATTAATGAAATCTCATTTAGTTTGTATTTGCGGGTACCAGTTATGACTTATGGCCAGCAGGGGCGGAGCTGGCATATTAATGGGGGGTTCGGCCGAACCCAGTAACTTTGGTTTAAATTCTGTATTTTTCTTGAAAAATTCATTGAATATGTATAAATTATTAAGTTAGAACCCAGTAACTTAAATGAATTACAATCCGGAACCCATAAGCTTCGAATTCTGGCACCGCCTCTGCAGTTATGGGTCATAATTGTGAACACAAAAAACTATGATGCATGAGATCAAAGTGTGATGTTGAGCATATTTGTTATGATCTACTTGATTTTTATGACGACAACGAGAGACTATATATTCCTAACAGGTGTATAGCAAAGTTGAATGATGCAAGAGAGATTTCCTTACCTCGAAGGAGCTTGAGCACTCCCTTATGTGTGAGTGGGAGATGTTGGAAAGTATTATTGAGTCGGGTCCACCCATAAGGGGTGCTAGATGACCCATGAGCCCATTAAATATTCCTCCACATTAAACCCTAGATCTAGCCTATATAAACACTATTATGAGCGTTTAAGAAAAGTTAATCTATCATATGGAAACGGCTAGGGTTTACACATAATATCTATCTCTGCATTAGAAGGGATATCTAGGTTGTGAAACATGGGGATTCATCCGCTTTGTGAGGATTCCCGACGACCGGTAACACGAGTCGTGGTTTCTCAAGATCCGCTTCCGCAATGGAGAAACCCGTAAATCTCCTAACTAGTATTTACGCATCAAATACTCAATGCCATATGGGAATTTCTAGAAAAAAGATATTGTAACTAACTAAACAACAAAATTTCCAAATTCTTCACAACCCGCAACATTATTATGATAAGACCGAAATCTAAATTACTAAAATAATCTAAATTACTAAAATACTAGTCCAAGAATGAAGTATATGGAGGTCACAGTTTCCCAACCTGAAACCGCCCCGTCTCTAGAGACCTAGCCAAAATTTAAAATTTACCGATTTTAAACTATCATAGGCCATAGCTCATCTTAATTTTTACGTTTGAAATTAAATATTTATACATATATATGAGTTTTCTAATATAAACATGATCTAAATAAAAGTTATTGGGTTCATTTGAACCTGCACCTAGTACTATACCTCTCCACTTCTCGTCTCGCCTTAACATTTTTAAGAAAAGTGTTTTAACCCCGTCTAGAGCAGGAGCTAGAGGGGCGAAAACGGGTTCATTTGACCCTCTTTGCCAAAAAATCACGTTGTATATACAAGGTCAACTTTTTTCGATATTATACATATATATTAGTTGACATGTGAACCCCCTTCAAAGTGGCTGATCCAAGATTTAAACTCTACAGAGTCAACATTTATGGTTTTTAGTATTGTATCGATTGTATTTTTAAAATTATTGATTTAGACCTACCATTTATTATATTTTAATAATTTTTTACACAAATTTATGCTCTACGTGTAAAATATTGGGTCTAGATGAACGCGTAGCTAGGTAGGAACAAGGGTGTTCACCCGAACCATCTTTTGCGGAAAATTACACCGTATATACAAGGTTAAAATATATTTTTTATGTATATATAATATATGTTGAATACACCCCTTTGCTTCTTCGTGTGTTTACTTTTTCATATTTTAAATACCCTCAGTGAATCCTGGCTCCCCCGCTAGCCCCGCTCCACCCCACCCAATAGGCTTCAATCTGCCCTGGCCACCCTATTGCCATCCCTAAATTCAGAAGTACTAGAATATACTCTGTACCTGCCAGGATGGATGTATTGGAATTGTATAATTTCAACTTATGGAAGCATTTTTACCATACCATGCATGGCAGAGAAAGGCATCAAGCCATCGTGCCTCTGCCGCCTGTGAAGTAAACATGCCAAAATGGAGAAGACCAAAATACAGCTGCATGCCTTTTTGGTTCTTATTGAGTCAACTAATTAAAGGGTTTACGAATTTTGAATGTCCGCTCCAATTGATCTACACTTTTTCAGAGAGTGGAAATTCTTCTTTTTAACGCTTTCCGCTCTTTTATTCTGTTCATTTCATTTTTCTAGCTAGCTGGGCTGAACTAATTCGAGATCGAGACATACACTACTAAAAACAGAAGTTTTTCCCATCAACATTCAGTGGGAAATTTGTGCTATAAAATATAATTTTTCACTTCATTTTCATCGAACCAGTTCATGAGAAAATGCATGGTGGAAATCGGGTTCTTATTTAAACACTGATAAACTTCATAATTTTTTCGTGTGAAAAAACTACTAATTAGATTTTTTTTCCCACCGACATTCAATAAGAATAGTCACTGAACATTTTTTAGTCGTAAAATAGTAATTTTTTAGTAGTGGTAATTCCATTTACTCAAGAAGTTGTAAGGATATACTATTCATAACTAGGGAAAAAAGAAGCAAATTGGAGAGTATGTACGTTCGTCTTGTACTTTGCTAGTGTTCTTCACCCCCACAACCCCCCTACCCTAAAACAAGGAAAAAAAGAAAAACACACCAGGCAAAATCGAGAAATAATGTAGTTTGTATAATTAAATGAACTTTCAGCTACTCATGCATGAATATATATGTTACTCTCCAAGTCACAATTGATTACAAACACTTAGTCCGTTCCATTTTATGTCTTAATTTGACTCGACATAAATTTTAAGAATATCAATAAATCTTTTGAATCTCGTGGTTTAAACTAAATGTGTATCACAATATCAAAAGTACTTTTAAAATCTTATGATCTCAAACATTACATATTATTCATATAAGAGATTTTCGCTGAGGGTAATTAAAAAGTAAACTAAGAGCCCGTTTGGATTGGCTTATAAGTTGGCTTATAAGCTGTTTTCAGCTTTTTTGAGTGTTTGGCTGGCCAGCTTAAAGTCATTTTATGCTTAAAATAAGCTCAAAAAAATAATTGGACCCATTTGACTTAGTTTATCTAAAGCAGCTTATAAGCTGAAAACAGCTTATAAGCCAAAAAAAATAAGTTGGACTACCCCAACTTATTTTTTTCAGCTTATAAGCTGCAAACAGCTTTAAGCTGTAAGCCAATCCAAACGGGCTCTAAGATACATATATATTCAAACGGACGGAGTACATTCTTTTTCTTAAAAGTGGTCCACGGAGAACAAAAAGATTAATATTCGTTTTATATTTTCTCTTAAAAGTGGTCCTAGAACAAAACATAAGAAGATTGATATTCTTTAGCAATTTTTCTTATTAGTGGAGCTGGAAGTGTATTTAGTCATAATCTGACGTAAAATGAAGGGGGAAAAAAAGACTCAATTTCTCCGTCGATCTTTCGCGCACAAAGATATGGTCAACCTACAAAAGATGCCAATAATTGTCATCATTGTCTAATAATTGATAAATAAACAATCTAGGGGCAAAGCCACACTTATTGAACAAAAGAAAATAAAAAAAAAATGAAAGCAAACACAAAAGCACTTTACAGTAATTCCCAATCAACTTATCCATATATAAATAAACAAATGCTTAGGAAATATGCAAAACATCATAATGGTATAGGGGGCATAATTGCACTTTATTGGACACTTAATTTCTTTAATCAAACTTTAAAAAGAATATGACACTATTTTCTCATACACAAAGTGTACGTTCTTTCCTGTATTTAATATTCTCGTACATAAAAGTTTAACTTTTATATACTAACAATGTAAATAAAATTTAATTTATACTATTAGATTATAAAAAATAACTATATATAATTAATAAGTGAGATTAATAACTCAAAAGATAGAATTTAAATTATATATAGTAATGGCGTAAAGATTTTTTTACACCACTTATACTCTCAGTGTAATAATTACTATCATGTTATCATGTCATATTTATTTGTCACAGCAGATAACTTATTTTATTACCAAGATTATGAATCTCGTATTTTAAGGAGGCTTATCTGCAAATATTTTTTGAACGGCCTGATATTATCACTTACGGTGCATATAGCTCAATATCCAAATTATATAACAGTACCATTTCACTAGATTATCAATTAATGCGTATCATAAAAAATTCTATGTGATTAATTACGTTATAAGTGATTTGATTGTGTAAATAATTTTTACACCACCATATATAAAACTTAAACTTTGAAAAAATAAGATAATACTAACATACTACGTAATGGTAATAACATGTCAGTGTAAAATTCTTTATATAGAACATAAGCTTCAAAAGTATAAAACACTTTGAACATGCTACATAGTGTTAAATTAAATCGATAATATAAGAATTCTTTAGATGTATGTATACAAACTAAATCCTACTATAAATACCAAGCAGGCCGCGCTCTAGCAATCAATCATATCATTGTGTCATATTCTCACTCACTCACCCACCTTCTTTCTTTCAAACTCCCCTCTTGCTCATATTTATTTCTTTGTCTTCTTCCTTTCATTAAACTAGGAGAATCTATCATGGGTGTTTTGGAGTACATAGCAAATTTTTGTACAATCACAACCAGCACAAACAATAAGAAGAAATCAATGCAGGTACTATTTCGCTTTAATACACTCTTAATTTGTCCTCCAAATTAAAGCTGCTAATTTCCTAGTCGAATACATGATGTTCAACAAGACTTCAATTTCTCAGGCTCTCTTTTTTCTCTATGTTTTTTTTTTTTACCAGTTTATATAATAAGTTTGTCGTATTGAGAATTTATGATTTTTTTCATGGCATGCAGACCGTTGAAATAAAAGTGAAAATGGATTGTGATGGATGTGAAAGAAGGGTAAAGAATTCCGTGAAGCACATGAAAGGTTCGTCCAATTACTTCTCTTCTCCTCCTTCAAATAAAGAAACTATCTTCTTGAAGTTGTCAAAAGTTTTATTAGGGGAAATATCAGTAAATTTTATTATAACATTTGAACTATGATCTTTCGATTGGACATTTGAATACATGACGCATGAAATGTTCCTATTAAATACTTTCAGCTAAAATTCTGAAAATGTTTTTGCGCGTGTTTTCAAGCACTCATTACGTAGTTTAGTTAATCACTTAAAATATGTCACCTCCTGTAATTGTATGCATTAGCCTCAATAAGCCGTTAAACCTTAGACTTGTTCTAATTTGGGCTGAAGTGTATAATTAAAAGAATGTGACATATTTGATGTAGTTAACTCATCTATGTAATTAGACATTTGACAAACACGCAAAAACTTTTTTAAAATTTGAGTTGGAAGTGTCTAATGAGAATATTTTATCATGTCTTCTAGTGCTCGGTTAGAGCATACCGTGCTTCGAATGTCTAAATAAAATTTATTGACAAGTTTGAAGAGTCGTCGATGTGTTTCTCCTTTTTATTAATTCAAAATGCAGTTGGACCAATGAAACAAGTTTGTGCGAAACGTATTTGTGGAATAAATGGTCAACCAAGAAAAAAAAAAGAAGATAAATTTAAAAGCTACTCCCTTTGGTCTCAAATGATTTGCATGGTTCTTAAAAATATTTGTCTCAAATTATTTGTGTCTTAGAAGTTCAAGGCATAATTAATTATTTTTCTCCATTCTATCCTTAGTAGAATTTTGTCATTAATGAAGATGACACATAAATAGAATAAATATTTAATAGAGAGAGATTATAATTTAAATATAAATAAAGGTAAAGTTAGTCGAATACCCCTCCTAATTAATACTCCCCCTCTCAAACTATTTGCTGCTTTTTTGTTTTACACACCCCTTAAGAGATCCTTCCTTCCGGTTCAAAATGAGTATCCACTTAGCCATTTGCACACCCCGTAAGAAAATATTAACTCCAAGACATAAATAGGCAATTTGACTAAACTACCCCTAATTATATAGGTATTGAGATTTGGTCACTTAACACTTAATAAGGGCAAATCTGAAAAAATAATGTAAATTCTTTCTTGATTTGACAAGTGGACACTCTTTTTAAACCAAAAAAATAAATGCTAAGTGAATAGTCTTTTTTAACCGGAGGGAGTATTGATTGGGAGGGATATTTGACTAGTTTTACCCTTATTTATATGTAAGTTATAATCTCTCTCCATTAAATGTTTACTCTATTTATGTGTCATCTCCATTAATGATAAAATTCTAATAAGAGGGTGTTTGAATTGACTTTTTAAAAGCAGCTTATAAGCTAAAAATTAAAAATCATAAGTTGGAATACCCAACTTTTGACTTTTGGCTTATTTTTGTACCTTTTTAACCTAAAAATAAGTGCTTAAAAACATTTTTTGTTATACTCAAACGCCTCAAAAAGTATAAAAAGGCTTAAAAGCCAATAAGCAATTAAACTAAGTCAATCAAACACCCTTTAAGGGTAAAATGGGAAAAAAATAATTAATTGTGTCTTGAACTCCTAAAATAACAAATAATTTGAGATAACTTTTTTTTAGTAATCACGACAAATAATTTGAGACGGAAGGAGTGTTTCTTAAGGATCGTGCAAAATAAAAAAGCAACGAATAATTTTAGACGGAGGGAGTGTTTCATAAGGATTGTGCAAAATAAAAAAGCGACTAATTATTTGAGGCAGAGGGAGTAACTAACTAAACTTGTACTTATGGAAATGTTACTTTTTCATGTGAAATAGTCAACTGTATATATCATCTTTAATGAACTGTTACTTATTCTGTGTTTTGGCATCTGCCTTTTTTTTACACCAAGCACATGTAGAGGCAGCTACTCCACCTTTTAGGGAGAGAAAAACCACACTTTTCACCATTTTATTCAAAAATAACTTGAAAATGTGCACTAACATGGTGAGTTCCTATTAACACATTGTAAATTTGTAATGTAAATTCTTTTGTGATAATAGATGCCAACTTAGTACAAATATGTATGTATATAGAGGCGGATTCAACACTTAAATTTTATGTGTTTTGGATTTGATGTTTATGGGTTTTGAGGTTTATTACATGTACTTATTCAATGGATTTCTCAACAACTATATGGGATTTGGACAAAAGTTATTGGATCCACTCGTACTTGTTATGCTAGCTCTCCCCGTGTATGTAACAGTGTCAATCAGAATAATAAACATGTTGCAGAAGGTTACTTGTACCATAGACTAGTAGCTAACTTCACTGTTTATGAGTTCTTACCTTTAATTACGTTAATTTAAGTTACATACAATGATAGTATAATGAACTTTTTTGCACCATTATTACAATATAATATATTACTTACCATTTATACTAAGTTACCAATCAATGCTACTAAATAGAATTGTTGTAATTACCTTTGAAATGACCTGATTATGTAAATATTTTTTTATAGTGCGGAGAACTTAAACTCTAATTACATTTAGTTTCGTTGGAATCATTTCAGGTGTAAAATCAGTGGAAGTGATCAGAAAGCAGAGTAAAGTGATAGTAAATGGTTTTGTTGATCCAAACAGAGTGTTGAACAAAATAAAGAGTACTGGAAAAAGAGCAGAATTTTGGCCATATGTACCTTATAATGTGGTATATTATCCACATGCCCCTCAAGCCTATGACAAAAGGGCACCTGCTGGTATGGTTAAAAATGTGCCACAAGCATTTCTTGCCCCAAATGCTACTGAAGAAAAATTTGCTCAGCTCTTCAGTGATGACAATCCAAGTGCTTGTTCCATTATGTGAGAAAAGTAAGATCGGCAGAGTCATGATTTGAAGTTTATGGGTTCTGAAGTGTCACTGAACCCGTAACTGCCTTAGTTACTGGATTTATACATTAATACAATAAATTTTCTAATGCAAATATAGAGTCTAAGCAAAAGATACTGAAATCATATGAACCTGTAAGCAGTACTCTACCTCCGCCCCCATATTGTTACACACATTGAGAGAGTCAATGTTAGCTGCCAACTTCGTGGGGTGAATCCCCAGAAGGGTGGCTGCTTTGAGCAAGAATAATAATAACAACAACAACAATTGTCACTTAGTATTTTCATTTAATGAGGTTTCCCCTTCTTTTTTCTTTTTTGGGCTTTTTGGCCCTATAAGTATAGCAAGAAGATTTTATAAATGTAGCTATCTTAAGATCAAACTGAGTTAAAGAGAGCACGTAATTGACCAGGGGAAGAGTAAATTAATGAAATGAGCACAATGATTTCTTGTTCCTTTCGAAATGCAGGTTTTTAAGTCTCCTTTGAGTTGCTATTACAGCTTAAAATACATTGTTAGTGTAAATTCTTTTACATAGCCAGTGTGTAGAAATTAAATCCTTTTAAGTGATACAATAACAAAAATGAATCCTTATGTTTTTATGTAGTTCAAAGTGGTTTCTTAAATATACTACTGATCAGTTTTAGAGCTTGTTTGGATGGACTTATTGTAAATGCTTTAAGCTAAAATAGCTTTTAAGTATTTTTATAGTATTTGAGTAAGATAAAAAAAATGCTTTAAACACTTGTTTTTAAGCCAAAAGTAACAAAAATAAGCCAAAAAACATAAGTTAGGATTCCTAAGTTATGACTTAAACTCATAAATCATAAGTCCATCCAAACAGACTCTTAATCTTCTACTTTTGACAAAAATGAACACTTTTAAGTCTCCTAACAAACTCTAGCCGTTTGATTTAACATAAAATGTGAAAAAAAATGTTATTTAACTAGAACTATCACAAAAGTTCCATCAAATCCCAGAAATTGCAACATTAGAAACTATACCATACATCAAAAATTGGTAATTTTTTTTTTATCAAAGGCTGTCCACCACAATTCAAAAATACAAAAAAAGAAATAGCAGACACGCACTACAAAACTGCACCTCCAAAGTGCATTCATGTTAAATTTTCACAGTTCAGTTTAATTCTAACAATCAGAGTTTGTTAAATATCCAATTAGACCAAAAATTCTCACTTATAATAAATTTAAAGGATAAAAGCTATTCAAGAATATATTTAACAAACCACTTTGAACCAATCCCAAACATAAGAAACTGTTCTTGTCATTTCCTCCCTTCTAAGCTTTATGTTTAAGCAATTCCGATTAAAAAGCAGTTTCCAGTGAAGACACTTTATGAGGTAAACATACAGATACATTTCTGAATAAAAAAGTGACCTAGATTTAATGGCAAAGCCAGAATTTTGAATTTTAAAAAAGATAGTTTATTGGGTTCTAAATATATTATTTATAAATATCAATGATATTTGTAATATAAATATAATACTTTGACCAAAACTACTTAATTATGTTGAATCGATGACTTTCTCTCTAGCTCCGCGCTGGCCCTAGTTAGTTAGAAAGAATAAAGGGCTGGCTTGCTTTAGACATGGGCATTGGAATGATAGGTCCATCTGGAATTGTAAGTGCAAATAATGTTGTATGTACACTATTATGTGCCTAATATTCCCATGTGATAATAATGTGGACATAGTATAAACCATATATTATATGGGTCAAAGGCAGCGAGTGGCTTTAGCACTGGACCGAGCTAAATTTTTATTTTGATTCCACTCGACTTGGAAAGAAACAGGCTCGGATTACTCTGTTTAACTTCGGTCAAAGCTCAATTAGGCTTGGCTATGTAGGTTAGAGTTACGCTTTAATTGGCTTGATTGGTTCAATCGAGTCGTGCAAACATTATTTCAAGAAAAAATGCATCCTTCATGTGTTTGCAACAAATTTTTTGATATGCTAAAAATAAATTGCAATCACAAATAAATATGAAAAAACGGATATTTTATTAATGAATATTGCGGGTACAAATCTGTTTATTCCCTTGATTATTTCTCCTAGAAAATGTAGGATGACCTCCTTGGAATGCATTTGATGCCTTGATCTCTTTGTGAATATCCTAGGAATTTATGGGATTTTCGAGATGTCTCTTGAAGGGAATGTGTCCCTTTATATAGGCATGATATGGGATTTAGGGTAGAGTAGCCTCCAAGAAACCCTAACAGATATTGTTAGGGGTTTTGTCCTGATTTTCTTACCAAATTTGAATTTTATTTTTCCCTTGAAGGAAAGTCAAAGTATTACCATAATTGCTTTTACTTTTTCTGAAAGGAAAATATAATTCTCTTCCATATTTGGCTGATTCTTATCTTAGAGGAAAAGTTTTGGTACATCTATAAATTGAAGACATTCTTCCCACAACTAGAACACAGTAGCATCAATGTAGTCTCTAAAAGAGTCTTGTTTAGGGGAAGATGTTTCTCTCAATAGTTTTTAATGCTTTCTTTAAATTAGGGTTTTTAATATGTAGGTCAGTTGACCAAATCATATTACAATATTATACTTTTTAGTATATTTTATTTGTTGTCCGATTTATTGCGATCAAAGTTTGCAAATTA
Source organism: Lycium barbarum (assembly GCF_019175385.1). Taxonomy (NCBI): domain Eukaryota; kingdom Viridiplantae; phylum Streptophyta; class Magnoliopsida; order Solanales; family Solanaceae; genus Lycium; species Lycium barbarum. The sequence continues at coordinate 108,167,316 of NC_083347.1, read as the reverse complement.
TTAGCTTCCGCATAACGACCTGTTATTTCGATCCCAACAGATATTGGGCTCGTCTTGTAGAGGCCCACAAAATTTGGATGTCTACACCTTGCATCAAGTATTAAAGGTTCATTTAGTTGGCTGCATAGGTAAAAGCAATCCAGTAAGAAGTTCGGCACAAGAAATACAATGTCTTATTGGTTTCACAAGAAAAATGATAACTAATGCAATACTTGGTTGGCGGATTTAGTTCGCCATTGCTAATTGATACTCGCATATTAGAATTTATATATTATATTTTTTGTTATAAATGTAACACAACTATTTATATATTAGCATTGGACGAGTAAGAGTATTTAAAGACAATAATATTCTTAGACTATGCAGCCCCCGCATCACAATTCCTAGATTGTTCGTCACCACTTAATAACTCACATTATTGTTCACCAAATAAACAATTTCTACATTATACATTCTACACAATTAGTTCGTAAAATTATGTTTGTGAAAGTAAGCACAAGATTTAAACTTGAAAAAGAAAGTTGAAGTCATTATTTGAAAGTGTAACTTAAGTGAATTTCAAATCTTCAACTTTCACAAACAAAATTTGATTGAACTTTCCAAATACAACTATATTTTTTCCAATTTGATCAAGTAATTTTGTCCAAGTTGAACATAATATTTGTCCAAACGGACCCAATGAATTAGTGGTTCACAATTCACATCTTGCTAGCTTGATTGTGGTCCTAAAAAAGGTGTAAAATGATTCTTTTCTTTGTTCCAAAGCAGAGGCCATGTGTAGAAGAATGTCAAATCACCCAAAAAAGAAATGGAGAAAATAGAATAAAAAAGAAAAAGGCTAAAGGGAGAATGAGGAAGAAGATAGATTCAAATTGAAGACATGAAGACATAACTTTGCAGGACTTTGCCATTGTGGTGATAGAATCCTATTCTTGAAACAAAATAGGTCGAATTTATAGCTTTTAAGTGCTTTAAGATTACAAAAGGAGATTATATTACCAAGCTTAGTTGTCAGTTTACAGCTAATGATGCTCTTATTATCAACAATCTTAGATTACCTTTATACTCTTTATTACCAACTTATCAAACCAAAGTTAGTAGCTACTGCATTTTTGTTCTATATCACTTCTTTTAAATTTTTGCGTACTTTTTAAGAAAAATATATATTTAATATTCTTAATTATAGAATATTTTTCTGAATTATCAATTATTATTTCTTAAACTTCTCACTTAATTAATATTCAATTAATTGGGCCAGTAAGGGTAATTTGAAAGACAGTAATTAATGCACATACCTATTGTTTATCTACATTTTTTTTTTTGCGGATTGCCCTTCAAAGGCACGGGTCTTTAATTTTTGCCGTTCGCCTAATACCCCAAGGTTCTGGGTTCGAATCCCAGCTCAGTAAAAAAAAGAAGGAATTTTGCAAGACAGATGTTTGGATTCGCTAGGCAAAGTTTTGCATGCAAACCTCTACCTCAGGCAAACTCTGCCTTGAGGTAGAGTTTGCATTCAAAACTCTGCCTGAGGCCTAACTTTGCTACTAAATTCTGTCTTGCGATTTTATTTTATTTTTGACTGAGCTGAGGTTCGAACCCCAAACCTTGTGGTATTAGGCGAAGGGAAAAAATTAAAGACTAGTGCCTTTGAAGGGTAATCGTGCAAATGACCATTTATTAGGCTAAAAATACCCTTGGACTATTTGGCATCCCTAGTGGAATGTAATAAAGAAAGGGGTGGGTCATGAGTCATGGGTCGTGGGTCATGGGTCAGGTAGAAGGAAAAGATATGGTGGGTGGGATTTTAATTTCAACCAATAAGGAGGCGCCACGTAATAAATAATAATAAAAAATAATAAAAAGGAGAGGCTTGTTAAGTTTAAGGGTATAAGTGAGCCAAAATAGATGGATGAAGGGTATTATTAGCCCAATAGATGAATGAAGAATATATTTAAATCTTTTGGGATAGTCCAAGAACATTTTTGTACCTTTTCCGTATTTTGTGTGCTCCTGTTAAACCTACAACATTTTTTTTCAAATATCCTTCTCATGCATATATCATTGGCATGATTGACAACACATGTTGGTAGCACAAGATATGAGCCTAAGACTTTTCTAACCCAAAAATAAAATTTTGGAACCAAACTAACCCATTAAAAAATAAGAACCTAACTAGCCTTTACGCACAGATTATGTGCGCAAAAGGACAAAAGTGTAGCGTGAAGTGCCTCCCCCCCCCCCCCCCCCCCCCAAAAAAAAAAAAAACCCAACCTTTATTCTTTGGAAATCAAACTCAAAATTAAGCTTTTTTCCATACTTTGACCGAAAATTAGTGACGTTTCAAAACACCGGAATATAAATATTTTATATAGAACTTAATATTTTTTTCGTGTACAATAATATCGACTCATTGCATCAAGTATGTATATACATTTAGATCGTCGTTTTAGAGGTTGTAAAGTGCTCCGAAGTAAGTTTGAAAACTTGTTATACATATACATTTAGATCGTCGTTATAGGGTTCTAATTAATATAGGACGTCGCACGAGTTATTATTAATCGACAATAAATACTAAAATAACTAATTATCATTAAAAAAAAAATAATACCCAAAAATATATATAATATTAACATAAAATGTACATTTTATTTACAAATATACAATCTCCTAAGGCCTAAGGATCCTCCTAACCCCACCACCCTCACTATCATCAGGATCTTCTCTCCTCCTCTTAATGACAGGATGATTTATGACATGATCATTATTTCTTCCCTTCTTCAGGCCCTGAGTGAAAATATGCTTCCCGTGGGAGACGGTGGTGGGCTCCACCTAAGTAGCCTCAGTGATGCCTCAGGAGATGACTCAATCGGAGGAGACTGGACCACAGGAGCAGAAGAATGAACCTAAAATAACATATAAACAATTTAGTTTAGATTTATCATAAACTAAACATGAAATAACATATAAACAATTATTTAATAAATTATTTCTTTGTAAAAAAAAACAAAACTGTGTGTCGACGGCCTCCTGATATGGCTGGTCAGAGGGCTCCTTAGCTGGCTCCTCAACGGTCTCCTGAGCGCTACCCGGAGCTGTAGCTAGAGGTGGAGACCGGTCAATCTGAACAGGCGGAGACGGGTCCACAGGCGCAGAAGAATGAACCTATAATACATTTAAATAATTTAGTTTAGATTAATAAAATAATTAATTAATACATTATTTATTGTAAAAAAAAAAAAACATGTGTATCGACGGGCTCCTGAGATGGCATGTGAGAGGGCTCCTGAGCGGCCCGCGGAGCCGGAGATGCAGATAGTGTCATAGGCCTGGCTGTAGGATGAAGAAAGTAGTCATCGAAAATAATATCCAAGTCTATGTCCTCATCTCCGCCTCCCATATGTAGATCACTAACTGGCACCTGTGAAAATGATGACCAAGGATCATAATATGGGACTATCTCTGGCGTATATCCAGGTCTCTGTGATGTCGACGGCCTGGAAGAAGAAGTCGACGGGATATCTGTAGCTGACGGAGCCTGACGGGCTATATCGTCAGGCTCATCTACTAGACCTCTGCCAGCCCGACCACCTCTGCTAGCCAGATCACCTCTGCTTGCCCGACCACCTCTATTAGCCCGACCACCTCTATCAGCCCTACCACCCTCAGGAACACCCTCTGGTACATCCTCATTTACACAATGCCACTCCTGTGCCCGTGTCATACCAGTGTCGGTAAGATGAACTATCCGTGCTGCATATGCCGCTATCCCGGGGTCGGTGGACTCCGTAAGGGGAATGCTCTCATAGTGTATCATCAGAGTCATCCGTAGCTGTATATATTTGCAAATTTTAAGAATTGAATAAATTCGTAAAGTAATACATAATAAGACGACAATTGAATAAACTTACCAGCGCCTCATACGCTCCTGAGAGTGATGCATATCCTCGGCAATCAGGACGCGGCGTCGAGGGGTTGGCAATCAAGGAGCGAGTGATATGCATGTACCACGTCATGTACTCATGGACCGGAGTGTCATGTCCGACCGCCGCTAGAGTCGTCATCCTCGCGTTCCATGCATCGACTTCCTAGTGCATACGTTCCCGCCATGCCGCACTGTAGATTGAATGCTCGTCCCTGGTGTAGTGGGTGTGCTTCCAACGTGTAGCCGCAGGTATGTTCTGTACATGCCCAAACTGTCGTAATACACGGTCGGGTGCGTGATGCTCAACGATGTTCATATGGATCAATGGACACCGTGCAGTCCACATGTACTCACCAGCCCTACAAAACGCCGGCAGCTGACCCAAAATCTGATCATACGGCGTCCATAGGAAAGCCTATAAAAGGAATTCAACTAGTTAACAATAAAAGACTAACAAAAATAACAAACTAATGTTAAATCAAAAAAACTTACCTCGGGTGCCGTCATACGGTCTAACTGATCCCTAAACGGGAGAATGACATGGTGCTTCTCCACACCTCTGGTACGGCCTCGCGACCATCTCCGCGCGTATGGCATATCCTCAGCAACATAGTCATCGGGAGGGTGAGCAGCTATGGGCTGAAAAGGTCTCAACCTAGTCCACACCAATATCTGTCATAGTCATCAAAAAAATTATTTATCAGTCGTCGTTTCGAAAAAATATATTTAGTGTTTTATCTACACACACTTAAATATATTACCTGAAGAAAAGGGCTAAATGCAGCGATCTCAAGCCTCTCGCCCATAGAGGCTCGATCAAATCCTCTGTACATGTAAGCCAGGACAGCAGCGCCCCAACTATAACATCCCAGCTGGTCTAGGTCTTCAATAAAGAGCAGATACCTAATGCTCATATCCGCAACCGACGTATTCGGGAGCATGATGCCCCCGAATATGATGAGAAGATATAAGCGAGCACATCAGTCAACATCAGCCTGAGGCGTCGCCTTGTCAATCGGACCCTGCAGATCTACGAGGCGCAAGTGAGCATGGAGGGAGGACCGCAACAACCGACTCCGTCCATGCATATCCCTCTGCAGAGGCTTGAAACTAGTGAGCCTAGTCAACTCCTGGCGATACGACAGCATCTCCGGAGGCTCCACTCTATACAATGCCTGTCCATCAATCTGTAGACCATAAATCACCTCGACATCCTGCAGGGTGATGGTAGCCTCGCCAGTGCGGAGATGAAATGTATGGGTCTCCGGTCACTAGCGCTCAATCATGGCCGTCACTAGAGCCCTATCGTGCACAAGCTGACCAACCTCGATGCACCGGTAGATACCGCCCCGATGTAGTATATCTATGACACGGGGATGTGGGGGAATAACCTCTAGAATATCCCATGCTGACTCCCCCGAACGGGTACAGACCACTCTACTAGAGGATACCGGTGCATCCCATACATACTGTGGGACCTATGCTCATGCTGTAGATAAAGTACCTCTCTGTTGTCGAAGGGTCCCGGCTCCATGGTGGTGTCCTATCTATTTTAGGCATTTTAAATTAATCATTAATACATGAAGTAAGGATTAAAGTGATATATTTTTTACGCATTTTAAATTAATCATTATTTTTTTAATTAATATCTAATACGTAGTATTAGTTATGTAATCTTTTACAGAGAAATTATACAAAGGATTGAATCCTAAACTAAGGATTTTCAATTTCTAATTGGCAAATAAATAAATTAACAATTAAAGATATAAATATTAATAATTAACAAATCAAAAAATTAACAATTAGCATATAATTAATAAATAAACAATTAACTAACTAATCAAATAAAAAATAATAATTAGCATGTAATTATTAAATAAACAATTAACTAACTAATCAAATTATTAACAAATAAACAATTGGCTTAACAAAAACTAAATAAATAATTAGCTAGTCTAACAATTGAAATAATTAATCTAACAATTACCAAATCCTAAATACACAATTAACAAATTAAAAACAAATAAAAAAATAAAAAAATTAGTTAGCATATAATTAATAAATAAACAATTAATTAACTAATCAAATAATTAACACATAAACAATTGGCTTAACAAAAACTAAATAAATAATTAGCTAGTCTAACAATTGAAATACTAATCTAACAACTACCAAATACTAAATAAACAATTAACAAATTAACAACAAATAAACAAATAAAAAAATTAAAAAAAATGAAAAAACGGGTTGAAAACAGCCCTTTAGCGCACAAAAAAAGTGCGTAAAAGTTTTTTTTTTTGTCCATATTTGCACAATAGTAATGCTTAGGTTAATAATGTAATAGAAAAATCGTAATAAAATACCTAGATTGAAGCTTTGATTTTGAGTTTTTGAATTGAATTATACGCCGCTTTATTGCGAAGAAACTTATTCCTAGACTTCAATATACCAAAAATATTGACTTTTGGGTTGGAAATCAACAAGAAAACGATGTTTTTGATCACGTGGGACCTCGGAAAGGGACCTTTAATGGCTGATTTTCATTTTTTTTTAATTAGGGGGACCAGTGGGGAAGAAGAAGGGCCTGATATATTTTACGTCTTTTACGCACAGATTCTGTGTGTAAAAGGACTTAAGTGTAAAACTACACTTTGGCCCTTTTACGCATATAATCTGTGCGTAAAGGCTATTTACGTTCTTCTTTTTTTAATGGGTTATTTTGGTTCCAAAAATTTATTTTTGGGTTACAAAAGTCTTGGGCCCCAGAAGATTCTCATGAGCCTGTAGCTATCGAGATTTTAAAGCATCTGATGGAAACTTGGAGGAATTGAAATAACAATACAAAAGAAATTTATCAAATCAAAGAGAAAAGAGGTAAGAGGCTTTAATAAATCATGCATAATAGCTAAGTTCATTAATCTCACCAACGTTCAAATGTTGATGTACTTTTCACCAACTTTCAATTACATTTCAATTCTCACCAACTTTTAATTATTGATGTACTTCTCATCAAATTCCAATTGTTGATGCATTTCTCATCAAATTCTATTACCTTTTTTTAACCCACTTTTGACTACAAAATTTATTTTGACATTAATTAAATAAACAAATAAAATATTAAACTCTAAACAATTTGAGTTTCATACTCCAACTCTACGTTAGTCTTCCAACAAACAGTTTACCAAAACGACAAATAATATGATATGAAAGTAGCATCATGGCTTCGACAAAAAAAATATCAATGGGTTTGCGTGGAAGCTATTCTTTTTTCATTGATTTATGTGTCTCCTAATATTGTTACTACTTGTATTTCCTGAAAAAGTTCAATATGTTTCTGGTTAATTATAAATTATTCTTTACTAAATTTTGGAAAGGGAACAATTACCCTTTTTATATCGTTCTTTTTCCTTGAAGGTATGCATGAACTAGAAATTCTTATCAAATAGGAGTGTAGGGGAACTATGTATTTTTTGTTAATTTCATCAACTGAAACCAAGATATGATGCAACTAAGAGAATAGAAAGAGATTGAGAGAAGATATTTTCATTCTCATATGAATTGAATGATTCAGTACAAAGAGAAAGGAATAACTGTCTATTTATCTATGCCAACTAGTTAACTTAACCGACTAACTAATTGAGTATCTAACTAATACAATTGTGCCAGCTGTGCTAGTTGTCAAGGCTATTAGTGGACAGCTGTGCACTTAACTAGCTGCTCAACAGATGTGCACTTAACTAGCTGCTCAACATCCCCCCTCAAGCTAGGAGCAATGAAGATATTCTTCATTCCTAGCTTGGACACAGGATGAGCATGATGAACAGATGTGAGGCCCTTGGTGAGAACATCAGCAGGCTGGTCAGAGGTAGGTAAGTAGTGAGTTTGAACGAAGCCAAGCTGGATTTTCTCATGAATGAAGTGGCAATCAATGTCGATATGCTTAGTACGCTCGTGAAATACAAGATTTGCAGCGATTTGAATAGCAGACTTGCTATCACAATGTATAGTAACAGGCAGTTGCAAAGGAACTTGCAGTTCACGAAAAAAACCATTCAACCAAATGACTTCTGCTATAGTGGATGCCAAACTCCTGTACTCAGCTTCAGCTGAGCTACGAGAGATGATATTCTGCTTCTTGGACTTCCAAGAAATCAAAGAGTTCCCAAGGAAAACCAAATAGCCAGTGATGGACTTTCTAGTATTGGCACAAGCACCCCAATCAGCATCGCAATAAGCTGTGAGTTGATTGGCAGCTATAGAGGACATCAAAATTCCTAAACCTGGTGAATGTTTCACATATTTGACCACTCGAAGAGCAGCATCCATGTGTGAGTGTTTAGGAGTATTCATGAACTGACTTAAGTTCTGGACAGCAAAGGCAATATCTGGCCTGGTAATTATTAAGTAGAGCAACCTGCCAACTAATTTCTGATAGACAGTAGGATCCTCTATGAGCTTGTTAGGAGGAGAATTAGAATCACGATCAGGAGGAAAATATGAGTCAAATGCAGCACTGGTCAACTTCTGGTTGAGTTCAATGGGTGCCCCAACAGGCTTAGAACCTAAGAGACCTAAGTCTGATATCAATTCAAGAGAATATTTTCCCTGATGCATGAGAATGCCAGCATCATTCCTTGCAAATTCAATTCCCAAAAAATATCTCAAATCTCCAAATCTTTGATTTTGAAGTTATCCTTCAAAATCTGTTTGGTGTGCAGTATCAGTTGGTGATCATTACATGTAATAAGAAGGTCATTAACATATACAAGGACCATTACCAAACTAGAACCTTGATGCTTAGTGAATAGAGAATAATCAGAATGACTTTGCTTAAAACCAGACCTAAGCAAAGCAGTAGTCAACTTAATGTTCCATTGCCTACTAGCTTGCTTTAGGCCATACAGGGATTTAAGTAATCTGCACACTTGACCTTTTGTTCCTTGACTAGTGAAACCCTATGGCATGACCATTTACACTACTTTATTTAGGTCACCCTGGAGAAATGCATTAAATACATCCATTTGGTGAATGGCCCATCCTTGAGCAACAGCTAAGGCAATCATAACTCTAACAGTTACCATTTTGACAATAGGAGAAAATGTTTCTTGATAGTCCAAACCTTCCTTCTGATTGTATCCTTTGGCAACCAATCTAGGTTTGAATCTATCCACCTCTCCATTTGCATTGTATTTGATCTTGTAAACCCACTTGCATCTTATAGCTTTCTTCCCAATAGGCAGTTGAGTGACCTCCAGGTATTATTATCTTCTAGTGCTTGAATCTCATTTTGCATAGCTTCAATCCATCTCTTGTCTTTAACTGCTTCACCATAGCTTCTGGGTTCTTGCTCCATAGAAAACTTGGTGACAAAACTCTTATAAGGTGCTGAAATGTGATCATAAAATACAACATCATCAATGGAATATAAGCAGTTACCAACAGTGCCATTGGTAGAGATCACATAATCAGTATGCCAGATAGGAGGCTTAATAGATCTGTCTGACTTCCTTTGCACAGTTGCAGGCAACTGAGGCGCAGGTGATACGGGTGGAACAACTACTTCAACTGGAGCATGGACTATATCATGAGAATCAGGTGATGTGGGATAAATGACCTCTTCAACTGGAACATGTACTGTATCACTAGTGGCATTATCTGCAAGAAAATGTGAGGTAACATCTGCAGAAGTAGGAAGTGTGAGGACAACATCAATTTGACCATGATCATTCTCAGGTGGTTGTGAAAGCACCATTGGTGCAGGAGGAAGTATAAGATCCCGATGTTCCTCAGGAGTACGAAGCATGAGGAATTGCACATCATTTTCACCAGAATCAATTGAACTAGATTGAAATGGGTAAACATGTTCATGAAAAGTCACATCCCTACTAATGAAGAAAGTTTTGGTATGCAAATCATATAACTTGTAGCCTTTCTGGGTAGCAGTATATCCAAGGAACACTGCCTTCCTAGCTCTAGGTGCAAGCTTATCACCTTTTATCAAATTAGTAGCAAAACAAAGACATCCAATAACTCCGAAGTGTGCTACAGAAGGTTGTTTCCTGAACAATATCTCATAAGGAGTCTTGTTATGCAGCACAGAGAGAGGTATCCTATTAATAACATATACAACAACTTCTATGCATTCCCCCAAAACTTGTTAGGTATATGACCTTGAATTTTAATAGCTCTGGCAGTCTCTAGAATGTGTCTATGCTTCCTCTCCACAACACCATTTTGTTGTGGGGTGTGAGCGCAAGAACTTTGATGAATAATACCATTCAGTTTAAACAACTCATCACAATTAGCATTGAAAAATTCACCACCATTATCAGATCTAAACACTTTAACTAGTTTCCCAAACTGTGTCTTTATCATTGCAAGGAACTGCTTAAGAACCACAATTACATCAGACTTCAGAGTAAGCAAAAAAATCCATGTCCACCTAGAACAATCATCAACTAAAGTAAGAAAATATTTCATTCCATTGTGGGTGACCACCCTGTAAGGACCCCAAATGTCAGAAAATATTTCATTCCATTGTGGGTGACCACCCTGTAAGGACCCCAAATATCCATGTGAACTAAGTCAAAAACTGCAACAGCCATACTATTACTAGTGGGAAATGGAATTCTAGTCTGCCTAGCTTGTGGACAAACAATGCACTGATTAGTAGTAAATTTGTTACACATAGGAAATTCCTTTATTCTCCTAAGTACTCCCATTGGAACATGTCCTAACCTCCTATGCCACAAGTCAGGATCAAGTTCTTTATTGATGGCAGATAATGTTGTGATTCTCCCATTATTATTTTGCTGCTTTGCTTGTGCATTCAACATAGGGGTGTTCATGGTTCGGTTTGGGTCGGTTATTGGTTAAAACCATAACCAAACCAATTTAGTCGGTTTTTAAATGTCTAAAACCATAACCAAACCAAGTAAAATAATAAACACCAGTTTGGTTATTGTCGGTTTGGTTCGGTTTGGTTCGATTTTTCGGTTTATAATTAGCCGTGACAATTCAAATATTCTCTCTCTACATTCTTCAAATTTCTTATGAAGCTTTTTTTTCCTCATGGCCCACAAGGGTGAACTTTGCTGCATATTGAGGGAAAGACACGCTGTTGGCAAATCAAGTGGACCAAACTTGCAACGCAGTTTAGATTCAAAAGAACAAGTCAAACAGAGGTTTCAAAATACAAACAACCCTTATGCTTACGACTTATTAACGTTGGGCTTGGATTGTTGGACATATTCTTTTAAGACACGGGCCTTAAAAATAAGTAGACCAAAATTAAATTAATAATTAAAAGGTATACAATATCTTTAATTATTTATGAAAAGCTAATATTATACATATAAATAATTATAAATTTTATGTATATAATTATCGGTTTGGTTCGGTTATTTATTCGGTTATTTTTTACTATAACCATAACCAAACCAAATATTATCGGTTTTTCAAATTTAAAACCAAACCAAACCAAACTAAACCAAATGTCGGTTATTTTATTCGGTTTGGTTAAATTTTCGGTTTGGTTTTGATTTTAACCAAAACTGTGAACAGCCCTATATGCATTTGCCTTCTTCTTAGACTTAAAATCCTCTGGATAGCCAATCAGCTGGTAGCAAGTGCCAATGGTGTGCCCTGTAGCATGGCAGTGATCACATTTTATTAGTTTACGACATCCTGCTCTTGTGTGCCCCTTCATGTGACAGAAATCACAGTACAAATTGTTGTAATTGTTGTGATACTTCTTCTAAAACTGTTGTGGTTTTTGGAACTGTTGTGTCACGACCCAGCTAGGGGCCGCGACGGGTACCCGGGGCTAGCCACCAAGCACCGCTCGTTCTACTACTCGTCTTACTCATTTAATGCTCTTTTATCAACTTTATACTCAAATTGTAGGAAAATCATATTTTATATGAAAACATAAATACCTTTATATACATATGCCTCTCGGCCATCAAAATAATATGTACATATAATAGCATTTCGTGAGACCATCTAACCCACACTGCACATCTACGAGCCTCTACTGGAGTACTAAACATAAGGACGAGACAAGACCCCGTCATGCCCAGAAATACATATACATGAATATACCCAAAAGAATCGTCATAAGCACATCCGAACAAAGGAGTGCTTTCAATCGGCTGACAACTACTGCTGGTCTGGGTCGAGCTCTCCTCCCTGTCTACTTGTGGGCATGATCACAACGTCCAAAGAAAACAGACGTCAGTACGAATATTGTACTGAGTATGAGAGGCATAAACAAGGAAATAAGACAACGACATACAAGAAGCATCAATATGGAATGACTGTATCTGACTGACAAGTGTAAAAGAAATAATGCATGCTGGCTTACTTATAGTCATCATCAGGATATGTGTGCATAAATATATGTATATAAGCTGCCCGCCCATGTAGGTACAGTGTAATAATGTATAAGCTGCCCGTACATATCAGATCGGTGTGATAATCATAACATTAGCCTGCGTCCAGGCCTCCCACGTCCGGGGTACCATCTCATGCCGCCCACTAGTGGTGTCTGCGCATGCCATTTGGCCATGGTGTATTGTCTAGCTGCCCGCCTTAGCGGTTACTGCCCGGCCAAATAGGCGCGGTGTAATAGTAATATCATCATATGCTCATCATGATATGCTTTGCTTATCATAATATATGTATAAGGCTCAAGACCAACCATACTTTATCGGGGTGACGTAAGGTCGTGATCCCCCGATTGCATTATGGACAATCATTGACATTCTGCCTCACCTTGAAGGAATTATCATATAAGGCGAGTGTAAGCGATAAGTAACATCATTAGAATCCCTATACTTTAACTCATTACCTTGTGTAGCTAATTATGGACATAGGCTCATGGATAAGAAAGAAGTTACGCTATAGGATTCATGCCATTAGAAAGAAGGGACTAGCCTCACATACCTTTGACGTTTAACTAAGCTATCGTTCGCGTGTTCTCCTTCGATATCACGTCTCTACCTTCAAGAGGGAATTCGCACTAACATTAGTTAATCAACCATAAGAATGCGTTATCATTTCTAGAGAAAATTGGGCAGCACTTCCTTTGTTTCTACTACTTTTCCTGTACTCTATATCCACTCGCAAACGCTCACAAAAACATCCACAATATTGAAATCAACAATCATCATTTACATGCATTAACCACAATCCACCACTTCTCTCTATAATTTCTCCACATTTATACTTACAACTCATTATCACGTTTCCTCGTATATAACACTTATTTCATGGTCTAGATTTCATTTGGAACGTATTTATAATCACAACACATTAACATTCATGATTCAATTCAACTACCACCTAGCCATGGCACTATTCACTCATTTATGACCCATTTGCTATGCTTTTCTACCATTCGGGTATCCTAACCTTCCAACACCTTAAACAACATGGTATAGGCATGAAACTTACCTTAGATGATGATTGAACAAGTCTTGAGTGGAGTTTCTCCTCTAGCACCAAAACCCTACTTCACCTCTTTTGGTTTTCTTTGAGGAAGATGAACTTGAGCTAGGTTTCACACTCTTGTTTTCATGAATTTGGCGTTGTTGATCTTGATTTTCCTTTGATTCTCTTGAATTCTTGTGGATGAAGTGTTTTGGAGTATTCTAGAGAGTTCTTGAATTGTGAAGATGAGAAATGAAATAAAATGAGCTTGGGGTCCCTTATACTTAACTTAAAAATCTGATTTTTGTGAACAGTAGTCGGGGTGTACAGTGGTCGTAAACCCAATTTACGATCCGTCCTTCATGACCGTATTTAAGCATATCAGAAACAGAAAGGTTTGCTGTAGGTCATGGTGGTTTACGGTAACAGTTTACGGCCCGTATTTCAATTTACGGTCCGTATTCTGAGTCGTATTTTACCATTTCAACATTTGACAGAAAGTTGAAGTTTTGATAGTTGGAAGACGATGGCACTTTACGGTCCGTAAATCACTTTACGGTCCGTAAATCACTTTACGGGCCATATTCTGTTTTACTACCACTGGGCCGAAATGCAAATCTGCAACCTTCGCGTTTTCAAAACTCATGGGTAGTCATTCCCTTAGTAAAACATTGTACACTCATACTCTTCGTTGGTCTATTCATTGTATGCTCACGGAAAATTTTTCGAGGTGTAACATGTTGTGGCTGAAATTGTTATGGCTTATGACTATCACTGTGACCATGGTTCCTTGAAGTATACAAAGCAGTAGGCTCCAATCCTTCATAAATTGATCTTGCAATCCCCTTTTGACTTTCATCTTGAAGTATCATTGCATATATTTGATTTATGTTGGGTAAGTTGCTTTTCAACAAAATTTGACTCCTTGCTTGAGCATAGTTGTCGTTCAACCCCATTAAAAACTGCAGAATTCTCTGATATTCCAACTGCTCAGTGTATTCTTTGGATTTAGGACAATCACATCCTGGTGGAGGCAAGATTGAATCATATTCATCCCATAGATTTTTGAGTCTTGTGTAATAGGTCGGCACAGTTGACACTCCTTGTGTCATTGTAAAATTCCTCTGTGAAACTGATACAATCGAGATGCATTTACCTTATCAAAACGCTCCTTCAAATCAAGCCATACTTTGTGTGCACTTGATGAAAATAGAATTCCACTCAAAAGGTTCTTACTAACATTGCCAGTTATCCCTGAGGTAACAATTGCATTACATCGATCCCAGATCTTCTTTATTTCTCCTTCATACTTATCCCTAGTTACAGATCCATGCATAAATCCCAATTTGTTTCTTCCTAGTAAGGCTAATTCCATTGCCTTGCTCCACAATGTATAATTTTCCATTCCAAGCAATTGAATCCCAACAGACACTGCTCCAAGTGCATCCGATGAACTCAAGTAGAGTGGATGATGATGATCGATGCTTGTTACACTTGCATTTCCAGTTCCTGATGATTGTTCCGTAATCGCCATGGAATTAATCGCAGAGAAATTACAACCGAAACAAAAAATTGATCAATTTCACGAAATTAAAATCGCAAATCGAAAACAAAATCTCTTCCTTGAACAAAATCTCTCGATTTTCTCTCACAATCCTTGAGATTAATCCCTATATCTGTTCATAATCGCTCTGATTCCATGTTAATTTCATCAACTGAAACCAAGATATGATGCAACTAAGAGAATAGAAAGAGATTGAGAGAAGATATTTTTATTCTCAAATGAATTGAATGATTCAGTACAAAGTGAAAGAAATAACTGTCTATTTATCTATGCCAATTAGTTAACTTAACCGACTAAATAATTGAGTATCTAACTAATACAATTGTGCCAGTTGTGCTAGCTGTCAAGGCTATTAGTGGACAGCTGTGCACTTAACTAGCTGCTCAACAGCTGTGCACTTAACTAGCTGCTCAACATTTTTTCAATTTTTGGAACTTTGCTTTACTTTACCAATAAGAGCTGTATTGGGATAGATAAGATTTTATCACTCTTAATCAGAAGTCTCGGATTCGAACTTTGGGTATGAAAAATTCTGTTAGGGAGTGTTTTTTCTTTAAATGTACGTAGTGCAATGAAGATTAATCGAGACTCCAATAAGAATACCGAACATCAAGCGGGATACCCAAAAAAAAACTTTGTTTTACTTTTCTGTGATAAAAAAAAAAACAGTACTTTTATTTGGTCCTGTCTAATCTCTAATTTTCTATAGAACTTGATTACACCAGCACTCGAGAGATGCAAAATTCTCTTTTCTTTCCGAAAGTAAGATTTGTGCTCAAAAGTGAAAAGTTCCACTCCTTAAATAAGGACCAATTGACCAAAGATATTACAAATAAGAACATCTAGGATATTGACATTAATGTTACTTATCTAACACTAATATTGAAAAATTGTAAGACGATAATTACATGTAGCAGGCTAGTCCGATCGATCACACCAACCAAGCAGTCATATTAGAAAATATTTTGTGATGTCGTGATTTATAATAGATTATCGGGATAATGACCTAGGATGTATAATCACAACCATAAGCTTTTGAGTCTTGTAAAATAAGTTTAGATGAAGTCCTAAACACTTGTTAATATATCTACTTAAATTCAGCTGTACTAATAAATTTTTTGAGGAAACTAAATAGTCTATCATAAGTCGTAACAACAACGATAATAACATTGTTCTTCACCACTAGAATAAATAAAATTTTGAAATAGTATTAATAATGTACAAAGTGTATAATATTTGTATTGTAAAACATGTTTATGGAGAAAGGCATAAAAAGTCTGCTGCAACAATTTGCCGCGTAAAGCAAAAGGCAATAAACTTTTTCTTTTTTATTTGATAGTCTTAAAAGAGAGTGTTTAATTTTTTCATCCTTCTACAAGGAATATTTGAAGAATAAAAAATTCCAGCACACAACTTTATATAGATAAGACGGGTCAAAAAAAATATCTGAAGGGAATTCTGTATACGGTAAAAATCGGATATATGTTAAACCGGTAAGACCGGAGACCGAGGGAAGAAAGGGACAAGCACGTGCACGAAGACTTTCTTTCTGAACCGGAGGAGTGCTTGAACCGAAGCAAAGGAAGGGCATCATTTGGTCCGACTTCTCCATAGCCGAGTTGGTCGTGGCCGTTGGTCCGTTTGATCGTGGCCGTTGGTCCGGGTGATCCGTTACATAATTGCCACGCGTCAATACCGTTCTTCCACATTGTACTGCCAATCGTACGGGTGTCAGACCGTACGACCAACCTTATCCATTTTAGGGTTTTTCTTTATTCTTTAGGACCTTATGTTGTATGAAGCCTGTATACGGTAAAAATCGGATATATGTTAAACCGGTAAGACCGGAGACCGAGGAAGAAAGGGACAAGCACGTGCACGAAGACTTTCTTTCTAAACCGGAGGAGTGCTTGAACCGAAGCAAAGGAAGGGCATCATTTGGTCCGGCTTCTCCATAGCCGAGTTGGTCGTGGTCGTTGGTCCGTTGATCGTGGCCGTTGGCCCGGGTGATCCGTTACACAATTGCCACGCGTCAGTACCGTTCTGCCACATTGTACTGCCAATCGTACGGGTGTCAGACCGTACGACCAACCTTATCCATTTTAGGGTTTTTCTTTATTCTTTAGGACCTTATGTTGTATGAAGCCCATGAGGCAAAACTATAAATAGGGGTCATTATCTTACTTTTAGGGGTTGACTTCTTGAACTCTATAACATTTGTAATAGCAAATATATACGAATTCTCTCTCTCTCAATATCCGATTTTGGTCCGGATTTATTGTGCTCATCTTTATATTTGTGCAATCAAACAATATTCAACATATTAGCATATACGTTTAGCGCAGACCATCAACTACCATCTAGATTATTCATAGTTGATTACATTCCATTTTCTCTCAATCAAAGAATAGATTAAAGTTTTACCACATATCCTATACCTCACTCATAAATTTAATTGATTATCCAAATTTGGGGTAAACAGTTTGGCGCCCACCGTGGAGCTAGGATAATAGTGTTCTTTGATCGTACTCATCTCTTACCCGTCAGAATCGAAAAAATCCGTTCTCTGTGAAAACGGACCAAATGGCTAACAGTGGACAAACTGGTTACGTCAACAACCTCGAAATCGTGGCCGAAAATGAAGACAGCCGGCCACGAGGATTACCAAACCCCGCTGACCCTAACCTTGTTAATTCGAGAGAGGGCCTCAACTGACAAAACACCGTGAACCAGGAGAATGCCGCTCAGCCGGCCACTGACCCTTTAAATACTCACAATTCTATTACTTTGTCCCGGACCCAGGGCCGGAAAGAATCGGATACCCCGAATGATAATATTGACTTACATTTAATTTTTGAAATGTTGCAGGAACAGAGAGCGGCGATTGCCGAACAAGGAATCGCAATAGCCCAGTTGCAAAACGGAAGAGATAAAATGACCCCGGAGAAGGCGAAGGTTGTTGCTGAGCCCAGAAGAGATAAGTCACGGATGGTTGAAAGCAATGGGTCCGAAGCTGGTTCATCCACCGAGGTTCTGAGAATGCTCGAAACATTGGCGAAGCAGGTAGACTCGACCGAACAATGGGTGGAAACATACAACTCTCGGGTGGATCGAATCCCGGGGGCTCTGCCTATTTTGAAAGAGCCGGATTCAAAGAGGTACATCCAAAGGCCTTTTCCTCCGAGTGCGGCTCCGAAATTGATCCCGAAGAGATTCAAAATACCGGATATCCAGAAATATGACGGCACAACGGACCCTCACGAACACGTGACCTCATACACCTGCGCTATAAAAGGAAATGATATGGAAGAAGATGAAATCGAATCCGTGTTGCTGAAAAAGTTCGGGGAAACTCTGTCGAAAGGAGCATTGACTTGGTACGACCATCTGCCCGAGCATTCAATCACTTCTTTCGAAATGCTCACCGATGCGTTCGTAAAAGCACACGCCAGAGCCAAAAAGGTGCAGGCTCGGCAGGCAGATATTTTCCTTATAGCCCAAAAAGACGATGAGTTACTGCGTGAATTTGTCAACCGATTCCAAAGGGAACGAATAGAGCTCCCCCCGGTTCTGGAGGAATGGGCTACACAAGCTTTCACAAAGGGGCTCAATGTTCGGAGCTCGACGGCTTCGTTCAAATTAAAGGAAAGCTTGCTAGAATACGAGGCTGTCACATGGGCAGATGTCCATAACCGATACGAGTCGATGATTTGGGTGGAGGATGACCAACTCGAGCTTCCCTCGGGGCCAGTAAATATGAACAAAAGTTTTGAGAGACCAAGGAAAAATTACGCACCGGAGCCCAGATCATCGACGGAAAGGTATCGGCCATATTCTCATTCGGAAAAACCAAGCTTCAGGTCGGAGAAATCCAAGGTTGGCCCGAGCCATTTCTCCAATCAGGGTGATAAACGGGTCGAGCGCCCGTCGAACAGTCGAGGTCTCTCATTCAGGAGTGATGTCGGAAGCTCCGCCGGCAACAAAGACTCGCCGAGGATATCGGAGTACAACTTCAATGTCAACACCTCGGACCTCGTCTCGGCTATTGGCCGTATCCCGGATGTAAGATGGTCGAGACCTTTAAGGTCGGATCCGGGTCAACGGGACCCGAACATGATGTGTGAATATCATGGAACCCATGGACACAGAACTGAGGATTGTCGCCAGTTAAGAGAGGAGGTAGCTCGATTACTGAAGAATGGCCATCTCCGAGAATTGCTGAGTGAAAGAGCCAAAGGTCACTACAAGGAAAGAGAGACTCATAAAAGGGTCGAGCCAGTAGAACCCCAACATATAATCAACATGATAATCGGGGGCACCGATACCCCACGAGGGCCGGTGATCAAACGAACCAAGGTTTCTGCTGTGCGTGAAAAGCGCGGCCGGGATTATATACCCGAGGGTTCCATCTCTTTCAGCAACGAGGACGCATAAGGCATCATTCAACCGCACAATGATGCATTGGTAATCTCTATTCTTATTTTTAAAACTCAAAATAAGCGTATTTAGATTGACCTAGGTAGCTCGGCCAACATCATCCGGTGGAGAGTGGTCGAACAGCTAAGGCTACTCGATCAGATTGTACCGGTAGCCCGGGTGCTCAGCGGATTCAACATGGCGAGCGAAACCACAAAGGGGGAGATCTCATTGCCGGTAAACATCGATGGCACTATCCAGCAAACGGTGTTCTATGTAATCGAAGGAGATATGAAGTATAATGCATTACTGGGTAGACCCTGCATACATAGCATAAGGGCCTTGCCGTCGACATTGCACCAGCTGCTAAAATTCCCGACTCCGGAGGGGATAAAAACCATCCGAGGTGAACAACCCGCTGCAAGGGAGATGTTCGCGGTCGAGGAAGCGAAACCTCAGCCCAAAAAATCGGATCAAAAGGAAGAAGATTCAACCGAGGGAAAGGATACCAAATAGCAATCAAAGCACTCGGGTTAGATCTGGGGTATGAAGAGGATGATTTTGGTATACCCAGATCATTCGTCATGCCAGATGACTCGGATGCAACCAAGTCAACAGTAGAGGAGCTGGAGCAGATCATCTTGTTCGAATATTTACCAGACAGAAAGGTATACCTGGGCACGGGGTTAACCTCGGAGCTCAGGAACAAGTTAATTGAATTTCTTCAAGCTAATGCCGATTGCTTGCATGGTCCCACATAGATATGACAGGTATACCACCGGAAGTAACAACTCACAAGCTCAGTTTGGACGGGAGGTTTCCCCTGGTAAAGCAGAAAAGAAGGCCCATGGCAGAAGCAAAACACGCCTTCGTAAAAGACGAGGTAACAAAGCTTTTAAAAATAGGCTCTATCCGGGAGGTAAAGTACCCGGACTGGCTAGCTAATGTAGTGGTGGTGCCAAAGAAATGTAATAAATTTCGAATGTGTGTTGATTACAAGGATCTAAACAAAGCATGCCCGAAGGATTCATTTCCGTTGCCTCACATCGATAGAATGATCGATGCGACGGCCGGGCATGAGATGTTAAGTTTTCTCGATGCCTACTCCGGGTATAACCAAATTCGGATGTACCCGAAGGATCAAGAGAAAACATCCTTTATTACCCGATATGGGACTTACTGTTATAATGTCATGCCTTTTGGATTAAAAAATGCCGGTGCAACTTACCAACGCCTAGTTAATGGGGTGTTCGAAGAACAAATAGGGAAAACAATAGAAGTTTATATTGAAGACATGGTGGTCAAGTCCTTGGAAACAGAGGACCATTTAAAGCATTTGCAGGAAACCTTCAATGTACTCCGCAAGTATAACATGAAGCTCAACCCGGAAAAATGTGCGTTCGGTGTCCGGTCCGGCAAATTTTTTAGGTTTCATGGTGTCAAACCGGGGGATTGAAATCAACCCGGACAAGATCAAGGCCATCGAGGATATCGAGGTAGTGAATAACTTCAAAGGAGTGCAGAGGCTCACCGGAAGAATAGCGGCGTTGATTCGCTTCATATCGAGGTCCTCGGACAAGAGTCATTGCTTCTTCTCCTTACTGAGGAAGAAGAACGACTTCGTTTGGACACCAGAGTGTCAAAGAGCTTTACAAGAATTAAAGAGATACTTGTCCAGCCCACCGCTGTTGCATACACCAAAAGCGGACGAGTAGTTTTTTCTCTACCTTGCTGTCTCCGAGGTAGCGGTAAGTGGCGTTTTGGTCCGAGAAGAATCAGGTACGCAATTCCCTATTTATTATGTAAGTAGAACTTTGGGGGATGCGGAGACCCGTTATCCCTACTTGGAAAAATTGGCATTGGCATTGGTAAGCGCTTATAGAAAACTCAAGCCCTACTTTCAATGCCATCCGATATGTGTAGTGACTACTTACCCCTTAAAAAACCTCATGCACAAACCAGAATTATCTAGTAGACTAACTAAATGGGCCGTAGAAATTAGCGGATATGATATCGAATACAAACCTCGGACAGCCATCAAGTCCCAGATCTTGACCGATTTTGTGGCGGATTTCACCCCGGCTATGGTCCCCGAGGTTGAGAAAGAACTTCTGGTGACCTCGGGGAAAGCCTCGGGTATTTGGTCGCTACACACGGACGGAGCCTCGAACCTCAAAGGTTCCGGGCTAGGAATCGTCCTTAAAACCCCGGCCGGGGATGCCGTTCGACAGTCCATTGGAACTGTTAAATTGACTAACAATGAAGCCGAGTATGAGGCTATGATTGCAGGTTTAGAATTGGCCCGGAGTATGGGGGCCGAAATAATCGAGGCAAAGTGCGATTCTTTTTTTGTCGTTAACCAAGTGAATGGCGTCTTCGAGGTCAAGGACGAACGGATGCAGAGGTATCTGAAAAAAATCCAAGTGATACTACACCGATTTAAAGAATGGACCATACAGCATGTACCAGAGGAGCAGAACAGTGAAGCCGATGCATTGGCCAATTTGAGATCTTCGGTCGAAGGGGAAGAAATCAACCCCGGGACTACGGTACACTTGATGAATACAGCGATAGAAAACGGACATGCTGAAATAAACACAATGGGTTTAACTTGGGATTGTCCCAACAAGTACATCGATTACTTGCGTGATGGAAAGCTCCCGAATGACCCAAAAGAATCACGGTCATTAAGGATGAAAGCTGCGCGTTTCTGCTTGGTAGACGACCAATTGTATCGACGGTCCTTCTTCGGACCCCTGGCCAAGTGTTTGGGTCCCGGAGAAACGGAGTATGTGATGAGAGAGGTGCACGAAGGAACCTGCGGCAACCACTCCGGTGCTGAAGCTCTGGTCCGAAAGATTATCAGGGCCGGTTATTATTGGAACCGGATGGAGGAAGATTCAAAGAATTTTATCCGGAAATGTGACGGGTGTCAGAGACATGCACAGATGATTCATCAGCTCGGGGAGTTGCTGCATTCGGTGGTGTCACCGTGGCCTTTCATGAAGTGGGGAATGGACATTGTTGGTCCATTGCCATGGGCACCAGGTAAAGCTCGATTTATTTTGTTTATGACTGACTATTTCTCCAAATGGGTTGAAGCACAGGCCTTCGAAAAAATTAGAGAAAATGAGGTCATTGACTTCATATGGGACCACATCATTTGTCGTTTCGGCATCCCTGCCGAGATAACTTGTGATAACGGTCCCTAGTTCATGGGCGGCAAAGTCAACGATTTCCTCGAAGGGTTGAAGATCAAGAAAATTGTATCAACTCCATATCACCCATGTGCAAACGGACAGGCGGAATCCATGAACAAAACAATAATCCAAAATCTGAGGAAAAGACTCGAAGCATCAAAGCATCACTGGAGGGAAATATTACCGGAGTTATTGTGGGCTTACAGAACCACATCGAAATCTAGCACGGGGGAAACTCCTTTCTCGTTGGTCTACGGGGCCGAATCCCTTATTCCTGTAGAAGTTGGTGAACCGACTCTCCGGTTCAGCTATACCACCGAGGAGTCAAACGAGAAGGACATGGCCGTAAAACTCGACCTCACGGATGAACTCCGCAAAAACGCGTTGGTCCGTATTGCAGCCCAGAAATAGAGAATGGAAAGGTACTACAATCGGAGAGCCAATTTTCGGCATTTCCAAGTTGGGGACTTGGTGCTTCGGAAAGTTACCTTGAACACCAAGAATCCCAACGAAGGAAAACTGGGTCCGAACTGGGAAGGACCGTACAAGATAACTGAGATAACGGGAAAAAGATCGTACCAGTTGGAATCCATAGACGGGAGACGGTTGCGCAATAACTGGAATGTGGCTCATTTGAAAAGATACTACTGCTAAGGTATGGACTCCCCATGTTTTTCTATTAACCTTTCTTTTTTGCAGGAAGTCAAGTACCGGATAAAGTTAGAATCTAGGTCTGAAAACACGTGTTGCACTCTTTTCCTTAGTACGGTTGTGTCCCAAAATGGGTTTTCCGACAAGGTTTTTAATGAGTCAACAAGTACAACGTGTTACTCGACGAAGACAAGGACAAACGTCCGGAAACTCGGGGTCACACCCTATGAATGGGGACTTAATAGCGCTTATCCGATCTTGCAGCTCGGATAAGCGCTAGGGGACTATTATACCCACTTCGAAGTTTACCCCGGTTAGCGAAAATCGGAGGAGCTCAACAAAACAAAACCAGACCTTTTATATTAGGTTTCGTTGTAAGGACCAAACGATCAGAATGAATCGTGTCCACTCAGTATTTGCTACGGCAAAGCCAAGAACTGGACCTTCCGCATTAGGTTTCGATGTAAGGACCAAACGATCAGAATGAATCGTGTCCATTTAGTATTTGCTACGGCAAAAGCAGAAGGAAAATTTCTCATATCTTGTACAAATACTTGTAATACAAAAATCATTGAAAGTTCGGATAACGATATCTCGGATGTCTTCTTGTTAAAACACTCTACCCCGATGATTATCGCCGTATTTCAGCATTACTTCATTCATATACCCTATTCCGGGCACTACGGTCAAAATTCGACAAAGGTAACAAGGTCAGTGAACCGAGCCAAAATCGTTAATCCCTCAAACGGGGACTGTTACATCAAAATTTAGCTAAGTCTAAGATTCAGGTGTCCGAAAAATGCCGTCCCTAAAACATAGCCGAAAAATACCGGCCCTAAAAATGTCCATCGTGATTCGGAGACGTCTGAATTCACAAAGCATAAGATAAGTCCCACGGGCAAAAATTCCATAAAATTCCCGGACAAAATGTACCGGATGAAGAGAAAAACCGATATTCAGGCACAGTCAGAAATAATGACTCCTTAAAACGGACCGACAATTCGGGCAGAAGTCATAACAAACATTCAAACAAAGTAAAGAATCAAGAAAAATGCATGTTATATTTATACAAAAGATTTTACATTGGAGACTCCTACAAAGGCAAAAAATAAAAGGCTAAGTACAGGCCCTAATCTATCTGGTATGGCTGGATCCAGAGTGTTCGGACACTGTCGGCTCGGAGTCGTCGGAGTCAGCCTCAAGGGCACCCTTAGCCTTTTCCTCGACTCTTTTAGCCTCGAGTATCAGGGCCGGAAGATCCGCAAAGCTATGCTCGGCTTGCTCAAGGGTGATCCTCCGGGACTTCCACTTTTCATACTCAACAGTAATAGTAGTAGGAGCCTCGGTGGCTTCCACGCTCTTTAGAGCTTCTTCCAAATCGGCCTCGACTTGGGCTAGCTTTGCCACCAGAACATCCCGAGCCTCTTTGAGGACACTTTGCATTTGAATGTACGACTCGAGCTCGGCCTTGAGGGTGTCATTAGCATCGACCGTCTCCTCGAGCTCGGTTTTTAGATCATCACGTATCTGGGACCTCTTCTCCGCCTTCTCCTCAAACACCCTCATACGATCTTTGTACCGGGCACTCTCAGATTCGAGCAGCCGATTCCTCTCGATCATGCTCGTAGCATTGGACTTGGCAGAGTCCAGCTCCTCCCGGAGTTGAGAAATGGTGGTTTCGATTTCGCCAAGCCTTGAGGAAAGACGGGTGTTATCTCGGCTAAGACCGATCTTGTCCGCTTCGAGTCGCCGGTTATATTCGACCATCTCAGCCAGCTCACCCTTTAATTGACGATTTTCAGCCTTTGTTGCATCAAGCTCGGGTTGGAGGTTGGGAAGAGTGACTGCTCGGTTCAACTCGTCCTCCTTCACCCGCAGAAGGTGCAGATATGTCTCCGTTTCTCGTCCTTGAGCATCCAGTTGACCCTTGAGATCGTCCACCTCTTGCTAGGCACGAACGAAGGCTTCGTTAACGAGCACCACACTCTACAAAATGAGGCAAGTTAAACACTTGAATAAACGAGATTAAAATTCTCAATGAAATCATGCAAGGATGGCTGATAAACTTACTCGATTGCCCGCATGCCTACCCTCGTTAATGAGGCACTACCAAGGGACTCTGTTCATCTTTCGTTTGTCCGAGTCCGAGACAAGGGGCCTCAGGTAGTTTGCCACACCCACCGAGCGAGAAAGAAAGCTGCAATCCTTGGGAGCGGTGATCACAGCCAATCTCGTCCTCCTCGGTTCCACACTTGGGGCCAAAAAGGTGCGCACCAAGCTATCCCTGGCACCGGACTCGGTGGTCCGACTAGCCGCCCTCGTGGCTCGAGGGATCGGGAGATGTCCAAAACCAGCAGCTTCGCCAGTAGTAGGAGGAGTGTCCATGAACATTTCATCAAACTCATCCGGTCTTGAGGCCGAAGTTGGAGAACTCGGAGGGACCTCAGCAGCTTCGACAAAGGCAGGGAACTCCGAAGTTGCGGCAGTCTCGTAGTGGGGCAGCGGATCAACATCCGTGGGGACTTCGGTCTCGGGGACCGGCTCAGTACTTTGACCGGCTCCGGCAACAGGTGCCTCCCCGGATCTTCTTGTCCTTTGCAGAGGGGTTTCTTCGGAAGAAGCATCACCTGAAATATCAACGAATTCAATCGACCTTAAAGGAGCCGGGTAATGAATTTCTTCCCTACCTGTGCGTAATGCCGAAGCCGAAGTTCCTTCCCCGACTGAAGGAAATGGTGAAACGGTGATACCCTCCTCCGGAATGGGAGCCACGAAAGGGGCCACACTGATCCTCCGAACGAGGAGCTCGGGCTCAGCTTCATCCCTTAAAGTCCTAACAACGCTCCTCGCCCTTTTCTTTGGTTTCTGCCCTTTGTCCGAGGGCCTTTTTCTCTTGGCGGCAGCAGCAAGGATACGAGATGCACCCGCTGAATGGAACTCGGGTGCCGACGTTGCGGGTTCAGCTGCTGACTCCGGTCTTGCATCCACCGAGCCCTTAGGTAAACTTGAAAATCGAAGATGTTACAGAAGGGTAGAAGATGCAATGAATACAGATAGAAGTAAAGTATTACCGTGGTTCTAGGCGACCCATCGGCCACGTGACAGGTGTCCCCACGTCCGATTGTCGTGGGCATGTTGGCTGAGGAGAGCAGTAACCCATTCATTGAGATCCCGGACGACCGGAGGAATCCAACCCAGGGCTAAGATAAATAAGAAAAGTAGTGAGAAGGTGGAAGAACTGAAGTTCGAACATACAAAAGCAATCATTAAAAGAGTTCAGACTTACGATTATTATTCCACCTTTCTGGAAAAGGCATGTAGTTGTCCGGAATAATGTCCGATGTCCGCACCCGGACATATCGCTCCAACCAGCCCCAGTCTCTATCTTCGACCATTTTTGAAAAAATTGGATTCCGGCTACGCTTTGCGAGTTTTATTACACCACCCCGGAACAACCTCGGGGAGTATAACCGTATTAAGTGGGCCAGTGTGAATTCCTTTTCTGCATTATTGGCCAACAGCCAGAGGCAGGACACGACCCTCCAAAAAATTGGACCAATCTGTGCCAAGGTTACGTTGTAAGTCCGGCACATGTCTAAGATGACCGGATCGACCGGGGGGTCGAGCTTGAGGGTGAAAGGGTAAGTATAAACGTATAAGAAGCCTTCCCGATGGTCGGTGACTGATTCGTCTAGCCCGGGGGCAAAAACTTGGACTGAACGACTGTCCCATCCACAATCAGTCCGGACTAAGTCGAGTTTATCCTCGGTAATGGATGAGGGATATCATCTCACATCAAACCCTCTATCGGATACCGGAGAAGGTTTTTCAACCTCGAAATCTTTGTTGAAATTAGGTTTGGACGGAACAATATCCGAGGCAGTGGGCTC
Organism: Lycium barbarum; assembly: GCF_019175385.1. Classification (NCBI taxonomy): domain Eukaryota; kingdom Viridiplantae; phylum Streptophyta; class Magnoliopsida; order Solanales; family Solanaceae; genus Lycium; species Lycium barbarum. The sequence continues at coordinate 108,140,241 of NC_083347.1, read as the reverse complement.
GAAGGTGATTTTTGTCTTAGGTGGTGAAGTTGGCTCGGTTCCTTGAGACGAAACCGAGGGAATATCATGGGAAGTGGTTTCGGTGTTAGCAGACATTTGAAGATTACAAAGAAAGATTTGGCAAAATTCGAAGGGAAGTTAAGAACGGTCAAATGAGGAATCGAAGTGGTAAAGAGTAAAGAGAAGAAGCAGCAACACGCAAGAATAATTAGAGGGGAAGTTGGCAGAATCGTTTCTTTTAACGTACTATAAGCAGCGAATCAACAAGAAATGTGAGTAAATGTGAGTTGAAAGACAAGAAGTGAAGAACTCAAAACAGAGAAGAAGTGAGTTAGAAGAGGTGAAAATGTTCAAATGAAGAGGTAAAGGACGTTATATAGGCATGAGATTGAGGCGGTTACAGATCCCAGCCAACCGGGGAGAGCCACGTGTCCCATAATTAATGAGAGGTGACTTGAAACGACGTGCGTTACGGCGGTTGTCAGAGCTGACCGCCCGGGACGAGACACGTGGCTGATGACAGACGGGACGTGACGCAACTGTTCCCGCCAAAATGAAAAGTTAAGAACGAGCATTCGGAACCGCCGGTTTTTTATTCATCCACTTCTCGTTACTCCGATAAAACTATGGTCCGGGAAGTGTGGGGATTATCTGTATACGGTAAAAATCGGATATATGTTAAACCGGTAAAACCGGAGACCGAGGGAAGAAAGGGACAAGCACGTGCACGAAGACTTTCTTTCTGAACCGGAGGAGTGCTTGAACCGAAGCTAAGGAAGGGCATCATTTAGTCCGACTTCTCCATAGCCGAGTTGGTCGTGGCCGTTGGTCCGTTTGATCGTGGCCGTTAGTCCGGGTGATCCGTTACATAATTGCCACGCGTCAATACCGTTCTGCCGCATTGTACTGCCAATCGTACGGGTGTCAAACCGTACAACCAACCTTATCCATTTTAGGGTTTTTCTTTATTCTTTAGGGCCTTATGTTATATGAAGCTCATGAGGCAAAACTATAAATAGGGGTCATTATCTTACTTTTAGGGGTTGGCTTCTTGAACTCTATAACATTTGTAATAGCAAATATATACGAATTCTCTCTCTCTCAATATCAGATTTTGGTCCAGATTTATTGTGTTCATCTTTAGATTTGTGCAATCAAACAATATTCAACATATTAGCATATACGTTTAGCGCAGACCATCAACTACCATCTAGATTATTCATAGTTGATTACATTCCATTTTCTCTCAATCAAAGAATAAATTAAAGTTTTACCACATATCCTATACCTCACTCATAAATTTAATTGATTATCCAAATTTGGGGTAAACAAATTCCAAATTTTTACCAAAAAAGAGAAAAAAATAAAGTTACACACTCTGGCTGAAGAATATATCCATCAAAACTATTTAATTTACGAAGAACCTCTTAGGTAGCTTTATGGATTTGGTGAACCCTTTTTGGTTTTAATTTGAAGACTAAAAGAAGGCATCATGCAAAGTTGGGAAAAAAAGGAGGAACTTTAGAAGGGAAAATGAAAAAAAAAATGATCCCTTATGTTCGAGGGTAAAGATTAAAATAGTCCATTGAGTAAAAAACTCCACCGAACAGTAAAAAGATACAAAAATAACAGAAATTATACCTCAAAAAGTTGTATCAGACTTTAGGAATAAATTTAAAATAGCGTAAACTACAAAAATTGTACCTCTAAATGCGAGTTTCCGCTATTTTTTTTTCTTGACATAGTTCCACTTAAATTTAACTGATAGAGTTAGATAAATGTTTGACGGAGACTAAACATGTTAATTTCTGGCAAACTTAAAGGACCAAAATTGTTCACTGCATATTTAAGGGACTATTTCGAACCTATCCTCAAACATAAGGGACCATTTTGCCATTTTTCAACTTGAGCACCACTTTGTTAAATATCAGGTCAAGTACTTAATTTGAAGATTGCTAATACTTGTTTCAAGGGAATGATCATCTTTTCACTTGAATATTTCTTTAGCCATTAATCTTTAGTTAACCAATCCATACTCTAAATTATAAAAAATAGAAAATTTTCCAATTATAAAGTCCCAAAGCCTCTTTTTTTTTTTTTTTTTTTTGGTTTTAAGCGGTGGGTGCGAGCCAATTTTTTTTCCCCCTCAAAAGAGACCTATATAAATTTATGAATGCATATGATTTGCATGTCTAGCATTCTCTCTATTGGTAATCAACTCGATCAGAAGAAAAAAATATGCTTTTATCTCTTACTTGAAATAAATACTCTCTCATGGTACTCCAAATTGTAGTACACCAGTATAAAGGCCATTTTTCGAGCGGAAAAAATCGATGGACTTCGACGGAAGAGTTGTTGGCCAGAGTTTCATAAGGATCAATCTGTCAGTGTTTTGATTGGAGAAATTCCTATTTTCACTACTAGAAAATATGAAATTAGCTACAAAATTTATCGATAGCTAATCTGTAGTTAAATGAAATTAGTATGGAATTTTTGTTGTTTAGCTATGAAATTTTGTCCTTTGTTAATTTCTTATTTTCTAGTAGTGTTTAGGGCCTTCAAATTATAGGTTGCTTAAGCTTGACTTCAGTGGCTTTGAAAGTCTATATATCAGCCAAACATTTTTAGAAAAATGGGCTTCAGACCCAAGAACCATAGTCAACTAGAAGGAGCTTTGTTCATTCGTCAGATTCTACATTACTATCCAGCCCAACCACTTGGCTTGAATATGAGAAAAGTGGCCCATTAGAGCATGAGAAAAATACTTGTTCTCTGTATGCGTGCAGAAAAACATTTTTTTGCACGGATTGCCCTTCTTTTGGGGTGGTCTTTAAATTTTGCCCCTCATATTTGCGTTTTTTAAGTTTTGCCTTCGCTTGGATACCTGAGGTTCTGGGTTCGAACCCCCGCTCAGGCATAAAATAAAAAAATAATTTCGCAAGACAGGGCTGGGGGGAGTGTATGCCGGATCGGGCATACAATCCTTAAGGAAAAACTAAAGTTATGCCGGAGGGGGCAGACTTTGCCTTGAGACATATATTTTTTTTTTATTATTATTTTTACTTTTCAAGACAAACTTTTAATTATGCTTTAAGGAAAAGTTCCACCTCATGGGACATACTTTTAGTTATGCCTTAACTAAAAGTGTGCCCCATAAAATATAACTAAAAGTATGCCCCATAAGGCGGAACTTTTCCTTAAGGCATAACTAAAAGTTTGCCTTAAGGAAAAGTTCTGCCTTATAAAGCATACTTTTGGTTATGCTTTAATTAAAAGTCTGCCCCATAAGGCATAGTTCCTTAAGGAAAAGTTTTGCCCCATAAGGCATAACTAAACTATGCCTTGAGGAAAAGTTATGCCGGAGGGGGGCAGACTTTGCCTTGAGACATATATATATATTTTACTTTTCAAGACAAACTTTTAATTATGCCTTAAGGAAAAGTTCCGTCTTATGAGGCATACTTTTAGTTATGCCTTAACTAAAAGTGTGCCCCATAAAATATAACTAAAAGTATGTCCCATAAGGCGGAACTTTTCCGTAAGACATAACTAAAAGTTTGCCTTAAGGAAAAGTTCTGTCTTATGAGGCATACTTTTGGTTATGCCTTAATTAAAAGTATGCCCCATAAGGCATAGTTCCTTAAGGAAAAGTTTTTCTCCATAAGGCATAACTAAACTATGCCTTGAGGAAAAGTTATGCCCCCTCCGGCATAACTTTAGTTTTTCCTTAAGGACTTTATGCCGGATCCGGCATACACTCCCTCTAGCCCTGCTTTGTGAAATTATTTTTTTATTTTATGCCTGAGTGGGGTTCGAACCCAAAACCTCAGGTATCCAAGCTAAGGGTAAAACTTAAAGACCACAAATATGAGTGACAAAATTTAAAGATCGCAAATATGAGGGGCAAAATTTAAAGACCACTCCAAAAAAAGGGCAATTCAGCGAATTGCCCGCAGAAAAACAACAATTTAACCTGAAGAGCCACAACAATTATATCACTCTATATAAGAGAGACACGTCTAATATTAATTTATTTGGTGTGAAAACACACACACATATATATAGGGGCTGGTTTCACAATGTAATACGTGTGTAAACATGAAGTGATCAGTAACTTTTATCTAACCTCTACATATGTATGAAGAAATTCACTGAGTATCTATAAATATTTAATAATGAACTCAGTTATTATAGTAATATTAACCTGACGTCACTGTAAGAACTCATAAACTTCAAATATCTGTCTTTAATTATATGATTGATAAATTCTCCTGTATGACTGATTAAGTTAATCTACTCAGGATTAGCCTAATATTCACTTACGTTTAATAACGAGCTCAACACTAAATTATATTCTTGATTTCTTTCATAGGAACATTAAGCAATCTTTAGATATACTCTGATCATGAAACTAATTGCACTACGAAGGTGAAAAATTCCGGACTAACATCTCCGCAAAAATTAGAAAAGGTAAGGTTGAAAGAGCCTTTTTCTACCCCGAAATAACAAGTTAAAACAAGAGATAATATATTCCAAAATATGTGACTAAAAATGACTACTTTTTCATCATTTACGTTGAGGATATTAATAGAAAATTAGAAATGCCTGCTAAAATTTAAAATACATGAACATGAAGTTGCTTCTTTCAACTTATTTTTTCAGCAAATACTTAACCCAATAGTTACGATCATCTAAAAGCAAAATCCGAAACATCAAAAATAAAAGAAAGAGAATTACAGAAAGGGACAGAATAATCAACACTCTATACAGATATCTCTTCCTCCCACACCCAAAACGTACATTAAAGGGAATTAAAAGGGTTACAGTTTCTCCTTCACCGTATAAAATATCTCAATTTTGTTAGTGGAATTTGCGCTGGAACTTCACTAAGATTTGGGACAAATATGAAAAGATTTACTAACAGGAAAAATATGAATGACCCAAAATTGTAACGACGGGTGTGATTAAAAATACACCATATACTAGTAAACAAGTAAATTTGGAAGGTTTTCCAATACAACACACAAACAAAACAAAAAACAAAAAAAAACAAGAAAAAGAATCCACATGAATTAATCCAGCACGGGGTTTCCTCTATCATCATAACAAATCTGGCCTGAAAATTCCAAGGGTCGGCATTTTTCTCCTTTAATAATGGTTCTTTTCCACAATGCATTTTCCTCATCTTCATCTTGCAATTTCCTCCAACATATCATTTTGGCCAGAAGAAGAACTTTACTACTTATGACTGGCTTTTTACTCCCCAATTGCTCACTTTTTTTCTTCTCATTTTCCCTTTTGTGAGTGCCAACTCCACATAAAAAGGACACCATAGAAAATATGGGAAAGACTATTATTATAGTTATCATAAAGGTTATAGAAGGAGGAAGTAAAGAAAGTTTATGTAGACGAATGCTAGGGATATTCCTAGCCATGACCAAAAATGTTGCTTCTCAAGCAAAGAAAGATGGAGAAGGAAGAAAGATGATTGGTGACAAAAGGAAGAGTAAAGTTACTATACGTATGGACGGCTGCTTCTTGGCGCCAAGTTACATCATGGATTTAACTTATTACTTATATATGTTAATATGTTAATGTTGTAAAATATTTTATTATATTAGTGTATTTTAATCTGTTGCAGCAAGTATCTCTTTCATACTTTATTCTTTAAAATTAAACCAATATTCACCAACAGAGATGAGTTTTTTTACACTATCGTGTCAACTTTACTCGTAGCATATGTAACCTACTATTTCAATTCTTACAGAGGGTTAATTGTAGAGATAGGCCTGGGCATAGAGTCGAGGCGGCTTGGGGCTTGACTCGGTTGGCTCGCTTTGATCATGTAATAATTACTTTAAAACTAAAATTCATTTATTAATCTTAATTAAATTAGTAAAATGTTAATTCAATAATTATTATAATTATTTATAATTTTGTACTTCTTTAATCAATTTGATGCAATTAAGTTTTTAGACATCGTTACTTAAGATACTTTACGGGTGTTACGAAATATGATTAATATTTTAATTTGATAATTCAATTAGTAATGAAATTTAACATTGTACAATTTTTCTTGAATTTGTTGTTGCTTTATTTTTAATTTTTAATTTTATTTTTTTGCCTGAAAGTTTTATTCTATGTTCAGTTTTGATTAGCGTCATTTGAATTAAGTTCTAACTAGACTAATATTATATATAATTAATTCAATCATAGTTGAATGCAATGGCCAACTTAAACTAGTAATTCTTATATTTTCAAGACAATTTATCATAAACTTAATTTTTTAGTGATGTAGCATTACACATGCACTACTAAATATTAAAGTGCTGACTCGGCTCGGCTCGGGTCGATACTATAAAAAGCTCGGTTGAGCTCGGCTCGCCCGGCTCACTCGGAACGATGCCCAAGCCTGTAGATACATATGTACATACATAAGATGAAACAAGACATATATTTTCACTTCTCGTTGTAGAAGTTAAAACTTGACTCTGGAACCTAATTTCTAATGACGAAGACAACCAGCAGATTCAACAGTTTGTTGCATAAATTAAAGATGTTGGCCATAGCGTGCAGCTAATGTTAGTTCAGGAGTAACTGTGTTGTAAGCAAAAGTCATGACCTTTGACCCCATAGAGACTGTTGTTAGACGTGACCCCATAGAGACTGTTGTTAGACGTAACATGCACTTGCAAGGGAAGGGACATCAAAATATATGGCCCCCCTCTCTTGGGCTCCTAATATGTGTCGCACTATACAATTAGTCTAATACCCCTACATCTATGTTTTTTTTTTTTTTTTTTTTTTTTTGATACTCCTTCCTTGGGGAGAAAATTTAAAATTTATGAGTTTGAGATTCTAGCCTTTTTGAATTATAGGGTTCTAAATTAATAACGCACACTCCCTCCGTCCCAATTTGTTTGAAGGTTGACCAGTTTGGGGAGTCAAACAACTTTTTTTTTTTTTACTACGACTTTCTCCAACTCTTTCATATATTCTGAATTATTAATTATGCAGACTTACAATACTTTTTTTGTGGTTTTCAAATATATAAATTTTATTAGAAAAGTACTCAAAGAATCTATGTTTAAAATTAAATAAAAGAAAAAGCTGTTTGACTCTCTAAACTGGTCAACCTTCAAATAAATTGAAACTGAAGAAATACATATTTAATGAATTTCTTAATATATATACTTGATTCGCACCAAAGCTAGTAACCAAAGTAGCCTAGTGGGTCACAATGTGTTCTGTTCTTCCAACCAAAATGAGCTGATCCATCAATGCTTAACTTAGTAAGTCACATGTAATTACAATTGAAAGCTTACGCCCACGTCCAAATCAACATAGACCCATACTGCTAAAACCACTGCATGTTTGTCGGCTACAAAAGCATGTTCTTTTTTCCTTTTAAAATTAAGAAGAATGATTTAACTTATTCCCCGATTTCAACTTATGTGTCTTAGTTTAAGTGGGTATAAAATTTAAGAAAGTATATTTTTTTTTAATCTTGTGATGTTAAACTATAAATGTGTAAGTACTAAAATGACATTTGGGTTTTGTGATTTTAAATATGTCATGAAAATTGAATTTAAAGAGTCACTAAATATAAAAGGCGGCAAACTTTTTGAAACATACTTAAATAAAAGTAAGACACGTAAAGTAGAGTACAATTAGTGTGATACTAAATTACCCATGTGGCTTCTAATATTAAGCTTACCTTCTTTGATTTTTTGTAACAATTCTTTTAACTTATTTATCATTAATGTAAAAAAAAAAAGTAATAATTTGATTAATTTCAACTTTTTTTATCTTAAGCTCTTTTAGTTCATTAATCTACTAAATATATCTTATCTGAAAATTTCTTTTTATTGAAAAATTATATTATATAAATAGGAGGGGAAATCTTATTATTATATTAAATTGTTGAATTACCTTAACGCTAGAATAAATACTAGTAAAGTGATAAAAAAAATGTTCAACAATTACTTTATATCTTATAAATTTAAATTTCAGGTGTGATAGTTTAGTTTTTTAAAAAACATTAAGTCCCTATCGGATTTTTATCAGTACTAATTTGTTCAATAACAAATTACTTCAAACACTCTTTTTCTTAGTTTATTCCGAAAAGAACGATACTTTTAAACATTTAGAAACTTTGTAATTTAAAGTTTTCATTTTACGCTATGATATACTTTTATAGCCATTAAAATATTATAGCATGCTTACCATCATATAAGTTCAAACTAAGTGCTCTTATACATGTTAATAATCTTTTCTTAAAAACTTTTGTCTCCGGTCAAACACCGTCATATAAATGAAATATAATATGTATCAAAATCGCCTCAAGAAACGACTTCATTTAAAAACAAATCCTCCTGTATAAGGTAAAAACCGGGGTTTGCGTTCCCCACCCAACGACCAATTGCCCAAACAAAAAGCGAGGGGCAATGGATAATAGAGCTCGACAAACCAGACAGGAACATTTCAGATTCATACACTCGGACCCAGCAATTCCCTAAGGGCGCGTTTCCAGTTGGTGATAGTGCAAGAAATCCGATCCGTTGCGGATTTCACTCCACACGGCACGTAAAATGCAAATTCTTGTATTATAAATAAGGGGGAGTAAATCCTCATAGGGGCATCTTCTTTTTACAATCTTCTATACGATCATACAAAAACAACTTGTTCTCAAAGTTCTGTAAAGCATCAAAGTGACAAATTTCTGTAAAATTTCTTACAGATTGGTTCGAGTTATTTAGGCCTCAATCCAGGCCATTTGTTGCAATTGACACTCAGGCCATTTCTTACACCTCTATTCGCAATCTTTATTTTTCGTCATTGTTATCCATTTGTTCTACAAACAAATCAAGCCGCATATTCTTTCAACCACATATAAATTCAATTGTAACCTTTTTTAGGGGTAAACACCTCAATTCGTCTATTTTTTCATTATGTTTTTTGGGTTAACAAATACTACCACAAGGCTACAACCACGAGGAGGAACCAGTATCATCGGCTGGTTCTCTTTTATATGGCTTCTGCTTCCTCTTTCTTGGTTAATGAGCCACGCAATGATCATATTGTTGGAGTTATTGTTCAACATCAAGTACTCATACAAAAGATTTTTTATATTATTTTATAAAATGATCAGATGATTTGTTATTTAACATATAGGCATCAACTCAAAGCTTCATTAAGATTCTCGTACTATACATGACAACTTCAAATACCAACAGTACTCTAATTACCAAGTAGGGTAAATGCTTTGGACAATCAGCTGAGACAGTTCACAGAACACCAGAATCCAATGATTTGATTACTTTGCGTCGCCACACTGCAGTTTCAGGATCAAACCTGAGTTCCCATGTTGGCCAGTAGTGTAAATCTTGTTTCAATGTAAGCACTCGAGGCTTCCCATTCAGGTGGACTGTTCGTATACGAACAAACGCTCCATGCTCGATTGCCTGTAAGGAACTCATTTAAGTAGATGAGTAAAACTAGGATCACAACAAATTTCAACATAGAAATAATTTGTTACTGAAAAGAGAATCATTAACAAAGCTTGCTAGAACCACGTACGAAAAGAAATGTATCTGTAGTTCATTTCTAAAGTCCCAACTGATACATCTTCATACAAAATATCTTGCGAAGTTTCTCAATAAAGAAAACCCATACCTTGGTCACATCGACAAAAACATCCAAGTTAGGTGTTGGTTTCCCGTTGACTTCAACTATCCATTGAAGAGCAAAGAGACCATGACGATGTGCGGGACTCCCATGACACCACCTGAGAAATAGACATTAGCCCTTGTGACAAAATAGTTGGAAAAGAGACCTATAACAAGTGCACAATCAGGTCAGCCAAAGCAAACTAGACTAGTTACTACTTGCTGACTAGAGATTGCACTAGCTAAAGTATAGCAGAATTTTAAAAACCACGTAATATCACTACTACGTGCCAAAAATAAGGAAAATTTAAGGAGATAATTGAGAAGCAAATGGATAAGAAGCTCTCCTATCATCTTTCATTTGTTATAACATTCTAGCATCTCCTCACCTTGCCACATACACTCCATGGCCTTCTTCAGGCAGAAACCCAAGTGCACGTACGGCTGGATAAGGTTCTTGGAGAATACCACCACACCAATTTATTGCTCGTTTGGCTCCATTTCCATCCCTCACATCCGTTCCCACAACTAGTTCAATTTCAGTTCCCTGGGAAACCATGAGACAACTTAAGTAGAACCATAGCAAATGTCTGATTTGATATAAACAAATAATGACGATAATAAATATCTATTGATCAAATAAAAAAAGTTAAGCTAATGTCATATAGTTTCTTGCTAACCTGACGGAAAATTGTCAAGTCTAGATTTCCATCGTCGTGACTGGAATAGCCTAACGATTCGCATGCATCTTCAATGTCACGAAAGCATGTAACTGGCTGCTTATTGATTGCTAAGACCATGTCCCCTTGTTCCAACAAGTTTTCAGCTTTTGAGCTGGCGAAGCAACCTTTGACTCGCAATACTTGGCGTCTCAGAGGATCCTTCTTCACGAGGGCCTAAATGAGATATGTCAACTATTAAGAAAATCCCCAACTCACATACTATGCTCACCCCTTATAACCATCTTAGGAAGACACTCTGATTTTCTTTATGGTCACATGAAAATTCCTAAGATTATTCAAAAGATATCCTCTAGAAACAGTTGAGTGAGACCTAAGTTAATAACAACATGCATAAACATCAATAGTGAGCCTCTATATTTCAGGAAACATAAAATTAACAGGCAAATCATTTGAGCAATTAGACATGTCCATGGTCATGCCTGAATCCACACACATTGGATTCCACAAGCCAAAAACAACATGCATAAACATCAATAGTGACCCTCTATATTTCAGGAAACATAAAATTAACAGGCAAAGTCATGTTTGAATCCATACACATTGGATCCAACAAGCTAAAACAAAATTTACCGTACACTTGCAACATGTCTCAGTAAGCAGATAGATACATATGCCCATGTATGAATTCCACGACACATGCTCAATAAACAATTATACAATTGATGATTTCATTTACCAGCTTCAAGCTTCACCTAAATTCTAAATGTGAGAAGGAATTAATCCTTAGGGTGATCGCGACATGTCTATCAAGTAAATATTGCCTGGCAGACTAATGAGGTGGCAACCAGAGATGTCCATGATCATATCCAGATCCATAAACATCACATCTAGCTAATTCCAAACATATTTTACTCATACACTTGTAACATGATACACAAGTCACATACGCGGATAGATACACTCATGATGAGGACCAGGTAAGCATAGTAACCATAGAATCGTTGATCCATCTACAGCTTGAGTTGTATTCTACTTGGGAGTTGTGATTAACCTTTAAGGAGTGAGGACACATCTAACAAGCATATTGATAACCCTTTTCACTCCGCTAGCCTTATCGGGTATTTTAGTGATAGGTTTCTATAGGAACTGGACGATACTATTTGGTCAAATACCTAGCGACCATCTCCTGTGGACCCAGATGCTAAAAGACCTTTAAACAAAGTAGATTGAATTTCTGTGTCTGAGTCGAAGTAGATCCTTTTATTAGAATTAGAAAAAAAAAAACTCATTCAACCCAAGAGAAGATAAGAGGAATACACAAGTACATAAACCCACAGAAAACAGAAACCAACAGAAGTAGCAGATTACCTGGATCCATGAATCACTTAGTCCAAAACTTCGAGCTTTAGAAAGCAAAGTAGGGTAAAGTTCAACTTCTAACATTCTTATACACGGCATAGGTCTTCGCGAACCATTTATAAGACGAGGCGGTCCCTCAGTGCCAGAAGTGATCCTGTCAACGAGTTGGCTTATTTTATATATGGGGATACCTCGGACAAATTGGTGCTCTTCTGATGAACTCGAGCTAAACTTGAGCTGGAAAGAGTGTGGAAGTACTTAAAACAAGTTTCGATAGTCAGTAACTCAGAAAAGCAGTTCAAATTACATACCTGTGTTGAAAAGCTTCCCCATAAAGCTTGAACCCTTCCACGCTCATCAGTCAGCACACCAGAAAAGGTGCTTCCAAAATCTAAAATATCAAACACAATGGCACCATGAAAAAGGTCACAAAATGAGTGCTAAAATGCAAGGATTATAGGATCAGTACCACAACATATGAACAGGACCCTTTAGGTTCCGACATACCAGTATCAAGCTCAATGACTTCCATGTTTGTTGCTCTGTATCGCGGAACATCAGAGGATCCAATATTCACAGCAGCAGAAGGGTTAGTCACGATTGATTTCCTAGAGGTTGCCTGCAGGCTTCTACTTAATCCCACTAGAAACACTGAATCTCCACGACGAAGAGCCGGTTCTGTTGGCAACAAAAAATTAACAAACAAAAATAAGGTGTTCTGCGTAGGAGATCAATTTAGGGGAACTATAATAACAAGGTAAGCAGGTTAAAGAGGATTTCCAGAAGTCACAACCTTATGTTGAAACTTTTCAAGGACAGCATCTTACTTGTCCAAAGATATTCTTACTTTGGGACGGGGGAAGAAGAAAATGTTGTCTTACAATATTTTAATTCATAAAACCAGAATGTGAAACATCCCCACTTTCTGCAAGAACACATCAGTGTAGTCGGAGACTACAGAATTTACGTTCAACTTGGGTAACAGACCGTTGATCAAAGTAAGGGGAATTTTTTTAAAATAGAGATGGTGTCAAAGAGGATAACGTCCGGATCAGTAGCTGGATGAAAACTCCCCTCTAGAATGAGGATTTTTCTTCCCTTTTTTTTTCTGAAAGGGTAAATGGCGTCTCATTGATTAAAACAGAACTTGGTAAGAACTCGGATATTTACAACATCTTCAATAGAGAAAAAGAAAGGAGATCAGAGAGCACGAAGACAGAAGCAAAACTAGATTTGACTGACTATTAGAGCCTCATCTATACAATAGGAGTTCTAAAGCCTCCAGTATGGTATCAGCGTACTTTATATAATCTATTTTACACCAGAAAGCAAATAAAAGCGGACAGTTGAATTTGATCTTCAAACCTCTAATTTTTTTTGTGAACCACATCTTTCCACTTGGTAGCGTATAATGCATAAACAACACACGGTAAGCAACTGAAATAAAGACAAATCACTTTGCCACACGCTAGCAACAACATGAAAGGGAAGCAGATTAAGGACAAGAATTATCCAAAGAGTTTAACATTTACCAGGAAGAAGTTCAGCAGCACGAACCACAGAGGCGGCAGCAGCTCCCAAAGCAGAGGGGTCATATGCAACCAGAGCAAAATTATGGAAAGGGTGGAGGAAGACTACCTGAAAGGTCACTGAGCTTCTTAACAATGACAGAGGAGAAGTGCCAGGAGGTAAAAATAATTTCCCCCTAAAACCTCACCTCGGCAGGAATTTCAATAGGAAAAGCAGCAAACGATAGCATCACATCAGAAACTGGTACTGCAACTGTGTTTTTGTCAACAGCAACCAAGCCCATGGTTTGGGAATGATATACAATTACCCCAGTTCCAAAAAAATGTTGTGAGTGAACACCGTCAAGCATACATGATGAAGGGACATGAACCTGCAGTTCCATTAGGGGTACTTAACTGAGCAGATTGGAACAGGAATTACCAGGATACAAAAATATCCAGAGATACCTCCTAATTGCAATTGTCATTTGATATTAGTCATTTGTATTACAGATTAAATATGAGATCAACACTGGTTATAGCTAAAAGATATCTCAAGTTTAGACCAACAGTGGGGAAAAGAAATCAAGAGTTTATGATGTTATTTCAGCATGTTCTATGTAGAATATTAAATTGAATGGTGAATGAAGTATAACTAGCAGTTGCAATAGCATAATTTTGCCTTAGTGTAATGCCTAAAGCATTACTACAAAAGTCCATATGACCATCATTATCACATTTATAAAACCTTATGGTTCATATTAAAAATGAAGGAATGTTAGATGTGTCAAGAGAATACTTTTAACACTTTTTCTATTGCAATGCATATGCAGCTATTGCAAAGTTTAACATTCAAAGCTGAAGTCCACCAAAAGAACCCCCACCCGAAACATCATTGGATTTAACATATTTGTTAGTCTGATTAATCTGATTACCATTCAAAAACCACCTCCCAGGAATCAAGCAGCAAGGAGAAAGAGATAGGTAATGAAACCCACCTCCCACGGACCCAAAAGAGAAGCTTTCCTCTCCATCACTGGGGTTTAAGTCATCTTTTTTGCGGGTTGGCTAACACATTTCTTAGTCTGAGTACACAAAAAGACAACCTCCCAGGAACCAAGAAGCAAGGGAGAAAGAAAATTTTTGAAGATCAAAGGTCATTTATTAGATACTGCTTAAGAAATGAAACCCACCTCCCAGGAACCCAAAAGAGAGACAGTGACGGAGAAACTTTAATAATCAACATTCATGATATACAAATACAAATGTTTTTAAATAAAAGTATAAAAGTCACTTGAGACCTTAATGTTACCTCAAACATCACAAGAGTTGGCTCGACCACACGTTCAGCAACTGATGTAGCTTCTACAGGTGCTGCAACTTGATAATCTCTCAGAACTGAATCTTCCGGGGATCCGGACTCCTTCAACCTTTCTTCTGCACGCTCATTTAAAGAACAATCGGCTATTACATTGCCGTCTTCAGATGAGTGCTCTTCCACCCTCCGTTTCTTTGTTTCATTATCAGAATCATCTTGAGCATTTGGTCCCTCAGCAGCAAGTTCACCACTAATTTCCACACTAGTAACTCCATCAGTGGGTTCTTGGCTGACTTCCTCAGGTCTATAGTCCTTTGGACTAACCTCACCAGTACAAGACCCGGCATGATTTGATAAATCTTGTTCGACTGGATAAATGCCAGATACCAAGAGTGGGGACTCCTGCTGCAAAGCCAGTTTCGCTGTCCATAAGCCAGAACTGTCATCGCGCTTATAGATCTGTGGGGGTGCATACCACTCATGGCGGTCAATTGTGACCAAGACAGACTGCAGCAAAAATAAGGTTTATTAGAAGGTCATACTTCCATGCAAGAAGACATGGAAAAACCAAAAGGACAAGCACTAAAGCTCGTGCAATGTGCATCAAGGTTCAATAACTCCAGTCCCTTCACTCAAGGAGACTGAGGATCCCCACTATGATTCCCACATTATCTTGACATTTCTCATTTAAACCAAACTGCCAAAAAATATATATATCTGGATTTCAGTCTAAAAGATTCACTTTTGCTTTTAAACAGTCTCTGATTTCTTTCCTTCCACATAACCCACCAATACATGCTGATATTGCGTCCTAACTCTTCCTTTTCTACCCACACAGTTCTCTGTTAGACCAGCATAACATTAACTCCTTTACTGATCTTTGCATAGACCACTTGGCACTGTTTAAAACTGAGAAAGAATCGCTGCACATGTGTTTCCATGGGGCATTGTACAAATTTGTGGTTGACATTGTCAGCTCCAGCCACAGATATTGACGCCTATTGCATAATAGTGTCTCCTCTTCTGAAGATTATCTTGAGAGAGAGCAGCTTCATGAGTCAAAGTTCAGAAAAAACATGCTACTTTAGTTTGAACTGTGCTTCTCCAAATTTTCTTGAAGGACAAAGTGACAACTCACCACCAGAGGAGATCAGGCACTTATAGCAGGAGTTGACAGTAAACACCTCACCTTTCTGTGGCTCCCAAGCTAATGAATCTGGAATATCCACTAAGGTACTACTTACAGCGTCTGTAGCAATAGTGACATACCACCCACTTCACAATCATTAGAGTTTCTCCTAGTTAATCTCCCACCCGTGCTCTGTTTTGTGCAGAGCCCTGGTAGCCTCAGTGTCCTGCACAATACTGTAATTCACCCATTCCCGATCATTACATATTTAGCAACTACATCTTCATAGCAGAAGTAATTTATCCCTTTTCCAGATTCGATGATCAAATTCAATTTTTTTACCAACCATTATGTTTATATGCAATAAAAGAATGTGATCATTAATATCATCGTTGACAAGCACATAAAATTGAAAACAGATGGGACCTGTCAATACTTTTCTTTTTCTTCCCTTTACCCTTTTCAAGAGGACTGCTCCCTTCTTACTAACACATCAGTTGTAATACCCAACTACTGAACCGCAACGAGGCATAGTTTACGCAAATCACCAAGATCAAATTGACAAAGCAAACAAGTATCACCATTTCTGCTTATCAACAAAGAGAAGAGAACGATAATAGAAAGCAGGAACAATAAATGACGGAAACAACTTTTTCTGACAGACAGTTTGATAGTAATGTTGCTAATACCTTTCTTTGATGACGTGCCTTGTAGTTTATATACTCCAATGGTACTCTTGCACCCCTAGACAACTTAGATAAAACAGAAATTATGTCTTCAAGCCTTGATATACCTTCCCCTGCAAATTTTATAATGATGGAGTGGCGAGGAACTCCTGCTCTAAATAGCATGTATCTACAATTAAAAATAGTAGTCACAGTCAATACAATTTGTTATACAAGCCAGTATCTAAAGATTGCACCGACACATTTATACTTAAAAATCATGCATTGCGAGAACTTAAACCAAAAACTACATCAGACCAATCATCTAAACATATGGAAAAGGAGAAATGCACAAACCCTGGTTCGGCCACATAGACAAGACCACAGTTAAAACGAAAATTTCTAGCCTGCAAAGAAGGAAGACAAAGCAAGTGAGCAAAATGGGGAACTCAATTCACGAACAGAAGATGAGAAAACTACATCAATATGAACATCAACAAGCCATTAAATGTGCCAAAGAAACGGTGGATCTTCATTACAAAGTTAAAGAACTACCCTGCACTTCAAATACAATGTCAACATGATTAGAACTGCTACAAGGGATGATTATTTGTTTACTTCAACACAGAAGCCAGAAATCCACTCCTGAAGTCTCAGCACTTCCAAAGAGAGATACAAAAGAAATCCTTGACTGATAAACTATCCTAGTTCTGGACAACGACAGCCTACTAAACCATTGAGAGAGCAAAGATAGTCCAAGATGGACCAAAATTTCAACGGGTGCGGGTACACGAGTGCGGTAGCATTTTTGGGGAGTCCGTACAGCGTAGCTTTCATGTGCTCAACTTAAGTTCTTATTGTCATTCAAATTAATAGGTATGAATTTATTTCAACAAGCAAATTGAAATAGTTGAAGGTTACATTTGATAAGGATTACAGGATATCTTGCATTAACCAGAACAGACTGCTGATTTCTTCCAGGGAAGAAGCATGTGAGCAAGTCAAAAACAATTCCCTGACTCACATTTGATAGAATTCATCTGACATTGGAATGACTAATGAGTAGAATGCAGTTAAACTCATCTAATGGGAGTCTACTGGTAAAGGATGTTTCTTATTGCATGCATAGGACAAAGGAGGCAATAGTGCAGAATATCACAAACCTGTTGATAAGAAAGGGGGTGGATCACTGCACCACTAACTTCCAAGAAGTAGTCTGGAGTAATTGTGTGCAAATCCTGAACCTGAAGTTGCAGCAAGAAAAAAAGTCACAATTGCAGATGATAAAACGCAAGCTAAAGAAGAAATCATTATAAACCAATCAGTGTAGTTTCAGAGCCCTTTTCTTGAACCAATTCCTTTACTAAAATTTTTAAAGAATTAAAGTTAGAAAATCTTCTTTTTCTTTGGATAAATAGGTTGAGTTAGAAATTAAGCTGAGTGCCATTACAATCATCTATCAGGTAAATAAGTACCCCTTACAAATCCATGGAACAATGAAGCTGCATCTATGCATGAAAAACTCATCCAACTTTATGACATTGAACGGGTAAAAAAGATATCTGTTGCAAAGAACCAAATGGTATAGATTGCCATCTTTAAAACTGATGGAACAATTGCCCATAAGAAATGTATAACATTAATCGAGAGTTTAGGAAATAAAGACACCTACCTCATATCACAATCATATGTTAACAATTCACCTATACAACATTAATCCACCTTTTGAGTGGCATGCCTAAATTACAAATCACCACTTTTTTTTAAAACTTGTAATGTTAATTACAAGTCAGAACATTTAGTCACATTATGTATCTCCTTATCCATTTCCCCTTCCTAATTCTATTTCCTGGGGTTCATCTGAACTGTTTTTAAGCTAATGAAAACGTATTCACATGATGGTACTTCTCCCTCCGACTGCTGAATGAAATTATGCGGTTTTTTTGTTCTCGCAAGAAGATTTCACTCCACAAATTGGTCAGATTGCTTAATTAAATCAAGTTAAAATTCTGAAAATAAGTGTAATCCACAATCTCCAGTAATTTGTTCCTATTTCATTTTGATAATAGAAAAAAAATGCTTCGAAGCAACCAAGAGAACCAAAGGAAGACAAGTTATTCACCGATAATACCTTGGATATGGTGTTGCCCTTTTTGTTTTTACATTCAATTATTTGCACCTAACACAGCCTAAAATAAATTTCCAGGATTTAGCAGAGTAATGTCAGTTGTCAACCAAATTTTGCTAGGTATCAAAAACTGAATGCGTCCAGAGAGCAACCAAAAAATATGGTGATTTCGTAGAAGTCTTTTAAGTTAGGAAATAATTGACTGATATCAACCTTAAGACCACCGTTGCCTAAAAATGGTTGCACTTTCGTGGGTTCAAAAATCAAGCCAGGGTCCAAACCGAAGGGTTAACCTGATGAAGAGAATTGACATATTTTTTCTCCATCTCAAGTGAAAGAAAACTTTGAAAAGAAATAAAGAGTAGAGATATTCTATCACGTGCAAGGAAACTATTTACCAACAAGTCCACTGTCATAGGAGTGCCACCCCTTTCGATTTGAAGCTCAATTTTCTGCTCAACACTGTCATCAAGTAAAGTCTCCATCTTCAGGAACTGGGTAACAACCTGCATGAGGTTTCCAGGATTCAATTTGAAGCTATGAACAGTGAAATGATTAATTTTCCTAATCATCTGACAAAAGCAATTCCCCACAATGTACTGTTCTTGTATCCAAGTAAGATCTAAGCAATCAAATAGGATAATGGATGTGTCCGTCACAACACAACACACAGCAGAGGGGACAGATAGATCTAGTGTATGACTCAATCAATTAAGTCTCTGATTCAACCTAGTTCAATGGGGATGGGACAATTCATGTGGGTCTGTAGAATTTGGTGGGATGCAGCCATATGGGAAAATGAGAGGGAATACAGTTCCGAGGTGTAAGAAGATAAATCTCTAATTAGGTTTCTGAAAATAGTATAGTTATAAATGATCTAGAAAGCATGTTTGAATGAGCATAACAAAACCATCAAATTTTAAATGTCCTACGAGATCAAAGAAAGACTTACCTCTCCATTCATACGAACAAGCACATCACCGGGCTCTAAATGATTATGAGCCGGGCCACCAGGAACCTGCCATAATCCCAGAGAAAGAATAAATCTTGATAAGCAGAGGCATATACATTTATGGCATTATCACTTGGGATGGTGTACTAACCACAGAATCGACAACAAGCATTCCAGTTTCGGTGGATGGAGTTGAATTGCGCACCAACTATTCCAGTCAAGGTTAAACATAAACGAATCATCATTTTGGTGAACTACTGTCTGGATACAAAATCTTAAATCCTTACCTGTTCCGTCTCACGTTGAAGACCAAGCCTGCGTGTCTCATCATATCCTTTATGGAGAAAAGTCGCCTATATCAAAAACATCTAAGTAAAATCAAATTTTGCCAGGAGAAAACCCCTGTGTCCATATGCACGATAGCAGATTAACAGATAAAAAAGGCTAACTACCAAAATTTGATAACCCCTTAACTATAAAGCAACACATTATATAAATTACAGTAAAATACTTAAAAAGAAAATGTTCATGGGGCATACAGAGCAGACAATCCAAGTGATTAAGTTTGTATGGTGTGTGTGCACATGAAAATGCTTGTGAACGATATTCGATGTCTTGTCAACATTGTTCGACATTTTGAGAACTTTGTGAATTATGAAATGATGATTTGAAAGGTTGCATACCTTGGGGAAACGAAGAAGACAACCTTGGGTGCATGAAGCACATTTTTTTTTTATGACTAAAACATTGTTTCATCTTCAAAACTTGGGGATTCTGGGTCTGCTCCTCTATCCTTCTACACTTAGATACCAGACTTAGTTCAAGAGCTAGGTTTTAAACTCGTAACATACACCTACCACACATACCGCGCTGTATTACCTTTATCGTTGTATCAAAACTCCAGGGACACATATACAAGAACTACTTACTGCTACATTATCAGATAGCAAACCGGTTTTGGTGAATGCTGCTAAACTTGTTTGGAGTAGAGTGGTCGATATCGATTACACTTAAGGACGCACAGA
Organism: Lycium barbarum; assembly: GCF_019175385.1. Lineage (NCBI taxonomy): Eukaryota > Viridiplantae > Streptophyta > Magnoliopsida > Solanales > Solanaceae > Lycium > Lycium barbarum. The sequence continues at coordinate 108,119,806 of NC_083347.1, read as the reverse complement.
TAGTTTAGTAGGAGAAGATGCTGGGAATGGGACCGTAGCTTCTTTTTTCCTTATGTGGGTGTACTTTGGAGAGAGGAATAGAAGAACATTTCAAAAGGATAGACAACGAATTTGTAAGGCTGATGCTTGTCTTTTGCTTTTGTGAAATATTTATACACCCAAAAGTTCCTATTGACAACCTTAGCAAGAGGAAAATCGATCTTTGTTCAAAGTGTTACTTGTGTGGTGAAGAAGCCGAGACAGTCAGCCATCTATTCCTAAACTGCAGGGTCACAGACATGTTATGGAAGATCTTCATTAGCCTTAGAGACATTGTTTGGACAATGCCAAAGAAGATTATTGAAGTCTAGTTTAGCTGGAATGAAGCAGCAGCAGGATTGATATACAGAGATAGATGGAGGATTGTCCCAGCTTGTATTTGGCGGACAATCTGGAAAGAGAGGAATTCCAGATGTTTTGATGATATTAGCAATTCAGTTCAGAAGATTAAGTTTGGATTGCTTTAGACTCTTTTGCTTTTGGTCCAATCAGAGATATATAGGAGATATTGCTTCAATGATAGACACCCTTGTTTTTTGTTAGGTTTCCAAAGCAGTTTTTCTTCTTTCACTTGTAAATATGGTTCAGCACAACCTCAGGTGCTGTTTATATAAATATATACAATATGTTACCTTCTCAAAAAACAAAAACAAAAAAAAAAAAGTTCCTATTAGTGTAGATGATTTGATGTCATTCATCGAGAACCAAATCTCTTTCTCTATATCTTTTCTTTGATCGGTAGTCTTTTTCACTATGTCTTCCCACAGAATAAACTAAATAATTACAGTATCTAAACAAAAGATCCCCTAAAAGATATGAAAGTCCTTTTGAGGCATTCATAGGAGGAACCAGCAAGAAAAGAACTAACCAACCTGAAGTGTACCACGAGGAATAGTGACCGCTGCCCATGTATTTGTAGAAAAATTTCCTGCTTCCTGTAAGAACTTGAGTGACCTGACAACCTAGTATCCAAAAGAAGAGGGATCAAATTTTTCCTTGATTTACAAAATAATAGAGAAGATGAGCCCTAACACAAATGCGGTAAAAACTAAAAAGAGTTGGAAAGAAGCAAGAAACAGAAAAATGTAACCCTACTAAAATGGCACCAACAAGAATCACAAGTATAGCTTGAGAGTTGGGAATTCAACATAAAACTCAGTGTGGACTCCTAACCAATCTATAGTCCTGGTTTGCTAAGAAAAAAACAATCCTTGATTCTCAGCAGAAGAAATTACTCAAAGACAACCAAACACCATTATCTGGTAGCAGTTGGAATAGGGGAATGGGATAGACCTAAAATAATAAGGAAAAGGAGAAGTGAAACAAGAAGTTGCATGAAGAAAGCTTCAAACATCCCTCATCTACCAAGCTTATTTTTAAGGATAATGCATGAATAAATACGGGGGAGGGACAGAAACATACAAGAATTTTTTTTGTCTACAGAGGTATTTAAGGAGTAAAAGAATTTGGATCCTTCATAATACAGAAGAAGAAACCACGAGTCAAGTGACGGGGATACTGACCCACGACCAATCTGAAAGGAGTCAGTCAAACTCAGAAATGAAACGAAGACACAGATCACTTCCCAGTTGCCTCAATAGTGATAAAAATAAGTAGAAGAAGAAAACTCCAAACAGCAATCAGCATAAAAAACATCGTGCAAGAAGCCAATTGCAGAGAAGAATAAAGTTCTTTTTTCTTTGCCCATTCGTGGCTATAATATCTCAGAGTAACAGTTTTGTTAGGAAGCATGATTTGGGCTGACACTTCATCACTCTGTTAACAAAAACTTCTCAGAGGTCAACTTTATGCTTCAGTAAAATTTAAGATCCTTAGAGCTTCAAATGAAAGTCAGCAACATCTGCAAAATAGAATAACATAACAAAAGCCTTTAACATATAGGAGGACAACAGAGAACATGTACTAACTCGTTCTAAAGGCAAGAAAAAAGCAGAGGCACTTGATAACTTGCTCCCAGCATTCAAGGCAAGAGCCCTTCCTTGCCAATCTATTACAGGCGAGCCACTTGAACCACCTTTAGTCCCAGAAGCAGCCTGGGGGAGAAGAACACAGAAAATGAATAATAAAGTTAGTCATTGGAAGTGGAGGAGAAAAACACACCAAGATACTACTATTAAGTAAAGTACAAAAACCAGAAATTGGAGAACATAAAGGAGTATCAGGTTGAAACAATAACTGCTTTGACACAAATATGACATTAGCACTTGGCAAAATGAAATTGATAAAGAATTCTCCCCAAAATCTTATCTATCAAACTAAGAGCAGAGAGACACACTTGGAAGTCATAAGCTAATTGAGGGAGCAGCAGAAGCTGTAATAACTCTCATTTGCATGTAATTATCTTCTCCGTTGTTTACCAACAGATGCATACATGCTCAAAGAGTTAAACTTTTCTCAGGCAGTGTTCCTTTTTGGAAAATGAAGAAAATGTGAGCATCTTCCTTTTATGCTTCTAAACACATACTCCCTCCGGTCCATTTTGAATGCCGTTTAAGGTCTCAGTTCACTCATTAGTCATTAAGAAAGCTATTTAATAGCAATAAAAACAATTGTATTTGTAAAGAGATGAATCTTGGCCCTTGCGCCTAATTCAACCCCAAAATCTAGCTCATGAGGGGGAATTGCCCAAGTCCATATAAGGAGACCACCATCTCAATTTTATTTTTTTATTTTTTTGAGAATGTAAAATTTATTGAGCAGGGAAGAAGACCACCATCTCATTAACCACCTATGTATTCTTCAACACCCCACCTCACACCCAGTGTTGGACATCTGAACATGGGTAATTTAATTTGGGGACCCAACATCAGGTGAGATGGGTTCTGCTCTGATACCATGTAAAGAGATGAATCTTGGGCCTACCTCCTCCCTTTGAGCTAGCTTTTGAAGTTGAGTTAGGCCGAAGATCCATTTCTTTACATGGTATAAAGAGATGGATCATGAGCCTAACTCAACCCCAAAAGCTAGCTCATAAGGGGAGAATTGTCGATGTCCATATAAGGAGACCTCCCATCTCATTAACCACCTATCTTGGGACTTTTTTCATTCTTCAACAACATTATCATTCTATCAATGGTTATTATCATTACAAGCATAAAGCTTAAACGTCCTCTAACAAGTTGCTAATCGAAGATACAATAAGGCAGACAACATTAACCATTATCCTAAATTCATATCCAGTCCGACTAGCAAAAATGTCAAGTGCTACTCCCTAATAACGGGAGAATAACATCATTATGCTTACTTGCATGTAGAATGTATTGAAGTCATTGTAGCCGTCTCTGCACCAAAAATTGGAATTGTTATCAAATGCATACATAATGGCTTCATCAATAGAAAATAACTGCAGAGCTTCATTTAGAAAAAAACAGATTCTTCATAATTACTGGGAAGCCAGGTAGATCTACTATATGCAAAGGACAAGGTAGTAATTTAGTTGATTAAACGGAACACATCTCTCCAAACCCCTCAGCGTACTCATTACACTGGAAAACTTTGAAGTCCTTGACATGCACTAACACAAATAACATTACAACAATCTTTAACAGATTGATTTTTTTTTTTTGACAAGATAAAATTATTAAGGAGAAATAGCACCAAGTAGATGCATATATGAACAACACAAACTCAGTCCCTTAATAAACTCATGGAGCAGAGAAAACTTAAAAAACGGTGTGTCATAAAGTAAGCAATTTAAGTCAAAAGGCCAAAGAATGCAAATGTTTATACTTAAGCTTATGACATGTTCGGCTTTCTGTTTGAAACTTCTTTGGTTACTCTACAACGAAATCACCCAAAATACACAGAGTGGGATGGGTAGACCATAATTTCCTGATATCTTTGTCCAGTTTCCATCCATTCCAACACCACAGCAGCTCCTTCAATGATCTTGGCATCACCCAGATCTATCTTACTGTGTCCAAGAATATCATCCAGATCTATCTAGCCATCCGGTAGTGTAGCAAAAGATGACTCACCTCCTGTTTCTCTCTGGCACATAAAGCATCTGCTGCATATGCTGAAGCCCATTTCATGTAAATTTGACTGGGTAAGACGGCCATCATGAGATACAATCCTACAACAAGCTACTTGCAGTAGCTTTACTCTTCCAAATGGACTTCAATTGCCAAGGATCTGGCTGGTAGTACCAGAAGAGTGAGTGGTAAGCTCACTTGACCGAAAATACTCCATTACCTTGCGCTGCTGCTCCCACTTTAAAGAACTTACTAAATTGATATGAGGCAGCATTAAATCCATGCAACAGACATAGAACCCAAAATCTTTCAGGGATGGAAGACAAAATTTAACATAAATCTATCGCTGATGCTTAATTCTTACCCATACAAGATATTGAGATCCATAATCAGTGTCAATTCATTTAAACTGAACTGTTTGATATCCCACAAGTCAGCCATGAGCAAATCTTTCAGAGGGGTAGTACATGGCAGAGTCCACTTGGATGAACGGGATCCTATACCTTTTTATTTTTACTTTTTTGCAAAAATGAAGGAGATCCGCCTTTCCAAAAATCAGATTGGGCATTGGCCTTGGTAGATGATATGGAAAGTCAAAATTCCATATTAAGTATCTTGTTTTACTTGGCTGCTAGCAAGAGGAAAAGTACTCACACAGGACCATCTTGGTAAGAGAGGTCATCATCTATGTTCCAGATGTTTTTTATGTGGTGAGAAAGCTAAGACAATTAATCATCTGTTCTTGCACTGTAAATTGACTGAACAACTATGGAGGATGTTCCTCAACTTCAGGGGGATTCTCTGAACCATGCCAAGATAGTTCATGTGCTAGCATGCTGGAACAGAGAAGGCAGTAATGCAATTCAGAAAATGAGATGGAAGATTATTCCAGCTTGTATTTGGTGGATGGTTTGGGAAGAGAGAAACCAAAGATGTTTTGAAGATTAAGCCAACCATTTCCAGAAGATTAAAATGAAGTGTTTAGGGCTGTTCTATTTTGGTGTAAAGGAATATGTTTAGAAGATCATGAATCAATGTTTGATGTATTAGAATCCTTGTGAGACGATACAGGATCAGATGCTTTAAACTTTTGTAATCTGTAACTAACGGGGCCTACACAGTTTTTGTGTAGTCTTTATATAAATATAAAAATATGTTACCTTCTCAAAAAAATGAAGGAGATCCTACATTGCTATTGAGACACACATCAAATCAGATTTTAGAAAAGAAAATACTTTTTTGGTTCCAAGATCACAAAACAAACGACATTTCAAATTAATGTTGAACGCTGATAATATTCTTGCAGGCTCTACTATCATTTAGTCAAGTACAGTCAACAACAAAGATCAATGAAACAGTAATCCATCACATTCTACTTATCCCAAAAAAAAAAAAAAAAAAAAATCCATCACATTCTAGCATCAGGAATTACTCAAGAAAGAATATTTTGAGTGACAAGTTACGTACTTCTTATATTGCGGAGCATCTCTATCTAATCGAGCAAGGGTACCCGCCAAAATAGACACCTGAATAATTCAGAAAAAAAAAGGCAAAAAGAATAAGAATCTAGAAATTCTGACGCATAATACCACTAGCAAATTTGAAGAAGATGCAACGGAAGAAGCATATATTGACTCTTGAAGATGCTATAAAGATTTTGTTTGCTTCCACTTTGAATTAAGGAAACAACTAACATAAATGGACAGAAGATGACCAAACAATACGATAAATTAATAAAGATGTCAAATACAAGGCCATACCTTCTCTCCGCTATCATTACCAACAACCCTGATTTCGACACCTACAGAGGCAGCATCAGGAGCAAGAGGAATCTCTTCATAGTTCAAAAATTGTATTGCACCAGGGTCATAGCGAAAGAAGCCAAAATCATGAACCTAGAAAAATGGACATCAATAGTACTTATAAAAAAAATGGACATCAATAGTACTTATAAAAAAAATGGACATCAATAGTTATTCATGATCAAACAATTAAATGAAGAATATGAAGTTCATGCATTCGTAGGAAACTATCGTCATCCTTATACAAATCTGCACAGAGCAACATGCTGAAGTGCAAAGAAAGATCTCATTTCAAGCAAACATGGATTTCTGGGGCAGATGCATCATAGGAAGTCGCCAAACTGTTCCTTTTCATTTTTCCATGTTGCTGGAAACTTTCATCAGTTGTCAGATCATCATTTTAGTCATTACAAGCCAGGGCAAAACCTTGCGGTACATGGACTCTCACCATACGTAGTTTGAAACATAACAAGGCGTAATGTCGTATATAATCTATGTACTCATCTAGAATGAGCAGACAACAATAAGGTAAAAGAAAAGTCATTATTCACTTGATATTTATCAGTTCCAAAAAGTTAATTCATAAACTTACTAAAAAGATAACATAAAAGAAAAGACATTATAAAAATAGAGTGAGAGAGAAAGAGAGACTTGAAGATGAAATGCATAAGGTTTATGATATAAATTCCTCCCCAAAACATTTGTCTCCTTCATTTATTTGACACAGATAACCCATCAGCTTAGAGAAGCCACTTGACACATCAATCTAATACATCTCCACAACTCTCACCTCATTTACAAGAATCATTCTAACCAGAGAAGCATAAATTATGAGCCATAATTTTTTTATATATACATAACCTACTAACAAGTAACATCAAAATCGTTTTTAGAACCCCCTCCCACACCAACCATAAGCAGCAACATGTAGTTTACTCTTTTTTGAAACTGAAGAGTAAAATACATGTTGCTGCTTATGGTTGGTGTGGAAGGGGGTTCTATAAACGATTTTGATGTTACTTGTTAGTAGGTTATGTTGCAACATGTATTTTACTCTTTGCATTTAATCTTTACTTTAAGTTCTTCAAAGACATAATTTGTGTCTTCTACTACACTACACAAAGTTTACCCTTTTTTTCTTTTCTGGAAAGGAACAATAATATGTGTTGATGCGTGTACTGCTCATATTACAATAAATGAGTTTGGAGTTCAGTCCTTCATACCATGAATTCCTGTAAATGATCCAAAACATTTACGGCATTTCTGTTACACTTAAAATATAAACTTTTTAAACATTTGAACTTTTTAAAGATAAGGATAGACACTTACACTCAGACATCTATGGTTCTTTTATTTCTGTTGAGTCCCACATCGTCCATTTAGGGATGGGAAGGCCTTCTTATATGGTCTTGGACAATCCTCCCTCAATGAGCTAGCTTTTGAGGTTGATTTAGGCCCAGGATATCATAGCCAGGCCCATCCTATTCATTTACCGATGTTGGATCCCCATCTTATGTTGTCCACGCTCCAGATGTCCAGTCCTGGGCGTGTGAGGGAGTGTTGAGTCCCACATCGTTCATTTAAGGATGGGAAGGCCTTCTTATATGGTCTTGGGCAATCCTGCCTCCATGAGCTAGGTTTTGGTGTTGAGTTTGGCCTAAGGTCCATTTCCTTACAATTTTCGAACTGTCCAAATATAAATAATGAATGTTTTCCGGTCTTTGACTCTTTTTCACCTTCTGTTCACTTCAGCTCACCATTACATCTTTAAAGTTAGAATTGAAGCAAGAGGTTCATGATTCATAAGTAAAGCCAAGAGCTTCATAGAAGTGTGTGCTTTAAACAATGACACACAAAGTGATCCCAGAGAGAAGTGGTCGATTCTTGAATCTCAACTTTGAGAAGATGGATTAATTCGTCATTATTGTACAAAATTCATATATGTTTGGTATTTTTAATGTCTTTCACTTTGAAAAGTGAGCGCTTCACTTCTGGTTTTTCTCTTCAAGCCCCATGAACCTTGTGGCCTTTTTGCACTTTTCACTTAAAAAACATTGTCATCGTACTTGATACTATCTCAAATAGACTGACAAACATACACCAGATTTGCCATTGGAATCTGCATCGTTGTAGTAGATGTCCGACATACTCACTGTTTTATGGGAAAAGGTCCAAATATGGCATTCAACTTTGTGAAATGGTCAAATTTGTCATCCGTCAATAGATGGAGTCAAATATACCGCCATCGTAACGATATTCAAATATGCCCTTATTAACTAACGGCAGAAGCTTTCCAAGATGGAGTCATTTTGCACAAGGCAAAAGGGTCAAATTTGTCCCTGAACTATGGACTTTGTCCAGATTTGCCCTGAACTTTGAAGAAAGGGGTCATTGTTCTAGCGACTGCAACATCGCCTTCTTCAACACTCAGAACCTCCAACGACAGTGTCTTTGTTCCCAAACCTTAAATCAACCACCCTCAAGCCTCGAATCATCTCAAATAGAACTCAAGCAATGAAAAAGTACACCACCAAGTTAAATTTCCACATCCATCGACACAAATTTAGCTTCTAAATCAATTGAAACAATATTGTTGCGGTCAAGGTGGGGTTACAGTGGTTGAGGTGGTCTTACGATAGAGGTAAAGTGTTTTTTTTTGTGAGTGTCATAGGTGGAAGTGGTGGTGGAGTGACGATAGTCTTCAAGCGGTATTTTTGAGTGGAAAAATTAATTGTTATGGTGATGATTAACTTAGAGTGATGACGCATAGTGACCGAGAAAACTGAAATCTGTTCAATTTCACAAAGTTCAAAGGCAAATCTGGATCATTCCCCATATTTCAAAGGTAACTTTGACCTTTTCCCTTGTGAAAAATGTCCACGTGTTGGAAAGCTTCTGTCGTTAGTAAATAAGGACATATTTGGAGCAATATTGTAATAGCATGGGTATATTTGACCCCAACTATTTACAGATGGCAAATTTGGACCTCTTCATAAAGTTCAATGGCATATATGGACCTTTTCCCTTGTTTTATTACAAAAGCAACATACACCGCATAGTTGCATACCCTTCTTCGAAGATTATCATGCATGAGGCAGGCATCATTTAATGTTATCCAAATTAATCCAGCCATTTTTGTTGGCACAAAGGTTTTCCATAGCAACTGATCCTTCTTGTGCGATTTCCATTTATAGCTAGATTTTACTTTAAAAACTCCATCCTTCTTACCATGCATCCACTAACACCATACCTTGCAGTCTAACAGTAAGTGATCTCGCATTCTTTCATTTCCGGACCTGCAGGTTCCTTATGAAATGGAGTTTCCAGATACTTCCACTGAAGCAGTCTGCTATAATGTAATCCTTTTTGTAGGACAAACTGTCAAGATTCGGATAAAGCTCCTTAAGGGGTTGGTTTTCTAGCCATCTGTTTGGCCACAACCCTGTTCCCCTCCATTTCCCCACCCAGATTCTTACCATCACTTCAAATTCATTCCATCATTTCCATATCTGTTTCCAGACTATCACCCCACAAGGTGTTGTTACCTTGGTGCACCATTTACTCTCCATTTTTTACTTGATTATTTCTTTCCACGATTCCTCATTTTTAGTATCAATTCTCCATAACCATTTGAACATAAGACTCTTCTTATACATCCTTAAGTTCTCTACTCACATGTGACAATCTAATCACATGTATCTTTCTCCCATCAGTATTGACATCCCACAGAAAATTGCATCTGTGTTTGTCCAATTGCTCTCAGAAACTTTACTGGAACAGGGTTTAGGGGCATCATGGATATGGGCTTCCACCTAACACGCTTCTATGAGTGTCAACCATCCTCGGAAAGAGAGATATTCGAGGTAGGACCGTGGGAGTAGACCAAGTTAAGTTTTACATTGAATTAATTACCTTATCAAAAAGAAGTTTTAAATTGAACTAGAAAACCATTCCACAAAAAGAGACATAAATTCAGAAGCCTTATTAAGGTACCAATGACACCGTGAAAGTCAAACAATTTCCTTAGTGTCATCAAACTGGACAACACCTGAGAGATATTCTCGCGCAATAATGTGCTTCTCTTCTTCTTTTTTCAGCTAACTACAACTTCAAAGTTCAAGACTATTGAATCCATGATAGAGGAATAGTCAACCAATCGATTAACTATGTCTCAATCACAAGCATGATGAATTGACTATATATATGAATCCTCTACATTCATTATGCTCTATCCATTAAAATACTACTCCCTTTGTTCCACTTTTTATGAAACTATTACTAGTTGGGAAGTCGAAAGCTTTTTTTTTTTTTTTGACACAACTTTTCATATATCTTTTAAATATTTTAATTATAAAAAGGTGTAGTTTATGGTATTTTTTATCTAGTTTTCTAATTACATAAAAAGAAAGTTCAAATTAAGAAATTAATCTCCGAACTGAGACCAACAATTGGAAGATTTGACCCTCATGCTCCAAATTCCTTCAAATCTTTTTATAAGGCCCACATATCCTCAACTATCATACAAGTCTCTGATCATACTCCTCAGAAAGACCTTTTCTTCTTTTTTTTTCTTTTCTTTTTCTATAAAGTCATAGTCCTAGCAAACACTCGGATCTAATATAAATGTAACAACAAATAAGCTTTAAACATGACTAGTTGATATTACCTATAGACAGAGGACTAGAGGAGTGATAAAATGACGAATTGCTCAATTCACACAAAACCCAAAATGGTGAACAGGTAATCCAGAGCTAAAAGCAATGATTTATTCACACAGCTACACCTGCAGGTAGCTTAAAAGTAAACTTCTCTAAGTAAAATGATAAATTTAACATACAACAATATTTGTTACACGGATAGCTATAAATTAAGAAAATATTTTCTTAAGTGACATTAAGAGTCAAAATCAAAAGCGAAGAACACACACACACACACACAAAAAAAAAAAAAACACAACAACACCTTAAGGTCTGTCAGGGCCTTAAGCACACAGCCTCAGGTAAAGCGCGGGAATTAACAAAGAAAGGCTCAAATGTGGAAAAAAACTACTAGATAGTCAAGACAATTCATATAAACCTAAATAACAATTATATGGAAAAAGGAATTTCAAAAGTATAATTAAAGGTAATATTTTTTATTTAATGTCGCCTCTTCATAACAATGTCCATTGGAGATGAGGCATACACATTAGTGACTGCACTGAAGCACTGACTAGACGGATCCCTCCGCCTGTTTTACATCTAGCTTTAGGGCTTAAGCGCTCTTAAGCGATCCTTTGACAACACTGCTTCTTTGGAGAATTCATGAAATACCAAAAAGTATACTTTGTTCATTGAGAAAACAGTTCTATCTAACTGGGCATTAAAAGGGCATGTTAGTGCTCGTCTTCTCGGTACAATCTATAATGAATCACATAGATAGGGCCTGCTGAACCAACATGCAATGGTATAACAATGCCACTTTCTTGATTCACTATAACAAAAGATACAAACCACATAAACTCACAGTCCACAATAGCCAATTTCAGGGCCTCGGGCAGAATCAGCTCTAAGATGGAATTGTAGGGGATTATCCTGATCTTTATCTTAGTCCACCTTGAGAACCTCCAATGCTCGCATCCCTAAAGAAGATACACAACCATTCCCAAGTTGCATCCTATACAATAGATCCACACCATCATCTGTAACTTTCCTAACACATTAAACAAGGCAAACCCACCATCTTCAAGCCAATTGAGCTTCTAAGTATGGCTTCTGTCAAGCTAAAAAGTCTACACTTGTAATTCGACGTGTTCACAATATTAACAAAGATGTCTAACATTGATACTGATTCTAGTTTCATGATTAGGCAATCCATTTGGCAGATTCACACAGCTACAGAGAACAGCCACAACCATCACAAGCAAAAAGTTCATAATTGATATCTTATATCTATGAAATGCCACATTATATCCTATGTTGCTCGGACTCGGTGCGGGTGTCGGATACGGGTACGGATCTAGAGGCCGGATTCGTCATGATCTAAATTTTAAGATTTGTGCGTACGGGTACGGGTGCGGGGATTCGACAACAAATAATTCAAAATTCTAAAAGTAGAGTTATAAAACCTCAATTATGAGATATTCTGTGGAAAACTTGAGGAAAAAAATATTGATCAAGAGGAGCATCTCGGAAGGAGATTAAAGGAAAAGGAATGACATAGAAATTTCTATATACAAGTTATTCCATTTTCTTCAAATTCACCATAGCTTTTGTTTTAATTAAATAGATCATTGCATCTGTCCGGAATTTCTCCCTCGATTTTGGTTAAAGTACCCAAAATTGGTTGACCAGATTGGGTACAAGTCCCACACCCACACCCACACCCATGTCGTGTCGACACGGGTGCGGCACCGAAAGTGAAGAGTCCGAGCAACACAAATTATATCCTAATACTCTTAGTTCAATTAAGGTTCACTTTTGGTACGACGGACTAAAGATGTGTCTATGATATCTCAGTAGTATACCCACGCTTAGATATCCGAGAATTTTTCCTTTCCATTAAGTAACTCTTCCTAGCTGTATCCAGTGAATCAAATCCAATGTGCAGATAATACAGGTGGAAAAATAACTGTGCAGCTGAAGTAAACAAAATATATGCATATAAACAGGATGCAACAGCCACATAACAGAGGATGTCTCAAGTGAACTCACAGGGTCCCTGTATATGGGGTAAACTGGTATTTCTTCACGGTTCACAAACATAGCTTCTGCCATCACAGGTCCTACAAGCAAATGAACAATCATACATCCATCAAAATACAACATGACAGTATCTGTAAATAACTAAATACTGAACTAGTATCTGCAAATACTAGGCCCAACAAGAAACTCCCGTTTAGACGTAAATTTTTTATACTTTTTTTCCAAAAAAATTGAAAACATTGTTTGTTCATGGAATTTGATCAATTTTTGAAGAAAAACTTTTCATTTCCAAAAACTGGTTTGGGCCAGTTTTTGGGTGAAAATCTTTCTTCCACTCACAAAACTTCAACATTTTTTCAAGTAAAATGCATGTTCAAACACGATTTCAATTTCCAAAAACTTTTGTTCAACACAGCTTCAAAAACTCCCTTTTTCAAGTTTCAACCAAATCTATGTCCAATCGATTGCGAAGTTTCGGGTTTCCAGTAAATATTATTTGAACTTCAAGTAGAATATTGGAATAGTAATTTGAAGTGAATTTTATCAAAGCTTCAACTTCCACGTCACCTAGCTTCAGCTGATTGGGAGAGAGAAATGAGAGAATTTTGTCCAAATGCATACTTATAGCCTGTTTGGCCAAGCTTCTGAGAAGCACATATTTGGCTAAACTTTTAAGATTTAAAAAGACAACTTTTCTCCGGAGCGCTTTTGAAATATCAGCCGAGCATAAAGTACACAACAGTATTTTTTAAATTGATTAGTCAAACACAATCCGCTACTTACCAGGTTTAACAACATGTCGATTGGTGAGTATAATTCCACGACGTTTATCAACAACAAATCCCGTAGCGGAACTAACACCAGCAGATTCAGTATCGAATGCTCGGCAACCGGTGGTTCGAAGCACAACAACGGCAGGAACTACTTTACTAAGTGCTTTCCGCCAATCTTCAGCAGTAGCGAGATTATTTTCCGTTAAAGAAGGATCAATGTCTATACACAAATCATCCTTCATTTTTACTAACGGAGAAGGAATATTTGCAGTTTTTTTTTTTTCCGGTGAAGGATATTATTTGGACTGCTAGGAGAGGGAAATGAGATACAATCGGCGGGGTGTGCCAAGTTTGAGTTGGCGTTGACCCACTGTTGAGGGTCACTTATTTAATGGAAAAAAGAGTTTAATTCTGACAGCGTGTAAGATTTTTATTTGAAAAAAAAAAATTATTCTTATATAAAATTATATACTACTCGCCCCGGATTCACGTTTGCTTATCCATTTTGGACTTTTCAGCTGTTTAAGAAATAATAAATAGAGTACATAATTTATTAATATATTTATATTAATTGATTATTTTTTTTGGATTTGAAAAATAATTTGAAGTGAGTAATTAATATTATGGGTAAAACATAAAAAAATAAATTGTCTTATCTTGATATGCTAAAAATGCAAATAAAAATGAAAATATATTTTTAGAATACTGAACAAGTAAAGAACGGAGAGAGTACTAACTATTGCTTAGTATCCTGCCTGCTAGATTAGTAAATGGAAAAAAGAGTTTATTTGGGAGAAAAGAAATCTTACTCGTATGACCCAATTTATGTGATATAATTTGATTAGGTACGTAGTTTAAGAAAGAAGAGAGAATTTTTAAAACTTGTGGTCTAAAACAAGTCATAGATATTTATGTGGCTTTAAATCATTTCATTAAAGGTTAAAGAGGGAGTTTAAATTCAATTATTTCTAAATATAGAAATATATCAATTTTTTTACAGATTAAAAAGTAAAGTGTATCACATAAATTGGAATACAGGAAATATAAAATTATTAGTAGGCATTTGCCATAGAAATCAAAAAAAAAAATCACTTATTTGAAATTTTTGAAGCTGAAGTTGAAAAATGGAGTTGTGTTTAGTTATACTTTTTTTAAAAGAATATTTGGTTATTTGAATGTATATTTTTTCTAAAAAAAAATGCAATAATTTATCTCCTAATTTTTTTTAAAAAGTAACAAAATTACTTAACTTGACTAATTTACCCGAATTTGTCATCTTATTATTTTCTTCCTCTATCAAAATCACATTTAACTCTAATCCTTAGTATTATTTTATGCAGTATATAAAAGCCACATTTGTTAACTCTATTGCTTATTATTTTTTTAAAACCGATCAACTCCCAAAAACTGTCAATTTTCTTTTCTATGAAGTTTATAATATTGAATAATGGGTTGTAGAGCATGCAACAGTTTGGTGGCCGATATAGATGGGTCATTTTTATAGAAATAAAAAAATTAGGGTAAAAAAAAGAAAAAATAAATGCAATGGTCTGAAACTGAAAGTGAAAATGGGATTTTAGGTGTTTTCCAAATTTCAAATATAAGTTCAAATTGTATTTGAATTTTCATGGCCAAACACTGATTTTCAAATAACTTTTAAAAAAAAAATCCTTGAAAAAATAAATAATTCTTATGGCCAAACGAGTCCTAAATTACTCACTTTATCTCAATTTATATGACGCTTATCTTTTCAAAATTCAAACTATATGAATTTGATCAATATTTTTAAAGTGTATGTTTTAATTATATTGGCATGAGAAGCACCGTAAATTATTGTACCTGCTATACATTTTTTTAATAGTTAAATTTTAATTTTAAAATGTTGAATTGATCTAATCCAATTAAATTTTAGTTAGTAGTCGTATTAATTCTCCATAATCGAAAAGAATCAGGTGGAAGTACTCCCTCCAAATAAAAAAGAGTGTCCACTTATCCATTTACACACCCCTTAAGAAAATACTAACTCCTAGAAAGAAATAGACAATATGACTAACCTACCGTTTATTAAATAGGTATTGGGATTTTTCATTACATAGCACTTAATAGGGGTAAATCTGAAAAAATAAAGTTAATTTTTTCTTTATTTGATAAGTGAACACTCTTTTTGACAAAAAAAAAACTAAGTGAATACTCTTTTTGATCTCGAGAGAGTATTGATTAGTGACCAGTCATGTAATTTTGATTTGGTTACAACTAGAGCTGTCAAAACGGGTCAGCCCAACCCAACCCAACCCAAGCCTCGCTGGCCAAGGAATTTGATGGGCTGGGGCGGGCCGGCCCTTCACTTGTAAGGGCCTTAAAATGGCCAACCCAACCCAGCCCTACAAGGGTCGTGGGCTGGGGCAGACCAGCCCTTCATTTTTTTTCCAATTTTTTTTTTATAAGAAAATTTGTTTTCAATCTAAATTCAAACCTCTTAAGTATACTAATTTGGTATATTTCTAACATACAATTATATGGAAGTACATAATTTTACGACAACCTATATAAGTAAACACCTATCCATCGTCAAGCACATTTGAATCCGTTTGTGATAAAGGTGCCCTAATTAACATCTCCATCTTTGTCTACATTCATATGCAAATTTAATTAGTTAAGCATTATCAAATAACTAGATTTTAGAAACTAATACTTAATATTTAAATTTGCTTAAAATATTACCATTTTGAATTTAGCAAAGCTCTGCAACTAATTTCGAGTAACAACAAGTTTTTGACAATTTCATGGTGGAACTTTTATGCTTGGTGATTAGAAATTTTAGTAGGCGTACTTGGCGATTAGGAATTTAGTACTAGGAATTTGACGCTAAATGAGAAAAAATATGTAAGATGCTAAGACTAATTCGATAATAACTATTCCTATGTTTTTACTTCTTTTTTCACAATTTTCTTTTAAATTTCAATTAAGAATACAACTTCAATACTTGGTGATTATGATTTAATGTTAAATGAGTAAAGTATTGTGTAAGATACTAAGACTCATTTGGTAATCACAATTTCTAGTTTTTACTTCTTTTTTCACAATCTTCTTTTAAATTTTTAATTAATCCGAATAGCCTTTTGGCCCACGGGCCGGCCTCAGCCCAGCCTCCGTCAGGCCTCAAGGGCCAGCGGACTGACTTGGGTTGGGCTTATAAGCCTCAGTTTAAATGGGCTTAAAAAATCCTAGCCCAACCCTACCTCAGTAGCGGGTTGGGTTGGGCTGGCCTTAAGGGTCAAGCCCATTTTGACGGCTCTAGTTACAGTGCATGATTATGTCGATTAAAGGCACGTTATAAATTTGATACGTGCGCATGACTAGGATAAGCGCACATCAGGGAATTTAATTCGGTCATATTTGTATTTTTTGTGGTTATATTTGAGAATTTTTCATGATTATATTTGTATTATTAATTATGTATTATTAATTACAATTATTTTATGAGCAATTTTAGTGATACTATTATTAGAAAATTCACTTTTATTTTGTGATGCACAGCCAAATTGTAAACTTCAAGTATTAGAAAAAAAAAGGGTGAAAAGACCAAAGTCTATGTAAAAGATAACAAATAAAAGTTTCTGATTAGTAAAGAT
Source organism: Lycium barbarum (assembly GCF_019175385.1). Classification (NCBI taxonomy): domain Eukaryota; kingdom Viridiplantae; phylum Streptophyta; class Magnoliopsida; order Solanales; family Solanaceae; genus Lycium; species Lycium barbarum. Next base: position 108,102,882 of record NC_083347.1, on the reverse strand, counting down.
GATTTTTGAAGTCAAATGGTGATAATAATAAAACTTCAAGTACTAGATATTAGAAATTAGAGTTTGGTACAACAATTTCTATCAAAAAATACATAATTAAACTTCTCTTTGTCAACACATGAACCCAACTTAAATAGAGTATACCTCTCAATCTACCGAAAATACAATTGTGCGTCGTGAACTAAATTTGTGAAATTTTGCATTTCATTTTCAAATAACTTTGTTTAACCTGAGGGAACAGTTAAATTTATTTAGGAGTTTAAAAGATACATGATTTGTTTCGTTATGAGTAAAGATATAAAATGATTAACAGAGATTATCGTGATAATAGACAAATAAAATGATTAAGATAAATAAGAATGAAATGATTAAGCTTGGGCTTGATTAATCCTTGGAGCAAATCCTTTGATGAGCTTTATCCGGTGGGACAATACTCAAACTATAGTAATATTCCGGAGCAAGAGATCAACTTAAGAGACTAAAGTTAAATAGCAAAAAGCTTGTAAGAATAAAGGGTAGTCTGTAGTATTTGATGATTGCCCTAAGGGCTCTTCAGCTTCTTTTTATAGTACAAGTAACCCCCCTCTTAGCCTATGATTACATTCAAATGAATAGCAATAATGGACAATAAATATTGTTTCAATGCTGAATCGTAACGTCTGCACCGTATATGGCCGGTCATTTAACGTTATTCTTCCATTAATGACTCGGTGTCACTGCTTTTGGCGGATTAGCTTCTGATACCACCGGAGCTCTTTATCCGAATTAAATGAGATGACTTGCATCGTTATATCTTCTCCTGCCACATGCTCCAATACTACTTTGCCACGTTTCAAGCTGTATTTTGGCATGTATACATATAGTTCCCCACTTTCCGGTATAATGAAGTGAAATTGAAAACTTCACTAGAGCCGTCACTTAATGGAAGGAAAACGAATTGTCTCCTCGATTCATTCGAAAAAGCAACTGCCAAATTTGAAGTTAGTTCATCTGTTGCGAAACGCCGACAACCCTTCAATCGACACGATTGAAATAAAAATGACATTCTTTGGAAGTTGTGTCCCCTTGAATGCCAATCGTTTCATCTTCCTGCTTGGGTTATAAATAAGGCAAGAAATCAATCACCAAACTCAATCAAATCCTCTCAATTCTTAAAGCAAAACACTTCCTTCTTCACCCACATCTTTTCCGTCTATACCAAATTTCAACAATGTCTGCTCATAATGACAATCCCTCTCCTGGACGCCGTTTTGGAAAGGCTCCAGTTTGATTTGAACTCTCTTGTTGCCGATATTCTTCCCACTGGGTTCAAATATCACGACGACTTCAGTGTTGTCGATCAGATAAGTGTCGAAGAAATTGAGTCATTTATCACTGCTGACACCATCCCTAAAGTTTGTACAGATTGCAATTTTACTCCCGAAATTGCAATCACTGTTGTTAGTGATGGAGCCAAGATTCCCTCGAATGGTTTTTCTATGGTTTGCACTTATCCTTTTACGATAGGCTTAAGTATTCCTATTCCACAAATAATTGAGGATTTATATCCCCGGTATAGAGTCTGCGTCGATCAGGTTGCTCCGCAAATCTGGCGTATTGTGTATTATATTCAATTTCTGGCAGATGAAGCCAGATTTCCTTTATCCCTTGACCATCTGATGCACTTATATGATCCTCGAGTTTTTCAGGGTGGGTTAATTCACTTGTACCCCCGGGGAAGACGCATCCTAGTTAATCCAGAAGATGATTTTGACCGAGGTTGGCTCCGTAGGTTCATCATCCGGACTAGTCAGCTCCACCGGTTTGAGCTCGAGCCCTTCACGGAGGCTTGGAATCCCACTCGTGAGTCTTTGCTCTGCTATTCTCCTTTCCTTCGTTTTTCTTTTAACACCATGAATTGCATTCAGTTTACCTTTTCTTAATATTGCCATATTTCACACTTCTTTTCTTCAACGGTTCCCGTTGAGCCAGATCTTTTAGTCGGGATCTTCGAATAACTGGTAGCATTATTGAGTGCTTCTGCTAATTTGATTCACTCCTGGAGGAGCATGACATCTGACTGGTGGAGAGGAGAGAATCACGGTGAAATGAACTTTTCATAACTCCTCTATGTTTGTTTCAGTCTCTCCCTCCCTCTTTTAACACTTTCGAAAATTGCAGATCTTCCGATTCGAAAACCCACTCCTCGGAGAGTTCACCCGTAGAAGGTTTCCCTGTCGAACATCATCAATGCTGCTTCTTCTAACAGGAAATGCAAACCAAAGGATGCCTCTATTTCTCTGGTGGGCATTGGTTCTAACGTGCGTAGTCGTTGCTTGCTTATGAAAGCTTGGAGCAAGGTTCAATAGAACAGTCCTCCCGGGGTAGTTCTTATTGATGATGATGATGATAAAACACAAGCCGGTGGTGCCCCAAGCCCATTGCCTGATGATTCCAGTAAAGCGTCTCGAGAGGTCAAGACCCCTCCTATCAATCAGCATCCAAGGAGTCATACTCCTTCGGTTTGCGAGCCATAGCAAAGAAGCTTTGTTCCTCCGATTGAAGCAGGAACCTCGGGCTCATCTCCTCGTCCCAAGCCTCCGGTTGCTAACCTGGAAGCCTCCTTAGCTCACCTTGACAATATGTTCCTTCAGGTTCCCGCTTCATCACTTCTTCTAATCTTTTCTTCCAGTCCCCAGTATCTTCGAATAACCTATTTGCAATTTGTGCCTTTTTTTTAGGGTCATCTTGCCTCTACCTCTATTTCTGAACTTGTACGTTCACTTGCTCCTTCCCGTTAGGAGGTAAAACTCCAGGAAAACAATGATCGCCTTTGAGCAGAAGTAGAGAGAGATTGCAGGCCAAGATCTAGGAGTCTGATTCCCTCCAGGCTTCTCTGATAATGCGTTTGGAAGATGCGGCCAATTCGTTACGGGATCGGGAAAACTCTTTACAAACTCTGACTTCCTTTTACATAGGACTTCAGAACAAAGCTGATCGGTTTGAGGATGATTAAACAACATCCGGGGGCAGCTTCTTAGTGCTGAAGTTTCCCGTGAACGCTTGAGGGCCTGATGTCAAAAATTTCAACTTCATCGTGATTTAGCCATTCTTGAGACTAGGAAGGATACGCTCGAAGAGGCAAGCGCTCCTGATTTTGATCTCCTAACGGCATTTCTCGAAGCGATAATTGATTTGGAAGCTGCGAAAATGGCTTTTGAGGACATCCAGGATCCTGAAGCAAATGAGCCGGGAAGTGATGACTCTGGGTCTCCACCAGCCGCTGGGATTGCCCCGGACAATTAGTCTATGTACTTGCTCTAAACTTCTTTAATACCAGCAATTTTATTTCTTTTTCCTTTTTGACTACCTAATAATCCCTTAGCTATTTTGCTTCTTAGGCCTCTCAAGCGGAATACTGAAACTGAACTGTCGGGCAGCAACCAAAGAAAAGAACATTTAAGAAGTTCAGCTACACAGGAATAAATCTCGATATTCTTCTCGATGTGTCTACCGATGAACTTGTTAAGCTTTTCCCTGCTCGTCCTCGCAGAAGGTTCCAGAGAGGTTTGAAGAGGAGACGACTCATAGACTTAGTCTTGACAAAAAAAGAGTTCTTTGCAGTAATAGTATCATTTAGGCATTGTTTTATCATAGTTATGTCGGCAGAACTTCTCACTCCAATTTTAAGGATAAAAGATGTTTTGAAATAGCAGCACACTGCAATACCTTTGTACTTATCTCCGATTTTCTAGTCGAACTTAATGGATGTCTTTTATTTCTGACTAAAGTAGCATGACTTTTATGCATATCTTATTGTTGTACTTTTGTCTATAATTCCGAGACTTTACTATTCTAGTGCAAAATAAATTAAAACTTACGTAAATACTCATTACTTACCCGGATATGCTGTTTCCCAAAGGCGTTCCCTTTACTACTTTTATAAGTTGCGCAACAGTTCCTCGGGTGAAATAAAAAATTCTTACTTTATTGGACTTCAAATAATTCTATTGTTTGTTGGGGATGAATTATTTTATCTCGATAATCTTGGACTCAATTGATTACGAGCCTGATTTTTTAAGATTAAATACCCAAGAGTCTCCCTTTACTACTTTTATAAGTTGCGCAACAGTTCCTCGGGTGAAATAACAAATTCTTACTTTATTGGACTTCAAATAATTCTATTGTTTGTTGGGGATGAATTATTTTAACTCGATAATCTTGGACTCAATTGATTACGAGCCTGGTTTTTCAAGATTAAATACCCAAGAGTCTGTTCATGAACTTGACTTAATCGCGTTTTTATGCAAAAAAAAAAAAAAATCGACTTTGTCTTTTGTGAGGTATTTTACCTCCATTTATTGACCGGGAATAAATCATCCGGTTCAATTTTATTTGAATAAGGCCTTATAACTATGCTAATGAATCAGACGTCTCCGATTCATTTAGGCATTATTTGCTTTGAATGCAAACTTATCATTTCGTATATTACTTGGAAATGATTTATCATTCAGTCAATATTTCTGGTTGAAAAAAGTTTATTCAATCAACATAGTTCTGTTCCTGCTATGAGTCTAGCAATTTGAACAACAAATTTATTGCAATCAGTCATACTTTAATTTTGCATCTAGTACACAGTCCCCAGTTCTTACAACATTTATCTTAAAAAATCATTTTGTTGATATGACTCTTAAGTCAAACAAAGATTCTTGTAGCCATTCTCTTTGGAAGCTTTCTTAAGATTATCATCAAATTGAATCCTTTGATCATCATTCGGAGTCATGCCTGTTACTGCCTCGTCAAAAATCTTGTCGAAAAGACCCTTCTTCAAATTTTTAGGGATAAAAACCGGTCGTAGGAAAAAAGAGTGTAGCACGTATTTTGTTAAGTCCTCTGAATTATTGCTACGTTCCTACTTTGCATATGGGTTTCATCCCTATAGGGAATCATTTCGGGATTAATCCTTTGCCATCGGGCTCCATCTTTACCGAGAAGTGTTTCAGAACTGACCGTTTGATCCTTCTTTTTTCCTTCAGACTTCATCCTTACTAGGTAGCGTCCCTGGATCAGTCTTTTTTGTTCCTGCAATATTAAAAACCTTATTATAGAATTTCGTTCATACTTTAAGCTTACCTCCATACGATTTTGGCCTGAATGACCTTCAAACTTTTTTTAAAATTTTTTTTTTTTGCAACTTCAAAGTTTCCGCTACCGGCCATTCCATTCAAAAAAACTTCTTGCTGGAACATGCAACACCCACTTCAAGTTTGGAAATTCCAACTGTTTGAGTGGAGTCGATATTACGACGTTTGTATCTTGAATCTATGGCTTCCCTAATACGGCCTTGAAACCCTCATCATCATCGATTACTCGAAACTCCACATTTCCTTCTCCACCTCCAGTGGCTACCATTAGCTCCATAATTCCGGATCGAAATAGGCTAACGACTCCTTTTTCGGACAATTCCATTTCCCCCATTTCAATCAGCTGTTCAATAACATCCCACTGGATAAGATTCCTTATGCTCCTCGGCATTACCGTCATTCTAGAGACCATAATACCATTGACTAAAGCCAAAATCACCAAATCATTTGGGCGAGGCAAAATTTTCTGTATGTTTTTATCCCTTGCTGACAACACAACTTTCCTTTCCAATTTCGTAGTCTCCTGCTTGAGTACCTGCATCCTTACTATTGAAAGCACCCTTTCTGGTGAAGATCATTCTTCATCTGAATTTGATCAATCAAAACAATCAACATTCTTTAACAAAAAACTACAAACTCTAAGCCTGAGCTTCGGGGGTAATCCAGTGCCCATGTATACCTTTCTTTCCGATTGTCGATCCGAAAGGGCAATTTGTTTCCTTTCTGGTATTGCTTCAGATTGTTCGGGCTCATCAATTATCATGTTAATAACATGACGAGGCTCAACCTGTGGTTCTTGCTTAACCGAGTCCCTGTGTTTTCCGTAGTTATCTTTAGCCCTATCACTTAGGAATTCCCTTAAATACCCATCCTTCAATTGCCGAGCGACCGCATTCTTAAGGTGTCGGTAATCGACTATACGATGACCATGAGTTCCATGATAATCACAAAATACATTCATATTTCTCTGACTTGGATCCGTTCTCATCGGTCTAGGTTGCTTTGCACCGTCCATTTTATCTATCGTCGCAATCAGCTCTACTAGATCAATGTTAAAATTATACTCTGATAGCCTTGGGTTCTCAATTTTGTTCGTGACCAATTCAATCGTTGATACCTTAGGCTACAGTCCACGCTTTCTCTAACCAGACTTACCCTTTCTATCCAGAACGGTCTCTCATAATGACTGCTCCGACTTCGTTCTGGGTTCGAGACCTTTCTTGTTGACCATACGGCTGATATCTGTCCTTTCCAACTCTGGAATCAGAATCAATGTTTCTTTTTGGTCTATCATAGTTTCGACTTCAACTAGTTGCACCAGCTGATAAACCAAACTGATCATCCTCCACTCGACTTTTTGACTCATACCTATTATTGAATGTTTGCCAATGTGGTGGTAGGAAATTCCAATAGGTTTTCCTTCAACTTCAGCGAAGCACTTGAACTCCTTGGGTTTAATCCTTTTGCAAATGCCCATTCATCCAGAATAGCTGGAAGCAGCAATGGCTCCTTTTGAAACCGGATAATGAATTCTCTGAGCAACTCGTCATCTCCCTGGGCGATGTTAAATATATCCGCCTTCCTTGCTGACACCTTTTTCACTTCGGCATGTGCCTTGATGAAGGCATCCGCAAGCATTTCGAAAGAATGAATGGAATGATCCGGAAGCAATGAGTACCAGGTCATTGCTTATTTGGATAAAGTCTCACCAAATTTCTTGAGCAGCACAAATTCAATTTCATCCGGCTGCATATCATTTCCCTTAACAGCACACGTGTACGAAGTAACGTGCTCTTGAGGATCTGTAGTCCCATCGTATTTGGTCAAATCCGGCATCATAAATCTTTTTGAAATAAGTTTAGGTACCGCACTCGGTGAGTATGGCAGTTGCATATATCTTTTTGAGTATGGTCCCTTTAATACTGGCGGGGCTCTCGGAATCTGATCTATTTGGGAGTTGAACACTTTGAATTCCTTTTCTCTTTTATCCAACCAGTTATTCAATTCTTTCTCATTTTGCTGTAACCGGTTGGAAAGAGCTTCCAGGTACTGCATTATTTCGGGTGCTCCCCTATTGTCGTGGGCTACACCATTACCTTCTTTTTCCGCACCTCTATATTGGGTAGATCACCTCCAGCATTGTTTCTTCCTGCTTGCAAATCCGTAATGGCTTTCTGTTGCTTTTTCAGTAACTCCAATATCTTAGCTATTGCCGGATTTGCTGTTGCAATCACCTCTTCTTCATGATCATCATTTGGAATGAAATCATCACCAGTGTGCTTGGATCCATGAGGTGATTCCTGCATCTGTTCGTTTCTTGTCAGGTTGTCTTCTACGGTTTGGGTCCTTCCCTGAGTGTTTGCATTGTTCAACACTCCATCTGCTTGGTTTCAAGCATTCGTCATCTTTCAAGACTTATCTGGTGAAAGAAAAATAAGAATTGTAAGTTTAAAGGTTAGAGCAACAAAACAATATCACTATTATCCTTATCCCTATGGTAGACACCAAACTGTTTAACCTAAAAAAATGAGGGAACAGTTAAATTTATTTAGGGATTTAAAAGATACGTGATTTATTTCGTTATAAGTAAAGATATAAAATGATTGACGGAGATTATTGTGATAATAGACAAATAAAATGATCAAGATAAATAAGAATGAAATACTGGGCTTAATTAATCCTTGGAGCAAATCCTTTCATGAGCTTTATCCAGTGGGACAGTACTCAAACTATAGTAATATTCCGGAGCAAGAGATCAACTTAAGAGACTGAATTTAAATAGCAAAAGCTTGTAAGAATAAAGTGTAGTTTGTAGTATTTGATGATCGCCCTAAGGGCCCTTCAGCTTCCTTTTATAATACAAGTAACCCTCCTCTTAGGCTATGATTACATTCTAATAAATAACAATAATGGAAAATAAATATTGTTTTAATGATGAATCATAACGTCTGCACCTTTATGGCCGGTCATTTAACGTTATTCTTCCATTATGACCCGGTGTCACTGCTTTTGGCGGATTAGTTTCTGCCACCACCGAAGCTCTTTGTCCGAATTAAATGAGACGACTTGCATAGTTATTATCTTCTCCTGCCACGTGCTCCAAAATAGGTCAACCGGTCAAGTTAACAGTTGCAACTGGTGTGTTGCATGTCACAACGGCAAGGAATCTAAAGTCCGTTGCAACGGGTGTGGTTCATGTCACAAGGGAAAGGAATCTAAAAGTCGTTGCAATGGATTAAAAGTTGCGCAATGGATAATGCAGTCTAATAAAATTTGCCTTCCAAAGTTCCAACACTTTTTTTTTTTTTTAATGCTAATCTTAGTTTATTTCTATAGGCTCCATTGTGGAACAATTTTTCTTTGTCAGGAATATGATGAATCTTGTTGTTTCATATGTAATTAAAATTGTTCGGAGACTTGCTTCTGATTTAATTGTTTGTCCTAATTATTTTGTTACATTACTTTTTGTTCGCAAGCAGTGACGGAGCTAGAATTTTCATTAAGGGGGTTCAAATTTTAAATAAGTAAACACATGAAGAAGCCAAAGGGGGTTCAACGTCTACTATATATACATAAAAAATAATTTTAATTATGTATAAAAAGTGTAATATTCCGCTAAAGGAAATTGACCCTTCCTCCCTCCGCCCTTGTCCGCAAGAAGAAAATTGATATAATACATTATATTAAATTTGATGTCCGAAGGGAGTAATATTTGCCAATGTTTCAAATACTTGCTCATCATCTAATTGTTTATCCTAAATATTATATCTATTTTATTTGCAAGAAAAGTCTCAACAACTATAACATATCCAGTGTAATCTCACAAGGTAAGATATACGCAGGTCTTATCCTTATTTTTGTGAGGTAGAGAAGTTATATCCCATAGACCCTCGGCTAAATTTAAAACATTATAATCATTAAATTTAATATTCGAAGTAGTCATATTTAAATATAAAGACCCAGATTTGCTTTTACTCGAAGTCACGAATATGCACACTTTTGGAAAAGTCTTGTCTTTTCCGGGACGGTAACAATCTGAATTATTTCTTTATTTTAGTGCAAGCAGACAAACACCCGTTTAAAGTCCTCTTGCTAGATTTCATATTCTTTTTTCTTCTATACGTTTTTCTAGAAATAAAATATTACCAAAAAGCAAAATGCATGCTACATGACAATGTGATCTGTTATTGGCATGGCTTGGATATAAGTTGGCCAACTTATGACAATGTGGATCCACGTCAACACATTCTCAGAAATATTCAAATTGAAATATTGAATCAAGAACCTATAGGATAAGATAGCATATCCAATAAGAATAAAAGGATCATCCTTGAATAATAAACTGGTTGAGTTTGATTAAATGTTCTGCTTTTGCCTTCAATGACAATTTTGTCCTAAGTCATTTTTTAAGAATATGTTGTTAAGTTTTAAAGAAATGAGCTTTAAAGTTGAGTGCAGTGTGAATTGGAAATGGAGGGAAATGAAATTCAAATAGATTTTATATGTGCAAAGGTACTTTGTATCACATTGGTGAGGGAAAGCACCTCTTATGTGCTTATATATAACATCACTTCTTCTAACTTTTAAAGAGTTGAGAAGAGAGTGTCTCCTCGCGCCGTAGTTGTCGTTCGGCTTGGCTTTGGATTTGAATTTGGTTAAATGATCCACTATTTATTTTCCAATTTTTAATATTTCCACACAAGATTTTAAATGAAATTCACGGACCGTTTCCTAGGCTTTGCCTTAGTTTTCAACCACTGAAAAATTACGAATTTTTATATCTCCTCTCTCTCTCTCTCTCTCTCTCTCTCTCTCTCTCTGTCTCTCTCTCTTGCATTCTGCATCATTTTTCAAAAGCAAAACGTAAGTGTCCGGTGTGATTTACGGCCACCATTTGAGTTCGCTGAAGTTCTACAATTTGCATTGCCGCTAATGCAGAATAGTTTTCCATTCTACCTGGGAGAAATTAATCCATTAACCTTAGCAACTGTGAGGGGATTAGATTTCTTAAGGGCATACAAGAAACTTATGAGCTCGGAAATTTCGGTTTCATCTACTTTATGTTCTTAACGCTGTTTCTATTTTGTTGTTTAAAACAAAAATTAGTTTTACTAAAATACTGGTTTGAACACTTATAGATAACAAATGTGTCACCTATATACACCATATTTAGAGATTTAAGTATTAAGTTCCAACAATCTTTTTTGGTTAAAATTACATGACAAATAGAGGCAATAATTTAAGGAAAATACTGGAGAAAATGTAAATAGTAAGGGTGTACATAGGCTGGGTTGATTCGAATTTTTCAAATACCAAATCAAACCAATTGGCTCGGGTTTTTATATTTATAAACCAAACCAATAAAAGTCGAGTTTTTGAACATCGGGATTTTTGGTTTTCTAGTTTTTTTCGGGGTTTTTTTGGTACTGGCTTCATACAAAACATTTAATTTGTGCTTCAAATATTTCTTTAGTCCTAGTAAGATACAACTATCTAATTAAGATGTTTTTTAAGAAAATAACCTAAAATGTGATATGAGTGATGATATTATACTAAAATATTCGACAACAAAAATAATGAAGTTGCATAAGAGGTGAGTTAGGTGACCCTGGGGTGCTCGCATTAGTTCAATATTTTTATTTTGAAAGGTTAAATTCAAAATTTGGAGTAACTAATGTAATTGTTCCAGTTTACACTTTGATATCTTTTTTATTTTGAAAGGTCAAGGCCTGATGTAACCTGCATATGGCCAATGAGGTTTAGATTTTTCCCTTTTCGACATGTCATTAGAAAAATATGATTGTAAAGAAAGTCTCAAAATAGATTGAAAGAGTGAATGGATTTTCATGTGATTATGAATGAGAAGTTTAGTCAAACGACAAAAGGTGAATCTTGTGTTAGCATTAGTATTAACTTGGTTTTGATTTAAATTTTATTTGAGTTACTAAGTACATTTCTAGGCTATTAAACTTATTAGACCATTTAAAATTCTAATTTCGAGCTTGAAATAATAAGTTAAAAGACTGAAGCTATGGAAAGGTGTAAGAAATATCTGTAAATTATATTACAAAATAATATTTTATGTACAAAACATTTTTAAAAATTAAATGCATGTAATGTCGAGTTGGTTTGATTCGGTTTGACTTTTTTCAATTAAACCAAACTAAACTAATTATAGCCGGATTTTTTTCCCAATAACAAACTATATCACTAGCCATGTTTTATATTGTTTTGGATCGAATTATCGATTTAGCGCGGTTTGTCGGTTTTGGTTGTATACCCCTAATAATAGCACAAGTATCCACTCAATTTGCACGCGAGTCACTGGACCATTGCAATGATTAAACATTCAAAAATTTGTATTTCTATGCAGTTAACGTAACATGGCAGTTTATGAGAAAACTTATTGGATTATCCTAAAGTTTTTAAAATTATACTAGTGATCTAGGTGCTTTAATAGAGTTTGATTTCTTCTTTTATTAATTTGAAGAAAGATCAAAGGAATTATACTTAAAATTACTTATTGAGAATTTAAGTTATTTATTTATTTTCTTGAGATAGGAGCCAACTACTAATAAATAGTGATGAAAGAAAAGGAAAATGGGAAGGGCACTGATAATTACTATTCCTTCTGTTTAAATTTATGTGAACCTATTTTATTTTTAGTCCGTGTCAAAATGAATGACTTTTTTCCTAATTTGAAAATAAATTCACTTTATGAAATGATTTACAGCAACACAAATATTCAACACTTATTTTGAATCACAAGTTTTAAAAGTCTTCATTCTTTTTTAAATATTGTGGCCAATTAAATAAATTTACATAAATTAAAATAGAAAAAGTAGAATTTATAGACTTTCACATGTAAGCACACAACTCAGGGTCAACATGACTGCTTGAATTATCGTTTTTTTTTGGGCCAAATACATACAGAAGTACCTGAACTTGGCATAAAATTCCATATAAACACCTAGACTCATAGGTGGTCCAATTGACCACTTGTACTACTTGAATGTGTACCAATTAGACACAAATTTCAGAATCTCAATCCATCACAAGTGGGTGAATTGCACTCTCTTCCAACGTGGCAAATGAAACCAATAGAAAGAATACATATCAGCAAAATCTGTAAAAATTTGAAAAAACAAACACATAAGAAATAGGAAAATTTACTGGACATAACTACCTCTAAGACTTATTTATTAGTAGTAGCTACCTTTTATTTTATTTATTTTTAGTAGCTTAAATTAATTTCAAAATTACCAGTTGTAACTGATCTACAAGGCGTCTGTATTTCCCCTAAACTTCCGGCCCATGTTCCCTAATAACTCCCAATCTCTTCTCTTTTCAAATTAATTTCTCTCCCATCTTCAATATTTTTAACCGTATTATACGCCCATTATATATCATCATTATTAGCATGATTCCATCTTCCTTAATCGTTACCCATACAGTGTAGGTAGCGAATTTTGATAATTTATTAGAATTTTTTTACTTTCTTTGTTGTATTTCTCTATATTTATTCTTATATTTCATTGTTTTCTTTGTTTCTTTTCATTCCTTTTTTTTTTTTTTTTCCTGTTTTCAGCCATTGCTAGAGTGTTTAAAACAAGATTTAATTTTCCATTTTAATGGCTGAAAGAGATACTCCAAGCAGGAATACTCGAGGTAGTCCTGATGTTTATGATGGTCCTAGTTTCTCTTTGGGATTTTCACAACAACAACTTGCAATTGCAGGAGAATCTGCTAAAATTGCTGCTGAGAGAAGAAGCAAGAAGATTCATGACCCATCAAGGATTCGTCAACTTCAACCAACTGAAGTTCCAAAACCGAGCAAGCGAAAAGATGATGTACCAGTCAAAAAAGGTTCTAAAGTTGCTCAACAAAATAAGAGAAAAGTAACCAAGCCTTTTTCCGACGTTAAGGGTAAAAAGGTTGTTAAAGATGTAGATCTGGAAGAGGATGAACAGGTATTGATGAATTTTTTCGATTTTGTTGTTTTGTATTTCACTATATTTCTGTATATTTCAACATAATTGGATATGCAATTCAGTATATTTCTGTGTATTTAATAAAATGTATATGTGCATCAACTGTAGTTTATATCATATATAACATAACTGTGGTAGCTGTGTTCGTAGTTAACTGTATTTCATTATATTTCTATGTATTTTCACAAGTACGTATGTTTACAATTCTATACTTATTGATTTTAAAAGTTGTGTTAGTTGTGTTATGCAATTTTTTTGTGTGTATATTTTTGTTGTATATATATGTGTTAATTTTGTTGTCTGTGTCTATGTTTTATACAATTGTTTCCGTCTTAACTTAGTGTTGCATTTTTATTTTAGGAAACTAAATTCTATGTTAAGAGTCATCCTGAAGCTCCATCGATGCAACTGTACACGAATATCGAGGTGTTCAAAGATCTCAAGAGTAAGCTAACTGTTCCACAGTTAGAGATCTTTTCCAAGACAATATTTGGGAAATTCCTCGGAATGAAGCACCTGGAGGTTCAAGCACAGATTTTTAGGTGCTTCATGGTAAGAGAGCTCAAGGAGAGCACTTCTGATTGCTTTACAATTGATATAAATGGTACCGTATTGCGATTTACCATGAGAGAATTTGCCCTTATGAGCGGGCTAAATTGTGTAGCCGATGAAGGTCAATTTACATACGATGAGGAAAAATCGAATAGGATTATGGATGATTATTTTGGTGGAACTAGGAGTAAAGTAAAAAGATTGGAGTTGATTGATTGCTTTAAGAATAAGTGTTGGGGAGATAATAATGAGGACGCTGTTAAGTTTGCAATTCTGTTTTTTATAAATACATACATCTTTTGCGGTGAGCCTAGGAAAATGAATATACCAAGGGTTCATTTTGAAGTGGTTGAGGATGGAAGGTATGTAGATTATCCATGGGGCAAAAAAGCTTTTACCGAGTTGATTAGAAGCATCAGCAAGAAGTATTCTGCCACAACACAGTATTATAGGATCCATGGGATGCCACTGGCTATGCAAGTTTAGCTTTATGAGTGTTGTTCAAGAGTTCCATCGTATCTCGCTCTTAAATACGGAAATTCCATTCCAAGAATGTTGAATTGGAGGTCCATTGACAGTCAGCCAAAATACAATATTTTGATGGAAGGCATTTTCAGAGACGGCAAACAGTCGGTAATATTCGAACACTCTAACTTATTTTTATGTTTTTCATAGCATTTTATTTTGCAACTATGCCTTACTGATTTTATTTGTATTCCACTGATCTACTTGTCGTATTTTTGCTTTCTGGTGGTTTTTTTCCTGATTTTTTGCATTTCACTATATTTTTGTGTATTTCCTTTATCACAATGTAACTATTTTGGGTTGTACATTTCATAATATTTCCTTGTATTTCATTATTCATAATGTAAGTGTGACTAGTTTTATAACACACTAATTAAATATTTATTTGTTTCTTCTTCAGAGCTGTACATTTGCAAATACAATCCCCACTAGCAGTGAGTTGGAGAGCCTCCAATTGCCCGATGTTGTTGTCTGTCGAGATACAGTAGACAAAAATGTCATAGTTGATGCCCATGAAGGTACCCAAGTCATAGATATGCCAGTGGATGAGTATGATGATTTCAGTACTACTCCCCCCCCCCCCCCCCCCCACCTTTCTAAGGGAAAACAACAATAACGGACGAATCAGACAAATTTTCCACCTTCAAAGAGACGCAGACAACTTCCTGCAACAGCTTCCACATCAAAGAAACAACAAATCCACACCGAACCACAGACAGCTTTGAAGAAGAGTCACAAGGATCAAAAGGTTGCTCAAAAGCCTATTTTACAGAAGTCTGCTTCACCAAAGTTGAATGAACAAATGAATCGACCCCAAAACAACCCAGTCCTACGTGATGTCCCTACTGCATCTATGAAAGATGAAATGCAATTGCTAAGGAAAGATTTTCAAGTTTTCAAGGGATCAGTAAGTGATTTTAGTTATGAAACAAAAATCTTTTTGGTGTATTTAATTTACTGTTTGTTAACAAATTGAAATACTGTTTTTGTTTAAATATTAGGTCGTTGGTGAGTTCACAAGTATTGGCACTGAGTTGTCCAATCTTCGAACTTTCATGGATGACAACTTCAAGAAGCTATTTGAAGCAATCAAGGGGAACAATTCTGTGGACAAGGTAAATGTGTGAAATAGGAATTGAACTAATATTTTAGACCCTTATTGCGAAATACAATTTATATTAATTCATTTTTTTCATGTGAAGGCGGCCGATAGTGAGGCGCCGGTACATCAAACTGATGCTGGGCTACAGTTAACGCCTGAAGAAAACTTACGTCATGATTCTACCATTCAAACATCTCCGCCGAAACATGATGATGAGTCAAATAAGGTAAAATGAGTTTGTGACGTGAAATCCATCTTTTAAAGTTATGTTGTGAATTGTATGCACAAAAAAGTATATGGTTGCCATGTTCCAGTCTACAATTTTAAAGTTATGTTTTCCTCGGTATTTTCTATTTTACAAACTTTTGTATTTTATGGCGTTTCGTTTGTATTTCACTGATAAACTTCTCTGTTTTTTTATATGTCACTGTATTTCTATGTATTTCTACCCCCACAAAATCAGTCTAATCCTGACTCTATTTCTGTGTATTTAGTAATTTTCCAACCTTATATTTTTATGTTATGATTTTGTTTTAAATTTTGATTTTTTTCTTATTCCAAAGGATGTTGCACCAATGTTACATGAGGAAGTTCCAGATATTGTAGTGACCAGCGAAAATTTAAGAGCAGATACACGTAAAGCTTCATTTGAAGAGATTAATCGGGCGGGTGAAGGATCTTTCAACTCAACAGAGGTAAATTTTACATTCAATCTTATAGATCTTTTCAAGATACTGCTATATTTAACATTTATTAATTTTTTTTTTAGGGAATGGTCGCAGAGATGCTCATTAAGTTGCCTCTAGAAACTCGTGTACCAGAAGCAGGTGCGGGAATACAACCCGGGGACATCACCGATCATTCAATTTTAGAGACCCCACCCAGGTTCGATGACAACATTACTAAGTCACACTGGTTGATCCCTGACGAAATGTTACCAAGCCAAATAGGTTCGTCAGGATTCTCTGTGTTTCACCAAACGGGTCACAAAGGATTTGTTATGCCAGTAATGTCTGCTGACAAAGGAATACAAGAGGCAGTGATTAATGCGGAAGTTGTAATTGCTCAACTAGATGTTATTCTAATTAGGATAGTCAAACCTAGTAAATACTTCAGTTCACCTTACATGACCAATTACGGCTCTGCAGAAGCTTCTGTTCAAGACCCCACACCTTCCATTATTAAAAAGAAACATCCATTTGTTGAAGATCCAATTAATGGCCCGCGAAATACTTCGCTTATTCAACAATACCGGAATTGGCTTGAACAGGATCTGCTTCTAAGGCATGATAAAAAGTAAGTTTGAACGTATTTACCTTTTTAATTTATATATTCATTCAGCAAAGTAAACTCTTTACGTTGAAAATAACTGATTGTTGATATTTAGAAAGGGTAAGGAAAGCCGTTACAAAAAGAATAAGCAAGCTTTGGATCCAGATGACATCAACTTTGGTTAAATTTTGGTGTGCTACATGTTGATGACAAAAACTGGTTCTATCTCTTATCGATGAATGGCCAGTCTTGGAATGATGAGGTGCTATATTTCCCATTTCCTTTTTATTCCTTATTTCTACAGTCGTCTATCTATCTGTTTTTTAAAGCATATTTCTCTATATTCCTTCTATGTATTTCTCTGTATTTCCCCGTATTTCTATGTATTTTCTTCATTCAAACTGCATATTTCTCTGTAACAGTTTTTAGTTTTTCTATCACACAAGGTCCGTATGAAATTTAATTTACCAATATGCATTAAAATTATTTCATTTTTTTTACCAGCATATTGATGTCATTTTTTACTACTTGCGGAAGAAAGGCAAGTACGACAAGGATAACAGTTTCAAATTCACAACCGTTGACTGTATGTTCTTCTCCAAAATTGATGAAATTCATCGTGCATATGCTAATCCGGAGGGGACCAATAGTGTTGCCAGTTCGGAGAACGAAATATGCGAGTACATTAACGGGCATAGGATGCTGGCTAATGTGCCATGGCATATAGTTGATTGTGCACTTATCCTTGTCAACATCAAAGAGGAAAATCACTGGATCTTGATTGTAGTGCCATTCACTGACAGGTATTCCTACTTTTTTTTAAATTCATTAAAAATGCATATCTCTCTGTATTTTTCCCGTATTTCTATGTATTTCTTCATTCAAACTGCATATTTCTCTGTAACAGTTTTTAGTTTTTCTATCACACAAGGTCCGTATGAAATTTAATTTACCAACCTGTTAAACGAGCTGATGTGCTATTCTTTTACGTGCAGGCGTCTGTACCTCTACAACTCATACCGAGCTGCTGGTCATGATGCTGTTGTTAGAAGAGAAATACACAAGATAGCTACCCTATTGCCACATCATCTACATTTGTCTGGATTTTACGAGAAAAAAAAAGGCATCGATTGGATTAACCACCCGTCATACAAGGGCAAACAACAGACTGATGACTTTGATGTCATGCATGTGAACGACTTGCCACAACAAGCCTCTGGCAGCATGTATGTATTTCAACATCATAGTTCCATTTTGTTTTTCAAAATTCTCAACCAATAATCATTTTTTTTCATTTTTCAGGAATTGTGGTGTGTATGTTGCCGCATTTGCTGAATACTTTTGTTCTGGACGAGGCGTTCCATCTGAAATTGATGCAGAACCACTACGTAATAGATACGGGGCATTACTATGGGAATACGGATGGCAAAAGGCTGATTTGAATGCCTTCAGTGACAATGAACTGCCGCCAAGACTAGTTAGGCTTGTCATAGATTACAATGCGGTCGATACAGTAGTTGTTAATTAGTCCACTAGGTTTTAATGTTGAATTGTTTTTCACAGTATTGTTTTGCTGACCATTTTTGTACATTTTGTTGTGTTGTTTTGTTAAGAATTGACAAATTGCAGTGTTTTTTCATCAATGACTTAACTAATTTCTTTCACGACTATTTTTTGTTTAAGTCTCCCATATTTATATTTATCGTTTAATGAAAACAGCTTCTGGTGTATCTCAATATATTCCAATGTTATATACCCACTCTTCATTTCGACAAATTATTCCAGGTGAACTGGAATACTTCTGGTGTACTTCAATGTATTCCGGTTGACAAATTGCAGTGTTTTTTCATCAATGACTTAACTAATTTCTATCACGACTATTTTTTGATTCAGCCTCTCATATTTATATTTATTGTTTTAATGAAAACAACTTTGTGGTGTTTTTCAATGTATTCCAATGTAAATACCCACTCTGCATTTTTTATGAAACAATTTCTGATATATTTCATTGTATTCCTGTGTAAATAGGCCTAATGCAACTTAATATTTCTTAAACATTTCACTCATACTTCATTGTATTGTTCTAAGTTGATATGTATTTATTCATTTTAACGTCTGTTAACACCGAATTGTATGCAATATTATTATGAAAATGAAGGACAAAAAATACAGAATACAACGATGAACCAAAAATTTCTTTATTTAATATTTTTGGGGATAAGTTTTTTTTTTTTTAAAAAAAAACAATTACAATCTAAACATCTACTTCTTACGTGGCTCATTAGAACAAGAACGTCTATTGTGACCAAGACGTCCACACGTACTGCAAGCATTCCTACGTTTACCAATCATCGTCTCCATTAATGGTTTATCTCGCTTCTTCTTTGGCCTTCCCAGGGGTCTCTTGTATCTTGGTGGCAAAACAACTTCATCGCATATGTGTTTGGGAATATTCCACTCACTCTCGTCAGGCAGAGGATCCACAGGCACATCATACGTCTTAATCACTGTCTTTGGTTTGAATAGGTCTGAGCAATATTCATCAGGCATAAGACTTTTACTCTTCAATACAGCCCATGCATGTGGACATGGTATCTCATCCATTTGGAACATCCGACAACTGCATGTTTTCTTTTTAAGATCAATTATGAAACGCCTTGCCTCATAATTTACAGTATACACATATTCAGTTGATGGTTCAACCTAATCAAGAAGAAATGTGTCAGACCAGAATACATTGAATATTAACAACGATAAGTAATATGAAATGCATGGAAATATACAATCCAAATAGAATTACTTAAGTACCTTCTAAAATATACAGAAATATATTGAAATATATGTAGGCAGACTTCAACAAAATAAATAGTAACATACCGTCATGGAAATATACAATCCAAACAAAATTACTTAATATGAAATACATGGAAATATACAATCCTAACAGAATTACTTAAAGTACCTTCTAAAATATACTGAAATATATTGAAATATATGTAGGCAGACTTCAACAAAATAAATAGTAACATACCGTCATACGTAGAGATTTATATTCGTTTATTGATAATAATTGCTGGAATGCTTTTACAAGTGTTGTGAATGTGTATGTACCGTTCCTCCTATTAGTGCAATTCCATCTCCCAAACATCTTCCTCACTTCTTCAAGAAAATCGAAAACAGGAAACTCTCTTGCTGCTACCAATTTTCCATTAATACATTCGGATATATTTGAGGTCATTGTCCATCCTCTGTTAACGGGTGAATACAGTCGAGCCCACTTTTCCCTTCCAGCATCCTCCAAGTACTCTTTTACCCGAAAATCAACCTTGTCAATATTCTCCATCAGCTTATCAAACTCAGTATGTGTGTATGCTTTTGCAAGTGCATAGAATACAGGACTCAATACTTCACCATTCGACTTGTATTTCGTGGTCACATTTTTCCATAAATGCCATATGCACGCAAAATGTGGCACAGTTGGATATACTCTAGACACCGCCTTAATGATGCTCTCATGTCTGTCTGATACAACACATATGTTATCCCTATTCCCATAAGCTTGTTTGAACTACTCAAAGAACCAGGTCCAAGACTTATCGTTCTCTGAATCTATCACACCATATGCCAATGGTAGAATATTACCTGCACAAACATGTTTTGTGTATTTTTACAGTGAAATATAGCATAAATCATATTGGAAATACACTGAACTAGAATGAAATACAACGAAATATACCAAAAGCAGAAAAAAAATGTATTTAAACATGTTGGCACCTACCTGCACCATCCAACGTGCTGGCTGATACAAAAGTACCGTTATATGTAGTTTTAAGGTGGGAACCATCTACTACAACTATTGGTCTACAACACTCGAAGCCTTTTATGAACGCTTTAAGTGCTATAAACAAATACAAGAACTCATTTTGTTGTGATTTGTGCATTCTCACATGTGATCCAGGGTATGTTTTATCCAATATGTACACATATCCCGGTAACTTCTTGTATGATTCTATTGGTTCCCCTCTTAATTCATTCATTGCCTTTTCTCTAGCCCTTCAGGCCGTCATATAAGAAACATCAATGCCATACTCATTTTTTACGTCGTCTACTATATCACCAAGTGTATATTTCCTCTTGTGATTTACTATTTTTGGCTTAACAATTGACGCCCCAATCAACCAACTTGTTGCTTTCCTTTGGGAATACACTTTGTCCTTCAATGGACACGTATGTTCGTCATGAAAAGATCTCACTTTGAACATTTCAGAGTTCGCAATACTTGAAGCTCTGAATTTCCAATGACAATCAGTTGAACAGCATACCAAAGTGTAACTACATAAACCAATATAAAAAAAAAAGAACAATCAGATTGAAGTTTCAAACACATACAAGATCCTAAATACATTGACTTTATATACTGAAATGGTTACATAATGGAATTAAATAATACAAACAGCGCGCATTTCAATGTATTTAATTAAATCCAACTGAAATATAATGTCACTACAACAGTTTATGTCACAGTATTTCAATGTATTTCATAGTATATTTCAATGTATTTCATAGTTTTTCGGACTAACATACCTTATGGTATTCGACCTCTCTGTCCTGAAATTGAATCTTTTGCGAATTGCATAATTCGCCATAACATTCTTCAGAGTGTCCTTATCTTTGTAGATTTGATCCACAAAAACATCCTTATGTTCCTTGTTCGAAATTATCAAGTTATCATTGTTTTCAAATAAAACAACAGCCTTAGCACAATCCGACGCATCCAAATCATTTGAATCAACTACGTCCATAGCATGCATATAATCATTAAATTCAAGTTGAAACATATCGTCTCCAACTGCAGATTCGCCGGACACAAAATTCTCAAGATCATTATTAGTTATGCTAACGCACAACGGATATGCTTCAAATCCCTTGTTTTCTCTCTTAAGTTCAACATACACCCTTACTCCCATATTGTTGCGTATTTCCATTGGCATATTGTCTCTTTCAACAGCATATTTTATTGATATCGTTTTCCTGCTAATATCAACACCTAACTGAATTGCTATAGTTTCAACCAAATCATCGTATGAACAATAATCTTTGAACACAACTGCGTCTAGTTTGTAATTAACAAAGCAATTATGTTCATTCCAAAAATCGGAGTGTGTGATCACTGTTGTTTTGCTTGACATGTTTCGTTTTGATAATTCAACAAAACTAGAAGAACAGTTACTGCATTGGAAAAAAAAACATCGTTCCAATCACAGAAAATTGAATAAAAAAACAATCTCACACAAAACATTAAAAATTTGAAACATACCTTTTGTAGAATCTGAAATACAAATCTGATCTTCACTAAAATTCCATATATACACTCGTTTGTATCTTATTGTGTGTATTTCAACTTGCTTTTGAAAGAATTCGAATGTAGAAAAAAGAGCTCAAAGACATTCTTCTGTAGTTGGAAGTTTTTAGATCTTTAGTATTTTTTGAATTCAAAAACTTTTGATTGTGATAAAAGTGGAGAGAGATACGTAGGTTGTTATGGAAGAACATTCGTTACGCGAGATTAATGGAAAGATTTAAACTGAATCCCTGAATTTAAAAAAAAAAAAATCTTTTCCATAAATACGACCTAATTTTACTCACCAGTGTCGTGCATTTCTTGTATTTCACTATATTTCAAAAAAATGAAATACACGCATTTTATGTGAAAAATCAGCTACGCTTAGTAAATAACAATTTTATAGCTATTTCTTGTTACAAACTACTAAAAGGTAGCTATTTATGTAAGTTTTACGAAGAAATAATAACCCGTCTCCATCATGTTCGTTCCACTTCACCGTCAAAACAAGGAACGGACAGCCACCATATTAACGTCAGCAAGCTTAATTTTCCGGCGAATAGAATTTAAAAAATAAATGGGTCGAAAGTTGCGTTTGCACGTGTACGCTTCTTCTTAGATCTCTTCTCATATTTTTTCTTTCTCTGTCAAATATCATCTTGCCGGTAAAACTCTTGTCTCTCGAGAAGATTTCATCGGAGTGGTATCTTCATTAGCCGAAAGGAATTAGTCTCCACTAGCGTCATTCGAAGAACGAACAAGAAAAGACTTACTGTTTAGGATAGATGGATGTGGCCCAATGGCTAAAGCTCTGCCAGCTTCTTGTAGACTGAACTCTCTTCTCTTTAGGCTCCGAGTTCTTTTTGGGGGGGATGGTCGGAATTCGACTACTAAGAACAGGAAAAAAAGGGAAACAAATGTGTCTTTCGATAGTTTATCGAAGAGCTTTGTGAAGTCGGCAGACATATCCTGGGATAGTACTCCAACCCAGAAAAATCAAGAAGAAGAAAAACGGACAGAAGTGAAAAAAAAACAGATATTAAACTCCCCCAGACGATGGGGTTTTCCGGCTAAATACCACCTGATATGTTCCCTATATAATTGTTATTAGTCAATTCTTCAATTCCCTGGACCTTCACAAGCTGTTGGCTTTGCTAATAATAACCAAATGGATAAGAAATATAGTAAAATACCGAAAATAAAGTCTCTGAACACAAGAACTTTAATGACATGAACACTTGTTCATTTCTTTGAATTTGATTCTGCTGTTGATTAAGTCTGTGTAATTAGGATCTTTTTCCAGTGTGTTTTTTTGTTTTTTGGCAATTAGCGTGTTCAATTTTATTAGTGTTGATGTGTTTTTATCATTTGTCATGTTATGATGGTGGAGACGGTGGCGGCTCTGGCGGCACATTAGAGGTAAAGAAGATAGAAGTAAAAAATTTTTTGAAGAAAAAATGTCAAGACTTTTCACTCTCTTATGGGAGATTATGTCATCAAAAAGTATTGAATTGATACACTTCTTTAGTAGTATAGGTGTTCAATGGAAAAAAAGATTAGCTTAGGGGTCTACGGGGAAAATCATGGCAAGTTAAGGGCTTCTTTATGTATTCAGCCTTTTTTTTTTTCTAACTCTATCTAATGCTATAGTTAGAATACCAAGGTTGCCCATTAACTTGACATATGGAATAGCTTATGGTTGGGGCCCACAATATCAAAGCCATTTGTAGTGCTTATCTCAGAAGAACAGTAACACAAACAATGCTTGACCCTGAGCTGTGTGCTTATTGTCCCAGGGATAATAAGCACACAGCTCAGGGTCAACATGACTGCTTGAGCTGTGTGTTTGAATTATTGTTTTTTCTCTGTCTAATCCTATAGTTAGAATACCAAGGTTTCCCATTAACTTGACATGTGGAATAGTTTATGGTTGGGGCCCACAATACCAAAGCCATTTGTAATGCTCATCTCGAAGAGAAGAACAGTAACACAAACAATGCTTGACCCTGAGTTGTGTATTTATTGGCCTTTGTATGTAATAGGTGTAGGTAGTAGATACAAAATTTACTGATAACACAAAATTCATATGGAATTTCAGCTTATTTCCCTTTTTGGTCTTCGGATGTGTTTGATTTTATTATCTATTAAAAATTGATTTTCACGGTTTCAGCATAAACTGTTTGGTCCTACAAGGAGTGTCCATCCCTGTATTGATCAATGACCATTAGGGAAAAGAGGTTTTCCCATGAAAATGTTTGGATTTTGAGTTTAAGAAATAAAGGAAGAGTTTTGAATTTTGTGGTCTAAAATAAATCAAAGATATTTGTTTGTGTGATTATAAATCATCTCGTTAAGCATAAAAAGTAAAGTTTAACGTTAAATTATTGCCAAATAAGAAAATATACCATTCTTTTTTAGATATACTAAAAAGAAAAGTATATCACATAAATTGGGACAGGGAGAACACTAAATTATTCCCTTGTCTCCATCGTACCGCTTATTATATGACTTATTGATCTACTGGAAAGTTACTAATGTAAGATATTTAACGTGAAAATTCCAAGATCAAACATGATAATGGAACACAAAATTATAAGAGATTAGTAGGATAGAACGGCGTACCCGTTTGAGCCATAATTGACAGCAGAATGGACTAGGTCTTTCTCCCTATTACCCTTCTCGTTAAAGCGGCGTCAATGGGACAACAACCTCACACCTATTTTATTGTATCTCTAAAGTGATAACATCGAAGAGCCAAGAGGTGCCTTATATAGGGTTAGAGGAGGGGACCTAGTTGCAATATTGAAATTCTAAAGGGCCCACCCATTATGGGCCTCATTGGATTAAGCCTACACTCACTGCCTTACTAGACCCACAGGCACATAAAGTGCACGACTCAATACCAGTTATCACACTATAATTGGGCACACGTTTTCCCGGAATAGTTAAAATATAAAGAAAATGTTTTAAATAATGTAAGCCCATTTTTCTAACATTCTCCCACTTGGGCTACATTAGCAAAAAGACTTTATTTTTAAAAAAGGAAACAAAATGACTCTCTTGAAAAGAGATTTTTCCAGGTTGATGGAAGAAAATATTTGTGGCCACATTTTAGAAAACAGTCCATAAAAATTAATTGACCTTTGTAGTCTCAATCTTAACTACTGGACTATGGCGATCTTTGTATTCTTTGGAACACGAGACCTTGCGTAATCACAATACTTTCAATTAAGCCAACAAGATCATGGTCTAGCAGTGTAGTAAGGAATAGTGTCACGTGTGATATGTATATGTATATATATATATATATATATATATATATATATATATATATGTATGTATCTACTCAAGCACTATTACCTTATCGGTCCTCCATATGTCATAAAAGCATACGAATGATGCACCTTTTGGGCGAACCAGTTTCACCTCAAGATACTGTATTACCGAATTGCATCATATACCAGAAATGGATGCCCTCTTAGACGAACCAAATTTCATCTCAAGATACCGTATTACCGAAATGCATCCAAAATATAGAGCAACTAATGTTGCAAATCATTGCACATAGGAATTACCTCTTAGGTGAACCAAATTCCACCTCAAGATACCATGATGTGACTACCCAATAATGTGAACAATAATGATGCTAATCATAACACAATATATGAAAGTAATGCACATTTTATTTCATATAATAAAAGTTCATGATAACAGAATATTACAGACTCCCACTAACTCAAAGAATCAAAAGACTCTACAACACCCATATTAGTTACATGACATTTAAAGTCAATGGGCCTGAGACTTTTAGTTAGTGGATCAGCTAGCATTGCGTTTGTCCTAATATTCTGTATAACAATGTCTACCTGTCTTACCAAATCCCTGATTGTCAAGAACTTAATCTACATGTGTTTGATGCCACTACTCAGCTTATTATTTTTGGAAAAGAATACAGCTGCACTGTTGTCACAATACATCACAATGGGTCTCTGAATCGAGTCAACAACTCTGAGTTCTCCAATAAAATTTCAAAGCCAAACAACTTCCGTAGACGCACTATAACAAGCTACGAACTCAGCATACATAGTACAAGATGTGACCAACGTCTACTTAACGCTTTTCCAAGATATGGCAGCACCAGCAAGTGCGAAAATGTAACCAGAAGTGGATTTATAGTCATCTGTGCACCCGCCAAAATCAGCGTCTGAATAACCAACAACTTCAAGCCTGTCAACCTTTCGATATATCAACATATGGTGTTTAGTCTTCTGAAGATATCTCATGACCTTCTTGGATGCAACCCAATTGTCATGACCATGATCAGATATGTATCTGCCAAGGACATTCATAGCAAAAGCTACGTCAGGTCTCCTACACACCTGTGCATACATCAAACTGCCTACTGCACTAGCATAAGGAATGTTTGCCATAGTTTTTCTCTCCAAATCATTCTTGGGACATTGCGCCTTACTTCATTTGTCTCCTTTGGCTACTGGTACATCTCCAACCTTGTAAGATTGCATATTAAATCTAGAAAGAATCCGATCAATATAGGACTTCTGAGACAACCCAAGAATGTTGCGAGATCTATCACGATGAATCTCTATGCCGAGTACAAAAAAAGCTTCCGAAGATCTTTCATCTCAAAGTTTCTTGATAAAAATTGTTTGGTTTCATATAGCAATCAATGATCACTACTAGCGAGCAGAATGTCATCCACGTAGAGTACAAGAAAAATGAATCTGCTCCCACTGATTTTCAGATAGATGCATTCATCAAATTTATTTTCCACGAAACCAAACGAAGACACAACACTATTAAACTTGAGATACCACTGACGAGAAGCTTTCTTCGATCCATAAATAGACTTCTTCAAATTGCACACTAGATGCTCCTTTCCACTTTTAACGAAACCTTTGGGCTGTTTCATGTAAATCTCCTCAGATAAGTTTCCATTGAGAAAAGTTGTCTTGACATCCATCTGGTGGAGCTCGAGGTCAAAATGAGCCACCGGTTCCATGATAATTCTGAAAGCATCTTTAGTAGACATGGGGGAAAAAGTCTCGTTGTAATCAATGCCTTTTTTTGAGTAAAGCCCTTTGCTACCAAACAAGCCTTAAATTTTTCAATATTTCCGTGACTATCTTTCTTTGTTTTATAAACCCATTTACAACAGATGGCTTTGTTACCTTGAGGAAACTCAACAATTTCCCAAGCACCATTATCATACATGGATTTCATTTCATCATTCATGGCATCTAGCCCTTTATCTGATTCATGACTGTTAACAACTTGTTTAAAAGTCACGGGATCCTCAACTTGACCAATATCATAATCAGCTTCACCAAGATATACTTGATAATCATTAGAAATGGCGGACCTCCTATTTCTTTGTGATCTTCGGAGTGGAATCTCTGAAACTTCAGAAAGTGGTTCATCAGCTGGAACATTCTCATTTTCTTGAACATTCTCATTTTCTACCGCCATGGAAGCAATATGTGCACTTGTTACACCCCGTAGTTTCGTATGTTGAGATTCGAGCTACCTTTCAGGAGGTGTGTGAGCTTATATGTGTTTAACTTATGGTTATAAGGATTCAAGTTCATATAGTAAGCTATGAAAGGATTGAAGGGCAAGTGAATTAAGGAAATTAAATTTGTTGGAACTTGAAAGAAAATATGAGGAGCAATTTTGGTCCAACTTGGGGGACGAATATATCTTAGCATATGAAGTGTTTTAAGGTGAAACAAAAGCCTAAAATGAAGTTCGTCGAGTCTAGTTTCCAACGCAATAAACCGCTAGTCGATAGGACATCAGAGTAGATAATTATGAACGTTACAAGTTCAGCTGATAGAGCAGAAACGCGTGCAATTTTCAAAGTGAGCAATTTTCAATTTTCAAAGTGAGCAATTTTCAAGCGAGGAGTATTAATCGAAGCTCGGATAAATGCATGGATGTGATTCTAGTATGATTTTGCGGTGGATTCAAGGTAGATATTGAAGATATCTCTGTTTTAACAAAAATAAGGTATGAATCTCCTATTATTAATGTTAATTTTGGTTTATTTACGGAGATAAAATCGTTAAATAATTGTATAGCGAGTTGGTTGGTTGTGGAAATTGGGAAACATCGTGTGGGATGTTTTATGGTACATATTGGTGTTGAAAATGATGTGATTGTCGTTGTTGTTGTTGTTGGTTGCTGAATTATAATTTTGGGCTAGGCATATAAACAGAGGAGATGCTGGAATTTCGGCCGATACAAAAAGGGGTTTCATTTAAATGCTTGAGGCAAGTGTGTGGTAATGAGTCTAATGATAGTATAAATGATTTATATGTAGACATACGAGCTTGGGAGAATAAACGTTGGGTGACTTAGAAGACCGAAAGGTATGTTAAGGCTCGTCCCATTCTTTCAAGGCATGATTCCTATGTTACGATTTCATAAATGCTTCCATAACCCCTTTGTTTTCAAAAGTTAAAAGTTTATGATTCCAAGGCATGATTCCTTTCCCGATAACCCGTAAATGTTTTCCAAAATGTCCGTATTTTTCCACAACAAGGTTTATGATTTTGTAAGCTCTTGTGACAACAATGATGGACACGTTTTATCATGATGACTATGATGCCAAAGATGAGAATGTTGAGCTATTTATTGATTTCTCAATTTATTCATGGATGATGACTATTTTTAAAGATTCCAAAGTATATGAATTGACGCCTTATGAGATTTATGATCTTATTCTACGTTCTCTTAACGCTATTCTTCATTGATAGTCTCACCTTATAATAATTGTTCCTTCAAGGCGAGACAAAGCCATGATAATTATTCCATAATATAATTGGAGGTTACCGACCTTACGTCACTCTGATAGAGACATAACTTTCCTTGGGCTCTCATGCATGCTACTTATGTTATATATATATATATATATATATATATATATATATATATATGGGGTAAGGGGAAAGGTGAGGCGTTATATACGCATAGCCACCTGATCAGCTGGATATCGTCCTCATGCATGCTACTTATGTATATATATATATATATATATATATATATATATATATATATATATATATATATGTATATATGGGGTAAAGGGAAAGGTGAGGCGTTATATACGCATAGCCACCTGATCAGCTGGATATCGTCCCGGACGTGGGATATATGGGATAAATGGATCGGGCCGTTCGTTCCGCGGAAATATATATATATATATATATATATATATATATATATATATATATATATATATATATATATATATATATATATATATATATATATATATATATATATATATATATATATATTTACCACTGGACTGCAGCCAGTCGGGCAGTTACCACCGTGCTACGGCCGGTCGGGCAGTTACCGTTGATTAGTCGGGCAGTTGCGCTCTACCGTCGGGCGATAATCGGACGGGCAGTTATTACCACCGGACTGCAGCCGGTCAGGCAGTTACCACTGATCGGTTGGGCAGTTAGTATTGGATGATTATTAAGATAAAGACACAATACTGTACATAGATATGGTTAAGCATGCAAGAGTATAGAGAGAGACATGTATCACATGTGGATCGGGTTGCACGCCGCAACACATATTCAGATAACGTTTGATGATAAGGTAACCAGGACTATGGTAGGGTATACAGACCTAGTAAAGACTACAAGAAGATGAAGAGGTATTCATACATATGCTAGATTTCCATCGGTAGTTCAGAAATGCCAGGTTGATTCTTATTCTTTTCATCTTCAGTATATGGCTATTTTGTTTCACTTTCCGCCTTGCATACTCAGTACATTGCTCGTACTAACGTCCCTTTGTCGGGGGCGCTGCGTTTCATGCCCGCAGGTCTTGAGATACAACTTGACGGATCTTTCAGTAAGGATACTAGCTCAGCAGTCAGAGTCGTGGCGCTCCACTTGCTTCGGAGTTGCCCTGTGAGTCAGCATGGCTGCATATGCATTTGCATGGGTATGGCGGGGCCCTGTTCCGGCCACTTTATGTCATGTACTCCTGTAGAGGCTCGTAGATAGATATGCACAGTTAGATATCTTATAATTATCTCGACTTGTACTATGTTGTATCATTATTATGGATAGCCTTACCGGCACATGCACTCGAGATTAGTTTGAAGACGTAAGTATGTTATCTTTAGGGCTTGTGCCCCTATGGCTTATGGTACCTTGGTCTTATGTTGCCTTTCGAGATACAGAAAACGTGAGTTACAGTTGGTTCGCTCGGTTCCCGTAGGGTGCCGAGTGCCAATCACGCCTTACCAAGGTTGGGGTGTGACAGCACTGCTACAGCTCCCCCTAGCTCATTAGACCGAGAATTACTTCCTTCAGCAAAGTCTAACTCCAGAAACTTAGCCGTGCGAGATTCAACAATTCTAGTTCCCCGAGAGGGGAAAATAGAACCTATAGCCTTTTGAATGGTCTGGATATCCCATGAAATAACAATGAACAATCCTTGGATCAGTCTTCTTCTGCAGTGGATCAAAGATTTTAACTTTTGTAGGACAACCCCAAACTCGAAAATGATTCAGACTTGGTTCCCTGCCAGTCCATAATTCAAATGGTGTTTTAGGAACAGCCTTACTAGCAACCCGATTTAGAATATAAGCAGCATTTTTTATGGCTTCACCCCAAAGAAAATCGGGCATACTGGTCCGACTCATCATACTTCTTTTCATGTCCATCAAAGTGCGATTAAGTCTTTCCGCCACACCATTCTGCTTAGGATCTGCAAGCATAGCAACTTGACCAATGATTCCATTTTCTTGAAGATATTTAGCAAAAAGCCCCAAGTGTTGACCAGTTTCATTATGTCTCCCATAATATTCACCTCCACGGTCAGATCTCACAATTTTGATAACTTTTCCCAATTGCTTCTCAACTTCAGCCCGAAAAGTCTTGAAAACATCAAGAGAATCAGACTTCTCCTTAATCAAATAAATATAAAAATAGCGAGAATAGTAATCAATGATGGTGATGAAGTATCTGTTGCCACACAGAGTAGTAGAATAAGGCCCGCTGATATTTGTATGAACAATCTCTAAAAGACCTTGACTTCGAGTTGAACCCTTTGTCCTGGTCTTAATCAACTTACCACGAACACAATCAACACATAACCCAACATCATCATGACTTATAGGTGGAAGAATATCAGTTTTCACCAATCTATCAATACGTTCCTTAGAAATATGACCCAACCGTTTATGCCAAAGTATTTGAGACTTCTCTTTAATTAAAGACCACTTAAAATTTCCGATCTCAACATGAAACGAGGAGTTAAGAGTCAAAGGCAATTTATATGAATCATCAACTAAAGGATAAATACCAACACATTTGTAGTCATAGAATATTTCAGCTTTATTATTACCAAAAGTCATAACATAACCAGCCTTCTCCAACAACTGAATAGCAACTATGTTTCCTTTTGCTTCCTTTAGACTTGGCTTCCTCTAATTTCTTAGCCCTTGCAAAACAGTGCTGATATGAATAGTACCACCACTATCTAACCACCAAGAATCTTTTGGTGCATCAGCTAAATTAGCTTCCAAATAAACATAAGCAAACTCACCTTGATCAGCCTTTTGCTTCTTATTGTAAGCCTTAAACTTGAAACAGTCTGCTATTTTGTGACCCTTCTTGTCAAAAAATGACATTTCCCATCAACACCTTTTTGATTGCCATTGTTGCTAGGTTCCACTTTTACCATTTCCTTTGAAAGCCTGCGTCCTTTTATGACCTTGCCACTTTTTCTTTCCTTTGAACTTGTTACCAGAAGATTTTTCCTGAGAAACCATTTTAGCAGATTCTACCTTTTCATTCGTAGATGCCACTTTTTCTCTTTTCACTTTTGCTTCCTCGGCATCACATTTAGTAATAAGCTCATTAATAGTCCATGGCTAGCTACTTGTATTATAAGCTGTCCTCATCTGACTAAATTGTGACGGAAGCTTTAAAAGAGCTTCATGAACAATGAAACTATCAGGAAGAGTCACATCTAAGTTCTTCAACTGATTCTGCATACATACCATTCTCAAAATAAACTGATGGACTCCTACTGTTTCATCATACTTTAAATTCCTTAGCTCACCCATCAATCTTGAGGCTTCAGCATTATCAGAAACTTGAAAATGCTCACCCACAGTCTCAAAAAATTCCTTGGCGCTATCTGTTTCTAGTAGAGACCCCAGTAAATGCTCAGCAATGGACCTCTTTAAGGCCTTTAAGCACAACCTGTTCAATCTTTCCCATTTAGCATATTCATTTTTCTCTTCGTCATTACTTTCCTCAGTTGGTTCTGTCGGTGCATCTTTTATAATAATCATATCCATCTCAACCAGTTCAAAATCAAAGTCCACATCATGTTTCCACTTTTTGTAATTGGATCCAGTCAGGATTTCAATTTCAGCAACATTGTTGTTCTTTGTAAAGGAGACTGAAATAAATGCAACTTGATTAATTTAGGCAATATATTTTCACCAAAATATGTGCAAGTAGTTGTATAATTATTTACTCCCCTTTGGGTAGAGAAAAAAAAGACACAACTAATCACACACCCTTTCATGGTGATTTATATAAGAAAATTGAGATACAGTAACCTTTGAAAAATTTATCTCCTTTGGGCTAAATAAACTTTTCTAAGTCACACACCTCCCAGGAGACATAATGATATAAACAAAATAAACCCCTTTGGGTAGATTTGTTTTTCAATCAAATCTCAGCCAAAATTACTCCATGATGAATTAATTAACTCACAAAATTACCCCCTTTGGGTAGATAACTTCATAAATTAATTAAATAATATTATTTAAAAAATTATTACCTTTCATGTACACATCTCAAATCACTACAATAAAGTAAAGATACGACGACATTTATTTGGTGACATTTCAAATAAATGTTGGGAAATAAGGAATTTCTTGACATTTATGAACAAATGTCGTAAAAAGAACGACATTTGATGCCAAATGTCATAAGAAGAACGACATCTGGGGCAAAATGTCATTAAAACAACGACATTTAGTCCCAAGTGTCGCTAAAATAACGACATTTGTTAAAAAATGTCATTATTTTTAACGACATTTAGCTGAAATGTCATTAAAACAATGACATTTGATACAAATGTCGAATAATATTATGACATTTGTTGCAAAATGTCATTGTTTTTAACGACATTTGGCGAAAATGTCGTTAAATAATGACATTTGATATAAATGTCGAATACATTATGACAATTGTTTTAAATGTCATATTATTAGTCACTAATTATCGACATTTACACCTAATGTTGGAAAACTATTTTTTTTAAAATTATCCATCATTCTTTATAGGAAAAAGGTCAAAAATTTCCCCCGGACAATACAATTTAGAGAAAAGTTTATCTTATGTTATATTTTGGCCATTCCATAAAGTTCAAGGACCAATACGGATCATTTGCAAAGTTCAACGACAAATTTATTTAAAATCTACACCCTAAACAATTTATTTAAATCTCAAGAATGATAATTAAGAAGTCACTAATATTGTGAATAATCTTTCAAAGAGGACAAATAGATGTTAGAGTACATCAATTTTAATTAATTAAATGTGTGAATTATTTTTTTCTTTAATATATCATCACTTAATTATGATTTTTAATTATTTTCTACATACATTATTTGATTTATCCAAACCAAATTTGAATTTAATTGCTTTGTCAATCTGTAGGAAATCTTAAATATAGTTAGGAGAGAAACAAAATGATTTACCTTTAAACTCCATGAATGATCTAGGTTTGTTCTATATACCATCTTCGTATGGTGGCGTGATGTAGCTACGTGAATCCACGTTCGAAGGACATACGTACCAAAGTCATATAATTAGGACCACAATATGCATGGTTTTATTCTGTTTATGGCATCGAAGGTTGTGTTCTTTTTTGCTAATATAATTCTCATTCCTTTTTGGCACCTACGTTAGAGATTGAAGGTATTTGCCCCTTGAATTACAAATAATCTAAATTTCTGGCAAGATAAAAGTTTAAGTCATCTGTAGAAATATGAAGATTGATAGTAACTCAAAAAACGAGCCTAATTGAGAATATTGTGAGGATGTATATCATATGAACATCCTTTTTAAAACTAGCTATAGACAATCGAAATTTACAACTAGGGGTGGGCATGATACGATATTTAAAGCTTCAGTACGGTAATTTCGATTCTCGATTTCTAAAAATACTATACCATTACCATATATATCAAATTAATTCGGTATGGTTCGGTTTAAATACGATTTTGGTATTTTGCGTTACTACGGTAAATCAGTAATCATTTGATCCACTTCAACTTACATATTCATATCGTAGAGAATTATGACGTTCTGCTATTTAAGAAACGTCTCAATTATATCGTACTATAACAACTCACACATGTAAAAATATTCAAAAGAAAATACACGTAATTTCCTTATTACGTAAATCGATTACACGAAAAGATACTTCAATCAAGCTAGAGTAGGCAAAGTTTCAAAATTTGAACAATTTTAGTTTTGTAATAGTACTAGTTTATATATTTGTTAGTACAATAATACTAATTTTTATGAACTATATATGTAACTATACTTCGGTATGATATTCGTTATTTTAGTATTTTCTTTATAAATACCAAATACCATACCGAATGCCAAAAAAATTTAATTGCATACCAAATACCGTATCAAATACCATAATATCAAAACCGCGATATAATTTTTTTGATTTTGGTATGGAAATAGGTATCTACGCACCCCCATTTACAACTAATATTGGAAATTTCTATACATTTGTTTAATTGTTAAACCATTCTTATTAATTACCACGAGAACTCAAAATTAGTGAATACATATAATATTAGTTGTATATTCAACCAAAGAGTTGGAACTAAAATATGTGATAAAAATAAT
Source organism: Lycium barbarum (assembly GCF_019175385.1). Classification (NCBI taxonomy): domain Eukaryota; kingdom Viridiplantae; phylum Streptophyta; class Magnoliopsida; order Solanales; family Solanaceae; genus Lycium; species Lycium barbarum. The sequence continues at coordinate 108,068,035 of NC_083347.1, read as the reverse complement.
ATATTTAAGATAAATATATATGTAAGTCATCCAATAAGTCTTGTAAAAGTAATTAAAAAAAAGGAATTAAACTTAGGATGTGAAAGTGCCACATCATACTCCTTAAAAAACAAAAAGAACTCCTATTCAGCAAACATACGAAGACCCATTTCAAAGAGTTAACAAAACTTCCCATTACCAATATCAGTGTAGCCTAAGATACGGGTCTATAGATTTTGGCTCAGTCTTTTCTCAAAAATCAGTCCCATTTTGGTTAAAATTGGTTGAGTCCGCCCACTAATACATTGTACTACCGAAAAATATGGAGAATTTCAGATATGGAGCGACATATATGGAAGAAAAAACAAATTGGCGGTAAGATTTTGTTGGGTTTCCCTCCTTTTACTTCTTTTTTGCTTAAGATTTTAGGGCTTCCTCCTTTCAATTCCTTTTTCGCTGCCCTTGAGGCAAAGAAAATTGGCGGTAAAATTTTAGGGTTCCCTCCTTTCAATTCCAAATATTGGCAATTTTAATACTTGGTATTTTTTCAAAGCTTGGAAAAAACTTTTGGCCGTGTTTGAGGCGAATCTATTCCTCTAATTTAGATCTTTACTAATTTTAAAATAATCTGAACTAATTATACAGAGATTACTGCTGATTGTTACAGAGATTTGTGCGTTGGAACGAAATTTAGAGTTGTTGAAGTACTTATATTGCGTTCACACATTGTGTAATTTCATATGAATCTCCTTCGCACATTCTATTTATAGTATCAGTTAACAGTTTTTCATAATATGGAGTGACATTAAGGTTCTTAATATAAGCAAAACCTACATACTAAGATGTTTTTATTTTTATATATTTTTCTTGTATAAATGAGTTGTGTGTTACATATATAAATATATGTAGGAAAATACTGATGCAACGGATGATATGAGACACATTTTGATGATGTCAGTTGGATCTAAATGGAAAGAGTGGAAGCATGAAGCAAAAAGTAATGGTTGTGACCCGTATAATACTGATATTGAGCGCTTAGCTCATCGTCCAAAGAGTGTTGCAGAAGATCAGTGGCGTTCATTAGTTCATTATTGGAGTTCAAAAGAAGCAAAGGTATTCCATTAATATCAATAATCATTTTATGCTTCTCCTTGACAATTATCTCATATATTATTGTGTTTATCTTTTCTAGGAAAAGAGCGAGAGAAACAAAGAAAGTCGAAAAAAGTTGACTATGCCACACACATCAGGAAGAAAAAGTCTTGCTCAAATTATAGATGATGTATGACATAATCACTATCTATTTTCTGCAATTTATGTATTAATTCTTGATTCCTTGCATATTTTACGATAATCTCTTACTATTCAACAGATGACAAAAGAGAATACTGGTGTAAAGCCAACTCGTATTGAGGTGTGGAAAAAAAACTCACACTAGAGAGAATAAACAACCAGTAAATGACATAGCCGGTGAAGTTATGGTAAATTCTTATTCTTTATAAATATTAAGGTACTTTAACTCCATTATAAGATTCTATTAACTTTCCGTCAATTTACCTTTCTTTCAAAAAGAAACAAATGGATGATCTTGCTGAGGTGTATCCCGAGTTAAATGTCCCTGGAAGTGCTCGCAATGATATATATTCACAAGTAATGGGACCAGACACTCATGGGATTGTTCGAACTCTAGGAAAAGGAGCAGCTCCAAGTTTAGTTTATGGCCCAGTATATAAACGATCACAGTTGGAGCAACGAGATTTTGATGCAAGGGTTGAGATAGAAGTTCAAAAAGCTAACGTAGCAATCCAAATTGATATGGATAAAAAGTTGGCTGAAGCAAAACAAAATATGGAAGCAAAATGGATGAAAGAATGGATGAAAAGGTGAAGGAAAAAGTGAAGGCTGAGATGCAAGCATACGTACAGAGTATCGGTTTTATGAATGGCTCAAACAGTAAATCAATCAGTTATGAAGAGGTAAACAATTTTGTGCTCGGTACACATTTTTTTTCCTCTTTAAATTAACTTTGCCATTTATTTTTCCTTTTAATTATACTAATCTTCCGCTTTGTGATAGCTTTCCCATAACTCAGTTGAAGACCGCCAACAATCATTATCTCCTGTATGAGTTGTTCCAACAAAAAAGGTGCGTTCGCACGTATTGTAATTAGTAAACATTGAAGTTTCGAATGTGATTTTCCAGGTGTTGTCATCTCGTGTTAAAGCAGAGTATGTGTTGTGCTCTTCTAATTCTCTGTTGACTCTTTCAGTTGGGGTGTTCTATGTAAGATCTTTGTTTGCTGTTTTTCATGATGTTCTGCCTTTTTTAGTTGGGTTATGTGTTCTTTTTACCCTTTTTGTTGTCATGTTCTCTTCTACCAATATGTTCGTGTTGTACGAATGAGGCTTTGAGGTTAGCAACTGGTTATGAGTTTCTGATAGATATGATCTTGAACAACCACTTTTAGATCTTTGCTTTATATTTCTTTACTCTCTGTTTATGATTTGCAACTTCATGCTTGAATATATAGATTTTGTCTGATAAATTGAAGAAACAAAGTGTTAGTTACAGCAAGCTAATTACCTGCTAATTCTCAGTGTATTTCCTTTTTCCTTTTAATTCTTTTAAAAATTTATTTTAATCTCCTTACTATGTGTGTGCTCTAGAGAAAAATGAACTATGGGTACTCTGCAAGAGTTAGAATTTGACAAGTTTTACTAGTTGTGGATAATTATGTTGACAATCAGCCCACTGCTGTCTCTGATGTTGAACACTCTATTTTTATTCCTTCTTACTTTTAGCATATTATGGTAAAACACTGTATTTAGATCCCCTTCTGTCAGCCAGTGGAGCTTACTTTTCTGTTTAAGGAATTGAATCCTTGCTTGATGTAATTTGTGGTATGTTGCCGCTAGCTGTATCTTTGTTCGAATTAAGTCTGCATTTGTAGGATTCTGCTGCAGTGCAGTTTGGCATTCCTCCAGCTCTGTTTTTGCTTTGTCTGCCTTGATTTCCACCTCATTGAAGTGTCTCTTGTTTATGCTTCGGAGGGTACCTTTCAATCTATTTAGTTTGCCCACCAGCTGGAACATTTTAGTTCCATCAATTCTTTTCGTCCAATTCTCCCTTACTTTTTGTTGAAAGTCCGAGGCTTGACTCCACATATTAAAGTAGTAGAATCTTGGTTTTGTTCTTTGGGTGCCATCTTCCTAGTTTAGCATTGCTGGGCAGTGATCCATAAGTCCTTCATTCCCAAAGTGAACCTCAGAGCTCGGTAGTGTAGTGAGCCAGTCTCCATTAACTAGGACCCTATCTATTCTACTATAGACCCTTTTATCATCCCTTTGTTTGTTGTTCCAGGTGTAGAAAGCACTTGATGACCTCAGTTCAACCAAGGAGCAGACATCCACACATTTTTTAAAATCCCTAACTTCAGCTGCTGTGACAGGACGTCCCACTCTTTCATCTTTTTTTAGTACGCAGTTAAAGTCCCCCATAACAGCCCAGGCCCCTTGTACTGAGCCCTGAATTTGCTCTAGGTATTGCCATAGATCCTTGCGTAACAACTGGTCATTAAAACCATACACAATTGTTATACTAAACTTGTTTCTTGTACCCCTATGCTCCACTTCAGAGTGCATTAGTTGAGCCGTTGTCTTTAGAATGTTTACATTAAATATTAGATGTTTCCACAGCATCCAAATCCCCCCCCCTGGGTGATGGGACAAATTCGAGCTAAAAGCCCATCCAGTACAAAGATTAAGAGCTGCTTGAGTAGCTTTTGCTCTCTTAATCTTTGTCTCTAGGAGCCCAAACAGACCGGCATTACTTCTATGCAGAAATAGGTTCATCTCTCTTTGCTTATATTGTCTATTCAGGCCCCTAGTGTTCCAAAATCCTATGCTATCCATTTGGGGAAGGGGTACCTCCTCCCCTCCCTGCACCTGCTGTACCTAAACCCATTCCTGTTTTGTCCCCGTCGGTTATCTGCTTGTGTACCTCCTGCTGCTTGGCCTGCAATGGCTCCCTGATTTGGTGCTCTTTACTTTTGTCCGCTGCTACTATTACTTGCTGCTGTTTTTCTATGTGTCCCTCTTTTCCCTCATTTTGGTCTTCTATTGGAGCAAAGGAGTTCCCTGTTGGTATGAATTCCTTTTGTGGCTGTTTGTTCTTTCTATGTGCAATCAGTGGTGCTTCACCCCTGTCCCTTCCTTGCATTTCGGCTACTGCTTTCCCAACTTTATGTGGCCATATTGGGGGCTCTTGCCTTTCTCGTTCCCATTTTTGCAATCTCCTACATTGCTCTTTGTTATGGCCAAAACTCTTACAATGCTCGCATAGGATTGGTTGCCATTCATAGTCTATTCGTTGCTCTATAATTTCACCCATCTCATTCTCAAACATCACGAACTCTGGAATGAACTGTAAATTTTCCATCAATTTGTCAGTTAAGATTTGGTTTGGTTTGATTTGAGGAAAGTTGTCATTGTTTGAGTGAAGTATGATTAATTCTCATTAGTTTTTAATAAAAGATGATGTGCACTTGTTTGTTAGCTATTTAAAAATTGATGGGTCTATTTTTGGATGGTGTTTTCTGATTTGCCAGAGAATATTTCTTCGCAGGTTAACTTAATCAAGAACACCACAAATAATGGAGGTGACACACAAAAAAAGAAGTGGGTAAGTTTGGAAAAATATGTAAAACACTTTTAAATTTTTTCCATTTATTACATGCATTTAATTCTATTTTTCTGTGTGATTCTTTTGCAGCACTTTTGAAGAGTGTGTGATACCAATTATTGGCAAGTGATGCTCGAATTGTGGAAAGATGAATTCCATTTGTCTTGTTGCAGAATTTATTCTAGAAGTTTAGGGAATTAAAGAGAAAGTTTGACGTAGTTTCATGTTGAAATCACTTTAGCTTTTATGTTTTAGTTAGAATTTGTTTTATTTGAGATAGAACAACAAGTCCTTTGATTTGACAGCGTCTAACTTGCAAGGAGACCTTTCTTTGCTATGTCCTTTGAAATACAATTGATTGACTTTTACTATTTCATAATATTTTGTTACATTGTGTATAAAGGTTGATCTTTATGATTGTTTGATATAAATATTTTCTTTATGATGAAAACTGAACAGTGAATTATTATTAATACTTTTGAATATTTGATACCGACATTAGTCTAAATGTCGGAAATTTTACAAAATAGCAAAGCGACATTTAACAAAGATTGAAAATAAATGTCGTAAATTTTTTGTTGACAATTTCACAAAAATGTCAAAAATAGCAAAGCGACATTTAATAAAGGTTATAAATAAATGTCATAAATTTTTTATTGACATTTAACAAAAATGTCAAAAATAGCAAAGCGACATTTAATAAAGGTTATAAATAAATGTCATAAATTTTTTATTGACATTTAACAAAAATGTCAAAAATACCAATGCGACATTTAATAAAGGTTATAAATAAATGTCGCAAAAGTTTTACCAACATTAGTTTAAATGTCGGCAATTTTACGTGACGTTTCCAAAATGTCGTAAATTTCTTACCGACATTTGCCTAAATGTCGAAAAATTTCCGACACTGAAATATACGACATTTGACACAAATGTAAATTAAATGTCGGGAAATGAATTTGCGACATTTAAGAAGCGTAATACGACATTTATATAATGTCGTCGTATCTCTACTTTCTTGTAGTGAATGTACCACACAAGTCGCAATTTGAACAACAATTTAATTATGAAATAGTTTTTTTTCCCTCTAATTTCAACATAAACGAACCTTAATATACTCTAAAATTAGAGAATAATTAGTCAGAGTCCGTTTTAGGCGTGTAAAGCCTCCCATATATTTAGAATGACTCATATAATTTTCCAGTAAATTTTCAACAAATTCCATGGCCGAAATTAGTTTATGTGATTTTCCAAAGTTTCAGAAGTAATAAATTCGAAATAAATACTTCCCGAGCTCAAAAAATTATGAACAATTATGGAAAAATCCAGAAAATTTGGACGATTCTGTGCACAAAAATTCAGCCTAAAATGACCTCGGGAAAATGTAGCGTGTATCTCACTCTCCTGTGAGCGAGAGTGGGATTTTCTAAGAAGAATGGGGATGAACCCTTCTTCTACCCCAACCAGAGTCAAAACCAAAAAAATGATTTTTCTTTGACCCATTCAAACCCAAATTCAAGTTCTTTCAATTTTATCAATATTGGTCAAGTCAAATCATTAAAATACACTTTAAACCCATTTATTACAAAAAATTAACTAAAGGGAATGTATTTTGAATCTGAAATGGTTTCAATCACTGGGTTCATTAATAATGAACATAAACACCAACTTTAAAGATTGTAACTGATATAATAAATAGCAATTACAATGGAATAAAGTCTAAAAACGTTTTTGCATATTATACCAACATTAAATCAGATTTAAAACAATGATTTTAATGACCAGTACATGAACTTGGAAAAAGATTTTTCTTTTCTTTTCGCCGGAAAAGTGTAATTTCCGGTAAGATGACAAATTTTCGAACAACCACACATCAAAATCATGCACAACAAAATTTCACAACCAATATAAATATGATGGAATTTCATCTAATATTTTGGCCAAAAATCCTTGAAATAAACTTCAATGTATTTCTTGAAAGCAACTGAAAATTTAGCCCTTCCTTGAGCAATATCTTGCAATTGATCCAATATTTCAGTTATTAACAACATCATAACAAAATCCATAACAAGATTTCATTTGATTTTTTTTAATCACAAATCAAGATTTAAGGAAGAGTTCAAATGGGTTTATTCATATAAATCCTAAAACTTCAAAACACAATTACTCTCTCAATATTTGGAGTTAGAAAATGAGCCACCTATCAAATCGAAGGATTAACGAGAGGAATAAAAGCCTTAAGGTCCCAGTCCGTTTCTTCAAAAATTTTGACATGAAATTACAGCAACCAATTTTGGGTTACAAAACCCTAATATATACTTATCATAAAATTTTGATCCTATATCATGCTTTTTAGGCTCTGATACCACATGTAAGATATTTAACATAACAATTTCAAGATCACCATAATAATAGGACACAAAATTATAAGAGATTAGTAGGATAGAATGGCGTATCTGTTTCAGCCATAATTGACAGCAGAATGGGCTAGGTCTTCCTCCTTATTACCCTTCTCGTTAAGGCGGCATCAATGGGACTGCAACCTGACACCTATTTTATGTTATCTCTGAAGTGATAACACAGATGAGCCAAAAGGTTCCTTATATAGGGTTAGAGGAGGGGACCTTGCTGCAATATTGAAATCCTAAAGGGGCCCACCCATTATGGGTCTCATTGGATTAAGCCTACACTCACGGCTTTACTAGACCCACCAGCACATAAAGTGCACGACCCAATACCAATTATCACACTATAATTGGGCACACGTTTATGGACTACCATACAACCCGGAATAGTTAAAATATAAAGCAAATGTTTTAAATAATGTGATCTCATTTTTCTAACATTTAAAAGAACCTTTCAATTAAACTAAACTATTTCCAAAAATTACTAACTGCTTTAAAGCTACACATTGAACTTGATTTACTATTACTAAGCTAATGATATTGATTCATTCCTTTACCTCATCAGTGTTTTATTTTGGTAAACAATGTAATTTTCCTGTGTTTATGGAGATGTGCATGCTACTAACTATTTTTTTAATCCAAGACTGCTAATTGTGTTTGTCCTTCGACTGTCAAATATCTAATCACAAGCTTAGCAAGGCACTTGCAATGTTGTTCTTTGGATGCTTCAAGTTTAATATGCACATAACCGTAGAATATGTAACCATTTAGAACTTTATTTAAAGTAGTTCCCAACACATAGAGTATGGACATGCTAATCATATAAATACTACAAGGAGAATAAAAAAAGTCAAAAACACTAAATAGTTATTGCTGTGATCATTTATAGATGCTTTAGTTCTAACGGTTCGAAGCAACTTCAGAGAGGAAAAAGAAGCTTTACAACAGCGAGCCCGGGCTAATCCCAACTAGTATATAATATAATGTATAACGAATAGTTGTATGTCGGTTGCTATTAATTTAAAGTGATACTAGATGGGTAATGGCCCGTGGTCCAACATTCTAAAGTTTCATGATTAGAAAAACCAAGAAACATAATAGAAAAACGCATTAGTTGAATCTAGAAATAGCCCTTGAATCCTTTTCTGCTGCAAGAAAGTGTAGCGGTGTACTAACAATTAAATTAATGACTCACCAAAAAATGAAGAGTTAGAAAGATTAAATGAAATAAACACTCAATTTCTAAAGCACAGACTCAACACTAAAACCTCAGGTTGTTTTAATCTATTAATTTTCAACAACATTGCTGCAAAAGGCAAGAGATCAACTCTTTGATTGTTCCATCGACAACAAAGCCCTTGTTGAAGAAATGAGTTTAAGGACTAAAGAGAAATTTTGTAATTGTACAGTCCATTTATTAGTTAAATGAAGAGTTAGTTAGATAGTTAGTTATGAACTACTTTACTAATTGACTTAGTCAGTTGGTTAGTGATTTGAGCTTGAATTCATCCGTGTATATATATGTGTATATCGCATCATTATTGGAAGCTTGGTGATTAGAATTCAACACATTGAATAATATTATTTTCTCTTTCTCTGATAACTACTCTTCTTCAATTGTATAACGAATAGTTGTATGTCGATTGCTATTAATTTAAAGTGATACTAGATGGGTCATGGCCCGCGCTCCAACATTCTAAATTTTCATGATTAGAAAAACCAAGAAACATAATAGAAAAACGCATTAGTTGAATCTAGAAATAGCCCTTGAATTCTTTTCTGCTGCAAGAAAGTGTAGCGGTGTACTAACAATTAAATTAATGACTCACCACAAAATGAAGAATTAGAAAGATTAAATGCAATAAACACACAATTTATAAATCATAGACTCAACACTAAAGCCTCGGGCTTGTTTTAATCTATTAATTTTTGACAACATTGCTGCAAAAGGCAAGAGATCAACTCTTTGATTGTTCCACCGACAACAAAGAGTAATTTCAGAGAAGCCCTTGTTGAGAAAAATGAGTTTAAGGACTAAAGAGAAATTTTGTAATTGTACAGTCCATTTATTAGTTAAATGAAATTAGGAGTTAGGTAGATAGTTAGTTATGAACTACTTCACTGATTGAGTTAGTCAGTTGGTTAGTGATTTGAGTTTGAATTCATCCATGTATATATATGTGTATATCACATCATCATTGTAAGCTTGATGATTAGAAATCAACACATTGAATAATATTCTTTTCTCTTTCTCTGATAACTACTCTTCTTCAATTGTATAACGAATAGTTGTATTTCGATTGCTATTAATTTAAAGTGATACTAGATGGGTCATGGCTCGTGCTCCAACATTCTAAATTTTCATGAGCAGAAAAATCAAGAAGCATAATAGAAAAACGTATTAGTTGAATCTAGAAATAGCCCTTGAATCCTTTTCTGCTGCAAGAAAGTGTAGCGGTGTACTAATAATTAAATTAATGACTCACCACAAAATGAAGAATTAGAAAGATTAAATGCAATAAACACACAATTTCCAAAGCACAGACTCAACACTAAAGCCTCAGGCTTGTTTTAATCTATTAATTTTCAACAACATTGCTGCAAAAGGCAAGAGATAAACTCTTTGATTATTCCACCGACAACAAAGAGTACTTTCAGAGAAGCCCTTGTTGAAGAAAATGAGTTTAAGGACTAAAGGGCAATTTTGTAATTGTACAGTCCATTTATTAGTTAAATGAGATTAGGAGTTAGTTAGATAGTTAGTTATGAACTACTTCACTGATTGAGTTAGTCAGTTGGTTAGTGATTTGAGCTTTAATTCATCCGTGTATATATATGTTTATATCACACCATCATTGTAAACTTGATGATTAGAATTCAGCACATTGAATAATATTCTTTTCTCCTTCTCTGATAACTACTCTTCTTCTTCTTCTTCTTCTTCTTCTTCTTCTTCTTCTTCTTCTTCTTCTTCTTCTTCTTCTTCTTCTTCTTCTTCTTCTTCTTCTTCTTCTTCTTCTTCTTCTTCCTCTTTCTTTCTTTATTTCTTTCTCATCTTCTACTTCTTGAGTGTAAAGTATAGAACTCAATCTTGGGTTTCTAAATCATTTCATGGTATCAGAGCATTAGGATATTTGATTTAACAGTTCCGAGCCATTTCTGGGAAAAATACTTCTGTCTGAATTCCGCTAAATGACAGTTCATAATTTGTGTCTATTCGATTCAAGAACAGTCAGGATTGCAAAGAATTACTTATGGCTATCAATGGAAGTACGTCTGATTCTACTAATGTCAATGGAGTCACTGACACAATACCAACAAATGCAACTAATTCAATTGTTGCCCAAACTGAGAACAACACAAATGCTCAACCAGTTCCACGAACAACTCAAACAATTGGGCCAAATCATCCTCTCTTCTTGGGTTCCTCTGATGTAAGTGAAATTTCTTTAATCTCTATTCAATTGGTTGGGTCTGAGAATTATTCAGTTTGGTATGAATCTATAAGATTAGCCTTGTAAGGAAGAAACAAGTTTGGTCTAGTGGATGGGACCTGGAAAAAAAAAAGTTCAGAGAAGATTCTGGGAACAATGGGAGATGGTTAATGAAATTGTGCTTTCTTGGTTGGTAAATTTTATTTCAAGTACTTCATTGAGTGTAATGACTCGTCCGGCCGTTATTTAATATTTTGCGAAACCATGCCCAATCTAGGTCGAGGATTGTAAATAATAAGCTCCATGATGTGTTGTAAGAGTTGAGAATGGGAAAAATCAATTTCGGAAGAATTTGGAAATTTCGGGCCTGAGAAATAAGCGGACCGCTATAGCGGTCAGTGGACCGCCATAGTGGTACTGCTATAGCATCGTAGTGATCACCGCAGCGGTCCATGCAGGGTAGTAGCCCGAATTTGGCTACTTAGTCTATTTGTCTCTCCTTTTCCAACAAAAGACTCTAAAGGACTGCTCCTAGGGTTCCATATGAAAGAAAAACCATTGACCCCAAGAAAAAAAACCCGTCTAATTTCTTTTCCACCATTCCCGACGAATATTAGCGCTCATGGATTCGGACGAAGGCTAAAAGGACGAGCAATTCATGGAGAATCAAATAGCTGTTCGTCAAAGAGGTAGGTTATGATTTACTTTAGTTAGACTTTGATTAACGAATCGTATATACACTTAGAGTTGACGGGTGAATGAATGCGTAGGTCTTCGGACACGGAGTTTGGATGGACGGACTTGTTAATGTGAATAAAATATGGTGTGAATGATGGATATAGTAATGATGATTAGTTAAATAGAAAGTGATGTTGTCGCTAAGGAGTTATCTCGTGTTTACTTTATGCAACCCTAGAAGGGAGTGAATTCCGTCTATATATCCTATTTTGTTGAATGTTGTCATGGTTGTTTCCTTGAAAAATAAGAGGTTGTATTAAAAGAATTATATTGAGTTGGGTTGGCAACATGCCCATCAAGGGATGGAATTATGATTGATTTGTTATGTAGTTTCGTGCATTGCATTGCATGGTTTTTGTGGAATTATAGGTAGCAGGCAAGGCTAAGTATGGGCATTGTGTTATCTGGCCTTGTGGCCGTTGAGTTAGGTAGATGAAGTACATATATGTATATGATTTGGATCAGCGTCCGAGGTTCGTTCCGGAGCGGAGGTTTGTGCTCGGGTCCGAGGAGTATTCCGGAACGAGTGGTACATGGACACCATGGGTCCCTTGCAGGTCATGACTACTGAGAAATGACATCAGATAGCATGCATGTACAGTGTGTTTGGGCCCCGTATAGCATTTGCATTACGTCTCATAATTTTATGTTTATATGTGTGTACTATTGTCGTTAATATCGCTCATTCCATCTCATGTTTATAGTTGAGAGCCTGGGTGTAGAGGGGGGAGTCACATCAGATGAGCATAGTGTTGGATGTCCAACAGTGATTTATTTTCCCAGATACATTGTATTATAGTAAGTAATGTGAGTCGGTGAACTCTATTAACAAGGAGGGTAAAAGTTGTAGTATACGATGAGTGAGGAAGCGAGAGTTACTAGGTTGGATGAAGGAAGGGAATGGTCGTGATTTAGTGAAATACCTTATAGGTTATGAATAAAAGAAGTGAGCTTCGAGAGTAAAAAGGTAAGGGGGCGATGTTGTAATGATCTTTATTTAGAATCCTGAGGTTCATTGACTTATCTGCTTATCTTATTGACTTTATATTGTATTGCGTGAACTAATATTAGTCAACCTATGATGCTTATCAGTACGTGTGGTGTACTGATACTACTCTTGCTACGCCCTTTCTGGGTGTAGATGTGTTGCAGGTCTTGGCTGAAGTTTCGCCGTGTGGATTTATCAAACATTTTCCTCCAGTTTCACCTATCTCACTCCTGGTGAAGGCTATGTCATTTATTTTGTCTTTTTGTATTTTAGGAGCTCTTGTACCTGTCTAGAGTAGCTCCCGGGAATTTCCTTTGAATTTATTGTATTTTGAAACAAGTCTGTACGAAGTTTTTAATTTATATTTTGAATTTTTCAAGGATGGGTTGTCGTTTGGTTAAATGTTAGGTTATTTGGTAAGGGTTCACCTAGTAGGTTAGTGATATGGTAGGTGCCCGCACGGCCCGTGGGTCGGGTCGTGACATTAAGTGATTGTGTATGTGTCAAATGCTTGGTCTATGTGGGAAGAGTTAAAAGAGAGGTTTGACAAGATTAATGGGTCAAGAACTTATAATCCACATAGGGAAATTACAACTTTAACCCAAGGAACAAGTTCTGTGTCTGCTTATTTTACTAAACTCAGAGCATTCTTGAATGAGTTTGAATCTCTTGTGCCATCTCCTTGATGTAATTGTGAGAAATCAGGGATTTCTTGATATATCTTCAAAGACAAAAATTGTACCAATTTCTAATAGGAAATGAAACATATCAGCAAGCTAGAATCAAATCTTGCTGATGTCCCCATTACCCTCAGTGAATCAGGCCTGTGCCATGATCATAAATAATGAAGGACAAAACGTTAGCAGCAGTGTTGCATCTAGTTTATTGGGTGATGGGCCTTCTAGTTTTCATAAGGCTGGTTCCTCAAATCAAGTTGGGACTATGACATTCGGTCATTATGATCCTATAACACTATATGCTAGAAATGGGATGAACACTGCAGGTACTCAAAAATACAAGAAAGGTTACAGTCTGTAGTATGACTTCTGCAAAATGAAAGGACATACTAAGGAAACTTGTTACAAGCTGGTTGGTTACCCTCCAAGTTTCAAGAAAAGAAAGTTTGGACAAGGCTATGGTGTAAGTAATGGAGGATCAGGAAATGGAGATTTTGCAGCCTACAATACTTCTATGGTTGAAAATGTGACTATGCAAAATCAAGCTGCATATCCAACTACAAGTCAAGGAGGAGAGAATCTCATTACTGCTAATGTAACTGACTTATATCAAAGGATGGAAAAGGGGAACATGTCACAACAATCAAACATGAATTAGCAGCCTGGAGCTTGTGTGTTCACTCAAGAGCAATACAGTCAAATCTTGCAGATGTTGAACAAAAGCAGTGCCTTCTCAGCAAATGCAAATACAACAAGACTAGATGACAAATTAAGTAAACAAAGTAGTAAGGGCACAAGTTCAAATATATAAAATATGTGTCTGATATCTGGTACCAAAGATGAGTGGATTGTAGACACAGGTCCGACAAACCATATGGTGTCTAAGTCAAAACCATTAGATGAGCAAACTATTACCAAAAATATAGTACCAAAAAAGGTGTGTTTACCAAATAGTGACCTTGCATCAGTTACACATACAGGATCTAGCACTATCTCACCTAGAACTACTCTTGAAAATGTATACTTATTGCCTCAATTTAAGTATAATCTTCTATCCGTGTCAAAATCAACAAGAGAACTAAAATGTGCAACCTTATTCTATCATTATTTTTTTATATTTCATGATCTCTCAAGTGGGAAGGTGAAGGAGATTGGTAGACATGAGGAGGGCCTTTACCTACTTAATCAATCAAATGCATCTAAAACAGCTTTAGTTCCTAATAATATTTCAGAAAATAAGAAAATAAATGTCAGTTTGTTGAATAAGAGGTTTGGACATTTTTACACTTCTATATTACAAAGATTAATTCCTACTGCAGTAGAAAATATAGCTGATGTAGTAGATAAATGTACTATCTTCCCTGGTACTAAACAAACTAGTTGTCCATTTCCTGTTAGTAGAAAGAGTATTGATGTCACACCCCGAACCATGGCCTAGGCGTAACATGGAACTCGGTGCCTAACTACATGTGACCGAGCGAACCCATAGGCTGATTGAATCAACATGTGATAACAAAACATGCAATAATAAGGAAATAAGACTAACACATACTTATCTACTAAAAGCCTCACTGAAAATATATTAAATGCGGAAATACTGGTTAAAGTCTGAAACATCTGAATAAATAGCCAACAAGGCTAATGCATAAAAGACTGCTAATATCTGACTAACTGAACTATGTCTATGAAGCCTCTACGAATACTGAAAAAAGATAATTGTTTAAAACTGGACAGACTGAAAGCAAGATAACGCCCCGGAGGAACTGAAGCTCAACAATCAGCTGATACGAGTGGTCCTAGTTAGCTGGATCGTCAACCTGTATATTGTTGCCTGTATGAAGCAAAAAAAAAGCGACATCAACACATTTGAATTGTACTTGTATGTAAAGCAACTGAAAGAAGAAATATAAGTACTGAAACTGAAACATAACTAAACAGGAAGGCAAGGATCTGAAGTACTCCCTGTTCTGAATGAAGAATTACCTGTATGACTGTAAATATAAACTGTGGCCTAGGGCCCAAATAATGTGCACAAAAACTGTGGCTTCAAGCCCAAGCAATGCGTGTGCATAAACTGTGTCCTAGGGACCAAAAATACAGATACAGGTGTTCATCATTAAACAATTTACAAAACTGAGACTGACTATAACTCATAACATGATAACTGTTTCTGATTATAGAACTTAAGCAAATAACTGATTATACACTGACTGAGACTCATGTGATATCAATACACAAGTCTATAATGTTTACGTACTGAGTTCATGATATTCAAAATGATCACCATGAACAAATTATGAAACTATAACTCTAGAAGATAACTGTTTTACAACTATTCAAGAAACTAGGGCTAAACTGTATTCTGAGTCAAATTACTGATAACCATGTAGAATGAGGCGTAAAGAGAATTATAAATGTTCCTTAACATAGATAGTTAGCCTCACATTCCTTAACTGCTTCACAATCCACAATAAAAGTTTGAACTTTGAGAAGAATCCCAAAAGCTTGTGTCTCAAACCTTGAATATGGGTTTTCTTGAAAACCCTAGGTTAAGAACAATAATTTCTTATTTAATATTCATGAATATATATTAGAATTCACTTGAAATGATTAGAATAGACTTACCTTGGTGTATTCTAATGGTAGGGAGAGAAAACATCGTACTAGGGCTTGAAGAATGTGAAAAACTAATTTTTAGAAGCTAAGTGTTGTATTTATACAAGTCCTGGCTCATCCCCAGGCCTTGTTTCGCAAGAATTTAGATGCGGTAGGCCATCTGGGGGCGCCACAAACCAGTAAAGTTAGGCCAAAGGTGGGGATTTTGGCGAGCCTGACTTTCTTGCCTCGTCTGCCTTCCTGGCCTTGCCAGGATTTTGGCGAGCCCTGACTGCTCTCAGTAAAATGGCCATAATTTTTTGTAGAGATGTCTGTTTGGCCTCCATAATATACCGTTGGAAAGGTATGTCAAAGGGATACAACTTTCATGCTTTAAATTTTCTCAAATTCTTAACATATTTTCACTAAATCGAGATGGAAAGTTGACCTATCGAAAACTTAGCTGATTCTATTGAATTTGAGCACCCCTCTATTAGCCATTTTGAGACGATCATATCTCCTTGATCTGGACTCCGATTGGCCTAATCTTTATATTCTTGGAATGGTATTTCTATATAATACAACTTTTATTAAAGGAACCTTTTCCAAATTCCCAATGAATCATGGTGTTATGGTTGCCCGAAGTAGGCCCCTCAGCCACTTTGGCAAAACGTTCAAACCTTTAAATTTCCTCAGAAACTCTAACGGTATGAGTCTAACATTTATTTTAAGATACAGGGTGTTACAATATCTCCCGCTTGGGATCTTTCATCCTCGAATGATGGGTTATGGTTAACTAGGCTGATGGAAAGACGTGTTCATTACTGTAATGAACACCTGAATGCTAATAAACTGAAAGGGATTGCTAAACTGAATAACTTACTGAACTGAATAACTATTAAACTGGCTGAATGAGATTGACTGGGTGACTACTAAGCTAATTGAATACTAGAAACATGGAACTATAGAGTGAAATCTAAATGGGAAGATAAATTACCTTTAACATTTTCTGCTGGCTCTTCAAATAGATGGGGATATCTGGACTTTATGTCCTCTTCCGCTTCCCACGTAGCCTCTTATGATTTCTGACTCCTCCAAAGGACCTTCACTGAGGCCACTTCTTTCATTCTTAACTTGTGAACCTGACGATCAAGGATCTCCACTGAAACTTCTTCATAAGACAAACTATCATTGACTGTTATGCTATTAGTCGGGACAACCAATGACGGGTCTTCCACACACTTTCTCAACATGGACACCTGAGACACTGGATGCACAACACTCAAGTCTTACAGCAACTCAAGCTCATAAGCCACTTCACCAATCTTTCGCTGGATTCTATATGGTCCAATATAGCGTGGACTAAGCTTCCCCTTCTTACCAAACCTCATAACTCCCTTCATAGGCAAAACTTTAAGAAACACCCAATCATCAACTTGAAATTTTAAGTCCCTTCACTTCACATCTGTGTAAGACTTTTGGCGACTCTGAGCCGTTCTCAAACGCTCTTGAATTAACTTGACTTTCGCCATACCCTGATCGACCAAGTTTGGTCCTAACAACTCTGCTTCACCCACTTCGAACCAACCAATCAGTGATCTACATCTGCGCCCATACAAAGCTTCGTACGTGCCACCCCAATCCTAGCATGGCAAATATTATTGTAAGTAGACACAATCAGAGGCAAGTAATCATCCCAATTACCTTTGAAATCAAGGACATATGCCTACTAAACTGAATAAATATGTGATTACTGAATTGCTGAGATACTGAACTGAATGTCTACTGAACTAACTGAATACTAAGCTGACTGAATACTGGACTGGCATGAATATATGAGTACTAGACTGACATCTGAGTACTAAGCTGACATGAATAAATGAGTATTGAACTGACATGAATATTATAACATGAGATCTGAATAGCGTATCTGTCTGATTATCGATCTGCGGATGAAACGTTGTGCTGAGGTTAACATTGGTACCCAATACTTTCTGAAATGATCTCCAGAAGTTTGCTGTGAACTGGGCACCACGATCTGAAATGATGGACGTTGGGTCCCATGAAGTCGAATGATTTCTCGAATAACAACTTAGCATAGTCCGGTGCTGAATCTGTCATCTTAACAGGCAAGAAGTGTGCCGACTTTGTAAGTCTGTCCAGTATCACCCAAATCAGGTCGCGTCTCCTAACTGAATGAGGTAGACCTGTTATAAAGTCCATATTTATCATCTCCCATTTCCAAATAGGAATATCTACTTTCTGAGCCATGCCCCCAAGCCTCTGGTATTCGGCTTTCACTTGCAGACAATTTGGGACACTTAGCCACAAATCCTCCCACATTATTTTTCATATCGTTCCACCAATAAATCTCCTTAAGATCATGATACATCTTCGTGGAATCTGGGTGAATGAAATACCTGGATTTGTGAGCTTCTGACATAATCCACTCTCTGAGCCCATTTACATCTGGAACGCATAATCTGCCTCGGTATCTCATGGTACCATCATCTCCCCCTTATTCAAAAGCCGACGCTTTATGTTTATGAATCCCCCCTTTCATCTGCAACAAGTAGGGATCACTAAATTGCTTATCTCTAACTTCAAAGACTAAGGAGGAATAAGCCATGTTCTGGGCAACAACTCCACTCACTTCGGAGTCCGAATGTCGAACTCCTAGCTTGGATAAGCCGTGAACTTCTTTCTCCATAGTTCTCTTGTCTGCCTCAATCGTGAGTTGTATTAGGAGATTTGATAGTTCTCTCTTAAGCTATGTGAGTAAGTGATTATCCCAGATGTGTATAGTCTGATATGATTTTGAAGTGTATATAAAGTTTGGGTTTAGTTGTTCCAATTTTTCATATAAGATAGATAAAAGTTTCTTAAGTGTGATCCATAGTTCAAAAAAGACAATATATAACCATAGAATAGCGTCAGATGATGAGGGAGAGTTAGAAATAACTTAGGTTATTCAGAGCAGAATAAGAAAATATGAAGCTAGCAGGTGGTTAACATAAGAATAGTAAGTAAGTTTTGAGTAGACATAATGCATTAGCAATTTCAGCAGAACTAGTAGAACTATGATTTGATTTCCTTAGTCAGATGAACACCTTAAGTGGGTTTCAATTTATTTGAACCTATTTTCTTTTTAGTCCATGCCAAAATGAATGACATGTTTCCTAATTTGGAAACAAATTCACTTTATGAATGATTTACAGCCACACAAATTTTCAAGGCTTATTTTGAACGACAAGTTTCAAAAGTCTACCATCTTTCTTAAATGTCATGCCCAGTCAAATGGATTCATATAAATAGAAACAGAGGGAGTACTTCTTATAGTAACTTACTATCGTCGTACTCTCTAACTATGATCTGACTAAACTTAAACAAATTCAAATCATTCCCAAAAATTTAATATCTTCTGCTCTTGGTTCTTATTTCATACATATCTCTTTTATTAACGGGTATAGTCCGTATGAAAATTTCATCTATGGTGATAACTAGGGATGCCTCTTTGGCCTGACGACCTGCTGAAGCATCCAAGTAGTCTTCACTGAGACCTGAAATACCAGGCTTAGTTGTATTACAACCTGACTGGGCTTGAGAATTAAGACGAGCCACCGAAACACACATCAAGGGCCAAACAATACACCCTTTGGTGTCTCATATCACACTTGTTGCACATAAGTTTCTGAAAACTTCTGTGGCTCACACTAGTATGTCACTGAGAGGCTGGTGCTCTTAAACTCTGGTTTTAGCCGAACTGACCTTTTTGATCATATCTTGACCTTGAGACTAGTGCACTAGCTGCAGATGGAGTGGGTCATGATGACCTCCTGTAAAAAACTGTCTGCCCCCACCTCCTTGAGATCCTCTATGATTTACGTTTCCTGTAGACTTAGCTCCTTTTCTAATTTCTCTGATATTCTCTCGCCGTTGTCTCCCATTCTCCTTTCTCAAGAACATCATTATCACTCAAAATCCCGTTCATTATACAACACCCTTTCTCGGGAAACTTACACTTTATTCCACTTTCAATAGCACCTCAAGTCTCATTCGTTATCAGTAAGTATTTCACAATTGTTCCCCTATGGGTAATCAACCTCAGTTGGGCCTTGAATTACTTGTTCGTCTCCTGCGCATTCGAAACGTATGTAATTCGATAGGAAGAGAAGGTTACTTATTGCTCTAAACTTCATGGCATAATCTGGAGTAGAAAGAAATGAGACAATCCTGAATGTCTTGGTGGCCAACTGTTTGTATATGTAGGGCCCTCACACATATAAAAGTGACCCCACTGGACACGGCTTGATAGACTCCCTAAGACAGTTGAACTTAGCACTCTGATACCAACCTTTGTCACACCCCAAATCATGGCCTAGGCGTAATACGACACTCGGTGCCTAACTACATATGGCCACGCAAACCGATCGGCGGACTGAAGCAACATGTGATATCAAAAAATGCAATAATAAGGAAATAAGACTAACACATACTGATCTACTAAAAGTCTGACTGGAAATATATTAAATGCGGAAATACTAGTTAAAGTCTTAAACATCTGAATAAATAGCCAACAAGGCTAATGCATAAAAGACTGCTAATATATGACTAATTGAACTATGTCTTTGAAGCCTCTACCAATACTGAAAAAGATAACTGTTTAAAACTAGACAGACTGAAAGTAGGATAACGCCTCAGAGGAACTAGGGCTCACCAATCAGCTGGTACGAGTGGTCCTAGTTAGCTGGATCATCAACCTGTATATCGTTGCCTGCATCAAGCAATAAAAATGGACATCAGCACATTTGAATTGTACTGGTATGTAAAGCAACTGAAAGAAGAAATATAAGTACTGAAACTGAACTAAACAGGAAGGCAAGGATCTGAAGTACTCCCTGTTCTGAATGAAGAATCACCTGTATGACTGTAAATATAAACTGTGGCCTAGGGCCCAAATAATGTGCACAAAAACTGTGGCCTCAGGCCTAAGCGATACGTATGCATAAACTGTGGCCTAGGGCCAAAAAATACATATACAAGTGTTCAACATTAAACAATTTACAAAACTGAGACTGGCTATAGCTAATAGCATGGTAACTGTTTCTGATTATGGAACTTAAGTAAATAACTGATTATATACTGATTGAGACTCATGTGATGTCAATACACAAGTCTATAATGATTACGTACTAGGATCATGATATTCAAAATGATCACCATGAACGGATTATGAAACTATAACTCTAGAAGATAAAGTTCTATAACTATTCAAGAAACTAGGGCTAAACTGTATTCTGAGTCAAATTACTCATAACCATGTAGAATGAGGCGTAGGGAGAATCATAAACGTTCCCTAACGTAGATAGTTAGCCTCACATACCTTAACTGCTTCACAATCCACAATAAAAGTCTGTACTTTAATAAAAATCCCAAAAGCTTGTGTCTCAAACCATAAATATGGGTTTTCTTGAAAACCCTAGGTTAAGAACAATGATTTCTCATTTAATATTCATGAATATATATTGGAATTCACTTGGAATGATTAGAAGAGACTTAACTTGGTGTATTCTAATGGTAGGGAGAGAAAACTTTGTACTAGGGCTTGAAGAATGTGAAAAACTTATTTTAGAAGCTAAGTGTTGTATTTATACAATTCCTGGCTCGTCCCCAGGCCTTGCTTCATGAGAATTTAGATGCACTACGCCATTTGGGGGGGGGGGGGGGGCACAAACCAGTAAAGTGAGGCCAAAGGCGAGGATTTTGGCGGGCCTAACTTTCTCGCCTCGTCTGCCTTACTCGCCTTATAACGATTTTGGCGAGCCCGGATTGCTCTTAGTAAAACGACCATAACTTTTTGTAGAGATGTCTGGTTGACCTCCATAATATATCGTTGGAAAGGTATTTCAAAGGGCTACAAATTTTATGTTTTGTGTTTTCTCAAACTCTTAACAGAGTTTCACTAAATCGGGATGGAAGGCAGACCTACCGAAAACTTAGCCGATGCTATCGAATCTAGGCACCCCTCTGTTAGCCATTTTGGGACGATCATATCTCCTTGATCCGGACTCCGATTGGCCTGATCCTTATATTCCTGGAATGGAATTTCTATGTATTACAACTTTCATTAAGGAATATTTTCCGAATTCCCAATGAACCAAGGTGTTATGGTTGCCCTAAGTAGGCCCCTCAGCCACTTTTGCAAAACGTTCAAACCTTCAAATTTCCTCTGAAACTCTAACGATACGAGTCTAACATTTATTTTAAGATACAGGGTGTTATAATTGATTGCTTTGATATTGTACACATGGATGTTCGGAATCCTTATAAAATTCCTACTATTGTTGGTTACAAATACTTATGGACAATAGTGGATAATTACAGTAGAATGACTTGGATTTTCTTGTTAAGACTCAAATCTGATGTGTGCATTACTTTATAGTATTTTCTGACCTATGTCAAAACCTAGTTTGGAAAATGGTAAAAGTTTGTAGAACTGAAAACGGTGCTGAATTTGTAAATGACATTTGCATTTGTTTAAAACTGCCGGTATTATTCACCAAAGAACTTGTGCCTATTCCCCTCAGCACAATGGTGTAGCTAAGAGGAAGCATCTGCATATTTTAGAAATCACTAGGGTGATTAGATTTTAGGCTAATGTTCCTATTCAATTCTGGAGTCATTGTGTGCTTAATGTAGTTTACATTATCAATAGGCTTACCCTCTTATGTGATTGGTATGCCACCATATGGAAAACTGCACAATAGAAAACCATCATCAAATCATTTAAAAGTATTTGGATGCCTATGCTATGATAAAATCATTCAACTGACTGATAAATTACAACCAAGAATAAGAATTGTTGTGTTTATGGGATACTCAGAAGTGCAAATGGGATATATTCTGTATGACCTCAATACTAAATCCTTTTTTGTTAATAGAGATGTGGTGTTTAAGGAATCTGAGTTTCCTTTCAAACTTAATACTATCAATCCACCAATATTCACACTATCAGATATTTGCCCTGATTAGATTGATCGTATAATCACTATTAACAATCCTATTGAGCATGATCTTGTTGAGTATAGTTCATTAGAACAAAGTGTAGACAATGGACTAACTACAGAAGCTACTAAGATGCAGTGCCAAATGCAGTCATACCTAGTCAACATGTCCAAATACAGACTCAGACAAAACCTAGAGTGCAGACACGAACATTAATAAGAGGCAAACGACCTCTTATATGGATGAAGGATTTTGTAATCCTTGACTTCACTCAAACAGGATACACCATAAGCCATCTCAAATTATGTTTCATATGACAGAGTGTTAACTAACTATTAAAATTACTTAACTGCTTTCTCTACTATTTCAGAACAAAAAAAATTTTATAAGAAAGCTACAAAGGATCCTAAATGGGTGAAAGCAATGCAAGAAGATATTGATGCATTAAAAAGCAACAACACCTAGGAAATTGTAAAGCTTACCAGAAGGAAAACAACATATTGGATGCAAGTGGATCTACAAGATCAAATACAAAGCATCAGGAGAAATAGAAAGATTTAAAATAAGACTAGTTGTAAAAGGATATAGCCAACAAGAAGGGATTGACTACCAAGAAACCTTCTCACCAGTTGTTAAGATGGCAACTGTCAGGACAGTGTTGGAAATTGCAGTTTCTAGACAATGTCACATCCATCAAATGGATGTATACAGTGCATTTCTCCAAGGAGACTTGCATGATGAGGTCTATATGAAACTGCCTCAAGGATTTACGAGTCAGGGGGAGTACAAAGTATGCAGACTCATCAAATCACTTTATGGACCGAAACAGTCTCATAGAGAATGAAATGCAAAATTGAAAGATGTTTTGTTAAGACTGAAGTCCATACAGAGTCAACATGATCATTCTCTCTTTGTAAGAAACGCGGACAAAGAAACAGTGATCATCTTAGTACATGTAGATGATATGTTAGTAACTGGTGATGATTTAGAGTTAATTGAAACAACAAAGAAGGAACTTTAGCAGATATTCAAGATGAAGCACTTAGAGGAACTAAAATATTTCCTAGGAATAGAGTTTGCTAGTTCCAAAGAAGGTAAACTGATGCATTAGAGAAAGTATTAATTTGATGCATCAGAGAGAGTATTCTCTGGAACTTATATCAGAATTAGGACTGGCAGCTACTAAACCAATGTGTACACCAATAGACATATATGTGAAGTTGACTACAAGAGAATATGATGATCATTTGAAGAAAAACAGTGATGATAGTCATTTGAAAAATAACATTGCAGAAGATCCTTTGTTATCAGACATAAGCTCATACTAAAGACTAATAGGTAAACTATTATACTTAATAGTCACAAGGCCTGATATTACCTACAAACACTAAGCCAATACCTTTAGCAACCCAAGAAGTCTCACATGGAAGCAGCTATAAGAGTGGTCAGGTATATTAAAACTCAGCCAGGCCAAGGCGTTTTGATAGCAAACAAGCCTATTAAGATAGTTACAACATTTTGTGATGCTAACTGGACAGCCTGCCCTGATACTAGAAGATTAATGTCTGTTTTTTTGATCAAATTAAAGGATTCACTAATGCCATGGAAGTCCAAGAAATAAACAGCTATCTCCAAAAGTTTCAGAAGTTCAGCAGAAGCTGAGTATAGGAGCATGACATCAACAGTTTGAGAACTTACATGGCCACTTAGATTACTCAAGGAACTGTAAATAGATATTCAACTACCTATTAATAGACATAGTGACAGCAAATAAGCAATACAAATTGCTGCAAACCCAGTCTATCATGAGAGAAATAAACATATTGAGATAGAATTTCACTTCATTAGGAAAAAAATTCAACAAGGAAAGGTTTTACCTCAATTCATCTCAACTAGACAACAACCTGCAAATATTCTAACTAAGGGACTTGCAAAGTTCAGCATCAGCTTCTTAATTCCAAGTTAGGTGTGTTAAACATATTTAGAGCACCTAACTTGAGAGAGAGTGTTGAAGAAAATGAGTTTAAGTACTAAAGGGTAATTTTGTAATTGTACAGTTTCCATTTATTAGTCAAATGAGATTAGGAGTTAGTTAGATAGTTAGTTATGAACTAACCATTTCACTGATTGAGTTAGTCAGTTGGTTAGTGATGTGAGCTTAGATTCATCCGTGTATTTATATGTGTGTGTCACAACATTGTAATCTTGATGATTATAATTCAACACATATAATAATGCTCTTTTCTCCTTCTTTGATAACTACTCTTCTTCTTGTTCTTCCTTCTTTCTTTCCCATCTTCTACTTCTTGAGTGTAAAGTATAGAACTCAATCTTGAGTTTCTAAATCATTTCAATCCTAACATGCGTCATTCTTCTTTTTGTATGATGAAATTCCCATAAAGGAGCTAGCCAATACATATATGTAGATAAAGCATAAGCATCTAATTCATGCGTTGCATAAATTTTAATATCTTACGTTTAACTAGCACTCTCTTTTGCATTTCTGCAACACATTATGTGTTCCATGTGAATCAATACCCAAGCCAAACCCTTAGTAGAAGAACTCTCCGTGAACCCTTTATCAACGGTGCCACCAATGAACTATTCGCCAAAGCCACCAACAGTGAACTTTATTGCCCTATTGCCACATTGAGACTTGGTGCTTGTGCTAACATACACAAGATCGATATGTTGCATTTGGAAGCCAAGTGAGCACTCCTTGCTCACCCTAAATAACTAAATTTGAGCTGTTCAGCCATTAGAACATCTGCAATAGTCCAAAGGGACAAGCATCTGAGATTTTGTTACTGAAATATAGTGTCAACACATAATGACTCTTTTCTTGTGTAGTAAAACAATGAGCAGAGTAGTCTAACAACCTGTCACATAAATGCTCACATTTCATGTTGAGTTCCATAGGTTTGTCAAGTTTTCCACACTCTACACAAACTCTCTGTTCCTTCTAGAAGATGTAGGAGTACACTTGCACTGGTAAAATGAAATTAAACATAGCACTCTAAAATGGGAAAAATGATGTTAAAAAGTTTAATGTGCCAGAAATCACATAAATGTTAAATGAACTTCCTAATTCACTTTTCTTTCTCTGAGTGGTTAAAAGTAAAAAACTACCTCCTATTTATCCTCTGTAATTTTTTGTCATGTCCATCTTTGCTTAGTTTCCACTGCAAACATCTATTGACTTATTTCAGGAATGATGTAATGTAGCTAGTTTACATGAATAAAGTCCCTCAATAGTTTTAACAACGCAATACAGAGCTCTAGACATTAATAGACTCTTCTATGATTCCATCATATTGGCAAACTTATATGTCACAACATTTGGAATCAATATTTAGCTCTAATTAAGCACGTATCTCTCTGACTCATTAAGCCATATCAAGCTCCTATATCAAAGTAAAAGCTAAGATTGATTTTAAACCCTATTGTTAGCTCGTAAAGATCGACTCATAGGAACTCGTGTTTAAGGAGCTCAATCTCTAAAAAATCTACTCAGAAGAAAAAATGACCAACTCTCTATCAAATTGTACAAAAGGCCACACAATTTTTTTAGCAACAGAATGTAACTACTTGAGCATCAAATCTTGAATTTGCATAGGTGAAATAATTAATACATGATCTACATTTATATGTCAATCGAGGGGTCATTATTCCCTAAAATTGAATAATGAAACATTCAAAGGAAGAATTTAACTCACAACAATATTCTTTTCAAGCTCGCTCCACGTAAAGAGAAAACCAAACTATTAACAGTTTTACGAAGGAGCTGACAGTCTGTAAAGTAACTAATGTAAATTTTAAAATAAGGAAACACAAAGATGTTAGGCAGTAAACATCACCTTGCTGTTACATGATATGTGTACCGACCCGTTTTGTCGTTACCGTGATTTCCCGAAAATCCGCGAGCTTGGCCCCTTAAAACACCTTCAGTCCGTTACACTCTTAAAAATCGCTAACTAATTCGGACCAGTCATGCGGGTCATCCGTAAATATCGGACTTGGACCACTGGGCGCAGTCGGATCGTTACAACGACCATATCTCCGCCCCGACGCTTACGCTCCAGCGTTTTGATGCTCCGCAATGATAGAGGATGAAGTTACTGAAGGACCGCCCCAGCGGTGCTGTTACCGCTGGAGCGGTACCACTGAAGAGGCTCCTAGACTGCAAATATGGCGACAAGCAGTTGTTTTACTATTTACAAACTCATTACGGGATTCGATCTCATTTTTCTCTAAACCCTAAAGTTCAGCTGCTTGTAGAGTCTATTTGGAGTGTAAACCTGTATCTTCTTGGGAAAGGTAACCCTCCTAACTCCCCCTATTCATTTCTCTTCACATTGTTGATTTGTTTTAAGTCCCTATCTAGAAGCTAATAAAAATGAAGGATGCCAATACATGAACTTAGGTGAATAAATAGATAGCCCATACTATAATATCTATATTGTTGATGATAGCTCTCATGCTTATGAGTCTAGAAGGACTAATAACCTAGATTCTCATATATTTTCTCAATTGTAAATGGGTTTCGTCCTTTAATCTTGAAATTGGAATTTCTACAAAATGGACTAAAAATGGTGACCTGAATAAGATAGTAACTCCTAGTGTTTGGTATTAATTATGGTTTTAAGGAAAAGGAATCACTTAGCATTAAATGTCTAGGAAATATAGTTGAAATCTTATTTACAATTCGTTCTTGTTAAATCTAAAATCTTATATGACCAACCTTAAATAGTGATTCTTATCTCCTTCTCTTGACGTTCCAAGGCCCTTCGCTGCGGAGTATGACGTGAAGTATGAGGTTAAAGATCAACGGACGTTCGTGGCACCCGCTTGACCTCGAGCTAGGTTACAACTTCATTCTCTTGGTAGACTCCGGTTAGACTTTCATATACGAGTGTAGATGAAATGAAGAAAACATGTAAACCTTCAGGTGCGAAGTTGGGTTAGATATTGTCTTAGGTTGGGCCTTGTTGTATGGTTTGGGGGCTAGCCACCCCGTTGTGTTGATTTACATATATTGTTCTTTTTACTTATTGCCTCGTGGCCACGTTGAGACATTGGAAAATTATGATTAGTGTTATATCATGACTATGATATTGCGGTACCGTACCTGATTCGGTATTGAGATGAGTTTGTGATTTCATTGTGGCTTATTTGGTAGCCTTATTATTGATACTACTTGTGTGCTTTGGGTGGTACTATTTGGATTGAACTGATACATTGATATTACATTGCATCGTATTCATATTCATTTCCATGATTCATTGATGTTGTATGCTTTTTGTACTGATAATGGAAGTGAGGGAGTGTAGCCTACAAGGTTTCTGCCGGAGAGCATAAAGAAAGGTGAAAGTCTGTGATTTAAGGTCATTTATCAGAGCGGACTGAGTGTACGTTACTCGAGGTTTCTTGCCAGGAACGATTAAATGTCCGGTACTTGAGGTCTTTGCTAGGATTGTGAGAGACGTACATAGACTTCGCGGGTCCCCCATGGGTTGTGCTGCTGAGATGTGATCTTCCATCATCGGAGTACATGTATGCAGTGCATATGCATTGCATTCATCATACATACATTATTGCATTTCATTGTGACTTGATTCCGATGATATGTTGTGATTCTTTTGTGATATACTTGTTCAAAATGATTATACTGAGACTTGGCACAATTGGGTTTAGATACTATAACATAAGTGAAGACTTGTTGTGATATAATTGTGATGTACTGATTCAGATTAGCCATAGTTGGGATTAATTGCTATAATTATAGGTTGTGATCTTGGATTGGAAAGTGTGGTGCTGGGTGACCTTAATATGAATGTGTATGAATTTCTAGGTTGGGTGAATAAAGAACATTAGAATGAGGAGAGAACTTTCCTTAAAACAAGAGTGGATTTTACTAATGATAGTTAGTTAGTGATACTTGTGCATTGCTGCCTAGTGTATGTTATATGAACTTCAAGGTGAGTGGTAATATAGTTAAGTAAATAAATCCCTAAGGATGAGTTAGTGGGAATAAGAGCCTTATATTTGTTGAGACGAGTAGTAGGTGTTACGTATTGTTGGCTTAGTTTCGCCTAACATGCTTATTTATAAATTCTATTACCTTTATGTTATTCTAACCATTGTCGGCCTCTGATACTACTCTTGCTACATCCTTTTGGGGGTGTAGTGTTTTTACGGATTATTGATTGATTGGAGTTTTCCGGAAGGTGCTTGGTGCCTATCTTGAAGGCCTCCATCATTCTCATTCATAGATGGAGGTTGAGTCTTTATATTCATTATTGTATTCAGTCTTCGGTCTTAGTCTCTGTTGTACTAGTCTAGACCAGGTCGTGGGAAAGAGAGTCGTATTTTTTAAATGGTTGTAAACAATTCCACTATTTTTTTCTATAAATAATGGTTTTATTTCTGCATTTTTATTATGTTATAATTTAGAGACTGACTTGCCTTATTCTTTGCCTGCTAATTTATTTGGGGTTAAGGGTTCGCCTACTGAGGTGGGGATGGTAGGTGCCAGCGCGATCCTAAAATGGGTTGTGACAATATGCTAGAGTAAACATCAGCAGATTTTCTGCAGCAACCAAATTGACTGCAGCAGTTCCCAATTGAGTTGATGATCATTATCAATAGAAGAGTTGATTAGTTAGTCGACCGAGATCATTATATATTCTCTTGTTTCCCAAAAGATTATGTTACAAAAGATCGTATACCACAATTAGATAGTATAAAAAAATTTCGTATATTTGACATTCACAACAAAGTTAGGGCGGGACTAAAAAATATGATGACCAGATTGTAACGACTTGTTTGGTCGGTATAGCCTTTTCGGCATTTCTGCCCTTTTCGAGCTTGGTTAGCTCATTTTGATCCGAGGGGACCGTTGAAGTGCTTCCCGAGGTGTCTGGACTTGTTTTAGGCGACTTTTTGCGAAATATGTGCTTAAGTGAAAAAGAGTTGACCCGAAGTTGACTTTTGGGCAAACAACACTTTTTCGATAATCCATCGATTTCGAGAGGTCCAAATGGTCGTTTATGACTTGTATGTATATATGGTTTGGTTCCCAATGGACTCGGATGCATTTGAGACTTGGGTTGGGAAAATGAAAATGAGGTATCGGGGGTTGACTCGGTCAATCAGACCTCCGTTGGAAATTCCGAGGCTATGAGCGCGTTCGTAGCGTATTTTTGTGTGGGTCTGTGTATATAGTTTATGAGCAGATGGCCTCGGGAATGGTTCGGGATTTCGATTTAGACTTAGAAAAATTGGGGGATTTCTGGTACCTGGTGTTTGCATTAGTGGCACCAATGTCGTCTCAGCGGCGCCGCTGTTGTGGCTGGTTGACTGCTAGGGCAACCAAAGTGGGTGGGGGGGGGGGGTGGTTGGCCCAGACCGCTAGGACGGTCATCTAGGCGCTGTAGAGTCACCGCCGTTGCGGCCTCGTTACTGTCGTGGTGGTAACGTGCCTGTTATTTCATTAAGTGTGTTTTAAATACGCCCTTAGTCTATCATTTATCCTATTACGAAAATAGAACTCTTGGGCTCTGTTCTTGGAGATTTTACAGAAGATTATTAGTGGTAAGTTTCCCTAATCCTTTTACTATTTCACTAATCCTAATTATCATAGATTCCCCCTTCTCTTAATAATCCCTTAATAATGGAAGATGAAAGTGAGTTTTGATGAACATTTTCTGTAGGCTTATTAATAATGAAATTGATGGGTTTATGCTAGATTTTGATGAATCTAAGTTTGTTAATCATATATCTTCTATTATTAGAGTTGAATTCTTAAATCAAAGAGTTAGGGTTGATGTGCCGAGAAATTAAGGCACAATTGATACCTTTTTACGAGAAGTTTTACTTTTTTTTAGGCAAGTGGGTGTGGTTTTGATGTGTTTTTGTCATGTTTTAGGTGAATCATAGAGTTCGGGTTCAAGAAGTAGAAGTTACAGAAAAGTTGCACTGAAGCTTGATTTTCACGGTCCGTAGAAAGTTGCACGGACCGTATTTCTGGTCACAGTGGAGAGATGCTGAACCACAGACACTTATACGGACCGTACAATATTGTACGGGCCGTATAAGTAGATGTGGCGATGTTGGAAGATGTTTCATGGGCAGGATTGTACGAGCCGTATAAAGTTATACGAACCGTGGAAGGCCAGTTCGTATTATTCTCTGCAAACACATGGATGAAGGCCGTATAAGTCTTATACGGTCCGTGAAAAGTTGTATGGACAATATAAGTACCGCCTGGGACTTAAGTGCAAATTCTGTAATTTTACGTTTTGAAACCTATAAATAGTCTATTGTAGGGTTTTAATTGGAATCAGTTATTATATTTTGACTTGTGGCTTAGAACGTTAAATACTCTCTAGTTTTTGAAGGTTCAAACATCAATTCAAGTATTATCAATTCCTCTTTTCTTCCAAAGTAAGCAATTATGAATTCTTCAATTTCTTATTTGTTGTTCTTTGCCATGAGTAGCTAAATTCCCTTACTAGGGTTGTGAACCCAATGATGGGTGTTTTGTGATTGGGTTTGTGATTGATATACACATAATGGATTATTAGGGTTTATTTATTCTTCATTCTTCATTCATAATTAATGGTTGCAAACATTGATTAAAGCCATAAACCTTGATTTATTTGGGAAAATAATTAGGGTTGGTAAGAATAAATAACAAGGACTCAGAGCTTTAAACTTTGTTTAATAAATTCACATAGGAATAAGAAGAATTTACTTGGCATGGTTAATCGTTCTTCATAGTTACTTTCTTATATTTGGGAAAATCATAGAAAGAGATAATCTTTATTTATTGGGAAATAGTAGAGATTCATATAGAGATTAAGTGCATTCATATAATGATCCATTAGAATTATATCAAGATCAATACCCATGATCATACACTCTATCTAACGGGGACACAGCCTTAGTTTCTTTTACCATAAATTTCCACCAAAGCAAGTAGATAGCAATTAGTCATAGAAAAACCAACTATTACCAAAATCACCGGATTAAAACATTAGACCTAAACTTAGCATCCTACGACTTTAGTAACCTTTTCACACCATACTCCCTGTGGGATTCGACCCCAACCTTATTGGGTTACTATATTTGACAACGTCCGCGTTATACCATTAATAGGTGTAATTTGTGCGTATCAAATTTTGGCGCCATTGCCGGGGTACGGTTTTGAAATTACAAAATAGTGTTTGCTTTGATTGAAGTCTTTTGCTTATTCCATCACACCTTGTTTGCTACTCTGTGTAAACTAGGTGAACATGAATTAGAATCAGCAAAATCAACGTACTGGTAACCAGGGGAATCAGTTGAACAATCAGGCGAATGAATCAGATGAGGAGAATATTTTCGCTGATCTTGTTCCGGAGGAGGACTATGCATCTGCTATTGTTCATCCTCGAGTTGCAACTGCTAGCGTGAAAATTGACTCCTCTCTATTCCAGTTGTTGAAGTTTGAGGGATACTTTTGTAGCTCTACCGAGAATGACCCTCAACGTCATTTGCCGAATTTTATGGATGTGTGTGCTAATCACATCCAAAACAACATTCCACAAAATGCTATTCGGTTGAGGTTATTCAAATATTCCTTAACTGGAGAGGCAAGAACATGGTTTGAGAAACTGCCCCGAAATTCGATTACTTCATGAGCAGAGATGGTGACTGCTTTTCTCACAAAATGGTACCCCCCTAGCAAGAAGGCTGAAATTCGTGACAAGATCTATGAATTTAAGCAGCGACCGAGGGAACAAGTATATGAAGCCTGGGAGAGATTCAAGGAGTATTTGCAGAAGAGTCCGAATCATGGTTTTCCGGATCACATATTAATGGAGAAGTTCTACCGAGGGCTAGATTCAGTGACGCAGTCAGTTGCTAATAATGCAGCTGATGGTTGTTTCATAAACAAATCTTATCGACGAGTGACCAACATACTTAACAAGCTGATGACTCATAATCAGGCTTGGCACTCAAACAATGCTGATGTTGTACCGTATGGTAATGCTATGATCCAGAATATAGTAAAGGAGAATTAAGATACCCAGCAAACATTGGCAGAACTTGCAACAAATATTTCCTTGCTAACAAAGAAGTTTGATGAATCCCAGAACAAGAAGGTAAATGTTTGTGAGGATGATACAGTTTTTCCAAAAGGGATGTACCAT
Source organism: Lycium barbarum (assembly GCF_019175385.1). Taxonomy (NCBI): domain Eukaryota; kingdom Viridiplantae; phylum Streptophyta; class Magnoliopsida; order Solanales; family Solanaceae; genus Lycium; species Lycium barbarum. The sequence goes on along the minus strand of NC_083347.1, from coordinate 108,035,338 downwards.
ACTCAAGATGGTCCGTTCCATGATGGACCCCCTATGTAGGTTGAAGATGCTAATTATCCATTTTAATCGGGTCAAAGCGGAGTACAACATATTGGTGATTCCTAATTTTTAATTTAAGGAGTCGCCACCTAATTATTTTAATGGTGAATTAGGACACATATTTTAACTAAGTAAATGCTAAAAACTAACTCCAATCATTAGTCTACTTAACTATCGTGATTCTTGATAAGAGTTCTCAGTTATCCTAAAGGGAAGGGGTTAAGCATCCTTTAAGATCCATTAACTATGGTTAACCGGCCAAACTTAGGTTAATTAGTAATACGAGTTAAAATATATTACCAAAAGATTATGAATATTTATTATAACTAAGTGCTAGAATAATTTTAGAAAAATGAGAAAAGAGTACCGTGATTAACTAACTTAAGATTTAAAATGTACTAATCAAAAGTGTAAAATTGCAAACGAAATAACATATATGACTTGTTAAGTTTGAAGAGTGGGTCAAATTTAAAGAAAATCTATTGCTTGCTTAGTCGTGAGTTTAAAATATTTGAAAGCATTTTGTTTGAAAACCAAAAGAAAAGAAACAACTTTTTGGCTGGCTGAAATGATATCCCAATATCCCCTCTAAGGTTTCAATATTCTATGGCTAATAATCTAAAATAAAATAAAATAAAATAAAAAATCACACACACAGAATAACTAGTCGAGCATAAGACAAGAGAAAACAAATGCAGCGGCCATTCCTATCTTCTCCTCTCTTTTCTTGTTTTAGCTCAGATATTTCCAAGAGAGGGAGGAGAGTTAACGAAGAAGCGAATGTGAATTTCCAATCTCCTTTTCTGATCGGATGTGCTTGAGGGGGCGAGAGAAGTGAATGAAATAGAGATGCACATTTGAGGTCTAGCAGCGGCCTAGTCTCAAAATGAGACTGCTCGGGCAGTGAGAATCTTTATGAAGACTCCATTTTGCTCCGAAGTGTACATGTAAAGGAAAATATAATAAGGATTAGAAACGTACGTAACTGTTAAATAAGGCAAAAACACATATGATGTTAAACTTCCAAATACACACGTTAACAGTAGACATAAAGATATTTGCTCAATGTTAGCCTAAATAGGAAGGATTAGTATTAAGAAGTATATGGAGTTCTCACAGGATAATAGCAAACAAAGTGCTTCATGGTTTTAAATATCACAACTTGGTTCAACATCTCATAACAAAACCAGAACCTCCAGAAATAATCAGAAACCAAAGACTTATTAATTCTAAACACAAAAATCTGGAAATCAAGTATTAACTAGACATAGCATGCCAAAGGTGTAGGGATTACACATACTGCTAAAGACAATTAAACTAGCTATGGGCCCAAAATACTTAACTTCAAACATGTTAACGATCCCATATTGTGACATATATTTTATGAAGTAATTGAGGAGAATCAACCAATTTGTTAGATATGGAAAGAAACTCAAGAAACTAAACTGATTTATGCCCAAACTGCCGAAACTTGTCCTTAAAAGAAGCTTAAGTACTTAGGAAGGAAAAACAGGTAAAACTTAAAAGAAAATATTCACCAATTACTTCAAAACTCAAGAAGGGACATGAGCTGAGTTCAATAGACATTCCAATTAATTCTCATAAGTGACTGGACCAGCAGCTAATTCCTAATTAATCAGATGAATTCAATCAAGACAGAACATTCTTTAACAAACTCTGGTAAGCTACAGATCTCCTACACAACGTGTATAAACAAGCTAAGTTTTGATATAATTAGTGAATTCAGTCGAATCTTGTTCATGAGAAACTAGCATGACTCGCCATAAAGCTAAGTATTCATTTTTCATGTTCTCTAGAGTACAATAGATCGATTAAAACTCCAAAGTCAAGAGTTCTAGTGTTCAAAAGATATACGACCTGCTTTGATGTTAAACAGGACCAAGGTTAGGGGAAGGGAAATATCTTATCAATCTCTACTTCTTTCCAAATTAATAAAGATCTGTCCATCGTTTAGTTATACCTTAATGTCTTGAGGAACTTCCTCAAACTTCAAACAGACAAGAGAAAAATACAAAACTCAAACTTAGTTAAACAATCACCAACTTCCCAAATTTCATCAACTTGGACAATAACAAACTTTACCTAAAACATTTCTCCTGTTCATTTCTTATATTAACTCCAAGCAAAGGCAGATTATATAAAAAAAAAGAAGAAGAGGAAAACAGACATTATTATAAACAGAATTGCAATTAGTTAAAAGGCTAATAACTAAGGATTGCAATCTTACAGTTTTGAACTTAGTCTTAGAACATCTGCTTGGCTACTAGTTTTAAGGAACAAGTCATCTTAAACAGCTAAATAAACGTAATTAAGGATTTTCCTATCTCTGAAGTTTTCGAAGTAGAAATTTTAACTCTTAAAGCATCAACTAAATGCACCAATAAGCAAATATGAACTTAAGGTAGCTTAACAAGTTTTAGGAGAAAGCTCTAAGCTCATGGATCCATTTAGCCTGGGCAAACTTAAAACACATTTTAAAACAACCTTTTTTAACTAAGTACCTTACCACACAGGCTTATCAAAATGGTATGCTTATGAAATATCACCTCAACTTATCTGAAAGTCTTAGTTAGGTTACACTATAAATAAGAGAAAGTCCACTTTATCCTAGACTAATCAGCCCAGAAAATTCTGAAGACAACCAAAGCTTTCAAAACAAGGAGAATAGTTTTGAAAGGTCTCATAAATCCCATAAATTGTTTTCTGGAAGATAAATGCATAAATGGAAATAACAGTAACCAAATAATTCCAAACAAACGCAGAATTCATAATCCTTTGAGAGATTCATAAAGATCAATATCCAAACAAGACAGAAGAATAAAAGAACATACAAGGCGAATCGAAACTGAAGCTAAGGAAATAGCTTTATACTTTCATGTTATACTTCATTATTATGATTTCCCATAGTCCAAAATGACAACATTAAAACATTAAGCAAACTAAAACAAAATTGCACCAGGAAACCAAAACAACAATAAACGAACTTATACTACTTCGTGTGAAACGAATGAAAAATGAAATAGAGGAAGGGAATACTACTTATCTAACTCAAACAACATTAAGACTGAACTAATCTACAGGAATTTGTAAACAACAAAACTAGCAAAAATGAAAATAAACTAAGACGAGGAAGAAAATTACCTTTCTTGGGTGCAGCGAACTAGGACTTTTAGGTCACCAATCTAAGGCTCAAACTTCGACCACTTTGCACTCTGAAAACCCTTTGAATCCGAAATCTTGACAGAAATAAATGTACCCTTTTTTAGAGTAAAGTTTGGTTTCAACAGTAATTAAAAGTGAAGGGTGATGGCTCCAAAAAAAAAAAAACTACCTCCTCCAAAAGAACTCGAAGCAAATATTTATAGGGGTAGAAACAGCTAGGGTTTCATTGGGCGGGAATTTGAAATCAACGAAAAACAATTCAAAGTTGAGTCAAAACTCGTGCAAATTCGAACGTTTGACGTTTCTTCATGTGATTGACTCAGACTTTGCTCAAAATGGACCGATTTTCTTTGGTCCTTGAAGATTCTTTTGAGTCCATATTCATCAAGGAATGGAAAAGGTTCTGAACTAGTGAAGGTTTACACGGAAATGGGAGGACAATCTCTGTCCGTTGCTAAAGAGAGGGGGAGATTTAGCTAATATGGAGAGGGAGAGAGAGGAAAGGGGGCGCGGCTGGATCGTTAGGTTTACAAGATGGATGAATAGAAATATGGGCCGGGTTGTTGAGTATCTTTGGGTAATTAATTGGGCTAGCCGATTTGGGCCTGTTTGGAACTGTCTGGGCTGCATTTTGGAGAGCCAATGGGCAGCGTAGCTGAGACCCTTCAGGACTTTATTTAGGAATAGATTTTGGGCTCAATAGTATTAGTAATAATAATAATAATAATAATAATAATAATAATAATAATAATAATAATAATAATAATAATGGTGGTAATAATAGTGATAATAACCAATAACTATAGTCGGATAATGGAAAACGATGATATTAATAAAAGCTAATTTGTAATAAAATATTAATAATTATTCTTAAGTTATCAAAAATATTAGAAGCGCAAATAAATGTTTCGGAGGAAAGGCGGGAAAAAAATTGGGTGTCAACAATGTTAATAACTCTCAAGGGGGTTACCAAAGACAGAAATACCAAGGTGGTTATCAGAATCAGAATCAATGGAGACCTCAGCAAAGTCAAGGTGCTTATAACAACTCTGGGAACTACAAAAATAATTATGGTGGTGCAAACCAAGGGAGCTACAACAACAGTAACAATTTTGGGAACAAGAGTTCCAATCCTTATATACCACCGAAAGGACAGTCAACAAAGCAAGGTAGTTCGAAGGTTGAATCAATGCTTGAGAAGATTTTGGCCAATCAGTCTAAGTCTGAGAGAACTTTATTCGGGCTGATAGAGACAGTGGGTTCCCATACAACAACTATTCAGAAGCTTGAGTCACAGATGAGGGATATTTCTAGAGAGCAGCACCCTCCGAAAAAGGGAGGACTTTCGAGTGACACTATTCCAAATCAAAAGAATGGGGGAGGCGGTGTAGACCGTGTGTTTGACATCACTACTAGGAGTGGTAAAATACTCCAAGGGGCTGATAAGAAGATGGTTGATCTTGAGCCGATAGATGAAGAGGATGAGGTGCAGTCTGAAGCACCCATTATTGCTGATGAGAATCCTGCTGACAAGAGGGTTGCTGATATTCCAGAGATAGTGAAGGATGCTGATAACACGAGCAAGCAGACTGTGAAAGGGGCTCTCCGCCCTTTGACTCAGCTTTTCAAGTCTAAACCTCCCTTTCCTTAGAGGTTGGTAAAGAAGAAGGAAGATGCTAAGCTTGAGAAGTTTTATGATCAGTTGAAGCACCTATCTCTTAATTTCCCCTTCTTGGAAGCTATCAAAGAGATGCCTGGTTTTGCCAAATATTTGAAGGAACTGTTGATCAAAAATAAAACGGTTCAACATGAAACCGTGAGTTTGACTCACACTGTGAGTTCTATCATCTCAACTACTACTGTTCAGAAAAAGGGTGATCCTGGGGCATTCACCATTCCTTGTTTTGTTGGGCATCATGATTTTTCTCGTGCTTTGTGTGATAATGGGGCAAGTATTAATTTGATGCCCCTTGCTATATACAAACAATCAGGTTTGGGGATGCCAAGGCCGACTACTATGAGGTTACAAATGGCTGATAGGTCTATCAAAAGACCTGTTGGGGTGGTTGATGATGTACTTGTGCAGGTTGGTGAATTTATGTTGCCTGCTGATTTTGTGATTCTTGACTGTGCTGTTGATCGGGACATTCCTATTATTCTGGTGAGACCTCTCCTTGCTACAGGGAGAGTTCTGATGGATTCAGAGAAAAATGAAATCAAGTTCCGAGTCAACGATGAAGAAGTTACTTTTCAGGCTAGCAAAGGGATGAAGTTACCAAGTGCTTACGAGAGTATTTCGGTAATTGATTCGTTTGATTTTGTTGATAAAACAGTGGAGTTCAAGATGGAAGAAGAAAGTCAGGGTGAAGCTCTGGCTGGTACTCTTGTAAACTTTGATGTTGAGGACATGGGAGGTTATATGGAGACAGTTAATTCACTGGTTGGGTTGGGTTCCTATTCTTACCACCCAAAGAAGCTAAATCTTGATTTGAAAAATAGAACAACACCCCCAGCAAGGCCTTCGATTATTGAGCCACCCAAGTTGGAGCTTAAGCAGCTCCCATCATATCTAAAGTATGAGTTCCTTGGTCCGAACAATACATTGCCGGTGATTGTTTCATCCCTATTGACTGAGGAGCAGATTCTACAGCTTTTGGAGGTGTTGCGAGAGTATAGGCGTGCTATTGGTTGGACCATAGTAGACATTTGGGGTATCCCATCTGGGATCTGTGAGCATAAAATTCAGCTGGAAGAGGATAACAAACCGAGGGTAGAGCATCAGAGGAGACTGAACGAGAATATGCAAGAGGTCATCAAGAAAGAGATCATCAAATGGTTAGATGCGGGAGTGGTTTACCCAATCGCTGATAGTAAATGGGTGAGCCCGGTCTAATGTGTTCCCAAGAAGGGCGGCATCACTGTTGTTCCGAATGCAAAGAATGAGTTGATCCCAACTGGAACTGTCACAGGATGGAGAGTTTGCATGGACTATCGCAAGCTCAACTCAGCCACATGCAAGGACCACTTCCCTATGCCTTTTATTGATCAAATGCTTGATAGGCTAGCGGGGCGTTCCTACTATTGCTTCCTTGATGGTTATTTGGGCTACAATTAGATCAACATTTCTTTAGAAGATTAGGAGAAGACTACTTTTACTTGTTCTTATGGGACGTTTGCATTTAGCCGAATGCCTTTTCGTTTGTGTAATGCACCAGCCACTTTTCAAAGGTGCATGATGTCAATCTTCTCTGACATGGTAGAGGACTTTTTGGAAGTGTTCATGGATGACTTCTCTGTTGTGGGTGATTTGTTTGAAGATTGTCTTGGCCATCCAGGTCAAGTGCTGAAAAGATGTGAGGAGACAAATCTCATGCTAAATTGGGAGAAGTGCCATTTTATGGTGAAGGAAGGGATCGTCCTCGGTCATAAAATCTCTGAAAAGGGAATTGACGTTGATCAAGCGAAAATTGATGTGATTGTAAAACTTCCTCCACTTATCTCAGTCAAGGGTGTCCGAAGTTTCTTGGGACATGCTGGGTTCTACAGGCGTTTCATCAAAGATTTCTCCAAAATAGCTAACCCAATGTGCAAGCTTCTTGAAAAAGAGGCTAAGTTTGTGTTTGATGATAAGTGTCGGAAGGCTTTTGATGAGTTAAAAGAGCGTCTCACTACTGCTCCTATTATTGTTGCTCCTGATTGGTCCTTTCCATTTGAACTGATGTTGTATACTAGTGGTTTTGCAATAGGTGTTGTGCTTGGTCAGAGGCACAATAAAATTATGCACCCGATCTATTATGCAAGCAGAACACTGAATGCTGCCCAGATGAATTACACAGTGACGGAGCAAGAGCTGCTTGTCATTGTGTTTTCTTTTGAGAAGTTTCGGGCCTACTTGTTGGGGTCCAAATTCGTGGTATATACTAATCATGCAGCATTGAGATACCTTATGGTGAAGAAAGAAGCAAAGCCGTGACTGATCCGATAGGTGCTATTGGTGCAAGAGTTTGATTTTGAGGCGAAGGATCGCAAGAGCACCGAGAATGAGGTTGCTGACCATCTATCTCGACTTGAAGAGGCTGGGAGACCTTCTGATGAACTATACATATATGATGCTTTTCCAGATGAGAGGGTGTTGGCTGTATCAATGGAAGTAGCATCGTGGTATGCTGACATTGCTAATTATTTGGTAACAGGCATAGTTTCAGAAGATATCAAAGCCTACCAAAAGAAGAAGTTCTTACGGGATGCTCGACAGTACTATTGGGACGAGCCTTATTTGTTCCAAACATGCGCTGACAACATCATTCGGCGTTGTGTTCCTGAAAGTGAAGTGATGGCGATTCTAAAGGGGTGCCATGACTCTCCTGTTGGGGGTCATTAGAGTGGAAACCAGATTGCGGCTAAGGTACTTGAATGCGGTTATTACTGGCCGACCATTTTTCATGATGCTAATCTATTGGTACGGTTTTGTGATCGATGTCAGAGGCAAGGGAATATAGGCAGAAGGCAAGAGATGCCTATGAATTTTGTCATGGAGGTGAAAGTGTTCGATGTTTATGGGACCCTTTATGAGTTCTGGTGGCATGACTTCTCATGTTCTATTAAGGATAATCATGTTTTATGACTTCTCATGTTCTATTAAGGATAATCATGTTTTATGTTTTATTCCGCTCATGTTATGCCACATGATGATTCAACAAGCCATGTGGTTTGCTCGGTCACATGCGGTGTGAAAAAAGGGACGTCAGTATGAAATAATGTACCGAGTATGTAAGACAATAGATAACTGAAACTGAAATTGAATTGAAAACATAATAACTGGAGGCCAAAGAATGCCCTGAATACTTCACCTGACATGTCTCATATGAAATGCAATATAATAATATCATATATCTCACTGACCAAATGGCCAGGCAGCTGTAAATCTCACTGACCATAAGGCTAGGAAATCTGTCTCACTGACCCGTCGGCCAGAAAAATCTGTCTCACTAACTGTAGGCCAGGCAATACTGTCTCACTGACCCGTAGGTTTGGCAAATCTGTCTCACTGACCTGTAGGCCAGGAAATACTGTCTCACTGACCCGTAGGCTTGGCAAATCTGTCTCACTGACCTGTAGGCCAGGCAATAGTGTCTCACTGACCAAGTGGCCAGGCTAAAGAATATGTCTCACTTACCAAGTGACCAGGCTAAAGAAAATATATGTATATTATGATTTATATCAAGTGTAAACTGAAATATATGAAGACGTCAACATATCTCTTTCTAACTCTTCTACTAACAGTGAACTAAGGGGCGGATAGAAATCCCTCGGAAGATACAATATGACATCTAGACGCGTTACACCTCTATGACAGCTCTAAACAATAGTCCTCTTACATCTAGACGCGTTACACCTCTATGACTGCTCTAAACAATAGTCCTCTTTCTTTAATATTCGATAAGCACTTACTATCTACAAATCATGCCAAGAAAAAAAAGGATAGCCATTACATACCTCAAATCGCCAATATAAATCAAGAGCGAACTCGTTGTAATGCTTACGCCAATCCTATAACAAGGGAATACGTATATGTAGTTAGATAATGCTAGTATATCAGGTATATCAAACGACAAATCAATTCTAAAAATAAACAGGCAGCATTCAACATTTCTCCTATCTCCTAATCACCACAAAACATCCAGCAACAAACAATAATAACAATATCCTCCTATAAGCCTCTTCAACGCACATCAATCAACATTTAAAGATATACAATAAAATAGCCCGATATATGCTTTGTATACAATAGTTATACATCTCCTTCTTCCAAATATATAAAGTATAACAACCCCAACACAACCTCAACATCAATTGCTATCCCTACAATAAGAAATTAACTCAATAATACATTAATAACATGGCTCAAAACAGATTACAAGCCAACATAAACTCAAGCTCATATTTGGACATTTCCCTCCAACTTTCTCCTTTAAATACTTTGTATAATCATCAAACAAACTTATAAACATGGAAATAAAGTGAATCCTTACCTCAAGAACTCAAGAATTCCCCATCACAGAGGTTACTTCACTGTGAAGCACCTTCCAAAACTTCCACAGGAAGAGGAACAAGGATCTGATAAGCAATCCGGGATATTTAGCACTTGAATCCCACTTTAAACCTTTGATTTCACTTGGGAAAGAGTTAAATATGTTTGGGAGGGTTTTTAGGGGTGTCTAGGATCTGGCGAGATGAAGGAAATGAATTAAAAGAGAAGAAAACCGAAATATATACAACTTGGAGTCTCCACCGCCTCAATTTTGAGCCCACAATGTATGGAGCGTACTTTTTGTACGGGCCTTACATGGCACCATACTTCTCAGATTTGCAAACTATAGGTTGTGTTAGAAAGAAGACTCTCTGAACTTTAATTTAGATAGATTATGCATTCCACAACTCCTTATATACTTAGAGATATACCTCTCGAAAGTTGGGCCAAAATCCTATCCAGAATTCTGCCTAATATTCCCCGAGTTTAGATAAACTTAATTTCTTCGATTCGCTTGATCCCGAAACTTTCCAACACCTACTAAACATGATCTTAAACTCTTTTACACTCAAGATTGACATGTTTAATCCCATATGACCTCAAAGTTTGTCCCGTTCTTCCAAATCTACGACGACTAACTCGGGACGAAATCTACGTACAAAAGTGCGAGGTTTAATATGTATCATGCATAGCTAGTTCCTTAGGACGGACGGGTAGCTGGAAAAGGATCATAAAAGCAAAGATCAGTATTTTGGAGTTGCTTATAAAGAAAAATACCAAACTAGTGTCAATGTATAAGTCCTAGAGTTCTGCATCCACATCTATAGTGTAACAAGTAATAGTGACATGTAAATCACACTTCAAGCCATTTTTTTTGGTCATTGTTTCATTTAGGAGGAACATAAAATGCACTTTCCTTCTGAAAATATATAATGAAGGCTGAACATTCAGATTTCCGCTATAGGATGTCAAAATTTTTGCAACTAATATAGTGATGTAATATATAGATTGAAAGAGGCCTAAATTGAGGCTGTAGTTTTAATCTAATAGCCACATTTTATTAAATTTAGAACATATGACCAATTTTTGACAGTGGAGACAAACTTGACTATTTCGGCTTCCGTCAACCTTAACTATTGCATGTGCTTTGAAGCTACGTCCCTTAAGGTTGTAGTATAACACTGAAATTGGTAAAGGGGAAACACAAAGGGATTGATACTTCTGTGTTGGAAAAATAGTTCTCAGAAAGAAAAAACAAACTACTCATAACTGGACTCTCAATCTGATTGAAGAGCGTGGACAACATAAACATAAAGTGGGAAATGAAATAATAGTAGGACTCTCTTGTTTTCCATAGTCAAGCAGAGGAGAAAGGCAAAAGAGAAAAAGCAGAATACTCACGAACTTCCTTTCATTGATATGCAAAATAAAAGATCACCAACCTTCTTGCCTAAATAGTAATCACAAATCCTTCCAAGCACATGCCTTGGACTAAACCTTAAGGCGTAGGGGCAAGTTGACAGGCATGTTAAATGAAAGCAATAAGAGGTCGGGCACCTAAGTCGAGCAACAGATTTTTATAGTAACTCTCTCGATAAGGCACCGACATTTTTCTAAACCAAAATCTTGCAGTTCTCTTTAAGAATCGACAACAATCATAAAAATATGTGATCTTCGTAGATTTGATAGCTCAAAATTAGAGCAGGAAGACACGCTAAATGAAAATATAAGAGGATGAGCACCTAGATCGAGCAACGGGTTTCCATAGTACTCTCGTAGAACAATTGCTATGCAACTATACAACCTGTTGATGAAGGGAAGACAGTATATCAAGCTTATCTCTGATCTATCTACGAATTCTTTCTAGAGATAAATTCAGTAGGTTTAAAGGAAAAAGTGGATCACTCTATCCTAAGTAGGCTCTGCAAGACTGTAAATCTATTCGTTCACTACCTTGGGATAGATTATTGAGAAGAGATTTAATTTATCAAAGTAGTCCTCAGAATTTAGATGATTTAAAGCATGCTTTTGATGGAGGAATTTAAATAGTTGTACAGTGCTTAAATCTTCTCTCCGCCTATTACTACATGCTAATTTTTTAAATATTTCCCTTATATCATAAATAAAACAATCCCCCACACTTGACAACTTAAGAAAAATGAAAAGAAGCAAGAAATTTGCGGCGAAGGGTGAAGGGGAAAAAAGGAAGAAGAAGAAATGGAAAACGCATGCAGACACCCACAAATAAATCAGCACTCAAGAAACTAAACCGGAGAAGAGATCTTACTGGTTAAGATGATTCAAGGACAAAAAGTCGATTAGCATTGCTCAAACCTACAACACTGCAGTTTTTACTCTTGAAAGAGATGCAAGGAAGGGTAAGTTGAAGGTGTAATTTTGATTACCTTTGCTCCATGACTAAAGTGGTCAGCTTCCAAGCATAAAGGATAAGTGATGCTGGAAGCTATTTGTCTCATAATTGCTTGAATATCTCTCATTATCTCTTTATCACTTTTCTCTCTCGAAACACTAACCAAATAAAAGTCATGCTAATTACCAAACAGTCCAACACACACTTTTTCTAATAACTATTACTACATGATTCCAAGAAATTTAGGGTCGAATATGTGGTTCTTCACTCATTTAAGTTGTCACGACCTGACCCGCCATGACTGGCACCCACGCTAACTCTTAGTGGGCGAACCAATACTTCTAGCCATCTACTCTTTCAAGTCCATTTTTATTTAACCAATTCATAACAGTTAACAAAAGATAAATCAATAAATAGTCATGCCATAAAACAATAACGTAAATGCAGAAGTCCTTTCTATTACAACCCCAAAATCCTAAAGTCACCGTACAAGGACTCTAATCCAAAACCTGTCTAAGGAATGTATACTGTCTGAAATAATAAACATCAATGTCTGGAATGGAATAGACTTTAGATAAGGAAGATCTTCGGGCGGCTTGGCATGGATAGAAGCTCACTCTCAATCTGTCAGCAAATGGCCTCAATTCTAAATGTGAGGTCCGGTAGCAGTCTCTGGATCACAATCTGCACTCAAAAGAATACAGCAAGGTAGGATCAACACAAACACTATGTACCGGTAGATATCATGGCCGACTAAGATTAGTATCATGCATGAATTATAAAATCAATAAAATAGATAGACCAGTCAACAACACATAATCAAATAGCCCAACAACAAGTCAACCAATGATATTAACAATCAACTCACCCAATGATATCAAAAACCAAGTCAACGGAAGCAAACAACAGAAATAAGTCTACTAACAACATTCTCAATACTCAGCCTCTGACCACTCGTGTACACACATGCTAATTGGTCTTATTGCCCAATAGTCATGACCTACAGGGGACCCATGGTGTCAATGTACCACTCATTCTAGAATGAACCTCGGACCACGAGCCTATAATCTAGGTCACATCCTCACCCCCGGTCAAATGTGCCTTTTTATGTCCAGGTATCATCATCACCCCCGGTCAAATGTGCCTTTTCATGTCCAGGTATCATCCTCACCCCCAATCAAATGAGCCTTTCCACATATATATATATATATATATATATATATATATATATATTTCTTATCATATCACTTTCAACAATCGATTAACAATTTGTATCTCAATTTCATCAAGAGGATCATAGTAACTTCTCACCACAATTATCATCAAACGGTAGGTCACAACACAATGAATAATGGCACTAAGCCCACATAATCACCCAATAAATAGCATATAGGAATTCAACCACACACATTATGCCTGAAGACTAGACATGCTTTCTCCTACCAATTTCACAACGCATACAATCAACTAATTAAAGTCTAACTCAAGTAAACCGTAACCTACCTCAACTGCACAGCTGGAACAATGTGAATCTTTCCACTATAGCCTTTCCCTTCCGTAAAGCCTCGGAACGCCCAAAGTCTAGCAATTAAGATGCTAAAAAAGTCACAACATTCTAGTCAATATATCAATACAATGCACACCCTTCCACCTTACCCCTTTCTAATGGTGAATGATTACTAGGCATAAATCATCCTAACGTTGGCCTTAGAAACCACAACTATCAATTTAAAAGGTTATTCAACCAAGTTATCTCTTACCAGCAGTTTCCATGGTCAAGCTACCATTTTTATGAAACCCAAAGTCTCAATTCACGTAGTTCATGTCTCTAATAGTTCAATTCTTGATTAGAAAGTGATAACTCAAGCCTTTATATGATAATCCCACAACAACAATCATAACCCACCAACTATTGAAAGTTTATTAAGTTCTAGGATTACTACTCCCAATTCACCATTGTAGACCCATTAGAAGGATGATACTCTGAAAGATGAACGAGTAATGAAGGAAGGAATAGTTGAGACTTATCTCTTAAGAATATTCTTGCCCTGGCATAGAATTTCGCCCTAGGTGCTCCTTGGAAACTATTTTGGATTTTTATTAATAAAGAATTCGAAACTAAGTGTTTAACAACTAGAATTCTGTCCCCGTAGACCGCTGCAGCGGTCCCACTATAACTGGCAAGTGCTCGCTGTAGCGGACCTCACTAAATCTTCCTCCCGCTGTGACGGGCATGATACCGTTGTAGCACCATCACTACAACGGTCCAGTGCCCTCCATAGTGGACATACCCAAACCCAATTGAGCGCAGCGGCGAGAGACCCGCCACTATCGCTGTCCCGCCGCAGTGGTACCACTGAGCCAGTAAGCTCGCTAATTTCACAATTTTTCACTCTACCACACAACACTTCATTCTGAGGCCTCACAAATATCAACGAAACATGCACATAAATGTAAATACACCATACTGACTCACCCGTGCTCTCGAAATTTCCAACGGAGGTCTAATTTCCTACGTCACCCCCCAATGGATTCAACACAACCAAACCATAATCACAAACCAATTTCCAGTTTTTAGACTTCTATAATTAAGTTTCTATTAGCTCATTCTACCTTTGGAAAGGTTCTATTTGGTAGGGCGATCCTAGATTTTCCATAACGATCGGGAGGGTCGTTACATAAGCTCATAAAAGAAATTAGAAATTTTCTATATTTTCTACTGCCATAAAAAAAACTCCAATATACACTTTCTTCAATCCACAAAATTTACTAGAGATCAGAAAAATGATAATCAACTTACCTCAACCTCACTATCATTTTCGGTGCTAACTTCCACTTCTCTAATACCTCACCAGCGGCCTTGCTCAATATCACAAGAGCCACCCTTTGTAGCTTTCTAGCTTCCAACCACTCTACATGAACACAATCATAGAGACAACAATTATTTCCCTATGTAAATATGATCTGAACCGGTCCAAAACTTTGAAAGAATTATAGAAATTACCGGTGAGTTGGGAATTCAAGTTGGAAATGATAGTAGGGACTTCATTTCCTGCAAAAAAAGCTATTAATATGTAAGATAAAATGTCATTACTTTACATGCGATGAATGCATTAGGATATTTCTCGCAGTAGTTTCTGGTTTATTTTTTGCATTGAAGAATTGACATAGAAATTTTGAGAGATGCATCAGAATCATTCATTAACATTATAAAATAAAAATATAGCAGTACCTGCATGTAAATTTATTGTTACCATGACAGTTAGCAGGATAAAGAAAAAATTATCAATGAGTTATGCATCAATCCATCACAAAAATAATATTTCATTCCAAGTATTTGAATAACTTAGTATACAATGTAATTTATAGCTTTTAAAACTGAACTAAAACAAAAAGTCCACTAATGTAGAAAACAACATAATTCCAAGACCTCAAGTGTGTTACACTTTGGAAATTTCCTGTTGTTTGCATTATGAATGAACTAACGCAAGCCTAAAGTTAAAATAAAGATATTATAAGGATAAGAGGGTATCTAACAGTTCCAAGTATGTACCTTGAGGTATTAGAGTCGTATAAAGCGGCGGAAGTAAGATTGTTGAAATATTGGAATTTGAGTCATGTTTTAGGAAGATTTCGTATCATTTGAGTTATACATTGCTTAGAATTACCTTGATGAGGAGATATAGGGCCTATCAGATATTTAATGAAGTATTATACAAGTACCAATAAGGTTCCATAAGGATTGAAGGTCAAACGAATCGAAAAGAACGCGTTTTCGCAAACCCGGAGAAAATGGGGCAATATGCGGCCGCATACTCAGTATGCTGGGCCGCATATTGGTAGAAAACTAGATATTTTGGCTGATATTTCTGCCCAACATCACCCCCATATTGTGGAGGGAGTATGCGGCCGCATACTCAGTATGCTGAGCTGCATACTCACCGCAACACGGAGCGGTGGGGCGATTTTGAGCCCTTTTAAAATCCCAAGGACCCAATTTTTCACATTAAATTTCCACATTTATTTCACCACACTTATAGAGGGTTATTGATATTTATTGAAGGTTCCATAACGTTTCAAACCTTTCCATATCATCAAGAGAGAAGATCAAACATCAAAACCTCAAAGATAATCCATGGAAGGTGATTATTCTTGTTTCTCTTCAAGGTGGTGATGAACTTGATCTTGGAAAGAGTTGAGTAAGGTGAAGTTATTACATTATAAGGTATGTTCTTACTATTATTTATATGATTTATTTTATTTAAAGGTTAGTCACCCTTGGAAAGGAAAAGAATTAAAGTGGAGAAGTCATAAAGTGTTAAAGTGAAGATGATGACTATGAGATGAACTTGAAAGGGGGATTTTGGATAAATTTGAGCTTAAATTGAATATAACTTCTTTATTATGATATTTTGCATGTTATTATTGTTGTTGGGAGTTGTTTTTTAATATAGTGGAAGTCGATAAAATAGGAAAAGTGCTGCCCAAATTTCGTTAGCTCGTTAATTACTCTAGTTTTAACTGAAGAGTGTTTTCAAGACTTAGCCTTAGTATGAATCCTCTTGGATGTAGATTTTGCGGAATTTGGAGGAGCGTTAAGTAGTTAAGAAGACATAAAGGTATGTCAAGGCTAACCCTTTATTTCTAAAGGCATGATTTTCCTTATTGTGAATCCATCTAAGATGTCCATAATATCCTACTTCCTAGAAACGCTAGAAGCTCATAACTCTCAATGTTCTCATGATATTGTTGACAAATATTCTCTATATTGATGATGAGGATGATTCCATACTATGAAATCGGAGGTTCACCGACCTTATGTCACTCCGATAGGGTTGTAATGTTTCCTTTGGACTCTCATGTATGTTATATATGTATATAGCTATTTTGAGACACTGAGCTTTTATGGACGGGTATGATATATATTGTCTACACCATTGCAATTGGGTACGGACAACACCGAGCCATGTTATGGCCAGGTAAGGACAACGCCGAGTCTTATTATGACTGGGTATGGGCGCCATCGAGCCTATATGGCAGGGTATGGTATTATCATATGTATATATGTATGAAATTTTTCCTCTAAATAAAGGTTAAGTATATATGACAATCATCTTAAGAGGTATTACGGGGTATAAATTGTTCTCTTTATCTTATGTTATCTTCATGCTTTTATCATGTTGCTATACATGCTTTACATACTCAGTAAATTATTCATACTGATGTCCTTTTATTTGTGGACGTTGCGTTCATGCCCGCAGGTAGACAGGTAAACAGACCAGACCCCTAGGTTGCTTCATCAATGATTGCATAGAGGTGCTCCATTTGATCGGAGCTGTTGTAGTTAGTTGGTACTATTATTTTGTGTACATATTTGGGCATGGCGGAGTCCTGTTCTGTCTTTATGGATATTACATATTCCATGTAGAGGCTCATGGATGGATGTACATATATCCCATAACCTTATCGGTCTATATTTTGTATGTCATTTTTGGGTATCCTTGTCGGCTTTTATATATGGGCATGGATAATGGTGTTTATATAAATGTGTCCACATTAGGTGGAACTTGTGCCCTTATGTTCATGGTAATTTTGAGTTGGCCATGTGGCTCACCTAAATATGATTATGTGAGTATGATGAGAGGTGCACGGTAGGTTAGCTCCGGGTGCCCGTCATGGCCCTCCGGTTAGGTCGTGATAAAAGTGGTATCAGAGTAGTTCGTCCTACGGTGTCTACGAGTCGTGTCCAGTAGAGTCTTGTTTATGGGTGTGAAGCGTGCCACACTTATAAACAGAAGGCTGCAGGCATTTAGGAAGATTGAACTTCTTCTTCATCATAGATCATGCGATAGAGCCATGATATAAGAATTTCCCGTTTCCCAATTGTGCATTATGATTTCAGCGATGCCTGTGAAGAGAAAAGCTACAACAGCCCAGAAGGGCAAGACAGTGGCAGGTAGGTGATGTGCCGTGAATTTTGGCACATTTTATGCCTTTGTCACTAGAAGTGTTGCTTTTTTTTAAGTGTTTTTACATCGTTTCATATGTTATTTTGGTGTTTTGTAGGGTTAGTTGACCAAGGAACGGAAATGATAAGAAATGCTGAAAAACGGACAACTTGGAGCAAAAGGACGGTCCGTAACTCGAGTTACGGACCGTAACGTGATCTGTACCAGAGAGGATACGTGCCGCTATAAAGGACGGTCTATAAGCCGTAACGTGTACCGTAAGCTGAGGAAAGTTTCCAGAAAGTTGCCTAAGTAGTGTCACAGGTTACGCCCCAAAAGGACGGTCCGTAACTTATGTTACGGGGCATAATGTCATGGCGTAACGCATTGGCCACTGAAGACTGAGGCCATGATCCGTTGGAAGATACGGACCATAACCTGTGTTACGGTCCATCGCAAGAAGCCGTGATTTCAAGCTGACAAAGGACGAAATCGAAGGACGGACCGTAACCTGTGTTACGGTTCGTAACGATGCCGCGTAAGGGTGTTTTTGTCCAGAAACTTGGCGCGATTTTTGGCCCTATAAATACTTAAAGTAGGGTTTTAATTCATAATTCTGATTTTTCTTGGGGAGCATTAACTTTAAGTCTTGAATATTTGAAGTGGTTGGAGCATTTAAAGCAACAACTTCACTTTCATTCCATATTGTATTAGCATCGTAAGTATATTATGTTAACGTTTAAGCTTTCTTTGTTAACCAAAATGATGAGTAGCTAATTTTAATTCTAAGGTTGTGGATCCCATGATAGATATTATGTAAATGGGTTTCTACTATTGATATATGCATAATGGTTGTTAGTATTTATTCTATCTTTGTGCATTAGCGTTGGGTAATGATTGCAAGCATTAGCCTAAGCCATTATATTAACTTTTCTTGGGAAAGAGAGTCAGTATTGGTAAGATTGAATAACAATGACTCGGGACGTTAACCCTCGTTTAATAGACTAACTTAGGGATAAGAACAAGTCTAAATTGGCATTATTGGTCGCTCTTCGATTTCAACTCTTACATTTGGAAAAATCATAAAGAGGAAATACAGCCTAACTGTTGGGAAACATTAGGAAGTCCTTAAGAGATCAAGTGCATACTCTTAGAACAACCATTAGAAGTATATCACATTGAAACCTGAAGCATAATATCTAATAAAAATGGGAAACACAACCTTAGTCTCTCTCTCGTATTAAGTACAATTCAAGTCAAAGTATTCAATTACATTACTCAACAAATATTTCAAACTACCAGGAATAGGACAAAAGCCTTTAAAGACTAGTATCGCATACAATTAGTATCCTTTTCTCTCCATATTACCTATGGGATTCGACCCCAACCTTGGTTGGGTTACTATATTTGACAATGTCCACTTTACGCCATTAATAGGTGTAATTTGAGCGTATCAAATTTTGGCGCCGTTGCCGGGGAATACGGTTTTGAAATTACTGATTGTTGCGTACTCTTCTTTAAAAACTTTTTCTATTCCATCACACCTTGTTTGCTGTTGTGGTGAACCAGGTAAGCATGGCTGGAAGACCGAATCGAAATCAAGGAAACCAAGGGGGACTCCAAGTGAACCCACCTGCACCAGAAGAGGACGAAGATGAGAATATATTTGCAGAATTCATCAATGAAGCTGATTATGCTTCTGCCGTGGTCCCTCCTAGGACTAGAAATGCTACGTTCAAAATTGATAGTTCTATCTATCAACTGCTGAAAGTTGAAGGTTATTTCCGAAATTCTTTGGAGGATTGTCCACTTCGACATTTGAAGAACTTCCTGCACGTGTGTGCTCAACAATCCCAAGGTGCTGTTTCTGCTGATGCACTTCTGTTACGGGTATTCAAATATTCCTTGGCTGGCCAAGCAAGGGAATGGTATGAAAAGCTTCCAAGCAATTCTATTCATAACTGGACCGAGCTAGCCAGTACATTTCTGAAGAAGTGGTTCCCACCGAGCAAGAAGGCTGAACTTCGAGATAAGATCTTTGAGTTCAAACAGCTCCCGGGGGAACAATTATATTCGGCATGGGAGCGGTTCAAGTACTATCTAGCGCAATATCCAACTCATGGGTTTCCAGATGCTATTCTCATGGAGAAATTCTACAAGGGCTTAGATACAATGAATCAGATTGATGTCAATACTGCCGCAGGAGGATGCTTCATGGACAAGTCATTAATCGTCATCACCCGTTTGCTTGATAAACTCACCACCCACAATCAAGCCTGGCATTCAACTGATAGTGAGAGTCTCTCTTATGGTAGTCTATCATTAGCTGTCGTTGCAAAAGAAAACTATGAGAGAGATCATGCCTTTGCTCAATTTCAAACCACGGTGGATCTATTATCAAAGAAGTTGGCAGAAAATGATGCACAGGGGGTAAATGTTATTGAGGAGTTACCACCTCATCCACAGGGAATGTATCAAGTCCCTGGGGGGATGTACCAAGATGGGCAACAACAGTATGAAGATGCTAATTATGTCAACAACTCGCAAAGGGGTTATCAAAGGCAAAATTATCAAGGTCCGGGTCATCACCCATGGCAAAAGCCTCAACACTAATTTAAAGGGAACAATTATAACAAAAATGATCAAGGAAATCCAAATCAAGGGAATTACAATAACAACAATTATGGCAACAAGAGCTCGAACCCCTACATTCCACCAAGGGGGCAAGCATCAAATTCCCAACAGTGGAGAGACAATTCAGCTAGCAACTCTGCTAGTAATGCGCCTAATGATTTTGCGGAGCTGAAAAGTATGATGCAGAAAATACTAATGAATCAGGACAGAACTGAGAGCACAATAAAGGGAATGTCTCAGGTTCAACTATCTCATTCAGCTTCCATTTAGAAGCTTGAATCGCAATTCAGAGACCATTCCTGAGAAGTGCATACTCCTCAACGTGGACAACTACCAAGTGATACAGTACCAAATCCGAAAGGTGGTGGGGTAAACTCTGTGGAGCATGTAGCTGCTATTAGCACCAGAAGTGGAAAAATACTTCAAGGTGCTAATAAAAAGGTGGTTGATCTCGAGCCAATTATTGAAGAAGAGGCGCAACCTGATGTATCTGATGTTATTGTGGAGGAAGAAACAGAGGAGAAAGTCCCTATTATAGCTGAAGAACAGAAAAAGGGGAAGGCAAAACTTTCTGGCGCTCTACGCCCTTTGAGCCAATTGTTCAAATCTTCACCGCCTTTTCCTCAAAGGCTAGTGAGGAAAACAGAAGATAACAAGTGCTTGCGATTTTATGATCAACTCAAGCAGTTGACGATGAACATTCCTTTCATGGACGCTGTCCAAGAAATGCCTGGGTTTGCTAAGTATTTGAAGGATCTCTTAACAAAGAAGAAGAAGCCACTGAAACACGACACTTGTGGGTATCACTCATCGCGTTAGTGCTATTATTTCTAAGACCACAGTGCAAAAAAGGGAAGATCGTGGAGCATTCACCATTCCATGCACCATAGGGCAGTAGGATTTTTTCAAGGCTTTGTGTGATAACGGGGCTAGTATAAATCTTATGCCCCTTGAGATTTTCAAGAGATCAGGATTAGGGATACCAAGGCCAACTACCATGAGATTGCAGATGGCTGACAAATCATAAAAAGGCTACTGGGGGTAGTTGATGATGTGCTTGTTCAAATCGGGGAATTCCTACTGCCGGTAGATTTCATGATTCTTGACTATGCTATTGATCAAGAAATTTCTATTATTCTGGGGAGACCTTTCCTTGATACAGGGAGGGCTCTTATGGATTCCGAGAAGAATGAAATCAAGTTCCGGGTGAATGATGAGGAGGTGAATTTTCACGCCAGCAAGGGAATGAAATTACCTAGTCTTTATCAAAGTATTTCAGTCATTAATTCTGTTGATGTGGTGGATGAAGCGGTAGAATTCAAAATGGAGGAAGAATTCTTGGGTGAAGCATTATCGGCCATCTTGGTGAATTTTGATGCAGGAGAAATGAAGGGATATATTAAGACAGTGAATTCACTCACCGGTCTGGGGTCTTACTCTTATGAGCCCAAAAAATTGTCTCTTGATCGATTATTGAGCCACCGAAGTTGGAACTCAAGAAACTTCCATCCCATCTTAAATATGAGTTTCTTGGAGCAAATGCCACCCTCCCAGTTATTATGTCATCACTTCTGAATGAGGGCCAAACTCAAAGACTCATCGCAGTTTTGAGGAAACATTTAAGAGCTTTGGGTTGGACTATTGCAGACATCCGGGGGATTCCCTCCAGAATTTGGGAGCACCGAATTCAGTTGGAGGAGGAAAGTTCACCAAGTGTTGAGCATCAGAGAAGATTAAATCCACGGATGCAAGAGGTGGTAAAGAAAGAGATTATTAAGTGGCTAGATGCTGAGGTGGTTTACCCAATTGCCAATAGTCCATGGGTAAGTCCAGTCCAGTGTGTGCCAAAGAAATGGGGCATCACTGTTGTCCCTAACTCTAAAAATGAGTTGATTCCGACAAGAACTGTCATCGGTTGGAGAGTGTGTATGGACTACCGGAAGCTGAACACTGCATCTTGCAAGGATCATTTCCCTATGCCTTTTACTGATCAAATACTTGATCGGCTAGCTGGAAGGTCTTATTATTGTTTCTTGGATGGGTACTCAGGGTACAACCAAATTAACATTGCATTGGAAGACCAAGAAAAGACTACTTTCACTTGTCCCTATGGGACATTCACTTTCAGCCGGATGCCATTTGGTCTTTGCAATGCCCCAGCTACTTTCCAACGATGCATGATGTCGATATTCTCTGTCATGGTTGAAAACTTACTTGAAGTCTTCATGGATGACTTCTTTGTGGTGGGAGATTCATTCGATGAATGTTTAGACCATCTTGATCGGGTGCTGCAAAGGTGTGAGGAGACAAACCTCGTTCTTAACTGGGAAAAGTGTCATTTTATGGTAAAGGAGGGTATTGTCCTTGGCCATAAGATTTTCGAAAAAGGGATTGAGGTTGACCAAGCCAAAATCTATGTGATTTCAAAACTCCCTCCACCCATCTCAGTAAAAGGGGTTCGGAGTTTCCTGGGGCACACCGGATTCTATAGAAGATTTATCAAAGACTTCTCAAAAATTGCAAATCCAATGTGCAAACTCTTGGAAAAGGAGTCCCAATTCAATTTTGATGAGAAGTGCATAAAGGCTTTCGACGAGTTGAAGTTAAAATTAACCTCAACCCCTATTGTTGTGTCCCCGGATTGGTCGTTGCCCTTTGAATTAATGTGTGATACCGGCGGTCTTGCAATTAGCACCGTGCTTGGTCAGCGGCTCAACAAAATCTTGCACCTAATTTATTATGCCAGCAAAACGCTAAATGGAGCTCAACTGAACTATACAGTAATGGAGCAGGAACAACTTGCTATTGTTTATGCCTTTGAAAAGTTTCGGGCTTATTTATTGGGTGCCAAGGTAGTGGTTCACACTCACCATGCTGCCCTGCGGTACTTAATGGCTAAAAAGGATGCTAAGCCTCGGTTGATAAGATGGGTGTTGTTGCTACAAGAATTTGACTTCAAAGTCAAAGACCGAAAAAGGTGAGAAAATCAAGTAGCTGACCATCTCTCCAGACTTGAAGCACCAGGGAGACCGAATGATGTGCTGGATATTGATGACACTTTTCCGCATGAAAGAGTCTTGGCAATCTCCAATGATGTGGCACCATGGTATGCCAATATTGCCAATTATTTGGTAACTGGCATTGTTCCTGAAGATTTGAAGGCATATCAAAAGAAGAAATTCTTGAGAGATTGTCGACAGTATTATTGGGATGAGCCTTACTTATTCAGGACTTGTGCAGACAATATGATCAGAAGATGTGTAGCCGAATCTGAGGTGATGGATATTTTGAAGGCTTGTCATGATTCTCCGGTTGGTGGGCATCACAGTGGAAATAGAACTGCAGCCAAGGTGCTAGAGTGTGGCTACTATTGGCCAGCCATCTATCGTGATGTGAATATGTTGGCACGTTCTTGTGATAAATGCCAACGCTAGGGCACAATATGTCGGAAGCATGAAACACCGATGAATTTTATGCTTGAGGTGGAGCTCTTTGATGTGTGGGGCATTGATTTTATGGGGCCCTTAGTGAGGTCATATGGCCTGAAATATATTCTTGTTGCGGTGGATTATGTCTCCAAGTGGGTGGAGGCGGTGGCCTTGCGTAACAATGATTGTACGAGAGTCAATGCCTTTCTAAAAAAGAACATCTTTACTAGATTTGGCACTCCTAGAGCTATTATTAGTGATGGTGGTTCTCATTTCTGCAACAAACCATTTGCTGATCTTCTTGAAAAATATGGCGTGCATCATAGGGTTGCTACTCTATATCATCCTCAGACGAGTGGTCAGGTTGAAGTCTCAAACAGAGAGATAAAAAGCATCTTGGCAAAGACGGTCAATGTGAATCGCACTGACTGGTCCAAAATGTTAGATGATGCTCTATGGGCATATCGCACAGCGTTCAAAACGCCTATTGGAACTTCACCGTATAAGTTGGTATTTGGGAAGGCATGTCATTTGCCTATTGAGCTTGAGCATAAGGACCTTTGGGCATTGAAAAAGCTGAAAATGGATTGGCATGAAGCAACAAAGTTGAGGTTGTTTCAAATCAACGAGATGAATGAATTTAGGTATAATGCCTATGAAAGTGCAACACTGTACAAGGAAAAGATGAAATACTATCATGACTCGAAGATCCTCAAAAGGGATTTTCAGCCGAAGGACTTGGTCTTGTTGTACAATTCGTGCCTAAAGTTCTTTCCGGGCAAGCTAAAGTCTCTATGGTCCGGTCCGTTTGAAATCGCAAGTGTTTCCCCAAATGGAAGTGTCATTGAAGTGAAAACCGAGGATGGCACTCGGACTTTTAAAGTGAATGCACAAAGAGTAAATCATTACCATTGGTGTATTGATGATGGTAAGGTGGTTGATAGGTATCGTTTGAAATACGGTTCCTGAAAGGGAAATTGAGGTATCACGTCGAGCCGTGATGATAAACCAAGCGCTGTGTGGGAGGCAACCCACATTTACTGCTTTATAAGTAGTTTAAATTTTTTATTTCCTTTGTTTTCTTTTATGTTTTTGATGTTTGCTGATGTGGTACGATTCTGAGGACTGAAGAGGCCAAAAGAAGTAAGTGCTGAGTTTTCAAGGAAAGGACGCTCCACGTTACGGCCCATAACTCATGTTACGGTTCGTATAATGGAGCGTAACAAGAGAAAAGAAAATGCAGAAATCACTGAAGGATGGAGGAAAGGTGTTACAGTCTGAGATACGGACCGTTGATCATGTTACGAACGGTAACACATGAGCGTAACCTTGACAACAATCTGGGCAATCACTGAAAATTTTGCTCATGTTACACCAGGTAATATGGACCGTAACACGAGTTACGGTCCGTCAGCTGTAGTGCCATGTCATTAATGAAAAATGAAAACGGGGTCATTTGGTTGACCGTAACACGAGTTACGTCTCGTATCTCGTGTTACGGTCCGTAACATGGAACTTAACGGTCGGACATGTTTAAATACATCACCCGACGGTTACCATTTCAAATCCAACCGGTGCTTTGAATTTTTTTTAACCCCCTCTCCCTCATAACTTCCCTCTTCCTCTCTTCATCTCCGCCTCTCCCTCATATTTCTTTCACCATAGTTGTTGTTTTTCGTATCACAATCCCTACTTTAATTTCGAGTTTCATCCAAGCATCGCCAACGATCAGGTATAACAATGTGTTGACTCTCTTTCTTCTTTTATCTATTGATAAGATTGTTATGATCTTTCATGAGTAAATTCGGATGCATTGCCTTGTAATCGATGTGTTGAATGATTTTGAATCCCCATTGAATAATTACGCGGGATTTAACAATGGTTGGGGGTTGGGTTTGGTATGTTTCCTGTTTGAGAGACTCGTGGGCACAAGCACATTGTCTCCCACTGAGTCGGAGGGCATCCCGATTGAAAGTTTCATTCGTGAAACTACTAAATTGGGTTTCCCACCAACTGTTCGATAAAAGGTTCCAATGAAAACTTTCGTAAAATCGTGTGAAGTCTTAGTAACCCGAGGTATGTGAGGGGATCAAATGTTGTTTTACACCATACCCAAGGAGCATAAAGTCGAAAATCTTGGCCTCGTGCTTAAACGAGAAATTTTGGCCAAGCTGTGCATCTGTGAACTGATTGCCCGTC
The DNA here is from genome assembly GCF_019175385.1 of Lycium barbarum. Lineage (NCBI taxonomy): Eukaryota > Viridiplantae > Streptophyta > Magnoliopsida > Solanales > Solanaceae > Lycium > Lycium barbarum. Next base: position 108,009,505 of record NC_083347.1, on the reverse strand, counting down.
ATTCCGTGTTCCGGGCCGTAACGTGTGTTACGGACCATAACACCCATCGTAACACCGATGATTTCCATGAAAAATTTCTGGAAATTTGGGTGACGTTACGGTGAGGTGTTACGGACCGTAACACCCCATCGTAACACCGATGATTTTCATGAAAACTTTCTAGAAATTTGAGTGACGTTACGGTAAGGTGTTACGGACCGTAACACGTGTGACGGTCCGTAACATCATACCGTAAAACCTATGATTTCCAGAAAACTTTCTGGAAATTTGGGTCACGTTACGGTTAAATGTTATGGACCGTAACGAGTATGACGGTCCGTCGAATGTGTTACGTTTCCTGTGTTATAAATGAACAAATTGAGTTACGGTTGGAGATACGGCCCATAACACAATCGACGGTCCGTCGACCGTGTTACGGTGCATGAGCTAATTGAAGTCCTCAACTTAAACCAATAAGTTGTATAATTGAAAAGCTTCTCGTGTATCATATGTAACTTTTCCTTCCACAGGTATGGGTAACCCAAGGCAAGGAAAGAAGGTTGTACTCAAGGTTGCAGGCAAAGAAAAAGGTCGTGGTGCAGGCAAAATAACCTCACGTTTGGGCGACGAAGATCAAATCAAAGACACCAGGGCTACAAAGAGGCCAGTTACACCTAGCAGGCCAGCCTCACCATCCGAAAGTTCTTCCTCATCTGCTGAGGAGAGTTCGTCTAGTTCGTCGAGCCATAGTGAACCCAGGCAGGCTGTCACACCACCACACCGGCCTCAACCACCCATTAGACAGCCTACTGCGGAGGAGTGCGAAAAAGAGCGCGAGCAGGAATGGAGAGAGACTGACATCCGGATGAAGGCTATGTATGAGCAAGACCTCCGATTTTCTGTGGAGGGATCTGAAGAACTATACAACAAAGGGTGTGAGCTAGCAAAGCATGAGGGACAAGGCCCGAAAAGAAGTATTTTCAAAGAAAGGAACGTCAGCTTCGATGGTCTCGATGGATATCCGAGCATTCGTGACAATATCTGCTTTCCCAAGTTAGAGTTTTTGAAAAACCCTGTGGGGTCCTACATCCCGGCTCTTGTTCAGGAATTCTACGCTTTTTATGGGGCTGCTGTATTCAAATCACAGAAAAAAGGGCAGCGCACGACTCAAGTGTCGGCCATGAATGAGGTAGTAGTGCGAAAAAATAAGATTGATGTTTCTCCGATGGCCATAAATAAAATACTATTCGGGGAGGATTATAGTGCGTCTACAGCAGCTGAAGAAGGAGAGTTTGTCTACAAAATTAAACAGAAAGATACAATCTCCGTCAGAAAATGGGTGGCCTCATTGATTGCACGGTCGGCAGATCCCGAATGGGCAATAGTGCCAAAGTTGATAGCCGCTACACGGATTTAGAAAAACACCCTCACGCTTGAGGCAAAGTTTTGGTGGCAGATTGTTCTGTTCTGCATCCGTCCTACCCAGGCAGATAATTATTTGACTCCAGACAGAGATATTCTGGTGGCTACCCTTATGTCAAGGTATAAGATCAACTTTGGAAGACTGGTAGCAGTAGATCTTCGGGAGAGAGCCACCCAACCAACCATTTCCTTCATTCATTCATGTTTGCTTACGTTCTTATGCTTGCGCGAGGGACCAGAACCCCTCCCCTTTATTGACCACAGTGTGATCGCCAGGAGTATCTATGACATCACAAAGGGGAGAGATGATATGTTGAGCCAAGGTACAATGCCATCTGCCTCGTCTTCTAATGTGCCGGAGGGGCTAACGGGATCAGATGTTTTACCCTTGGCTATCATGGGTGCTGAGGACAGTGCTACGGGTCAGCCCACAGATTCTGAGGCTCCACCAACTGACTATGCTACACAGCCCATGCCAGCTCCAGCCCCACCTACTTCGGGTGGTCCTACCTCTTCCACTGGAGCGAGCCCAGCACCTGCTCAGCCCATACCGGGAGTCCCACCCGAACTTGCGAGAAAAATGATTTTCAATTGGGAGAATTTTGGGGCAGTGGTCCTGCAAGCAGATAGAACAGATAGGCAGGTCAAGCAGCTCATGACTGAGCTGAAATTGTACACAAAAAGGGCTATTGATGTAGCGTTGAGGCCGATAAAAGAACAGATGGTTGATGACCACCTACAGATCCACTCTCGGATAGACAGTATTGAGAACAGAATGACGGAGCTGACTAGGACACACCCCGCTGCGAAATTGGGCACTGTTCGGAGTGAGTTGCGGACACTAAAGGATGATGTGCAGAAATTGAAGGCACAGGAAGTGGCTGTTGTGACGGACCAGATTCTGAAAGTACACACAGAGTTGGTACAAAGCTTATACCAGCCGGTTCAGAGTCTACTCGGGGATGATGAGATCGAGGACACGGTTGATGAGAAGCAAGACGAGGAGCTGGAAGAGGATTCCCACTCTTTGGCTAAAGGGAAGCGCAGGAGAGCCACGCCAGATGATGAAAACCTCGATCCCATTCTCAAGAGGCTTGATCGCTTTGATGCTTTGCGCCTTCAGAATGAGGAGGAGGAGCGGCGAACATTGAAGAAGATCCGACATGAGTCCCGCCTGAGTTCTGACACCACTGGAGCGACTTCTAGCTCAGCCCATCGAATTGAGCCGACTCACCATACTTCTGCTCCACCCACTGAGACTGGAACTTCTAGTGTTGGCCAGCCTGATACCACCATTGCTCCTACCTCCGAGGTTACCCAACCTCATGATGCTGCCGCAGATCCAAGCGCCTAGTGCACTCCAGGGAGGCCCTCCATTCTATTGATGGACTATATAGATGCCTTGAGGGCAATGCATGTTTCTAAGTTGGGGGTGTTGGGTAATTGCTGGTATTGTTAGTATTGTTTTGGTATATTGGATATTGTTTTTGTTATTATTATTTTTTTTTTGTTGGTATTGTTTACTAAAATTGTGATATTAAGTATGTGTTTAGGACCCTCTTCGGCTGTTCTTTGCCATGTGTTCTTTTCCCGAAGAATGTTATTTTTATGTTGAACATAGAATGTTTAGGATGTTTAGTTAAGAGTAAAGTAATGATGACTTAAGTGGTGGTGGTCCGTGTTTTCTAGCATTTATAAAAGTGTTTTTACAAGTCAATGATATCCCTCCGAAAAATAATTTGTGATGTACATCAAGAATGGGTTGTTGATATTGACATGTATGGTTCTTTTAATGACATTGCAAATAAAGGGTGTCCATCTGTGTGAAATCTTCAAACGAAAGTGAAGTCAGTGTATTTAAACAATCCTTATGACATTGTGTTGTGAGTTCTTAGTTTCTATTTGTATATGATACTTGTAATCTAGAACTTTCCCAGTTGGTCGTGCGTGAATTCTAAGGAGAGTTTGATTGTGAAGTGATCTTAGGCTTTCTTTGTATTGACTCCAAAGCCTGTTTATCTTAAATGAGCCTAGCCCGTATAGAAAATGATCCCTAGTCTCCCATTTTGAGCTTATAGACTTTTTCTTTGATTAGTCGTGAACTAACCTCGTTCCCTTCTGTGAATAAACCCATTTGGCACCAAGTCCCTCCTTGACACTAAAGAATGACAAATGTGGCTAAAAGCTTAAGTTGGGGGTGATAAGCGAAATATGCGGATAATGAGGCTAAAAGCCTAAGTTGGGGGTGATAAGCGAAAGATGCGAAAAATAAGGCCAAATGCCTGTTGGGGGTGATCGTGAGTATTGCGGGACATGATTCAGTGTGGATATAATATATATATATATATATATATATATATATATATATATATATATATATATATAGATAGATAGATAGATAGATACATACATACATACATACATATATATAGATAGAAATGTGTATATATATAGACATATACATGTATATAGATATATAAGTTCTAAATAAATCCACGTTGAAGCTGTAGGGTCAGAATTAGGGTGAATGAAGTGTCAAGGAGGGTGAGTCACCACTATCCAAATATTCATCCAACCCGTCCCCAAGCCAATGTTACAAGCCTCAAAAGTCCTAATGTGATCACAGTCGAACTGTTCAAAGTTGAAGGCATGGAAAATAAAGGCAAGCCAATGGTATGTGCACGAATGGTATGCAAATTTCTTTGTGAGTGTGAGTGTCCTTCTGTCTCTTTAGTCTTCTGTCCCATTTATTTTGTAAATGTGTGTTGGGACATTCTTTGGTCTATGTGAGGGCGTAAGGATTGTAGATTGCGAAGTAACTGGCTTTCTGGAAGTTGAAATTCATGTGCATAGAGACTCCCATACTATGATTGTGTCATTAATTGAGGTTGCATAGTGAATTGCAATTTTTTTGAAATGTACGTCTTGTGTCACAAATAGGATGTGGATAAGAGACCAATATTTTTTTGGATTGAAGAGTCTGTATTAGAAACACATGCCAAAACCACTGTAGTCATTCTTATTTTGCTAGATGTCGTGTGTTAGTAGCGAGTCTTGTTGTAGTTGCTTGAGGACAAGCAAAAAGCTTAAGTTGGGGGTATTGACGTGCCGTGAATTTTGGCACATTTTATGTCTTTATCACTAGAAGTGTTGCTTGTTTTTAAGTATTTTTACATCGTTTTTTATGTTATTTTGGTGTTTTGTAGGGTTGGTTGACTAAGGAACGGAAATGATAAGAAATGCTGAAAAATGGACAACTTGGAGCAAAAGGACGGTCCGTAACTCGAGTTACGGACCGTAACATGATCCGTACCAGAGAGGATATGTGCCGCTATAAAGGACGGTCCATAACTCATGTTACGGGCCGTAACGTGTACCGTAAGCTGAGGAAAATTTCCAGAAATTTGCCTAAGTAGTGTCACAGGTTACGCCCCAGAAGGACGGTCCATAACTTAAGTTACGGGGCGTAACGCATTGACCACTAAAGACTAAGGCCATGATCCGCTGGAAGATACGGACCGTAACCTGTGTTACGGTCCGTCGCAAGTAGCCGTGATTTCAAGCTGACAAAGGACGAAATCGAAGGACGGACCGTAACCTGTGTTACGGTCTGTAACGATGCCGCGTAAGGGTGTTTTTGTCCAGAAACTTGGCGCGATTTTTGGCCCTATAAATACTTAAAGTAGGGTTTTAATTCATAATTATGATTTTTCTTGGGGATCATTAACTTTAAGTCTTGAATATTTGAAGTGGTTGGAGCATTTAAAGCAACAACTTCACTTTCATTCCGTATTGTATTAGCATCGTAAGTATATTATGTTAACTTTTAAGCTTTCTTTGTTAACCAAAATGATGAGTAGCTAATTTTAATTCTAAGGTTGTGGATCCCATGATGGATATTATGTGAATGGGTTTCTACTATTGATATATGCATAATGGTTGTTAGTATTTATTCTATCTTTGTGCATTAGCGTTGGATAATGATTGCAAGCATTAGCCTAAGCCATTATATTAACTTTTCTTGGGAAAGAGAGTCAGTATTGGTAAGATTGAATAACAATGACTCGGGGTGTTAACCCTCGTTTAATAGACTAACTTAGGGATAAGAACAAGTCTAAATTGGCATTATTGGTCGCTCTTCGATTTCAACTATTTTACATTTGGAAAAATCATAAAGAGGAAATACGGCCTAACTGTTGGGAAACATTAGGAAGTCCTTAAGAGATCAAGTGCATACTCTTAGAACAACCATTAGAAGTATATCACATTGAAACCTGAAGCATAATATCTAATCAAAATGGGGAACACAACCTTAGTCTCTCTCTCGCATTAAGTACAATTCAAGTCAAAGTATTCAATTACATTACTCAACAAATATTTCAAACTATAAGGAATAGGACAAAAGCCTTTAAAGACTAGTATCGCATACAATTAGTATCCTTTTCTCTCCATATTCCCTATGGGATTCGATCCCAACATTGTTTGGGTTACTATATTTGACAACGTCCACTTTACGCCATTAATAGGTGTAATTTGAGCGTATCAGTAGGAGGGCTGAGCGGGTACCACCGATAGATATAGAGGAGGGTGAGTCTCAGAATGAGGTTCCGTCTCAGTTCTCTCACTCACCGCCTGCATCAGAGGAGCATAAAGGAGCTTCAGCTCCAGCCCCAACACCCCCAATTCCTTGACCAGATGCCTCAGGCCAGGAGATGAGAGAGGCCATCCATTTGCTGACCTAGTTAGTCGCCGCTCAGGACCAACGGAAAGGCACATGTTATGGTAATAGAGCTATCAGTGCCAGAGCTCGTACTTTCATTAGTTTGAACCCTCCAGAATTCTTTAGGTTAAAACTGAATGAGGACCCGCATAGCTTCATAGATGGAATGCTGAGAACATTGCGGGTAATACATGCTTCAGATGTTGATTCGGTAGAGTTGGCTTCCTATAGATTACGGGATATTGTGGTTCATTGGTATTTTATTTGGATGTCTTCTAGAGGAGTTAACGCACCTCCACCGGTATGGTAAAAGTTTGTACATACTTTCCTCTGACACTATTTGTCTCCAGAGGTTCGACGGGTCAGAGCTGACAGGTTCCTGAAGCTTAGACAAGGGAATATGAGTGCCCTAGAGTATAGCCTTTATTTTAATTCTTTCGCCAGTTATGCTCCAGCCATGGTAGTTGATATGAGAGAACGCGTACATCGGTTTGTGAATATCTTGGGGCCACATTTGATAGATAAGTGTTTGACGGCCTCACTTCAGGAAGGTATAGATATTTTTCGCATTCAGGACCATGCCCAAAATTTGGAAGAGCGGCAGCAACAGCAGAGGAGTGAGCGTGAGCATGATAGGGGTTATAGTAAGAAGGCTAGATCCTCAGGTTCTGTTAGTGAGTTAGAAGGGGTCATAGGTAGCAGTATTCTAGGCACTCAGGTCATTTAGTGACTAGTGCACCTTCACGATTTTCAGGCCAGAGATTTGATTAACCTATTCACTCCGGACCAGGTCAAAGTTTCAGAGCTTTGGGTTCTCAGTACTGGGGTGATTCAGGCTAGATGAGACTACCTTTACCTCGATGTACTTAGTGTGGTAAGTTACATTGGGGACAGTGTCGGTTGGGTTCAGATGTTTGTTATGCCTGCGGTCAGCTAGGCCATATTATGCGTGACTATCCATCGAGAGGTGGTAAAGGGCTGGTCTAGCCCACAGGATCAACAGTTGGTTCTTCATCATCTGTATGCCCTCCGGGGAAAAGCTTACAGACACCAGCAGGTCGTGTTTGAAGTAGAGAAGGAGCGCCTAGTCCGAGTGGTCCTCGGCACTGCATTTATGCACTGGCTGGGTGATAGGATCTCGAGTCTTCCTTCGATCTTGTCACAGGTATACTATCAGTATCTTTTCATGATATATATGTATTAATTGATCCAGGATCTACATTGTCATATGTTAATCCCTATGTTGCTGCTCGATTTGGGGTGAAACCTGAGTCAATTAAACCTTTCGAAGTACCCGTTGGTGACCTTGTGCTATAGAAAGTTATAGTTTGTGACCGTCGCACCATGGCAGATTTGATTGAGTTGAGTATGGTAGATTTTGATGGTATTATGGGTATGGATTGGTTTGCTTCTTGTTATGCCAATGTAGATTGTAGAACAAAAAAGGTTCATTTTCAGTTTTCGGGAGAACCAGTTTTAGAGTGGAAGGGTAATACGACGTCTCTGATAGGTAGGTTTATTTCCTATCTCAAGGCAAGGAAGATGATTGCTAAAGGTTGTAATTATCATTTAGTCCGGGTTCAAGATATAGAAGCAAAGCTACCAACTCTTCAATCTGTCCTAGTAGTGAATAAGTTTCCGGATGTATTCTAGGACGAGCTTTCAGGCCTTCCACCAAAGCGAGAGATTGATTTTGCCATTGATGTGCTGCCGGATACTAAACCCATATCAATTCCTCCTTATAGAATGGCTCATGTAGAGTTGAAGGAGCAATTGAAAGATTTGCTTGAGAAAGGCTTTATCAGACCTAGTTCATCGTCGTGGGGAGCACCTGTGTTGTTTGCAAGCAAGAAAGATGGTTTCTTGCGGATGTGTATTGATTACAAACAACTGAATAAGGTGACGATCAAGAATAAATATCCGCTCACGAGAATTGATGATTTATTTGATCAGGTGCAAGGTGCCAAATGGTTCTAAAAAAATACTTAAGATCGAGGTACCACTAGGTGAGAGTTAGAGAAAAGGATATTCCAAAGACGACCTTCAGAACCCGATATGGTCATTTTGAATTTCGGGTAATGTCGTTCGGATTGACTAATGCACCGGCGGTGTTCGTGGATTTGATGAACAGTGTGTTCAGTCCTTTTTTAGATTCATTTGTGATTGTGTTTATTGATGATATTCTGGTATAATCTAGAACCGAGGTGGAGCATGCAGATCATTTACGTGTTATCCTTAGAGTTCTTCAGGCTGGGAAACTGTATGCAAAATTTTCAAAATGTGAGTTTTGATTAAATTCTTTGACTTTTTTGGGGCATATTATTTCTGTTATACCCCGTATTTTTATGCGTCGAATTATTCGCAAGAAAATCGACTCAAGTTAAAGACGGGATTATTTTCGGACATGAAATAAGAACTTTTAATTTTCAATTTTAATTATCACACAAATTGTTTATAAATTTTATTTAGTGTAGAAATATTATTGGAGATTAGGAACTAATTAATTATGATTATATTATTAAGCGAGGATTAATGATTAATTAAATTAATTATACTTTGAGTGGGCCCCACCCGATCCCTTTATAAAAAATATATATAATAAATGAATAAATACAAAATGAAATGAAATAAGAGGGATGATTCATCATAGAGGGGCACGTGCCATATGGTTATGCAACATATATAAGTTCACAATTCATGACTAATGTGAGTCATATTTCAATTGCAAAATCTAATGAAGTTGAGAGAAAGAAGAGCATGAGCAGCAATGGCTGCTACTGTTCACGGCCAGCCATGGCTGTTTTAAAAAACAAAATTGCTTTGATTTAATTCCAAGGTGATTTACAAGTCCAAGGAGGTGATAGCAACATTGGATATTGAATTGAGGAAGAAGAAATTGTGAAATTGGAGCAATTAAGTGTAGAAATTCCTCCGAGAAAATTAAGGTAAGATTTTCTGGTTTTATAGTATAATTGTATTAATGGTGTTTTAATGGAAGGATTAAAATTGGATTGGATGAAATTGGAAGTAAGAATTTGCATGAAATCGTTGTTATACAAAATTGTGGGTTGAAAAGGATTAAAAAGGGTTATTGGATTGTTAGAGTTATTTATGGGCTGAATTGTAAGGATTCTATATGAATATTGTTATTACTGTCATTGTTGGTATTTCTGTGATAACAGGAGGATAATTGGAAGTTCGGGTTAGGCGAATATGTAGGGGAAATGCTGCCCAATTTCCGTTAAGTCCTTAACTAATGAAAAACCCTAAACGAGAAAGTATGAGTTAAAAAATAAGTTCTATAAGCGATGGGCTACGGGTTTACAAACTAGAAAGTATAGTTACTAACGATAGTGTTACTTTTATATTAAATAGGCTAAAGGAGCAACGAAGCGAACGAGATTACGATTAATCGTTAGCAGATATGTAAACCTGTCCCTTTTTTCTTTTGGCATGTCTTAGATTTAAGTGATAAATGATATGAGCTTTGGGGTAATCCTATTCGTAAGTCTTGAGTGTGATTCATGATTCCTATTCACTTCTTGATGTTAGAACTCTGGAAATGATTGAGCCTCCCTCTCAAGTTTTCTATCGTTGGATAGTAGTCGATAAATATAAGCTTCTATTCTTGGAAGACTCTACGATAACTCATGTCCTTGACTTCTATAAGGTATTTCATATTATATTGATACATGTCTATGATTCCTAAGGCTCTTTTGATAATTTATAAAGACATTCGAGGGATACTTGATATGATTGTCGCTGTTGATACTCAGGTGTTAATCCTTTCTCCTTATTCTGTTTGAGTCTTGATAATGTTTTAAATTGCATATGGTTGCTCACTACTCTGCTCGTGCATGCCTCAATATGTCTTTCACCGAGTCTCGGGCCGGGTATGTTATCGTGCACAGTTTCACTGCATTGTTCACCTAGTCCCTCACTAGAGGGCCGGGTACGGTATATACATATATGATGATATGATGATATGTTATGGCAGCCAGGAGGGCATATGATGACTGTATTCACCGAGTCCCATAATGGGCCGGGTATGATATATGATATTGACATGCATGATTTATGTTTCAAAAGGCAAGTGTTTTGGTATTCTGAATATTGTACTTGTCTTCTGTACTCCCTATTTCAGTTATGATCCTTTTTACTGTTTTTTATGCTTTATATACTCAGTACATATTCCGTACTAACCCCCTTTCTTCGGGGGGCTGCGTTTCATGCCCGCAGGTACAAATAGTCGGTTTGGTGACCCTTCAGCATAGGACTTCTACTCAGCTGTCTTGGAGAGCTCCGTTGTTCCGGAGTCTAGAATTTTAGTATAGATTTCATGATATATATATATATATATATATATATATATATATATATATATATATATATATATCCAGGGGTATGGCGGAGCCCTGTCCCGTCATATTTCGCTATTAGTACTCTTAGAGGTCTGTGGACATATGTGTGGGTTGTGTATAAGTTCTGTTCAGCTGTGTCTGAACGATATGCTATGATAAGATGTCCGTCTGTAGTGGCAGCCTTGTCGGCTTGCATATGACATGATATTGATGTGTAGTGGCAGCCTTGTCGGCTTGCGTATCATTTTATGAGTTGTTCAGTTGTGACTTCTCAGGAGACAGTTATCTGAATATACATATATGACGACGTAATGAACCGTTGGAGTTCTTTTGCTAGTTTCCACATTGTTCATAGATTCAGTTTGATTATATGTAACAGGTTCGTATACGGGTGTCCAGCTCGGGCACTAGTCATGGCCCACGGGGTTGGGTCATGACAAAAGTGGTATCAGAGCAGTTCGTCCTCGGAGTGTCTACAGACAGTGTCTAGTAGAGTCTTATTTATTGATGTGTTGTGCACCACATCTATAAACAGGAAGCTACAGGACATTTTGGATGTTACCTTCTTTCATATCTAAGATCGTGCGATAGAGCCCAGCCATAGGAAATGAAATTCCTTATACTAACCTTTGATTTCAGCTGAAGAACGACGTCGACAGAAGAGAGCGACTGATGATATTGGAAGTTTCAAAGTACACAGGTAAGTAACGGTGCGAAAGAGGCATGTCGGATAAGGTAAGAATATTGAGGTATGATCGACATGTAAAGTTGAAGAATGAAAGAGGAGGTAGATCGGAAGGTATAACAGGATAGATCATTAAAGGATCAGGTACGTCTCGAGGTGCGATATGTGAGGTAAGTTCCGACACCTTTATACTTTTTACTAGAAATTGGGAGCCTTGTGTGGCTATGATACGATATGATATATGCGTATATATGTTGGCCCTGTGAGGCATTGTTGGTATTTCCTGCGTGCAGGTTTTGGGATAGTGAGAAGTACAGAGGAAACTCTGCCCAAATTTTCCCAGAAATAGGAAAAAGAAGAGAATGAGATATAAGTCCATAATATGTCTTGAAAGTTGATACCGATAGGGTAAATTTATTATGTTGGACTAAAGCTTTAAGAGGTACCCTCCATGTCATCTGTAAGAGGTACCGTTCTTATTTGGAAAATGTTATTTCGAAAAAGCATATATGAGTAGCAAAGTTTGGAATTCATTTGGACGGACTAGAATACTTTCCAATCACATTTTGCCTTAGAAAAAGCTCATGTTGAAGGGCAAAAACGTCCGGCAATTAAGTTTCACTTTATTGGAAGTGTACAAAGCATACAGCAAGTAGTTTGTGAACCAAATAGTTCATTCATGGCCCAAAAATAATCTGAGGGTAAACTGTGTGAATTAAGCAATAGAAGTCTCGTGGTGCTTGTCGGATTCTAGTTCTTCTTGTGTAGTTTCGGAGGATGTTTCATGGTGACGTAACCTTGGAGTGGGAGTGTTCTTGTGATCTCGAGGTAGCATTTCATCATGTCCTTGAGTTTATTAGTTTTTAATCAACTAATTGGAAATAGAATTTGTGGAAGGAAAACTCAAACTTGTGAGCTGTCTAGGATCATGTGTTTCATATGTTGTTGATGAAATGCTAGAATAATTCGGAAGGGCTTATGGTACTAAGGGATGATTTAGAAAAAGGTGGCAACTCTTAACGAAACATTTTATTGAGGTATCGAGTGATCCAGTAAGTAGGGATAAATTACGACGAGTTTACAGTTAAAAGGAGTAGTAGTATGATGGAGATAAAAGTACGGAGGAGGAAGAGTTATAGAAAATTATGAAGGTATTGATAAGACAGAGTTAAGTACGCCTAGTCCACAGAGTGGAATTAAAACATAGTAAGAATCGTGAATAAGGTTAAGGGGTGTTACGTTATAGGATGGATTACGAACAGGATGTAATGTGAATACCATAGGGATTGTTATAGAAATGAGTAAAGCCTAGCAAGGAAGTAACTAAAGGATATGATGTGATTAGTGTGAAACGGAAAGCAAATGTAGAACGAATAAGAAAGACTTACAAAGTTCTATAGGGAAAGTTCAGAATAGAAGTCAAGTGGTAATAAAAGTGAAAGCGAGCACAGGAAGAGAAGGAGTTAATAGAAGGAAGAAGATAAGAAGAAAGCGAGTGGGATTACAGTGTAGCGATGTGTTATGACGCTTGTAGCTAAGAAAACGATAATATAAGCGACAGAATTGTGAAAGACCAAACTAAAAGAAGATGAGCAAAGAGACAGAATCAGTGCCAAAAATGGCTGGTATGATAAGAATAAATAGGGATGAACAGAATATACTCTGAAAATGAGAAAGGGGTTATGTAGAAGTAGTGTTTTCTGAAGGATACAGAAGTAGCATGAGATTCCTCGTGCACAAAATAAAAGATGGCCATAGACTGGAGAAATGGAAGGAATACTAAAGGAAGCACCCAAGACAGAGGTAATTAATTGAGTATGAGTATAGAGTAAAAGGTAAATATATAGCTACGAACTTAAGGTGTAGTATGACAAAAAGGTGATAAGACAAGACCACTATTAAAACGAATTTGATATGATTTTGAGTAAGATTAAAAGTTAGCGTTGGGTACACGACAAGGGTGACAAAGCATGAGGCATAAAGGAGCACTGCATGTATGTGACTTCACCTCGGAGATGGTGAAATCCTTAAAGGACAAGGATTGCGGATTTGCGAAACAACTGATGTATTGTGAATTTATTAGAAGAAATAGATGATATCCGTTGGGATAAAGACGGTGTTATAGGAAAGCTTGGGACACTTATCGTTAGAATATAAGTGCTACCGAATGGAAAAATTGAAATGACTATAAGCACTAGCAAATTACTGATTGGAATAAATAGAAGGTGGCTTCGGATAAATTGCTACATTAAATACATTACTCGAGTACCAATCATCAGATAAGATTTTGTACTATATATCGAGAGTTCTCATCGCCTCGTGATTGTGTTGGAGTTTCATACATGGGTAATCTAAATTATAGATGATATAAAGAAAGACATGGATATGGTGCAGTATACCAAATGTATTGGAAAAGAATCATATGAATTTGAAAATTGGAAATGGGGACATAGAGTAGAATATAAATAGATAATGATGTAGGTACACCCAAAAGGGGGGAAGCGGATGAGAGAAATGTAAGTGTAAGATGAAAACAACTGACACTGCAATACATTAATGTGAATACTTAAACTTTAAGTGAGATCCCTTGCTGAAACAAGTTAGTGAGATTTGAAAGTTAGCAATAAATGGATAGAAGCCAAGATGGTATTTGAGACAGTGCTGAGAATTATTGGTAAAGACCTTGGATAATATGACATCAGAAGGTGGATGCTTATAAAAAGGAAGAATACGACAAGAGCATGGTAACGAGTAACTTAAAGGATATTATAAGGGATAGCAAGGCTATACTGGATTAGAGGTTAAGATGTTGGCAACAGAGTTATTGACTAATGACATTGTGACCCATAAGTAGTAACGGAAGGGAAGGGAGTATGACAAAATAGAAAGCAAGTATAAGATATGTAGAGCAGAATAAACCAGGAGAAGGAAAGACTATGACTAAGATTGGATGCACTTTGTACGAATTGTACAAAGATAGTTATGCAACCTACGAATATTTGTATGCTAAGGATGAGACCAAGCGAGTACTTGATAAGAAAGGTAAGGATTCAGTAATAGCAAGGCGGTTGCGATATTTTGGGTACATCAAAGAAAGGTGTAAGATGGTTGAGACAAAACTACAGAGATGAAATTAGTACTGAGGGCAAAAGCCATAATTGAGCCTTGATATCAATGGAAAGAGATAAGAGAAGAATATAGGGTCTGCATAAAGACTAGTGTGGCGACGCTGAGGTATTTTCCGGGCTGATTTAAGCACCTACATATACTCGTGTAAAGATTACAATAGGATGCGTGATAGGAGAACTAAGAGAAAATTTGAGTAGAGCGACAATAGAAGAGTTTAAGCCAAAAATAGAGAAACGACTCAAGATAATATGCCTAAAGTATTGCCAGTTAGTATAAAGGAAATTACGAAATGATTTAACCGAGACAATCAGAACAAGCGGGTTACTGGTTACTGGATGACAGTGAGGTTATAAAATGAGGGAACCCTAGCGCTATTTGATAGCCAACCCTAAAGATTGAGATTGAGAGCTGAAAGCAAAGTGACAGTTAAAAACCTTTAAAAGAAAGTCGAAGAGCAACACATGATGCTGAGGATTCCAGAATACAGATTGTAACAACAGAGTAAAGCAAGGGTATTGGAGTGGAAAAATGTTACCCTTTGGGAAATTTCGTTTTACTCGTAGAACCTGCGAAGGGTCTACAGGTTACCAGAGGCATGCAATACTCCAGGGATATTAAAGTTTAATGCATCGGTGGAGAACACTTGAGAAAGTATTGGGAGTTCAGAACCAGTTTAACATTCGAGGACGAATGTTCTAAAGGAGGGAAGGATGTTATACCCCATATTTTTATACGTTGAATTATTCGCAAGAAAATCGACTCATATGACATGATATTGATGTGTAGTGGCAGCCTTGTCGGCTTGTGTATCATTTTATGAGTTGATCAGTTGTGACTCCTCAGGAGACAATTATCTGAATATACATATATGACGACGTAATGAACCGTTGGAGTTCTTTTGCTAGTTTCCACATTGTTCATAGATTCAGTTTGATTATATGTAACAGGTTCGTATACGGGTGTCCAACTCGGGCACTAGTCATGGCCCACGGGGTTGGGTCGTGACAATTTCAGCTAATGGTATTCGGGTGGATACCCAAAAGATTGAAGCTGTGAAGACATGGCCAAGGCCTATAACACCTACGGAGGTTCATAGTTTTCTGGGCTTGGCAGGTTATTACAGAAGATTTGTGGAAGACTTTTCTTCTATTTTTTCACTATTGACGAAGCTGACTCAGAAATCAGCTAAATTCCAATAGACGGATGCTTATGAGTTCAATTTTCAGGAGCTGAAGGATAGATAGACTTCGGCCCTGATTCTGACACTTACAGAAGGATCAGACGGCTATGTTATCTATTGTAATGCTTTAGGTGTAGGGTTGGGTCGTGTGTTAAAGCAGCACGGTAAAGTTATTTCTTATGCTTCAAGGCAGTTGCGGAAACACGAGAAAAACTACCCGACCTATGATCTAAAGTTAGCTGCTGTGATTCATGCATTGAAGATATGGAGGCATTATTTGTATGGTGTTCATGTTGGTATTTATATAGACCATAAGAGAGTCTTCAATATATTTTCAATCAGAAAGAGTTGAATTTACAGCAAAGGCGATGGTTGGAGTTGTTAAAGGATTATGATGTTAGCATTCTATATTATTCCGGGAAAGCGAATATTGTAGCTGATTCTCTTATCCGTAGTTCTATAGGTAGCTTATGTGATATTCAGCCAGCTAAGAGAGAGTTAGCTCATTAGCTTCAGCAGTTAGCTAGCCTAGGAGTTCGATTAATGGACTCGGGCAATGCAGGAGTTACCATTCGGAATTTAGCTGTATCGTTATTGGTAGTTGAGGTGAAAGAGCGCCAGTATGAGGATCCCATGTTGGTTCATTACAGGATTACACTTCCTTAGAAGAAAAAGTCATCCTTTGAGATTTCTGCCGATGGAGTTCTCATATGTCGAGGCAAATTATGTGTTCCTGATGTGGCAGTATTATGTCACCCAGATTTTGGAAGAAGCCCATTGTTCCCGTTATTCTGTTCATTCGGGAGCGACAAAAATGTATCATGATTAAATATATATTGGTGGGACAGAATGAAGAAAGACATAGCAGAGTTCGTAGTTCAATATCCTAACTGTCAGCAGGTAAAGATTGAACATCAGAAGCCCGATGGATTATTGCAAACTATGGAAATTCTAACTTGGAAATGGGAAGTGATTAATATGGATTTAATTACTGGCTTGCCTCGTTCTCAACTTAAGTATGATTCTATCTGGGTAATTGTGAATAGACTTACGAAGTCAGCTCATTTTCTACCAGTCAGAACTATGTACTCAGCTGGAGATGATGCAAAGCTTTATGTCAAAAAGATAGTACAACTCTATGGTGTTCCAGTATCTATTATTTCTAGTAGAGGAACACAGTTTACAGCTAATTTCTGGAAGTCCTTCCAAGAAGGTTTGGGGACTCAGGTGAGTCTTAGTACAGCATTTCATCCACAGACTACTGGACAAGCTGAGCTCACCATTCAGACTATCGAGGATATGCTGCGGGCATGTGTGCTAGATTTTGGAGGTAGTTGGGATGATCACTTAGCGCTTATTGAGTTCTCTTATAACAATAGTTATCATTCCATTATTCAAATAGCCCCGTATGAGGCTTTATACGGGCGCAAGTGTAGATCACCAATTGGGTCATTCGAAGTAGGAGAAACTAAGTTGATAGGACCAGACTTGATCTAGCAAGCCATGGAAAAGGTCAAGCTTATTCAGGATCGATTATTGGCAGCTCGGAGTAGATAAAAAGCTTATGCAAATAATCGCCGACGAGACTTAGAATTTCATGTTAATGATCGGGTGTTCTTAAAGGTGTCACCTATAAAAGGTGTAATGAGATTTGGTAGGAAGGGCAAGCTTAGTCCTCGGTATATTGGACCTTATAAGATTGTACGCAAGGTAGGCCAGGTGGCCTATGAGTTAGATCTACCTTCGAACTAAGAGTCAATTCACCCAATTTTCTATGTGTCAATACTTCACAAGTGCATTGGAGTTCCTTCTAAAATTATACCTATGGACGACGTCCAGGTCACCGAGCAATTATCCTATGAAGAAGTTCCCATCGCTATTCTAGACAGGAAAGTTCGGAGATTAAGAACTAAAGATGTAGCTTTAGTTAAAGTTCTATGGAGAAACAATAATAGAGAATAAATGACTTGGGAAGCTGAGGAAGATATGAATTCCATGTGTCCACATTTGTTTCCACTCCCAGAGAAGGTTCAGATAGAGCCACTGTTATCTTCAGCTACGTAATGCTTTCTTTTTATGATTTCTTGGTCATGTGTAGCCATTGTTGTTGTTGATATTGTAGCCCTGTGAGGCGTTGTATATTTTGGGTTGTTGTGACAGGATGGTAGTAGCATATTACAAGGAAAACTCTAGCAAAAGTTTTGTAGGATCCCTAAGAGTCTAACATTCAAAGGCTAATGTTCTTAAGTGGGGAGGAATGTTACACCTTGGAAATTTCATGTCATTTGCATTATGAGTGTGCTAACTCAAGCCTAAAGTGAACATGAATCCCTTACAAGGATAAGGAGGGTATCTAACAATTCTACATATGTACCTTGAGGTTTCAGAGTCGTATAAAGCGGTGAAAGTAAGTTTGTTGAAAGATTGGAATTTGAGTCATATTTTGGGAAGATTTCATATCATTTGAGTTATACATTGCTTATAATTACCTTGAGGGGAATTTATAGGGCCCCTTAGATGCTTAATGAAGTTTTATACAAGTACCAAGAAGGTCCCATAAGGATTGGAGGTCAAACGAATCGAAAAGAACGTGTTTTCGCGTGACTGAGGAAAATGGGGCAATATGCGGCCGCATACTCAATATGCTAGACCGCATATTGGCAGAAAACTAGCCATTTTGTCTGAGCTTCCTTCCCAACACCACCCCCATGTTGTGAAGTGAGTATGCAGCCGCATACTCAGTATGCTGAGCGGCATACTTACCGGAACACGGAGCGGTGGGGTGATTTTTAGAACTTTTTAAATCCCAAAGGACCCCATTTTTCACATTAACTTTCCACACTTATTTCCCCACACTTCTAGAGGGTTATTAAGAGTTCTTGGAGGTTCTATAACATTTCAAACCTTTCCATATCATTAAGAGAGAAGAGCAAACATCAAAACCTAAAAGATAATCTATGGAAGGTGATTGTTCTTGTTTCTCTTCAAGGTGGTGATGAACTTGATCTTAGAAAGAGTTGAGTAAGGTGAAGTTCTTCCATTATAAGGTATGTTCTTCCTATTATTTATATGATTGAGTTGATGTAAAGGTTAGTCACCCTTGGAAAGGAAAAGAAATAAAGTGGAGAAGTCAAAGTATTGAAGTGAAGATGATGACTATGAAATGAAATTGAAAGGGGGATTTTGGATAAATTTGAGCTTAAATTGAATATAAAGTCTTGATTATGATATTGTGGATGTTATTATTGTTGTTGGAGTTGTTTTGTAATATTGTGAAAGTCGATAAAATAGGGGAAGTGCTGCCCAAATTTCGTTAGCTGGTTAATTACACTAGTTTGAACTTAAATAGTGTTTTCAAGACTTAACCTTAGTATGAATCCTCTTCGATGTAGATTTTGCGGAAGTTAGAGGAGAACGTTAATTAATTAAGAAGACGCAAAGGTATGTTAAGGCTAACTCTTTCTTTCTAAAGGCATGATTTTCCTTATTGTGAATCCGTCTAAGATGTCCATAATATCCTACTTCCTAAAAACGCTAGAAGCTCATTGTTACACCTCGGAACTTTGGGTTGCTGAGCGGCGAAGGAACTAACGTAACTTAAGGTGAACATAATGTCCCAACTAGTAAGAAGGGATACTTAATAATTCTAATTAAGATTCCAAAGAAGTTAGAGGCAAGAGATAAAAGTTCGTCAAATGAAACTCCAACGTAGTTCTGCGAAAAGGGGTTCGACGGCTGTTCTTTGTACCGTCGGACAAGTCGACGTTTCATCGATGGTACCGTAGAATTGAGTTATAGAGAAGACCATCCGACGGACAGGTCAACGCTCCGTCGATCAGTTCGACGGACCGTCCTTCTCACCGTAGAATGAAAGGAAACGACAGATTGCTCACTGGAAATTTAGCGACTTCGACGACCAGATCGACGCTCCTTTGATCCAATCGATGCTCCGTCGATCGCACCGTACATCTCGATCGGGACTGATTTCATGAATTAATATAAGGACCCTCCCTCATTTTATTTCATTTCATTTTCATTCTCCACACACCAAATAAGCCTCTATAACCTTCTCCATCATTCATCCACAAGAAATCAAAGGAAATCCATGATCAACTACACCAAAACCATGAAATCAAGTGTATGAAACCCATTAAAAGTTCATCTAAGTCAAGAAAACTCAAGAAGAGTGAGTTAGGGTTTTGGTGCAAGAAGAGGAGCTCCACTTGAGTGTTGTTCATCCATCATCTAAGGTGAGTTTTATGACCCTTTTACAATGGTTTGAGTGGTTAAAAGTTGAAACACTTGGGTTGTGGAAAGATATAGAAATTGGGTCATAAATGTGTGAATAGTGTCATTGTTGAATAATGGTTGGGATGGATCATGAATGTTGGTATGCTGTGATTGTGAAAATGTTATAAATGACATCTAGACCATGGAATAAGTATTATATATGAGAAAATGCGATAATGAGTTATAATCATAATTGTAGAGAAATCAAAGGGAAATGGTGAATTGTGGTAAGTGTAGATGAATGATGATTATTGCTGCCACATTGTGAATGTTGTTATTAATGTTTGGGAGTTGATATAGAATGTGGAAGAAGTAGTATAAACAAAGGAAGTGCTGCCTAATTTTCCCTAGAAATGATAAAATGTTCTTATAGCCGAGTAACTAATGTTAATGCGATTCCTCTTGAAGGTAGAAACGTGGGCATCGAAGGAAACCAAGCGAGCGATAGATTAGTTAAGCGCAAAAGGTATGTGAGGGTTGTCCTTTATTCCCATGGCATGAATCTGGTAACATGATTTTCCTTCTCCTTCATGAATCTCTTAAATTCCGGAAAACTATGAGCCTATGATCATAAAATAGCTACACAAGGTAATGAGTTAAAGTAAAGAAATTCTAGATGTTCATGATATGGTGTTCCTAAAATGTTAATGATGTCATTTATTGCTTACACTCACCTTATATACTATTCCCTTCAAGGTGAGGCAGAATGTTAATGAGCACTCCATAACGAAATCGGGGAAATGACGACCTTACGTCACCCCAATAAAGCATGGTTAACCTTGAGTCTTTATGCATGCACTATAATGAGCATATTATGATGACGAGATTACACCGCGCCTATTTGGCCGGGCAGTCACCGCTAAGGCGGGCAGCTATACACCATGGCCAGATGGCATGGGCAGACACCACCAGTGGGCGGCATGAGATGGTACCCCGGATGCGGGCTGATGTTATTGATTATCACACCGTACCTATATGGTCGGGCAGCTTATATATTTATGCATACATGAGATTATGATGATTATGAGAGTAAGCCAGCATGCATTATTTTATTTATGATTCACAGTCAGGTACAGATTGCTCTTCATTGATGCCTCCTTATTTCATTGATGTATTGTTATTGTTTATGCCTCTCATACTCAGTACAATGTTCGTACTGAAGTCCGTTTTTTTTTGGACGCTGTGTTCATGCCCACAGGCAGACAGGGAGGTGATCTTGATCCAGACTCGTAGGAGCTATTAGCTGATTTGAGAGCACTCCAGTGTTCCGGAGGTGCTTATGGTTATCCTTTTATGTATATGTATATTTTGGGCACGACGGGGTCTTGTCCTGTCCATATGTCTAGTACTCTAGTAGAAGCTCGTAGATGCGCAGTGTGGGTTGTATGGTCTCACGAGGTTGCCATCAAAATATATGCATATATTATTTTAATGACCAAAAGGCTTGTGCATATAAAACTATTTATGTTTCCGAATGAAAGATGATTTTCTTATAGATTGAGTCTGTATTTGACAAAAGAGCGTTAAATAAGTATGATGAGTAATAGAACGAGCAGTGCTCGGTGGTTAGCCCAGGGTGCACGTCGCGGCCCCTAGTCTGGTCGTGACAGAAGTGGTATCAGAGCAGTTCAGTCCTAGGAAGTGTCTACGAGTCGTGTCTAGTAGAGTCTTGTTTATGGTGTGTTGCGCGACACATCAATAAACAGGAGGCTACAGGGCATTTAGGAAAAATGACCATCTTTCTTCTTATGAGATCGTGCGATAGAGCCGTGTATAAGATTTTATCCTCCCTAATAGTGTGTTGTGATTTCAGAAATGCCGCCAAAAGGAAAATCTACAGCCGCCTAGAAGGGCAAGACTACAACAAAAAGGCGGGTGGAAAGAGAACCTCTGACGAATGTAGAAGAGGGCGAGTCACATAATGAGGCCCTATCTAATACTTCCTCCACCCTGCCCAATGTAGAAGAACCAGGAGGAGTTTCAGCTCCGGTTCCACCCCCAGTTGCTTCGGGTCAATAAGTGACCGAGGCCATCCACTTATTAACACAGTTGGTTGCCGCCCAGGCACAGCGGCAAAATGCAGGCCCAAGTGATCGGTTAGCTAGTACCCGAGCCTGCGATTTTATGAGTTTGAATCCTCCGAAGTTTTTCGGGTCAAAGCCGAATAAAGACCCGCAAGGTTTTATTGATGAGATGTTGAGAACACTGAGAATTATTTATGCCTCCGAAACTGAATCCATGGAGTTGGCATCTTATAGACTCCGAGATGTGGTGGTATTGTGGTATAATAATTGGATAGCATCGAGAAAAGAGAATGCACCTCCTCCCGTTTGGCAAGAATTCGTCGATGCTTTCATTTTCCATTATTTGCCACCCGAGGTCCGCCGAGCTAGAGCGGATAGATTTCTAAATTTGAAGTAAGGAAATATGAGTGCCTGGGAGTATAACCTGCAATTTAATTCCTTGGCTAGATATGCCCCGACTATGGTGGTCGATATGGGAGATAGGGTGCAAACGTTTGTGAGTGGCTTGGGGCCACATTTGTTCAAGGATTACTTAACGGCCTCGTTTCAAGAAGGGATGGATATTTCCCGAATACAAGCCCATGCCCAGAACTTAGAGGGACGACAGCTACAGCCAAGAGGTGATCGTGATGTTGATACAAGGCAAAGCAAGAGGGCCAGATGTTACACCTCGAAAAATTCCCCGTGAACGTACAGTGAATAGACAAACAAAGAATACGAGTATGCGATGTTTCAATAAGAAGGAAATGAAGTTTGACGACCCTAAGTAAGATTTCAAAGGAAATGGGAATAAGAGGCAGGTTATGAGCCCAACGATAACTTATGGGTCCTGAAAATGTGAAAAGTTGCAGGTTTGCACTTTGGCCTCGTCGATGAAATACGGACCGTAAAGTGGTATACGGCCCGTAAACTGCCATATCGTATTTTAGCTTCCAAAACTTCAACTTTCTGTCCAGTGCTCGAATGGTTAAAGAAGACTTCAAATACGGACCGTAAACTGGAATACGGACCATAAAGTGAGTTCGTAAACCACCATGTCCTCAGCCTGACTTTCTGGTTCTGTTATGATTAAATACGTCCAAGAAATACGGCCCGTAAACTAGAATACGGACCGTAAACTGAGTTTACGACCACTGTTGCACTTTCGACTACTGTTCATTGCAATCAGATTTTAAGTCATTAAAAAGGTTACTCAAGCTCATTAATTCATTTCATTTCCACACCCCTTCTCTCTAAAAAAACCTCTCTACATTTATTCCACAAGAATTCAAGGATTATTAGTGATCAACAATATAAACCAAGTGAATCAAGTGTAAGAAAACCCACTAAAGATCATTTGAGTCGAGAAATCCTAATGGAGATGAACTAGGGTTTTTGCTCAAGTGGAGTATTATCAACCAAGGCTTGTTCCTAAAACATCTAAGGTAAGATTCATGGTATTTCTATGTTGTTTAAGGTATTTGAGAGTTGAAATACTTGGATCGTAGAAGGGTATAGAAAGATGGGTCATGAATGTGGAATAGTGTCATTTTGAGTAATAGCTTGAATTGAGTCATGATTCTTGATGTGTTGTGATATAAATACGTTATGAATAACGTTGAGAACATGGGATAGGCAATGTATGTGAATGACCATGGATATGGGTGATTGAAAGTAAATTGAGAAATGTGGATAATGTGGATGAATAATGACTATTGTTATGATATTGTGAATGTATTATTGACGTTTGGGAGTTGATATACGTTATGGAGGAATGTCGTATAAATAAAGGAGACGCTGTCCGATTTTCTCTAGTTTTAGTCATGTATGCTAGCCATCGATTTCTAATGATAGTATGACTTTAATGAAGGTAGAAACGTGAGCATTGAAGAAGCACGTGCAAGAGATAAAATAGTTGAACAAAAAGGTATGTAAGGCTAACCCTTCTTTCATAAGGCATGGTTCTTTGGCCAAACATCTAAATCATCTATAAGCTTATGATGTCTTTCAATGATTAATCTTCCGAGCTAGTAAGCTAACGATTCTTGATACGCTACGATGGTACTAAGTTCCTCATATGACGAGTAATCCTATAGAGATAGAGGTAATGAATGACGATGATAGTGATAACGATAATGATAACGACGATAGTAGCAATGGCGATAATTATGGCGATAACTATGACGATGAGGATAGTATCATAACAGCAAAGATGCTTATAAGCTATTATGTATATGTAACTATGTATGCCTATTATGGCACCCTGAGCTTATGAGGCCGGGTAGAGTATGTATACGATTACGTAATGCGCGCACACCTCTGCAGAGGGTACGGATAACCCTCACGCCTTGGTAGGGCTAGGTAGATGTAACCCTGAGGCCTTGGTAGGGCTAGGTATGTGAAAGCTTGAGCCTTGGTTGGCCAAGTATGTATGAAACACCGAACCTTTGTGGTCGGGCACACTATATAAATGCTATGTATATGACATCAATAGAAGTACGAATACGCTGAGTATATGTAAATGCTATGTAAAGACTATGTATATGAAATGTGTATGGGATGTAAACGGTATGAATAAGACTATGTATACGAATACGAAAATGGATACGAAAGGTAAATGAATACGGATACGGATATATGTACACGGATACGCAATAGAAACAGAAGGTCCCTATGGAAAGCAAGTAAGTGCTATGACAATGATATTATTATCTCCCATCCTATGTTGTCTCATATGTTGTATATTATGCTCCTATATTGATGTTGATCTTGATTTACATACTCAGTACATTCTTCGTACTGACGTCCTTTTATTTGTGGACGCTGCGTCATGCCCACCAGGGAGACGGATTCAATTCGTAGCTACATTCTCAGGGACTACATAGCGGAGCTCCATTCCATTCGGAGCCATAGCTTTTGGGTACTTATTCTTTTGTGTACATAATTATGGGCATAGCGGGTTCCTGTCCCGCTTATGTGATATGTTGTACTCTCCTTAGAGGCTCGTAGACATGTGTATATGGTTGGGTATGTCTGGCCTTGTCGGCCTATGTTTTGTACATCATTTTGTTAGCCTCGTCGGCTCATGTACATTAATGATGCATAAATGCCAATGATGATATAAAAGATGTTGTCGTCCAATGGGACTAATATGATTTATGGATAGAATGCATGATTTGGTTTATAGCTCACCTAGATGTTATGTAAAAGTATGTTAAGGGGTGCCCGGGTGGGCTAGCACCGGGTGGTCGTCGCGGCCCCTAGTCGGGTCGTGACAAAAGTGGTATCAGAGCCAGGTTCAGTCCTAGGGTGTGTCTACGAGCCGTGTCTAGTAGAGTCTTGGTTATGGGTGTGTTGCGCGCCACACTTATAAACAAGAAGCTACGGGCATTTTAGGAATAAATGACCTTCTTTCCTCATAAGAATCGTGCGATAGAGTTATCACATAAGAACTTCTTGTTCCTTAACCATGTGTTATGTATTTCAGAAATGCCTGTAAAGAGAAAGGCTACTGCAGCCAGAAGGGCAAGACGGTGGCAGAAAAGCGGGCTGAAAAAGCACCGCTACCGGTAGTAGAGGAAAGTGAGTCCCAGAGTGCGGCTCAATCTCAGTCCTCCCAGACAGTGCCTATTACTGAGTAGCGTGAGGGAGCCCCATCTCCCGCACCTCCAGCTCCTCCGCCAGATGCTTCAGGCCGAGATGTAAAAGAGGCCATACATTTGCTTACTCAGTTGGTTGCTGCTCAGACTCAGCGGCAAAGTACAGGGCAAGGTGACAGGGCTGTTAGTGCAAGGGCCTGTGACTTCATTAACTTGAACCCTCCGAAATTCTTTGGATCAAAGCCAGATGAGGACCCTCAGGATTTTATCGATGGTATGTTGAGGACGCTTCGATTGATGCATGCTTCGAACCCCGAATCGGTGGAGTTAGCGTCGTATAGATTGAGAGATGTCTCGATCCATTGGTATACAGTTCGGATGGCTTCACGGGGAGCCAATGCACCTCCCCCGGTATGGGAAGAGTTTTTTGATGCTTTTCTCTAACACTATATGCCTCCAGAAGTTCGGCGAGCTAGGGCCGATAAATTCTTGAATTTGAGGCAAGGTAGCATGAGTGCTTTAGAGTACAGTCTCCGCTTCAATTCTTTGGCTAGGTATGCTTTGGCCATGGTAGCGGATATGGGTGACCGAGTGCACAGATTTGTTAAAGGCCTAGGGCCATATTTGATGGATAGGTGCTTGACTGCGTCCCTTCAGGACAATATGGATATTGCACGCATTCAAGCTTATGCTCAGAACCTAGAAGAAAGTCTGCAACAGCAGAGAAGTGAACGTGAGCAAGATAGGGGACATAGCAAGAGGGCTAGATCTTCGGGTCCGATGAGCGAGTTCAGAGGTGGGAACAGATAGCAGTTCCCTAGGCATTCAGGGTACTCTATGATTAATGCGCCTCCAGGGTTTTCAGGCCAGAAATTTGATAGACCTACTCGTTCAGGGCCGAGTCAGAGTTTTTTAGAGTCTCAGTTCAGAGGTCATTCGGGTCAGGAGAGGCCGCCCTTACCACGATGTTCCCAGTGTGGGAAGTTGTATTGGGGTCAATGCCAATCGGGATCAGATGTTTGCTACTCATGTGGACGACCAGGCAATATTATGCGTGATTGCCCCTCAGTTCATGGTAGAGGCAGGACCTAGCCATCAGGGTCGGTAGCCAGATCTTCAGCATCTATACGCCCTATGGGGCCAGGTTCACATGCGCCACTCGGCCATGGTAGAGGCAAAGGGAGCGTTCCAAGTTCTAGCGATCCTCAGCACCGTATTTATGCTTTGGCGGGACGCCAAGATCTTGAGTCTTCTCCTGATGTGGTCACAGGTATATTATCGGTATTTTCTAATGATGTATATGCTTTGATTGATTCGGGCTCCACATTATCCTATGTTACTCCATATATTGCGGGTTGATTTAGAGTCGAACCGGAGTCGATCAAATCTTTTGAGGTGTCTACACCCGTGGGTGAATCGGTAATAGCTAGCCGAGTGTATAGAAATTGTGTAATTGTGATTTGTGATCGTCGTACCATGATTGACTTGCATGAGTTAGAAATGGTGGATTTTGATGTTATTATGGGCATCGATTGGTTGGCTTCTTGCTATGTGTTACACCTCCGAAAAAAAATTCTGTTGGTACGTAAGTGAACGAACTAGTGATAAGTATGAGTGCATGAGGCCCATGAGCAAGAAACGACGTTTGATGACCTTAGGCGAGATTTCGAAGATATCCGATGTGAGATGAGAAAGTTGGCTAAGTTAAGATGAGATATAAGGTGAGCAATGCATGTGCATGGACGTGGGTGATTAAAATGAGAAGTCTAAGAGATACGAAAAGTTGCAGGTTTGAAATCTGCCCAGTGGTTGTAAAGTGCAAAATACGGACCGTAAATTGGTATACGGTCCGTAAACTGGCAGTCGTAAATTACCATGCAAGACTTCGACTTTCTGCCCAGTTGAGAAATGGTAAAATACGACCAGGAGGACGGACCGTAAAGTGATTTACGGCCCGTAAACCATGGTCGTAAATTACCATGCATGCAGCCAAAGTTTCTGGTTCTGGAAATGGTTAAAGACGACCACGAGGGACAGTCCGTAAAGTGGAATACGGACCGTAAACCTCCATGGACGACCACTGTTCACCCAGCACAGATTTTTTGCAATTCATTAAATAAGGGAACCAACACTTATTTTATTTCATTACAACATTACACCACTTCTCTCTAAAACCTCTCTCTACATTTATTATACAAGTTTTCAAGGATATTTAAGGATCAACAACATAAAACAAGGTGAATCAAGAGTAAGAACATCATCAAAGATCATCTAGGTCAAGAAATCCAAATGGAGAAAAACTAGGGTTTTGCTCAAAGTGGAGTATTATTAATCAAAGCTTGTTCCTACAACTTCTAAGGTAAGATTCATGAATTTTAGATGATGTTTAAGGTATTGAAGAGTTGAAATACATGGATTGTAGAAAATATGGTCAAGTAGGTCATGAATGATGAATAGTGACATTTTGAGGAATAATTTGAATTGAATCATGAATGTTGTCGTGTTGTGATATGCATGCATTATAAATGGTACTAAGATCATGAACTAGACACTTTAGACGAATGGACGAAGTTAGATGTTATGACCATGAATATGGGTGAATTAGAGGCAAATTAAGGAATCTAGATAATATGAATAATGTGAATGACTAATGGCCATCGTTACGATATTAATGAAGGTATAGACGCTAGCATTGGAAGGAAGCGTGCAAATGTAGAATAGTCCGACGAAAAGGTATGTAAGGCTAACCCTTCTTTCATAAGGCATGGTTCCTTGGCCAAACTCTTAAATCCTCTATATGAGTATGTTGTATTCAAACGATTGACACTCCGAGCTCATAAGCTCACGATCCTCGATATGTGCTACGATTGTACTACGCACCCCATATGACGAGTAAGCATAAGATATAGACGTAGCGAAAATGATGATGATAGTGATGAAGATGATAATATTAATGATGCTAAAGGTGCCTACGGGCTATTATACTTACATGTGCCTATGAAGGGCTATAATGACACCCGAGCTTATAACGCCGGGTAGGATATATGTATATGAATATGTATAAAGTATGTATACGATTACGAAACGCGCGCACACCTCTGCAGATGGTACGGATAACCCTGAAGCCTTGGTAGGGCCAGGTATGAGTAACCTTGAGCCTTGGTTGGCCAAGTATGTATGAAACACCGATCCTATGAGGTCGGGTATGCTATGTAAATGCCATGTATATGAAATGACTATGTATATAATATGAATATGAATGTGATAAGACTATGTATAAGAATACGAATAAGGACATGTATACGAATATGAGCACAAGTATGGTACGAGTACTATTATGGAATACGGATGATGACGCAGGTGTACAAATACGTATGAAAAATGGAAAGTCCTACGAAAGGCAGGTAAGCGCTATGACGATGATATTATTGTCTCCCCCCTCCTATGCTATTTCATATGTTGTTCATGATGCTTATTTATTGATGTTGCTCATGCTTTACATAATCAGTACATTCTTCGTACTGATGTCCTTTTGTTTGTGAACGCTGCGTCATGCCCGCAGGTGCACAGGGATACAGACTTGATCCATAGCTGCCTATTCGGAGATTACATAGAGAGCTCCATTTCCTTCAGAGCCATATCTTTTGGGTACTCATTCTTTTGTGTATATAATTATGGGCATAGCGGGGTCCTGTCCCGCTAATGTGATATGTTATACTCTTAGAGGCTCGTAGACATGTGTGTATGTGTGTAGATGTGTTTGGCCTTGTCGGCCTATGTTTTGTATATCATTTTGTCGGCCACATTGGCCCATGTACATTGATGTGGCATAGATGCCTATGATGTTATAAATCTGTTGTTGTCCAAATGGGACTAGTTGACGAATGAATGGAAATTCATGTATAATTATGTGGCTCACCTAGATGTAAGCATAAGAGTAAGCTAAGAGGGTGCCCGGGTGGGCTAGCACTGGGTGCTCGTCGCGGCCCCGAGTCGGGTCGTGACAAAAGTGGTATCAGAGCAGTTCAGTCCTAGGGTGTGTCTACGAGCCGTGTCTAGTAGAGTCTTGGTTATGGGTGTGTTGCGCGCCACACTTCTAAACAAGAAGCTGCGGACATTTTAAGAATAAATGACCTTCTTTCTTCATAAGAATCGTGCGATAGAGCTATGATGTAGGATTTTCTTGCTCCTAAATCGTGTGTTGTGTATTTCAGAGATGCCTAAAAAGGGAAAGACTACGGCAACCCAAAAGGGCAAGACGGTGGCAGAGAAGCGGGCTAAGAAAGCACCGCCACCGGTAGTAGAAGAAAGTGAGTCCCAGGGTGCGGCTCAATCTCAGTCCTCCCAGACAATGCCCATCTCTGAGGAGCGTGAGGGAGCCTCAGCCCCAGCTCTAGCACCTCCAGCTCCTCCACCAAATGCTTCGGGCCAAGATGTAAAAGAGGCCATTACTTTATTGACTCAATTGGTTACGGCCCAGGCTCAGAGGCACAGTTCAGGGTATGGTGATAGGGCTGTTAGTGCAAGAGCCCGTGATTTCATTACTTTGAACCCTTCTGAATTCTTTGGGTCAAAGCCGGAGGAGGATCCTCAGGATTTCATCGATGGTATGCTAAGGACGCTCCGATTGATACATGCTTCAGACACCGAGTCGGTAGAGCTAGCGTCATATAGATTGAGAGATGTCTCGATTCAGTGGTATACAGTATGGATGGCTTCACGGGGAGCCAATGAACCTCCCCCGGTATGGCAAGAGTTTGTAGATGCTTTTCTCCGTCATTATATGCCCCCAGAAGTTCGGCGAGCTAGGGCAGATAAATTTTTAAATTTGAGGCAAGGCAATATGAGTGTCCTAGAGTATAGCCTCCGTTTTAACTCCTTGGCCAGGTATGCTTCGGCCATGGTAGCAGATATGGGTGACAGGGTACACCGATTTGTTAAGGGCCTAGGACCCCATCTGATGGACAAATGCTTGACTGCGTCCCTTCAGGACGGTATGGATATTGCACACATTCAGGCACATGCTCAGAACTTAGAAGAAAGCCTATAGCAGCGGAGAAGTGAACGTGAACAGGATAGGGGACATAGCAAGAGGGCCAGATCTTCGGGCCCAATAAGTAAGTCCAGAGGCGGACACAGGCAACAGTTCCCTAGACATTCGGGCAATTCTATGACCAGTGCACCTCCACGGTTTTCAGGCCAGAGCCTTGATAGATCTACTCATCCCGGGCCGAGTCAGAGTTATTCGTGGTCCTAGTTTAGAGGTGATTCAAGCCAGTCAAGGCCACCTATACCATGATGTTCCCAGTGTGGGAAGTCGCATTGGGGTCAATGTCGATTGGGTTCAGATGTTTGCTATTCATGTGGTCGACCAGGCCATATTATGCGTGATTGCCCCTCAGTACATGATAGAGGTAGGACCCAACCATCAGGGTCGGTAGCCGGATCTTCGGCATCTGTGCGCCCTATGGGGCCAGGTTCACATGCGCCAGTCGGCCATGGTAGAGGTAGAGGCAGAGCTCCCGGTACTAGCTGTCCTCAGCACCGTATTTATGCCTTGGCTGGACGCTAAGATCTAGAGTCTTCTCCGGACGTGGTTGTTGACACCCAATTTTGTCCCACCTCTCCTCCGAAATACCTATTTGTGCTTCTAATATTTTTGAGAAAAATAAAATAAATATATATTATGTTACTATAATTATTAGCCTCTTATTAATACCGTCATTGCATTATTCTATCAATTATTATTATTACTATTACCGCATTTATTATAATTCACAATTTTATCATTTCGGCATTTTATCAGCTTACGCACACGCATCGCATTTACCTTTGCATAATTAAATAATAGTATTTATTTCACTGTGGATTTTCAAAAATATTGTTGTACTGCTATTATAACACCATATGACTTTATTACCCGAGTCCTAATAATCACACATTTTGTATTAAACAATATTTTGTCACCCTCGGTATATCATTAATTAAAATGGGTCTTTTATTCAAATTTAAAGCCAAACTATTTCTTGCACTCGGTCCGCATTTTGACTTACCGGACTCCAAATTAAAGCCCGATTGACTCTTGGTAATTTTAGGACTAGTCCGTATCCCTTGTCTCAATTTTTTAGAATAATCCATGTTTAATTTACTAGTCCGTTCTTTTAATACCCAGTCTAAAATTTGACCCGGTCCACAAATGGACCGGGTCCAATTCATTTTTCAGCTGAATAAGGAAACCCTTTTAGGGTTTCCCCATCACTTTCCTCCATACCACCGCCGCAACTCCCTCGTCTCCCTCCCCATTTTCATCGTCATCTCCACCATCGCACCTCCCTCCGCCTCCCATCTCCGCCGTCTCCATCTATCTCTCCGTCGCCACCCACCTCGTCATCACCCACCTCCATCGCCATCGCCCTAACTCCACCCACCTTCCACCATCTCCACCGCACCTGTACCCCCCACGTGATTTCCACTTCCTCTGACTTCGCCCATACCTCTGCCATCCATCTGTTCCACTCAACTTCATCACTGACACCATCACGCCCCCCATACCCCCACGCTCCTCTGCCACTCCACTCCTTCTTGTCCCCGCTCCTCTCAAATTCAAACAAAAATTAGTCTATAAATATTGGTTTCATCATCCATGTTGAGGAGGATTTTTTCGGATCAGGGAGAACCCCCCAAGAATGAGGTCTTTCGATTCATGAAATCCCCCTAGAACCGTTTTTTCTTATTGATTGGTGAAATCCCAAGAACAACTTGTTTCAGCCGCAAAAACCCCCTAGAAATTAGGTTTCAAATTCGGAAAATCGCAGGAATTCCCCATAGATAATATTAATTCTTTTTCGTTGTATTGTTCGATATCGAGTCAAAATCCATATCGCTGTGTTCTGTTCTTCCCTTGACATCTGTTTGGGTTCAGGGGTGTATAAAATTCGGGATTTTAGTATTTCGAAGTATATTTGAAGTGTTCGAGGCTAGATCGAAACCTTCGCCACACTTCGCTGCCCCTGAAGAAGGTCGGTAAATCTTCCTTTAGTTGTTTCTCCTCCTATTTTAGTCTTAATTGCTAATTTCTGTCATGCCGTAGTTGTTGTATGTTTGGTTGCTTGTTTGATTTAATTTCCATTTAGTATTGGTTTAAGCATAATTAATGAGCATTAGTTGCTATTTCTAGTCATCTTCTGTTAGCAATGATTTAAGTACGATTAACAGACATTAGCTATTGTTATTAATAGACTTACGAATGTTAGTAGTTCAGCATGAGTAGTTATTTTTAGCTACTGGTTTTTTTTTGGGGGGGGGGGGGGGGGGGTTAGTTACTTGTTGATATTAATATCGTCCAGTTTGATATGCTGTTCATATAATGCCTAGCCTATTCCCTGTTACAGCCTGTTATATTAAGTGTAGGATTGGTTGTTGGTCCAGGCCTGTGTTTAGAGATTCATTTCCCTAGGAAGATAATAAATGTGTTATCACAATAGTGATGTTTGGTCTAAGTTGTGTGTGAAGGTTTGTTTTTTTTCTTGAAACTGAAACTGGGATTGTCCAGCTTATTCTTTTCTGAATCAGTGTGTATGTATCAACTTTTCCCTCTTTTCTCAATCATGACTGTAAAACACCTGTGTTTCCTGGGAATCTGAATCTGTATGACCCTGTATGGAACTCTGCATGCTTGCTCTCATCAATTGTATGTTTGCTTGCTTCTGTTTGTTGTCTGTTAAACTAGAAGTTGATAATAAAAGCATGGCACCTATGAACTCACTGGGTAACCTGTGAAACTTGTTGAAATCTCTGATCATCTTTGTCCTTTAATGTCCATGGTTTGATGAATAGCTTAAGCACACTGCACTCAAGTATGTTACGTTTATGGTAAAGGTTAGATTTGTTTTGGAAAGTATGTGATTAAGAAGTCTACACGCCTTGCCCAAATCCCATTGTGATGGTGTAGTCTTGCCATGAATCTTGTTTAAGCTTAAAGTCCAGTCTACTTTAAAGGGTTATTCATGACTTGAAGCCTGAAGCATGCTAGACTTAGTGGATGTACCTCTGTATAAACAACCTGCAAATAAATGAAGTACTTGAATGTGTTAAAAGCTCACCAGAATCCTGTATGTATTCTCATGAAGTGGTCTGTGCCAAGATAAGTTTTAAACTTGATAGTTGCTAATACTCCATGTCCTCTGATAATCTCATATATGTTTGAATGTGCCATCTTTGGCTGAATATTTGTTTAGATGGTGTTTCTTTACACTTGACCATGTCTTTCCCTTTCTATGAATATTGGTGTTTCATCTTGATTGTCCCATGTGGATTGGAAGTGCATTGTTTCCTTTTTGAAATCTGATCTAAACCCATAAAATGTTAGTATCCTATTAGTCTGTTAGCCCCCTTTATGTGGAAAATTCATGCTTATTTTGATTCCTCGTAGTCATAATAAAACTGCAAATAAGTAACAGAATATCTAGTATGCATGCTCACCTGATCAAACACCATGTCTGATGTCTGCATATTATCCTCATGTTCGTAATGCTGTGCCTACTGGTTGTAACACCACATGCTACTGCCCTCTCTATGTGTCTGTTAAGTTTGAGACTGGGATAAATATTGAGTCATATATGCGGTATAAAATTCAGTGTATGAAGCCTAAGCATTGAGTATTTAGCTCACCTAGGCCCTGTTTTTGTCTTGTCGAGCTTTAAATTAGGTACTGAATTGCCTAGAACCCCCTTTGAGTATTAACATGTAAACAGAGATCTGGTATATCATGCATGCAGTTTGGTTTTTGCCTTTGTATGCTGCCCTTCCCTTTACTGCAGTTTGATCGAATCCAAGTGGAAATATAAGTGATAGAGGCTTCTAAATGCTTCTTCTTAGTCTGTTTGAATTGTGGGATTGGTTTAAATCTACACTTGCCGATATATCTGATATGTTCAGCTATTAGTGTTTGTCCTCTTCGGATTTTTCTTCCTAGCTTTATTTTATCTAGAATTAGGATGAACTAGTTTGGTTTTATAAGTTGTGCTCTGAGTCTAGTGGGGAAGGAAAGTATAGGTATCTGCAGTGTCTCCTTCATGCACTCTTATCTGTTTAGATGGCCTAGTTTGATTAAAGTTGCTCATGTAAGATTCTGGACTATTAATTTCTTTATAGAAGATTTATGGTTGCTCCTTCTTTGAAACTATTTTAGAATATGTTTAAGGTGATGTAAAGTGATCAAAATCAGTAGGTCAAGAATGTTGTATGTTTCCTATGCTGATGTGATTCGTCGTGTTGGAGTATGAATTTTATTCGTTTAAAGCATGTCGCATTTTGTTTCCTTTAAACTCTTCTTACTTTGTAACTTTGTCAAGGAAAATCTGGTATGGATAAAGGATTCGTCGAAAGTGATTTAGGTTGTTATCGAAAGAGCTGATTGTTTGGCCTCCCGTTTTCTCACTGTTTTAACTAAAATCAAGAATGAGCATTAATGTAGTTTCAATCTGAAAATATCAATTTGTTGCAAAAATAAGTAATTAAAACTCTCTCTATGCATTCAAATCTTCTATGTCTTAAGTCTGCGTATCAAAACTTCATCTATTACGTGTCATTTTTGGCTAAAGTACTGTTGCGAAGTTATCTAACCAGTCCAAATGATCTCCTAAAAAATATTATTCTTTTTTTTTCTAGTTTGCCTTTAAAATTATACTTAGAATACGCATAATCCGCTGATTTGTTTCGAGTCTATATTTCATACGTTTAACATTATTCGTTGAATCGTGTACTAATCCATTTTCTTTCGTTTTATGCATGACCATCGCATACGAGTCCTTCGGACTGGTCTTCTTCCGCATTTGGTGTTGGGCTAAAGGCCCAACACAATCTGCCCGAGTCATCTTCCATGTTCAGCCCAATCCGCAGTCAAAATAAAAAATTCTGCTGGGCCGAGGCCCAATAGACAGTAGCAGTGGCAGTCCAAACTGGGCCCAAGCCCAATCTTGTGCACAGTTCCAGCAGTTGTGCCTTAAAATGGGCCAGATCCATTTCATCTTTTTTTTCTTCTCCCTCTTCCTTATTTTATTGTTGTGTATTTTTATTTTGCCTTGTACGACTAACCTTATCTTATTTTATTAACTTAGATGAATCCTAATGAATTAGTAGATTTAGTTTTAGTAATGGGTAGTTAGTTTAAGAGAGACAAACAATCAATTCCATAAATTCCATGTTTCTTCTTTTTATATCAAAGTTATTTATAGTATCCATAATACTTACTTCTAGAATAATTGATAGTATAAAATTCATATTTTTTCGAATTAAAGGAGTCACATTCTTATTGTCTTAATTTCAAAGCATCATTAATATGCAAACATAAATTCAAACACTTTTAAATAATTCTTCAAGTTTTGAGTCAATCACGCATATTCTTAATTAAGCATAGTTGATAAAGATAATAAAATGAATAGAGGAAATCTATTAGCTATTTTACATTTTATCCACACTTCTAAACTCAAAATTCAATTAATACCTCATTGCTTAGTTCGTCAAATATTTATTAAAACATTGCATAAATTCGCATCTTCTTCTACTTATATGTAAATTATCATATTTTGTAAACTTCATTTTTATTATGCTACTTCTTTTAAATCTATTAGCAACTATTATAAATTTTATTCAAATAGTATTTTAAGATTTTCTTTTATACAAAGTATTAGTCCTTATTTTAATAACTTTCTTATTTAAAGCCTTAGCATATTTTTAAATCTTATTTTAAATAGCATAATTATGTTTTCCTTTAAAACCTCAATAGTATTTATAACTTATTTTTTTTTTTTTCTTAAGAGTTAAGCATTATATTTAATCTCAATTAATTAACCTAAGTTTGGTCGGATAACCGTAAGTTAACGGATTCTAAAGGATGCCTAACCCCTTCCCTTTAGGATAATATAGAGCCCTTACCTAGAATCACATTGGTTAAGCAGACTATTAACGGAGGTTTAGTTTTTAACTTTACCTTAGTTAACCTCTAGGTGTCCTAATTCACCGTTAAATTAATTAGGTGGCGACTCCTTAAAACAAACAAACAGGAATCACCAATATGTCATACTCTTAAATCTAACCCGGGTTAAAATGGGGTGTGACAGCTTGGCGACTCCGCTGGGGATTTTAGGCTCTTAACCATAACAACTTAGGTTAATAAATCATTTGTTGGATGCTTTGTTTATTTTGCTTTATTTTGTCTATATTGTTGCTTTATATGCTTTTAAGTATTTTTATTCCTTATGTAAATTTTCTATGTAATATGTATGTTATTGCTTTCCTTAAATTGGCATTCCGCTCATATTTCTTCCACTCCTGGAAAACTCACACATATTCACACACTTAAAGCGGCTTTGCAGTTTGCGCCCGTGCACTACTAAATTACCCCTTTAGTTGGATTGGTCTTGTGGATTTAGTCGATCGGCGGTGCAGTCGACGGCCACGGACTTTCCACTTCCAAGTTGTCCGCTTGGGGGAGCCTTGTGTCATAGGAAAACCATTCTTAGTCTACCTAGGGTAGAGCGAAACCAAAACCTTGTAAGGACATGCATCATTTTAAACCTAGGAAGCTTAATACCCTTGGTGTATTAAGTTCATTAGTCAACCTTACCAAATGTCCAAATGAGTCTATGACTCTAAGTGACACTACTCACTATCTATGTGCATTATTTGAAGGACAAATATGTGGAATATGTGGACCTAATACTCTATAGATAAATATTTCAAGGAAACTGACATTTTGTTGCAGGTTGCCGTGGAGCATTAATTAATGCCGGAGGTTGAAGACAACCAAAGGAAATTAGTGAAGTTGAAGTATTAGATATCTTAGGTTGATTTTGAGATGTATTATTGGCATGTAATAATTTTTATTCTTGCAAATTACTTTTAGGAGGAGTTGTGGAATGATACATAAAAGACATGTTTGTCCTTCAAATATTCGTTAGGCCTACCTCTGGCATAAAGAGGTCCCTTGCATTATAAAACGCGATGTATTATGTGCAATAATGTGTTTATATGCAATAATATGTCATTACCGTATACTGACTCATTTTCTTTTTTTCTTTTTCTTGTTTTATCTTTTTTCTTTTTAAAATTTATTTTCAAAATAAAAGGTTGACTTGTGCTAAAAGGGAACTGGCGGGGCATCCATATTTCACACGGTCTAAAGCCAAGAAATCAGATTCTGACTCATCACTAATCACCTGGTTAACTAAAAGGACTCGTTCTAAAATGGAGCAAAGTTTGATCAATGCAATCACTTCATCTGAGCCGTCTCTTAGTTTACCAATCACGAGTGATCCCACATCTTCTAATCAACCAGAAACACATTTGGAGATCATTGCTCGTTTGGAGCGACGAGTTGCTGAATTAAGTCACATGGTACTTCACAACCGGTCATTTTCTCAAACGCCGCCACATATGACTCCGTCCCAGGGAGTTCGTCAAACTTTGCCTGTGCCACCTCCATTCCCAAATTTGGACGAATTTAACCAAGCAAATTATTTTACCACTTCTCAGCCAGTTCGCTCCGAACACCTCACTCAAAATGCTCCCTTTTTGTTTACAACCACCTCTTCAAAAGCTCAACTCATACCGCCAGCACATGACACACATCAAGTTCCGCCAGTGTATACTTATACCACAGCTCCACCCATGACACAGATTCAAGGACAATGTCGCACAAATGTTGATCATTATGTCGAAGTTGAAAATGAGGCACAGTCAGTTAATGATGAAATGATAAATAGAAAGCTCAAAAGTTTGGAAGATGCCATGAGAAGTTTGCGTGGACTTGGTAGTAACCAAAGCGTGAGATATGAAGAATTATGTGCATTTCCTGAGGTAGAATTGCCACCAGGTTACAAGATTCCAAAATGTGAGAAGTTTGATGGGTCGGGGAACCCTTTCTTCCATTTGAAGGTCTATTGTGAAAAGTTGATTGGTGTGGGGAAGAATGAAGGGATAAGAGTCAAACTATTCAATCAGAGTTTGAGTGGAAAAGCCTTGGAGTGGTATTCTAAGCAAGATACAACCAAATGGCGTACTTGGGATGATTTGGCAAATGCTTTTGTGGATCACTACAAGTTTCATGTTGAGATCGCTCCTGACAGAATCTCAATTACAAAGTTGAAGAAGAAGTTCACCGAATCATTTCGAGAATATGCTATACGGTGGAGGGAAGAAGCATCTAGAGTACACCCACCCATGGAGGAGACAGAAATGGTTACTTTCTTCATTCAAGCACTAGAACCGGAATACTATGAACGTTTGGTGACAATGAGTGGAAAAACTTTTGCAGAAGTGATCAAAGCTGGGGACATGATCGAAGATGGCATTAAGACAGGGAGAATAACAAGTCTAGCAGCTTTGCAGTCTACCAGTAGGGCTATACAAACTGGTACTCTCGGAAATGGAAAGAAAAAAGAGAAAGAAGCAGCATCGGTGATGGCCTTGGGAAACACATCATACCGCCATCAACGACCACCGCGATACCAGCCTAACGCTCACCACTCACAATATTTCCAATATTCTCCACATCCCTACGACCAAGCTTTGTCATCTTACCAACCTCAATCACCACAAATATCCTACCCTGTTTACAACACACAACCAGCATATCGAGCTCCACGACCACCAACATATCCAGCTCCACCATCACAACCTCATCATCCAAACAATGCATCCGCACCTCGCCCAAATAAACCGTTTCGCAATTTCACACCATTGGGAGAACCACTGAGCGTTGTTTTCGAAAGACTGCAAGCTTCAGGCTTAGTATATCCCGTGGAAGGTAGAATTCCAGATCCATTACCCAGAAGCTTTGATCCCACTAAAACATGTGCATATCATTCGGGGGTAAAAGGCCATTCCACTGATCGTTGTTACGCATTGAAGCATAAGGTTGAGG
Organism: Lycium barbarum; assembly: GCF_019175385.1. Classification (NCBI taxonomy): domain Eukaryota; kingdom Viridiplantae; phylum Streptophyta; class Magnoliopsida; order Solanales; family Solanaceae; genus Lycium; species Lycium barbarum. The sequence goes on along the minus strand of NC_083347.1, from coordinate 107,970,213 downwards.
ATCTTATTGAAGCAAAACAGATCACGGTCAAACCACCAACACCAAATGTGGTTAACAATCCACTCCCGACCCATGATGGGGCCACGATAAATATGATTGGAATAGATGAAAATGTTGACGACCCAGCCGAATTTATAGTGCCTGTGGATCGTGTGGAGGATCATGATTTTGTAGCCGTTGCTTCTCCGGCTGTAGTGATAAGAGGTTGTGTGCCTGTCGAGATATTAGGAGCTTCATCAACGCCTGTGGAAGTAGTTCAAGCACCAAATCAGTTACCAGTGCTCGATACAAAAGCCGTACCATGGAATTATCAACAAACTGTGATGGAATGTCGAGGAAAGGACACGATCACTGACAAGGTTAAGACATCAGGAATGACAAGGTCTGGAAGATGCTATTCTCCAGAAGAGCTAGTTAGATTGGGGCAAGTTAAGGAAGCCAATGTACCTCCCAAAAGGGTCGTGACTGAAACCGAAGCAGAAGAATTTTTTAGGAAGATCAAGGCCAGTGAGTACTCAGTTGTGGATCAGTTGAAAAAGACCAATGCTCAAATTCCTATTCTCTCTTTGCTTTTGAGTTCAGATATGCACAGGAATGCACTGTTGAGGATTTTGAATGAAGCATATGTTCCAAGCGAAACAACTAGTGAGGCGTTAGCTGGGATGATTGAGCGCGTGCTTGACAGTCATCGAATCAGCTTCGATAATGAAGAATTGCCGCCGGAAGGATGCATGCATAACAAAGCACTCCATATAACTGTCAAGTGTCGTAACATGTTTGTGGCTAAGGTATTAGTTGATGGGGGTTCTGGACTCAACATCTGTCCATTAACAAGTCTGAAGAAGATCGGATATAATGTTAGCGAGCTCAAGACCAGTGATATGAATATTCGAGCATTTGATGGGGCTCCAAGGCGTCCTATTGGGGAAATAGAGTTGAAAGTGTTGATTGGCCCTGTTGAATTCATTATGGACTTTCAAGTACTTGATATTTCCACGTCATACAATATGCTGTTAGGTAGGCCGTGGATTCATCTGGCTGGGGCCGTACCATCTACTTTGCACCAAACTGTCAAATTCGAGTGGGATCAGCAACAAATATGTATACACGGAGAAGGAGACACGTCTTTCTATCTAGAGCAATCCACCCCATTCGTCGAGGCAGAAGGAGGGTTCGACGGAGCAGCTTACCACGCTTGGGAGGTTGTGAATGTCACTAAGGAGAGTGAAGTATGTCAAACTCAAGAGTTCAAAAGATCATGTGCCGCAATTATGGTTGCAAAAGAAATGGTGAGAAATGGGTACCAACCTGGCTTTGGGCTAGGGAAAACACTAAATGGGCGGGTTGAGCCAGTCGTTCTCCCTACGCAACAGTTTACATTCGGTTTGGGATATGAGCCAACTGAGGAAGAAGTGAAGAAAGCACGAAAGAATAAAAGGGAGGAGATTGCATTGCCAAAACCTATTCCTACCATTGATCAAACTTTCTCAAAACCTTCAGATCTGATTGTTGAAGTTGCCTATGATGATATCGTGGAGGGAGTCAAGAACCTGTTCGTGGAAGATGAAGATGATCATGCTGCGATAATCAAAGACTTTGCTGAAATATTGACTTTATAGGCTGCTGAGCCAGGACCTGAGTTGCAAAATTGAACTTCTATCTTAGCCCCGGTTCGTCGGGAGTTTCAGTATTTTCAGTTTAAATTTCCTTTTGTAGTAGGCCGGAGGCATCAACTAGAACATTTAGTTCCTTTTGTCATGTTGCCTCTATGTTTTGTTACGGCCTTTTTAAATTAAGATTCTGTCATTTTGTTTGTAACGAACTACGTTTGGCCTGACTTCCTGTTGGATACGTAGGCAGCCCACATCGGGTTCGGCCACTCTTTTCAAATCATTTCAGTATCTTTGTTTATGGTTGGAACTACGTTTGGCCTGACTTCCTGTTGGATACGTAGGCAGCCCACATCGGGTTCGGCCACTTTTTCAAAATATTTCAGTGTTTTTGTTGTATGAGTGGAACTACGTATGGCCTGATTTCCTTTTGGATACGTAGGCAACCCATATCGGGTTCGGCCCCCCTTTATTAAAAAAGAAAAACAAAAAATTCAAAAATCTTTATTTTTACCACGAACTACGTCTGGCCTGATTCCTTTGGGATACGTAGGCAACCCGAGGCGGGTTCGGCCCTTCTATCTTAAAATTTTTATCTTCAGTTTGTCCAAACATTTTGGTTCCTATAAAATACATAAGGATTTTTATACAAGACTTGGTCTTCCCACCGCTTAAATTCATGTGTCTTAGTATCTTGAAACTGGGTACAAATTTTTGAAATCGGTCAAATCACTTTCAAAAAATTTTCATTACAATTTTCTCACTTTTCGATCGTTTAGAACCAAGCGTTTCCAGGACTTGAAACTGGGACAAATTTCGAAGTCGGTCAAATCACTTTCGAAAACTTTCATTATAAGTTCTTATTTTTCAAATTGTCCAGAATCAAGCATCTCTAAGACTGAAACTGGGACAAATTTTTAGAAGTAGCATAAAAGTGGTCTTAAACAAAAGTCCATCCATATTTCTAAAATGTGAGTAAATTCAAAAATCGAGTCTTCTTAATCATGTTACATATTAGAGCCACTAAGTATTTCCTTTCAAAGTCATCTAAATCTCATTACTTTTATTTTCAAAATACATTTTTTTTATAACTGAAACTCCCCGGCAAAGCAAGATATATGGTGAGACATCGAAGAACGTGGACGCGACCGAGACAAAAGTCAATTCAAGGGCCAAGTTCCCCGACATGCACAAGTCAACCAATTTTCTTTTAAACTCACAATTTTTCTTTGTTGAGACAGGTCCAATTAACATGAACACGGTGCATGTATTAAATTATGGGCGTGATCAAAAAGTTAACTTTCTTCAAAATGCAAATACTCTTCAGCGTGGATGCAAAGGTAGCTTATGCCGAACGGTGGGCGTCGTTCCACTCATCACGAAATTTCAATTGCAACAGTGGACACAAGTTCATCTTCTCAACCAAGGGCTGTAAGTATAATTCTTTCAGACCCAACTATTTATTCTTATCACTAACAATTGTTTTAGCTCGTGACATTCATCGATGGATCGAATACATATAATCATGAACACTGACCTTGATCACCTGTTATCGGTTACAATTCCTCAATTTCGACATCATTTCATACATGTTCAAATCATTATCAAATTCTTTTAGAATGAAGTATGTTAATAAGATAACAAGATCGAAATATTGCATCGTATATCAAATTGTGGGGGTTAATTATATATTTAACCTCCGTCACAACGGGACATGGATTAAGATGTGGATATCTTTTTACAATACTATTTCTAAAGTGGACATGGATTTACATTTACATTGTGGATGCGAGCATGGAAGTGGAAGTAGAATTATATTACAAAAATATACATATAATTGTAGAAAGTGGATACAGATTTATGTTTCGAAAGTAAAAGTGAATTTATTTTTGCGCCGTATAATGCAGACGTGAAAGTAGATGTAAATTTACTGTTGTACCGTATAATACGGACGTCAAAGTCGACGTGGATTTATATTTTGTACCGTGAAATGCGGACGTAGATTTATATTTTGAACTGTGAAAGTGGACTTGGATTTATTTTTCTGCACCCTGAAAGTGGATGTGGATTTACATTTTTGCACCATGGGAAGTGGACATGATATAGGCACCCACCTTAAAATGCGGGTATTTCCAAATTCAAATTAGGCACCCACCTTAGAATGCGGGTATGTCAATTTTCAATTTTAGGCACCCACCTTAGAATGCGGGTATTTCAAAATTTAATTTGGGCACCCACCTTAGAATGCGGGTATGTCAATTTTCAAGTTTAGGCACCCACCTTAGAATGCGGGTATGTCAATTTCAATCCAGGCACCCACCTTAGAATGCGGGTATGTCAATTTCAATCCAGGCACCCACCTTAGAATGCGGGTATTTCAATGTTCAATTCAGGCACCCACCTTAGAATGCGGGTATTTCAATGTTCAATTTAGGCACCCACCTTAGAATGCGGGTATGTCAATTTCAATCCAGGCACCCACCTTAGAATGCGGGTATTTCAATGTTCAATTCAGGCACCCACCTTAGAATGCGGGTATTTCAATGTTCAAATTAGGCACCCACCTTAGAATGCGGGTATGTCAATTTCAATCCAGGCACCCACCTTAGAATGCGGGTATTTCAATGTTCAATTCAGGCACCCACCTTAGAATGCGGGTATTTCAATGTTCAAATTAGGCACCCACCTTAGAATGCGGGTATGTCAATTTTCAATTTAGGCACCCACCTTAGAATGCGGGTATTTCAATGTTCAGTTCAGGCACCCACCTCCGAATGCGGGTATCTTATATTTCAAGTTCAGGCACCCACCTCCGAATGCGGGTATCTTATATTTCAGTTCAGGCACCCACCTCCGAATGCGGGTATCTTATATTTCAAGTTCAGGCACCCACCTCCGAATGCGGGTATCTTATATTTCAGTTCAGGCACCCACCTCCGAATGCGGGTATCTTATATTTCAAGTTCAGGCACCCACCTCCGAATGCGGGTATCTTATATTTCAGTTCAGGCGCCCACCTCCGAATGCGGGTATCTTATATTTCAAGTTCAGGCACCCACCTCCGAATGCGGGTATCTTATATTTCAGTTCAGGCGCCACCTCCGAATGCGGGTATCTTATATTTCAAGTTCAGGCACCCACCTCCGAATGCGGGTATCTTATATTTCAGTTCAGGCGCCACCTCCGAATGCGGGTATCTTATATTTCAAGTTCAGGCACCCACCTCCGAATGCGGGTATCTTATATTTCAAGTTCAGGCACCCACCTCCGAATGCGGGTATCTTATATTTCAGTTCCGGCATCCACCTCCGAATGTGGATTCAACTTTCGAAACAGGGGCTGCAAGTGTAACTTCTCCAACCCTGTCTTATTTACATATATTTCTTTATTGCTAACAATTGTTTTTAGCTGGTGGCTTTTGACAACATCAAAGTTGGCATCACACATCAAATCGTGGAACTATTTCTTCGGCAGCGAACTGGGGAAATTTGTCGGGAAGGATAATCAGACTTCCCGACACGGGTCAAAGATCTACCTCGAACACTCGCCTCTAATTACAAGTATTCTATTGCATTCCAGCAATTCAATTTTCAGAATTCTCGAGTTTCTATCATAATACCCAGTGTTATCATAATTCAATACTGGGACAATATTTTGCAAGTTTCATGCCAATCGGGGTTCAGGTGTCGTAATTGTCCCAGAACTACACTCGACCCGATTCTCGTACAACCCGAGATATGTAGGCAACTCAGAGACCGGAGTTCGGTCATAATCCCCTCAAGTTTCCTTTAGCCGGGACAAAATAGGCTATTGAGTCGACGTCTTTGCCCGACAACTCTTTTCATCATTACCGGGCAAAGAGGGACAAGTTGTTGACACCCAATTTTGTCCCACCTCTCCTCCGAAATACCTATTTGTGCTTCTAATATTTTTGAGAAAAATAAAATAAATATATATTATGTTACTATAATTATTAGCCTCTTATTAATACCGTCATTGCATTATTCTATCAATTATTATTATTACTATTACCGCATTTATTATAATTCACAATTTTATCATTTCGGCATTTTATCAGCTTACGCACACGCATCGCATTTACCTTTGCATAATTAAATAATAGTATTTATTTCACTGTGGATTTTCAAAAATATTGTTGTACTGCTATTATAACACCATATGACTTTATTACCCGAGTCCTAATAATCACACATTTTGTATTAAACAATATTTTGTCACCCTCGGTATATCATTAATTAAAATGGGTCTTTTATTCAAATTTAAAGCCAAACTATTTCTTGCACTCGGTCCGCATTTTGACTTACCGGACTCCAAATTAAAGCCCGATTGACTCTTGGTAATTTTAGGACTAGTCCGTATCCCTTGTCTCAATTTTTTAGAATAATCCATGTTTAATTTACTAGTCCGTTCTTTTAATACCCAGTCTAAAATTTGACCCGGTCCACAAATGGACCGGGTCCAATTCATTTTTCAGCTGAATAAGGAAACCCTTTTAGGGTTTCCCCATCACTTTCCTCCATACCACCGCCGCAACTCCCTCGTCTCCCTCCCCATTTTCATCGTCATCTCCACCATCGCACCTCCCTCCGCCTCCCATCTCCGCCGTCTCCATCTATCTCTCCGTCGCCACCCACCTCGTCATCACCCACCTCCATCGCCATCGCCCTAACTCCACCCACCTTCCACCATCTCCACCGCACCTGTACCCCCCACGTGATTTCCACTTCCTCTGACTTCGCCCATACCTCTGCCATCCATCTGTTCCACTCAACTTCATCACTGACACCATCACGCCCCCCATACCCCCACGCTCCTCTGCCACTCCACTCCTTCTTGTCCCCGCTCCTCTCAAATTCAAACAAAAATTAGTCTATAAATATTGGTTTCATCATCCATGTTAAGGAGGATTTTTTCGGATCAGGGAGAACCCCCCAAGAACGAGGTCTTTCGATTCATGAAATCCCCCTAGAACCGTTTTTTCTTATTGATTGGTGAAATCCCAAGAACAACTTGTTTCAGCCGCAAAAACCCCCTAGAAATTAGGTTTCAAATTCGGAAAATCGCAGGAATTCCCCATAGATAATATTAATTCTTTTTCGTTGTATTGTTCGATATCGAGTCAAAATCCATATCGCTGTGTTCTGTTCTTCCCTTGACATCTGTTTGGGTTCAGGGGTGTATAAAATTCGGGATTTTAGTATTTCGAAGTATATTTGAAGTGTTCGAGGCTAGATCGAAACCTTCGCCACACTTCGCTGCCCCTGAAGAAGGTCGGTAAATCTTCCTTTAGTTGTTTCTCCTCCTATTTTAGTCTTAATTGCTAATTTCTGTCATGCCGTAGTTGTTGTATGTTTGGTTGCTTGTTTGATTTAATTTCCATTTAGTATTGGTTTAAGCATAATTAATGAGCATTAGTTGCTATTTCTAGTCATCTTCTGTTAGCAATGATTTAAGTACGATTAACAGACATTAGCTATTGTTATTAATAGACTTACGAATGTTAGTAGTTCAGCATGAGTAGTTATTTTTAGCTACTGGTTTTTTTTGGGGGGGGGGGGGGGGGGGTTAGTTACTTGTTGATATTAATATCGTCCAGTTTGATATGCTGTTCATATAATGCCTAGCCTATTCCCTGTTACAGCCTGTTATATTAAGTGTAGGATTGGTTGTTGGTCCAGGCCTGTGTTTAGAGATTCATTTCCCTAGGAAGATAATAAATGTGTTATCACAATAGTGATGTTTGGTCTAAGTTGTGTGTGAAGGTTTGTTTTTTTTCTTGAAACTGAAACTGGGATTGTCCAGCTTATTCTTTTCTGAATCAGTGTGTATGTATCAACTTTTCCCTCTTTTCTCAATCATGACTGTAAAACACCTGTGTTTCCTGGGAATCTGAATCTGTATGACCCTGTATGGAACTCTGCATGCTTGCTCTCATCAATTGTATGTTTGCTTGCTTCTGTTTGTTGTCTGTTAAACTAGAAGTTGATAATAAAAGCATGGCACCTATGAACTCACTGGGTAACCTGTGAAACTTGTTGAAATCTCTGATCATCTTTGTCCTTTAATGTCCATGGTTTGATGAATAGCTTAAGCACACTGCACTCAAGTATGTTACGTTTATGGTAAAGGTTAGATTTGTTTTGGAAAGTATGTGATTAAGAAGTCTACACGCCTTGCCCAAATCCCATTGTGATGGTGTAGTCTTGCCATGAATCTTGTTTAAGCTTAAAGTCCAGTCTACTTTAAAGGGTTATTCATGACTTGAAGCCTGAAGCATGCTAGACTTAGTGGATGTACCTCTGTATAAACAACCTGCAAATAAATGAAGTACTTGAATGTGTTAAAAGCTCACCAGAATCCTGTATGTATTCTCATGAAGTGGTCTGTGCCAAGATAAGTTTTAAACTTGATAGTTGCTAATACTCCATGTCCTCTGATAATCTCATATATGTTTGAATGTGCCATCTTTGGCTGAATATTTGTTTAGATGGTGTTTCTTTACACTTGACCATGTCTTTCCCTTTCTATGAATATTGGTGTTTCATCTTGATTGTCCCATGTGGATTGGAAGTGCATTGTTTCCTTTTTGAAATCTGATCTAAACCCATAAAATGTTAGTATCCTATTAGTCTGTTAGCCCCCTTTATGTGGAAAATTCATGCTTATTTTGATTCCTCGTAGTCATAATAAAACTGCAAATAAGTAACAGAATATCTAGTATGCATGCTCACCTGATCAAACACCATGTCTGATGTCTGCATATTATCCTCATGTTCGTAATGCTGTGCCTACTGGTTGTAACACCACATGCTACTGCCCTCTCTATGTGTCTGTTAAGTTTGAGACTGGGATAAATATTGAGTCATATATGCGGTATAAAATTCAGTGTATGAAGCCTAAGCATTGAGTATTTAGCTCACCTAGGCCCTGTTTTTGTCTTGTCGAGCTTTAAATTAGGTACTGAATTGCCTAGAACCCCCTTTGAGTATTAACATGTAAACAGAGATCTGGTATATCATGCATGCAGTTTGGTTTTTGCCTTTGTATGCTGCCCTTCCCTTTACTGCAGTTTGATCGAATCCAAGTGGAAATATAAGTGATAGAGGCTTCTAAATGCTTCTTCTTAGTCTGTTTGAATTGTGGGATTGGTTTAAATCTACACTTGCCGATATATCTGATATGTTCAGCTATTAGTGTTTGTCCTCTTCGGATTTTTCTTCCTAGCTTTATTTTATCTAGAATTAGGATGAACTAGTTTGGTTTTATAAGTTGTGCTCTGAGTCTAGTGGGGAAGGAAAGTATAGGTATCTGCAGTGTCTCCTTCATGCACTCTTATCTGTTTAGATGGCCTAGTTTGATTAAAGTTGCTCATGTAAGATTCTGGACTATTAATTTCTTTATAGAAGATTTATGGTTGCTCCTTCTTTGAAACTATTTTAGAATATGTTTAAGGTGATGTAAAGTGATCAAAATCAGTAGGTCAAGAATGTTGTATGTTTCCTATGCTGATGTGATTCGTCGTGTTGGAGTATGAATTTTATTCGTTTAAAGCATGTCGCATTTTGTTTCCTTTAAACTCTTCTTACTTTGTAACTTTGTCAAGGAAAATCTGGTATGGATAAAGGATTCGTCGAAAGTGATTTAGGTTGTTATCGAAAGAGCTGATTGTTTGGCCTCCCGTTTTCTCACTGTTTTAACTAAAATCAAGAATGAGCATTAATGTAGTTTCAATCTGAAAATATCAATTTGTTGCAAAAATAAGTAATTAAAACTCTCTCTATGCATTCAAATCTTCTATGTCTTAAGTCTGCGTATCAAAACTTCATCTATTACGTGTCATTTTTGGCTAAAGTACTGTTGCGAAGTTATCTAACCAGTCCAAATGATCTCCTAAAAAATATTATTCTTTTTTTTTCTAGTTTGCCTTTAAAATTATACTTAGAATACGCATAATCCGCTGATTTGTTTCGAGTCTATATTTCATACGTTTAACATTATTCGTTGAATCGTGTACTAATCCATTTTCTTTCGTTTTATGCATGACCATCGCATACGAGTCCTTCGGACTGGTCTTCTTCCGCATTTGGTGTTGGGCTAAAGGCCCAACACAATCTGCCCGAGTCATCTTCCATGTTCAGCCCAATCCGCAGTCAAAATAAAAAATTCTGCTGGGCCGAGGCCCAATAGACAGTAGCAGTGGCAGTCCAAACTGGGCCCAAGCCCAATCTTGTGCACAGTTCCAGCAGTTGTGCCTTAAAATGGGCCAGATCCATTTCATCTTTTTTTTCTTCTCCCTCTTCCTTATTTTATTGTTGTGTATTTTTATTTTGCCTTGTACGACTAACCTTATCTTATTTTATTAACTTAGATGAATCCTAATGAATTAGTAGATTTAGTTTTAGTAATGGGTAGTTAGTTTAAGAGAGACAAACAATCAATTCCATAAATTCCATGTTTCTTCTTTTTATATCAAAGTTATTTATAGTATCCATAATACTTACTTCTAGAATAATTGATAGTATAAAATTCATATTTTTTCGAATTAAAGGAGTCACATTCTTATTGTCTTAATTTCAAAGCATCATTAATATGCAAACATAAATTCAAACACTTTTAAATAATTCTTCAAGTTTTGAGTCAATCACGCATATTCTTAATTAAGCATAGTTGATAAAGATAATAAAATGAATAGAGGAAATCTATTAGCTATTTTACATTTTATCCACACTTCTAAACTCAAAATTCAATTAATACCTCATTGCTTAGTTCGTCAAATATTTATTAAAACATTGCATAAATTCGCATCTTCTTCTACTTATATGTAAATTATCATATTTTGTAAACTTCATTTTTATTATGCTACTTCTTTTAAATCTATTAGCAACTATTATAAATTTTATTCAAATAGTATTTTAAGATTTTCTTTTATACAAAGTATTAGTCCTTATTTTAATAACTTTCTTATTTAAAGCCTTAGCATATTTTTAAATCTTATTTTAAATAGCATAATTATGTTTTCCTTTAAAACCTCAATAGTATTTATAACTTATTTTTTTTTTTTTCTTAAGAGTTAAGCATTATATTTAATCTCAATTAATTAACCTAAGTTTGGTCGGATAACCGTAAGTTAACGGATTCTAAAGGATGCCTAACCCCTTCCCTTTAGGATAATATAGAGCCCTTACCTAGAATCACATTGGTTAAGCAGACTATTAACGGAGGTTTAGTTTTTAACTTTACCTTAGTTAACCTCTAGGTGTCCTAATTCACCGTTAAATTAATTAGGTGGCGACTCCTTAAAACAAACAAACAGGAATCACCAATATGTCATACTCTTAAATCTAACCCGGGTTAAAATGGGGTGTGACAGTGGTCACAAGTATATTATCGGTATTCTCTCATGATGTATGTGCTTTTATTGATCCGGGCTCCACGTTATCATATGTTACTCCTTACATTGCGGGTCAATTTATAGTTGAGCCGGAGTCGATCAAACCTTTTGAGGTGTCCACACCCGTGGGTGAATCGATAATAGCTAGCCGAGTATATAGGGATTGTATAGTCACGATTTGTGACCATCGTACCATGATTGATTTGCATGAGCTAGAAATGGTAGATTTTGATGTTATTATGGGCATGGATTGGTTGGCTTCTTGTTATGCCAATGTTGATTGCCGAATGAAGATGGTTCGTTTCCAGTTTCCGGGAGAACCAGTCTTAGAATGGAAAGGGAATGCGGCATCACCAAAAGGTAGATTTATTTCTTATCTAAAGGCAAGGAAGATGATCACGAAAGGATGTATTTATCATCTAGTGCGAGTTCAAGATGTAGAAGCTGAATCGCCGACCCTTCAGTTAGTTCCCGTAGTGAACGAATTTCCGGATGTGTTCCCGGAAGAGCTTCCAGGCCTTCCTCCCGAACGGGAGATTGATTTTACCATTGATGTGTTTCCAGGCACCACACCTATATCTATTCCTCCATATAGAATGGCACCCTCAGAATTTAAAGAGTTGAAGGAGCAATTGAAGGACTTGCTTGATAAAGGTTTCATTAGGCCTAGTTCATCCCCGTGGGGAGCGCCCGTATTGTTCGTCCGAAAGAAAGATGGCTCCCTGAGAATGTGCATTGATTATAGGCAATTGAATAAAGTAACCATTAAGAATAAATATCCTCTCCCAAGGATTGATGACTTGTTTGATCAATTGCAAGGCGCCAAATGGTTTTCAAAGATTGATTTGAGGTCCGGGTATCATCAAGTGAGGGTTAGGGAGAAGGATATCCCTAAGACAGCTTTCAGAACGAGATATGGTCATTTTGAATTCCGGGTGATGTCATTTGGGCTAACTAATGCGCCAGCGGTATTTATGGATTTGATGAATAATGTGTTCCGGTCCTTTCTGGACTTATTTGTAATCGTATTCATTGATGATATTTTGGTGTATTCTAGATCCGAAGCAGAACATGCGGATCATTTGCGTATTGTCCTTGGAGTTCTTCGAACTCGAGAATTGTTTGCAAAGTTTTCCAAATGTGAGTTCTGGTTGAACTCAGTGGCATTTTTAGGGCATATTATGGCAGCCGATGGTATTTGAGTAGATAGTCAAAAGATTGAGGCCGTGAAAACTTGGCCAAGACCCACAACTCCTACAGAGGTTCGTAGCTTTCTGGGCTTAGCAGGTTATTACAGGAGATTCGTTGAAGGTTTTTCCTCTATTTCTGCACCACTCACAAAGTTGACACAGAAATCAGCCAAGTTTCAATGGACAGATGCTTGCGAACGTAGTTTCCAAGAGTTAAAGGGTCGATTGACTTCTGCCCCAGTTCTGACACTTCCAGAGGGATTGGAAGGATACGTTGTGTATTGCGACGCTTCAGGTGTTGGGCTAGGCTGTGTGTTGATGCAACATGGCAAGGTGATTGCGTATGCTTCAAGGCAATTGCGGAAACATGAGCAGAATTATCCTACCCATGACTTAGAATTGGCAGCGGTGGTCCATGCATTAACGATATGGAGACATTACTTATATGGTGTCCACGTGGATATTTACACAGATCATAAGAGTCTTCAATACATCTTCAAGCAGAAAGAGTTGAATTTGCGGCAACGACGATGGCTAGAGTTGCTAAAAGACTATGATGTTGAGATCCTGTACCACCCCGGAAAGGCAAATGTGGTGGATGATGCTCTTAGTCGTAGGTCGATGGGAAGTCTAAGTGATGTACGACCAGAAAAGAAAGAGATGGCCCGTGAGCTTCAACAGTTAGCTAGCCTAGGAGTCCGAGTAGTGGACTCAGGTAGCAGCAGAGCTACTATCCAGAATACCGCAGTCTCGTCGCTAGTGGCAGAAGTGAAAGAGCGACAATATGAGGATCCCATGCTAATGCAGTACAGAAATACACTCCCTCAGAAAAAAGAGTAATCATTTGACATTTCAGGAGACGGAGCTCTCCGATGTAGAGGAAGATTATGTGTTCCCGATGTGGCAAGTTTACGCCACCAGATTTTGAGAGAACTTCATAGTTCCCGTTATTCTGTTCACCCCGGAGCGACGAAGATGTATCATGATCTTAAGTCTATATATTGGTGGAATGGGATGGAGAAAGATATAGCGGAATTCGTAGCTCAGTGTCCTAATTGCCAACAAGTGAAGATTGAACACCAAAAGCCGGGTGGATTGTTGCAAGCTATGGAAATCCCAACTTGGATGTGGGAAGTGATTAACATGGACTTCATTTCAGGCTTACCCCATTATCGACGTAAGTATGATTCCAAATGGGTGATTGTGGATAGACTCACCAAGTCAGCTCATTTCTTACCGGTCAGGACGACCTATGAGGCAGAAGATTATGCGAAGCTTTATCTTAAAGAGATAGTAAAACTCCATGGCGCCCCGGTATCTATTATCTCCGACAGAGGGACTCAGTTTACAGCTAAGTTTCGGAGGTCCTTCCAAGAGGGTTTAGGGACCCGAGTTAGCCTTAGCACGGCATTTCATCCCCAGACCGATGGACAAGCTGAACGTACTATTCAGACTCTTGAGGATATGTTACGAGCATGTATGATAGATTTTGGAGGGAATTGGGATGATCATTTGCCACTCATTGAATTTTCTTACAATAATAGTTATCATTCCAGCATTCAAATGGCACCATATGAAGCTTTATATGGGCGAAATTGTAAATCCCCAATTGGGTGGTTTGAAACCGGAGAAACTAAATTGATAGGGCCAGACTTGGTCCAGCAAGCTATAGAGAAGGTCAAGCTTATACAAGATAGGTTGTTAGCAGCCCAAAGTCGTCAGAAATCCTATGCGGATAATCGTCGAAGAGACTTGGAGTTCAAAGTGAAAGATTGGGTATTCTTGAAAGTGTCGCTAATGAAAGGCGTTATGAGATTTGACAAAAAGGGGAAGCTTAGTCCCCGGTATATTGGACCATATGAGATTGTGCGCAAAATAGGCAAAGTGGCCTATGAGTTAGATCTACCTCCGGAATTGGAGTCAGTCCATCCAGTATTTCATGTCTCGATGCTTCGAAAATGTGTTGGAGATCCCACTAGGATCGTCCCAGTAAAATGATGTGCAAGTGACAGAGAAATTGACTTATGAAGAGGTACCCATTGCCATATTAGACAGGCAAGTACGGAGGCTTAGAAACAAAGAGGTGGCCTCGGTTAAGGCTCTATGGAGAAGCAGTAAATGAGAGGAGATGACATGGGAAGCAGAAGAAAGTATGCGATCCAAATACCCACATTTATTTCAGTCCTTGGAAGAAGCCCAAGATGAGACGTCAAGATCATAAGGTATGTATATTTCCTTTTATGCTTTTGGGTCATGTGTGGCCAAAATTTTTATGTTGTTATGTTGTGGCCCTGTGTGGCATCGATATTATGGGTTGTTGTGGCAGGATGGTAGCGTCATATTATAAGGGGAACTCTGGCGAAATTTTTGTAGAACTCCCGAGCACTTTAACATTCGGGGACGAATGTTCTTAAGGGGGGAGAATGTTACACCTCGGAAAAAAAATTCCGTTGGTACGTAAGTGAACGAACTAGTGATAAGTATGAGTGCATGAGGCCCGTGAGCAAGAAACGACGTTTGATGTGAGATGAGAAAGTTGGTTAAGTTAAGATGAGATATAAGGTGAGCAATGCATGTGCATGGACGTGGGTGATTAAAATGAGAAGTCTAAGAGATACGAAAAGTTGCAGGTTTGAAATCTGCCCAGTGGTCGTAAAGTGCAAAATACGGACCGTAAATTGGTATACGGTCAGTAAACTGGCAGTCGTAAATTACCATGCAAGACTTCGACTTTCTGCCCAGTTGAGAAATGGTAAAATACGACCAGGAGGACGGACCGTAAAGTGATTTACGGCCCGTAAACCATGGTCGTAAATTACCATGCATGCAGCCAAAGTTTCTGGTTCTGGAAATGGTTAAAGACGACCACGAGGGACGGTCCGTAAAGTGGAATACGGACCGTAAACCTCCATGGACGACCACTGTTCACCCAGCACAGTTTTTTTGCAATTCATTAAATAAGAGAACCAACACTTATTTTATTTCATTACAACATTACACCACTTCTCTCTAAAACCTCTCTCTACATTTATTATACAAGTTTTCAAGGATATTTAAGGATCAACAACATAAAACAAGGTGAATCAAGAGTAAGAACATCATCAAAGATCATCTAGGTCAAGAAATCCAAATGGAGAAAAACTAGAGTTTTGCTCAAAGTGGAGTATTATTAATCAAAGCTTGTTCCTACAACTTCTAAGGTAAGATTTTTAGATGATGTTTAAGGTATTGAAGAGTTGAAATACATGGATTGTAGAAAATATGGTCAAGTAGGTCATGAATGATGAATAGTGACATTTTGACGAATAATTTGAATTGAATCATGAATGTTGTCGTGTTGTGATATGCATGCATTATAAATGGTACTAAGATCATGAACTAGACACTTTAGACGAATGGACGAAGTTAGATGTTATGACCATGAATATGGGTGAATTAGAGGCAAATTAAGGAATCTAGATAATGTGGATAATGTGAATGACTAATGGCCATCGTTACGATATTAATGAAGGTATAGAGGCTAGCATTGGAAGGAAGCGTGCAAGTGTAGAATAGTCCGACGAAAAGGTACGTAAGGCTAACCCTTCTTTCATAAGGCATGGTTCCTTGGACAAACTCTTAAATCCTCTATATGAGTATGTTGTATTCAAACGATTGACACTCCGAGCTCATAAGCTCACGATCCTCGATATGTGCTACGATTGTACTACGCACCCCATATGACGAGTAAGCATAAGATATAGACGTAGCGAAAATGATGATGATAGTGATGACGATGATAATAATAATGATGCTAAAGGTGCCTACGGGCTATTATACTTACATGTGCCTATGAAGGGCTATAATGATACCCCGAGCTTATAACGCCGGGTAGGATATATGTATATGAATATGTATAAAGTATGTATACGATTACGAAACGCGCGCATACCTCTGCAGATGGTACGGATAACCCTGAAGCCTTGGTAGGGCCAGGTATGAGTAACCTTGAGCCTTGGTTGGCCAAGTATGTATGAAACACCGATCCTATGAGGTCGGGTATGCTATGTAAATGCCATGTATATGAAATGACTATGTATATAATATGAATATGAATGTGATAAGACTATGTATAAGAATACGAATAAGGGCATGTATACGAATATGAGCACAAGTATGGTACGAGTACTATTATGGAATACGGATGATGACGCAGGTGTACAAATACGTATGAAAAATGGAAAGTCCTACGAAAGGCAGGTAAGCGCTATGACGATGATATTATTGTATCCCCCCTCCTATGCTATTTTATATGTTGTTCATGATGCTTATTTATTGATGTTGCTCATGCTTTACATACTCAATACATTCTTCGTACTGACGTCCTTTTGTTTGTGGACGCTGCGTCATGCCCGCAGGTGCACAGGGAGACAGACTTGATCCATAGGTGCCTATTCGGAGATTACATAGAGAACTCCATTTCCTTCGGAGCCATATCTTTTGGGTACTCATTCTTTTGTGTATATAATTATGGGCATAGCGGGGTCCTGTCCCGCTAATGTGATATGTTATACTCTTAGAGGCTCGTAGACATGTGTGTGTGTGGGTAGATGTGTTTGGCCTTGTCGGCCTATGTCTTGTATATCATTTTGTCGGCCACGTTGGCCCATGTACATTGATGTGGTATAGATGCCTATGATGATAGAAATGTGTTGTTGTCCAAATGGGACTAGTTGACGAATGAATGGAAATGCATGTATAATTATGTGGCTCACCTAGATGTAAGCATAAGAGTAAGCTAAGAGGGTGCCCAGGTGGGCTAGCACCGGCTGCTCATCGCGGCCCCGAGTCGGGTCGTGACACTATGCCAATGTTGATTGTAGAATGAAAATGGTTTGTTTCCAGTTTCCGGGAGAACCAGTTTTAGAATGGAAAGGAAATACGGCATCACCAAAAGGTAGGTTTATTTCCTACCTAAAGGCAAGGAAAATGATTATAAAAGGATGCATTTATCATCTAGTTCGGGTTGAAGATGTAGAAGCTGAATCGCCCACTCTTCAGTCAGTTCCTGTAGTAAATGAATTTTCAAATGTGTTCCCGGCAGAGCTTCCAGGCCTTCCTCCCAAGCGAGAGATTGATTTTGCTATTGACGTGTTGCCAGACACTAAGCCTATATCTATTCCTCCTTATAGAATGGCACCCACAGAATTGAAAGAGTTAAAGGAGCAATTGAAAGACTTGCTTGAAAAAGGCTTTATTAGGCCTAGTTCATCCCCGTGGGGAGCACCCGTATTGTTTGTCCGAAAGAAAGATGGATCCTTGAGAATGTGCATTGATTATCGGCAATTGAATAAGGTGACGATTAAAAACAAATATCCTCTTCCGAGGATTGATGACCTGTTTGATCAGTTACAAGCCGCCAGATGGTTTTCAAAGATCGATTTGAGGTCCGGGTACCATGAAGTGAGAGTTAGGGAGAGAGACATCCCTAAGACAGCTTTCAGAATAAGATATGGTCATTTTGAGTTCCGGGTAATGTCATTTGGGCTAACTAATGCACCGGCAGTATTTATGGATTTGATGAACAATATGCTCAGGCCCTTTCTAGATCTATTCGTGATTGTATTCATCGACGATATCTTGGTGTATGCTAGATCCGAGGCAGAACATGCGGATCATTTGCGTACTGTCCTTGGAGTTCTCCGAACTCGAGAGTTGTTTGCAAAATTCTCAAAGTGTGAGTTTTTGTTGAACTCAGTGACATTTCTGGGACATATTGTTGCAGCCGATGGTATTCGAGTGGATAGCCAAAAGATCGAGGCCGTGAAGACTTGGCCAAGGCCCACGACTCCTACAGAGGTTCGTAGCTTTCTGGGCCTAGCAGGTTATTACCGGAGATTCGTTGAGGGTTTTTTTTTCCATTTCTGCACCACTCACAAAGCTGACCCAGAAATTAGCAAAGTTTCAATAGACAGATGCTTGTGAACGTAGCTTCCAAGAGTTGAAAGATAGATTGACTTCTGCACCACTCCTGACACTTCCAGAGGGATTGGAAGGATATGTCGTGTATTGCGATGCTTCAGGCGTCGGGCTAGGCTGTGTATTGATGCAATATGGTAAGGTGATTGCGTATGCTTCAACGCAATTACGGAAACATGAGAAAAATTATCCGACCCATGATTTAGAATTGGCTGCCGTGGTTCATGCGTCAAAGATATGGAGACATTATTTATATGGTGTCCATGTGGATATTTATACAGATCATAAGAGTCTTCAGTATATCTTCAAGCAGAAAGAGTTGAATTTGCGGCAACGACGATGGTTGGAGTTGCTAAAAGATTATGATGTTGATATCTTATATCACCCCGGAAAGGCAAATGTTGTAGCTGATGCTCTTAGCCGCAGATCTATGGGAAGTTTAGGTGATGTGCGATAATAAAAGAGAGAAATGACTCATGAGCTCCAGTAATTAGCTAGCCTAGGAGTCCGAGTGATGGACTCAGGTAGCCGGGGAACTACCATTCAGAATTCAGCAATTTCGTCGCTAGTAGCGGAAGTGAAAGTGCGGCAATATGAAGATCCCATGCTAATGCACTATAGAGATGCACTCCCTCAGAAAGAGGAGTCATTATTTGAGCTTTCGGAAGACAAAGTCCTTCGATGTCGAGAAAGATTATGCGTTCCCGATGTGGTAGGTTTACGCCACCAAATTTTGAGGGAAGCTCATTGTTCCCGTTATTCTATCCACCCCGGAGCAACGAAAATGTATCATGATCTTAAGTCTATATATTGGTGGAATGGAATGAAGAAAGACATAGCGGAATTTGTAGCTCAATGCCCCAATTATCAACAAGTGAAAATTGAACACCAAAAGTCAGGCGGATTGTTGCAAGCTATAGAAATTCCAACTTGGAAGTGGGAAGTAATTAACATGGATTTCATTACAGGCTTACCCCGTTCTCGACGTAAGTATGATTCTGTATGGGTGATTGTGGATAGACTTACGAAGTCGGCTCATTTCTTACCAGTCAGAACGACGTATGTGGTAGAAGATTATGCAAACTTGTACGTTAAATAGATAGTGAGACTCCATGGTGTTCCAGCATCTATTATCTCTAATAGAGGGACCCAGTTTACAGCAAATTTTTGGAAGTCTTTCCAAGAGGGTCTGGGGACCCGAGTGAGCCTCAGCACGGCATTTCACCCACAGACCGATGGGCAAGCTAAGCGTACCATTCAGACTCTTGAAGATATGTTACGAGCATGTATGATAGATTTTGGAGGTAGTTGGGATAATCATTTGCCACTCATTGAATTTTCTTACAATAATAGCTATCATTCTAGCATTCAAATGGCACCGTATGAAGCTCTTTAGAGGCGAAAGTGTAGATCCCCAATTGGGTGGTTTGAAATAGGAGAGGCTAAATTGATAGGGCCAGACTTGGTCCAGCAAGCCATAGAAAAGGTTAAGCTCATACAAGATCGGTTGTTAGCAGCTCAAAGTCGTCAGAAGTCCTATGCGGATAATCGTCGAAGAGACTTAGAGTTCCAAGTTAAGGATTGGGTATTTTTGAAAGTATTGCAAATGAAGGGAGTTATGAGATTTGGCAAAAAGGGGACGCTTAGTCCCTGATATATTGGGCCTTATGAGGTTGTACGAAAGATAGGCAAAGTGGCCTATGAGTTAGATTTACCTCCGGATTTGGAGTCAGTCCATCCAGTTTTCCATGTCTCGATGCTTCGAAAATGTGTGGGAGATCCTACTAGGATCGTGCCAATAGATGATGTACAAGTAATAGAGAAATTGACTTATGAAGAAGTACCCATTGCCATATTAGATAGACAAGTACGGAGGCTTAGAAACAAAGAGGTGGCCTCAGTTAAGGTTCTATGGAGAAGCAGTAAACGAGAGGAAATGACATGGGAAGCGGAAGAAAGCATGCGATCCAGATACCTGCATTTATTTCAGCCCTTGGAAGAGATGCAAGATGAAACGTCAAGATCGTAAGGTATGCATGCTTTTCTTTTATGCTTTTTGGTCGTGTGTGGCCAAATTCTATTGATATTATGTTGTGGCCCTGTGAGGCATTGATATTATGGGTCGTTGTGACAGGATGGTAGTGCCATATTATAGGGGAAACTCTGGCGAAATGTTTATAGAATCCTCGAGAACTATAACATTCGAGGACGAATGTTCTTAAGGGGGGGAGAATGTTACACCTCGGAAAATTCCCCGTGAACGTACAGTGAATAGACTAACGAAGAATACGAGTATGCGATGTTTTAATAAGAAGGAAATGAAGTTTGACGACCCTAAGTTAGATTTCAAAGGCAATGAGAATAAGAGGTAGGTTATGAGCCCAACGACTACTTATGGGTCCTGAAAATGTGAAAAGTTGCAGGTTTGCACTTTGGCCTCGTTGATGAAATACGGACCGTAAAGTGGTATACGGCCCGTAAACTGCCATGTCGTATTTCAGCTTCCAAAACTTCAACTTTTTGTCCAGTGCTCGAATGGTTAAAAACGACTTAAAATACGGACCGTAAACTGGAATACTGACCGTAACGTGAGTTCGTAAACCACCATGTCCTCAGCCTGACTTTCTGGTTCTGTTATGATTAAATACGTCCACGAAATATGGCCCATAAACTAGAATACGGACTGTAAACTGAGTTTACGACCACTGTTGCACTTTCGACTACTGTTCATTGCAATCAGATTTTAAGTCATTAAAAAGGGGACTCAAGCTCATTAATTCATTTCATTTCCACACCCCTTATCTCTAAAAATATCTCTCTAGATTTATTCCACAAGAATTCAAGGATTATTAGTGATCAACAACATAAACCAAGTGAATCAAGTGTGAGAAAACCCACTAAAGATCATTCGAGTCAAGAAATCCTAATGGAGATGAACTAGGGTTTTTGCTCAAGTGGAGTATTATCAACCAAGGATTGTTCCTACAACATCCAAGGTAATATTCATGGTATTTCTATGTTGTTTAAGGTATTTGAGAGTTGAAATACTTGGATTGTAGAAGGGTATAGAAAGATGGGTCATGAATGTGGAATAGTGTCATTTTGAGTAATAGCTTGAATTGAGTCATGATTCTTGATGTGTTGTGATATAAATACGTTATGAATGACGTTGAGAACATGGGATAGGCAATGTATGTGAATGAACGTCGTCGTGTGTATTATGACCATGGATATGGGTGATTGAAAGTAAATTGAGAAATGTGGATAATGTGGATGAATAATGACTATTGTTATGATATTGTGAATGTATTATTGACGTTTGGGAGTTGATATACGTTATGGAGGAATGTCGTATAAATAAAGGAGACGCTGTCCGATTTTCTCTAGTTTTAGTCATGTATGCTAGCCATCAATTTCTAATGATAGTATGACTTTAATGAACGTAGAAACGTGAGCATTGAAGAAGCACGTGCAAGAGATAGAATAGTTGAACGAAAAGGTATGTAAGGCTAACCCTTCTTTCATAAGGCATGGTTCTTTGGCCAAACATCTAACTCCTCTATAAGCTTATGATGTCTTTCAATGATTAATCTTCCGAGCTAGTAAGCTCACGATTCTTGATACGTTACGATGGTACTAAGTTCCTCATATGACGAGTAAGCCTATAGAGATAGAGGTAATGAATGACAATGATAGTTATAACGATAATGATAACGACGATAGTAGCAATGACGATAATTATGACGATAACTATGACGATGAGGATAGTACGATAACAGTAAAGATGCTTATAAGCTACTATGTATATGTAACTATGTATGCCTATTATGGAACCCCGAGCTTATGAGGCTAGGTAGAGTATGTATACGATTACATAATGCGCGCACACCTCTGCAGAGGGTACGGATAACCCTGACGCCTTGGTAGGGCCAGGTAGATGTAACCCTGAAGCCTTGGTAGGGCCAGGTATGTTAAACCTTGAGCCTTGGTTGGCCAAGTATGTATGAAACACCGAACCTTCGTGGTCGGGCACGCTATATAAATGCTATGTATATGACATCAATATGAGTACGAATACGCTGAGTATATGTAAATGTTATGTAAAGACTATGTGTATGAAATGTGTATAGGATGTAAACGATATGAATAAGACTATGTATACGAATACGAAAATAGATACGAAAGGTAAATGAATATGGATACGGATATATGTACACGGATACGCAATAGAAACGGAAGGACCCTATGGAAAGCAAGTAAGTGTTATGACAATGATATTATTATCTCCCATCCTATGTTGTCTCATATGTTGTATATTATGCTCCTATATTGATGTTGGCCATGCTTTACATACTCAGTACATTCTTCGTACTGACGTCCTTTTGTTTGTTGACGCTACGTCATGCCCGCAGGTGGCCAGGGAGACGGATTCGATTCGTAGCTACATTCTCAGGGACTACATAGCGGAGCTCCATTCCATTCGGAGCCATAGCTTTTGGGTACTTATTCTTTTGTGTACATAATTATGGGCATAGCGGGGTTCTGTCCCGCTTATGTGATATGTTGTACTCTCCTTAGAGGCTCGTAGACATATGTATATGGTTGGGTATGTCTGGCCTTGTCGGACTATGTTTTGTACATCATTTTGTTAGCCTCGTCGGCTCATGTACATTAATGTGGCATAAATGCCAATGATGATATAAAAGATGTTGTCGTCCAATGGGACTAATATGATTGATGGATAGAATGCATGATTTGGTTTATGGCTCACCTAGATGTTATGTAAAAGTATGTTAAGGGGTGCCCGGGTGGGCTAGCACTGGGTGCTCGTCGCGGCCCTTAGTCGGGTCGTGACACCAGATCTATGGGGGCAGACAGTGATTATAGAGGGGGATCGATGCAGACTTATTCTCAAAATTCAGGCCAGTCGGTGACTAGTGCACCTCCTCGATTCACGGGTAGGAGATTTGATCGCTCCTTTCGTTCAAGACCGGGTCAGAGTTCGAGGGCCTCAGATTCTCAGTTCAGGGAAGATTATAGTCAGAGGAGACCCCAGTGCCACGGTCCAGCCAATGCGGTAAACTACATTCCGAACAATGTCGCCAAGGTTCGAATGCTTGCTATGCCTGTGGGCAGGTTGGGCACATGATGCGAGATTTCCCATCGACGAGTGGTAGAGTTGGCATTCAGCCCACAGGATCAGCAGCTGGCTCCTCTTCAGTGCACCCGATAGGGCAGACTCCTCAGATTCCAGCGGGTCGAGGTAGAGGCCGAGGGGGATTAACTACTTCAGTTTCCACTCAGCCCCGTATATATACTTTAGCCGGACGACAGGATCTTGAGTCCTCTCCAGATGTGGTTACATGTACATTATACATATTTTCCTATGACGTATATGCCTTGATAGACCCAGGTTCTACACTCTCTTATATTACCCCGTATGTTGTTGGTCGTATCGGGGTGAAACCTGAGCCAATCAAACCTTTTGAGGTATCTACTCCGGTTGGTGATCCCTTGATAGCTAAGCGAGTGTATAAAAATTGTGTGATAGTGATATGTGATCGCCAAACTAAATCTGATTTAGTTGAGCTTGAAATGTTAGAATTTGATGTGATCATGGGTATGGATTGGTTGGCCTCATGCTATGGTAATGTTGATTGCCGGATGAAAGTAGTTCGATTTCAATTTTCGGGAGAGCCCGTGCTTGAATGGAAGGGTAATACAGCGTCTCCAAGAGGTAGGTTTATTTCCTACCTCAAGGTAAGAAAGATGATAGCCAAAGGCTATATTTATCATCTAGTCCGAGTTCACGATACCGAAGCAAAGTCGCCAACTTTCCGATCTGTTCCGGTAGTGAATGAATTTTCAGATGTATTTCCAGATGAACTTCCAGGCCTTCCTCCAAAAAGAGAAATTGACTTCGCCATTGATGTGTTGCTGGACACTAAGCCTATCTCTATTCCTCCTTATCGAATGGCTCCGGCAGAATTGAAAGAGCTAAAGGCGCAATTGAAAGATTTGCTTGAAAAGGGGTTTATTAGACCCAGTTCATCGCCGTGGGGAGCACCAGTCTTGTTCGTGAGAAAGAAAGATGGTTCCCTATGAATGTACATCGATTATAGGCAGTTGAACAATGTGACGATAAAGAACAAATATCCTCTCCCAAGAATTGATGATTTATTTGATCAGCTGCAGGGTGCTAAGTGATTTTCTAAAGTAGACCTGAGGTCGGGCTATCATCAAGTGAGGGTTAAAGAAGAAGATATTTCTAAAACAGCCTTCATAACGAGATATGGTCATTATGAATTCCGGGTGATGTCGTTTGGGTTAACAAATGCTCCGACAGTGTTCATGAACTTGATGAATAATGTATTCAGGCCACTCTTGGATTTATTTGTGATAGTATTCATTGATGATATTCTGGTGTATTCTCACACAGAATCAGAGCATGCAGATCACTTGCGTACCGTACTTGGAATTCTTCGAGCCCGAGAATTATATGCAAAATTTTCAAAGTGCGAGTTTTGGCTGAATTTCGTAACATTTCTGGGTCATGTTATTTCAGATGACGGTATTCGAGTTGATACTCAGAAAATTGAAGTTGTGAAGAATTGGCCAAGGCCTACGACACCTACAGAAGTTCGTAGTTTCCTGGGATTGGCAGGTTATTATAGAAGATTCGTAGAGGGCTTCTCATCTATTTCCGCCCCATTGACGAAACTAACCCAGAAGTCAACTAAATTTCAATGGAATGATGCTTGTGAACGCAGCTTCCAAGAGTTGAAGGACAGATTAACCTCAGCTCCAGTCCTAACACTTCCAGAAGGG
Source organism: Lycium barbarum (assembly GCF_019175385.1). Classification (NCBI taxonomy): domain Eukaryota; kingdom Viridiplantae; phylum Streptophyta; class Magnoliopsida; order Solanales; family Solanaceae; genus Lycium; species Lycium barbarum. Next base: position 107,945,215 of record NC_083347.1, on the reverse strand, counting down.
TCAGATAGTTATGTAGTATATTGCGATGCTTTCGGTGTTGGATTAGGATGCGTGTCAATGCAGCACGGTAGAGTTATTGCTTATACTTCGAGACAGCTGCGGAAGCATGAAAAGAATTATCCGACTCATGATCTTGAATTGGCCGCAGTCGTTTACGCATTAAAGATATGGAGACATTACTTGTATGGGGTGCACATCAATATTTATATAGATCACAAGAGTCTCCAATACATTTTCAAACAGAAGGAGTTGAATTTACGACAAAGGCGGTGGTTAGAATTATTGAAAGATTATGATGTGAGTATACCACCCCGGAAAAGCAAATATAGTAGCCGATGTGCTTAGCCGTCGATCAATGGGTAGTCTATGCGAAGTTCCTACGGAAAGGAAAGAAATGATTCATGAGCTTTACCAGTTAGCTAATCTTGGAGTACGTGTAATTAATTCAGGTAGGGTAGGGATTGGTATTAATGATCCCACGGTTTCGTCTTTGAATGTGGAAGTGAAAGAGTGTCAGTATGAAGATCCTCAGTTGAGCCAGCATAGAGACACACTCCATGAAAAAGAGAGATTTCCGTTTAAAACTTCGATGGATGAGATTCTTAGATACCAAGGCAGGCTGTGTGTTCCAAATGTTGCAGAATTGCGCCGATGAATTCTGGAATAAGCTCATTATTCTCGGTATTCTATTCACCCAGGTGCAACAAAGATGTATCACAATCTTAAATTGATATATTTGTGGGATGGCATAAAGAGAGACAAAGCAGAATTTGTAGCCCAATGCCCAAATTGTCAGCAAGTGAAGATAGAACATCAAAAACCAGGAGGATTTTTGCAAGCGATGGAAATTCCTACGTGGAAATGGGAAGTTATCAATATGGATTTTATTGTGGGGTTACCCCGTTCCCGAGGAAAGTATGATTCTATATGGGTAATTGTGGACCGATTAACAAAGGCATGTCATTTTCTTCCAGTCAGGACCACATACTTAGCAGAAGATTATGCAAGGTTATATCTCAAAGAAATTGTGCGACTTCATGGTATTCCACTATCCATTATTACAGATAGGGGAGTGCAGTTTATAGCCAAATTCTAGAAGTCCTTTCAAGAAGGTCTAGGTACCCAAGTGAAGCTTAGCACGGCATTTCATCCACAAACTGATGAATAAGCCGAACGTACTATTCAAACTTTGGAAGATATGCTACGGGCATGTGTATTAGATTTTGGTGGTAGCTGGGATGATCACTTACCCCTTATTGAGTTTGCTTACAACAATAGCTACCATTCCAGTATCCAAATGGCTCCGTATGAAGCCCTATATGGAAGTAAATATAGGTCCCCAATTGGATGGTTTGAAATAGGAGAAGTACAGCTAATAGGCCATGAATTGATTCAGCAAGCGGTAGAAAAAGTCAAAGTTATCCGAGATCAATTCTTGACAACCCAAAGTCGCCAAAAATCTTATGCGGATAACCGCCGATGAGATTTGAAATTTCAAATTAATGATTGGGTGTTTTTAAAGGTATCGCCAATGAAAGGGGTGATGAGATTTGGTAAGAAAGGGAAATTAAGTCCTCGATATATCGGACCTTACAAAATCATCCGCAAGGTGGGTCATGTAGCCTATGAATTGAACTTGCCTTCAGAGCTTGAATCAGTTCATCCAGTCTTTCATGTCTCGATGCTCCGTAAGTGCGTTGGAGATCCTACGAGGATTGTTCAGATTGATGATGTCCAGGTGACAGAAAGGTTAGCATATGAAGAAGTACTCATTGCCATCTTAGATAGGCAAGTGCGAAGACTTCGAAACAAATAAGTGGCCTCAGTTAAGGTCCTATGGCGGAATAACAATAGAGAGGAGATGACTTGGGAAGCGGAAGAGGAAATGAAATCCAAGTATCCACACTTATTCCAACCCCCAGGAAAGGTTCAAGATGAAACGCCGGCAAACTAAGGTATGTATGCAGTAAATGAAGTGTAATAATTAGAGTATCTGAATACCCCTATTTCCATCATTACTCAGATATTATATCTCCTATCTTCGAGAGCTTTCGTAGTCTTTCTTAGAGTATATTGTGTTGCAGCCCTGTGAGGCAGATTATTATGGGTTGTTGTGACAGGATGGTAGCGCCATATTACAGGGGAAACTCTGGCGAAATTTTTGTAGATTTCCCAAATACTTAACATTCGAGGACGAATGTTCCAAAAGGGGGGGAGAATGTTACACCTCGGAACTTTGGGTTGCTGAGCGGCGAAGGAACTAACGTAACTTAAGGTGAACATGATGTCCCCACCAGTAAGAAGGGATACTTAATAATTCTAATTAAGATTCCAAAGAAGTTAGACGCAAGAGAGAAACGTTCGTCAAATGAAACTCCAACGCAGTTCTGCGAAAAAGGGGGTTCGACGGCCATTCTTTGTACCGTCGGACGAGTCGACGTTTCATCAACGGTACCGTAGAATTGAGTTAGAGCGAAGACCATCCGACGGATAGGTCGAAACTCCGTCGATCAGTTTGACGGACCGTCCTTCTCACCGTAGAATGAAAGGAAACGGCAGATTGCTCACTGGAAATTTAGCGACTTCGACGACCAGATTGACGCTCCGTCGATCGCACCGTACATCTCGGTCGGGACTGATTTCATGAATTAATATAAGGACCCTCCCTCATTTTATTTCATTTCATTTTCATTCTCCACACACCAAAGAAACCTCTAGAACCTTCTCCATCATTCATCCATAAGAAATCAAAGGAAATCCAAGATCAACTACACCAAAACCATGAAATCAAGTGTATGAAACCCATTAAAAGTTCATCTAAGTCAAGAAAACTCAAGAAGAGTGAGTTAGGGTTTTGGTGCAAGAAGAGGAGCTCCACTTGAGTGTTGTTCATCCATCATCTAAGGTGATTTTTATGACCCTTTTACAATGGTTTGAGTGGTTAAAAGTTGAAACACTTGGGTTGTGGAAAGATATAGAAATTGGGTCATGAATGTGTGAATAGTGGTTGGGATGGATCATGAATGTTATTATGCTATGATTGTGAAAATGTTATAAATGACATCTAGACCATGGAATAAGTATTATATATGAGAAAACGCGATAATGAGTTATAATCATAATTGTGGAGAAATCAAAGGGAAATGGTGAATTGTGGTAAGTGTAGATGAATGATGATTGTTGTTGCCATATTGTGAATGTTGTTATTAATGTTTGGGAGTTGATATAGAATGTGGAAGAAGTAGTATAAACAAAGGAAGTGCTGCCCAATTTTCCCTAGAAATGATAAAATGTTCTTATAGCCGAGTAACTAATGTTAATGTGATTCCTCTTGAAGGTAGAAACGTGGGCATCGAAGGAAACCAAGCGAGCAATAGATTAGTTAAGAGCAAAAGGTATGTGAGGCTAGTCCTTTCTTCCCATGGCATGAATCCGGTAACATGATTTTCCTTCTCCTTCATCAATCTCTTAAATTCCAGAAAACTATGAGCCTATGATCATAAAATAGCTACACAAGGTAATGAGTTAAAGTACAGAAATTTTAGATGTTCATGATATGGTGTTCCTAAAATGTTAATGATGTAATTTATTGCTTACACTCACCTTATATACTATTCCCTTCAAGGTGAGGCAGAATGTTAATGAGCACTCCATAATAAAATCGGGGAAATCACGACCTTACGTCACCCCGATAAAGCATGGTTAACATTGAGTCTTTATGCATGCACTATAATGAGCATATTATGATGACGAGATTACACCGCGCCTATTTAGCCGGGCAGTCACCGCTAAGGCGGGCAGCTATACACCATGGCCAGATGGCACGGGCAGACACCACTAGTAGGCGGCATGAGATGGTACCCCGGACACGGGAGGCTTGAACGCGGGCTGATGTTATTGATTATCACACCGTACCTATATAGTCGGGCATCTTATATATTTATGCATACATGAGATTATGATGATTATGAGAGTAAGCCAGCATGCATTATTTTATTTATGATTCACAGTCAGTTACAAATTGCTCTTCATTGATGCCTCCTTATTTCATTGATGTATTGTTATTGTTTATGCCTCTCATACTCAGTACAATGTTCGTACTGACGTCCGTTTTCTTTGGACGCTGTGTTCATGCTCACAGGTAGACAGAGAGGTGATCTTGATCCAGACTCGTAGGAGCTGTTAGCTGATTTGAGAGCACTCAATTGTTCCGGAGGTGCTTATGGTTATCCTTTTATGTACATGTATATTTTCGGCACGACGGGGTCTTGTCCCGTCCATATGTCTAGTACTCTTGTAGAGGCTCGTAGATGCGCAGTGTGGGTTGTATGGTCTCACGAGGTTGCCATCAAAATATATGCATATATTATTTTAATGACCAAAAGGCTTGTGCATATAAAACTATTTATGTTTCCGAATGAAAGACGATTTTCTTATAGATTGAGTCTGTATTTGACAAAAGAGCGTTAAATAAGTATGATGAGTAATAGAACGAGCGGTGCTCGGTGGTTAGCCCCGGGTGCCCGTCGCGGCCCCTAGTCGGGTCGTGACACTCATAACTCTCAATGTTCTCATGATATGGTTGACAAATATTTTCTATATTGATGATGATAAGGATTATTCCGTAATATGAAATCGGAGGTTCACCGACCTTATGTCACTCCGATAGGGTTGTAATGTTTCCTTTAGACTCTCATGTATGTTATATATGTATATAGCTATTTTCCGACACCGAGCTTATATGGTCGGGTATGATATCTATTGTGCACACCACTGCAGTTGGGTAAGGGCAACACCGATCCATGTTATAGCTGGGTAAGGACAACACCGAGTCTTATTATGACCGGGTATGGGCGCCACCGAGCCTATATGGTCGGGTATGGTATTATCATATGTATATATGTATGAAATGTTTCCTCTAGAGAAAGGTTAAGTATATATGACAATTGTCTTAAGAGGTATTATGGGGTACAAATTGTTCTCTTTATCTTATGATATCTTCATGCTTTCGTCATATTGCTATTCATGCCTTACATACTCAGTACATTGTTCGTAGTGACGTCCTTTTGTTTGTGGACGTTGCGTTCATGTCTGCAGATAGACAGGGAGACAGACCATACCCCTAGGCTGCTTTATCAATGATTGCATGAAGGTGCTCTATTTGATCCAGAGCTGCAGTTAGTTGGTACCATTCTTTTTTGTACATACTTGGGCATGGCAGGGTCCTGTCCCGTCTTTATGATATTACATATTCCATGTAGAAGCTCGTAGAGAGATATACATAGTTAGATATCCCATAACCTTATCGGTCTATATTTTGTATATCATTTTTGGGTAGCCTTGTCGGCTTGTATATATGGGCATGGATAATGATATTTATACAAATGTGTCCACCTTCGGTGGAACTTGTGCCCTTTTGTTCGTGGTAATTATGAGTTGGTCATGTGGCTCACCTAGATATGATTATGAGAGTATAATGAGAGGTGCTCGGTAAGTTAGCTCCAGGTGCCCGTCATGGCCCTCCGATTGGGTCGTGACAAAGTGAATACTATTGCGGGTGTACATATTAGCTCTAAGCTAGGTGTTTGACTAACCTCTTTCCTCGATGCAATTTGTACAACATAAATAGTGTAGAATGTAGGTGAAGATGTTAAGATTTCAGAGTACATGGTAGGATAACAGAAACCAACAATAGCTAGAACAACTTAGTCATTCATGATGAAACTTCAAGTGTTGGTCCTCCCCCAAAAATTACCGTCAATTTGAAGTGTCTTGATTGGATCCTTTCAATCAGAAATTCATGGAATTTAGCAAATGAAGTCATGCATCATGACAAACAAGAGTATTAAATGACTATTTCTTGATCATTTTGAGTCCAACACTAAGCTAAGATGACATCCATAAAGAACATCAATACTGTAAAAGAAATTAATATTACAAAAGGAGAAGTACCAAAAAATAACTATAAGAAGAAAAACTCTCGCGAAACTCAGAAATACAGTAGAGGTTAAAGACAAACTGGTGAGAAATAACCGCACCCAATAGCGAAGACCTGAAGCAAAGGAAACAAAAAAAAGGTCTATGTGTGAGAGAATAACAATCCAGGAACTGAATTTTGGCATTTAAGAATATGATAAAGATGAAAACTCATACTTATCAGTACCTTACAATATTTGACCAAAGTGAAGAAGAAGCTTAAAACTGGAAATGGTCGAGAGATTTTCTGAATCAAACAAGAATACATAGAGGGCAATGAAGAACCAAAATATTAAAGGAAAAAGAAAATAACCAACACGCTAAAAGAATTAGAATCATTCTTATCTTGTCAATTCCCGAAAAATTTGAACAATCAAACGAGAACTTATACTTACTTACGACAATCTAGTCTCTACCGGTACAGAAATATCTGACTCAATCGTCAATATTCATGTCTGAGCTTCAAAACTTTCAGTTGTCTGTTCCATCTTCGAAATAAAAGTTCAATATAAATTCTAAAAGCAAATTTCAAACCTTAAGTGAAAATCTCAAAATCCTGCACATAAAACTATAAATTAAAATAAATTACCCACATGCAACACTTGATTGATGCGAAGTAATGTCAAGTAAACCAAAAATAAAAAAGGAGGACACTAACCGACAGTCCAACAGAGGGAAAGGCAAAAAAAAAAAACAAGAGAACACTGATCGAAGAAGGAAGAAAGAAACGGACCAAGCTTCAATCGATGAAAAACTACCTTTAATTTTAGCCTCCATTGTTGTTTGATAGAAAGTTTGGAAAGTTGAAACCAATTGTATCACACTAACTGAAAACGTGTCATCAAGGGAGTAATTGAAAATGAAATAACGGAAATACCAAAAGTACCCTTCTCAGGACGACCAAAGCTTCACTTATTAATAGTTTAAAAATACCATATGCTAAAGTAAATTATTTGGGCATAAGATAACTCATGAAGTATGAGTTTTTATGGCTAGATACTCTGATATAATTTCTAATTTAATGATGGGCTAACTAAGAAATATAAAAATTATATACAACTATAAATAGAATTATGGTCCCAAATCGAACGATTTTTTTTTATTTTTTATTTTTATTTTTTTGTTTTTTATATTTCGTGTTAAAAAGAGAGATTCTCACGTCTTAGATTCAAGTACACTTGCTCATCTAATTATATGTAATTTGATATGATGTATCTTTTCATCTAAGATTTTATCCCAGTAATTGTTACCAGGACATATATCATCTTAAATCATTAAGCTTCTTTTTTTTTCCAGACATTTTTGATAAACAAAAAAAAGTGTTGAACTGCGACATGCGATTTGGGTAAGCATTTGGAGATTTGCCCTCCGTTTGCTGCAGGCTAGAGCCGTCAAAATGAGTCAGCCTAGTCCAACCCAAGTCTCAGGGGCTTAGGAATTTGATGGGGTAGGATGGGATGACCCTTCATTTAAAAGGGCTAGCCCAACCAGCCCTAAAAGGGCAAGTTTTTGCATGCAGTGTCCTTCAGATGAACTGGTCTTTAATTTTTACCCCTCAAATAGATATTCTTTAATTTGGTCGTACTTCTTATTTAATGAAAATTTATAGGCCAAAATACCTTTATTCGTTGGTCTACAAAATCAGAGATTCTGGGATGAAACACCAGCATAGTAACAAAAACAATTTTGTAAGATAATGTTTCATAGAAACTATGTCTATTCGGACAAAGTTACATAGAAACTATGCCTTTTCCGGCATAATTCTGTAGACATTAAGTTATCCTACAGAACTATGTCAGACAAGGCATAATTTCTATGTAGTTACATAGAAACGGCATAGTTTAGTTAGAAACCGGGCAAACCACGGTTGTTTCTTACTTAACATATGCAAACGAATTTTATAAAGTAAGGAAAAGGAAAGAAGACTGATTTACAATAGATAAAACTTTCTCATTCAAGTTCGATTGCTTTTGATGTCGAAGAGTTACAATTTCTTGATGGTAGCCAGCAGAGTTGTTAAGAGAAATGAAAAAGGAGACGGAGAGAAATCCCGGAGAGAGTTAGGGTTTTCATTTCGGTAAGGATATTTGATTAATACAAAATAATATTAGGGATAAAATAGTAAAAAGCTTGGTCAAACCTAAAGAGCTTATAAGCTGAAAAATAACAACTTAGGAATGACTAACTTATGGTTTTTCATTTATTTTGGCTTATAAGCACTTGATTTATAGGCATTTTAAATTTTACCAAACGCATAGATAAGCGAAAAAGTACTTATAAGCCAGTTTAACCAACTTATAAGCTTAGCCAAACACCCTCTAAATCAGTGTCAATTGACTTTAAAACTTCTTCAGTCCAAGCCAATAACTAAAGCCTGCCAGCCCGCTAATAGATATATTTTTAAAGTAAATTTTAGTCCTTAATTCTCATACTATTTTCAATGGATAATTCTCATAATTTTTAGTGGATCACTCACCATCAAGTTTGTCAAATCAAAGTTGCCGGCTATAGTCGTTAGACCATGGTCCAATGGTCTTCCCTTGAAATGTTATATGATTCTAGAACTACTTCTTGTTCCATTCAGGCTGCTCACCAACGACCACTAGAAAAAGCAGTTAATAAGACGAGTATTTAGTGGATATATATTTGTCTAAAACTTTTATCCATACTTTGTTGAAAAGAATCCAATAACAATAGCCTGACAAAAGGAATTTCTGTAGATTGACCTGAAACCAAACAAGTTAATTGGCATTCCAACTAGTCAATACATAAGAAGAGGTAGATTTCCAAAATGAAAGATATACAACACAGTATTTCAACCAATTGGCCCCAGCGATTTGGTTTAGTAATAAGAGAACAGCGAAATGTTTGGATTAAGTGCATGTAACGAGTTCAAATGTTGTTACGGATTAAAGTTTTGTGTTCAAGCGGAGAAGGGTAGAGCTGTAGAGGAACGAGTAGGGAAAGATCTATTGTATAACTTAATAAATAAGTACAAATAATAGATGTCGAATAGAGTAAATCAAATGAATGTAATAGAATCCCTAACTCAAACCCATAATAATCAAATTTTAGATCAGTCTCTAAGAACGAATTCATTATCCATGGAGTTTCGACCTGTGCGCCAACTAACCCTCCAAAATTTCTCGGTTATCAAAAAAAAATTATACAACAAATTGATTTCTATCTAAAGACTGATAGCGAGGAATAAAGAGGTAATATGCCCCTGCTTCTCAGTTATTCAATCTCTATAGCTATTCCTCTAAATGCTATTTCTGGCAATTAGCAACAGCAAGCACTTCAAAGTGAGTAACCATCAGGAAAAGAAAAGAAAAAAAACAGTATAATTTATTATCAACAAGTATAGAACTTTAGCAGGGATAAGTGTAGCCTTTTTGGTAAGTATGAAATATCGGTCTATTCGAGGGAGCTGGAGTGGGTAACACAATTACACAATACTCAGTATGAGAGGGCGTATCCATATTTGGAATAGTGGAAGAAATCAAGAACATAAATCTAGATGTTGCATATTGAATCATCAGATATCTTAAGGGTTCACTTGGAAAAGGTTTCTATTCCTCTTCCAATTCTCTTCACTATTTGTCTAACATTCAAAGTTTGTGTTAAAAATATACCAAACCGACTTCATATTCTAAGAACTTACAATCCTCCCAAATGGTCCTCGACGTTAGCCAGTCACCTGGTGCCTAGAACGGCCTGCAGTAGCATTATCTAGTATATCTAATTCTTCAAGCACAAAAATTGATCTCAACACAATAACATGGTTGCAGGAGGAAAATTAAAGAATATTTAAAGAGACAAATAAAGTGTGCATTCTAATATACCAAACTGTATCATGTTAAGGAGAATTGGAGCCTTAACTATTTGTATAACCTTCAAAGTTTGTGTACAAAAACATACAAAGACCAACTTCAAAAACTAAAATTCTAAGAATTCTCCATAACTTTTACATTAGCCAGTCGCCTAACTCCTAGAAGGGCCTGGACTGACATTGTCTAACAACAACAACGCCTTAATCCCAAACAGGTTAGAGTTAGCTATATGAATCCTCACTGTTCATGTCACTCCATTTAAGCCCGTCTCAGTTCAATAACAATAATTGAACTGGCATTGTCTAACTAATATAACTAATTTTCCGAGCACAAAAAATTGACCTCAACACAGTAACACGATTGCAGGATGAAATGAGAGAAACTTCTAATATACCAAACCGTATCATGTTGAAGAGATCGTCGAGATACCACCGGAAACAGACAAATCAACCGGAGCACGTACCATTGGCCTTTGTTGTAAAAGTCTCAAACTTTGATCCATACTAACTTGCATCACTTCAGCAAGCAACCCCTGCGCTTTTCCACCTTGCTCCTTGCCATCTATCTGAGATATAAGATTCGAAACAATGTTCTCCAATGTATCAGGTCGAAATTGAGACCTTTGATAAGGACTATCTCTCAGAAGCCTTAAAAGTGTTTGTGACTTTTCTTTAGCCTTATCCGTCCCTTTAACAGTCAACTCAAGAAGTCCAGGAATCACACCTTCTCTAAGAATTGGTTCCCGGTATTTACATCGATCACTTTGACACATTATCAACAGAGCTCCTACAGCATGTTCACGGCTTTGTAAAGATCCAATTTCAAGAACTTCAACTATCGCAAGTATTCCTCCTTCTTCAGATGTCAACACTTCCCTACTTGCTTCGTAACTCATTAAAGATTCTATAAGAGCGGTACATTTTTCAGCAGTTTTTGAAGACTTTTTACAAGATTTAAGCAGCGAAACTATAGAAGGAATCGGTTCTGTTTGAAGGATCAACGTTAAATTTCCTTGAGAAGTTGAAAGATTGTATAGAGTCATTATAGCGTCGACCTTGGCTTGTGGGGTACCAAGTCTTAGAATATTCACTAGTAGAGGGATGACACCGAAAGAAGCAAGGGTCGGCTTTGTGACGGAAGATGCTGATAATGTGAGTAATGAAGCAGTTGCATGCTCCTGTAGAGTTGGATTATTTGATTGAAGAAAGCCGACTATGGGTTCCAATGCACCAGCATCTATGATACTTTTCTTGTTCCTAGAAAGAAAGGAAAATAAAATCAATTATCAAAGTTTTAGTTGCACATTAGAACACTGTTTGATGTTGGTTGTAAAATAAGTTTTCCATTATTGGTACACAACTGCAGAGAAGCATATAATTTCAGATACAGAGGAAGTTGCAGCCCTACTTATCGAAGAATTAACGAATAAAACGAAGGCAACAAATAGTAGCTCGTGAAATTAGTCGAGGTGTGCGCTAGCTGGCCTGGACAGTGGACACCACGGTTATTAAAAAGAAAAAAAAAAGAAAAAAAGGCAAAATAAACACTGTGAAAGAATAGTAAATTAACAGGCTACCAATAATAGTACTTCACAATTTACCAAAATGCAAATCTCATAAGCTTCATTTTACTTTGTGACTTAATGGTGTAGTTCCCATACAAGATTATAAAAACAAGTACTAAGACTTAACAAAACGTTCCGATTTACTGGTAAAGTTCATTTAACTATGGAATTTTAAATTTTGATAAAAGTTTTTATTATGAAATAAATCTTGTAAGTTGTACCTACTACTGTACTTTACTATTCTCTGCGACTACCTCTGATCTAATACCCAAGTCAAGTTACCGCCTTAATTAGGTTTAAATTGTAGAGTAAAAAATTATCACTCATTGGAAGGTAAACTTTTCCGACAATTGTGATTTTGGTGTTAGTATAGTGAAGCGAAAGTTTTGTGATTTTTCTATTAGAAAACATAGTTATGCGACTTTGGTGAAAAACAGTTATAGCTATGTGACCATATATTGAAATTTTTTCCAACTCGAAGCTAAGGCACATCGAAATTAACCAGTGAAATTTGAAAATTACCACCACACAGAATTCAGGAAACTCCCTTAGAAACTACTATTTGCCAAGTCAATAATCAATAACTAACGTTTAAGTAGACGTACCCTTCATCTTTAACTGAGAGATTGAGGAGTGCAAGGAGAGCAGCTTCATTGGTTTCAAACGACGTTGAACGAAGCATATCAACAAGTGGTTTAACGGCGTCAGAAAAAAGACGCCGGTAACGTAAAGAACTCTTAGTGAGCCGTCGAATATCACGAGCACCCACCACTTTCAAAATTGGGTCTTGGGATAGAATGAGATAAAGAGTTTTTTCAACAACGGAGCAAGACATTATTCTTGTCTGCCAAGAAGAGTAAGTTATTAGTAGTAGGACACAAATGGACCGAGTCTAAGCTGTAGTTGATATATATAGGGGTACACACGTCTTGACACTCCAACTATGAGCTATTTTTTTTTTTCTATCTAGATTATCACCATCTATGTATTAAAATACATCAACTATTTTCTTTTCCTATCTGAACTATCACTATCTATATATTAAAATACACCTTGAAGCTGATTAGGCTTTCCTATTCGTATATCAACTACTCTCCTCCGTCCTAATTTATATAATACTCTTTCATTTTTAGTCAGTCCCAAAAAAATTACACCTTTGTATATTTAGTAACAGTTAAACTTCAAATTTATCTTTTCACCTTTCTTCATTTATTTCTTAAATTCTGCGCCCAGTTAAACACCCTAATATAAAATGAAATGGAAGAAATATGTATATTTTAATATATAGATGGTGATGGAGTTCATGCAGAAAAAAAAAATAACCGATTGTTGGCCGTGAACTTGCCAAAAATGATAAGTAATTCACTATGTTTTTAACCATTATCAATTAAAGGAGAATTTTCGTGATACAAACTTAAATTTTGAGTGGCCCAGAGAAAAAGAAGAAAAGCTTAATTGACTAGAGAAGGTTCGAAAATACGGGTCACTATCGTAGTGCCATTGACTTCCATTCAACGGCTTTTGGTAGTCGGTTTTCTCTTCACTCTTGTATAGGCGGGTTCCATGCATTTTCCTTTTCCTTTCTCATCTTATCCAAACTAGGAAAAATACTAGGACGGTGTTTGCCAAAGTTATCACGTTTATGTTAGTATTTTGGACATAAAAAATGTGAAAAATGCAAAAAGTACTAGTATTATTTGGAAAAAAGTTGAAAATTGATACCCTTTGAAAATTGAAGTTATATTTGAACATGATACAACTTGGAACAATGTTACTTCCCCCGTCCCAATTTATATGACACTTTTCTTTTTTAATCAGTTTAAAAAAGAATGACACATTTCTATATTTAGAAATAATTCAACTTTAAATTTACTTTTTTGTCATTAATAAAATGATTTCTAGCCACACAAATTTCTATGATTTGATTTAAACCACAAGTTATAAAAGTCTTACTTTATTTCTTAAATTGCGTGCCTAGTCAAATATCTTTATATAAAATGAGACGGAGAGAGTAAAATTTTTGTGAGTGATTTGCAATTTTTCGGATACCAATATATTCTGAAATTCAGTATAAAAAATGATCTACAATAAATTTTTCTTCCTTAAATACTAACCCGACCAAGACTCACCCAACAACATAACTCCGCCCAGGGGCGGATTTAGAGGGTTGAGGGTGTTCACCCGAACACCTTCGGTAAAAAATTACAGTGTATATATAGGGTAAATTTTCTGTGTTTATGTGTATATATTAATTTTTGAACACCCTGAATAAATTATATTTAGTTTTTTCTTTTTTTTTCGAACTCCCTGAATGAAAATTCTGGATCCGCCACTGACTCCGCCTATGTTTTTTGAAATGTCAAACTACTAAAATGCTTTATATATATATATTTAATTTATTTATTTAATTTAAACTATTAATAAGTAAAGCTTTTGGTACGACGAAGGGCAATTCGGAAATATTTTTGTTTCTTAAGGGTGTTTCTTATCTTGATTACGAGTTATAGTCCTTTCATCTACTTAGTGATGACACGTGGGCTGATATTTTTATACAGCGAACTTTCACTGTCTCCTCTTTTTACAGTCCGATACATACCCATTTGGCTTTCTCAGATTTTGGCGCTCTGATCTCTCTTCTTGAAACAGATTAATTCCGTGATCATTCTCATTGATTGAGTTGGTAAATATATCATAGTTACAATGTCCTATTAGGATACAAACTATACTAACTTAAAATAGAAGATTTATAAAATATTCTTTTACTACATATTTACACTATTTATCACACCCCCGCAGTCGAAGCGGGAGGTTTACGAACGCTGAGACTGTCCCAAAAATCCTCAAATAAGACCTGTGGCAGTCCTTTAGTGAAAATATCGGCGAGCTGATATCGGGACGGAACATGAAGGACACGGACGTGGCCGCGCGCCACCTTTTCACGAACAAAATGTATATCCATCTCAATGTGCTTGGTGCGCTGATGTTGGACTGGATTTCCTGACAGATAAATGGCACTGGCATTATCACAACAAACTAAAGTAGCCTTAGGGATCGGACAATGTAGTTCCAAGAGAAGATTACGTATCCAGCATGATTCAGAAACAACATTAGCGACCCCCCTATATTCTGCTTCCGCACTAGAGCGGGAAAGAGTAGGTTGGCGCTTAGATGACCAGGATATCAAATTATCTCTCAAAAACACGCAATAACCCGACGTCGAGCGTCTGGTGTCTGGACATCCCCCCAATCAGCATCAGTGTATGAAACCAAATCAGTAACTGACAATGAGTAGAGATGCAAACCATGATCAAGTGTACCCTGAATATACCGAATAATCCGCTTAAGAGCAAGCATATGCGTATCTCGTGGAGCATGCATATGAAGACAAATCTGCTGGACAGCATAAGAAATATCCGGTCTGGTGAAGGTAAGATACTGAAGAGCACCTGCAAGGCTCCGGAAATGAGTGGGATCTTCACACAGATCGCCAGAAGAGGCACTGACCTTCGGTTTAGTGTCAACCGGAGTAGAAGAAGGCTTACACGAGTACATTCCTGCACGTTCAATAATGTCCGCCGCATAACTTCATTGTGATAGAAACATACCCCCCTTGTGACGGGTCACCGCAATGCCAAGAAAATAGTTCAAAGGACCTAAGTCCTTCATAGCAAATTCTGAGCCAAGAAGGTCCATAATAGAACAGCGGAGAGCATCTGACAAAGCAGTAAGAATAATATCATCCACATATAGTAAAATGTAAGCCAAGTGGTGGCCTTTGCGATAGATGAACAAGGAGTGGTCAGACCTGCTATTAGCAAAACCAATGGAAGAAACAAAGTCAGCAAATCTTTTATACCAAGCTCTCGGTGCCTGTTTAAGCCCATATAAGGACTTGCGCAACAAACACACATAATCGGGACGAGATGGGTCTCTAAACCCCATAGGCTGATGCATATAAACCGTCTCCTTGAGCTCGCCATGAAGAAATGCATTTTTGACATCCAACTGATGAATGGGCCAATTCTTAGATAGAGCTAGGCTTAAGACAATGCGGATTGTTGCTGGCTTTACGACCGGACTGAAAGTCTCACCACAATCAATTCCAATATGCTGTGTTTTTCCATCACCTACAAGACGGGCTTTATGCCTCTCAAAATAACCATTAGACTTTTCTTTATGAGTGAAAATCCACATAGACCGAATAACATTCACATTAGGTGGACGGGGTACCAAATCCCACGTCTTATTTTTAATAAGAGCATCATATTCATCATCCATGGCCAATTTCCAATTCGGGTCACGTAGTGCATCCAACGGTTTACGAGGTATGGGGGACTTGGTAACCGTCGCATGTAGATTAAATGGGTGCTTGGGTTTGAAAATCCCGCGCTGACTACGAGTGACCATGTGAGTGCGGGTATTGGGCTGGACAGGTGTAGGAATGGTCGAATTTGGCGGGCTGGTGGCAAGCTGGTGGGGGAGAGGGGCGGGCTGGTCCTGCGTAGAGGACGATGGAGGCTGCTGACCAGGTTGGGAGGGGACGGCGTGGTGCTGTGTCGCGGGCAGCGACGGAGTGGGACAGGGCAGCGATGGAGGGCTGGCGGCTATATGATGGATCAAGTAAGGAGAGAGGCCATCATCAAAGAAGTCATAAGTGGTGGGAGCCGGAGTATGGAATTTGGAAAACGGAAATTGAGTCTCATCAAATAAAACGTGACGACAGATAATGATTTTATTTGAAGATAAATCAAAACATTTGTAGCCACGATGGTTTGGTGGATATCCCAAAAAAAACACATGGAGTTGACCGAGGGTGCAACTTGTGAATAGTAGTAGACGGAAAAAGGGGATAACATAAACACCCAAAGACTCGGAGATGAGAATAAGATGGTGTCCGTTGGTAAAGGACCTCTAAAGGTGATTTGTGACCCAATAGCTTACTTGGTAAAATATTAAGGAGATACGTCGTCATTTGCAATGCATGATGCCAAAAAGACAGAGGAATGGAAGCATGAGCAAGAAGAGTCCGGATGACATTATTTAGTGAACGAATTTTTCTTTCTGCTTTCCCATTTTGAGAGGATGTATGAGGACACGAAAGACGGAAAGACATCCCATTGGACGCACAAAACTTTCCGAATTGGCTATTAGTATATTCCCTCCCATTATCACATTGGACATTCTTGATAGGACGTTCAAATTGAGTAAGAATATGGGTCTTAAAATCCATGAATTTTGAGTAAACATCAGATTTTCTAGCCAAAGGGAAAGTCCACAAATAGTTGGTAAAATCATCCAAAAACAGAACATAATAACGATGGCCCATAGAACTCAAAATTGGAGAAGTTCATAAATCACTATGAATAATGTCAAATGGAAACAAAGTTTCGGAAATAGAACTAGCAAATGGCAACTTAACATGTTTACCAAGAACGCAAGAATGACAAATACTAGATGAACTAGAACTATTACATTCAATGCTTTTATTACGCCTAAGAAAATCCAAAATAGAAGCTCTCGGGTGGCCCAAACGATCATGCCAACGGGCAGAAGACAAGGCAGCAAAAGTCGACGGTGAATTGGTGGAAAAATTGAAGGTGGACAATGGATAGAGAGCACCCCTACTATTACATCTCATGAGAGCCATCCCCGTCCGGAAATCCTTCACAGAAAACCCATAAGGATCAAATTCAACACTCACATAGTTATCAGTAGTAATTTTACGAACCGATATCAAATTCTTTATGAGTTTTGGCGCATGAAGGACATTGTTTAACAATAAAGGAGGGTTCGGGGGAGGCAATTTAGCATGACCACAACCTCGAATTGGAATTGAATTACCATTACCAACAACAATGCCAGTATTACGATTGCTCAAATTAAAATAAGACGAGAGAGTACCTTTTGTGGATGTCATATGGGACGTGGCGCCGGTATCGATATACCAATTCGAATCGGGTTGGTTCAACGTCATCGTGTGCATGGCCGATTCAATATCCGTGGGAGTCCATTGCGGCGGGGGGCCCGCGGCTGCATATGCCTGCTGCTGTGGTCGCGAGCCCAAAATGCCAGGCTGGGCCAGCGACCTCGGGGCAGACGAAGAAGATGGCGGCTGCCACTGCTGCTGTGGCCGAGCCCACTGCGTGGTAGGATAAGGGGCAAGGGGGAGCCCACTGAGGCATCCAACCCCACTGCCACGGTGAGGAGGGCTGTTGCCACTGCTGCTGGTCACCTGAGGGGCGTCCTCCACGGCGTCGGCTGCCACTGCTGCCGCCCGAACCACGACCACCGCCGTTATTATTCCCGCCGCTAGAGCCGCAGTTTTTGTTGTTATTTTTTCCCCGATGATGGTGAGAACGACCAGAATTTTCCAGATGAGAAGAGTCATCAAAATCACGTTTGGAATTAGCCACCATAGCCGCGAGCGAGTCATCGTGCATTTCAGCCAACGCCTTTTCCTCAAGGCACAAACTTGACCGAGCTTCGGAGAATGGTGGAAGAGGCTTACTTTGGCGGATGTAGGTACCCAAATTCTTGTATGCCTTTGGGAGTCCAGCCACCAGTTGGAGAACGAGGCGGTTGTCGGTCACTGGAGCCCCCACACTCTTAAGTTGATCGGCCAAGGTCTTGAGACGTTGGCAATACGCCGAACCGTTTGGAAAATCCCGCATCTTGACATGAGAGAAATCATGTTCCAAAGCAACGACACGAGAGTTTTTGTTGTCTTGAAAAAGATTACGGAGGCGATCCCAGGCCTCCTTTGCCGATAGGTCTTCTTCGATGATTGTATGCAATAAGTTCGTGGAGATGGTTGCATATACTCATTGAAGTACCGTGGCATCCAAAGTGGACCACAACTCCTTTTCGTCGTCGGTGGTAGAAGCCTTCTCCTTTCCGGTTGGCAGAATGTGGGAAAGGACACGGTGAGACCGTGCATGAAGTTTGAATAATTCGGCCCAAGCCGAATAATGATCCGTTTCCATCTCAAGAATGATTGGGATGTGATTCTTGATGTTGGAGACAGCCAAAGCAGGATGGAACTTGGTGTCTGCCAGTGATGGAAGGCAAGAAAAATGGACGGAAATCGAAGAAGAAGAAGACGTCGGAAAAGTGGGTATAGGACGTCGGAGAATTAGGGCAGCGGAAGAGAAGGAAAAGAAACCCTAGTATCTGATACCATGAAAGAGATTAATTCCGTGATCATTCTCATTGATTGAGTTGGTAAATATACCATAGTTACAATGTCCTATTAGGATACAAACTATACTAACCTAAAATAGAAGATTTACAAAATATTCTTTTACTACATATTTACACTATTTATCACTTCTTCCTCTTCGATTCCATCTCCATGGTGCACAACTTTCTCTTGGAACTTGCTAATGTTGGTTCGCTCTTTAGTTTGTTAGTTTGTTCCGATATTGATTTTTGCCTCTATCTGTGAGTTGATCTTGCAAGATTGATGGATTTATAATGAACTTTTTCCCCTTTTTCTACATGTTTCTTTACTGAATTTTTATATGCATGTTGACTGCATGTAGAGACCCAGTAGAAGAAATGTAACGATTGAGTTTAGTTTGGTTTTGTCGGTCTTTGTTTGTTGCTGCTTTACCTTTCCGCTCTTACAATGGGCTCTTTTTATGCGTGTCCTCCTTTATTGTAATGAAACAACGTAAATTGTAAATTTCTAGCGGCTCTTTTTATACAGGTAGAACGATTGAAAAGATGTTGGTAAAATCGGAAGAAAACAACAACCTCAAAAGGCCTTCTGAGTATATCCGGTGCTTCTTATACTGTTCTGCGAATTTATTTATATTTTGTTCAGCCTCAGGTAACTCTTATAGTGGACTATTAACATATTTTCATAGATTCTTAGGTGCTTTCGTCTGTGAGAACTGAGAACTAGCTTAAGGTAAAGTACGAGTTATCGGATTTTCGATGGTTTATTGATGCATGCTTTACAGGACTTCTGTGCTAACATAAGTTGATTGTGTATTAGGCTATCGGAATTCAATGTTTTACAAAGCTACTTCAACAGCATTGAAATTAGCAACCTAAAGTTTCAAATTTGTTTTGTTTTATTTTTAAATGTAGACAAAAGAAAAATACTTTTGCTCTCCTTCCCTTCTTTTTATAGAGATTTAGAATGTTATAAACCTACTTTGGGGAAATTGGCAAATGAAGTATTTGAAAAATTAAGGCGTTCTTTTGTAAATCACGTGATGTGGATTTGCAGAACAATCCTAATGCCACTTTCGGAAAGTATAGTTTGGGGTTGAGCTTGAGCAGATATGAATCAACGTTTTTACTAAGTTGAGTTTTTTTTTGGTTTCAGGATAAGTGTGTTAACCTGTAGTTTTGTTTGATTTGCCGGCTTTTATTGTTGAAGATAATAACTCCATTAATGAGCTAGAAGAGAAGAAGAAGAAGCAGCAGTTGTGTTTTGCTGTTTGTATGTTAGCACAAATACAAATGAAGCCTTTAGGCTTTGACCCTCTTTCACGGACTGGGCTTTCAAAAAGTATTGGGCCATTTCACACAACAGACAACACAACTCACAGCAGCCCACTCTCACAAAGCAAGCCTTTATTTTATTCAGATCTTATACCTAGTAAATATGGTACCTAATTTTCTTATTATGTCCTTTTATACATTGTAAGGAATAATTAGTGATAGTGACATAGGACAGTGGGACAGTGGGAACAGAAGCATGTTTCTTTTTATTCCTTTTGTCCTTTGGTTTTGTATATGTACCGTAAGATGGATGATAAAATAGACAGAGGAGAATCATTTGTTCTCAATTTCCTTCATTTATTAAAGGAAGTGTGCTAACCAGGTATGATTTTATATACTTTGAACTCATGTTCTCCTTATATTTATTTTGATCACAAAGGTGTTTCCTTGATTAGCAAGCTTTTATTTAAAAAAAAATTGTGCTAACCATATCTGATGTTTTTTTTTTATTACAAACAACACAACGATTGTGCTGATATGTACAACAAACTAGCTGGAGTACAACTGCCTCTGCTATTACTTATAACACAGAATTGTGCTGGTATGGACTGTCATCTTACCAGCTATATCAACATTTTTCAAATTACACGAAAGATCTTACAAGAAACTACATTGGAAACACCAAGGAATCAGCTAACTCGGAACAAAGAGTTGACATGCATCTTTTTGGACGTACAAATTTCAACATTTGTGAAAAGTTTCATTTTCAAACCTCCTAATGTCAACTCTCTCACTCTATTCGTCTACAACAACAATGGAAGACGAGAGTTTAGTACCTTTTTCGTCACTGCTTTTTGGCTAATGCAGTTTTCGAAGAAAAAGGATGAGGTATGGAAAGGAGGTTGACTGATTGGACTACTTGATTAGGGAAAGCATTAAAATTACTTTCGTTCTTTGATTTGTGAGGTAAATACTCAGGAAATGTTTGTCAGAAAACAAATCTAAAGGATTGAAAAATATTAGGAAATGCATTATTTAGATAGAGTAGATGAGAGGCTCTTACTTTTACTGATTTGGGTGATTTTACATATTAGAATTGCATCAAGAGTTAATAAAAGTGCATTGATAATTTGTTTAGAAACTGATTCAAGAATGTCAGTGTCTTTGTTGTTTGTTGCTTCAGAAAGTAAAATAGGGGTGCTTCAATTTTGCGTCGTTAAGCCATCTCAATGTATATGCGCCTTCTCTCTCTTTTCTTTGGGGACTGGTTCCCTATCCCGAGTAATGATTTTTGTCCAAATAGGCCTACGTTTCAACAGTAGCTTTCAGATTTATGCAATATTATAAGGATAGTCAGTTTTGTTTCTCCATAGTTGCTACGTCATTTCTGAGTTTTTCTACTTCTGATTTGCGGCTTGTAACTCCATAAAACTATTATACAATACAATATAAAAAAAACGAAGGAGGAATTTGTTATTGATGCTTTTAGTTACAAAGGAAATTCATTTGATATTAAGATTACTCTAGAATTTGAGGAATTTTTGCTCTATGCAGGTCTTTAATGATGATAGAGAGCTTTCATTTACTGGATTCTCTGATTTAGTTTATCCACTTGAAAATCAATTGGCATCTTTATATATACACATGTTCTTAACAACTTTTTCATATCACATGTTTTTGGATTTAGATTTCTCATGCGGATTACTTGCTTATTTATAATTAAGAGAAAGCTTTCATTCTATCTCTTTGTCTGGAGTATCTATTTAAACACTAAGCGTAGATAATTAATTTCATTATCTCTTTCGTTGCATTTGATATCTTGGTGAGGAGAAATGTGTATCTAGAAAATACTTTTAATTTGTTTGGCAACCTAATGATGACTAAATGCAGCAATTGTGATGTCTCAACTCCTTGCTTGCGTCGATCTATGTCCATGATGTAAATGAAATGTCATATTTCTGCTGTGGCTTTCTTGATGATATGCGATTTTTAGAAGCGAGTTGTTTTATTACTCACCCTGTTTTCAATTTATGTGAATCTATTTGATTGGGCACGAAATTTAAAAAAGAATAGAAGACTTTTAAACTTGTGGTATTGAACGAGTCGCATATATTTTGTGTGGTTATAAATCATTGCATAAAGGTAAATTTTTTCCAAATATAAAAAGCGGTCATTCTTTTTGGCACGAACTAATAAAGAAATAAGTTCACATAAATTGAAACGGAGGGAGTATATGTTAATGTAGGAGATGGACACACTGACTCGCCCTGTGGTTTATGCAACACTTTGAGTAATATTATGTCATTTTGTCATTCATATGCGTGGTCTGCTTTGATAAGTGAACTGCGGACAACTCATAGTCAGAGGTAAGGAAATGAACTATTTGCTTCCTCAATAAAGTAGAAGACATTTCCTTTTCGCAGAATATATAGCCACTCTATGTAAACTAAGAAAGTCAATTAGATGAGTTAGTCCTAACTCCGAAGTTTGCAGTTACTTCATTAATTATATATCCGACCACATAAGACAAAACAACTACTAGTAACAACCAAGGATCGCGTTTCTGCAATTGTATTATTTACTTGCTTTAACAAAGTAATACTCACTCCGATCCTGTTAGTAATCATTTTAATAAATCACTGGTTTCAAAATATTAATATTTATTTATTTTCTCACTCTGTTCCATCTTATATGACTCTCTTTTATTATTAATTTGTTTAAAAAAGAATAATACAATTTTATGTTTGAAATCTCTTCAATATGAAACATTTAATTTACCTTATGGAATGATCATATAGCTATAAAAAAATATCAAGAAAATCTAAGGCCACAAGTGTTGGAAAACTTTATATAGTCCACACAAGATCGCAAGCAAATCATTAGACAGTGACATGAATCAAGAAGAACAATAAGGGCACTTACCTTGATCTATTATAAGAATCGATAGAAGGAAGACAAGATCTTCTAAGTCTTATTACTTTCTTTATAATAACACTTCTCTTAATGAGACAGAGTGGAAAAGAAAATCGTAACAGACTTAGGGACCATAACCAATATATAATAGCGAGACACCTATTCGGAAGAGACATAACTCTTTAGATGCAACCTTTCAGAAGTGGTGTAACTTTTCAGTTATGAACCCATTAATTATAACTGAAGAGTTAACTAGGTTTCGACGCATATAAAATCCATACCTCATAAAATTATATTTATATAGCCCATAAAAATAACACTTTATTAGATCAGAAAATGGGCGTCTTTAATTGATAGAATATCTATGTATAATTATATTAAATATGTGAGTCCACTAAATAGAGAATTTCTAACAATCTCCCACTTGGACCACATATATTTCTAAAAAATTATACATAACCAAAAACTTTATAGTGCGCACAATTTGCTATCGCTAAGCAATCTGGTCCATTAATAGTACTAATATAGGATCAAAGCGATTTTCGTGACATATATTCGCCACTAAACCCATCAATGGTCACGATATCAGCAAAATCAATGACATAGATCAAGTATGGATGCATACCAAAATTACATGTAAAATTGATCTCAGTCATGCCTATTTCGAATTGGTCCTACTTTATGACTATAAAGAGTCCAAAATGACTTTCTTACACTTTATGCAAAACCGTAGTAGAAAGTCAATAACTTTATTTTCAGAGTTTCCAATAAACATACTGTCACGACCCGACTAGGGGCCATGACGGGTACCCGGGGCTAACCACCGAGCACCGCTCGTACCATTACCCAATGTACACATCAAGCGTTCGTTCATTAATCTAATGCTCAAATCATAGGAAAACCATTTTTCATTTGGAAACATAAATACTCTTATACACATAAGCCCTTCGGCTATCAAAATAATATACATACAATAATAACATCGTGAGACCATGCTACCCACACATACGCATCTACGAGACTCTACTAGAGTACTAGACATATGGACGGGACAGGACCCCGTCGTGCCCAAAACATATATGTACATAAAATAGTAAATCAATGGCACCTCCGGAATAATGGAGTGCTCTCAAAAGTCTGCTTATCGGCTTCTATAAATTTGGGTCGACTCCCTGTCTACCTGTGGGCATGAGCACAACGTCCAAAGAAAACGGACATCAGTACGAATATTGTACTGAATATGTAAGGCATGAATGAAATGAATATCACAGAGAAATCATAATACATAAGATGAAGATATAACCTGCTTGACTTTTAAGAGAGGATACCTTTCATGCCTATATCATATATATTCACAGTACATGTATCATCATAGTGCATACATCGTCATATCATACGTATATCATAATACCGTATCCGCTCATACACATTAAACGTTATCCGTATTCGGCCATGTAGAGGCTCGACAATATCACATACATATCTTCCGGGCTTTTCATACATGTATCATATATTTAATCATAGTAGTATCGTACCTGACTATATAGGTTCGGTGTCTTACGTGCCCAACTATAATAAAGCTTGGTGTTATACATGCCTGGCCCTACCAAGGCTAAGTGTTGTCCGTGCCTGGCCCTACCAAGGCTTAGTGATATCCATGCCTGGCCCTACCAAGGCTCAGTGTTCTTTGTACCCAACTGCAGTGGTGCACGCGCATCATCGTGTGTATATATATATATATATATATATATATCATATATTCTACCCGGCCATATAAGCTCGAGGTTTCATAATAGCCATACATAGGCACACATACATAAAAGCCCATAAATATCTTTAGCGTCATCACTATTATCATCGTCATCATTATCATCATCGCTATCGACATCGTCATCGTTATCATCACATATATCTCATAAGATTATCATAACTTTTCATAGAGCATGCATTTGGATTTAAAGACAATCTATGAAAATCATATCGTATTCGTAGCATGAACTTTGTAAAAATATCGTATGATAGACTTTATAATCTCTAACCTTAGACTCATCATTACCATCATCGTATCTATGTCATATCTCTTACCTTTATCTCATATGGAACCCCCTATGAACATAGACTCGTAACGTTTCGGACATTGATCATAGGACATACATTAGAGCGTATAGACAATCTATAACAATGTCGGGGTGACATAAGGTCGAGAACCCCGGATTACATTATGGAACATTCATAAGCATTCTGCCTCACCTTGAAGGAATTAGCATATAAGGTGAGTGTATACAACAAACATCATTAATAGATCATAGTTAACATCATTAGCTCATCATCTTCATGATCGTATTCATGACACATTTCTCCTCTTTATCTCATAGGAAACTCTTTATCAATGTTGACTCATGGTTCTCGGAATGTAAGAAAGTCACGGAGAGGTAGGGAAATAATATCATAGGAATCATATAAGGATCATTAGCTTCGTAGGGATATCGTATCATGAGCTTTAGGACTTCTAGACTTAGATTCTGTCACGACCCAGCTAGGGGCCGCGACGGGTACTCGGGGCTAACCACCTAGCACCGCTCGTTCTATTACTCGTCATACTCATTTACGCTCTTTCGTCAATTATATTCAAATCATAATCATTAGACAATCGTTTTTCATTTGAAAACATAATTGATTTATATACATATGCCCTTCGGCTATCAAAATAATAACATATACACCATAGGAGTATCGTGAGACCATATTACCCACACGTACGTATCTACGAGCCTCTACTAGAGTACTAGACATATGGACGGGACAAGACCCCGTCGTGCCCAAAATACATATAAATATATATACAAAAGTATAAACCCGATTAGCACCTCCGGAATAATGGAGTGCTCCTGAAATTCTGCTGATAGCTTCTATAGGTCTGCACCGTCTTCCTGTCTACCTGTGGGCATGAACACATCGTCCAAAGAAAACGGACGTCAGTACGAATATTGTACTGAGTATGTAAGGCATGAACGAAATAAACATGATAGAGAATCATAAGTCATGAGGTGAAGGCAAAACCTGCGCGACCTTTAAGGATGAATACATTTCATACATATATCACATATACATAATCGTCGTACATGGATCATCATAACGCATGCATCATCATGTCATATAATTCATCATCGTAATACCATATCTGCTCATACACATATAACATTATCCGTATTCGGCCACGTAGGGCTCGACAGTATCCGTATTCGGCCACATAGTGGCTCGACAGTATCACATACATATCTTCCATATTCGGCCACGTAGTGGCTCGACCATATTACATACATCCTAACATGGATCGGTATATCTCATCATCATCATTGTCATCGCATACATCTCATAAGCGTATCGTAACCTTTCATTAATGCACACATTTAAATGTAAAGACAATCTATGAAAATCACATCATATTCGTAGCACGAATTTCGTATACGTATCGTATGATAGTCTTTATAATCTTTTTGGCTTAAGCTCATCATCACCATTATCGTTTCTATAGCATATCTCTCACCTTTATCTCATATGAAATCTTTTATGAACATAGACTTGTAATTTTTCGGAACCTTGGTCATAGGACGTACATTAAGGCTTATGGACAATCTATAACAATGTCGGGGTGACATGAGGTCGAGAACCCCCGAGTCCATTACGGAGCCTTCATAAGCATTATGCCTCACCTTGAAGGAATTAGCATATAAGGTGAGTGTAGTCAATGAACAATATCAATGGATCATAATATGGACCACTAGCCTTGTAG
Organism: Lycium barbarum; assembly: GCF_019175385.1. Taxonomy (NCBI): domain Eukaryota; kingdom Viridiplantae; phylum Streptophyta; class Magnoliopsida; order Solanales; family Solanaceae; genus Lycium; species Lycium barbarum. Next base: position 107,918,682 of record NC_083347.1, on the reverse strand, counting down.
AACCGTGATATTATAGGCCTTAGTATCTTTAGACTTAGACTCATCAATCATCATCATCATCGCATTCGTAACATACCTCTTATTTTATCCCATATGGGCTATTCATGAACATAGGCTCTTAGTTTTCCGGAAAGTAGGAAAGTCATGGAGAGGTAAGGAAAATACTATCATGGGAATCATATAAGGATCATTAACTTCGTAGGAATATCATATCATGAGCTTTTTGACTTCTAGACTTGGATTCATCATCAACATCGTCATGCTCGTAACGTGTCTCTTTTCTTTATCTTGTGAGGCTCTTTATAATCGTAGACTCATAGTTTTGGATACGTAGGAAAATCATGAAGAAAGAAGGAATATCATATCATGGTATTCATGCCTTAGAAATAAGGGACTAGCCTTACATACCTTTGTCATTTGCTAATGTGTCACTTGCTTGTTTTCCTTTGATGCCCATGTTTCTACCTTTAAGAGAAGTCGTACTAACATTAGTTAATCAACTATAAGAATGCACCACTATTTCTAGAGAAAATTGGGCAACACTTCCTTTGTTTATACTACTTTTCCCACGTTTCGTTTCAACTCCCAAACGTTCACAACAATACTCACAATATCGTATCAACAATCGTCATTTATCCACATTTACTACATTCCACCATTTTTCTCCAATTTCCCTACATTTATTGGTTTTAGCTCATCATCACGTTTTCTCATACATAATACTTATTTCATGGTCTAAACGTCATTTATAACATATTTATACTCACAACACACCAACACTCATAATTCAATCCAACTATCATCCAACTATGGCACTATTCACATTTTATGACCCATTTACTACACTCTTCTATAATCCAAGTGTTTCAACGTATAAATACTTCAATCATCATGAGAAAGTCATAAAACTTACCTTGGATAGTGGTTGAACAAGCTTTGAGTGGAGTTACCCCTCTAGTACCAAAACCCTACTTCACCTTTCTTGGGCCTTTCTTGATTAGATGAACTTTGGCCAGGTTTCATACACTTGGGTCATGGATTTGGTGTTATTGATCATGGATTTCCCTTGAATTTTCGTGTGGATGAAGGTTAGAGAGTATTCTAGAGGTTTCTATGTCAAAAATGGTGAAAAATATGATTTTTGGTCGAGCTTGGTCTATTTAAAGTGGTCCAGAAAATTCAGGACCGACACAACATGTGGCACGTTTTGCGAGACGCAAAGCATGCTCTGCGAGCCGCATGTTGTGTCGCAAAGCTTTCCAGTTGACCAACTCTCACTGGCACACTTTGCGGTGGAACTGCGTGGCCGCATGTCGTGTTTGCAGTCCGCATGTTGTGCCGCAAAGTGTGCCAAACTGTCTGTCGTAGAATGGTCATAACTTTTGATCCCGATATGTTGTGAAGGCCCACGGCCTATGGTTGGAAATCTCTTTCAATCATCTACAACTTTCATTCTTGGTGCCTTTCCAAATTCCAACTTTATAATAGCGTTTTGTCCCCTCCAAACCAGATCATCCGAAAATGTTTCCTTAACTCGCCCTTTTGGATGGCCTATGCCCATATTTGGCTTATGGGTCCTTCTTGAAACTTACTTGACACTTCATTACCAATATAAGGGACATTATAATTCTTTTCTAAAATGTCATTAAGGCATCATTAATTTGATACTCGTATTTCTCGCCCGACACACAACATATACCTTGCTTTCCTTAACGACTTTCGTCTCCTTCCTCGAATGTCCTTGAAATCTTATTTAGAATCATTAAATATTATTTATTACTTATCAAAACATCGTATTCATCAAGCCCTTCGTCAGTCAATTCACTGTGCACGAACGAAAAATTTTTCGAGGTGTAACAGATTCATCATCGGTATTGTCATGCTCGTAACGTATCTCTTTTCTTTATCTCGTATGAAGCTCTTTACACTCATAGATTCATAATTCCCGATATGTAGGAAGATCATGGAAAGATGGGAAGATTCATACCATAAGAGTCATGACTTAGAAAGAAAGGACTAGCCTTACATGCCTCTTTCGTTTAACAATTCCATCGCTTGATTGTTCTCCTTCAACGCTCACGTTTCTACCTTTAAGGGAATTCACATTCACATTAGCCAATCAATTATATGAACGTGCTTACTAAAGCTAGAAAAAAATTTAGCGGCATTTCCTTTGTTTCTACTACTTTATCCATTTCATATATCAACTCCCAAACGTCAATAATAACATTCATAATATCGCCATCAATAACTTTCGTCAAATTCATCATTGTCAAATCCCCACAATTTCCTCTCAAGGTCATCCATAATCATGACCATAATACAACATTACATTCATTCTCATCTAATGTTTTTCTCATTCTCTTAACATTATTCATAACGTAATTACAATCACAACATATCAAGAATCAAGGTTCATATTAAGCTACTACTCAAAAGTGTCACTATTCTCATATTTGTAACCCATTTTCTATTTCCTTCTATAATCCAAGTGTTTCAACTTTTAAATACTTTAAACAACATGGAAATACCATAAATCTTACCTTAGATGGTGTAGGAATGAACCTTGGGTAGAAACTCCTCACTTGAGCAAAACCTTAGTTTCACCTTCACTTGGATTCCTTGCCTTGGATGAACTCTAATGGGTTTCTTACACTTGATTCACTTAGATTTATGATGTGAACCTTTGATTTGTCTTGAATTTGTGTTGATGGCATATTTAGAACCCTCTAGAACTCTTGAGAGAGATGAAGAAGTGGAAAGAATGAGAAAATAAAAGTGGGAACCTGTATTTATACTTGCAAAATAATCAGTCCGCCGGGCATTATACGGACCACTTATATGGTCCGTATAATATTGTACGGTCCGTATAAGTGTCCGTGGTGAACCACCATGGAAAACATTCTTGTTGTTGGGTTATACGGAACCTTATACGGTCCGTATAAAGTTCTACGGTCCGTATAATGTGGTCGTGTAACTCACAGTTTTTCCAAAGTTGTCCTGGTCGTTTCGTTTGATCTCCAATCCTTATACAACCTTCTTAACACTTGTTTAATACTTCATTAACAATCTAAGGGACATTATAACTCTTCTCCAAAACATCATTAAGCCATCATTAATTCGATACTCGTAAATCTTTCCAAAACACAACATATGCTTTGCCTTCCTTAACAACTCCCGTCTCCTACCTCACATGTCTTTGAAATCTCATTTAGAATCATCAAATGTTATTTCTTACTTATCAACACATCGTATACGTCGTGCCCTTCGTCAGTCTACTCACTGTGCATGAACGGAAATTTTTTCGAGGTGTAACACATACATAATTCATGAATTTTATAAAACTTTAATCTGTACAGAAAAATATTCTTAAACATGTCAAAAGCATAGATAAAATAACAAACTCCCACTGAAGTGGCTCATAATAGAGTCCAGCGACATCCATATAAGCTACAGGCTCATTAAAAAAAACTTTATGTTGCAACCTTTCATGAGTGGATATGCAATGACAGAGTTTGTACTAATATGTTCTATTGACACAAGAAAACTCTAAACTCTTCCCTTCACATAATTAGAAATTTAATGTGTATATGCTTTAGTTTCGACAAATCTCATATATGCATATTCCAAACACATATGTATCCTAAAAGGACTCGTCTCAAGAGACCAAACACAACATTATTATTCGGTCTTTGGACATAAATAGTAATTTGTAAGTGGTACTCTTATACATAATTCATAAATATTGATCACTAAAACGGCCTAGCAATATGCCTTTCTTTGGACCGACAAATCACTAGCATGCATTACAAAATGTATCACATATTCATGACTATCCATAATCTGACCAAAATAATTCTCCTTTGGGATAATTATTTCGCATAGACAAAACATGGTTAATGTTCAAAATAAATAAATTTTATCTAATGGAGGTTACTTTGGCAACATATTAGACTAAGGTTTTGCATTGAAACAAGAATCACACATGGTATAATTCCATTCTCAGTACAAATAACTATTTCTTTTATACACAATGGAAAAATAGCAAAAAAGACATCCCAAAGATGCAAATGGGAAAATGCATATCAATATTCTCTTTAAGACTGCTTTAGAAAATCGAAAAGCACATCAAAAATCTACATAAAGTTCTGCAGAATAATGCTGCCAAAAAAATTCAAAGTTACATTTATGCTAAAACAAATGAACTTGACACTAGTAAATTCCAACATCACCTGGCAAAAGTTTGCAAACCGCATGGAACTTACTTACTCTAGAACTGAAATAATTTAACTACAAAAACCCTTCGAACTTTACCGTACCTTTGGGCGACCGGAAAAGTTATGTTCTTAATATTTAAATGTCTCATTCTACCCCAATTAAATCCGTCATATTAATCGTACCTTTGGGCAACCAGTTAACTACCTAATGAATTAATTGCAATATTAATACCATACCTTATAAGGTTGACACATCTTGACTATCAAATTTAAGATGCTTTAGTTACTCTCGAATTTGTAGACATGTAACCTTTGGTATTAATGATATTGTGTAATGACATATTCTATATGGAATTTTCAAATCTAATACCTTATACTTTTGGATGCGTTAGCAATCCTAAAATCTTAAATTTGAGAAAATTTCATGACTTTTTTCCTTTAATTCAATGTCATTCCAAATGAAATATATCACAATCTAATACCTTATGTTTTGGAATCCGTTGGGAAATACCTAAATCTTAGATTTAATGAAAAATTCTTGGCATTTACAAATCAAGTTCTAATGTCATATTTCACATGAAATCTTCCAAGCTTAGTACTTTATGGTGTTAGAGTGCTTTGGCTACTCCGAAAACCTCTTTAAATCCGGAAAAATTGACACTAAATTATCCTTTAATATATTTTGGTTTGCCCTTTAAAATATTAATCTCAAAGAAACCATCAAATAAAGATTAATAACTTAAACCAAAATATCACTTTAAAATTGCATAAACTTAAAACATATATGCAGAATCGGATATGCATAAATGAGGATCAAACTGTATCTTGCAAACATAGGAATCAAATTACAAAAATTGTAATTTATTTCAAATTGGACAAGTAATACAATGCTTTAAAAATGATATAATTTCCTTAATATCCTGACCAAAACTTTTGAAAGACCCGGAAATTTTTAAATAGGCCAGTAACTTAATTCTTGGTCCTAAGGAACTAAAACGGGAAACTTACACAAATAACTACCTTTTAAGAGCTTCTAACTAGTTATAACTACAAATTGAAGATTTACAATTCGTAGCTGCTTTTGGCTGAATTTCAGTTGTATCTCGCATTTTTGAAATACAATAAAATATAGCGAAATACAGAGAAATACAAAACACGTTAGAGTAAATTTAGGCTCTATTTTTTAAACATATTTTTTTAAAAAAAATCAGAGAGAAAAAATAGCCTATATTTTTGGAACATAATATTCTTTTCCTTTTTAAATAGTAAGTCAAATTAAATCAACCATCTTTCACACAAATCACTAAAGAGTAAAATCAGGCCTATTTATGGAACAGTTTTAAAAAAAAATATGGGATTCAATTTAAAACTTCACATAAATCATGCAAAACGGTTGTTCTTCCATAAAAGCTTACGAATCTCTCTCAACTTTTATCACAATCAAAACTTTTTTGAATTCAAAAACCACTAAAGATCTAAAAACTTCCAAATACAAAAAAAATATACACTGAAATATAATGAAATATGGTTAATTGTTTAAGAAATATAAAGTTGTAGTATGCGTATATACAATGGAATACAATGAAATATATCAGAAACTATTTCATAAATTAGAAATACAAAATGCAGAAATACATTGAAATACAGCGAAATACAAAAGTCGTTAAAACAAAGTGTAGTAAAAATAGGCTCTATATTTGGAACATTCACAATATTTACACCAAAAAAAGATAAATATATTGAAATACAACGAAATAATATGCTGAAATACACTGAAATATACTGAAAATTAAATATAATGTTTGTTAATACACAGAAATATACTGAAATATACACTAAAATACACTGAAACATTTTATCAAACACTTGGTGGGCATGAAGCTCCAAAACTCTCATCAATGGTGTTCTCATGGGAAAGAAGCGAGTCGTCTCAGATTGCTACAAAAAGGACGTTATCCGGAGATAAAGACTTTCAATTGAACTAGTTAATAAAGCTTCACTCCATCGTCCTTCACCGTTGTCAAAGCTCTTTTTTTCACTCCGTCGTCGACCATGGCTTCACTCCGTCATTGACCATGGCTGCTGCTACTACTGTAGGATTCTTCTTAGTTGTAAGAGAAAATGAGATCTAGGGTAGGTGATGGAACAGAGAGAGAAAGAGGGGTGAGGGAGAAAATAAATTTGGTAGGTGAGAAAAAATCAATTTAAAAGACTAGGAGATGGAACAGAGAGAGAAAGAGGGGTGAGGGAGAAAATATTAGTAGTAGGACACAAATGGACTGAGTCTAAGTTGTACTTGATATATATAGGGGTACACACGTCTTGACACTCCAACTATAAGCTATTTTTTTTTTCTATCTGGACTATCACCATCTATGTATTAAAACACATCAACTGTTTTCTTTTCCTAGCTGAACTATCGCCATCTATATATTAAAATACACCTTGAAGCTGATTAGGCTTTCCTATTCGAATATCAACTACTCTCCTCCGTCCTAATTTATATAACATTCTTTCATTTTTAGTCAGTCCCAAAAAAATTACACCTTTGTATATTTAATAGTAATAGTTCAACTTCAAATTTATCTTTTCACCTTTCTTCATTTATTTCTTAAATTCTGTGTCCAATTAAACACTCTAATATAAAATGAGACGGAAGAAATATGTATATTTTAATATATAGATGGTGATCGAGTTCATGCCAAAAAAAAAAAAAAACAATCGATAGTTGGCCGTCAAGTCGCCAAAAATGATAAGTAATTCACTATGTTTTTAACCATTATCAATTAAAGGAGAATTTTCGTGATACAAACTTAAATTTTGAGTGGCCCAGAGAAAAAGAAGAAAAGCTTAATTGACTAGAGAAGGTTCGAAAAATACGGGTCACTATCGTAGTGCCATTGACTTCCATTCAACGGCTTTTGGTAGTTGGTTTTCTGTTCACTCTTATCCAAACTAGGAAAAATACTAGGACGGTGTTTGCCTAAGTTATCACGTTTATGTTAGTATTTTGGACATAAAAAATGTGAAAAATGCAAAAAGTACTAGTATTATTTGGAAAAAAGTTGAAAATTGATACCGTTTGAAAATTGAAGTTATATTTGAACATGATACAACTTGGAACAATGTTACTTCCCCGTCTTAATTTATATGACACTTTTCTTTTTTAGTCAGTTTAAAAAAGAATGACACATTTCTATATTCAATAACAATTCAACTTTAAATTTACCTTTTTGTCATTAATAAAATGATTTCTAGCCACACAAATTTCTATGATTTAATTTAGAGCACAAGTTACAAAAGTCTTACTTTATTTCTTAAACTGCGTGCCTTATTAAATATCTTTATATAAAATGAGACGGAGAGAGTAAAATTTTTGTGAGTAATTTGGAATTTTTCGGATACCAACATATTCTAAAATTCAGTATAAAAAATGATCTACAATAAAATTTTCTTCCTTAAATACTAACCCGACCAAGACTCACCCAACAACATAACTCCGCCTGTGTTTTTTGAAATGTCAAACTACCAATAATATATATATATATATTACATTTCCTTTTCGCAGAATATATAGCCACTCTATGTAAACTAAGAAAGTCAATTAGATGAGTTAGTCCTAAGTTTGCAGTTACTTCATTAATTATGTATCCGACCACATAAGACAAAACAACTACTAGTAACAACCAAGGCACGCGTTTCTGCAATTGTATTATTTACTTGCTTTAACAAAGTAATACTCACTCCGATCCTGTTAGTAATCATTTTAATAAATCACTGGTTTCAAAATATTAATATTTATTTATTTTCTCACTCTGTTCCATCTTATATGACTCTCTTTTATTATTAACTAGTGTACTTGCCCGCACTTCGTGCGGTAGTGAGAAAAGACTATGTGACTGGATATTAAAATCACACTTAATTTTTATAAAATAAAATGAGTTTTACAAATCAAATAACTTTTCATGATTTTTTGGACATCCTATTTCTTTGATAGAAAACAGATGCTTAAAATATTGCATGTTAAAAAAACCGATCTATTTAAGTAAGTGTATAGAAATAATAGAAAAAAAAAGTAATAAAAAGAAAACAAATGGTAATGAAATCCAGGGATATTGTAAACCTAAGACGTAACCTACTTCTTTTTTCTTCTTCTTCCAAGGCATTTTTCTTAATATTTTATTTCATAGCATGAATTGTTGATACTTATGTTTTATTTTTTTCATTTCTTGTTAAATAAAAACTAAAAAGGAAAACAAAATAAAAGTGTGGTTGCAATTTCCTGATTTCTAATACTTCATTTTTCCTTTTCTTCATTTCTTTTGTAGATTTCCATGTACCTAGATTTAGGTGCATGTACTCCTTCTCTTGGACTATATTTCCTTGAAGAGGTGTTGTCTAGTTCTCTGAAAAAGGCTGTAACTGGTGATATGAAGAACCTCTATAGAAAAACTGCAACTTGTGTGAGACGGAAGACGTTGAAATAACAATTGAAGACAATATAAAATTAAAAAATACCTTCTGGTTCCTTAACAAAATGATAAGCAAATATATACATGTATCAGCAGCCATTACCAATTATTCCTCTTAAATCACAACTCTATAATTCCTTTTAAAATTGAAGAATAATAAACATTCAGTCAAAAGATTTGTATTTGTGTATTAACAGAAAGAGAGAGAAAGATAATATGAAAGGTGAGACTCACTATCGATCTTAGCTTTGCTGTTAAAGATGAATTCTTTGTTTTGAAGTGGCAGGGATGTGTGTTTGGAATACTATTATATACTGTTTTTGTGGCTGTTAAGCTATTGAAATTTACTTACGTCACACTGATGAGATTCAATGAGAAAATAATGTGGGTATAGAAATTTAATGGGGAAGGAATATGGGCATATGAAAAGCAAGAAAAATCAGTGGAGTAAAAGCCAAGAGTCTGATAAAGATAAAACAAAACGTTACATTCATCTTTGGAGTAAAAACTTGAGCATATTTAACATAATAAAGAGAGAGTTTAATGAGTGAATTTAAGTCTTTTTACATAGCACATAAATCAGAAAAAAATAGGAAAAAGGCCAAAAAAAGGAGAAAAAAGATAAATAGGAATGATGGTCATAGAGAGGTGCCACATCACCTTGTCTATGCCTAGCTTTATATTATATATAGATTTGTTTAAAAAAGAATAATACAATTTTATGTTTGAAATCTCTTCAATATTAAACATTTAATTTACCTTATGGAATGATCATATAGCTATAAAAAATATCAAGAAAATCTAAGGCCACAAGTGTTGGAAAACTTTATACAATCCACACAAGATCGCAAGTAAATCATTAGACAGTGACATGAATCAAGAAGAACAGTAAGGACACTTACCTTGATCTATTATAAGAATCGATAGAAGGAAGATAGGATCTTCTAAGTCTTATTACTTTCTTTATAATAACACTTCTCTTAATGGGGCAGAGAGGAAAAGAAAATCGTAACAGACTTAGGGACCACAACCAATATATAATAGCTAGACACCTATTCGGAAGAGACATAACTCTTTAGATGCAACCTTTCAAAAGTGATGTAACTCTTCAGTTATGAACCCATTAATTATAACTGAAGAGTTAACTAGGTTTCTACGCATATAAAATCCATACCTTATAAAATTACATTTATATAACCCATAAAAATAACACTTTATTAGATCAGAAAATGGGCGTCTTTAATTGATAGAATATCTATGTATAATTATATTAAATATGTGAGTCCACTAAATAGAGAATTTCTAACAATCTCCCACTTGGACCACATATATTTCTAAAAAATTATACATAACCAAAAACTTTATAGTGCGCACAATTTGCTATCGCTAAGCAATCTGGTCCATTAATAGTACTAATATAGGATCAAAGTGATTTTCGTGACATATATTCGTCACTAAACCCATCAATGGTCACGATATCAGCAAAATCAATGACATAGATCAAGTATGGATGCATAGCAAAATTACATGTAAAATTGATCTCAGTCATGCCTATTTCGAATTGGTCCTACTTTATGACTATAAAGAGTCCAAAATGACTTTCTTACACTTTATGCAAAACCGCAGTAGAAAGTCAATAACTTTATTTTCAGAGTTTCCAATAAACATACATAATTCATGAATTTCATAAAACTTTAATCTGTACAGAAAATATTCTTAAACATGTCAAAAGCATAGATAAAATAACAAACTCCCACTGAAGTGGCTCATCATAGAGTCCAGCGACATCCATATAAGCTACAAGCTCATTAAAAAAAAAACTTTATGTTGCAACCTTTCATGAGTGGATCTGCAATGACAGAGTTTGTACTAATATGCTCTATTGACACAAGAAAACTCTAAACTCTTCCCTTCACATAATTAGAAATTTAATGTGGATATGCTTTAGTTTCGACAAATCTCGTATATGCATATTCCAAACACATATATATCCTAAAAGGACTCGTCTCAAGATACCTAACACAACATTATTATTCGGTGTTTGGACATAAATAGTAATTTGTATGTGGTACTCTTATACATAATTCATAAATATTGATCACTAAAACGGCCTAGCAATATGCCTTTCTTTGGACCGACAAATCACTAGCATGCATTACAAAATGTATCACATATTCATGACTATCCATAATCTGGCCAAAATAATTCTCCTTTGGGATAATTATTTCGCATAGACAAAACATGGTTAATGTTCAAAATAAATAAATTTTATCTAATGGAGGTTACTTTGGCAACATATTAGACTAATTTTTTGCATTGAAACAAGAAGCACACATGGTATAATTCCATTCCCAGTACAAATAACTATTTCTTTTATGCACAATGGAAAAATAGCAAAAAAGACATCCCAAAGATGCAAATGGGAAAATGCATATCAATATTCTCTTTAAGACTGCTTTAGAAAATCGAATAGCACATCAAAAATCTACATAAAGTTCTGCAGAATAATGCTGCCAAAAAAATTCAAAGTTACATTTATGCTAAAACAAATGAACTTGACACTAGTAAATTCCAACATCACCTGGCAAAAGTTTGCAAACCGCATGGAACTTACTTATTATAGAACTGAAATAATTTAACTACAAAAACCCTTCGAACTTTACCGTACCTTTGGGCGACCGGAAAAGTTATGTTCTTAATATTTAAATGTCTCATTCTACCCCAATTAAATCTGTCATATTAATCGCACCTTTGGGCAACCAGTTAACTACCTAATGAATTGATTGCAATATTAATACCATACCCTATAACGTTGACACATCTTGACTATCAAATTTAAGATGCTTTAGTTACTCTCGAATTTGTAGACATGTAACCTTTGGTATTAATAATATTGTGTAATGACATATTTTGTATGGAATTTTCAAATCTAATACCTTATACTTTCGGATGCGTTAGCAATCCTAAAATCTTAGATTTGAGAAAATCTCATGACTTTTGTCCTTTAATTCAATGTCATTCCAAATGAAATATATCACAATCTAATACCTTATGTTTTGGAATCCGTTGGGAAATACCTAAATCTTAGATTTAATGAAAAATTCTTGGCATTTACAAATCAAGTTCTAATGTCATATTTCACATGAAATCTTCCAAGCTTAGTACTTTATGGTGTTAGAGTGCTTTGGCTACTCCGAAAATCTCTTTAAATCCGGAAAAATTGACACTAAATTATCCTTTAATATATTTTTGATTTGCCCTTTAAAATATTAATCTCAAAGAAACCATCAAATAAAGATTAATAACTTAAACCAAAATATCACTTTAAAATTGCATAAACCTAAAACATATATGCAGAATCGGATATGCATAAATGAGGATCAAACTGTATCTTGCATAACATAGGAATCAAATTACAAAAATTGTAATTTATTTCAAATTGGACAAGTAATACAATGCTTTAAAAATGATATAATTTCCTTAATATCCTGACCAAAACTTTTGAAAGACCCGGAAATTTCTAAATAGGCCAGTAACTTAATTCTTGGTCCTAAGGAACTAAAATTGTCTTTATGGCTTAAAAGAAATGTAGTAAGCCCATCATCAGTCTATATAACTTGTGCCCTAAGAAAATTGAAATTTGGCATGTTGTTGTGAAAAGGGGAGTAATCTATTCTTAATATATGATGACAAAATCAAATAAATAAGGCATAACTTAATGAGCCAAATTCAATGATAAATAAAAATTAATTTGATCAACAGAGTTGAAAAATCAAATTTGGCCAAATGGCTCATGCTGCCCCATATTTCAACAACAAAAAAAAAATTGTTTCAAAACAAAAAAAAATAAAAAATCGGAAGACAAAAAAAATAAATAGAGAGATTGCCGTAAAAATTAAGAATAACCAGTAAAAAGTATCTCAAATACTTTGCTCCAAAAAATAAAATGTGGGAACCGAAGGAAACGGCAAAATCTCAACCAAAATCTTGGAAATCAAAACGTTATAGGCATTAAACCTTTACTTAACTTTATCCCTTTTCTTTCCTTTTAAATAAGGAAAAAATATTAAATAAGAAGTTAATGGTGACTTTTACGTGAGTCTATCTTCATCCCTTTTCTTTTCCTCGAAAAAAAATATGAGAGGAGCAAACAGAAAGGACTACGTCAAATATGAAACGACACCATGAAGGTATTCTGTTGAACCGAATATTTCGAACAGTTTTTCTCTTTTTAAGAAATCAAAGATAACTTAACAAAATAACAAATTCAAAAAGAATCAATTTACACAGAGGAGAATTCAATGAACAAGTCAACTTTATTCTGCCGTCCCCCCCCCCCAAAAAAAAGGCTGGAAACTTTATTCAATTTTGAAAACAACAGTATTTGTTTTGTATATTAATGCGATTCTAAAATACTAAAAATCATGTCTAATGATCTAACAAGACCGTGCTCTGATACCACTTGTTGGAAAACTTTATACAGTCCACACAAGATCGCAAGTAAATCATTAGACAGTGACATGAATCAAGAAGAACAGTAAGAGCACTTACTTTGATCCATTATAAGAATCGATAGAAGGAAGGTAGGATCTTCTAAGTCTTGTTACTTTCTTTATAATAACACTTCTCTTAATGGGGCAGAGAGGAAAAGAAAATCGTAACAGACTTAGGGACCATAACCAATATATAATAGCGAGACACCTCTTCGGAAGAGATATAACTCGTCAGATGCAACATTTCAGAAGAGGTGTAACTCTTCAGTTATGAACCCATTAATTATAACTGAAGAGTTAACTATGTTTCTACGCATATAAAATCCATACCTTATAAAATTATATTTATATAGCCCATAAAAATAACACTTTATTAGATTAGAAAATGAGCGTCTTTAATTGATAGCATATCTATGTATAATTATATTAAATATGTGAGTCCACTAAATAGAGAATTTCTAACAACAAGTTCTAACAGCACATCTAGCTTAAATTTTGTGTACAGTTAAACATGCATATGAAATTTAACTGGATGGAGTAGTTCTTTTTTCTCAATATATATTCTTATTATTTTAATTAGTGAAATATTAACCAATGAGATATTTAATAACAAATAAAGAATGGTTTACACAACCATGTTCATATTTAATATTATTATTATTCTTTCTTTAAGAGCGTGTGCAAGAATAGACCGATAATATGAACAGGATGAAATTAAACCATGGGAAATGATCAAAGGCTAGACTGGTCTAACGTTGTGCTTTTAATTTATATAGTATGTTGGTTTTTTATTCATACAATCGAAGCCACGCACAATACGCCAATAATTTATTTAATTCGGTCTTGTAAATATTAGTCACGTTTTTGGCGGCCGTTTGATTGAATTTTAGACCCTACTTTTACTAAGTCCTTTTTTTGAGAATTTTCTCTAGAGATAGCAAAAGCCAATATTTGAAGCGTAATTATAATTATTAGAGATATTTATACTTAATTATTAATATCGCAAGATTTTAAAACGTAACAACTCTTCAATTTTAGGCATCAAAAAAATTCTATTTTCTCTATGTTTTGATGATTGTCAAACTGATGAAAAAACAAAGAGAGACCTGATCTGGGACTTGCTCTCTCTGTACCTCGTACAGTTAGCAGCAACAGCTGTAAAGCTATGCCACTCACTGCACATGTGCCGCTGAAAAGTACAGCAGTTGATGCGGCCCATACATTTGAAGAGCGGTCTCTTTCCACCCCACATGCTCGCCACTATATATATAACATGTTGCAGCATATTATGCATCACTTGAAAAACCTAAAAATCACTCAAAAGGTGCAGTAGTCGCAAGACTCTCCAAGTGTTCAACAAAGCTAATCACAAACTGAAGGACCTGCTTCCAACACTGAAGATGCCTTAGTCTCTTAGTTTGTTTATTAACCTTTGTTTCATGTGCTTTAACTCGTAAACCTACTCTTCTCTAAAAGAAGCTGTTTGTAGGTACTTCAAATTCTTAGTAGTTGTTAGGCAGTTTACCTTTCAATCCATTAAGTGGTACCCTTGGCTAGTGTTAGTCTACGGTGTATTAGTTTGCTTGGCTAGAGGTAGTCAAGTGTGAAGATTACAAGATAGCTATTGTAAGGGTGAGGGATTATGAGAGTTAATTCTTAGTTTACAATAGGTTGTAATCTGAGTTGCTCGGTGTAGTGGATTTGAAATCCTACCGGAGTAGGTCGTGGTTTTTAATCCCTTGAGCAAAGAGTTTTCCACGTAAATATCTTGCCTTTTTTACTTTCGCACTGCATCAGGGAACTGGTAAACAACCAGGTACCTCATATACTGTTTGGTGAACACACAACCTATAACAATTGGTATCAGAGCAGGTCCTTTCTAAAAAGTTAACACCTAGAAAGAATCTGTGAAATGGAAGCCCCACCAAACTTGGATGAAGGTCAATCATCTACCAGACCACCCAGATTCAACGAAAATTATTATGGGTGGCGGAAGGCTAGGATGCATGAATTTATTATAGCCAAAGACTCAGAGTTATGGGACATCATTTGTGGTTGTCCTCATGTTCCTGCAAACAAAGATGAATCTGGGCTAGTAACCACTCCAAAGACAATGAAGGAATACATTGAAGCAAACAGGAAGGCCGTGGAGAAGAACTGTAAAGCGAAGAAGATACTTGTCTGTGGTATAGGTGCAGATGAGTACAATAGAATCTCAGCATGCACAACCGCTAAGGAGATCTGGGAGGCCCTCCAAACCGCCACAAAGGGATAACGCAGGTGAAAAACTCCAAGATCAACATGTTCACCACAGAGTATGAGCTGGTCAAAATGAAATAAGGTAAATCCATCCATGATATGCACACCAGGTTCACCTCCATAATCAACGAGCTCAACTCCCTAAGAGAAGTCATCACTACTACTAAACTGGTAAGGAATTTTCTTGGTGTTTTACCTGATTCATGGGATAGCAAGGTGAATATCATCTATGAAGACAAGGATCTTAGCAAGCTGACGCTTGATGAACTCATTGAAAATCTCAAGACCTATGAGATGAAGATGACCTTGAAGA
The DNA here is from genome assembly GCF_019175385.1 of Lycium barbarum. Classification (NCBI taxonomy): domain Eukaryota; kingdom Viridiplantae; phylum Streptophyta; class Magnoliopsida; order Solanales; family Solanaceae; genus Lycium; species Lycium barbarum. The sequence goes on along the minus strand of NC_083347.1, from coordinate 107,902,928 downwards.
ATGTGGGAAAGAACGAAGCAAAAAAAAAAAGATCTGGTTCTCAAAGCTGCAAGAGAAGATTCGAGGGATGAGGAATCTGAAATGGCCTATCTCACCCACAGATTTAATAAGATGATCATGAGAAATGGCAGAATTCCCGAGATAGGAAACTCCAGCAGGAACTTCAAAGAAAATGATTACTCTTGTCATATATGTGGGAAACCTGGTCACTTTATGAAAGATTGTCCTCAAAACAAGCAGGACAGCTATGACAGAACTGGATGGAGGAATCAGGTTCCTAACTAAAAATTCAGAAGGAAAGAAGTTGCGGAAGAAATGGTGAAGCAAGAATTGACCGGATGGAGAGACTCCTCTAGTGAATCTGAGAAAGAGGATGACAGAGGAGATACGTCAATAATGGCCATCAAAGATAGAAACTAACTATGAGACAAATCTTACACTCATGGTTAAATCTAACACAGATAATGACAATGACATCGATATGATGATGAGGACAAAGAGGTAAGAAAAATTTACGCCAAGAAAAAATTGAAAGTTTACTCTCAAATTAAACTCATGTCAAGCATGCTGATTGATGTGTATCACACTCTGGTCACCGAGAAAGGAAACTTGAATCTTGCTCTTGATGAAATAGAATTGGATAACGAAGACTTGTGTGTGCTAGCTAAAGAAATGAAGAAACAAGTTCATGAGACAAACCACTAAAACATCTTGTTGGAAAGTCAATTGAGAAAAGATGCGGAAATCTCCTTAAAAAAGGAAGGAGAAACAAGCGAGACCTCCTTGAAGCTTGAAGACGAGCTGAAGAAAGCAAAATTAAGGCTCACTGCTGAAATAAAAAAGAATGAGCAGCTAAAAGAAGATTTGGAAAGGGTTAAGTTCGATCTTGATAAAACTCTCAAATGGACCTGGTCGTCGGACGTACTCACTTTCATAAATGAGGGAAATGGAAACGACAGTAAAGGACTTAGTTTTGAGGAGGAGAAGACGTGACTTAGTTTTGAGGAGGAGAAGACGCCCTGTAATCTTCACAGAAAACATATGTCCATAACGGAAAGCTGGCTATACACACATTATGGTCAAGCAGGCTACTTCCAGGAATCCTCCAAAACAAGAACTAAATTTTCTCAGACAAATGAGAAGTTTGTCGAGAAAGGAACTAGAGTGAAAGGAGTAGGTCCTCAAAAGAAAGGATCTCATAAGAAGAAAAAGAACATGCTGCCCGAATGGGCTAAAAGAAGATTGATCCATCCTTTTTATAACTGCAAGGGACCCAAGCTGGTTTGGGTTTCTAAATTCAATCATTGACACCGCTTATATGTTTGAGAGAGAAAAGGAGCAGTGAACATGGTTGATGGTTACTGACAGCTCCAAAATGCATGACTAAGATTAAGAAATCTCTCATCAAAGCTGTCATAGCATGATATGTGTCTCTTGGTGGTAAAATATGACGCATCCTTGATGTCAAATGTTGTAGGAAGGAATCAATCGAAATGGATACGCTAAGAGAAAAGGTACACTGCTAGCAAGTGTTTTTTTGGCTATATCTAACTCACTCTTATACTGTTACAGGTATACATGCATGGGAGGATCAGGAGAACTTAAGCATAAGCAATTCTGCACACTTCATAGTGATTGCCTGATATTTTCAAAAATTATAGTTCAAGGACCTAGTCTCTGTAACTCAGGTCAGTAATCCCCATTGACACCTAATTTTTGACCTCCCGTAATTTATTTTAAGTTCTCGGAGTCTTCGGACAATAAATAAAATTAGTTGTGCACCCTAAAAGGTCTAGGTAATTTTTTATGAAATTATTTGGGATAATATTTCACCCTTTTAACTGTATAAAGAAACCTCCAGGGTATTTTAAATTTTGTGGAAATTAAGGATATTCAAGGAATATTTTTATTGAAATTAATCAAAGGGCTAAACCCTTTTTGGATAATTATTTGCTTAATTAATTAGATCCAGGAAAATTAGATTAATGGGTAATTTTTTTTCCATTATATTGTCCAAAGCACTTTGAGTAATTAAAAAAATTGACCATTTTACCCTTTAAATCTTGATTCTGTGTGCGTTTGCATAGTTGATTAATTTTTTTTATCTGATTAATTAATTCAAAGCAGTATCCGCAAAATGTTTTTTATCTATGAGTCATGTTTTAAATTAATTAAGTCCTAATGGACTAATATTTAGTTTTTCTTTATTTATTTATTATTTTATTTTTCCCCGATCCTCTATACATATATATATACACACTATGTATATACCAATATACATGGTACGTATATATATATGTGTGTGTGTGTGTATATATATAAAAAGGACCAGGCCCAATCCAAATATGGACCAGGACCCGGTCCACTAAGGAATTAAAAGGGAGGGAGTATATACTCCTCCCACTTCGTTCATTTTAGAGACCCTAGGGGTCTGTTGGCAAAAAGAAGAGAGGCGAGGCGGCTAGGGGTAAAACCCTAGCGCCGCCCCCTGTTCCACCACCTACCTCGCCCTTTTTTCAATCCCATCCTATCGTAGTTGGCATGTAACATGAAGAGAGAAGGAGAAACCATTAATGCTTCCTCCTTCTCTCCACAAAATCAGGCCAAACAGGCCCTTAAAGGTACAATCCTTACTTTTATATATATTTTCTATCATTATTACTAGTCTTGAAGTATTTGAACCGTTGATTTCATTTTCTACCTTAGATCTGGACCGTATGTTGGTTTTGTGAGTGAGACTTATGTAAATCCACAAGTCCCACATCAGTAGTATGTAATTTGAGAAGCATTCTAGGGTTTCTATAAATAAAAACCCCCCATTTTTTCGAGGAAAAGGGTTGGAAATGAAAAGAGGATGAAAATTGCTATTTTAAGTCTTAGGAGTTCCAAAGTAAAAAAAAAAATAGTTTTAAAGCTAAGGGTTTTCAGCTTTCTAGTTCTAAAGTTTGTCTTTCATTTGTTTGTGTGGTGTTTTGGTGGCCTGAGTTTGGCATTGGAGCACAAAAGCCTCCAAGTCCATTGCTTGACCCCGGTTGCACTCACAAAAGGTACATACCTTTTAGTTTATTGGTTTATTATTTAGATTTATGTTATATTATGTGTAGTTTTCTGATAAAGTTTAAATTAGTATTTTAGTTTATTGCTTTTATGCTTAGATTCTGTTTATGTTATATTTAGTTAATAAGATTGTGTGTGGTTTTATGATAAAGTTTAAAGTTAGTGTTTAGTTTATTTCTTTTATACTCAGATTATGTCTACATTATACTTAGTTAAGATTATTGTGTGTGTTTAAGATAGGATTTAGGTTAAGATAGGATTTAGGTTAATATGTTGGTTTAATACCTTTCCTTCCTGTTCCTGTTCCTGCCCATGCTATGCTTATTTCATAAGATTGTTTGTGGTTTAGGACAAAGTTCAACATGGGGTATTTCTTATGATTGTCTCTTTGAATTTTTTCTATATTATGCTAGCTTAATGAGGTTATGTGGGGCTTAGAATATAGTTCAAGTTGATGGACCTATTGTGACTCAAATTTTCCCTTTGGAACCTTTATTCATACCAGTTTTGTTTTAATATGATTGGGTGTTCTTTCTGTGTGTGGTTTGGAATGTAGCCTAAGCTGAGATACTTATTTTGACTTGGCATTTCCATTTAGACCTTCTGATTATGTCTTGCTAGTTTAGTTGTGACTAAGGGTCTTTAAGTGTGGCTTAGAACTATAGTTTGAGTTGAGGAGTTTGTTTAATATGGACTTTCCTCTAGACTCTCTGTTCTATCATGATTGTCTAAACACCATTAAATGCTCTATGTGAGGGACTGGAATGTAGTTTAAGTTAATATGTTAGCTTGGTGAAAGTCCTGTGTTCTGAATCAGAGTCAACGTAGGTCTGTTAAAGTCATAAGTGGTCTAGTCCCATGTGTCCCATGTGATAAGTTTGGTTCATGGGGGGTTAGTTTGAAGTCACAAGCTCTTTGAATGACTGATTTGCCTTATGTCTTATTATTGTTCATTTGAAGGTGTGCCTTGGTCTGGAGGTAAATTAAGGAGGGGGTCAAGAGGTCTGTTTGAAGTAAGTTGTCTGATCTGGTCATTGTTTGTCCTATGTGTCTTATGTGATCATATGTTCAAATTGGGAAGTTGAAGTCTGGTTATGTGTTGGACCTAGTCTGGTTATTATGTGTCTTATGTGATCATGTGTTCAAATTAGGAAGTTGAGGTCTTGTTATGTTGAACCTAGTCTGATTACTACTTGTCTTATGTGATCATATGTTCAAATTGGAAAATTGAGGTCTTGTTATGTTGAACCTGGTCTGATTACTGCTTGTCTTATGTGATCATCTATCAGTTGGGAAATTGAAGTCTAGTTATGAAAGACTTTAGTCTGGTTATTGCTGGTTGTTATGTGTCTTATGTGATCATATGTTCAAATTGGGAAGTTGAGGTCCTGATATGTTGAACCTAGTTTGGTCCTGATATGTTAAAAATGAGCCCAATATTGACATGTTCAACATTTTTTCAAAATATGAAAAAATGAGGTAAAATATGAGGTCCTGATATGTTGAACCTAGTTTGTTAGCTAGAAAAATGGTTACTTATTGGTTTGATTTCTATTTTAAGTGAGTATTCTGTTTCCTTGTTATTGTTTGAAATTTAAAAAATAAATCAGGAAGCCTAAATTTAGATAATGTTAAGAAATTTTGAGTTGCTTAAGTTAATAAAAATGAAGAAAAGATAGTTTAGGTTAGGATTCTTGACACTAAGTTAAGTAGAGTTGGTATTTTTGATCTAAGTTAGTTACTTTTAATAGTTCTTGTTGAGTAACATTGGTGGGTTGGAAATTTGTCCTAGTTTATAACCTTGTGCCTTCTTGACTTTGTTTGATGTTTTTAAGATTATAATTTAGATTGGAAAGTTGTTTGAATAGTTTGAAAGATAAGTTTGATTAAGTGAAAAACACCTTTAAGTCTAAAAATATCCCTTTTGAGCCTGTTTAGTCTCAAGTATTGAAAAAGACTTCTTTCCTCCATTATTAAATGATTGTTTACTTGTTTCAATAGCTGATTCATTTTAGAACTATGTAACTATTTCTAAGAATGTTAAGACTGTTTAAGAAAGTAAGTTTTTTCCAAAAATGGATCCTAGAGTCTTGTTTGAAATCTAATTGCAATTTATGAAAATCTGAATGTCTTGTATGAGTTTGAGTGTGAGAAACGGGACTTGCGGGTCATTCTTGACTTTAGAATTGCTCAATTTGATAGTCTAGTGAATCTGAAAGTCATATAATTTGATTTGTAATATGTTAGCCTTTTATTTTGCCAGGAAAAAATGATTTTAAAAGGTGGGAGCTGTTCCTGAGATGTAGTTTGAGGATTTGGAGTTTAAAATTGTCTAAGTATGATTTATGGTTTAAAAGGAAGTTTGGATGTCTCACTATCTCTTAACTTTGTCAAAATAAGTAAAAGAAATGGTTGTTAGTTTAGTCTTGTGTGTGGATTATAGAGTTGTTGAAATTCTAGAACTTGACTAAGTGATGCTAAGCTTAAGTTTTGGAATTTGTTTTGCTAAACTACAATCTTATAAGTCTGTGTAGTTTCATATTTATTCTTGTTTGAAAACTTTGGAAGTTTAAAAATAAAGTAGGCCAGAAATGCCCATGTTTTAATATTTGTCCTGTTTGAGGTCATTTATGTTATAAGAGGTTAAAAATTGAATCGTGTCTTTCAAAAAATAAGTGCAAGAGGTTCAAGCTAGCTTTAAAGTTGAATGTAATTCCTAAATCTATGGAAGTTGTCTTTCCTTTCCTTGTATGTCACAATTTGTGCAAAAACTGTTGGTTTTATGGCTTGAGTTCTCAAAAACCAATTTGGCTTGATCACAGGTTTTTAAAGTTACTCAGTTTTTAGGAATTTTAACAATTAAAGGCTTGAGAACTAAGTAGGAAAGGACTTAAAACCATGTGACACCCTTACTAGTTCAGTCTGTCCTCTTTTGTTCCAAAATAAGTCTCAAAGTATGCATTGTCTATCTTGTTCTGTGCTGACTTGACTGTGTTAATCACTATTTACCTTGTTGATTCTAGAATAGGTACCCTATACTCTCTATGAGTTCCTTCTAGTTCCCTTTGAATTGTTGAACTTCTTGTTTTATGACTGCCTTTGTTGTGTGACTTGTAATGTGAGAAATATGACTTAAAATCTTTCCTAGACTAGACTATGTCTCTCATTAGCCTTATTTAGACATTGATAGACCTCTTGAAACTAATCTGGTTTGGAATACCTCTGTGTGTGATAGTATTTATAACTAGTACACTGCTTAGGGTAATTTTACCTATTTTGGAAGGAACTAAACTTTTTTAAACAACATGAATCTTTAAGATTGAAATTTTGAAAGAAAAGAAAAGGGTGAAAACCAGTTTTGGTTTAAAACCAGTAGACCATGATTGCAATTGTGCTAAGTTGGCATTTTGTTCATTTTTCCAAATCTGAAAAGTTGAGTAAAACTGTTCCCTATGTGAAACTGCCTTTGTGATTCTTGCTAAATGATTAGGGTACACATTGAACCTAGTATTAGCTACTTGTACTCAAAACTTGTGAGTCTCATTTCTGTTCATCATTGTTTATAAATTCTGTTGACTAATGGTTTAAAAGTTGACAAATTGGAGATGTGAACCTATTATCTATAGACTGTGTTTCCATGATTTCATTTGAGTGATTATTTTGACTCTACACCTAGATAAGCCCTTCTAATAGTGTAAAACTTAGTCTACAAAGCTAGTCTTGATAAGTAAAGCCTTTAACATAATATTTGGTGTTAAGGGAAGTCTGGGGTGAAAATAGGACTTGGAAAAGATTCAACTCCTTTTGTTTACTTGAATTCCCATTACTTGAAACCATGAGGCATTTATGTTAGCTTAAGTGTGCATTACAATTTGATTTAGAGACCAAATTTGATTTATGGAAAAGAAAAATCTTGTATTAGTGCTTCATGTGAACTGTCCTCTCTTTTTCTAAAGCTGGACTGGATTACTTGTGTTGTTTGCCCCTCTTGCTTCTTCTTTCTTGACTACATTGTAGCAGTTGGACTTTAAAATTACTTGAAATATGATTGGAAAGGTGTAACAACCCGTTTGGTCATTATAGTGTTTTGACCCATTTAAACTTGTTGACCCTTTCCCCAAGTCCGGTTAGTATGATCTATGACTTAATGAAGCCATTAGGTTGGTCTCCGCAAGGTTTGAGTGTAAATTGAGTCATTGAGGGAGAAACTAGTTAAGTTAGCGAGTTAGAGTTGATCACGGTCAACGTCAGGTTAGGATGACCCCGTGTCAATGTTTTGGAAGTTCCATCATGCTATTATGATGATTTTGAACTTGTCCACAAGTTTTGGTGAGGTTCCAAGGGTTAGGGTTTTGTCACGCTCGTATTCGGTGTTTTCGCCGGAGGTTTGTGGATAGAAATGGCTCCAGATTGATCATCCAACCTTCTTTTGAGTGAGGTTTGAACCAATAGATCCGTATCGAAATTATGAAGCTACAGGAAAAAGAATCGTCGCGTTTCGCCTCCGGATGAGGGAGTTATGCCCATTTTAGTGCGGACTGTTCCAGCTGGCCGCTGGGCCGCTATAGCGGTACCACCGCAGACCGCCGTAGCGGCCAACGGGGCCAGAATGTCTTATTTTTATACCCTAACTTCGAACCCTTAACCCTAAGACCCCAAAGTCAGTTTTCAAGAGAGAAAGAGGCAAACTTCATTCCATTCTTTGGTGAAAGCATCTTGGAGGGTAAGTTCCCATCTTTATTTGTTCCTTTTCCTTTCTTCTTCAAGATCCATGATTATTTGAAGAGGTCCATCAATGGTGGGTGAGAATCCTAGAACCCTAGAATTAGTAAACCCTTAAATAATTGGTGGGTTGTTGATTTTGTTGTTGATTAATCATCTAGGAGTATAGATTATCACTTTCTAGGAGGAGAACTTGATTTCTTATGGTTGTAATTGCATGTTGAGACTTAGGGTTCTAATAAAAATGGAAGCTTTGTCCTAAAATTTGTTTTAAAGGGTAAAATTGATTAGAACCCGATGAATTGAAGGTTAATGATTGTAGAGATAGAAGTTATGATAAATTCATCATTAAATGATGGTTTCATCCATTGAAAAGGGTAGAAGTAAGTGGGTCTTCTTCCTCAAATTGTTGTTCTTGTTTAAATAAATGGTTTGTGGCTTACTTAGCATCATATTGTTAGACCTTGACCGTTATGAGGCGCTTCAGAAATAGAAGGCTCCTGTAGAGTAGCTCGCGGCTCCTGTTCTGCATTCGAGATAGGTTATGGGTTACTTTAGTTAGACTTTGATTAGCGAAACGTATGTATTGTGTAGAATTGACGGGAGAAAGCATGATTAGGTCTTGGGACATGGTGTTTGGCTGGATATTAGCTAAGTTGGTATGACTTCTGATTTTGTGGGCTCATCGTCATTACTTTATGTATTGAAATATGAGGTGTAGTTATATTCATACTGTGGCGATTAGGGATGGATTTCTATTTTGTTGATTGTTGTTGATGGTGGCTCGTTGCCCCGTTCTTGTGATTAGACTTATTACCTGAATTGTCATGTTGTACTCAATTCTCTTTTATTGTGACACATATCATCGGAGAAAGGAAGGAATACTGGGTTTAGACCTGAATTGTGATTTATATATTTATGATAATACGTAGCGGAACCCATGATGTATGATTTCCTGTTGATGATAATACATAGAAAAGGGGAGCTTCTGTAATACAAGACTTAGTTGTGAGACGTACTTGCTACATGTGGAAGTAAAGAGGGCCATAGACTATTATGTTGGTTGACACGATTGTATGATTCATTTCATGGCTGTGTTGATCCAAGTCTTGATATGACTTGTGGTTTTGTGACTTGTACCTTCACTGTTGCTTTATTGGTTTGCACAGATTTACCACATTTACACTCATTTATGCATTCATACCCTCATGCATGATGGAAATAGTTTGGAAGACTTGTGGCATGATGCCTTGGGTTGACATTGATATTGCTAATTATTCATAGTCCATACAAACTGATGAACTGGAATACGTTGAGACATACATTGTGATGTGAAATTAGTGAAGAAGTTAATATAATCTTTTTGTTGCACTTGTGATACTATTTGATACATGGTACTTGATGAATTGATCATTGGGAGTGAGACGACAGTGTTATGGAAAGGCACATATGTGACCTAGATTATGGGCTTGTGGTCTGAGGTTCTTTCCGGATACGAGAGGTATATTGATATGGCCGCGACCGAGGTTCTTTCCGGGGCGGAGGATTTATGGCTCGGTTCCAAGGAGTGGGTCTGGAACGAAGGTATATGGACACCATGGGTCCCCTGCACGTCATGACTACTGAGCTATGACATCAGTATCATGTGTGTACAGTGTGTATTTGGCCAGGGCATTGCATTGCACAACATCATATTTTGCATTGCACATCATTACGTTTTATTCTGCATTATTATATGGCTCGTTATTTCTGATTTTGGTATGTTTGCTGAAACAGTTGTTGCAGTATTAATATGATCATTGACTGAGTTAAATTGTGGATTAATGACTTTATCTAGGGAAGGAACTTGGGCTTGTGGTTATCAGGTGAGATTATTGAAACTTGACAGACTTGTGGGGTAGAAACTTCATCTTAGGTTGTGACTCTGTTATGGGATATTCTTTGACTTGGATTTGAGCGTTAAGTGCCTATCTGTTTATTTTGTTGATTTTATGCTTATATACGTGAACTAATCTTAGTCGGCCCATGATGCTTACCAGTACATAGTGTTTTTACTGATACTACCTTGCTGCACCCTTTTTTAGTGCAGATTGTGTTCTAGAGATTTCATCTAGACTACATCTCTAGCTTGAAGCTAGTTTGCTCGATCAGGTCCAAGGGTGAGCTTCTATCCATGCCATGCCACCTGAAGATCTCTCTTTCCAGCTGTCTATTTTTATTCCAGACACTATTTGTTATTATAGTTGAGATATACTTCATTCTTTAGACATTATTAGTTAGAGTCCTTGTACGATGACTTTCAGATTTTGGGGATGTAATAGTTAGAATTCCGCGCTTGTATCATTTATTAATTATGACTTGGTAGACTATATATTCATTCACATGTTCATTGATTGTTTTAGTATAAATGATTAAAGAAGTTAAAATTGGCTAGTGATAAAAGGGTTAACGGGTAAGGGTTCGCCTACTAGTGATAATAAAGTAGGTGCCCGCACGATCGGTAATTAGGGTCGTGACAAAAGGCGTCAAACACAAAGACTGTGATTTTTTTCTTAAATGTGATTGTGTTAACTATAGAAGTTTAAAAGAAGGACATGAATATCTTTGAAAAGTTAAATTGCATTTGCTTGTTTTTTTTTACTTGGTTGTTTTCTCTTTTCTTGGCTAATTTATGATCCCTTATTGAATTTCAATAACATTGCTGAGATTCCTTTCTATGAACCTTGTCTGAATTGGTACACTTAACCGGTTGGGGAATGGATATGAAGTTGTTATGATTCTGCCCCTGTTGTCTTTCTTTTCTTGATGGATGTTGCTGTGTCTATGGGTATAATCTCTTAATGATCATTTAGGTCTAAACTTACATTGGAAACTACTGCCCATACCTACTTGGTTCACATTTGAAACTATTTGAAACCTGTGCAGACGTCTTTATCTAAAAAATTGATCTCTAGGATTGTGTGTGCAACTGTCATTTGCTCACATTAGTTTTATAAGAAAATTGGAAAACAAGTTGAGATTTGAAATATTATTTAGAGGCCTTTGAATGCCTTACAGAACTTGGTATTCTTGGTTTGCTTGTGACTTGTCTTAGCCTATGTGTGAAGACTCTATCTGTGCATCACTTTAAACTTGTCAACCTCTTTGTGTTTTTGGGGAAAAATTCAAGTTGGAACCTTTGTTTTGAGACTTGGTTTAAGACTTGTTGATTGTCAAAAATGAGTTTTCAAAAACCTGTTGAAGTGTGATTTGAAAATCTGAAAACTGAAAATTGTATTGAGACTAAATTGGTACTGTTTCATCTTTGCTTGAATCTGCAATGTGTTGGTTGTAGCTTTAGGTGATGATTCATCTCTATGCCACTTTCTTGCATTGACACTTCTTGAAAAGGTCTTGAATTATGCTCATGAATAGCTTGCTTGCTTGAGACTGTTTTTTTTTTCCTCCTGTGCTAGTGGAACTACCCTGTGACATTCTTGTTTTTGAATTTGCTAATAACTGGCTTTGAAACTGTGCATTATAGAGAATATATGATTATTTGCTTAGTCCTAATTGGTAACTGAATACCTAAGTTTGGGATTGTGGCATTGCTGGGTAGATTTGAAGTCTTCTATGTGATCTAATGTGGTGTTTGAGAGTTGATATTAGTTGAGTATATAGTATATATTAAGGTGTATAGAGGGTATGCCCTTCATGGGTTTTGGTCTCTATTTTAGTGGGTATATCAGTGGTATATCGTGTATATCACAGTCTGACACTTAGAAAATTTTAGAAGAAGATGATTTGGGCCACAGTTCTTGGCCTGTCCTTAGTTTTGGCAATCTGATAATTATTATATTTAGCCAGTGATGGGCTTTTGCATAAATTGTCCACTATTTTAGGAGTATAATAATTGTGGGCTTGGCCCAAAAGCGTTGTAATTCATTTTTTAGCTTTGTAATTTAATTACCATCCTCGGTTACTTTACTAATATTATGTATACCTATTTGCTATGCTTACCCCTATACGTTGGTGGGTCCATCGAGGCCACTAACAATTCTAGATCGAGTCTACCCTTAGCATGGATGGCATAAGCATTGGAACGCATATTGGAGCGGAAAATATTAATTTCTGCATTTTTCTGTTGGGCTTGGTCGGCCCAACTCCTTACTCTATTCAATTTTGTATTTTAATTCATTTTGTGTATGATCTATTGGAACCTTTAAGATTATCACATATTTAGAGTCGCAAAAACTACTTTTTGGAAATTTCAAAAGCTGATTTTAGAAAATTCTTGTGAAAAATGGCTTTTAGACTAATATACTTGCATAATTTTGAGACAACTTTAAATTTGAGAATAATGATTTTTGGAACAAAAAATTGACAAACTTAATTTTAAAACAGAAATTGACCTTGGACCCGTGGACTATTGGACCGTTTTGGACAACATTTGGACTTAGACTATTTTGATTAACTTAGACTAAAAATGACTAAAAAATATAAAAATATGGAATATGGTTAAAATATGGATAATAATAGTATGCCAAAAAACAATTTTCTTAAAAAATTTAACTTAACTACAAAATATTTTTTTAAACTCGGATGGGCTTACGTAGTGTTCTACTTAGGTTAACGCCTTCGGGTTTTAACCTAGGTGTTCTAGTTCGAAACCCAAAATGCCCAATTTTGGAAAAAACTTTACCACTTTTAATTCTTAAAAGTGTTGTATTTGACATGAATGACTAACCTTTTATTGCGGGAATCTAAAACAAAAGCAGTTTTTTATCAAAAATAATTTATATTCACAAGGCATACTATTAGAACCCGTAGGTCAATCGTATTTTACGGATCCTTAATACCGGGTTGCCTAACACCTTCCCCGGGGGATCACCAGAGCCCTTACCCATATTTGGTTTTAGATTGGTTTCTTTTAAAAGTTAACCGTTTTAAACGAATCCTTTCGAACTAGTTTTCCTAACTTACCTATAAGTTAGGTAGGGACTCTAAAACAATATCCATTTAGAGCACCATCCATGTAGAAGTATATTTTTTTCTTTTTCTCGGTACGATTAAACCGGTATTTTTCCGAGACACTTTCCTTTTTGAATGAGGCAAGAGAAAATACGAATCGGAAAAAATAGAACTGCTACACAAATCACCTAGTCTAATAGGTTGGTTAAGAGGTGGTTGTCATGTTTGTTCTCACCTAGCAAATGGAATATGTCTATTCTGATAAAAATGACACAAAAGAAGGATTTAAAGACTGGTAGTTTGGCCAGGAGTGTGTGTATATGTGTGAGTCTTTTGGTCCCTCATGTGTAGAAGTTTCCCATGAGTCATGTCTGTGTGAAGGAAAGCCTTGTTCTTTTTTAGGACTGGTAAGGATAAAGGATAAAAAGAAGGGAGGATAATGGGATCCTTGTTAAATCTTGCTTAGCTTGTCTTTGAGTGGCTTTTCCTGGATACTGTTGTGTTTCCCTTTGATGTTGAGAGCTAAGTTCCTTTAAAAAGAATGGTGATAAGGCTAAAATGATGGTGTTTGAACTCTGTTGATTGTTCCTTTGTGTGGTCTGACCCTGGTGGAAAAGGGGAGTATGCTCTATTTCTCTTTTGAAATATAATGTAGTTAAAAACAAAGACCTTTCTATGATCATAATTTTCAATTTGAAGTTGTAAGGAAACACTAGCTTGTTTGTAGTTTGTTATATGTTCAGAGTAGGCCTGTTCCCAGTATATCACATTTGAACTTAATATCTAAGGTTTACTTTTATAATCAAGACATAGTCTTTATTGATTAATCAGCTTGTTACTGTGTGCTATGTGTTTATAAGAGGTCTATTCCTAGTGTTCATAGTTGAATTTGGTAATAAGGGGCTTTTAAAGTCTGGACATTTGTGGAAACTGTATGGTAGAGTTAAGTTGTTCTAGATCTTTCCATGGCCCTTAGTGGTGTCACTGGGGTATGAGGGGGACTGCATAAAGGAGAGGAAAGAGGTCTTGGGAGAGTAAAGGTGAGCCTGGGCATGAACTGGAGGTAATGACTAGTGGAACCTAGGATCCCTTTGTTGAAAGGGAGATTTAGGATGAGGAGAAGGGGAGGTGATGACCCCACCCTATCCTGCTTCCTCTTTCCTTACCCTGAGACCCCATCCTTTTCTTTTAGAACTCCTTTTCATGACCTTGGAACACACAAAGGCCATAGGTAGTTTGGAACAATCTAACTATGTCTAACAAGGAGGGGAGGATATACCTAAAGTCAAATAGATTACTGTTAATATTGGAAAGTTTAGGTAATGTGAGATTTCTGCGGTGTCTCCTAAATGTGTGTCTATGTGTGACCTCTAAGTGTTCTTCTTTTATCTAAGGAATCTACTTTCCTTGAGTCTTATTGTTCAAACCAGTGGTGTGTAAGAAAAATGGGCTGATAAGTGCAGTGTGGTGACATGAGCCCACCTATGAGAATACTAAGTGTCAAATGTGTTATTTGTCATTCACTTGTGTTGTTGGCCCTGTGTATTTTTCCGACTTTGCTTAACTTGTTCATCCATGGTTGGTGTCTGAAACTTTGCCATTTTGGTCTGATTGGTTGAGGCTTACTCCATATGTGAGGATTGAATTCCTTGTTTGCAAAACTGTGATCATGTCACAAATCCATTTCTTGTTTTCTTTCCTTCTACTTTGTTTCTTTAAGAAGAACTTCTGATTGGTTTAAATCTGTTCAAAGACCATCTCTGCAAATAAAAAAACCTTTTTTTAAAGAATATTATTACTAAGTTCCCATTGGGATCTCCCTTTCCTTAACAAAGGTTTTTCCTAAGCTCATTCACTTATTAACTGGTAGCCTTGATGTATACATCAGCCTGTTGTGTGCTTGAGTTAAATAAGAGAGGTAAGTTCTTTTTTTTAGGAACTGCCAGTTTTAAATGTGTGCCTTAAAGTTCTAAATGCCGTCAATTTGTTTTATTACTTGGGAAAAGTGACACTGCCATAAGCTTGGTTTGTTTATAAGGTCTTCCCTAGGTCCCTTTCTATGGGAAGGTCATGCTTGTTTTGAGATTGGCTTGGACATATGTACCTTGAGCTTAGTTGGGTGAGAGTGAATGCCATCACTTGAATTAGTGTAACCATGTCCTGTTTCCTCTACGAAGTGGCTTGAACCTTGATAAACAGATAGGTCTGTTGTCTGAATATGTGTATTTGGAATATTTTTTATGAGTCTTGGGCTAAGTGATTGTCTGAAAAGAGACAAGCTTGTATTTGACCGTAAACCCTCCTATATCTGCTTTGATATGTCTGAACTGTTTCAGCTTATTCCTTCTGTTACTATGATTATCCTAATAAGTCCATACCTTGACTGATCATTACCTGTGTTCCCTCTAAAGCAGTTGTATGCATTACCTTTGTTATCATCCAGCCATGAAACTAGGTTTGCCCTTATTACTTCTATACTCTGCTGATTATCTAGTCTTATTTAGATGCTGTTATTGGCTGTGTTATTAAGAAACTTGATTAATGACTGTTTATGAGTTTGGCTCAAATCTGCTGCTACTCCTAAAGTTTTGTACTCTTGTTTTTCCTTGCTTGGGTGTATTAGTTGAAGCAAACTATGGTAGTTCGGGGTCATCTTATCCATGCTTGAGGTTCTTAGAAGCCCCTTGGAACTTGTGCAACATCGGGAGTGCAAGGCAAGGACTTAGTCCCCATGCCATAGGAAGTCTCCAACCAACACAAATCCACTCAAGGAAGAATGGGGCAAGTATATAACAATATGAGTACTTTTCATGTTTTGTACTATATATAGTTTTGTTATTTTAGTGATAAGATCAGTGTTTATAAACTAACCGGGTTCTTTTTTCTTTTCCCCCTCTCCTCACTCTTATGACCATTCGGGTCAAGTCAAAGCTACCTATTGGGCCAAAGGCCCAATAGAAAATTAATTCAAAATCGAGTCCACGAAGGCGAAGCAAATAGCGAGGTGCACAGAAGGTTCAACCATGGGTGAAAATGGTTAAACTAGGGGCTTGGTATGCCCCTAGTCTCATTCAATTTCATTATCATTTTACATTATTTGTTTAAAGCTTTGATGAATTTGTAATTTGTATCAAACTCATATTATAGTGGAAAATGTTATGGTTAGAATTAGCCGTCTTAGGACAACGGTACTTATACCGTTTAGATGACTTTAGGTCCCAAACGAATTTCCAAAACCCCGAGCAAAATTCAACGGTTTTTTAGGCTAAGTATAAAAAATGAGATTTCACAAACTCTTTTTAATATAACTTGATGTTTTGGACTCCAAACGGTAAAAAACGTTTATTAGTAACAAAAACATTTTCTAGAGCTTAATAAAATTACAGACTCTTCTTTAAACAAACTCGTTTTTTTCTTAAATTTATACAAAAGATTTTTTTTGCAACTACTTGAAATAAATTTTGGGCCTCAGCCCACGGATAATCTCTAAAAAGGAAAATTTGTATCATTTACTAATTTCAGAAAAAAAGATGGACCAAATTCCATACTTAAACCTTTTAAAACGGACAAGGACCAGATTTGATAAACGAAATATGTTACAACTCCATTTTTCTGAAAAAATAGAACAAAACCAATCTTTGCCTATGTTTGCAGTTTTGGGCAGAGGAAAAGGCCAAAAAAGACAAGTATATACAACCGAGATATACTCCTTTGGACACATAAAACGCTCTTTTATAACATAAAAATCAAATTGTAATATAAAGTTCCGGATAAGATTGAACGTACCAAAATGGATTGACACGAGCCAAAGTATGAGTATAACATAAACTTCATTCTATAAAAAACCAAAACCTCTCTTTTCCCTTCATTTATGAAATAAACGATACTCCTTGTATATAAAAGGAGACTATTTATATACACAGATATTATAAATCCGAAAACTACAATACCCTATACATAAGGGGAACATATTCAATTCTTCCCAAAAATGATATACAATTTACAAAATGACAGTTTCTTTTTTCGTGAAAATAAACACAAAATAGACAGTTCAGGCAAATACTCATACTTTGGATTCGAAGATCAACCGTATAGTACGGGTCCTTAATACTGGGGTGCCTAACACGTTCTCCAGGGGATCATCAGAACCCTTACCTAGAACTCTGGATTACGAAGGTTTTTTCACGGTATTTGAATAAACCCTTCAAAACCGGTTTCCCTAATTTCCTAAAAATTAGGTGGCGACTCTTTTAAAACAAAATCCAAAAGAGCACCAACGAGTTCGTAGTAGCCTTTTATGTCTTAACTGCCACGTAAAAAGCGAACCGTTACAATCCCTTTAGTGCTCATAAATGTTTTTGAATTGCGAAAAATTCCACGTAAGTCATGCGTCCTTTCCTCTTCCAAAGAAAGTCAAAATAGCGTCCGCTCCAAATCGTCACCTCTCTCCTAAACCAATCTATTATCGTCTCTTACATCTGTTCTAAAACTCCAACCCGGCTACCTTTTCTCTCATCTTTCTCTCTTCACTTTCCCAAATCGTAAAATCGTAAGACCTCATCTGTACATATCTCTCTCATAGAACTCTGTCTGAACCATTTCATCTTCGTTCTGTCACCAAGTACTCACGAGGCATCTTCAATCCTCCTCCATCTTAAGCAAAATGGACTCAAATTCGTCACCCTCAAAGCACCCAACTTCCTCTGACCAAGGTACAAATGAAGCAATCCCAGCTCTCCCCACACCTGTTCTTCCTAAAACCAATAAGCGTAGAACGTCAAGGAAATTTTCATCATTGTTTGATATTACTAGTCAAAAAGAGACATACAACCGCTTCAGTGGAGAGAAAGAAAAATCAGTGGAAATGAAAGGGAGAAATTGTGCTGTCAGAAAACATTTTACTGAGAATATGAAAATGAGGTCACCAGGTAGCTATATAAATAGATCAAGTGAGTCAAGCTATCCATTTACTGCAGGAACACTGAGTGTTGAGGAAGTTGAAGTCGAAGAGGAATCTCCTCTGATAAGAAAAAAAATAAAAAAGGGGATAGTGAGAGAAAGTGAAACTCATATGATCATAAGTTTGAGGAGGACAGGAGTGCTAACTTGATTAATGAAATCCAGGAAGAAAAGAGAGAGGAGGAGCACAATGCACAATTCTTTCTCCAAAAGAAGAGAAAGATATATACAAGTAAGGAACCAGGTTCCTCCAAAAGACAAAGTGGAGAAACTAAGAGGAAGAAAAAGGAGAACCTGAAGCAAAAAAAGGTTCTCTTTGGGAGAAATTTTGATGTCAACTTACGAGAGAAGCCCAGTATGAAAGAACTGATGGAGATAGTGGAATTTTAAGAGTTGAGCCATCTCTTTACTTAACCAGCACCCAGCATATATGAAGTGGGAAGTGATTGAATTGTATGAAAATCTATGCTGCATTGATGATGATGCTTTGGCCTTAACGGTAAATGGGACAGAGTTTGTGCTGACCGAGTCGACACTTAGAAAACTCTTAGGAGTAAAGATAGAGCAAGTAAGAGCCGTGACGGGAAAGGGATCCACAAGCTTAAAAAATATCATTGTTAAAACCGCAAAGTCCGCAACAAAAGAAAGTCTCTACAAAAATGAGCTTAAGGCCGAGCACCAACTGGTCTTCGAATTTGTCAACAAGGTTCTTTTGCCAAGGACTAAATGAAGGTCTATCGTCACTCTAGCAGGCTTGGTTCTCATGGAAGCTCTAACATTATTTGAGCCAATCAACTTGCATGTGATCATGATCGAGCGAATGATTAAAGTAGCAAGAACTGTACAAGGGAAACCTAGTCTCCCCTATGGATTTCTCTTGAAAAAATTACTTGCGTACTTCAACGTAAGAACTGGTAGAGCTTCCTCAGGGACAAAGGAACATATGCTCTCTCTAGACAACTTGAAAGAGTGTGAGTATGTGCCTCAGGGATCGGGTGCTGGAAGTCCATCCACTCTCTCGATCTTGATTAAAGCCTAAGAAGCGGCACATGCAGGAATCGAGCAACTTAAGACGGAAAATGCCCTTCTGAAAGCTCAACTTGTTGAACGGTCCAAAGAACTTGGCTCTAGTAAAAAAGAAACTGAGCAACTAAGGGTTGAGAAAGATCAGTGGATTAGTTGCGAGTCCAAGTGGAGGCACTCAGAGACCAGATGATAAAGGATCACCGAATCTATAAAAACTGAGTCGATGAATTCCTTCAAACACTGAACTGCCCAAATAATCCTCCCTAGACCTAGCCCCAGTCCCTAGATAATGCTCTTGTCTAGAACCTGTGAAATAGCTATCGCCTTCCTTGACTTTTGGTAAAAATTGCAGTTTAATCATCATTTTTGTGTAACTGAACTGATTACTATCTGCATTTATACTGATTTATTTTATTAGGCTATTGTTATGTTCTTGTACATTATTGCTAGTTTGCTCTCACTTATTCTGCTCATCGTATATTGCCCTAGTGGCCCTGAGTTAATATATCTAAACTTCTTACTGGTTGTGCTTTATTCATTTTTTATGATGCCAAAAGGGGGAAGACTGGTTGATGTGTTGTGGTGAAAAGGTGATGAATGTGTAATAATGACTATCATGTGTTGAGCTGGATATGTGCTTGTAAGTGATGAGAAGTATGTTGTGATTAAGGGGGAAAAACTGGAAGACTGATATGTGCTGAGATTGAGAAAAACCCTTTTAGTGGGTAACTTGGTCTGCCAGTGTATTTTGTTGCTAACGTGTTGTGGGTGCCTTGAAACAAATGACTTGCTTTACAGAAGGAACTAGTGGGATTTGGTTCTTAGGGGGAACATAGTTTGTCATCATCAAAAAGGCGGAAATTGATAAGTTAAAGTGTATTCTATGTTTTGATTATTGTCAAACTGATGAAGAAAAAAGGAGAGACCTGATCTGCGACCTGCTCTCTCTGTACCTCATACAGTCAGCAACAACAGCTGTAAAGTTGTGCCACTCACTGCACATGTGCTGCTGAAAAGTACAGAAGTTGATGTGGCCCATACATTTGAAGAGTGGTCTCTTTCCACCTCACATACTCTATATATACAACATGTTGCAACATATTATGCATCACTTGAAAAACCTAAAAATCACGCAAAAGGTGCAGCCGTCGCAAGACTCTCCAAGTGTTCAACAAAGCTAATCACAAACTGAAGGACCTGCTTCCAACACTGAAGATTTTTTAGTCTCTTAGGTTGTTTTTAAACTTTGTTTCATGTTCTTTAACTTGTAAACCTACTCTTCTCTAAAAGAAGTTGTTTGTAGGTACTTCAAATTCTTAGTAGTTGTTAGGGAGTTTACCTTTCAATCTATTAAGTGATACCCTTGGCTAGTGTTAGTCTAAGGTGTATTAGTTTGCTTGGCTAGAGGTAGTCAAGTGTGAAGATTACAAGATAGCTATTGTAAGGGTGAAGGATTATGAGAGTTAATTCCTAGTTTACAATAGGTTGTAATCTGAGTTGCTCGGTGTAGTGGATTTGAAATCCTACTGGGGTAAGTCGTGGTTTTTAATCCCTTGAGCAAGGAGTTTTCCACGTAAATATCTTGTCTTCTTTACTTCCGCACTGCATCAGGGAACTGGTAAACAACCAGGTCCCTTATATACTGTTTGGTGGACGCACAACCTATAATATCTCCCCAACCTGAATTTATGTTTTTAATTTTTTAATTTTATAATTACTCATATGACATGGTTGAATGAAACTCATTACCTTGTGTTTTTTCATTCAACAAAATGTGTCGATTTAAAAGATGCACGTGTTCATATCTTCTTTTAATAATTCTGATATGATTGTATATTGAAAAGGTCTCTGCATATACATTTAATAGGCATTTAGAAGATGTATTATTGTGTACACTGGTTGATTCACTCGGGGCGGGTTGCCAGGTGCCGATCATGTGAATTTGGGATGTGATAAAGATGTGACTTCTGATATTATCATTAGTTGTTAAGCATAAACTCTAAGGGCTCGTTTGATACAAGGGATAAGGATAAATAATTCCGGGATTATATTTGAGATGAGTTTGTCTCACATTTGGTTGGGAATAAATGGCAGTATAACTAATCCCGGATTGTAGTGTTATCCCTGGATTGTAGTGTTATTTTATCCCTGTGAGAGAGTGGAATAACTAATCGCGGGATAACTTGTTTCCAACCAAACGAAGCTTAACTAACTTTTACTCTTTGCAGCCAATTGTTTTTATAGAAAAAGCAAGTATGTGAACTTCTCAGTGAATGTGTTATTTCCGCTAAATTGTACCTTTTCCGGGTCTCTTTCAATTAACATTGTTTATTATAGTAGTACTATTTTAGGCGGAAAATTAAAGTTATTTGTTTTGGGTTGGTGGAGTAGGCATGTCATTCCAAGGCCTTGAGCTAATTTAAACCAATATAGACAATTAAAACCTTTTGTCTTTCTTCAGCAATTCTTTTTATTTTCTGGATACGAAAAATATATGGACGATGAAAGTGGTTATCGAATGATGATTCATACATATTGAGCGATATATAAAATATAACAATAAGTGAAAAAGGTCTGTACACGCGCGCGCACACCAAATAGTTGGGATTAATTATTAGTCATGTTGATTTTCTTGCATTATAGAGTACATAAATGTTTGCTAAGAGTATTTTAGATCTATTTAGAGATTTGCATGTCAGTGAAAAATGTAAAAATCGTTAGTAAATTCCAAATTAATTAACAATGTTGGTTCAACTGGAGTGAAATAAATCTCGATGATTCAAATAGCAGTCAACCCCAAATTATCTTGGCATCAATACTTTCTATTATGGTAATTTAACTTAATAAGTCACTCAAGATATAATTAACGGAAATGGGCCAAATATATCCCTGTACTATCGGAAATGGGCTAAATATACCCCTCGTTATATTTTGGATTCAAATATACCCCTGTCGTTATACTATTGGTTCAAACATACCCCTCCTCCGTTAAAGTTGTCCAATATGGACATCTAATCCTATGTGACACTAACAATTCGATGAGATGAATGTCACGTGTCAAGTCACCTCAACATCCCTAACCCATTTTACCGCTCCCTCTCTTCCATAATTAAATTTCCTTCCCCTCCACCACCATTACAGCCGCTACCGCCACCATGACCACCTCTTCAAATTCCTAGCAGCATCATTAAGCAGATTTCAGCAACGTTTATGAACGAGTTTAATATTTCTATTTAATATTTTTATACAAAAATAAACAAATTAAGAACATTGCAAGGTAAAACAGAGTAAATTCCTTTGTTCTTCAATCAGTAAAAACTTTTTCTCATAATCAATATATCGGGAGGGGGGGGGGGGGGGGGGGCATCCATTTGAAGGTAAAGATATGAATGATTTTGTAAAATATCTAAAGATTAAAAGGATAAAAGCTTAGACCAGTAACACACAACTATATATTGGAAGTATGCATTTTCTTGGGAAAAACAATTCATAGGACATTCAAATTAAAGGGGAAGGAAATTTTGAATAAGGACGGCTTCTAATGTGCCTCTGATCCCCTGCTGGAGGTGGATCTGCTAGAAATTTGAAGAGGTGGTCATGCTTGAGGTAATGGTGGCAATAGTGGTAGAGGGGAAGGAAATTTTAGCGGTGGAAGAGAGGAAGGGGTAAAATGAGTCAGGGTGTTGAGGTTGCATGCTATGTAGCATCCACCTTATCGAATTGTTAGTACCACATAGGATTAAATGTCCACATTGGACAACTTTAACGGAGGAGGGGTATATTTGAACCAATAGTATAACGGTAGGGATATATTTGGACCCAAAGTATAACGAGGGGTATATTTAGCCCTTTTCCCATAGTACAGGAGTATATTTGGCCCTTTTCCGTATAATTAATTCAACGGAAAAGGGCCAAAATTACCCCAGAACTTTGGGAAATAGGTTATTCATACCCTTCGTTATACTATAGGGCCAATTATACCCTTACCTTTATACTATAGGGCCAATTATACCCTTACCGTTATACTATAGTCCAGTTATACCCTTATGTTAAAAGGTCTGCCACGTGGCATCATCCTAGACGCCCAACATATTCCCCCCCTCCCCCCCCCCAAATAATTTTTTACCCACCAACTTAACCCAATCCGCCCCGAATATAATTTTTTCACCCAACCCATTTTCTTTTCTCTTTCTTACTCTCTTCTTCTTCCTCCATGCCCAACTCCTCCATGTCCACCATCTCCAATCCCTCACCCTAGCTCCTCCATGTCATTCTATTTTTTGTTTTTGGGACCAGGTTCTAAATTAGTATTCTAACTATTAAAAAAAAACTGTCACGCCATTAATTCTTTAAGATGACCGTCGAAGTACAAAATCGACAGGAATAAGTTCATTCCAGAGCCCATTTTATACCTGATCTGAAGTAACCTTTCTGGATTGTGAAAGACGGTAAGGTACCAATTTCGTGAAACTTATTGCTAATGCAACATTCCGCATATTAAAGAGCTCTTGTGGCACAATGATGTTTCTGACTAGTTGCTCCAATAGCTCGGAAGAGCATAAATATTCTGCAGCTGCATCAGAGGTTTGCATGTCATATAAAAACACCATTTAAGATGTCAAATGCTTATGATATAGCTATTGCTTTGATGATTACGAACTCAAATTTTCCAGTTCACCAAAGTTACAGACCAACCAGTGTGTGGGAAGGGGCAAGCTATTCTATCATCCACAATCCTATCTCCATGTTCAAAAGAAACTCATCAAGCTATTTTCAAAAAAACCAAAAAGAGAATGACATGGAGGAGCTGGGGTGAGGGATCGGAGATGGTGGACATGGAGGAAGAAGAAAAGTAAGAAAGAGAAAAGAAAATGGGTTGGGTGAAAAAATTATATCCGGGTTCGGTTGGGTTAAGTTGGTGAGTAAAAAATTATTTGGGGGAACAAATGGGTTGGGCATCTAGGATGATGTCACGTGGCAGGCTGTTTAACATAAGGGTATATCTTGACCATAATATAATGATAAGGGTATAATTGACCCTATAGTATAACGAAGGGTATGGATGAACTATTTCCCAAAGTTCAGAGGTAATTTTGGCCCTTTTCCGTTAATTCAAAGGCAACGAAAAATCAAAGTTAAATTTTTTCAAACTATACTACTTTGATTATATATTTCTTTTTAGCCTATGGTTTATCGGAACCAGCCTCGCTACCCTGCAAAGATAGGGATAAGGTGTGCGTACATCTTACCCTTTCTAGATCTCACTTGTAGGACTCACTGGCTATTATGTTGTTGTTGTAACAATTTTTATACTATAATAAATAAAGGAAACATATTTTACAATTTTTACTACATAAAATAACTTTAAAAATTAAATAAATAAACAAAGAGACTTGGTACGTAGAATTTATGATGAATATATTTATTGATTTATATAAATAAAATTTAAGGTTGAATTTACTTTAAGTAAATTGAAATAAAGAATACTACGAGTATCCGTCATTTGCCATTTTGTATAATTAAAACAGCGGGACATATCAACATGCTGGAATAGCTCAGTTGGTTAGAGCGTGTGGCTGTTAACCACAAGGTCGGAGGTTCAAGCCCTCCTTCTAGCGTTTTCAATTTTGATTTATCTTCATTTATTTTTCTTGCTAAAAAAACAAGTGAGTACAGTAGCCTGTCTTGTTATGCTTTTAAAATCAGTTTATTTGAAAAGTGCTATTAAAAAAGCAAACACTTTTGATCAAATTTTTAAAAGGTGTTTTTAAGAGAGTGGTTGAATTGACTTATAAACTCGCCTATACCCTTTTTTAGTTCTTTTTAGTGTTTAGCAATGTTAAAATAATGCTTGAAATAAATTAAAATGTGCTTAATAAGCCAAAAGATATAAATTGGGCAACCCAAGTTATTGTTTTTCAACTTTTAAGCTATTTTCAATTTTGATTTATCTTCATTTATTTTTCTTGCTAAAAAAACGAGTGGGTACAATAGCCTGTCTTGTCATGCTTCTAAAATCAGTTTATTTTAAAAAGTGTTTTGAAAAAGCAAGCACTTTTGAACAACAATTAGTGTTTGACTAAATTTTTAAAAGGTGTTTTTAAGAGAGTGTTTGGATTGACTTATAAACTCGTCAAACCAGCTTATACCCTCTTTTTAGCTCTTTTTTGTGTTTAGCAATGTTAAAATAATGCTTGAAATAAATTAAAATGTGGTTAATAAGCCAAAAGATACAAATTGGGCAACCCAACTTATTATTTTTCAGCTTTTAAGCTATTTTATGTTGACCAATGATTTTAATTTTGTCCCCACATAACTTTTCGTAATTTCAACAATACCCTCAAAGACAATACTTCTAATCTACTGTTATTTTCATTTCTTCCTTCCACGTCATTTTGCTGAGAGTATGACTTGCTAGTCGAGTATAAAATTTTGGTCCTTTGCAACTATTTTCTCAAGTCGTACATAAGGTTTCCGTCCTTTCTTTTGTGTTGCTTCTCCATTTCTTTTGGGTGGGGGATGTTTCCTTTGGGTTGCATTTAAAACTCTGAAGTTGTATCTTAGAGGATAAGTTTGATATGAGATTTTCAATGGAAGGATTTAGAATCAAGGTACAGATTTGAGTACCTTTGTTTTTAAACTTTGTAATATAACAAAATAATTATTTCAGAATTATTTTTTCTAAAGTTTTTAGAGAATTCTCCGAAATATCACCAATTTAACAGATTTAAGACATTTCAGTAATTTTAACGCAAACAGTTGCTTATCAGCAATTTTTTTATCAAACATATAACTACTTATTTTCAGTTTTAGTACTTTTATCCAAACACATAACTGTTTATTTATAAAATCAGCATCAACACTTAAAAATTGCTTTTAAGCACTTGATGCTTAGAAGCTGCTTTTATTCAGCCAATTCAAACAAGCGCTAAGTCTTCAAAGTGCTTTTAAAAAAAGGTGCTTTTGGGGAGAAGCTACTTTTAGATTCTGAAAAACACATTTTGTTGCTTCTCAGAAGTACCTATTTTCTCCCAAAAATTTGGTCATACACCTCATTTTAAAAAAAAAAAATAAGCACCTCTTGATAAAAAGCACTTTTGGGCCCCCAAAAGCTTGACCAAACGGGGTATAATCCTAGGTTTCTGTAACCACGACAGGAAAACAACAATTAGCAGATAGTTCGCATGAGTAATATTATAATTAGTAATGATGGGATTAATTATGCTGACATTATTTTTCATCGATTGTTTCATTTGAGTACTAATTAATAACATGCATGACATAATAATGTCTAAATAGTACTGAATAGGATGTATTAGAATAAGAATAGTAGTGCTATTGTTAATGCAATGATTTACTATGTATAAGAATAGTACTGATTATGATATATAACTAATAATGGTATTAAATAATACCAAACTAATATCAATATTATTTTTTCTAATACCTCTTACCAAACGACCCTTATAGTATTGGCGGCAACTGCCCAACAACACTTACTATATGCACTTCACTTTTGCCTTCTAATGTCACTTTTTAATTTCATTTCCATTCAAATTATAAAGAAACTTATTTGAATTTGGGATCAATTCAAGTAATCTCCAATAAAATATATAGCCATCAAAATGATGAGATCCAAACCAAAGTAGACAGAGAATTTTTCGTAACTGCCAGGTGTAGGGTGCTTACCATCTAAGCAATCCCTCTTATCAAGTTATTGAATTTTAAATTAATAATTTTACATAAATCAATTTTTTAAGTCAAATATACAGTTTAAACCCAAATTACTGATCCAACAGAACTAGAAATATACTTGGACGTACAACTAGCCAAAAAGAACCAAAATATGTTGCTATTACAATAAGTTTACAAACCCATATCATCTCTTGATAGAGGTGCATCGAGCCTTATATGCTCAATACCTTTAATTGAACCAATTCACTAAAATCTAGTAAATGCTAAATTTTGAATAATAATTTTACAACAACAACTACCAACAATATACCCAGCGTGATTCTATAAGTGAGGTCTAGGGAGGATGGGGTATACGCAGACCTTATCCCTACCTTTGTGGGGCAGAGAAGTTGTTTTCGATAGATCTTCGACTCAAGGAAAGCGTTTATCAAAACAGGTTTGAGAAATACAAGAGTAAAAACACTATGATGCAAGTATCGAAGAAAATAAGTATTTACAGCAAAAATAGTAAAGATAGCAAAAGTTAAAAAAACAACAACTAATGGAGATTCGCCTAGATTAGCATTAAATGAGTTTGTTAGAGTTAGTTAGCATGTGTGTTAGAGAAAGTTAGTTAGTTAAATAACATGTGTCGCTCACGTGCACCTGTATGCAAAGTTGTATAAAAGAAGTGCATCTTCATTATGCACACACATGAAATAAAAATATCCCTTTTCTTCTTCTACAAGTTTCTCCAACTGAATGCTTAATTGTTTCCCTTAGAAATGACTCCATAACAATGGAGTATTAACTTGCATATATTCATATCATAGTTCACAAATTGATATGGTATCAGAGCAGTGATTTCTGGATAGAATTAGCGATTGAAAATTGAAGTTTCTGGTTCGAATTGAAGCTCAACAATGGCGGAATTGACAGTTGCAACACTCGAACACAATCATCCTTTATATCTCCATTCTTCTGACACACCAGGTGTAGCTTTAATTGTCGTTAGACTCACAAGTCTTAAGAATTATGGATTATGGAGTGGAGCAATGAGACTATTACTATTGGTGAAGAACAAATTAGGGTTCATAGATGGAACCTGTTCGAAAGGTCAATACAAATGAGAATTGGTTGATCAGTGGGAGAGATGTAATGCAGTAGTTCTCTCTTAGATTAGTAGTACAACAACACCTGGTTTGATGACTACTATAGTTTATGCTTCAAATGCAAAACGAGTGTGGGGAGATTTCAAGGAAAGATTTGAAAAATCAGACCTCACAAGAGTATATCAACTATGGACAGAAGTAGCGACTCTAAGACAAGGTACTGATTCTGTAACTGACTACTATACTAAGATGGAAAACTTGTGGAATGAATATGATATGATTGTTCCAGCACCTGCATGTGGATGTCCTGAATCAAAACCATATGTAGAACACTTATGTCAACAAAGATTGCTGATGTTTCTAATGGGATTAAATGAATCATTTAGTCATTTGAGAAGTGGCATTTTACTCAAAACTGATGTTCCAAGTGTAAATCAAGCCTATGCAATAGTAACACAAGAGGAGAGCCAAAGGTTGTTAGGTGTAGTAGATAAGCATAAGGAACCCCTCACAATGATGGCAGGAAGAGGATATGGTTTTAAGGGAAAGAAAACACTAGGTACAAGATATGAAATGTGTGGATTTAAAAATCACCTGACAGAGGACTGCTATAGAGTAGTGGGATATCCTGTTGACTTTAAGAGCAAGAGAAAGAACAATGCACCTGGAGCTTATTAGAACAATACTGGTAGTTTTAGAATAAACACTCAAACTCAACAAAGAACCGGCAACTTCAGACCTTATGCCAACAATGCACAAGTTGATGGACAGGTACAGGACCTTGGCCTTTTTGAGGAGGAGCATAATCAACTGAGAAGCTTGAACCTGAATCACAATGCAGGACCAAGTGAGTGCAACACAAATTTGACAGGAAATGTGTCTTTAATGCCAAATTCTACTACATGTAATTGGATTGTAGACTCAGGAGCAACACACCATATAACTTCCTGTAAGAGCTTGTTAGAAGATTTGAAATGTTTAGAAGAGTATGCATCTAGTACAGTTCAACTACCTACAAGAAACAAAGCACAAATAATAAATACAGGATATTCAGGGATTCTGGGAAACTTAATGGTGAAGGATGTTCTGCATGTTCCTGACTTCAAATTCAACCTTCTCTCAGTTGCTAAACTAACTAAGGAACTACAATGCAGTGTTAGTTTCTTTCCTAACTTTTTTGTCATGCAGGCTCTCTACAGTGGCAAGGTAATTGGGATTGGTAGACAGTCAAATGGCTTGTACTTGTTGAGGAGTGAAATAAAAGCAACTGTAGGGGCAGCAATAAAGGACACTAGTTTGACTGAACTGTGGCATCTCAGACTTGGTCACCCATCCATCAAAGCAATGCAGCACATTTCCTCTCTCAAGGATAACATAAAGGTCAATGATCTAGATTGCTATCAAATTTGTCCTATAGCTAAGCAAAGTAGACTGACATTTCTTGATAGCTTAAATAAGTCAATTTATGTTTTCCAGCTGGTGCATGTAGATGTGGGGTCCTTACAAAACCCCAAATTATGATGAGAAACAATATTTTTTAACAGTAGCTGATGATTTCAATAGATTTACTTGGATTTGTTTACTTTAATCTAAGGCTGAAGTGTGTTTTGTTTTAAAAGACTTCTTCACTATGGTCAGTACTCAATTTGATATTAAAGTGCAAGTGTTGAGATCAGATAATGGCACAGAATTTTTTAACTCAAGGTGTGCAGAATTGTTTTCTACTCTTGGTATTGTTTATCAAATCTTTTGTGCATATACTCCACAACAAAAGGAATTGTGGAGAGAAAGCACATACACATACTAGAAACTACAAGAGCTTTGAGAATTCAGGCTAACATTCCTATCAAATTTTGGGGACACTGTGTTAGAACTGCCACTTACCTAATTAATAAACTCCCTACTGGGGTTTAAAAAGGAAAATCCCTATCTGAAGTGCTTTATGGAAAGCCACCTAGAATAGATCACTTGAAGGTATTTGGATGCTTATGCTTTGACACAGTTCTACCAAGACTGGACAAGTTTGCTCCTAAAGCCAGGAAGGCAGTTCTCATGGGTTATTCAGAGACACAAAAGAGTTATAGATTGCTGGATTTAGAGTCCAAAACCTTCTTGGTAAGTAGAGAAGCCACCTTCATGGAGCATATTTTTCCATTCAAGACCAACTAAGAAGAGTCTGAAGATTTGTTCATGCCTGCAAATCCTCTAGGATCAGTCCCTAGTGTTAGTGTTCCTAATGATGATCCAAGGGAACTACCTCCATCCATTGATCACACCATACAACCAACTCAGATGATGGAGCCTGCTGAGCAGCTACCTTCAGATGAGCCTGTTGAACAACAAACTCCAGATGTTTTGGAAAATCCTATTGTACTTGAGTCCACCACAAACACTATGGCTGACACTGATCAAGCAGAGCCTTTGGCTGATGATGCAGTGGCAGTTACTGCTTCTGAGAATCCTACCAGGCCAAGTAGAACCTCTAAAGTTCCTATTTGGCACAAAGATTATATTCTGCAGCATAAAGCCAATTCAGCCTGCTTGTATCCCATTGGAGATTGCTTATTATACTCTCATCTTAGTGCTGCATATTAAGACAATATTGCTGCATTTTCAACCGCCCTTGAACCATCTAGTTTCAACGATGCTTCTAGGTATGAACATTAGGTTGAGGTAATACAGGCAGAGGTGGATGCTTTGGAGCAGAATAAGACTTGGGTAGTAGTTGACTTTCCTTATGGCAAGAAAGCTATTGGCTCTAAATGGGTGTATAAGGTGAAACATAAGGCAAATGGTGAAGTGGAGAGATACAAGGCTAGATTGGTAGCTAAGAGGTATAACCAACAAGAGGGATTGGACTATCATGAGACATTCTCTCTCAGTGGCAAAAATGGTCACTGTCAGGATTGTTATTAGTGTTGAAGCATCACATACCTGGCCCTTATACCAGATGGATGTCCATAATGCCTTTTTACAAGGTGATTTATCAGAAGAGGTTTACATGGAGTTGTCTCTAGGCTTCCAGTGGCAGGGGGAGTACAAGGTGAGCAAGTTACTCAAATCACTTTATGGCTTAAAACAAGCCTCCAGACAATGGAACCTCAAACTTACTGAAGCATTGCTCACTGCAGGATATGCTTAAAGTTCCTATGATCATTCATTGTTCACAAAGAAGGATGGTACTGACATAGTGATTGTATTGGTATATATGGATGATTTACTTCTCACAGGCAGTAGCATGAAGTTGATTCAGGAACTGAAATCAGTCCTGCATAGTCACTTCAAAATCAAGGACCTTGGAGATCTCAAGTATTTCTTAGGAATTGAGGTCTAAATCTGGGATCTTACTTACTCAGAGAAAATATGCTCTTGAGTTAATATCAGACTCAGGTCTTGGTGGTGCAAAATTTCCAAGCACGCCATTAGAACAAAATATGAAACTCACAACTGTGGATCATGATGAATACACAGGGAAACTAGATGATCATCCACTGAAGGACATTAATGGATACCAAAGACTAGTTGGGAGATTGATATATCTCACAATCACAAGACCTGATATAAGCTTCACTGTTCAAATGCTATCTCTATTCATGCAGCAACCAAAGGCTTCACATTGGGAGGCTGCTTTGAGGCTGATCAGATACATAAAAGGAGTCCAGGACAAGGGTTATTGTTGTTAAACAGTGATTCAGATACACAACTGTCAGCATATTGTGACTCAGATTGGGCAGGATGGCCTAACACTAAGAGGTCAGTGACAGGTTATGTGGTCAAGCTGGGAAATTCTCTTATTTCATGGAAGTCAAAAAAACAGCATACAGTGAGCAAGAGCTCAGCTGAAGCAGAATATAGAAGCATGGGAGCTGCAATATTAGAAATAATTTGGCTAGTAGGGATTTTGAAGGAGCTAGATGTACCAGTCTAGTTATATTGTGATAATAAAGCAGCAATGCAGATTGCTACAAATCCTATCTTTCACGAGAGAACTAAGCATATAGAAATAGATTGCCACTTTGTAAGGGAAAAGATCAAAGCAGGTTTGGTGGAAACTGAATATGTTAACACAAGAAACCAACTGGCAGACTTGTTTACAAAAGGTTTGGGAGCATCTCAACATCACCTACTACTCAGCAAGCTTGGAGTTCTTGATGTCTACTCAACCTCCAGCTTGAGGGGGAGTATTGGAGATTAGCCTAGATTAGCATTAAATGAGTTTGTTAGAGTTAGTTAGCATGTGTGTTAGAGAAAGTTAGTTAAATAACATGTGCTACTCACATGCACATGTATGCAAAGTTGTATAAAAGCAGTGCATCTTCATTATGCACACACATGAAATGAAAATATCCCCTTTCTTCTTCTACAAGCTTCTCCAACTGAATGCTTAATTGTTTCCCTTAGAAATGACTCCATAACAATGGAGTATTAACTTGCATATATTCATATCATAGTTCACGAATTGACAACAATAGTAGTAATAAAATTGAAGAATAAGATACTGATAGAATAACAATAACAATAACAATATTGATATCAATAATTTTACAAGTACAATGAATATATCCAGTGCTATAAATCTTATAAGTTAAACCTATTATAATACTTTAAATCATACACCCGTTTCTGTACTGTATTGAGCCTTTTAATTAAGTAGATCCCAAATGTCAATATCAAAAGAAAAGTCACTTAGGCTACTTTCTCCTTCCTGCATGTAGATGTTGCTCTCAACATTATTTACCAATGGAAGTGCCATTTCCTCGTACAACGAAGTTGGTGAATTATTATTATTATTATTATTATTATTATTATTATTATTATTATTATTATTATTATTATTATCAATCTCATTGTTGTCGTTGTTAGTTAGTAAATCTGGACTGTTTTGAATGTCTTTTCCTTGAGTCGAGGGTCTACCAGAAATAACCTTTCCACCTTCCAAGCTAGGGATAGGGTCTGCGTACACTATACTCTCCCCAGACCCCACTTGTGGAATTACAGTGATCATGTTGCTGTTGTTGTTAGCTAGTAAATTGGCCCACCATTGAATTCCATCTTCTGTCAATTCTTCTTCATCAGTTGTTGTCGGCTTCGAATTATTCTGAACACCAAAAGTTATTACTACTTTTTGGCTGCCTTCTAATTCATCCTTATTATGTAAAGTACTGTTTGTGTTATTACATTTAACACACGTAGTGCTTATAATTGTCCCTGAGAAGGTTCGAGGTCGAGGTCTAATTATGGTGTTGTTCTTCACGTCTTTTTTGTGCTTCCTCTCTTGTTGTTGCTCTAATTTACCATGATATGCAATTAATTTCTTACGAAGATGAGTGTTCCAGTAATTTTTGACATCATTTGCTGTTCTTCCAGGAAGTCTACCAGCTATAAGTGACCATCTAAAAAAAAGGACAAATTAGTCAGACACAAGTTATTAAGCATGCAGCAAGCCTTCTTCGTCACTACGTATGGAAAATCAGACACAATGTTTTCACTTATAACAATCAAGAATATGGCCATGAAGCCATTGAACTTGGACTTGCCTGTTGCCTAAAAGCTTATGTAGCCTCAACATGAGATCCACTTCATCAAAATTGAAGTCCCCTCTCTTTATATGTGGCCTTAGATAATTTAACCACCTTAGTCTGCAACTCTTCCTGCATCTATTCAATCCTGCATATATTCAAAATCCAAAACACAATGGTATAAAATACATCCACATACTCTTTCTGCTATAAATACAAAGAGAACTATGCTGATACTGGGAGTTAACACCTATACGCGGTAAAAATGGGTTATATATAATTATCAAATCAATTTGTTCATGAGATTAGTTGCGTGAAAAAATTAAGTAAAATATGTACTTCCTCCGTCTCAATTTAATTATTTTAGTTTGGCTACACACAAATTTTTAGAAAAAATGGGAAATTTTTGAATTTTCTGGTTTTAGACTAAAGATGTGTTTGATATACTAAAAGCACCTTATGGTCTTAAACAAGACATGTAGAATGTTAGAATTAGAGAGTTATCAAATACTAAAAGAGACTGTTTTTTCACAACAAGCTAAAAAGAAAAGTTAGATGCACATTAGAGTGTGTTTTTGTCCTCATGTTTGGTTAGTTAAAATTTTTTAAGAATATTTTTTCTAGGAAAACAAGTTTTGTAAAAATAAGGATAATGACTTCCCTAGTGAAAGTAATAAAACGTAGCATTTCACAGTGTTTGTGTCCTTCCCACCTCCAACGTAACACACCTCATCTTCACTCCACACCCGTGGCCTCGGCTATCCCAGCCACCCCGACATCCCTAGCCCCACATGTCAATTGCCAACCCCCAATAATATTTGCTTAGATTATATACAAAGTCTTTTAGAATTATATTTTCTACTTATTTCCCAAATTTTAAAACAAATTAAAAAACTTCTTATTTTTCAAAAAACATACTCCCTCCGTTTCAATTTATGCGAAGCCATTTGACTGGGCACGACATTTAAGAAGAGGGAAAACTTTTAAAACTTGTGGTTTAAAATAAGTCTTAAATATTTATGTGACTGTAAATCATTCATAAAGTGAATTTGTTTCCAAATTAGGAAAGAGGTCATTCATTTTGACATAAACTAGAAAGAAAATAGGTTCACATAAATTGAAAAAGATGGAGTATTTTTCTTCTCACGGTACACACCCTTAAATTAAAAAGGAAGAAATATTACGTAGAGTTAAAATACATTGATAATATAGAAATTCTTTACCAGCTCTCACAGGAACTCGATGCCACTTTACTTCTCCATACTTTTCTATGCAGTTTCTCAATAGAACATCTTCTTCTTGAGTCCATGCACCTTTCTTCACTCGTGATGATAGCTTATCATTAGAAGTACTCATGATGTAGGCCAGCTCTGTCTCACTGCAAATATTGTCACCAATAAGAAACACAAGTATTACTCCAATGATTAAGTTTAAGCAAAAGTAGAGCACGTTGGAAAGCTAAATCTATACTAATTGCTTCAATTAGTTTTCCTCATCTTGATTTGACATGAAATTTAAGAAAATAAAGAAGACTTTTGAATCTTATGATCTTATATTAAAAGTATGTAAAATGTATCAAAATGCATCTTATTATCTTAAACATATCATATGAAAAGTTAGAATTAAAGTGTTGTCAAAAAAGTAAAGATAATTTTTTTAAAACGGACTAAAAAAAAAAAAAAAAAAAAACAGAAGGGGTATGTATTAACGTACCACTGAAAATACCTCTATAGCAGCGTGTAGCTATAGCTTCATTGCTTTTGGTAGATCCTCCCACTGATTTGCTTTATATACACGAATTGATTTTGCAAGATGTCCGAAAGTCTGACGTGGTCACCCGATTACCATCAATTCATAAAGTGTCCAAGTTAAAATTTGTACACTTATGAGTTGTGACAATGTTGAAATAAAGGTTTAACATCGATAATTCCTTACATTTATCAGAAAATTTTATTTAGATATTCGAATAATGACTCGTTCCACTTGAACATCTGAACACATGATAAAGTGTTTTTGCTAGACACTTTCAATTCAAATTGGGAATATACATAACCCCCCCCCCCCCCCCCCCAACATATACTTGGATTAATTATGACCCACCCAACCTTTGCGGGCAACCTATTACCCCCTGGCCTTATTTTTTCTGTATTTTTGTACCATTTTTCGGCTAACGTGGCACAATCAAAATTTGACGCCCAGTTGCACAGTGGAGAGTGTTGCACACTCTCCGCCACATTGGTGCCACGTCAGTGCCACTTTTCCTTTCTTTTTTTCATTTGATTTTTCTTTTATTAATTATATTTACACTAATTAACCTCTAATTAACCATTAAACCCTCAATTAATTTTGTCTTCTTCATCACTAAACCCTTCTTCTTCTTCATCACTAAACCCTTCTTCTTCTTCTTCTTCTTCATTTCAAGAAATCCATCAACCTATTTTCTTCCTCCATTAACACACACACATTCAACCCATTTTCTTCCTCCGTTAACATACACACACACACACACACACATTCAACCCATTTTCTTCCTCCGTTAACATACACACACACACACACACACACACACATTCAACCCATTTTCTTCCTCCATTAACAACACACATTCAACCCATTTTCTTCCTCCATTAACACACACATTCAATTTCTTTCATCAATCATAAATATCTTTTCAAGAAATCAACCAACCCATATTCTTCCTCCATTAACACACACACATTCAACCTATTTTCTTCCTCTATTAATACACACACACTCAACCCATTTTCTTCAAAATAGACAATGAAGAAATTGCAAGAAATGCCCTTCAAATGGACTAGTTTCTCAAAAATATTTATTGCACGAACTGTCCTTCATTGTTTATATTGTTTATTTCTTCAAAATAAACAATGAAGAAAGCACGAACTGCCCTTCAAATGGACTGGTTGCTCAAAAATATTTATTGCACGAACTGCCTTTCATTGTTTATATTGTTTTTTCTTCAAAATAAACAATGAAGAAATTGCACGAACTGCCCTTCAAATGGACTGGTTGCCCTTCAATGTGTGTGTGTTAATGGAGGAAGAAAATGGGTTGAATGTATGTGTGTTAATGGAGGAAGAAAATGAGTTGGTTGATTTCTTGAAAAGATATGTATGATTGATGATAAAATTGAATGTGTGTGTGTTAATGGAGGAAGAATATGGGTTGGTTGATTTCTTGAAAATAAGTTTTTTATGATTGATGAAATTGAATATGTGTGTGTTAATGGAGGAAAATGGGTTGATTGATTTCTTGAAATGAAGAAGAAGAAGAAGAAGAAGAAGAAGAAGAAGAAGAAGAAGAAGAAGACGACAACGTGGCAGTGACGTGGCACTGACCTGGCACCAATGTGGCGGAGAGTGTGCAACACTCTCCACTGTGCAACTGGGCATCAATTTTGATTGTGCCACGTCAGCCGAAAAATGGTACAAAAATACAGCACAAATAAGGCCAGTGGGCTAATAGATCGCCCGTAAAGGTTGGGTGCGTCATAATTAATCCGAGTATACGTTGGGGGGGGGGGGGGGGTTATGTATTTTCCCATTCAAATTTGGAAGAAGTTTTGCGTGTATTTTCAAGTTCCTATTATATAGATAAGTTAACCACTTAAAATATGTCACCTCCTTTAGTTACACGCATTAGCCTCAATAAGCCGTAAAAACTCAAGCATGTTCCAATTGAGGCTAATGTGTATAATTAAAGGAGATGACATATTTTATGTGGTTAACTTAACTACCTAATAGACGCTTCGGAACACGCTAAAAAAAAATTCCAAAATTTGAACCGAAAGTATCTTTTAAAAACACTTTATTATTTGTTCAGATATTCAGTTGGAAAAGGTCGTTGTTCAAGTGTCTAAATGAAATTTAATGTTAAGTTTAAAGGATCGATATAGAACTTTACTGCTGGAGAGAAGAGTTTTTCTATATTATAAGAATGTGGATTTATACAAGAGCAAACGGCCAGCTAATAAGGAAAGAGTCAACTAATTAAAATTTGTGATCTTTTCGTAATCATAATTAAAAAATTAAACCAATGGTAGAGATAATAAAATATGGAAAATCATTCAAAAGATATCGTAGTATCAATCAAAAGATATCACTACTATGCCCCCCCCCCCCCCCCCCCTCCAAAGATGGTGGACTAGTCCGATATACCAATCTTGGACCTTGGTTCTTCGAATCGAGCTTTTAGAAGGGTCTTGGTGAGAAGATCAACCAGCTACTCTCGGGGTGAAACATGCAGAAGGCCTTGTTGATATAGATTTCAAACAAAATGATAGTCAATCTCGATGTGCTTCATTTCGGATAAAAAACTAGGCCAGCACACACATAGGTCATGCCAAGATTGTCATAGATAACTGGCAATTCCTTGAGAAAGAGAGATAGATACTTAAGCAAATTACTGAACTAATAAACTTCAGTTAAAGTTGAAGCAATAGCACGATATTCAGCTTTTGTAGATGAACAGGCAACAATCCTTTGCTTCTTAGAACTCCATGAGATTTGTTTGGAGCCTAAAAACACAATGTATGTTGTAGTAAAGGAGAAATCTTCATCAGGGGTGGATTTACCTTAGTTCGAGGGGTGTCACGTAACATGCTTCAGCGAAATTTGTTTTACTACATAAGTATATATAATTTAAAAGATAAAGACAAAAAAGGAGATATATAGAACAAAGTGGCATTGCGTCACATAAAGAACTGCATAACACAATTAGTTAGTTGCTTCATTTAAACCTAGAGGTAGCGAGATCGAAGCTCAACGGCATCATTTTTGGTGTTTTTTGAAAAACCCTCGTTTAGAGAAGAATATGTTGTCCCGGTTCAAACTGCTGACCTCTATTAAGATAATAAAGCAATGAACCAATTAGTCCAAAGACTCATACGTTGATTATCGAGATTTGTGAAACTAAAGTATGTGGAGTTTAGGGTGTTGTGCTACTTTTTTTTTGGAGTTTAGGGTGTTGTGCTCTTTTTTTTTTTTTTTTTTTTTTTTTGGAGTTTAGGGTGTTGTGCTACTTTTTTTTCCTTTCAGTTTTTTTCTTTAGACCAATGAAATTGTTTAAGAATGATTTGCCAAAGAAAACGAATAATGATTTTTAGTGATTTTTGGTACCCTATATAAAAAAGTGTTTAGTATTAGTTTTATTGAGATTATTCTGAATACATTTCAAAAAAATAAAAAAACTCATAGATAAGAGTTGTATTAAAAATCTATTCATTTTATTTATATTTTGTTTCTTTAATATGAAGTTATAATATTTATTATTTGTTCTCTTTTAATATGTTACACTGCTTACTCAAAATCCTGCGTACGCCACTAATCTTCATGATTACTTGCCCAGTCTGAGTCGGAATAGGTGTGAATATTTAGCGACATTGCATATTATTGCATTGATAAGAATTGCAATAGAAAGATTTTTCTGAGGAGATGAAATAACTAAAAGCTATAAAACTTGATGAAGAATAGATGAGGACGGGTGACCGAGATATCGATGTCAATTGAAATCAGTCGCGGTGGTGGACGAGGGCTTGAGGAGAGGTTGGTGTTACACCTCTGAGATTTCGGACTTATTGCATTGAGAGTAGACTAATGCGAGCTTAAGGAGAATAAGAAGTCCTTACGAGATTAAGGAAAGTATTAGATAGCTTAAAGTGTGTTCCATAGGATTTTGAAGTCATATGAGAATGTGGAACTAAGTTCGTTGAAGGAAGTGAGATGTAAGTCATGTTTGGAAAGGTTTTCGCTATAACTGAGCTAATATTTATTTAGTAATGTTTTGAGGAGGGGCTATGAGGCCTCTTGTATGGTTAATGAAGTGTTATTCAAGTGCCAATAAGGTTCCATAAGGATTGAGAGTCAAACAAATCGAAAGGAGCAACTTATCGGAAGATGGCACTTTAACAGACCATAGGATATTTGACGGCCCGTCAAATGGTGGAGCACCACCGTATAACGGTTACAGTGAGCTGTGCGAAGCTGGGCAGTTTAACGGACCGCAGAAATTCCTATAGCCCGTCAAATTGTATCTTCCTAGCGTAAAACAGTTACAGTGAGCCATGTTTGACTGAGCAGTTTGACGGAGCATTTTGACGGTCCGTAGGAATTATGATGGCCCGTCAAAGTGGGCATAGAATTGCCCGTCGGGTTTTTAAGTCACGCTTTATATATTTTGTCCCACTTCATTTAGACTCATTATTTCCGCAAAATAGATCCTTAAGCTCTCCAAAACCCTCTCTCTAGGTCTATAAACTAATCCAAGCCAAAACCCAAGAAAATCCAAAAGAATTAAGAGGTTCAAGTGCAAAGAAGCTTGATAGGGCTTGTGGAGCTCATGTTTTTCTTGGGTGTTGATGTTAGGGTTTTTCACTTTGGAGGAGTAAGTTGATTCAAGACTTGTTCTTGTGAGATTAAGGTAAGTTTTTACATCTTCTACATATGGTTGAGGTTGTTTGATTGTTATACCATGTGGGTGAAGGAAGAAAAATGAAAATGGAGTTCAAGTAGGAATTTGAGGATATTTTGAGCTATGTATTAACTTGAATTGATATTCTTGGCATGTTATGAGTATAACCTTGTTGTGGGTGAGTCTAATGATGTTGAGGAAGTATTGTATGTAAGTGTATATGAAGTGTGTTGAGATTATTATTATTAGTGATCTTGAGAGGAGTTGCGGGGATTGAATGATGCTTAACTTGAATGAAGTCTCTTGATTGTGGTATTGTTGATAATGTCATTGTTGATTGGGAGTTGTTTTGGAATTTTGTAGAAGTAGATGAAATAGGAGAAATGCTGCCCAATTTCCGTTAGCTCATGAACTATTCTAGTTTGAATTTAAGAGTGTCTCTGGGACTTAACCATGGTCTGAATCCTTTTAAATGTAGATTTCTCAAGCTTGGGCGGTAAACGTTAAGTAGTTAAGAGGACAAAGAGGTATGTAAGGCTAGCTCTTCTTTCTTAAGGCATGATCCCATTGATGTATACCCTCATGTGGAATCCATAGTATCTTCCATGATGATTTCATTCCTAGAATCACTAAAGCTCATGATCTTGATATTCTCACGATACCATTGGTCCCATCCTATGATAGTTGATCCTCTAAGGAAGGATATAATGAAAATGATGATGATGATGATGATGATGATGATGATGATGATGTTGAGGATATCTATGTACTCCTATGTATATATATTTATATACTAAAGTATGACTACTAAGAACACCGAGCTTATATGGTCGGGTATGATATCTATCGCGCGCACACCACTGCAGTTGGGTACGGATGACACTGAGCCTTGGTAGGGCTAGCTATGTATAACACCGAACCTTATGATGGTCGGGCATGCAAGACACTGAACCTCTATGGTCGGGTATGATACTACTATATGTATAAATGTATGAAATGGAAGTTTCCCATTAGAAAGAGGGTAAGTAAATATGATGAACGTCGCCAGAGGTATAAATGTCTCTTTCATTCCATGACTTTTCTATCTTATATTATTTCTCATGCTTTTATTATGTTGTTGATTATGCTTTACATACTCAGTTAATTATTCGTACTGACGTCCTTTTGTTAGTGGATGCAGCGTCATGCCCGCTGGTGGACAGGGAGATAGACTTGACCCATAGACTGCTTGCTCAGAGACTGCATAAAGGAGCTCCATTTGATTCGGAGCTGCAACTCTTGGTACTTTCTTTTTGTATATGTATGGGCATGGCGGGGCCCTGTCCCGTCCTGATGACCCTGTCCCGTCCTGATGATAATATTCATACTCTTCTTAGAGGCTCGTAGACTGTCATGTATCGTAGAAGTCTTTTATCTTGTCGGCTCACGTTTTGGTATATTATTTTGTTAGCCTTGTCGGATTGTGTATATATGTAAGGGCATAGTTGTTGACGTTGATATATACAGGTGTTTTAGCCATTGAAAATGGAATTATTGAGGCATAGAATTGTTAATAGGCCATGTGGCTCACCTAGAGATGAATGTGAATGTACGATGAGAGGTGCCCGGTGGGTTAGCTCCGAGCGCCCGTCATGGCCCTCTGGTTGGGTTGTGACAAAAGTGGTATCAGAGCAGTTTCATCCTAGGGTGTGTCTACGAGCCGTGTCCAGTTGAGTCTTGTTTATGGGTGTGTTGCCTGCCACACTTATAAACAGAAGGCTGCGGCCCTTTTAGGAATGAATGACCTTCTCTCTTCATAAGATAGTGCGATAGAGCCATGATATAGGGATTTCTTTTCCTTTAACTATGCATTATGTATTTTAGAAATGCCTGTAAAGAGGAAAGCTACAGCAGCCCAAAAGGGCAAGACAGTGGCAGAAAAGTGGGCTGAAAGAGTACCGCTAACGGTTGTAGAGGAAGGTGAGTCCCAGAATGTGGCTCAATCTCAGTCCTCTCACTCACTGCCTATTTTTGAGAAGCATGAGGGAGCCTCATCCCCAGCTCCAGCACCTCCAGCTCCTCCACCAGAGGTTTCGGACCAAGAGATGAAAGAGGCCATTCAATTGTTGACTCAATTGGTTGCCGCTTAGGCCTAACGGCAAGGAATGGGTCATGGTGATAGGGCGGTTACTGCAAGAGCTCGTGATTTTATTAGCTTGAACCCTATGGAGTTCTTCGGGTCAAAGACGAATGAGGACCCTCAAAACTTTATTGATGGAATACAGAGGACACTTCGGTTAATGCATGCTTCCGATGTTGAATCGGTGGACTTAGCATCGTATAGGTTGCGTGATGTTGCGGTTCATTGGTATACGATGTGGTTGTCTCCTAGGGGAGTTAATGC
The DNA here is from genome assembly GCF_019175385.1 of Lycium barbarum. Lineage (NCBI taxonomy): Eukaryota > Viridiplantae > Streptophyta > Magnoliopsida > Solanales > Solanaceae > Lycium > Lycium barbarum. Next base: position 107,861,097 of record NC_083347.1, on the reverse strand, counting down.
ACCTCCCCCGGTATGGCAAGAATTTGTTGATGCTTTCCTTTGACATTACTTGCCCCCTGAGGTTCGGCGGGCTAGAGCCGACAAGTTCTTGAATCTTAGGAAAGGAAATATGAGTGCCTTAGAGTATAGTATCCACTTCAATTCTTTGGCTAGGTATGCTCCGGCCATGGTAGCGCATATGGGTGATCGAGTGCACCGATTTGTAAGCGGCTTAGGGCCACATTTGATGGATAAATGCTTGACTACGTCCCTTCAGGACAATATGGATATTTCTCGCATTCAAGCCCATGCCCATAATTTGGAGGAAAGCCAACAACCGCAAAGAGGTGAGCGTGAGCTTGACAGAGGTTATCACAAGAGGGCTAGATCTTCGGGTCCAATTGGTGAGTTTAGAGGAGGGCAAAGACAGGAGGTTTTTAGGCATTCAGGCGATCCTATGACTAGCGCGCCTCCGCGGTTTACGAGCCAGAGATTTGACAGATCTACTCACTCCGGGCCGAGTGAGAGTTTTAGGGCTTCAGGTTCTCATTTCAGAGGTGACTCGGGTTAGGCAAGGCTACCCATGCCACGATGTTCTCAGTGCGTAAAGTTACATTGGGGCCAGTGTCGATTAGGCTCAGATGTTTGCTATACATGTGGTCGGCCAGGCTATATTATGCGTGACTGCCCCTCGATTGGTGGTAGGGGTAGGGCCTAACCCTTAGGGTCAGCGACTAGTCTTCGTTATCTATACGTCATCCAGGGCAAGGTTCACAAACGCCAGTCATCCGTGGTAGAGGTAGAGGAGGAGCTCCTAGTTCTAGTGGCCCTCAGCATCGTATTTATGCATTGGCTAGGAGACAGGATCTTGAGTCTTCCCCTGATGTCGTCACAGGTATATTATCGATATTTTCTCATGATGTATATGCTTTGATAGATTTGGGCTCCACATTTTCATATGTTACTCCTTATATTGCTGGTCGATTTGGGTTGAAACTGGAGTCAATTAAACCTTTCGAGGTATCGATACCCGTTGGTGAACCGGTAATAGCTAGTCGAGTATATAGAAATTGTGTAGTTGTGATTTGTGATCATCATACTATGGCTGATTTACAGGAGTTGAAAATGGTGGACTTTGATGTTATTATGGGCATGGACTGGTTGGCTTCTTGCTATGCCAATGTTGATTGTAGAATGAAGATAGTTCGCTTTCAGTTTACGGGAGAACCAGTTTTGGAATGGAAGGGAAATACGGCGTCTCCGAGAGGTAGGTTTATTTCCTATCTCAAGGCAATGGAAATGATTGCAAAAGGTTTTATTTACCATTTAGTCCGGGTTTAAGATATAGAAGTCGAATATCCAACTCTTTCGTCTGTCCCAGTAATGAATGAGTTTCCAGATATATTCCCGGATGAGCTTCCAGGCCTTCCTCCAGAGAGGGAGATTGATTTTGATATTGATGTGCTACCGGATACTAAACCCATATCTATTCCTCCTAATAGAATGGCTCCCGCAGAGTTGAGAGAATTGAAGGACTTGCTTGAGAAAGGATTCATAAGGTCTAGTTCATCCCCGTGGGGAGCACCCGTTATTTGTAAGGAAGAAAGATGGCTCCTTTCGAATGTGCATTGACTATCGGCAACTGAATAAGGTGACAATCAAGAATAAATATCCGCTTCCAAGGATTGATGATTTATTTGATCAATTGTAGGGTGTTAGATGGTTTTCAAAAATACATTTGAGTTCCGGGTATCATCAGGTGAGAGTAAGGGAGGAAGATATTCCTAAGACGACTTCAGAACAAGATATGGTCATTTTGAGTTCCGGGTAATGTCGTTTGGGCTAACTAATGCACCAGCAATATTCATGGATTTGTTGAACAATGTGTTCAGGTCTTTCTTAGATTTATTTGTGATTGTGTTCATTGATGATATCCCGGTGTATTCTCGGTCCGAGGCAGAACATGCAAATCATTTACATACTGTCCTTAGAGTTCTCCAAACTCGAGAGCTATTTGCAAAAATTTTAAAGTGCGAGTTTTGGTTGAATTCGATGACCTTTTTGGGGCATATTATTTCAGCCGATGGTATTCGGGTGGATACCTAGAAGATTGAGGCCGTGAAGACATGGCCAAGGCCTACAACGCCTTCGGAGGTTCATAGTTTTCTGGGCTTAGCAGGTCACTACAGAAGATTTGTAGAGGGCTTTTCTTCTATTTCTGCATCATTGAAAAGGCTAACTCAAAAATTAGCTAAATTCCAATGGACGGATGCTTGTGAACGTAGTTTTCAAGAGTTAAAGAATAGATTAACTTCTGCCCCAGTCCTGACACTTCCAGAGGGATCGGAAGGCTATGTTGTCCATTATGACGCTTCAGGTGTTGGATTAGGGTGTGTGTTGATGCAACATGGTAAGGTGATTGCGTATGCTTCAAGGCAGTTGCGAAAACATGAGAAAAATTATCCAACCCATGATCTTGAGTTAGCTGCGATGATTCATGCATTGAAGATGTGGAGACACTATTTGTATGGTGTCCATGTGGATATCTATACAAATCAAAAGAGCCTTCAGTATATTTTCAAGTAGAAAAAATTGAATTTACGATAACGGCGATGGTTGGAGTTATTGAAAGATTATGATGTTAACATCCTATATCATCCCGGGAAGGCGAACGTTGTGGCTGATGCTCTTAGCCGTAGATCTATGGGAAGTTTATTTGATGTTCAGCCAGAGAAAAGAGAGTTAGCTCATGAGCTCCAACAATTAGCTAGCCTAGGAGTTCAGATGGTGGACTCAGGCAATGTGGGAGCTACCATTCAGAATTCAGCAGTCGTCACTAGTGGTTGAAATGAAAGAGCGCCAGTACGAAGATCCCATGCTAGTTCATTACAGGGATACACTTCCTCAGAAGAAGAAGTCATCAGTTGAGATTTCTGGAGATGGATTTTTCCGATGTTGAGGCAGGTTATGTGTTCCAGATGTCACAAAATTACGCCACCAAATATTGAGAGAAGCCCATTGTTCCCGTTATTTTGTTCACCCCGGAGCAACGAAAATGTATCATGATCTTAAATCCATATATTGGTGGAATGGAATGAAAAAAGACATAGCGGAGTTTGTGGCCCGATGTCCTAATTGTCAGCAAGTGAAAATTGAACATCAAAAGCTCGGTGGATTGTTGCAAGCTATGGAAATTCCAACTTGGAAATAGGAAGTGATTAATATGGACTTCATGACAAGCTTGCCTCGTTCTAGGCATAAATAAGATTCTATATGGGTAATTGTGGATAGACTTACGAAGTCAGCTCACTTCCTACCAGTCAGGACTACATATGTAGCCGAAGATTATGCAAGGCTCTATGTCAAAGAGATAGTGCAACTCCATGGTGTTCCAGTATCTATTATTTTCGATACAGGGACACAGTTTACCGCAAATTTCTGGAAGTCTTTTCAAGAAGGTTTAGGGACTCAAGTGAGTCTTAGTACAACATTTCATCCACAGACAGATGGGCAAGCTAAGCGTACCATCCAGACTCTAGAGCACATGCTGCGAGCATGTGTATTGGATTTTGGAGGTAGTTGGGATGATCACTCACCTCTTATTGAATTTGTGTATAACAATTGTTATCATTCTAGCATCCAAATGGCCCCGTATGAGGTTTTGTATGGGCGCAAGTGCAGATCACCAATTGGGTTGTTCGAAGCAGGGGAGACTAAACTGATAGGTCCAGACTTGATCCAGCAAGCTATAGAGAAATTCAAGCTCATACAGGATCGGTTATTAACATCTCAGAGTCGTCAGAAATCCTATGCAGATAATCGTCGAAGGGACTTAGAGTTTCAAGTGAAAGATTGGATATTCTTGAAGGTGTCGCCAATGAAGGACGTCATGAGATTTGGCAAAAAGGGCAATCTTAGTCCTCGGTATATTGGACCTTATGAGGTTGTACGCAAGGTAGGACAAGTGGCTTATGAATTAGATCTACCTTCGGATTTGGAGTCAATCCATCCGGTTTCCATGTATCGATGTTTCGTAAGTGCATCAAAGATCCTTCTAGAGTTGTACCGGTAGATGATGTTCAAGTCACTGAGCAATTATCCTACGAAGAAGTTCCCATTGCCATTCTAGATAGTCAAGCACGGAGACTCAGAACTAAAGATGTAGCTTCAGTTAAAGTCTTATGGAGAAATAATAACAGAGAGGAAATGACTTGGGAAGCGGAAGAAGACATGAAGTTTAGGTACCCGCATTTATTTCCACCTTCAGAGTAGACTTAGGCAAAGATGTCGTTGCCCCCAGGTATGTAATGCTTTCTTCGATGTTTTCTTGGTCGTGTGTGGCCATGGTTGTTGATGTTGTTGTTGTAGCCCTGTGAGGTGATATATTTTGGGTTGTTGTGACAGGACGGTAGTGCCATATTATAGGGCAAACTCTAGCGAAATTTTTGTAGAATCCCCAAAAGTTAACATTCGAGGACGAATATTTCTAAGGGGGGAAGAATGTTACACCTCTAAGATTTCGGACTTATTGCATTGAGAGTAGACTAATTCTAGCTTAAGGTGAATATGAAGTCCTTACGAGATTAAGGAAAGTATTAGATAGCTTAAAGTGTGTACCATAGGATTTTGAAGTCATATGAGTATGTGGAACTAAGTTCGTTGAAGGAAGTGAGATGTAAGTCATGTTTGGAAAGGTTTTCGCTATAATTGAGCTAATATTTATTTAGTAATATCTTGAGTAGGGGCTATGGGGCCTCTTGTATGGTTAATGAAGTGTTATGCAAGTGCCAAGAAGGTTCCATAAGTATTGGGAGTCAAACGAATCGAAAGGAGCAACTTATCGGAAGATGACACTTTGACGGACCGCAGGATATTTGATGGCCCGTTAAATGGTGGAGCACCACTGTATAACGGTTACAGTGAGCTGTGCAAAGCTGGGCACTTTAACGGACCAGTTTGACGGACCGCAGAAATTCCTGCGGCCCGTCAAATTGTATCTTCCCAGCGTAAAACAATCACAGTGAGCCATGTTTGACTGGGCAATTTGACGAAGCATTTTGACGGCCCGTAGGAATTTTGACGGCCGGTCAAAGTGGGCGCAAAATTGCCCGTCGAGTTTTTAAGTCACGCTTTATATATTTTGTCCCACTTCATTTAGACTCATTATTTCCCCAAAACAGATCCTTGAGCTCTCCAAAACCCTCTCTCTAGGTCTATAAACTAATCCAAGCCAAAACCCAAGAAAATCCAAAAGCATTAAGAGGTTCAAGTGTTAAAAAGCTTGGTAGGGCTTGTGGAGCTCATGTTTTCCTTGGGTGTTGATGTTAGGGTTTTTCAATTTGGTGGAGTAAGTTGATTCAAGACTTGTTCTTATGAGATTAAGGTAAGTTTTTACATCTTCTACATATGGTTGAGGTTGTTTGATTGTTATACCATGTGGGTGAAGGAAGAAAAATGAAAATGGAGTTCAAGTAGGAATTTGAGGACATTTTGAGCTATATGTTAACTTGAATTGATATTCTTGGCATGTTATGAGTATAACTTTGTTATGGGTGAGTCTAATGATGTTGAGAAATTATTGTATGTAAGTGTATTGAGATTATTATTTATTATTATTAGTGATCTTGAGAGGAGTTGTGTGGATTGAATGATGCTTAACTTGAATGAAGTCTCTTGATTGTGGTATTGTTGATAATGTCATTGTTTATTGGGAGTTGTTTTGGAATTTGGTAGAAGTAGATGAAATAGGGGAAATGCTGCCCAATTTCCGTTAGCTCATGAACTATTCTAGTTTTAATTTAAGAGTGTCTCTAAGACTTAACCATGGTATGAATCCTTTTAAATGTAGATTTCTCAAGCTTAGGCGGTGAACGGTAGTTAAGAGGACAAAGAGGTATGTAAGGCTAACCCTTCTTTCTTAAGGCATGATCCCATTGATGTATACCCTCATGTGGAATCCATAGTATCTTCCATGATGATTTCATTCCTAAAATCACTAAAGCTCATGATCTTGATATTCTCACGATACCATTGGTCCTATCCTATGATAGTTGATCCTCTAAGGAAGGATATAATGAAAATGATGATGATGATGATGATGATGATGTTGAGGATATATATGTACTCCTATGTACATATATTTATATACTAAAGTATGACTACTAAGAACACCGAGCTTATATGGCCGGGTATGATATCTATCGCGCGCACACCACTGCAGTTGGGTACGGATGACACTGAGCCTTGGTAGGGCCAGCTATGTATAACACCGAACCTTATCATGGTCGGTTATGCAAGACATCGAACCTCTATGGTCGGGTATGATACTACTATATGTATAAATGTATGAAATGGAAGTTTCCTATTAGAAAGAGGGTAAGTAAATATGATGAACGACGCTAGAGGTATAAATGGCTCTTTCATTCCATGACTTTTCTATCTTATTTTATTTCTCATGCTTCCATTATGTTGTTGATTATGCTTTACATACTCAGTACATTATTCGTACTGACGTCCTTTTATTTGTGGACGCTGCGTCATTCCCGCAGGTGGACAAGGAGATAGACTTGACCCATAGACTGCTTGCTCAGAGACTGCATAGAGGAGCTCCAGTTGATTCGGAGCTGCAGCCTGGTACTATATTTTTTTGTATATATATGGGCATGGCGGGGCCCTTTCCCGTCCTTATGATGATATCCATACTCTTCTTAGAGGCTCCTAAACAGTCATGTATAGTAGATGCCTTTTGTCTTGTCGGCTCACGTTTTGGTATATTATTTTGTTAGCCTTGTCGGATTGTCTATATTTGTAAGGGCATAGTTGTTGATGTTGATATATAAAGGTATTTTAGCCATTGAAAATGGCATTATTGAGGCATAGAATTGTTAATAGGCCATATGGCTCACCTAGAGATGAATGTGAATGTACGATGAGAGGTGCCCGGTGGGTTAGCTCCGAGTGCCCGTCATGGGCCTCCGGTTAGGTCGTGACAGTTGGCGACTAGAAAGAAGATAGTCATGGATAAATATATTTTTTTCAGATTTCCCTGCTAGTAGAGGTGCCCCCCTGCAAAAGTCCTTCACAACAAATTAATAAGGGGAGAATTTCACAGAGATATAATTGTCATTACAAAGTTGATTAAAATTGATTAAAATAAATAAAGTGTTTTTCACCTTAGGAACACATAAAATATTGAACAAAGTTTAAGGTTGAGAAGGTGAAGGTACAAAAGTGAATCTAGTATGGGTGATTTTTGTGCTTTATCATCACCAAGCATAATGTCTTCACATCGTCATAATTTAAGGGAAGGGACATATTTTGGAGATCTTGCGAGATGTGATGCGAGGCACCATAATCAACAAGTCAATTTTAGTCATTGTTGGTGTTGTGAGTTACATAGTAGGCACGTGACTGTTGTGATTGAGACTGGACATTTATTCTTGTATGTGCATGTAATCCAGACCCATTGAATAGAGAAAGAGTTGTCAATAATTTTCGTCATCACTTCACCTGATGGCTAATCTTATCACAAGCTGACAAGTAATACGAGGATGATTCTTTTGGTTGTTATGACTAGCAAGTAAAACACCAAAATTGCTATCAATAGATCTATTTTTAGGAGCCGAGTTGTTTCTTGGACGCGAAGCATGATTGCGTCAGGACCGGTTGTTGTGGGGTGAAGGTTTAGCGAAAAAATTTGTTGTAATTGAAACTGTGGTAGAGAAAGGTAAGAGAATGATATTCTACTCAAAATTAAGGAGCTTCTCATGAAGCTTTCGAACGTCACAGGAGTTTCTCGGGTATGCACAACTGCAGTAATAGTATCATATTCTGGTGGAAGTCCACGTAGAGCATGAATGAAGATCTCATCCATGATGTTTTTAATGCCAACCAGGGCTAAAGCACTGCATATTTATTTGATCTTGTGTAGGTCAGAAGTAATGGAGAGGTTACCAATTTCATGTTGCTTAGAGACTCACTAAGACTCATGATACGAGCACGCGATGGCTTTGAGTAAGTTGCCTCCAAATATTTTCAGAGAGCATAGAAAGACTTGCCATTAATGAAAAAGGGAACAGTATCAGGAGATAGAGAGACAATAATGATACTCCGAATGAAATCATCTTATCGTTGATGAAAATGTGCGGCTGTTGGACTTGGTGGTTGTTTAATAAATTGGAGAAAGTCATATGTAGTGAGGATGATTTCTCAATGATATTTGGTAGTTTGTATTATTGAGCTTTAGAGGTTTCTAGGCAACAACATTGATATTGATCAACTACCCATGGGTTGTGTTGTTTGGGAAGCGGCCACAACAGAAGGTGTGGTTGAGGTATTCTCAGTAGAGGAATTGGTTGGAACCATTGTTGTCAACAACGAGAAAGCACAAACTCAAAAAAAAAAAAAAAAAAAAAAATTGAAGATTTTTAGAGCTTTGATACCATATAAAACTTTACTGTTAGAGAGAAGTGTTTTACTTTATTGATATGAATGTGTATATATACAAGAGAGCAAACCAGCTAATAAGAAAAGAATCAATTAATAAAGAATTGTGATCTTCTCCTAATCATAATAGAAATTAAATCTATGATAGAGACACTATGATATGGAAGATCAATCAAGATAAATCCTAATATCAATCAACAAATGTCACTATAAGTCGATGCATTAATCCTAAAATAAAATTTACAATATCAAGGTACTAGCTTATAAGGTAATGTATTTAATTAAGTTGCATGCACCAATAGTGTTATTCTTTTACACAATGTACACTGTTTTAGTTACTTGATTGTACAAACATATACTGTTTTGCATCGAGAATGCATAGAACTTGATTAAACTCTAAGGTAAATCTTTATGATAATTTTTAGACTATCAATACGCACGTATAAATTTACTGCCAGAAAATAAATAGAATAAAATAGAACTAATGAAAGTTTTGAGACGATTTTATTCTTAAAGAAATATTGCCTTTATACTTTGTACTACATTTTACTTTGTTTGGATATCTGTATGTATGGAGGAAAGATTCACGAAGGAATGCTTCATTTTACAAAGAGACATATATGTCTTTGTCAAACACAAATTCTAAAAAAAAAAAAAAAAAAAAAGAGTAAAAGAGACTATTTCCCACGGCGTGGGTTTCCATACTATATTATAAATAATTTGAGATACCTATTTTTAAAAAGGAAAAATAATCCATACGTATGGCCCACCACGTATCTAGTTTGTAGTGATATAGCCCATTATATCATCGATGTATAGATAATGTATATGTTCTGTATAACTATATATAAACATTAATACTCTATATATGTATTGTATATGCTTTGTATAATTGTGAATAAACACACGAAATCACTATGTTTTGTATAGTTATGTATAAGTTGCTTAGCTGCTTTTGTTTGCATCTGTTTGATGCCTTTTTAATGAAACTAAAAAGTTACTATATTTGTTCTCACCATATTTATTGTATTTGACAAAGCGATGAACTCTTTAATTTAGATGGTCATAATTTACTTTATATTGTTCTAGATGATCAAACTTTACTTTATATTCTTCTACATCAATTCAATTTAGATTTGTTTTATGTTGGTTATGCTAGTTTCTTTGAAAACTAATTGTTAATACGTACTGTGATAGTAACTCGGTTAATGTTTTGTCTCCTCAAAATTCTGATTATCGGAATCAAATTTTCTAACTTATCTGAGTTATCCCTTCTTACGATCTTCACCGATGTTTAATTCTTCCAAGCTAATACAGGATGAATGGAGAAGAGGAAAATGTAAGCTTCATCATAACTACCAACTTCTTATGAAATTTGAATAGACCAATCATCTGCAATACGCATATTAGGCTTATCGACGGTGAGAACAGATCTTTGATTTCCTTGAATATGGGGAGAAAGGGAAATGAGTTAGTTGAGTTGGAGAAGCCATGGGTAGCGGTGGGCATGATACGGTATTTGAAACTTCGGTACGACAATTTCGGTTTTCGGTTTCTAAAGATACAATACCATTATATATCATACCGAATTAATTCGGTATGGGTATCATAGTTTTTTCGATTTCGACATACATGTACTCATATCGTAGAGAATTATGACTTCGGCTATTCAAGAAACGTCTCAATTATATCGTATTAACACATTAGACACGTAAAAATATTCAAAAGGACGTACAAGCAATTCCTTTTGTAAATCATTTACACAAAAAAGACATTTAAATCACGATAGAGTAGTCAAAATTCCAGCGTTTAAACAATTAGTTTTGTAAGAATACTAGTTTATATATTTGTTTAGTATTATAATAGTACTAAGATATATGAATTGTATATGTAATTATATACTTCGGTATGATATTCGGTATTTCAGTATTGTCTTTATATATATTGACTACCGTAACGAATACCAAAAAATTTTAAAATGCATATCAATTACCATACCAAATACCATAATACCGAAACCGCGGTATAAAAAAATTCAATTTTGATATGGTAATCGGTATCTACCATACCATGCCCACCCCTAACCATGAGAGAGATAGATCCAAAAAATAGAGCATCTTGCAAACTAAATTAACGAAGGGACAATTGGATTAAGAAGTGGATAGTTGGGCCAAAATTGACAAATTAGATGTCCCAATAACACTCAGTTTAATTTTTCTTTTTAAAAATTACGCCAGATAATCTGAGACCGAGGAATTACAAAGTAACTCATAAATGGCATAGCCCTCAATGTTAATTGACCTAAAAGTTTAGCTCCACGTATGTCATCGGGTTCAACTAGTTGACATTGCCCTATTCACGAGCTCTGTTTTTATAATTTTGGCACATACAACTAAATTTGGACATATTAAAACCGATATTTCCTCATTAGTTTGTGATTATAACTTAGCTTTTGCTGGTTCATATCATTCATCCATCTATAGGATATGGGACAAAGTCACAAAGACAATGAATGATATATGGATATAGATGGATAAGAATTAATGAGCGTGCCAGAGTTCTTGAAAATGCTTTGTGATATACAATATAATGTACGATGTCGATCAGTATAATTTGACATATCATAACATGTTTGTTATATCATCTTTATCAGATTATTAATTTATGCTTATCTTGAAAATTTAACTGTAATTACCATATGCAGGACTCAATTGTGTAAATAAAATTGTTTACGCGGTCATTACATGAAATTTAAACTCATTCGAAAAAATGAAAAATAAGTAAGTTTTACGCCGTACAATTTCTCTAGAAAACATCTGCTTAAGACTAATCTAAGCAAAAAAAAAAAAAAAACTCCAACTTAACTTGTGGTGTGAACAGACTACACTCTGCCCAAAAATGGGACATACAAAAAGAAAATCCAAGATGTTTGTGAAGTACTCCCTCCGTTTCCACTATGACTTTCTATACCCTTTAAGAAATACTCGCTCTGTTTCAATTTATATGAATCTATTTTTTTTTTAGTCCATATCAAAATGAATGATCTCTTTCTTAATTTGGAAACAAATTCACTTTATAATGATTTACAGTCACACAAATATTCAAGACTTATTTTGAACCACAAGTTTCAAAAGTCTTCACTCTTTCTTAAATATCGTGCCCAGTCAAATGGGTTCACTTAAATTAAAACGGAGGGAGTAATAAATTAAGAGCATAATTTGTCATGATAATCATATTAATTGGTGTATTAATGGACTTGAAAAAAATGAGTAACTAATACTATAAATAAAACAGAAAAAAAGAAATTATGTTCTCTTAATATGCTACGATTCACAAATAAAAGTAAAAATGTATTTTTAAAATACTAGACATAGGGGTGGGCGTTCGGTTCTTCGGTTCGGTTTTATCAAACTTTGGTTTGGCTATTTCGGTTTCGGTTTTTTGAAGGTGGACACCGAACCAAACTAGTTCGGTTCGGTTCTTTCGGTTTCGGTTTTTTGAAGTTTGGTTCGGTTCGGTTTAGGTTTTTTCAATTTGGTTTTTTTTATATGATATTAGAAGCGATTCCATGTACACTAATTCATATTCTCAAAAGCAACAAAATATAAAACTAACAAATTAAAATCAAAATCAAACAAACAAGATACACAAGAACAGAAAACCATAACCATAATATAGGATTACTAGGTGTTATATACATACAATAAGAATAATTAAGAAAACACATAATAGACATACATTAATCCTAAAGACACATCCTAGTCACCTTTCTTTGTTAAGGATATTTGATTTTCTCAACTGAAGTGAAAAATTAGGGATACAAAAGTAAAAGAGAGCTTATTACAATCAGGTTTTTTTTTTGGGCTTAAACTTAATGGATCTGGACTATTTTAATTTTTTTGGGTAATGTATAAATTTCGGTTCTTCGGTTCGGTTTTATCAAATTTCGGTTCGGCTATTTCGGTTTCGGGTTTTTAAAGGTGAACACGAAATACCGAACCAAACTAATTCGGTTCGGTTCGGTTCTTTCGATTTCGGTTTCGTGAAGTTCGATTCAGTTCGGTTTTTCGATTTTCAGTATTTATGTTCAGCCCTAACTAGACAAGTAAAACTGAACTGAGAAATTACCTAATACCAGCAACTAATTAAGATGACAGCAACTGAAAACCACATTTACTTGGTATCTTTAGGCTTTATATGAGCATTAAGGCAGGCCAAGTGCATGTGTTTCATTATATCAGTTTCTTGGTACAATTAATTAGTTCTTCCAAAACCGGATAGGCTACAGGTACCTACCTTTTCTTCTTTACTGGATAGGTTATAGGCGTAAGTAAACAGATCTAGGATATAAATTCGACAGGTTCAATGTCTATGTTTTCGCAGTCGGATTCCTTGCACTTTTGTAATTAATTTAATATTTGTTGAAGTTTTAGTAATTTTCTGGTATATATATTTATGTTCTCATTAGCTCATGTTGTGTGCCGACCGCCGATCCCTCGTCTTTAATGCTAAACGATATCACTATTAAAAAATCACTATTTTTTTCATGAAATTTTTCACTAAAGAATGTTCAGTGACTATTTCAACATATATTTTGATTGAATCAGTGAGAAAAAAAATAGTAATGTTTTCACACGGAAAAATTATGAAGTTTCCTAGAGTATCAATGAGAACATGTTTCTGACCATGCATTTTTCCAGTCGGCCGGTTTAGTGGGAATGAGGTGGAAAAATCACGTTTTATACTCCCTCCGTCCCAAATAGTTTGATACTTTTCGCTTTTCGAGAGTCAAACTTGTTAATTTTGATCATGTGTATTAATATAGAATTTAAAAAAAATTGAAATAAAATTTATATATTTACAAATTACGTAAAAAGTACTATAAGTCATTATAATTAATAAAAATCATATGAAAAAATTACAGACAAAGAACAATTTATTTGACTCTCAAAAAATGAAAAGTTTCAAATAATTTGGGACGGAGAGATTAATACAAATTTTTCACTAAATGTCAGTGAGAAAAAAAACTTGTGTTTTTTTTTTTTTTTTTTTTTTTTTTTTTTTTTTTTTTTTGTAGTGAAGTTTTCTTCACTTATGTCGCTTGTCGGTCGCTCTTCATCGTTATTGGTTGCCAGTCGGGCGCTAGTCCACATCACTCTTGATTGGTGTAAAAGGCCTATTTAGTTGCGTAAGCAAAACACTATTGTAAGTTGACGAACAATAGACAATGTATAGCTAGCGCACTCGGTCAGCGAAGTAGAAGAGCAAAGATTCTCGACTCAGAGCAGTGCATGTTATTGAGTTAGTTGAATCCGTTGTAAGTAGGGGTGTGCGTAGTACGACATGGTACGATATTTGAAACTTCGATATGGTAATTTTGACTTTCAATTTTTAAAAATACTACTCCTTTCGTTTCAATTTATGTGAACCCATTTGACTGGGCACGACATTTAAGAAAGAGTGAAGACTTTTGAAACTTGTGGTTCAAAATAAGTCTTGAATATTTATGTGGCTGTAAATTATTTCATAAAGTGAATTTGTTTCCAAATTAGGAAAGAGATCATTCATTTTGGCATGGACTAAAAACGAAATAGGTTCACATAAATTGAAACAGAGGGAGTATATCTTAACCATACCAAATTAAGTCGGTATGGTTCGGTATTTTTAAGTTCGGTTTCAATATTTTGCGGTATGCTAAATCGGTATCATAATTTTTTCGACTTCGACTTACATATACTTAGATCGTAGAGAATTATGACTTCGACTATCCAAGAAACGTCTCAATTATATTGTATTAACACCTTACACTTGTAAAAATATTCAAAAGAAAGTATAAGCAATCCCCTTCGTAAATCAATTACACAAAAAAAATATTTAAATCAAGATAGAGTAGTCAAATTTTCAATGTTTAAACAATTAATTTTCTAGTAATACTAGTTTATATATTTGTTAGTATCATAATACTAAGATATAAGAATTGTAAAGTAACTATATATTCGGTATTTTGGTATTTTCTTTATGAATACCGAATACCATATCGAATACCAAATTTATTAAAATACATACCAAATATCGTACCAAATACCATAATACTGAAATCGTGGTATAAAAAAAATTCAGTTTTGGTATGGTAATCGATATCTACCATGCCATTCCCACCCCTAGTTGTAAGAAGTATGGAAGGGAAGCTTGGTGCAAGAGTAGAGTTGTTACCGTGTGATTAGAAAATTGCGAGTAAAACAAACAACAACAACATACCAGTGTGATCCACAAGTGGGGTCTAAGGCATACCTTACCTCTACCTTTATGTGGTAGAGAGGTTGTTTCCGATAGACCCTCGGTTCGAAAGAAAAGACTAGGAAATTACAAGTAGTTTGAAATAAATATACAAGATAAAGTCATGCACAATTAGAACTATTCACGCCGTCTTAATTTATGTGACACTTTGTGCTTATCGAAAATTATTTGACTAATATTTCTAAATTGAATTAGAAATTAACTCAATATTTTAAGATTAAAATTTAGATTTTCAAAAACTATAAGAAAAGTACTATAAGCTGTAATTATTATCATGCGACGAAAAAAATACTCATATTGTAAAATATTGAATTTCAAGAAGCGAAAAATGTCACATAAATTGAAAAGGAGTGAGTAACGGCAAGAGCTTAATGTATCCGATTGAAGTGCCTTGTCTTGTACTAAATCAAAAAGCAGGAAAAATTGGATCAGTTAACTTGTAAAAACTTATCTGCATCGGGTGTTTATAACAAACCAATACAACTTATCATGGTAAAGTGATTTAATGAGATAAAAGTTACAATGTTAATTAGTGTTGCTTAAGCAAAAGAACTACATATTCAAAAACTTGACATGTCATACATGTATTGAATTATTGATATAAACACGAGACATAAATAAGTTTTTACTCAGCTATGAACCCCTTGAACCAGGAATGTCTATCCATTGTATCTGTAGCTCCGTTTCTGTGGGGTCCAGTCCCCTATCCCATATTTTAAGAAAGGAAGATTTTTCTTCCTTTGACAAATTATACATTGGCAACAATTGTGGACTTGGCTAACAAGCCAATTTCTTTGTTCACATTTTCATGATGTAAGCGCTTACCTCATCATAATCGTGATGTAAGCGCTTACCTCACCATAGGAAATTCATTCCTATAAATAGGCAGCTTATGGTTCATTTGTAACACACCAAAATCTCAGACAATACATCTGAGTGAGAGCAAAGTGAGGTATTCCATAGACTGTAAGAAAATAGTCTGTGAAGAAAAATAGAGTGTGAGTGATATTGTAGTGAGGTGGGAAAAATCAAAAGAGTGTTTTTCTTTTTGAGTGTGTAGTGGTCATTGGAGTATTTATACTCGTGACTACACAGTGTAAAATTCCTTACTATAGTGATATCAGCTGCTCCTCTTGGCCGTGGTTTTTCCCTTATTCAGAAGGGTTTCCACGTAAAATCTTGGTGTCATTATTGCTGCATTTTATTCTTGCTTATTTAACCATAACTTAGTGTTCCGCGTTTATCACTAATACCGTGAATATTATTTTTGCGGGTCTATTTTATTCCCAACAAGTGGTATCAGAGCCAAGGTTCTGTCTGAGTATGCTCTGTGGTTGCAGCACAGTCTGAACTTCCACATCAGAAAAGAATTACTTTGGTCTTCGAATAAAATAGTATTTGTATTTGTGATAAACGATGGAAGCCAACACTAGTAGAATGGTTACTTTGAGTGGCGTAAATTATGCCATCTGGAAGGGCAAAATGGAAGATTTGCTCTATGTCAAGAATTTTCATCAACCTGCCTTTGGAAATAAAAAGCCTGATAATAAATCAGATGAAGAGTGGAATTTGTTGCATCGGCAGGTTTGCGGCTTTATTAGACAGTGGGTTGACGATAATGTGTTGAACCATATTTCTGGAGAGACACATGCTCGGACCCTATGGGAGCGTCTTGAAAGTTTGTATGCTCGAACAACTGGTAATAACAAGATGTTTCTGATAAAGCAAATGCTGGGTTTAAAATACCACGATGGTTCCGCAATGACAGATCATCTGAATATTTTTCAGGGGATCATGAACCAGTTATCTGCTATGGGCATTAATTTTGATGAAGAAATTCAAGGCTTGTTTCTACTTGGTTCCCTACCAGATTCTTGGGAAATTATTAGAACTTCATTATCAAATTCTGCTCCGGATGGTGTGATCTCTATGGATCTTGCCAAGAGCAGTCTTTTAAATGAAGAGATGAGAAGAAAATCTCAAGGTTCCTCCTCATCAGATGTCTTGGTGACTGACACTAGGGGGAGAGGCAAGAATCGTGGTTCTCAAAATAGAGAACATCATAGAAGCAAATCCAGAAGCAGACTTAAAGATATTGACTGCTATCATTGCGGGAAGAAAGGGCACACAAAAAGGTTCTGCCGGATTTTGAAAAAGGAGAATAGAGAAAAGGAGGAAAAGAAAGAAGATGGCAATCGTGTTGCCGCTATCACTACAGAAGATCTTGTTACTGTCCTTGATGCGGATCTGATAAATATTGCTTGTGATGAGTCAAGCTGGGTTGTGGACAGTGGTTCCGCATCTCATGTGACATCAAGGAAGGAATTTTTCTCATCCTATACTCCGGGTGACTTTGGAACTTTGAGTATGGGTAATGAGACTGTATCCAGGGTGGCTGGTGTTGGAACGATCTGTTTGAAAACTAGTATTGGAACTAAACTAGTTTTAAACAATGTAAAGCATGCACCTGATGTTCGTTTGCACTTGATCTCTGTTGGTGTTTTGGATGATGAGGGATATGTCAGTACCAATGGTGCTGGAAAGTGGAAGCTTACTAAAGGTTCCATGATTGTGGCTCGTGGCGAAAAGCGTCGTGGTCTATACTGGACTACGACCTCTACCTGTGTTGATATGGTGAATGCAGTTGAGAGCAATAGCTCTTCAACGTTATGGCATAAGAGGCTTAGCCATATTAGCGAGAAAGGACTAAATGTTCTGGCTAAAAAGAAATTATTGTCAAATTTCGAAAGTGCTAAATTAGAAAAGTGTGAGCACTGCTTGGCTGGAAAACAAAATAGAGTTTCTTTCAAGTCTCATCCTCCTTCAAGAAAGACAGAGTTGCTTGAGTTGGTGCATTCAGATATATGTGGTCCACTAAAGATAAGGACTTTGGGTGGTGCACTTTATTTTGCTACCTTTATTGATGATTGCTCAAGGAAACTTTGGGTCTACGTCTTAAAGACTAAAGACCAAGTGTTGGGTGTCTTTAAGCAGTTTCAGGCCTCAGTTGAAAGAGAAACTGGAAAGAAGCTAAAGTGTATTCGTACTGATAACGGTGGTGAATATTGTGGACCGTTTGACGAATACTGCAAGCAACAGGGTATCAGACACCAGAAGACTCCTCCTAAGACTCCTCAGCTTAATGGTTTAGCAGAGAGGATGAACAGGACCCTGATGGAAAGAGTCAGATGTTTGCTTTCTGAAGCAAAGTTGCCGAATTCCTTTTGGGGTGAGGCATTGTTGACCGCCGCACATGTTATTAATCTATCCCCTGCGGTTGCTTTGCAAAGTGATGTTCCAAACAGAGTCTGGTATGGCAAGGATGTTTCCTATGACCACTTAAAAGTGTTTGGTTGCAAAGCTTTTGTACATGTGCCTAAAGATGAGAGGTCAAAATTAACTGCCAAGACAAGGCAGTGCATCTTCATTGGTTATGGCCTTGATGAGTTTGGTTACAGGCTATATGATCCAACTGAGAAGAAGGTCGTGAGAAGCCGTGATGTTATCTTCATGGAGGATCAAACCATTGAAGATATTAACAAAGCGGAGAAGATAAAATCTTCAAGTTCTGAAGGTTTAGTTAATCTTGATCAAGTTCCTCATACAAATGTTGATGACGTTGGTGGGCTCGATGACGATGGTGATGCCCAGAATCATGTTCCAGATCAGCATGTTGATGATGATAACGATGCTGCTATTGATGAGGTAGATGCTCATACTCATGAAGTCGTGGATGAGTCAGATATTCCACTTAGAAAGTCTACTAGACAGTATGTTCCTTCTTCCCGTTATTCACCTAATGAGTATGTATTACTCACTAATGGGGGAGAACCTGAATGTTATGAGGAGGCCATGAAAGATGAGCACAAGGATCAATGGATTGAAGCCATGCAAGATGAGATGAAATCTCTGCGTGAGAACCATACTTATGAGTTGGTAAAATTGCCTAAGGGCATGAGAGCTTTGAAGAACAAGTGGGTGTTCAAAGTTAAAGTCGAAGAACACAGTTTGAAGCCCAGATACAAAGCTAGATTGGTTGTTAAGGGATTTGGTCAAAGGAAAGGTATTGACTTTGACGAAATCTTTTCTCCTGTCGTGAAAATGTCCTCCATTCGAACAGTTCTTGGTTTGACTGCTAGTCTTGATTTGGAGATTGAGCAGATGGATGTGAAGACTGCTTTTCTTCACGGTGACTTAGAAGAGGAGATTTATATGGAACAACCTGAGGGCTTCAAGGCAAAAGGTAAAGAAAATCTTGTATGCAAACTCAAGAAGAGTCTATATGGATTGAAGCAAGCTCCCAGACAGTGGTACAAGAAGTTTGAGTCTGTTATGGGGGAGCAAGGCTACAAGAAGACTTCTTCAGATCACTGTGTGTTTGTACAAAGATTTTCTGATGATGACTTTATCATCCTTCTGCTATATGTGGATGATATGTTGATTGTAGGCAAAAATACTTCCAGGATTGACGAGTTGAAGAAACAATTGAGTAAGTCTTTTGCAATGAAAGACTTGGGTCATGCTAAGCAGATTTTGGGCATGAGAATTACTCGTTCGAGAGATGAAAAGAAGCTTTATTTGTCGCAGAAAAAGTACATAGAACGTGTACTAGAGCGCTTCAATATGAAGAGTGCTAAGTGGGTTAGCACACCTCTTCCTGGTCATCTGAAATTGAGCAAAAAGATGTGTCCTACAACAACAGAGGAAAAAGAGAGAATGGCCAAGATTCCTTATTCCTCTGCCGTCGGAAGTTTAATGTATGCAATGGTATGCACTCGACCAGATATTGCTCATGCAGTCGATGTTGTTAGCAGATTTCTCGAAAATCCAGGGAAAGAGCATTGGGAAGCTGTGAAGTGGATACTCAGGTATCTAAGAGGAAGCGCAGATGAATGCTTGTGTTTTGGAGGATCAAATCCAATTTTGAAGGGCTATACAGATTCTGATATGGCAGGTGACCTTGATAACAGAAAATCCACTACTGGATATTTGTTTACTTTTTCAAGGGGAGCTATATCATGGCAGTCGAAGTGCAGAAGTGTGTCGCACTGTCTACAACGGAAGCGGAGTATATTGCGGCTACTGAAGCTGGCAAAGAGATGATATGGCTCAAGAGATTCCTTCAAGAACTCGGATTGCAGCAAATGGAGTATGTTGTCTATTGTGTCAGTCAAAGTGCAATAGACTTGAGCAAGAACTCCATGTACCATGCGAGAACAAAACACATCGATGTCAAATATCATTGGATTCGTGAGCAATTGGAAAGCGAATTGTTCCAAGTCAAGAAGATTCACACGAATGAAAATCCTGCAGATATGCTGACCAAGGCGGTACCGAGAGACAAGTTCGAATCGTGCAAAGAACTTGTCGGCATGCACTCAAATTAGAAGCCAGTGTACCCTCCTTCAGGTGAATGAGACTAGAGGGGGAGATTTGTGGGGTCCAGTCCCCTATCCCATATTTTAAGAAAGGAAGATTTTTCTTCCTTTGACAAATTATACATTGGCAACAATTGTGGACTTGGCTAACAAGCCAATTTCTTTGTTCACATTTTCATGATGTAAGCGCTTACCTCATCATAATCGTGATGTAAGCGCTTACCTCACCATAGGAAATTCATTTCTATAAATAGGCAGCTTATGGTTCATTTGTAACACACCAAAATCTCAGACAATACATCTGAGTGAGAGCAAAGTGAGGTATTCCATAGACTGTAAGAAAATAGTCTGTGAAGAAAAATAGAGTGTGAGTGATATTGTAGTGAGGTGGGAAAAATCAAAAGAGTGTTTTTCTTTTTGAGTGTGTAGTGGTCTTTGGAGTATTTATAGTCGTGACTACACAATGTAAAATTCTTTACTATAGTGATATCAGCTGCTCCTCTTGGCCGTGGTTTTTCCCTTATTCAGAAGGGTTTCCACGTAAAATCTTGGTGTCATTATTGCTGCATTTTATTCTTGCTGATTTAACCATAACTTAGTGTTCCGCGTTTATCACTAATACCGTGAATATTATTTTTACGGGTCTATTTTATTCCCAACAGTTTCATCACTCTCAACATATCTCAACCTAAGAAAAACATTCTGTACAACCTGGATCAGACAAGCAAGTTCGTCTGCTTGGCTTTATTTTGGTTATTATGGTTCCACTTGGAATGTTTTGAACCGCAGTTCTTCACATTTTATCAATGGTACAATGTCAAAGTTATATGTTCCTGTTATTTCTTTTACTTTGATTATTTGTATTATTTTTAAGGTTAGTATATTTTTTTCTTTAGTATTTTCATCCTAACTTTTCACTCGTGCATTTTTTTTTACGACCCTGTTATGAAACACAATTTTTTTTGAGCCGATGTTCCATCGGAAATAATCTGTCTAGCACCACAAAGATAGGGTAAGGTCTGCGTACATCCCACCTTTCTCATACCCCACTTGTGAGTAGTGGTGGAGCCAGGTAGGGTCACGAAGCCCCTTTGGCTGAAAATTACACTATTTATATATGGTTAAAATTATTTTTATGTATATATAGTGGATGTTGAACCCCTGTTGACTTCTTCATGCGTTTACTTCTTTATATTTTAAATTTCGTGAAAATATTTTGAGCTTCCTTAGTACGTCCAAGTTTAAATGGGCTGGGTCATAATCGATTTGTTGACTTGACCCAACAAATTGAACAAGAAAATACTATTGGGTCAAAGTTAGTAGGGAATCTCTCTTATTTTCTAGACTAGATCAACTACTTAAGAGGAAAATGAAAGTGATTAGTTAATTACCACCCTGATCGGGAGAATTAGTTCCGCTATAGATAGTGTTAAATCTTCATTTTTCTCAGGATTAACATTCTTCTCCACCACTCTAGTCTTCAGTTTCTGCAACAATAATTTACACAAAAAATATTAATAATCATAACAAAGATAAGATTGCGACACTGAAATTAATAATCAAAATAAAAATCTATGCTGAAGCTTATTCAAGTGCAAGTATATGTTATAGCTTATTCAAGTCCAATCTCACACATGTTCAAATCATTATATGTGAGATTAGATCTAGGGCATGTCAATTATATCTCTAATTAACACTTGGTTTTGATGTGGATAGCTTCTTCCTTTACCCGCAAGTGCTGGACTTGAGTTGATGGTACTCATAGAATTGTTTCTTTCTTTAATCCTTTGTGATTCTTGAATACAGTGTTGCAATTATACGCTTAACGTTGTTTGGCTGGCGGGCTAGTTATGCTGAGATTATATCATATGGATTGTTTATAGTGATAATACCGTAAAGATTGTCCAGCAACAACTTACTCCTACCATTGAAGGCAGAGAGGCTGCTCCGAAAGACCCTCGGCTCAACTAAAACGTTGTTTCAAAAGTCCCTCAGCTCAAGTAGTTGCGTCTGCCTGGAGTCGAACCCGGGTCTATTCCTTGGAAGGCAATTATCCTAACCGTTGGACTACAAACGCTCTCTGCAAGGATTGTCCCTTATGCAAAAATCTGTTATCTTCAAGATCTGTTCTTGTTTTTCCACATATTTCTAATACACATATTATTACTGCTCATTTTATTCCGCATAAAATAACACATGGATAGCCGCATAACTTGTGCAAGTGCTAACAATACGAAGTTTAATAAGACCAACTAAATGTTGCATTAAGTTATCCGGCGATTATTTTTTCTTCCCAACATTGTAGTATTATTAATGGAGAATTTTATGTCAGAGACTATTTTGGTTGACGAGGTTTAAAAGTTTGGTGCTTTGGTTTCATTTTATTTTTAAAAATATGTTGTTAAACTAGATTTCAGCTTTAATTTGGGTCCATCAGATGCAATATGATCACAAGGGGTGACGAACTTCATTCTTTTTCAAGAAACAAACAGTACAATTACAAGGAAGTGGAAAGCTTGGTTGAATAAGTCCTTTATCTTCAACATTCATTTCTATTGAATTAATATTATACTCGATTGTTATAAATATGTTATTCCGTACTCTCAAGTACTTGTGGTTGTGATTACACAGATTATAATAATAACAATAATGACCAAACACTTAAAATAACTGGAATTATCTATAAACTTCGTCGTTAATGTGTTTCCAAATAGCTCGTGGCTAACTTTATTCTTTGATAATAAATTGGCTAATCGGTGTAGGCGACAATACAATTAGTGTCGGATTTTGCTGGTTTAGTACAGAATTTGGGTGTCGTTTCTAATTTTTTTAGTAGTGACAAAGGAAATGATGTAGCATGGTCTTATTCTCTTAGTATATTCTATTCTGGGAAATGGGCAAGTCGAGATGAATCAAACCTGAAGTGTAGTATACCATAATGTATCTAACAATCTAATCTATGCTTAGAATGAAATTAAAGCATAGTCAATAAGAGCGAACAACAAGAGAATGTTAAAGGTGGGAAATCTCAGAGGTTTCACGATTCTTTTATCTGAGTTTACTTAAGAAGTAAGGATATTGATTCCTTAATGGAGAGGTTCCATACCTTTTTTTCATATGATAACGTGTGCTGGTAACGATTTATAGTGGCAGCTTTAGAATTTCGATGTTGTGAGTTTTGAGTTAAAAGAGTTGGTCGTCGAACATCTATTTAACTTTATCCGTATCTTGTTTTTTCCACATATATAGGGTTCGACCCTAAAGCACTTATCTTATTTACTAGCAAACTATGCCCTGCGATGCACGGGGTCCAACATGATTAATTTAGTTACTCAATTTAGTTAGTCGTTATGGTTTGTATATTTTGCAAAGAATACTGCGATTCTCCATATTTTTTTTTCTTTTCGTATTATTTTTCCCTTTAATTTCTTAATTGTTGTTAAAATTTGTCTTATTTTGGTTATGTCCACCTCTTTTTATATTTAGTAAGTTGACAATTCAAATATCCTATATGTCAAGTTTATAATCACAAGATTCAAAGGATATTTTATTATATTATACACATTTTTAATTTAGAACCACAAGATAGTCTATCTTTATTTCTTAAACTCCTTGTCTAGTCAAACGTAGACACCTAAATTGAGACAGAGGGAGTATATGCCAAATGAAGGAAATGAAAGGACAATTGAGATACTGCGAACACGTGGGGACTTAAAAAGTAAACACACAAGAGGTAGTATTAATGTTAAACTTATGAAATGTACAAATGTTAGTCCTGGCTTAGAGTACAATTTCAGTTGCTTTTTGTACAACTTATTGTTGTTGTGTTCGTCCACTTGGGCATTTGTTGTTAAAAAAAAAAATTGTCTTATTTTGGTTATGTCCGCCTTTTTTTATATTTAGTAAGTTGATAATTCAAATATCCTACATGTCAAGTTTATAATCACAATATTCAAAAAATATTTTATTATATCATACATATTTTTAATTTAGAACCACAAGATTAGAAAGTCTATTTTTATTTCTTAAACTTCAGTCTAGTCAAATGTAGACACTTAAATTGAGACAGAGGGAGTATATGCTAAATGAAGGAAATGAAAGGACAATTAAGACATTGCGGACTTGTGGGACTTAAAAAGTAAACACACAAGAGGTAGAATTAATGTTCAACTTCTGAAATGTACACATGTTAGTCCCTGCTTAGAGTACAATTTCAGTTGCTTTTGGTACAACTTATTGTTGTTGTGTTCGTCCACCTTGGGCGTTTATACATAAGAAGAAGAAGAAGAAGAAGAAGAAGAAGAAGAAGAAGAAGAAGAAAAATATAGAATAGAAAAATAGACATATATTTTTAGTAATGTGACCAAGTAATATGGGACGGAGGGAGTACTTCATTTATTAATTCTTAAGGAATGTGAAAAGTTAAGTATAGTAATGTGGTGTCACGCCCCGAACCATGGCCTGGACGTAACACGGCACTCGGTGCCTGACTGCATGTGACCGAGCGAACCACATGGCTTGCTGAATCATCATGATACATAACATAAGCGGAATATAACGTGAATGCATGATGAGCCTTTATAAAACATGGTAAGTCATAATACTTAATAAAATACTTGTTTAAACATGAGTGAGCCAAAATGGCTATACGACTCCAAATTTCTGACATGACATAACTGACTTGTCTAGTCTATGAAACCTCTATCATGAGTCTGACTGAAAAACATACTTACTGGGACAAGGCCCCCAGCATACCTTTAGATGCATAATTAATCATAAAACAAAAGTTGACTAAACCCCGAATGAGATGGGGCTCACCAATAAGCTGATACGAATGTTGTCCTACTGGGCAGATGTGTCGTCCTGTATATCAGTACCTGCATCGTGAAATGTAGGCCCCCGGGCAATAAAAGGGGACGTCAGCACATTGAATGTACTGGTATGTAAAGCAACTGAAAGAAATAACATGGGACAGGGAATAACATGATAAGAACTGAAACTGAAAACCTGGACATGAACATGAGCATGAGTACATATGTATATATATAACATTAGTAAAAACATGATAAGTAGGGAGAGCAATAACTTATAACTGATCCATGGTCTGGTGCTTGCGTCCCGCCAGCATAACACTCAGTCCTTTCCAGGGAACATGAGATTTGATAAAATATGAAAGGATCCAGTCATTATGAGAGATCGTCCGGGACATGGGTGGAGCGATCCTCATCCTACGGTGGCTACGTAGTTTCAGGCTATCTGAAGCCCTCCTCGGTAATTAATGCAACTCCCAAAACATGAACATGTAAAATAGTGGCACTTGCTGCCCATGGTATATCATGAATCATAACTTGCTTGTACATAGTGTTCATGAATCATAACTTGCTTGTACATGGTTTTCATGAATCATAACTAGCTTGTATAGTTTCATAAGATAACTTGTCATAGTCTTGCAAAACATGTTTTTGGTTCATGAGTAATAACAATAGTTCGAAATCATATATATATACTTGTCTTGAAAACATGCTTGTAACTTGCTGGATGAAATCATAAAGTTTCATATAAACATAATGAGAACACATGAGGAAGAATTCATGATTCATGGATTAAGCTAGGATGCCTAATATCCGTAATGGAAGATTAGGAATACAATAACGAACATAGATACAAAATTCATGTACATACATACATAATTACGGGCTACCAATATGTTGGGTTTAATGCCCTAGCATTTGAACTTCATAGATTTTACGAAAACGGATCATGGGGAAGAATGTAGAGATTCCCACATGTGGATGGAAGTTCTACATACCTTAACTTCCTGCTTTTGAGTGTATCACAATGTCCTTCAATCCCTTCAACTTTAATCTATAGCAATACAGGTCATAGGGACTCTATATTAGCAACAATATCCATGTTTTGTTCATCTAAGCATTTTATCAAACACTTGGTGGGCATGAAGCTCCACAACCTTCATTAATGGTGTTTTCTTCCCCCAATCCCCATTCTATTACTTCTAGCTGATTTTATAATCTCAATTAGATGTAATTGACATCATTCTTCATCACCCATATGGATACAACAATTCCAAGTCAACAATCCAAAAATCCTAGCATAGTTCATATAATTATCTTTGTCAAACCCATTTACTATTCTCCCAAGAACTTATCAACACTTTAATCATCATGAAACATCATAAAACTTACCTTAGTTATTGTAGGAATAAGCCTTGAGTTGAAATACTTCACTTCAACAAAATCCTAGTTCCACCTTTTATGGAATTTCTTGACTTGAATGGATTTGATGTGTTTCTCACACTTAGTTTTGTGGATTGATGAAGTGGATCTTTAGTTTCACTTGGATTCTTGCATATGAAGTGTTTGGATGGCTCTAGAGAACCCTTGAGTCGTGTAGGAGAAATGGGAATGAAAAAAAATGGGTTTGGGTCTCTTATTAACATCTTAAAATCTGACCCATCGGGCAATTCTACGCCCATTTTTACGGACCGTCAAATTGTTTGACGGACCGTCAAAATGGTCCGTAAAACTACCCAGCAAAAATCGAGTTTCTGTTACCATTTTACGCTGGCTTGAGTCAATTTGACGGACCGTATAATTGTTTTACGGACCGTCAAATGAACCGTAAAACTGCCCAGCAAAATATGGTTTTCTGTGACCATTTTACGCTGGCCTAAGTCAATTTGACGGACCGTATAATTGTTTTACGGACCGTCAAATGAACCGTAAAACTGACCAACAAAATATGATCCTCTATGACCATTTTACGGACCGTATAATTATTTTACGGACCGTCAAAATGTTATACGGACCGTAAAAAGAACCGTAAAACTGACCAACAAAAAAATGATCCTCTGTGACCATTTGACGGACCGTATAAATGTTTTACGGACCGTCAAAATGTTATACGGACCGTCAAATGGTCCGTCAAAATTCCTCTGCTCGGACAGTCTGTCGTATAATGGGCATAACTCTTTGCACAAATGTCCGTTTGAGGCCCATAATATACCGTTGGAAAGATATTTCAAGGGGCTACAACTTTCATCAAGAAAGTTTTCCCAAAATCCAAATTAATAGAGGGGTTATGGTCGTTGTAAGTAAGACCTTCCATAAACTCACTTGCAAACATGCCCCGTAGAGTGACTTCCAACTTTTCTTTGCCCAAAGATATTTATTATGACTTAATTGGTTTTCAAAACACTTCCTATAACCCTCATATTGGTTCCATTATATTATCATCTTATGATTCAAACTTCGTCCGAAGTTACGAGGTGTTACATGTGGCCAAGTAACATGAGACGAAGGGAGTACTTCATTTATTAATTCTTAAAGAACGTGAAAAGTCAAGTAATGTGGCCAAGTAATATGGGTCGGAGGGAGTACTTCATTTATTAATTCTTAAATAACGTGAAAAGTCAAAAGTGAACAAGTAAAAGTACACGGAGGAAATAAATATGTGTCGAAGAATTAAAATTGAAGTGCATACATGTATACATGAGAAGAGAATAAATATTGAGCTGGAACGTGAAAAGTCAAAAGTGAACAAGTAAAAGTGCACGGAGGAAATAAAAATGTGTCGGAGAATTAACATTGAAGTGTATACGTTTATATATGAGAAGAGAATAAATATTCAGTATTATGACATATATCCACGTGGGATTTATTAATTCTTAAAGAGCATGAAAAGTCAAAAGTGAACAAGTAAAAGTGCACAGAGAAAATAAATTTGTGCAGGAGAATTAAAATTGAACTGCATACGTCTATACATGAGAAGAGAATAAATATTTAGCAAGAACGTGAAAAGTCAAAAGTAAATAAGTAAAAGTGCGCGGAGGAAATAAATATGTCGGAGAATTAAAATTGAAGTGCATACGTTTATACATGAGAAGGGAATAAATATTAAGTACCATGACATATGTCCACATGGGATAAAAAATCGTTGAGTAAAGTGTACAAGTTATATAGCTTATGGTACAAGCATTCATTACGTGTACAATTTGTAAATCTTTTCGTACAAGTATTTGATGTTGTGTTCGTCCTCCTTAGAGGCTTATATATAATAGGAAAATATCAATTGTGTACAGATTTTTAAGTCATCAAGTGCTTAATCATGGTTAAAAGAATACATGTAATAAATTACATGTAATAATCATTTAAGTCCGTGATTCAAAAAAAAAAAAATCTTACAATTTTGACACCACATTCAGGGGCAGAGCTACGTAAGTAGAAGGATTGTAGTTAAGCATCCTTGGTTGAAAAATTATATTGTCCATGTTGATCAGAAATTATTTGTAACCGATATATATAACAATATGAACAGCTTTAATTTGGTTCAAGTTTGAAGGGTGGTTCATTGGTGAAATGTGTTCAAAGCTACTTGAAAATCGCATGCTCGATTCTCGCCTAAAGCACAAAACTTTGAACATTGTTACATCTTTGTCAAAACAAAATCGATACTCATTCCCTTTTTCTGTCCTTTCTTTAATATTTTCTATGCCTATTTTGTTTATTTCTTTTTCTTTTCATCTTCTGTACTCTTCTTTCCGTTCTTTTTTTTTTTTTTTTTTGTTAAATTTTTTTGTTCTCTATTTTCGTTGACAATGACATTGAACTGAAAACATACAAAAAGAATCCAAAATATTCATAGAATCTAGTTCATTAAGGAATTCTGAAATGAAATCGAATTCAACGTTTGTGCCTATTATTTATTAGTATAATTTTTTTTTTTTGACTTACCATAGTGTTCAATTCAATTTAGACTTCTTGGCATTTAATTAAAGTTATGAAGAGAATATCCGTATAGAGATAGCATTTTGCTTAATTTTATTTTTCGAGACTCCTATTTATCTACTTTTATATTTACCTTAGTAAATTGTTTTATTTTGATTTTTTTTATAAAGATGATGTCCGAATCAGTTTACGCGCTCCTCGACTTTAATTTAATTTTATCATGCTTGCAATAATAATAAGCACTTTCATAGATAGCATTTTGAAATTAGGATATGGTACTAATTATGTAATAGTACTCCGTAGCAATAATTTTTGTTTCAACTTGTTTAATTTAGATTTGCCAGAAGGGTGTGATTCCCCTCTTATTGATGTATTGTTAGTCACAGAGACATGATTTTCCCATTGAAAACAAACCTAAAGAGAGTGTACACCACGCCCCATCAGATGTTAGTCAAGGTGTGTTTTGATAAATAGTTGGTGATAGTTCAGGTAAAAAACGCACATACCTGATATTTCAAATAGAAAACTCGTAAAAAGTGATACTTCAAGTGTATGTTCGACCATTATCCCAAAATGTCCTTCTTGTTTATTTTGCTAACAAAATATACTATATATGTTATTTCTTCTTCAAGATTTCTTAGTCCATTAAGAAACTCTAGAATATAAATCAAATTGACGTATGTGTCTATTAATTATTTGATTATGAAATTTTGACTCTTGATGGTTTCCCATTCAATTTAAAACTCCTTGACATTTAAATTTTGATGAAAATTTCCATATAAAGATAGCGTAATTTTCTTTCAGTTGTGTATAAGTAATCAGATTTCATTTTCGTTTCTGTGTTCATTCCCTCTGAAGTTAGCTTTCCGTGTATTTCACCTCCATAAATCTGGAGAAATTTGACATATTGAATATTGGATGGTTAAAGAAACACAGAATGGTCAAAAATACTCCTAACATATGAAATGACTCATAAATACATTACTTCTATTTTTTTGTCTAAATATATTCCGATGTTTGTTTATTTACTCAAAAATACCCCCTAAACTAACGGCCTAATGGATTTTTGCAATTTAAAATAGCCACATGGCCTATTCTGATTTGTCACATGTATTACTTAATTTAAAAATTAAATTCACCCATTTGAAACTCAACCCACCTCTAATAATCCTGGCCCGTTTGTTTTAACCTAACCCACGATCATTCTTGAAGACAAAACAGACTGGACCAGTGACAACATTCCAAGAGCAAAAAAATGAAGGCATCAGATTACAAAACACAAACATTACGGGTGTGTTCGGTATGGAGGAAAATGTTTTTCAAGGAAAATATTTTTTTGGAAAATGTGCTCTTGGAAAATAAGTGAATTTCTATCTATTTTCTCATGTTCGGTTGGGTAGTGGAAAATAAGTGAATTTCTTACTTATTTTCTCATGTTCGGTTGGGTAATGAAAAATAAGTGAATTTCTTACTTATTTTCTCATGTTCGGTAGTTGGTAGAAAATATTTTTTCGGAAAATACCACCCATGCCCCACCAACCCCACCACCCCATACTACAACCCCCACACCCATCCTTTCCCCACCACCCACAACCCACTACACACCCTAAGCACCCACCCACCCCAGTCACCCCCAACCAAATTCCACCCCTACCCAACCACCACCCTTTAACGCACTTCATCTTCACCCCTACCCCACACCATCGCTCTGTCCAACCCTCCCACCCCTCCCAAATTTTCTATTTCATATATTTTATTTTACTTTTATAAAATATGGGAAATTTTGTCTTATCCACCCCCCCCCCCCCCAAACTTAGATTTTTTTTTATAATAAAGTTACTTTTTTTTGGAGGGGATGGTGGGGTGTTGGGGCGGGGGGGGGGGGGTGTCGTAGAAGACCAAAATAAATAAGAAAAACTTTTCAAAACTTTTTCTTATAAAAAAAAATATTTTTTTTGGAGGGGGTGTTGGGGCGGGGGTGGGGAAATGTAGAAAACGAAAAAAAAATAAAAATTGAGGGGGTGGTGGGGAGGGGTGGTGGTGTCGGGGGATGGGTTGTGTAGAAAATAATAATAATAAAAAAAATAATTGGAGGTGGGGGGGTCCCAACAGAACAGGGAGGGGGGATGGGTGGTGTTTATTAGGGTGGGAGGGGGGGGGGGTGGGGGAGGGAGGTGCATGGGATGTGTGAATTGTTGGTATTTGGTGGTTGGTTGGGTGGTGGTAGGGTGGTTAGTGAAATGCCGATTGTAGACTTGTTTTCCTTACTTTGATTAGGGAATTCATTTTCCCCATTTTTAAGGAACGTGTTTTGCTAAAGAAAAAGTTTTCTAAAAATTTTGAGCAAACGAACATGAGAAAATTGGAAAACATTTTCCAAAAAATATTTTTCTTCGTGCCGACACACCCTACAACAGTATCCCATAAATCTATTACCCGTCAAATCATATTGTAATCGGCAGTGGAATAAACAACTTTAGCTCTCTATTACCACAACATTATGATACTCCCTTCGTTTCAATCTGTTCTACTAGTTTTGATTTGATACAAAGTTTAAGAAAGTAAAGAAGACCAAATGTAACAAAGTGTTCTTTAATCTTGTGGTAGTAAACATGTTTTGATAAGTAGTTGAACAAGGGATCGTTAAGTTGTGTTTTCATAAATAATTGGTGATAGTTCAAGTAACTTTGTTCTATGCCTATTTTGTTTATTTGTTTTCTTTTCATCTTCTGACTCTTCTTTCCGTTCTTGTTTTGTTTTATTGTTCTCTATTTTCGTTGACAATGACATTGAAATGAAAACACACAAAAAGAAATATTCCAAAACATTCATAGAATCTAGTTCATTAAGGAGCTCTAGAATGAAATCGAATTCAAGGTTTGTGTCTATTATTTATTAGATTAATTTTTTTTTGACTTACCATAGTGTCCAATTCAACTTAGACTTCTTGGCATTTAATTAAGTTATGAAGAGAATATCCGTATAGAGATAGCATTTTGCTTGATTTTATTTTTCGAAATTCCTATTTATCTACTTTTAAATGTACCTTAGTAAAAAAAAATTGATTTTTTATTTTTTATAATGATGATGTCCGAGTCAGTTTGCGCGCTCCTCGACTTTATTTCAATTTTATCATGCTCGCGATAATAATAAGCACTTTGCATAGATAGCATTTTTAATTCAGCATATGGTACTAATTATGTAGCATTACTCTGTATCAATATTTTTATTTCAACTTGTATAAATATGTATTTGCTAGAAGGGTGTGATTCTCTTCTTATTGATTTTACTTGTGTTGTTGGTAGTAGAGGCATAATTTGCCCATTGAAATTTTACTTTTGCTTGTAGAGTAAGATTTTTCTATTAAAACTATTATTTATGTTCATTTTGCTAACAAAATATATGTGATTTCTTCTTGAAGATTTCCTAGTCCATTAAGAAACTCTAGAATAAAAGTATGTATCTATTATCTGTTTGATTATGAAATTTTGGTTCTTGCGGTGTTCAATTTAATTTAAAACTCTTTGACATGTAAATTTTGATGAAAATATCCATATAAAGATAGCATAATTTGCTTTCATTTGTGTATAGGTAATCAGATTTCATTTTCATTTCTCTGCTCATTCCCTCTGAAGTTAGCTTTCCCTGTGAGCTTCTTTTTCACCTCCATAAATCTAGAGAAATTTGACATATTGAATATTGGATGGTTAAAGAAGTTCAGAAACAAAGAAGGGTTATAAATATTCCTAACGTATGTAAAATAGTTCATAAATATCTTTTTTTTTTCATCTTTTGGTCTAAAATATCCCAGCATTTTGTTTTACACAACAATACCCTAAACTAACGGACTAAACCTAGTGGATTTTTGCAATTTAAAATAGCCACATAGCCTATTCTGATCTGTCATATGTATTACTTAATTTAAATGTTAAACCCATCTATTTCTGAAATCCAACCCGCTCCTAATAATCCTGACCCATTTCTTTTAACCAAAATCATCATCATTCTTGAAGACAAAACAGATTGGACCATGGACAACATTCCAACATTATGATACTCTCTTCGTTTCAATTTGTTCTTTCTGGTTTTACTTGATACGATGTTTAAGAAAGTAAAGAAGACTTTTGAATCTTGTAGTCTTAAACTAAAGATATGTAAAATTTACCAAAATGTCCTTTAAGCTTATGGCCTTAAACATGTTTTGATAAATAGTTGAACAGCTGATAATTGAGGTGTGTTTTCATAAATATTTGGTGATAGTTCAGGTAGAAAATTCGCACACCTGATAGTTCAGGGAAACTCACGAAATAGTGATAGATCAGGTGTTTTTGACCATTAACTCAAGAATAATAAAGATAACTTGGTCAAATTACCCTTGTAACTAATTTTTTCTTAAGGAGCGTACAAAAAAAAAAAAAACATGACAAGTAAAATGGATCGGAGGGATCGGAGGATCACCTATAGATTTGTGCTAAACTTATAATACTCCGAGTAGGCCAAAATACAACCGTCCACTCCTTTTCACAATTTTAGCATAGGGTTACATTTTTTTGCGTGGATTCCCCTTCAAAGGTATTGGTCTTTAATTTTTGGCCCTCAAATTGCTGGTCTTTAATTTTGCCCTTCGCTTAAAAAAATGACCGAAAATACCCCATGGTTCTAGGTTCGAACCCCCGCTCAATAAAAAAAAAATCGCAAGGCAAGCCTTTCGCGAAACCTCTTCCTTAAGGCCTAACATTTGCCCAAAATTAGGCCTATTCGGGCAAAGTTAGACCGTAAGGTAGAGGTTTGCCTTAAGGCATACCTTTTCCTTAAGGACTAACTTTTGCCCGAGTAGGCTTAATTTTGGGCAAAAGTTTGCCTTAAGGCGAACCTCTGCCTTAACGTCTAACCTTTGCCCGAATAGGCCTAATTTTGCTATGAAACTCTATCTTGCGATTTTTTTTTTTTGACTGAGTCAGGGTTCTAACCCAGAACCTCGGGGTATTAGGCTAAGAGCAAAAATTAAAGACCAGGAATTTGATGGGAAAAAATTAAAGGCCACCCCCAAATAAGGGTAATCGTGCAAATTGCCCATAGGGTTATGTACCCCTAATTCACTGGTCCATCTTTCTCTCAAACACACAATTAAATAATTAAAAGTATGTTATTTTATTAGTAGATTTGTGCTAAACTTATAATACTCCAAGTATGTTAACTTTTAAATGAGATGATTACACACTTTAACATGATACCAGAATACGAACGTCCTAGCTTTGTCTTATTGTCGCCCATTGTTTTGGCCCATAAAAAAACCAGGCCTGCATGTTATAGTAGTAAAATATTGTACACCCCCCACCCCACCCCATGTGTGTTGGGATAGATGGTCCCCAGACCTAATTCGAACTATAGGCTCCGCGGTTAATACGAACAAACATTACAAGATGCTCCCCAGCCTATGGCACGACATCTCTCCCAAATCAAGGCTTCCAACCCAAGGCTATGCCACGCAGTGGGGGACATGCCCCTTGCAACCTTGGCTTTACATGGGCCATGCCTTCGTATTCTAGAATTTCTTAAGCTCACGTGAACACCCTTTGACCAAGCTTAAAGTGAAAGACACATGTCCAACAACCTCCACAAAAACTTCGTGAGATCAGGGGAGAAGATACCAGCCCTAACTGCTAATCCAGTTCAACGGACTAATCGAAGACATCAGAATCAATTGGGGACTCGAAGCACTCTAAGGAAAACATGGGTACACTCTTCAACATGTTATTATAGTGCGGACGTCCTACGTTCAAGACTCTCTGTGAACCGTTATCCTTGCCCATTAAAAAGAATCAGGCTACACGTGAGGAATCCACGTCTTGAAATAACATTTTTAAGTAATTTAAAATATGCTCTCTTTAACAGCCTAATTTTTTCTACTAGATCGTCACACGCTTCAACAACCCCTCTAATTAGGAAGGTAAGAATTTAAATTAAACAGATCTCCGGAAAAAAGATTTGGTCTACAATATTACTGCTCTATAAATAGAGAAATATCATTTTAGTTCCAAGCCCACGACTTCTCCCTTTTTTTTTTTTTTTTTTTTTTTTTTTTTTTTTTTTTTGCCAATTGCCAATATGCTTCTCTCCACAAATATTTTCCCCCTTAATACAAGGGAACCAACAAAATAATTTCTTAAAATTATTTTTCTCCTAACTTTGAATATAATTGTTTACCCCGAATTTCAGGTAACAATTAGATTTGTAAGCAAGGTATAGGATATGCGGATGAACTTTAATCTATTTGGTTGGTGTGAAGTGTCAATCGATTTGTTTGTAGTTATATCTATATGTGTACGTGTTTGTGTTATATGTACGTGTACTATGATTGATGATTTATGCCAAACATATTAAGTAATATTTAAAGGATAAGCAAGCTAAGGAAGAACACCACAAAATCCGGACCAATATCTTTGAGAGAGAGCTTTTATATTTTTGATGATTACAATATTGAGATATGAAAAAGAAGCTCACCTCAAAAAGGAGGGGGGGGGGGGGGGGGGGGGGAATGTCCTCTATTTATAGGTATGCTTCAAGGGCCATAGACACAATACAAAAAGCTTTTATGAATAAAAAACCCTAAAAAAGATAAGGTTGATCTGTACGGTCTAACACCCGTACGATCGTTAGTACAAATGGCAGAACGGTTTCATGACGCGTGGCAACCTCACAACCGGTTATCCGGACCAACGGACACGCTGATTGAAGCTTGGTCTATCCGGACCAACGGATACGCTTATCTTTTCTCGGGTCAATTACATCCGGTACGATACCCCCGGTATGGAGAAAAGATCGAACATGCTCGTGCTCGTTTGGACTTATCCTCGGCTCCGATCTCACCGATCACAAATTGATCCGATTTTTACCATATACAGATAGTCCCCACACTTTCTGGATCGTAGTTTCATCGGAGTGACGGGAAGTTGAAGAGTCCCAAAACCGGTGGTCTCATAAGCTTGTTCTTATCTTCAAAATAGGTGGGAACCGTTATGTCACGTCCTTCTGACTTCGGCCACGTGTCTCAACCCGAATGGACAACTTGGGAAACCGCCTTAACCCAGGTCTCTTCAAGTCACGTCCCATTAATTCTCGGACACGTGTCGTCTCTCGATTGGCCGACCTTTGTAACCGATGCAGTGAATCGCCTATATAAGGGCCAAAGTTGCATTTTTTTACTTTCAACTTTTCACTTTCACTTCTATGATCTTCAAATTCTTTGGTTAACTTTTCATCGTTGCTTTAATCTTCAACATTCTTTTGCAACAAAGCCTTAGCATCTTCAACCCGAGTCTTCAAACCTTCAAATCTTCATACTCATTACTTCGTCCCTGCCTTGAAATCTTCATCTGCATCTTCAAACATTCAAATCTTCATACCAACTTCTTCATAAATTCATATTTATCTTAAATGTCAGCCAACACCGATTCTGCTTCCCAGGACGTACCCTCGGTTTCTTCTCCGAGTGCCGAGCCTACTTCTAAATCCAAAGGCAAAACCCTTGTGGAACTAACTCCCATGGACATAATACCGGCCAAACCCAATTATAATCATGAGTTTGCCATTGAGAAGCCAATACAAATCGCGGATAGGGGTTTTGACGTGAGACGGTACCCTTCATCAATTACAGAGGACCTCCGTCCTCGAGTTTGGGTCGAATGCGGATGGGATAAGCATCCGGTACAAGTGTTTGCCCCCGGCCCTGACGAGTCCATCACCGACTACAAGGAAGGGATCCTGTACGTTTACACGTACCCATTCACACTCAAACTCGATCCCCCAATTGATCCGGTTATTCTCGAGATGTGACGGACATACAATGTATGCTTAGTCCAAATCGGGCCGATTATCTGGAGGATCGTGGCTTGCCTCCGTCTACTGGCTAATAATGCCAAATAGGAATTCACGTTGGCACACTTATGCGCCTGCTTTTTTGGCCAATCCTCAACGAAAAAGGGGCCCGATACTTCAACTAGGGACGAGCAAGTGACAGATTGGGAAAAAAATCCTTTTTCCGCTTTCTATCGCACGCTTCAACTGTTACACCCCACACTTTCAGTGTCACACCCTGCACCTCGGAGAAGCACTTGTTAAATTTGAATGTAAGTATGTCGAGCTATGTCTAGGTAAAACAACTTTGGAGTGTGAGGAACGAAACATTATTAAGTATATTGTTTGAGTGATGGATGAATTATGATCCTGTAAGTCGTAGCCGGGAAGGACAATCTTGAAACACAAGAACATGACCATTATCAAGTATAATAAATGATAAATATCATGTAGGGGGAGTTCTGGAAGATTCCAGGACCAAGCAAATCAACGAAAATAAGTTTGTCAAAAATTTAGAACAAGTTGGCAGAATTAAGGATAGAATTTTGGGTCAACTTTGGAGGGGTATATCTCCAGGTATATGAGAAGTTTTAAGGTGTTTCAAAAGCCTAAAATGAATTTCGCCGAGTCTAGTTTCTAACGCAACAAACCTCTTGTCAATAGGACATCGGAGTAGAGAATTATGGACGTTACAAGTTTGGCTGACAAAGTAGAAATGACTGCTACAGTACTGCCGACTTTGTCCACCTATAAAAGGGTCAAGACCCCATTTTTCAGCTCCAAAACAGATCCTAAAGCCCAGCACACATATAGGGGCAAATATGTCATAAACAATGAGGGTTTGAAGTGATTTTTGGCTAATCAAGGCTAGGGTAACGCATAGTTACGGTTATAGCATCGTTTTGCGATGGATTTCAGCTTGGATGCAAGGTGGATATTGGAGATATTATTGTTCTAGTAAGGAAAAGGTATGAATCTCTCCTTATTGGTATTAATTTCGGCTTCTTTACGGAAATAAAGTTATTAAATAGTCGTATCACAAGTTGGTTAGTTGAGAAATTTAGAAAACATCGTGTGGGATGTTTTAGGAAATATATTGGTATGGATAATGGTGTTGATGATGTTGGTATTGCTGTTATTTATTGGTTGTTGATATTATGATTTCGGGCTAGGCATATAAATAGGGGAGATACTGCCCGAATTTCGACAGAATCTGAAAGGATTTTAATTAAGTTTTGGGACAAGTGCATGATGACGAGCCTAAAAATAGTATGAATGGTTGTATATGTAGATTACGAGGCTACGAATGATCTTAAGTGAATTGCAAGACAGGAAGTAAGTTGGAAGTCGATAAATTATCTTCCAGGTATGTTAAGGCTCGTCCCTTTCTTTCAAAGGCATGATTCCGATGTTATGGCTTCATAAATGTTTCCATAGCTTCCTCGTTTCAAAAGTTAGATGTTTATGACTCCAAGGCATAATTCCGTTCCTAATAATTCATAGTTGTTTTTCAAAATGTTCGTATTTTCTAAATCAGAGATTTATGGCTCTGTGAGCTCTTATGATAACCACGATGAACCTGTTTTCACAATCATAATGATGATGTTAGAGATGAGAATATTTTCATACTTGATTATGATGATGATGATTCCGGGTTTAAAGGTTCCAAGTTTACGATTTCAATGACGATATAAGAATGTTGAGCTATTTCTTGATTTCTCAATTTTATTCATGGATGATGTATATTTTTTATAGATTCCAAAGTATATGAATTGACGCCTTATGAGATTTATGATCTTATTTTATGTTTTCTCTTAATGTTATTCTTCATTGATAGTCTCACCTTATAATAATTGTTCCTTAGAGGTGAGATAAAGCGATGCTGATTATTCCATAATATAATCGAAGATTACCGACCTTACGTCACTCCGATGTATTTATAGCTTTTATTTGGATCTCATGTGTGCTATATATATATATATATATATATATATATATATATATATATATATATATGTATTTTCTCACACCGCGCCGCGCTATAGTCGGCCGGGCATGACACGTAGATGTGCACACCACTGCAGTGGGCATGTTATGATATTGCCCCGGACGCAGGGTAATGATGATAACACCGAGCCTTAATGGCCGGGCATGATATTATATATATGACACCGCGCCTTAATGGCCAGGCATGATACTATATATATGACACCGAGCCTTAATGGCCGGGCATGGTACTATGTATATGTATTGAAATATATTTTTTTGTTAAAGGCTAAGCATGCATGGCATCCGCCTTATGAGGCATACAG
The DNA here is from genome assembly GCF_019175385.1 of Lycium barbarum. Lineage (NCBI taxonomy): Eukaryota > Viridiplantae > Streptophyta > Magnoliopsida > Solanales > Solanaceae > Lycium > Lycium barbarum. The sequence continues at coordinate 107,822,085 of NC_083347.1, read as the reverse complement.
ATGTACAGGTTATCTCTTTTATTCCATGTTACCTTTCATGTCTATATTATGTTGTTATTCATGCCTTACATACTCAGTACATTATTCGTACTGACGTCCCTTCTTGTGGACGCTGCGCTCATGCCCGCAGGTAGACAGGGAGACGGATTAGACCCGTAGGTCTTCTATGAATGGATTCTCAGGAGCACTTCACTTTCTTCGGAGCTGCAGTCTATTTGGTATTGTCCTAATGATCATTTGTATTCCGTGTAGAGGCTCGTAGACGTGTGTGTACAGTTAGATGTTTTGTAGCTCCACCGGTTCATATTATGGTATAATATATTGGTGGCCTTGTCGGCCTTATTTGAGCTCTTGATACTTTACTGTTAGCCTTGCCGGCTTTATGTTATACGCTGTGGTGTGGCGTCCTTGTCGGTCTGCATATGCACATATGTGCCGAACGAGCGGATATCCCTATGTTGGGCCTTTTCTGCATGCAGATATTCTTTGAGTTATGATTTATAATGTTTAAAGCCACAGATGAGTCAGGTGGTTCCCGGCCTACGGGTTGGAGCCCGTCATACTCCTGGTAGGGGTGTGACAACTTCATCCAATTATATAGTCCGAGGATCTTTCGAGGGGGGGGGGGGGGGGTAAAAGTCGCCAAACGAGGCCGGAACCCGATTCTTTCCAAACTCGACGAGGATAGAGATCGAGGTTGGTTGGAACGTTACGTCCGGGTAAGGACCACAGACATCATTTCGGCTGATTACATGCCCTTTCCGAAAAAGTAGAATAATAGACGTAAGTTCCTCAGTCATCTTTCCTCCACATTTGTTCAAACTTACTCCCTTATATATATATGTATATTTCTTTTTGACTTTGTTCAATATCTCAGCCGAGGCATGGATACCTACCCCTGTCCGGAGCTTTACCGAGTGGGTTGAGGCAATCATCAGCCAACACCTTCATACTGATCGGACATGGGCGGACCTGTCCCGTAGTCGGTGGGCTGCCCTGAATCCTAGTAATCTTCCCCTTGATTCAGTATTTATCGCGTCCTCCCATTTTGCTTTTTCTTTTTATAACTCTTTTGATATTCAGGCTTGCCCAAAGGTTCTGTGGAGCCACGATCCGCACCAACGACTGAGCCTACCCCACTGGGTTCTGACTTTGATACGGCGGGATCATCCCAACTTATTACCGTAGCCGAAAAGAGGCATAGAAAACCCTCGACCAAGGAGCAGAAGCAAAAGAAAGGGCGAGGAGTGATGTTCGGACCCTGAGGGACGAATCGGAGCCCGATATTATTCTTCGAAGATTTGGTGTGGGTCCCTTCATCGCCTCTGTTCCCAAGGAAGAAACTACCACTCCGCCCTCGACTACAACTAAGGAAGAAACTGCCATTCCAGCCCCGAGCACAGGTGGGAAATACGATGTTCCTTTTCCGATTCCTCTAAGATCCATTGAATTTATTGACATTTCAGGTGATGCCTCGCCCGAAGCAGCACCTTTGGTGAAGAGACCTAGAATATCTGGCCCGACCTCGGATACCGAGGCTGATCAAAGGGCTGAATTAGTCCCGGACAACGAGGTTATAATGGCTACCGGTCCATTGCTCAGCACTGACTAAGATACCACATCCGAGTTACCTGCAACTACCGGGGTTACTGGAGCCATTCTGGTCTCTCCTTCTGCTCCTACTTCGAGGTCCGATAATCTCGATGAGATGTTCTTGGATACCCCTCTTGCAACCGGGAAAGCTGTTGGGTTTGGCCATCTTCCCATTCCTCGGGCCACGAGGGCGGCTAGCCGGTCCACTGAAACAGGTGCGAGGTTCAACCTTGTAGGTATTTTCCCAGCCCCAAGTGTTGAACTGAGAAGGACGAGGTCGGCCGTGGTCACCATCCCCGAGGACTATAGTTTTTATCCCTTCCCGTGGGGGTTAAAATTTATCTAAGGCCTCTCATTTCAGATTCGGACAAGGAAAAAATGACCGGGCTTCCTTGGCAGTGCCTTATAAAAGAGGGCATGCATGCAGGCAACCGGGTAAGCTTCATGCTTGCTTTTCCATAATATTAATGTGTGATTCTCTACTTTTGTTAATCAATTTCCTAACTTGGTTTGCTTTTTCTTTTGCAGAGTGTTGTGCTCGTTAATGAAGGCTTTATCCGGGCCCAACACGAGGTTGATAACTTAAAGGCCCAGCTGGATGCTCAGGGTCGGGAGACGGAGAAGTTCAAACTCCTCCTGCGGGAGAATGAAGATCAGCTAAGTTGGGCCATTGTTCCTCCCAACCTTTAATCCGAACTTGAGTTAGCAAAGGCTGAGAACCTTCGTTTAAAGGCCGAGTTAGCCGATGTGATTGAAAAGAATCAGCTCCTGGAAGTGGATAACATCGACTTTAGTCGAGACAATGCAAACTTCGCTTCGAGGCTTGGTGAATTTGAGGCCACTATTGCCCAACTTCGGGGTGAACTTGACTCGGTCAAAGCTGATGCCGAGAAGGTGGCAGAAAGACTTCACCAACTTGAATTTGAGAGAGCCACCGACAAGGAGAAACTGAGGGTGGCAGAGGAGAAAGCCAAGACTCGAGCTCGGATCAGTGACGAGCTCAAAAGCAAGCTCGAGGAGGCTACTGCGACCAATGATCTACTTCAGGCCGAGTTTGAATTGATCTATCAAGTTCGAATCGCTCTTCTTGAAATGAAGTCCGAGCTAGAGGCTAGATTGAAAAAAGCTGAGGCCGATCTAGAAGAGTCTCTTAAAGATATGGAGGCTGCCGAGGCACGTTCTACGATTTTGATCGAGTATGAACGCTGGAAATCCCGGTGGGCTACCAGCGAACAAGTTGAAATAGGCTTGGGGGAAATCCAGGCCCAGATACTTGAAGCCAAAAAAGTCGAGGATAGGGCCAAGAAAGCCCTTGATGCCGACTCTGATGACTCCGAGCAGACGATTTCTGAGAACTCTGGTTCCAACCATACCGGGTAAACTAGGGCCTGTACGAGCCTTCATTTTGTTTTTGTTTTTGACTTGTGTAGAAAGTCTAAATGTAAAGCCTTGGTTTATATATGAAATGCATATTTCCCTTTTGGCTGTTGTTTTCTTCATTCTTTTATCCGAATGTATGTTATGATATTTTCCTTAAACATTTGTTTCGTAAGGAATAATCAAGTTTCGGAGCTACATCTTTTGTCCTAATTGAGCCTATCTTAACTGATTGAGTATTGGCTTTTACTTCGTTCGGTACGTTTTTGACCGAGGATTTTATCGAATGGTTTGCCCGCGGGGCTTATTTATGCTTTGTGAATTCAGACATCTCCGAATCACGTGGGGCATTTTGGGTCGAGTTTTTTTAAATTGTTTGAACCTTTTTCGACCGTTTACTTATAATAGATTAGGTTCGGATACCTAAATCCCTATCTTTTGTCAAATTTTGAGACGACAGTCCTATTCGAGGGTGTTAAAAGATTTTGGGCTCAGTTCAACTTGACCTTGTTGCCTTTGCCGAATTTCAACAACAATACCCGGTATAGGGTATTTAATAAAAAGACGTGTCCGAGACATATTTTTTCATAGCGCTTCTTTATATTGCAAGTGTTTGTACGTACATAATATAAGGATTTCATTCGTTCCCTTCTGTTTTTGCCTTAGCAAATACTAGCCGAACATGATTCGTTTTGATCGTTTGGTCTTGACACTGAAACCTAACACAGAAGGTTCGGGTTTACACGGAAATAAGAAGCATAAATTTCGAAGACCATTCCAGAGTAGGCTTTGGTTTATCGTTTCTTCATTTGCTTCGGTGAGCTGAACTCATTCTAGCCTTGATGTGGGTATGATAGTCCCCTAGTGTTTATCCGAGAAGTATGATCGCGAAAACACTATTGAGTCCCCAGCGAAGGGAAGGCCTTCTGCTTTCAGGTATTTTGCCTTGTTTTCATAAGGTAACAGGCTGTACTTGTTGCCTCGTTAAAAACCTTGTCGGCAAACCCACTTCGGGACAAAACCGAACTAAGGAAAATAGTGCAACACGTGTTTTCAGACCTAACTCTACCCCCTCGGGGTTTATCTCGATACACTTCTGCAAAAAGGTATAGGTTAATAAAAGATGATCACAAAGGTCAACGGCCCATAGCTTAGCAATAGTATTTCTTCAAATGAGCCACATTCCAGTTATTGCGCAGATATTGCCCATCCATGGATTCCAGTTGGTATGACCCTTTGCCAGCTACTCCGGTTATCTTGTACGGTCCTTCCCAGTTCAGACCTAATTTCCCATTATTGGGGTTCTTTGTATTCAAAGTAATTTTTCGAAGTACCAAGTCCCCAACTCGAAAATGTTGAAGATTGGTCCTCCGGTTATAGTACCTCTCCATTCGTTGTTTTTGACCCGCTAAATGGACCAGCGCATTTTCGCTTTGTTCGTCCGCCAGGTCGATTTTTACGGCCATAGCCTCCTCGTTTGACTCGTTGGTGGCGTATTGGAACCGGAGGCTCGGTTCGCCAACTTCTACCGGAATTAGAGCTTCGGCCCCGTAGACCAACGAGAATGGTGTCTCTCCTGTGCTTGACTTTAACGTCATTCTGTAAGCCCATAATACCTCCAACAGCACTTCCCTCCATTTATGTTTCGATGTTTCAAGTCTTTTCCTTAGATTTTGAATTATTGTTTTGTTCGTGGATTCCGCCTGCCCGTTTGGACTCTGGTGATACGGAGTCGATACTATCTTCTTGATCTTCAACCTCTCGAGGAAGTTATTGACCTTGCTGCCAATGAACTGAGGGCCGTTATCATAGGTTATTTCGGCCGGTATGCCGAAACTACAGATAATATGGTCCCATATGAAGGCAATAACCTCATTTTCTCTAATCTTTTCGAAAGACTGTGCTTCAACCCATTTTTAGAAATAGTCAGTCATAAACAGAATGAAACGAGCTTTACCTGGTGCCTATGGCAGAGGACCGATGATGTCCATCCCCCACTTCATGAATGGCCAAGGTGATCGCACCGGGTGCATCAACTCACTGGGTTGATGAATCATCGGGGCGTGCCTTTGACAACCATCACATTTCCGGATAAATTGTTTTGCATCCTCCTCCATCCGGTTCCAGTAATAACCGGCTCTGATAATTTTTCGAACCAAGGCTTCCGCTCCAGAGTGGTTACTGCAGGTACCCTCGTGGATTTCTCTCATCACATAATCTGTTTCTCCGGGACCCAAACATTTGGCCAGAGGTCCGAAGAAAGATCGGCGATACAATTGACCGTCTACCAACTAGAACCGGGCGACTTTAGCTCGGAGTGATCGTGATTCCTTCGGGTCGCTCGGGAGCTTCTCATCTTGTAAGTAATCAATGTATTTGTTGCGCCAATCCCAGGTTAGGCCCATTGCGTTTATCTCGGCTTGCCCGTTTTCTACTACCGAGTTCATTAACTGGACTAGGTACCGGGGTTGAATTCCTCTGCTTCAACCGAAGAGCCTAAATTGGCCAATGCATCAGCTTCGTTGTTCTGCTCCCTGGGTGCATGTTGCATGGTCCATTCTTTGAACCGGTGTAATATCACCTGAGTTTTCTCTAAGTATTTTCGCATTCGCTCATCCTTGACCTCGAAGACGCCATTCACCTAGTTCACGACCAAGAGAGAGTTGCATTTTGCTTCGATTATTTCGGCCCCCAGACTCCGGCCAATTCCAAACCTGCAATCATAGCCTCATACTCGGCTTCATTGTTAGTTAATTTTATATTTCTGATCGATTGTCTAATGTCGTCGCCGGTGGGAGCCTTAAGAACAATGCCCAACCCGGAACTTTTAAGATTCGAAGCCCCGTCTGTATGCAGAGACCAGATACCCGAAGCCTTCCCCGAGGTTAATAGAAGCTCTTTCTCTACCTTGGGAATCATGGCGGGGGTAAAGTCTGCCACAAAATCGGCTTAGATTTGCGACTTAATAGCCGTTCTAGGCTTATACTCGATATCATACCCGCTAATCTCTACGGCCCATTTGGTTAGTCTACCCGATAACTCCAGTTTATGCATGACATTCTTTAGCGGGTAAGTAGTTACTACAAATATGGGATGACATTGAAAATAAGTCTTTAGTTTTCTGAAAGCACTTACCAATGCTAAAGCTAACTTGTCGAGGTGCGGATAATGGGTCTCCGCATCTCGTAAGGTCCTACTCACATAATAGATTGGAAATTGCATACATGTTTTTTCTCGGACCAAAACACTGCTTACCGCTACCTCGGATACGGCAAGGTATAGATTTGCTAAAAGTGATATGCTAAAAGTGACAAGTAAAAATGAAAATCTATTTTTGAAATACTGGACAAGTAAAAATAAACGGAGGGAGTACATATTTAGCGATAAATAAAATATAACAATAAGTGAAAAAGGTCAATAAGTGAAAAAGGTCTGTACACGCGCGCGCACACCAAATAGTTGGGAACTTGGGACTAATTGTTAGTCATGTTGATTTTCTTGGATTATAGAGTACATAAATCTTTGCTAAGAGGATTTTAGATCTATTTAGAGATTTGCATGTCAGTAAAAAATGTAAAAATCATTAGTAAATTCCAAATTAATTAACAATGGTTGGTTCAACTGGAGTGAAATAAATTAATCTCGATGATTCAAATAGTAGTCAACCCCAAATTATCTTGGCATCAGTACTTTCTATTATGGTAATTTAGTTTATAAGTCACTCAAGATATAGTTAATTCAAAGGCAACGAAAAATCAAAGTTAAAACTTTTCAGACTATATTGCTTTGATTATACATTTCTTTTGAGCTGATGGTTTATCGGAAACAGCCTCGCTACCTCGCTAAGGTAAGGATAAGATTTGTGTACATCTTACCCTTTCTAGAACCCACTTGTAGGACTCACTGGGTATTATGTTGTTGTTGTAACATTTTCCATACTATAATATATAAAGGAAACAATTTTACAATTTTTACTACATAAAATAACTTTAAAAATTAAATAAATAAACAAAGAGACTTGATACTTAGAATTTACGATGAATATATTTATTGATTTATATAAATAAAATTTATAAGATTGAATTTACTTTAAGTAAAATGAAATAAAGAATACTACGAGTATCCGTCACTTCCATTTGTCTACAATTAAAACAGTTGGGACATACCAACATGCTGGAATAGCTAGGTTCACGCCCTCCTTCTAGCGTTTTTAATTTTGATTTATCTTCATTTATTTTTCTTGCTAAAAAAACCCAGTGGGTACAATAGCCTGTTTTGTCATACTTCTAAAATCAATTTATTTTAAAAAATATTTTTATAAAAGAAGTACTTTTAAGCAGCAATTAATGTTTGACCAAATTTTTAAAAGTTGTTTGTTTGGATTGACTTATAAGCTCGTCAAACTAGCTTATACCTTCTTTTTAGCTCTTTTTAGTGTTTAGCAATATTAAAATAATGCTTGAAATAAATTAAAATGTGCTTAATAAGCCAAAAGATATAAATTGGGCAACCAAACTTATTGTTTTTCAGCTTTTAAGCTATTTTTGTGTTGATCAATGATTTTTGTTTTGTATCCATATAACAACTTTTCGTAATTTCAACAATACCCTCAAAGACAATATTTCTAATCTACTGTTATTTTCATTTCTTCCTTCCACGTCATTTTGCTGAGAGTATGATTTGCGAGTCGAGTATAAAATTTTGGTCCTTTGCAAATATTTTTTCAAGTCGTACATAAGGTTTCCGTCCTTTCTTTTGTGTTGCTTCTCCATTTCTTTTGGGTGGGGGATGTTTCCTTTTTGTTGCATTTAAAACTCTGAAGTTGTAATCTAGAGTATAAGTTTGATATGAGATTTTCAATGGAAGGATTTAGAATCAAGGTAAAGATTTTAGTACCTTTGTTTTTAAACTTTGTAATTTAAAAAAAGAATTATTTTTTCTAATTTTTTTTAGAGAATTCTTCAAAATAACATCAATTTAACAGATTTAAGGACATTTCATTAATTTTAACGTAAACAATTGCTTATCAGCAATTTTTTTATCAAACACATACCTGCTTATTTTCAGCTTTAGTACTTCTATCCAAACACATAACTTTTTATTTATAAAATCAGCATAAGCACTTAAAAATTTAAGCGCTTGATGCTTAAAAGCTGCTTTTATTCAACCAATTCAAACAGGGGCTAAGTCTTCAAAGTGCTTTTAAAAAAAGGTGCTTTTGGGGAGAAGCCACTTAAAGATTCTGAAAAACACATTTTGTTGCTTCTCAGAAGTACTTATTTTCTCCCAAAAGCTTGGCCAGATACCTCATTTTTTTTTTAAAAAATAAGCACCTCTTGATAAAAAGCACTTTTGGGCTCCCAAAAGCTTGACCAAACGGGTTATAAGAGTTTTCTTAGGTTTCTTGTAGCTACGACAGGAAAACGACAATTAGCATATAGTTCGCATGCATAATATTATAATTAGTACTGCTGGGATTAATTATGCTGACATTATTTTTCATCGATTGTTTCATTTGAGTATTAATTAATAACATGCATGACATAGTAATTTCTAAATAGTATTGAATAGGATGTATTAGAATATAAATAGTAGTGCTATTGTTAGTGTCATGATTTACTATATATGTATAAGAATAGTACTAATTATGATATATAACTAATAAGGTATTAAATAATACCAAAACTAATATCAATATGATTTTTTCTAATACCCCTTACCAAACGACCCTTAGTGGTCGTTTGGTTTGAGGTCAAAATAGTCCCGGGATTACAATCCCGGGACTAATTTATACCATCTGTTGGTATTATTTTATACCATCTGAAAGATGGTATAAAATAATACCAGTATAAGTGGGTTAAGAAGGTATAAGTTGAGTTATTCCAGCACTAATTTTTATACCACGTTTGGTACAAGGTATAAAATAATCCCGGGATAAATCTATACCTTATACCAAACGTGGTATAAAAATTAGTACCGGTATAACCCATGTTATACCTTAAACCAAACGACCACTTATAGTATTGGCGGCAACTGCTCAGCTACACTTACTATATGCGCTTCACTTTTGCCTTCTAATGTAACTTTTTAATTTCATTTCCATTCAAATTATAAAGAAACATATTTGAATTTGGGATCAATTCAAGTAATCTCCAATAATATAGCCATCAAACTGATGAGATCCAAACAAAAGCAGACAGAGAATTTTTCGTAACTGCCAGGTGTAGGGTGCTTACCATCTAAGCAATCCCTCTTATCAAGTTATTAAATTTTAAATTAATAATATACATAAATCAATTTTTTATGTCAAATATAGAATTTAAACCCAAATTACTGATCCAGCGGATCTAGAAATATACTTGGACATACAACCAAAAAGAATCAAGATATGTTGTTATTACAATAAGTTTACAAACCCATATCATCTCTTGATAGAGGCGCATGGAGCCTATATGCTCAATGCCTTTAATTGAACCAATTCACAAAAATCTAGTAAATACTATCGATAATTTTACAACAACAACAACCAACATACTCAGTGTGATTCTATAAGTGGGGTCTCAGGAGGATGGGGTAGACGCAGACCTTATCCCTACCTTTGGGGTAGAGAAGCTATTTTCGATAGATCTTCGGCTCAAGGAAAGTGTTTATCAAAACAGGTTTGAGAATACAAGAGTAAAAACGCTATGATGCAAGTATCGAAGAAAATAAGTATTTACAGCAAAAATAGTAAAGATAGCAAAAGTTAAAAACAACAATAGTAGTAATAAAATTGAAGAATAAGATACTGATAGAATAACAATAACAATATTGATATCAATAATTTTACAATTACAATGAATGTATTCAGTGCTAAAAATCTTATAAGTTAAACCTATTATAATAGTTTAAATCATACACCCGTTTCTGTACTGTATTGAGCCTTTCAATTAAGTAGATCCCAAATGTCAATATCAAAAGAAAAGTCACTTAGGCTACTTTCTCCTTCTTGCTCTTAACATTATTTACCAATGGAGGTGCCATTTCCTCGTACAACGAAGTTGGTGAATTATTATTATTATTATTATTATTATTATTATTATTAATATTATTATTATTATTATTATTATTATTATTATTATTATTATTATTATCAATCTCATTGTTGTTGTCGTTGTTAGTTAGTAAATCTGGAATGTTTTGAATGTCTTTTCCTTGAGTCGAGAGTCTACCAGAAATAACCGTTCCACCTTCCAAGTTAGGGGTAGGGTCTGCGTACACTATACTCTCCTCAGACCCCACTTGTGGAATTACACTGAGCATGTTGCTGTTGTTGTTAGCTAGTAAATTGGCCCACCATTGAATTCCATCTTTTGTCAATTCTTCTTCATCAGTTGTTGTTGGCTTCGAATTATTCTTGTCAATACACAACTCACACAATTTAATATAAAAGAGAACAATTGCTCTTCACTGATATACACGGCTATGGCATACATATATACAGGTAACTTGGAGTCCTAGATCCACTAGTAGATAATGACGTCCTAGAAGATGAGGCCCTATAGAATTCTACTTGTACTAGATATAGTCAAGTCCTGTGTGGATAAGGATTGGGATGCTCCAATACCCCCTTGCAAACTCAAGGTCGCTCGCGCACCTTGAGTTTGTCTCGTAAGAACTGGTACCTAGCCGTCGAGAGAGGCTTAGTAAGAATGTCAGCTACTTGATCTTTGGAGGAGAGGAATTGAACCATGAGATCACGCCTGGCTACCTTGTCTCTAACAAAGTGAAAGTCAATTTCGACATGTTTGGTGCGAGAGTGAAAGATAGGATTTATGGATAAGTATGCAGCACCAATATTGTCACACCATAAAATCGGGGCTCGAGGAAGTGAGATCCCAAGCTCAAAGAGTAGAGACTGTGTCCACGTTAACTCAGCAGCAGCATCAGCTAATGCCTTGTACTCAGCTTCAGTTGAGGACCTGGCTAATGTTCTTTGCTTTCTGGAAGACCAAGAGATTAAATTCGAGCCAAGATATATAACATAACCACCAATCGACTTGCGATCATCAATACTACCGGCCCAATCGTAATCTATGAAAGCTTGTAGATAAGCACCAGGAGCTCGCGAAATGGAGAAGGAGAAGGTCTTGGTCTGCTGAAGATAGCGTAATATACGCTTAACTGCAGTCCAATGATTTAAGGATGGACAATGAATATATTGGCATACTTTGTTAACCGCAAAGGAGATGTCTGGTCGTGTTAGTCTAAGGTATTGAAGAACACCAAGAATGTGCCTATAGAGACTGGGATCATCAAAGAGAGAGCTATCCCCTTTGTATAATTTTGCATTAGTCGCCATCGGAGAGCTTATCGGCTTACAGTGAAGCATGCCTGCCTTAGATAATATATTATGAATGTACTGATATTGAGAAAGCCATACACCAGTACTAGTTCAGCAAACCTGCACTCCAAGGAAATAATGCAGCGGACCAAGGTCTCTTATAGAGAATGCACTGCCTAGACTGTGAACAAAGGATTCCAGAAATGAAGAGTTATTCCCTGTAAGCACTATATCATCAACATACACTAGGAGATAAGAAACTATGCTGCCATGAGAGTAGATAAACAAGAAGACATCAGTTTTTGAAGCAGTAAAACCAGCAGCGAGAAGAAATTGACAGAGCTTAGTGTACCACGCTCGCAGTGCTTGTTTGAGGCCATAAAGCGACTTATGAAGCTTACACACATGAGTAGGAAATAGCGGATGAGCAAAGCCAGGTGGTTGAGCCATGTATACCTCCTCCTGGATATCACCATGTAAGAATGAATTTGTACGTCAAGTTGACGCAAAGGCCATCCATTAGTGATGGCTACAGATAAGATGATCCGAATTGTGGCAGGCGTGATGACCGTGCTAAATGTTTCATGATAATTGTAACCTTCAACTTGATGAAAACCCTTTGCAACTACGCGAGCCTTCTATCGTTCAACAACCCCGGCTGAATTTCTTTTGATGCGGAACACCCATTTGTACCCTAAAATGTTCATTGCGGGTTTAAACGGGACCAACGACCAAGTTTGGTTCTTGAGCAAGGCTGTCATTTCAGCGGACATGGCATCACGCCATTCCTTATATTTGGATGCTTCAGTAAAATTGGTAGATTTTGTGGAAGGTGAGAAAGATGAGGATTTAGGTGAAAAGGATGCCAAATGAGAAGATGGCTTCATGGTGCGCAACTGCATGTGGTGAGTTCTGTTAGGAGGGTGCTTAGGGTTGATCTTGTGTTTAGGTGCTGGACATGAATTAGGATTTTGGGGCAGCCTAGGCTGCGACGAAGTCATAAGGTAGCGAGAAAGATGAACCACGAGAGAGATATCAGATGATGAGAGTGATGTATTGTTAGGTGTGAAATTGGCCAAACAAGTCAATTCTTTTGTTCACATAGTCGTGATGTAAGCGCTTACCTCATAATAGTCGTGATGTAAGCGCTTACCTCATCATAGGAAATTCATTCCTATAAATAGGTAGCTTATGGTTCATTTGTAAGATATCATTAAGATCATTTGCTATACACATCCCAAGAGAGAAAAAAATCTAAGAGAAATACTCTTAGTGAAAGGCCTAAGTAAGAGAAGGTCTTTGAGAGAATTTTCTGTGGTAAAATTCTTGAGTGTAACTGGGATTGGGGTTGTGAGGTTGAGTGTTGTAAACACTTGTAATATTTATTCTTTAATAAGATCTGCAGCAGCAACGTGGACGTAGCTCTCACATTGAGGGTGAACCACTATAAATCTGTGTGTGTTATTTATTCTTCGCTTACATCACGGTGTAAGTAGGTTCTGTCTAAGGAGGTTGGTATTTAAGTGGTCCAGCTGTGACCCTCCAATCTTTCCTGGGAACCTGCTACAAAGGTCGGATTTGGGATTCAAATCCTAACAACTGGTATCAGAGCAACAGGTTGTGTTGTGATTTAGAAACGATGGGAGGCGAAGATGGTACGACGCACGACATCGGTAAATTCGATGGTACAGATTTTGCGTTCTGGAGAATGCAAATTGAAGATTATTTATATGGCAGAAAGCTTCATGAACCTCTGAGTCCGAAACCAGAGGAGATGAAGCAAGCAGATTGGAATCTCCTCGACAGACAAGTTCTGGGAGTCATTCGGCTGACACTGTCGAAGAACGTTGCTCACAACGTGGCAAAGGAGAAGACTACCGCAGATATGATGAAGGTATTGTCTGACATGTATGAGAAACCTTCGGCAAATAATAAGGTATTTCTCATGAAGAAACTATTTCATCTAACGATGATGGAAAATGCTCATGTTGCTGCACACGTAAATGAATTCAATACCATTGTAAATCAATTGTCATCGGTAAAAATTGATTTCGATGATGAAGTGCAAGCTCTAATTTTGTTGGCATCCCTACCAAATAGCTGGGAGCCAATGAGAGCAGCGGTTAGTAATTCTGTCGGTAGTGACAAACTAAAGTTCAATGATGTTAGGGATCGTATCCTTGCTGAGGAAGTGCGCAGGACAGATTCTGGAGAGGCATCGACGAGTTCTGCTTTTAATGTTGAAAACAGAAGCAGAAATTATGACAGAAACTACAACCGAAATAGGGGCAGATCGAAGTCAAGGAATGGCAGGGGTCAATCCAGACCAGGACGATTTGAGTGTTGGAACTGTGGAAAACCAGGTCACTTCAAGAAGAACTGCAGGGCGCCAAAGAAGGAGGACAACAAGGGGGCTGGAATCAACGCTGCTACGGAAGACATTGGCGATGCGTTGTTGCTATCGGTTGACAGCCCGATAGACTCTTGGGTGCTTGACTCAGGAGCGTCCTTTCATACCACCCCACATCATGATATAATGACAAACTACGTGGCTGGGAATCTCGGCAAAGTTTATTTAGCCGATGGAGAGCCGCTAGACGTTGTTGGCACGGGAGACATTAATTTGAAGATGTCAAATGGATCCTCGTGGAAGATTACAAAAGTTAGACATGTTCCAAAGCTGATGCGAAACCTGATTTCAGTAGGTCAGCTTGATGATGAGGGATATGATCTCAACTTTGGTAATGGGTCTTGGAAGGTGGCGAAAGGTGCTATGGTAGTTGGCCGAGGAAAGAAGATTGACACTCTCTACATGACGGATAGCTGTCGTGATATTGTTGTTGTGGTTGACAACACAAAGAAGACAGATTTGTGGCATTGTCGGCTTGGGCATATCAGCCAGAAGGGGATGAAGCTGTTGGTGACAAATGGCTTAATTCCGGAGCTGAAGACGGTGGACCTTCATACGTGTGAGAGCTGCATTCTCGGAAAACAAAAGCGAGTAAGCTTCTCAAGTGCAGGCAGAGAGTTGAAGGTCGAAAAGCTGGAATTGGTGCACACAGACGTGTGGGGACCTACCACTGTACCCTCCCTTGGAGGATCACACTACTACGTGACCTTCATTGATGATTCAACCAGGAAGGTATGGGTTTATTTTATGAAAAATAAATCTGATGTGTTTAGTGTATTCAAAAGATGGAAAGCCATGGTCGAGAATGAAACAAACCTCAAGTTGAAGTGTTTGAGGTCCGACAACGGCGGAGAATACACTAATGGTGATTTCAAACGGTACTGTGTCGATAATGGGATCAAGATGATGAAGACTATTCCTGGAACGCCGCAACAGAATGGAGTAGCCGAAAGAATGAACCGAACGTTGAACGAGCGTGCTCGGAGTATGAGAATACACTCTGGACTGCCCAAGACATTCTGGGCAGATGCAGTCAATACCGCGGCCTTCTTAATTAACCGAGGACCATCAGTTCCCTTGGATTTCAGAATTCCAGAAAAAGTCTGGAGTGGCAAGAAGGTAAATCTTTCATTTCTGAAAGTGTTCGGCTGCTTATCATATGTTCATAATGATGATACGGCTAGAAGCAAGCTTGATCCAAAATTAAAGAAGTGCTACTTTATTGGCTATGGTGACACCGAGCTTGGGTACCGATTTTGGGATGAACAAAATCGGAAGATCATCCGAAGCAGGAATGTTGTCTTTAACGAAGAGGTACTGTACAAAGACAAGCTGCAAAAGAATTCAGAATGTCAGGACAAGGAATCGGAAATAGTCGATTTGAGGGACTTTCCGGCACCTGAGCCGCAGCCAGGTACAACCGAGGCAGAGGAACAAACAATCCGAGAAGGTGCTGATGAAAGTGCTGATTCTGAAACAAATGAACAGACGCCAATCACAGAGCTGCGTAGATCATCCAGGATCAGGAAGCCGCTTCACAGGTACTCTCCATCCCTCAACTACATTCTACTCACTGATAGAGGGGAGCCGGAATGTTATGAAGAAGCAATGCAAGTCGATGAATCGACTAAGTGGGAGCTGGCAATGAAGGATGAAATGGATTCACTATCGGCAAATCATACATGGGAATTATCCGAGTTGCCAAAGGATAAAAAGGCATTGCAAAACAAATGGGTTTATCGGATAAAGGAAGAACCCAATGGAAGCAAGCGTTATAAAGCAAGGCTGGTTGCAAAGGGATTTCAACAGAAAGAAGGCATTGACTATACAGAGATCTTCTCTCCCGTAGTCAAGATGGTGACTACCAGAACTGTTCTTGGGCTGGTAGCAAAGGAAAATCTACATCTGCAACAGATGGACGTGAAAACTGCATTTCTTCACGGTGATCTAGACAAGGAAATCTACATGCGACAGCCGGAGGGATTCAAAATCAAAGGAAAGGAGAATCTGGTGTGCAAACTTCAAAAGAGTCTGTACGGACTAAAACAGGCTCCAAGACAGTGGTATTTAAAGTTTGACAGCTTTATGAAGAAAACTGATTTTTCAAGGTGCGAGGCAGATCACTGCTGTTACTTCAAAAAAATTTGAAGACTCGTACATGATACTGCTACTCTATGTCGACGACATGCTAATCGTAGGAGAAAACCTACAGGAGATTGATCGGTTGAAAAAAGGGTTATCGGAAGAGTTTGCAATGAAGGATTTGGGAGCTGCAAAGCAAATCCTTGGGATGAGAATCGACCGAAGCAAGGAGGGCATCAAACTCTCACAAGAAGAATATGTGAGGAAAGTTATCAAAAGGTTTAACATGCATGATGCCAAGCCAGTCAGCACTCCCTTGGCTGGACACTTTCGGTTGTCAAAGGATCAGTCGCCGACAACCGAGGATGAGAAGAAGCAGATGGACAAGATACCTTATGCATCTGCAATCGGTAGTCTTATGTATGCAATGATATGTACAAGGCCAGACATTGCACATGCAGTGGGAGTTGTCAGCCGATTTATGAGCAATCCGGGAAAGCAACACTGGGAGGCTGTGAAGTGGATATTCAGATATCTGAAAGGCAGCTCGAGTTCAGCTCTGTATTTCCGAAAATCAAAAACAGGATTGCAAGGGTATGTTGATGCTGACAACGGTGGTGATATTGATAGCAGAAAGAGCACATCCGGGTATGTTTACACCTTCGGAGGTACTGCAATCTCTTGGGTTTCCAAGTTGCAAAAGATAGTAGCTCTCTCTAGTTGTGAGGCTGAGTACGTTGCTGTGACGGAGGCCACAAAGGAAATGATGTGGCTACAATCTTTTCTGCGGGAATTGGATCAGGACCACGAGGGAAGTGTGCTATATTGTGATAGCCAAAGCGCCATTCATTTGGCAAAGAACCCGGTTTACCATGCTCGAACGAAGCACATACAACTCCGGTACCATTTCATTAGATCAGCTTTGGAAGATGGAGCGCTGGTGCTTGAGAAGATCGCAGGGAGTCAGAATCCAGCAGACATGCTGACAAAGGCAGTGACGATAGACAAACTGAAGCTATGCTCAACTTCAGTTGGCCTGCACGAAGTATGAAAGTAGGAAAGAGTTGCTGCATCGATCAAAGTGTGAAGACAAATTAAAATTAGTCTTCAAGTGGGAGATTTGTTAGGTGTGAAATTGACCAAACAAGTCAATTCTTTTGTTCACATAGTCGTGATGTAAGCGCTTACCTCATAATAGTCGTGATGTAAGCGCTTACCTCATCATAGGAAATTCATTCCTATAAATAGGTAGCTTATGGTTCATTTGTAAGATATCATTAAGATCATTTGCTATACACATCCCAAGAGAGAAAAAAATCTAAGAGAAATACTCTTAGTGAAAGGCCTAAGTAAGAGAAGGTCTTTGAGAGAATTTTCTGTGGTAAAATTCTTGAGTGTAATTGGGATTGGGGTTGTGAGGTTGAGTGTTGTAAACACTTGTAATATTTCTTCTTTAATAAGATCTGCAGCAGCAACGTGGACGTAGCTCTCACATTGAGGGTGAACCACTATAAATCTGTGTGTGTTATTTATTCTTCGCTTACATCACGGCGTAAGTAGGTTCTGTCTAAGGAGGTTGGTATTTAAGTGGTCCAGCTGTGACCCTCCAATCTTTCCTGGGAACCTGCTACAAAGGTCGGATTTGGGATTCAAATCCTAACATGTATCAGATGAAGAGTTAGACGAAGAGGCACTTGAGTTAGGATCTAGTGCGGGAGTTGATGAGGGGCTGTTTACGGGAGATTCACTTGGTTGATTAGTTATTGTAGGCAAAGTAGGAGGCTCAGCAGGTCGGACAACTGAAGGTGAGGACGTAGGTAGAACGATAGGTGATGAGACCCATGGAGTTTGAGATTGAGGGAGAGATGGTGGTGGTCCAAGAATGGATTCGTTTGAGAATGGGAATACTGTTTCATCAAATTGAACATGCCTAGCAATATAGATTTTTCCAGCTGATTTTTCTAGGCACCTGTAACCATGATGCGAGGGACTATAACCCAAGAACACACAAGGTTGACTACGGAAATTCATTTTGTGGCGATTGTAAGGACGGAGATAGGGAAAACAAAGACACCCAAATACCCGAAGAAAGTGATAATCAGGAGAAGTATGAAAGAGTACTTCAAAGGGAGATTTGCCGTTGTTGGTTGGTGTGGAAAGATGATTAATCAAATAAACGGCAGTATCGAATGCAAAGTGCCAAAATTTAGACGGGGTAGAGCTATGTGCCATTAAACTTAGTCCAGTTTCAACAATATGTCGATGTTTGCGCTCAACTTTACCTTGTTGTTCATGAGTATGAGGACAAGAAATTCTATGAATGATTCCCAATTTGGCACACAAAGAAGATAAGGGTCTGAATTCACCACCCCAATCAGTTTGAATAGCTTTAAGTTTAGTTCGAAATTGGCGTTCAACAAGAGCTTGAAATTGAGAAAAAATTGTAAGAACGTCCGACTTGCGAAAAAGAGGATAACACCAAGTATAACCAGAGAAATCATCAACAAAAACTAAAAGAAATCTATGTCCTTGTGAGGATAAAAATGGAGAAGGTCCCCAAACATCGGCAAAAACTACTTGTAATAAAGAAGTGCTTTTATTAATACGAAGAGGAAGAGATAATTTGTGCGACTTGCCAAGTTGACAAGCGCTACATAAAGTATCTAATTTAGAACTAGAAGCAGAAAGACTATAACTAGATAACACTTGACTAAGCACTCGTTAATGGGGGTGTCCAAGCCGAAGATGCCAACGAGAGGAGGAAAGCTTTGTGGCCGAGAAAGCTGAAGGATGAAAAGATGCAGAAGACTTGACTGGCATGGTGTAGAGACCACTGCTACACGGACCTTAAAGAAGCGGAATCCTGGAGTCCTGATCCTTGACAAGGAAATGATAAGGATGAAATTCAAAGAAAGCATTATTATCATGAGAAAATTTTTGGACAGAGAGGAGAGGTTTAGTAATAGATGGAACATGAAGGATATTATTTAAACAGAATCTACGATTGGAAGCATTAACGAATGAAGCATTACCAGTATTATGTATTGACAGGCCTTGCCCATTGCCGACGTGGAGTTGATTCGGACCTTTATATTCCTCTACATGATGAAAGCTGGATAAATCAGGGGCAACATGGTGAGTGGCACCGGTGTCGGGGAACCAATTTTGAGTGAACGGAATAGGCGCCTGATGCGTGAGATGCGCTGAGGGACTTACGGTATGATTGTAGCGCTGAAAACACGTGGGCGCAAGATGATGTGTGCCATTACAAATTTGACACCTCGACCTACCATCATTAGTGAAATTGTACGCCTGACCATAACTGTAGTTTGACGAACCAGTGTTGTTCGAATTTCTGGAAAAAGAGCCACGAACACCACGTCCTCCTCGTCCTTGGAATGAACCACGACCACCACGACCATGTTGAGAATATTGATTGTTTGGTCGATCTGATGAGGGAGAACGCTGCACAAAATTGGCTGCTGGAGTAGAACTGGTATCAACTGGTGAGTTGGTGATATTGAGGAATGACAAGGATGGTCCATGCATGAATTCATGATTTAGCAAGAGACTAAGAAGCTCTGCATAAGCTACGGGTTCGGGAAGAGCCGATAAAGTTGTCACAATATCTTTAAAGTCAGACCTTAATCCTTTGAAAACAAAAGTATTAAAATCAGAGGTACTCAATGGCCTTCCTGCAGCTGCAAGTTCGTCCGAAAGGAGTTTCGCCTTTTGAAGAAATTGGGTAACATTCATATCATCTTGTTTCAAATTTTGCAATTGCATATGCAGATTAAGGATTCTAGTATTTGATGGAGAGGATAAGGCTGCTTCTAAAACTTCCCAAATTTCTTTAGAGGTGTTCAAGCCAATAACGATTGGAAGGGTTTCTTCAGAAAGCGAAGAAATCAAGAGACTCATGATAAGTTGATCTTGTTGTATCCAACTCGTGTAATCTGGATTCGGCTTAGAATCCTTTGATCCTTCGACAGAAGTAAGAGGAGCGGGACAAGGCTTTGATCCGTCAATGAAACCATGAAGGTTTTGCCCGCGGAGGAACGGTACCAGTTGTGTCTTCCAAAACAAGTAATTTTTGGCGGTGAGTTTGATTGAAATAAAGTGATGGGCATGGTTAAGGGGATTTGATGAAGAAGATGTTAGAGAAGAAGAGGATGCGGAAGATGAAGAAGACATTGGCCCTGCTACCATGTCAATACAATTCTGATCACTAAAAGTTATTACTACTTTTTGGCTGCCTTCTAATTCATCCTTATTATGTAAAGTACTGTTTGTGTTATTACATTTAACACACGTAGTACTTATAATTGTCCTTGAGAAGGTTCTAGGTCGAGGTCTAATTATGGTGTTGTTCTTCACGTCTTTTTTGTGCTTCCTCTCTTGTTGTTGCTCTAATTTTTCATGAGATGCAATTAATTTCTTACGAAGATGAGTGTTCCAGTAATTTTTGACATCATTTGCTGTTCTTCCAGGAAGTCTACCAGCTATGAGTGACCATCTTAAAAAAAAAAAAAAAAAAAAAAAATTGTCAGACACAAGTTATTATGCATGCAGCATGCCTTCTTGGTCACTACGTATGGAAAATCAGACACAATGTTTTCACTTATAACAATCAAGAATATGACCATGAAGTGATTGACCTTGGACTTGCCTGTTGCCTAAAAGCTTATGTAGCCTCAACAAGAGATCTACTTCATCAAAATCGAAGTCCCCTCTCTTTATATGTGGCCTTAGATAATTTAACCACCTTAGTCTGCAACTCTTCCTGCATCTATTCAATCCTGCATACATTCAAAATCCAAAACACAATGGTATAAAATACATCCACATACTCTTTCTGCTATAAATGCAAAGAGAACTATGCTGATACTGCCTACTGGGAGTTAACATCTATACGTGGTAAAACTGAGTTATATATAATTATCAAGTCAATTTGTTCATAATAAGTGAGATTAGTTGCGTGAAAAAAGTAAGTAAAATATGTACTTCCTCCATCTCAATTTTATTATTTTAGTTTGGCTAGACTTCAAAATTTTAGAAATTAAAAAATGGGAAATTTTTGAATTTTCTGGCTTTAGACTAAAGATGTGTTTGATATACTAAAAGCACCTTATGGTCTTAAACAAGCCATGTAGAATGTTAGAATTAGAGAGTTATCAAATACTAAAAGAGACTGTTTTTTCACAAGAAGCTAAAAAGAAAAGTTAGATGCTTATTAGAGTGTGTTTTTTTTTCCTCATGTTTGGTTAGTTAAAAAAATTTAAGAATATTTTTTCTAGGAAAACAAGTTTTGTAAAAATGAGGATAATGACTTCCCTAGTGAAAGTAAGAAAAAGTAGCATTTCACATTGATTGTGTCCTTTCGACCTCCAACGTAACACACCTCATCTTCACTCCACACCCGTGCCCTCGGCTATCCAAGCCACCCCCCACATCCCTAGCCCCACATGCCAATTGCCAACCCCCAATAATTGCTTAGATTATATATAAATGCTTTTAGAATTATATTTTCTACTTATTTACCAAATTTTAAAACAAATTAAAAAACTACTTATTTTTCAAAAAACATATTTTTCTTCTCACGGTACACACTCTTAAATTAAAAAGGAAGAAATATTACGTAGAGTTAAAATACATTGATAATATAGAAATTCTTTACCAGCTCTCACAGGAACTTGATGCCACTTTCCTTCTCCATACTTTTCTATGCAGTTTCTCAATAGAACATCTTCTTCTTGAGTCCATGCACCTTTCTTCACTCGTGATGATAGCTTATCATTAGAAGTACTCATGCTGTAGGCCAGCTCTGTCTCACTGCAAATATTGTCACCAATAAGAAACACAAGTATTACTCCACTGATTAAGTTTAAGCAAAAGTAGAGCACGTTGGAAAGCTAAATCTATACTAATTGCTTCAATTACTTTTCCTGGTTTTGACTTGACATGAAATTTAAGAAAGTAAAGAAGACTTTTAAATTTTATGATCTTATATTAAAGGTATGTAAAATATACTAAAATGTATTTTAATCTTATTATCGTAAACATGTCGTATGAAAAAATAAAATTAAAGAATTGTCAAAAAAATAAATTTTATTTTTTTTAAATGGACTAAAAAAAATTAAAAATAAAATAAAACAGAAGGAGTATGTATTAACGTACCACTGAAAATACCTCTATAGCAGCCTATAGCTATAGCTTGATTGCTTTTGGTAGATCCTCCCACTGATTTGCTTTAAATACACGAATTGAATTTGCAAGATGTCCGAAAGTCTGACGTGGTCACCCGTTTACCATCAATTCATAAAAAGTGTCCCAAGTTAAAATGTGTGCACTTATGAGTTGTGACGATGTTGAAATAAAGGTTTAATACATCGATAATTCCTTACATTTCTCAGAAAATTTTATTCACTTGAATATGTGAACTGTTTTTGCTAGACACTTTCAATTCAAATTTGGAAGAAGTTTTGCGTGTATTTTCAAGTATTCATTATATAGATAAGTTAACCACTTAAAATATGTCACCCCCTTTAGTTACACACATTAGCCTCAATAAGCAGTAAAAGCTCAAGCATGTTCCAATTGAGGTTGATGTGTATAATTAAAGGAGATAACATATTTTATGTGGTTAACTTAACTACCAAATAGACGCTTCAGAACACGCTCAAAAGTTTTTCCAAAATTTGAACTGAAAGTGGCTTATAAGAACACTTTAGTATGTGTTCAGATATTCAGTTGGAACAAGTCATTGTTCAAGTGTCTAAATGAAATTTAATAGTAAGTTTAAAGGATAGTCGATATGGAACTTTACTGCTGGAGAGAAGTGTTTTACTGTATTATATGAATGTGGATTTATACAAGAGCAAACGGCCAGCTAATAAGGAAAGAGTCAACAAATTAAAAATTGTGATCTTCTCCTAATCATAATAAAAAAAAAAATAACCAATGGTAAAGATAATAAAATATGAAAGATCAATCAAGAGATATCGTAGTATCAATCAAAAGATATCACTAATATGCACCCCCCCCCCCCCCCCCCCCCCCCAAAAAAAAAAGATGGTAGACTAGTCCGATATACCAATCTTGGACCTTGGTTCTTCGAATCGAGCTTGGTGAGAAGATCAACCAGCTGCTCTCGGGGTGAAACATGAGAAACATGCAGAAGGCCTTGTTGATACAGATTTCAAACAAAATGATAGTCAATCTTGATGTGCTTCATTTCGGATGAAAAACTAGGCTAGCACACACATAGGTCGTGCCAAGATTGTCATAGATAACTGCGATTCCTTGAGACAGAGAGATAGATACTTAAGCAAATTACTGACCTAATAAACTTCAGTTAAAGTTGAAGCAATAGCACGTTATTCAGCTTTTGTGGATGAACAGGCAACAATCCTTTGCTTCTTAGAACTCCACGAGATTTGTTTGGAGCCTTAAAACAGAATGTATGTTGTAGTAGAGGAGCGATCTTCATCAGGGGCGGATTTACCTTAGTTCGAGGGGTGTCACGTAACACCGCTCCGACGATTTTTTTTACTACATAAGTATATATAATTTAAAAGATAAAGACAAAAATAGGAGATAGATAGAACAAAGTGGCATTGCTTCACATAAAGAACTGCATAACACAATTGGTTAGTTGCTTCATTTAAACCTAGAGGTAGGGAGATCGAAGCTCAGCAGCATCATTTTTGGTGTTTTTTGAAAAACCCTCATTTAGAGAAGAATATGTTGTCCAGGTTCGAACTGCTGACCTCTAGTAAGATAATAAAGCAATGAACCAATTAGTCCAAAGACTCATACGTTGATTATCGAGATTTGTAAAACTAAAGTATGTGGAGTTTAAGGTGTTGTGCTACTTTTTTTTTGGAGTTTAGGGTGTTGTGCTACTTTTTTTTCCTTTTAGTTTTTTTCTCTAGACAATGAAATTGATTAAGAATGATTTGCCAAAGAAAATGAATAATGATTTTTAGTGATTGTTTAGTACCCTATATAAAAAAGTGTTTAATATTAGTTTTATTGAGATTATTCTGAATACATTTCAAAAAAATAAAAAAACTCATAGATAAGAGTTGTATTAAAAATCTATTCATTTTATTTATATTTTGTTTCTTCAATATGAAGTTATAATATTTTATTTTTTGTTCTCTTTTAATATGTTATACCGCTTATGCAAATTACTGCGTACGCCACTAATCTTCATGATGACTTGCCCAGTCTGAGTCGGAATAGGTGTGAATATTTAGCGACATTGCATATTACTACAGTGATAAGAATTGCAAAAGAAAGATTTTTCTAAGGAGATGAAATAACTAAAAGCTTGAAAACTTGATGAAGAATGGAATAGGTCCCTCAAATTGCTGGTCTTTAATTTTGCCCTTCGCTTAAAGACCACAAATATTTTCCCCCTTAATACAAGGGAACCAACTAAATTATTTTCTAAAGATTATTTTTCTCTTAGCTTTGAATATAATAAGAATATTTCATCATTAGAGAACCATAAAAGAGCTAGAAAAAAAAATTCTTTCACATGAAATCTAAAAATGTAGGAGACCGTCAACAATATTCTCAACTCAAAGCAGTCAATAATGCTGCAGTAACCATGCAGTTTAAGCATGGTAATAATTGTTATCTCCCGTGTTCAAAACTAGTATAAAAAAAAAACAGAAACTGGAAAAACAGAAACTTCGAAAACAACAGAAACTGTTGGAAAAAAAAAATAATAATGTAGAAACATCCGAGACCACAGAATACACTGTGTGTCCTTAAGGAATTTAACCCCCTCACTGTACCCGAGGTTGCGGATTATTTCCTCCCAGGATAAAACGGATGTACCTGTCGCAGGAGTGGCGGTACCTCAAACGCCTACGACTTCGGCGAACTCAAATATTATCAATCAATCAGATCATTTGACCAAATCCGAAGCCGAAGCCGAAGCCGAAGCCGAAGCCGAAGCCGAGCGACGACGACGGCGCGAGGGGAGTCCCTCTTCTTGACCCTTTAAGAGCTAGATGAAGTGCTTTCTAATATAAGCACATAACTTTCCCTTTCTATCACCAATGTGGTACAAGGCTCCTTTTCAACAGAACTTTGCTTTGAACTTCATTTTCCTTCCATTATCTTTTTTTTCCCCTCCATTTCTCATTCACACCAACTTAGCTAGCTTCAATCATTAACTAGCTTTAACAATAATGGTATATGGATTGTAAAGATTTTCCAGCAACAACATTTGACCAAATCCGAAGCCGAAGCCGAAGCCGAAGCCGAGCGGAGCGACGACGACGGCGCGAGGGGAGTCCCTCTTCTTGACCCTTTAAGAGCTAGAGGAAGTGCTTTCTAATATAAGCACATAACTTTCCCTTTCTACCACCAATGTGGTACAAGGCTCCTTTTCAACAGAACTTTGCTTTGAACTTCATTTTCCTTCCATTATCTTTTTTTTCCCCTCCATTTCTCATTCACACCAACTTAGCTAGCTTCAATCATTAACTAGCTTTAACAATAATGGTATAGGGATTGTAAAGATTTTCCAGCAACAACATACCCCTACCTGTGAAGGCCGAGAGGTTGTTTCCGAAAAGACCCTCGGATCAAGTAAAATGGTGTTTCAAGAGACCCTCGACTCAAGTAAAACAAATTCTAAGCATGTTTGAAAAAGAAATACAGCAGTGAAGAAGAAAACATACTAGCTATGCTGAGATTATATCATGGATTGTTTATAGTGATAATACTGTAAAGATTGTCCAACAACACATAACCCCAAGCTCAAGTAAAACAAATTAATTCTAGGAATGTTTGAAAAGGAAATACAACTGAGATTCTATCATGGATTGTTTATAGTGTTAATACTTTAAAGATTATCCAACAACACATACCTTTACGCTCAAGCAGAGGCGTACCAAAAACGCTCCGAGGCGGCGTAAAAGAAAGGCAAGATCCATAGGGCGTAAGTCCCGGGAACAAAAGCGTACGCCCCGGGCGTAAAGGCATACGCCCCGCCAGTTAAATTTGATTTGTATTGTTTTAAAACTATTTTTTCTATAAATTATGATTTTTATTATTTATATAATGATATTTATACTTTATGTTATCATATTTTCATGTTGTACTGATTTTCTCTAAAATATATAAATACAAAAAGCAACTTGCATAGAAAATAACACAGCCATCAATAGTTTTTTTAGATGATTATGCCTGAAATGGATATGATGGAGATTTCATAGCACTATGTTTATCATTGCTCTTACACTTTTTGCCCTTCTCCTTCTTTGGATATATAGATAAAAGTCAGTGCAAAAATTATTTGAGGTCGGGAAGGACTAATAGATCTGGAAATTGATGATGAAGTGTATGAAGATTTCCTGTTAAAGATTATCTAGACTATTATCATTTTTTGTGTTGTTGCCTTTGTCAAATGATATTTATAATAATTCTTTTTATATAATTGGTGATTTATTTGAATTTATTAGCAGAATTTTAATGAGAACTTTACTTTTGCTTATTTTTTTAGTAATAAAATTATAAAATTGAAGATAAGTGAGACGTACGCCCCATAGATCCATGAGACTTACACCCCGTGCTGCGTAAAACGCCTCATCTTGCGCCCCGGCCTCTTAAAACACTGCGCTCAAGTAAAACAAATTAATTCTAAGAATGTTTGAAAAGGAAATAGAGTAGTGTAGAAGCAAAAAGTGGGGAAATGCGTCTGCCAGGAGTCGAGCGCAGATCTATTGCTTGGAAAGCAATTATCCTGACCACCGGACTACAAATGCTTTGTGTAAATATTGCCCCTTAGCCAAACATAGCGTAAAGATTGTTATCTGGTGAACAACCGATATAGAGATTGTTATTAATCTATTACTTTACACTTTGTTTGAATGGTTGTTACGTATTGTTTCATAATGTATCATATTGTATTGTTTTGTTCACACAACATTTGGATAGATTGTATTGTTTTTTGTCGTTACATAATCTCACGTATCAACGATTTGAAGGATAAACCTATAAGAAAAATACAGTACCGGATAGAGCTACCATAAAAAGGTAGGGTAAATGATTAAATAAAATTATTAGATAATAAAAATGAGAAAAAAAAATATAAGGTAACGACACGATAACACCAAATCGGTTGTTACATAAAATGAGACTTTTCGTCATTACGTAACAATGGATTTGAAGATATGATACATTAAAATTTAAGTAACAATCAAAATAAATATTGTATTTAAACTAACAAGTAACAATCAAATCAAAATTTGTTTTTGTCTTATCCAAATATTACTAATACACATATTATTACTGTACATCTTATTCTGCATAAAGTAACACATGAATAGCCGCATAACTTGTGCTATGCTGACAATACGAAGTTTAATAAGACCGACTAAATGTTGCATTAAGTTATCCAGCGATTATTTTTTCTTCTAAACATTTCCAGAATTGATGATCCACTTGATATGACTTCCAGCCCTGTCTCTAGCCGATATAATTTTTTTGATGCTTGAGAGTTGCCAGTGATTACTTTCTTTTGCACAATGTGCACTCGGGAACAATATTTGGCCTTCATGAATTCTGCACAAATTGTATAAACACATACATATGATTATGGACATATTTTTTTAATAGTACAAACAAAAAGAAAATGCTAAAACAGACTGATGATCTGAGGAACCTAATTATAATGGAGAATTTTATGTCAGAGATTATTTTTGTTGATGAGGTTTAAAAGTTTGGTGCTTTGGCTAGACGCAAAAACAGCCACAGTGACAGTACAGGGAACTTCTCAGAAGGGAAGAAGCAACTGGAAAGCTTGGTTGAATAAGTCCTTTATCTTCAACATTCATTTCTATTGAATTACTTTACACTCCATTGTTATAAAGTGGTTCTTTACTCTCAAGTGCTTGTGGTTGTACTTACACTGATTATAATAATAACAATATTGACCAAACACTAAAAAAAAAATAAAAAAAATCTGGATTAGCTATAAACTTCGTCGCTAAATAGCTCGTAGCTAACTGAATATTTTGATAATGAGTCGCTAATCCATCACTAATTAGGATAAGCGACGGATTTTGTTGTTTAACTATAAGATTTGGTTGTCGTTAATTCCTTTCTTTTTAGCAGTGAAAAAAGTTCATGTAGCATGTTCTATACTGTGACTCTATTCTGGGGACTGGGGAAGTGAAGATCAAAGCTGAAGTATAGTATTATTATAATGTATCGAACAATATAATCTATGCTTAAAATGAAAGCATAGTCAAAAAGGGTGAACAACAAGAGGATGCTAAAGGTGGGAAATCTCAGAGGTTTCCAGATTCTTTTAGCTGAGTTTACTCAAGGATTAAGGATAATGATAATGATTCCTTAATGCAGAGGCTCCATATTTTTCTTTCATATGATAACGTGTGCTGGTAACGATTTATAGTGGCAGCTTTAGAATTTAGATGTTGTGAGTTTTGTGTTAAAAAGAGTTGGTCGTCGAACATATATTTAACTTTATCCGTATCTTATTTTTTCCACATATATAGGGTTCGACCCCAAAGCACTCATCTTATTTAAATATCAATTGTGTACGGATTTTTAAGTCATCAAGTGTTTAATCATGGTTAGAAGAATACACGTAATAATCATTTAAGTCCGTAATTCTACCGGAAAAAAAAAAGACATCTTACAAATATTTTGACACCACATTCAGGGGCAGAGCTACGAAAGTAGAAGGGTGGTTAATTAAACATCTTTTGTCAAAAAATTATATTGTCGATATTGATCAGAAATTATTTGTAACCGATATATATATAACAATATGAACGCCTTTAATTTGGTTCAATTTTGAAGGGTGGTTCACTGGCAAAATGTGTTCAAAGCAACTTGAAACTCGCATGCTCGATTCTGCCTAAAGCACAAAACTTTGAACATCGATACATTTTTGTCAAAACAAAATCGATGCTCATTCCCTTTTTCTGTCCTTTCTTTAATATTTTCTATGCCTATTTTGTTTTATTTCTTTTTCTTTTCATCTTCTGTACTCTTCTTTCCGTTCCTTTTTTTTTTTTTTGGTTAACTTTTTTTGTTCTCTATTTTCGTTGACAATGACATTGAAATGAAAACATACAAAAAGAAATCCAAAACATTCATAGAATCTAGTTCATTAAGGAACTCTGAAATGAAATCGAATTCAACGTTTGCGTCTATTATTTATTAGATTTTTTTTTTTTTTTGACTTACCATAGTGTTCAATTCAATTTAGACTTCTTGGCATTTAATTAAAGTTACGAAGAGAATATCCTAATAGAGATAGCATTTTGCTTAATTTTATTTTTCGAGACTCCTATTTACCTACTTTTATATTTACCTTAGTAAATTGTTTTTATTTTTATTTTTTTTATAAAGATGATGCCTGAGTCAGTTTACGCGCTCCTCGACTTTAATTTAATTTTATCATGCTTGCAATAATAATAAGCACTTTCATAGATAGCATTTTGAAATTAGGATATGGTACTAATTATGTAATAGTACTCCGTAGCAATATTTTTGTTTCAACTTGTTTAATTTAGATTTGCCAGAAGGGTGTGATTCCCCTCTTATTGATGTATTGTTAGTCACAGAGACATGATTTTCCCAATGAAAACACACCTAAAGAGAGTGTACACCACGCCCCATCAGATGCTAGTCAGGCTGTGCTTTGATAAATAGTTGGTGATAGTTCAGATAAAAAACGCACATACTTGATATTTCAGATAAAAAACTCGCAAAAAGTGATACAAGTGTATGTTCGACTATTATCCCAAAATGTCATTCTTGTTTATTTTGCTAACAAAATATACTATATATGTTATTTCTTCTTCAAGATTTCTTAGTCCATTAAGAAACTCTAGAATATAAATCAAATTGACGTATGTGTCTATTATTTATTTGATTATGAAATTTTGACTCTTGATGGTTTCCCATTCAATTTAGAACTCCTTGACATTTAAATTTTGATGAAAATTTCCATATAAAGATAGCGTAATTTATAAGTAATCAGATTTCATTTTCGTTTCTGTGTTCATTCCCTCTGAGTTAGCTTTCCGTGTAGGCTTATTTTTCACCTCCATAAATCTGGAGAAATTTGACATATTGAATATTGGATGGTTAAAGAAACACAGAATGGTCAAATATACTCCTAACATATGAAATGACTCATAAATACATTACTTCTATTTTTTTTGTCTAAAAATATTCCGATGTTTGTTTATTTACTCAAAAATACCCCCTAAACTAACGGCCTTATGGATTTTTGCAATTTAAAATAGCCACATGGCCTATTCTGATTTGTCACATGTATTACTTAATTTAAAAATTAAATTCACCCATTTGAAACTCAACCCGCCTCTAATAATCCTGGCCCGTTTGTTTTAACCTAACCCACGATCATTCTTGAAGACAAAACAGACTGGACCAACGACAACATTCCAAGAACAAAAAATTGAAGGCATCAGATTACAAAACACAAACATTACGGGTGTTCGGTATGGAGGAAAATGTTTTTCGAGGAAAATATTTTTCTGGAAATGTGTTCTTGGAAAATAAGTGAATTTCTACTTATTTTCTCATGTTTGGTTGGGTAGTGGAAAATAAGTGAATTTCTTACTTATTTTCTCATGTTCGGTTGGGTAGTGAAAAATAAGTGAATTTCTTACTTATTTTCTCATGTTCGGTTGTTGGTAGAAAATATTTTTTCGGAAAATACCACCCATGCCTCACCAACCCCACCACCCCATACTATAACCCCCACACCCATCCCCACCACTCACCACGCACACCAAGCACCCAGTCACCCCCCAACCAAATCCCACCCCCACCTAACCACCACCCTCGAACGCACTTCATCTTCACCCCTACCCCACACCACCACCCACGTCAACCCCACCCTACACCATCGCTCTGTCCAACCCTCCCACCCACCCATCCCTCCAAATTTTCTATTTCATATATTTTATTTTACTTTTATAAAATATGGGAAATTTTGTCTTATCCACCCCACCACCACCCACCACCCCCTCCCAAACTTTCCATTTTAAATACAAATATATAAATACAAAAAGCATTTATACCTTTGACACCCATCACATTTTCGGACAAAATTTTTCGCATCCTCCTCCATCCGGTTCCAGTAATAACCGGTTCTGATAATTTTTCGAACCAAGGCTTCCGCTCCAGAGTGGCTACCGCAGGTACCCTCGTGGATTTCTCTCATCACATAATCTGTTTCTCCGGGACCCAAACATTTGGCCAGAGGTCCGAAGAAAGATTGGCGATATAATTGACCGTCTACCAACTAGAACCGGGCGGCTTTAGCTCGGAGTGATCGTGATTCCTTCGGGTCGCTCGGGAGCTTCTCATCTTGTAAGTAATCAATGTATTTGTTGCGCCAATCCCAAGTTAGGCCCATTGCATTTATCTCGGCCTGCCCGTTTTCTACTGCCGAGTTCATTAACTGGACTAGGTACCGGGGTTGAATTCCTCTGCTTCGACCGAAGAGCCTAAATTGGCCGATGCATCGGCTTCGTTGTTCTGCTCCCCGGGTGCATGTTGCATGGTCCATTCTTTGAACCGGTGGAATATCACCTGAGTTTTCTCTAAGTATCTTTGCATTCACTCATTCTTGACCTCGAAAACGCCATTCACCTGGTTCACGACCAAGAGAGAGTCGCATTTTGCTTCGATTACTTCAGTCCCCAGACTCCGAGCCAATTCCAAACCTGCAATCATAGCCTCATACTCGGCTTCATTGTTAGTTAATTTGATAGTTCTGATCGATTGTCTAATGACGTCGCCGGTGGGAGCCTTAAAAACAATGCCCAACCCGGAACCTTTCAAATTCGAAGGCCCGTCTGTTTGCAGAGACTAGATACCCGAAGCCTTCCCCGAGGTTAATAGAAGCTCTTTCTCTACCCCGGGAATCATGGCGGGGGTAAAGTCTGCCACAAAATCGGCTAAGATTTGAGACTTAATAGCCGTTCTAGGCTTATACTCAATATCATACCGCTAATCTCTACGGCCCATTTGGTCAGTCCACCCGATAACTCCGGTTTATGCATGACATTCTTTAGCGGGTAAGTAGTTACTACACGTATGGGATGACATTGAAAATAAGGCTTTAGTTTTCTTGAAGCACTTACCAATACTAAAGCTAACTTTTCGAGGTGCGGATAACGGGTCTCCGCATCTCCTAAGGTCCTACTCACATAATAGATTGGAAATTGCGTACCTGTTTCTTCTCGGACCAAAACACCGCTTACCGCTACCTCGGATACGGCGAGGTATAGATTTGCTAAAAGTGATATGCTAAAAGTGACAAGTAAAAGTGAAAATCTATTTTTGAAATACTAGACAAGTAAAAATAAACGGAGGGAGTACATATTTAGCGAAAAATAAAATATAACAATAAGTGAAAAAGGTCTGTACACGCGCGCACACCAAATAGTTGGGAACTTGGGACTAATTGTTAGTCATGTTGATTTTCTTGGATTATAGAGTAGATAAATCTTTGCTAAGAGGATTTTAGATCTATATAGAGATTTGCATGTCAGTAAAAAATGTAAAAATCATTAGTAAATTCCAAATTAATTAACAATGGTTGGTTCAACTGGAGTGAAATAAATTAATCTCGATGATTCAAATAGTAGTCAACCCCAAATTATCTTGGCATCAATACTTTCTATTATGATAATTTAGTTTATAAGTCACTCAAGATATAATTAATTCAAAGGCAACGAAAAATCAAAGTTAAAATTTTTCAGACTATACTGCTTTGATTATACATTTCTTTTGAGCCGATGGTTTATCGGAAACAACCTCGCTACCCCGCTAAAGTAAGGATAAGGTTTGTGTACATCTTACCCTTTCTAGATCCCACTTGTAGGACTCACTGGGTATTATATTGTTGTTGTAACATTTTCCATACTATAATATATAAAGGAAACAATTTTACAATTTTTACTACATAAAATAACTTTAAAAATTAAATAAATAAACAAAGAGACTTGATACTTAGAAATTTCGATGAATATATTTATTGATTTATACAAATAAAATTTATAAGATTGAATTTACTTTAAGTAAAATGAAATAAAGAATACTACGAGTATCCGTCACTTTCCTTTGTCTACAATTAAAACAGTTGGGACATACCAACATGCTGGAATAGCTAGGTTCAAGCCCTCCTTCTAGTTTTTAATTTTGATTTATCATCATTTATTTTTCTTGCTAAAAAACCGAGTGGGTACAATAGCCTGTCTTGTCATGCTTCTAAATCATTTTATTTTAAAAAACATTTTTAAAAAAGAAGCACTTTTAAGCAGAAATTAGTGTTTGACAAATTTTTAAAAAGTGTTTGTTTGGATTGACTTATAAGCTCGTCAAACTAGCTTATACCTTCTTTTTAGCTCTTTTTAGTGTTTAGCAATGTTAAAATAATGCTTGAAATAAATTAAAATGTGCTTAATAAGCCAAAAGATATAAATTGGACAACCCGACTTATTGTTTTTCAGCTTTTAAGCAATTTTGTGTCGACCAATGATTTTTGTTTTGTATCCGCATAATAACTTTTCGTAATTTCAACAATACCCTCAAAGACAATATTTCTAATCTACTGTTATTTTCATTTCTTCCTTCCACGTCATTTTGCTGAGAGTATGATTTGCTAGTCGAGTATAAAATGTTGTACATAATGTTTCCGTCCTTTCTTTTGTGTTGCTTCTCCATTTCTTTTGGGTGGGGGATGTTTCCTTTTTGTTGCATTTAAAACTCTGAAGTTGTATCTAGAGGATAAGTTTGATATGAGATTTTCAATGGAAGAATTTAGAATCAAGGTACAGATTTTAGTACCTTTTGTTTTTAAACTTTGTAATTTAACAAAATAATTATTTAAGAATTATTTTTTCTAAAGTTTTTACAGAATTCTCCGAAATATCATCAATTTAACATATTTAAGGACATTTCAATAATTTTAACGTACAGTTCCTTATCAGCAATTTTTTATCAAACACATAACTGCTTATTTTCAGCTTTAACACTTCTACCAATAACTGCTTATTTATAAAATTAGCATCAACACTTAAAATTGTTTTTAAGCGCTTGATGCTTAAAACCTACTTTTATTCAGACAATTCAAACAGGCACTAAGTCTTCAAAGTGCTTTTCAAAAAAGGTGCTTTTGGGAAGAAGCTACTTTTAGATTTTGAGAAGTACCTATTTTCTCCCAAAAACGTGGCCAGATACCTCATGATAAAAAACACTTTTGGGCTCCCCAAAAGCACCTCTTGATAAAAAGCACTTTTGGGCTCCCAAAAGCTTTGACCAAACAGGCTATACGAGTCTTCCTAGGTTTCTGTAACCACGACAGGAAAACGACAATTAGCAGATAGTTCACATGAATAATATTATAATTAGTAATGTTGTGATTAATTATGCTGATATTATTTTTCATCGATTGTTTCATTTGAGTATTAATTAATAACATGCATGACATAATAATTTCTAAATAGTATTGAATAGGATGTATTAGAATATGAATAGTAGTGCTATTGTTAATGCCATAATTTACTATGTATAAGAATAATATTGATTATGATATATAACTAATAATGGAATTAAATAATATCAAAACTAATATCAATATTATTTTTTCTAATATCTCTTACCAAACGACCCTTATAGTACTAGCGGCAACAGCCCAGCTACACTTACTAGATGCGCTTCACTTTTGCATTCTAATGTCACTTTTTAATTGCATTTCCATTCAAATTATAAAGAAACATATTTGAATTTGGGATCAATTCAAGTAATCCCCAATAAAATATATATCCATCAAAATGCTGAGATCCAAACCAAAGTAGATAGACAATTTTTCGTAACTGCCAGGTGTAGGGTGCTTATCATCTAAGCAATTCCTCTTATCAAGTTATTGAATTTTAAATTCATAATTTATATATAAATTAATTTTTTATGTCAAATATAGAATTTAAACCCAAATTATTGCTCCAGTAGAACTAGAAATATACTTAGACGTACGGCCAAAAAGAATCAAAATATGTTGCTATTACAATAAGTTTACAAACCCATATCATCTCTTGATAGAGGCGCATGGAGCCTTATATGTTTAATACCTTTAATTGAACCAATACACTAAAATCTAGTAAATACTAAATTTTGAATCGATAATTTTACAACAACAACCAATATACCCTGTGTGATTCTATAAGTGGGGTCTAGGGAGAATGGGGTATACGCAGACCTTATCCCTACCTTTGTGGGGTAGAGAAGCTGTTTCCGATAGATCTTCGGCTCAAGGAAAGCGTTTATCAAAACAGGTTTGAGAAATACAAGAGTAAAAACACTATGATGCAAGTATCGAAGAAAATAAATACATTTGCTGATCTTCTTGAAAAATATGGCGTGCATCATAGGGTTGCCACTCCATATCATCCTAAGACGAGTGGTCAGGTTGAAGTCTCAAACAGAGAGATAAAAAGCATCTTGGCTAAGACGGTCAATGTGAATCGCACTGACTGGTCCAAAAAGTTGGATGATGCTCTATGGGCATATCGCACAGCGTTCAAAACGCCTATTGGGACTTCACCGTATAAGTTGGTATTTGGGAAGGCATGTCATTTTCCTATTAAGCTTGAGCATAAGGCCCTTTGGGCATTGAAAAAGCTGAACATAGACTGGCATGAAGCAACAAAGCTGAGGTTGTTTCAAATCAACGAGATGGATGAATTTAGGTACAATGCCTATGAAAGTGCAACACTGTACAAGGAAAAGATGAAATAATATCATGACTTGAAGATCCTCAAAAGGGATTTTCAGCCGAAGGACTTGATCTTGTTGTACAATTCGCGCCTAAAGTTCTTTCCGGGCAAGCTAAAGTCTCGATGGTCCGGTCCGTTTGAAATCGCAAGTGTTTCCCCAAATGGAAGTGTCATTGAGGTGAAAACCGAAGATGACACTCGAACTTTTAAAGTGAATGCACAAAGAGTAAAGCATTACCATTGGTGTATTGATGATGGTAAAGTGGTTGATAGGTATCGTTTGAAATACGGTTCCTGAACTGGAAATTGAGGTATCACGTCGACGTTAAACCAAGCGCTGTGTGGGAGGAAACCCACATTTACTGCTTTATAAGTAGTTTAAATTTTGTATTTCCTTTGTTTTCTTTTATGTTTTTGATGTTTGCTGATGTGGTAGGATTCTGAGGACTGAAGAGGCCAAAAGAAAGTAAGTGTTGGGTTTTCAAGGAAAGGACGCTGCACGTTACGACCCGTAACTCATGTTACGGTTCGTATAATGAAGCGTAACAAGAGAAAAGAAAATGCAAAAATCACTGAAGGATGGAGGAAAAGTGTTACAGTCTGAGTTGCGGACCGTCGATCATGTTACGGACCGTAACACATGAGTATAACCTTGACAACAATCTGGGCAATCACTGGAAAAATTGCACCCGTTACGCCAGGTAATACGGACCGTAACACGAGTTACGGTCTGTCGGCTGTAGTGCCATGTCATTAATGAAAGCTGAAAACGGGGTCGTTTGGTTGACCGTAACACGAGTTACGTCTCGTATCTCATGTTACGGCCGTAACTCTAAGCGTAACGATCGGGCATGTTTAAATACATCCCCGACGGTTACCATTTCAAACCAAACCGACGTTTTAAATTTTTTTAACCCCTCCCCTCTCCCTCATAACTTCCCTCATCCTCTCTTCTTCTACCCCCCACCATCTCTCCATATTTTTTTCACCATAGTTGTTGTTTTTCTCGTCACAATCCCTCGTTGTTTTGCTTTAATCTCGAGTTTCATCCAAGCATCGCCAACGATCAGGTATAATAATGTGTTGTCTCTCTTTCTTCTTTTATCTATCGATAAGATTGCTATGATCTTTCATGAGTAAATTCGTATGCAATTCCATGTAGTTATGATGTTGAATGATTTTGAATCCCCATTGAATAATTGCGCGGGATTTAACAATGGTGAGGGGTCGGGTTTGGTATGATTCCTGTTTGAGAGACTCGTGGGCACAAGAACATTGTCTCTCATTGAGTCGGAGGGTATCCCGATTGAAAGTTTCATTCGTGAAACTACTAAATTGGTTTGCCCACCAACTGTTCGATAAAAGGTTTCAAAGAAAACTTTAGTAAAACCGGCAGAAGTCTGAGTAACCCGAGGTATGTGAGGGTATCTACTGGTGTTTTACACCATACCTAAGGAGCATAAAGTCGAAAATCTTAGCCTCGTGCTTAAACGGGAAAATTTGGCAAAAACTGTGCATCTGTGAACTGATTGCCTGACGTTCAGTGTTCCGGGCTGTAACGTGTGTTACGGACCGTAACACCCCATCGTAACACCGATGATTTCCATGAAAACTTTCTGGAAATTTGGGTGATGTTACGGTAAGATGTTACGGACCGTAACACGGTTGACGGACCGTCGAACGTGTTACGTTTCCTGTGTTATAAATGAACAAATTGAGTTACGGTTGGAGATACGGTCCGTAACAGCATCGACTGTCCGTCGACCGTGTTATGGTGCATGAGGTAATTGAACTCCTCAACTTAAACCAATAAGTTGTATAATTGAAAAGCTTCTCGTGTATCATAGCTAACTTTTCCTTCCACAGGTATGGGTAACCCAAGGCAAGGAAAAAAGGTTGCACCCAAGGTTGCAGGCAAAGGAAAAGGTCGTGGTGCAGGCAAAGTAACCTCTCGGTTGCGCGATGAAGATCAAATCAAAGAAACAAGGGCTACAAAGAAGCCCACTGCACCTAGCAGGCCAGCTTCACCATCCGAAAGTTCCTCCTCTTCTGATGAAGAGAGTTCATCTAGTTCGTCTAGCCATAGTGAACCCAGGCAGGCTGTCACACCACCACACCGGCCTCAACCACCCATTAGACAGCCTACTGCGGAGGAGCGTGAAAAAGAGCGCGAACAGGAACGGAGAGAGACTGACATCCGGATGAGGGCTATGTATGAGCAGGACCTCAGATTTTCTGTGGAGGGATCTGAAGAAATGTACAACAAAGGGTGTGATCTAGCAAAGCATGAGGGGCAGGGCCCGAAGAGAAGTAGTTTTTAGGAAAGGAACATCAACTTTGATGGTCTCGATGGATATTCGGGCATCCGTGACACTCTCCGCTTCCACAAGTTAGAGTTTTTGAAAAACCCTGTGGGGTCCTACATTCCGGCTCTTGTTCGGGAATTCTACGCTTCTTATGGGGCTGTTGTATTCAAAGCACAGAAAAAAGGGTAGCGCGCAACTCAAGTGCCGGTCATGAATGAAGTAGTAGTGCACAAAAAGAAGATTGATGTTTCTCCGAGGGCCATCAATATAGTACTATTCGGGGAGGATTATATTGCGCCTACAGCGGCGGAAGAAGGGGAGTTGTCTATAAAATTGAATAGAAAGATACAATTTCAGTCAGAAAATGAGTGGCCTCAGTGATTGCACGGTCGGCAGATCCCGAATGGGCAATAGTGCCAAAGTTGACAGCTGCTACGCGGATTTGGAAAAACACCCTCACACCTGAGGTAAAGTTTTGGTGGCAGATTGTTCTGTTCCGCATCCGTCCTACCCAGGCAGATAGTTATTTTGACTCCGGACAGAGCTGTTCTTATGGCTGCCCTTATGTTGAGGTATAAAATCAACTTCGGAAGACTGGTAGCAGCAGATCTCCGGGAGAGAGCCACCCAACCAGCCACTTCCCTTATTCATCCATGTTTGCTCACGTTCTTATGCTTGCGCGAAGGATCAGAACCCCTCCCCTTTATAGACCACAGTGTGATCGCCAGAAGTATCTATGACATCACAAAGGGGAGAGATGATATGTTGAGCCAAGGTACAATGCCATCTGCCTCGTCTTCTGATATGCCGGAGGGGCCAACGGGATCAGATGTTTTACCCTTGGCTATCATAGGTGCTGAGGACACTGCTGCGGGTCAGCCCACAGATTCTGAGGCCCCACAGGCTGACCATGCTACACAGACCATGCCGGCTCCAGCTTCACCTACTTCGGGTGGCCCTACCTCTTCCATTGGAGCGAGCCCAGCACCGGCTCAACCCATACCGGGAGTCCCACCCGAACTTGCGAGAAAAATGATTTTCAACCGGGAGAATTTTGGGGCAGTGGTCCTGCAAGCAGATAGAACAAATAGGCAGGTCAAGCAGCTCATGACCGAGCTGAAATTGTACACAAAAAGGGCTATCGATGCAGCGTTGAGGCTGATAAAAGAACAGATGGCTGATGACCACCTACAGATCCACTCTCGGATAGATGGTATTGAGAACAGGATGACGGAGCTGACTAGGACACACCCCGCTGTGGAATTGGGCAGTGTTCGGAGTGAGTTACAGACACTAAAAAATGATGTGCAGAAATTGAACGCACAGGAAGTGGGTGTTGTGACGGACCAGATTCCGAAAGTACACACAGGGTTGGTACAAATCTTATACCAGTCGGTTCAGAGTCTACTTGGGGATGATGAGATCGAGGACATGGTTGATGAGGAGCAAGACGAGGAGTTGGAAAAGGATACCCACTCTTTGGCTAAAGGGAAGCGCAGGAGAGCCACGCCGGATGATGAAAACCTCGATCCCATTCTCAAGAGTCTTGATCCATTTGATGCTTTGCGCCCACAAAATGAGGAGGAGGAGCAGCGAACATTGAAGAAGATCCGACAGGAGTCCCGGCTGGGTTCTGACACCAATGGAGCGACTTCTAGCTCAGCCCATCCCATTGAGCCGGCTCACCATACTTCTGCTC
This sequence comes from Lycium barbarum, assembly GCF_019175385.1. Taxonomy (NCBI): domain Eukaryota; kingdom Viridiplantae; phylum Streptophyta; class Magnoliopsida; order Solanales; family Solanaceae; genus Lycium; species Lycium barbarum. The sequence goes on along the minus strand of NC_083347.1, from coordinate 107,782,487 downwards.
CACCCACTGAGCCTGGGACTTCTAGCGTTGGCCAGCCTGATACCACCATTGCTCTTACCTCCGAGGTTACCCAACCTCATGATGCTGCAGCAGATCCAAGCGCCTAGTGCGCTCCAGGGAGGCCCTCCATTCTATTGATAGACTATATAGATTCCTTGAGGGCAATGTATGTTTCTAAGTTGGGGGTGTAGGGTAATTGCTGGTATTGTTGGCATTGTTTTGGTATATCGGATATTATTTGTTTTTGTTGGTATTGTTTTGGTATATCGAATATTGTTTGTTATTGTTGTTGTTGGTATTGTTTTTGCTTTTGTTAGTATTGTTTTCAATTATAATATTCAGTATGTGGTTAGGACCCTCTTCTGCTGTCCTTTGCCGTGTGTTCTTTTCCCGAAGAATGTTATTTTTATGTTGAACCTGGAATGTTTAGGATGTTTAGTTAAGAGTAAAGTAATGATGACTTAAGTGGTGGAGGTCCGTGTTTTCTAGCATATATAAAAGTGTTTTTACAAGTCAATGATATCCCTCCGAAAAATAATTTGTGATGTACATCAAGAATGGGTTGTTGATATTGACATGTATGGTTCTTTTAATGACATTGCAAATAAAGGGTGTCCATGTGTGTGAACTCTTCAAACGGAAGTGAAGTCAGAGTATTTAAACAATCCTTATGCCATTGTGTTGTGAGTTCTTAGTTTCTATTTGTATATGATGCTTGTAATCTAGAACTTGCCCGGTTGGTCGTGCGTGAATTCTAAGGAGAGTTTGATTGTGAAGTGATGTTAGGCTTTCTTTGTATTGATTCCAAAGCTTGTTTATCTTAAATGAGCCTAGCCCGTATAGAAAATGATCCCTAGTCTCCCATTTTGAGCCTATAGACTTTTTCTTTGATTAGCCGTGAACTAACCTCCTTCCCTTCTATGAATAAACCCATTTGGCACTAAGTGTCTCCTTGACACTAAAGAATGACAAATGAGGCTAAAAGCCTAAGTTGGGGGTGATAAGCGAAAGATGCGGATAATGAGGCCAAAGGCCTGTTGGGGGTGATCGTGAGTATTGCGGGGCATGATTCAGTGTGGATATAAAAAATAAAAATAATGTATATATATAGATATATACATGTATATAGATAGAAATGTGTATATATATAGATATATACATGTATATAGATATATAAGTTCTAAATAAATCCACGCTGAAGCTGTAGAGTCAGAATTAAAAGAAAAAAAAAGGTGAATGAAGTCAAAATGAAGTGTCAAGGAGGGTGAGTCACCACTATCCAAATATTCATCCTACCCATCCCCAAGCCAATGTTACAAGCTTCAAAAGTCCTAATATGATCACAGTCGAACTGTTCAAAGTTGAAGGCATGGAAAATAAAGGCAAGCCTATGGTATGTGCACGTATGGTATGCAAATTTCCTTGTGAGTGTGAGTGTCCTTCTGTCTCTTTAGTCTTCTTTCCCATTTATTTTGTAAATGTGTGTTGGGACATTCTTTGGTCTATGTGAGGGCGTAAGGATTGTAGATTGCGAAGTAACTTGGCTTTCCGGAAGTTGAAATTCATGTGCATAGAGACTCCCATACTATGATTGTGTCATTAATTGAGGTTGCATAGTGAATTGCAATTGTTCTGAAATGTGCGTCTTGTGTCACAAATAGGATGTGGATAAGAGACCAATATTTTTCTTGGATTGAAGAGTCTGTATTAGAAACACATGCCAAAACCACCGTAGTCATTCTTATTTTGCTAGATGTCGTGTGTTAGCAGTGAGTCTTGTTGTAGTTGCTTGAGGACAAGGAAAAATCTTAAGTTGGGGGTGTTGATGTGCCGTGGATTTCGGCACATTTTATGCCTGTGTCACTAGAAGTGTTGCTTGTTTTTAAGTGTTTTTACATCGTTTCTTATGTTATTTTGGTGTTTTGTAGGGTTGGTTGACTAAGGAACGAAAATGATAAGAAATGCTGAAAAACGGACAACTTGGAACGAAAGGACGGTCCGTAACTCAAGTTACGGAACGTAACGTGATCCGTACCAGCGAGGATACGTGCCGCTATAAAGGACGGTTCGTAACTCACGTTACGGGCCGTAACGTGTATCGTAAGCTGAGGAAAATTTCCAGAAAGTTGCCAAGTAGTGTCACAGGTTACGCCCAGAATGACGGTCCGTAACTTAGGTTACGGGGCGTAACGTCATGGCGTAACGCATTGGCCACTGAAGACTAAACCCATGATCCGCTGGAAGATACGGACCGTAACCTGTGTTACGGTTCGTCGCAAGAAGCCGTGACATCAAGCTGACAAAGGACGAAACCGAAGGACGGACCGTAACCTATGTTACGGTCCGTAACGATGCCGCGTAAGGGTGTTTTTGTCCAGAAACTTGGCGCGATTTTTGGCCCTATAAATACTTAAAGTTAGGGTTTTAATTCATTATTCTGATTTTCTTTGGAAGCATTAACTTCAAGTCTTAAATATTTGAAGTAGTTGGAGCATTTAAAGCACCAACTTCACTTTCATTCCGTATTGTATTAGCATCGTAAGTATATTATGTTAACTTTTAAGCTTTCTTTGTTAACCAAAATGATGAGTAGCTAATTTTAATTCTAAGGTTGTGGATCCCATGATGGGTATTATGTGAATGAGTTTCTACTATTGATATACGCATAATGGTTGTTGATATTTATTCTATCTTTGTGCATTAGCGTTGGGTAATGATTGCAAGCATTAGCCTAAGCCATTATACTCACTTTTCTTGGGAAAGAGAGTCAGTATAGGTAAGATTGAATAACAATGACTCTGGGCGTTAACCCTCGTTTAATAGACTAACTTAGGGATAAGAACAAGTCTAAATTGACATTATTGGTCGCTCTTCGATTTCAACTCTTTTACATTTGGAAAATCATAAAGAGGAAATACGGCCTAACTGTTGGGAAACATTAGAAAGTCCTTAAGATATCAAGTGCATACTCTTAGGACAACCATTAGAAGTATATCACATTGAAACCTGAAGCATAATATCTAATCAAAATGGGGAACACAACCTTAGTCTCTCTCTCGCATTAAGTACAATTCAAATCAAAATATTCAATTATATTACTCAACAAATATTTCAAACTATTTGGAATAGGATAAAAGCCTTTAAAGACTAGTATCGCATACAATTAGTACCCTTTTCTCTACATATTCCCTGTGGGATTCGACCCCAACATTGTTTGGGTTACTATATTTGACAACGTTTGCTTTACGCCATTAATAGGTGTAATTTGAGCGTATCAGTTGAAGCACATGCATTTCAAAAGATACGAGAAAAAGAGGTCATCAATTTCATATGGGACCACATCGTTTGCCAGTTCGGCATCCCGTCCGAGATCACATGTGACAATGACTGTCAATTCATAGGGGCCAAGGTAAACGATTTTCTCGAAGGATTGAAGATAAAGAAAATAGTGTCAATTTCGTATCACCCGAGTATAAACGGACAAGCAGAATCCACAAACAAAACCATCATTCAAAATTTAAGGAAACGTCTCGATAAGTCTAAGGGCAAATGGAGCGAAGTCCTCCCCGAGATATTATGGGCCTACAGAACGACGCTGAGGTCAAGCACCGGTGAAACACTGTTCTCTCTCGTGTACGACACGGAGGCCCTAATCCCGGTAGAAGTAGGCGAGCCCAGCTTTAGATTTTAATATACCACAAAGGATACGAATGACAAAGCAATGGCTATAAAGATAGATTTAACGGAGGAGTTGCGCGAATCCACCCTAGTCCGTTTGGCCAAAAAACAACGAATGGGCATATATTACAACCAAAGGACCAACGCTGCATACGAAAAACCCCAACGAAGGAAAGCTCAGACCAAATTGGGAGGGACCGTACAAGGTCATCGGAATAACGGGCATTGGTTCATACCAGCTCGAGGCAATGGATAGACAACAGGTGCCGAATAACTGGAACGTGGCGCACCTAAAGCGATACTATTGCTAAGGTATGAATTTAACCCCGAAAAATTGCTTGAATTTCTTGGTTTTAACCCCTGCAGGTAAGCCTGTTATCCGGTTTGAACCGGACCGAACTGGTAACCGGTTAATAAACCGGCCGGTTTCCGATTTAAAAACCGAAACAGGCCACCGGTTTTAAAATGGAAACCGGACTGGTCCGGTTCGAAACTGTCCAAAACCTCTTTTTTTTTTTGTTTTTTGTTTTTTGTATAATATATATATATATATATATATATGTTATATAAGTTTATAAGTAAAGTTTATATATTTACTGACTAACAGCATACTACGTATATATATATATATATATATATTAAGTTATATGCTTAAGTTATACTACATATACCTAAAATATACTAAGAATATACTTATATATATATATATATATATCAATATACTTAGGTTATATAACTTATATATATATATATATATACACAATATATAAGTTATATGTATACTTATTGTTGACACTCAATTTTGTCCCTCCTTTATTCCAATTTATTTCCTCGAGCTTTTAAATTTATTAACGAGCTAAGTACTCTATTTTCACTACTAACTTTTATTTTTACTGCTATTAATATCTTTACTTTAGTTTTCATTATTTTTACTATCAACATTACGAGCATTACTTTATCACAATTTTTAATGGCTCGTCATCATTTTATCTTCGGATTTTGTGCCCTTTATTTTCTACGTATGAATCATTAATTATCATAGTATATATTGTACTAGTTATTAAATCAAAAACCCAAAAAATAATTAAATATGGAAGAGGAATTTCAACCATCTAATGGCCCCAACAACAAACACAATATACCCACAAAATGGCCCAGATCCGACTCACAGGTGCAGCCCATTTCAAATCAAAATCAGCCTATCTTACCTCTCATCTGCCAGCCCAATTAAAAAAAAAAAGAGATCAGCCCACAACCAACTCCACCCGTCCAGCCCACTATTTCCCCCAACCCGGTCCATTTCCATTCCATCAGCAAACCTAAAACCTAATCAACAAACATACATCATAGCCGCACACCCGCCAAGCGCCTCTCTCATCTCTTCACTCCCATCCTCCATTTTTAGCCAAAAATCAGTCTCTCTTTTGCCATACACAGTCCATGTCCATCCCGTTTCCACACCAAATTGTCGCGACGCCTGAGCTTCCTGTCGTTGACAGAAAGTCATTTCCATTTCTCACTTCAAAACGCAACAAATTCACAAAGAACAGAGAAAATCGAACCATTTTCGGTAACCCCGAATCAAATCACGTGAATGGCTTCAACGTTCGGATAAAGTAGGGTTTGACTTAATTTCGAATTTTAGATTTCAACATCCCGCCGAAAAAACCCTACAAATCATACTATATAGACATCTATAAGTTCGTTTTGAAAAGGGGACGGATTTTTTTTACAACACTCAACATTGTTCTATTTTTTCCTTATTACTCTAAATCTGAATTTGTTCGAATTTTGTCCTGTTAGAGTTCTGATCGTGACTCGAAGCCCCACTTCACTGCACCATCGACAGGTAAACTTCGATGTGATTAGGATTTATGGTTTTGTTAAGATCATGTTCGTTTAGAAAAATCATGGCTTAATGCCCTGTTATTACCATTTGTGATTTAAATCTGTGCTACAGTTGATGTTGTTTTTTTTTAAGTCTCTTAAAGGTTATTGTTTGACTGATATGGAAGTCATGTTCTTATTGAAGTGTAACTATAAAAATTTGTACTAGAATTCCTATTTCGGGTATTCCTTTAACCATAGTAAGATTTGTTGAAAATCACGACAGTTTAATGTAGTCCGGAAGTCAGTCTTTATGCATTACTTGAGACACTAAAACCTTTACCATTTGACATAGAGTGTTTATGTTATCTATCTCCATGAGTTGAATAGTTTATCCAAACATCTTATATGTGATTTTCGATCAATCTTCAAAAAATCATGATTTAAAATTCAATATTTGTCATATTAGATCATACTCTGGGTCTTGGGATACTTTGCTTGATTTCAGTATGGTCAAAGTGCAAATCATATGCTTGAATAAGGCTTTAGATACCATGAATATAGGTTTCCTTTGCTATTTTTGCCACATTTTATAAGTTATCTCGGTTTGACAATGCTACTCGCTTCTTTGTCCAAAACAGTGAGTTAGACTTTCTTTTCCTATTTTTTTTTTTAAAACATATGTTTGAAGTTCTGTTTGTGGTTTCCATAATTTTGACCAGTATTAAAGTAGTGAATCCATGTGTACTGTCTTCTGCATAATACTAAGAATGCATGTTTTCATTTTCTTTCCTTACGGTCACTTTAAAAAGAGTATCTTTTAGGTCTTATAGTCTGTTAAAACTTAATTTCTGAAGCCGAAGAGTTTCACTTTGGAACTCGACGTCACCCCGCAAAGGCCTGAAATGGGCATATACATCCTCTTTTACGCCTCTTGGTCCCTCGAAATGCTTCTGAACAGAAGGACAGAGAGCGGGCAGTCAACTGGCGAATCATTAAAATTTCGTTTTTCCACCGAAGCCAAATATGGCTTTACTCCATTCCCTCTCATTCACTGGTGTTGCTTGTTGCTAGAATGTGTGCTATATTTTGTGGTGTGATTATTAATTGTCGATGATTCTACTTTGCTTAATTATGTGAATCTTTTCCCCCAAGTTGATATTAGAATACTTATTCGATCATATAGGGATTTTATTTGTTGCAATTAGCTAATATTTAATAGATGGACTTATCATATAAGTTGAATAAAATATTATGTTATTTTAAGCCTTAGCTTTCTAACAAACAGAAATGTCACGATTTTTTACACTAACGTTAGCTTTGTTTGAAAAATGAAGACCAAGTAAACTGGTTCTTTCCATGGATAACTTTTTTACTTTAGCTCTTTGCCGGCATTGAAATATGTGTTTGTTAAAACAATATTTTCACAGTCTATATTGAACTAATAGTCTTTCTGTAAAACCTTTTAATTTTTATGAACACTAATCTTACAATAACTCTTTTAATTTGTTAGTTAGCATAATTCATTTTCTCCAAATATTTACAAAACGTTATACATTCCACACTCTCTTCAGTTTATTTATAATTAAACTCTTTATATAAATTACTATTTTTCTACGAGTCCTAATTTAACTCCATCTATAACTTTAGTAATACCTACAAAAAAATATTTTCTTAGATATTATAAACATTACGTCTATATTCTTAGCCTAATTAAATTTGAGTCCGGTCGGTTAACCATTATTAATGGAACTTAGAGGATGCCTAATACCTTCCCTCTAGGTTGGTTGAACTCGTACCTAGAATCATTTGGTTTCGTAGACTTTAAAATAGAGTTTACTTTAGATAAATAACTTTAATAAACCTTAGGTGTACTAATTCACCGTAAATAATTAGGTGGCGACTCTTAACTTTAATTAACCCCAGAATTACCGGAATGTTATAAACTATTTTGACTTCGGTTAAATAGGGTATAACAGTTTGGCGACTCTGCTGGGGACTACTTAGGTTCTAACCATAACAGACTTAGTTTTAATTAGGCTTTGTGTGCTTGTTGTAATTACTTTATTTGTTCTTAATTGTTTGTACATGCTATTAATTGCTTGTTTGATATAAACTGCTTATGTGTTACTGTTTTGATATAAACTGTCATTCCGTATCACTTTTCTCCACATTTGGAAATTCACACTATCACACGTACACGCGAGGTGTGTTTTGCGCACCCGCAAATTTCTTCAAAAATCCAAATTTTAGGAGAGTTGGCATATGCGCGGGGTGTTCGAATACCGGTGACCGCGTAGCCTTCTCACTCGAGTAGTCCACTCGGGAACCTTGCGTCTAGTAAACCCGCTCTTAGTCAACCTAAGGTAGAGCTAAACCAACACCCTTTATTAAGAGCATACATTTCATAACCTAGGATGTTTAATACCCTTGGTGTATTAAACCCATTAGATGACTTTACCCAAACGTCCAAGTGGGTTCACGACCCCAAGTGACAATAATCATACTTTATGTGCATGTTGAAGGTAATTGTGCCTAAATATTGACTACTTGCTTTAATTAATTTAACTTTAGGAGGGAGGGAATAACTAACATTTCTATGACAGGTATGAAGTATGTCTGTGATCAACAATTGACGAAGACCAAGGACGTCACAAAATGGAGCTGGAAGTTAGACATATGAAATTGTATTTACTTTACTTAGATTAGGAAACACTTTACGTTGTATTCATTTGACATGAAATAAATATTACATTACTTTTGTACTTTATTTCGGGAAATAGAATTTGTTTAATTAATCAAAAGCAATGGGATGACATATTATGGCACATTTTACCCTTCAAACAAACGTTAGGCCTACCTCTGGCACAAAGAGGTCACATGCATATTAGGACGCGTTACTGTTTGATATACTCGTTTACATTTGTTTGACGACTTGTTTGACTTTATTTGCTACATGACTTACTTGACTTTACGTGATCATGACTTTACCTAGACTGACATCATTTGCACTTTATGTTTTTATTATTCCCAAAGAGTTGATTCGTGTTGACACTCGAGCTGGCCGACCATCCTTACCTCACAAGGTCAAAGACGTCATCATTACCTCGACGTAGTTGGACTGTTCAAGGAAAGGAAGTTATTATGTTTGATCCAGCCGCATCTATTTCAACTGGTTTGGAAAACATCGTGATCTCTAGTGATCCCCTCGAGACGTCCGAACATCGAACTACTATTCAACATGATGAACACATCGCCCGCTTGAATCAAGAGATTGAGGACCTACGTGGCGAACTAAATCGGGTTAGGGACCTGACCAATTTATCTGTTACACTCCAAAGTCCACCTCATGAACCTAGAACTGTTGCACCAAACCCACCTCGTTTTCCATCACTCGAATCTCCAGTTCCTGAACATTTTCCTTCACAAAACAATGCACCTACCAACAACAACTTTCCTCCTATCATCCTCACAAATCCACCAAATCCATCATACGTCTATACTCCTCCACAAAGTCAACCACCCACCTACACTACCTATGCTACTCCTAATCCACCACCCGTCAACCCACCAAATCAATCACAAGTTCACACTCCTTACATTCCTTTACCTACCAACACTAATCCACCACCTACAACTACTCCTCTAAACCCACCAAACAAACTACCTACAAACACCACTTATAACACACCACCTCCAGTCCAAAATGTTCCCACCGTCCAAACTTATCCAACCCAGCATATACAAGGGGCGCATTTTGTCACTCCTAATGCACAATATCTTCCTCCGATATATGGAGCGGAAAAACAAGCCTATACCAACCCAGTAACGGTCAGGCTCCAACCCGAGGTAGATCAATACGAGGAAATGGAAAAGGATGCGAAAGCAGGGGCAAATAACATATTGCTAAAAGAGATCCACAGTCTCAAAGAGGCAATGAAAAACCTTTAAGTTGCCAGAGGAAGCAAGAGTGTAGAATATGAGGATCTGTGTGTTCGGCCCGACGTTGACTTACCTGTAGGCTACAAACCGCCGAAATTTGATACTTTCAATGGAACCGGCGATCCTCATAAACACTTAAGGGCTTATTGCGACAAACTGGTTGGAGTAGGTAGAGATCAGAACATAAGAATGAAGCTATTCATAAGAAGTTTTTCTGGTGAAGCTCTTACCTGGTATACACAACAAGACGTCCGCAAGTGGCATTGTTGGAGCGACATGGCCCAAGACTTTATGGACCGATTCAGTTTCAACACCGACATCACACCGGACAGAGTCTACATGACTAAGTTAACTCAGAAGTCAACTGAATCGTTTCGTGAATATGCACTGCGTTGGAGATCAGAAGCAGCCAGGGTACAACCCCCGATGAATGACAGAGAAATGACCGCTACCTTCATTGATTGCCAGGCCGACATATTTTATGAGAAAATGATAGGTATGATGGGACAAAAATTCACAGTAGTTGTCCGAATGGGTGAAGCCTTGGAAGAAGGAATAAAATCTGGAAAAATTCAGGATCTTACGGCTTTGCAAGCTGTAAACAAAGCCATTCAATCTGGTTCTATCAACGGGCTTAAAAAGAAGAAAGAAGATGCTGCTGCAGTCATGAATGTCCAAGGACATAAGCCAAGCCAAGCCATCACATACTTTAACCATCCACAACAACCTTTCTACCCTTACCACTATACTGAACCCTACCAAACTCCACTATCTCCTTACCCTGTCTATAACGCCCAAGCAAACCACTACCAACCCCGAGCACCTCCACATCAAAACCCACGACCATATCAACCTGTTCAAGCTCCCACTTACCAAAATCGAGCACATACCGCACCTAAAGCCCGTCCAAACCCCGACATCCAAAACACCCGTAATTACACTCGATTCGTTGAACCCTTGGCTCAATTGTTCGAACGAATGAAAGCAGCAGGCATGATACAACCGATTGAAGGGAAAATTCCCGATCCTATACCAAGATGGTTTGATGGTTCCAAACGTTGTGCATACCATTCTGGAGTTGCTGGGCATGACACTGAGGATTGCTACGGGCTCAAAAACAAAATTGAAGCCCTGATTAAAGAAGGAGCGATCCAGCTCACTGGAGCTCGGCCCAATGTGGACAACAACCCTCTACCTACCCATGAAAACGCCAATGTGAACATGATTACTGTTGAAGAAGATGGAGATGTGAAAGAAGCCATCATGCCATCAACTTTTGTTGCTCCTGTGGGAACAATCCAAAAACAAACACCAACGAAGATTGCTGCTACAACTACTCACAACACCGAGACACCGACCATTCAGGGTGCCGAACCAGGAGAAAATCTGAAGAATTGGACTTGTACTCCGTCCCTGGTTCGCCGGGAGTCTTGGTAGATCTGAACATGTAGTGAACTTTTTGAGATAGCACGATTTTTAAAATTGAGGCTTAAATCGTGCCACGAAACTTTGTTACTTTGCCTCATCTTTTGGGCGCTTAAATTGCAAAAACTATGAATGCATTTCTGATTTTCCTTAATCATCTATTATTGTTATTTTGTACTTTATTTATCAAATCTGCCAACTCTATGATTGTGACATAAAATGAACGATTGAATAACATACATCTCGAGAGAATGACAAAGGAATTAGAGGACAAGATAAGATTCCACTAGGAAGAAATTGAAATAGTCGATAGATAATAACACAAGCATGAAGGCTATCAAGTCAAGAAAAAATCAAAAGATGACATTAGACAGCCTAGTTTGCAACCTTTCCTTTAATACACGTACGAACTACGCTGACCTTATTCCTTTGGTGGGATACATAGGCAGCCCACATAGGGTTCGGTTGCATTATAACATAAAATCCATTCCTTATGTAAGGATAATTATGTATGGCCTGATTCCCACAGTGGGATTCACAAATCTTCGACATACGGGTCAGTCATATTTAGGTAGAAGTCCAACAAACCTTTTACTATTTACATAACAGAACTACGCTGACCTGATTCCCTTGGTGGGATACGTAGGCAATCCACATCGGGTTCGGTCCCTTTATTAGAAAATTTCAAACCATTTTATGTAACTACGAACTACGTTCTGACCTGATTCCTTCGGCGGGATACGTAGGCAACCTATATGAGGTTCGGTCACACCACAACATAAGTCTAGTATACCCTTCTGAGCCTAAAACTGGGGCATATTTTGAAAAGATATAGACAAAAGAGCGGTTGGACATCGACAAGATTAAGGCTACCAGACAGGAAATAGTATAGACAAATAACTTTTCAATTGTTTCAGAAGTGTCACAATCTGAAGTTGGCAGAAATATTTTACAACTTACATACATATATTTACATATATATCTTTCCTTACATACATACATTTACATATATATATTTCACAACTTATATACATATAGTTACATTTCCTTATACATATACTTACATACCTACCTTTCAAATTAAATACTTTCTTTCAATTGTTTCACTACTGTTCATCTACCGAGGCTTGAACGGAGATCACAAGATCCAAACAAACAAGACGAATGGAGCGCCAACAACGTCAAGCTTCGAGTCAACACGAATCAACTTCCCCCTCCCAAACTAAGAATTTTTCTTTGAATGAAGGAACCTAAAACCGCGAGATCAACAGTCAAGTCTATCAATCATGGCCGAAAACATCATTTGGCTCATTATGGCCTTGCCTTAAAAGCCAAACGGCTTTATTCCCAACTTTATCTTTAATTTTATTTTATCACAATAACTTTATGACTTTATTAACAGATACACCTGTTTTGCAGGTTGTCGAGATCGAAGGCAAATAAAATCAGGATTACGCGTCATTAATTTGGCCTGTCGTGATATCATCAACGTTATTAGCCGACCGGCTATTCCATCACTTTACGACATACTTTATCAATTACTTTATCATATACTTTACCAACTTTAACAACTTTATCCTGAACTTTATAGGAATCAACTTTAAGTCTCCGAAGACAACTGGAGGCATCATTTGGCTATTCAGCCTCTTCCGCATTAGCCAAACGTCTACACCATCACTTTACTTTACCAATTACTTTATCATTTACTTTACCAACTTTAACGACTTTATCCTGAACTTTACAGGGATTATTGTTAAGTCTCCGAAGACAACCGGGGGCATCATTCGGCTATACAGCCTCATATGCATAAGCCGGACGGCTACACTATGACTTTACTCTCTACTTTATCATTCACTTTAACGACTTTATCCTGAACTTTACAGGCATTATCATTAAGCCTCCGAAGACAACCGGAGACATCATCCACTTTATGACTTTACCCCGGACTTTACGGGAATCTGCATCAAAGCCTCCGAAGACAACCGGAGACATCATCCACTTTACAACTTTACCCCGGACTTTACGGGAATCTGCATCAAAGCCTCCGAAGACAACCGGAGACATCATCCTACTTTACGACTTTACCCCAGACTTTACGGGAATCTTCATCAAGTCTCCGAAGACAACCGGAGATATCATATGGCTATACAGCCTCATTTTCATAAGCCAGACGGCTGCACTCTTACTTCACTTTCTACTTCATTAATTACCTTATCATTCACTTTAATAACTTTACCTTAATTTCACAGATATCATCAAGTCCCCGAAGACAACCGGAGACATCACATGGCTACACGGCCTCATTTGCATAAGCCAAGCGGCTACAAACTTACTTTACTCTCTACTTTATTACTTTACTTTATCATCCACTTTACCTACTCTAACGACTTTATCTTAAAATTCACAGACATCATTTATCATCAAGTCCCAGAAGACAGCCGGAGGCCTTATTACTATCATTAAAATCTCCAAATACAACTGGAGATATTATTGCATCCTTGGCATACACATCACACATTCATTCAAGTCCCTGAAAACAACCAGAGACAGCATTTGGCCACACTGCTTCATTATAAGCCACACGGCTCCATTCTCACACTCATATTTACTTTACATTTTCAACTTTACCCCAGACTTTATTACTAATTTTGACATGAATTTCAGTTTTGACAGAAAGTACAATCTACATACAGAGACACAACGCAACGTGAAACTTTATCTTACGCAGTGAACTGGGGCAAACATGCTGAAGAGGAATATCAAACTCACAAGCAAGGGTCACGGATCTACTCTCGAATTCAATTCCGCCTAGGTCCACACACGTGATACGTAGGTTAATTACTCTTTCATATCCACCGCTGAAACTCTACTCAGTCAACACTTTCACAATCTTGTATCCTTTTCTATATCCGGTTTCACCACAATTCAATACTGGGGCAAAAGCGTAGCGTAGATATCGATCCGCTTCTTTTGAACTACGTACAACTTGATTCTCACGAAACCCAAGGCATGTAGGCAACTCGAGATGGGTTCTGCCATAACTCCTTTCACCCCATAATATTTTCCACCAATTCTCCTAAACCTTATTTTCTCAAGTTCTTCCAAATTCATATTTGTTGGTCGGAACAAAATTGGCTACTACGTCAACTTCTTCGCCCAAAAACTCTTACATCGTCTCCGGTCGAAGAGGGGCATCTGTTGACACCCAATTTTGTCCCTCCTTTATTCCAATTTATTTCCTCGAGCTTTTAAATTTATTAACGAGCTAAGTACTCTATTTTCACTACTAACTTTTATTTTTACTGCTATTAATATCTTTACTTTCGTTTTCATTATTTTTACTATCAACATTACGAGCATTACTTTATCACAATTTTTAATGGCTCGTCATCATTTTATCTTCGGATTTTGTGCCCTTTATTTTCTACGTATTAATCATTAATTATCATAGTATATATTGTACTAGTTATTAAATCAAAAACCTAAAAAATAATTAAATATGGAAGAGGAATTTCAACCATCTAATGGCCCCAACAACAAACACAATATACCCACAAAATGGCCCAGATCCGACTCACAGGTGCAGCCCATTTCAAATCAAAATCAGCCTATCTTACCTCTCATCTGGCAGCCCAATTAAAAAAAAAAAAAAGATCAGCCCACAACCAACTCCACCCGTCCAGCCCACTATTTCCCCCAACCCGGTCTATTTCCATTCCATCAGCAAACCTAAAACCTAATAAACAAACATACATCACAGCCGCACACCCCCCAAGCGCCTCTCTCATCTCTTCACTCCCATCCTCCATTTTTAGCCAAAAATCTGTCTCTCTTTTGCCATACACAGTCCATGTCCATCCCGTTTCCACACCAAATTGTCGCGACGCCTGAGCTGCCTGTCGTTGACAGAAAGTCATTTCCATTTCTCACTTCAAAACGCAACAAATTCACAAAGAACAGAGAAAATCGAACCATTTTCGGTAACCCCGAATCAAATCATGTGAATGGCTTCAACGTTCGGATTAGTAGGGTTTGACTTAATTTCGAATTTTAGATTTCAACATCCCGCCGAAAAAACCCTACAAATCATACTATATATACATCTCTAAGTTCGTTTTGAAAAGGGGACGGAGTTTTTTTTACAACACTCAACATTTTTCTATTTTTTCCTTATTACTCTAAATCTGAATTTGTTCGAATTCTGTCCTGTTAGAGTTCTGATCGTGACTCGAAGCCCCACTTTACTGCGCCATCGACAGGTAAACTTTGATGCAATTATGATTTATGGTTTTGTTAAGATCATGTTCGTTTAGAAAAATCATGGCTTAATGCCCTGCTATTACCATTTGTGATTTAAATCTGTGCTACAGTTGATGTTTTTTTTTTAAAGTCTCTTAAAGGTTATTGTTTGACTGATATGGAAGTCATGTTCTTATTGAAGTGTAACTATAAATATTTGTACTAGAATTCCTATTTCGGGTATTCCTTTAACCATAGTAAGATTTGTTGAAAATCACGACAGTTTAATGTAGTCCGGAAGTCAGTCTTTATGCATTACTTGAGACACTAAAAACTTTACCATTTGACATAGAGTGTTTATGTTATCTATCTCCATGAGTTGAATAGTTTATCCAAACATCTTATATGTGATTTTTGATCAATCTTCAAAAAGTCATGATTTAAAATTCAATATTTGTCATATTAGATCATACTCTGGGTCTTGGGATACTTTGATTGATTTCAGTATGGTCAAAGTGCAAATCATATGCTTGAATAAGGCTTTAGATACCATGAATATAGGTTTCCTTTTCTATTTTTGCCACATTTTAGAAGTTATCTCGGTTTGACAATGCTACTCGCTTCTTTGTCCAAAACAGTGAGTTAGACTTTCTTTTCCTATTTTTTTTTTTAAAACATATGTTTGAAGTTCTGTTTGTGGTTTCCATAATTTTGACCAGTATTAAAGTAGTGAATCCATGTGTACTGTCTTCTGCATAATACTAAGAATGCATGTTTTCATTTTCTTTCCTTACGGTCACTTTAAAAAGAGTATCTTTTAGGTCTTATAGTCTGTTAAAACTTAATTTCTGAACATGTTTAAACGCAAACGAGAGTCAAGACTATTTTAAAACAAAGTATATGATGTTAGTATATAAACCATGCTGCTGGATTTTTGGTTGTGACTGAATGTTAACGTATCTCATGGATTTGCGCTGTAGTTCCTAGTTACTTTTTATCTCCATAGGATGTATGTATCATAGTTGTTCCCTGCCATTTTCGTTCCTTGCTTGATTTATGAAAAGAGCATGAATAAGTTGAATTTTCCTTCAACTATAGTATATATATGGCTGTAGTTATGCAGCTGCTTGTTTGAGTTATAATAGCTAGAATAAAGTCATGTTCAAAGTATGGAGATGGGATACTTTAATTTTATGTTAACCTCTGTTTCTAGCACAGCCTCATTATTTTGAAATCTCTGAGATAATTAGCTGCCTACTGGTTTGTTCTATAAAAGAATAGACGCTGTCTTCGCTAGGTCTGCCTTACCCGTAGTTGGAATGGCCACCAGGTTTAGTACATATCGTTGTCCTTTAAAGAAACATTGGCTGCATTCAGAGTTATGCTAGTGGCTGCTGCGTGTTGTCTACTGTCCCTTCCCCGAGACTGTCTACAACTGTTTTTCAAAGGCTTTTTCTACCTGTCTTAATTCTTAAGCTGATAATCCATTTTAATCTGTTTGATTTAAAAAACTCTTCTGTTTCCACAATGAACTATATGAGAATTATTGGGTCACATACCAATGATTTGTTTTGTGTATTTATTATCATATTAAAGTTTGTTTCTTGCTTATAATCCTTTTCTCTTACTTTGTTTTGCATGACAACACCAAAGCCAAAGAGTTTCACTTTGGAACTCGACGTCACCCCGCAAAGGCCTGAAATGGGCATCTACATCCTCTTTTACGCCTCTTGGTCCCTCGAAATGCTTCTGAACAGAAGGACAGAGAGCGGGCAGTCAACTGGCGAATCATTGAAATTTCGTTTTTCCACCGAAGCCAAATATGGCTTTACTCCATTCCCTCTCATTCGCTGGTGTTGCTTGTTGCTAGAATGTGTGCTATATTTTGTGGTGTGATTATTAATTGTCGATGATTCTACTTTGCTTAATTATGTGAATCTTTTCCCCCAAGTTGATATTAGAATACTTATTCGATCATATAGGGATTTTATTTGTTGAAATTAGCTAATATTTAATAGATGGACTTATCATATAAGTTGAATAAAATATGATGTTATTTTAAGCCTTAGCTTTCTAACAAACAGAAATGTCACGATTTTTTACACTAACGTTAGCTTTGTTTGAAAAATGAAGACCAAGTAAACTGGTTCTTTTCATGGATAACTTTTTTACTTTAGCTCTTTGCCGGCATTGAAATATGTGTTTGTTAAAACAATATTTTCACAGTCTATATTGAACTAATAGTCTTTCTGTAAAACCTTTTAATTTTTATGAACACTAATCTTACAATAACTCTTTTAATTTGTTAGTTAGCATAATTCATTTTCACCAAATATTTACAAAACATTATACATTCCACACTCTCTTCAGTTTATTTATAATTAAACTCTTTATATAAATTACTATTTTTCTACGAGTCCTAATTTAACTCCATCTATAACTTTAGTAATACCTACAAAAAAATACTTTCTTAGATATTATAAACATTACGTCTATATTCTTAGCCTAATTAAATTTGAGTCCGGTCGGTTAACCATTATTAATGGAACTTAGAGGATGCCTAATACCTTCCCTCTAGGTTAGTTGAACCCGTACCTAGAATCATTTGGTTTCGTAGACTTTAAAATAGAGTTGACTTTAGATAAATAACTTTAATAAACCTTAGGTGTACTAATTCACCGTAAATAATTAGGTGGCGACTCTTAACTTTAATTAACCCCGGAATTACCGGAATGTTATAAACTATTTTGACTTCGGTTAAATAGGGTATAACACTTATAACTTATATATTATAACTTAAGTTATTTATAGCTTAAGTGTTTTCTAAGTTCATAAATTCGTATTTTATAAATTAAGTATATTTATATTATAAGTATATTCTTAGTATATTTTAGTTATTTTTCAAGTATATAACTTTCTAGTTTTTAATTTAAGTAGATGTATATTATAAGTATATTCTTAGTATATTTTAGGTATAGTCCTAACTTAATATATGTAAAAATATGAACACAAGTAAATAGAAGAAAGCTCAATGAGCCATATATTTTATTCATTCATGGATAACACTTATTTGCAAGTTGTAGTTTTTTTTAACTTGCAAACAATACATGAGTTGCAAAGAAATAGTAGAATAATAAAATCACCAATTGTCAATCATTTGGTTAATTTTCCCCATATCATATTCGGTCATGGAGAGTCTTCCATTTGGTTCACTCCACTTGCTATCAAATCTTCAATCTCTTCCTCTTCGCCTTCCACTGCTTCTAAGTTTTGGTTGCGTCGCTCCGA
Source organism: Lycium barbarum (assembly GCF_019175385.1). Lineage (NCBI taxonomy): Eukaryota > Viridiplantae > Streptophyta > Magnoliopsida > Solanales > Solanaceae > Lycium > Lycium barbarum. The sequence continues at coordinate 107,764,088 of NC_083347.1, read as the reverse complement.
TCTAATCCAATGGCGAATGCACACTAGTACTTGCAAGCTAAATCCGGATAATGAGTGTCTATGGTCTCCAATTTGTTGTCTTCCTTGGCTAAATGCACTCTCTGAAGCCACGGTTGATATTTGAACCGTAAGGATATCTCGAGCCATTCTTGAAAGTATCGGATGACTAGCCTTGTATTTCTTCCACCATGCTAAGATGTCCAAATCATCTAGTTCATTGATATCCACATTTGGCTGCATCAAATAAAGGTGATATTCATCAAAGTTTGCATTAGAAGAAGGAGTTGGATGTGAATGTAAAACTTTTAATTGCAACAAACCTGACAAGCCCTTTTTGCTACTTTGAGAAGTAGTAGGGCGTAGAGCAACGGGTGTAGCATTTTCTTCCAAATTAGAATAATGACTAAAAACTTTTCTAAACTCGGTATCAAAAGCGAGCTCGGCTTCAGCTAAAGATGGTTCAACTCCATCTTCAATTTCGAAAAATGTATAAATTTGATTAACCAATGCTCTTGTATAAGACATTTTTAAACAAGGATTTAAAAGAGAACCCAATATAAATAAAGTTGGGATGGGAAAAAAATACTTCTTAAATTTTGTTGTCGTATTAAAAATAGCCGCTTGATAACCGGATTTATATTTATACTCTTGTAAAACTCTAACTATTTCCGTTAAGTAGGCTAAAATTCCGGTTATCGTGGGATAGAATTGTCTAGAAAAAGAAAGAGTTGCATTATAAAAAAATTGTAAGAGTTCAACACATTCCTTAACATCTTCGCAATCCGTAATATTTAACCAATCATCATTATTAATATTATATTTGTTGTGAACTTGTTGTATGGGAATCCTATGCTCATATGCTTGTTGTAGCATAATGCAAGTGTAGTTCCACTCAGTCTCAATTTCTACTTGAATTTTCCTAGGTCTAAGGATATTTTCCACACAAGAATTCTTAAAATCTCTCAGTTCTTCCCTATTAGCATTACAAAAAAGAAACGCAACCGCATTTCTAACTTTTTGAATAGAATCTTCAAAACACTCAAGACCATCTTTAACAATTAAGTTTAAAATGTGACAACTACATCTCACATGAAAAATATTTTTTAGCGGAGGGTTTAATTCCCTTTTTAAAAGACCAACCGCCTTTGTATTATTAGAAGTATTATCTAAAGCAATACAAAGTGTTTTCTATAAATGTTAAAAAATCTCATAATAGTAGACATTGAATCCGCTAAAATTTTCCATCGTGACGACCTTTCCCTTCATCATATAAAAAAGCTATAATTCTTTTTTGCATAACTCAATTATCATCAACCCAATGACATGTAATAGCAAAAAAATCTAGCTTGCTAAGACTAAGACCCAAATCGGCGGTAAGAGAAACATTACAATTTAAAGAATTAAACACATGGCTCAAATAAAATCTATATTTTTTATACAAATCTATAACATCCGCTCTACAAGTACTTCTAGGAATACCCTCAAATAACGGATTATAACAACGTTGAATCTAAGTAAAAAACCCCAAACCCGAAGGAAAGGAAAATGGTAAACGTAAACAATCATAAGCTACCATTTTAGTTATTTCTACACGCTCTTTTTTCTTGTCATACTTAAAATTTTTACCGGTTCGTGGGTCTATCGTCATTTTAATACCCCCCACATTTGAACCCGTTTGTTCTACCCAAACATTCATATGTTTAAGTCTCATATGATTATTTAGTGTACCCGTTCCACCATCCTTACTTGTTTATTGCCTAAAAGAAAATACTTGTCCACATATGGTACATTTAGCTGTTTGGCTTTCCTTATCCTTAGTCATAAATTTCCAAATTTTAGCGGTTGGCTTACGAGTTCTAGGCGGTTCGTCTTGTGTATGTGATTGTGCAGGACCTGTATCACCTATGGGATTTTCGGGAGCTTGTGTTTCATCATCATCATCATCAATTTCATTAAAAGTGTCGGTATAATATTGTTGCATTGCCTCATGATCTAAAAGTGGATTATTTTCACCAACATCAATACCTAAATTAGGTATTTCGTTCACAAATGTTTCCTCATTAAACCCACCCCTAACAATACCATTACCGGCACCACGTCTAAATTTCTTCACCATTATTAAATAGAATTAATTTAAATCACACTCAAATAAATCACAAGAAAATAAATTGCAACAAATTAAATTGCTAGAATTAAATTGCATAAATTAAATAGCGAAAAATAAAGATAGAGTTGGAACGAAGGTACCAAATTGCCGGACTAATTTCCAACAAAGTGAAGGCGGCTAGAATTGCAAATCCACCAAAGCTACTTCGGATTGTTGCAAAATCACCAACTCCACCAACAATATTTTAATTGCAAAATTAATAATTGAAACTAGAATAAGACTTTATAATATTTAATTGAGAGAAATTTAAAGTGGCTAATTGTTGCAAAGTAACTATAATTGAGAGATTGAGAGAAAGAGAAGAGTGAATTGGTGTGGATTAAAATGGAAATGGAGAGGGGTTTATATAGGGGTGCGGGATGGGTTGAAGTGTTAAAAAAAAGTTTAGGGGGTTAGGGGGCCAAAATGGGGGTTTGGAACCGTTTGGCAACGACCATTTTTGCGAATGGTCTGTTGGCCAACGATCCAGCCCATGTCCCAACGGCTACATTTTTATTTTTATTTGTTTTTAATTCTGACCGGTTTAACCAGTCCGGTTCCAGTTCCAAAAAAATCGAAACTGGACCTGTATGTATTAAATGGTTGATCGGAACCGGTAAACCGGTTCCGGTTCCGATTCCGGTTTCGGTTTTACCGGTCCGGTTAACCAAAACCTGTTGACGGGCTTACCTGTAGGTGATGACACAATGACCCGACATAGCAGACTCAAATCTGAAAACACGTATTGCACTTTTTTTTTCCTTAGCCTAGTTTTGTCCCAACCTGGGTTTTCCGGCGACGTTTTTAATGAGGCAATGATGTACAACGTGTTACTTAAAAATGTTGAAGGCTGTGTTATACCCCATTTTAACCGGGTTGAAATTAGAGTACAACATATTGGTGATTCCTATTTATTTTTGTTTTAAGGAGTCGCCACCTAATTAATTTTTAAGGTGAATTAGGGCACCTAATTATTAACTAAGGTAAAGCTAACTAAACCTCCGTTAATAGTCTGCTTAACCAATGTGATTCTAGGTAAGGGCTCTATATTATCCTAAAGGGAAGGGGTTAGGCATCCTTTAAAATCCGTTAACTACGGTTGTCCAGCCAAACTTAGGTTAATTAATTAATGCTAAATCAGATGCCTAAATTTAAGAAAAGGACTTATAATGTTACTATGGTTTTAAAGGAAAACATAATAACGCTGTTCAAAACAAGACTTAAAATATGCTAAGGCTTCAAATAAAATGTTATTTAAAATAGGACTTATAAAAGAGGACTGTAAAAAAATATAATAATACCATTTTAAATAAGACTAATATCAATATAAAGGAGATTTTAAAATGCTATCTTTAAAATAAAGCTTATATATGTTGCTAATGTCTTAGATGAAAGTATAATAATAGGATTGGCGAAAGATGATAATTTGCATATAATTAGAAGAAAACGCAGGTTTGTGCGATATTTTAGTAAATATCTAAGGCAAACTAAACGATGAAGTATTAATTGATCTTGTACTTTAGGAGTATAAATGAAATACAAAACAACTAATGAATTTCTTTATCCCTTTTGTTATCTTTTGTTAACTGAGCTTAATTAAGATTAAATCAACTTGCAATGCCTAAATTCATATATTTATGTCCATGGTACGTTAAATCCCTACTGCGATAAAGGGATGGAAAGTAATCCTCTAGTTCAAGGCACTTGTTCTCATTATCGAAAGTTTATAATTCTAATATTAGTAGATATTATAAATGATGTAAATAATTTTGAGATAAATATTAAAGATAATGTAAATAACTTAAGAAATATATTATAGATAACATAAGTAAGAAATGGAGCCTACTGAGTTATCTATTAGTTTCCTTTTAATTAACTACCCATTATGCTAAACTAAACCACCAATTTACTAGAATTCACAAGTTATGAAAACGAAAAAAAACAAAGTAAAAAGGGTTAGTTGCATCATACAAAATAAAGGCAGGAAATAAATAAAAGGGGACCAAATAGTATCAGATGGGCCAGCCCGTTTTGGGCCACTGAGATCCATAACTGCTGTTGGGCTGGCCCAATTATTTTTAACTGTTGCGGCTGCTGCCACTGTTCCGGTCTGTTGGGCTTTGGCCCAGGGGTTTTATGTCTTTCTATTTTGCTGCGGATAGAGAGCTGGACGGATAGAGGAGTCGTATTGGGCTTTTAACCCCACGCCAGATGCGGGAGACGACGAGTCACTTGAACTCGTACGCGATAGTCATGCATAAAATAAAAGTGAAAGGATTAGCATATGATCGATGAATAAAATTAAACACGTAAAATATACACTCAAAACGGTTCAGTAGATTGTGTATATACTATGTATATTTTGGTATATCTCAGGTGTATACATTTATAAAGATGCATAGGCTAAAGTATACCAGTCATGTACACGCATATACACAATCGATACAAGTACACTTAGCACATGAAAATGAATAGATGCCGATATATAGCACGCTCAACGAAACCAGATATAAATAGCTTAAGGGTGTCGAATGTGACAATAATGAGAAAAAAAAAAGGTTCTGTTCAGGTTGGTGAAAAATTCATGTTCCAAGAATGTCAATAAACATCTCATTGTATACAGAAAGAGGAGACGTTAATATGTGTTCAGATTATATAGGGGCAGCAGACACATACCAAACATAAAGGCCATTTTATCCATAAGTAAAGCAGGCCTCTCAGATGTAATATCTATTCTTTATGGAACCAACCAGTAGGCAACTAATTTCTCCTCAAAGTGTAGTGTTTGTCTTGTCAAAATAATAACAGAATAAACAACAAACAACCATAATGCATAGTAAACTAGTTGAACCTTTCCAGATTATAAATGATTATGCTGAGATAGTAATTAAAATGCAGACAGAATCTTCAGATTCAGCAACCACAACAGTAGCAGTGAGGCAAAACCATGCAAGCGATAATCTAGTCCTAGCTGAGTGTCAACAATAGAGGGATTGGAGACTAGATGAGACTGATGTTTAAATAAAGAAATAGAGGAGAAGATAAACATACTAAAACAACCAACATTATTATTATACTTAGGCCAATGAGCATATGAAAGGAATCTAAATCAGAAGGAAATAGGAGCCCAGGGTAGCATGGAAATTCACACAATGCAACAGACAATAGCAATGAAGTAGGCATAGCACTTCAGGTACCATGAGGGCTCAATAGGCTAGTGAAGTCAAGGCATGGCATGGGGGATACAAAACAGATAGGAAAGCATTTAATGCATATATGCAGTGAAGCAAAAGGAAGACATATATATTAACCAATTACCCCAAATCATGATGCAAATGAGGTTATACCATGTGCAGATGAGTAGATGCTCACTGAGAGTGAGTTCAGACGAAGCAAGGTGCAGACAAATGAAGTTAGATCATATGCGGTTTGGAAATATGCATAGCTTTAACGGATAATGAAATGTGCAAGAGTGTACTATTGTTATCAAGGTCTGAAGAGAATGGAAGGCAATCCCAAATAGCAACATTTCAAGTGAAAGCATCAAGCAAAAGCATGCAAAGTCACATACAGGGGTCATACGATACATGACTAACAGATCCTGCCAACAGGAGCTTCAACCACCATTACAGTACTCAGCAAAGTAAGAGCACAAGTCCACAGATGCTGAATTGACTTTAAAATGCTTGGAGCTCTTTTGAAAATACAATCCGAGGCTTATAATAAATAAATAAAAAAATACAAAAAGACCACATAGGCATGCAAAGGTTTAGTGCATCTTGTTGAATCAAAGTAAATATTTTTTACTCCAATGAATTCAGTTTCAGGTCCAGTAGGCGTGAAGATGCTATCCTAGTATCAACAACATATTTTGAAAAAAACAAACAATGGCTCAGCCAACCCATCGCAGAGAAAACCATGCCAGTCTATCAAACACCATAGTTTACAAGTGACATTGAACTTAACTTAAACAAACATGAGCACGCCTTAGGTATCAATATCAATTTACACATCAATCTAAGCCAAAGAGAAGATTAAGAAAATATATTAGTTCATATGCTGCCAAGCACCTTTGAATCAGATTGAGAAAATCCCACACATATTAATGAAGATTAAGCATAAATAAACCGACAAGCTAATTAACCACAGGAAACTTAAATTACATACTCAGAAGATGAAAGCAAAATTAACACATGCCGATAATAAAATTTAAAAGCTAACAGCACTCAAATCTTGCCATAAACATTATGCTAATCAACTTACCTAACTAAATCCGCATGTTTTAAAACTACGCGACGATTGCAGAAAACATATATAAAGCAAAAACAAGGAGGGAGAATTACCTTCTTCGGGTGCAGCGAAGTGAGGCTTCGAGTCTCCGACCTACCTCGAAACGCTACCAATCCTGAGTTTGCATATACTCAGAGCCGAACAAATACCAAAAGCAGAAAAAAGTAGAAGAGGATGTAGTATTTTGGGGATGATATCAAGATAATTTTAGAACTAATATTTTAATGGAGCTGGAGCAGTTAAAAATTTATATTTTTAAGAGAAAAGTGGTGATTCGAGAACTGTTTTCAGAGGGGTTTTCCGGGAGGCTTTAAAACCGATTCTTGGGGGAATTTTTTGAATCAAAAGACCTCCGTTTCTTGAGGGGGTTTTACTTTCAAAAATCTTATATTTCTTGGGGTAATTTACTGAACCAGAAAAATCCTCCTCTCACCGATTCCACTCCACAACATATTTATAGGTTTTCTTAGGCTTTTTTTTTTGTTGAAGAAAGAGGAAAGGGAGCGGGGACAACGAGAAGTGGTGGTGGTAGAGGAAACGTGGGGGGAACAGACGCGTGGGGGACAAGGCGGAGTGGGGGTGGAAGTGGCGTGAGGAGTGGAGGCGGCAGAGGGAGTGGGGGTGTCAGAGGGCACGGTGGGATTGATGGGCAAAAAAAAAGGGAAAGGGGAGGGAAGAGAGAGAAGGGAGCGGGGAGGGGAAGCCGCGTAATAATATTTCGAAAATCCACAGTAAATAAAGACTATTATTTAATTATGCAAAGATAAATGCGATGCGTGTGCGTAAGCTGGTAAAATGCCGAAAATGATAATAATAATAATAATAATAATAATAATAATAATAATAATAATAATAATAGTAATAATAATAATAATAATAATCAGTGCGGTAATAGAATAGTGAAACGCCGGTATTGATAAGAGGCTAATAATTATAGTAAAATATAATATATATTTTTTTTATTTTTCAAAAATATTAGAAGCGTAAATAGGTATTTCGGAGGAGAGGCGGGACAAAATTGGGTGTCAACAGGCTGGCTGCAGGCCGGGATTGGAGACTCTCCGGTAACAATGACAGTGTTTTTTCTCCTCATACTTCGAACATCAGACACTGGGGGGCTAGAGCACATGACCCCAAGAGATGTGGACAGAACGTGTCGTGCCCGGATAGGTTATTTGTAAGGGTCAAACGACCGAATGAGTCCTGCCCGGATAGGTTATTTGTAAGGGCCAAACGACTGATTGAGTCATGCCTAAGTAGGATGTGTTGCGAAGGCTAAACGATTAAATGAGTCGTGCCCTTAGGTTCCATGTATCACTTGTGATTATGGAATAAGAAAAACACTTCGGTTCCCATTTCCGTTCAAATATTTCAACTTTCCGTTTATAAAAATTTTGGTTCATCGAATCTGTTCGCTTCTCTTAAGGCTCGAATCAGAACAAAGTCTAAAAAAATTCGAACTCGATGCAAATACAAAGGCTCCAAAACATATCGACTAGAAATGCTTAATGCGCCGATTCGGAGACGTCCGGATTTGCGCATGTAAAATAAGGCCAAGCATCTAGAGCCAAAAACTTATATATATATATATATATATATATATATATATATATATGTATGTATGTATGTATCGGCAAAAAATATGCTGAGATAATTTTTACATCGGCCCAAAATCTGCCGAACCATTTACAAAATTACATCGGCTTAAAACATGCCGAACCCAAAACCATACAAAAAAGAAGAAGTTATTTTACTCCTCTCCCGAGGAGGAAAGTTCTTCAGCGTTCAAGGGGTTATCCCCGGAGCTTTCATCATTAATGGCCTTGTTCATTTTGGCTTCCATCTCTTCGGCCTGAGTGATCTTATCCCCAATGCCCTCGAGGCCTTGTTCCTGGATCTCACGGAGGGTGTGGACACAATTCAACCAATTTTTGTGCTCGGCCTTGAGAATGGAACGGTTAGTGGCAGCTTGAACATCGGCAACGGCCTGCTCTTGGATACGATGACGAGCAACCAAGGATTGGCCTAGTTGAGTGGTCAGATCCCTCACGACCTTAGCCTGATCACTCGCTACCTTCTGGGCCGTTTTTCAGAGGCTCAGCCTACGCGGAGGTCTCGGCCACTAACCTGCCAAATTCAACTTTAAGGGTATTAAGCTCCTGCCTAACATCGGAAATAGCAGCTGCCCGTTCCACAAAGGCCTCAGAAGAAATCTCGGCCTCCATAACCAGCCTCTCTTTTTCCACCCCACTCGGAGGTTCTCTTCCCTAGCAATAGCAAGTTCGGTTATTGCCACCTCGAGTTCGACTTCGGAGACGTCAAGATCGGCTTTAATAGCATTGATCTCAGCCTTAAGGATGGAGGCATTCTCGGACTCTGAGAGCTTTCTTTCAGCATCACGCAGCAGGCTCTCGAACTTTTGAGTTTGACGACCCTGAGCATCCAGTTGGTCCTGGGCATCATCCAGCTGACTCCGTAACTCAACACACTTCCTCGAGCCCCGAACAAACCCCTCGTATAGCAAGACCACGACCTGCATTTGAGAACATGTTAAATGGAAGGCATTAAATAAAAAATAGAAGGCATTATGGGGAATTTTCCAGTACATACCCGATTACTAGCATGCATGCTCTCGTTTAAGAGATATAGCCATGAAACATCGTCCATCTTTTCATGATCCTCCTGGAAGACTAAAGGACGAAGGTAGCTTGCCACACTAACCGGACGGGAGAGGAAGTGTGTGTCCTCCGGCACAGAAACAACGGCAGATCGCGTCCTCCTCGGGTCGACACTCGGAGACGGAAACGTGCCTACAAAATGGGGCTGAGAACCCGATTAAGTAATGTGCATAGGCCGTCGCCTGCCTTGGGGAATTGGTAGGTTAAAACCCGAAAGATCAGCCCTAACGACATCTACCGGGGGGACCACACCCAACATACGTTTAAGATCCTTCCCATGCGGGGAAGAGGCCCGGGCATATCTGCAATGTCAGTGACAGGTTCCCCTCCGGACTGATCATCATCGATAGAAATGACATCGTCGAAAATCCTGATCGGGCTCCTAGAGGGCTGTTGGAAGGCAACGTAGGGTAATCCCTATGGGAGGGTTACTGGTTGCATCTCCGTGCCGGTCATAGTAGGGCTAGCCGCGGGTGCAGATGGTGCAGTTTGGTGCACCCAGACGACGATCATGAAATCTTCGTCGGGCACGGCTCTCAAAGTCCGCAAAGGCTTACTTCGAGCCGTGGCCGGTTTCTTTCTCTTAAGGGCCTTGGAAGATGAGGCCTGGGAAGATCTTCTTCGTTTCCTACTAGGAGCTACCTCGGCTACGAGCTGCTCAGAATCAGCCAGGTCGAACATCGTGCTTCCCCTCGGAGATGGGGGCGAAGGATTCCTTAGTTGGGTCTTGTCCCGTTTTAAACCTACGGATGTGACGAAGTTAAAAAAAAAAGGAAACGAAGGGAAGAAAACGAATAAAACTCACCGTGATTTTTCACCACCCATATGACCTTCGACAAATCGGCCCAACATCGTAGCTCATGTGGGTACTGAGCCATGAGTCTTTCAAGCCAGACCTTGAGGTCGTCGATGACATGAGGAATCCACCTTCTGGCTGCAAGGCAAAGCGAATACATGAACAAAAATGTGAAAATAAACCGAAGAGATATTGAACATTAAGGTCGCTTACGTTGTTTGTTCCACTTCTCGGGGAAGGGACGATGGCCCAAAGGAATAATCTCCTTGATCTTGACATAGACATACCGTACCAACCACCCCCGGTCCTTATCGTCCATGCTGGAAAGTATGGGATACTTTCCACGCTTCAGTAACTTCATTATTCCCTCGCGAAACAAGCGGGATGAGTAAAGCCGGATCAGATGATCAAGCGTAAATGGAGCATTGACCTCATTGGCCAAAAATCGGATGCATGTAACTACACGCCAAATGTTCGGCCCAATTTGTCCGAGGCATAGTTGGTATGTTCGGCACATATCCAGAATGACCTCGTTAATTGGTGGGTTCAAATTGTACGTAAAGGGGAAGGTGTATACACTTGAATACCCCTCCACGTATATGGTCATGTCCTCATTAGGGCTCGGGATCACGATCTCCGAAGGGCCATACCACCACTCGCCGGCAGGTGGTTGTGTCGGATTTACATCCCAGCCACAGTCAGCTCGAACATGTGGTAGAAGCGCGTCGGTGATAGCCGAAGGATAACATCGGACGTCATAACCTCGGTCCGCGTTGTCTCCCATCAGGGGCTTTTACGAAGAAAATTCTGAATCGAAGTTAAATGCCGATGGCATTATGTCATGTCCCCGGGGTTCATAGGGGACTGCTTCGGTATTTGCACCGGCAGTAGCACCAGTGGCACGAAAAGAATCGGACGAAGTGTTTTCACGTGATGAATGCCTAGAACTTGAGGCCATATTAACTTTGAAATAAGTTTGGGTGTTGAACCGAACGAACTAATGGATGTAAAGAAGAGGAAGAACAAAAACAAAAACAAAAAATATATGAAGATCAGAAGGCTGTTTTTGAAGCTTTTCTGAAGAACTGGAACTTCTTCTTGAGATTTGGAGGTTGGATCCTTGAATATTGGAGAGATTCGAGTTTGGAGAGGGGATCAAAGTTCATAAGGAAAAAATGGGTGAAAGAGAAGTGAGCCAAGTACATATATATATATATATATATATATATATAGTGGGAACGAAAACGCTTCCCATTCGTCACCTTCCACATGACCAGTCGTTGGCCGACATGAACCGCCAAACGACCAATCGGGAACCGACGCGTCCTTCGAGTCAGTGAAATGACATGATGCGAACTTTGAGTTTCCCGCGCATTCCTGATGAATCGCATTTAAGTCTAGCCTCTCCGAAAAGAAGAATTAAGTTCAAAAATGAAAAAATTGAGCTACAAATAAATTCAAAAGAAAGGTTCCATTAAACATCCAAATAGGAAAATTGACATCAGTCCGAAAGACTGTACAAAGGAAATCAACAAACCTACGTCGACCTAAATGACCGTATAGAATTAGAACTATCAGTCGAAATGATCGAACAAAGCAAAATCTTAAAATCCCGAGCTCTATGCCTCATTAATCTTGGGTGATCGTTGTTCCCTGATAAAGCTGCTTTAAGCCGATCATTCTTCACTCGAAGTCAGGCAATCTCCTCGAGAAAATTCTCCGGTGTTCGAGCTGGAGGAGCATTAGTCGAGGTCGCAGCAGCCTCCTTTTCGGCATCATCGTCGATCTCCACGATCGGTGTCGGACCTTCCCTAGAGGATCCCCTTCGGGAAATCCGGCTAGATTTAACTCTAGCACCAATTCCCGAACTGCCCACTGATGCCTCCGGTGTGGCCCTCCTCTTCGGCACCCTAGCCGAACCAGTTGCACTTCCTTCGGTTATGTCCTCGGATCTTACTTGGGCAGCCTTTGCCTTCGAAGCTTTCTTCACCGGAAGCCCTGACATAGGAGGAACAAGATTAGGTTTTAAAAAAAAATGATGGTAGCAAAGAATTGAGATTTACCATAGTTCTTGCCCTTCCATCCGATCGGGCCCAAATCTCTCCAGGAGCGGCCTACGTGTTCAGCAACACCCAGCACGGCAGTTAACCATTCAAATATCCTGGGAAAGAGCTCGGGTTCAACAGTAATGGGTTCGAGATTCCACTCCTCCGGTAAAGGATCGGGGTTGGCACGTTGCAATTAGGTCGTTCTCATGACGACGAACCGATGAAACCATCCCCGATCATAGTCATCCTCGGGGTTGAACAGGCCCCGTGGGATCAGATATATAATGCCCCCACGAATGACCCGGGGTATGTAAATATGGATTAAGTGGTCCAAGGTAAATAGGACTCCGGCTATATCGGCTAGAAACTGAATGCAATAAACGAGTCGCCATACTTGAGGAGCGATTTGTCCTATGCAAATCCGATAACGTCGACACATATCTTCGACCACTTGAGGAACTAGAAGTGTGAACCCGATGACAAATGGGTAAGTATATACGAGAGAATAACCTGGGATGTGGTGATCAATCTGCACCCCCTGCCCGAAAGGCAAAATCTCAACACCGCTGCCTGTCACACTCTCTCCGAACCCTAGGGATTGTGTCCTCAGTGACAAAGGATGCAAAGTTCCTCACATGATCGTAATGATGGCCGACTTTGCAATTATTCTCAAAATTGAACCCAGCCGGAGAAATTTCAGCCGCTTGAAACTCGAAGTCTGTCATGATAGGAGGTTCGGGAGTTGGTGGTAAAGGTTCAGTGGGAGATGTTGTAGGAGAATTCGGGGAATAAGCAGCGTCAGTTAATAGTGGGGGAGAAGACATCCTAAGTATAGCAAGAACAGGATTTTCAGAATATGTGAAAAAGTGATGTTGAGCATGGCTTTATATAATGAAGGGGTTGAAGTTGAAGAGACTTCTAGTAACGGTAGAATACAGAAGGCCAAAGGATTCTGACGAAATACACGTTACTAAAGCATGAAACGGCGCAACATTTGTTATGTTCGGACTCATGACGGGTGGTTATTCGATCGTAGTGAAGTATTGTTGTGGAGAACGAGGTCTCTTCAATCTATTTCCCGTTTCCATTCTCTACTTCAAAAAATGGAGGGACTATCTGTGTACGGTGAGAACTTGGGAAAAGTTCTCTCCGATTCATTAAAGGTCCGTTCAATAACAGTTCATAAAAGAGAACCTTAGATGTGTCCATTTTAGTTAGTCGGTGAAGCTGCGCCCATGGTATACTCGAGGGGATAAGTCCAAATCAACGGAAGGTTATCCTCCACTGATTCACCGCCGAGGATCACGCCATCAACGGGCTTCTCCGACAATATCGGACCCATTTCACCCACGTGGGGGTTCGTGTCTCCTAGTTTTAGTAGGGCACTAACACTATATAAAAGCATGTATCAGCCCCATTAGAGGGCATCACAATCTTTATATCAGATATATTTCACTTGCTAAGAAAAAGACTCATCTTCGTTTTAAGCCAGTTTTCTATTAAGTTTAATCTTTGTTCAAGCTTGTTATTATCACGTTGCTGTTCGTTTTAACGGTCCAAGGAAGGAATTACTCCCAGTCGGACCCATTAGGCACAGTCCGAACAAGAAGTTTCTCCCTGTCGGACCCACCATTCCATACTCAGGCTCATTTATTTTACGCTTATCCTTTACTGTTGTTCGTTAATTTTGTATTTGTTAATAAGTTCAATCACATATCCTTTAAATCACGTACAAATTCGATTGTTGCTCTCTGAGGGTAAACAATTATATTTATGTTCTATTTGTAAAAAATATATACCATTGGGATAGGGTACACGCGCAACATGCGTAGGAAGACTCCAACGGCCATCCGTGAAGAACTGATTAATACGGAGTAATTTTGTCCTAGATGAAGAGGAGGCCGTCCGATTTGCATTTGGGTGACTATTTCAGAATTTTGTGGAGTACTTAATTCGTGTAAGTATTGTTTTTTGTTTTAAAATCAGCATGTTCTAGCATGAGTGTTTTATTTTTCAAAGTCAAATATGAATCAAATCGAGAGATAAATCGAGTTGCGATGACGTTGTCAATCTATATTAACCAAATTCACATGAAGGACCTCCGTTTGGCGGACAACGTTAATGCCTTTTAAGCTCCTTTTTCCACATCATTAAGGTCAATAGCTATTTTTGAACATATTATTTTTTCTCATCGTTTTATATTAATTGACACAACGCACACGTGCAAAGCACAAAATCATTTGGGATTTTAAGATCAACTAAAATTTTGGCTATTAATGTTTTTCCTTATTTGAAGTTTTGAACTATGTAAAAATTCCTACTATTAAGAAATTTAAAATCGACTGAATATTTGATTGTTAAATCTTTTCTTGTTTGAATTGTGTATAAAACCTAATATTTTAGACTTTAAAATTAACTAAAACTTTACCTTAAATAATTCTTTCCATAGTTTAATCAAAGCTGGAAACTATATTCCATTATGGAGAATAACGTACATACCGAAAGACACAACTAGGAATATTAGTCCATTTCGGCACCAAGTTTAATGCCATATGGCATACTTAATTATTTATTGTGGAATACTAACGTCCTCCATTGTTGGAGATTAATTTGTCCATCGAATACAAAAAAATTCTCGAAATTGTTGAAGTAAAGTTATTATACAGTCAATGATATAAAACTAGAATGGAAAACAACAATTACACATTGGATCAATATTTACAATTTTTTGTCCACATTTCTTAGCGATATGTCGTCCACATTTTTTTTTTTAACTTTTGAAAAATGAATTTGATATTGGACCAAATCATCATTTAAATTTCCCCCTAATATTAATAAGGAGTTTTAAATCAATCAAATTATGTGCATTAAATATTTATTAGTTGAACCATATAAAATCCTAATATAAAATATCTTGTTTAAATCCTTTTCGGAATTGTATTATGTAACTTAACAACTTTGTGAACGAAAAGTAATACCAAAAATGAATAAATTCACAGAAAACAAGTAAGAAGCTATTACTTGCTATAGGTTTGAATTTTTGTCATAGTATCATGATAACCACTTAATTTATATAATTTTGATTATTTTAGTAAAAATAGAGAGACTCATAAACGTGTTTGGATTAGCTGATTGTAAATAGTTGATAAACATTACCTATTTATAAGTAATTTAAGTGCAGGCATTAATTTAATAAATAAGTAGTTACATGTTTGGATAAAAATGTTGAAATAAATAAGCATTAATTTGATAAATAAGTAATTACATGCTTTGATAAGCACTTATGTGTTTGGTGAATAAGTGCTGATGAGTTGTTCTTTTGATAATATGACTAAAGTATCGGCTCTCTTTTTTTACAAAAATAAATAAATTTAGAAGTGTTTTTGTAAGTAAATGGATAAACAATGATGTCAAATGGAGAGGAAGTTAGATATTTTGTTTTAGAAAAGGTATTTTGAAAATTTTAAAAAATAGTAAGAAACATGGTCAAAGTAAAGACCAATTAACCGTTCATATAATTAAAAACCAATCAATTGAAATGATTTAATTATCTTAGTAAAAAAGAAAAAGAAAAAACGAGAATGATTTTTTGCAAAAAGTTATGTTTGATTCTGTGCGTACACAATAGTATGTTCATTACCCTTTACCAAGCACTCCGTCTATGTCACGACCCAACTAGCGGGTCGAGCGGACACCCACGCTAACCCTTCCTTGGTGGGCGAACCCTCCCCTTACTTTACCATGTATTAGTATTAACATGCGGAAGATTAAATAACACACAAGCAGTCTCAATATCATAGATAAATACTAAGTACGGAAATACAAACGACATCCTAAGGATCTGGTCAAGTCACAGTACAAAAGCCACTACATAATACAAGTCTGAATACGAAATACATAAGTCTGAATACTATCTCGAAACAGAGAGGACAAATATAATAATAGAGAGTTTTCTGGGCTGCGGGTCTGCAACGATGCTCACCCTGGAAACTCGGATATGATGCCTCAGAAATCACTCATGAGGGCTTGACGTAGATCCTGTAGTGAACTTTGCACTAAAAACACTATGTACTAGTAGGTATCATAGGCCGACAACAATTAGTTCACACATACGAAGAAAGAAATCAATAAGTAGACATGTAAGCAATCAAGGACAGTCACTAAGCATATTCAAGTAAAACAGTAATAGGAACCCTAGTAGATCTCAAATAAATCATCATGCAAAGAATCAATGCGGAAATGCACCATGAAATGATATATAAATGCAATGCGAGTGGATGAAATGCAATGACCAATACCTCAACCTGTACACATATGCTAAGGACAGAAATCTCGACGTCTCAATAGCCATGACTCATGGGGGATCCGCGAAGTCCATGTACACCCTCGTCCCCGCAAAAAACATTGGGCAGCGAGTAAACACACCTCGTCCCAGTAAGAAACCTTGGGCACGAAATCGCATCTCTCTTTTACACAATCCGGCAAAGACCTCGAATGTTAAACTTTCTCACTTATTATCATCAGTACCAAGTCACGATGCAATATCAAAATAACATATTAAATGAGGATGTATATCGTGCATGATATCATCATCAACAGTAAATCATAATCAAGATCTCACTTGTGTCTTATCATAAGTGCACGTCACAATTCAAGCATAGTCTCATTATTCTTCCTTTTTCCGATGAGAAGTGATATAACAAGATAGAGATGAATGCAACACAATCACAACATAGCAAATAGGGCGACAAGCCCAACAAACAACAACAGAACCAACCTAATCGACATTCACCTCCACACCATACCCAAATGCTAACATGTTTTCCCCGTCAATATCTAACTCCTACATATGCTTCACTAATTGGAGTCTAACTGAAAGGTCCCTACCTCAAAGCCGAGCAGGTGCCACGAACTATCCAACGAGAACCTTGCCCTTTCGAAGAGCTTCCGAACGTTTGAAGTCTATTCAACAATGTAATTTACATTAGAAACGGAGACTAACAATACCCATAATGCTACAATACGATTTGAATAAAAAAAAACTCTTAAAGAGAACCGAGGCCCACAAGGGCAAAATAGGAATTTTGAGTAAAAATCGGTTACCCAATGCTTAAGAGGCTCAATACCACTACTCAATTAATCATCAATTACATCCTTTAATAAAAAAAAAAACCCAAATTATAAAGAAACCCTAGCGTTTCCATAGTCAAAATCCATAAAATTAAGAGAGATTCAACTTAGTATCTAGTTATCCCAAGTATTTTATGACTAGATTAACAAGATTTTCCAATCAAAACTTATTTTGATAGAATAAGATTCATAAAGTCAATACTTAGAGTCTACAAACTTTCTTTCCAATTAACCCTCTTAATCCCACCATAGATTCTCACATTAGACCATAGATAAACATAAATTAAGGTGAAAAAGACTTACCTGATGAAGAACCAAGCCAAGAACTCCACAAATCGCCCAACTATTGCTCTAGGTTTCAATTTTGGTGCATCGAAGAAAAAGGGTTTGGAATAGTGAATCTACTGGTTTCTGATTCAGCGATTTCCGCTTACGCGGAGCTCCGTCCGCCTACATGATCCCGCCTCGGTGGATCGATACTCGTCCGCTAAGGCGGTATTCATTAATGACTCAGCACTTGCACTGATGCGACGGAAGGGCCGCATGCGCGGTACCGCGCCTGCGGAAGAGACCTTGCAGGTGCGGGGAAAACCCGAATCAACAGGGACTCACATCTGCGGACCAGGCCTTGCCTGGACAGGCCTGTAGACGTGGCCAAACCATCGCAGAAGCGACACATCAGAAAACCAAAAAAATTGGTTTTCACCAAGTTCACCCAAAATCGCGACATCCATCTGAGACCTCCCGGATACAAACTGAATATGCAAACACATGTAAAAAAGCTCTACGAACTCAATCGTGCCCTCGAAATTTCCAACGGAGGTCGTCTTGACTCAGTCAACCCCCAAACGGCCAAAACCAAGTTTCCAACCAAGGGTACAAAACGCCCCCGAAAGTCTCGGGAATCGAATCAAACACCCCACCAAGTCCTAATCGACCCTTCAGACCTCATGGAATCGACGGAATTCCAAAGAAAAGTTCATTTACCCAAAAGTCAACTATTGGTCAAACAATTTTCAGTTTAAGGTTCTAATTTCCTCAAATCCTACCAAAACTCGCCCGATGAACTCGGGAACAGTGGCGCCCATCCCCGCGGGTCAAAAGCACTCTAATGGGGTAAGGGAAAGGGTCAACGGAGGTAAAATTGTCACAACGCGCATAACGATCAAACGGGTCGTTGCAGTCTATAAATTCCGTGTACCAAAAGATAAATAGGAGTTTAACAAATAGTATAATTAGATACAAATTATTTCAATCGCTTCAATTATTATAATCTCTAACTCAATATTAAATTCTAAAAGTACTTTCGAAATGACATTTAAAAAATTGTGAGTCAGGTATACATGGTTTAATATTATTTATATTCTCCTAATATTTAAAAATTTAAAATTAATTATAATTTAATTATTAAATCTTTTCTTATTTGAACTATGCAGGAACTTGTATTTTTTTAACTTTTTAAATTTACTATAAATAAACCACTTTGACTTTTGTATATCGTTTTACCCAAAAAAAGACTTACCCCAACAATTAGTACGAAAGTTAATCTGCCTTAACTCGTGTTTATTCTGATTTTTATTTAGTAATTATTCCAATATTTGATGTTTTGATTACAATTTAACGCAATAATTGTGTAATGTCGCAGCTAGGTTTCACAAAAAAGGACAAAGATAGTTCAATAGAAACTGATAATGCTATGCAAAACCTTCTTTTGTGTATTTAGCGATGATGTAAATAGTCATTTAATTGTTTTTTCTAATATTTAAAACTTTCAAATCGACTAGAATTTTGATTATTCAATCTTATTCATTTGAACTAGGTAGAAAGTCCTATTTAGGACTTTGAAATCAATTATGATTTTATGTTACATAAATCATGTCCTTAATTGAACTACATATGTTACTTCCCTGGGATGTACATTCTGTGGAAAAAAGAGTAAATTAAATGTGTATGTTTAATGAAATCAAAGTCATTAATAGATCCTGGAAATTGCCTAATTTTTAAAAAGGTATGTAAACATGGGTTTGATAAAAAGTACGAAAACATCGATGATAATTCATACAGAGGTAAGAGGTCGGCATAAATTTAGACCTCAATGAAAATTATGGAATTCTTTTTGTTGGAATTTGGAAGTACATTCATTTTTTTGTCTATGGTTATTGTCAAATGAAATTAAGTTAAAAAAAAAAATCAAAAATAATTAAAAAAAATTCTAATGTGATTTTTTTTTATATAACTAACTTATTTTATTAATCACTAGTTGAGTTTTACAAAACTTCAGCATAGCCACATCTTAGCTTGCTGATCACAGAAAAACAAATCCAACAAATAGCTATTTGCACCTAGATTACTACTACAGAGACAAGAGGCTCACCTCCTAGGGAGGTATGTATCCTCTTAAAAGAGTAAAGAGGTTGATTAGTATTTTATACAAAGGAAAAGGAATAGAAAAATCACGTATTTGTATAATTGATTACGTGTGAAGTACCTTAGAAAGAAATCATAAGTAGAATTAGATGACGATCGAGCTAAAAATTATACAAGAACTATAATAACTGTAATTTTTGGTTAATTTATATTATAACGCAAAAATATCTTTTGACCATATTATTTTGTTATTTTTAAAAGTTTTTTTATCATTAATACGAGAGACACGCGCAACGCGCGTACACTAAACTAGTATATCAAAAAGATTATGGCGAATATAATTTTTTTTGAAGAGTACAAGGGAAAATCTAACCCTTTTTCTGTTAAAAATATGCTCTCCTTAACCGCTTTTGTTTTTAGATGAGATCGCTAAACGCTAAACAACCTCTCCCCACATAAACAAAGACAAAAACAAAAAAAGAAAAAAAAAAAAGAACATAAAGCTTTAATTAGGAAGGTAAGAATTTAAATTAAACAGATCTCAGGAAAAAAGATGTGGTCGACAATGTTACTGTCCTTACACTCCCCTAGCTCTATAAATAGAAAATATCATTTTAGTTCCAATCCTACAACTTCTCCTTTTTTTTTCGCCAATTGCCAATATGCTTCTCTTCAAAAATATTTTTCCCTGTAACACAAGGGAACCAACTAAATTATTTTCTAAAAATTATCTTTCTCCTAGCTTTGAATATAATAAGAATATTTCATCATTAGAGAACCATAAAAGAGCCAGAAAAAAATTCTTTCACATGAAGTCTAAAAATGTAGGAGACTGTCAACAATATTCTCAACTCAAAGCAGTCAATAATGCTGCAGCAACCATGCAGTTTCAGCATGGTAATAATGGTATAGGGATTGTTGAGTTTTTTGAAGGGAAGAATATTCTTGTCACTGGTGCTACAGGGTTCCTTGCAAAAGGTACATGCAGTTTCATTATTTTAATTAGCCTTCGTAAGTATGTATTAAATTAATTAGGTAAAAACATTTATAGTGTAAAGATTATTTTTTACACTTCTCGCTAATTCCCTTTAATCTATATCATATTATGTGATGCATTTTAAGTGGACACAAAGTTTAATAAATTAGAAACGAACACTTTTGAAAATTATGGTCTAAAATGAACATTAAATATTTGTATGACTATAAATCATTTCATTAAGAATAAAAATAAAAAAGTATAAAGTTAAATTGTTTATAAATATAAAAAGTGTATCATTTTTTTTTTGAAACATACTAAAATTGAACGTGCATCACATAAATTGAGACAAAGAGTAGCATATGTGCATGTTAGTTACCACATTTTCATAAAATTAAAAATTAATATTTATTAAGAGATTTACATATAGTTATCTAATAAGTAATATGATTATATAGATATTTGTTATGGCGTCAGTACATATATGGCACTTGAACTTAATCTCTATGTATACTATTCTCAAAGTTCAATGGCAAGCTCAATCCTAGACATCTCTAATTTTGCAGCTCTGATTGAAAAGATGCTAAGAACAACACCAAAGGTAAACAAGATCTACATACTCATCAGGGCGAAGGATAAGGAAGCTGCATTTCACAGATTAACAAGTGAAGTACATTTAAGAATGCTTTCATTACTTTCTTCTCTAAGTTTCTTCGAAGAATTAACTCTAGGTGACTAAAAAGTCTTGAAATTACTAAAGGTGACGTGTAGGGCCCACCCCACATCAAAACCCAATTAAATTTGGGATTAAGAAGATTGGGGTCCAAAATGTAATTTTTAAAACTTCTTAATCTTTTACAAACTACAAAAAAACCCAAAACACCCGCCCATTATACTAAAACACCCACCCAATATTCAAAACTTCCCAAACCGTTCCTCCCCACAACTCCCTCGCACTTCTTCCAAATTTCAAATCAAAACTCCCAAGCAAACAGTTAATCTCCTTCACTTGGACGTCTCTCATCTCTCCTCTTTTCTTGTCATCTTCTTCTTCACCCTCGTCTATAGCCGCTGCTGCTTCTTCTTTTATCAAGGTAAAGTTTTTATTTCACTTGTTCCAAAAGTTATTTGGTAGAAATTGATGATTTTGGTTGTAGAAAAAGAAGAAGAAGAACATGGGTTTGTCTTCAATGTTGTTTATTTTGTTGTTCCTTGTTCGAGAAACCCTTATTTAGGGTATTTGTTTGACTTGTTGGGATTTTTGCGTTTGTAAATAGCGTACATTGTTCTCAAATTATGGTTTTTTGTGATGTTTTTGTTCTTGTTCTCCTTAAGATTTCAAAAAAATGGCTTGCAATCTTGTTGACTTTTTCGAACAGATGAGTAAGTTGCTGCAGCAACTTCAGCACTTGTTTGACAGTTGCAGACAGTTGCTGAGGTTGCTTGCTTTAAAAACCTCTATTTAGTGTATTTGTAGTGAAATACTGTTGTTGGTGTTGGTGTTAGTGGTGGTGTTGGTGTTGGTGTTGATGTTGATGTTGATGTTGGTGTTAGTGTTGTCCTGTTATGGTATGGTTTAGCAAAAGAAAGGATAAACAATTATTGCACATACATTTGGTGTATTTTGTTTAACTTGTATGATTATGTGTCTGTAGTAGACGATTTGGCTGTTGTCTTGGAAGTAGATGCTTGTTGTTTTGGTTTGGTTAAGTGTTCAGAAAAAGCTTGGATAAAATCCATCTTGTTGTTGTTATTGTTGTTTTTGTTGTTGTTGTTGTTGTTGTTGTTGTGTGTTTGTAGTGAAATAAATGGTTTTTTTCTGCTGTTGTCCTTGTATGGTTCAGGGTTTAGGAGTGGATATCCAATAGATGGTTTTTTTGTTCTTGTCCTGGTATTTATCTGGTTCTGTTTATAGAAGCTATGTCCAATAAATTTTTAGCTGTTGCAACAATTTCTACACTTGTGCCAACAAGTAGATAATATGTTGCAACAACTACAAATTTGTTGGACATAGCTTCAGTTTTTTGGTTCTGTTTATAGAAGACATCCAACATATTTTTAGTTATTGCAACAAGTTATACACTTGTTGCAACAAGTATACAATATGTGGCAACAACTACAAATGTGTTAGACATAGCTTCAATTTTTTTGTTCTGTTTTGTAGAAGATATCCAACAGATTTTTAGTTGTTGCAATAAGTTATACACTTGTTTCAACAAGTATACAATATGTTGCAACAACTACAAATCTGTTGGACTTAGCTTCAGTCTTTGGTTCTGTTTGTAGAAGATGCCCAACAGATTTATAGTTGTTGCAACAAGTTATACACTTGTTGCACCAAGTATACCATATGTTGCAACAACTACAAATCTGTTGGACTTAGCTTCAGTCCTTTGGTTCTGTTTGTAGAAGATGTCCAACAGATTTATAGTTGTTGCAACAAGTTGTACACTTGCTGCAACAAGTATACCATATGTTGCAACAGCTACAAATCTGTTGGACTTAGCTTCAGTCTTTTGGTTCTGTTTGTAGAAGATGTCCAACAGATTTATAGTTGTTGCAACAAGTTATACACTTGTTGCAACAACTATACAATATGTTGCAACAACTATAAATCTGTTGGGCATTGCTTCAGTTATTTGTTTGTGTTTGTAGAAGATATACAACACCTTAATCACTTATTCAACAACTGAAGAATCTGTTGCAACAACCTATTCACTTGTTGCAACAGTTACATCATTTGTTGCAACAAATTCTTCAGTTGTTGGGGAATTCTGTTACTTGTTGTATTTTGTTTGATCAAATGCTGCACTTGTTATTATTTGTTTACTTTGAATGATGCACTAATCAGTTGAAGCTTTTTTTTTCTCCTGTGTGTAGATAAAATGTCTCCAGCCAAAAGAAAGGTTGAGAAATCAACTGAGGGTCATAGAGATAATAAAAAAGCTAGAGTGCAATCATCATTAGAGAATCTTTCTGATTTAGCAAAATCTATTGTTGAATCAGCAAATATAGAGGACAGAGACAGCCAAACTGACAATCAATCCTCAGAAAGAGAGGAAGTACAGAGCCAAGAAGCAGTAGATACAAATTAACAAAGTGAAGAAGAATTAGAAGCTGAAGAAACTGTTGATGGAGTAGATGGATTGGATGAAGATGATGAAAAGGGCAGTGCTTCCGAAAATACAGTTCAATTGTCGACGTTCATAGCTGAATTAAGAACAAAGAAGAGAAATAGTGTGAATGCCAATTTAATTGCAGAATCTTCTAGTAGATTGGACATAGATCATAACAGACCTTCCATTGTTGAGGTCGTCAAGGTTTTCAGTATTGACAAGTATGTCGTGAGGATGCCATTGAATGAAAATAATGATTTGACCGTTAATCTTACGGTCAAATCAGGCATGGGCAAGAACTTTGATATGTTTAGGCTAATTCTTAAAAAGCAGGGGTTGGAGGATTTCTTTAGGAAAAACTGTTTTGGGGTGTATTTGGATCTGCCTGAAGAGACCGGTGCACGGTTTCAAATGAAAATGGTATATAGGCTTATGAAGCGTAGAATTCTTTCGGATGCAAAGGATGAGCTTTGGATTAATTACTGTGGCATACCAGTGTGCTTTGGCTTGAAAGAGTTTGCCATAGTTACTGGCCTTAGATGTCATCCTTGTGACCTTTCTACTATTGTATTGAATAAGCCAGCCCGGACTACCAAGACAGCCAAAGAAGCCAAGAAAGTAGGAAAGGGTGGAAAGGATAAGAGTGAAACTGGTTTGGTGGAGTTAGTTGGAAAAAGTTACAAAGGAGATAAGCTGCTTGTAGATTTGCAGTCCAAAACCATGTCAAAAAAGCATAAGCAGTCCTTGTGTTTAGTTTGGTTTGTGCACTGTGTTCTTATGGCAAAAGATACAGGTCAGAACATACCACTTGGTTTGCTTAAACTTGCGGAGGACTATGAGGCATTCAACAACCATGGATGGGGCCGGGAAAGCTTCAAGTTGACTGTTGACTATTTATCGAAAGAGCTTAAGCCAACAGTGAAGACAGTCAATTTATATGGCTTCCCTTGGGCTTTCATGGTAAAGCATTTGCAATGTCAATTTCTTGTACTTTTTGTATTTATATCATCATTCTGATTTTGATGGTATCTTGTTTTCTAGGCTTGGGCATTTGAAGACATTCCTCACCTCCAACAACAAGTGAAGGACTACCCTTCAGAAGTGTCTTTTCCAAGAATGCTTAGATGGCTGACTGCAAAGAGCAACACAAGATTGAGTGTTGATCTTTTTAACCCTTCGTTGGAAGAGGTAAGCCTTAAGACATATATATAGAATAAACTTGGTCATCTGTTGGATAATGTCCAACAAGTATGACCCTGTTGCAACAAGTTACTAATCTGTTGGACAATGTCCAACAAGTATGACACCTGTTGCAACAAGTTACTAATATGTTGGACAATGTCCAACAAGTATGACACCTGTTGCAACAAGTTACTAATCTGTTGGACAATGTCCAACAAGTATGGCACCTGTTGCAACAACCTAGTTATCTGTTGCATTTCATGATTTAGGACCATTTTAATATATCTACTTTTTTGTTGTAGGTTGTGCACCCGTGGCTTGTCCCGACAGTACGGGAGTTGGAGATGCCATTCCTTTCTTCTTTTGAGCCATTACAATCTGTTCCTGATAAAATGATTGAGGGGATGAAATTAGAATTGGCTGGAGTGACAACCATCAAAAGGGAATCAGTTGTGGTAGATGTTGGCGGTGGTGGTGTTATTGCTGGTGGTCAACCTGCTGTTGATGACGTTGCGGCAGAAATTGCCGGTGAAAAAATAATAGATGATGATGTTGATTTTGGTAGAAAAACTCCAATTGGTGGTGTTGTTGGTGGACAAACTCCAATTGGTGGTGATGTTGGTGGACAAACTCCAATTGGTGGTGATGTCGGTGGACAAACTCCAATTGATGGAGATGTTAGTTGTGGCGGATTTGGTGGTTGATTTTCCTTTGTTGGTGCCGACACATCGAAATGTGCTTGTGAATGCACCTATTGCAAGCAGCGAATGGATGATTTGATAAATAATGTTGAGGAGTTGGTGAAGGTACAAAAGGACACAAATTCTGCTTTACAGAGTTTGTTATCCAAGAGGGGTGTCAATCCATCCAAGAAGCTGACCTCACCCTATACTCCTATTCGCATTCGCAAGAAGGGAAAAGCAATTTCCAAGGCACTTGCCGATGTTAGGTCAAGGAAATCTTCTACACCCCACAAGGCAACTGATGTTTTTGACCTTAAAATGGTAAATGTGTATAAGCATGCAGATGCTCAAAAAATGAAAAAGCTTGAAAAATTCGTCAATGCCAAGAAGAGCAAGGGTACGATGTATTCATTGCATGAATTTAAGGCCGATGACTTCAGGATAATGACAAGCATGGAAGATTGGTGGCTGGCTAGTGTAAGTTTGAAAACAACAATTATTTTTGTTGAAACAAGTCTTATTTTGGTTGTATTAGTTGCAACAAGTTATATATTTGCTGCAACGAGTGGAACAGTTGTTGCAACAAGTATTGGTCTTGTTGCAACAACTCTCCTAGTTGTTAGAGTGTGTCATACCCCATTTTAACCGGGTTAAATTAGAAGTACAACATATTCGTGATTCCTATTTTTTGTTTATTTTAAGGAGTCGCCACCTAATTATTTACGGTGAATTAGGACACCTAAAGTTAATTAAAGTAATTATCTAAAGTTGATTTTATTTTAAAGTCTACGAAACCAAAAGATCTGAGTAAGGGTTCAATTAGTCTAAAGGGAAGGTATTAGGCACCCTTTAAGACCCATTAACAATGGTTAACCGACCGGACTTATGATTAGTTAGGCTAAGTGTAAATATAGTATTATAGAAAAGAACGTAGCTTTGTAAATGTGGCTAAAGTTATAGATAGACCTGTAAGAATGCTATTTAAAAGAGGACTTGTAGAAGAACAATTATTTGTATAAAAGAATATTTTGAGTGCTATTTAAAAGTAAGACTTACAAAAGACTATTAGTTCGATATGGACTATGTAAGGATTGCTTTAACAAATGTATGTTTCAAGCGTTGAAAAAGAGCTAAAGTGAAGAAGTTATCCACAGAACTAGCTTGCCTTTTTATTTCTCAAAATAAGCTAACATTAGTATATAATTTATGATGTTTTGAAAATCCTAAGATGGTAAGAATGAAAAATGATTCCTTTAACCCAAGAATGTGTAGGCATGCTATTTGAAAATCAATTACTCCAAATAAGTATTATAGATACTATAAATAATTTAAAACATAAATAGAAGAGAATGTAATTTGCAGAATTAACTACTCATTACTAAACTAAACCCCTTAATGTCACTAAGGTTTATTCAAGCTAAGGAAAAACAAAATAAGAAAAAGTGTTAGTCAAATAATAGAAGTTAAAGGCACAAAAAATAAAGGAGCAAAGATGACTAAATGGGCTCAGCCATTTAAGGGAAATTGCTACACTTTGTTTGCCATTGGGCTTCGGCCCAGAATCATTTTCCATATGTTGCTGCTGAATGTCGTTCCTGTCTATTGGGCTTTGGCCCGACGCCAAAATGCGGGAGAAGATGACGAGTCGCTTGGACGCGTATGCGAGATGTCATGTATAAAAAAAATGAAAAGAAAATGATTAGTATCTACTCAACGAATAAGATTAAACATGTAAAATATAACCAACTAACCTCCCCATAAATGTATGGGATAAAGTGTACCAGTCACATACACACATATACATAGTCGACACAACTATACTTAGCATATAAAACTGGATAGATGCAGAAATGTAACATGCTTTATAAAGCTATCCGAATCAATTAACAAAAATTAAGCAAGACAATTGATTACTATATATCTGGTGGCATACCCCAAATGAGAATATTGAATATTACCTAATCATGAGGAATCTTAACTGGGAAAACAGTGACATTAAACATTCCTATTCAGACACTGACTCAAATTAACAAAAAAGGACTTGAATGTAGCGACCAGATGCAAAGAAACCAACAAATACGAACTTGAGAAAATATGAGTTAGGAGAATTGGTGGAAAATATTATGAAGGAAGAAGGAATTATGGTCGAACCTGTTGAGAGAATCTTATTTATAGATTTATAACTTTGCAAGGGTTGTGGACAAGTGACGAGAATGGAACATATGCTTATAGCCTCCTAATTATAAATGTGGCGCGCAACCCACCTATAAGTAGGACTCTACTAGACACGATGTAAATTCTCCAAAAATGCCTCGATGTTGAGTTATGGAGACACTGGGATATAGACAGGCTTATAAGATTATGAGAGGAGTTGATTGAGTAGAGTCTTAGCGGTGTATATGAAAGAAAATTTTGGACAACCTACGTATCACATGTTTGTGGACGTAGGCGGAGTCGAGTTCGAGAGTAGATTCGTGACCTTTGCTTGTGAGTTTGATATTCCTCTTCAGCATATTTGCCCCAGTTCACTGCATAAGATAAAGTTCCACGTTGCGCTGGACCTCTGTAGGTTGTATTTTCTGTCAAAACTGAAATTCATGTCAAAATCAGTAATACAATTTGGTATAAAGTTGAAAGTGCACAAAAGAATGTAAAAATGATAATAAATATGAGTGTGAGAGTGAGGATGAAGTCGTGTGGCTTATAATGAGGTCGTGTGTCCAAATGTTGCCTCTGATTGTCTTCAGGGACTTGAATGAATGCGTGATGTTTATGCTGAAGATGTAATAATATCTCTTAGTTGCAGTTTGAAGATGATAGTAATAAGGCCTCCGGCTGTCTTCCGGGACTCGATGATAAATGATGTCTGCAGAATTTAAGGTAAAGTCGTTAAAGTAGGTAAAGTAGATGATGAAGTAAAGTGATAAAGTAAAGAGTAAAGTAAAAGTGTAGCCGTTTGACTTATGCAGATGAGGCCGTGTAGCCATGTGATGTCTCCGGTTATTTTCGGGACTCGATGATATGATATCTCCAATTGTCTTCGGAGACTTGATGAAGATTTTCGCAAAGTCCGGGGTAAAGTCGTAAAGTTGGTAAAGTGAATGATAAAGTAGAGAGTAAAGTCATAGTGTAGCCGTCCGGCTTATGCATATGCGGTAGTATAGCCGAATGATGCCCCCGGTTGTCTTCGGAGACTTGATGAAGATTCCCGTAAAGTCCGGGGTAAAGTAAAGTATGATGTATCCGGTTATCTTTAGAGACTTAATGCAAATCTTGTAAAGTAAAGTGAATGATATCTCCGGTTGTTTTCGGAGATTTGATGCAAATCCTGTAAAGTTCAGGATAAAGTAAAGTGAATGATGTCTCCGGTTGTCATCGGAGATTTGATGCAAATCCTGTAAAGTTCACGATAAAGTAAAGTGAATGATATCTCCGGTTGTTTTCGGAGATTTGATGCAAATCCTGTAAAGTTCAGGATAAATTAACGTGAATGATGTCTCCGGTTGTCTTCGGAGACTTGATGCAAATCCTGTAAAGTTCAGGATAAAGTAAAGTGAATGATGTCTCCGGTTGTCTTCGGAGATTTGATGCAAATCTTGTAAAGTTCAGGATAAAGTGTAAAGTGAATGCATATCCCTGTAAAGTTCAGGTGAATGCAGATCCATGTAAAGTTCAGGTGAAAGTAGGTAAAGTTGGTAAAGTAAATGATAAGGTAGAGATAAATGATAAGGTAGAGAGTAGAGTAAGAGTGTAGCCGTCTGGCTTATGAAAATGAGGTTGTATAGCCAAAAGATGCCCCTGGTTGTCTTCGGAGACTTAATGATAATTCCTACAGCTTCAAGTGGTACCTCAGACATACCTAAGGATCAACAAGATTGGTTCATTTTGCTTCAAAGATTTTGAACTATACCTATCCTCATGTTTCAAGTGCCCTCACCAGAGAGAAAGTCCCTTTTCACACATATTCAATATTTTTGAACTTTGGGACGTCTAGAGAAGTACACTCAAACTCAGAAAGATGTTCAATGCTTGCAATTGTGATACCATAATCTTGGCCGCCATGTAAGTATCCACTAATGTGAGAACCCTCAGCATAGAATCACGTAGGGCTTATTATGGGGTTGTAATGTAGGCTTGGGAAAAAGGTAGGATATTATTTGGGTAAGGAGTGACTAATCCTTCCCTGAACGTTGCACTATGTCTGTGCTTGGTATTTGTATGCTCTGACGCTGATCTGCTTCGTTTTATCGTCCCTTTCTTATGTACTTGTGCGACTTCTTTTGCAAGTTGGAACCCTTTTTTTTCTTTTTTTTTTTTGGAGTTCGGGGTTGTATGCCCGAGACTCTGTGGGGATTAAGAAAATTGACCTGGGTTGTATGCCCGAAGTCTTGATGCTAATTCCGGGTTGTATGCCGAAATGTGAAAAAAAATAAAAAGGAATAACGGGTTGTATGTCTGAGATCCCGGATGACTGTTTTTTTTTTTGGAGTTCGGGGTTGTATGCCCGAGACTTTGTGGGGATTAAGAAAATTGACCTGGGTTATATGCCCGAAGTCTTGATGCTAATTCCGGGTTTTATGCCGAAATGTGAAAAAAATAAAAAGGAATAACGGGTTGTATGTCCAAGATCCCGAATGACTTTTTTGTTTTTTGGGGCTCCTTCTTGCTTTGGAGGTCGTTGTTCGTCATTGTTTTTATGGGACTTTTGTATCTTTTGTCATTGGAAACTTCAGCTTGGATCTTTATCCGCGATTGCACATTTCTAGTACGCTAGCTCAGGGAGGTTGGGCCAACAGAGGGATAGTGCATGTAAGCACTCAGAAATGATATAGGCTTATGATGTGGTTGTCAAAGAAAAGGCTTTAGGCTCAAAGGGGGAATGCTAGGGATAATGTCATTTGGTAGGCTAGAAAGGCTCAAACAGGTCAAAGAAGGCCTTCGATCCTTTCCTAAACCAAGTGTTACTTATAATTTCGCCTCAACAGACATTCAGGCCAAGTTCTAGATCACAATGCAATGCAATTGAACGCTGTCTAAAGCTCACCACACAATGCACATGAAACAATGAGGTTAGTTTTGTTCTTGTCTTACAAGCAAGCAAGAGAATTTTTGAAGTGTCACTTAAGGTGTGAAGAGAGGTACCAAAAGAATCTATGGTTTACCACGAAGTCAGTCCTTTCCCTCGAATAGTCCATAGTTAGGCACGGTTATCCTCAAAACATGCACATAGAGTATGGTTAGTGTCACTTGGGGTCACAATTAATAGCATGTACAAACAGTTAACAACAAATAAAGTAATCAAACAAGCACACAAAGCCTATTTAAACTAAGTCCGTTATGGTTAGAACCTAAGTTGTCCCCAGCGGAGTCGCCAAGCTGTCATACCCCATTTTAACCGGGTTAAATTAGAAGTACAACATATTGGTGATTCCTATTTTTTGTTTATTTTAAGGAGTCGCCACCTAATTATTTACGGTGAATTAGGACACCTAAAGTTAATTAAAGTAATTATCTAAAGTTGATTTTATTTTAAAGTCTACGAAACCAAAAGATCTGAGTAAGGGTTCAATTAGTCTAAAGGGAAGGTATTAGGCACTCTTTAAGACCCATTAACAATGGTTAACCGACCGGACTTATGATTAGTTAGGCTAAGTGTAAATATAGTATTATAGAAAAGAACGTAGCTTTGTAAATGTGGCTAAAATTATAGATAGACCTGTAAGAATGCTATTTAAAAGAGGACTTGTAGAAGAACAATTATTTGTATAAAAGAAGATTTTGAGTGCTATTTAAAAGTAAGACTTACAAAAGACTATTAGTTCGATATGGACTATGTAAGGATTGCTTTAACAAATGTATGTTTCAAGCGTTGAAAAAGAGCTAAAGTGAAGAAGTTATCCACAGAACTAGCTTGCCTTTTTATTTCTCAAAATAAGCTAACATTAGTGTATAATTTATGATGTTTTGAAAATCCTAAGATGGTAAGAATGAAAAATAATTACTTTAACCCAAGAATGTGTAGGCATGCTATTTGAAAATCAATTACTCCAAATAAGTATTATAGATACTATAAATAATTTAGAACATAAATAGAAGAGAATGTAATTTGCAGAATTAACTACCCATTATTAAACTAAACCCCTTAATGTCACTAAGGTTTATTCTAGCTAAGGAAAAACAAAGTAAGAAAAAGTGTTAGTCAAATAATACAAATTAAAGACACAAAAAATAAAGGAGCAAAGATGACTAAATGGGCTCAGCCATTTAAGGGAAATTGCTACACTTTATTTGCCATTGTGCTTCGGCCCAGAATCATTTTCCATATGTTGCTGCTGAATGTTGTTCCTGTCTATTGGGCTTTGGCCCGACGCCAAAATGCGGGAGAAGATGACGAGTCGCTTGGACTCGTATGCGAGATGTCATGTATAAAAAAAAAAATGAAAAGAAAAGTATTAGTATCTACTCAACGAATAAGATTAAACATGTAAAATATAACCAACTAACCTCCCCATAAATGTATGGGATAAAGTGTACCAGTCACATACACACATATACATAGTCGACACAAGTATACTTAGCATATAAAACTGGATAGATGCAGAAATGTAACATGCTTTATAAAGCTGTCCGAATCAATTAACAAAAATTAAGCAAGACAACTGATTACTATATCTCTGGTGGCATACCCGAAATGAGAATATTGAATATTACCTAATCATGAGGAATCTTAACTGGGAAAACAGTGACATTAAACATTTCTATTCAGACACTGACTCAAATTAACAAAAAAGGACTTGAATGTAGCGACCAGATGCAAAGAAACCAAACAGGGACAGCAATAAAAAAGCAGCAAAACAACAACCCTGAATAGCAATTTTCCCAAAAATAGGCGTCAGAATAGAGAATTTGCTCAGTCCAGTATAGCAACACAGTTGGCTCAAAATTTACAACCGCAAGTTGTTCCTAGGACCACAAGTTATCTGCCCTTAAGGACACACCACAACCCAAATGAAACAAAACTTGTCTATAAAATGGGCATCAG
The DNA here is from genome assembly GCF_019175385.1 of Lycium barbarum. Classification (NCBI taxonomy): domain Eukaryota; kingdom Viridiplantae; phylum Streptophyta; class Magnoliopsida; order Solanales; family Solanaceae; genus Lycium; species Lycium barbarum. The sequence continues at coordinate 107,731,634 of NC_083347.1, read as the reverse complement.
AAACCAGACCAGTTCCTCTAATAAGGCAATGACCTTTTCTTCAACCTAATACTTCAAACCAGCAAATAGCCATAACAATGACAAAGTGCAATAACCTCTTTCCATCAAGCGTAGCATTTATCAAAGTAGTATTATTTCATGACAAACAACAAACAGCAACAATTCCTAGTGTGCACAAAAAACAGAAATCCAGTACTAATATACCATCAGATGCATAGTTTGATATATTAAGGAATTTCATATAATTCTAATATTCAAAGAAGGACTTGATATGCAGCACATACGGAAGGGAGTAAGCATATCCTACATGAAAAAAATAATATACTACAAGCATTTAAAGTGCAGAATGTATTCCTGAGAAAAGGAAAACATCTTCATAGATTCATATAATGCTTGGAAGGTAACCAATGTGCAAAAAATGAAAGAGGCAGATTCAGATTCATCAAAGAGTGAATATTTGAGATGCAACTAACATTCTGAACACTTGATCAATCAATATTGAACCTTAAAACACCTATACCAATCTAGACATATCACTTCAGGACTCTATACATATAATCCCTTGCAGTTGGCTAACAGAAAGATATCAATACTCGACACACTTGTTAACTATACACCATAAGGATCATGCATTTTTATGCATCAATTACAGGGCAACATGCAGCACATTCACATAAATTACAGACTTTAAGCATACAGAATTAGATCAGTTTAAACACATACATCTTATTAAAACCATCATAGACATATGTCTAGAAATTTCAGACTAGCTTGTTAACCAGAGGGGAAAAACTGAGGAAAGAAACTAAATTATTCCATGACCAAGAATAGTAGATTAAACAGGGCTGTTCATACAGGTCCAAGGGGGTAATCATATAGTATGCATATCAATATGACTTACATTTTAGATCACAAGTTTTTAAAGTCTTTTTAAAAAACTCAATATCTAATCAAACATGTCACATAAATTGAAATAAAGGGAGTACTCAATTACTTAAACATGAGAAATAGATGTGTAATTGCTAAGCACATTTAATACAGAGTACACGTAAGTGGATTCTCTTTTTCCTTGTATAAGTAAACAATATTCTTAACATTATATGTGTATTAATAAATTGACTCGTTTGCTAGGTTTCACAATGGCAACGTACGAAAGCTAATGAGAGATATGTCTGAAGAAGAAAAAACAAGCTTTGAAATTGACGTGACAAAAATTAATTGGATAGATTACTTTGTAAAGACCCACATTCCTGGTGTTCAAAAGCATGTACTAGAAGGGGGAAGGATGCATTCTTAATGTTGAAACAATTTACATTTAATCCATAATTACTTCAGATATTTCATCTATATATTGAGTTGTATTTGGTTGTACCATATGAGGACATGGTATAAAATAATTGATGAGTACAATTTGAAGGACATGACATATGGCTCCTAAGAACTCTCTGACCCGATTAATCGGATTTGTGCCGAATGGCGGAGCCATGAATTTTATAAGGGGATTAAAAAAATTCGAAAATATTTCATGTTATATCCCATTTTAATCGGATTAAATTTTAAGGTGAATTAGGACACCTATTTTAACTAAATAAATGCTTAAAATAAACTCCATTTTTAAGGTCTACTTAACTTAAAGGGGTAAGACATCCTTTAAGATCCGTTAAATACGGTTAATTGGCTAAACTTAGATTAATTAATTTAACATTTATCGAAAGAGGATGTATAGCAATGTTTAAAATATCTTAGATACTTGAGGAAATATTAGTAATTTATATGTTGCAAACAAAATTACGATATGAGTAGATAAGGTTTTGCAAACAAAACAAAAGTTAAGAAAGGCCAAATGATTCAAAAGAAACTAAGAGAGCCTTAACCAAATCAGTTGATAATATATCTATTTTGCATGAAAGAGAAAAAGTACTTGATTTAGCCTTCAACACTTAAACTCAAAGATAAGTTTAAAACTCGTTTTCAAAGCAGAACTATTTATGTAAAAAAAACAATTGTGAAAAGCAAGGAAAGGTGATGATAAAGAAAGTATTAGCTAGAGAGAAATCCTAAATGAGTAATTAAACTTCATTCTTAAAGCTATTGTTGATCACGGGACCAAACAGATAACAAATAACCCAATAAGTTTTAAAAAAAATTCACACAAGTAACACACAAGCAAACCAACATAATGAAACAAATCACTTTCGACGGTTTCGTGCAACTCGAGACATGGAAGAAAACAGGGCCTTTCCCTTCTTCCTTTTGTGTCTAATTGAGCTTCTAATTAAATCAAATAAATTATCTTTCACACCCAATATCTAATAATATTAAGTAAGTAGTAATAATGATTATGATGATAATAATAATAATAATGATAATATTACTAGAAATAACAACGGTAATAATAGTAAAAATGGCAGTGATAATAGTAATAGTAGTAGTAGCGATAATAACAACAACAACAACAACTTGTAAAAATGATAAAAGCTAAGGTATTTGATTTATTACCAATTTAGAACCTCAAGGAAATAAATTAGAAGAAACGAGGGTCAAAATTGGATGTCAACACCTTCTAAAGTAATTTTTGAACTACCTTTTCCGCTACAATACACTGAAAATTTCTCTTATATTAAGGGATTCATTATCTCCCTTCCTGATTTTATTTATCTGGTTACATCAGTGCCAACTCTTAATTCCTTAATATTATAATCAAATATGTTGCATTTTGTTCCTCTTTGAAAGAATAAAAGAGAAAGTAGTCTCCACCCTAGTAAATGCTTAGATTTCTCAACGAATTTGCTTTATATTTTGTCCACCTTATATTTGTTTACCCCGATTTTAGGTAATCAATTGAATTTGTAAGTGAGGTAAAGGATATGTGGGCAAACTTTAATCTATTTTGTTTTTTCGTGGAGTATATATATGGATTCGTGTGCAATGGTTTGTGTATATGAATCTATGCGTTAATAACTTGAATAAATATGTTGCTATGGATGATCAAGTAAATGATATTAGAAGAGTAAGCTAAAGACAATAATATTCCACTGATTCGGGCGAAAGAGAAAGATGATATTTTTGACTTGGTATTACAATGCTCTAGATCCCAAAAAAGCTAACCCCTCAAAGTGGTGAAATGCCTCCTATTTATAGTTTTGCCTTATGGGCCTTGCATACAACATAAGGCCTTTTTAGAATAAAGTAAACCTTATAAGGATAAGGTTGGGCCGTACGGTCTGACACCCGTACGGTTGTCGGTACAATGTGACAGAACGATGTTGATGCGTGGTGATTTTGTAACTGATTAACCGGACTAACGGCCACGATCAACTCGGTCATGCTGAAACCGGACTAACGGCCACGATCAACTCGGTCATGCTGAAATCAGACTAACGACCACGATCAACTCGGTCATGCTGAAACCGGACTAACGGCCACAATCAACTCGGTCATGCTGAAACCGGACTGGCTGTGATATGGAGTTTGGTCCGGAGATACCGGACCAAACAGATTTGCTTCACTTTTCTCAGGTCAGCCGCAGCCGGTGCAATTCCACCAGTTCTAAGGGAAGGCTCGGCGATCATGCTTGTCTCGTCTTATCTCTGGTCCCCGGTCTCACCGGTCTTGCATATATCCGGTTTTTACCGTACACAGATAGTCCCCACGCTTCCCGGAGTAACGGGAAGTGGATGAGTCACCAAACCGGCGGTTTCATAAGCCCGTCCTTATCTTTTCATTTTGATGGGAACAGTTATGTCACGTCCCTTTGCCATCAACCACGTGTCTCATCCCGAACGGCCAACTTTGGTAACCGCCGTAACGCACGTCATTTCAAATCATGTCTCATTAATTGTGGGACACGTGGCATCCCCCGGTTGGCTAGGCTCTGCAACCGTCTCGGTCCCCATGCCTATATAAGGCTTTTAACCCTCTCATTTCACCATTTTCACTTCTCCTTCTTTACTTTTTTCATTCACTGATCGTTTTTCTCTCCATTTTTCTTCTTTGATCGTGATCATCCCCCTTCCTATTTGTTTTGATTATAAAAAGACCAACTTTGTTAACTTCTCTATTGTTGTTCTTTTGACTGAGAGTGCTACTTTGCTTCTTCTCTCACTTTGTCATTTTGAAAATTTCTCTCAACTACTTCTTCACTCTTATTATTTTTTGTAATTTGTTCCTTCTCCCTCATCGAGTTCACCGAATCTCCTTTTTCATTATCTAATTCAAATGTCTGCCAACACTGAAACCACCTCCCAAGATGTTCCCTCGGTTTCTTCTCAAGGAACCGAGCCAACTTCACAACCCAAGGGAAAAACCATCGTTGAGCCCACTGCTTTGGACATAGTACCGTCCAAACCCAACTATAACAAAGAGTTCGAAGTTGAGAAGCCTTCTTCGGTTGCTGACAGAGGGTTTGATGTAAGGCGATATCCATCGTCCATTACCGAGGACAAACTTGATCAAGTCTGGGCTGATTGCGGATGGGATAACCGCCCGGTGCAAGTGTTTGCCCTCGGGCCTGATGAATCCATCACCGATCATCGGGAGGGTTTCCTGTACGTTTATACCTATCCTTTTATACTCAAGTTCGACTCCCCAATCGACCTGGTTATTTTGGATATGTGCCGGACATATAATGTGACCTTGGCCCAAATTGGTTCGATAGTCTGGAGGACCGTGGCCTGCCTCCGGCTGTTGGCCAACGACGTAAAGAAGGAGTTTACGATGGCTCACTTCATCCGATTATATTCCCCGAGGTTTTTTCGAGGGGGTGTGATAAAGCTCGCCAAGCGAAGCCAGAACTCGATCTTTTCGAAGATGGATGAAGACAGAGACCGAGGTTAGCTAGAGCGCTACGTCCGGGTGAGGACCGTGGACATTATTCCGGCAAACTATATGCCCTTTCCGGAGAGGTGGAATGATAATCGTAAGTTTCTCAATTCTTTTAATAGTTACCCTTGAATGCTTTGTCAAACGCTTGCCCTTTCGTATTAACACGATTTGTCCCCTTCTTTATACCAGCCGTGGCATGGATACCTCCGGCTGTCCAGAACATGAATGAATGGGTTGGTTCTCTCCTTAGCCAACATACCCATGAAGCACGGACATGGGGACTCCTATCGCGTGGCCGATGGGTCGCTCAAAACTAAGGTAATACTATGCTTGGGTCGGAATTTATCGCATTTTTTTTACCTATTTCTTTCCCCTTCTTTATAACCACTTCGGTATTTAGGTTTACCCAAGGGTTCGGTGGAACCCAGACCAGAGCCAGCAGCCGAGCCAGGTACGCCGACTCCTGAATTTGATTCAGCGGGTACATCCCGTATCATTGTTGCTGCTAACAAAAGGCAAAGAAAGCCCTCGGATAAAGGGCAGAAATCGAAGAAGAGGGCAAGAAGCGTCGTTCGGACTGTAAGAGATGAAACAGAGCCCGATTTCCTCGTTCGGAGGAGGATACCACCATTCCACCACTTCTTTTAGACGGGGAAGGACCATTAGCTCCGGCATTGCACACAGGTGGGGAAGAAGTTCTTTACCCAACTCCTCTAAGGTCGATTGAATATGTTGACATTTCAGGTGATGTCTCTTCCGAGGAGACCCCCCTACAAAGGAGTAGAAGGTTTGGGCATGCGCCAGCTACTGAAGCCGACCAGAGGGTTGAGCCGGTCCCCGAGGTCGAGGCTCCAATGGATGCTGGTCCACTGCTCGGTGACGAAACTGCTGCAACCCCCGAGGTTCCAGCCTCTATCGAGATTGTTGAGGCTGCTCCGACTTCTCCAACTCCAGCTTCTAGGTCAGATAACTTTGATAATATGTTCTCGGATACTCCTCCTTCTACCGGGGAACCTGCCGGTTTCAGACATCTCCCTATCCCTCGAGTCACGAGGGCAGCTAGCCGGTCCACCGAAACTGGTGCAAGAGATAGCCTGGTGCGCATCTTCCCGGCCCCGAGTGTGGAACTTAGAAGGACAAGATCGGCAGTGATTACTGTCCCCGAGGACTGCAGTTTTTTATCGCGTCCTGTGAGAGTTGCAAGCTACCTGAGGCCCTTCGTCTCGGACTCGAATAAGCGGAAGATGACCAGGGTCCCCTGGCAGAGTCTTATTAACGAGGGCATGCACGCGGGCAACCGAGTAAGCTTATCAGTTTATCTTTCCATAACTTCGACATGAACTTTTCCTTCTTGTTTTTCAAGTTTTTAACGTCTCATTTCTTTCACAGAGCATGGTGCTCGTCAATGAGGCCTTCATCCGTGCTCAGCAAGAGGTTGACAACCTTAAGGGCCAGCTGGACGCCCAGGGTCGGGAAACGGAGAAGTTCCAGCATCGTTTGCAAGTGAAAGAGGATCAGTTGAACCGAGCAGCTGCCCTTTCCAACCTTCAACCCGAGCTCGAAGCAGCGAAGGCTGAAAACCTTCGGTTAAAGGATGAGTTGGCCGGGATGGTCGAAAAGAACCGACTCCTGGAAGCGGACAAGGTCGGCCTTAGCCAAGATAATGCTCGTTTTTCTTCGAGGCTTAGTGAGCTTGAGGACCCTATATCTCAACTTCGTAGGGAGCTTGACTCGGTCAAGATCGATGCCGTGAATATGGTCGAGACGCATCGGCTGCTTGAATCTGAGAGTGCTAAGTATAAGGAGAGGATGAGTGTATTCGAGCAAAAAGTCGAGGATAGGTCCCGGATATGCGACAAACTGAAAACCAAAACTCGAGGAAACAGCCGAGGCTAATGACATTCTCAAAGCCGAGCTTGAGTCGGACACTCAAATCCAAAGAATCCTCGATGAAGAGAGAGATGAATTAGTGGCCAAGTTGGCCCAAGCTGAGGCCGATTTGGCAGAAGCCCTTAGAGGGTGGAGGCTGCCGAGGCTCATACCACGATTGTGGTGGAGTATGAACGGTGGAAGTCCCGAAAGGCCACCCTTGAGCAAGCCGATTGTGGTGGAGTATAAACGGTGGAAGTCCCGGAAGGCCACCCTTGAGCAAGCCGAACATGGTTTTGTGGATCTCTCGGCCCTGATACTCGAAGCCAAAAGGACCGAGGAAGAAGCCAAGAGAGCCCTCGATACTAATTCCGAAGATTCCGAGTTAACAGTATCCGACCATTCTGGATCCAGCTGCACTGGATAGATTAGGGCCTGCAAGAGCCCTCGATACTGATTCCGAAGATTCCGAGTGAACAATATCCGACCATTCTGGATCCAGCTGCACTGGATAGATTAGGGCCTGCACTTAGCCTTTATTTTGTCTTTGCCTTTTTGGCTTGATTTTTGTTTTTCAACTTCGTAGGAATTTCAGGTGTAAAAAACCTTACATATATGGAATATGCATTTTTCTTATTGATTTTCTTTATTCTTCGATCTGTGTTTATTATGACTTTGGTCAGAGATATTCTTCCGGTTTATGCCTCGTTATCGGCTTTTCACTTTGTCCGGTATAATTTGTCCGGGGATTTGATCAAGTTATTTTCCCATGGGACTTAATTATGCTCTGTGAATTCAGACGTCTCCGAATCACATTAGGCATTTTAGGGCCGACATTTTTTCGCCCGTTCATTCATTATGGATTAGGTTCTGACACCTGAATCCCAGCCTTAGAAAATTCTGATATAGCAGTCCCCATTCAAGGGTGTTAAATATTTTGGCTTGTTTCAATGTGACCTTGTTGCCTTTGTCGAATTTCGACTGCAGTACCCGGTGTAGGCTATCTGGATAAAGCGATGCCAAAATTCGACGGTAATCACCGGGGTAGGGTGTTTAACAAGAAGTCATATCCGAAATGCAATAATCTGAATTTTCAATAATCTTTTTATTGCAAGTATTTGTACATACATGATATGATGATTTCGCCTGTTTCCTTCTGTTATTGCCGTGGCAAATACTAAGTGGACATGATTCATTCCGATCGTTTGGTCCTTACATCGAAACCTAATACAGAAGGTCCGGTTTTGGACGAAAGTGAGAAACAAAATTTTGAGGACCTAATGGCGTTCTGCTTTGTTGAGCTGCTTCGTTTTCTGTTTACCGGGGCAAGCCTCGATGTGGGCATAGTAGTCTCCTAGTGTTTATCCGAGCTGCATGATCGGGTAAGCACTATCCAGTCCCACTCGTAGAGTACCCCCGAATTTCCGGATACTTACATTCGTTTTTATCAAGTAACATGTTGTACTTGTTGCCTCGTTAAAAACCTTGTCGGAAAACCCAATTTGGGACAAAACCGTACTAAGGAAAATAGTGCAACACGTGTTTTCAGACCTAACATCTAAATTCATCCGGTACTCGAATTCCTGCAAAAAAGAAATATTAGCAAAATATAAGCACAAGGGCAAGTGTTCATACTTTAGCAGTAGTATCTCTTCAAATGTTCCACATTCCAGTTATTGCGCAACCGTTGTCCATCTATGAATTCCAGCTGATACGACCCCTTACTCATTATTCCGGTTATCTTGTACGACCCTTCCCAGTTCGGGCCTAACTTACCATCGCTAGGATTCTTGGTGTTCAAAGTAAATTTCCGAAGCACCAAGTCACCAACTTGAAAATGTCAAAAGTTGGCCCTCCGGTTGTAGTACCTTTCCATTCTCTATTTCTGGGCTGCAATTCGGACCAACGCGTTTTCGCGAAGTTCATCCATAAGGTCTAGTTGTATGGCCATGGCCTTCTCGTTTGGTTCACCGGTGGCGTATCTGAACCAGAGACTCGGTTCGTCAACTTCTACGGGGATGAGGGCTTCAGCCCCGTAGACCAATAAGAAAGGTGTTTCTCCCGTGCTTGATGTTGCTGTAGTTCTGTAAGCCCATAATACCTCTGGGAGCACCTTCCTCCAGTGATGCTTCGATGTTTCAAGTCTTTTCCTTAGATTTTGAATTATTGTTTTATTTGTGGATTCTGCCTGTCCGTTTGCACTTGGGTGATACGAGATTGATATAATTTTCTTGATCTTCAATCCTTCGAGGAAATCATTGACTTTGCTGCCAACGAATTGAGGACCGTTATCACAAGTTATCTCTGCCGGGATGCCGAAACGATAGATAATGTGGTCCCATATGAAGTCAATAACCTCTTTTTCTCTAATCTTTTCGAAGGCCTGCGCTTCAACCCATTTAGAGAAATAGTCAGTCATAAACAAAATAAAACGGGCCTTACCTGGTGCCCATGGCAGTGGACCAACAATGTCCATTCCCCACTTCATGAAAGGCCAAAGTGACATCACCGAGTGTAGCAACTCCCCTGGTTGGTGAATCATTGGGGCATGTCTTTGACACCCATCGCATTTCCGGACAAAATCCTTCGAATCTTCCTCTATTCGGTTCCAGTAATAACCGGCCCTGACGATTTTTTGAACTAAAGCTTCTGTACCGGAGTGATTGCCGCAGGTCCCCTCGTGTATCTCTTTCATCACATAATCGGTTTCTCCGGGACCCAAACACTTGGCCAGAGGCCCAAAGAAAGATCGTTGATACAATTGTCAGTCTACTAAGCAGAACCGTGTTGCTTTTGTCCTCAGTGACCGTGATTCTTTTGGGTCACTCGGGAGCTTCCCATCTCGCAAGTAGTCGATGTACTTGTTGCGCCAATCCCATGTTAGACCCATCATGTTTATTTCAGCATGCTCGGTTTCTATCGCCGAATTCATCAACTGTACCATTGTGCCGGGGTTAATTTCTTCCCTTTCGACTGAAGAGCCCAAAGTGGCCAATGCATCGGGTTCACTATTCTGCTCCCTCGGTACATGCTGCATGGTCCACTCTTTAAACCGGTGTAGTATCACTTGGATTTTTTTCAGATACCTTTGCATTCGTTCGTCCTTGACCTCGAAGATGCCAGTCACCTGGTTAACGACCAAGAGAGAGTTGCATTTTACATCGATTATTTCGGCCCCCATACTCCGAGCTAATTCCAAACCTGCAATCATAGCCTCATACTCGGCTTCATTGTTAGTCAATTTAATAGTTCTAATGGATTGTCGAATGGCATCCCGGCGGGAGTTCTAAGGACTATTCCTAGCCCGGAACCTCTGAGGTTTGAGGCCCCGTCCGTGTGTAATGACCAAATACCCGAAGCTTTTCCCGAGGTTAGCAGAAGTTCTTTCTCCACCTCGAGGACCATGGCCGGAGTGAAATCTACCACGAAATCGGCCAAAATTTGGGACTTAATGGTCGTCCGAGGCTTATATTCGATATCATATCCGCTAATCTCTACGGCCCATTTAGTTAGTCTACCCGATAATTCCGATTTATGCATGATGTTCTTTAGAGGGTAAGTAGTCACTACGCATATCGGATGGCATTGAAAGTAGGGTTTGAGTTTTCTAGAAGCACTTACCAATGCTAATGCTAACTTTTCAAGGTGGGGATAACGGGTCTCCGCATCCCTTAAAGTTCTACTCATATAATATATAGGGAATTGTGTACCTGATTCTTCTCGGACCAAAACACCACTTACTGCTACCTCAGATGCGGCAAGATAGACAAACAACTGTTCGTCCGCTTTCGGTGTGTGCAGTAGAGGTGGGCTGGACAAGTACCTTTTCAACTCTTGCAATGCTTTTTGGCATTCCGGTGTCCAAACGAAGTCATTCTTCTTCCTTAATAAGGAGAAGAAACGGTGGCTTTTATCCGAAGAGCTCGATATGAACCGACTCAGCGCTACTATCCTTCCGGTGAGTTTTTGCACTCCTTTGACGTTATTTACCACCTCAATATCCTCGATTGCTTTGATCTTGTCCGGGTTAGTTTCAATCCCCCGGTTGGACACCATGAAACCTAAGAACTTTCCCGACCGGACACCGAAGGCACATTTCTCCGGGTTAAGCTTCATGTTGTATTTGCGGAGTATATCGAAGGTTTCCTGCAAATGCTTTAAATGGTCCTCTGTTTCCAGGGACTTGACAACCATGTCATCTATATAAACTTCCATTGTTTTTCCTATATGTTCTTCGAACATCCCATTAACTAGGCGTTGGTAAGTTGCGCCAGCATTTTTTAATCTGAAGGGCATGACATTGTAACAGTAAATCTCGTATCGGGTAATAAAGGATGTTTTCTCTTGATCCCCCGGGTACATCCGGATTTGGTTATACCCGGAGTAAGCATCGAGAAAATTCAACATCTTATGCCCGGCCATCACATCGATCATTCTATCGATATGAGGCATTGGAAACGAATCCTTCGGGCATGCTTTGTTTAAATCCTTATAATCAACGCACATTCTAAATTTATTACCTTTTTTCGGCACCACCACTATGTTAGCTAGCCAATCTGGGTACTTTACCTCCCGAATAGAGCCTATTTTCAAAAGCTTTATTACCTCATCCTTTACGAAGGCGTGCTTCGGTTCTGCCATAGGCCTCCGCTTCTGCTTCACCGGGGAAATCTCCCGTCGAGGCTGAGCTTGTGAGTTGTTACTTCCGGTGGCACACCTGTCATATCAATACGGGACCACGCGAAGCAATCGACATTAACTTGAAGAAACTTAATTAACTTGTTCCTGTGCTCCGAGGTTAACCCCGTGCCCAGGTATACCTTTCTATCCGGTAGATGTTCGAACAATATGACTTGCTCTAGCTCTTCCACTGTAGACTTGGTTGCATCCGAGTTGTCCGGTAAGAAGAAAGATCTAGGCACACCGAAATCATCTTCTTCATACCCCGAGTCCGACCCATGCTACTCCGCTGTTAAGAGTCATTGCCACTAATTGGCTCGTCCTCTTTCGGATCTGGGTTTCTTGGAATGAGTGGCGCTTCCTCAACCGCAAACATCTCCCTTGCAGCGGGCTGTTCTCCTCGATTGGTTTTTACCCCCTCCAGTGTTGGGAATTTCAGCAGCTGATGTAATGTCGATAGGACAGCCCTCATGCTATGTATCCATGGTCTACCGAGCAAAGCATTATACTTCATGTCTCCTTCGATGACATAGAACACTGTCTGCTGAATGGTGCCGTCAATATTGACCGGCAAATAACTCTCCCCCTTTGTGGTTTCACTATCCATATTAAACCCACAGAGTACTCGAACCACAGGTACGACCTGATCGAGTAGTCTCAGTTGTTCGACCACTCTCCACCGGATAATATTGGCTGAGCTACTTGGGTCAACCAAAATACGCTTGACTTGTGATTTAAAAATGAGAATAGAAATTACCAAAGCATCATTGTGCGGTTGAATGATGCCTTCTGCGTCCTCGTTGCTGAAGGAGATGGAACCTTCGGGCATGTAATCTCGGTTGCCCTTTTCACGTACAATGGAAACCTTTGTCCGTTTCATCACCGGGCCTCGAGGCGCATCCATACTCCCAATTATCATGTTGATTATATGCTGAGGTTCCACCGGCTCAGCTCGTTTGTTTGACTCCCTTTCCTTGTAGTGGCCTTTAGCTCGCTCACTCAGGAATTCATGAAGGTGACCATTTTTCAGTAACCAGGCCACCTCCTCTCTCAATTAGCGATAGTCTTTAGTTCTGTGCCCATGAGTTCGGTGGTACTCACATATCATGTTCGGGTCCCGTTGACCGGGATCTGATCTCAATGGTCTCGGCCATATTGCTTTTGCGATACGACCTATGGCCGAGACGAGATCCGAGGTATTGACGCTGAAGTTGTACTCCGATATCCTCGGCAGGTCTCTGTTGGTAGCCGAGCTCCCGGCATCACTTCTAAATGACAGACCTCGGTTGTTCGATGGCCGCTCGGTTCGTTTATCACCCCGGCTAGAGAATTGGCTGGGACCAATCCTCGATTTTTTTGACCTGAAGCTTGGCTTTTGCTTATATTTACAGGTCCCAGGGGGAGGTCAAGCTGGTCATCCTATACCCGAATCATTGATTCGTACCTGTTATAAACATCAGCCCAGGTCACAGCCTCGTATTCCAGCAAATTTTCTTTTAGTTTAAACGAGGCCGTCGAGCTTCGAGAATTAAGCCCTTTGGTAAAAGCTTGCGCAGCCCATTCCTCCGGAACCGGAGGGAGCTCCATCCGTTCTCTTTGGAACCGGTTGACGAATTCGCATAATAACTCATCATCCCTTTGGGCTATGCGAAAAATATCAGCCTTACGGGCCTGTACCTTTTTGGCATCGGCATGAGCTTTTATGATCGCATCCGCAAGCATTTCGAAATAAGTGATTGAATGCTCGGACAGATGATCGTACCAAGTCAATGCTCCCTTCGATAGAGTTTCCCTAAAATTTTTCAGCAACACGGATTTAATTCCTTCCTCTTCGACGCCATTTCCTTTTATGGCACAGGTGTATGAAGTCACATGTTCCTGCGGGTCCGTTATGCCGTCATACTTCTGGATATCCGACATTTTGAACCTCTTCGAGATCAATTTCGGAGCCGCACTCGGAGGAAAAGGCCTTTGAATGTACCTCTTCGAATCCGGTCCTTTCAGAATAGGCGGAGCCCCCGAGATCTGGTCCACCCGAGAGTTATATGTTTCCACCCTCTTCTCAGTCGAGTCGACACGCTTCGCCAATGTTTCGAGCATTTTCAGAACTTCGGTGGATGAACCAGATCCGGAACCATTACTCTTAACCATCCGTGTTTCGTCCCTTCTGGGTTCGGCAGCACCTTTCGTCCTCTCCGGTGTCGTTTCATTATTTTTGCTTTGCAACTGGGCTATTGCGACTCCTTGTTCGGCAATAGCAGCTCTCTGTTCCTACACCATTTCAAAAATTAAACGTAAGTTAACCTCATACGGGGTGTCCGGTACTTTCCGGCCTTGCGCCCGGGACAAAATAATCGAATTGTGAGTATTTAAGGGATTAGTGGCCGGCTGGGCAGCATTCTCCTGGTTCACGGTGTTCTTCCAGTTGAGGCCCTCCCTCGAATCAACGGAATTTGGGTCGATGGGATCTGCTGGTAAGCCCCGAAGCCCAGTGTTCTCATTTTCGGCCACAATCTCGTTGTTGATGTGACCAGACTGTCCACTACTTGCCATTTGGTTCGTTTTCACAGAGATGAATTAAAGATTTTTTTTATCTTAACGGGTGAGAGAGAAGCCAAGAGTAAAAGACCACTATTATCCTTGCCCCACGGTGGGCGCTAAACTGTTTACCCCGATTTTAGGTAATCAATTGAATTTGTAAGTGAGGTAAAGGATATATGGGCAAACTTTAATCTATTTTGGTTTTTCGTGGAGTATATATATGGATTCGTGTGCAATGGTTTGTGTATATGAATCTATGCGTTAATAACTTGAATAAATACGTTGCTATGGATGATCAAGTAAATGATGTTAGAAGAGTAAGCTAAAGACAATAATATTCCACTGATTCGGGCCAAAGAGAAAGATGATATTTTTGACTTGCTATTACAATGCTCTAGATCCCCAAAAAAAAGCTAACCCCTCAAAGTGGTGAAATGCCTCCTATTTATAGTTTTGACTTATGGGCCTTGAATACAACATAAAGCTTTTTTAGAATAAAGTAAACCCTAAAAGGATAAGGTTGGGCCGTACGGTCTGACACCCGTGCGGTTGTCGGTACAATGTGACAGAACGATGTTGACGCGTGGCGATTTTGTAATTGATTAACCGGACTAACGGCCATGATCAACTCGGTCATGCTGAAACCGGACTAACGGCCACGATCAACTCGGTCATGCTGAAACCGGACTGGCTGTGATGCGGAGTTTGGTCCGGAGATACCGAACCAAATAGATTTGTTTCACTTTTCTCAGGTCAGCCGCAGCCTGTGCAATTCCACCAGTTCTAAGGGAAGGCTCGGCGATTATGCCTATCTCTTCTTATTTCCTGTCCCCGATCTCACTGGTCTTGCATATATCCGGTTTTTACCGTATACAATATTATTTGGAACTTAAAAGAAATCTCACAATTTTACACCAAAAGTTACATGAAAGCTTTTATAATTTGTAAGGTTCACAAGACTTACAAGCCGCTGGATTATACAAGATGTTATTACAAGAACAACTACTACTGTTACTGTATGTGCCACAATCTCAAGCAATTTAGGTTCTGCTATATGAATCCTTGCTAACCATATCACTCCATCTAAGCTCATTTAAGACAACTATTATAATACTGCAAATAAATAACGACCAACATCAATGCTTGTATAAGTCATCGTAGGCTCCCCCGAGCTAATAACTGCTGGATCACCACAAGTACTAGGTAAATAATACACAGGAACCGGCATCATCATTGGAATATTAGGCAACGAAGCCTCAAAATTAAGAACATGAATTGCTTGTCTGATCGATGGCCTCAAATTGCTCTCCGGATAAGCACACCATAACCCGGTAATCATCAATCGCTCTATTTGTTCTTGTTTGAAATCCATGCTTAATTTTTCATCAACAACAGAAAGAAGTTTTCCTTTTCCATAGAGATCCCAAACATACTCTACTAACCCTGCATCTGATTTCCCTGTCCCCGGATCTACTGATATTTTTCCGATTGCAATTTCTAGTGAAACTATTCCGAAGCTGTATAAATCCGACTCTTTACTTGCTCGGCCTATTTTTATGTATTTCGGAGCCAAGTAACCTAAAGTTCCAGCTAACCCTATAGTCTGTGGACATGGTCCATTAGTCTAGCTAGGCCAAAATCACCAAGCTTGACATTAAAACTCGAATCGAGCATTATATTACTTGATTTAATGTCTCTATGGATCACACATTGTTCCCATTCTTCGTATATATAGAGCAAGGCGGATGCTAAACTGAGTGAAATCTTGTCCCTCCTAGTCCAATTAAGAGGATTCTTTTTACCAAATAAATGAAAATCTAAGCTACAATTTGGCATGAATTCATAATCAAGTAAGAATTCACCTTGGTCATGACACCAACCGATTAGTTGCACAAGATTTCTGTGCCTTAATCAACTTATAACCTTCACCTCGGTTATGTATTCCTTTTCCCCTTGCTTAGACCCTCTCGATATCTTTTTCACAGCAACCGCCATGTCAAGATCGATGAGGTACCCTTTGTAAACTTCTCCAAATCCTCCTTCCCCTAACTTTCGTCCCTCCGAAAAATGATTGGTTGAAGTATCCAACTCTTTGTAAGAAAACTTTCTTGGTCCTGCCTTTTCAAGATCATCACTGAAAGATGTTAGCCCTATTTCCTCCGGATTTCCCTTCACCTTTCGTCTCCGTTTCCTCAAAACTACTAAAGCCAAAATCGCGCTCAAAAACAAAATCCCCCCCTAATGTTGTTAACCCTGCAATAAGTCCAATCTTTTTGGGACCATTTCCCTCTAACTCTTTTTATGTCAAGACTCGAGCTGAACTCCCACGATTGAAGCGTATGTCTCTCAACATTTTGACCTGTTGCCGCAGAGAATCCAATTGCAACGTAACCCATGAAGGCAGGACATCACTGAGGTTTATAATATACGATATGCTAGAATTGGGGCCTTTTCCATAGTTCCAAAAGACACTTAGATTTTTTTATTGTGGAATTGTAAGTAATCCATGCATCAATAGGGTTACCACTATGCAAACTAACATTCCAAGGAGCTGTCACAGATGAAGCAATTGAATTGTTGTTGATACCAACGTGCTCGAATGTAGGGTACCACTCAGGGTTGGAAAACGAGTTAAATTCAACAGCAACGATTTTGGTTTTGAGCTGAATCGCTGGTGGTAGTATTGAAAAGTCCAAGAAAACCGCCATCCGAGTTAGGTGGAAGTCCAAGAGCCTTCTAGTCTATGGCTACCACAATTTCAGAATAATAAAAGGGGAGTATTTAAGAAGGAAGTGAAGTTAAACAAGGAAAGTAGAAGAGCTGGATTTTTGTGTTTGAATTTGTTTGGGGGGGGGGGGGGGGGGGGGGGCAGTGCATGCTCTGAACTCTATAACATCACATTTCCGGGCTTAACCGTTAAACACCTGGACAATCACGATTTTATCTCATTCCCATTATTATTACTTTCACTAATTTTTTGTAATAATGATTCATACGTAGCACTCCAATCGTTTGAAAACTCTTTTATTTCGATATTCTCATTTTAATGTTTAAGATTATTTTCTAATAAAGACGAGATATACATAGTGATGAGTTGTAAGCAGGTTTCCAGGAAATATTGGAGGGTCACAGCTGGACCACTTAAATACCAACCTCCTTAGACAGAACCTACTTACGCCGTGATGTAAGCGAAGAATAAATAGCACACACAGATTTATAGTGGTTCACCCTCAATGTGAGAGCTACATCCACGTTGCTGCTGCAGATCTTATTAAAGAAGAAATATTACAAGTGTTTACAACACTCAACCTCACAACCCCAATCCCAATTACACTCAAGAATTTTACCACAGAAAATTCTCTCGAAGACCTTCTCTTACTTAAGCCTTTCACTAAGAGTATTTCTCTTAGATTTTTTCTCTCTTGGGATGTGTATAGCAAATTATCTTAATGATATCTTACAAATGAACCATAAGCTACCTATTTATAGGAATGAATTTCCTATGATGAGGTAAGCGCTTACATCACGACTATTATGAGGTAAGCGCTTACATCACGACTATGTGAACAAAAGAATTGACTTGTTTGGCCAATTCCACACCTAACAACAGAGACATCGCAGCAGAATATTAAATAGGGACGTACCTTCAGCCATAGTTATTCAAGTGTAGTGGGAATCACCTTTCTTCTAGCACCGAAATTGTAACCCTAAAAGAATAGTGAAAACCCTAGAGTCTTCTAGCCTATGTCTATCAAACTATTAGCCATAACACTGAGTTGTTACTTAATTATATCTTAACATTTATGTGTCTAGCAATTTTATTTTATTTTTGTTTTTTTGTGCATAATACAGAGAATATTGGATTTTCTGACAAATTTTTTTCTCTTGATTTAGATTCCAGTTGATATGGTTGTAAATGCTACAATGCAGGCTTCTATTGCAAAACATGGATACTTGCAAAATCCAGAACTAAATTTCTATAATGTGGCATCAACATCTGTGAATCCTGTCTCATTATCTCAGATTTTCGACTATTCTTATGATTTTTTCCCGTTATTTCCTTTTGTTAATTCAAAAGGAGAAGAAGTTGAGGTTAGAAAAATGAGATTTTTTGACAAAATGTCCGATTTTTTGAATTATATTTTGGAGGAATTATCCAGGCAGCACAGGGTACAAGATTTAAGTGAAGACGAACTTGCAAAGATGCAGAAGCGTTCTAAAAGGAAGGTGGAATATTTGAAGCATTTCAGCAAGCTCTATGAAGCCTACTTGTTCTACAAAGGATGGTATGTATGATATGTTCCAATTTATAAGTCTTAATTTTGTCTAACTTGTTTTGAAAAGAATATTATTTATATATTAAGTAAATGCTTAATTTCAACATCCTATAGGACATGTTAAAGATTACAAGATTCAAAGAGCATTTTGATACATTACGTACATCATTAGCTAAAGATTATAAAATTTAAAAATCTATCCTACTTTGTAAAACTTCATTATATAAAACGAAAAGAAGAGAGTAGTATATACATCAAAGGTCTAGACTCACATTGGTGTTTGATAGTACTATAGCAGTATAGGCTATCAATATTAAAAGACGTTTAACTTACAGTATGTTTGCCCAAGCTCTTAGGAAGACAAAATATTTTTTTAATAAAAGAAAATGTCTATTTTAGAGAATTGAGGTGTTTGCCAAGTTTTTACTAAAACTATAAGTGTTTTTGAGTAGTAATAAAAGTTGTTTTTCAAAAAGAAGAAAAAAATAGCTTTTTCAGATGAAGCATTTTAGAGATTTTAAGGATGATCACTAGTCATACACACACACACTCTCTCCTATTATGTGACGCATGCACTTTCTTTTTAGTTTGTTTTGAAAAGAATTGATGAATTCTTATGTTTAAAAAATATTATAACTTTAAACTTAACATGACTCTTAACAAAATGATTTACAGCCACACAAATATTTATGACTTACATTTTAGATCACAAGTTTTTAAA
This sequence comes from Lycium barbarum, assembly GCF_019175385.1. Taxonomy (NCBI): domain Eukaryota; kingdom Viridiplantae; phylum Streptophyta; class Magnoliopsida; order Solanales; family Solanaceae; genus Lycium; species Lycium barbarum. Next base: position 107,712,722 of record NC_083347.1, on the reverse strand, counting down.
GTTTATTTATTTTTTTATTTTTATTTTTTAACTCTGTGTCGTCACATATATTGAAATGGAGGGAGTGCTTAATTGCTTAAACATGAGAAATAGATGTGTAATTGCTAAGCACATTTAGTACAGAGTACATGTAAGTGATCAATTTGTCCTTTGATTCTCTTTTTCCTTGGACGAGTACTAAACAATATTCGAAACATTATATGTGTAATAATAATTGACTCATTTGCTAGGTTTCACAATGGCAACGTACGAAAGCTAATGAAAGATATGTCTGAAGAAGAAAAAACAAGCTTTGAAATTGACGGGACAAAAATTAATTGGAGAAATTACTTTGTAAAGACCCACATTCCTGGTGTTCAAAAGCATGTACTAGAAGGGGGGAGGATACATTATTAATGTTGAAACAATTAAGTACACTTAATATATAATTACTTCAGATATTTCATCTATATATTGAGTTGTATTTGGTTGTACCATATGAGAACATGGTATAAAATAATTGATCAGTACAATTTGAAGGACACGACATATGGCTCCCAAGAACTCTCTGACCCGATTAATCGGATTTGTGTCGGGTAATGGCGGAGCCATGAATTTGATAAGGGGGTTCAAAAAATTTGAACATACGACCTAAAGTAATTTTTGAACCACCTTTTTTGAAAAAAAAAAAAAAGTTACCTTTTCTGCTACAATATACAAAAAAATTCTCTTATATTAAAAGATTCAAACAACCCATAAGTATTCGTCTGGTTGTATATAAATGGTAAGAAAGTTTATTACTTATAGAATTTTTTTTATTCTTTTTGGACTGACTAAAAAATAAAGAATGTCATAGAAATTGGGACAACGAGAGTACATGAATTTCCACATAACTTATGCGACTATTGGTCGTTGGCATCAGGGGCGGACCACGTTGACCCAAGGGATGTCAAGCCACATCGCTTCGTCGGAAATATTTACACACGCACACACACACAATAAACTAATGACACCCCTTAACATTGAGACTCGGTTGACCTCTTGTAGCTTAAAACGGTACTTAACCAATGGGTCAAGGCTATTTCATACTTGCAGATGTACTATTAATATTTTTTGTATTATCTTCTATAAATATCGAAATCACTTACGAAAAATCTTGCACGCCACTGGTTGGCATTAACGATTTTAACAAGGCCAACCAAATATTGTACTATTAAGTTATGCGGCGATCATTTTTTTCTTGTACAACCACCAAACATCGCATCATCCAAGCGGAGGTTCCATAGGGTAAAGTGGATTGATGATTGAGATTAATTATCTCCAAACATAACCAAACCTCTAGATCTTTGTATCTTTTATAGGGGCGGATCTAGAATTTTGATGATGCGAGTTTTAAGTTAAAAAGAGTTGGTTGTCGAACATATATTTAACTCTGCATGTTCTTCTTTTTTCCACATATATTATAGCATTCGACCCCGAAATACTAGATTTTGCCCCACGCAAATTCATTGTTGGATCCGCCACTGCCTTTATTAGAGCGGACTTGCAGTACTATTTGGTAATGAAAATTGAGACTTCAAGCTTATAGATGTTTTGGACATAACTACTTCCTTGGATTCAATCAAAAGCATCACTCGCTAAACTACTCTGATTTTTCTAAGCTACAAATTTGGAACTGGGAGTCCTTAGAATATTCTTTCATTATCTCCCTTCCTAATTTTATTTATCAGGTTACATCAACTCTTAACTCTATCCTTATGTTGCATTTTTTTCCTTTTTGAAAGAAGAAAAGAAAATGTAGTCTCTGTATACGGTGAAAACCGGGTGGATGTAAGATCGGTGAGACTGGGGGCCGAGGGTAGGTCCAAATAAGCATGAGTATGGTCGGTCTTTTTTTCAGACCGGGGGATTGCACCGAATGCGGCTGACCCGACATAAGAGAAGTGTATCCATTTTTCCGGTGTCTCCGAATCAAATTCAACATGGCCGTTAGTCCGGTTTATCCAAGTCAAACTCACGTGGCCATTAGTCTGGTTACTTCATGTCCGAAATGAATGTGGCCGTTGGTCCGGTTAACCAGTTGCGGTGCTGCCACGCGTCAGAATCGTTCTGTCATTTTGTACTGACGACCGTACGAGTGTCAGACCGTACGGTCCTACCTTATCCTTTTAGGGTTTCTTTATTCTAAAAGGCTTTGTAATAGTATTCAAGGCCCATGAGGCAAACCTATAAATAGAGGACATTTTCCTACTTTGAGGGGTTGGCTTTTTTCAGATCTAGAACGTTGTAATAGAAATTATATTGAAGCTCTCTCTCTCTCTCTAAAATTTTCGTCCGGATCTGCAGTGTTCTTTGGCTTTATTCATCCATTCAATATAATATAGTGCCATATATACATATATATTTAGCTTAATCTACAATATCAACATACTTATTCACGGCATTAGTATACATATCTATATATATTATAACAAACAAGTCCATACACATTTCGTATTAACCAAAAATAGATTAAAATTCATCCACATATCTTATACCTCACATACAAATTCAATTGTTACCAAAATTTCGGGTTAAACAGCTTGGCGCCCACCGTGGGGCTAGGATAATAGTGGTTTTTTAATCTCTGCTTCTATCTCCTCTTACCCGTTTTATTAAGGAATCTTCTGCTAATTTCTGCAAAAAAGGGACCAAATGGCAAGCAGCGGGCAGTCTGGTCATGTCAACAACAACGATATTGTGGCTGAAAACGAGAACAGTAGGTTACGAAGCCTATCAGCAGATCCAATCGACCCAAACTCTGTTGATTCGAGGGAAGGACTCAACCAGCAGAACACCGTGAACCAGGAGAATGCCACCTTACCGGCCACTGATCCCTTGAACACTCACAACTCAATTACTTTATCTCGGTCTTAAGGCCGGAAAGCATCGGATAATCTGGATGAGATTAACTTATGTTTGATTTTTGAAATGTTGCAGGAAAAGGGGACCGCCATAGCCGAACAGGGAATTGCAATAGCTCAGCTGCAGAGCAAAAATGATAAGGTGGCTCCGGAAACACGGAGGGATGAAACACGGAGAGCTGAGAGTAACGGATCCGGAGCCGGTTCATCCACCGAAGTTCTGAAGATGCTCAAGACCTTGGCAAAGCGGATAGATTCAACAGAGAAGAGGGTGGAAACGTATAACTCTCGGGTTGATCAGATACCGGGGCTTCGCCTATTCTAAAAGGAACGGATTCAAAGAGGTACATTCAAAGACCTTTCCCTCCAAGTGCGGCTCCGAAGTAGATCCCGAAGAGGTTTAAAATACCGAATATCCAGAAATACGACGGCACAACGGACCCACAGGAGCACGTGACTTCATACACCCGTTCCATAAAAGGCAATGACGACGAAGAGGATGAAATTGAGTCCGTGTTGTTGAAAAAGTTTGGGGAAACCCTATCGAAAGGAGCATTGACCTGGTACGACCATCTGCCCGAGCATTCAATCACTTCTTTTGAAATGCTCGCGGATGCGTTCATAAAAGCCCATGCCGGAGCTAAAAAGGTGCAGGCCCGGAAAGCGGACATCTTCCGTATAGCCCAAAGGGATAATGAGTTGCTACGAGAATTTGTAAACCGCTTCCAAAGAGAACGGATGGAGCGCCCTTCGATTCCGGAAGAATGGGCTGCACAAGCTTTCACCAAAGGGCTTAATCCTCGGAGCTCGACTACCTCATTCAAACTGAAGGAAAACTTGTTGGAATACGAGGCTGTGACCTGGGCAGATGTTCATAACATGTACGAATCAAAGATTCGGGTAGAGGATGACCAACTCGAGCTTCCCTCGGGACCCATAAATATGAGCAAAAGCTCTGAAAGGTCGAGGAAAGTTTACGAGCCGGAGACGCGATCATCGAGGGAAAGATACCGGCCATACTCTCATTCGAAAAAATCGAGCTTCAGATCGGAAAGATCAAGGATTGGCCAGTCACTTCTCTGGTCGAGTGATAAACGGGCTGAGTGCCCGTCAAACAGTCGAGGTCTATCATTTAGAAGCGATGCCGAGAGTTCGGCTAGCAACAAATACCCGCCAAGGATATCGGAGTACAACTTCAACATCAATACCTCGGATCTCGTCTCGGCTATTGGCTGTATCACGGAAGCAAGATGTCCAAGGCCATTGAGGTCAGACCCGGGTCAACGGGACCCGAGTGTGGTGTGTAAATATCATGAAGCCCATGGGCACAAAACTAAAGACTTTCGCCAACTAAGGGAGGAGGTTACTCGCTTATTGAAGAATGGCCACCTTCGAGAATTCTTGAGTGAACGAGCTAAAAGCCACTACAAGGAAAGGGAATCTCACAAACGGGCCGAACCGGTGGAACCTCAACATGTGATCAACATGATAATTGGGGGAACAGACACTCCTCGGGGGCCGGTGATCAAACGAACTAAGGTTTCCGTTGTGCGTGAGAAGCGCAACCGAGATTACGTACCCGAGAGTTCCATCTCCTTCAGCAACGAGGATGCAGAAGGCATCATTCAACCGCACAATGATGCATTAGTAATTTCTATTCTTATTTTCAAATCACAAGTTAAACGTATTTTGATTGACCCAGGTATCTCGGCCAACATCATCCGGTGGAGAGTGGTAGAACAGCTAAGGCTACTCGACCAGATTGTGCCGGTAGCCCGAGTACTCAGTGGGTTCAATATGGCAAGTGAAACCACGAAGGGAGAGATTTCTTTGCCGGTCAACATCGATGGCACCATACAATAGACGGTATTCTATATCATCGAGGGAGATATGAAGTATAATACTTTACTCGACACACTGTGGATTCATAGCATGAGAGAAATACCATCAACGCTACATCAGTTGCTGAAGTTCCCAACCCCGGAGGGGATAAAAACTATCCGAGGTGAACAGCCTGCTGCAAGGGAGATGTTCGCGTTCGAGGAAGCGCCGCTTTTTCCAAAAAAGTCGGATCAAAGAGATGACGAATTAATAGGGGGAAAAGACGCCAAATAGCAATTAAAGGAAACGGGTTCGAAAACAGAATAGGAGGGATCGGATCAGGTTGGTGAAGAGGGCGATTTCGGCGTACCCAGATCATTCGTATTACCGGATGACTCGAATGCAACCAAATCCACCGTGGAGGAGCTGGAACAAGTTATCTTCTTTGAATATCTACCGGATAGAAAGGTATACCTAGGCACGGGGTTAACCTCGGAGCTCAGGAACAAGTTAATTAAATTTCTTCAAGCTAATGCCGATTATTTTGCATGGTCCCATATAGACATGACAGTTGTGCCACCGGAAGTGACAACTCATAAGCTCAGCCTTGATAGGAGATTCCCCCCGGTGAAGCAGAAAAGGAGGCCAATGGCCGATCTAAAACATCCTTTTGTAAAAGATGAGGTAACAAAGCTTTTAAAAATAGGTTCTATCCGGGAGGCAAAGTATCCGGACTGGTTAGCTAACGTAGTGGTTGTGCCAAAGAAAGGTAATAAATTCAGAATGTGTGTTGACTGTAAGGATTTGAATAAAGCATGCCCGAAGGACTCATTTCCGATGCCTCATATCGATCGAATGATCGATGCAACGGCCGGGTATGAGATTTTAAGTTTTCTCAATGCTTACTCCGGATACAACCAAATCCGGATGCACCCAGAGGATCAAGAGAAAACATCCTTTATTACTCGGTACGGGACTTACAGTTACAATGTCATGCCTTTCGGGTTAAAAAATGCTGGAGCGCCTTACCAACGCCTAGTTAATGGAATGTTCGAAGAACAAATGGGGAAAACAATGGAAGTTTATATTGATGACATGGTAGTCAAGTCCCTGGAAACAGAGGACCATTTAAAACATTTGCAGGAAACCTTTGCTGTACTCCGCAAATACAACATGAAGCTTAACCCGGAAAAATGTGCCTTCGGTGTCTGATCTGGCAAATTTTTGGGTTTCATGGTGTTGAACCAAGGAATTGAAATTAACCCCGACAAGATCAAAGCCATCGAGGATATTGAGGTGGTGAATAATGTCAAAGGAGTGCAGAGGCTCACCGGAAGAATAGCGGCACTGAGCCGTTTCATTTCGAGGTCTTTGGACAAAAGTCACCGTTTCTTCTCATTATTGAGGAAGAAGAATGACTTCACCTGAACATCGGAATTCCAAAAATATTTGCAGGAGTTAAAAAGATACTTATCGAGTCCACCTCTGCTGCACACACCGGAGGCAGACGAGCAGTTGTTCCTATACCTTGCCGTATCCGAGGACAGCCATTAAGTCTCAAATCTTGGCCGATTTTGTGGCAGATTTTACCCCGGCCATGATTCTCTAGGACGAAAAAGAATTATTAGTAACCTCGGGAAAGGCTTCGGGTATCTGGTCTCTACACACGGATGGGGCCTCAAACCTAAAAGGTTTCGGGTTGGGCATCGTCCTTAAAACCCCAGCCGGTGATGTCATTAGGCAATCGATTAGAACTGTTAAATTGACTAACAACGAAGCCAAGTATGAGGCTATGATTGCAGGTTTGGAATTGGCTCGGAGTCTGGGGGCCGAAGTAATCGAAGCAAAATGTGCCTCCATCTTGGTCGTTAACCAAGTGAATGGGGTCTTCGAGGTTAATGATGAACGTATACAAAGATATTTAGAGAAAACGCAGGTGGTACTGCACCAGTTTAAAGAGTGGACCATGCAGCATGTACCCAGGGAGCAGAATAACGAAGCCGATGCATTGGGCAATTTAGCCTCTTCAGTTAAAGGGGAGGAAATCAACCCCAGTACCATAGTGCAGTTGATGAATTTAGCGGTAGAAAATGGGCATACCGAGATAAACACGATGGGTCTAACTTGGGATTGGCACAACAAATACATCGACTACTGGCAAGATGGAAGGCTCCTGAGTGACCCAAAAGAATCACGGTCACTAAGGACCAAAGCAACACGGTTCTGCTTAATAGACGGTCAATTGTATCGACGGTCCTTCTTCAGCCCCCTGGACAAGTGTTTGGGTCCCGGAGAAATCGATTATGTGATGAGAGAAGTCCACGAGGGTACCTGCGGTAATCACTCCGGTGCAGAAGCCTTGGTTGGAAAAATTATCAGAGTCGATTACTACTGGAATCGGATGGAGGACGATTCGAAGAATTTTGTCCGGAAATGCATGCCCCGATGATCCATCAGCCCAGGGAGTTGTTACACCTGGTGATATCACCTTGGCCCTTCATGAAGTGGGGAATAGACATTGTTGGTCCTTTGTCATGGGCACCAGGTAAGGCCCGTTTTATTTTATTTATGACTGACTATTTTTCAAAATGGGTTGAAGCGCAGGCCTTCGAAAAGATTAGAAAATGAGGTTATTGACTTCATATGGGACCATATTAGCTGTCGTTTCGGCATCCCGGCCGAAATAACTTGTCATAACGGCCCTCAGGTCATTAGCAGCAAAGTCAATAATTTCCTCGAAGGGTTGAAGATCAAGAAGATTGTATCTACTCCGATCACCCGAGTGCAAACGGACAGGCGAAATCCACGAACAAAACAATAATTCAAAATCTAAGGAAAAGACTCGAAACATCAAAGCATCAATGGAGGGAGGTGCTACCGGAGGTATTATGGGCTTACCGAACTACATCAAAATCAAGCACGGGAGAAACGCCTTTCTCGTTGGTTTACGGGGCCGAAGCTTTGATCCCAGTAGAAGTTGGCGAACCGAGCCTCCGATTCAAATACGCCACTGGTGGATCAAACAAGGAGGCCATGGCCATAAAACTCGACCTCACGGACGAATTACGTGAAAATGCGTTGGTCCATATAGCAGCTCAGAAGCAGGAATGGAGAGGTACTACAACCGGAGGGCTAATTTTTGGCATTTCCAAGTTAGGGACTTGGTGCTTCGGAAAGTTACTTTAAACACCAAGAATCCCAATGACGGGAAATTAGGCCCGAACTGGGAAGGGTCGTACAAGATAACAAGAATAACGGGCAAAGGTCGTACCAGCTGGAATCCATGGACGGACAACAGTTGCGCAATAACTAGAATGTGGCTCATTTAAAGAGATACTACTGCTAAGATATGAATGCCCGCCCTGGCGATCATCTTTATTTAACCTATCTTCTTTTTTGCAGAAGTAAAATATCGAACGGAATTAGGACTGAAAACACGTGTTGCACTCTTTTCCTTAGTTCGATTTTGTATCGAAGTGGGTTTTCCGACAAGGTTTTTAATGAGGTGACAAGTACAACGTGTTACTTTATGAAAACGAGGCAAACTGCCCAGGAATGAAGGATCTACCCCCGAGTGGGGACTTAATAGTGCTTACCCGATCATGCACCTCAGATAAAAACTAGGGGACTATCATACCCATATCGAGGTTTACCCCGAAAAGGTAGAATGAGTTCAACTCACTAAAACAGATGAAGAAACACTGTAAAATGCTATCGTCGAAATTTGCTTCTCATTTTTGTCTAATCCCGGACCTTCTGTTTTAGGTTTCGATGTAAGGACCAAATGATCAAAAATGAATCGTGTCCACTTAGTATTTGCTATGGCAAAAACAGAAGGAAATGGATAAAGTCTTCATATTATGTACGTGCAAATACTTGCAATATAAAGAAAGTTATGAAAAAATCATCTGAGACATGTTTTATTATCAAATACCCTATACCGGGGACTACCGTTGAAATTCAAAATCTTTTTGTTAAATACCCTACACCGGGGACTACCGTCAAAATGCGACAAAGGCAACAAGGTCACGTCGAACCGAGCCAAAATCCTTTAACACCCTCAAATGGGGACTGCCGTATCAAAATTTGACAAGGCAGGGATTCAGGTGTCCGAACCTAATCTGTTACAAGTAAGCGGTCAGAAAACCTCGACCCAAAAATGCTTAACGTGATTCGGAGACGTCTGAATTCACAAAGTACAAACAAGTCCCGCGGGCAAATCACTCGATCAAATCCTCAGACAAAAATGTACCGAATGAATAGAAAAGCCAACACTTAGGCACAGTCCGGAAAAAGAAATGACTCCGAACCTTTGATTATTCCTAATGGGATGAGCGATTAAGGCAAATATCATAACAAGCATTCAGATGAAAGAATGAAGAAACAATCAAAGGGGAAATGCTCATTTCATATATGAAAGGTTTTTTACATTTGAACTTCCACAAGTCAAAAGGCAAAAACAAATCAAAAGGCAAAAACAAAATAAAGGCTAGTGCAGGCCCTGATCTACCCGGTATGGTTGGAGCCGGAGTTCTCGAAAACCGTTCGCCGATGTGGCGTGATTTTACGCCACAATTGATGCTTTTCGGCTATAAGCGTTACTTGTTTTTAAGCAAAGTCTACGTGATTTAATGTGTTTTTTTAGTGTATTTCAGGTATCAAGTGTTTTGATGGCCAAAGTTGAAGAAGTGGAGAAAATAAGAGTCAATGAAGAGGCAGTTTGACGGAGCAATTAGACGGGCCGTAAAAACCTTATACGGACCGTCAAATTGACCGTATAGTGGTCACAGTGAGCAATGATAGACGAACCATTTCTGCGGAAAAATTATACGGACCGTAAAAGTATTTGACGGACCGTCAAATTGACCGTATAGTGGTCACAGTGAGCAATGATCGACGAGCCATTTCTGCGGGACATTTATACGGTCCGTAAAACTGTTGTACGGACCGTCAAATTGTATCGTAAAAAGGCTGTGATATTTGACGAATGAGAGGAAGTAATTTTACGGTCCGTATAACAGTTTTACGGACCGTAAAATGGAACGTAAACCGAGCCCGACGGGCAATTGTGTCTTTTCACTTCTCACGATTTTGGCTCCTATAAATACTTAATTGTAGGGTTCTTGTACGGAGCTTTTGCCTCAGACCTCAGTTTTTATATTTCTTAGCATAAGTATCTATATTTTTGAGCTCTTTTGGAGATTACAAACAATTGCAAGTAATTTCTCAAGTCCATTCAATCAATTGTAAGCTTTATGATTATTATAGTTTCTCATTGTTCTTCTTTCTTTATGAGTAGTTAAATTCCCCTACTAGGGTTGTGAACCCAATGATGGATGTTTTGTGATTGGGTTTCTGATTGATATACACATAATGGATTATTAGGGTTTAGTTATTCTTCATTCTTCATTCATAATTAATGGTTGCAAACATTGATTAAAGCCATAAACCCTAATTTATTTGGGAAAATAATTAGGATTGGTAAGAATAATTAACAAGAACTCAAAGCTTTAAACTTTGTTTAATAAATTCACTTAGGAATAAGAAGAATTTACTTGGCATGATTAATCGTTCTTCATAGTCACTTTCTTATATTTGGGAAAATCATAGAAAGATATAATCTTTATTTATTGAAAAATAGTAGAGATTCACATAGAGATTAAGTGCATTCATATAATGATCCATTACAAGTATATCAAGATCAATACCCATGATCATACACCCTATCTAACGGGGACACAACCTTAGTTTCTTTTACCATAAATTTCCACCAAAGCAATAGTTTAGCAATTAATCATAGAAACAACCAACTTTTACACCAATTATCGGATTAAGACATTAGACCTAGAACTTAGCATCTACGATTTTAGTAACCTTTTCACACCATATTCCCTGTGGGATTCGACCCCAACCTTGTTGGGTTACTATATTTGACAACGTCCGCGTTATACCATTAATAGGTGTAATTTGAGCGTATCAAATTTTGGCGCCGTTGCCGAGGAGTACGGTTTTGAAATTACTAAATTGTGTTTGCTTTGATTAAAGTCTTTTTCTTATTCCATCACACCTTGTTTGCTACTTTGTGTAAATTAGGTGAACATGAATCGACATCAGCAAAATCAACGTGCTGAAAACCAGGGAAATCTGGTGAACAATCAGGCGAATGAATCAGACGATGAGAACATTTTCGCTGAACTTGTTCCGGAGGAGGACTATGCATCTCCTATTGTTCAGCCTCGAGTTGGAGCTGCTACTGTGAAAATTGATTCCTCTCTATACCAGTTGTTGAAACTTGAGGGATACTTCGGGAATTCTACCGAGAATGACCCTTAACGTCATTTGCAAACTTTTGTGGATGTGTGTGCTAATCTCATCCAGAACAATGTTCCACAAGATGCTATTCGGTTGAGGTTATTCAAATATTCCTTAGCTGGAGAGGCAAGAACATGGTTTGAGAAGTTGCCCCAAAATTCGATTACTTCATGGGCAGAGATGGTAGCTGCTTTTCTCACAAAGTGGTACCCCCCTAGCAAAAAGGCTGAAATTCGTGACAAGATATATGAATTTAAGCAGTGACCGAGGGAACAACTATATGAAGCATGGGAGAGATTCAAAGAGTATTTGCAGAGGAGTCTGAATCATGGTTTTCCGGAAAATATATTGATGGAGAAGTTCTACCGAGGGTTAGATCCAGTGACACAGTCAGTGGCTAATAATGCAGCTGATGGTTGTTTCATGAACAAGACCTTTCGACGAGTGGCCACCATACTTAACAAGCTGACCACTCATAATCAAGCTTGGCACTCAAACAATGCTGATGTGGTACCATATGGTAGTGCTATGCTCCAGAATATAGTGAAGGAGAATCAAGACACACAACAAACATTGGCAGAACTTGCAACAAATATTTCCCTGCTGACGAAGAAGTTTGATGAATCGCAAATCAAGAAGGTAAATGTTTGTGAAGATGATGCAATCTTGCCAAAAGGGATGTACCATGCTCAAGATGGTCCGTTCCTTGATGGGCCACCTATGCAGGTTGAAGATGCTAACTATGTTAATAACTCTCAAGGGGGATTTCAAAGACAGAATTACCAAGGTGGCTATCAGATTCAGAATCAATGGAGACCGCAGCAAGGTCAAAGGTTCTTATAACAGCTCTGGGAATTACAACAATAATTATGGTGGTAGAAACCACAGGAGCTACAACAACAGCAACAATTTTGGGAACAAGAGTTCCAATCCTTATATACCACCGAAAGGTGAGTCACCAGAGCAAGGTGGTTCGAAGGTTGAAGCAATGCTTGAGAAGATTTTGGCAAATTAATCTAAGTCTGAAAGGACTTTATCTGGGCTGACAGAAACAGTGGGTTCCCATACAGCGGCTATTCAGAAGCTTGAGTCGCAGATGAGGGATATTTCTAGAGAGCAGCACCCTCCAAAAAAGGGAGGACTTCCAAGTGACACTATTCCAAATCCCAAGAATGGGGGAGGCGGTATAGACCGTGCGTTTGCCATCACTACTAGAAGTGGTAAAACAATACAGGGGGCTGCTGAGAAGGTGATTGATCTTGAGCCGATAGATGAAGAGAATGAGGTGCAGTCTGAAGCACCCATCACCGCTGATGAGATTGTTACTGACAAGAAGGGTGATGATATTCCAGAGATGGTGAGGGAAGCTGATAACACAAGCAAGCAGGCTATAAAAGGGGCTCTCCGCCCTTTGACACAACTTTTCAAATCTAAACCTCCTTTTCCTCAGAGGTTGGCAAAGAAGAAAAAAGATGCTAAGTTTGAGAAGTATTATGATCAGCTGAAGCAGTTATCTCTAAATTTTCCCTTCTTGGAAGTTGTCAAGGAGATGCCCGGTTTTGCAAAATATTTGAAGGATTTACTGACCAAGAAGAAAACGGTGCAACATGAAACCGTGAGTTTGATTCACACTGTGAGTTCCATCATTTCAACCACAACTGTGCAGAAAAGGGAGATCCTGGGGGAGTTCACCATTCCTTGTTCTATTGGGCACCATGATTTTTCTCGTGCTTTGTGTGATAATGGGGCGAGTATAAATTTGATGCCCCTTGCTATATATAAACAATCAGGTTTGGGGATGCCAAGGCCGACTACAATGAGATTGCAGATGGCTGATAGGTCTATCAAAAGACCTGTTGGGGTGGTTGATGATATCATTGTGCGGGTTGGTGATTTTATGTTGCCCGCTGATTTTGTGATTCTTGACTGTGCTATTGATCGGGACATTCCTATCATTTTGGGGAGACCTTTCCTTGCTACAGGGAGGGCTCTGATGGATTCAGAAAAAAATGAAATAAACTTCTGAGTCAACAATGAAGAAGTGACTTTTCAGGCTAGCAAAGGGATGAAGTTACCAAGTGCCTACGAGAGTATTTCGGTAATTGATTCATTCGATGTTGTTGATGAAACAGTGGAGTTCAAGATGGAAGAAGAAAGTTTGGGTGAGGCTTTAGCTGGTATTCTTATGAATTTCGATGCTGAAGACATGGAAGGTTACGTGGAGACAGTTCACTCACTTGTTGGGTTGGGCTCATACACATACCGCCCAAAGAAGCTGAATCTTGATCTTGAACATAGAACAACTCCTCCAGCAAAGCCCTCAATTATTGAGCCACCTAAGATGGAGCTTAAACAGCTCCCATCACATCTGAAATATGAGTTCCTTGGTCTGAACAATACATTACCGGTGGTTGTTTCAGCCCTATTGACTGAGGAGCAGATTTTGCAGCTCTTGAGGTGTTGAGGGAGTATAGACGTGCCATCGGTTGGACAATAGCAGACATTCGAGGTATTCCATCTGGAATCTGTGAGCACAAAATCCAGTTGGAGGAAGATAGCAAATCGAGTGTAGAGCATCAGAGGCGACTGAACGAGAATATGCAAGAGGTCATCAAGAAAGAGATCATCAAATAGCTGGATGCGGGCGTGGTTTACCCAATTGCGGATAGTAAATGGGTGAGCCCGGTCCAATGTGTTCCTAGAAGGGCGGCATAACTGTTGTGCCGAATGCAAAGAATGAGTTGATCCCGACCAGAACTGTCACTGGATGGAGAGTTTGCATGGATTATCGCAAGCTCAACACAGCCACTTGCAAGGACCATTTCCCTATGCGCTTCATTGATCAGATGCTTGATAGGTTAGCAGGACATTCCTACTATTGTTTATTTGATGGTTATTCGGGCTACAATCAAATCAACATCGCTTTAGAGGATCAGGAGAAGACCACTTTTACTTGTCCTTATGGGACATTTGCATTCAGCCAGATGCCGTTTGGTCTGTGTAATGCACCAGCCACTTTTCAGAGGTGCATGATGTCAATATTCTCTGACATGGTAGAGGATTTCTTGGAGGTGTTCATGGATGATTTTTCTGTTGTGGGTGATTCGTTTGAAGACTGTCTTGGCCATTTGGGTCAAGTGCTAAAAAGGTGTGAGGAGACCAATCTGGTGCTAAACTGGGAGAAGTGCCATTTTATGGTGAAGGAAGGAATCGTCCTCGGTCACAAAATCTCTGAAAAGGGAATCGAGGTCGATCAAGCAAAAATTGATGTGATTTCAAAACTTCCTCCACCTATCTCAGTCAAAGGTGTCCGAAGTTTCTTAGGACATGCTGGGTTCTACAGGCGCTTCATCAAAGATTTCTCCAAAGTTGTCAATCCATTGTGCAAGCTTCTTGAAAAAGAGGCTAAATTTGTGTTTGATGAGAAGTGCAGAAGGCGTTTGAGGAGTTAAAAGAGCGTCTCACTACTGCTCCTATCATTGTTGCTCCTGACTGGTCCCTACCATTTGAACTGATGTGTGATGCTAGTGGTTTTGCAATAGGTGTTGTGCTTAGGCAGAGGCATAATAAAATAATGCACCCGATCTATTATGCTAGCAGAACACTGAATGCTGCACAGATGAATTACACAGTGACGGAGCAAGAGCTGCTTGCCATTATGTTTGCTTTCGAGACATTTCGGGCCTACTTGTTGGGGTCCAGAGTTGTGGTTTATACTGACCACGCAGCCTTAAGATACCTCATGGCAAAGAAGGAAGCAAAGCCGCGACTGATCAGATGGGTGCTATTGCTGCAAGAGTTTGATTTTGAGGTGAAGGACCGCAAGGGCACTGAAAACCAGGTTGCTGACCATCTCTCTCGGTTGGAAGAAGCTGGGAGACCTTCTCATGAGCTTGATATAGAGAATGCTTTTCCGGATGAGAGGGTGTTGGCTGTGTCAAATGAGGTGGCCCCGTGGTATGCTGACATTGCCAATTATGTGGTAACAGGGATAGTTCCAGACGATATCAAAGCCTACCAAAAGAAGAAATTCTTGCGGGACGCTCGACAGTACTACTGGGACGAGCCTTATTTGTTCCGAACATGCGCTAACAACATCATTCGGCGTTGCGTTCCGGAAAGTGAAGTGATGGAAATTCTAAAAGCATGCCATGACTCTCCTGTTGGGGGTCACCATAGCGGAAACCGAACTGCAGCTAAGGTACTTGAGTGCGGCTATTACTGGCCGACCATTTTCCACGATGCTAATCTATTGGTTCGGTCCTGTGATCAATGTCAGCGGTAAGGGAATATCGGAAAAAGGCAAGAAATGCCTATGAATTTTGTTATGGAGGTAGAAGTGTTCGATGTTTGGGGGATTAACTTTATGGGACCCTTTGTGAGCTCAGGTGGCATGAAACACATCTTGGTTGCTGTGGACTATGTGTCAAAATGGGTAGAAGCGATGGCTTTACCTAATAACGAGGCCAAGAGTGTCATGGGGTTCCTCAAGAAGAACATATTTACTCGTTTTGGTACTCCGAGGGCTATAATCAGCGATGGTGGATCACACTTTTGTAATAGAGCTTTCGCGGGATTGATGGAGAAATATGGTGTAAAACATAGGGTGGCAACACCTTATCACCCTCAGACAAGTGGACATGTTGAAGTATCCAATAGGGAGATCAAAAGTATTCTAGCAAAAACCGTGAATGCAAATAGAACTGATTGGGCCCACAAGCTCGATGATGCTCTATGGGCATACCAGACTGCGTTCAAGACCCCGATTGGGACTTCACCCTTCAAGCTTATGTTCGGAAAAGCTTGTCACTTGCCGGTTGAGCTTGAGCACAAGGATATGTGGGCGCTAAAGAAACTGAACATGGATTGGGAGGAAGCAACCAAGCTCAGGTTGTTTCAACTTAATGAGATGGATGAATTTCGGTACCAAGCATATGAGAGCGCAACACTTTATAAAGAAAGGATGAAGCAATACCATGACAAGAAGATCCTGAAGCAAGAGTTCTATAAGGGTGATCTTGTATTGTTGTTTAACTCTCGGTTGAAGTTGCTGCCTGGTAAGATTAAATCGAGGTGGTCTGGTCCGTTTGAGGTGGTAGGTGTTTCACCCCATGGAGCAATTGAGTTAAAGTCCGGAGATGGTACTCGGACATTTAAAGTGAATGGGCAGAGATTGAAGCATTATCACGGTATGGTTTCGGAGGATAGGATTGTTGACAGATACAGGTTAAAGCACCTCGGAACGAACAATGATCTGGTGCACCAAGATAAGGAGTAAATGATCACCACCGTCGTGCCGCGACGTTAAATCAAGCGCTTCTTGGGAGGCAACCCAAGTGTAATATTTATTTTCATTCAGGTTTCTAGTTGGATATAGGGTAATGTTTGTTTTGGTGCAGGATATGAACAAGTGGAGGAAAAAGTGCAAACCGTTAGACAGTACATTCGAAGGACCGTCAAATCATTTGACGGACCGTAAAATGGACCGCTTAATTTTACAAACAAAACCTGCTCACTGTGATGCGTTTACGCTACATTTGACGACCGTATAATTTTTTACGGTCCATCAAATGTAAGTGTAAAACCGTCACAGTAAAGGATGCCATTTTGTTGTTCCCAGGTAAGCCGTAAAACATTTTTACGGTTCGTAAAACGTTTTTACGATCCGTAAAACGTTCAAAAAATATTTTTTTTTTATCCGATAGTTTTTATTTTAAGGAATATAAAGAGTCGGCTGGTTTTTCATTTTCATTTCCCATGTAAATACAGATCCAAATCCTTTCATATTCCCACTTCACACAAATTCGTTCAACTCCCCCCACCCACTCCCTACACTTACACCCCACGTCTCCTCTTTCCTTTCTCCATTTAACCATCTTTCTTTCCCTTAGCAAAAAACTAAATTCCCAGCCGTCTTATATTTCAAATTTTGGGGCAATTTTTTTTTTTTGCTGGTTATCTTAACGAGACCAAGGTCCCTGTTGGGAAATTAGTGATTGTGTGCTATACTACGAACTTCAACAAGCAAACAGGTATGTGATTCTATGTTCCTATGATCATCAATGGGAATTATGTCTCATAATTGATAATATATGTTGGGATTGGGGTGTGTGCATAAATTTGTCTATTGATGAACTCCTAACTGATGATATGATGGGTTGGAGGGCATTTCAATGATTTTGTTCAAGCCTTTGGAGTCAATCACTATGATGTCCGCCAACTGTTCGATGAAATGCCTAAAAGGAAAATCGAAAAAGAAAAAGGTGAAGTCTGAGTAACCCCGGCTTTATATGAGTTCTACAAGGGGGCGGGAATGTATAATCTTTTCTGTGAATTAAAGAGTCGAGTGTAACAATGAACAACATGAACTGAGTGGAACAATTCGACTACAACTTTAACGGACCGTAAAATTTTTTACGGTTCGTCAAGCTGTGTCGTCAAATTTTTAATGAGACTATAAGGTACTGTGACCAGTTGACGGTTGGTTTGACGATCCGTAAAATTGTTTTACGGATCGTAAAACTCATCGTCAAATGATCCAAACAAAACCCACTTACTGTGACAATTTGACAGTAGGTTTGACGGACCGTAAAACCTCATTGTCAAATGATCCCACCAGCCAACAATCACTGTGACCATTTGACGGTAGGTTTGACGGACCATAGAAATTTCTACGGACCGTAAAACATCACCGTCAAATGATCCAAACAACACATTTGACGCTTTAATTCAATGCAACTTGTGCATTTCACATATAATTTGCAAGCGATACTTACTTGCTTTCTACAGGTATGCCTCCCAAAGTTCGAGGAAGCGCTTCAACCACTTCACGAGGTAGGGACAGAGCTCAAAGTAGCCGACGCCTCCGTGATGAGCCCGACCAAGGACAAATTAGTGCAGGGGATGACGAACCACTGGCAGCAAGACTCACTAGAGCTAGGGGTGCTACTCAGGTACAAATGTCCTCCCAGTCAGAAGAGAAGGACACTTCTACATCATCTAGCAGCTCGGAAGATGAGGTGGAGGCTGCCAGGCTGAAGGAAATCCGAATGAAGGAAAAATCAGAACACAGTGTTAGATTTGCCGTGTCGGGTTCCAAAGAAATATACGAGCAGGGGCTTGAAGAAAAAGAAGGGGGTGGCCCGAAGAAAAGCATCCATGAGGAGAAACGAATTAGCCTAGACAGACTGGCGAGTTTTCCACGGCTTCTTGCTACTCTTGACCACCATCAGTGGAACTTCATTTTCCACCCTCCAGGGAAGTACATCTCGTCTCTAGTACGGGAGTTTTATGCTAACTATGCGGCGGAAATGAAAAATACCTTCAAGCCAATTCAGCTTAGGAAAAAGAAGCCACCCCCGTTGACAGAAGTGACAGTCCGAGGCAAGCGAATCAATATTTCAACTGAGACGATCAATCGTTTCTACTTTGGCCCCGATTATGTACCACCTCCAAACACAGATGAGCTTCAATATAGATTGGGTGGTGATCGGAACGACAAACTGGCTGAGTTACCATGGGTTGCGTCAGTGATAGCAAGGGGTTCCCCTGAATGGAGTAAAAATACCTCGTTACCAATAAAAAAAGTCGATTTGTCCGTGGAAGGAATATTTTGGTGGAGCGTGTTGATTCATAGGTTGTACCCCAGTCAGGCGGATAATCTGTTGACAGTTGAGTGGGCCATACTAGTAGCGACCATCATGTCAAGGTACAACATAAATATGGGAGAGTTGGTGGTTCAACAAATTCATCACCGAGCAATGACCAAGGAGCTGTCACTAGCATATCCCTGCCTCATTACAGTGTTGTGCTTACGGGAAAATCTAGATCATTATGCACATCGAGATCATCGGTTAATAGCCAAGAGTGTGTATGACCTTTGGAAGAGTCGAGATGGGGACATCCACCTTACTCCAGATGTTCTTATAGAGCTAGCAGCTGGGCTGCCTCCTCCAGCATCCTAGGGAAATGAGCCAGCAGCTCCCGAGACATCGCAGGAGAGGCTGACTGCCACAAGCATATCAGATCAGTTCATTTCGGGCACCGTGGATACATCTACAAGGCCCTCCTCCCAGGAAGCTCCAGTTATTCCCAGCACTCTTACCTCTCAGAGCAGCCATGTGGCCTCAGCTTCTACATCCTTGCCTGGCGGTGTTATGATACAGTTTAATGCTTAAAATTTCCATGACGCGTTTTTAAAAGCAGACAGGGCAGACCGCCAAGTTGCAAACTTGATGGGACAGCTGCAGGGTTATATAGATAAAAGGGTGGCAGCAGCCTTGGATCTCGCACGGAAGAAGTGGGAGGATTTCCATAAACTCATCCATCCTAGGATCGATGGCCTTGAGCGGCGGATTCTGGGTCTTGAGAAGGTAGGCCCCACAGTTGATCTAGGGATGATGCAAACAGAGTTGATGCAATTGAAGACAGATGTGCTAGCGTTGAAGGTAAAAGAGGGACTTGCGTCTGCAACCCCGCCACAAGCACAGAATTTAGATTTAGCATCTCTGTTGCCTGTTGTCGATTTGCTGGGAGATGATTCCCCACCTCGGGCTACCAGCAAAAGGCCTAGGAAGGACGGGGAGACTGATGATAAGGAGGATGACAGTGAGGAGGAAGAGCAGTTTCGAAAGGTTCAGCGACGCTCTCGTGAGGAGACCCATTTTACAGGGGCGTCATCCAGCCATGCCCCTCCTGTTGAGATGACAGTGCCTAGTGTTGTGCTACCGGTAGAGGCTAGTACTATGGGTTCAGGAGGGCAATCGCGCTCTCAGAGTCTGATAGAGCCAGCTGTTGGTACTACCGTTCCAGCGGCAGAGCAGGCACTGGACCCCACTACTGAGGTGACAAGACCTTAGGACGTGCAGGACGCCTAGAGCGTTTCAGGTAGCCCTATCCCTTTGGTTTGCTTATTTTCATTCTTTGGGGATAATGCATGCTTCTTTAGTTGAGGGTGGGACTATTTGATAATGGTGGAGAGTAAATATGTGTTTAGGAACCCCCTCGGCTTTTCTTTGCCATAGTTCTTTTCCTGAGGGGAGTTTTATTTTGTTGAAACTGGCATGTTTAAGATGTTGCTTAGTTTGAGTAGAATAACTTTGACTTATTTGGTGTTACTTTGTAACTGATGGCATGTGTTGTGGTTTGTTAAAAATTTTGGACCCCTCAGAAATATTAAAAAATGCATACTTAGAACAGTTATTTTCTGACATGATTGATTATTTATATGACATTATGATTATTGGGGTATTGTGTGTGATGAATGACTACTTAGGAGGTCACAAGTGTAAAAACGATTATCCTTATGCCGATGTGTGTGTGAGTTGTTAGTTTAATTCGGTTTACGCATGTATAATCTAGAACTTGCCTTGTTGGTCTTGTTTGAAATCCTAAAGTTAGTTTGGTTGTGAAATGATCTTAGGCTTTCTTTGTGTTAATAAGTCACTTTGCCTAAATAAGTCTCACCAAAAGCTGAAAATATCACTAGTTTTCCCTTTTTGAGCCTTTTTGACCCTTTTCTTGGCTAGCCGAATGAAACCTCACCCGTTGTGAAAATTATCCATCTTCGCACTCGTTTCCTCCTTGATGCTACTAGATAGACGAGGTAAAACGCCTAAGTTGGGGGTAAATTAAATGTGAAGTAAATGTTGAGAACAAAGGTTGGGGGTGGTGAAATTGCTAGTAGAGAGTCGATGTGGTATGTTTAAGATGTTGCTTAGTTTGAGTAGAATAACTTTGACTTATTTGGTGTTACTTTGTAACTGATGGCATGTGTTGTGGTTTATTGAAAATTTTGGACCCCTCAGAAATATTGAAAAATGCATACTTAGAACAGTTATTGTCTGACATGATTGATTCTTTATATGACATTGTGATTATTGGGGTATTGTGTGTGATGAATGACTACTTAGGAGGTCACAAGTGTAAAAATGATTATCCTTATGCCGATGTGTGTGTGAGTTGTTAGTTTAATTCGGTTTACGCATATATAATCTAGAACTTGCCTGGTTGGTCTTGTTTGAAATCCGAAAGTTAGTTTGGTTGTGAAATGATCTTAGGCTTTCTTTGTGTTAATAAGTCACTTTGCCTAAATAAGCCTCACCAAAAGCTGAAAATATCACTAGTTTTCCCTTTTTGAGCCTTTTTTACCCTTTTCTTGGCTAGCCGAATGAAACCTCACCCGTTGTGAAAATTATTCATCTTCGCACTCGTTTCCTCCTTGATGCTACTAGATAGACGAGGCAAAACACCTAAGTTGGGGGTAAATTAAATGTGAAGTAGATGTTGAGAACAAAGGTTGGGGGTGATGAAATTGCTAGTAGAGAGTCGATGTGGTAGTTGATACTATAAAAAAAATCAGAAAATTGAAACACAAAAAGAACTGCTAGTTGGATAGGAATAAAACCACATCGAGATCGACAACGTGAAAGAAAAGAAAAGAGGCGAATCAAGGTAAAGAGATGTTGTAGTGTCAAGGAGGGTGAGTCACTAATACCCAAATTACATCCTACCCGTCCTTAAGCCTACATTACAAGCCGAAACAAGTCCTAATGTGATCACAACCGAACGAGCCTAGGATGAAAACATAGAAAATAAGGGCAAGCCTATGGTATTTGCATGTGTAAATATGAATTCTTTGTGAGTGTTGAGTGTTTTTCTCTTCTCTTTCATCTTCGTCCCATTCTTGTCGTATATATGTGTGTTGGGACATTCTTTGGTCTATGTGAGGGCATAAGGATGAGAATTGAACAAAATAAAGTGACCTCCGAAAGTAGCGTTTGTGTGCATGATAATATGTTCGATAATGTAATGTCATGTATTGAAGCTTCATGGTTAGTCATAACGTTCTTAAGTTGTGTAATATTGCTTTACAATAGACAATTTGGGTGGTCAGTTGAAAGAAAACATGCATGCCAGAAGTTCCGAGTCAAAACCGATGTAGACATTGTTATTCTATGATATCTAGGTGTAGATTGAGTCGTTGTTTTGTATGGCTTGCTTGAGGACAAGCAAACACTTTAAGTTGGGGGCGTTGATATGGCGTGATTTTACGCCACAATTGATGCTTTTCGGCTATAAGCGTTACTTGTTTTTAAGCAAAGTCTACGTGATTTAATGTGGTTTTTTAGTGGATTTCAGGTATCAAGTGTTTTGATGGCCAAAGTTGAAGAAGTGGAGAAAATAAGAGTCACTGAAGAGGCAGTTTGACGGAGCAATTAGACAGGCCGTAAAAACCTTATACGGACTGTCAAATTGACCGTATAGTGGTCACAGTGAGCAATGATAGACGAACCATTTCGGCGGAACAATTGTACGGACCGTAAAAGTATTTGACAGACCGTCAAATTGACCGTATAGTGGTCACAGTGAGCAATGATCGACGAGCCATTTCTGCGGGACATTTATACGGTCCGTAAAACTGTTGTACGGACCGTCAAATTGTATCGTAAAAAGGCTGTGATATTTGACGAATGAGAGGAAGTAATTTTACGATCTGTATAACAGTTTTACGGACCGTAAAATGGAACGTAAACCGAGTCCGACGGGCAATTGTGTCTTTTCACTTCTCACGATTTTGGCTCCTATAAATACTTAATTGTAGGGTTCTTGTACGGAGCTTTTGCCTCAGACCTCAGTTTTTATATTTCTTAGCATAAGTATCTATATTTTTGAGCTCTTTTGGAGATTACAAACAATTGCAAGTAATTTCTCAAGTCCATTCAATCAATTGTAAGCTTTATGATTATTATTGTTTCTCATTGTTCTTCTTTCTTTATGAGTAGCTAAATTCCCCTACTAGGGTTGTGAACCCAATAATGGGTGTTTTGTGATTGGGTTTCTGATTGATATACACATAATGGATTATTAGGGTTTAGTTATTCTTCATTCTTCATTCATAATTAATGGTTGCAAACATTAATTAAAGCCATAAACCCTAATTTATTTGGGAAAATAATTAGGATTGGTAAGAATAATTAACAAGAACTCAAAGCTTTAAACTTTGTTTAATAAATTCACTTAGGAATAAGATGAATTTACTTGGCATGATTGTCACACCCCTTTTTTTACCCGGGAGGTTAAAGTAGAAGTATGACGTATTGGAGATTCCTGTTTTTTGTTGGTTTGTTAAGGAGTCGCCACCTAATTATTTATGGTGAATTAGGACACCTAAAGTTCATTAAAGTTATGTTTAAAGTTAACTCTGTTTAAGGTCTGCGAAACTTAAGATTCTAGGTAAGGGTTCAATTAATCTAGAGGGAAGGTATTAGGCACCCTTTAAGATCCATTAACAATGGTTAACCGACCGGACTTATAATTAGTTAGGCTAAGTGTAAATATAGTATTATAGGAAAAGGAAAGCAGTTTGTAAGTATGGCCAAAGATAGACATGTAAGAATGCTATTTAAAATAGAACTTGTAAAAATAATAATAATTTGTATAAAAGAATTTTTTTTTTTTATACTGTTTTGAAATACAATTTATAAATATTGTTAAAGTTTTAAATAAAAGTATAATAGTGTTGTTTAAAGTAATACTTATATAAAAAAAAACATAATAATTTGCGTAAAAGAAGATTTTAAATGTTAAATGAGACTGTAAGATATTGCTAAGGCATTAGCTAAAAATATAATAATAATGTCATTCAAAAATAAGATTTGTAAAAAATGGGATGATTTGCTTATGAATAATAGCCTTTTTAAAGGATAGTTTGACAAAAGTGATCTTTAAGTAAAAAATGATATTACATGAATATGATAATATAAAAACGCTTAGACTTATGTTCTTAAATATGATAAAAAGTCCATGAATTTCTTTCTATATTTTTATCTCTTTATTTAACATTATTTGTGCTAAAATATGCATGATTAAAAGTGTGTTCATAAAATGTACTTGAATTTATATTTTTTGTGTATCCGTGATGTTTGAAATTTCTAATAAAGTAAGACTAGAAACGTGATCTTAATTCAAAATATATATTTACGACCTCACGTCCTTAAAAAAACCGATTGTTCTAATATAGATAAATATTGTAGATATTGTAACTAATTTAATATGAAAATGAAACTATGAAATTAATTATTGGTTCTTTCTACCTATTTTACTAAAATCAAACCCCACTGATTTCGCTAAGGTTCACCTAATCTAAGCAAATAAAATAAGTAAAGTGTTAGTTATGCAATTACAAATTAAATGTACAAAATAAAATAAAACAGGAGAGTAAATAGTTTAAATGGACTCAAGCCGCTGCAAACTGTTTACGTTATCGGGCTTAAGCCCGACAAATCTACTTATATTGCTGCTGTGGTCTGTTGGCTGTTGGGCTTCGGCCCAACAAATTTTATATTTTTTTTTTATTGCTGCGGCCTGTCTCTGTTTGTATAAGGCTGACTCAAGGGAGATTTGTCGGGCTTTAGCCCAACGCCAAGTGCGGAGGAAGAAGAACGAGTCTCTCGGACTCGTATGCGATGGTCATGCATAAAAACAAAAGAAAAGGATTAGCATATAACCCATAAATAAAGCTAAGATGAATGTATTAATGACTTCCCAAACAAGCAATAAGAAAAGAGATTAGACAAACATAGCTGGCCCATATTAGATATTACATAATGCACATGAAGAAATATTTAGAGGACTGATATACCAAACTATACCTGATATACCAACCTTTATATATCGGGAATATATAAGGGTTGTATACATCTGGTATACTTAGATATGCGCTCCACATATAACAGCCAAAACATAAACCAAAGCTTAATTTTAGAAGATGCTATACTATATTTCTATTTTGAACTTTAATACTTCAATTGAGCTAAGAATGCACTATATCATGTTATTATGCTTCTAACATGGCATGTATTGATGTTTCACATATTTGACAGTGTCATTATGGGCAATTTTGAGCAAGAAATTTAGCACAACAAATGAATAAGCAGGTGGCATGGTTATCACTTTGAAGTGCAGGGAGAGGGAATAATGATAGGGATCACAAGCTTACAAAGTCTTATGCGTTCAAATTATATAACGGTAACACTTAGATGGAAGGAGAAACAAGGAAAACGTCACGTGAATAATGGCATCACAAACAGAGCTCACTGGCGAACTGGAAACATACAAGAATAAACAAAATAGGCAAAAAGCTCCATACCAACAAACCATTAGAAGGAGATGACCACAGGTCCCAAACTCGTATTCAAACAATCGAAGTAACAAGTAAAAAAAAAAGAAGAACAGTTCCGACTTCCAACATAAATGACTCATACATATATCTGAGACACCCTCGTACATACACCCTAATATACACATAGTACTTCCTGTTCATGTAGTAAGCAACTGCCAATTTCATAGCCATCGATAGTATTAGTATTTCAGTTTGCTTATTCGCCGAAGTTAGCAGGCAGAATGCAGGTTATTCTTTGCAATCGTGAATACAGGTGACAAATTACGTCTTCGTATAAACCAACTGGCTACTAACAGCTCTAGACAAAAGGATGCAGTGCACATGGTTGAGGGGATACAGAGGGGGAAATGTGTT
The DNA here is from genome assembly GCF_019175385.1 of Lycium barbarum. Lineage (NCBI taxonomy): Eukaryota > Viridiplantae > Streptophyta > Magnoliopsida > Solanales > Solanaceae > Lycium > Lycium barbarum. The sequence continues at coordinate 107,687,171 of NC_083347.1, read as the reverse complement.
CAGGGGACTTGAGCATTCCAAGCATATGATTCGTAACCAATCTATATTAGCCAACTAACCTAAACTGTAACTGAACTCCGCTAGCGACTATATCAAACCATGTACCCTCTTAAAACAACATTCATTAGTCTCATCCCAACTTAATCATCAGACCAACCCCCATTGAACAAACGAAACTGAACTAGATTGTGAAGGCAAGAGAAGAACAGGGGCAGATTTCAGGATTGCCATATTCTACTTCTTCTATGTGGTTTAATTGATCAAGTGAGAGGGGAGATTTACAACCTTATGGTCTGAAATAATGTGTTTCTGTTAAAACTAGGCCTAGGCAGTATTAACTAGCAAACAACATCCCCATGTTATGTAATCACTTCATCATACCTCATCCTGAACAGATTGCATTTGTATCCAGTTATATTACCTTAACAAATAGAGTAAACGAGGGAAAGTGTTGACCGCTTTAATTATATACATGATATACTTAAGATATACACAACCCAGTGTGTATATCGAACGTATAGCGAGTATATACCTTCGCCTTATCTTAATAGTTCCTTGTATACCATATGTATATTTAGTTCTAAATGGGTTTTGAGTTTTGGGAAATCAGTCCAGACATCCGAATTACGGTATACACCTTTCAAATTCATTTTTTGCGACTAAAATTCTATCCTAACAGCTCCCAAACATCAAAGGAATAATACGACGACAGCGAAATTACATAACTACTGAACAACAGCAGAGTAAACTAAAATCTCAACCAAAAACGAAATTAAAGCTTACGAGTGATAAGGTATCGAAGTTTACCTCTTTTGTGTGCAATGAACTGGGATGTCGAGGTCGTCGAATCTACTCGAACGCGACGAACTCAAATTCGACAAACCTTTCGAATCGACAGTTTCGATGTCGACGGAAATAGTATACTCGTTAAAGGAAAGGGAAATTCTGTTTGTCTCCAGAACTTCAAGTGTGAGTAAGGTTCGGACCGGATTTTTGAAAAAAAAATAAAAGGAAAATCAAGGTTATAAAAAAGAAATCTGATCAAGACTTAGGGGAGATTTGAACGTTGGAGGAGTTTTGGGATTCAAGATTTTGTTTTTCCCTCTTGACCCCCGTTTCCTGCCCCCCCCCCCCCCAAATCTCCTGATTCAACTAGGATTATTTATAGGGCTTTCTCCATAGAGATGAGCGGTGGTGATGATGAAAAGGAAAAAGAGGAGCGTGAGGCGTGGGGGACAAAGGTGACAGACGCATGGAGATGGCAGAGGTGTGGTGGGGAGAACGTGGGGAACAGGCGTGTGGAGGTGTCAGAGAGAAGGAGAAGTGGTGGAGAAAACAATGGGGTGTGAGTGCGGCGGCTAGGGTTTAGGGTGAAGGGGAGGAAGAGAACGACGATGAAGAGAGAGGAAGGGGAGAGAGGAGGAGCGGCGGCGAAAGAGATGAAGGGAGAGATGAGGCGGAGAGAAAAGAGAAAAGGGAGAAGACGATGAAGGAGGCGGAAGTCGAAAGAAAGAAGGAGAAATGGGATTAGGGTAAAGAAAAGAGAATTGGACTGGGTCGGGTCGCGGGTAATGGGCTGGTCCGTTTGGGCTGGCCCATTAATTTAAACATGGTCTGAAAATGTGGGGTTTAAAATATGGGTTGGGTATAAAAATGTAGGTTATTTATTTGGATAGGGAATAATATTGTATTGGTATTTTGGGCCATTAATTTGTTGGTCCTTCCTCCGCTATTTAATTATCTTCGGGCTTCTAATTTAGTAACTGGTAAAATATATATTATGTAAAGACAATAAATAATTAATATGTAAAAAATAAATATTTTGCAAAGTGTTGTCTTGTAATTAATTTAACGAATCGGAACCCGAAAACGAAACGATGACTAACTGTTTTTAAAATTTGTGATAAAGTAATGCTCATAATATTGAAAATAAAAGTAGTGATATTAATAGTAGTACCAATAAAATATCGCGAAAAATAAAGTATTTAGCTCGTTAGTAAATTTAAAAACCCGGGTAAATTAAATAAAGGAGGGACAAAATTGGGTGTCAACAGATGCCCCTCTTCGACCGGAGATGATGTAAGAGTCTTCGGGCGAAGAAGTTGACGTAATAGCCAATTTTGTTTGGACTGACGAATATGAGTTTGTAAGAAAGTACGGTTTAGGAAAATTGATGGAAAATATGATGGTATGGAAAGAATCGTGGCCAAACCTGTAGAGAGAATGGATTTATAACTTTGTAAGGGTAGTGCACAGGTGACGAGAACGGAACATAGGCTTATAGTATCTTAATTATAAACGTGGCGTGCAATACGCCCATAAGCAGGACTCTACTAGACACGGCGTAAATTCTTCAAAGATGCCCCGGTGTTGAGTTATGGAAACGCTGGGGGTGTAGAAAGGAATATGAGATTGTGAAAAGAGTAGATTTAGTAGAGTTTTAGCAGGAGATGTGAAAGAGAAATTAACCTACGTATCACGTGTTTGTGGACATAGGCGGAATTGAGTTCGAGAGTAGATTCGTGACCCTTGCTTATGAGTTTGATATTCCTCTTCAGCAAATTTGCCCCAGTTCACTGCGTAAGATAAAGTTCCACGTTGTGTTGCGTCCCTGCAGGCTGTGTTTTCTGCCAAAACTGAAATTCATGTCAAAATTAGTAATAGAGTTGAAAGTGTAAAACTGTAAAGAGTGTAAAATGATAGTAAATATGAGTGTGGGGAATGAAAGTGAAGTCGTGTGGCCAATGTTGTCTCTGGTTGTCTTCAGGGACTTGAATGAATGTGTGAGGCGTATGCCGAGGATGTGATAAATTCTCTAGTTGCAGTTGAAAATGATAGTGATAAGGTCTCCGGCTGTCTTCCGGGACTCGATGATAAATGATATCTGTGAATTTTAAGGTAAATTCATTAAAGCGGTAAGGTAGATGATGAAATAAAGGAATGAAGTAAGGAGAAAAATAAGTGTGTAGCCGTTTGGCTTATGCAAGTGAGGCCGTGTAGCCGGGTGATGTCTCCGATGGTTGTCGGGACTCAATGATATGCTGATGAGGTTGTATAGCCAAACGATGTCTCCGGTTGTCTTCGGAGGCTCAATGATAATTCCTGTAAAGTTCAGGGTAAAATTGTTAAAGTTGGTAAAGTAAATGATAAAGTAGAGAGTAAAGTCAAAGTGTAGCCGTCTGGCTTATGCGTATGAGGCCGTGTGGCCATGCGATGTCTCTGGTTGTCTTCAGAGATTTGATGATGATTCCCGTAAAGTCCAGGATAAAGTTGTAAAGTGGATGATGTCTCCGGTTGTCTTCGGAGGCTCCAATGATAATCCCTGTAAAGTTCAGGGTAAAGTCGTTAAAGTTGGTAAAGTGAATGATAAAGTAGAGAGTAAAGTCATAGTGTAGCCGTCTGGCTTATGCATATGAGGCTGTATAGCCGAATGACGCCCCCGGTTGTCTTCGGGGACTTGATGCTATGTCTCCGGTTGTCTTCGGGGACTTGATGTTGTGTCTCCGGTTGTCTTCGGGGACTCAATGATAATTCCTGTAAAGTTCAGGGTAAAGTGGTTAAAGTTGGTAGAACAAATGATAAAATAGAGGGTAAAGTCATAGTGTAGCCATCTGGCTTATGCATATGAGGCTGTATAGCCGAATGACGCCCCCGGTTGTCTTCGGGGACTTGATGCTATGTCTCCGGTTGTCTTCGGGGACTTGATGTTGTGTCTCCGGTTGTCTTCGGGGACTCAATGATAATTCCTGTAAAGTTCAGGGTAAAGTGGTTAAAGTTGGTAGAACAAATGATAAAATAGAGGGTAAAGTCATAGTGTAGCCATCTGGCTTATGCATATGAGGCTGTATAGCCGAATGACGCCCCCGGTTGTCTTCGGGGACTTGATGCTATGTCTCCGGTTGTCTTCGGGGACTTGATGTTGTGTCTCCGGTTGTCTTCGGGGACTCAATGATAATTCCTGTAAAGTTCAGGGTAAAGTGGTTAAAGTTGGTAGAACAAATGATAAAATAGAGGGTAAAGTCATAGTGTAGCCGTCCGGCTTGTGCGTATGAGGCCGTATAGCCATGTGATGTCTCCGGTTGTCTTCGGAGATTTGATGATAAATCCCTCCGGTTGTCTTCGGAGACTTAATGTTGATTCCTGTAAAGTTCAGGAAAAATGGTTAAAACAGATAAAGAAGGTAATAAAGTATGTAGTAAAGTGATAGCATAGCCGTTTGGCTGATGAAGTCGACGTTTTCACAACAGGCTGAATCAATGACGCGTAATCCTGATTTGATTTGTCTTTAACCTACAAAACAGGTATATTCGTTAATGAAGTCATAAAGTTGTTCTGATAAAATAAAATTAAAGATAGAGTTTAGAAATGAAGCCGTTTGGCTTTTGAGGCGAGGCCATATTGAGCCAGATGATGCTTTTCGGTCGTGATAGACTTGACTGTTGATCTCGCGGTCTTTTAATTCCTGCACTCAAAGAAAAATTCTTAGTTTGGGAGGGGGGAAGTTGATTCGTGTTGACTCGAAGCTTGACGTGGTTGGCGCTCCATTCGTCTTGTTTGTTTGGATCTTGTGATCTCCGTTCAAGCCTCGGTAGGTGAACAGTAGTGAATCAATTGCAAGAAAGTATTTGATTTGAAAGGTAGATATGTAGGTATATGTATAAGGAAATGTGACTATATGTATATAGGTTGTGAAATATGTATATGTAAATGTATGTATGTAAGGAAAGATATATATGTAAACGTATACATATGTAAGTTGTAAAATATTCTGCCAACTTTAGATTGTGACGCTTCTAAAGTAATTGGTCTATAATACTTCCTGTCTGATAGCCTTAATCTTGTCGATGTCCAACCGTTCTTTTGTCTATATCTTTTCCAAAACATGCCCCAGTTTTGGGTTCAGAAGGGTGTGCTAAATTTATGTTGTGGTGTGACCGAACCTTATATAGGTTGCCTACGTATCCGCCAAGGAATCAGGTCAGAACGTAGTTCGTAAAATACATAAAGTGGTCTGAGTTTTCTAATAAAGGGACCGAACCCGATGTGGATTGCCTACGTATCCCACCAAGGGAATCAGGTCAGCGTAGTTCTGTTATATAAATGGTAAAAGATTTGTTGGATTTTATCTAGGTGTGACGGATCTATATGTTGATAGTGTACGAATCCCGCCGAGGGAATCAGGCCCTGTGTGGTTTTCTTTGATTTTTCTGTTATAGCGTAACCGAACCTTATGTGGGCTGCCTACGTATCCCACCACGGGAATCAGGTCGGAACGTAGTTCGTATGCTTAAGATATTTTGGATTTATTTTTTGTTATAACGCAACCGAACCCTATGTGGGCTGCCTACGTATCCCCCATGGGAATCAGGTCAGCGTAGTTCGTACGCATGCAAATGGGAAAAATCTAACCTAGTATGACCGAGTCCCTATGTGGGTTGCCTACGTATCCACCGAGGAATCAGGTCAAGCGTAGTTCGCACTGGTTGTTAAAGGAAAGGTTGCAAACTAATGTCGTCGTTTGATCTCTTTTTGGATTGCTAGCTTTCAGGCTTATGTTATCACCTATCGGCTATTTCAATTCTTTTGAGTGGAATCTTGTCTTGTCCCCTAGTTTGTTTGTCACTCTCTCGGGATGTATGTTGTCTATTCGTACATTTTATGTCGCAATCGTAGAGTTGACAGTTTTGATAAATAAAGTAGAAAATAGATGATTAAGGAAAATCAGAAATGCATTCATAGTTTTGCAATTCAAGCTTCCACAAGGTGAAGCAAAACAAACAAAATTTTGAATACGGTTCAAGCATCAATGAAAGAAAACAAGTTCACTACATGTTCATACTACCAAGTCTCCTGACGGATCGAGGACGGAGTACAAGTCCAATTCTTCGGAGTCTTTCCTGGTTAGGCGCCCCATATTGTCAGTGCCTTGGTGTTGCGAGTAGTTGTATTGGATTGTTCCCACGAGAGCGACAAAGTTGTTGATCTGACTCTTTCCGCACTGGACTCCTCTAAATCTTGGCATTTCCGTGAGCAGGCAAAGGATTGTTGACCACATTGGGCTTAGCTTCAGCGAGCTGAATTACTCCTTCCTTAATCAGGGCTTCGATTTTGTTTTTAAGCCCATAACAATCTTCAGTAGCGTGCCCAACAACTCCAGAGTGGTATGCGCAGCTTTTGGAACCATCAAACCATTTTGGGATAGGCTCGGGAATTTTTCCTTCAATCGGTTGTATTATGCCTGCTGCTTTCATTCTTTCGAACAATTGAGCCAAGGGTTCAGCGATCTGAGTGTAATTACGGGTGTTTTTGGTGTCAGGGTTTGGACGGGCTCTAGGTATAGTATGTGGTCGATTTTGGTAAGTTGGAGCTTGGTTGGGTTGATACGGGCGTGGGTTTTGATGCGGAGGCGCTCGGGGTTGGTAGTAGTTTGCTTGGGTGTTGTAAACGGGGTAAGGAGGTAGTGGAGCTTGGTAGGGTTCAGGGTAGTGGTAAGGGTAGAAAGTTTGTTGTGGGTGGTTAAAGTATGGAATGGCTTGGCTCGGCTCATGTCCTTGAGCGTTCATGACTGCAGCGACATCTTCCTTCTTCTTTTTAATCCCGTTGATAGAACCAGATTGTATAGCTTTGTTCATTGCTTGTAAAGCAATAAGATCCTGAATTTTCCCCGATTTGATTCCTTCTTCCAAGGCTTCTCCCATTCGAACAACTTCTGTGAATTTTTGTCCCATCATACCTATCATTTTCTCGTAAAATATGCCAGCCTGGCATTCAATGAAGGTAGCAGTCATTTCCCTATCATTCATCGGAGGTTGAACCCTGGCTGCTTCTGACCTCCAACGTAACGCATATTCGCGGAACGTCTCAGTTGACTTCCTGGTTAACTTAGTCATGTAAACTCTATCTGGTGTGATATCGGTGTTAAAACTGAACCTGTCCATAAAGTCTTGCGCCATGTCACTCCAACCACGCCATTTACGGACATCTTGTTGTGTATACCAAGTAAGTGCTTCGCCAGATAAGCTTCTTATGAAGAGCTTCATCCTTATGCTCTGGTCTCTGCCCACTCCAACCAGTTTGTCACAATAAGCCCTTAAGTGTGTATGAGGGTCGCCTGTTCCATTGAATGTATCAAATTTCGGCGGTTTGTAGCCCACGGGTAAATCAACGTCAGGTTGAACACAGAGATCTTCGTATTCTACACTCTTAGTTCCTCTAGCAACTTGAAGGTTCCTCATTGCTTCTTTGAGACTGTGGATCTCTTTTAGCAGTATGTTATCTGCCCCTGCCTTTGCATCCCTTTCCATTTCTTCGTATTGATCTACCTCGGGTTGGAACCTGACCGTTACTGGGTTGGTAAAGGTTTGTGTTTCTGTGGCATATACCGGAGGAACACATTGTGCATTTGGGGTGACAAAGTGTGCCCCGTGCATATGCTGGGTTGGATAAGTTTGGACGATGGGGGTGTTTTGGACAAGAGGTGGTGTGTTGTAATTGGTGTTTATAGGTGGTTGATTTGATGGATTTAGAGGAGTGGTCGTGGGTAGTGGATTAGTGTTGGTGGGTAAAGGAACATAGGGAGTATGAACTAGCGATTGACTTGGTGGGTTGACGGGTGGTGGATTATGAGTAGCATAGGTAGTGTAGGTGGGTGGTTGATTTTGTGGAGGAGTATAGCTAGTGTAAGTGGTTGGTTGACTTTGTGGGGGAGTATAGACGGATGTTGGATTTGGTGGATTTGCGGGGGTGATCGGAGGCAAGTTGTTGTTAGTAGGTGCATTGTTTTGGGGAGGAAAATGCTCAGGAACTGGGGATTCGAGTGATGGGAAACGAGGTGATTCTGGTGCAGTATTGCTAGGTTCAGAAGGTGAATTTTGGAGTGTGATGGATAAATTGGTCAAGTCCCTAACCCGATTTAGTTCTCCACATAGATTCTCAATTTCTTGAGTTAGGCGGGCGATATGTTCATCCCGTTGAATAGCAGTTCCATGTTCGGAAGTTTCAGGCGGATCGCTAGCGATCACGAGGTTTTCTACACCAGTTGGAACAGATGCGGCCGGATCAGACATAGTAATTTCATTTCCTTGGACAGCCCAACTACGTTCAGGTAACGATGACGTCTTTGACCTCGTGATGTAAGGATGGTCGGCCATCGAGCGTCAACACGAATCAACTCTCTGTTCGGGAATAAGATAAAATAGACATACAGTATAAACGATGTTAATCTCATGAACATATCTAGGTAAAGTCATGGTCACGTAAAGTCGAGTAAGGCATGTAGCGAATAATTTATCAAGTAGAGTCAAATAAGTTATCAAACAAATGTAAACGATTATATCAAAACAACTAGCACGTCCTAATATGCATGTGACCTCTTTGCGCCAGAGGTGGGCCTAACGTTGTTTAAAGGATAAAATGTGCCATAATATGTCATCCCGTTGCTTTGATTATTTAAACAAATTCTATTTCCCCAACAATAAAGTACAAAAGTAATGTAACGTTTATTACATGTCAAATGAATACAACATAAAGTGTTTCCTAATCTAAATGAAGTGAATACAATTTCCTATGTCTAAATCTCAGCCCCGTTTTTGTGATGTCATTGATCTTCGTCATTCATTGTACTCCAATGCAAATCCATACCTGTCATAGAAACGTTAATCATCCTTCCCTCCTAAAGTTTAATTAATTAAAGCAAATAGTCAATATTTAGGCACAGTTATCCTTCAAACATGCACATAAAGTATGATTGGTGTCACTTGGGGTTGTGAACCCGCTTGGACGTTTGGGTAAAGTCATCTAATGGATTTAATGCACCAAGGGTATTAAACCTCCTAGGTCATGAAATGTATGCTCTTAATAAAGGGTGTTGGTTTAGCTCTATCTTAGGCTGACTAAGAGTTGGCTTCCTATGACACAAGGTTCTCCCAAGCGGACAACTTGGGAGTGGAAAGTCCGTGGCCGTCGACTGCACCGCTGATCGACTAAATCCACAAGATCAATCCAACTAAAGGGGTAATTTAGTAGTGAACGGGCGCGAACCGCGAAGCCGTTTTAAGTGTGTGAATATGTGTGAGTTTTCCAGAAGTGGAGGAAATATGAACGGAATGACAGTTTATCAAAGCAGTAACACATAAACAGTGTATATCAAACAAACAGTTTATATCAAACAAACAATTAATAGCATGTAAAAACAGTTAACAAACAAATAAAGTAATTAAAATAAGCACACAAAACCTATTTAAACTAAGTCCGTTATGGTTAGAACCTAAGTAATCCCCAGTAGAGTCGCCAAGCTGTCACACCCCTTTTTTTACCCGGGAGGTTAAAGTAGAAGTATGACGTATTGGAGATTCCTGTTTTTTGTTGGTTTGTTAAGGAGTCGCCACCTAATTATTTATGGTGAATTAGGACACCTAAAGTTCATTAAAGTTATGTTTAAAGTTAACTCTGTTTAAGGTCTGCGAAACTTAAGATTCTAGGTAAGGGTTCAATTAATCTAGAGGGAAGGTATTAGGCACCCTTTAAGATCCATTAACAATGGTTAACCGACCGGACTTATAATTAGTTAGGCTAAGTGTAAATATAGTATTATAGGAAAAGGAAAGCAGTTTGTAAGTATGGCCAAAGATAGACATGTAAGAATGCTATTTAAAATAGAACTTGTAAAAATAATAATAATTTGTATAAAAGAATATTTCTTTTTTATACTGTTTTGAAATACAATTTATAAATATTGTTAAAGTTTTAAATAAAAGTATAATAGTGTTGTTTAAAGTAATACTTATATAAAAAAAAAAAACATAATAATTTGCGTAAAAGAAGATTTTAAATGTTAAATGAGACTGTAAGATATTGCTAAGGCATTAGCTAAAAATATAATAATAATGTCATTCAAAAATAAGATTTGTAAAAAATGGGATGATTTGCTTATGAATAATAGCCTTTTTAAAGGATAGTTTGACAAAAGTGATCTTTAAGTAAAAAATGATATTACATGAATATGATAATATAAAAACGCTTAGACTTATGTTCTTAAATATGATAAAAAGTCCATGAATTTCTTTCTATATTTTTATCTCTTTATTTAACATTATTTGTGCTAAAATATGCATGATTAAAAGTGTGTTCATAAAATGTACTTGAATTTATATTTTTTGTGTATCCGTGATGTTTGAAATTTCTAATAAAGTAAGACTAGAAACGTGATCTTAATTCAAAAATATATATTTACGACCTCACGTCCTTAAAAAAACCGATTGTTCTAATATAGATAAATATTGTAGATATTGTAACTAATTTAATATGAAAATGAAACTATGAAATTAATTATTGGTTCTTTCTACCTATTTTACTAAAATCAAACCCCACTGATTTCGCTAAGGTTCACCTAATCTAAGCAAATAAAATAAGTAAAGTGTTAGTTATGCAATTACAAATTAAATGTACAAAATAAAATAAAACAGGAGAGTAAATAGTTTAAATGGACTCAAGCCGCTGCAAACTGTTTACGTTATCGGGCTTAAGCCCGACAAATCTACTTATATTGCTGCTGTGGTCTGTTGGCTGTTGGGCTTCGGCCCAACAAATTTTATATTTTTTTTTTATTGCTGCGGCCTGTCTCTGTTTGTATAAGGCTGACTCAAGGGAGATTTGTCGGGCTTTAGCCCAACGCCAAGTGCGGAGGAAGAAGAACGAGTCTCTCGGACTCGTATGCGATGGTCATGCATAAAAACAAAAGAAAAGGATTAGCATATAACCCATAAATAAAGCTAAGATGAATGTATTAATGACTTCCCAAACAAGCAATAAGAAAAGAGATTAGACAAACATAGCTGGCCCATATTAGATATTACATAATGCACATGAAGAAATATTTAGAGGACTGATATACCAAACTATACCTGATATACCAACCTTTATATATCGGGAATATATAAGGGTTGTATACATCTGGTATACTTAGATATGCGCTCCACATATAACAGCCAAAACATAAACCAAAGCTTAATTTTAGAAGATGCTATACTATATTTCTATTTTGAACTTTAATACTTCAATTGAGCTAAGAATGCACTATATCATGTTATTATGCTTCTAACATGGCATGTATTGATGTTTCACATATTTGACAGTGTCATTATGGGCAATTTTGAGCAAGAAATTTAGCACAACAAATGAATAAGCAGGTGGCATGGTTATCACTTTGAAGTGCAGGGAGAGGGAATAATGATAGGGATCACAAGCTTACAAAGTCTTATGCGTTCAAATTATATAACGGTAACACTTAGATGGAAGGAGAAACAAGGAAAACGTCACGTGAATAATGGCATCACAAACAGAGCTCACTGGCGAACTGGAAACATACAAGAATAAACAAAATAGGCAAAAAGCTCCATACCAACAAACCATTAGAAGGAGATGACCACAGGTCCCAAACTCGTATTCAAACAATCGAAGTAACAAGTAAAAAAAAAAGAAGAACAGTTCCGACTTCCAACATAAATGACTCATACATATATCTGAGACACCCTCGTACATACACCCTAATATACACATAGTACTTCCTGTTCATGTAGTAAGCAACTGCCAATTTCATAGCCATCGATAGTATTAGTATTTCAGTTTGCTTATTCGCCGAAGTTAGCAGGCAGAATGCAGGTTATTCTTTGCAATCGTGAATACAGGGGACAAATTACGTCTTCGTATAAACCAACTGGCTACTAACAGCTCTAGACAAAAGGATGCAGTGCACATGGTTGAGGGGATACAGAGGGGGAAATGTGTTCAGGGGACTTGAGCATTCCAAGCATATGATTCGTAACCAATCTATATTAGCCAACTAACCTAAACTGTAACTGAACTCCGCTAGCGACTATATCAAACCATGTACCCTCTTAAAACAACATTCATTAGTCTCATCCCAACTTAATCATCAGACCAACCCCCATTGAACAAACGAAACTGAACTAGATTGTGAAGGCAAGAGAAGAACAGGGGCAGATTTCAGGATTGCCATATTCTACTTCTTCTATGTGGTTTAATTGATCAAGTGAGAGGGGAGATTTACAACCTTATGGTCTGAAATAATGTGTTTCTGTTAAAACTAGGCCTAGGCAGTATTAACTAGCAAACAACATCCCCATGTTATGTAATCACTTCATCATACCTCATCCTGAACAGATTGCATTTGTATCCAGTTATATTACCTTAACAAATAGAGTAAACGAGGGAAAGTGTTGACCGCTTTAATTATATACATGATATACTTAAGATATACACAACCCAGTGTGTATATCGAACGTATAGCGAGTATATACCTTCGCCTTATCTTAATAGTTCCTTGTATACCATATGTATATTTAGTTCTAAATGGGTTTTGAGTTTTGGGAAATCAGTCCAGACATCCGAATTACGGTATACACCTTTCAAATTCATTTTTTGCGACTAAAATTCTATCCTAACAGCTCCCAAACATCAAAGGAATAATACGACGACAGCGAAATTACATAACTACTGAACAACAGGAGAGTAAACTAAAATCTCAACCAAAAACGAAATTAAAGCTTACGAGTGATAAGGTATCGAAGTTTACCTCTTTTGTGTGCAATGAACTGGGATGTCGAGGTCGTCGAATCTACTCGAACGCGACGAACTCAAATTCGACAAACCTTTCGAATCGACAGTTTCGATGTCGACGGAAATAGTATACTCGTTAAAGGAAAGGGAAATTCTGTTTGTCTCCAGAACTTCAAGTGTGAGTAAGGTTCGGACCGGATTTTTGAAAAAAAAATAAAAGGAAAATCAAGGTTATAAAAAAGAAATCTGATCAAGACTTAGGGGAGATTTGAACGTTGGAGGAGTTTTGGGATTCAAGATTTTGTTTTTCCCTCTTGACCCCCGTTTCCTGCCCCCCCCCCCCCCCCCCAAATCTCCTGATTCAACTAGGATTATTTATAGGGCTTTCTCCATAGAGATGAGCGGTGGTGATGATGAAAAGGAAAAAGAGGAGCGTGAGGCGTGGGGGACAAAGGTGACAGACGCATGGAGATGGCAGAGGTGTGGTGGGGAGAACGTGGGGAACAGGCGTGTGGAGGTGTCAGAGAGAAGGAGAAGTGGTGGAGAAAACAATGGGGTGTGAGTGCGGCGGCTAGGGTTTAGGGTGAAGGGGAGGAAGAGAACGACGATGAAGAGAGAGGAAGGGGAGAGAGGAGGAGCGGCGGCGAAAGAGATGAAGGGAGAGATGAGGCGGAGAGAAAAGAGAAAAGGGAGAAGACGATGAAGGAGGCGGAAGTCGAAAGAAAGAAGGAGAAATGGGATTAGGGTAAAGAAAAGAGAATTGGACTGGGTCGGGTCGCGGGTAATGGGCTGGTCCGTTTGGGCTGGCCCATTAATTTAAACATGGTCTGAAAATGTGGGGTTTAAAATGTGGGTTGGGTATAAAAATGTAGGTTATTTATTTGGATAGGGAATAATATTGTATTGGTATTTTGGGCCATTAATTTGTTGGTCCTTCCTCCGCTATTTAATTATCTTCGGGCTTCTAATTTAGTAACTGGTAAAATATATATTATGTAAAGACAATAAATAATTAATATGTAAAAAAATAAATATTTTGCAAAGTGTTGTCTTGTAATTAATTTAACGAATCGGAACCCGAAAACGAAACGATGACTAACTGTTTTTAAAATTTGTGGTAAAGTAATGCTCATAATATTGAAAATAAAAGTAGTGATATTAATAGTAGTAGCAATAAAATATCGCGAAAAATAAAGTATTTAGCTCGTTAGTAAATTTAAAAACCCGGGTAAATTAAATAAAGGAGGGACAAAATTGGGTGTCAACAGATGCCCCTCTTCGACCGGAGATGATGTAAGAGTCTTCGGGCGAAGAAGTTGACGTAATAGCCAATTTTGTTTGGACTGACGAATATGAGTTTGTAAGAAAGTACGGTTTAGGAAAATTGATGGAAAATATGATGGTATGGAAAGAATCGTGGCCAAACCTGTAGAGAGAATGGATTTATAACTTTGTAAGGGTAGTGCACAGGTGACGAGAACGGAACATAGGCTTATAGTATCTTAATTATAAACGTGGCGTGCAATACGCCCATAAGCAGGACTCTACTAGACACGGCGTAAATTCTTCAAAGATGCCCCGGTGTTGAGTTATGGAAACGCTGGGGGTGTAGAAAGGAATATGAGATTGTGAAAAGAGTAGATTTAGTAGAGTTTTAGCAGGAGATGTGAAAGAGAAATTAACCTACGTATCACGTGTTTGTGGACATAGGCGGAATTGAGTTCGAGAGTAGATTCGTGACCCTTGCTTATGAGTTTGATATTCCTCTTCAGCAAATTTGCCCCAGTTCACTGCGTAAGATAAAGTTCCACGTTGTGTTGCGTCCCTGCAGGCTGTGTTTTCTGCCAAAACTGAAATTCATGTCAAAATTAGTAATAGAGTTGAAAGTGTAAAACTGTAAAGAGTGTAAAATGATAGTAAATATGAGTGTGGGGAATGAAAGTGAAGCCGTGTGGCCAATGTTGTCTCTGGTTGTCTTCAGGGACTTGAATGAATGTGTGAGGCGTATGCCGAGGATGTGATAAATTCTCTAGTTGCAGTTGAAGATGATAGTGATAAGGTCTCCGGCTGTCTTCCGGGACTCGATGATAAATGATATCTGTGAATTTTAAGGTAAATTCATTAAAGCGGTAAGGTAGATGATGAAATAAAGGAATGAAGTAAGGAGAAAAATAAGTGTGTAGCCGTTTGGCTTATGCAAGTGAGGCCGTGTAGCCGGGTGATGTCTCCGATGGTTGTCGGGACTCAATGATATGCTGATGAGGTTGTATAGCCAAACGATGTCTCCGGTTGTCTTCGGAGGCTCAATGATAATTCCTGTAAAGTTCAGGGTAAAATTGTTAAAGTTGGTAAAGTAAATGATAAAGTAGAGAGTAAAGTCAAAGTGTAGCCGTCTGGCTTATGCGTATGAGGCCGTGTGGCCATGCGATGTCTCTGGTTGTCTTCAGAGATTTGATGATGATTCCCGTAAAGTCCAGTTATATTACCTTAACAAATAGAGTAAACGAGGGAAAGTGTTGACCGCTTTAATTATATACATGATATACTTAAGATATACACAACCCAGTGTGTATATCGAACGTATAGCGAGTATATACCTTCGCCTTATCTTAATAGTTCCTTGTATACCATATGTATATTTAGTTCTAAATGGGTTTTGAGTTTTGGGAAATCAGTCCAGACATCCGAATTACGGTATACACCTTTCAAATTCATTTTTTGCGACTAAAATTCTATCCTAACAGCTCCCAAACATCAAAGGAATAATACGAGGACAGCGAAATTACATAACTACTGAACAACAGCAGAGTAAACTAAAATCTCAACCAAAAACGAAATTAAAGCTTACGAGTGATAAGGTATCGAAGTTTACCTCTTTTGTGTGCAATGAACTGGGATGTCGAGGTCGTCGAATCTACTCGAACGCGACGAACTCAAATTCGACAAACCTTTCGAATCGACAGTTTCGATGTCGACGGAAATAATATACTCGTTAAAGGAAAGGGAAATTCTGTTTGTCTCCAGAACTTCAAGTGTGAGTAAGGTTCGGACCGGATTTTTGAAAAAAAAATAAAAGGAAAATCAAGGTTATAAAAAAGAAATCTGATCAAGACTTAGGGGAGATTTGAACGTTGGAGGAGTTTTGGGATTCAAGATTTTGTTTTTCCCTCTTGACCCCCGTTTCCTGCCCCCCCCCCCCCCCCCCCCCCAAATCTCCTGATTCAACTAGGATTATTTATAGGGCTTTCTCCATAGAGATGAGCGGTGGTGATGATGAAAAGGAAAAAGAGGAGCGTGAGGCGTGGGGGACAAAGGTGACAGACGCATGGAGATGGCAGAGGTGTGGTGGGGAGAACGTGGGGAACAGGCGTGTGGAGGTGTCAGAGAGAAGGAGAAGTGGTGGAGAAAACAATGGGGTGTGAGTGCGGCGGCTAGGGTTTAGGGTGAAGGGGAGGAAGAGAACGACGATGAAGAGAGAGGAAGGGGAGAGAGGAGGAGCGGCGGCGAAAGAGATGAAGGGAGAGATGAGGTGGAGAGAAAAGAGAAAAGGGAGAAGACGATGAAGGAGGCGGAAGTCGAAAGAAAGAAGGAGAAATGGGATTAGGGTAAAGAAAAGAGAATTGGACTGGGTCGGGTCGCGGGTAATGGGCTGGTCCGTTTGGGCTGGCCCATTAATTTAAACATGGTCTGAAAATGTGGGGTTTAAAATGTGGGTTGGGTATAAAAATGTAGGTTATTTATTTGGATAGGGAATAATATTGTATTGGTATTTTGGGCCATTAATTTGTTGGTCCTTCCTCCGCTATTTAATTATCTTCGGGCTTCTAATTTAGTAACTGGTAAAATATATATTATGTAAAGACAATAAATAATTAATATGTAAAAAAATAAATATTTTGCAAAGTGTTGTCTTGTAATTAATTTAACGAATCGGAACCCGAAAACGAAACGATGACTAACTGTTTTTAAAATTTGTGGTAAAGTAATGCTCATAATATTGAAAATAAAAGTAGTGATATTAATAGTAGTAGCAATAAAATATCGCGAAAAATAAAGTATTTAGCTCGTTAGTAAATTTAAAAACCCGGGTAAATTAAATAAAGGAGGGACAAAATTGGGTGTCAACAATGATTAATCGTTCTTCATAGTCACTTTCTTATATTTGGGAAAATCATAGAAAGATATAATCTTTATTTATTGGAAAATAGTAGAGATTCACATAGAGATTAAGTGCATTCATATAATGATCCATTACAAGTATATCAAGATCAATACCCATGATCATACACCCTATCTAACGGGGACACAACCTTAGTTTCTTTTACCATAAATTTCCACCAAAGCAATAGTTTAGCAATTAGTCATAGAAACAACCAACTTTTACACCAATTATCGGATTAAGACATTAGACCTAGAACTTAGCATCTACGATTTTAGTAACCTTTTCACATCATATTCCCTGTGGGATTCGACCCCAACCTTGTTGGGTTACTATATTTGACAACGTCCGCGTTATACCATTAATAGGTGTAATTTGAGCGTATCATTCGCTCAGAATCCTGAGACTCAGCATCAAGAGCTTTTTTAGTCTCCTCCTCCATTGCTTTGGCTTCGTTTATCCGGGCCTCGAGGTCCTCTAATCCTTTTTGGGCCTGTTCGAGGGTAGCCCTCCGGGACTTTCACCATTCATACTCAACCAAAATCGTGGTACGAGCCTCGGCAACCTCCATGTCCTTAAGAGACTCTTCTAAATCGGCCTCGGCTTTTTCCAATTTAAGTGCTAGTTCGGACCGCTCTCCGAGAAGAATTGACTGAATTTGGTTAGCCGACTCAAGCTCAGCCTGAAGCACGTCATTGGCCTCGGCTGCCTCGTCGAACTTGCTCTTGAGCTCATCACTAATCCGGGCTTGATCCTCGGCCTTCTGTTCGACCACCCTCAACTTCTCCTTGTCTTTAGCACTCTCAGATTCAAGCTGCCGATGCCTTTTTGCCATCTTCACAGCATCAGCCTTGACCGAATCGAGTTCACTTCGAAGTTGGAAAATAGTGGCCTCGAGTTCACCAAGCCTTGAAATAAAACGGACATTGTCTTCGTTGAGGCCGACATTATCCGCTTCAAAGAGCCGGTTCTTTTCAATCATGTTTGCCAACTCAGCCTTCAAACGAATATTTTCGACCTAAGTCGTCTTGAGCTCGAGTTGGAGGTTGGAAAGAGCGGCGGCCCAGCTCAATTGATCTTGTTTTTCCTGCAGGAGGAGTTGATACTTCTCCATTTCTTGACCCTGGGCATCCAGCTGGCCCTTCAAGTCATCGACCTCGTGTTGGGCTCGGGCAAAGCCCTCATTAACAAGCACAACACTCTGCAGAAGAATAAATGAAATCAAGTTAAGGAATTGAATAAACGGAGTTGAAAATCACACATCAATATTATGAAAGGATGAACGTAAAATTTACCCGGTTGCCCGCATGTATGCCTTCGTTAATAAGGCACTGCCAAGGAACCCCGGCCATCTTCTCCTTGTCAGAATCTGAAATAAGGGGCCTTAGATAACTTGAAACCCCCACAAGACGGGATAAAAAACTACAGTCCTCGGGGACGGTGATCACCGCTGACCTCGTCCTTTTCAGCTCTACACTAGGGGCTGGGAAAATACCTACGAGATTGTTCCTCGCACCCATTTTTGTGGTCCGACTAGCCGGCCTCGTGACTCGAGGAATGGAAAGATGGCCAAACCCAGCAGCTTCCCCGGTTACTGGAGGGGTATCCGAGAATATGTCATCGTGGTTATCAGACCTCGGCGCAGGAGTAGGAGAAATTAGAGCAGCCCCAGCGGTCTCGGTAGAAGCAGGTGTCTTGGATGTTACAGTTGGGTCACCACTGGGCACTGGGCTGGTATCCATTGGAGCCTCGGTATCAAGGGCCCTACGACTCTGCTCTTTGTTCGGCCTCAATATTCGAAGATGGCCCGGATCTTCTAGGCCTTTGCAGGAGAATTTCCTTGGGTGAAGTGTCACCTGAAATGTCAATGAATTCAATTGACCTTAGAGGAGTTGGAAAAAGAACTTCTTCCCTACTTGTGTGTTGAGCCGGAATGGAAGGTCCTTCTTCAGTTGTAGGGAAGGGCGGAATGGTGGTTTCCTCCTCCGGAACAGAGGCGACGGAGGGGCCCTCACCGACCATTCAAATAAGAAAGTCGAGCTCTGATTCATCCCTCAGAGTCCGAACAACGCTCCTTGCCCTTTTCTTTGGTTTCTGCCCTTTGTCCGAGGGCTTTCTCCGTCTCTTACCGGCAGCAGCAATGAGCCGAGATGATCCTGCCGTACCAAATTCAGGAACCGGTGCAGTAGGCTCGGCTGCCAGTTCCGGTCTTGGCTCCACGGAGCCCTTGGGTAAACCTAAATACCGAAGGGGTTATAGAAAGAAAAGGAAAACGGGGGGGACGAAATATATACCAAATCAAGAAGATGATTACCGTGATTTTGGGCAACTCATCGGCCACGCGACAGGTCCTCGTATGTCTGTTGTTCATGAGTATGTTGACCGATGATTGCTCCAACCCATTCGGTAAGGTTCTGGACGGCCGGAGGTATCCATGCCTCGGCTAATTAGAAAAAAAAAAGGGGGAGAGGGGGGGGGGGGGGGGGGGGGGGGGGGGAATCACATGTATGCAAATGAGCAAGTGTTGACAAAGCATGGAGGAAGAACAATTATATAAGAGAAAACTGAGAAACTTACGCCTATCGTTCGACCTCTCCGGAAAGGGCATGTAACCGGCCGGAATAATGTCTGCGGTCCTTACCTAGAAATAGCGTTCCAGCCACCCTCGATCTCTGTCCTCGTCGAGCTTGGAAAAGATCGGGTTCTGACCTTGCTTGGCGAACTTTATCACGCCCCCTCGGAAGAGTCTCGGGGAATATAACCGGATGAAGTTAGTCATCGTGAATTCCCTTTTGACGTTATTGACCAATAACCGGAGGCAGGCCACGGTCCTCCAGATAATTGGCCCAATTTGGGCCAAGGTCACGTTGTACGTCCGGCACATCTCCAAAATAACCGGGTCAATTGGAAGGTTGATTTTTAGCATAAATGGATAAGTGTAAACGTATAGGAAACCTTCTTTGTGATCGTTAATAGGCTCATCGGGCCCGGGGGCGAACACTTGCACCGGACGATTATCCCATCCGCAGTCGGCACGTACCTGGTCAAGGAGATCCTCCGTAATAGACGAAGGGTATTGCCTTAAGTCGAAACTCCTATCCGCGATCAGAGAAGGCTTCTCGACATCAAGTTCTTGGCTGTAGTTGGGTCTGGACGGCACTATGTCCAAAGCAGTCAGTTCAACAAATGTTTTTCCCTTGGGTTTTGAGGCTGGCTCAGCTCCCCGAGAAGAAACTGAGGGAACGTCCTGGGAAGTAGTTTCGGTGTTGGCAGACATTTGGAAGGTGTGAAAGAGAAGATTTGAGAATTTGAAGTGGGAGAGGTAAAATTCAAAAATGAAACAATGGAGGAAATGTAATAAAGATGGAAGAAGCAGTTGAAGGGATGCAGAATGGCAAATGAAAGAGGTAGCCAAGGTGCACTTTCGATCAAAATAGCAAATGGAGAAGTTGGCAAAGTTGGCTTCTTACGATCAAATGAGCAATAAATGAAAAAGTGAAACGATCAAATGAGCAAAGAAATGAGGAAGTGAAACGATCAGACGAGCAAAGAAATTAAGAAGTGAAGAAGTGAAAATGGTGAAGAAGTGAAAATGGAAAAGTGAAATGGCTAAGGGCCTTATATAGTGTTATACCACGTACTTTTGCGCATTCGGATAATTCAAGATAATTGCGGAAAGTTAAGGACGAGGTTACATTTTGATTTTGTTTAGTACACAAGTTGCTCATGAAAGTTTTGGAAGTGGAAATGTTAAGAAAGGTTAGGGGCGAAAAGGGAAATTCGCAATATGACTCGTAGAAATATGGAGGAAGGCTAAGGGTAAATTTGGAATTTGGAAAATAATTTTTCATGAATTACAAAACACAAAAACAAAATGGGCTTAGCTAGTTGGGCCATGTTTGGCCGTCCACTGATAAGTTGGTATTTTACCAACTTATCTCTTCTTTAATCTTATATTTTTGCTATATTTGCTTGAGAAAATAGTGTATTTAATATCATCTACATCTATTTTACAGGTCTTATGTGATTTAGAAGTGATCAGAAGAAACCAAGTGAAAATTTAGTCAAAAAGAGGCCAAATGGGACAGTTTTGCAAAACTGTCCAAACTGGACAGTTTTGCAAAAACGGGACAGAACTGCAAAAAACGGGCAGAACTGCAAAAACTGAAAGTTGGGGCATATTTTGTCATTGTTTTGACTTGGAAAAATCTGGGCATAAAGAGAGGCTTAGGGCAACAAAACATGATCATCTTTGGCATAACACAAAAATTGGAGGCTAGGGTTTCATCACCAACACCTTGGAAGAGAAGATTTGGAGGCACCCAATGAGAAATTCTTTACCCATTTCTTCATCTCTTGCTATTTATTGAATATTTATGTGTGTAATATTTCATTTCAATACTTGAATCTCGTTTATGGAAATATTCTTGATTAAAGTTTGGATTGAATCTCTTGTTTTGCTTATGTGTTGAATGATTTTATTCCTAATGAAGTGAGTTATTGTTTCTTTAATTAATCTCATTTTGAATGATTCTTAAGGGAGTAGCTAACCCTAAGACTTGCCCATTTATTTCGGTTTAAACTTGGAAGAGGCAAACTCGGAATTGGGAAAGATTAATTAACAAGAATTTGGGGCATTAACCCTCATCTAATGGAAATCGACCTAGGGATAGGCGACACCACTTGTAGCCATATTCGGGTGTTCTTAATGCTCCTAATTGCTTTAGAGATATTCAATTAGTTAGTCTTCGGAAGAAGCTAATTTAGAGTCATTATCCGAGGCTAAGTAATATAAATTCACCATTATTTGTAAATCATGAAATACATTGGATCGTTACTTGAGCTTAGTTTCCCTTGTATCCATGCTTGTGGCCATTGATCATTTTACTTGCTTTCTAGGTTAGTTTACATTTTTGCATTAGTTATAATTTTCTCTCAAACAAAACCAAAATATTATCCATCGTTTGGCTTTAGCTATTATTGGTGAAAATTCCTACTTTTCCTAATCGCCTACATATTGTTCTCTGTGGGATTCGACCCCGACTCATAGTTGGGTAAATTATATTTGCATACGACCGTGCTCATTCTAATTAATAGGGTGGATTTGGACGTTATCATCCACCTAGTGGTGGGCTTAAGCCCACATGGGATTTTAATGAACCTAATAAAAAGATGACAAAGTCATCTTATTTTCATAATTCTCTAGAAATTTCAAGAAGACAAAGAACAAGAGGCAAAGAGGAAAACTCCCCTAGGCCATTCGGCCATAGCAAGAATCAACAAGAAACTTGGGGAAAAATTTCTTTAAAAATCATTTCCTACTAATTGAAGGGTCCTTAGCAAGTTGGAGTTTTCATTAGAGCAAGAACAACACATATTCTTGCAAGTTGGAAGTTCTAGCCAAGTGAAGAATCAAGGAAAGAGGTAAGGTTTAATCCTTTCTTTATATGTTATGGATGTTTTTGCATGTTGTAGTGTACAAAAATGAATGAAATTCATGAAGAATATGGGTGGAGAGGTGGTGGCTGTGTGTGTAGTGTGTGTGTGTGTGTGACCGTGTATGTGCATGGTGGTGTGGCCGTGTGGTTGTGGTGTGGTGTGGAAGAAAATGAGTCAATTTTATTTAGTGTATTGGTTGTTGTTGTGTGGATTCTATATTGCTAATAAAAGCTTAATGATTTTAATGAAGTTGTAGTAGTTGGAGACTTGTTTTAGGAGTTATGTGAATTAAATATAATGTTCTTGCATGTGTGGAAGGTAATGTTGTTAATATGATGTGGTTAGTGTGTAAATTATTGGGTTGTTGTGATTAAATTTGAAAGAAGGAATTAGCTTGATATTGTTCTTGTTGAATTGGAAGGCGTCGAGTGAAGCAGTATGTCGGTCGAATCATTTGAATGTTATACGAATTGAATTGAATTGAATATGAATGAAATGTCATTGAATTGTGTGACAAAGGTTGCTAAGGTTAGAATGTGTCTTGGATTAAATTGTTGACATTGTTGGCATGATTGTTGGTAATATTGTTGATAGTTTGGCCGGGTTGAATTCCCGGATTGTTGTTGAGTAAAATTGGCCAAGATAGATTCTTGGGGGACGTTGTAGTTACAGGGGAAATGCTGCCGAAATTTCGGTAGACAAGTGTTACTTTAAGATTCAATTCTAAATGCTCTAATTAATGTTTGGTAAATGCGACCAAATGTAGATTTTGGAGAATTTGGAACGTGAATTTGGAGAAGCGTAGGAAGCGGAAAAGGTATGTAAGGCTTTACCCTTCCTTCCTTGGCATGTCTTAGACATACTAGGTTTGGATACGAGCCTCGGGGACAACTCCATTCCTAGAAATCCGAGTTTGAATTTGACCCTTTTTCATTCAATAGAATTGAATTAAGTTTTCATATCTTATTGAAACAATTGCTCCAGCATCTATAAGTTGCCAAACGAGATCGGATTACACTAAAACCTTCATAAGTGACTCCATAAAACTTATTGTATGTAATTTGGGTACGCCACCCCGGTTGAACCGAGGTGGGCCCACAATTTCCGGGACCCTCGTATCACTCTTTTGGACTTAATTTCGCATGGCGTTCGAAGGAAACCTTTGATCATTGTTCCGTTTATCAAACGATAAGTGTTGTAACTACTCTAATGAGAATGTTTCTACGATGACATCAAATATGAGCAAATGTCTATGACGAATATGTCGGGGATATGTTCCTACCATGAATATGACAATCTGAAAATGTTAAGCTATTTCTTGATTTCACCACTCTATTTATGGATAACGGCTATTTTAAAGTTCCAAGTATGTGAACGATGCCTTATGATCCTGTCCTATGTTTTCTCATGATGATACTCTTCATTGATAGCCTCGCCTTATAATACTAGTTCCTTCAAGGTGGGGCGCGGTGCCCATGGCTATTCCATAATATAATCGGAGGTTACCGACCTTACGTCACTCCGATAGATACATGATTTTCTTTGGGCTCTCATGCATGCTATATATGTATATGTATATGTACATGGGGGAGGGAGGGAGATATGGAGGGTAAGGGACATATGTTGCGCTATAGACGCTTTGCCACCTGGTCAGCTGGCGTTATATCATCCCGGACGCGGGATATATGGGCGAGCCGACGTATTTCGACGCTATGTGGGCGAGCCGACGTTGTTCGGCGCTATGATATGATGTGATATGATATGATATGATATGACATGATATGACATAAGTTCTATTTTCTATGTCTATGAAAAAGAAATGTTTTTTTTTTAAAAAAAAAAGGGAAAAGACAAGCATGCATGGTATCCGGCCTAAAAGGCATTCCTATGTACAGGTTACTTTCTTACCTCCTCATATGTTCTATGACCCCATGATGTTGTTATTCATACTTTATGTTGCTTATTATGTTGTTTTCTATGCCTTACATACTCGGTACATTACTCGTACTGACGTCCCTTCTTGTGGACGCTGCGTTTCATGCCGCGCAGGTCAGCAGGTAGACGGGTTTAATTCCTAGGAGCTTCACCAGCTGTTCATTGAGAGTGCTCCAGTGATCCGGAGCTTCAGTCTATTGGTACTACTTTTGTGTATATAATCGGGCACGGTAGAACCCGGCCCTCCTTATGTATATATGTACTTTGTTTAGAGGCTCGTAGACAGATATGTACAGTTAGATGTTTTACACTTTTGTTTGTTCTTGAGGTTGTATAACATGTTAGCAGAGTTTACTAACACATGATTATGATTATGCTATTAATGATAGTATTAAGTAAAGAAATGACGGTATTGCTCATACGGCCCACTTAGTAATAAGAATAAGATACGAGATAGAGGGTGCTCGGTACAAGTATCGGGTACCCGTCGCGGCCCCTAATTGGGTCGTGACATATAGGCATGGAACTGTAGCGGTTATAGAGCGTAGCCAATCGGGCGGCGACACGTGTCCCACAATAAATGGGATGTGATATGAAGCGACGTGCGTTACGGCGGTTCCCGAGGTCGGCCATTCGGGACGAGACACATGGCCAATGTCAGAAGGACGTGACATAATTGTTCCCGCCAAATTGTAAGATAAGAGCGATCTTAGGGAACCACCGGTTTTGTGACTTATCCACTTCCCGTTACTCTGGTAAACTGTGGTCCGGAAAGTGTGGGGACTATCTGTATACAGTGAAAACCGGGTAGATGTAAGACCGGGGGCCGAGGGTAGGTCCAAATGAGCACGAGTATGTTCGGTCTTTTCTTCAGACCGGGGGATTGCACCGAATGCGGCTGACCCGACATAAGAGAAGTGTATCCGTTTTTCCGGTGTCTCCGGATCAAACTTAACATGGTCGTTAGTCCGGTTTCTCCAAGTCAAACTCATGTGGCCGTTAGTCCGGTTACTTCATGTCCGAAATGAACATGGCCGTTGGTCCGGTTAACCAGTTGCGGTGCTGCCACGCGTCAGGACCGTTCTGTCGTTTTGTACTGACGACCGTACGAGTGTCAGACCGTACTGTCCTACCTTATCCTTCTAGGGTTTCTTTATTCTAAAATGCTTTGTATTGTATTCAAGGCCCATGAGGCAGGCCTATAAATAAAGGACATTTTCCTACTTTGAGGGGTTGGCTTTTTTCAGATCTAGAACATTGTAATAGAAATTATATTGAAGCTCTCTCTCTCTCTCTCTCTCTCTCTCTCTCTCTCTCTCTCATTTTAGTCCGAATCTGCAGTGTTCTTTGGCTTTATTCATCCATTCAATACAATATAGTGCCATATATACATATATATTTAGCTTAATCTACAATATCAACATACTTATTCAAGGCATTAGTATACATATATATATATTATAACAAACAAGTCCATACACATTTCGTATCAACCAAAAATAGATTAAAATTCATCCACATATCTTATACCTCATATACAAATTCAATAATTACCAAAATTTCGGGGTAAACAGTCTCCACCCCAGGAAATGCTTAGATTTTTCAATGAATTGAATTTGCCTTATATTCTGTCCACCTTATATTCATTTGGAACTTAAAGAACTTTCACAATTTTACACCAATAAGTTATACGAAAGCTTTTATAATTTGTAAGGTTCACGAGATTTACAAGCCACTGGATTATACAAGATACTACTACAACAGAAACTAATACTACACCACATTCGCAAGCAAATTCGGCTCTGCTATATGAATCACTGTTGACACGCTCCATTTAAGTTCATTCCAGACAGATATTATAAAACTGCAAATAATTAACGACCCACATCCATGCTTGTGCAAGTCATCGTAGGCTCCCCCGAGCTAATTGCTGGATCACCACAAGTACTAGGTAAATAATACACAGGAACTGGCATCTTCATCGGGATATTAGGCAACGATGCCTCAAAATTAAGAACATGAATTGCTTGTCTTATCGATGGCCTTAGATTGCTCTCTGGATGAGCACACCATAATCCAGTTATCAACAATCGTTCTACTTGTTCTTGTTCAAAATCCATGTTTAATTTCTCATCAACAACAGAAAGAAGTTTTCCATTTCCATAAAGATCCCAAACATACTCCACTAATTCTACGGATTTTTTTCCCGTTGCTATTTCTAATGCAACTATTCCGAAGCTATATACATCTGACTCTTTACTTGCTCGGCCTGTTTTTATGTATTCCGGAGCCAAATAACCTAAAGTTCCAGCCAACCCTGTAGTCTGTGGACCTAATTCATGGTCCATTAGTCTAGCCAAGCCTAAATCACCAAGCTTAACATTAAAACTCGAATCGAGCATTATATTACTTGATTTAATGTCTCTATGGATCACACATTGTTCCCATTCTTCGTGTAGATAGAGCAAGGCGGATGCTAAACCGAGTGAAATCTTGTACCTTGTAGTCCAACTAAGAGGATTCTTTTTACCAAATAAATGAAATTAAGCTACCATTAGGCATGAATTCATAAACAAGTAAGAACTCACCTTGGTCATGACACTAACCGATTAGTTGCACAAGATTTCTGTGCCTTAATCGACTTATAATCTTCACCTCGGTTATGTATTCCTTTTTCCCTTGCTTAGACCCTCTCGATATCTTTTTCACAGAAACCGCCATGTCAAGATCGATGAGGTACCCTTTGTAAACTTCTCCAAATCCTCCTTCCCCTAACTTTTGTCCCTCCGAAAAATGATTGGTTGAAGTATCCAACTCTTTGTAAGAAAACTTTCTCGGTCCTGCTCCCTTTTCAAGATCATCATTGAAAGATGTTATCCCTATTTCCTCCGGATTTCCCTTCACCTTTTGCTCCGTTTCCTCAAAACTACTAAAGCCAAAATCGCGCTCGCAAACAAAATCCCTCCTAATGTTGTTAACCCTGCAATAAGTCCAATCTTTTTGCGACCATTTCCCTCTAACTCCTTTATATCAAGACTCGAGCTGAACTCCCACGATTGAAGCATATGTGTCTCAACATTTTGACCTGTAGCAGCAGAGAATCCAATTGTAACCCATGGAGGCAGAACATCTCTGAGGTTTATAATATAAGTTATGCTAGAACTGGGGCCTTTTCCATAGTTCCAAAAGACGCTTAGATTTTTTGTTGTGGAATTGTAAGTAATCCATGCATCAATAGGGTTGCCACTATGCAAACTAACATTCCAAGGAGCTGTCACAGTTGAAGCAATTGAATTTTTGTTGATGCCAACGTGCTCGAATGTAGGGTCCCACTCAGGGTTGGAAAACGAGTCAAACTCAACAGCAACGATTTGGTTTTGAGCTGAATCGCTGGTGGTGGTATTGAAAAGTCCAAGAAAACCGCCATCCGAGTTAGGTGGCAGTCCAAGAGTCTTCTAGTCTATGACTATCACAATTTCAAAATAATAAAAGGGGGGTATTTGAGAAGAAAGTGAAGTTAAACAAGGAAAGGAAAGTAGAAGAGCTGGATTTTTGTGTGTTTGAATTTGTTGGGGGGGGGGGGGGGGGGGGGGCGTGCAGTGCATGCTCTGAACTCTATAACGTCACATTTCCGGGCTCAACCGTTAAACACCTGGACAATCACGATTTTATCTCATTCCCATTATTATTACTTTCACTAATTTTTTGTAATAATGATTCATATGTAGCACTCCAATCGTTTGAAAACTCTTTTATTTCGATATTCTCATTTTAACGTTTAAGATTATTTTCCAATAAAGACGAGATATATATATAATGATGAGTTTCAACACATACACACAGAGTCATCGCAGCAGAATATTAAATAAGAACGTACCTTCAGCCATAGTTATTCAAGTGTAGTGGGAATCGCCTTTCTTCTAGCACCAAAATTGTAACCCTAAGGAGTGGTTTGGTAGATAGTCGAAATTATCCCGGGATTATAATCTCGGGACTAATTTATCCCATCTATTGGGATTATTTTATACCATCTAAAAGATGGTATAAAATAATCCAGTATAAGTGGGATAAGAAGGTATAAGCTGGGATATCCCAGCACTAATTTTTGTACCATATTTGGTACAAGGTATAAATTTATTCCATGATAAATTTATACCTTCTACCAAACATGGTATAAAAATTAGTGCTGGAATATCCCAGCTTATACCTTCTACCAAACGACCCCTAAAAGAATAGTGAAAACCCTAGAGCCGTCTAGCCTATGTCTATCAAACTATTAGCCATAACACACAGTTGTTACTTAATTATATCTTAACATTTGTATGTCCAGCAATTTTTTTTTTGTGCATAATAGAGAGAATATTGGATTTTCTGACAATTTTTTTCTCTTGATTTAGATTCCAGTTGATATGGTTGTAAATGCTACAATGCAGGCTGCTATTGCAAAACATGGATACTTGCAAAATCCAGAACTAAATTTCTATAATGTGGCATCAACATTTGTGAATCCTGTCTCATTATCTCAGATTTTCGACTATTCTTATAATTTTTTCCCGTTATTTCCTTTTGTTAATTCAAAAGGAGAAGTTGAGGTTAGAAAAATGAGATTTTTTGACAAAATGTCCGATTTTTTAAATTATATTTTGGAGGAATTATCCAGACAGCACAGGGTACAAGATTTAATTGAAGACGAACTTGCAAAGATGCAGAAGCGTTCTAAAAGGAAGGTGGAATATTTGAAGCATTTCAGCAAGCTCTATGAAGCCTGCTTGTTCTACAAAGGATGGTATGTATGATATGTTCCAATTTATAAGTCTTAATTTTGTTTAACTTGTTTTGAAAAGAATATTATTTATATATTAAGTAAATACTTAATTTCAACATCCTATAGGACATGTTAAAAATTACAAGATTCAAAGAGCATTTTGATACATTGCCTTCATCATTAGCTAAAGATTATAAAATTTAAAAATCTATCCTACTTTGTAAAACTTCATTATATAAAACGAAAAGAAGAGAGTAGTACATACATCAAAGGTCTAGACTCACATTGGTGTTTGATAGTACTATAGCAGTATAGGTTATCAATATTAAAAGACGTTTAACTTACAGTACGTCTGCTCAAGCTCCTAGGAGACTCTTTGACCAAAATAAGTTATTATTTCAACCAATTCATCAAAATAATATATTTTTTTGAAAATTTACAGAACTAGAATAAACGTATTTCACAGTAACGTATTAGACATTATTTTATTCAAAAACTTCAACGGGCAAAAAAGTTAAAGGTTAACGGTATTAAAGGGTAATTCGTTACTGATAGTAACGTTTTATGGTTAATACGTTACTGTGAGTAACGATTCTAAAGAATACAAAATCTGACATTGATTGATCTAAAAGTCGTAACTCAGAGTTACAACTTCAGGCTAAAACGTAACTGACAGTAACGTTTCTACAGAATCCAGGCACGAGCAGTTAAATACTGCAAAGAATTCTTCAAATTACGAACCCTTCTGATTGATGTAATTATAAAACTTTACCAACAATATTGATTGCCCTTAAAAAAAAGTATCGATTAGCCTTACAAAAAGATACTGATTAACCTTAAAAAATTGATTAGGATTAAAAAAATATTGATTAGCCTTATAAAAAAAAATTATTGATTAGCTAAATAAAGTAGCAGCTTTTCAATTTCAAAACAATACCAGCAATGGGAAATTATATGAGCGGAAGTTGGTTAATTCTCCCTTTCAACATTTTCTTATACATTTTAGAGTGCAAGATGGTTAAGACCCAAAAGAAATTAAAGATACAATGTCTTAAGTTTACAACAATAACTACTAGTAATTAGTGCTTATATATCACAGTCTTTTCATATATGAAAATTAAGAAGCAACCATCTTTCATATCTACTGCTTAACGAAAAATACTCCATCTTCTAGAAGCAAAACAACAGCTAAATTTGGTCTCTTAATTCACTTCGCTTGAACTAAATTTGTATAAAGTAAAATGGCAGCTAAGAATGTTTTCCGTCAAGTTGTAGACTAAGAGACCTTAGTGAATCATATATACTCCATAAAATAAAGCACTCAAATCAGCTAGGATAAAATAAAGAACTCAAATCAATGGAACATTGAAACCATTAATTAACCATAAAACGTTACTCACAGTAACGAATTACCCTTTAACACCGTTAACCTTTAACTTTTATGCCCGTTGAATTTTTTGAACAAAATAATGCATAATACGTTACTGCAGAATACGTTTATTCTACTTCTGTAAATTTTCAAAAGAATATATTATTTTGGTGAATTGGCTGAAATAATGGCTTACTTTGGTAAACAATTCCTCCTAGGAAGACAAAATATTTTTTTAATAAAAGAAAATGCCTATTTTAGAGAATTGAGGTGTTTGCCAAGTTTTTACGAAAACTATAAGTGCTTTTGAATAGTAACAAAAATTGTTTTCCAAAAAGGAGGAAAAATAGCTTTTTCAGATGAAGCATTTTAGAGATTTTAAGGATGATCACTAGTCATACACACACTCTCTCTCTCTCCTATTACGTGACGCATGCACTCTCTTTTTAGTTTATTTTGAAAAGAATTGATAAATTCTTATATTTAAAAAATAATATAACTTTAAACTTAACATGACTCTTAAGAAAATGATTTATAGCCACACAAATATTTACAACTTACATTTTAGATCACAAGTTTTTAAAGTTTATTTTTTATTTTTTTATTTTTTTATTTTTATTTTTTAACTATGTGTCGTCACATATATTGAAATGGAGGGAGTGCTTAATTGCTTAAACATGAGAAATAGATGTGTAATTGCTAAGCACATTTAGTACAGAGTACACGTAAGTGATCAATCTGTCCTTTGATTCTCTTTTTCCCTGGAGGAGTACTAAACAATATTCGAAACATTATATGTGTATTAATAAATTGACTCATTTGCTAGGTTTCACAATGGCAACGTACGAAAGCTAATGAAATATATGTCTGAAGAAGAAAAAACAAGCTTTGAAATTGACGTGACAAAAATTAATTGGAGAAATTACTTTGTAAAGACCCACATTCCTGGTGTTCAAAAGCATGTACTAGAAGGGGGAAGATACATTATTAATGTTGAAACAATTAAGTACACTTAGTATATAATTACTTCAGATATTTCATCTATATATTGAGTTGTATTTGGTTGTATGTACCATATGAGAACATGGTATAAAATAATTGATCAGTACAATTTGAAGGACATGACAGATGGCTCCCAAGAACTCTCTGACCCGATTAATCGGATTTGTGCCGGGTAATGGCTGAGCCATGAATTTGATAAGGGGGGTTCAAAAAACTTGAACATATGACCTAAAGTAATTTTTGAACCACCTTTTTTGAAAAAGAAAAAAAAAAGTTACCTTTTCTGCTACAATATATAGAAAATTTCTCTTATATTAAGGGATTCAAACAAGCCATAAGTATTCGTCTGGTTGTATATGACTGGTAAGAAAGTTTATTACTTATAGAATTTTTTTTATTCTTTTTGGACTGACTAAAAAATAAAGAATGTCATAGAAATTAGGACAACGAGAGTACATGAATTTCCAGATAACTTATGCGACTATTGGTTGTTGGCATCAGGGGCGGACCACGTTGACCCAAGGGATGTCAAGCCACACCGCTTCGTCGGAAAAATTTACACACGCACACGCGCGCGCGCGCGCACACACACACACACACACACATATATATATATATATATATATATATTAATACTGCGGATAAACTAATGACACCCCTTAACATTGAGACTCGGTTGATCTCTTGTAGCTTAAAACGGTACTTAACCAATGGGTCAAGGCTATCTCATACTTGCAGATGTACTATTAATATTTTTTGTATTATCTTCTATAAATATCGAAACCACTTACGAAAAATCTTACACGCCACTGGTTGGCATTAACGATTTTAACAAGGCCAACCAAATATTGTACTATTAAGTTATGCGGCGATCATTTTTTTCTTGTACAACCACCAAACATCGCATCATCCAAGCGGAGGTTCCATAGGGTAAAGTGGACTGGTGATTGAGATTAATTATCTCCAAACATAACCAAACCTCTAGATCTTTGTATCTTTTATAGGGGCGGATCCAGAATTTTGATGATGTGAGTTTTTAAGTTAAAAAGAGTTGGTTGTCGAATATATATTTAACTCTGCATGTTCTTATTTTTTCCACATATATTATAGCATTCGACCCCGAAATACTAGATTTTGCCCCACGCAAATTCATTGTTGGATCCGCCACTGCCTTTATTAGAGCTGACTTGCAGTACTATTTGGTAATGAAAATTGAGACTTCAAGCTTATAGATGTTTTGGACATAACTACTTCCTTGGATTCAATCAAAAGCATCACTCGCTAAACTACTCTGACTTTTCTAAGCTACAAATTTGGAACTGGGAGTCCTTAGAATATTCTTTCATTATCTCCCTTCCTAATTTTATTTATCAGGTTACATCAACTCTTAACTCTATCAATATGTTGCATTTGTTTTCCTTTTTGAAAAGAAGAAAAGAAAAAGTAGTCTCCACCCCGGGATGCTTAGATTTTTCAATGAATTGAATTTGCCTTATATTCTGTCCACCTTATATTCATTTGGAACTTAAAGAACTTTCACAATTTTACACCAATAAGTTATACGAAAGCTTTTATAATTTGTAAGGTTCACGAGATTTACAAGCCACTGGATTATACAAGATACTACTACAACAGAAACTAATACTACACCACATTCGCAAGCAAATTTGGCTCTGCTATATGAATCACTGTTGACACGCTCCATTTAAGTTCATTCCAGACAGATATTATAAAACTGCAAATAATTAACGACCCACATCCATGCTTGTGCAAGTCATCGTAGGCTCCCCCGAGCTAATTGCTGGATCACCACAAGTACTAGGTAAATAATACACAGGAACTGGCATCTTCATCGGGATATTAGGCAACGATGCCTCAAAATTAAGAACATGAATTGCTTGTCTTATCGATGGCCTTAGATTGCTCTCTGGATGAGCACACCATAATCCAGTTATCAACAATCGTTCTACTTGTTCTTGTTCAAAATCCATGTTTAATTTCTCATCAACAACAGAAAGAAGTTTTCCATTTCCATAAAGATCCCAAACATACTCCACTAATTCTACTGATTTTTTTCCCGTTGCAATTTCTAATGCAACTATTCCGAAGCTATATACATCCGACTCTTTACTTGCTCGGCCTGTTTTTATGTATTCCGGAGCCAAATAACCTAAAGTTCCAGCCAACCCTGTAGTCTGTGGACCTAATTCATGGTCCATTAGTCTAGCCAAGCCAAAATCACCAAGCTTAACATTAAAACTCGAATCGAGCATTATATTACTTGATTTAATGTCTCTATGGATCACACATTGTTCCCATTCTTCGTGTAGATAGAGCAAGGCGGATGCTAAACCGAGAGAAATCTTGTACCTTGTAGTCCAACTAAGAGGATTCTTTTTACCAAATAAATGAAAATCTAAGCTACCATTAGGCATGAATTCATAAACAAGTAAGAACTCACCTTGGTCATGACACCAACCGATTAGTTGAACAAGATTTCTGTGCCTTAATCGACTTATAACCTTCACCTCGGTTATGTATTCCTTTTTCCCTTGCTTAGACCCTCTTGATATCTTTTTCACAGCAACCGCCATGTCAAGATCGATGAGGTACCCTTTGTAAACTTCTCCAAATCCTCCTTCCCCTAACTTTCGTCCCTCCGAAAAATGATTGGTTGAAGTATCCAACTCTTTGTAAGAAAACTTTCTTGGTCCTGCTCCCTTTTCAAGATCGTCATTGAAAGACGTTAGTCCTATTTCCTCCAGATTTCCCTTCACCTTTTGTCTCCGTTTCCTCAAAACTACTAAAGCCAAAATCGCGCTCACAAACAAAATCCCCCCTAATGTTGTTAACCCTGCAATAAGTCCAATCTTTTTGCGACCATTTCCCTCTAACTCCTTTATATCAAGACTCGAGCTGAACTCCCACGATTGAAGCATATGTCTTTCAACATTTTTACCTGTAGCAGCAGAGAATCCAATTGTAACCCATGGAGGCAGAACATCTCTGAGGTTTATAATATAAGATATGCTAGAACTGGGGCCTTTTCCATAGTTCCAAAAGACGCTTAGATTTTTTGTTGTGGAATTGTAAGTAATCCATGCATCAATAGGGTTGCCACTATGCAAACTAACATTCCAAGGAGCTGTCACAGTTGAAGCAATTGAATTTTTGTTGATGCCAACGTGCTCGAATGTAGGGTCCCACTCAGGGTTGGAAAACGAGTCAAACTCAACAGCAACGATTTGGTTTTGAGCTGAATCGCTGGTGGTGGTATTGAAAAGTCCAAGAAAACCGCCATCCGAGTTAGGTGGAATCTGAAAACCAACCGGAGCAAGGAAGAATGCAATGCCATGACCATATGAAGAACGATTTTGGGTATCTATAGTAAACGAAAAATGCGTGGAGAAATCAGCAAGCTTTGTGGAGTGATCAGGATCCCAAAGTGGCACTTTCTCTCTATATATGGCATGAGCAACGCGACAAAGATAATTTGCTTTGTTAAACTCAATTTTTCCTACAGACGCTACCGCATCCCCTTCATAGAGTATGTCAGTCGTATCTGGTCCAAAACGAGATATTTGAAAGGACACTGAATAAGCAAACGGAATCAGCAAGAAGGCAATGAACAGAGCTATGTAACATACATTCAAGGACATAATTACCATTGGTAATAGGTTATTGGGGAAAAACGAATCGAAATGACAATGGCTGAATCTTAGCGGATTGGTATAGCAAGAGGGCAAGCACAACTAGTGGAGCTTATTATTTTCACTTTAGGAATTTTACAATAGTCTTCGAGCGTACGCGTAGTTAAAATGCTACTATAGTTTTCTTCTTGATGATAAGGATTAGTACCAACTTTGATTTTTTTATAATTATAAGAACTTCATTATATGTATGAATTGAAGATAAAACAAGTACTCAGCCGGCAACCTTCTACCTTAAACAATGTAAGCTCCAACTAACCAAATACATAATAAGTTAAAGTAAGATTGTGACCTAATACATTTTTAAGCTTGAAAACTACCTGAATTCCAAATTGTGTCCCCACAATCATGGAAATTCTATGAAGGTAGCCTAATTGTCTATGGAAAAACGAATCGAAATGACAAATGGCTGAATCTTAGCGGATTGGTATAGCAAGAGGGCGAGCACAACTAGTGGAGCTTATTATTTTCACTTTAGGAATTTTACAATAGTCTTCGAGCGTACGCGTAGTTAAAATGCTACTATAGTTTTCTTCTTGATGATAAGGATTAGTACCAACTTTGATTTTTTTGTAATTATAAGAACTTCATTATATGTATGAATTGAAGATAAAACAAGTACTCAGCCGGCAACCTTCTACCTTAAACAATGTAAGCTCCAACTAACCAAATACATAATAAGTTAAAGTAAGATTGTGACCTAATACATTTTTAAGCTTGAAAACTACCTGAATTCCAAATTGTGTCCCCACAATCATGGAAATTTTATGAAGGTAGCCTAATTGTCTATGGAAAGTCAACTCTCATCTGATGTGTTAAGGCAGATAGAAGTAAGGAACAAATTGAATATATTATGGAGCAATCAATCAATAGAGTTTGTTATCTAGAGTTGACTTGAAACAGATCGTGTGTTGCCTGTTTCTTAGTGACGGGGATACATACTTCATGTTGTAATATCCTAATGGGAAAATAACTTCTTCTTTTTTTGCGCCTGAGGGTGTGACCTAGTGGTCAGAGCCACTAAACTTTAATTTTGCTCATCGGATAATTATGCACGATAGCTAGAATTTATTGGTGTTGAAAAATCTAGAGTTCATTGGACGATTCAATTCGATTTTATTGACTTCCTCAATCTGATTACTTCCTTTTGGTGCATGACTTCCTCAATTTGATGTTGATATAAAAATCACACAGTGACGGAGTATAGTACTGGTTTACTGGAACCCAATAGCTATTGTCCAAAATGTATATATGTATTAAAGAATTCACTGAATATTTAAAGATAATGATCAAAAACACATCTCAAGTATCACCTTTTTTGGTGTTTCCGACCTTGACTATCAGATGTGAGAGTTTCTTACCTAAACTATCTCCAATTAGTTTGCAAAATACACTTCAACTATCAATTGTTCACTTTTAATGAGGTGTTTTGCAAACTAGTTAGTGATAATTTAGGTAGGAAAAGTGAACAACCGATAGCTGAGGTGTGTTTTGCATACTAGTTGGTGATAGTTTAGGTAGGAAACTCTCACACCTGATAGTTTATGTAGGAAACTAAAAAAAAAAGTGATACTTGAGGTGTGTTTTTGACCCTTAACTTGAATATTTATAAATATTTAACCGTGTACCTAGTTATTATTGTATATTAACTTTATATGAACACATAAAATTGTGATTTATTCTTTCAGGCTTTATATGTATTAAACTATGTCAACTTATTATATGATGAAATGAGGTAACAATATAGTATATGAATCAAAATTTATAATAAAATAATATGCAAACACATATTTTGCATTCATTTTAGGTGCGAATAATTTTTTGCTGGGCAAAAACGATTCAAAATAACAAAGTGCTAACATAGTTTAAGGATGTGTTTGGCCCAAAACTGTAATTCTGAGCATAGTCATAAAAAATTTCAGTCATGGTCCGTAAAACATTATTTATGATAAGTATATTATTTCTAGCTAAAACACTTCATAAATTTATATAATCATGTTAATTTGTGTATATTTTGTCTGTATACATTATAAACTGATTATATACTTGTTATATATTGAGTATTCGATTACAAACGATTACAACTAGCAAGTACAAAAAAACAATTCAGCCACCCGACTAAAAAAAAGGGTTAAGATTCCTTTTTTATTCAGTTCTATCTAAATTCGAACGATCATTACTATTAAAGGCGGAATACATCCACAATCTTTTGAACTTGACAACGCACCTCCACGCGTGACAAAGTGTTCCTAATAGACATTCTCGACTCAAATTTTGAAAAACTTTTACGCGTGTTCTCAAGCACCCATTACGTAAATAAGTTAACCACTTAAAATATGTCACCTTTTTTCATTATATGTGTTCGTTTGAATAACTCCTAAACCACATACATGATTCAATTAAGGCGGATGTGTGTAAATAAATGAGATAACATGTTCTATGTGGTTAACTTATCTCCATATGAGCGCTTCAAAATACACGCAGAAGCATTTCCAAAAATGAACCTGAAAGTGTCTAACATGAACACTTCCTTATGGGTGTGTTCGGTATGAAGGAAAACGTTTTCCAAAGAAAATGTTTTCCTGGAAAATGTGTTCTTGGAAAATAAGTGAATTTCTACCTATTTTCTCATGTTCGTTTAGGTAGCGGAAAATAAGTGAATTTCTTACTTATTTTCTCATGTTCGTTTGGTTGGTAGAAAACATTTTCAGGAAAATACCCACCCAAGCCCCACAACTCCACCCCAACCCCACCCCCACTCCCCACCCCTAATTTTTTTTTGAAGTATTTTATTTTTTTCTAAATTTTCTAAACCACAACATCCCCCGCTCACCCCCCCCCCCCCGGTGTGGACCCATACCACACCAACCCCCACAACCACTCACCCCCACCCTCAATTTTTTTTGGGGGGGGTGGTGGGGTGTCGGGAAAGGGGGTGAGGGTGGAGCAAAAAACCAAAATAAAAAAAAAATCAAAACTTCTTTTTCAAAACAAAATTAATTTTTTTTGGGAGGGGGTGCGGGGGGGGGGGGGGGGTGGTGGTGCAAAAAAAAAATTCAAAACTTTTTTTTTTCAAAACAAAATTAATTTTTTTTTGGGAGGGGTGGGGTTGGGGGAGAGGCAGGGGTGGTGCAAAAAATCAAAACAAAATTAATTGGGGGGGGGGGGGGGTGGGGGGTGCAAAAAACAAAAAAAAATCAAAACTTTTTTTTTTCAAAACAAATTTTTTTTGGGAGGGGGTGGGGTGGCGGGGGGTGAGCTTGGGGTAGGGGTGGGTGGAGTGGGGGTGGGGCAGGTGTGGGGTGGGGTGGTGCAAAAAAAAAATTCAAAACTTTTTTTTTCAAAACAAATTTAATTTTTTTGGGGAGGGGTAGGGGTAGGGCAGGGGTGGGTAGCGTGGGGATGGGTGGGGGTGGGGTTTGATTGCGAGTGGGGGTGGGAGTTGTTGGGGAGTGGGTTGGGTGGTTGGTGGAATGTACTTATAGACTTGTTTTCCCTACTTTTATTAGGGAAGTCATTTTTCCCTATTTTTGAGGAACTTGTTTTCCTAAAGAAAATGTTTTTCAAAATTTTTGACCAAACGAAGATGAGAAAATTGAGAAAATGTTTTCCTCCATACCGAACACACCCTATATGTTCAGATGCTCAATTAAAATCTATATCTATATTCTATATATAATATAAAACTAGGCATAAACAATCCTATGTGACACCTCTTTTTGACCACCATTTCTATTTATCTTTTTTCTCATTTTTTTTAATTGTTTTACCTTATTTGATGTCCAAAAAATCTGGAAAAAAATAATTTAAGTCCACCTTCTTTATGTCATTCATTATTTAACATTAAATTCCATACACACGTTCTATATCCTGGTGACTTTTTCCCATCATTCTTTCAATTCTCTTTGTCCTATTCATTCATTTATTACATGCTACATCAATTACACATTAACTTTCTTAATTATTCCTAAAGAAACTGAATGCAGACAATTATGAAGTTTTTTGCTAATTTATTAACGCAACAATTGTTTCTTTTTGGCACCAAGATGTAGTATGATCATTGCTGTTTACAAAGAATTTGTAGAGTCAAGAACTCCAAACGTCTAAAAGCACCGAAAAAAGAAAAGAATGTAGGTAAGCCTTTCCCCTATAATTAATGTAGATTAATGTATATAAACAATTTAATTACCTGAAATCAAATCAAAAATAGTTTATCGGTTAAATTTGATCCTCAAGAATTTATGTTTTCACCATCTTCATATTCACCAATTACCAGCTCTATTCAACTTCCCCTCACTATTTGACTATAAATACATGCATTTGTGCGTTTGGTGCTGTGGATAATTGAGATGTTCTTTCTCTAATTTAGGATGCTTTAGAAGATTCTTACTACGTATGTTGGATGATTAAAAGGTACGACGGATTGGCAATTTTTGTAATTGAGAAATGGTACTATACAGTTACGTTGAAAGCATCGGTGGGTCTTTAAAAATTGTCAGGATACTTTGTTCCCGAAAATAATTGATTGCATATATTGTCTTCTTTATGGAGTAAGCCTTCTAAGTTTCTTCAAATAAAACCTTCTAAGTTTCTTCAAATATTTATTTTTCCTGTAGATTTAGCTTTCTTTTTGTATATGTGTGAATATTTTCTTCAAGTTTCTTTTCCTATTCAACTATTCTGTAGATATTTTGGAACTACCCCTCACATCGTTCGAAATTTTCTTTTACAGGTATGTTTGTGATACGTTCAACCTTAAAAACTAAACCGTTGACATTTCAAACGCTTCAAGTCTTGCTAACCCAACAATAATTGCATAGATAGATGACTTTTTCTGTGCATACGATAGTATTTCTTAATTACCTTATTTCATTTAAATAACTTCATGTGAGTTTTGAAATTCTCATTTATTTGATTTAAACGTTTGAAAATAGCAACATTTACTGCATAATTATATGATATTATAGGAGATTAAACCAAAGCTAATGAGCAAAGAAAGGTTTATATATTATATATTTTTCTAAGATTATATTAGATCAAAATTTATGTAGGTGAAGTTATGCATTGCAAGATAAGGAAAGAAGAGTAATTCTAATGATAGATGTATAAAGTGTGAGTTAGTAAACTAAATTAGTTAGTAAACTAAATTGTCTTTTAGAATTTAATATTTCAATATTATAAAATTTTGTTTGATGAGTTATATAAAAGATTGACATCCTTATACGAAGAGATACTGTTTAGCTGGAAATGTCGAACTTCAATTTGTAGAAAAATATCTTTTCATTCATTCATCTTAATATCACTGAGAATAAATAAAAAGAACACATCTACATAAAAAGGATAATGACAAAGAAAAAGAACATGAAAGTAGCTAGGAGATTCGAGCAACACAAGAACTCTTGACAAAAAGAATCACACGAATAGAGAATATAACATTGATCGAAGAATAAATATTGATTTTGGGTTAAGTTTTTTTTTTTTTTTAAACCGCGCGATTCGCGCGGGCAAGTTTTCTAGTAAATCATAATTCGAGTGTTTAAATAAATATACTAGCAAATTTAAGGAGCAGTCGGTGTATTCCCCCAATTTTTCTTAATTAGAAATGCTTGACTTTGAAGATAAGAAGGTAATCACTATGTCCATCATTTTTCTTAAACTTACAATACACATTACGAGTAGCAGCAAAAACAAAAGTCAAAGAAAAGGAACCAAAAAAATAAAGTAAAATTGAAGACAAGATTAGCAAAAGGTGGAAAACAGCAATCAACCAAAAGAGATGCTGCTCAACTAAGAGCCTCTTTGGATTAGCTCAAAAAAATAAATAAAAATTTAAATGCTAAAAGTTATTTTATAAATAAATAATTATTTATTTGGATAAAAATACTTAAGGAGTAGTATTAAAATTAACAGAAAATATAAGGGATAAAAGGATAAAGTTGTTGGTCAAACTAAAATGACTTTTTAGCAACAAAAAAAAAAAATTGGGGTTAAGCAACTTCTAAGTTTTGACTTATCTAAGCACTTTTTAACTTAATTTAAACTATTTTTTATTTTTGTCAAACACTCAAATAAATTAAAAATAGCTTATAAGTTCGATTTGACCAACTTATAACCCAATCCAAACGGGCTCTAAGTCATCATTTATCTTTAGGCAGGTGACTAAAAGTGCTCCAATATTTCAAATATGGAGGACTATTAGTGCTTCATATAAAAGTTAAAGGACAATTTTGGTTGTTTTCTGAAAAAACTGTAGACTTTCCAGATCTCTTTGTAATTTTCAGTCTCAAATCGGAAAAGCAGTTCACAAGAAATGGCACGAGCAGGAGGAATAACAAACGCAGTGAATGTAGGGATAGCAGTACAAGCTGATTGGGAGAATCGTGAATTTATATCTCACATTTCCCTCAATGTCCGTAAACTCTTCGATTTCCTCGTCCAATTCGGTAATTTCACATCTCCTTAGGGTTAAGTTCCTCTTTTTTAATTCTCCGTTGTCCCAATTTATGTGGCACCGTTTGACTTGAAGTTTAAGTAGGTGTTTGGCCATAGAAATCAAATACTTTTCACTTTATTTGAAAATTTTGAAGTTGGAGTTGTGTTTGGTTATAGTTTTGCAAAGAATATTTGATTGTTTGAATGTATTGTAAGTAAAAACAGGGTTTTAGGTTGCATTTGGAATTTTAATTTTCATGGCCAAAAGCTGATTTTCAAATAAAGTGAAAAGATTTTCTGGAAAAAGTGAATAATTCTCATGGCCAAACACGTCAGAAAGGAACGAGGTCTAAAACAAACCTTAGACATTGGTGTGACTATAAATCATTTCATAATTAAGGGTAAAAGAGAAATTATAAAGTTAAGTTGCTCCTAATAGTAGAAATGTGACATTGGGACGGAGAGAATAGCGTTTTCGAGGTTGATTTTCTTGTATTTTTCAGAGGCAACAGCGAAGAGTAAATTATTTGTTTTGGAGATCATATTTGTGAAAAGTCCTTATTTTATGAAAATCTCAATCAAATGTACCTCGAT
Organism: Lycium barbarum; assembly: GCF_019175385.1. Lineage (NCBI taxonomy): Eukaryota > Viridiplantae > Streptophyta > Magnoliopsida > Solanales > Solanaceae > Lycium > Lycium barbarum. The sequence goes on along the minus strand of NC_083347.1, from coordinate 107,645,190 downwards.
CCCCGAATTAGTTAGGTTAGCAATATGAATTTGTATAAGATTTCCCTCTATTAAAGTCCATTATACTCCGATAGTAGATAATTTCTGCAATTTTTGTGATTTTGAGTAGCGGAAAGTTTGCATACCTATTGGATCTAGTTTAATTTGTTCTCCAACTCATACATCTCCGTAGGGGAATTTTTTGGCTTTTTGTTGAATTCCTATTTTTTTAAACCTTTTTGCGGTGAATTTTGTTGTGTTTTTTCAGAGGCAACGACTAAGAGTAAATTGGCAACACTGAATGAGAAGCTTGATACACTGGAACGTCATTTAGAATTGCTTGAAGTTCAAGTTAGAACAGCCACTGCAAATCCAGCTTTGTTTAATGTTTGAAATGATGCAGCATTGTCCTAATATTCTGTTATCTGTAAGCTACCTTTACTTATGTGTTATGAATAGATTGCTTTGTTTTGGAGATCATGTTTGTGAAAAGTCCTTATTTTTATGAAATAGCAATCAAATGTGGCCCGATCCGGAATTAGTTAGGTTAGCTATATGAATTTGTATAAGATTCCGCTCTATTCAAGTCTATTATGTTCGGATAGTAAATAATTTGTCGCAATTTTTGTGGAAATGATTGGTGGAATTTAGTAGCTGAATGTTTGCATAACTATTGGATCTACAGTTTCTTTAGTTTAATTTTTCAGCTTGTCAAAACTACTATTCTCTGGAGTTGGTTTACTGCTAATACACTATAGAGATTGTATAGTGAACATGTGGAATTGGAATGAGAAGTTGATTTGAGGGGACAAAGGTGTTGTTATAAATTCTGCAAGACCATCTTAGTCTTATGGCCTAGTTAAGATGAAGCAAATGTTGCTATCTTCTGTAATGTCGTTTCGATCTCCTTGCATGGTTTCTAGATAGGACTCCTTGGAACGTTAATCAGCTAGATATCGGCCTCTTATATTCTTGATTTTAGATGGGGATATTTTTGTTGTCTTTTGTTTTCTGAAAACATCGTACAAATGTAACAGCACACCTATTGTCCTTGTTTATTTATAAAAGTTACTTTACCTTCTCAAAAAGAATAAAGAACTTCTATTCACTTGTTATATACTACTATACTACTACCATCTACAATCATGTGAAATCTGATTCTTGTAGTTGGTCAATCAATCAGCTATGCTCAATCTCAAACTAGTTGGTCTGGCTATGTGAATTTTCTTGTGAGTAGCTGCATTGATCTTTAGTTTCTTGTTCCTTGATTTCTGCGAGTATGTGTTTGCACAGAATGATTTATCATGGCTTATTCACTTTCGTTGTTTTCATTTTCATAATTGCTTTGAATTGTTTGCCCGTATCTAACCTTTCCTATGCCTTTTCTTGAGCCGAGGGTCTTCCGGAAACGGCCTCCCTACCTAAGGTAGGGGTAAGGCCTGCGTACACTCTACCCTCCCCAGACCCCACATTGTGGGATTCATTGGGTATGTTGTTGTTGTTGTTGTATACTTGGACTAGACGTCTTTAACTAGAATAGAATGACTTCCTGTCACACATTGGAATAAAGTGTAACATCAACTAAGCCTTAATCCCAACAAGAATCTCATTCTTGTTTTATTTTTTGATAACTGTTTTCAATACAGAATTTAACCTAATGAAATGTCAGATTCAATGAAATAGCTTGCTGGCCATATACCATGCAGCTATTTTCCAGACTCGTTATTGGTAACATGGTTGATTTATCTATGAAAAAGGATGATGAGTATTACAGTTTACATGTTTTTCCCTTGCCTTCTTCATACTAACAACCAGGCTCTGAGCTTAGGTTGAGCAGTGTTTATTTTTAGGCTAAATACCTAGATAGCCCCTTAAACTTAGGCACCATTTGTAAGTTAGATACTTTAACTTTGCTAGTGACCAGATGGACACTTTAACTTGACAAAAGTGTGTCTCTTGAACACAAATGTGTGATGTGGCAAACAATGTGTCTCACAGCCTGTTTTGAGCGCGTGAGAGCATTTTTCACTCTTATTGTTCATTTTATTTATTTTGGGAAAAAGACCCTAAAATTTCAAGTCATCACCTCCAACCTCCGGCAAGCACCCGACCAAAAAAAATGGACTCTCCGATCAAACAATCCACCGCTACAATCACCTCCTTCATCCCTTTTTAATAAAATCCTTCCAATTCTCCGCTCAAAATTCATTTCCATTCCTTCCCCTAAATCTACTTTTTCATCTCCCGTACCAAAACTAGAAGCACGCTTCAGATTTAGATAGGCAAATCAGTAGAGACCTCAAAAATATCTAATTAAAAACTTGAAAACTAACACCCAGGGAAGAGACAGTCTGCGGAGGGGAGCAGGTTTTATCTTTCTTTTATTTTTTAAATTGTATTTTTAAATATTTTAAGTTACACTTATCAATCGTTTTTCGTTGAAAATACACGTGTCATTTATTAATTGGTTTATTTGACACATTAATAGGAAGTGAGCTTCACTCTCTTGATTTTATGGATACGAGTATTCACAAGATACACTTTTGATGTGTTAAAGTGTCTATCTAGTCACTAGCAAAGTTAAGGTGTCCAAGGTGCCAAGTTTAAGGGGCTATCTAGGTTTTAAGCCTTATTCTTATAAAGTTATAAGATTATACCACTGTTTAATTTGTAATGGACTTATAGGAATATGGTATAGTAATAACTCTTAATTCTAGTTGCTTTTATCTGAGATAATTCATCTCTGGTCAAAAAAAAAAAAAAAAAAAAAACAGATAATTTATCAACAACCAATTTCTCAGATCTCCAATCCAGAAACACCTTGAATCAAGCTGCTTTCTAATCAGCTCTTCAGCTGGATCACATTGTCTTCTTGTCTATCACACATATCTCAGTTTTACATAGACATGAAACTTGTTTTTTTGGGATCTCAGTAACGCTCTTGAATCACTATAAGTTCATTCATTCATCCCAACCTCATTTGTTCCCTCATTATGTGATTTTATTTATTTAAATCTTCTGGAACTTACTGTTACCCTCTCAAAAAAAAAAAAAAAACCTTCTGAAACTTAACACCACAATAAAAAATAAAAATAAAAGAAAGTTAGCACCTTACGGGCAAGATGCCTGGAACTTTTACATGAACTTGTTCTGTCTATCCATCTTATGTTAACTGGTCTGCATCTTTTATTGTTGTTTTGCAACAATAACATCATCTACGCCTCAATTCCAAACTAGTTAAGGTCAGTTATATTAATCCTTAGTAACATGTGAGGGTTCATCATATAATGACTAGCGTTTTGCTAGCCGTCAACCGACCACAATTCTCCTCCTTTATCCGAACTTTAGACTGGCAATGTGACAAGTTCAAACCGGCTGGTTTATTTTACGTATTGTATAAAAAAGAGATGCTGAGGTGATTGAGCTATTTCAATTTTCTCTTGATGGTTCATCAGGGTTGGAGTATTTCTAAATCGAGCTGGTTTACAGTTTTGGCATCTCCTACTAGTGAAATTTTCTTCCCCTCCTACAATATCTATGTTAGTTCAGGAAATGCTGTTTGAATATTGCCCCAAAGTGGGTTTGAGAGAGGGACTCCTTGGACTTGATAGTTGATACTGCATGCGTACAGGGAATAATCAAGAACTCTATCATGCTGTATGACCCAGGCACTTATATCACCTTTCTGCCTAGGTTTCTGTTAACTGGTCTTAACTCATCTGATATAATCTTCAAAGTACGCATGCCATCGTTATCATGGAAGAATAAACCCTTAGTAAACGATGAGCTGCTGCACAATCTTTTAAAATACATGGTTACATCATGAGGGGTGATTAGAGTAAATTACTCTTTTCATTTTCATGTGAAAAAGAAGCAATGCCATTTATCAGGTTTGGCATGTTGGCTTCATTGATATGAGCCTTAAATTTAATCTTAATCTTCGATAGATTAATGCTTCAGTAGTTGAATGGCTCATGTAGTGGACGGAGTACTATTCTCTCCCAAGCTGCACGAGTTCTTATGCCATGCTTAAAAAACACCAATGCTTGAACTTTACTACTAGATGGCATTTTTACCTTACCTTATCAAAAAATAAAATAAACTACTAGAAGGCATTTATTTGGAAGCTCTATTACATATTAGAATCTTCTTCCCTGAATAAACAAGGGATGACTTTAAGTCAATAGAATTTGAGGAGTAATTATTTATTTGAAAAACTTCGTACCCGAATCTGTTATATATTGCTACAGCCGGCTTCCTTCTGCTGAACAATTATCTTGGCGGTGGAGGAGCTGGTTTTGAAAGGAGGTGGTGAATGGTCAACAACAACAACAACAACAGCCCAGTGAAATCCCACATCTTGGGGTCTGGGGAGGGTATAATGTACGCAGACCTTACTCCTACCAAGGTAGGATGGCTGTTTCCGAGAGACCCTCGGCTCAAGAGGTGGTGAATGGTCCTATGTGAAATTTAGTGGGTGGAAGGTTATTGGACCTTTCTATAGAGAAATGTTTAGATCCTCCAAAGCTCTCTATGGACTTCATTTTCTGATGCATTATTTTCTATGATCATGGTATCCTCAAGCTCTCTTACAATTATGGCCATGCATGGTTGGTAAACACCACTGTCCACATTTCTTCAGCCTAGCACCTTCCCTAATACCTGGATACATAATTTCTTCAACTCTTGAGTTCCTACGATTAGGTTTGACCTGAGTATCAAAGAGGACACTTATATGTTATTATGTGGATAAAGTTATGCAAAGTTGCAATTAGTTAAGCAGTCAACATAAGTATATATTTTTAAATGAGCAGCACTATGTTGGTTTGCAACTCTATATGTTTGTTCTTATTTCAAGAGATGCATTTATCTTCTTTGAAACATCAGCTGGTCAAGAGGGGGTGTGATTTCTTTCTCCTGGAACATAACAGCTTTGTACTTGCTGACACTTTAAGACAGGATGGGTGCAGTAGCCTTGTTATCCACACACTAAAAGTAGAAGTCTGAGTGTGGTAGCCTGCTAGCCAGTGGCAGGAATTTAGAAAGAGAAGAAGTTTACAACTCTTAGCAACTAATGTGTGCAGTGAAGAACGCGAGAAGTGATCTAGCTATGATACAGAGAAGGCAATGCAGTGGCCAGTGGGATACAAAGTCTGTCAAAGGAATGCTGCTGAAGGAGGTAACAGTGGATGTTGTAGTTCAGTTGCAATGATGTTCCATCAAATTATTTCTTATCGACCGCACCCAAGGGTGTGTCTAGTGGTCAATGAATTGAGAACCATGAGGTCTCAGGTTCAAATTCCAGTGAGGCAAAAACATAATGTGATTTTTTTTCATCAGCCTAAGTTTTGGTGGATAGAGTTACCCGATACATGGATTGGTGGAAGGTAGTGGGTACGGTAGCCGGTACCTCATGCCTGGACACCACCCTCATCAAACAAATGATTTCTTATCAACCAACAACATAAGAATTCAATTACTCTCCATGATTGCTGTCTACACTGAAGTGAGAGTAGTGCAACTACTCTCCAGTTCCAAACCCCAGTTCGTTTGCCAATCGAGACACGAGTTGAACACAAATGTGTGGACTACTAATTTGGCAGTCCAGTCTGTTTTCTTCCCTAGCCAACCTTTAACCCATTAGGCACTTCTAGCATTTTCAAGATCTGTATCTGGTTATTTCAAGTGATTCACCCTCTAGCCTTTAAAAGCCAGCAGAAGATATCATTTTTGGAACTTTTATGAATCCTCCTACGCAGACGTTAACATTTTATGGCCTTTCGGGCAATATTTGAAATCTAAACCAAGATTATCCACTGGCCCATTTTCAAATGAGATAGCATAATCACATTATGAATCTCGAGTTAGATCATTATTCTCTCAAATAGTAAATTCTCAGATCAGGTTTTCTTTTTGGTTAGGAATGCCATCTTCATATAAACAGTTGCACTGCCAAAAGAATTTCAACATGATTCAAAAGACAAACTACTGAGTTTCCTCCTTACAGGGAGTTCAAGTTTTATGCATAGCATGAATAGTAACTAACACATTATGGTGGTTGACTTATACCTTCTTCACACTATCAAATGTTATAATTTAACTTTTTTTTTACATTGTCAGGGTTAAGTTCTCAAATGGCTTCCATAAGGTATGGTCTATATTTTTTGGCTCCACTTAACAAAAATTTTAAAAAATATCCTCCGCTTCATAAAATAAGCTAGGCAAAGCTTTTATCGACTATCGGGCATAAGTTGTGGATAGGGGTGTACAAAGTAAACCGACAAACCGCACTAAACCGATAAATCGAGTCAAACCGAGAAAAAAACCCGACTAGTGGTTTGGTGTTGGAAAAATAAACCCGATCATAATTGGTTTGGTTTGGTTTTAGCTAAAGAAAAGTCAAACCGAATCAAACCAATCTGACATTACATGTATTCAATTTTAAAAATATTTTATACATAAAAATATTTATTTGTAATGTAATATTTATAAATATTTCTTAAATTTTTTAGTAGTTTTTTAATCTATTATCATATTATTCAAGTTTGAACTTAGGATTTTGAATGTCAATAAGTTTTATATCCTATGGATATTAGTAACTCATATAAAGTCCAAACTAAAACTAACTCAAGACTAATACTAACAAAAGAAATTCAATTTACCACTAGGAATGACAATAATGTTGGATATCTATTCTTTAATTTTGCATAATTGGTTTAGAGAATGAAAATATATAATTTAAGTTTTTTTCTTGTCATGTAATTAATACTTATTAGCCGTACTTATTTTAGCGTGACTTAATATTTTTAGATTATGGTCATTTTCTTTATGGCTTATTAATTAGCAATATTTGTTTTAACCGATTTTATTATCTTTTGTTGAATATTTTAATACAATGGCATCACTCTTCTCACATTTTGTGTTATTTTCCTATGAAATACATTAATTGTATAGTTGTATGTTTTGTATCAAAACTATTCCGAAAAGAAACCCGAAAAATCCGAGGAAACCGAATAACCCGGAAAAACCCGAGGTTGAAAAACCCGAATTTTATTGGTTTAGTTTGGTGTATAAATTTAAAAACCCGACGCAATTGGTTTGGTTTGGTGTTTAAAAAATCCGAACCAACCCGGTCCATGTATACCCTTAGTTGTGGATATAAAGTAGTTTTGCTTATGAGGCAGAAGTTCAGGATATTTCAAGATATCGAACCTGCTCAATTAATCACAAGTTCTGCATCATAGGTAAAAACTAAAACTTATGCCTAACGGGCAATAAAAGTTCTTCCTAACGAATTTTTTTCAAGTTAAGATATTTTTTTAAGGATTTTATTAAGCGGGTACGAATGTTTAAGACAGGATACTTTTGGGGGTACCACGTGTCATTTTTTTTGAACATTGTCAATATATATAATTTAAATCTGTTGAAAAGCGAATGGGTTACTTGCCAATAAAACCTCTAATTATATTTTTCTCCACCAAGCAGCAGTGTAACATCCTTTACATGTAGTATGTCCTTTCTGTACTTCACATTGGCCGCAGCATCCCATTGCTAATGTAGTGTCTAAATCCAAGTCAATTCTTTTTAGACTTCGTACTGTAGTAGGAGCAACAGTATTGAAAAGAAAAATCTAAATAAAAATCCAGAGACTTACTTATGGTCTTTGGTAGAGATACGATAGAAATATTTATTATCGAAGAATTATTATCCATCAAGGTTTGAATAATGTCCATTGGCTTTTCAAAATTTCAAAGATGAATGACAAAAATCGAAATATCTTGACCGGAATTTCCCCTAATATGTGCAACAAGGTAACCAAATAGCTATTCTGTAATATTTGTTGAATCTCAAATTCTTATATTTCCTTTGTATTCAGACAGTGTATTAGTGGATATCATACTTGTATCTTTTATTTCGTAGTGGCTCTTGTATTGGGTGTTTTTGATTGTCTCTGCACTTCTTTATTATAAAAGACTTAGAATTTGGATATTCAACATATTTCTTTATTCTTATTGCTTAATTTACTTAATTGAATCGGTGGTTAATTGGCTTGGCTTACCTATCGGATTGGGAATAGTAGTCATCACGGCGATCATTTTTGGGTCGTGACACCTTTTTTTAACAGTGAGTGATATTATTTGCATGTCGGACTTGGATAAGGTCATTGAGAAGGTACTTGGCGAACAACTACTTTTATGGCGACCTTGATAAATATGGAATTCAGCATGTTGTGGTGTCTAGACCAAAAATTACTTGTATTGTTCTAAGATATTGGATGTTATTTTATTGTATGCCTAAGCTTTTATTTTGTTGCTGAATAGTCGATCTCTCCTGGTATTCTTGTATTGGTTTGATTAATACATTATTTCTACATTCTGTTGCTACAAATTTCTATTATATATAAGCGTGAAAGAGGTACGATCACTGCTATCAATTATTGTACTAGGAGTAATGTCAATTGTACTATAAACTTGGACCAATCTCATTGGTCATTGAATTTGTTGTGCCTCTTTATACACAACTGTACTGTATAACTCACAAATCATGTTTCCATCAATTTGCCACATAACACCTCTTCCCTTGATTTCTAGGGGTTTTCTTCAGCAAATACTTACGCGTGTATTTCACTTTTACCTTCATTTTATTACTTTATTAGAGAAAACACATGAAATTGTACTCTAAGCAAGGACTAATATGTGTACATTTCAGAAATTTAACATTAATTCTACCTCTTGTGTGTTTACTTTTTAGGTCCTCACGTGTCCGCAGTGTCTCAATTGTCCTTTTATTTCCTTCATTTGACATATACTCCCTCAGCCTCAATTTAAGTGTCTAAGTTTGACTAGACAATAAAAATAGATTTTTGAATCTTGTGGTTCTAAATTAAAAGTGTGTATAATATAATAAAATATATTCTTTGAATCTTGTGATTATAAATTTTACATATAGAATATTTGAACTGTCGACTTACTAAATATAAAAAGAGGCGGGCATAACCAAAATAAGACAAATTTTAACAACAATTGAAAAATTAAGGAAAAAATAAGAGGAAAAGAAACAGAATATGGAGACTCATTAAGAAGTTTCATTTTTGGATTGCTTCTTCGCTTAATAGCTTCTCCTCTTAATTTTTTCATTGCTGCTCTTTGCTTTGATATTTAGCTTTCCATTTTGTTGCTTATTTTATTCTTCTTTGCAATTCTTTGGTAGTATTATATATAAGTGGCTAAGGAGGACGAACACAACATTGACAAATTGTACAAAAAGTTGTCTGAGTACACTAAATTTGGACTTATTTCAATTGTTCTTGGTTTCTTTCCTTTTTGTTTTCCGTTGTGGGTCCACTTCATTTAACAAGTACTAATACTTGTTTTGCCACCTATTCTCTGTACACGTGTATTCCACTTTTACGTTATCATATTTCTTTACTTCTACACTTCATTTTATTACTCCATTATAGAAAACACATGAAATTGTACTCTAGGCAGGGACTAACGCGTATATATTTCAGAAGTTTAATATTAATTCTAACTCTTGTGTGCTTATTTTTTAAGTTCCTACGTGTCCGCAGTGTCTTAGGCCCCATTTGTCCATAGATACAAAAAAAAAAAAAAATTAACTTTTTTTGGAATTTTGGAGTTGGAGTTGTGTTTGGCTATAGTTTTTGAAATTGTAGTTTTTTGGTGAAATATAGTTGTAAAAAGGTGAAAAAAGCGAAATATTTTGAAAAACAAGTTTTTTGAGTTTTTGGTATTTTGGAATACAACTTCAAGTTGTATTCGGAATTCTCATGGCCAAATGCTGATTCCAAAAAAAAAGTGAAAAAAATTTCCGGAATAAAGTGAATAATTCTTATGGCCAAACGGGGGCTTAATTGTCATTTCATTTCCTTCATTTAGCATATAGTCCCTCTGTCTCAATTTAAGTGTCTAAATTTGACTAGACATGGAGTTTATGAAATAAAGATAATAAAGATAGACTTTTGAATCTTGTGGTTCTAAATTAAAAATATGTATAATATAATAAAATATCCTTTGAATCTTGTGATTATAAACTTGACATGTGGGATATTTGAATTGTCAACTTACTAAATATAAAAAGAGGCAGACATAGCCAAAATAAGACAAATTTTAACAACAATTGAGAAATTAAGGGGAAAAATAAGAGGGAAAAAAAAACAAAATATGGAGACTTACTAAGGAGAATCGCGGTGTCCTTTACAAAATATACAAACCATAAAAACTAACTAATGTGAGTAATGCCTTTTCTTCTTCACTATTCTGGTGGTCTCTCAACCTTTCTTCTACTTCTCCGGTCTTCACTCGCTCGATCTGATTTTTCTCTGGGCTGCTTGGTAGTTCATATAGTTGGTACTCTGAGTTTGAGATTTTCTTTCATTTTCCCTGTTTAAATTAGAGTTTTGCTATTAATTTTGGTGAGTTTATTCTACAAATTTCTTTGTTAATTAGATCTAACGCAGTGTCTCAATTGTCCTTTCATTTCCTTCATTTGGCATATACTCCCACTGTCTCAATTTAAGTGTCTAAGTTTGACTAGACACGAAATTTAAGAAATAAAGATAGATTTTTGAATCTTGTGGTTTTAAATTAAAAATGTGTATAATATAATAAAATATCCTTTGAATCTTGTGATTGTAAACTTGACATGTAGGATATTTGAATTGTCAACTTACTAAATATAAAAAAAGGCAAACATAATCAAAATAAGATAAATCTTAACAACAATTGAGAAATTAAGAGGAAACTCACTAAGGAGAATCGCGATATCCTTTGCAAAATATACAAACCATAAAGATTAATTAAAGTGAATAACAAAATTAATCAAGTTGGGCTCCGTGCATTGCACGGGCATAATTTGCTAGTAATTGAAATATATCTCTTAATTGGCAGGGTAATTTTTTTTTCTCGGATAAAGTGTGGGTACCACAGCAAATATGAGCACCATGCACAACATAATCTTTATGTTCTGACTTTGGACAAATCGTAATTTATTCATGATCTGCAACTGCTTGGCAAAGTCCGATCATTGACGGAAGTATGTTGCTCCTAGGGGTGTCCGGAACCAAAATGCCCTCAAAAAAAATATTTTGAACCAAAATATCCCAACAAAAAAAAAAGTTACCAAAGTATCTTTAGCGCAGTATTTTACTGCGCTATAGCACTTGATGGAGACGGAGCCGTTAAGTGCTATAACGCAGTATTTTACTGCGCTATACAAAACTTTTTCTCACCTATAGCGCAGTAAAATACTGTGTTATAAGAGTTTGTCTCTCTCCTATAGCGCAGTAAAATAATGCGCTATATCACTCCACTAAAACCCGATCGGGTTCCATCACTGGTCCCTCCAGTGTCAAAAAAAAAATTGAAAACGCCATTGGAGGCGAGCCAAGGTGGTCCCCACATCTTAAAAACGTCGTTTTCTATTAAATTTCGTCCGGAAAGTTTAGATTCTCGGTATATTCAAGTCAAGGAGCAAGATTCTAAATTCGAATTTTGAGAAAAAGCGGCGTACAACTCGATTAAAATAACTCTACAAAAAATCTTCGATTAAGGTTTTCTACTATGAACTTTTGTTATTATTTTGTTATATACATTATATTGCATGCATGTTTAACATTTAATCGTCGTTAAATTCCAAAAAAAAAAAAAACAAATTTCGTTTTTTTTTTGTTTGATCAGGCGGGGCAGTGGCTTAGCCACTGTTCCGTTTTTTTTATTGTTTAATTCATTATTTGTTAAATGTTTATGAATTGTTAATTTGTTAAATGTTTATAAATTGTTAATTTGTTATATGTTTATGAGTTGTTAATTTGGTTAATTATTTATGAATTGTTAATGAATTATTATTTTGTTAATTGAGTATTTGTTAAATATTCTTTTTGAATTGAAAGAAGTTGATAGGTAATGAATTATTATGTTGTTAACACTTTGTTTGGATGATTGTTATGTATTGTTTTGACATTTATCGTATTGTGTTGTATTGTATAGGACCAAATCAGTGATTACATAAAATAGAACCTTTCGTCGTTACATAACAATAAAATTAAAGTAGCAATCAAAGCAAACATTTTATTTAAACTAACAACATAATATAATACAATAGGTAACAACCATCCAAACAAGTTGTAAACGATTATGAAATGTTAATCTATATAATTTTAAAAGCGTGAATATATATGTTAAATAAAAAAAGATTATCTTAAAAAGAATAGTTAAAGTTCTTCTTTTCATAAATACATAAGCTAACGAAAAAAATGTAAAGTTTATAGGAAAATATGTGGTCGACAAATATACTCTTTTAGTTTAATTTTATTGTAGTTGTGTTGGCTATTTGGTCAACTAAAAATATATCACATATTCAAAATAGAGTTCCAAACAAATATTATTGCTGAATTTTGATTAGTTAATATAATTTATCTTTTATTTCAAGAATAATGACTAATTTAGTTTGTACAGACCGGACTCTTTCATGGATCTGAATGTTCCCCCTGGGCCCGATGATCACCCGGGGCCCGCTGTTCACCCGGGGCCCACTGATAGATCAGTATTGTCTTTGCAAGACAATCATAGGTTAGAGTTATTATGGGCCGGTACTATAGGAATATCTACTAGGCTCCGTCCCCGTAGGCTGCAGAGAGCGTAGGCTCTTTTACGCGAGCACCCCCCACACCCTCGCGTGTTGGAGTTATTGTTTCGGGGCGGCATCTACCGTTGCGTGTCCGTTGGTCGGGTACAGCATGATTGGGCGCTCATCACGTCCATGGTTGAGCGGTGGAGGCCAGAGACACATACCTTCCATCTTCGCACTGGTGAGGCCACGATTACACTTCAGGATGTAGAGGTTCTTTTTGGATTGCGGGTAGATGGAGAGCCACTGTACACTCGGTACAAGCCTCCTCCTGGTCAGACGTGGGTGACAGAGTTGACTAGGCTCACCCACTTCGTGCCTGATGCCGCGGCCTAGATATCGGGACAGAGTCAGGTTCAGCTTAGTGCACTCTGCACTTATTTGGAGGGTCTGGATCAGGTTGACGACGGCACCCCGCAGGACGATGTTGATCGTCATGCCCGTTTGTACCTGCTTATTATATTCGGGGGCATCTTGTTCCCGAATTCATCGGGTGCCTTTGTCAGTTTACGTTACTTGGTTTTCTTGAAGCATCTGGACCGCTTGGGAGACTACAGCTGGGGCGGTGCTGTTTTGGCGTATCTTTACAGATGCCTGTGCCAAGCGTCTATTGGTGCTGTCAGAGATGTGTGTGGATTTTTTGCTCTTCTCCAGGTAATATTTTAAGTGTGCGTTCCTTTAATGTCAACAAACCTCTTGAAAGGACAACTAAAAAAAATCATATTTTCTAATATCGCTTACAGTTATGGGCGTGGGAGAGGATGCTGCCTTTTCAGCTCGTACCTAGGCATCACCTCGAGATTGACATGCCTTATGCGAGGAGGTGGACAGCGGATTTTGACCGGGATGTCGATACGCACCACAATACTCTTCCATTCCGGGACCAGCTTGATCACATGACGGACGATGCGGTAAAACAATTTAAATTTACATTAATAATTTAATTAAACGTCTTTTCTACTTGGTGATCACTGATTTGTATTTATATGTTATGCAGCTATTTATATGGACGTCGTACGCTGCTATATTAGATGGTTTGCCCCCCTTCTATAGGGCAGGTCAGGGGGTTTGGAGGTCGCGGTGTTCATTGATACACCTGGACATCGTAGAGGATCACATGCCCGAGCGTGTCTTACGACAGTTTGGGCATACACAGAGTATACCCCCTGATGTCCGTCATGAGCTCCGACATTACCAGCGGGACGATCGGGTTGCTGTTGATGATGATTTTTTGGCTTTCATGGATGTCCAGCTCCACCGTTGGGAGAACAGGTTGGGCACTTTAGCGGTGGTCGGCCATTTGACTCCCATTGAGCATTACATGCGCTGGTATCATCAGATCACATGCCGATTGATCGGCAACCCAGCTTTGCGTCCCCCTAGGGATGTAGGATACTCAGCACTCGCGGGGCAGTACGAGGCATTGGTAAGTTTATCGTATTTAGATTTATCTAATTTCATTAATTGTTACGTTTTAAAAATAAACTTTTTTTGTTTCTGTTAAACACAAATGCAGCTGGTGGCCGTACAGCGTTTACGCATCTTGGGGTTAGAGCATATGCCTTACCCTGGGCTTGCGGGGCTTGCCGCGGAGATGGTTAGGATTTCTGAGGATGGTATCCGGCAGGCAGGCGAGATTAGGCGCATGGCGGAGCCTATTCCGGAGGCTGAGTATCAGGCAGCACCGGGTGCTCCAAGAGGAGAAGGCCGTGCTGGCAGAGGACGCCGTGCTACCGGAGGACGCGGCGCTGCTGCTAGAGGACCTGGTGGTGTAGGACACCATTTGGTAGATGAGGCGGATGAGGCTGATCCCATTCCAAAGGACGTTCACGGTCTAGTCCATCCGCAACCCTTCCAGGCCGGTGGCAGCTCACCTAGGGACTCACAGACGTTTACGCCGGGGCTCTTACTTGCTGAGATACCCGGGTCTTCATCACAGCCGAGCCAGAATGCATACATGGAGGAGCGTGATAACGTTGATTGGGCGGCGTTAAGCGCTTCATTAGCTGATGAGCGGCCTGTGAGGAATTTAGAGGGAGCCCGGATTCTTGACTTCGATGAGTTTTTGATCCCGATTAGTATTTAAAATATTTATTTGTTCATTTAAATTATTTATTTTAAACATATATATGTTACTCATTATTTAGTACTATTTTATATTTTAGGATTCGGCGCCAACGGGTCCACCAGAGCCACCCACTCAGGCATTTTCTCATGGGCCTGCCGAGCCAGCGATATCTTCTCATGTGATTGTCGAGCCACATGTAAGCTTTTAATTAAAATTAGTTTTATTCAATATAAGGTCAATATTTAATATACATATTTGATCATTTAAAGTACTTATTATTTCATTTTTTTCATATTTTAGGATTCGGCGCCAGTGGTGTTACACCCCGGAAAATTTTTGCGTTACCAAAAACTGTAGACGGCTTAGAATGGGCCAAAGGGCCAATACAGCGCGAACGCGCTGAACAAAAATCTGAAAATCAATTTCAGAATGAAGGTTGTGTTATAAGAAGGTAATAATAGCATATATATGACATTTGGAGACCATATGGTGTAAATTAGTTTATATGTTATTTGACGAAAAGCCCTCGTTGCTGCAAGCTAAGTGGGGCCCACATGTCGGAGTTTTATGAAAGACGTGAGAAGGGACATGTGGGTAGTATATGGAAAGTTGAGTAGGTCCTAAGAAGGACCCATAAGCTAAAAATGGGCATAAGCCCTCCAAAAGGACGATTTAAGGAAACGTTTTCGGATGATCTGACTTGAAAGGGCAAAAAGGGCATTATAAGTTTGGAATTTGGGAAAACCCCCAGAAATAAAAGTTGTAGATAATTGAAAGAGCTTTCTAACCATAGGTCGTGGGCCCTCATACGATATCGGGATCAAGAGTTATGACCGTTTTACTGAACGAACATCCAGTCAGAAAATTTAACCCTGCGCGAACGCGCCCAAAGGGGGCGCGAACGCGTAGAAAGAAATTATTTAACTCTACGCGATCGCGCCAGAAGGCAGGGCGATCGCGCTGAGCATTTTTCCAGTAGTTTCTGGCAGCTTCTAAACGTTATCAAAAGGGGGAAACCCCCCCTCATTTTCAGTTGTAAACACGAAAAACACCCCCAAAAACTCTCCAAAAATCTGGAGAGTTCTCCCCAACTCCCCAAGCCAAATTCTTGCCCAAACCAGGTATAATTCCCCAATTCCAGTCCGGATAGCGTATAGTTTTCGCTGCAGAATCATATGGCAGGCGTGTGGTGGCCTAAATTTAGCATGGAAAAGTGGAGATTAAGAAATATTAAAGGGAGAAAGGTATGAATCTCTTTCTATTTGTGCTAGTACTAGTTTATTTACGAAGAATACGCGATTAAATAATTGTATACTGAGTTAATTAGTTATGAAAGTTGGAAAACAGCGTGTGGGCTGTTTTATGAGATATTTTGGAGTTGAAAACATTATAATTGATGTTGGTATTGTTGTTGTTGTTGTTGGCTGCTGAATTAAAAATTTGGGCTAGGCATATAAACAGGGGAGATGCTGCCCGATTTTCGGCAGAATATAAAATAGTATAATTTGAATTATGGTACAAGTGTACGATGAAAAAGCTAACCTTAGTGTGAATTATATTAAATGTAGACTTACAAGCTCGGACACATAAGCGTAGCTAATAGGGCGTGGAACAGGTATGTTAAGGCTCGTCCCTTTTCTTTCAAAGGCATGATCCCCAAGTCGTAATGTCTCAAATGTCTTTTTTATATATCTTCTTTACTTGCAAAAGCTATAAGTCTGTGACTCCAAGGTATAAGTCTTTTCCTAAAAGTTCATAATTGTTTTTCTTCAAAATGCCCATATTTTTTTCGAAAACCAAGTTTTAAGAGATAGGAAGCTCTTATGACTAAGATGATGAATATGATCTTATAATGACAACGATGAAGTCCAAAATGAGAAAATGTCTACGATGGATACGTTGACGATATGTTCCTACCATGAATATGACAATATGAGGTTTATGATTTTATTATATGTTTTCTCTTAACGCTACTCTTTATTGATAGCCTCGCCTTATAATTTTAGTTCCTTCAAGGTGAGACATGGAGATTATGATTATTCCATAATATAATCGGAGGTTACCGACCTTACGTCACCCCGATGGACTTATAGCATTTCTTGAGCTCTCCTGCATGCTGCTCACATGATATATGTATATGGTATATGTATATGTAAATGGGAAAAAGGGGCCAGAGCGCTATAGACGCTGATATATGAACATGATACATGTATATGTATATGGGGTAAGGGGAAAGGTAAGGCGCTATAGACGCACAGCCACCTGATCAGTTGGAGTATGATACATGATATCGTCCCGGACGCGGGATGCCCGGACGCGGGATATATGGGCGAGCCGACGTATTTCGGCGCTATGACATGATATGATATGAAATGATATGATATGATATGATATGATATGACCAGATAAGTATGCATGGCATCCGCCTAAGCGGCACTCATATGTACAGGTTACTCTTTTATCTTATGACATGTTCTATGTTCCATACAGTTATTATTCATGCCTTACATACTCAGTACATTGCTCGTACTGACCCCTCTTTCTTCGGGGGCTGCGTTTCATGCCGCGCAGGTACACCCAGATGAGTTGAAGCTAATATAGAAGATATTCCAGCAGAGTTGGCAAGCTCCACTTGTTCCTGGAGTGCTACCGAGTCAGAGTACATGTGCTATGATGTCTGATAAATGTTAGAGACTTTGCAGATAGAGTCGTGGGTATAGGATGTCGGTATTGTGAATGTCATTTTATGTTATGTTATAAAGTCCATATGATAACAGATTATATTTGATTTGAGTACGATGAAAAAAAAAAATTTGAAAGCTTTACTATGTTTTCCACTCCTTATTGATGTAAGAGCCTAAGGAGGTTAAGTATGTAATAAGAGTCAGCGGGTTCGCTCGGCTCCGAATATGGGGTCGGGTGCCCATCACACCCCAGTAAGATCGGGGTGTGACAAGTGGGTCCACAGGAGTTGCCCATTCTAGAGCATTCTCATCAGCCTGCCGAGGCAGAGGTGTCTTCTCATGAGACTACCGAGGCGCATGTAAGTGTTTACTTAAAACTAATTTTATTCAATATAAGGTAAATATTTTTTTATTTTTTTATAACCTTTACTTGGACTTCGAACAACATGTCGTCCAGGAGACTACCTCATATTCACCACCACACCCATCTCAGGAACCTACAGACCCATCTCAGGAGCCTACTCAGGCGCCCGTTGACACACAGGTTTGATTAAATAAATAACGTTAATGTATTCAATATAAATAAGAAATGGTACTAATATTTATATACTTTTCAGGTTCATCCTTCGGCGCCTGCGGTGGCGACTCCCGACGAGGAAGAGGTTGAGTTTCCAGACCCAGCTCAGCCTGAGGTTCTGAGCGTGCCAGCGGGACTAGATCCCAAGAAGAAGCACGTTCTAGTTAAGGGCGCAAGGGCTAGGGGAAGAGGAGATAATCATGACTTGGAGCGCCCGGTTATTAAGAGGAAAAAGGGCGATGGAGACGATGGCGAGGGCGGTGGGGATGGTATGAGCCTTAGGCCTAGGGATAGTCTCCGGCATACTACATGTGGGACCCATTCTCGATAGTGTATATACATTAGTGTTGTACAATTTATCGTAAATATTATCTATTTTTTGCATATTTATAAATATTATCGTAGTCTTTATTATTGTTTATAGTTTCACATCCTAAATTGATAATAAAAAAAAACGTGACACATTCGAAATAAAGTTAAGCATTAATTTAAAACTAAGACGAAACCCTAAAAGATAAATAACTTAAAGCTAATTATTACAAGTCTTCAAATAAAAAAGGACTTCGAGCACTTTTCAACCACTAAAATGACAATCCAAAGTATTGCGTATTCTTGATGTGTTGAGCCTGTTTTATTAATTGTACAAATATAACTAGAGTTCTATATAAAATATTGAAGTTCCGGAATCTCAAAGCATGAATAATATACGGCTAAACTACGTAAAAAAGATAAACTACGTAAAGAGGAGTGAAAATGTGAAGTTATTGAAAATGACGGATTCCTATAACGCAGTATTTTACTGCGCTATAGGTGAGAGAAAGTTTTGTATAGCGCAGTAAAATACTACGCTAAAGGTACTTTGGTAATTTTTTTTTTTGTTGGGGTGTTTTGGTTCAAAATGTTTTTTTAGGGTATTTTGGTTCCGTACTCCTCCTAGGGAAGGCAACTATTAAAGTTGTGATAGATGTCACCATGTATGGAATAACAACCTCAGCAATGGGAAACTTACGGGTATAAAACGTCACTATCTACTACATTTAAACAAAGCTTCAAATCCCATGGAAACTTAAGAACAATTTCAAGCTGAAAGAATTTTGATAATCACAAATGAAAAACGAATGGTATTCATTAAGCCTAACTAGACCAACAATAATAATATACCCAGCGTATTCCCACTTGTGGGATCTGGGAAGGGTAGAGTGTACGCAGACCTTACCCCTATCTTTGTAGAGTAGGGAGGTTGTTTCCGATAAACCATCGGCTCGAGAGAAACTAGCCTACCTAGACCGATCTAACAATTAAACAAAAATTTTAGATTTTGCTGCAGTTGGCCGGCGTGGTGGCAAACACTACGACTGAGTTCAAAACGGGAGCTATATATATATATATATATATAGCTCAAAGGGAGGAGAATTGCTCAAGCCTTGTAAAACGTTTAGGGATTTCGTTCGTCACCGATCCGGAGTTCCACAGTCAAGATCCGGGCATTCTTTTTATCAGGGGTTCCATTGTCCGGTCTAGATCGTGCACATTCATGGACCAGGTGCATTTTCATCCCCTATCAGTCCGATACCTATCAATTGGTCCTAGGAGCATTCTGCCCGCCCTCATCCCGGCCCACGAGAGGGGCAAAAATTAAAGATCAGCGCCATTGAAGGAAATCCGTGCAAAAATTTTGAGTTGGTTAGTTAGTTAGCTTTCTTTCTTTTGTGTTTGGGCTTGGCCCACTTGTATGTATCATGTAACTGATTAGTTAGAACGAGTTTGGGCCCAATTATTTTTATACAGAACACTTCCATTTCAATAAGACTTCTCTCTCTGAATTCTCTCTCGAGTCTTCCTCACTTAAAAGAAACAATAGTTTTTGACAAATTCTGAGTAGAAAGTTATGTACAGCTAAACTTATGAGATATCAAAATATTATGCCATTCATAAAGGGTGAATATGTTTCTTCATAGTCAATACCGGGTCTTTGAGAGAATCCTTGTGCAACAAGGCGTGCCTTGTATCTCACAATTTCATTTCTCTCATTCCTTTCCGCACAAAGATCCATTTGTGGTCAACTGGTTTTACACCATTAGATGTTTGGATTACCAGTCCAAAAACCTCACGTTTAGCAAGTGAATTCAATCAGGAGATGTGTTCAATCAGATTACAAAGATCATTATATGGTTTAAAACAATCAGGGCGCATGTGGTATAATCGCCTCAGTAAGTACTTCATAAATGAAGGTTATAGAAATGACGTCATTTGTCCATGTATTTTTATTAAGAAAACAAAATCAGAGTTTGTTATACTTGTTGTTTATGTTGATGACATAAACCTAATTGGAACTCCAAAAGAGCTCCAAAAGGCGATTGAATATTTAAAGAAAGAATTTGAGATGAAAGATCTAGGAAAAACAAAACTTTGTCTTGGTTTGCAGATTGAACATTTAACAGACGGGATCTTTATCCATCAATCTGCTTATACCGAAAAAAAATTAAAACAAGTTTACATGGACAATCTGCATCCGTTAAGTACTCCAATGGTTGTTCGCTCACTTAAAACAAGTAAAGATCCATTCCAACCTCAGGAAGAAAATGAAGAGCTTTTTGGTTCTGAAGTACCATATCTTAGTGCAATTGCTGCACTTATGTATCTTACTAAAGCTAAAAGACTTGACCTAGCGTTCTTTGTTAATTTGCTAGCAAGATATAACTCTTCTCCTACATGAAGACATTGGAACAGAGCGAAGCATATATTGTGATATCTGAAGGGAACTGTGGATATGGGTCTATTTTATGCTCAGAATGGTAGTACAGTTCTTGTTGGTTATGCGGATGCATGTTATTTATCTGATTCACATAAAGCTCGATCTTAAACAGGCTATCTGTTTACATGCGTAGGCACTGCTATATCGTGGCGATCTACAAAGCAGTCAATTGTTGCTATTTCTTCGAATCATGTTGAGATAACAGCTATTCATGAAGCAAGTAGAGAATGTGTGTGGTTGAGATCAGTGATACATTTCATCAGAGAAAGATGTGGCTTGAAGTATGATACAAAAATACCCACAATATTATATGAAGACAATGTTGCATACATAACTCAATTAAAAGCAGGATTCATAAAAGGAGATAGAATGAAGCACATTTCCCCAAAGTTATACTTCACACATGATCTCCAGAAGAATGGTGATGCTGATGTGCAACAAATCCATTCAGGTGACAATCCAGCAGATTTGTTCACCAAATCTTTGCCAAGCCAACTTCAACTCTTGAGAAGATGATATTCAAGATTGGAATGCGAAAACTTCGTCATCTGAATTTTGGACTTCATCAGGGGGAGTGAAAAAATATGCGATGTACTCTTTTTCCCTTAACCAAGGTTTTGTCTCTTCGGGATTTCCTGATAAAACTTTTAATGAGGCAGCTCTCAAAGCATATTACTAGATATGTGTACTCTTTTCCTTCATTAGGACTTTTTCCCAGAGGGTTTTCCCTAATAAGGTTTTAACGAGACACATCATCTAATTAATGAACATCCAAGGGGGAGTGTTGTAAATTGGATGTCCACCAAGTAAACTTGGATGGTAAGAAAACTAGGCCACCAAGTTTGCTTGGCCACCAAGCTGTTGCATTTTCCTCCTATAAATAGGAGTTCATTTGTAGAATATTAAATATACAATGAAACCTCTCTTAAGTTAAAAGTTGAACAATATATCAATCTCTTTCTTTATACTTGTCTTTGGTGTATTTACTTTATAACGTTTATTTTATAACAAAAGGATTATTATCCACCTAAGTTTTGAATAGTGTGTCCAGACTTTTCAAATTTTCTCGATTATAAAAAAAAATGAAACCTTTGATTCACGAAGAGCAATATTATAAAAAGATGAATTACAAAAATTGGAATTTCCTCTAACATGTGCAACAAGGTAACCAAACCAAAGAAATTGTACATAAATATAACACTGGACATAAGCCATTTGATCCTCTGACCAGGGAAACATTCTACTTGTGGAATACAAAAAAGAGTTAATTCAACTATTCAGGGTAAAAACACATGAATCTTTCTACAGACTTGCTTTTGTTTCATCAAAATAGCTATTCCCTAATGTTTGTTGAATCTCAACGTTGGAAGATTTTCGTAGATACAGAAATCAGAGAAAATGCATGTCTAAATCTATAATTGTAAAACATATGGATGAACGTAAAAGTAACAAAACGTTGTATCTATTCCCTCTGTCCCAAAATAAATGTCATGTTTCGCTTCTCGAGAATCAATTTAATTAATTTTCGGAGCTAAATAGGATTAGATTAATCCAATATTTAAAATTAAAATTTAGATATTCAAAAATTATACGAAAAGTACTATAAGTTGCAAATTTTTCATATCAATATGGTGAAAATATACAACATCAAGAACAACACACCCAGTGTAATCCACAAGTGGGGTCTGGGGAGAGTGGTGTGTACGCAAACCTTATCCATTGGTGTGTAGACAAACCATATCCATACCTTGTGAAGGCAGAGAGATTGTTTCCGATAAACTCTCGACTCAAGTAAAGCATTTCAAAGCAGGTAAGAATAGGAAATACATAAGTGAAGAAGCCTGTCTAAAATAATGGGGGGGGGGGGGGGGGGGGAATAGCAACAGTAAAATACTACGATAAACGAAGCAAGACAACATGTAATAATAAAACTGTAATGGTCTCAATCTAATTCAAGAAATTAATCGAACAAATTGAAGAACAACTTTTTTTGGACAATTTTCTTTATATATAAAAACTGTAAAATGGAACTCAAATATTAGATCTGAAAATACTGAATTAAACTATGCTAATGGATAGAATCAATTCGCCATTGTTGAGATGAATCTGCCGAATTGAAGAAGAGAAGAGGTTAGAAGAAGAAGGAGAAGAGAAATTGAGGAAGAAGGAAATAAACCTGATTTTCATTGCCTTTTTCTCTCTCCTCTGACATATTATAACAAACTAACACTAACGTGGCACGATCCTGACCCTTGATGATCATTAGTTGGAATGTAATCTTAGCCGTTGCTTTTAAAAGCTAGTTAATATACTCCCTTTTGCGTGCCCAGCTTCTAACCCAGACAACAACATCATTTTCAGCAATTATTTACTACTACTGATATATTGAGATCATGACATATCCTCCTCCATCAAAACATCCTTGACCTTAAAGATGGGAATCAAAATTTAGATATTTAGCATTGAGGAACTGACAGTCTTCCCAAGTGGCATCTTCAGGTGGTAAATTGGACCATTGCACCAATACTTTGATCACAACAACATTGTTCTTCTTCACCATTTGTCTTTGTAGAATTGCCACTGGTTGAACAAGGAATTGACCATCTTCACCAGTAGGAGGTAGCTCAGATTGCACCACTACTCTTGTACCCACCTTCTTCTTAAGCAATGAAACATGAAACACTGGATGCACTTTTGAACTTGGGGGTAGTGCCAGCTTATAAGCAACCTTTCCAATCCTGTCAACCACCTGATAAGGACTATAGTACTTTGAACTGAGCTTGATATTCTTCCTTAAGGCAATGGAAGTTTGTTTATAAGGCTGCAGCTTCAAGTAAACCATGTCACCAACTGCAAATTCTCTGTCAGTCCTCTTTTTATCGGCATAAAACTTCATTCTTTCTTGAGCTTTACTTAAATGATCCATGAGTAGCTGCTGCATTTGTTGTGTCAACATGACAGCATCCTCAGCTGCTGGAACTATGGTTTCAAGAATGGGACTCAAGGATAGCTGAGGTGGAGAGTATCCATATAATGCTTCAAATGGTGCACATTGCAAACTAGTATGAAAATTAGTATTACACTACCACTCAGCAGCTGATAACAACTGCTTCCACTTAGTTGGCCTATTTGATGTCATACACCTCAAGTAATTCTCTTAACACTTATTGACTCTCTCTGTTTGACCATCACTCTGAGGATGGTAAGCTGTGCTGTAGTGCAGCTGAGTACCAAGTAGTTTGAACAATGCTTGCCAAAAGTTGCTAAGAAAGATCTTGTCTCTGTCAGTGACAATAGATTCAGGTGTTCCATGTAAGCTATGCACTCTTTTACAAAACACTTCAACCATATTTACAAAAGTATATGGATGAGATAGTGCTATAAAGTGAGCATATTTAGTCATTCTGTCCATTACCACTAGGATTACTTCTTTATTCTTGGATTTAGGCAATACTCCAATGAAGTCCATGCCGATATGACTCCAAGCTTGATTTGGAATAGGAAGGGGTTGCAGGAGTCCTGGATAAGCTGCATTGTCATCCTTGCACCTGGCACACACATCACACCTTGCTACAAATTCAATCACCATCTATTTTATTTTAGGCCAATAAAACAGCTGAGACAGTCTTTTGAGAGTTCCCAACTGGCTAGAATGACCACCTAATGGAGAATCATGTGTCACGTCCCAAAATACCCCTTAGATGTGATTGGCACCCAACACACACCACCGACCAGGCAAACCACATTTTCATATCTTAACCATAATTTGGTAGCATTAACCAAATTAAATAAGCACTCAATTAATATAATAATTAATTACGGATAATTAGTGTCTCAAAATATTAACCAAATACTCTTGCCCAAATCCCACACTAGACCATGGAGCATCTAGAGAATTACAAAAGACTCGGGTTTGTAAATCCCAAAAGAAAAAAAAACATTAATAAATAAATGATAAAGACACTTTTGGTAGCCTCCACGAACAAAGCGGCGACTCACCTCAACCAATAGATCAAATCTAGAAAACTCGTGAGCTACTAGCTTCGTCGTCACCAATAGTATCTGCATGGACATGCAGGTAAGGAGTGAGCTATATGTAAATATAACCCAGTAAGATCCTCGATCCGCCACTCTAAATACCCCTGAAATAAGAGTTAGAAAATATAAACACACAACAAGCACTTTATATTATGCACAAGGATTATATGGTAATATAATATCCGACAAGGTCCAAACAATCGTTTACCAAGAATAGTATATATATCTCAACACAATTTACACTAAGGACCTATCATAACAGTAGTTAAAGAATTTATCAACACCACGAATCCACAACAACATACATAATGTGTCAAATATATCAAGAAGCATACAGAATGTTCGAGAAGCAAACACAATGCCTCAATAAAATTAAGAAGCATACATAATGCTAAGGGGAGCATACACAATGCCCAGTAAAATTAAGAAGCATACACAATGCCAAAGGGAAGAATACACAATGCCTTAATCTGATGGCTCACAGCCGTATCACATCACAAAATTTTTTTAGAAAGAGAGTTTTACAGTATTTGAAATTAAAATATATGCGGCTGGCCTCAAGGACCACCGATTCTGCTAGGCACACGCTCGTCCCAACACATGCACCAAGCAGACAAAACATATGTTTTTAAAACTGGTTTGAAAAGCAGCACCCAAAGCTTAAAGTCTCACTTACCTCAAATTCACAATTCAAGCACACTTCTCAATAAATCAAAACTGCATTCTCGAGTCTCCGGATTGCCTCAAACTACACAAAAACGGATTTAGAATGGTCAAAACCCTTAGCATAAACCACTTCTATATTTTTAGAGTCTTAAAGGGTTAAAGTCAAATTTTAAAGGACGAAAACGCCCTCTGGTCAATGTGTTCAAAACCAGACAAGATATATGTTTTTGGGAAGGCCTTAACGAGAGGATTCTAATGATATATAGAAGTCTAAAATCCGACACTATTTGCCCTTTCAAATCAATGATTTTGATTGAATAACCCAAGAGCTAAACTTTCTCAATTCCTCAAAATATCCCCATGTTTTCACCATAAAGATTCACCCATAATTATGTAATAAACTTAAATAAAAGATTAGAGTCATTACCTTGGTGATTTGGGTGGAAAATTCCTATTTTTCTCCTCTTCTCCTTTCTTTTTCTCCCCTTCTTTTTTTTTTGGTCCCTCCACTGCGTTTCCTTTCCCTATGTGTGTTCTACTTCTATTTGTTTTTGTTGCTCCTCCCGTCAGATGGCTTAGAAGCCATCATATCTTTTTTTTTTGTCCTTTTCCTTTTTGGGCTTGGCCCACTAAATTTCTTCTTTTCTATTTTCTTTTTAATTCCTTTTAGCTAAAATTACCAAATAAACCCTTATTTAAAAATTGGGTTATTACATTCTCCACCACTTAAAATAACGTTCGTCCTCGAACGGATCTAGATAATACCTGTCGCGTCAAATAAATGAGGATATTTATCTCGCATATCCGCCTCGGACTCTCAAGTAACCTCCTCGGTTGGGTGATTACGCTATAACACTTTGACTGAAGCTACCTTCTTTGACCTCAATTATCGCACTTGTCTTTACAATAGATATTGAACCTTCCTCGCAAGTCAAATTTTCATCTAGTCCACTTTTTCGGACTGAATCATGGCCATCATTACAAACATATGATCTAAGCATGGACACGTGAAACACGAGATATGAATAACAGACAATCACAGAGGTAAAGCAAGTTCACATGCATCAACCTGATTTGATCCAAATCCCACAAGAAACAATATAGCTAAGACTTTGCTTACTGTTCGACTGAATCTCATGACTCATTTCATATTGAAAACTTTCAGACTACTCCTTTTCATAAGCTCCAAATCACAATCTTGTTTATCACTATAAGACTTTTGTCTACTCTATGCTATTCGAAATCGTTCCCACATTCAATGCAACCTTCTTCAAGGCTTGCTAATCAAAGTTTGGACCCAACTACTCTGATTTAGAGTGTTCAAACAACCAGATAGAGTAAGACTACAACATTCATATAAAACCTAAAACGACAAGATTTGCATACTGAGGTAGTAAACTACTATCATACACGAACTCGGTCAAAATTAACTGATCATTAACCACTTATCAGGTAATATCAATCAGACTAGTGTTAAGAATGGATACCCAAGGATGGCACAATCTAAGCGCCACAACCATAATCCTATAGTGAAACACCTCCACCAATCTTACATACAGTAGAGCTGAAACACCTCCAACATTTCTACATAATGCTCTCACGTACAACAATGTTAGAAACACATCCTTATGCTTCTACATATAACTCACATGTGCAGTGGTGTTGGAACACATCCATACACTCCTACATAACACTTTCACGTATAGCGATGCTGGAACACATCCACACGCTCCTTGCACTGTTACTATTGGCACACATGACAATACAGGCATCTCATGCCATTGCACTATCTCTAACACATAACGCCATATAATCTAGTATGATATATAAAAATAGTTCAGCTTAAATCAGGTACACAATCTCGTTAAGTCAATCAATATCACCCAAGCTATGATCACCATTTTCTCAATGAACGTATAGACTAGCTACAAAGTCTACGTTGATCTATTTCTACTTTATATTAGAGACAACCATGCTGTGAAAATTTTGAGTTTCTAACACTCGTATTTAATATATTAACGATTTAAACACAAGAACAACATTTATGTACCCCAAATAACTTTTGTCAATTTTAACTCTCTTCTTGCGGCCCCAATGCATATTTGTGTATCTAAAAAGTAACAAATATAATAAGCGTTGTATCTTTTCGAGTACAAATCTCCTTAAGTCAACCACCATAGCTATACACACATTCGACTCTTTAATTAGAATGTTCTTTTTTTTTTCCCACTATCAAGTAGCCTCGTCTTTAGAGACTATCACTAATCCCAATTAAGGTCAAGACTCTCGTATCGATTAACTGTGCAAGTTTAAACAAAAACAACTGTAGCATAACATGATAGCACCTTAGTATGCGTATTACACTCAACCTTCCATCCTCTTGCTAGACACCACAAGGCTCATAACGCCATGATGTAAAAAATTAAACTTCACACTTTTAACCTCAGTTGTTTAATAAATATTATCCCGACATCTTTTTCAACCACTGCATATGCTTCTATCGACTGAGAAGATATTCGTATATGTCATTAATAAACATAACAATAAAGCGCTAAGAAACGTTTTTGAATACCCGAATCCTATAGTGCATGGCAATAACTAATGCCTTCTCTATCCAAAAGATATCACCAGAAATTCACACTAACCAAAATAAGTCCTGGTACATGTCTTCAGATTGTCCAACCCTTTCTCCCACTACTCATGGTATCCCGATCACAAGTCTATCTTAGAATGGCATATAACACCCTGCAACTGAAGGCACATATCATGTAATTTAGGAAAGAGAAAAAAATACTTGCCCTTCATGGCACTTTAAGTCATTTTTCTCTTAGTGATAAAAATCTGCATAGACTCAACATTCTCCTCAACAAACAGAAATTAAGCACCTCCGGCTCTATACTTGGTATAGTGACCTCTCAATCACAAAATCTTGTAACTTATTATTTTACTTCCTTTGACTATGCACAGTCATTCTATAAATAAAAAAATAAAAATATACCAGATTAATGATAACATAGCAATACCCAAGTTTTAGTCGATCTCCCCATTATATGGTATAATTTGTAGGTTCTCTGAAAGCATATTCAAAAACTTATTAACCACTCATATTCAAAAACTTATTAACTACTCACACTAACCCACTAGTTAGTTATTCAACTCAGGTGCACTGAGTTATAGTTAAATACGACCTATATTGTCGACGAGGTTGCTTTGTCTGTAGACTTACCAATTGAATCCTTTAAACTCATTACAAACTCAATATTAGGCTCTATCGAAATGGAAAATGGAGCGGTCTTTTTATGGCAATCAAGCTTAAGGCAAGACAAAGTCATTAAATCTGAATCAAAGATAACCTCAAGGTCAATAACACCAAGTTTCTTTTCTAGCACATAAACGTATCATGACTCTGAACTATGTCCACACATGTTTAATAGACCGGCCAATAATAGTAGACTCCACCGCATGGATCAAAATCACAAATGGTACATCTAAGTATCAACTTCTCTCTTTATCCTCATCTATACTATCATCTCATTAATGCATTTCTCATCTTCCTTAAGCTTGTGCTTTACCGAAAACAACGTATATTAACAAAAATGTGTGAACTGGTTATCTGTGGCAATTATGTCATTTCTTATTTACTGCAACTTCTTTTATGGTTCATTTGTTTTCTTGGTGTGTAATAGTCTTTAGTATTCCACGTCTTTCCCTTTAACAACTAATCAAGCCACTTTACACTGAGTTTCCTGCTAAACATCTTACTATGTTGCTTCATAAATTCTTATTCTCGCTCACAATCTGGAATTCACCAGGGACCTACTCCACAAACAAGTTGTGCATCTCATAGGGCCATTATCATGCTGATACTTAATACACTTAAGATATGTAATATTACGCCACAGTCACACTTATGACATCACCATCACGACGTTACTAATAATAGTGAATCGCATTAAGAGGCATTAAGCTTAGAGCCATTTAAGCACTTCTCTCAAAATATATTTCACCATAAAGCCCAAAAACTTAGGCATGGGTATGCAATTACATTTCCTATTTTACCACTACACCATTTATCTTTACTGATCAGACTCATAATGGAGAGTTATACCAACAATCTTGAATGTGAATAGTCGATCTTACACAAATATCATATCATTTGGTCACCTTTTCCGTTCACATGAATTCTGGACGTTCAAAAATTTCACTAACTCTTGAATTTCATAATTTTTTTTGGCAAAGTTTTCTTTGTAAATAAAACTATCCCAAAGTGTACACTGGAAATCAACGCTCACAGCATTCCATGTACTCAGTATCACTCTCAGTTGCACATATGACGTTAAATTTTTTTTGAATCAACCGTGACATCTAGCAAAGGAGGATATGCATGTCCTAGCCATCTGCGGAATCAGTATTACAACAATTAGACTAGATTCAACTCAACGCACGAATAAGGAATGAAAGAAGGGAAACCATCCTAGATGTTCAGTAGCCTCAAGGTCATAAGTATGGGCGCCTACATACCGATGAACAAGACTCTACTAAATACTGCTCCACGACCCGGGACTTAAAGCCTAAGCTCTGATACCAACTTTTCACGTCCAAAAATACCCCCTAGACGTGATTGGCACCCAGCACACACCACCGGCCAGGCGAACCACATTTTCATATCTTAACCATAATTTTGCAGCATTAACCAAATTAAATAAGCACTCAAATAATATAATAATTAATTACGGATAATTAGTGTCTCAAAATATTAACCAAATACTCTTGCCCAAATCCCACACTAGACCATGGATCATCTAAGAGAATTACAAAAGACTTGGGTTTGTAAATCCCAAAAGAAAAAAAAAACATTAATAAATAAATGATAAAGACACTTTTGGTAGCCTCCACGAACAAAGCTGTAGCTCACCTCAACCAATAAATCAACTCTAGCAAACTTGTGAGCTACTAACTTCGTCGTCACCAATAGTATCTGCACGGACATGCAGGTAAGGAGTGAGCTATATGTAAATATAACCAGTACGATCCTCGACCCACCACTCTAAATACCCCTAGAACAAGTCTTAGAAAATACAAACACACAACAAGCACTTTATATTATGCACAAGGATTATATCATAATATAATATTCGACAAGGTGCGAACAATTGTTTATCGAAAATAGTATATATATCTCAACACAATTTACACTAAGGACCTGTTATAACAGTAATTAAAGAATTTATCAACACCACGAATCCACAACAACATACACAATGTGTCAAATATATCAAGAAGCATACAGAATGTTCGAGAAGTATATACAATGCCTCAATAAAATCAAGAAGCATACACAATGCTAAGGGGAGCATACACAATGCCCAGTAAAATTAAGAAGCATACACAATGCCCCAGTCTCATGGATCACAGCCGTATCACATCACGAAATTTTTTAGAAAGAGAGTTTTAGAGTATTTGAAATTAAAGTATATGCGGCTGGCCTCAAGGACCACCGATTCTGCCAAGCACACACGCTCGTCCCAACACATGGACCAGGCAGACAAAACATATGTTTTTAAAACAGGTTTGAAAAGCAAGCACCCAAATCTTAAAGTCTCACTTACCTCAAATTCACAATTCAAGCACACTTCCCAATAAATCAAAACCATGTTCTCGAGTCTCCGGATTGCCTCAAACTACACAAAAACGGATTTAGAATAGTCAAAACCCTTAGGGTAAACCACTTCTATATTTTTAGAGTCTTAAAGGGTTAAAGTCAAATTTTAAAGGACGAAAACGCCCTCTGGTCAATGTGTTCAAAACCCAACAAGACATATGTTTTCGGGAAGGCCTTAATGAGAGGTTCTAACGATATATAGAAGTCTAAAATCCGACACTATTTGCCCTTTCAAATCAATGATTTTGATTGAATAACCCTAGAGCTAAACTTTCTCAATTCCTCAAAATATCCCCTAGTATTTACCATAAAGATTCACCCATAATTATGTAATAAACTTAAATAAAATATTAGAGTCATTACCTTGATGATTTGAGTAGAAAATCCCTATTTTTCTCCTTTTCTCCCCTTCTTTTTTCCCCCCTTCACTGTGTTTCCTTTCCCTGTGTGCGTTCTGCTTCTATTTGTTTTTGTTGCTCCTCACGTCAGATGGCTTAGAATCCATCATATCGCTTTTTCTTTTTTGTCCTTTTCCTTTTTGGGCTTGCCCACTAAATTTCTTCTTTTCTATTTTCTTTTTAATTCCTTTTAGCTAAAATTACCAAAATAAACCCTTATTTAAAAATTGGGTTATTACATCATGAAAGGTGGAAATCAATTGTTGTCTTCGATTTTCACAGTCTCCAATATAGATCTTACCCTTTCTTTTGAGAATACCAGATGTATAGTGCCTTAGACTTGGTCCTTGCAAGTCCACGGTGAGTTGAGTAATCAAATCTCTTGCTTGTAAGTCATTTTCATATTTTGAAGTAACTTCCTGCATCCATGATGGAACTGAAACACTGATAACTAATAGCTGACCTTGGTGCACTAGAGTTTGTTCACCATATCCTCATGCTGTCTAGAAAGAGCATCTGCCACTCTATTCTCAGTGCCTTTCTTGTATAGCACCTCATAACCTAGTCCAAGAAGTTTTGTGAGCCCTTTTTGCGGTATTACTGAAGTTACCTTCTGTTCTAATAAGTACTTTAAGCTGTAGTGGTCAGTCCTGACAATAAAGTGCTTGTACTATAGATAGTGCCTCCATTTATCAACTACACTCAATAATGCCATGTACTCCTTCTCATAAATTGAATTACCCCTGTGTTTTTGTGCCAAGACCTTACTAAAGAAAGCAACAGGTATGTCCCCTTGCATTAAAACAACACCAATTCTCCCATTGCTAGCATCAATCTCAACTATGAACTCCTTAGAGTAGTCTGGTAAGACTAAGACTGGAGTAGTTATCATTGTTGTTTTGAGAACTGAGAAAGCAAGTTCAGCCTTATCATTCGATTTAAAAGCATCTTTCTTACGTAGATCAGTCAATGGTCTGTAAATAGTGCCACAACCAGCAACATCCTTCCTATAATACCCAGTCAAGCCCAAGAATCCTCTTAGACTATTAATTGAGCTTGGTTTAGGCCAGTCAACCATAGCTTGTATCTTGGTTGGATCAGTAGAAACACCCTCCTTGGTGATCACATAGCCTAGGTATTCAACCTATTTCTAACCAAAAGAGCATTTTGATTTCTTGGCCAAAAGAGAGCGATCCCTCAGTAATTCAAACACAGCAGTCAAGTGACTAATATGTTCTTCTAATGACATACTATGAATAAGTATATCATCAAAGAATACCAGAATAAATTTCCTCGGATAAGGTTGGAAAATTTGGTTCATCAAGGCTTGAAATGCTTCAGGTGCATTTGTTAATCCAAATGGCATCACTCTAAACTCAGAATGCCCCAGGTGAGTTCTGAAAGCTTACACATCCTCCTTCATCCTGATCTGATGGTAGCCAACTCTTAAGTCAACCTTAGAAAACATTGATGCTCTATGTAGTTCATCCAACAAATCATCAACAATGGGTATGGGGTATATTTATCCTTGATAGTAATATCATTTAGTCATCTATAATCCACACAGAATCTCCATGTCCCATCCCTATTTTTTACAAGAAGTGCTGGAGATGAGAATGGTGATTGACTCTGCTGAATGATTCCATTAGTGAGCATTTCCTTAACCTATTTTTTTAACTCATCCTTCTAGTGGAAATTGTATCTATATGATCTCAAACTTACTGGCACGGAACCAGCTTTGAGTGGAATAGCATGGTCTAAGGCCCTGACAGGTGGCAAAGACTTTGTTTCCATGAACAAATCTTTGTATTTTTCTAGTGCTGGTTGTATGGTTTCATCAACTGGATCATGTTCCATAAAGAGATGGGATAAAAGTGCTTGATCCATCTTCAATACCGTGCTCATTGATTTGCTGGATATCATGTTCAACTTGCCTTCTTCAGTAATAACAAGCAGTATCAACCTCTTGCCCTTTCTACCAATTGTAACACAATTCTTCTCATGGTCAAACTTGGTTGGATCATGCTTCTTCATCCAACCATTACCTAGAACAATATCACACCCTCCAAGTGGTATAATAAGCAAATCTTCTTGGAAGGGTCTCCCTTGCATCTTCCACATAAACTATTTCCATCTTTTAATGTCTCTCTCACAGGAGGACAATAACTAGCTTGATATCCAGTTTCCTTAATAGTGCTCTCATCAATAAAACTATGTGTGCTGCCAGAATCAATCAACAAAGAAAGGTTTCTATTATTTAGAGAACCACTGACCAATATAGTGTTAACACCCCTATTATTACCAGATAAAGCACTCATGTATACGACTTCCTGCACTACTTGTTCTATACCACCTTCAATGATCAAATCCTCAATGGATGGATCTTCTATATGACCAGCTCCTTCTACAACCTCCACCTCACCTAACAGACAATTCAACTATTTCCTTTGGCATTGAAGGCCTGGTGAGTACTTCTCTCCACATCTAAAGCATAAATGATTGCTCTTTCTGTACTCATATTGTTACACCTTGAAAAATTTCACGTCGTTTGCATTATAAGTAAACTAACATAAGACCAAAGTGGACATGAAGCCCTTACGAAGTTAAGGAAGATATCTAAAATTTTTGAGTATGTACCTTAAGGTTTTGGAGTTAAATGAATCAGCGGAAGCAAGTTCGTGAAGGCTAAAATTGGTGTCATATTGTTGGAAGATTTTGCATTGTTTGGGCTATTCATTATTTAGAATTAACTTGAGAGGGATTTATAGGGATACTTAGATGGTTAATGAAGGTCTACATAATGTTTCAAGAAGGTATAATAAGTATTGGAGGTCAAACGAATCGAAAAGAATGCATTTTCGAGAAAATTGGAGTTACTGGGTAGTTTGCGGCCGCATACTGAGTTTGTTGTGCAGCATATGGGCCGGAAACTCCCATTTTTAGGGGAACTTAATTCCCATCACCTCTCCATAATGTGGAGGGAGTATGCGGCCGCAAGTCCCCACTTGCTAGGCTGCATCTCCGCTGCAACACGGGGCGGTGGGGAAGTTTTAAGCCCTTTTTAAACTCCAAAAGATCCCATTTTTCATATCCACTTTCCGAACTTCTCCATCTATATTATTAGAGTGTTCTTGAAGTTTATCCATCTTTCTAAAACCTTCCAAACCATCCAAAGAGAAGATAAAGTTCCAAAACCTCAAGCTAACTCATGGAAGATGGTTGTTCTTGCCTCTATTTGAGATTGTGGTGAATTTGGTCTTGGAAGAAGTTGAGTGAGGTGAAGTTCTTCTAGTAAAAGTTGGAAGAAGTTGAGTGAGGTGAAGTTCTTCTAGGAAAAGGTATGTTATTCATCTTATTTCTTATGGTTGAGTAGACTTAAAGGTTTAACAATTCTTGAAGAGGAAAGGAATCATAGTACAGAGGTCAAAAGGTATCAAGTTGAAGTGGATGACTATGGGTTGATTTTAAAAGGAAATTTTGGATTGATTTAAGTTTAATTTGAGTGAAATATATTGATCATGGTATTGTTGATATTGTCATTTTTGTTTGGGAATTTTTTAAGAATTTGGTGGAAGTACATGAAATAGGGGAAGTGCTGCCCAATTTTCGTTAGCTCACTAATTACTCTAGTTTGACCTTATGAGAGTTTTCAAGGCTTAACTCTAGTATGCATCATCTTGAATATAGATTCACAAGATTGGGAGGTTAAGTTAAGTAGTTAAGGAGACGACAAGGTATGTTAAGGCTGTCTTTTTTTTTTCTTAAGACATGATCCCATTGTTGTAAACTTACACATGATCTCCACAATGTCCCTATTCCTAAGAATGCTAGAAGCTTATGATTCTTGAGGTTCTTATGATATTGTTGATAATTGTCTCATGCTTTATTGATCTTTATCATATGTGTTGACACCTAATTTTTGACCTCCCGTAATTTATTTTAAGTGCTCGTAGTCCTTGGACAATAAATAAAATCAGTTGCGCACCCTAAAGGGTCTAGGTAATTTCTTTTTTTATGAAATTATTTGGGATAGTATTTCACCCTTTAAATTGGTAAATAAATCCCGAGGATATTTTTAAATTTTGTGGAAATTAATCAGGATTTTATGACATTCAAGGAATATTTTTATTGAGATTAATCAAAGGAAAAAACCCTTTTAGATAATTATTAGCGTAATTAATTAAATTAAGGAAGTTAGATTAATGAGTAATTTTATTCCATTTTCATTGTCCAAGGCACTTTGAGTAATTAAAAGAATTGACCATTTTACCCCTTAAACCTTGATTATGTGTGTTTTTGCGTAGTTGCTTAAATTTATTTTTGTCTGGTTAATTAACTTAGGACCAGTATCTGCAAAGCGAGTCATGTTTTAAATTAATTGAGTCCTAATAGGCTGATAATTGGGTTTTTTTATTTTTTCCCCCGACCCTCCATACATACATATATATATATATATATATATATATATATATATATATATATATATATATATATACACCAGGCCCGTCTTTTAAAAGATAAAATGGACTAGGCCCAGTCCAATATGGACCAAGATTCGATCCACTAGCAATTAAAAGGGAGGGAGTAATATACTCCTCTCCTCCGTCTCATTTACAAGACCCTAGGGGTCATTTAGCAAAAAAAGAAAAGAGGGAGGCGGCTAGGGGTAAAAACCCTAAAGGTACAACCCTTCCCTTATTTATATATTTTTTTGTCATTAGTGTTAGTATTGAAGCGTCTAGACCGTTGATTTCATTTTTACCTTGAATTTGGGTCGTGTGGTGGATTTATGAGTAAAGACTTGTATAATTTGTAAGTCTCACATCGTTTGTTGCAATTCTGAGATGTATTTTGGGGGTTCTATTATAGAACCCCATTTGTTCAAAGAAGAGAGCTTGGAAACCAAAAAGAGACTAAAACATTATGATTTTAAGTCTTACGAGTTCCATTAGTCAAAAAATTTAGATTTAACCTAAGGGTTTTAGTTTTTCTAGTTCTAAATTTTGTCTTTCATTTGTTTATGTGGTGTTGGTGGCCTGAGTTTGACATTGGAAGCATAAAATCCTCCAAGTTCATCGTTTGCCCCTGGGTTGCACTCAAAAAAGGTAAAAACCTTTTAGTTTATCTCTTTTATATTTAGATTCTTATTTATATTAAGTTTAGTTAGTGTGATTATTTGTGGTTTTGAATAAAGTTTAAGTTAATGTGCTAGCTTATTGATTTTATATTTATATTCTTATTTATATTAAGTTTAGTTAGTGTGATTATGTGTGGTTTAGGATAAAATTTAAGTTAATGTGCTATGTTATTGCCTTCCCTTTTAGATTTTGTCTATATTATGCTTTGTTAATGTGGTTATGTGTGGTTTAGGACAAAACTCAACATGATGTACTTGTTATGATTGTCCCCCCCCCCCCTTCCTTTTTTTTAGATTCTGTCTGTATTAAGCCTATCTAAGGTGCTTTATGTGAGGTTAGAATGTGGTTTCAAGCTGGTATGATAGTTCGATTCAGTCTTTTTCATTTAGAATTTCTGTCCATATCTTGCTTGCTTAATATGACTAAGTGTTTTTTACATGTACTTTAGGCTATTGTCCAAGCTGATATGCTTGTTTTGATTTGGCATTTCCGTTTAGATTTTCTTTTTAGATCCTGCATGTTTAATTGTGACTACGAGTATTTAAGTGTGGTTTAGACTACAACTTAAGCTGTATGAACTTGTTTGATTTGGATTCCCATTTGGAATTTTGTCCAATCATGTTTGCTCAAATACCACTAAGTGCTTTGTGTGGAGGTCTAGAATGAGTCTAAGTTAATATGCTTGTTTGGTGTGTGGCATAATTCTTGTGTTTAGAGTTGAAGTTAAATGGGGTCTGTTAAGTGTCATGGTGGGTCTAGTCTTATATGTCCCATGTAATAGGCTTGGTTTAGTGGGTTGGTTTGAAGTTATAGGCTCTTTGAGTGATTCTTGCGTTGCATTCTTGGTTGTATCCATTTGAAGATGTGTCTTGGTTTGATGGTTAACTAAAAAGAGGGCTAAAGGATCATTAAGGTGAGTTGTTTGATCTTGGGTTGAATGATCTATTTTGGCAATGTGTTTCTTTTCTTGATGTTGTTTATAGGTTGAAGGTGGGTCATGTCTGAACCTAGTCTAGTTCTGTGTGGTTTCACCAGATCACATGTGTTAGTTGGGAAGTCTTGAAGTCTTGTTGTGAAAAATCTAGTCTGGTTATTGTTTGTCCTACCTGATCATGTGTTTGTTTCAAAAGTTGGAAGACTAATAGGAACTGGACCTAGTCTAACCATTACTTGTTCTACTTAATCATGTGTTTGTTTGGAAGTTAGAGTGTTGATATGCCTTAGACCTAGTCTGATCATGTCTGTCCGATCTAGTGATGTGCTTGATTCCAAAAGAGTGAGGGTACTGTATGTTTTGTGGGACTTTTGTTGTTCTACTTGGTGACATGCTTGGCCTTAAGGGTGTTGGTGGTTACAGGGGAATTACATGCCTTTGTTTGGCCTGATCTTTGTTGCTTTATCTAAGTACTATTTACCTGATAGAAAATTTGGCATTTTGGGTCATATTAGTGTACATCGAGATAAAGGTCTTAATAATGATTCTGGGAAGGGAAAGGGATTTAAATTTGATCAAAAGTGTTTCCTTTGGCTTTGCCTTTGTCTGATTGCCTTGCTTATGGTAAGTGTGAGAATTTGCTGAACCTACCTCGGAGTAGAAACTGTGGAGTGTGTAGTTGTGTTGTGTTGAGTTTAAAAATATGTATAATGTTGCTATAATAAGCCGTGTTCAGGGTAGTTCTAAGATGGTCTATGTTTGATAAAAATGGGCAATCACTTAGTTTAACAGGTTGGTCAAGAGGTAATTGTCATTTTGTCCTAATCTAGCAATAAAGATGTATCTATTCTAAAAAATGGCATTAAAAGAAAGGGTTTCAAGATTGATAGTTTGACAAGAAGTATGTGTACATGTGTGAGTCTGTTTGGTCCATCATGTGCAGAAATTGTCCATGAACCATGTTTGTGTGAAGAAAAACGTCAATTCTTTTTAGGACTGATCACCTAGCTATGCTAACTGCACTAATAAAGAATAAAAGAAGAAAGGGTAAATGGATCCTTGTCATAAATTTTGCTTAGTTTGTCCTTGAGTGGCTTTCCTGGATGTTGTTGTGTTTCCTTTTTGATGTTGGGAACTAAGATCCTTTAAAAGGAGTGGCGATAACGCTAGAATGATGGTGTTTGAAGTTTGTTGATGTTTCTTTTTGTGTGGTTTGATCCTGATGGAAAAGGGAATGTGGGATCTCTTTAGAAATATAATGTGGTTAATAACAAAGACCTTTTCATGACCATAGTTTTGTCTTGAAGTTGTTAGGGAACACTAGTTGGTCATTGTTTTCTACATGTTCATGGTAGATCTATTCCTAGTACATCATATTTGAACTTGGCAATAAACGTCTTTAAAATCTGGCCATAGTCTTCATGAGTCATAGTTGTTGTTTGCTATGTGTTTATAAGGGGTCTGTTCCTAGTGCTCATAGTTGAATTTGGTAATAAAGGTCTTTAAAATCTGGACATTAGTCCCATGATTCCATTCTGGAAGTTGTGTGATAGAGTTAAGTTATTCTAGATCTTCCCATGACCCTTAGTGGTGTCACAGGGGTATGAGGAGGATCTCTTAAAGGAGGGGAAAGAGGTCTTGGGAGACTAAAAGGTGAGCCTGGGCATAAATTGGAGGTAATGACCAGTGGAACCGAGGATCCCTTTTGTTGAAAGGAGATTCAGGAGGAGGAGATGGGGAGGTGGTGACCCCACCCTATCCTGCTTCCCTTTCCTTACCCTGAGACCCCATTCTTTTCTTTTAGAACTTCTCTTCATGGTCCTGGGACACCAAAGGGGTCTCAGGTAGATTAGATTGACTCAGATGTGTCTAAAAGTGAGGGGAAGATACACCTAGAACTAAATGAGCCACTGTTAATATTTGTCAAGTCCAAGAGTTGTAGGATTCCCACCTTGCCATCTGAAAGTATCTTTATCTGGGAAGTTTTCTTGTTTCTTTTGAGTTATACTACTTAAACCGTTTTTTTGTGCAAAGAGTGTGATTGATGAGTGTGTTATATTGGCATGAGTCCACCGCATGAGAAACGAAGTGTCAACATGTTATTTGCCATTTACTTTTGTTGTTGGCCATGTGTCTTTATCCACTTTTGCCTAACTTTTTTATCCATAACTGATGTCTGAGACTTGCCACTTGGGTTTATTGATTGAGACTTGCTCCTTATGGGATGCTTGAATCCTTTGTTTGCCAAACTGTGATCATGTCACAAATCATTTTCTTGCTTCCTTTTCCACTCCTTTTGTTCTTTGAAGAAAGCTTCTGGTTAGTCTAAATATGTTGAAAGACAATCTCTACGAATCAAAACTTTTTTAAGACCATTATGACTCAGTGTCCATATGACCTACCCATTGTAATCTCTCTTTCTTTAACAAAGGTTTTCAAAAAGCTCACTTATTTATTAACAAGAAGCCCTAATTTATGTACCAACTTGTTGCATGCATGAGTTAATAAAATAGAGGTAAGTTTAAGAGGATGCCAGTTTCTGAATATATGCTCTAAAGTTCCAAATGCTGCCATGAGCCTTGATTGTCTGTAAGCCCTTTCCCAGGCCTTTCCTGTGAATATTGTGCTTGTTTTTGGACTTGATTATGTGTAATAGTTGGGATAAGATGTATGCTATCACTTGAACTAGTCCAACCATGCCTTGTCTTCCTCTTGGAAATGGCTTGGACCTTAATAAGTGGATGGGTCTTGACTGTCTGAATATGTGCATTTGGAATCCTTTTATAATGAGTCCTGGGCTAAGTATGTCTGGAAAGAAACAAACCTACATTTGACCATGAACCCTCATGTATTTTCTTTGGTATGTCTGATTTGTCCAGCTCATCCTTCTGTTGCTATGATCACCTTAACAAGCCTGGGTCCTGGCTGATCATTATCTATGTTACCCACTGAAGCAATTGTGTGTATTATCTTTATTGTCATGGAACTGGTTTGGCCCACCATTACCCCTATATTTGCTGATCATTTAGTCCCACTTAGATGTTGTTACTAGATATGTTTTGATATGAATGCTTCTCCTTAGAGTATGACACTTGACTGCCGATTGTTTTTGAGTCTGCTCAAAATTTGTTTTGCCACTCCTAAGTTTTGTACATTTTTTTTCTTGTTTAGATGTATTGGCTGAGATAAACTATGGTAGTTCGGAGTTGTCCACGCCTTCCCGAGCCCCTTGGAACTTGTGTAACATCCGGAATACAAGGCAAGGACTTAGTCCCCATGCCATTGGAAATCTCCAACCAAAACAAATCCACTCAAGGATAAAAACGGGGCAAATATAGAAACAATATGAGTATTGTTTATGTTTTTTATATATATGTATAGTGTGGTTATTCTAGTGATAAGATTAATGTTTATAAATTAACCGAGTCTCTTTTGTCTCCCCCCCCCCCCCCCCCCCCCTCACTCTCATTGCCATTCGGGTCTGTTGACACCTAATTTTGGCTCGCCGTGTTTGAAATTAACGTTTCGGAGGGCCTTGATTCGTTAAAGAGCGTGAAATACATTTTTTACACATTTTTCGACAATTTATTGATGATTATCCTTATTTTAGGAATTTTATCAATTTATTGTCATTTTCCAAGAATCATTATTTTGCGCATGTACAGCGTAATAGTACCATTTTTGTGTAATTAATAATTGTTTCTTAATTTTCTAACAATACATTTTCATATCTTACACATTAATATTTATATGTTATACTTACGTTATTATTTATACATGTATTAATTAACTATATTTTAATACAGTCCGACAGTGTAGAGAAAATCGGAGCAAGTAATTTTTAAACACAGAGCAAGAATTCGATCAAGTCAAGGTCTCGTCACCTTTTAAAAAAAGGTGACATTTGAGGTGATGGGTTGGGTTCTTAATCCATTGGTTAATGTATCTTTACACATTAGTTAAAAGAGGTAAAGGGGACAAGGGGTGCGTTCTTTTATTCTTTGGACAAAATAAGAGACCATTTTGTATTATAAAGGAAAAGGGAGGGGTTAATTTCATTTGTCATCTTTTTCACACACAACACACATAATTTTTTCAGATCCCATTTTTCTCTTAAGCCATTTAATGTTTTCTCTCTAAAAGAAACACTCCAAAGGAGGTCATCTCCTCCACAACTCCACTGCCAACTCCGGCAGCCGCCACACCGCCACCCTCCTCCTCTTTCCCCTTTTTTTCTCCTCCACTTCCGGTGAACTCCACCAGCCCACTATGCCCTCCGTTCTCCATCCCCCCATTGCCCAACGCAACCACCACAACCACACTACCACCATAGCGCCACCCACGAACTAAACACCCCAACATCACAACGACAACACCGCCCTTCCCATTTTCCTGCTCTTCTCCCCATCTTCGTCTTCTTCACTGCTCCGGCGAGGAGATTCAAGCTCCGGTGAACCAGAGCATCCAGCGAACCACCATCTCCGTCAAACACCATCAACACCACCATCGCGAACCAGTCGCTGCTCCCCTTCCCCTTTCTCTCTTTTTCACGTTTTATTTTTTGCTTTATTTTAGGTTGTGAATGTTCAGATCTGGCCGGACAGAATAAAGCTCCGGTGTAGCTCCAATTTCTCCGACGATCCTCAAATTTTGTTCGTGATTATTTTTGCTCCAAGCATTACCATTGCTGATTTGTTTTGCTATTATTTCCGTTACTGCCTATTGGTGTTAATGTTGGGTTGTTGTTGTTCTGTTTGATTGATGGTTGCTCCACAAGGGAATGATTTTATTCTCCGTTGACTATTTTGTGACACTTCCCGGACAAACTCTGTCATTTTTCCAATGGTTTTACTACTGTCGCATTGTTGCTAATTATT
This sequence comes from Lycium barbarum, assembly GCF_019175385.1. Lineage (NCBI taxonomy): Eukaryota > Viridiplantae > Streptophyta > Magnoliopsida > Solanales > Solanaceae > Lycium > Lycium barbarum. Next base: position 107,602,766 of record NC_083347.1, on the reverse strand, counting down.
TGGATTGATTTTACACATTTTACATTATTTTTAAAAATATCATTGTTGGTTCTGTACCCGGAAAATACTTCCGACGGCCAACTATACTGTTACATTTTTTTATAAATTTTTTAAATTCATTTGGGCGAATACTAAACCCAAATGGCCGATGAAGAAATTTTCGTCGATTTCCAAGGCCTCCCATGTACAAAAGACGGGTTTTTTTATTTATTTTCAGTTTATTCATTATTTCTTTAATTCATGCGATATTTATTTATTCTCTTACTAACACTTTTACTAAGTGTTTATACAGGTACCCGGAGATACATCCCGGAGACGACACTCGGAAGGAACCCGAAGATTTCATCGAATCACTGTTTGTATTTACTTTCCGCATTCTTTTTATATAACTGTACAAAACATAAACTCATAGTATAGTGAAAACTTTATTTTTGAAATGACGGGTTGATATATTTATTTAATTGTCGCCTTGTTTGTTAAACTTAAAATTGTCATTCGCTTTAGGCAAGACTTAGGCCGTCAATACTTTCATAACTAGATTAAATTGACTTGGTATAGATACTTTGTTAAATAAATTCACACTTTTGACGATTAGGCAAAAATAGTAGTCCATCCTTTATTTTATATTCTTTATACACTCTTAATACAACTTACATTTTATATTGTTTCGTGTACACTAATACATATTTTAATTAAGCTAAATCCACGTTTTGACGCTAGACAAATATTAAGTCGTCCATTTACAAATCTTTTATTCTTTAGAGGCATTACACATTTTCACTCATTTTTTAGCCACAATTTCTTATACTTGTTTTTTTACCAATACTTTTTACAATTATTTTGTTCCTTATTCTTTTGATAGGATATACATTAAACAAACACTTTTTTTAACTAAACGGTAGAAACAAGTCAAATAAACTTCACTTTTCTGAATAATTTCGTTATATAAAATCTTTACACCAATGAATATTCGTAAATTATTTTTTACATTCTTTATGCACTAATATACCTAGTTATACAATTCTTTATACATTTTAGGTTTGACGTACACTCTTTTACACTTGAAATATATTCTTTATATGTTTAATATACATACATTCTTTTAATTTACATAGACGCACATTCTTTATATCCTTGATATATTTATTTTTGCATAGTCTTACATTTTTTTATATTCTTAATATAGTTACACATTCTTTACACTAACATATATATACTCTTTGCACTAACAGATATACCTTTATACTTACGAGGTACATTCTCTTTATACTCTTTTATATATTCTTTTTACTATACATTCTTTATGAATACTTGATATAAATACATTTTTTATACACTGTATATACCTAGTATATTATCAATTAGTGTAGTTTTTCATAAAGTCATAACATTTTGAAAACAGGTAATAATAATGATAAACAGATAGATAATCCCCCTCTAATGTTCAGTTAAACTGAGTCTAAGGACTGTCTTCGGGCAGGCTCTAGGGGATGTTTAATACCTTCCCCTCGGAGTAAATAAAACTCTTATCTAGAATCTTATAGGTTTCGTGGACTAAAATAGAGTAGACACACCAGTACATATAGGTTTCCTAATTTTCCTAAAAAATAATGTGGCGACTCTAACCCCTTTTAAACCAGTTAGAAGAACCGGAAAGTTGTAAACTATCTTGGACCCAGTTCAAAATAGGGCGTAACAGGGTCCAGTCAAAGCCTGCCTATTCGGCCAAAGGCTCAATAGGAAATTAATTCAAAATCGAGTCCGCGAAGGTGAAGTAAATAGCGAGGCATGCAGAAGGCCTAGCCATGGGTGAAAATCGCTAACTAGGGGCTTGGTACGCCCCTAGTCTAACTCTACTCCATTATCATTCCATTTTATGTTATTTGTTTAAAGTTGTGATGTATTTGTAATTTGTATCAAACTCATATTATAGTGAAAAAATGTTATGGTTGGAATTAGCCGTCTTAGGACAATAGTGCTTATACCGTTTAGATGACTTTAGGTCCCCAACAAATATTCAAAACCCCGATCAAATTCAACGGTTTCTTGAGGCTAAGTATAAAAAATGGGATTTTCTTAAATGCTTTTCAAGTGTAACAGATATTTTTAAACTCCAAACGTTTAAAAGCAACTATTGGTGGTAAAAGCATTTTCAGAAGCTTAATAAATCCTATTACAAACTTTTTTAAACAAACTCGCTAGTTTTCCTTTAAGTTGTACAGAAAGAGATTTTTTACAATGATTTAAAACAATTTTGGGCAAGTTGTACAGAAAGAGATTTTTTACAACGATTTAAAACAATTTTGGGCCTCAGCCCACAGACAATTTCCAGTCACAGAGCAAACTTTGTATCATTTATACATTTCCGAAAAAGACGGACCAATTCCATACTTAAGCTTTAAAACTGGAAGGGACCAGATTTTGATAAAAATGCAACTCACTTTCCTAAAAATTAAAACAAAACCTAGCTTTTTACCTATGCTTGCAAATTTTGGGCCAAGAAAAGGCCAAAAAGATGAGTATATACAGCTGAGATATACTCCTTTGGACACATAAAAATACTCTTTTATAACATAAAAACCAAATCATAATATAAAGTTCTGGATAAGATTGAACGAACCAAAATGGATCGACACGAGCCAACATATGAGTATGACATAAACTTAATTCTATAAAAACCAAAACCTCTCTTTTCCCTTAATTTATGAAATAAAATATACTCTTTTGTATATAAAAAAGACTATTTATACACGGATATTGTAAATTCAAAACTACAATACCCTATATATAAGGAGAACATATTCAAATTCTTTCCAAAAAATGATATGCAATTTACAAAAAATGACAGTTTCTTTTAAATGCGAGAATAAACACTCAAAGGACAGTTCATGCAAATACTCATATTTTGAAATTCGAAGGTCAACCGTATAGTATGGATCCTTAATACTGGGGTGCCTAACACCTTCCCCAGGGGATCATCAGAACACTTACCTAGAACTCTAGATTACGAAGGTTTTTTCACGGTATTTGAATAAACCCTTCGCCTCGCTTTTCCTGATTTCCTAAAAATTAGTTGGCGACTCTTTTAAAAAAATAAGTCTGAAAGAGCACCACCGAGTTCGTAATAGCCTTTTATACCTTAAAACCGCGTAAAAAGCGACCTGTTACAATATGATTATTGGTTAATTGATATTGGTCTCATCTTATGGTTATTGTTCCTTCAAGCTGAGATATGCCCATGATGATAGTTTCATAATGGTAATCAAAGGTTCACCGACCTTATGTCACTCCGATAGAATTTAACGTTTTCTTTGGACTCTCATGCATGCTTTATATATATGTAGCTATTTTCTCACACCGAGCCGCAGTATAGTCAGCCGGATATGGTACTTATTATGCACACCACTGTAGTGGGTACGTAATGATGTTACCCCAGACGCGGGATGCCCCGAATGCGGGATGATGATGACATGATTATCACACCGAGCCTATATGGCCGGGTACAGTATTATATATGTATGTGTGAAAATGTTTTTTTTAAAAGCTAAGCATGCATAACATCCGCCTTGAGAGGCATTCTGATGTACATGTTCTTTCTCTTTTCTCATGTTTCTTTCATATCTTTATTATGTTGTTATGCATGCCTTACATACTCAGTATATCACTCGTACTGCGTCCTTTTGTTGTGGACGCTGTGTTCATGCCCGCAGGTAGATAGGGTGACGAACCAGACCCGTAGGTTGCTTCATCAGTGATTGTATAGGAGCGCTCCACTTGTCCCGGGGCTGCAATTCAACTAGTACCATTCTTTTGTATATATATGGGCATGGCAGGATCTTGTCCCATCCTTATGATGTTATGCACTATATGTAGAGGAACGTATACAGATGTATATAGTTAGATGTTCTATGACTGTTTCGGTTCATATTCTGTATATCATTTTTTTCAGCCTTGTCAGCTTGTATATATGGGTATAGTTGATGGTGAACATATAGATGTGCATATATCTCTTGGACTCGTGTCTCTTACAGATTATGATAGTTATGAATTAGCCATGTGGCTCACTTAGATACGGTTATGAGATGTATATTAGGAGGTGCTCGGTAGGTTAGATCCGGGGGCCCATCATGGCCCTCCGATTGGGTCGTGACAAAAGTGATATCAGAGCTGTTCATCCTAGAGTTTGTCTATGAGTCGTGTCCAGTAGAGTTGTGTTTATGGGTGTGAAGCGCGCCACACGTATAAACAGGAGGCTGCGGGGCATTGAGGAATGATTGACCTTTATTTCTCATCTTAGATCGTGCGATAGAGCCATGTTATAAGGATTCTCCTTTTCTAACAATACGTTATGATTTTATTGATGCATGTTAAGAGAAAGGCTACAGCGGCCAGAAGGGCAAGTCATTGGCAGGAAGTAGAACTGGACAGGTACCGCTTGCAGATATGAAGGAGGGCGAGTCCCAGAATGAGATTTCATCTCGGTCCTCTCACACTCCGCCTGCTCCAAAGCAGCATAGAGGAGCTCCAGCTCCAGCACCCACAGTTCCTCCACCGGATCCTCAACCCAGGAGATGAGATAGGGTATTCAGTTGTTGACCCAGTTAGTAGCCGCTCAGGCCCAGGTTAGGGTACGGGTCATGGTGATAAGGCTGTTAGTGCCAGAGTTCATGATCTCATTCATTTAGACCCTTCAGAATTCCTTGGGTCGAAACCAGATAAGGACCCGCATAACTTTATAGATGGGATGTTGAGGACATTGCGGGTAATGCATGCTTCAGATATTGAGTCGTTAGAGTTGGCCTCTTACAGATTACGAGATATGGCTGTTCATTGATATAATACTTGGGTGTCTTCTAGAGGGTTTAATGCACCTCCACGTGTGTGGCAAGAGTTTGTAGATGCCTTTCTTCGAAATTATTTGCCACCAAAAATTCGACGGTTCAGAGCTGATAGGTTCCTGAACCTTAGACAGGGGAACATGAGTGCTCGGGAGTATAGCCTTCATTTTAATTCATTGGCTACGTATGCTCCAACTATGGTAGCTGGTGTGGGAGACCGTGTTCACTGGTTTGTGAGTGGATTGGGACCCCATTTGATTGATGATTGTTTGACTGCCTCACTTCAGCAATGTATGGATATCTCCGCATTCAGGCGCACACGCAGAATCTTGAGGAGCATCAGCAATAACGTAGGGTTGAGCGTGAGCATGATAGCGGTTATAGTAAGAGAGCCAGATCCTCAGGTGTTGTTCATCAGTTTAGAGGGGGTCAGAGGCAGCAGTATTCTAGTCACTCAGGCTATTTAGCAGCTAGTGCACCTCCATGATTTGCAGGTCAGAGATTTGGTCGACCTATTTATTCAGGACAAATGAGGCCACCTTTACCACGATGTACTTAGTGTGGTAAGTTGCATATTGGACAGTGCCGCTTGGGTTCGGATGCTTGTTATGCCTGCGGTCAGCCAGGCTATATTATGCGTGCCTGTTCATCGAGAGGTAGTAGAGGTATGGTTCATCCCACAGGATCAACAGCTGGTTCTTCATCATTTGTACACCCTCAAACGCAAATCTCACATACATTAGTAGATCATGGTACAGGTATAGGGGAGCATCCAGTTTGAGTGGTCTTCAGAATCATATTTATGCACTGGCTGGACGACAGGATCTTGAGTCTTTGCCCGATGTTGTTACAGGTATATTATCAGTATCTTCTCATAATGTATATGCATTGATTGATACAGGTTTTACATTGTCGTATGTTACTTCTCTTATCGTTGGTCAATTTGAGGTGAGACCTGAGTCGATTAAACCTTTCGAAGTGTCTACACCCGTTGGTGACCCAGTGATAGCTAGACAGGTATATAGAAATTATGTGGTTATAGTCTGTGACCGTCATACCATGGCAGATTTGGTTGAGCTAGATATGATAGACTTTGATGTAATTATAGGTATGGATTGGTTGACTTCTTTTTATGCCAATGTTGTTTATAAAATGAAGATGGTTTGATTCCAGTTTCCAAGAGAACCAGTCTTAGAATGGAAGGGTAATACAGCATCGCCGAGGGGTAGGTTTATTTCCAATCTCAAAGCAAGAAAGATGATTACCAAAGGTTGCATTTATCATTTAGTCCAAGTTCCGGATACAGAAGCAAAGTCGCCGACTCTTCAGTCTATTCCAGTAGTTAATGAGATTTTGGATGTATTCCGGACGAGCTTCCAGGCCTTCCACTAGAATGGGAGATTGCTTTTGCCATTGATGTGTTACCGGATACTAAGCCAATATCCATTCCTCCTTATAGAATGACACCTGCTGAATAAAGGGAGTTAAAGACTAGTTCATCGCCGTAGGGAGCACCTGTGTTGTTTGTAAGAAACAAGGATGGCTCGTTACGGATGTGTATCCACTACAAACAGCTAAATAAGGTTACAATAAAGAATAAGTATCCCCTTCCAAGGATTGATGATTTATTTAATCAGTTGCAGGGTGCCAAATGGTTCTAAAAGGTAGATTTAAGATTCGGATATCACCCGTGTCAGGCCTCGAACCATATCCTGGGTGAAACACGGCACTCAGTGCCTTACTGCATGTGACCGAGCGAACCACATGGCTTGTTGAATCATCATGAGGCATAACATTAGCGTAATATAACATGAATGCATGATGAGCCTTTATAAAACGTAATAAGTCTTAATACTTAATAAAAATACTTATTTAAACATGAGTGCAGAAATAACATGAATGAGCCAAAAATGGCTATACGACTCCGAAAGCCTGACATAACATAGCTAACTTATCTAGTCTATGAAACCTCCATCATGAATCTGACTGGAAGACATGCTTACTGGGATATTTCCCCCAGCATACCTTAGATGTATAGCTAACTATAAAATAAAGAGTTGACTAAACCCCGAATGAGATGAGGCTCACCAATAAGCTGATACGAATGTTTTCCTACTGAGCAGATGCGTCGTCCTGTAAATCAGTACCTGCATCGTGAAATGCAGGCCCCCGAGGTATAAAAGGGGACGTCAGCACATTGAATGTATTAGTATGTAAAGCAACTGAAAGAAATAACATTGGACATGGAATAACATGATAAGAAGTGCAACTGAAAACCTAAACATGAGTATGAACATGAATACAATATATATGTATATATACATATATACATATGTATATATGTAAGTAGGGGGAGTATTTCATAAACCGATAACATGATATCACCATGTAGGGACGATATATATATAAATATATGTATGTATATATATATACATATACATATACATATACATATACATATAGATATAACATGAGTAAAACATGGTAAGTAGGGGGAGAATTTCATAAACCGATAACATGATATCACCATGTGGGTACGATATACATATGTATACATGTATATATATATATATATATATATAGATATATGTATATATACATCTATATATATATATATATATATATATATATATATATATATATATATATATATATATATATATATATATATATATATATATATATATATAACATGAGTAAAACATGGTAAGTAGGGGGAGCATTTCATAAACCGATAACATGATATCACCATGTGGGTACGTGGAGTCTGGTACCTCGCCGGACCAGCAGAGCCCCCATACCTTGTCAGGGTATAAGGTGTAACTTTCCTGATGGATCCATTCAGTTGAAAATTAAGGAATCGTCCTAACTGGGCGGAGCGACCTTTGTCCTACGGTGGCTACGTAGTTTCAGGATATCTGAGCCTTCTCGGTAATTTGTGCAACTCCCAAAAATATGAACATGCCATAGTTGGCTAAGAAGCCCTTGATTTTCGTGACATAACTTGTAGACATGGTTTCATGAAAGCATGACTTATATTTAGCATGTATGTATCTTGTATCATGGCATGACAGTGATTATATAATATAATTGCATGAAAACTTGTAAAACATGTAGTATATTTCATGAAATATCATAATAGTCATAACTTGCATGTAAGAATCCATAAGATGCAAAACATGGATTTTTCATAGATTAGGACAGATTCTCAATAACCATAAGGAATTATCAAGAACGTCAATGAAGAATTACTAACAATTTCATACATATTATAATCATGGGACATGGGCCTAGGGTTATCATGATCATGGTAAAAACCCTAGTTTTCGTATAACTTCATAATTTATGGAAGAACGATGTGAAGAAGAACAATGATGTTTCCAAACGTAGATAGAAACTCTACATACCTGGTAACGCTCCAAACTCGTAATGAAAATCAGAACTTTGAATAAGAATCCCAAAGCATAGTCTTGAATCCCTTTAATTGGGTTTTCTTGAAAACCCTATGTTAAGAACATGAAATTCCTACTAAGAATTCAAGGGAAATTGATGGAATTCACTTAGGATTGTCTTAAGGAGCTTACCTCGATGCTTGGAGAAGTTGAGAGGAGAGAACTTTCGTGTTAGGGTTTGAGAGGAATGAGACTTATAAAATAAAATTGAATTCCCGTCTTTTAATTGTCCCAGTCGTGGCACTGTTACGGATCATGTTACGGTCTGTGGAATATGTTACGGTCCGTAACACTGGACCGTAACGTGTGTAAAATTTCTAGTGAGGGTCTAATTTTTTAGGTTGGGTTACAACGACCTGTTACAAGTCATAACATGTGTTACGGTCTATAACAATGAACCATCCTTTGGTCCAAATTACGAGACGGTAATTTTTCAAGCCATACCCGTTACGGTATGAACGACGGTCCGTAACACACGTTACGGTCCGTCCCTTGTAGCGTAATGCTGGGTTTTCTGAACTGAAATAAATTTTTGATTCCAACACTCTCCTTCTAGGGTTTCTAACCTCCTGACTCATTAATATGGTTTAGTACGGCTTTTACGAGATGTTACAACTAGGTGAGAGTTAAAAAGAAAGACATTCCGAAGACAGCTTTCAGAACCAAATATGGTCACTTCGAGTTTCAGGTAATGTCATTCGAGTTGACTAATGCACCGATGGTATTTATGGATAGATTTGTTTGTGATCTTGTTTATTAATGATATTCTGGTATGCTCTCGATCCGAGGCATAGCATGCTGTTCATTTACGTACTATCCTTAAAGTTCTTCAGGCTCGAGAGTTATATGTCAAGTTCTTAAAATATGAGTTCTGGATGAATTCTATGACTTTTCTGAGGCACATTATTTCAGCTGATGGCATTCGAGTGGATACCCAAAAGATTGAAGCTGTGAAGACTTGGCCGAGACCTACAACACCTACAAAAGTCTATAGTTTTCTGGGCTTGAAAGGTTATTACAGAATGTTTGTAGAAGGTTTTTCTTCTATTTATGCACCACTGACGAAGCTGACTTAGAAATCAGCTAAGTTTTAATGGATGGATGTTTGTGAGCACAGTTTCCAGGAGTTGAAAAACATATTGACTTCGGCCCCAGTTCCGACACTTCCAAAAGGATCGGAAGGATATGTTATCTATTGTGATGCTTCAGGTGTTGGGTTAGGTTATGTGTTAATGCAGTATGGTAAAGTTATTACTTATGCTTCAAGACAGTTGAGGAAGAAACAACAACAACATACCTAGTGGAATCCCACAATGTGGGGTATGGGGAGGGTAAAGTGTACGCAGACCTTACCCCCACCTTGGAAGGTAGGGAGGCTGTCTCTAAAAGACCTTAAGCTCAAGAGAAAATAAGACAAAAGAGTCAGATAAGGACAGACATATCAGAGCAATGTGAAAATGAGAAATAACAAGAGTGAAGAAGTCATGATAAAACAACCTCGAAAGACAAGACCCAACAAATATAAGAGAAATCTTAGGGCAATAAATGATAGAGCAAAACTATGACGCACGATCTAGTTAGCTGCGGTGATTCATGCATTGAAGATGTGGAGGCACTATTTATATGGTGTCCATATCGATATTTATACGGACCATAAGAGCCTCCAATATATTTTCAAGCAGAAAGAGTTAAATTTGCGTCAAAGGCGATGGTTGGAACTATTGAAATATTATGATGTTAGCATCTTGTATCATCCTAGAAAGGCAAACGTAGTAGCCGATGCCCTTAGCCTTAGATCCATGGGTAACTTATGTGATGTTCAGCTATAGAAAAGGGATACATCTCCTCAGAATAAAAATTCACCAATCGATATTTTTACCGATAGAGTTCTTAAATATCAGGGCAGACTATGTGTTACTGATGTTGCAGGATTACGTCGCTAGATCTTGGGGGAGTTCCATTGTTCCCGTTATTCTGTTAATCCGGGAATGACACAGATGTATCATGATATTAAGGAAGTTTATTGATGGGACGGAATGAAGAAAGACATAGCAGAGTTTGTAGCTCAATGTCCTAACTGTCGGCAGGTAAAGATTGAGCATCAGAAGCCCGGTGGATTGTTGCAAGCTATTAAAATTCTGACTTGGAAATGGGAAGTAATTAATATGGATTTCATTATAGGCTTTCCTCATTCCCAGCATAAGTTTGATTCCATATGGGCGATTGTTGATAGACTTACAAAATCAGCTCATTTTTTACCTGTCAGAACTACATACTCAGCTGAAGATAATGCAAAGCTTTATATCAAGGAGATAGTACGACTCTATGGTGTACCGGTATCCATTATCTCTGACATGGATGCACAGTTTACAGCTAATTTCTGGAAGTCTTTCCAGAAAGGTTTGGGGACTCAGGTGAGTCTTAGCACAACATTTCACCCTCAGACCGATGGACAGGTTGAGCGTACTATTCAGACCGTCGAGGATATGCTACGGGCATGTGTGTTTGAATTTAGAGGTAGTTAGGATGATCACTTGCCGTTGATTGAGTTCGCATACAATAATAGTTATCATTCCAGCATTCAGATGGCCCTGTTTGAGGCTTTATATGGTCGGAATTGTAGATCACCAATTGGATGGTTCAAAGTGGGGGAGACTAAGTTATTAGGGCTAGATTTGATCCAACAGGCCATGGAGAAGGTTAAGCTTATTCATGACCGATTATTGACAGCCTAGAGTAGTCAGAAGTCTTATGGAGAAAATTGTTGATGAGACTTAGAATTCCAAGTTGATGTCTGGGTATTCTTGAAGGTGTCACCTATGAAAAGCATTATGAGATTTGGTAAGAATTGTAAGCTTAGTCCTCAGTACATTGGCTCTTATAGGATTGTACGCAGGCTTGTGAGTTAGATCTACCTTCAGAGCTAGAGTCAATCCACCCGATTTTTCATGTGTCAATGCTTCGCAAATGTGTTGGAGATCCTTCCAAAGTTGTACTCGTAGATGATGTTCAAGTTACTGAGCAATTATCTTGTGAAGAGGTCCCCATTGTTATCCGACATAGGCAGGTTCAGAGACTAAGGACTAAGGATGTAGCTTCAGTCAAAGTTCTATAGAGAAATAATAATAATAATAATAATAATAATAATAATAATAATAATAATAATAATAATAATAATAATAATAATAATATAATAATAATAATAATAATAATAATAATAATAATAATAATAATAATAATAATAAGGAAGAAATGACTTGGGAAGCAGAAGAAGACATGAGATCTAGGTATCCACACTTGTTTTCACTCCCGGAGAAGGTTCAAACAGAGACACCATTGTCTTCAGGTGCGTAATGTTTCCTTTTTATTATGATTTCTTGGTCGTGTGGGGCTATTATTGTTGTTGTGGAGCTGTGAGGCGTTGTATGTTTTGGGTTGTTGTGACAGGATGGTAGTGGTATAGTTACGGGGGAAAATTCTGCAGAAATTTTTGTAAGACCCCTAAGAGTCCAACATTCGACGACGAATGTTCCTAAGGGGGGAAGGATGTTACACCTTAAAAAAGTTCGCGTCGTTTGCATTATAAGTAAACTAACGTAAACCCAAAGTGGAAATGAAGCCCTTACAAAGTTAAGTAAGAAATCTAAAAATTTCAAGTATATACCTTAAGGCTTTGGAGTTAAATGAATCGGCGGAAGCAAGTTCGTGAAGGCTAAAATTAGTTTCATGTTTTTGGAAGATTTTGCATTGTTTGGGATATTAATTGTTTATCATTATCTTGAGATGGGTTTATATGGCTCCTTATATGGTTAATGATGTTTTAAATAAGTGTCAAGAAGGTATCATAAGGATCGGAGGTCAAACAACCTGAAAAGAACGCATTTTCGCGAAAATTGGAGTTTGTGGGCAGTTTGCGGCCGCATACTGAGTTTGTTGTGCAACATATGGGCCAAAAACTCCCATTTTTTGGGGGAATTTACTGCCCATCACCTCCCCATATTTTGGAGGGAGTATGCGGCTGCAAGTCCCCACTTTAAACTCCAAAAGATCCCATGTTTCATATCCACACTTCTCCCTCCATATTATTAGAGTTTTCTTGAAGTTTCTCCACCTTTCCAAAACCTTCCAAACCATCCAAAGAAAAGATCACGCTCCAAAACCTCAAGCTAACTCATGAAAGATGGTTGTTCTTGCCTCTATTTGAGATTGTGGTGAATTTGGTATTGGAAGAAGTTGAGTGAGGTGAAGTTCTTCTAGTAAAAGGTATGTTCTTCATCTTATTTCTTATGATTGATTTGACTTAAAGGTTTAACAAGTCTTGAAGATGAAAGGAATCATAGTAGAGAGGTCACAAAGTAGCAAGTTGAAGTGGATGACTATGGGTTGATTTTAAAAGGAGATTTTGGATTGATTTAAGTTTAATTTGAGTGAAATCTCTTGATTATGGTATTTTTGATGTTGTTATTGTTGTTTGGGAATTGTTTGAGAATTTGGTAGAAGTAGATGAAATAGGGAAAGTGTTGCTCAATTTTCGTTAGCTCACTAATTACTCTAGTTTTACCTTATGAGAGTTTTCAAGGCTTAACTCTAGTATGAATCATCTTGAATGTAGATTTACAAGCTTGGGAGGATAAGCGTTAAGGATTTAAGGATATGACAAGGTATGTTAAGGTTGTCCCTTTCTTTGTTAAGGCATGATCGTATTGTTGTAAACTTACACATGATATCCATAATGTCCCTATTCCTAAGAATTCTAGAAGCTTATGATTCTTGAGGTTCTTATGATATTGTTGATAATTGTCTCATTCTTTATTGATATTTATCATATGATTATTGATTTTATTCATTGATATTGATCTCATCTTATGGTTATTGTTCCTTCAAGATGAGATATTTTACACTCCCTACTTCCAGATGAATGTTCGCTAAGTTTAAGTACAAGTACGTGGAATTATGAACAGGATGAGTCGTCTTTCGGGTTTAAGGAATGGTATAATTATTAGGTATACTTATGGATAAAGTGATATATGAGGAGTACCGGGAAGTCTCTCGACCAAATAGAGTTGAAGAAATAAGCTATTGAGACCTTGGATTTTATGGAAAATATGAGGGGCAATTTCGGTCAAAGTTTGAGAAAGAATATCTTTTAGTATATGAGAAGTTTTGAAGCAAAGCAAAAGCCTAAAATGAAGCTCGTCGAGTCTGGTATCCAACGCAACAAACCGCTCATCAATACGACATCGAAGTAGAGAATTATAGACGTTACAAGTTAGGCTGACAGAGCTGAAACGCATGCTACAGTAACCAACGTGCTACAGTAGTCGCAATGCTACAGTACTGCTACAGTACCGAACCGATTTTAGCACCTTATAAAAGGGGTTTTACCCCTCATTTTTCATCCAACAACACCTCTCAAATATCCAAAACTCTCTAGAAAATTCTCCCAACCTTTCCTCCACATAATTTTAACGTGAATTAAGTATAATCTCCGGATTTAAGTTCGGACAGCGCGTAGTTGCAGTCATACTATCGTATTGCGGTGAATCTTGGCTGGAATTCAAGGCAAATACTAGAGATATTGCGGTACTAGAAAGAATAAGGTATGAATTCTTCCCTATTAGTATTGAATTAAGTTTATTTACGGAGATAGAACTGTTAAATAGTCGTATAATAATTTTGTTGGTAGAAATATGGGATAAGCATTATGTGGGATGTTTCATGGAGTATTTGATATGGATGATATTGTGGTTGATGTTGGTATGGCTGTTGTTACTATTGGTTGTTGAATTATGATTTCGGGCTAGGCATATAAACAGGGGAGATGTTGCCCGAATTTCGGCAGATTGTGAGATCAGAAATAGGTGGGAAAGCCGAGAGGTGAATTTCCAGGTATGTTAAGGCTCGTCCTTTCTTTCCAAAGGCATGACTCCTTTCTTTCGAATTCATAAATGTTTTCTAAAATGTTCCTATTCTCAAAACCCAAAAATTTATGATTTTGTGAGCTCCTATGACAACAACGATAAGTATGTTTTCACAATGATAGTAATGATGTCAAGGATAAGATGTATTCTGTGATAACTATGATAACAATGATGATTTCTCTGTCGGAGTTCCAAAGTTTGTGATTTTAATGTTATTATGAAATGTTGAGTATTTCATGATTTTCTCAGTTATATTCATTGTTGATGATCTCATCTCATGTTATACGTTCGTTCGAGGTGAGATTTAGCAATGACGATTATTCCATACAATAATCAGAGGTTACCGACCTTACGTCACTCTGATAGAGTAGTAACATTTAATTGGGATCTCGTGCATGCTACATGTATTTATATACCTGTAATTATATACGATGTCCCATCTCGGACCTCTCCCACTCTACCCATTTCAAAGGAGCAAGAAGAGGCCTCAGGTCCAGCTCCAATACCCCCAGTTCCCTCATCTGATGTATCGGGCCAGGAGATAAAACAGGTCATTCTTTTGCTGACTCAGTTAGTTGCCGCTCAGGCCAAGCGGCAAAGTACGAGACATGGTGACAGAGCTGTCAGTGCTAGAGGCCGTGTTTTCACTAGTTTGAACCCTCTGGAGTTTTTTGGGTCAAAATCGGATGAGGACATGCAGAGCTTTATAGATGAAATATCGAGGACCTTGCGAATAATACATGCTTCGGAGGTGGAGTCGGTAGAGTTGGCCTCCTATAGATTACGGGGTGTTGCGGTACATTGGTATACAGTTTGGATGTCTTCTAAAGGAGTCAATGCCCCTCCACCGGTATAGCAAGAGTTTGTGGATGCTTTTCTCTGACATTACTTGCCACCAGAGGTTCGACGAGCCAGAGCTGACGAGTTTTTGAATATTAGACAAGGGAATATGAGTGGTCGAGAGTACAGTCTTCGCTTTAATTCCTTGGAAAGGTATGCCCCAGCCATGGTAGCTGATATGGGAAACCGTGTACATCGGTTGTGAGTGGCTTGAGGCCATATTTGATTAAGGAATGCTTGATGGCCTCACTCCAGGAAGGAATGGATATCTCTCGTATTCAGGCCCATGCCCAGAATTTGGAAGAACAGCAGCAGCTGCAAAGAGGTAAGCGTGATTCTGATAGAGGTTGTAGTAAGAAGGCCAGATCTTCAAGCGCCGCCAATGAGTTCAGAGGAAGTCAGATGCAGCAAAATTCTAGGTACTCAGGCCATTCAGTGGCTAGTGCGCCTATACGGCCGGGTACGATATTATATATGTATGTATGAAAATGTTTTTTTTAAAAGATAAGCATGCATGACATCTGCCTTATGAGGCATTCAGATGTACAGGTTATTTCTCTTATCTCATGTTTCTTTCATATCTTTATTATGTTGTTATTCATGCCTTACATACTCAGTACATCACTCGTACTGACATTCTATTATTGTGGACACTGCGTTCATGCCCGCAGGTAGACAGGGAGACCGACCAGACCCGTAGGCTGCTTCATCAACGATTGTACAGGAGTTCTCCACATGTACCGGAGCTGCAGTTAGCTGGTACCATTTTTTGTTTATATATGGGCATGGCGGGGTCCTGTCCCATCCTTATGATGTTATGCACACTATGTAGAGGCTCGTAGACAAATGTATATAGTTAGATGTTCTATGGACTCTTCGGTTCATATTTTGTATATCATGTTTGGCAGCCTTGTCGGCTTGTATATATGGGCATAGTTGATGGTGAATATATAGATATGCATATATCTCTTGGACTCGTGTCTCTTAAGATTATGATAGTTATGAGTTATCCATGTGGCCACTTTGATATGATTACGAGATGTATGCTAGGTGGTGCTTGGTAGGTTAGATCCGAATGACCGTCATGGCCCTCCGGTTGGGTCGTGACACATATACTTCTAGTGTAAGTCTAAAACCATCAGGCTTAGTTGCAGCTGCAACTGGAACTTTAGCAGGAGTATTATTATTGAAGCTTGCTGAGAGTTTAGTTGTTGCTTTAGCCTTCCTCTTAGCAACTTCAATTGCTCTTTCCTGTAGCTTGGCCTGCTTAACAGCAAGCCTAAAAGTAGTAGGTTCAAGCAGTTTAACACCCACCTTAATATCCTCTTTTAATGCACCTATGAAGCTGGACAAAAAATGTGATTCATCTAAGTGAGGGTTCCTCGTTAACATCTGAGCTTTCTTATCTGCAAATTGAGCTAAAATCTCATCTACAGTTCCAGTTTGGCTTAACTTGTTCAATTCTACTACTATATCTTCCATCACCTGTTCACTAAATCTTACTATCAATTCTTCTTTAAAGTCAGCCCAATCAATAGATCCCCTACTTAACACCAACGAATGATACCACATCTCAGCTATCCCATCCAAATAAAGTGCAGTGGCCTCCACTTTTTGATTATCATGAGTTCTATATACATTGAAATACTTCACACCTTCTAATCCATACCTTAGGTTCATAACCTTCAAATGTAGGAAGCACCTATTTAGGAGTAGGAGCTTGAGCTGCAACTTGAGGTTTGTTTTGTTCCTAAACCCGAGAAATGTTTGATCTATCTTCCTGATCAGGTTTAGGTAGGATTCCATCTCCTCAAGGTTTATTAGGTCTCTCTAATGTTGTCAACCTCTCGAGAATCAATTCCAAGGTTCCCTGTATGCCTCTCTGAGTCTGTTGACCTGCAGTTAGCTCAGTTAACAATTCGTTATTCTGATTTAGTTTAGCATCCATCGTTTTCCAGTGAGTTCCCTCATCCATTTCTCCACCCACACGTCGTAGAATCGATTGCTCTGATTCCAAATGTAATGATCTCAATCTAATTCAAGCAATTAATCAAACAAATTGAAGAACAACAACTTTTTAGGGACAATTTTCTTTATATATAAAAATTGTAAAATGGAACTCCAATATTAGATCTAAAAATACTTAATTAAACTATGCTAATGGATAGAATCAATTCGCCATTGTTGAAATGAATCTGAAGAATTGAAGAAGAGAAAAGATTCGAAGAAGAAAGAGAGAGAAATTGAGAAGGAAATAAACCTGATGTTCGTTGCCTTCTTCTCTCTCCTCTGACATCTTATAACAAACTAACGCTGATGTGGCACGATCCTGGCCCTTGTTGCTCATTAGTTGGAATGTAATCTTAGCTGCTGCTTTTAAAAGTTAGTTAATATACTCCCTTTCGTGTGCCAAGCTTCAAACCTAGACAGTAGCATTGTAGACACCTAAGTTTTACCTCATAAGATGCGTATTTTAATTTTTTAAATTTCTCAAGTCAAAGACGGAGTAGGGATACACCCTTTAAAAATTAAAATTTTAAAAATCCCGAGACAATTGTAAAAAATGACGTTTAATTATTATTTCCTGAAAAAATTGACAATTATAAGAAATACGAGTTATTTACTTTCATCCCACTCCGTCTAGTCTGGAAAAATTGCTAATTTAAACAACATATGAATTACGACTCATTTTGACCGCATTTTTTCACATTTAAAATAATGCCCGAAACTATGTCAATATTAGGCTTGTTTTTAAAGCTAATATTTTGAATTTGCGAGTTTTAAATTTTAATTAGCCTAAATAACTATTTTACTTAGTAACACGTGTATTCATAATATGTAGTTTTTAATTGATCTAAATTAGGGAGGGGGGTCTCATATGTTATTTTAAAAAATAGGGGGTGAAAGCTTTAAAAAAAAAAAAGGGGGGGGGGGGGGGGGGGGGGGGAATATGAAGTTTGTTAAAACAAACTTCACACCCCGACCCCTTTCTTGTTCAATTGAGGCGATTTGGGTTTCTTCATTAGGGTTTCGCTACTCTGACATTTTCATGGTGATTTGCGGCTATTTTTGGCCAAATTCTTGAGGGCTTTTATGCCCAATCACGGATACTCGTGATTTCCAGGTTTAATTTCATTCGAATTTCATTTCAAATTGAATCGTGTTTAGGATGTTACTCGGGTTCCCTTGTGCTTATGGTTGCCATGGGCAAGGCCTTGAGCCCTTAGCCATCTTGTGCACCATAAGCATTCAATGAAGAAATCTAGGGGAAACTTCCTGTATGGTTCACGGTTGAGTACAAAATTTGGGGATTTTATCCTCATTGTACTATTTGGTACAATTGTACCTTTAGAATGGTACAAAATTTGTTATGTTTGTACTATCCTAGTATTTTCTGATTTTATGTGGATTTTAGGGTACAATTAGTTGTTATTGTGTGTTGTCTTATCTGATAAATTTCGAATTTTAAAGATAGGGTACAAAAATTAGGGGTTTGTGGGGAAAATCTAAGGCTAGGGTTCCCTATTCTCATTCCTAGGATTCCCTAGAATAGTAAGTCTATAAATAGTGAGTGAAAATGTGAAGAGAGGATCTTTTCTTCGAAAATTCAGAATATAAACCTAAAAATCCAAGAAATATACTAAGCTATATACTATATATATACACAGTCAAGAAAATTATTACAATATAGAAAATATAAAAGAAATATATAAGAAGGAAAATATAAAGAAAGGTGATTTTGAAGATCAAAAGTGTTTAGTGGTTTGAATTTTGAAGATTCAATGCCATTTTGGTCTTTAATATGCCCCAATAAGAGGTAAATCCTTTTTTCAATCTTTGTTTTATTTTCAGTTTTGATTATTTACTGTCTTAAGCTTGTTCAATATTTAGAATGTTAAAAATAATTAGTATGTTTCTTTATGTTATTATTCTATTCTGTTTTTGTTATTCAAGTCTATAAAATAAGTTAAGTTTAAATCATGTCATGTCAGGTAGATACAATGCCTTGTTAGTTTAATAAAATGAGAAAAAAACATCTAAAATGGGGGTTTAACGCTCTTAAGTTTTAGTTCAAAGGTAGAAAGTTAGATGGTTATGATAAGCAGTCTTAGTTGGTGATACTCTATATTTAGGCTATAATCTTATACTTCTCAGTTCTGTGTTTTGCGAAAATATGTTGGTTTTGAGACTGTAACATATAGTTGTTGGAAAATTACTCTTCAAAGTCTGAAAATGACTTACTTTGGCTTATTTGGTCACTGGACCATACCTGGTTGTTAAATTAGTTAAATATGATCACTATTAGTTACTTAAGTTCATTTTAGAGTAGTATACTTGCTTGATATGTTTAAAACTATCTTAAGTTAGTAAGTTTTATGAGTTACGAAGCTGTTTGTTAAAACTTGAATGAAGTTTTCTTAAAAACTAAATATCTTGAAATTGCTTTTGGATTGATGTTTATGGTCTGTCACTCTCTCTGTTGTCAAACTGCTAAAAATGATATACAATAGTGCTAAGTGCTTGATAACTTGATTTATGATTGGTATACTTACAGTTTTTTGTGAAAATGATCTTAAGTCATGACTAGAATCTAGTTTGTTAATTTGAAGCTTTGAAAACTACTTAAGTGTCTATACTGTTTTGAAAGTGAAAACTGAATGGCTTTGATTGACTTGTTGTCTTGTTTAAGTAGCTTAATGGGAATAAAAAATGGATTTAGTGTCTGTCTTATAGAAATTTTGTAACCTTGGAGTTGTTACGAGAAGTTGGTTAAAGTTGAAGTCTGTGTTTGCTAAAAAATGAATTTTCATCAGTCTAGGGGAATTTATGACTGCTTCATCTGAGATTTGCATAATTAGAACATGAAAATGACTTTAAAGGTGAAGAACCTCACTGAATTGTAATCTTGTCTCTCTTTTACTTAAAAATAGTTTAAAATATGAACTTGTTAACCTATCTTTGTACAATGTGCTATGTGTTGTGCTCCTAGTGCATCTTCATGATCTAGAGTAGAGACCATACACCCTCTAAGTCCTTTGCTTAAATTTTCTATAAGTTGGCATAATGTTTGTAGAAAATTGTCTGATTATGTGACTTAAAATGGAAAACTTACCTTGAAATATGCTATTTAGACCAATCTGTGTTCATTTAGATGTTGTTTGGGACTATTGTGATCCATTTAAGATGGAAATTGCCTCTGAATGTTACTATTTGCTTCAACTTATAGTTTGACACTTCTCAGAACTTGTCTTTTAAAAACTGAGACTGTTATTAGCCAAGTACGGCCTTTAAGGATTAAGAGTTGTAAAAATGAACCTGTTTTGACCCTAGAATGCTAAACTGTGACCATGAGTTACATTGTAATCTGTAGTTTTGATTGTTTTCCTAAGTCTAGAAATTAGAAACTAAATGGAACCTACTTTTGTGTCATGAGTTGCTCCTATATGACCCTTGTTAGTTGTTGCCTTGCAACTTGGAATAGATATTGAATCACTAAATCCTGTCCTGTTTGTTTGTTCACTCAGTCAGTCAAATGAATTGGTATTTAAAGTGGGAATTGTGAACTTTTTTTGTGAAACTGTAAGAATCTGAATTTGCTTGGCTGTTTATTTAATAAAACACTTAGACAAAACTCCTTCCTAAT
This sequence comes from Lycium barbarum, assembly GCF_019175385.1. Classification (NCBI taxonomy): domain Eukaryota; kingdom Viridiplantae; phylum Streptophyta; class Magnoliopsida; order Solanales; family Solanaceae; genus Lycium; species Lycium barbarum. Next base: position 107,582,071 of record NC_083347.1, on the reverse strand, counting down.
TTTGACACTTAGTCTAAAATTGGTTTTGACTGAGAAGGTAACTGTCATTTTAGGTGATCAAAAGATTCTCTAAAAATCTCATTTGAATCTTTTCTGTATAAAGACATGTGCATATCTATTAAAAAATGTATTACATCTTGGATTCTAAAAACTTAAATTGACTTGGAAAAGAAAAAAAAGAACTCTGTGTGTATGTGCATTGGTTAGGCTATCTGTGTATTGATTTGCATCACCTTTCTTTGATTGTCTTGTCACATTAGAGTCTGAAAACCTGCATTAAAAACAAATGACTAAAACTGGTGAGTAAGGATTGAAAACTTGGTACTCGAACTAGAAATTAGAAAAAAAAAAAAAAAAAAGGAATTGTAAGTTTGAAACACAAAGATGCTTTCTTTTTTCTGTTTGTTACTTAACTTGGTTATTTCTTAATCCTACTTAGTACGTTCTCCGATATGGCACTGTACATCTCTTGAGTCTTGTTTGAATTTGACATAGTTGTTGATTAAGAAAACTAATAAAGGCTTAATGCAGTTCTGTTCTTCTTATTTGTTGTGCATCATTGTGTTATTTAACATAACTGCTAAGTATGGTCTTTGCTTATGAAACCCCCACTTGTCCCCTACTTAAAACTGCCTGAATTTGTAAGATTGATTTACTTAAGCCAACAATAGGAGATAGGTATAGCTAATCTCTGAAAATAGACTAGGACTTGCAAATTTTGAAACCTTAAAGACCGGTATGCTTATGTTCATCCCTGAATTTTCAAAATCAACCAAATTTGAATTGAAAACCTTTGTCTGTGACATGAGTATGTATAAATCTTGCAAAGCTTGACATCTGTGAATAAACTTGCCTAGTTTTGGACTGAGTTTGTAGACCCTAGTTTGAATTGGAAATCTTATTTGTTAACTTTGTTTGTGGAAATAGTGTATCAACCTCCTAAAACTGCAACTTTAAAAAGCTTTATTTGACTAAGTGTTGCTTTTACTATTTGCCTAGACGGATCATGAACTTTAAGTGATAAATTGACTACAAAAAATTTTGTTTCCCTGCATTAAGTTCTGGACATAGTCTCTTATGCATTTGCCTTGGTTTAAAATGTTTGTTCTTTTCCTGTTGAGTGGCTGGAATACTATTTGATAAGCTTGGCATAAAACCTGTTGTTTTAGACTACAACCTTAAGTTGCCTATATGCTTGATTAGTTGATAAAATCTGAATATTCTTGAACCTGGAAAATCTGGGCAATTTCTGGGAATTTTGAGTTTCTTTGGGTAGTTAAAGGAGGTATATGTAGACGAATATAGAGAAGCTTAGTGTATAAGAGTTGTATATGGAGGGTATGCCCTTTAAAGGGTTTTGCTCTCCATATGAGAATATATCATCTAGTATACCATCCATATCATGTTTTGACACTTAGAAAATTTCATGCCTATTCCAATAGCTGGGCATTTGGGCCTACTTGATGCTCCAGCCGATATATATTTTGAAAAATGTCCCTTTTGCATAAATGTTCCTCTCCCATTAGTTTAATAGTTATGGGCCTAGCCCAATTCTGTTGTAAATTAATTTTTGGCCTTGTAATTTAATTTATGTCCTTAAGTCAAATACTAATGCATTATATACCCATCCTATTATAAACCCCCCTATCCGTTGGTGGGTCCAATGAGACCCACTAACTTCCTAGATCGATTTGACCTCAACCATGGAAGGACTAAGCATTGGAGCATATTTGGAGCGGACATATTTTTTATACGCATTTTTCTGTTGGGCTTGGTAGGCCCAATTCTCTATCTCTTATTACTTATTTGTCAAAATTGATGAAAAATGTGCTTTGTTGGAATCTTTAAAAATTGCCACGTATTAGAATCGCCAAAAAACCTTTTTTTTTAAATACAAAATTGATTTTTGACAAATACTAGCATGCAAAAACGTTTTTGAGACTAAAATTGCTACTTATGAATAAAAATGGACATTTCCTTTAAATGAAAACATGATTTTTGGATAAAATATGGACTTAGACTTTTTTGAATTAATTTGGACTAAAAGACTAAAAATTTTAAAAATGCAAAATATGGTTAAAATATGGATAATAATAGTATGCCAGAAAATGATTTTTGTAAAACATAAAATAAAAACTCTTTTCTAAAACTCGGGTGGGCTTATGTGGTGTTCTACGTAGGTTAACGCCTTTGAGTTTTAACCTAGGTGTTTTAGTCTGAAACTCAAAACGCCCAATTTTGAGCAAAACTCTACCACTTTTATTTCTTGAAAGTGTTGTATTTTTGCATAAATGACAAACCTTTATTTGCGGAAATATAAACAAAAGTATTTTTTATCAAAACAATTTATATCTACAAGGCATACTATTAGAACCCGTAGGTCAACCGTATTTTACGGATGTGTAATACCAGGGTACCTAGCATCTTCCCCGGCAGATCACCAGAACCCTTACCCATACTTTGGTATAGATTGGTTTCTTTTAAAATTTAACTGTTTTAAAAGAACCTTTTCGAACTAGTTTTCCTAACTTACCTATAAGTTAGGTGTCAACTCTAAAACCATATCCATTTAGAGCACCATCCACGTACAAGTATATTTTTTCCTTTTTCCTGGTACGATTGACAATCGTGCTTTCCTCGGACACTTTCCTTTTTAAATGAGGCAAGTGCTAATCCAAATCGGAAAAAATAGAACCGCTACAAGCATCATTTTCAGCAATTATTTACTACTAATAATATATTGAGATCGTGACAAAAACTCGCAGAACATCTTATATTAAAAGTTATATAATTTGAATCTCAAAAATTGAAACATGACACGTACTGTGGTAGGAGGAATACTACTTGTCCTCACTCACTAGTGGACCATCATGTTAGGGTTTGCCCTGATTTTCTTACCATATTTGAATTTTACCTTTTCGAGAAGGAAGGGAAAAGAGTTTATCATATTTTGCTTTACTTTCCAAAAGATTTTTTTTCCATATTTGAGTAACCTCTTTCTTGGAGGAAAAGGTTATAAACCTCTATAAATCGAAGAATCTATCTCATACAACATAACACACAATATCATCCACAATGTAGTCCTTAGAAAGTCTTGTTTAGGGAGAGATAATTCTCTCAATAGATTTTATGCTTTTTATATTAGGTTTTCAATATGTAGGTTAGTTGGCCAAATCATATTAAAATATTATGTCTTTTTAGTATATTTTCTTTATTGTCTGATTTATCGTCGTTTGAGGTTTGCAATTATTAGCTTCCGCATAACGTCATGTTATTTCGATCCCAACAAGTGGTATCATAGCCAGGTTCAGCCAATGATTCAATGAGTGATGACAGAGCCAATGGTTCAGCCTTTAACCTTGGCAAACTACAGTGATGAAGATTATGTGAAGAAAACGGATCAAGTTTTGTCAAGAAAATCTAGGCTAAAAAGGGATATTTGTTAGGGTTTTGCCCTGATTTTCTTACCATATTTGGATTTTACCTTTTCTTGGAGGAAGGGCAAAGAGTTTACCATATTTGATTTTACTTTTCCAAAAGAAATTTTTTAATATTCCATATTTGGGTAACCTCTTTCTTGGAGAAAAAGGTTTTAAACCTCTATAAATTGAATAATACATCTCATACAATATAACACACGATATCATCCACAATGTAGTCCCTTAGAAAGTCTTATTTAGGTGGGGATAATTCTCTCAATAGATTTTATGCTTTTTTATACTCCCTCTGTTTCAATTTATGTGAACTCTTCACTATTTGGATAGTCTACGAGGTGGTTATTTGACACTACTAAAAACAGACAAAACCAACGACCCGTGTCGGTTTTTTCAATGAAACCGACGACCCGTGTCGGTTTTTTCAATGAAACCGATGGGTAACCGACCCATTACGGTCCGTCCGTTTACATAGCGTTGTTTTTTTAAAAACGACGGACCGCGTCGGTTTTTTAAGACGGACTGCATCGCTTACGTGGTCCGTTGGTTTTTTATCCAATAATAAAAAATTAAAAAACCAACGGACTGCGTCGGTTTTTTTAATTTCTGATTTTTTTATTTTAAATAAAAACAATATAAATTTTTGAAAAATCGATGCACTGCGTCGGTTTTTTATTTAATTTTTTTATTTTAAATAAAAAAACAACGGACTGAGTCGGTTTTCTGGAAAATTTCCTGCATGCAATTGCTGCATTTTCTGCAGCCACACCTGCACAAAAATCAGTACCAAAAGCTGCTCAAAACTAGCATTAAAATGCTCCAAATCAATTCTAAAAGAGCTACAACACATAAAATCACCCTAAGTAACAATAAAACACATCTAACACGATCTAAACACATCAAATACGATCTAAATAGACCTTCAAAGTTCAAAAATATTTAAATGTCCAACCAAAAGTACCATTAACTAGTTTTAACATAAGTTCATAAAACATAAGTCCATTATTAAATCCAAACTACTACAACTGATCATCCGGTGTCCGGGCTACGTAATCACCGTCATCATCATCTGCGTCATCATCTTTTGGGTCAGAGGGGGGAAGGGGGCACACCAAATGGTCCACATGAAATGTGGCTTTTAACTTGTGCCTTGAGCGATTCAAGGTTCGCTTTCATGAAGTTACTTTCCTCAACTCTTTTTACCTCACTCTCAGCTAATTTCCTATTAAGTTCAGCGATTTGCAGTGCCATAACTGCGACCTAAACACCATCAACTCCCTCGGCTTGTTGAGAAGACCCTTCACCTCACAATCCTGACCGAAGGCGACTTAAGTTATTCCGTGCGCGTAGACCGTACACTCTACCCTTTTGTACTCTCCCAACTGCTCTACACCAAAACTCTATCTCTAATTCCGGTGGAGGATGGCTCGGGTGGTCAGGCTGAGTTTGGTTGTACTGGTCCACATCTTGCATAAATTGAGTCTATATAACATAACTTAATAATTCTAACCTTGAAAATCCAACCAATTCTAATTTTGAATGTTCAATAACAATTCTAACTTTAATAACTTATGGATTCTAACTTTAATATAACTTTGAAAAACACAATCCCAACCAATTCTAAAAATTGAAAAGTAAATCTAATAAAGTCTACATTTTAGTTTTGAAGTTATAGAAAAACTATAACTTAAAAATTCTAACTTTGAAAAGCACAATCTCAATCAATTCTAATTTTGAATGATCAATAACAATTCTAATAACTTACGGATTCTAACAAAAAGCACAATCCAAAAAAAAAACTAGTCAAATAATTAAAGTATACATTTTTGCACATATTCAACATCAATAATATTACAAACAATGATAACTAAGCTATCACAAATACATTGACAATGAACATAAAATATAACACAATCTTAAGCAAAAAAAAAAAAAAATGAAAAGTAAACTAGTCAAATAAAGTTTATATTTTTTCACAAATTCAACATTAGTAACATTACAAATGATGTTTAACAAAGCTAAATAGACTAACATTAGGCCTAAAATCTAAAAATAAACTAAAATTGAAAGAATTTTGAAAGCCCTAATTTAAAAGAAACTAACCTCAATTTACTAAGTTAAAAACGGGTCTGGGGTAGGTGGGGGTGGGCTGCGCAGGCGGTGGGACTGGGAGGCGGCGAGCTAGGCGGCGAGGCTAGGCGGACAGGGGTGGGCGGCTGGTAGGGTTTTGGAGGAATGGGGTGTTTTGTTTGGGAAGAAGGAGAAATGAAGAGTGGAAACCGTTTGGCCATTTTGTTAAAAAAACCGACGGACAAAACTGACCCTGTCCGTTGGTTTTTTTAAAAAGTTGACCATCATTTGACCAAAATATATATATATATATATATATATATATATATTAAAAACGGACCCGGGCAGTCGGTTTCCTAAAAAAATTGTTTATTAATTTTTTTTAAAAAAAAATGAATTGTAATTATTTAAAATATTTTTAAAACTAAAACTGATGTTGTCCGTCGGTTTATATTAATTATTATTATTAGTTTTTAAACAAAACCAACGTGGGACGTCGGTTTTTGTAAAAAAAGAATTGGCGAAAATATATTTTCAAAATTCTGCCAAAAAAACCGACCTCGTCCGTCGGTTTTCTAATTTAAAAAATCAAAAAAAAACTAGAAATGCAAAAATGAAGTCCGTTGGTTTTTTGTCTGTCGATTTTTGGCAGTTTTTTAGTAGTGTGACCATGCTTTTTTTACAGTTTTTCTAAATTATTTTAATTATAAATTATCATGACTTATAGTACTCTTAATGTAGTTTGTAAATATATAAATTTTATTTTTACAAACTTGAAAATCTATGTCAAAGTTATAAAGTTTGACTCTCGTACTCCGAAAAGGTTCACATAAATTGAAACGGAGGGAGTATTAGGTTTTCAATATGTAGATCAGTTGGCCAAATCATATTAAAATATTATGTCCTTTTAGTATATTTTATTTGTTGTCTGATTTATCATCGTTTGAGATTTGCAATTATTAGCTTCCGTATGACGTCATGTGATAAATTTACTCCATTAATGGAGAATGAAGCTCGAGCAAGTTGAGAGAAAACGAGGAAGAAGAAGATGGAGAATTGAGGAACTGATTTTCTTAATCAAAAATGAGTTGTACATCAGGTATTTTATACAACTAAGCTAATCATCTTAACTGACTAACTAACTCATTAATTATCTAATTTCACTAACTGTCTAAGTTCTAGTAATTACAGATTAGTCCCCTAAGTTCTAAGTAATGTCATCATCTTCAATACTCCTCCTCAAGCTGTGATGTGCAAAGATATTTAGCACTCCCAGCTTGGACAACAGATACTCATGCTGTGGTCTTTCCAACCCCTTTGTAAGTAGGTCTGCTGCCAGCTCCTTAGTGTTTATGTTTCTTGTTTCAATCAGCCCCTTTTGTATCTTCTCCCTGATGAAGTGACAGTCAAGTTCTATGTGCTTTGTCCTTTCATGGAACACAGGATTTGCAGCTATTTGCATAGCTGACTTGCTATCACTGTACACTGAGATAGGAGTCTCAACTGCAACTTCCAGTTCCTTGAATAGTTCCTATAACCAAACTACTTCTACAACTAAGTTTGCCATGCTTCTATACTCAACCTCTGTTGAGCTCCTTGAGACAACCCCTTGCTTCTTTGACTTCCAAGATATGAGTGAATCTCCATACTTGATAAGAAATCCAGAAACAGACCTCCTTGTGTTTAGGCAAGCAGCTCAATCAGCATCACACAAAACTGTCATTTTCTTTTATGGTTTGCTAGACAACAGAATTCCCAAGCCTGCCTGTCCCTTGATATATCTAACTGCTCTCATTGCAGCATCTAGATGAGACTGTTTAGGTTGATGAATAGGTTGATGAAGGAATTGACTTAGAGTTTTAATTGCAAATGAGATATCTAGCCTGGTAACTGTTAGGTAGAGCAATTTTCCCACCATTCTTCTATAAACCCCTGTATCTTGTAACAATTTATCTTCACTTGAGATACCTCTCTTCTCATCATCTTCTTTGTTAGCAGCTATCATCTTATCATACTCTATTGTAGTGAGTTTGGTATTGGGATCCATAGGTGTAGAGCCTAGTCTTGCAGCACCTAAACCAGCTTTAGAAATGATCTCTAGAGTATACTTTCTTTGGTGCATAAGTATTCCTTTCTCTGATCTAGCAAACTCTATGCCTAGAAAGTACCTAAGTTCACCTAGGTCCTTGATTTTGAAAGTTTTCTGTAACATTTCTTTTGTTTGAGTAATAAGATCAATATTGCTACCTGTAATAAGCAGGTCATCCACATACACAAGAAGGATGATAATAGACGAATCAGTCTTCTTGGTAAATAAGGAGTAGTTCAAGTGACTTTGAACAAACCCAAGATTAAGTAATGCTTCAGTAAGCTTCATATTCCACTCCCTAGGTGCCTGTTTCATCCCATAAAGGGATTTGATGAGCTTACATACAGGTTTCTCCCCCTGCACATCAAATCTAGCAGGTGGTTGAAAACCTTGAGGAAGAGACATATAAACCTCATCATGTAAATCACCTTGAAGAAAAGCATTGTACACATCCATTTGATGGACATGCCACTGATTAGAAGAGGCAATAGCAAGGACTGATATAACATTGACCATCTTTACAACAGGAGAGAAAGTTTCCTTGTAATCAAGACCCTCTCTTTGATTAAAACCTTTGGCTACCAATCTGGCTTTGAACCTTTCTATAGTGTCATCGGCTTTATACTTGATCTTAAATACCCACTTGCAACCAATAACTGACTTATTAGATGGTAGAGGCACAACTGACCAGGTATTATTCTCTTCCAACGCTGAAACTTCAGTCTGCATAGCTTGAACCCACCTTGGATCAAGACTAGCTTCCTCAAAGGTACTTGGCTCAATCTCAGTGGAGGAAGTAGCAACATAAGCCTGATAGAAAGGGGATAGATGATCATAGCATATGTAGTTTGCAATAGAGTAAGGTGGTATATCAGTAGGATTGGAGGAAGAGTAAGCAGTAATGTAGTCCTTTTGCCATATTGGAGGTTTTCTGCCTCTGGTGGACAGTCTAGTAGGAGGTGCTGGTGGAGAATGAGAGGCAGGGACATTTGGAGTAGACATAGTGGGAGAAACGGGTGGAGGAGGAAGAGGTGGTTCTATAGGAGAACTAGTGGGATCAGGATCCTGAACAGGCTCATTAGCAGATAGGAACATTCTTAAATCTTCAGTGGAGTTAGTGCCGAAAAGGAAGGTATCTTCTCTAAATTGAACATCCCTACTGATAAAGAATTGTTTGTCTTTTAGATTATAGAGAATATAGCCCTTTGTGGTTGGACTGTATCCCATATGAACAGATGGAATACTTCTAGGTTGGAACTTGTCATTCTTGGGTAAAGTAGCAGCAAAGCAAAGACAGCCTAGAACTCTCAGGTGATTCAGAGAGGGCTTTACTTTGTGAAATGACTCAAAAGGGGATTTACCATCAAGTACTGATATAGGTAATCTATTGATAAGATAGGCTGCTGCCAGAACATAATGACCCCAGTATTTTAAAGGAAGATGACCTTGAAATCTGATTGCCCTTGCTACTTCTAGAAGGTCTATGCTTTCTCTCAGCTACACCATTTTGCTGAGGAGTATGTATACAAGTTCTCTGATGAACAATGCCAAGAGAACTAAAAAGTTTTTGACATTCGTGATTAACAAACTCTGTTCCATTATCAATTCTAATGATTTTAACAGAAGCAGCAAACTAGTTTTTCACCATAGTTAGGAAATTCTGCAAGATGACCAGAACATCATTTTTGAGCTTTATTAAGAAAATCCATAGCATTCTAGAGCAATCATCAACAATACTGACAAAGAACCTGTTACCATCATACGTAGGCACTTTGTAAGGACCCCACACATCACAATGAAGAATATGAAACACATTTACAGTTCTAGAATTGCTAGTAGGAAATGGAAATCTAGTTTGCTTAGCTAGTGGGCACACGGTACATTTGTGAACTTCTTGAGTACAAGAATTGAAAGGTAAAGAGAAAATATGAGTAAGAACTTTGGAAGAGGTGTGGCCAAGTCTTCTATACCAAAGACAGATATCAGCAATAGAGGTGCTAGACTGAGGAACATGATGTATAGTACTAGAGTTCTGAGCAGCACAAGAGTTAATGGATGAGGATGGAATGCCACTACTGAGAGCTTGAACATGTAGAAGGTAGAGTCCACCAGACTGTCTACCAATCCCTCACTTGCCCATTGTAGAGGTCCTGGAATACAAAGAAAACAGGGAAAAAAGAGACAAAACAGTGTAAGCTTTTTGTGATCTGAGAAACTAACAATAGATTAAACTTGAATTCAGGAATGAAAAGCACATTATGCAGTGTAGACTTATCAAATATAGGACATGATCCTATATGAGAGATGTTTATTGTATCCCCATTAGGTAAATGAACTTTCTTATGATCATTATCTACCTTCTGTAGATTAGTGATTATGTTAGCTTTTGAGGTCATGTGATTTGTGGCTCCAGAGTCCACAATCCACATATCCTTATCTTGTTTGTGATTAACCATGAGTGAGGTGGTAATACCTGCAGTATTGGCAGAGATTGAGGCATCACTAATACCTGCAGTATTGGCAGAGATTGAGGCATCACTTTGACCAGTCTCACTTGCCCTTTGACTAGGCTGGCCAGTTTCATGATTCAGCAAATTCACTATTTGAGCATATTTCTCCTTGTTATATCCCATACCAAAACCAAAGTTATTCACAGCTTGTTCAAGGCCGATTCACCAAGTGCAGCAACAACATTGTTAGCAGTATGTAAGTTGCCTCTATACTCTCTTTGTGAGTTGTTGTGATTCCTCTGATAGCTGTTTTTGTTATTGTTTTGATAGGATCCTTTCTTCTTGAATTTGTAATCAGGTCGATATCCTACAAGGCTATAACAAACTGCCATGGTGTGTCCTCTCAACTTGCAGTGGTCACACTGTGCATTTGGATTGTAGTTATAGTTCTTCTTTTGTTTTTGTGTATTTGCATTTCTCAGGGCTAACATTGCAGTGAGGTCATTAATTTCATTCATAGACTTGTTGTTTACCATATTTCTCTGACTCTCCCTCTCAATCAACATAGAATAAGCTTTGTTGATTGTAGGAAGAGGAGTCATCATAAGGATTTGTGCTCTAGCTTGTTCAAAAGTGTCATTTAGTCCCATTAGGAATTGGAACAGTTTCAGACCATTCATGAACTTCACATAATCTTGAGTTTTAGGGCGGTCACAACCAGGAAATGGTATTATACTATCAAATTCTACCCAAAGTGCTCTCAATTTAAAGAAATATGCAGAAACTGTATCAGTACCTTGATGAATCGTTGCTATCTCCCTGTGCAGTTGATAGGTTCGAGAACCATCTACTTTATCAAATCTCTCTTTGAGATCTTCCCAAACCTTAACTGCCTCAGTCGAGTACACAATTCCACCATACAATTCCTTTGAGACGCAATTCATTAGCCATGAGAGTACGATTGCATTGCATCTTTCCTACAGATCTGTCAAATTTGGACCATAATCCTCCTTTTTGCAAGTTCCATTGATGAATCCTAGCTTATTACGACCTAGAATAGCAAGCTTCATCATTCGACTCCAAATCGAGTAATTTTCAGCACCAGTTAATTGCAGTGCAATTAAAACTACTCCAGAATTATCAATTGAACTGAGATATAACGGATGATTGTTATTTAGGTTTTCTGGTAGTGTATTGTCCACCGCCATTGTTGTGATTTCTCAAATTGCTTCTGAGCTTTGAAAATTGGATCGGGTAATCAGTCTAATGACTGTACTGCTATGATACCATGATGAATTTACTCCATTAATGGAGAATGAAGCTCGAGCAAGTTGAGAGAAAATGAGGAAGAAGAAGTTGGAGAATTGAGCAACTGATTTTCTTAATCAAAAATAAGCTGTACATCAGGTATTTTATACAACTAAGCTAATCATCTTAACCGACCAACTAACTCATTAATTATCTAATTTCACTAACTGTCTAAGTTCTAGTAATTACAGATTAGTCCCCTAAGTTCTAAGTAATGTCATCATCTTCAATATCATGTTATTTCGATCCCAACACATCAAGATCTATCACAGTATCATGTCATTTGAAAGACAATTGGAGGTAATCATCTTTTTAAGCATGAACTAATAATCTTTTTCAACCGCATTGACAGGTATATACGTGCAAGTAAAAGATCTTAAGACCAACTTGATCCACGAATTAAATATATATGATTTAAGTATAACGATTAATTACCATGAAAAGCTGTATGATGTCGCTACTAAATTTACAACAACAACAACAACCCAGTGAAATCCCACATCTTGGGGTCTGGGGAGGGTAGAATGTACGCAGACCTTACTCCTACCAAGGTAGGATGGCTGTTTCCGAGAGACCCTCGGCTCAATAGAAGCATAAAAAGGGAGTCAGATAAGGTTAAAAGATTCAAAACGATATTGGAATGAAATAATGCAAGCGACACAGTAAAACAGGATAATCAAGGAATTCAAAGCGATATGGAAATGCAAATAACGACAGCGGCACAGATAAAATAGGGTAATCAAAGTACATAAAGTAGCAAATAATAACATAAATCAGAGCACAAGAAATTATAATGCGCTAAAGCGCCTACTAATAAGGAAAGATAACGAGACTTATCTACTAGCCTTCTACCCTAATGTGGGTCCTCCACACCCTCCTATCTAAGGTCATGTCCTCGGTAAGCTGTAACTGCGTCATGTCCTGTCTAATCACCTCTCCCCAATATTTCTTTGGCCTACCCCTACCTCTTCTGAAACCATCCATGGCTAACCTCTCACACCTCCGCACTGGGGCATCTATGTCTCTCCTCTTCACATGCCCAAACCATCTCAGTCGCATTTCCCGCATCTTGTCTTCCACCGAGGCCACTCCCACCTTATCCCGAATAGCCTCATTTCTAATCATGTCGCTCCTAGTGTGCCCACACATCCATCTCAACATTCTCATCTCGACAACTTTCATCTTTTGAACGTGAGAGATCTTAACTGGCCAACACTCCGCCCCATACAACATAGCCGGTCTAACCACCACTCTGTAGAACTTGCCCTTGAGTTGTGGTGGCACCTTCTTGTCACATAGCACTCCGGAAGCTAGCCTCCATTTCATCCACCCTACCCCAATACGATGTGTGACATCATCGTCAATCTCCCCGCTGCCTTGCATGATTAAAAAAAAAATGCTTTGCTTTATAAAAGCTTGCTTTCTCCTCAAGAAAGCACTCTGAATTTTGAGATTAGAAAATTAAACTGGATTAGGCCAATCCAGCTTTCAGAATCTGATTAAAAAAGGAATAAACCGAACTACCTTTTGCATTTAGTATATTGTAGTATTAAACTAGCTATCAAAGGTTGTGGCAGTGCGGAAAATAATCCTACATCTTTAACTAGACGTCTCAAGTTTAAGTTCTGAGAATGAAATCACATTTGGTAGTGAGTAATTTACTCGAGAGTGGAACTTTTCGACATGAAACGTACCGTATAATTAGTCTGACCCTGATGCATGTATCGAACATTAAGTAAGAAACAAAACAACCGACTAGGGGGTTGTGGTGGAATGAATAGGATTCTTCCACCCTTAATCAGAGGTCTCGGGTTCGAGCCTTAGGTATGAAAAACAAAATTGTTAGAGAGTATTTCCCCCTTAATTGGACCTTATACGGTGCAAATCCAAATTAGTCGAGACTCCAATACGGAGACACACCGAAGGGAAACCAAAAAAAAAATCTTTAACAGGAAAATGTGTGAGAATGTCGGAATCCCTCTTGTTCCTGATCACTTTTCCGTCTCGTGGACTCCCATTGAAACAATTTATAATATCCTAAATGACTTTAACTTAATACGCAGAGGCGGAGCCAGGATTTGAGGCTTGTGGGTTTGGTATTCTAATTCGTTTAAGTTACTGGGTTCTAAATTCTCAATTTATACATATTCAATGAAATTTTCAAGACAAATTCAGGGTTTTAGACCAAAGTTACTGGGTTCGGCTGAACCCCCGCGTACTATGCTAGCTCCGCCCCTGTTAATACGTCGATACTTTGAAAGAATTTTTATACTATAAATCGCTTTAAAAAATAGTTAATTATCTATAATAAGTCAAATCAGTTACCTGAAAATAAGACATGCAACCTCATACAACATGCTAAATTATACTGCTAATTTGTATAAAAATTATTGTATTAATGCATGTAACTTAAACTTTAAATTTAATGGAGGGGCGTCACACTTATTTTCCTACTTATAATATGATTCCTTAGCTGTGTTCTACTATAACAGGAATCTTAGTTTGCTATTAATAATTCTTAGATTACATAAGCAACTTAGGTATTGATAGACATCAGTGCATAATTCTGAATATAATATATTAAGAAAAGCTAATCACAGGACATAAATAGATTCGAGGACTTTTTAGACATAGAGTGATAGACTAACTTTTTGCAAGGATTTCCACTATATTTTGCATTTCCTATATTTTATTGAATCACTAATTATACTATCAAATTATTAAAAAAAAAAAAAAAAAACTAAGGGCTACATCTATAAAATGAGATTAGTAACCTCAAAATAAAGCAAATTACTTGCTAAAAAGTTAAAGCACATTGATAGAGTAACTTTTTCTGTATTATCCGTGTATAAGTGAAATCCTTTTTTTCTTATCTCTTTATTATTTGGCAGCTGGCTGCAATCTCCATAAATATTTAAATTTTTAATAATGACTTCTTTTCTTATTAATGACTTAAATTCCACCTTTTTTGGCAAAACGCATATAATATTCTGTGAAACACGAGTTTTGACTTTTATGCTTTAATATTGATGATTACTATATAATTAACGATCCAAATATATAATAGTAGGAAATAACCAAATCTTAAAAGATTCTTAAAAAGGAAAGGTTTTTGTCCGTCTTCATGCATATATGAAGTAAACTAGTTCAAGTTGCATTTGTGGAGGAATAAAGTAAGATAACTTTCTTAATTTCCTACTCTTCATGTACAATAGCAAATCTCTTAAAAAATAGCAGGTAATTGCCTATAATAAATGAAGCTAGTTATATATAAATAAGTATGCAATAATCTCGTATAACAAGCTAAATTACGTTATTAATTACGTCGTATAAAATTTATTTGTATTATCCGTATATGTAACTAAAACTTTAAACTTAGTGGAGTGGCGTCACACTTATCTGCCTACTTATAATATGATTCGCTAGCTGTATTCTACAATAGGAATCTTAGTCCACTAATTAATAATTCTTAAATTACATAAGCAACCTAGGTATTGATAGATATTCGTGCATATTTCTGAATATAAATATTGAGAAAAGTTAATTGCAGGGCTTAAATAGATTCGAGTGCTTTCTATAGATTGATTAGCTTTTTGCAAGGATATCCACTATATACTAGCATTCCTATATTATATCAGTATTTTTATCTAAGCTATCAAGTCAACTAAAAGATAACTATAATTAACTATTCATAAAAATGAGATTATTAACTTAAAATTAAATCAAATTACTTGCTAAAACATTAAAACACATTGATAGAGTAATTCTTTTTATCCTATCCGTGTATAAGTGAAATCTTTTTGTTATCTCTTCATTATTTGGCAGTTTGCTTTTTGGGTATTGAAACACGACTGCTTCTAGGGATGGTTAAAATATTATTTTAACTTTTTATGCTTTATCGATGACTAGTTGACTACTACTATCAAAGATCCAAATACAGTACTCTATATATGATCTTAGCAAGTAATAAAACTTAAAAAGTTTTGTTTTCGTTTGTGGAGGAATAAAGTTGGATAACTTTAATTTCTTAATTTCCTAATCCTCATGCGTACTAAAGTTGAAAATACAGAGTTTTTTTTTTCTTCACATTATCCTGTTGCTACTTTTTTATTTTGTTTTCTTCTCTCTTTGTTGCTATTTTTGTTAATTGGGAGTTTCAACTTTCATGGACGCCCCAAAAGAGTTCTTTAACTATTTACCATAAGTGGATTAGAATATATTTATAAAATGTTTATTAAAAAAATATATATATTTATAAAATGTAAATGTGATTTAACATGTGATTTAGACACTAACCCTTTAACTTGTCGCCACAAGGAAATTAAAATATAAAAGAAAAGAAAAAGTTAACAAGGGTTACATCATGACCTAATTTTTTTAAAGATAAAAGCATTGATCACCCACCAGTAGCTGCCTCTCACAATATCTTTCTTTTTTATTTCCATGTGAATTCTAGGACCCAAATGGCCCTATTAGCTTGTGTTACCATCCGTACAATTGAAACACGAAATTAAATAATTTGATATGAGTAAATGAAAAGGAAGAATTATGGGGGAATTGCCACCATTTAATTTGTGCCCAATTTTTGAATTTCTTTATACGTGTATTTATTTCGGACAACCTAAGACGTATACGATGTCTAAAGTTAGTCATGAGTAAGTTTAACTTCAGATACAATGTCTGGAGTTTAACCGTACATATCTGGCTAAATTTCAGTCCTTCAGCCAGTTCTATCCGAAGTTTATGCACATATGACTTAAGTTCAAGCAAAATTGACTGAACACTGAGATCCAACTACTTTTGCCCGAACTTTAGGCAGAAATACGTGAATTAACTTCAGACATACTTCCGGCAAGTCTTCAACATATTCTCTCGGCGCACAATAGCAAGGTGGCAATTGTGACTGAGACAATGGGCCGACGACGTGCAATGCTGCCAGCTCCACTAAACCACACACTAATCACACCGGCTAATGGAATTCAACGGAAACTCCCTCCAATAACTTTTAGGATTTTTCTACCGCCAGAATTTCAATCGACCCCAGAGGAAAATGATGCAAGCAGTCTTGAGGAGGTGGTTCAAAGATTCTTATGCGTGATGAAGGTTACAATCTTCAAATTCAAATATATACAGGACAAAGAGCAAGTGTTAAAATCGGAACCGTATTATTTTAACAACAGACCTCTAATTCTCAAACACTAGGAACTGGACTTCAATTTTGTTCAAGATGTGTTGAGTGTTATTCCTATATGGGTTACTAGATGGCCTAGGCCCGTGTTGCGCACGGGCCCAACACTTTAAATTATAGTGCATCTATGTGTATGTAATTGTCTTTGAATAGTGATTATATATATATACACTATATATTATGTTCAAAACACGATTAATATAACATTGTAGTTTGTGCTCCGTATCTAAAACTTTATTATATTAGTGTTTGCTACGAATACAAAGTCTGCACGTTTTTTTTTTTTTGACATTGTTTGTTTTTTTAATATGGGATTCACTTTTTTTTATATTGCTTGATTTTGTTAATATGGGGTAAACTTTTTTTTTCCCCTTGAGTTTGGAGATGGTGGGTCCCACTTATTTTACTTTTTTTTTTTTTTTTTTAATATTGGTTGGTTTGTGTTTAATATGTGAGCCCACAATTAACATTGTAGTTTGTGCTCCGTATCTAAAACTTTATTATATTAAAGTTTGCACGTTTTTTTTTTTTGACATTGTTTGTTTTTTTAATATGAGATTCACTTTTTTTATATTGCTTAATTTTGTTAATATGGGGCCCACTTTTTTTTCCCCGTGAGTTTGGAGATGGCGGGTTCCACCTTTTTTTACTTTTTTTTTTAATGTTCAAAACACGATTAATATAACATTATATTTTGTGCTCCGTATCTAAAACTTTATTATATTAGTGTTTGCTACGAATACAAAGTCTGCACGTTTTTTTTTTTTACATTGTTTGCTTTTTTAATATGGGATTCACTTTTTTTTATATTGCTTGATTTTGTTAATATGGGGTCCACTTTTTTTTCTCCGTGAATTTGGAGATGGTGGGTTCCACTTTTTTTTTTTTTTTTAATATTGGATGGTTTGTGTTTAATATGTGGGCCCACAATTTTTTTGGGCCCACAAACGGATGACGAAAAAGTGCACCATCCGGTGCTTCTAATATAGTAGAAATATTTATAGGGTTGCCTGTGGGGTATTGGTCAGCAGAAGCACTAAGTAAGGTTTCTAGTGTAGTAGGGAAACCGTTATACACTGATGGATTTATAGCAAACTCTGAGAAGATTTCTTATGCTAGGATTCTTGTTGAAGTTGATGTGTCTCAACGATTGCCTGATGTTGTTCAAGTTGATACTCCTTCTGTCACGACCCAACTAGGAGCCGTGACGGGTACCCGGGGTTAACCACCGAGCACCACTCGCTCTACTACTCATTATGCTCATCATACACTTCTTTGCCATTCATATACTCGTAATCATAAGAAAACTACTTTTCATTTGGAAACATAAATACTTTTATATACATAAGCCTTTCGGCCATCAAAATAATATATATACATATAAACATAGTAGCGACCTCGTGAGACCATACAACTTACACTGTGTATCTACGAGCCTCTACTGGAGTGCTAGACATAAGAACGGGACAAGACCCCGTCGTGCCCAAAATATACAAATATACACAAAAGAATAATCAAGCACCTCCGGAACAAAGGAGTGCTCTCAATCAGCTAACAGCTCCTACGAGTTTGGATCAAGCTCACCTCCCTGTCTACCTGTGGGCATGAACACATCGTCCAAAGAAAACGGACGTCAGTACGAACATTGTACTGAGTATGTAAGGCAAGAATGAAATAAATATAATAGAAGGATCATGAGCCATAAGAGAAAGATATAACCTGCATGAGTTTCATAGGTGAATACATTTCGTACACATATCGTATATTTATATAATCATGGTACATATGTCATCCCATCACATATATCATCACATCATAATCCCCATCGTTAACCCGCGTCCGGGTAACCATCATATGCCTCCCACTAGTGGTGATCATGCCTGACCCTCTAGGCTCGGTGTAAACATAGCAGCCCGCCTTAGAGGTGACATGCCCGGCCATTGAGGCTCGGTGGAATCATATGCAGCCCGCCTTAGCGGCGACATGCCCGGCCATTTTGGCGCGGTGGAATCATATCATCATATAATCCATCATAGATTCATCATTTTTACACATCTCATAGGCATAACATAATCTTACACTATTGATCGTCTCATAGACATATCATGACTTAGCATCATTATACATTTATTATTAAAAGCATACATTAGACTTTGAAGACCACTATGGCTATGTCAGGGTGACATAAGGTCATGAGCCCCCGATTATATTATGGAGTAATCACCAACATATCTCACCTTGAAGGAAATAATAAATAAGGTGAGTGTAAGCAATAAATGACATCATTAACGTTATGGGAACATCATATCATGAACTCTAGAATCTTTATACTTTAACTCGTCATCATCATTATTGAGCTCATAACATATCTCTTGCCTCATATAACCATTCACGAACATAGGCTCATAACTTTTCCGAATTGTAAGAAATTCATGAAGGGGAATGAAAGTCATACTTTAGGATTCATGCCATAGAAAGAAAGGAATAGCCTCACATACCTTTTACGTTTAACTAATCTATCGCTTGCTCGTTCTCCTTCAATATCCACGTTTCTACCTTCAAGAGAATTCGCATTAACGTTAGTTAATCGGCTATAAGAGCGTGTTACTACTTCTAGGGAAAATTGGGCAGCACTTCCTTTGTTTCTACTACTTTTCCCATATTCTATATCAACTCCCAAACGTTCATAACAACATTCACAATATCGCAAACAACAATCTTTATTTATCTACATTTACCACAATTCACCATTTCCCTTTAATTTCTCCACAATTATGGTTATAGCTCATTATCGCGTTTCCTCATATATAATAATTATTCCATGGTCTAAATGTCATTTATAACATATTCACAATCACAACATACCAACATTCATCATTCATCCCAAACTATTGTTCAACAATGATACTATTCACTCATTCATGACCCATTTCCTATGTCTTTCTACCATTCAAGTGTCTTAACCTTCCAATACCTTAAACAACATGGAATAACCATAAAACTTACCTTAGATAGTGTAGAAACAAGCCTTGAATGGAAATACTCTTCTAGCACCAAAACCCTGTTTCACTTCTCTTGGGATTTCTTGGCTTGGATGACTTTAATGGGTTTCACACTCTTGATTCTTGTTGGTTTGATGAAGTTGATCATCAATTTCCTTTGGATTCTTATGGATGAAGAGTGGAGAGAATATTCTAGAGGTTTCTTGACTTATGGAGTGAAAATGAAATGAAAATAAAATGAGAGAGAGGTCCCTTATATTAATTCAAAATCTGCCCCGACCAGAACATACGGTCCGTATATTTCTCACTGACCGTATGTTTGGACCGTATGTTTGGTCCAGTGAAGTGTGCCATTCTGGGATGAACCTACGGCTGGACATACGGTCCGTGTATTTTATACGGCCATTATGTCTGGCCGTATAATGTCCAGCTATCCGGGACTTGTTCTCGTCGACTCGTTTGATCTCCGATCCTTATGGAACCTTCTTGAAACTTGTTTAACACCTCAATACCAATCTAAGGGACGTCATTACTTGTCTCTAAGACATCATTATACCATCATTAACTCATCGTCCATAATTCCTACCCGACACATAACATATCCTTTACTTTCTTTGCCAACCTTCTTCCTTTTAGTCATATGTCTTTGAATCTCGATTAAGATCATCAAATGTTATTTCTTACTTATCCAAATCATCGTATACCTCGTGTTCCTCGCTAGCCTATTCACTGTACATTAACGGGGAATTTTCCAAGGTATAACACCTTCAAGATTATGGAAGCAGGAAATTTCTTATGATTAGAAGCCCAAGTTTTGCAATGAGTACATCAGATTTGGGCATGATTCTTTTGAATGCTATTACTATAGAGACTATGCTGAATCAATAGAGGCTCGTGAGGATACTGGGCAATTTCCAAAGAAGAGAAAAGGAAAAATAGGAAGATGAGGACTTGTAGGCAAGAATGGCAATCCAAAACTGGGGCTAACAACCTAGAGATGGATCCTCAACCTGAGGTGGTTATTCAAGACCCTCCTCCTGGGGTGATTCTGCAGACCCTACTGCTCAGATTGAAAATCAGACCTTAAGGGGGAGTACTGTGACTCAGCCTAGCTCTTCCTTAGGAAATTATGGCGATGGGAGTGGAAGCACAACTGTGCTAGGCAACATTATAGAACAACCAGGTTAGAGAGATGGGAAGCAGCATCAACCTACTACAGCCGTTGTCCATGTTGATAGCAGGATAGACATTGTAAGGCAGCAGTGTGGTTCTAAGGGTGCTGGTAGTTCTATACCACCATCTTTCAACTCTCCATGATCATCTCTACCTGGAACATTATATTAGGGGCCTGAATCAGGCCCACAAACAGAAGGAGCGAAGACTCTTTCTTGCTAAGAATAAGATAGAGGTGTTTGGTTGTCTTGAAACAAGGGTCAAGGAAGATAGATCACATAAGATTCTGAAAGCAGTAGCTCAGGGTTGGAAGTATTGTTTCAATTATACTGGAGCATTAAATGGAAGGACCTGGCTCCTATAGAAGAACTCTATAAATATCACTATACTTGTGGCCAAGGAACAATTCATTCACTGCCTAGTAGAAGATCCTGGAACACAAGTAAATCTTTATCTTATAGTAGTTTATGCAAAAAATAAATGTCAACAAATGGAGGTCTTGTGGAGTGAGCTCACACAGCTTACACTATATAGGCAGATTCCTTATATCCTTAGTGAAGACTTTAATAATGTCCTTGGTTATGAGGACAGAGTTGGATCTCATGTAGCTCATACTGAAATACAGGGCTTTCAAGGGATGATAGATACTCGACAACTTATCCCCATTAGACCCAAGGGGTGTCATTTCACTTGGTGTAATAAACAAGGTGCTGCTAACAGAGTTTACAGAAAAATTGAGTGGGCTTTTGGTGATTTTCAGTGGCTGCAGCAGTTTGGACATGTGGAGTTTCTCAATCCCTCAATATTTGATCACTCTCCAATACTGATCAAATGTTGTTAACAAGTCAATTTACATCCAAGATGATACGATTTGATTTGGGAAAAACTCGAAATCAAACAACAAACACAGAAATTAAATATATTAAGAAATCAAGAGATAAGAATACAAGAAATAGGATATGAGAATAAAATAAAGAAAGGATTAATCCAACTAAATCAACGTTTTAATCCAAGGAAGAAAAGAAACTCAAACCCATACATGGACACCTAATCCAAGATTATCCAAGAGGGTTCAAGGTAAAGAGTTAAGGGAATCCACCCTAATTCTAACACTAGCTATCCTAGCTAACCTAACTCCATACAAGGCGATCTACTCTCAAAAGAGTTTCTTCAAAATTCAATTCATCAAAAGTCCCCTGATGAAATGACAAGTATAGTATTTGTACTAGCTAAGCTAAGAAGACTACTAAAGTTATTACAATAATACCCTTAATGGAATAAGGGCCTTGTTTGGTGGTCTTCACAATGGATGATAAAAGCCTAGCCTTTTTGTATAACTAGCCACTATTTGCATAACTAACCACCACCTTCCAAGCTATCTCCCATATCTTGATCACGTTCACATATGGGTCTTCAATGGCCTCCAAAGGCTCTATCTCTATCATCAGTGGGTGTGTAATATGAAGATACACACTTGAGACCTCTTGAAGCACCTCAAATATGGTGGATTTGCTCCATGGAACATCATTGGTTTGAAGACGAGCTCCACCATGAATCCTAGCCCTCATAATCACCCTCGAGCCATTCCATATCATATCATTAGACCATTTAGATTCTATACTAATGTCATGGATCATCCTGGGTTTCAGGAAATTCTTCATAAAGTATGGCAACAAGGGCATAGACATCATACCATGGAGAATATATGGAGGAAGTTAAAAGAGTTAAAGATACAATTAAAAGATATTAATGATTACATGGCATCATACAAATAGAAGTTGACTCTGGCTAGAGAAAAAATTGAAATAATTCAGGGGAAAATGCAAGATAATTTGTTCTACCAAGACTTACTTGACCGAGAGAAGCAAGAGCTACTGGAAATTGAGAAATTGAGCAATAATGAGGAGCAAGTGGTTAGATAGAAGGCAAGAGCCAACTAGATTGGGTGTGGTGACTCAAATTCCAAGTACTTCCATGCCCAGTGGAAGATCAGATCAAGTCACAATGCTATCCACTCCATCTATAATGAAGCTAGACCTCACTCAGATTGAACAAGAGTTTATTGTTATTTTTTCAAGGTTGCTAGGGGACTGCTCTACTAACCTGCCTTGTTTAAATACTGAAGTAATGAAGTCAGGGGCATGTCTTACAGTAGTACAACAAAGAGATCTAATCCAGGAAGTAACAGATGATGAGATCACTGATGATATCAAGGCCATGCCAAAGGACAAAGCTCCTAGAGTTGTTGGCTTTCCTATAGAGTTCTTTGCCAAAATTGGGACATTGTAAAGGATGACATACTTACAGCAGTGAAGCAATTTTTCCAAATTGGTATCCTCCCTCCTAAACTTAACTCAACTGCTATCACTTTAATTTCTAGGTTCCTTCTCCTACTAAGTTCAAGGACTATCGACCTATAGCATATTGTACCATATTGTATAAGATCATATCTAAGGTCTTAACAAAGAGGATAAAGACTTTTATTTCTGGGCCGGTGGGTCACTCACAATCTCCATTTGTGGAAGGGAGAAGTATTATTGATAATATCATTTCCAGTCATGAAATCTTTAAATGCTATACTAGGAAATGGATATCCCCTGGATGTGTACTTAAAGTGGATTTAAAGAAAGCTTATGAGACTCTAGAGTGGGGGTTCTTACATAGACTGTTGATTGATATAGGTTTCCCTGCCAAATTTATACAGAGTATTATGGCATGTGTATCCACTGTTTCTTATTCTTTAATCCTAAATGGTGGCTTTACTGCTCCTTTCCCTGCAAAGAAGGGGCTCAGGCAAGAAGATCCTATGTCTCCTTACCTGTTTGTTCTAGCCATGGAGTATCTAGGAAGGGAATTCAGTCAGTTAGCAGCAAATAGGGAGTTCAATTTTCATCCCAGATGCAGGAAATTGGGCAGCATACACATCTGTTTTGTAGATGATCTCCTGATGTATTGCAGGGCAGATCTCATTTCTATAAATTTGTTGAATGATGCTTTTCAGAGGTTCTCTAGAGCTTATGGTTTACATGCTAATTTTGAGAAAAGCTCTATATATATATTGTTGGGGTATCTGATCATACAAAGCAGGATATTGTAGATGCTCTTAGCTACAATATTGGTGTGCTCCCATTCAGATACTTGGGTGTTCCCCTAGCATCAAAGAAACTGAATGTTCATATGTATCCGCCTTTGATTGAGAAAATCACTGCTAGAGTTACTTGCTGGTCAGCCAAATTTCTTTCCTATGCAGGCATGTTACAACTTATTAAGTCAGTCCTTTTTGGTGTCCAGGCTTACTGGGCATAAATATTTTTGATACCAAAGAAAGTCATAAAGTCCATTGAGCAGATATGCAGAACATTCTTGTGGAATGGTTTTGTCATAATTTCAAAGAAAGCTTTAGTGTCCTGGGAAACAATATGTATGCCTCTTGCTGCTGGGGGTCTGAATGTGATCGATCTGCTATTCTAAAGCAATTATAGGATGTGGCAAGAAAAAAGGACTGTCTATGGATCCAATGGATACATAGTTATTATATAAATTTCATGGACTTAGAAAGAATGCCAATACCCAAGACTGCCTCTTGGGTGGTGAGGAAGATACTTGCTTCTAGGGAAATGGTACTGAAGGGTCAAACAGGTCAAGGAGCATTGACAAATGCATTTGCTACAGTTCAGAAAGGGGATAAGTTCTCCATTTAGCAAATATACATATTCCTGTTACCCCATTATCCAAGAGTCACATGGAAAAGCCTTGCTCTGCAGTCAAGGATCCATCCAAGATTCAAATTCATCTTATGGTTAGCTATGCATTAGAGGCTGGCAATTGTGGATAGGCTGCTTAAACTTGGCATTCAACTTCCACCAGACTGTGCATTTTGTGGACAAGCTTTGGAGACTTTCGTACATTTGTTCTTTGATTGTCAGTTAATAAAGTCTCTATGGCATAGGCTTTGTGTCTGGTTAGGCCATCAAAGGAGCATCCAGGACTGGAACGTAGAGGTACAATGGGCCTGCAATCTGGCTAAAAAAAAAAAAACAGGACTGGCTGAGATATCCAGTTGTGTTTTTGCTATAGTTGTTGATGTGAAATGGAGAGAGAGAGAGGAATAAGATTAGGTTTCAGAACGGGACACTAGCAGCTGATCAGGTGCTAAAGGAAGTGGGGTTGGACATCCATATCAGAGGTCGAGGTCGAGCCAATGCAAAATGAAGAAGTGCCCTGCAGAGTCTTAATGTTTGTTGACACCCAATTTTGTCCCACCTTTCCTCCGAAATAGCTATTTACGCTTTTGATATTCTGGAAATTTAAGAAATAATTAGTTATCTTTTACTATGATTAGTAGCTTTTATTAATATCCGCATTTCACCACCCTATTGTAGTCACTAGCTATTATTATTATTATTATTATTATTATTATTATTATTATTATTATTATTATTATTATTATTATTATTATTATTACTATTATTATTATTATTACCAGTATTATTATAATTCGTATTTTATCATTTTAGCATTTTTATCAGCTTATGCACAGGCATCGGCATTTTATTTTGCAATAGCGTTTATTTATTGTTAAACTTTCAAATATTATTGCACGGCTATTACGACGTCATAGCCATGTTTTATTTTATTATCTGAGCACTAATAATTACATATTTGATATGAGGTAATAGTTTAACACACGTTAGCATATAATTAGTTAAAATGGGTCTTTTATTTAAATTTAGGAGCCAAGTTATTTCTCTTATTCAGCCCATATTTTTAATTCATTTGCCCAACTCCGCCCCAATCAATTTATAAACATTTTTTCGGACCAGTCCATATCATTTTAATTCATCAGCCCAATGGAGAACCTAAATCCGAGCCCATTCGTTACATTTAATACCCAGCCCAATACCCTCTAACCTACCCCGGCCCATACCCGCTAATCTACCCGACCCGACCCGCATTATTGAACTCAAATGAATCAGTAGGGTTTTCACCCTAACAGATCCTCCGTTTCTCTCCTCTTCCTCTCTCTCTCCTCCCTTTCGTCTCTTTCTCTCCTCTGCATTTCGCGATTGAAATGGCAAAATCGCAGGATTCTTTCGCCTTCCCCAGGCCTTGCATGGCCATTTCGGGGAAGGCAATTAATTTTTGTACCCCCCTCATCAATTTTTCAACAGTTGAAGAGGTAAGAGTTTTATTTTCTTCTTCTTTCTTTCTCGCGTGCTTCTGAGAAGTCTTAATGGGTTTTGTTTGTTTTGAACCCAAATCATTTTTTTTATCCGTTCCTTTGACTTCGGGTACAAAAATCTTTATGAATATTGTCTCTTCTTCGGGTTTTTCTGATCGATGGCAGAAAGGCTTTTAGCGTTTTGTGTTTGAAAAAGGATTCAATCCCGCCCATTTTATGAAAACTCTAGCAAACCCTAGATTTTCCCCTTATAAATAATCATTTTCTGGGTTCGTAGAAGAGAGTTTTTTTGAGCGGCCTAAAACCCTTCCCCTGAAAAACAGTTCTTCAGCCTTGAAAATCTCTAAAAATATAAGTCCTTTTAACCGCCTAGAATTCCCTAAAATACTAATTCTGTTAGCAGTTGCAATATTGTTCAGTATCAAGTCATAAAATACTAAATCCTGTTCTGTTTTTTCTTTGGGTATTCGTTTGAATTCGAGCATACGCAAGTTCGAATTCCGAAGTGTTTCGAGGTATATCGGAAGTTCGAGCCCCACTTCGCTGCACCCGAAAAAGGTAATTCACCTTCCTTTAGTTAATTTTTAGTAATTGTTTGAAGTGCTTTAAACTACTTAGGCGATTTGTTTGGTTAGTTATGTTTTAGTTCCTGTTTGTGTTTATTTTAGTTGTACTGTGCATGTTTAAGCTTAGATTAATCCTGTTTCTAGTTCTGTAGTCGTTCGGTTCTATGTTGTGTATCAATTTGGGTTAATCGTGTGCTTGTTAGGTCTACTATTATTCCACGTACTAGTTTAGCAGAAATCCTGTTGATACCATTATGTATGCTTATTGAGATATTTTAGTAGTTTGAATCGAATGTTGTTTCAGTTTGATGTCTCTTCATATTAGCTGAGCATAAGCATATTTATCTTTTGGGTTTCTTTAGTTGTGGGTCTCAGTTCGACTTGAGCCTTGTTTGTCATTCGTGTCATGGTAACTTAACTTAAAATATGGTATCTGCTTTCCTTATTCGACTAAAATAAGTTGTTAAGGCCAGCTGATAATTAAGAAATGAGTTTAACATGTCGGACGAAGTCATAAACCTATATTCTAAATCTCACCTATCCATACTAGAAATGCCAGCCTTTTTCTTCGTATTGTTTGAATCCCCTGGATATAAGTTCATGCCTAAATATGACTTAGTTGAACAAAATGGCAGGATCACTAATTCAAAATAACAGAGTTTGTCCCCTCCTTGCCTAATATGATGTAATTAAACTCCCTATTTGTTCTATGAGTTAATTTTAATAAGTGTTTAGCATTAGCATGAGCTTGTCTGATCCACTTAGCTAAATAATCTTCGAATAGTTTCTTGATATGTCCAAATGGGGTTAATGAGGAGGTGAACTTAATTTAATCCCCGTAGATGTGTAATACCTCTGAGTAAGTATACCTTCTGTTTAAAATGGTTAAAGGATGATCATACTTGTAACTGTTCATTGTGTTTACTTTGGTATGTCTGTTTTTTTTTTTTGTTTGAAATACGCGAGATGCCCCCTGAATTTTCTTTCCTCTTTTCTTTGCATTTTCGAATCTGATCATGTTGCACCTCTCCCTTCTCCTTTAATGTGTTCCTCTGTTTCTAAGCATTTGGCATATGCCCTGTTAAATGTGAATCCAGTGTGCAAATCTGGTTGTTTGTCTGCTGAATGTTGTCCTTTTTTTTAGTGCTTTTGTATGTCTTAAAATGATGTCTTAAGTATGTCAACAAGTTGAAATTTGCTACTGTTTGAGTATTCTGTGTCATCATAGACAGGGCATTACTAAATAATTTCTTAAGTCTAAAATATAGGTTCGGCTGGGATTAGTATATTTAGTCGTATTGGTGCTCTCTTTGCTTTGTTTTTGCTCAGCTTATTGTAGTATCTGATCCTGCTGTCCCCCTGTTTGGTTTACATTTATGCTCCAAATGCTCATGACTGTTAGCTAGGATATTGCATGTTTGATTTATGGCATATAGAAGGATATACCTAGATATACAAAGTATACCCAATTCTATATACATCCAAGGGAATAGAAGTTGATATATTTAGTATATGTGGGATATATCACTTGTGTAAATTTACTAGTCTAAACTGTTGTTGGGTCTGTTTAATATTTGGGCATGTGTCTCCCTTTTAGCTGCTAGGCTTCGGCCATATGCTCGGTGTGAATTGTGGGGCCTGTTTGAACATTGTCTGGTTTGGGTCTTTATTTCCTCACAATTGTTAGAGTTGGGCCTCCTGTTCTTCTTCCTGTGTTAGGCCTCTATGTGTACAGCAGGCCCAATTCGAAAATTCGGCCCAGTTACCTATTCTTGTATAGTCACTTATTTGGGTCGCGAGTTTGTTTGTCTTAGCTGAATAAAATTTAATTTTCTTACTATTATGTGAGGGTATTTGAAATTCTCTCTTTGTGTTATGAATTTTGCATTATCAATTATTCATTGATCGTATACTAATTCTTTTCCTTTTATCTTATGCATGACCTTCGCACACGAGTCCGAGGCACTCGTCTTCCGCATTCGATGTTGGGCTAAGGCCCAACGAAAATATTATCCCCCTCCGTCCAGTTCTGTCCACAGCAAGTATAAAATATCTGGGCCGAAGCCCATATCGCACAAACAGAATCGCAGCCCATTTGCAGCAGTGTTGAAAATTCTGGGCCAAGGCCCAACGCCTGAAGGAGATTTTCTTGGCAATGGCCCAAGTGGGCCGATAATCTGATTTTGTTTCTTCTGATTGATACGTATTTGGTTTGGGGTTTATGTCTAACATTTTATTGTTGCTTGTTTTTAGCCTTAGGTGAATCCTAATTAGTATGGGGTAGTTTTAGAATAATGGGTAGCTAATTTAAGAAAAATTAACGATTAATTCCATGAGTTTCACTCTCTTTTATTTTACGTTAAATTATCTATAGTACTTATAATATTTATCTTCTTAGAATGATTGGTTTTCAACAATAGCATAATTACATATTTCGAACCAAGAGAATCACGTTTTTTTTACTATCTTAAAAATTTCAAGACGTCACTAATATGTAAATAATAACTTAAGTATGTTTTATAAAACATTGTTTCCAAGTTTCATTCGACGATACATATTTTAGCCGAGCCTAGTTAAATAAAGTTAGGAAAAGAGAAAGAAAATTCATCACCCTTTGCATTCTACTTATAAAAAATAAGTTTAGATTAAACAAGCATATCTAATCAATAGACTTTTAAAGCTTCATTTACATTATTTTAAACCTTTTTGCATTCTATTTATAACAAGTCTAGATTTTCTACATATAATGTAATTTTATTTCAAGTTTAAATTGGCTAGGTCTTCTCTTAAAAGCTTTTATTTACATGCAAATCATTATATTTTGTAAGCCTCATTTTTTATTAAAAGCATAGCAATATTTATAGTTGATAGCATTTGAAGTCTTCTTTTATGCAAATTATTCTACAAGTCCTATTTAAATAGCATTATTAATATTCTTTCTTTAAAATCTTAACAAACTCTATAAGTCTTATTTTAAAATAGCCTTTAAAGTTCTTCTTTATACAAATTATTATATTTTGTAAATCTTATTTTAACTAACATTATTTTCCTTTAAAACTTTAGCAATGGTTATAAGCCATTTTCTAAAATTTAAACACTATATTTAGCCTTAATTAATTAACCTAAGTTTGGCCGGATAACCGTAGTTACGGATCCTAGAGGATGCCTAACCCCTTCCCTTTAGGATAATTAGAACTCTTACCTAGAATTGTAAGTTAAGCAGACCATTAACGGGGTTTAGTTAACTTTACCTTAGTTAAATAATTAGGTGTCCTAATTCACCTTAAAATCAATTAGGTGGCGACTCCTTCAAAGCAAAAAATAGGAATCTCCAATATGTTGTACCTAATTTAACCGGCTTAAATGGGGTATAACAATGTTTTTCCCTAAGTGCAGTAGATTTATGTATCCATAATTGTTTTTTTTATAGTCCTAGTCTGTTAACTGAGTTCTATTGTGGAGGAAACAGATTAGAGATAGGTGTTTTCATTTAAGGAAGCAGTTAGTCAAATATTGCTTCTTTGTTGTACTGTTAATTTTGGTTATTAATGAAATATGTTGTTTAAACTAAAAAAACAAAAACAAAAAACCAAAAAAAAAAATATATAAATATATATATCAGCATTTGGCCATGAGAATTTTTCACTTTTTTTCGGATTTTTTATCACTTTATTTGAAAATCAGCGTTCGGTCATGAAAATTCTAAATACAACTTGAAGCTGTATTTGAAATTTGAA
This sequence comes from Lycium barbarum, assembly GCF_019175385.1. Lineage (NCBI taxonomy): Eukaryota > Viridiplantae > Streptophyta > Magnoliopsida > Solanales > Solanaceae > Lycium > Lycium barbarum. The sequence continues at coordinate 107,551,872 of NC_083347.1, read as the reverse complement.
AAACACCTAAAACTTTGTTTTCACTTTTAGTGCATTCAAACAATCAAATATTCTTTGTAAAACCTATAATCAAACACAACTCCAACTTCATAATTTCAAATAAAGTGAAAAATATTTCATTTTCATGGTCAAACGCCTACTAAATGTCGGTGTTTAATCATTTTTTTGCACGGATTGGCCTTCTTTTGGGGTGGTCTTTAAATTTTTCCCCTCATATTTGTGTTCTTTAAGTTTTTCCCTTCGCTTGGATACCTGAGGTTCTGGGTTCGAACCCCCGCTCAGGCATAAAATAAAAAAATAATTTCGCAAGGCAGGGCTGGGGGAAGTGTATGCCGGATCCGGCATACAATCCTTAAGGAAAAACTAAAGTTATGCCGGAGGGGGCAGACTTTGCTTTGAGACATATATTTTATTTTTTTTACTTTTCAAGGCAAACTTTTAATTATGTCTTAAGGAAAAGTTCCGCCTTATGGGGCATACTTTTAGTTATGTCTTAACTAAAAGTATGCCCCATAAAATATAACTAAAAGTATGCCAACTTTTCATTAAGGCAACACTAAAAGTTTGCCTTAAGGAAAAATTCTACCTTATGAGGCATACTTTTGGTTATGCCTTAATTAAAAGTCTGCCCCATAAGGCATAGTTCCCTATGAAAAAAATTTTCCCCATAAGGCACAACTAAAAATATGCCTTGAGGAAAAGTTATGCCCCCTCTGGCATAACTTTAGTTTTTCCTTAAGGACTTTATGTCGGATCCGGCATACAATCCTTAAGGAAAAACTAAAGTTATGCCGGAGGGGGCAGACTTTGCTTTGAGACATATATTTTATTTTTTTTACTTTTCAAGGCAAACTTTTAATTATGCCTTAAGGAAAAGTTCCGCCTTATGGGGCATACTTTTAGTTATGCCTTAACTAAAAGTGTACCCCATAAAATATAACTAAAAGTATGTCCCATAAGGCGGAACTTTTCATTAAGGCAACACTAAAAGTTTGCCTTAAGGAAAAATTCTACCTTATGAGGCATACTTTTGGTTATGTCTTAATTAAAAGTCTGCCCCATAAGGCATAGTTCCTTATGGAAAAGTTTTGCCCCATAAGGCATAACTAAAATTATGCCTTGAGGAAAAGTTATGCCCCCTTCGGCATAACTTTAGTTTTTCCTTAAGGACTTTATGCCGGATCCGGCATACAATCCTTAAGGAAAAACTAAAGTTATGCCGGAGGGGGCAGACTTTGCTTTGAGACATATATTTTATTTTTTTTACTTTTCAAGGCAAACTTTTAATTATGCCTTAAGAAAAAGTTCCGTCTTATGGGGCATACTTTTAGTTATGCCTTAACTAAAAGTGTGCCCCATAAAATATAACTAAAAGTATGCCCCCATAAGGCGGAACTTTTCATTAAGGCAACACTAAAAGTTTGCCTTAAGGAAAAATTCTTCCTTATGAGGCATACTTTTGGTTATGCCTTAATTAAAAGTCTGCCCCACAAGGCATAGTTCCTTAAGGAAAAGTTTTTCCCCATAAGGCATAACTAAAACTATGCTTTGAGGAAAAGTTATGCCCCCTCCGGCATTACTTTAGTTTTTCCTTAAGAACTTTATGCCGGATCCGACATACACTCCCTCCAGCCCTGCCTTGCGAAATTATTTTTCTATTTTATGCTTGAGCGGGGGTTCGAACCCAGAACCTCAGGTATCCAAGCTAAGGGCAAAACTTAAAGACCACAAATATGAGGGGCAAAATTTAAAAACCGCAAATATGAGGGGCAAAATTTAAAGACCACCCCAAAAGAAGGGCAATTCACATCAGGCTGCCCTGAAATTTTTAAAAGAATTATATCAATTGGACAGCATGTCTTGCAAGGACCTGACCCTAGCTTTTATCCAGTGTACTCAAAAGAAACAACATAATATCCCTTCTGTTATAAAATGAAGCAAAAAGAGTAATAATATTAAAGGATGAAAACCATAGAAATAGAGTAACAAACGAGGAGAGATTTTATTATTCTTCCAAAATGTGTTACAAGTCCATTCCATATGAAAACTTATGCCTCTATTTATAGTGCTACATATGCATTCAATATATGAGATAATGGAAGAACCATTAAGATGGTGGAAGATAATGGAAGAACCATTAAGATGGTGGAAGATAATGGAAGAGGCATTATATTTGTGTAGTGGACATCCATACTATATATTTCATAACACTCCCCTTTGGATTTCCATAGATGATGTGTATCGTTAAAAACCTTATTAGGAAAAACCCTGTGCGAAAAAGCCTCAATGAAGGAAAAAGAGTACACATATCTAGTAATACGCTTTGAGAGCTGCCTCATTAAAAACCTTACCAAGAAAACCCAATGGGACAAAACTTGGTTAAGCAAAAAAGAGTACAACGCGTATTTCACTCCCCCTGACGAAGACCAATATTCAGATGTCGGAGTCTTCGCATTCCAATCTTAAATATCATCTTCTCAAGAGTTGAAGTTGGCAAAGATTTGGTGAACAAATCTGCAGGATTGTTACTTGAACGAATTTGTTGCACATCAATATCACCATTCTTCTGGAGAACATGTGTCAAAAATAACTTTGGTGAAATGTGTTTCGTTCTATCTCCTTTTATAAATCCTCCTTTTAATTGAGTTATGCATGCAGCATTATCTTCATATAATACTGTGGGTAATTTTGTATCACACTTCAAGCCACATCTTTCTCTGATGAAATGTATCACTGATCTCAACCACACACATTCTCTACTTGCTTCATGAATAGCTATTATCTCAGCATGATTCGAAGAAGTAGCAACAATGGACTACTTTGTGGATCGCCATGATATAGCAGTACCTCCGCATGTAAACAGATAGCCTGTTTGAGATCGAGCTTTATGTGGATCAGATAAATAACCTGCATCTGCATAACCAACAAGATTTGTACTACCTTTGTTAGTATAAAACAGACCCATATCGCTAGTTCCCATCAGATATCGCAATATATGCTTAACTCCGTTCCAATGTCTTCGTGTAGGAAAAGAGCTATATCTTGCTAGCAAATTAACAGAGAACGCTATGTCAGGTCTTGTAGCGTTAGCAAGATACATAAGTGCACCACTTGCACTAAGATATGGTACTTCAGGACCAAGAAGCTCTTCATTTTCTTCTTGAGGTCGGAACGAATCTTTACTCACTTCAAGTGAGCGAACAACCATTGGAGTACTTAAAGGATGCGCATTGTCCATGTAAAATCGTTTTAAAACCTTTTCGGTATAAGCAGATTGATGGATAAAGATCCCATCTGTCAAATGTTCAATCTGCAAACCAAGACAAAGTTTTGCTTTTCCCAGATCTTTCATCTCAAATTCTTTCTTTAAATATTCAATCGCCTTTTGGAGGTCTTCTGAGTTCCAATTAGGTTTATGTCATCAACATAAACAGCGATTATAACGAACTCTGATTTTGTTTTCTTAATAAAAACACATGGACAAATGGCATCATTTATATAACCTTCATTTACCAAGTACTCACTGAGGCGATTGTACCACATGCGCCCTGATTGTTTTAGACCATACAACGATCTTTGTAATCTGATTGAATACATCTCCCGAGACTTTGAGTTAATTGCTTCAGGCATTTTAAATCCTTCAGGAATTTTCATATAGACTTCATTATCAAGTGAGCCATAAAGGTAAGCTGTAACCACATCCATCAGATGTATTTCAAGGTTTTCATGTACAGCTAAACTGATGAGATATCGAAATGTTATGTCATCCATAAAGGGTGAATATGTTTCTTCATAGTCGATATCGGGTCGTTGAGAGAATCCTTGTGCAACAAGGCGTGCCTTGTATCTCACAATTTCATTTCTCTCATTCCTTTTTCGCACAAAAACCCATTTATGGCCAATTGGTTTTATACCATTAGGCGTTTGGACTACAGGTCCAAAAACCTCACGTTTGGCAAGTGAATTCAATTCTGATTGAACTGCCTCTTGCCATTTTGGCCAATCATATCTTCGTCGACATTCTTCGACAGATTGGGGTTCCTGATCGTCAAAGTCTTTCATAATATTTAGTGCAACATTATATGCAAAAACATTATCCACCATAATTTTCGATCGATTCAAATTTATCCCATCACCAGAAGAACTCAATGATAGTTCTTCATTTACTTGAGTCTCGAGTTCCCTAATATCTTCAGGAGTATCAGGATTAGTCAGATCTTGAATATCTTCATGATATTCTTTCATAGTGTCATTTTGATCATTTTTCGTGTTTCTTTTTCTAGGATTTTTATCCTTAGAACCCAATGGCCTACCACGCTTCAGGCGTGTATGAGATTCATAGGCTATGACACTAGTAGATTGTCCCTTTGGGACATCAATTCGGATAGGCACATTCTCTGCAGGGATATGTGATTTAGTTATCCTTTTCAAATCAGTAAATGCGTCTGGCATTTGATTTGATATTTTTTGCAAGTGAATGATCTTCTGGATCTCCTGTTCACATATGGGGGCACGTGGATCAAAATGAGATAGTGATTGAACTTTCCACGCAATTTCTCTTTTGATTTCTTTTCTCTCTCCCCCTAATTGTGGAAAATTTGTTTCATCAAATCGACAATCTGCAAATCGGGCAGTGAATACATCTCCCGTCAATGGCTCAAGATAGCGAATAATAGAGGGTGATTCAAACCCAACATATATACCTAACCTTATTTGGGGCCCATCTTAGTACGCTGTGGTAGTGCTACAAGCACATATACAGCACAGCCAAAGATTCGGAGATGAGCAATATTTGGTTCATGACCAAATACTAATTGTGACGGGGAGTATTTATTATAATGAGTCGGTCTGAGACGAATAAGAGATGATGCATGTAAGATAGCATGTCCCCAGACGGTAGTGGGCAACCGTGTTTTCATAAGTAGTGGTCATGCTATCAATTGTAGTCGTTTAATAAATGACTCAGCAAGGCCATTTTAGGTATGAACATGTGCTACAGGATGTTCAACTTTTATCCCAACTGATAAACAATAATCATCAAAAGATTGAGACGTAAATTCTCCGGCATTATCGAGGCGTATAGCCTTAATAGGATAATCCGGACACTGTGCCCTTAAGCGTATTATTTGTGCCAATAATTTCGCAAACGCAGGTTGCGAGACGATAGGAGGCACACATGAGACCATCTTGAAGATGCTTCTATTAGGACCATAAAATATCTGAATGACCCACAAGGTGGATGAATAGGTCCACATATATCCCCATGTATACGTTCTAGAAAAGCAGGGGATTCAATGTCAACTTTCATTGGTGATGGCTTAGCTATCAATTTACCCTGATAACAAGCAGCACATGAAAATTCACCACTTTCAAGAATCTTCAGGTTCTTAAGTGGATGCCCATTTGAATTTTCAATAATTCGTCTCATCATTATTGATCCAGGGTGACCTATTCGGTCATGCCAAAGCACAAAAGTACTTGAATCATTAAACTTCTAGTTTACGATCGAGTGTGCTTCAATTGTACTAATTTTTGCATAATACAGACCAGAAGACAAAGTTGGCAATTTCTCCAAAACATGTTTCTGGCCGGAGACATTCTTTGTAATGGCAAGATATTCATCATTTATTTCGTTTAATGTCTCAGCGTGATATCCATTACGGCGGATATCTTTGAAACTTAACAAGTTTCTTGGGGATTTAGAAGAGAATAATGCATCTTCTATAACAAGTTTCGTCCCCTTAGTCAGAAATATAGTAGCTCTTCCGGAGCCTTCAATCAATTTCGAATTGCCAGAAATTGTATTAATATTTCCCCTTTTTCTACGCAAGTGAGAAAAGTATTTCTCATCTTTGAATATGGCATGCGTTGTTCCACTATCAATCACACAAATATCTTCATGATTGGTCATTGATCCAAATAAAATTTGAGGAATTTCCATAGATTCTTCAAAATGAAATAATAGATAAAGTGAACATCGAAGTAGATATTATGATTAGACAAAGCATTACACACATTTTATTACATATATTACTATTAAACAAAGCATTACTCACACTTCATTACATATATTACTATTAAACAAAGCATTACACATACTTCATTTACATAAAAATGGAAACATAACCACATAAAAACGACACGTATGAAATATCTAAGTTTTTACAGATCCATCACCGATCAAATGATCTATTTTCCCTTCAGGGAGTTCAAAGAAATCTACCACATCTAGATGCATGGGCTCAACATTATCTTCAGAAATAAAATTTGCTTCGGCATCCTTTTCTGCCTTTTTTAGGGAGGCCTGATACAGCTCAACTAGGTGCTTTGGCGTACGACAGGTACGTGACCAGTGCCCCTTTCCTCCACATCGGAAGCATTTATTTTCTGAATTTTGCTTTTGCACAGCTTTATGCTTTTCATCCTTCCTTTTACACTGTTGGTGGTGAAGGGTATTATTTGGTGCAAGACGAGAATCATGATTAAAATTCCTTCCTCGACCACGACCATGACCACGACTGGGGCCACGACCTCTTCCACACCTAGAATGGCGAAAATTTGCCTCATTCACTTCAGGGAATGGGGCAGTACCAGTGGGTCGTCTTTCATGATTTTTCATTAATAATTCATTATGTTGTTCAGCCACTAGAAGATGTGATATTAGATCAGAATATTTCTTGAACTTCATCTCTCGGTATTGCTGCTGCAGGAGCATACTCGAGGCAGGAAAAGTGGAGAATGTTTTCTCCAGCATATCATGATCAGTGATATTTTCACCACATAATTTCAACTGAGAAATAATTTTAAACATGGCAGAATTATATGCCTTAATAGATTTAAAATCTTGTAGCCTTAAATGAAGCCAATCAAAACGTGCTTGTGGAAGTATGACCATCTTCAGGTGGTCATATCTATCTTTTAAATTATTCCACAGAGTAAGAGGATCTTTAACAGTGAGATATTCCATTTTCAAGTCCTCATCAAGGTGATGGCGGAGGAATATCATTGCCTTGGCACGGTCTTGGTTTGATGCCTCATTTTTATCTTTGATGGTGTCTGCCAGACCCATCGCATTAAGGTGAATTTCAGCATCAAGAATCCAAGACATATAGCTATTGCCGGATATATCTAAGGCTACAAATTCACGTTTAGTAAGATTTGTCATTAGTAAAGGGAAATAGAAAGTCAATACCTTCGAGGCTTTTAAAGTATTTGCTCGGAACGGCAGAGTCTCGTGCTGATAACGTGTTATAAAATGAAGCTAAAAGAGTAATAATATTAAAGGATGAAAACCATAGAAATAGAGTAACAAAAGAGGAGAGATTTTATTATTCTTCCAAAATGTGTTACAAGTCCATTCCATATGAAAACTTATGCCTCTATTTATAGTGCTACATATGCATTCAATATATGAGATAATGGAAGAACCATTAAGATGGTGGAAGATAATGGAAGAACCATTAAGATGGTGGTAGATAATGAAAGAGACATTATATTTGTATAGTGGACATTCATACTATATATTTCATAACACCTTCAGCATTTAAAAGCATATTGTTGGGGCGTTGAGAATTGATGGCTTACCTCTTTCTTCAAATGTTTGATTGATGGATCACATATATTGATGTTGAGTGGGCCGGGTAGGGGTCCAGTCCAATGGCGGATCCGACAAGAAATTTACGGGTTCAACAGAACTCGGGTCAAATATGATATGTATGTAATATAAAAAATAAATTATCCATAAATTCTCTTTAAATTAAATGTTATTAAAAAAATAGTGATGTTCTAATAGTAAAGGTATTCGTCATCGAGGTATGGTTCTTTTCTTAGCCCTTGAAAATTGTTTTTCAATTTCTTTATTTTGACACTCCTCTTCCTCTGAATCTTCAAGCAATTTTCCCAAAACACATTTCATTAGTATTATTTTTCTTACTAGTAATGTAGATAAAATTTGAATTCAATTTTATATTCAACTCTCATTTGCTTAAATTCTGAATTCGCCCCGCCGAATATATTCTCTAACGGCCTTTGTCACATTGATTGAAAATGAGAGGATCTAAAAAGCTTTGCCATTGGATAAAAAAATACTTGGTCCAATTTATATTGCGGTTGTTTCAGTTTACGTAATGGAATTTTATATTTGCTTGACGGAAGTGAAATGTCAATTTTTGTTAGGTATATGTCGTTCTTTAATTCTCTACGTGTGATGATTCTCTGCTTGTGAAGGGACATAGATAAAAAGATTTGTTTTTTTATCCTAGAAGGTCTAAAAGCATCTATATCCAATATTATCTTCACCTTATCATAAAACGTCCAACTTAATCCATGTATAAATGGATCAGTTTCTTTAAGTTTAAAAAAGATAGAAAGCAATAGGCGATTTGACTAGTTTACAAAAATATGTCCATTTTTTTAACTTACAAAAATATCTCATTCTCCCTTTTCCAACTCTTCTAGTGCTTCTCTTGAAGTATCGAGAATAAAATCAAAGTAAAAATGTTAAGTTATTGTTCTATACTAGATGAAATATCTTAATTTTATTATCGGTTCTATATTGAAGTTATTCATTCATACTCTTAATGTTAGCAAATCACATTTATTTGCCCTTGATCCTAACACAATTCTAACTTGGTTTATAACAGAGGTAATTTTAAAGCAAAGCTAAAAGTACTGGAGAGAATATTTATATGACGCCCCGTTTGGCCATAGGGTTTGGTTCAAAATTTTGAAATACTTTTTAAAAATTATTTTAAATAACAATTTGGTTATATATTCGGCTGATTATTTCAACTACAAACTTGAAATATAGAAAGTATGAAAGTACGTTTTAGAAGTTTTTCAAATTTTCACTCACAAAGCTTTAATTTTATTTTCATGTGCAAACACAATTTTAACTTCCAAACATTTTTTTTCGACTATTTCAAATCTCAGTAAAATTATGAGTCTAAAATTATATCCAGACGTCCATTTAGACATTTTTCTCTAAATAGTTTGACACGTGAAATTTACTTATTGAACCTCCGTTAAAAACGATGAGACGATTTACTACTTTTAAGATTTTGGACGGTTTCAAAATGTGATAAAATTAAAAAATTCATCCGGTAAAAAGATAAGTTTGGACATTTTCCTTAAAAAATTGAAAAAGGAAGAGAAAGTTAATTGGCTTTTCGTTTTTCAGTGAGTGAAGGAGCGAAAGGGGTCGTTTGCCGACGAGAAAAGGTGAATGGAAAAGTGAAAATGTACTCAAAAGAAGAAAAACAAGAACAAAAAGAGGAGAAATGATGATTCTATAAGGATGAACGAAGCACTAAAAACATCAACATGGCTAAGTGGTGGGGAAGGGTGGCTCTATGGAAAAAGAGGAGCAAATAGGCCACTTTCATTCTACAGCGAAATTAGGTCAGGGGTAGAATTGGACTCCAAAAAATAAAAAAATAAATGTTTTTCTGAACTACTTCATCTTTTTCCTTTAGGAAAAGGGTCATATTTGCTGCTTTAATATCGAAAATAAGTTATATTTATACTCCGTTATACTTTTTCGATAAATATACTGCTAAAGTCACATTTTAGAGCTCTATTTACCCTCACCCGTTAAAACTAGCTATATTTACCCCTCTCCCGTTAAAACTTCATTTCTAGCTTTAAAGAGTCACATGTTATGGTTTTTTGGTTCAATAAGAGCATGACATGTGTCATTTTAAAAGTGAAAATGAAGTTTTAATGAGAAAGGGGTAAATATAACTAGTTTTAACGTGTGAAGGATAAATATAGCTCTAAAGTATGATTGTAGGGATATTGTTGAGAAAGTATAGCGTCGGCAAATATAACTTATTTTCAATAGTAACGATTTCAATACTCATGTTGATACATAGCTATTTATGTCCAATCTTGACATTTGTTACTTATCAATTATTTTTAATCAAATAATCGAGTAGAGCTCTTAATCAGGAGGTGTTATTCTGCTCAAATTGAACAAATAAGTTGCATCGTTGGTTTTCCTTTCGAAAGTTTAAATTCTAGTCCCAAACGATAGTTTAAATTCTTGTCCCAAACGATGTAAAATATACTTACTCAATCGTGTCATGCAATTTTCTATGAATTGATAACTTGATAAAAAAGTATATCAACCTTCTATCATAAATTAAATTTACACTAAAAATAGTACAACAACTGCAACATACTCAGTGTGATCCCACTGCTAATAATATATTTCCTTCTTATTTTAATTGTTGTTTTAGCTATTTTCACATTCATTAAGAAAATCAATTAATACAAAGTATAGTTTATGTTGGGTACGCGAACACAGTCCCACATTGATAGCTAAAAAGATTGGGTAGCAATATATAAGGCGTAGGATCTCTTAATGGTGTGAGGTCTTTTGAGGAAAACTGTGCAGGTTTGATCAAAACCGAACAATATTAGACCATGTTAAGAGTATTTGTGGGTTGAGAGCCTAACAACTGGTATCGGAGTCAAGGTTCAGTGAGACAAGTATAATGAAGGCATGAGGCTCGGTTTACTTCCCCCTACAAGCTTAGAGACACACACACACAAAAGGAAGCTAGTTGCGGACTTCAGTTGCCATAAATACTCAGACGAGGTGGGTGGCACACAGTGAATATCGGAAATTGACTCGTGGATTGTAGTAATAAGCGACACAAAATTTAGTTCGAGAGAAAGCCCTATTGATCATGGTGATGGGCCACGTGAAACTTAGTTTAATGGTGAGATTGTTAAGTGTGCGAACAAAATCTCACATTAGCAGCTAAAAGAGTGAGAAGCTACATATATATAAGGTGTAGGATCTTTCAATGGTATGAGGCCTTTAAAGGAAAACTGTGAGGGTTTGGCCCAAAGCAGATAATATCACATCATGTTAAGAGTATCATTTTAGCTTGAAAAATTGTTTCAATTTAAGTATCACTTTAGAAATTCAAGACAAAAGCTGGTAATTCAATCTAACTATACCCTTAGCAGTAAGAAAGTATTCATTTTTAATATTGCTCAATTATCAAACAATATCTACTAAATAAGGAGTATCACTTAATTGTTCTTTCGAAGGCATTAGTTTGAAAAATGTTATCATTCATTCACAAACAATTGCATGGATTTTATGGAGGAGTAATGTTTTGCCTTAGTTATGCTTATTAAAGTATATCTAGTGTGTCAGTGGACTGGTCGAATGAAGGCTGCGATTGCGACTTGTGAATGGATCACTTCCGTGATTCCGTCAATTTAGGACGTTTGACGTATACAAAGAGGGTTTTTTTTTCACTTTTCTAGTGGCTTAATTAATCTGCTCTAAGTAGATTTAAATATGACTTTTAACTGCTCTTCTTCCAATAAAATGATTTTGATCAAGTGCTTAAGCAATCTTTGGGGGCACTTGTCTACCATCGTTAGCCTTATGAAATGTATAACGCATGTCTTACTTTTTCTTTTTGTTAGACTTAGATTCAGTCAGACCTATCTATAACGACATTCGCGTATAGCAGCACTTCTTAATAACAGCTAAGATTTTTCGAAATCAATTTTTTATGTTATATTTTACTTCTCTATAATAACATTTTACCTATAACGGCAACAACTAACTTTATAACCGTACGCTCTTTGTAAAATCACCTTGCATATAACAACTATCTGCATTTTTTGATAATATAATTATTAACAATCTTTATAAAATAAAATATCTATGTAGAATGAAAGGGGTCGTTTGCTGACGAAAAAAGGTGAATGGAAAAATGAAATTGTACTCGAAAGAAGAAAAACAAGAACAAAAAGAGGAGAAATGATGATTATATAAGGATGAAAGAAGCACTAAAAACATCAACATGGCTAAGTGGTGGGGGAAGGGTGGCTCTATCAAAAAAGAGGAGCAAATAGGCCACTTCCATTCTACAGCGAAATTAGGTCAGGGGTATAATTGAACTCCAAAAAATCAAAAACCATTTTTCTGAACTATTTCATCTTTTTTCTTTCAGAAAAGGGTTATATTTGCTCCTTTACTATCAAAAATAAATTATATTTGTCCTCCGTTATACTTTTTGAACAAATATACCGCTACAGTCACACTTTAGAGATCTATTTTTCCTCATCCGCTGAAACTTCATCTCTAGCTTTAAAGAGTCACATGTTATGATTTTTTGGTTCAATAAGAGCATGACACGTGTCTTTTTAAAGGTGAAAATGAAGTTTTAATGAGAGAGGGGTAAATATAGCTAGTTTTAACGTGTGAAGGATAAATATTGCTCTAAAGTATGATTGTATGGGTATTATTGAAAAAGTATAGTGTCGGCAAATATAACTTATTTTCAATAGTATATAGTCAAATGTGACCCTTTTCCGTGTTCTTTTTCACTTTTTTTTTTCTTGTCCTTCTTTCTAGCTATATTTTCATAATCGAGATGTTTGGACCAATTTACGTGCACCTTTACTGATTTTATAAAATATTTGTTATCTCGTTCATCAGTACAAGTATATTCTCCAAGATTTGAATATATGAAAAGAATTGCTAATATTTTTACTTCTACTAAAACTCATATATATTACTTTATCACGTAGCTCTTACTTCTCTTAGTTGAAAGGAAGCACTTCACAAGTTCTCATTTTAGTCCTGAAAAGTCCTATTCGCTTATTGTCGATTTCAATACTTCTATTGATACATAGCTATTTATGTACAATTTTAGCATTTGTTACTTATCAATTATTTTTAATCAAATAATCAAGTCGAGCTCTTAACCAGGAGGTGTTGTTCTGCTCAAATTGAACAAATAAGTTGCATCATTGGTTTTCTTTTCGAAAGTTTAAATTCTAGTCCCAAACGATGTAAAATATACTTACTCAATCGTGTCGTGCAATTTTCTATGAATTGATAACTTGATAAAAAATTATATCATCCTTCTATCATAAATTAAATTTACACTACTAATAGTACAACACCAATAGCATACCCAGTGTGATCCCGCTGCTAATAAAATATTTCCTTCGTCTCATTTTAACTGTCGTTTTATCTCTTTTCACACTTATTAAGAAATCAATTAATAGAAAGTATAGTTTATGTTGGGTGAGCGAACAAAGTCCCACATTGATAGCTAAAAAGATTGAGAAGCTATATATAAAGTGTAGGATCTCTTAATGGTGTGAGGTCTTTTGGGAAAAGTTGTGCGGGTTTTGTCAAAAGCGGAAAATATTAGACCATGTTAAGAGTATTTGCAGGTTGATTGAGCCTAACAACTTGTATCAAAAGGCCAGGTTCAGTGGGACGAGTATGGCGAAGATAGATGATGGTGTGGGGCTCGGTTTACTTCCCCTTACGATCTTAGAGACGCACACATACAAAAGGAAGCTAGTTGCGGACTTACAGTTGCCATAAATACTCAGACGATGTGGGTGGCACACAGTGAATCTCGAAAATTGACCCGTGGATTGTGGTAATGAGCCACACGGAATTTAGTTCAAGAGGAAGCCCCATTGATCGTGGTGATGAGCCACGTGGAACTTAGTTCAATGAGGAGATTGTTGGGTGTGCGAATAAACATTAGTAGCTAAAAAAAGTGGAAGCTACATATATAGAAGGTGTAGGATCTTTCAACGGTGCGAGGCTTTTAAAAGGAAAACCGTGCGGTTTTGGCCAAAAGCAGACAATATCACACCATGTTAAGAGTATCATTTTAGCTTGAAAAATTGTTTCAATTTAAGTGTCACTTTAGAAATTCAAGACAAAAACTGGTAATTCAATCTAACTATACCCTTAGCATTAAGAAAGTATTCATTTTTAATATTGCTCAATTATCAAACAACATCTAATAAATAAGCAATATCACTTAATTGTTCTTTCGAAGGCTTTAGTTTGAAAAATGTAATCTTTCATTCACAAACAATTGCATTGATTTTATGGAGTAATGTTTTTCATTAGTTATGCTTATTAAAGTATATCTAGTGTGTGAGTGGACTGGTCGATTGAACGCTGGGATTGCGACTTGTGAATGGATCACGTAATGATCCGTCAATTTAGGACATTTGACGTATACAAAGTGGGGGTCTTTCACTTTTCCAGTGGCTTAATTAATCTGCTCTAAGTAGATTTAAATATGACTTTTAACTGCTCTTCTTCCAATAAAAAGATTCTGATCAAGTGCTTAAGCAATCCTTTGGGCATTTGTCTCCCATCCTTAGCGTTATGAAATGTATGACGCATGTCTTACTTTTTTTTTTTGGTAAAGTTGGAGATATAAGATTGTGACTGGTCAAGCAGGATTACCAGATTTCTAGTCTGGTAAGTTTGGAAGATGAGATGCATAGAAGGGGATTTATGATTTGAACTTTTTAAGTTCAAATTCGTAATTGTACCACTTCAATTAAATGGGTTTCAGAATCTATTATTTGTATATGTTTAGTGAATTTCTTCACACACATTTACTTAGCATAAACCAAAACCCATGAGTTCAATGAACCCATAATTTGTTGATTGGATATGCTCCTGGAGGTGCACATGACACCTTAGACGAATTCTACACCATAATGAAAAGGAAGTGAAGAGCTTTATAAAAACTAAATCCTCCGTAGCTTAATTAGAAAGTGCAATATTTCACTTCAAGTATGGATTAGAGGTCACTTAAAATTGAAAGGCGAAACCGGAAAAACTATATGTATCCTCCATCTGTATTATTTTACATATCATTCTTTTCTTTTTAATTTATTTTAAAATAATAAAATATTTCATATAAAAAAAATAACTTTAAATTATTTTATTTACCCTTTTGACATATGTTTATAGTCATAAAAATATTATGATTTGTTTAAGGTCATAAATTCTAAAGGTACTTTGTGCGTCAAAAGTCTTTGTATAAAGTCTTTCTATCTTTTTTAATTTCGTGTCCAGTACATCATCGCTGTATAAAATAAGACGAATAGAGAATATTGTAAAAAGCTTGAATTTTCCTTTCAGTTTGCAAAAACAACAGTCTGACAAACTGAAGTAATAAGCTGCATTTTGGGCAATAAAGCATAGCATGAGGGCAAGACCCCAATAAATCTTACTCACTCCGGTAAAAAGTAATTAAGGATTTAGCATCTAAAAGTTGATTTAAAATAATTGAGATTTTAATCTATGAAGAAGGTATTTTATTCTTTTTCCAAATTATCATTGACACATTCTTAATTCAATGAACAAATTATTATAGTTTCAAAGTCTCTCTTAATTAAGGGTATTTTAGTCAATACACTTTTTAAATTTTAGGAGTAAGTGAATTTTTTAATCGATGTGCTCAAGTCTAAAACCTCAATTATTTAGGATCGGACGGAGTACTGTTAATATCATTCTGATTCTCTGTTCTGATTTGCAACAATACAACCATATTCACTAATATTCTTGGTTCTAATTTGCAATAATAGAACCATTATCATTCTTATTCTTGGTTCGGATTTGCAGTTATACAACTAAAAAAAATCGAATTATTGTCTGAGAAGGAGAATAAATTCTTTTGTTTTTGTGCTAACGAATTGTTCCATTATGGGAACTGTTTAATCAATAAATACAAAAATGGCATATAGTGCATATACCCCAAAGATCTTTGCGTTTCCTGGCTTCATATATTTGGAATCCCGTAATATTCCCTCCAGATTTTCCTCTTTCATGTTTGTGGGTATATAATAGCTGAACCTAATTTATTTGTTATTACAATAAAGTTACAAATATTTTTTGCCACGTTAAAACAACTTTAACCGCTATAATGAGTTGACATATGGGAGGAGAATACCTATTGTTCGAGAAAAACTTGATTTTAAAGTAAAGTTGGATAGTGTAAATAATTTTTAATCCAGTTAAAACACTGAAAAAATTACCCTTCCATTAAAATGACTTTCTACATAGTGAAAAAAAGTTTATTTAGTTTAATGTGACAAAAATAGAATAATTTTAGTCATAATTAAAAAAATAATCCAGATACCTCCTTCCAGATTTGACTTCTTAACAATAACTCCCTTCTAATTTGGAATATTACACGTGTCATTTATTTTGATTTAGTTGTAATAATTATTTTAATTCGTTTATCATTAATACAAAAAAATATACAATTTAACTGATTTGCCTTTTTCTTAAATTAAACGCCGCTCCGATTAATACATTTTTTTGGAAATTGCCCAAAAGTCTTTACATTTTTCTCCGCCAGACTAATACAGTATCATACGTCAAATTAACCCTTACAAACTGAATAAGAGCGGAAATCATAATTATTCTGTTGGAGTGTAGATAAGTAGCTCAAGGAATTGTTCAACTTTCATTAGTATTCACAAGTAAAAAGATTGGTACATTATTCAATTGAACTACAACTCTATACACTAACACTATACACCAATTGATAGAACTTAATTAAATTAATATAAGATGTTATCTTTTGGATTAAAAAGAAACACTATACACCAATTGGCCAAGTCCTTAAATTTTTTTTCCCAATGTCTCATATTCGTATTGAAACCCGATTAAATTCAAATTCGCGTCGCTTAGAGCCCTTTCGGAGAAGCCCTCCCTACCAAAAAAAAATTTACCCAAGATTCGAACACGACTGTTGTTTAAGAGAAGAGCAGTCTCATTCCACTGCACCACATCTTTGGTGATTCCAAGTCCTAAATCGAAAACCTTTTTTTTCCTCTTTTTTTTTTTAACTAGTAGAAAGGTACTGCTGCCACCGTGCGTGGCGGCTTAGGAGGCGAAGGTAGCGGTGGCGGTAATTTCTGCGACTCTTCAACAACCTTTTCCGGTTTAGGAAACTGACATGGACATGGCATTGCTATGAATTTTGGAACATCATCACCTGGCATTAAAACTGCTGGCAAAATTGTGCTTTGGCTTTGCTTCCAATTCTGAAACAAAAAAAAAAAAAAAACAGAGTAAGAACAACACTGAAATTGTACTCCAATTATATTGAATTTAAATTATACTCCATATATATTAATAGTATAAATTTCTTTTACACGTGATAACAAGTTAATTATTAGTTTTATAAAACTATTAATTTATGTTTATCATAGAAATTTATCAGTAATTATCTTATAACAACCTGAATAAGTAAATATTTTTCTATAATTTCTTCTAAATGTCGAATTTGTCTCTGCTTAGAGGTACTTATAGCTTGTTTGATTGTGCTTCTAAAATCTGTTTACTTTGAAAAATATTTTTTTTGTTAGAAATATTTTCTGAGAAGGTATTTTGGAAAGTAGTCATTTGTGTCTGACTAATCAATTTAAAAGACTCTTCTATTAATATTAGAAGAGTACTTTACACTTGATCAATATTCCAAATGTCCTGAAAAAAGCTAGTGTAGTGTTTCTTTTCAATTTATGAAAAACAGTTTTTGCTACTGTCCAAAAATATCTTTTTTCCTAAAAGCTTAATTAAACACCTTCTAAAATTTCTAAAATAAGCAATTTTAGTCCCAAAAACTTCACCATCTCAGCTACTTAGATAGATGGATATTGTAGATGAAAATTTAAAGAAAAACTTACCATGTGATTTTGCTTAGATTTCAAAGAAGTAGGATCCATGCCAGCTTCAAGATCAGCAAAAGAGCGGCGGAGAGAGCGAAGCTTATCCCAATGGTAACAGCAAGAAAATATGCCACTCAAGCTAAATATAACAACCAACAGAACAGCAGTTCCAAGTGGAAATCCTAGTGATGGCCTAGATGCATCCACATTTGGCGGTGCATAATACTGATTCTCCATATCAACAATCCGCAATTTAGATAAAAATGGAATTGTGACGCTGAAATCTTGAGTAAAGAAATTTTTTAGTAGACAAGTTAACACTCCAAGTCGTGAAAGAATCTGTACGTACGTGCTGAAAGATAGATTGTTACGCAACGACCTATACTTGTTATTTAGGTATCTACTTATAAATGGCATGGGCCGGATTATTGATGTGAGGTGGATCAAAAAAAGGGTGGTTCTTTCAATTTCTTGTTGAACTTGCAACTTAGCTCATCCAATGTAAAGGAGAACTAGCAAGAAAGAAAATTCAACTTGTTTCTTTCTTTTTTTTTTTATTTCTTTTTTTTTTTTTGGAGGAAGTGAAGGCGAAATGAGGTGTGAGGCAAAGAGTGTGGAATGGTTTGAATTTATAAACTCAAGGGGGTGATATGGAGATGAGGTTAGTACTACGTGTAAAGGTACAGCTTAAGCTGTGTGGGGTCAATGAGTACGGAAGGAAAAAATATGGACCAAGTTGTGTTTTGGTGCCTAGTGGTAGCCGGGAGCACGGTGCGTCCATCACTGGCCCATACGGGGTCGATCACAAAATATTAATCGTTCTTATTGAAAAATATTTATTATTTTTATTAAAAATATTTATTATTTTATAAAATTAAGTAGCTTTGTTTTATTATATCCTTTGTATTAATTAAATAAATGGTTTTTCTAGGTGCCCATTTGCATATTATATGTTCAGATTGCCTTATGCATATGAGATTAGCAGCATTTAAGTGGATTATTGATGGATTAGACATATACATACAGTAAATATTCAGGAAATTTTCAAAAATATACAGCTTTTGAAAATATTTACGCCACGTACGTCGATATACAATATTATACAACATGATATGTGGGGGAAAACATTATACATAATGTATTAACCTTGTATAATATGTATAAATGGTGTTTATACAAAACTATGAGAGAAATCAGGTGTTTATACGCAAACTATGAGCTATGTAAAGTAAATATTTTCAAATATAGACATTGAGCATAATTTTCCCTAAATATTTATTAAGGAAAGATTGATGAAATGTGTTAAATGGGTGAAATAGTAAAAAAAAAAAAAAAAAACCGAAAAAAAAAATATGAACCCACTTGGTTTTGGCGCCTAGCGTCGAGCACTATGGGTCTCACTTGGCCCATCTAGGGTCAAGTTGTCAGCCACTTTCCTTTTGCTGGTGGAGCAAGTGTGCAACTGCAACCTTCGTGCCTTTTCAGTTACTTGTTTCTTGGAAAGTTAACCAAAATGATCCAGTCAAGAATAATATCCGAAAACTTATTTAAAATGTTCATTGTATAGGTATTTAGGTTGTTTACCATCCTATACATTTAGATGTTGTATATAAGCCAGCTGTATCAATTTATGTAGCACATTTTTCTTTCTGGTCTATCCCAAAAAGGATGTCATTATTTTATATTTAGAAATAATTTAACTTTGTGAGATGATTTAGAGCCACACAAATATTTAAGATTTATTTTGGACCACAAATTTTAAAATTCTTCCTTTTTTCTTAAATTTTATGCCTAATCAAATGGTACCACATAAATTGGATGGATGGACTATTAATAGTACATAAAGATGTGATTCAGTTATTCTTACTATTATATACCTTCCAGCTTCATAATTAATACAATTAATTAACAACAACATACCCAGTATAATCTCACTAGGTGAGATTTGAGGAGGGTAAACTGTACGCAGACCTTACACCTACCTTACGACGGATTGAAAGGCTGTTTCGATGGACTCCGACTCAAGAACTAAAAGCAATACATCTTGAAAGTATCTACCGTACCAAATTGTGTTATGTGAATAGGCAAATTGTGTAAATGGATACAGGTGCTTAATTATTTTATTCCACCTGAATAGTCCTGTAGAAGTCCCCTGTTTCTTTATATAATCATTCAGTATTGAATTTTCTCCTTATTCGATTAATTCAAATTCACATTACTATGACTTATTAAAGAGAAAAACACATATTATAAACACTTTCTTAAGATTCAAACTCGAAACTTTCGATTAGTAATATGTTTTTCATTGACCTTGTTTGGTTGTACATGAACTTGGGATTTGGGGGTATAGTTTAAAACATGTCAGTTTATGATGGTGTAGAAGACTAGTTATATATTAGGTTATTTTTGGTTTATCATTTGATCATTTTAGACTAAATTAGATAGCAATAAATTCATTATTAAAAGAATGTACATTTTAAATATTGATTTCTGTTATGATCTGCTATGTAACTATGGTCAGACATCCCTCTTACTAAGCAGAAACTAATAAAAATTAGTTCTACTTTAGTTAGAAAATCACATTTAGCAAACAATTAAACGATTTAAATTCTTGATTTTGATGAATCTAATTATGGTCTAGATATAAGATATGCCTTGTGATAACGATATCTTCCATGTTACATTGGAGCTAATTATGATTGTAATTTGATGAATCATCAATTCACATGCATTCTATAGTAGTAAGAATTTAAGAATAAGAAAAAAAGAAAGTACTATTCACTTTGAGAGGCAGTGAAGCAGACACTTGTTCATAGAAAATTTAATTTTTTAACACTGAAAATCAAAACAAAATCAGTACATCTCGTAGTAGACTACCACGTCAATTTTGTTGTCAGGTTTAAAGGACACTGAAAATCAAAATAAAATCAATACATCTCATAGTAGACTAACACGTCAATTTGTTATCAGGTTTAAAAGATTCCGTCAATTACTCGTCAAAGAAGCATAGTAACAGAACTAGAAAAATTCCAAGCAACAAAAAGACGCAACTCTGATAAGACTGTGCAGAAAGAAAATATTTCCTAATTTCGTTGAACTAATCTTTAAGTTTTGCAACTGTGGAAGTCTGTATAATGGGAAAATGCATTTTAGCTGGCAGCAACCATGCAAGCAGTCCTGCTCTTTACGCTATACCTTTTTTTTTTTTTTAAAACTTAAATTATATAAACGGATATTGTAATGACTTTTGTAACGAAAAAGATTTAAATATGCTCTCGTACCATGTAAAATTGAGCAAATTTGCCAAACTTAATAGTTTAGTTCCCCTACATCTTTATTGTCGAATAATTAATCCAAATATGCCGGCCCTTATTGTGAACGGTTCTCCCACTTAACCTATAAATAATTAGTACTAGATCTTGACATGTGTAATAATTTAAGGGGTCATTTGGTGCATGGTATAGGCTGGGATATCCCAACACTAATTTTTTGTACCGTGTTTGGTATGAGGTATAAATTTATCAAAATGAAGTCTTATCCTAAGAGTGAGATATCCCATCTTATCTCACTTATCCTGGGATTATTTTATTCCATCTCCCAAATGAAATAAAATAATCTCAAAAAGTAAAATAAATTAGTCCCGGGATAATTTTGGCTAACTACCAAACGACCACTAAGAGGCCTAGAATTATCCGGTTACATATGAAGGGCATGTTAACCCACGCACATACTTTGAGTGCATATTTGGCCAACAAAAAATCACAAAGGAAGAGACGCATAGAGAGCAAAAATAGAAAAATATGAGCCGAATTAAGAGAAATGTATAGATCATAATTTAGATCTAAAAGTTGAAAGGAAATTTAGGGGATTCAGCTACTCATTCTAGGAGGCCGATTTTTTAGATGAAAAATAAAAAAAAAAAATAGTGTTTTTGACTGGCCAAGATTTGAATCTCTCTCCCAACTAATTGTTTTAGTTTTTCTGCACTTTTTCTTCTCTTTGATCGTTCTTAAGATTTACACCAAGAAAGTAGTAATTAATTTGAGAGAAACTTTATCATTGCAAACTTCTATTACATTGCGATCAGCCAACAAGACAATCAATTAACAAACAAATAACATAAGTTTAAGAACTTTAACGGGCCAAATATAACCTCAAACTATGTGTGCGGTACCAAATATGTCATCCATATGCGGCGGGCAAGTCTAAGTCCCTTAGGATTATGACACATGTCAAAATATGATGTTAATTGACTAATTTGTAATCTCTTAATTAGTTTTAGTAGGGGAACTATCTAAATTAAGGACATATTTGGACCAAGTATTTTACGGTACGTACATAGGTGAACCAAAGTATTAACAGGGGACATAAATATACTTAATTTCGCATAATACAAGTACATATTTGCACCTTTTACCGTTTTTATAGTATTGATATAATATAACTTATTAGACAATGTTTGGCTAAACTTATAAACTGGTCAAACTAGCCTATAAGCACCTTTTGGCTTATCTCTATATTTTGTAAACACCTAAAGTGTTTATAAGCTAATTGTTTAAAAGCTAAAATCAACCAAAAGGCCATATATAAGTTACGTTGGTCATCCCCAACTTATGAATTTTTAGCTTATAAGCACTTTATCATGTTATTCTCAATATTTTTTCCAATCCTCAAATTAATACCTTTCTCAAAATATAATTCATAACTTCAGATACTTTTAAATTTATAATTTATTATAGAATATTAAGGATATTTTACTCATTTTAACAAAGAACAACTTAGCAACATTTTTAGATCGAATACATCAAATGTTCGTTATCATTTTCTACAATTTATCCAAACACATACTTACTTATTTATAAAATCAATTTTAACACTTAAAAATACGTTTTAGCACTTCAAACTTATCAGCTATGTACAATAAACTAATTCAAACGAACTCTTAGTATAAAAGATTAATTATCATTTATTCTAGGTCATCAATGCATGCTTATCAAATATGTACAGTTACTTATAATTACCTTTTAAATCACATAATAATTTGCATTTTTTATGATTAAATGCAACAACATGGTCCGTAAGGATTCTTAGTTAACCCTAACTTAAAGGCACATTTTACATAGATACTACTTTCTTAGTAGTTGCTAAAGACTTTTTTCTTCTATATCACGAAACATTTTTCTTTTATTTTTTCATCATCTTTGCATTAAAATTAAACATATTTTTTATTTTATTTTTCTTGGATTTCACTTGATTGCCTTCGCAATTGTGGATCCTACATCCACTTTAGACATCAACTAGAATAGTGTACTGTCAATTCCATGCTCTTCCCTTCTGCATCTATGCAATTATGCAGTAAATAGAATTTGTTTTGCTTTCTTGTTTGTTCCAAATTACCTTGTTACCTTGGTGATTTCCCACATATATACGTTTTATTCTCTGTTGACTCCACTTGTGAAACTATATTGGGTATTTTGTTGTTGTACCTTGGTGACATCCTCTGCCTTCTCAGCACGAAAAGGTAGTGTAAGTTTTGATTTTAACTATTTTATACAAATGTAACATAAAATAGTTATACAATTAACTTTTAGACATTAATTACATTGTTAATACTTTTGTCCCAACTTATGTGATACTTTTAACTTCTAGATATTCAAACGGCATAAACTTTGACAAACATTTTAAAATATTTTTTTTTTACCAAATTGATTTGAAAAATGTTGCAACTTATAATACTTTTCATATAATTTTTAAATATGTAAATTTTAATTTTAAAATATTAAGATAATCTACAATCTTTTAGGTTCAAAATGTAGTCAATGAAAAGCGAAAATTATCATACAAATTGAGACGGGGAAGTAGCAATTATGAATTGATAATTTTAAGAATATGAAATGATATGTAGTTACATCAATGAAAATTTATACAGTAGATGCATGTAAGTTAAATCTACAATCTTTTTGTGCAAGTCAAATCCATATTTTCTACGCATTTTAGTTAAACGTAACTGTCAAACAGTTGTACACTTCAGTTGTACAAAACAGTACGTGTACAGTATGCAAGTTGCGAAGTCACGATGAAACGGTGTAAATTCATCTTCAACCTCCTAAAATTTCTAAGCTTATTAGTACTAGTAGTTATTTTATCTTGATGAGTAGAAACTTAAAATAAGGCAAGCTACGTCCTTGATAAAACGCCAGGAGGTATACATATAGATGGTATAAGCTTATTCATATCAGTTATTTACACCAAATCATATCAATTTATCATAGTTAAGTGGTTCAATAAGATAAGACTATGTATTAATTAATGATAGTTAAGTTAAAGAACTCTTAAGTGCAAATATAAATATCATGCATTCGTTTGCTAGGTTAAAGTTACACGGATTAATGTTTGATCCTTTTCACTACAAAAAAAATGAGTAGTTTGCGGAGATTGAAAATTGCAATTCGCGAGTTTAGCCTCCGCTAATTGCTTAAGGAGGCTAAAACCCTTGCGAATTGCAACTTTTAACCTCCACAAATTACCCATTTTTTTGTAGTGTTTTGTGGAATTCCGTAACTATTAGAAAAAGCTCGACAAGTCTGAAACATTTTCAAAAATTGGAATATAATGTAACTAATTCATGATCTAATTAATTCCTTAATTTTATGAGAATTTTTATGAAAGCGTTCCATTTGTTACTCTTTTATGAAACTAACTCCTTCCGTTCATTTTTTATTTGTTAATGTTTGATTTGTCACACCCCTTAAGAAGTCTCTAATAAAATGATAAGTTTACTGTATCACCCTTTGAATATAATAAATTCAATGACTTGAAAAATGAATTGTATTTAATAATAAAGGTAAAATATGTATAAAATGATAAATTATCTTTTAATTTTTTAAACTGAACGAGTAAAAATAAAGAACATTAGCATAATGACAAATAAAAGTGGGCGGAGGAAGTAGATCTTTTCGAAATTAGTGTATTTCTTTTCTATAATCGATTCAACTTTTGATAACTGAAGATGATTAAAAAAAAAAAAAAAGTTGAAAGAAGCATGTTTCTCGCGAGGATGTGAAAGAGACAACTAATTTAATTTGTCGCATGTCCATCAAGAATATTATGACCCTTGGGGTTCTTAAAGAACAAAATAGAATTTGGACTCACTAATCTCATCTTCTCTGACCATATGACTTTACGACAAAAAGGAATAGAGGCACAGAATATACGTCCTTTGGTGACTTCATATTTTGTTTAAATTTTGCTTAGGATTTAGGACTGTATATATGACATCATAATTCTAGGAAACCAAAAGCTAGAAATTGGTAGGGACCATGCAATTTTTTTAAAAAAAAAAAGTATCACAAAAATAACATCGAAATGAAAGCCTTAAGGGGGGCGTGTGATTTGAAGGTAAGTTAGCTAGGAATTAGTTAATGCAAAGATCATTTATATAAAAATTTATATATGCAATATTAATGATGAAAATGTTATGCATTGATTAATAATGAATACTCCCTCCGTCCCAATTTATGTGATACCATTTTCTTTTTAGTCCGTCCCAAAATGAATGTCATATTTCTTTATTCGGCAACTCTTTAATGACACCATCTCTATTTTACCCTTATTGGATCCCATTTGCTTTTAAAGAAGTACTTGTTGTGAAGAAAAGTCAAGAAAAATAGGCACTAAAGTAAGGATAATTTGATAAACATAACAAAATCTTCCCTTATTTCTTAAATTTCATGCCCAGTCAAATGGCACCATATAAATTGGGACGGAGGATGTATATTGGTATGTGACAATTAATGAGTAATGACTAAGAAAATGTTATACATGAATTAATTACTCAAATAGTTTAAATCATGTACTACTAATACATGTATTCTTTTATTCGCATTATATCCCGCATAATGTACTATCACACATAACTTAATGCATGTATTATTTATTACCAGTCAACCAAACATTGTTATCTTATATGAAATTTTATATGTTTCAATTTATTATTGATTTACCTCAATCAAACAATGTATTCTTGTATGCGCGAGTTTAGATTGGGACTAAGTCTTTCTATACTCGGTTGGTTGCATATCATAGGGATCGTTTGGTTACTGGTTAGAGTTATGCAGGTGATAATAATACATGAATTAGTTATGCATGGTTTAATTATGCAAAATTTGATTATTCATATATTAGTTATTTCATCTTCTATTCTATATGAAATAACAAATTAAATAGATTCCTCATAACTTATATATGTACTAGTTATGCCAGATTCTAATTAAATTGCTAACCAAATATTATATTTGGTGTGTTGAATTTTATACACAGTAAAAATAAAATGCTACCAAACGTGATACAATGCAGGATGTAATACATGAATAAATCACTTCACCTAACCAAAAACCAAACGACCCCTAAGGTGTTATAATATCCACACAAAGCTCCGCGTTAATAATATAACATTTGGTTACATTGTTAAACTTGCATAAAATTCCGGATTTTATAATCATTGTTTGGTTGGCATTTTTGCAGCCGGCATAACTAATACATGCAAAACTTATAGAAGGTGGAATAAGAATAGGGACTATGGGCCGGGGTTTAATAATGCATGAATTAAAATAACTAAAATGACTAAAACAATCCTTATGTATTAAACTATATATTAAATTATTAATCTACATTATAATTTGTGCTTCATAAATTTTTGCATTAATAATCTTTACATATTATATTACTAATTTCGTATTACAATCTCTTATTATTAATCTGATAAGCATCACTTTGTCTTTAAACCAAACGACCAGAAGAACACATGCAAGTGGACAATTTGTCTTCCAAAGTCCAAACCGAATCGCAGCAATTGACAGAATTTAAACTCTTCTCATCATGTGTACTCTCATGTATCAATCGTTCCAACTAATATAGTATGCCATAAAAGGCAAATTAAAGGTCAATTTCCACTAATTTTCTAAGGAAAAAGAAGTAAAATATTACGACAGAAGAATTCAAATTTGAAACGTGATCTAGATAGTTTCTTGTTCTTTTCATTTTCCAAAGCAAACCTCGTGATGTTGAACTTTTTCTCCACACTTCATATCTTCTCTTTAATTTGATGAGCAAAAAGAAAAGGACAAAAGTCTACACCCTTTAAGTCAAGTAAGACTGTCGACACCAAAACTTATTAGTCTAGAAAGGTCTTTCATTGCATACAAATAAGTACAAGTTCAATTCGATTCTCAATTTTTTGTCCATACAATTAGACCTTTTTATAGCGGTTATCATCTATAACAACATCTAAATATAGTAGTCAAGTTTTTTTCTAAAATCTCACGTTATGTTAATATTATATATTTCTATAACAATTTTTTTAATCATATCAATAAAAAAATTATTTAGACAAATGACGTTGTTATAAAGGGATTGAGTTTTTTTTTTGTTAAAAAAGAAAAAAGTCTGGCCGACGCAACACACACGAATTGACAAGCAAAGCAGGGACCATTAGAACGTCTGCTGGATTCAACTCTAGCTTATGAGCTGTTGAGCTGATCCACAACTCATCTACCCAAATTGCCTTGACTAGTTGTTAGAACCAATAAATTCAAGATTTTAGAGTCAACGAATTCAGAATAAGTACGATCTTATTATATATATATATATATATATATATATATATATATATATATATATATATATATATATAAATTATAATTTAAATTGGAAAAAATGAATTTAATGATATAACCTTAAAAAATAAGACTATAGTTGATAGTGATATAACCTTCAAAAATCTTAAGGCTACCCCTACACTTACATATGCATGTTGCCGCAGCTGAAAGAAACAAGACAATGACATTTTTTTATTAATTCAAAGAAGGCAATAAGGGATAAGTCTGAGGAGTCCTACTTTGTGTCTTTTCCACTTTGAAACCCATATAATACAGCTTGCTTTTAAACGATTTGATAAGTAGCTGTAGTTCTCAAGTTAGCTGTCTTGCATAATTGCATTTAAAACACACTTGGTTCTATTTGAGAAGCTTCCTCCTCTATCAAAGTTTAGATCTACGTTATAAGTAAACCTAATTTCTAAAACGTATTAATTGATCATCTTGTGATGACCCACCACATTATTAGGCTACCTAAGGGTCATTTGGTATACATTTTTGCTATGTAGGAGGCTTATATCACGGAGAGAATATTTTAAAGCTATAGAGAGTTTCTCGGTTGAAAGCTCTTGATATTTATGAATTTTGTATGTACAATCTCTTGGACTGCGTTGGATTTTAAGTATGTAGAGAATTCTAGACAGGAACTTATATTATTTGTAAGTTTTGAGAGACTTATATAATAATTATTATTTACACGCTAGTTTCCAGATAACTACTAGTATATACAAGAGGTCATTCATTTGTAACTCAACAAGCAAATCATTCAAATCTTCAGTAATATAAAAGTTTTTTTTTTTTTTTGATAAATCTCTCTTTGACTTTTAATCTAGCATTCCCTTACTAACGATGTTGAGTGTAATAAGGTTGATTTGATATAAAGCATGTGTGGATAGACTTAAAAAAAGTAGCTTATAAGCTGAAAACAGATAAGCTGAAAATAGTTTATAAGCTGCTTTTTTAAGCCCATCCAAACGGGTCAACTTATTTTTTTGAGCTTATTTTAAGTACAAAATGACCAAACACTCAAAAAATTGAAAACATTTTATAAGCTAAGCCAAATGGCTTATTAGCTGCTTTCAGCAACTTATAAGCTAAGCCAAACGGGCTCATAACAAGAAGCATGAGCAAGTCAAGATCGTGAGCGAATAGCCAAGTATGTACGGTGTGCTGAGTCGAAGTCTAAAGCCGTGACATTTGGTTCATAACAGTAATTAACTCAGGCGATAAATTGTACATCTTTAATCATCCATCTAACAATAGTTGTTTCTATAGATTAACGAACTTTTAATTTATTTATTTTATGGTAAGAGGGGGTCAATTAGCTACTTCTGCACGAAATTTGTTATAGAAAGGATCAAAAGCATAGTACTTGATTAATTAAAAGGTTATACGTGTTCAGTAACTTCAGTTACTACCAAAATTAAAATTTGTAGATAGTTTTTTATTTTATTTTTGAAAAGCAATTCGTAGATAGTTAATAGTTTGAAGAATCAAAATTGTAGATAGTTAATAGTTTGAAGAATTAAAATTGTACTTTTCTTATTTAAAAAATCTGACGGATAGAAGTAACTCTTTTGTATGCGTGACCATCACACAAGTATTATATATAATAATTCGTTGCTAAAAGCCTAAAACTTAGCGCATTTATAAAAATGTTGTACTGAAATTGAAGGCTCGCCCCCCACAAATGAAAGAAAAGTAATATTAGCACAATTAAATTTTGGTAATTGCACATATAGTCGCACAACATTTTAGTTATAAAATTTAGTATAGTTTGTCTAGGTAAGTATAATTAGTTAGCACAATTAAATTTTGGTAATTGCACATATAGTCGCACAACATTTTAGTTATAAAATTTAGTATAGTTTGTCTAGGTAAGTATAATTAGTTAAGTGATTCTATCTGACAAAACTAATCCAAAGTATACAAGTACATGAAACAAAACAAAAATTGAGGCAGTAACACAGAAGGTCACCCAACGATTGGTAAAGATATCTCAAGGTCACGTTTCTTTATTTTGTAACAACAAGGTCACTCAACTTTTCTTATATCACATCAAAAGTCACCCAATAAATACTTGGCAAATAAAATATGACATGACATTTAATTTAGTCCACATGGACTTTTTTTTTTTTTCTCAGTCCACATGGCAAAAAGACCCGACCCTCCCCAAACCCAAATTAACCCTTATTAACCTTATTCTCTCTTAATTAAAATAGAGTTTCTCTCTTTCTGAAAAAATTGGCCCATCATTTTATTAAAATTGTGTCGTCTTCTTTTTCCTTCTCTCATTTGGCGTGACTAACGAGCAAGTTGTCGTTACATAAGGTTTTGAGAGTGTCAATAACGAATAAGTTGAAGTCACGAAAAGTGTAAATGATGAACAACTTGCATTTTTTGGTGTTATATGTGTGCCAAGTGATGTGGTGTTTCAAAAAGAAGCAGACTTTTTAAGAAAAAGTCAGGACTATGTTCAAGAAGTCACAAAGAAGTCTAAGAAGTGTTAAAGAAGGAAAAAGACGATGAAACGATTTTAATAAAATGATGGACTTAATTTTTTGAGAGAGAGAGACTCTATTTTAATTAAGATAAAATAGGGTTAATTTGGGTTTGGGTCGAGTCGGGTCATTTTGCCACATGGACTGAGGAAAAAAAAAAAGGGAAAAGTCCATGTGGACTAAACTAAATGTCATGTCATATTTTATTTGTTAAATATTTATGAGATAATTACACCCTATGTTTAATAATGCTATCAAAATTGATCCCTTTTTTTAAATCTTACAAAAAATGACCAATTTCCTCCTCCTCCTCCTTCTTCTCTCTCTCTCTCTCTCCACCCACTCCCTCCTCCTTCTCTCTGTCTTTCTACATACGCACATGAACTCCCCATCTCTTCTTCCACCAGACAAGCCTATGTGTGACAGTGCCTTTAGTAAAATTTCAACAATTCAGTGAAAATAATGAAATGAACAAATATTAGCAACAATACTTGGAGTAATTCATTTTTTTAAATACAAGCCAAAGTACATGAAAAAGCTCAATTTTGATATTTATAGATTTCGAAGCTGTCTTTAAGTTGATTCGAGGAGTTCGAATTTGTTGAATAAAATCTATTGTTTGAAGCTAAAAAATGTGATTATCTATTGATTTAACATGAACAAGAAGCAGAAACTTCATAAGAGGCCATTGTTGAAGCTCGAAGCTTCAAAGTTTGAAATCGGGTTTCCATAAATAAGCTCCATTTTAAGTGGTATTGTTGCAAAAGACCGGGTACATATTGAGGAACCTAAATCTGAAATTTAGGGTGATGTGGTGTAGCTTTTGAAGTGTTTTGGATGGATTTGGTGCTTGGATTTTCAAGGAAGAAGACGATGTTAGTTTTTGTGTAATAGTGTATAATATTGTATAATAACATATATGGGTGTATAAACACCTCTTATAATTTTGTATAATGTTGTAGAATATTGTATAATAGAGTATATGAGTATATAAACACCTCTTATCATTTTGTATACTGAATGTTTAATACTGTATATCGAGTTTTTAAACATTGTTGTAAAAAAAATTGGAGTTTTGTATAATGTTGCATACCATGTGCATAATAATGTATACCATATTTTTGAATAATTGTGTATAAATGTGTATACACGCGTGTTTTCGTGTATAATATTGTATTTATATTTTTTAGTGTATATATCTACACATTATACAATATTTGTATAATTGTGTATAAATGTATATATGTTCGTATTTTCGTGTATAATAATGTATAATTATATTTTTTTAGTGTATATACATACACATCATACAATATTTGTATAATTGTGTATACGTTCGTATTTTCGTGTATAATATTGTATAATTATATTTTTTTAGTGTATATACCTACACATTATGAACCTTCAAACACTTAAATATATAATGTACCTGTCTTTTGTATATAAGTGTATAATACTGTATAAAAGTATTTTTGGGCTAAAGTTTTGCAATGTAAATTTTGGGCTAACTTTTTGTAATGTAAGTGAGAAAATTGTATATTTTGTAAAAAATTTCAATATTTATTGGGTGACTTTTGATGTGATTTAAGAAAAGTTGGGTGACCTTATTACAAAACAAAGAAACATAACCTTGAGAGATCATTATCCATAGTTGCGTGTAGGGGAAGACGCACATGTACCCGAGGGGTGTCATCCGACACGGCTTGGTCAGAATTTTTTTCAATTTAAAAATATGTAATATTATGCAACACAGAATATAGGTTAAATATAAATAGATGACATTGCTTAGCGAAGTAAATCTGGTAGCTCAATGGCATGGCACGCCAACATTCCTTTGAGGTTATGAGTTTGAACCCGGCCAACACGCTGTTTCATTTTTTAGCTTTTTAGGCTATCAATAAATAAAGATCCTAACAAGGATTGAACACGACACTTTGTTTAAAAGAGAGATATTAATCCAAGTGAGCCAAATTTGAAAAGCTTACTTAAATTTCTTTTACAATTTGCAACATCTTGAGATTAAAGTTGCTTTGTAATTTTTGGATATTAAACATGATGTGTCCTGCTCTCTTCAATTATTGTAGTTCACTCAATATTTTTTTCATTCTTTTTGCTTTCTAGCTGAAATTTCTTGAAACTATCCATCGTTTTCTTTTGTGGTGAAATTATTTAAGATTTATTTGAATCGATTTTTTAATTTGTAGTTCAACATGAGTTTATTTTTAAAAAATATGACATCGCTATAGTAATTTATTTATTTATTCACTAATTCTTTAAATGTCGATACCTCTTATGAAAATTTTTGCGTACGCCACTGATTGAGTGACCTTGTGTGTTACTACCTCAACAAAAATTATATGTAGTGCAGTAGTACTAGTTTGCCATCGCGATGTGCCTTTATAAATTATTATAATTACCACTTTTCATGCTTATCTTCTAATAGAAAATTGTTTCGTGAATACTAAATTGAAGGAGATGAAGACAAAAATAAAAGAAATAAAAGAGATGAAGAAAAAAATAAAATAAAAGAGAGTTGGAGACGAATGTTGCCGGCTTGATATTCGAATCTTCTTTAAGAGATAATTACACCCTATGTTAATTAGGACAATAATGCTATAAAAATTGATTCATTTTTTTAAATCTTACAAAAAATGACTCACTCCCCCTCCTCCTCCCCCTCTCTCTCTACGCACTCCCTCCTCCGTATCCGTATCTCCTCTTCCACCACACAAATTACTATTTTTTTAAGCTATTAGTACTAATTAACGTAAATTCAAATTCCAACGTTAAAATGGAGGAGCCAGTGCAGAGCATTGAAGAGCTAATCCACATTTGTGTCTTGCTGCATTCAACTATTAACTCGGTCACTATTCTTTCAATATAATGTGGGCATCATACAATAATTATAATTCACAACATCAAAGTTTATAATTAGAAATACAATTTAATTTCAATAATTACTTTCTAATGAAATACACAAATATTAGCAACAGTACTTGGAGTAATCCATTTTTTTAAATACAAGCCAAGTACATGACAAAGCTCAATTTTGACATTTATAGAGTTCGAAGTTGTCTTTAATTTGATTCGAGAAGTTTTAATTTTTTGAATAGAATTTGTTGTTTGAAACTAAAACTGTGATTATCCATTGATTTAACATGAGCAAGAAGCAGAAACTCCATAAGCAGCCATTGTTGAAGCTCGAAGCTTCAAAGTTTGAAATCGAGTTTCCATAAATAAGCTCCATTTTAAGTGGGTATTGTTGGAAAATATCGGGTACGTATTGAGGAACCTAAATCTGAAATTTACGGTGATGTGGTGTAGCTTTTGAGGCGTTTTGGATGAATTTGGTACTTGGCTTCAAGTTAGAAGACGAAGTTAGTTTTTGGATAATAGTGTATAATATTATATATGGGTGTATATGGTATATGGGTTATAATATTGTATATGGGTTATAATATTGTATATGAGTATATGGGTGTTTATGCATATAGGAGTATAAATACGTATACACCTTCAAACACTTATATACATAATGTACTTGTCTTTTGTATATAAGTGTACAGTACTATTATAAAACTGTTTTTGATTAAAGCTTTGCAATGTAAGTTTTGGGCTATTTTTTTACAATGTAAGTGAGCAAATTATATATTTATGAAATTTTCCCATTCTTTAAAGATTCTGAATGGTAATCATATATAAAAGCACAAAAGAAGGGGCAATTTGCACAATTGTCCTTATTCGGAGGTGGTCTTTAGTTTTTGCCCCTCAAATTTGGTGGTCTTTAATTTTTTCCCTTCATTATAAACTTCTTGGTTTCGGGTTTGAATCACCGCTCAGTCAAAAAAAATTACAAAAATCGCAAGGTAGAGTTTTGCTACCTTCGGGCAGAGTTGCAAACTTTACCTTATGGCAGAATTTGCCTCAAACTCTACCTGATCAGGTAGAGTTTTGCCTTCAGACATAAGGCAAAAAAGTTTTTTTTTTTTTACTCATTTGGAATTTTGCAAAACTTTGCCTTAAGGCCTAATTTTGCTATGAAACTCTGCTTTGTTAATCATTATTTTTTTACTGAGCCGGAGTTCGAACCCTAAATCTCATGATATTAGGTGAAGGACAAAAATTAAAGACCAGCAATTTGAGGGGCAAAATTAAAGACCTGTGCCCTGAAGGACAATCCGCACAAAAAAGTAAAATTTTCACAAATAGCTACCGTTTAGCTTCTTCTAACAACCCATAACTACATGTTCTATATTTACAATTTGTAGCTAGATGACTCTATATTCAGCTAGTAGACGGGTATACTAAAATATAGTATAAATATAACGGAAATACAATCGCTGGGCTAACTGAAAGTGCTATATTTATGGAAACAAAATCTGTTCCAATTTAAATTATAATCAGTTTTATTGTTCCCTGATTCACGCAAATATCCTCCCATTCCATATCTGATCCTATATCGCATTCAAACAGCTAACAAATTCAAAAAACAATTGAATTAAAAAAAGTACATTCATATTTTTAACCAAAAATAAAAAGCTTCAAAAACTAGTTCATCAAAAATCTTTGAAAAATAACAATATCAAACCAGTGAACAGAGCTTGATTATAACGACGAATATTTATTTGATTTCATCTGTTGAAATATCGAATTTAAGTTGAGTTCATAATTGAGGTAACAATGTTTTCACTGCAACCTTTTTATGTTTTCGTCTTTTCTGAAATTTTGAATATACGAAAACTCAGATTCATAGATTCAAAATATTATTGTTTCAGCCAAATTGAATATAACACATTGCTGTATTAGAAAACAACAGGATAATGACAAGCTTAACTGTGTTGATCCGTCATTATGGTTTTTGGAACGACCAGAACTGTTTTGTGAATTACAAAATTGATGTTGTTGTATTCACTGATAATTGCAATTACGATGAGTTAGTTTCTACGATTACAAATCAATTAGGCGTGGATACTGTCAGAAAAACTGTTTCAATAAAATATACTGTTGAAGGCGATTTTCAACCAATTGAAATACACAACGATATGGGAGTTCGTGTGTACGTTGAGCTTAAGAGAGAAAACAGAGTTTTGGGGATGTATCCAATGTGCGTTAGTATTCATGATTTTGATGTTGAGGATGATGCAACTGGTAATCGTATTATTAGAGATGATGTGTTGCAAGTTTGTGATTCCATAGGAAAGGCTGTTGTTTTGTTTGAGAATGATAACAATTTGGTAATTTCGAAATCGGAAGCGAAAGGAGTTTTTGTCAATCAAATTTACCAGGATAAGGAAACTTTGAAAATTGTGATGACGAAATATGCAATTCGTGAAAGATTCAATTTCAAAACAGAGAGATCGAATGCTATAAGGTATGACTTTCTAAATGTATTCTGGTAACTGAAAGTGCAGATGTATTTTTGTTATATTTGTACTATATTGAGATGATTTGTTAACTTGTTTATCACACTGTTTATTAAAAAATGTTTGATGCAATATATTTCTGATATATTTTTTTTGTATATTTCTACTGTATTTAATTGATTTAGTATGTACTATTTGCATTGTATTATGTAGCTATACTCTGGCATGTTGGTCGCCGGAATGTAAATGGAAGTTCAGAGCGTCGAGAATTGGGGATTCTGAAATGTTCAGGGTTAGATTTTTCGATGACGAACATATATGTCCGTTGAAGGACAAGGTGTATTCACAAAGACAAGCAACAAGTTGGTTTATTGGAGAAGCTGTTGTCAAGGCGAAAATAACTAACCATAAAAGGAAGGTCACACCTGGGGATATAATAGACGATGTCAAAAATGAATTCGGCGTAGATGTTTCTTATGTGATGGCATGGAGAGCTAGAGAGAAGGCTATAAAAGATTTCGGAGGTGACCCAGTTGATTCATACAAGAAGTTGCCGGCATATATATACATCCTTGATAAAATGTATCCTGGATCGCTTGTTAAAATGCATAAATCACCAGAAAATGAGTTTATGTATTTGTTTGTAGCACTCAAAGCATTCATAAAGGGATTCGAGTGTTGTAGACCAATAGTTGTAGTGGATGGTGCACACCTTAAATCAACGTTTAATGGTACATTTGTGTCGGCAAGTACTTTGGATGGAGCAGGTATGTGTAATTCTATTCTATGAATGTTTTTTTTATAAGTACAACAATATGCTATTGATTTGCAAATAAAGCTGCTAAAAACATACTCTGGATATGTTGCTGGTGTTAATTTGTGAATAATATATGCTGAAATACACTGTAAATATGTGGTGAATATATTGTAAATATATACCGTTGTTTTATAAATAATGTTGCTAAAAACACAGTGTGAGATCAAATTCAGTTTAAATATGTGTTGAATATATTATAAATATATACTGATTTTTGTAGGTAATATCCTACCACTAGTGTATGGTGTGATAGATTATGAGAATAATAAGTCCTGGACGTGGTTCTTTGAACTGTTCAAGCAAGCTTATGGTGTTAGGCAAAATATGTGTGTCGTGTTCGACAGACATGAAAGCATAATACACGCAGTTTCTAAGGTGTATCCTACTGTTCCTCATTTGGCTTGTATATGGCATTTGTGGAAAAATGTGACAAAGCAATACACAACAAACAGTGAGGTGTTGAGTCCTATATTTTATTCACTAGAGAAGGCATACAACCAGGATAAGTTCGATAAATTGATGGAGAAGATTGGGAATGTTGATATTCGGGTAAAACGATACCTAGAAGATGCTGGAAGGGATAAATGGTCTAGGCTTTATTCACATGTTAACAGAGGATGGACAATGACTTCGAATATAGCCGAATATATTAATGGAAAACTGGTTGCTGCAAGAGAGTTACATATTTTTGATTTCCTTGAAGAAGTGAGGAAGATGTTTGGAAGATGGAATTGCACAAATAGAAAAAATGGTACCTACACATTCACAACACTTATGAGGCGGTATCAAGAGATGTTGTCGATCAACGAGTACAAATCAATACGAATGAGGGTATCTTTGTTTGCAACACAAAATTTTAATCTATATTTTACTATATCTAATCTATATTTATCTATATTCCCAATATGGTAAAACTGCTCAGGTTAATGCTTATTTATTGGTTAAATGGTTCTCAGGTTAAAGCGTCAACTGAATATGTTTACACAGTGAATGATGGACCGAGGCATTTCATAATCGATTTGAAGAAGAAAACTTGCAGTTGCAGGATGTTCCAACTGGACGAGATACCGTGTTCTCATGCATGGGCAGTATTGAAGAATAAAAATTTGACTTTTGATGCATATTGTTCGGAATTATTCAAGCTAGAAACAATTGTGAACATATATGATGTGCCGGTTGATCCTCTTCCCGATAAGACCGAGTGGAATGTTCCTAAAAGTATATTAGATGAAGTTGTTATGCCACCGATCTATAAGAGACCCCCTGGGAGGCCAAAAAAGAAGAGGGAAAATCCATTACAGGAGTTGATGATTGGTAAACGCAGGAATGATTACGGTAAATGTGGACGTCTTGGTCATAACAGGCGTTCGTGTGATAATCCGCCGCTCAATAAGAAGAATAAATAAGTCCATTTTGATTTTATTTGTTAAGACAATTCTACTTTAAATTTCTGTTAAAAATAAAAAATGAATTCATCTTGAATTCACATTATTCTAGTATGATTGTATTTCACATAGTTGAACATTCGGTGTTTTTCGATGTTATGCTATATTGGTGGTTTAATGGGATTTGGAAAGTCCACTCTATGTAAACTGATTTGACCTTTTGTGTTGGATTTATGCTTTAATAGTTATATTTCGTATATATTTTGGCTATATTTTAGTTGCATTTTGTCCGATCTAGTAGATAATACTTATTCTGGTTTACTGTTAACTGTATTTCATATATATTTTACATATATTTGAAGTGTATTTAGATGAAATTTTAACTTTTGTAACACACTGTACATTAAAAATGGACTTATGGAATATATCTAAGTTATATTTTCTGTATATTTCGACTGTATTTAAATGGTTAGATATACTACTTTGTTAAATGAATACATTTCACAGAAAATGAAAATGGAATTTATGCATTGAAAAAATAACATACTTGAAAGAAACAACAATATAAAAATCATAAGGTGGTGTTCAACATTAATCATCCTAAATTACTGCACATGAAACGATATGTCCAAAATAAAAAAATAGCAACAAAAGTCGCAGCCAACTATGCTATTGTTCAACATGAAAATCAAAAACACAAAAGACTTGGTGGCCCAATCAAGATCCTCTTTATCAACTGCAGCGTAATCAACTGCCGGTCTAATTGGTCTTAGAGGTTGCTCGTTATCACTTGATGCATTGTTGTTTGACTTATCCCATGCATAGTCGCATAAAAGGGCACCGTATCTCATACGGAGTAACTTTGCATCGAATTCGGTTGGGATGACTTCACTTGAGCTCAAGTATTCAGCAAAGGCCGCCACATACACACCACAATCCCTGAAAAAAATGATCAAAAAATTTACTGATCAAAACCCAAGAAAAAATAGATGTATTTATTGTGTTTTTTATTGGAAGAGATTCTTACATGCTAGCGGGAGCTTGTTGCGGGAGATTGTCAACATTCACAATGTCAAAGTTGTCGGTCTGTTCTCTGTTTCTGTAAGAAGGATGTGTGGCAAAATCTATATCCGCCTTCTTCTCATAGAAATCAGTCATTTGTAGACTGTGTGTCACAAGAGTAGCCAACATTTTTATTCCGGCTCTAACGATAGCATCATGCCCTGCAGCTCGGTATGAGTTGTATACGTAGATGCACCTGTTTGTAAAAAGAAAAAATACGAAAAAAAACAAACATATAAATTTTGTAGAAAAATGAATGATTTTTTCAAAGGATGAGAGCACACCTGTCAGTGAATGATATCATAACCAAAATCCAGTGATTTTCCTCTTTTACGTTGACAGGAATTAGTACGTTGTCAACAGTATACCATGGTACATTAGCCAACAGCCTGTGCCCGTTAATGTACTCACACAGTTCATCTTCTTTACTGGCGACACATGTGGATGAATCAGGGTTTTCCCAAGATGTGTAAATTTCAGCAACTAAAGTGTGAAAAATACAGCTGACAGTGGTGAATCTATAATTGTTGTTATTGTGATACTTCCCCTTCTTGCGTAGGTAGTAGAAGATAACATCAATATGCTGTAAAAACATCAATTCAGTGACTATAATCAATACTATGTTCAATAAAACTATTGTTGTATATATATATATATATATTAAATATAGTGAAATATACTCTTAAATATAGCAAAAATACAATTTTGTATACTTAATCAGTACTATGCTCAACTAATAAATTAATGTCTCTATATTAAATTTAATGCAAATATAATGATGAAAATATTTTTAAAATACAATACAGTCTTAATGTAAGTACAAAATTGTGATCTATATATATATATATATATATATATATATATATATATATATATATATGTCAAATATAGTAAAAAATATACTCTAGATACATCACACTGTAATTCTATTATAAAACATTAAAAACTTAGATAACAATCAGAAAGACATCAAACCTCATCAGTCCAAATTTACCCATTCATAGATAACAAGTAGAACCAATTTTTGTCGGATACGGCTGTAACGCCTAAATGTAACTGAAGTTCGGCATCCGCAGGATCCAGTCCTTCCTTGTTCTTTCTGTAATGATTTTCCTTTGGTTTCCTGTATATCAACAATTGAAAGAATATACGTTAAGTTTATTAAGAATTTATTTCTGGAAAACTAAAAAAATAAGTTGTGAAAATAATTACTTTTTGTCGTGCGATTTCAACAAATCCTTCTCAAGCCACTTTTGATATTCTTGAAGAAACGAAGTATCTTACGGGGCATTGATAGGGTGCCCAACAAATGGGTGTTTTTTCTGATAAATGCAAGGACTGATATTTTTGGCAGAAGAACCCGCTGAGCTGAAATTGGGATAGTAAGGGGACAGGTTGTATTTGCTTGGTTTCCTTTCTCGGGCAGCCCCTGGATGGACAATGATTTGCTTTTCAGGATTTGAAAGTTGTGCAGTCTCACCACTTGCGCTTTGACCCACAGTTAGTTGTACAGGAACTTGTTTTCCAGTTTCATCACTTGAACTGTGGCCAACGATCGGTTGTACTCCAACTTGCTGTTCAGTTTCATTAGTTGAACTTTGTCCAGTTGTTGGTTGTACTCCAAGTTGGATTGGTATCTAAGAATCAGAAATCATCCACTGAGAGATTGTTACCAGGTTATCGTCCGGATTCTGAGGGGTCCTTAAACTTGAAAAATCGGCTTGATCATCGCGTGGTACTGGAGGAGGACCGGGAGGAATAACAGATGCTAAAGGACAGTTGACTAGCAAGTCCGCTATCATTTCCTCTGATGCGGTAAATTCAGCATTAGCATTCTCCATATCACCGGTTTGCTGAGATTCCTGTAATAAAAAACAAACAAAAAACGACTGGTGTTTGTCAAATATTGCTTATCAAAATGATATATGATTGGCACTTAAAAGCCACATTTCAGTACTTACATCAAATTTTAAATGGATTGGTGTTATGGGCACTCCATCTGTTTGTGCATCACTTTTAACTCCGGTTTCTTTATCCACATCAACAACAGAAACCGGATCATTAATTGGCAACCCAAGCCTTAACCTAAAACAATAAAAACATGGTTCAAATAAATTTAAAGGCATCAGTAAAACAAATACACATATATAGCACTGCTATAAATTAAAAGTTTCATATAAATATAGACAAAATATATGAAAAATATATTTGAAATATAGTCAACAGAAACCAGAATAAGTAACCTTGAAAATAATAATCAAAATACAATTAAAATATAGCCAAAATATATATGAAAAACAACTATTAAAATATCAATCCAAAACAAATATAGCACTACTATTATATACAAACACAATCATAACAAAAATAGCACAAATAGATACAGCAAATGGGACACTACTAACAAATGACTATGTGAAAAATATATATGTAAATACACTATAGGTAATACTAAAAACAAATAAAATTTTAATATTTTTACTTTGAAAAATATACTGCAAATATAGCAAAGTGAAAGAAAAAATGAGTAGCACTGGATGACTCCTCTGCGCGGAAGTTGCACCACCACCTTGATTCTCTTTGGTTGAAAACTTTACTGCACCGCCACTTTGATTGCCTTGAGGAATCCCACCATCAATATGTAAGTCAGCTTGCAACATTGTGTCTCCGACCTTTAAAATTTTCCAAAAGACAAATATAAAGTCTTCCAATAAATATATCAAAATAACTTAAAAAGTTAATAATTTTCATTTTTATCGTGTTGTCTTCGACTACGTCATTGACAGTTGGTGTGCCTTTATCAGAATGATGACGTTGGCTTTTCTCATGTGAGTGTTGTATGCCAACATCATGTTGATGTGACGGGGCTTTACTATCGGCGAGCTTCAAAAAAAAAAAATCTTATTAATAAAAAAGGAAACTGGCTTGTTAATGCCTGTAATGTATTTAATGAACATAACTTTTAGTTTTTATTTTTACCTTATCTGGTGTTTGGTTGCCTTTTTTTGAAGTTGTTATCCATGTAGTCAAACACCTACAGTTTTGAAACACAAAAAATAGAATTAGAATTGTTAATTACTTGACACAAGCAATATGAAGTAACAAAAACATATTGAAAACAAAACGCCTACTTCTTTCTTGAAAATTTGAATCTCTTCCCTTATCAGTTTAAACTCATTTGTTCCGGGTCCTGTAGGTGCATCTGGTTTCCTTATCCCTTTTATCCGAGATTCCTTCCGTAATGGTTATTTCCTGGAAGGAGAAACCTAAACGGGAAACTGTGTCCGTTTCTTGCATCACGGGGAATCAGAATTGGCACTCCTTTGTTGTTGTTTGCCATTGGAGAGATGCGGTGGTGTGGTACTAAAATCATCGTAATCATCGTCTACCAAATCAGTACCATGTACACCATCAACTCCATGTTTGACGTCTGGTATATCATGTGCAACAGGAGGAAAATTAAGAGTTTTCAACTCATGGGGTGTTGGCACAACTTCCTCAAATCTACAAGACTGTGAACAACAAAATATAGAAACTACATTACCATATATATCTACATTGGTAACATACTAAAATATGAGGAAAATATAGTAAAATTATATTGATCACAAATGACTTACTTCATAAATATAGTCAAAATATAATCAAAATATACCATGAAAAACAAACATATTAAAACAGTTAAATGGTAAAGGACACAAACAAATATAACTGTTCAGTTTGTTAAAAAACTGGTTTACCGGGTTTTTGTAGTCTCTGAACATGCCATCCCTCAATCTCTTGAATTCTGATTTTCCTTCCGTAGTTCGCC
This sequence comes from Lycium barbarum, assembly GCF_019175385.1. Lineage (NCBI taxonomy): Eukaryota > Viridiplantae > Streptophyta > Magnoliopsida > Solanales > Solanaceae > Lycium > Lycium barbarum. The sequence goes on along the minus strand of NC_083347.1, from coordinate 107,509,796 downwards.
AGTTTAAAATTCTAGGAACTAAATTCCCCGTCTTAACTGCAATAGTGGACGGGACTTTTGAGCAACATTTATACAACCAGACTTGCATAGCAAGTGGCAACCCATGAATCCTATAATATTTCTTAAAATCAGCATATTTCTGCCCAATGCTTACAACCAACTCTCTAAATGAATCTTTACCCCAAGGATACTCATTATATCTCCCGTCCTCTACAATTTCAAAATGGATCCTTGGTATGTTTGTTGAGTTTGGCTCACCACAATGTACCCACGTATTTATGAAATACAATATTGCCATCTTGACTGCGTCATCCCCTTTATCATCCCAAATTGTCTTGTTGAAACGCTCAATAAGCTCGTGTCTTTTAACTAGCAGTTGTTTCTCCTTATTCCTACCAAAATATTCAACCATAAGCCTATTCGGTTTTGAGTTATCATAAACAAAATCGTTTTCATCAGAGACATAATCTAGCCCAGTGATCAGTGCAAATTCTTTAAGGCCAAAACGCAGAACTTTACCATTTATTTCAAATGTAAAGCACCTATATGTATTGCCCCTAAGTTCTTTGACCATAAAGCACCGAAAAATCTGTGCTTGTACATCCAATTGCTGCATTCTGAGATATTTACCAAAACAAGAATTCCTAAACATCTCCATCTGTGGGTCTGTTATTTTGCCTCTAATATCTTGCATTACATTAACATTCTTGTATCTACACATAGATGGTGCCACAGCAGGGTGGTTGGTAACAAAAAATTTAGATACCTGAAACAACAAGCCAAAAAACACGTATGATTGACAAAAAACAGTGAACACAATCAGGTAAAAAAGAGATCAACCAAAAATATATACAAATATAAAACAAAACAGTGATTGACAATGAAAAAATATAATGTAATTCAACAATAAATATATATGAATATACTGAAAATATAATGACATATATTGACTGAATATGTAAATTACAGAACTGTAATAACTGTCAACAAAATATACACAAATATACTTAAAAATCTTAAAAATTACAATTATGGTGAATAACAATAAACACGAATTAACTGAAGAAACATGTGTAAAAAAATAATAATAGAAAATATACTTAAAATGCACATAAAATATAGATCTGGTTAATTCACAGATCTGTAATAACTGAACTAAAAACAAATGAACTAAATATACTGAAAATACAACATAAATATACCTCTGCATCATCATTCTTATCCACATTATGTTTGGCTTTAGCAATTTTTTTGCCCTTAACATTAGCAACATTGTCACCAACCTTTCTCTTCTTTTGTTTCTCCATTTGAGAAACCTTTTTCACCTTTTCTTGTTGTTTACTCTTCGAATCAACATAATCAGCAGAACGCCTAGGATCGTTAATTCTTTTTGAATGATTCTCAGCATAAGAGTCTGCAATGGCAGTTTCATGTTGAGAAATTCCCAAAGAAAAATTAGGAATCTCAATTTCGGGTTCTATATTTGTATTTCTCATCGGAGTAGAAGCTTTCTTAGCCATTTCACTTGAATCTAAGAAAAAACAACCAAGAACAAACACTGATAACTAATTATTTAGAGTTGCATTCCCGATTCAAACGAAAAAAACTAAAAAAAAAAAAAAAAAACCCGAAAATATAGGTTAAATACACGGTGAAAATCAAAAATCAGTATAGAATCTTACCTTTTTGGGAATTAGATTTGAATCATGAGTGAAATTAATGAGTAGTTAATTAGAGATAAAAAAAAGGAAGTTGAAGAATTGTAAAACTGATTTGAAATTGGAGGAAATTAAGGGATATTGTGAATAGTGGCGTGTATTTAGGGGGATAGGAGAGAAAGACGTTTTTGTTGGCTTAAATTTAGGGGTGTGGGAAGTTATCAGATGAGTGTTAAAAAAATGATAGCAATGTGAAGTAAATATGTTATATTTTAGCAACTAAATATAATTATTGAAAAGTTTAGTTATGTTCCATAAATAGGTAATAATGAAACCTATGCCAAGTAAATTTTAGCACACAAAAATGAAAAATAAGTTCAATTCAAGCCCAGTCAGAAATGCAAAGTTATAAAAAAGTTGTACTTAAGAAAAAACAAGTAGTAGTACCATGGAATTTGAAGTACCATGGAATTTCGACCTCAATTCAAATATCGTAATTATTTAACTTTTGGAATAAAATTTAGAAAATTGAGAGATTACAAAGTAAATCAAATCACTACTTTTATAATTAATTATGTTTCCAAAATATATGAAAATATCGTAAATAAGAAAATATGCTTAAATTCTGATCATATAATACTTTTAAGTCATTAAACAAAAATAATTAATAAGTAGTATAAATGTAAATACCCATGGACTATCTACCTCAACAACGTATTTCTTTGTTAGGCTTTCGTTTATTACGGAAAAAAATTCACATTTGCCTCCAGTGTTCGAGTCTCAGTACTTTAATGTGACTGATCATCCTTCCAAATCAATAACTGATTATTATCTTAATTAATATGCTATCCTTGTTAGAGTTTGCCTGAATATCGTATCTTATTTAGATTATGTCATAATTGTGTTTTACTTCAAAAGAGTTTTCTTAGTAAAACTTTCATATCTATCATTTTCTTGAAGGAGACGATTTGGACTTTCATAAGTAAAAGATCATTTCTTCTCATGCACCACACTAACATCCACAATTTAGTCATTAAAAGAGTTTTGTTTAGATGAAGATTATTCTCTCAATAACTTTTACACTTTCTTTTATATTAGTTTTCACACATGTAGGTCAATTGACCATATAAAGGTATTATATACAGTATGCTTCTTTAAATACATTCTTTAGTACATTCTTCTTTTATTTTTTATACATCATCATTCAAAGTTTGCAAATATTATATTTCACGTTACGCCATGTTATTTTGGATCCTAACAATTATCTCACCAACTAATACAACTAATTAGATGTGGGTTCCTCCTCGAGCATATTCCTCTTTTTGCTCCTTGGAAGCCATGCATTTGTTTGACTTCAAACTTTGGCATCATAGTTAACAGCCAAACTTTTGGCAAAAAGAAATGATACTACGACTTAGCCTTGTCTTGACATTTTAGGCAATACAAACTTTGATTGGTAATAATATGAGCTGTAGCACTAATCGTTAAACAGCCCAAGAAATATCCTAGAAACTAAGCTCTAGATATTTCTAAATGTGTCACGTCAGGACTACGAAGAAGATTAATTTTCCATTGATTCAAGTGGTTGCCAACTAAAAGATAGTCTTTCTTTTTTTTGCTTTAACTAAAAGATAGTCATTGTCCAGACTGAGTGAAATAAGAAAGTTCAATAAAACAAAAGCAAAAAGAAAAAAAAGTGAGTTAGATGAATGTACTTTATTGCATGCGTCATTTCTAGGTGAAAGGGGTGACATAAAATATCTGTGGCATTGTTGAAGCAAATATCTATCACCAATACTTATGAGGCGTTTGAATATGAATTTTGTGATATGCATTCTTTTTAAAAATAGTATTTGAAGTTAAGGTAAAATTATATTAGAAAATGTAATCATAATTCTTATTTTTGTGAATGAAAACTTTAAGGATTCCAAATATCTGTTTCTAAGTTTCAAATTCCATATTGAAATAATTTTCAAATATTATTTTAAACTTTTGAAATCAAATTTATGGTCTATGGACAAGCAAAAAGTGAAGAAAAAAAAAACTAGATATTTTCACTGGTCAGATGGGGAGAAGTCGCAATCTCACGAGTTATTCTACATGGGAATTGGTACTACTATGTTATTAACAGACTATATTATATAGACCAACTTCATCATTTAAAAAAAATAGGTGTATATGTTTCTTGACCGTTTATATTTCGTTTTCTTGATGTTATTCTTTATTATTTGTGTGAGACGTATGTGTCTAAAATTAGTGCATTTTTATCCTTACCCAAAGGTATAAGTTTTAAATCTTTTGGTTTTATAACCTTTTTAGCGGTTTTTGTGTTCACATTTTCTCTAAGCGTACCTTTACCATTTTCTCTAAGCGCACCTTTACCATTTTCTAAACTTATTATCATTATTTAAATGTCTTGTTTTTTTTTTCATTTGTGTGAGACGTATGTGTCTAAAATTAATGCATTTTTATCCTTACCCAAAGATATAAGTTTTAAATCTTTTGGTTTTATGACTTCTTTAGCGGTTTTTGTGTTCAATTAAATCGATATTTCTTTTTTCCTGAATTCTCTTCTTTAAATTTTCAATAAGCGTACCTTTACCATTTTCTGAACTTATTATCATTATTTAAATGTCTTTTTTTTTTTCAATTGTCTCCTAATTCTTCATGTAGATCCTACTTTTTTTTTTTTTTTTAAACACTATTACAGAAGAGTGGATTGACGACCAAACCCACTCTTCTATAATAATTATAATTTTCTTTATCTTTTGATCTCTTTTGGTTTTCGAGATTTGTGTTTAGGGGGTGGGGGGTGGGGGGAGGGGCAGGGGGTGCGGCTGCTTGCGTTCAGTAAAGATATGCCAAGGTGAATGCATGCTTTCAAATCAAATTGTATAGGTAAAAATCACGCCTAACGCGTGGACCAACACGTAGTTGACACGTATCATTTAAATACAATGACCTAGAAAGATCTGATGGTAATGTCAAGCACAACATTTACGAAGAAATAGCTGATACCGACGACATGGTCAACGAAGAGAACATCAACGGGAACAATATACGAGACCCTCTTGATTACGCATTAAATAGAGTTAATGCAGTAACGGCGCAACGGTTTCCGACAGTCAGAATTAAGGAATTAAATGACAATCATTAATTCAACAATTAATAATTGCCGTTACATACACACAACGGGAAAGACACCAGATACGTATAAATAGTACTTTCACTTGAATATCTAGGCATCGAATACTTACTAAAAAATACATTATTATTGATTACTTTCTGCTTATTATTATTGTGTTGATTCTCTTATCATCAAACTCTTGTTCATTCTTGGTAAAGGAGAAATTCATTACTGTTATTCATCACAGTTGGCATAAGTTTACTCTTTCCCTTAGTTTATCTATTCTTTATCAACCTTTAGTAAATCGCTTGTGTTAATCCAACCATCTTTATCAAATTACTACAAATTGTAGTTAACCTTATTTAACTTTTAATACGAATTTAACTATTGAGGCAAAGTACGATTTTTGACTCAAAGATAAATCTAATAAGCTAATTAAGACTGTAAGGAAGCTTCAATAAACCCGTTGACAACAGAAGAATTTAGATTTTACTTATATACAAAATAGTGTATATGGTAACCGTTATAACAAGTTATTTAATTACTTTATTTTCTAGGTTATAAATTAGACTTGTTATTTGTTTACTTAACTTGATTATAGCAGTCAATGCTCATTTTTGCAAGTTACCTTAATATGACAATGTAAATAATTATTCCCTCCGTCCCGATTGATATGAGGGTTGATTTATTTGGGAGTCAAATAACTTTTTCTTTGACTACAATTTTCTCTCTGACTCTTTTCATATATTGTGAATTATTAATTATGTATACTTATAATACTTTTTATTTACTTTTTAAATATGTAAATTTTATTATAAAATACTCGAAGAAGCTATGTATGAAATTGTGGTCGAAGAAAGAGTTGTTTAATAAGTCAGGAAATAGCTCCGAAAGGAACTTCTCTGAAAACCCTCATATAAATCAGGACGAAGTGAATACGTATTATCAGAGTTCAGAAGTTAAACTCGCAATCCAAGCAATTTGGTTATAGACTCCATTGAAATTGGAATAGCTTAACCAGGGATGATTTAATAGTAAAAATGGTAATTAAAGAAGAATGACACCTTGCTCTTTCAATAATAATTTCCTGCTGATTTTAAGTAGGAGTGTTTTTTTTTTTTTTTTTTTTTTTTTTTTTTTTTACTTTCAATTTTTTCATGCTTGGTTGATCAAGATTTTTGAAAATATATTTTCTTTACGAAAATAAGTTTCTTATAAACAAGAAAAATGACTTTTGAAAGTAGGAAAAATAAGTTCACATTCCACATTGATTGTCTTCTCCCAATTCTCCAACACTCCCCACTCCTAACCCCACAACCTTACCCCTACCCCCACCTTTATCCCCCATAGTGTTTGCCTAAATTATATATAAATATATTTGGGACAACATTTTTTTGTTTACTTACCAAATATCAGAAAATAAGTATAAAATGCTCACTTATTTTTCAGAAAAAACATATTTAGGAACACATTTTCCGCAAAAAAAAAAATTCTTCATACCAAATACACCCTAAGCGTCAAAATTTCCCGACCAGGTTCTTTGCTAGTTATTAATGAGATCTTGATAAAAACAACATAATCATCTGAAAATTTTATAAATTATCCAATCTTGAATGGTACATTGGATTGGGCCTTCCCGACAAACAGAATTGGGCTTACTTTCCCTAGCCCTTGGGTCTTTCCCTGATAGTTCAGCTTTGTAAAGTTATGACCTACAGAAATGGCAGTTAACACATTTAAACATTTTAGGGATAGTGACACCAATATACAACACTAAGCATTTATCGGTATATTTTAGTCAAGGATTATATTTAGCAATTGAAGCCAAAAAGATTTGCATTGTATAGAAAATTACATCTATAAGCGAAGATTTACTAGGAAGGTAAATGTTTTCTTCTTTAATTCACGCTACATAATATATATCTATTCATAGCATTCACAAGATATACACAATATTCTTCTTTTCAGTAACAGTCGATGAGGATTCTGCCTTTCCTTTTCCATTGAAGACATCTCCAACAAAGTTGCCGCTCAATTCAAAGGATTGAATCCAAGTTCGAGAATTACATAAATTTTAACCTCTTCCTCCTCCTCTTTCTTCTCTGTATGATTAGAAAGATGTGAGTGGTTGGTTGGAAACATCTGGACGGTATTATAATACAAAATTTGAGGAAGATTAGAAGTTCTTTGGACTTGCTTCAAGTATGGATATTACGTTGTATTGCTTGTATATCACACACAAATATTCATGAACTTCACTGCTTAAATGTGCATATCGTATCGCATGCCGTGTATATCATATTGATATCACACAATTTCTTATGAATTTCCACGAATAGACATGATATATAGGAGACAAATGAATGTATAATGTAATATACACTGATATACCTTAAAACACACGCAAGATATGTCATAGTAAAAATAAAACCGAGGATGTATTTGGTATGACGGAAAATGTTTTCCTATTTTTTCTTGTTTGGTTGCATTAGGTGCCGTTTGTCTATAAAAATTATTCACTTTTTTCCGGATTTTTTTTTTTCACTTTTGGGCGTTTGGCCATAAATATTCTGAATACAACTTGAAATTGTATTCCGGAATATCAAAAACTCAAAAATTTTGTTTTTCAAAAAATTTTCACTTTTTTACAACTAAATTTCACCAAAAACTATAATTTCAAAAACTATGACAACACAACTCCAACTTCAAAAATTCCAAAAAAAAAGTGAATTTGTTTTTGGTATCTATGACCTAAAGCCTACTAAATATCTCGAAAAAAAATATTCCTACTGCCCCGCATTATCCACCCACCACCCCTCTACCTGCCTACAGCACCCACACTTACCCCAACATCCATCCCCACTTCCCACCTCCTCACCTAGCCTCACATCTAATTGCACTCCAAATTCAAAAATTTCATAGTATTTTGCTTTAAATATATACAAATACTCTTAAAAAAAATATTTTCTAACTTCAATACCAAACACAAAAAATAGTAGAAAAGTTGTAGCAAACACACCCCAAAACAGCGCACCAAATAACGTGGAACCGAGCGAACCACTCAAACCCCCTATGAATCATCTTTGGCTCACTTGCCTTACCAGTAAGTAATCCAATGGAGTGCGCTCTAACTTGTTCTTCTTCAGCAAAAATTGCACTACTCAGTTGTAAGACCTTTAATTTCATCTCTCATTACCTTACGCTTGTTCATATTTATTACTTTTTCTGTTCTAATTTATGTGACACAGTTCGAATTTCGAAAGTTAAACCAGAAAACCTTTGGCCCCCATTTATTCGTATGCCCTTTAAATTTTTTAAATTATCAATTATTGTTACTTATACTACCTTTTACTCACTCCTGTCTCAATTTATACGAGACTATTTCCTTTCTTGTCGGTTTAAAAAAGAATAACATCTTTTTATGTTTAGCAATAATTTAACTCTGACATAATAAAAAAAAAATTGGCTTATTTTAGGCCTCATATTGAAAAGTTTTTTTTTTCTCTTAAACTTTGTGTCGAGTCTAGTTTCTAAATATGTAAATTATTAAAAAAAAAAAACTTAAAAGATTGTATGTTCAAATGCACGATCAAAATAAAGAAGTGTGATTCTCGAAATTCAAATTGTATCACATAAATTGGGACAGAAGTAGTATTTATTATAATTATAGTGAAATTGTATACATAAATTTATACTCGTCACCGAAAGTACTTCTTCATATGAATCCGGTATCCTAAAGCTACATACCTTATGCTTAGTTTTATTAGTGTGTTGGCTTTGGAAATTGACCAATATTGGTGATATCTTAGGTCGCCAAATGCAATGTGGAAGTACACGTTCGCCTAAATTACCGAACATTTGGAGCGGTTTGCCACGTTTTGGTAGCTCAAGGAGGAATAATAGATCGCTACGTACTGTTGCCTTGAGCACCAGTGCTGGATTAGGAAGTACTATGGATGAAGTTCCTGCAGCCAATGCTCAAAATGTTAATTATATGTGGCCTGATAAAAAGGTTAGCATCTTTTGCTAAGCTGTACAGAATGTTCAACTTTGAAAATTGGTACTTATATGTTGCTCGAAATGGTTGTTCCATTTGTTGTTTCCTGTAGTCAAATTACCTAATCTTTGGCTAAAATAGCTAAATACAGTCAAATCTCTTCATAACGGTGTCGTTTGTTCGAATACTTTTTGGCTGCTATAGCGAAATGCTATTATAGAGAACATTGAAATTGGTTCCAAAGAAAACTTGGATGTTATAGTGAAACGTTATTATGCAGGATGGCTGTTCTAGAGAAGTATGACTTTATATTCTTCTTTTATTTTTTAATTCGGGTAGAATCACAACTTAGGATATTATGCATACATAGCTGTTGAATATGTGGAAAAATAAAATTGAAATAATTTATGTCTAATTTAGCAAAGCGAATTCAATAATGGAGGATTTATTGGGGAGAGAAAAAGTTTGTTGCAGTAGTTGGAACAAGAATAATATGATAGTCAGCAACTAGGTTCATATGACAAGATACGGAAAAATAAAAACTTGGAGAGGATTTTTTCGAAGAGAATACAGATACAAACTAGCATTGTTTACAACAATACCAAGACTTGAAAACTGTTTGAGTTCTTCAAAATCAGAGTTGACTTGAGTTGCGATACTTTGCAACTAAATTGTTGATCAGCATTGAAGACTCTCTGTTTCCCTCTCTCATTGAATATAGACAATTTCAAAATTTAATTTGCCCTATAAATGGATTACCTCTTGGTATTGGATGATGGAATGAAATACAAAATTAACCTTAATTTATTCCAAATTAAAGGGTGTAGAGCAAATTTCTTAGTGTATCAAAGAAACCAAATTAGAAAAGAGACACTTTAACATGAGTGTAAAAGGGAGGGGAAACTGTTCTTTTTTCTATTTGAGTTCTAGGACTCCTCTCCAATACACTTCGACTTTTTGTGTGTTATTCATACCTTCTTGTTATCGAGTTTGTGACACCTCTTCTGTTTCTTTGTTTCTTCTCTTGTTTGTTATATTTTCGTCGAGCAATTATGCTTTCTTCTTCTTATAGTATACAAGTCCTCTTATTCTACTACTCTAATTGGGTTTCTCTTCCACAAGCTTAGCATAAAAGTCCCTTTGTTCTACTATTTCTGATTCTAGTCTTCTTTATACTATTTTAGTACAGTTCGTAAAGCGGTTAAATTAAAAATTGAATGCTGCAGACTGATTTCTTTTTATGGTTGAATAATTAAAAAGTGAAAAGAAGTTCACCATGAATTTATCTAATGTTGCCTCATTGAGATTATGTTCAAATAATTTTTAATTTGAGCTGTTGGATTAATATTGTCATTATTGTATATTGAATGGTAGAATCATCAACAACAACATACCCAGAGTAATCTCACAAGTGGGTCTGGGGAGGGTAGAGTGTACGCAGACTTTATCCCTACCTGAGAAGGCAGAGAGGTTGTTCCCGATACACTCTCGACTCAAAGAAAAGCAAATCAAAGCAATTCGGAAAAAGAAATAACGGAAGTAAAGAAGTCATGGCAAAATATTATATAAAACATGCCTAAACAGTCTGGAAGAAGGATCAATAACTACCACAAAATCATATGCTAGTAACAGAAATCGAAGGACAAGAAACTACAAGGGTAATACTACGACTACAAGTATGGAAGGATAAGTGTGACAACGCTCAACTTCTTACTAGCTTTATACCCTAATCCATGTCCTCCATAACCTCCTGTCTAAGGTCATGTCCTAGGTAAGCTGAAAATGTACCATGTGCTGTCTAATCACCTCTTCCAATACTTCTTCAGCCTACCTTTACCTCTCCCGAAACCATCCATAACCAACCTCTCACACTCCGCACTAGGGCATCCATGCATCTACTCTTCACATGCCCGAACCATCTTAGCTTGTCCTCCACCGAGACCTGAAGTATCAAGGAAAGGGACCGTTTGGTCCTTGAACAGTTCTTTCAAAACAAGGGATTGATTGAATTGTCTTATTAGGACAATTCAGGGTTCATATGCTTAGTCAGAAGGAATAATCCAATGGAGTTCATGGATTTACCTAGGTCAGTTTATGGGCTAATCAATAAAGGATTTTTATCTTCGAAACCCATTGGAAAGGGCAGAGAAATAATACGAAAATGATCGAATCTTCGGACGCCCCGAAAAAGATATGAGGTGCTCGGAAATGGTCGAAGTAGTTCTCACTTTGTCCCGGATATCTTCATTTCTAGCCCTATCTCTCCTCGCATGCCCACACATTCATCGCAACATTCTCATTTCCGCAACCTTCATCTTCTGAACGTGAGAGTTACTTGACTAACTAACACTCCGCCCCATACAACATAGTTGGTCTAACCACATCTCGGTAGAACTTGCCTTTCAAGTTTTGGTGGCACCTTCTTATCGCATAAGACTCCAGATGCGAGCCTCCATTTTATCCAGCTTGCACCAATACAATGTGCGACATCTTCGTCAATCTCCCCATTTTCTTGGATAATGGACCCAAGATACTTGAAACTTCTTCTCTTCTGGATGACCTGGGTGTCAAGCCTCACTTCTACACCAGCCTCGTGCATTATATCACTGATCTTGCACTCTAAGTATTCTGTCTTGGTCCTACTGAACTTGAACCCTTTAGATTTCAGGGTTTTGTCTGCAAACCTCTAGCTTAGCATTAATTCCATCGCGAGTTTCGTCAATCAGAACTATGTCATCTGCAAATAACATACACCCCCCCCCCCCCCCCTCACCCACCCACCTTGAATTTTCCACGTCAATTCATCCATTACCAGGGCATATGAAAACGGGCCAAGAGCTGATCCCTGGTGTAACCCCATCAAGGAAGTGCTCCGAGTCTCCTCCCACTGTCCATACCCTGGTCTTGGCTCCACATACATGTCATTGATCGCCCTAGGGTACACCTTGAGAATCGATAATTTTAGTTTAAATTGATAGCATAAGTGCTAAATTCGTATTTTCCCGTGAATTGTGTGTTTAATTTTTGAAGAAGCGTGTTCGTTGCTTTTCACTTTTGGTTAAGCGCCCTATGGGCCTTGGCGTTTTCTTTTTGCGCTTTTCACTTAAAAAAAAGTATTTTTTAACTAAATTTCCTATAGAACAAAGAATGAGCAAATTCTATCTATCAATTTATTGAAAGAAATGTTAGGAGGAAGAGAAAGGTAGTGGATGTTCATGGATAACATTTTTAGTCATTTTGGTGGCCGAGGCCAAAATGCCTCTAAGATTGTAACATTTCATGGTAACTTATTAACCGGATTATGTCATGGTAAAATAATCAGCCATTGCTTTGTCTCACTAAGAAAATGAAGGACACTTGTCTGGAGTAGAGACTATAGAAGATGTTATATAACTTCTATATGGTGGGGAAAACACCCCTGTTCCACTTTATGTGACCTGATTCGAAGGATAAGGGCCCAATTAACTAATTTTCGGCGTGAATTCGGACATAGGATCTTCAATCTTCTTGAAAAAAAAACAAATATAATATTTACAAACTACATAAAAAGTACTATAAGTAACAGTAATTAACAATTCAAAATATTTAAATAGTATTTGAAAATATCGTGGTCAGATAAAGCATCCTTTGACTCTCCATATAGTAACTAGGTCACATAAAGTGGAATAGAGTGAGTATTGTTTTTTTAGAGTGATATGACTTTCATGATTTTGTTGTCAAAGTGAATCCTCTGCAGATTTTACATTATACTTGTATAAAATGCAGGGTATGTTTTGTCTGGAAACAGACTTCATTATTTTTGTCTGTATGCATATATCTTTATCAGGGATGAAAAGTCTTGGTTGAAATGTGGATATTGCACAATTTTTATCTATGATGTACTTCCTCCCGGACCATTCGGTGTGTTTGTAGGTAGATGTTTGCCTTCTCATGTTAATTGTTTACTCTGATAATCTGATCGAAATAGTAATTCGATAGTCTGTCAATTTATTCGACGGTATATCCTCAGTTACGATGATATGTTTTCTACCATATCTTTCATGAGCAGTGATGTTAACCTCAGTAAGTCCAATGGGCTTGTCCAAGTTAAAACCGAGGGCCATAACATACTTGGAGTCGAATATTATTACACAATTTGTTGAATTATGCTCAAAGCCTATCTATTCTCCCACTCCACCGCCAAGGGAAGGAAATCTGATAACTTGTTTGCTTTGTTCTGTTCTTTTCTGCTTGGGGTTAACCACCACGTTGCTTAGTTTATTAGACAAATTTTCAGCTTAGGGATTTTCGGATTCTAGCCATTTGGTAATACAGAATTTTTATGGATGCAGAGGCCAAGGGTCTGCATAGTAGGTGGTGGATTTGGAGGTCTTTATACAGCACTGAGGTTAGAATCACTTGTTTGGCCTGATGACAAGAAGCCACAGGTAAATTTGAAATACTAATATTTATTAAAGCGTCATGCATCAGAAGTAGATACAACAGTGTCACATGATTTCTTTTGATAAGTCAGTGTCACATAATTGATATGCAAGCAAGTTATAGGGAAAGTTTAAAACTTATAAAAGAAAAGAAAGCACATATATAATTTTTATTTCCGAAATTGATGCGATATCTCATGAGATTGCCATTGCATAGCTTCCTCTTGACTATGGTAATTCTTTTGTTTCAAAACTTGTCATGGCTCATCCCTAAACATGACATCGTGTAAGGTTACAGTCAGTCTAGCTTGGGATCAAATCCACCATGTTCTTACCTTTGTTTTCTTTAACCCCATGCCCCACTTTTCACAAATTGTTATAAATTGGTTTATGTTTATTTCCTTCATCTCTGCGTCAATATAGTCCTATTTTTGAACTCTTATCTTGCCGAAACGTCTGTCTCTCCGGAGAACTCATTTTCATTGTGATCTAAATGTAGTTTATACTTGTGAAGTTGCTTTACCCTCTCTCATTATCTTGGATTCCTCTCATGATTCTGGAGTCTGATATTTGTAGAATTTGCTCGTGGTTGTCAGTCCTTTCTTTGTTGTCTAGTCTCCACATGTTGCGGTGCTTCCTTGGTCTCTTCCATTTGTGATGATCTCTTTGAATTTGATGTTAATGTGCTTTGTGTACCTACGAATCAACACTTTCTAAAATTAGATCTTGCTGCTTCAGGAAAGATAAGTAGATGTTGGAGACACTCATTTCTGCTAATAGACAAGTCATGGGAAATGAAACTTTTAATGAATACAGTGCGATAAAATACCCCATGCATTCCAATCACATGTGTTTCTTTCTCTTTTCCTGTATTGAAATACTTTGAATTTGTCCTTTAGATGGAAAGCCTTTTTTCCCATTAAAAGATTAAAAATTGATGTGAACTGATGCTAGTATTTATTATCTTATATACTTAAAATCGATGAATCATTTTTTTCACTGTTCAACTATTTCACATTTCAAGCTATTATCATCAGGGCTTGTTGATTAATTCCGTAATAACACATTCAAACTTTCTTTGCGTAATCTACGCAATAGTCGGATTAGGACATCTATATGGGATGGAGGTAGTACTTTTGGAGTTTTGGGGCCCAGCTTATCTGTTACAAAAGGAGGTTTTCTGAAAAAATGATTGAAACTTGCATGTGGACATATATTTAGGTTCCATTAGGTGGTGGAAGCTCTAAATTTTAGAAATTCCGCTGATGAAGGGATGAGTGAAGTATCCTCCCATTTCTCTTCTTTCTTTCCTTTGCCTACGTTATTCACGATTGAGGTTGTATTTGCTTGTGTTGGTCTTTCTATTCTAATATAGGCTCCCTTTATTCATTTAGTAAACGAAATCATCCAAGAAACTATGTTCCAGTAAGAAAAGAACAGAGAAGAAACAAAATTTGACACGTCCGTGTAGTCGATGTTCTCTCTCTCTTAAAGTCTTTGCTCGCTCACTTATGTTCATTTTTATGTTTTTTTCTATTAATTATGCATCTCTTATTATTATTGGTAGATATTAGAAGGAAGAGAATATGAGATATGAACATTACCTTCACTTGTTAGTTCACTGAGAATGTGTCTCATTAAAATAATTCAGGTAGTCCTCATCGATCAATCTGAACGTTTCGTTTTTAAGCCAATGTTGTATGAACTTCTCTCTGGAGGTATGCTCTACTTCCTGTTCGATGAAACCGTTCATGACCTTTATTGCTTATTTTTGTTTCTTGCCAGTGTTATAGCTGCTAAATAAAGCATTTCAAATGCAGAAGTTGAAGCATGGGAAATTGCTCCACAGTTCTCAGACTTGCTTGCCAATACTGATGTGCGGTTCTTCAAGGACAGGGTAAAATGCTTATATCCATGTGACCACTTAGGAACTAATGCACCTACAGCAGGGACTGTTCAACTGGAAAGCGGTCTCCTCATTGAATATGACTGGTATGCTCCTTACTTGACTGGGTATTGAAGAAACCTTAAATTGCGTTTAGGATTGAAGCTCTTTTTCTTGACGTACTATGTCATAGAACAATATGAATTGGATGCCTTTTCCTGTGTCTTCGGCAAACTTACCTCGACATTGCATTCCCTAAGTCCAAATGCTAGAAATTCGTAGTGTCTTTAATTAACTAACTCTGTCATGAGGTGAAATTAAGTCATAGTGGATATTATCACTATCTAATAATCATTTTAACCTGTTGGATTTCACGACATGTTATACATAATCTCTTCTTACTCTACCCAAAAAACTGTCAGGTCTGTGATTTTGCATTAAATTTTCTCTCTCAAATTCTTACAGGTTTTGGTTGGTTGGATATGGAGATTAAAATCCACATTAAATCCACATCGCTAAAGCTTTCTACTTCTCTTTTCCTAAAAAATAATACTTGTACCAATTATGCTGGAATCTATGTATTATTTTTATGCAGGATAGAGTAAGAAATAAGAATATGGGCAATACAGGGATTAAAGCAACTAAAACTTAATAATAAGCATACATCAATTTTGTTTAAAAAGTAAAGACATTTAATATTATACATTGTACATATATTATTTTTTAATGCATCAAACCAAACATCTCACAAAAAAATAATTCCGGCATTATAATTCCCCCTCTACTAATTCTTGTATAAGTTTTATTTAAACCAAATGTCCCCGTAGTTTCCTTATGAACAAGACACGACTAGAGTGTTCTAATTTTCTCGTGATTGCAAATTTAACTGGTGGGGATTGGAGAAGCTAAGTGCTAGAGTTGTTTTTCTTGAAGATGCCCCCTTGCACCCTTTTGGCTTGAAAGTTATAAGGCTTGCTTATGATACCAAATCATGCATAATAGATAATAAGATACTGAAACATGCTATTTGCACAGATTTCTTTTCTGTGTTGGCTTTCTCAAATGATTTGTTCTTTCTATGATGTGCCACTCTTCCTCAATTTGTTGCCAATATCAGACAACTTTAAAGTTGGATGGGCTAATTCAACATCCTCAAATTCAATTTTAGTGAGTTTCCACATCAAACGTATTTTAATAAGTCCTGTAATAAAGTGCGTGCAAGCTGGCTCGGACACCATCGCTATCCAAAAAAAAAAAGTTGTTAAGTTTGTAATAAGGGAGTAATATTTTTCCTCTTAATGAAGTCTTCATTTTACGACTCCCTATGTTCTTATGTATAGTTATTTTTTGGAAAGTTAAATGATGCTTTCTTTGACCATGATTTTTTGATTTTTTTTAAAAAAAATATTTTGAATTGTTAACTGTTGTGATTTATAGTATTTTATGTAGTTATTAATTACATAAGTTGTATTTTAAATTGAAGATCTATGTCCGAAAATTAGTTTGACCTCCAAATTTCTGCACATAAAGTGGAATGGAAGGAGTATCATTCATCTGTGGATTGGATGATTAACTAGTCCTTAAACATGGTATGCTAATATGAAAAACTTTTTCTTTCTTAAATCTTCCGGCTGCCAGGTTGGTCCTTGCTATAGGAGCCGAGGCCAAACTTGATGTTGTTCCAGGTGCTGCAGATTATGCCTTGCCATTTTATACCCTGGAGGATGCTCATGTCAGTACTTGATTGAATAAGGTTACATTTTACCATTTCAAAGTTAACTCAAATTGTGCTATTTGGCTCTTTTGCAAATTTAAAGTGTTTCTAGCTCTGTATTTTTTGTGCAGAGGGTTGATAAAAAGCTAAGGGAATTAGAGCGTAAGAACTTCGGTAAGGACTCTGCAATACGAGTAGCAGTGGTTGGATGTGGTTATGGTGGAGTTGAGTTAGCTGCCACGATATCGGAAAGGTTGCAAGAAAAGGGAATTGTACAAGCAATTAATGTTGATAAGACGATCTTGTCAAATGCTCCAGCAGGAAATAGGGAAGCAGCACTAAAAGTAAGCAATTTATATCATTGAGTTACCATCATTTCATGAAAGGTGCTTTAGTGCCATAGTATTTCCGCTCTTTATTCTTCCTCTATCTTTCAACAAAAAATTGGATCAACGTTCACAACATTTAATATGTTAAGCATATTTGTGTACATTAGTTGGAATCAATTAGGACGATATAGCCTTGGTTTCTTTCCTTGTTTAGAATAGGTGTATGTACTATTTAAACACCCAATAACACCCAATAGCTTGGGGAAATAATCAAGTAAATATATTCTTCATTTCTTTCTTCCTTGTTATATGTTGTAAGTTTTAAGAGACAATTGAGCTATTTCCTTGTATATTCTTGCAAGAAGTACAAAATTTAAATACATATACGTTGAGTCTAGATAAGGAGAGAGTCAAACGAAGAATCCTACAGATATGCTATCTATATATGGCCTATGTACCTGTTAAGAAATAGGTCTAGGTTCATTCTTGTAATGCTCCCTCTCAAGCTAGAGTATAGATGTTGATCATGCCCAGCTTGTTATAAAGGTAATCAACTCAAGTTCCATTCGACACCTTTGAGGACATTGTTTTTGTAAGTTAAGCCTTTTTGTATTCTCTTCATTTTACAACGTGATAAACTTCTTGTTTCATCATGATCCACTGTCTGTTGTGTCCCTCATATTTGAACATAAGCGTCTTCTTTCAGGTACTTTCGTCCAGGAAAGTTCAACTCATACTTGGTTATTTTGTCCGATGCATAACAAAAGGAGTCGAGTCTCAGACCTCTGATGATGAATCTAAAAATATGGACTCAGCAGCTGATCATTCTGAAAGTCTAATACTTGAATTGCAGCCTGCTGAAAGGGGCTTGCAGAGTCAGATTATAAGGGCAGATATAGTTTTATGGACTATTGGATCTAAACCACTACTTCCTGAGTTGGAACCTAGTGATAAACCTTACGACATTCCTCTGAATGCTAGAGGACAAGCAGAAACTGATGAAACTCTCCGTGTCAAGGGTCATCCTCGTATATTTGCTGTTGGTGATTCTTCAACATTAAGGGACAAAAATGGGAAGCTGCTTCCGGCTACTGCACAGGTAGTTGATTGAATTTGAGTAAGCTTGTGAAAGAAACATATGAGAACCTATGATGAAGAGGCATGTTCTTTCTGTACTGATTTTCGGTGGTTTGCGTCACAGGTTGCTTTTCAGCAGGCAGATTTTGCTGGTTGGAATTTGTGGGCCGCAATTAATGACCGCCCATTGTTGCCTTTTAGGTTTGTCCCGTTTCTGCTAAGCTGATTCGCTATCTGGTTTTTCCTATTATTTGTTGAGTGATTGCCTGTTACATGGCTTAGTTTCGTCAAGGAACAATTACCATATGATATAGCTTTATCTTTAAAATTCTTTTTTCAATTGTGGAACTTTAACTACCAAGGAGAATTATTGACAATTCCAAATCTATTTGCTACTATTCGAGTTTGCAGTCGGAGTTATAGAGCTGTACCAGGTGACTATGAAGAAAAATTGATTTTCTTCACTAATAAACTATGCCATTGTGCTGCAGGTACCAAAATTTAGGTGAGATGATGACACTTGGGAGGTCCGACGCTGCTGTTTCACCAAGTTTCACTGATGGGCTGACCTTGGAGGGTTTTGTTGGTCATACTGGTATCCTTCACATTTCGAGCATTCATCATTCTATTACATTCCCTGCTTTATTCTGCACTTTTTCATTTTTCAATTGTTACTTATTGCAGCAAGAAAAGTGGCCTATTTGATCAGATTACCAACTGATCAGCACCGCGTGAAAGTAGGAATCAGTTGGCTACTGAAATCCACAGTTGATTCAGTTGCAACACTACAGACAATGCTTGCTAAAGCTCAATCAGGATCTTAGATCAATGGGGTTTTGGTCGGGAACACAACGTTTGACATTCTGTATAGTATTGTTGAGAAAACCGTTTTGAGTCGCAACACTACAGACAATGCTCGCTAAAGCTCAAATCAAGATCTTAGATTAATGCATTTGTTTTTCATCACATTATGGGTGGGCTAATTACATTTATATTCATAATCCTTGTAAAGGATAGTCAGTGTACAACTTCAGGTGAAATGAAAACCAGATTCAAACACAAAATAGTGCATGAGGAATATTATAGAAATCTTCTTCTCAACACTGATTTAAGCAAAAATTTCGAAGGGCATGCATAACAACCAAAGGAAGACAAGTGAAGTTCACAGGCTGCACTCAAACTGGAGTAAGTAAACTTATAGGTGAGCTGCGGAACACCTAAGGTAGTTTTTCTGATGTGGAGGAGAAAGACGATATTATTTGGGGAAGTACTGAATAATTCTTCTACCTAAATGGACAAAAAGCTTCTGCAAAGATGCTAGTGATGCTACTACTTATAGACAACCTCATGCTATCGTCCAAAAAAAGGAGAAAAATCCATGTTACTTTGGTCTGTCCTGCATATAGCCTTATCTCATTCAAACAACTTCTTTGTTGTGAAGAGGCTATTTTTTTGGTTAAAATTTCACAGGGTATGTACCGCGTATAGCATTTGTAACCCAATATCCGCATATACACTCGTCACCTTACACATACGGAACCCTCATATGCATTGTATATGTAAACCATATTCAATTAGGAAAATTTCCTCATTAAGGTCAAAGCCTTAACTTATCTTGGTTCGAAGCAACTCTAGCCTTCTTGAACTGCCTTTCCGCGCCTCGAATCAATCGCACGAGCTTGATCTTTAGAAAAGAATATTTCACGAGGTTATACCAAGTTCGTAATTATAGACTGGGTCGGGGTTAAAGTCAACCCAAAAAGTTAAACCCGAGCCTAGTGTTCAAACCTCAAAATTGATTGCATGTTCAAATTTATAGTTAGATTTCAATCTCAAGTTAAATTTGATGTTCAAATCCTCAATTTACCGTCTCTTAAACTTATGGCAAAATTCCCTAATTTCTACCTTTAAAATCAATTATCAAGGATTAAATCTAGCACGGAGTCCTGTATAATCACTAAAATCGATGCAGGATCGTTACCTTTGTGTTATATGATGTTTTCGTGTCGATTCGCTTTCCAATTTGTGGCTTAGTTAGAATGTTGAAAGTTTTATAAATTGCCACTTTCATCCTACAACACTTTTTGTAATTGCAGTGTCGAAATTAAGGTTGTGGTGGTCTCGCAATTGCGATGGTCCCCAAATTTAGCTACTTCACATGTGCGACCATTCCTTCGCAATTGCTCGGCTAGCTTTGCAATTGCAGTGTTAGCTCTGCAAATATAGCTACACCAGAAAAAAATATATGCAACATGCTAAATGTGATATCTTATCCGAAACTCACCCAAACCTCTTGGGTTCCAATCTGAATTATTTCAGTAAGTCCCAAAACAATAAGTGAAACTATAAAAGTCTCAAATCAAGAAACGAGACTCGAGTACTCAAAAAGAAGGGCGGGATGACACTAGGACCTCTTATAAAACTTGCAGGAAGAAAATTGTTTTTGCTAATATTTGATGCCTCTTTCCTCGTGTCTTCGAATGTCAAGAATTCCTATCTCACTCTCCATTTTAGGAGATGTTCGTGACAGGCACCTGATAGCGTTAATTTGCATTGGGTGAACCATCTTAAAACATATATGTAAAGCTCCATAAATTTTGGATGATAATACAGGCTAATTAAAACTTTAATGGCATACTTAAAGTGAACCCGAGGTATACCTAGACCCAGACAATAGTTGTATCATAATAGAAATTCGTGAATATATCAATAATACAATTGGAAAAATGTTGGAGTAGTCAAAGTGAAAGGAAGTGAAGAGGATACAAGAATATGGAACAATGGAGAAAGACCACTCACATGCATCGAGCTTGGAGTAGAGCGCCGCGCCAAGATTGGCGTGCGGGATGAGACAATGCCAAACATATGAGGCAGCGGACCCCCGCCTAGGCACCAACTGTGGCGTCTGAAAATTTCAGTTCACTCGGCTTGGGTAGTGTGGTGGGTGCCGATCACATGAATTTGGGTCGTGACAATATATCAAATACTACCCAATGTATGTGTCTATTGACAGGGGCGGATCCATCTGTAAAGTTTGGGTGCTCCGGCACCCATTAAACTTAATCACGGAGTGTATAATTGTATAGAAAATATAAAGAAAACAGATATAAATAGTTAATAGAGCACCCCCGAACTCAAAATTTCTGAGTCCAGCACCCCCGAACTCAAAATCCTGGGTCCGCCTCTGTCTATTGATGATCATTCAAAGATTTCAAATGTTTTCCCCTTTCTAGGCCTTACCATAAATTAATTCAAAATCTACGTGTCTCATATCATGCCAACTAAAAATGACCCATTATGTCTATGACACTTGGGAAAAGGGTCAAATTTATCCTCTAAGTATGATTTATAGTTCAAATTTGTCCGCTGTCAAAGTTTGAGATCAAATTTGTCCTCTCCGTTAGGATACTTGATAAATTTACCTTGATTATGGATAAATGTATGACTATGACTCCTCATCAGTCCACTTAGGCGCCATGTGTATAAATAAATTTATTTTTCCTTTAAATCTTAGTGTAAAAACCGTACTAATTAAATTTTGTCATGTATTTTTTTTTAATTATAAAAAAAGAATACAATATCTAATTCTCTTCTCCATTAAACCACCGCTTCCGCTTCTTCTTCTCCGCCACTGTCATCACCGTCCACCGCCTCCACCATTGGTTAATTTAGTAAATTGTTGCAGGAGTCAGAATGTGTCAATGCCAGACAAAACCGGTGGTATTGTCAGATGTGTTGCAACACCTCCTACGGAAACTTGTAAGCTTTTATGTTAATGTTGTTTTCCAAATGAAAATAGTAGACTGCGAGCTTGTGGAATATGGATCAATTAGAGCTTTTGAAATTTGGTAATTGAGAACTTTAAACTAATCAATTGTTCTTGGTTGCATGTAAGTTGTTTTTAACTCTGTGAAATGCAAAGTGAAGAGTCAAAACGGCTGCTATGTGCGCGTCTTTTTGGAGATGCAACAGTGTTAAAATTATTGTCTTTTGACGGTGCCAAAAATAAAACAACTGTTAATCTTGGTAAATTAACCGATGGTGGAGGGCGGTGGATGGTGATGACAGTGGCGAAGAAGCAGAAGGGGAAGCGATGGTTTAATGGAGAAGAAGATTAGATATTGTATTCTTTTTTTATAATTAAAAAATAAAATACATGACAAAATTAACTAGTATAGTTTTTACACTAAGATTTAAAGGAAAAATAAATTTATTTATACACAAGGCGCCTATGTAGACTGATAAGGAGTCTTCGTCATACTTTCATCCATAATCAGGATAAATTTATCAAGTATCCTAACGGAGATGATAAATTTGATCTCAAACTTTGATAGAGGATAAATTTAAACTATAAATTATACTTAGAGGGTAAATTTGATCCTTTGCCAATGAAACTTTTATGAACAACATAACTCAGCGAGTAAAATGAACAGTTGTATAGTCCCTGTTAAATGTAGGGTAAGGCTCACCAAGTGTATAAAAAAGTAAGTGTCGTATCTTGCATATCTGTCCGCCTCTACACTTAGGAGTAGTTTGGCCATAAAAATTATTCACTTTTTTTATTTTTGGACGCTTGATCATAAATATTGGAAATACAATTTGAAGTTGTATTCCGGAATATCAAAAATAAGAAAAAATTATTTTTTAAATTTTTTTCACACTTTTTATAACTACATTTCATCAAAAACTACAATTTCAAAAACTATGTCAAACACAACTCTAACTCCAACTCCAACTTGAAAAATTCCAAAAAAAGTAAATTTGTTTTTTATATCTATGGCCAAACGCCTACTTATATTTGTGGCAGAAAATTTAAAAGAAAGAGTTTTGAGTACAAATCAACGGGTACTAAAATTAGACGATATTATCATCTTCTTTTGTTGGATATTTGAAAACTTTGCAGACATTGAGACTATTGTGTTGTTATTGTTAATAGGGAATATTTATTATTTGAAATAAAATATCATCACATCAACACAAGTGACTCTCAACCACAAATTTAGTCAAATAACCACTTTGTCTTCACGAAGACTTTATAAGACCAATAATGGAGTTTTGAAATTCTTAAACTGAATCACTAAATTAGTGTTTGCAGTGAAAATATAAGCACAAACAATTAATAGCAGTTCAACGATTTTAACAATAATCAACCATCAAGTTTGAATTTTCACCCCAATAAGAATTTCAAGATTCTAAAATTGAAGAACTATGGTATTCTTTTGAGATATTTACTCGGAGAAAAAGAGATGGAGAAGCAGCGGAATAGTGGAAGGCAAAAAGGATATTTTCCCTGCCTATAAAACAAAAGAAGCCTAACTTTGAATTTTAAAAAATAGGGACAAAAAATGAACCATCAATTCCCTCAAAAATTCCATTTCTATATCTAATGCGTATGTTAAAACTATTGAAGTAAATGGTCAATGTAGTTAATATTGCAACGGTAAGTTTTTTATGAACAAAGGTTAAAATAACTTTTAGTTTTTAAAGGTTTTCAGCTGCCAAATATCAATGTAACTTTTCTCAAAATATATTACTTCTTTTATTTTAAATTTAGATTCTTTTCAATAACTTTGAGAACTAAGTTTGTGTTTGAAAATATTGAGTTGAAATTAGTAACAAAATGGGACTATTTGTAGTTAAAGTTGATAGAAGAGTTGACCACGCACAAAGCTCATCCTAAAAAACATACACGATCGTTGCAAATGTAGAGTTTGAAGTCGAATTCACGTTTTGATAATGAATATTACTAAGTCATAAAGCTAAACAATTTAAACAACAAAAGGTTAATGGTATTTTGAGTATTAAAGACCTAACAATTAAAGTCTAAATAAAATAACCGAATAGATTAAATGACAGAGAATTCGGTAATGATTCCCTCAATTATATCAATGATACATTTTCCTTAATTTTCGCTTAATTATATTTCTACCATCACATGACCTAAGGTTATCATTAGTTTCTTCCGAAAATCTGACATTTCTTAAAACGAGACTCCCAAACAATCCTAAGTGAGTACTTTAATGACTTGTCTAGATTACAATAAGGGCCGAGAAATGCTCATCGACGCCTTTATCCTCCATTTAGATATTCTTATGTAGGTTGAACGTGTTGTTGTTTAAATGACCCTCCTTTAGAAATTCTCCCAGATAATTCAAGATTAAAAATGCACGAATAGTTGATGGTCTGTTAACGACTCACAATCGAAACATAGTTAAACAAATTTAATAATCAAACTTTAGTTAAAGAAGAATGAAGTCAAATCAAAGTATAAGTAATGGTACCATCAAAATTCTAGAAAAGGAGTTGAGCTACTATAGTCATAAATAACAACTCAAAATTCATTCAAAATAATGAAGGACCGAAGAAAAACTTTTAGAATCCTTGTGTCTCCAAACTCTAGCTTGTCCTCTTGATTTCCATAGGTCAAAAGTCGTCTCAAAATCGTTATACTGGGTAGAAATGACCTTAGACCAAAATACACTTAGGAGTCAAAGCACGATTGCATATGTCTTTATACGGTAAAAATCGAATTTATGCTAGACCGGTGAAACCGGGAATCGAGGGAAGAAAGAAATAAGCACGAGCATGAAGACCTTTCTTCCAGACCGAAGGTATCGCACTAGAAGTGGATCAGAAGAAAGTGAAGGAAATCGTTTGGTCCGGTTTCTCCATAGCCGAGTTAATCGTGGCCGTTAGTCCGAGCTGATAGTGGCCGTTGGTCCGGGTGATCGTGGCCGTTAGTCAGGGTGTTCAGTTACACAATTGCCACGCGTCAAGACCGTTCTGCCACATTGTACTGCCAATCGTACGGGTGTCAGACCGTATGACCCAACTTTATCCTTTTAGGGTTTTCTTTATTCAAAAGGGTTTTATGTTATATAGAAAGCCCATAAGGCAAAACTATAAATAGGAGGCATTTCCCTACTTTCAAGGGTTAGCTTTTTTAAGATCTAGAACATTGTAATAGCAAAATATACAAAATCTCTCCCTCTCTCTCTCTCCGATATTGGTCCGGATTTGTGTGTTCTTCTTTAGTTTTATTTACTCATCCAATACTTACATATTATTTAATACATATATTTGATATAAATCATCAATTTCGATTCATTTGCTCACGACAATCACACATATAGGCACATATCTATTGCAGCGAATCCGTATATATTTCCTACCAACCAAATAGATTAAAGTTCACTCACATATCCTATACCTCACTTACAAATTCAATTGATTACCTAAATTCGGGGTAAACAGTTTGGCGCTCACCGTGGGGCTAGGATAATAGTGGTCTTTGATCTTGGTTTCTATCTCTTACCCGTCACGATAAAAAAATCTTTTGTTCGTCTCTGTTAAAACAGACCAAATGGTAAACAGTGGACAACCTGGTCACGTCAACAACAACGAGATTGTGGCCGAAAATGAAGACAGTGGACCACGTGGATTACCAGGAAATCCCGTCGACCCAAACCCCGTTAATTCGAAGGAGGGCCTCAACCGGCAAAACACCGTGAATTAGGAGAATGACGCCCCGCCGGCCACCGATCCTTTAAATACTCACAATTCAATTACTTTGTCCCGGACACAAGGCCGGAAAGTTTCGGATACCCCGGATGATAATATTGACTTACGTTTAATTTTTGAAATGTTGTAGGAACAGAGGGCGGCTATTGTCGAACAAGGAGTCGCAATAGCCCAGTTGCAAAGCAAAAATGATAAAACGACCCCGGAGAAAACGAAAGGTGTTGCCGAACCCAGAAGGGACGAGACGCTGATGGTCGAGAGTAATGGGTCCGGAGCTGGTTCATCCACCGAAGTTCTGAGAATGCTCGAAACATTGGCGAAGCGGGTAGACTCGACTGAGAAGAGGGTCGAAATATATAACTCTCGGGTGGACCAGATCCCGAGGGCTCCGCCGATTCGAAGAGGTACATTCAGAGGCCTTTTCCTCCGAGTGCGGCTCCGAAATTGATCCCGAAGAGGTTTAAAATGCCGGATATTTGGAAATATGACGGCACAACGGACCCTCAGGAACTTGTGACTTCATACACCTGTGCCATAAAAGGCAATGATGTTGAAGAGGATGGAATTGAATCCGTGTTGTTGAAAAGGTTTGGGGAAACTCTGTCGAAGGGAGCATTGACTTAGTACGACCATCTGCCCGAGCATTCAATCACTTCTTTCGAAATGCTCGCCGATGCGTTCATAAAAGCTCATGCCGGTGCTAAAAGGGTGCAGGCCCGTAAGGCGGATATTTTCTGTATAGCCCAAAGGGATGATGAGTTATTGCGTGAATTTGTCAACCGATTCTGAAGGGAACGAATGGAGCTCCCTCCGGTTCCGGAGGAATAGGCTGCACAAGCTTTCACCAAAGGGCTCAATCCTCGGAGCTCGACGGCCTCATTCAAACTAAAGGAAATCTTGCTGGAATACGTGGTTGTGACCTGGGCGGATCTCCATAACAGATACGAATCAAAGATTCGGGTAGAGGATGACCAACTCGAGCTTTCCCCGGGGCCCGTGAATATCAACAAAAGCTCAGAGAGATCGCGAAAAAATTATGAGCCGGAGTCCAGACCATCGAGGGAAAGGTATCGGCCATACTCTCATTCGGAAAAGCCAAGCTTCAGGTTGGAAAAATCAAGGGTTGGCCCGAGTCAATTCTCCGGTCGGGGTGATAAACTGGCCGAGCGCCCGTCGAACAGTCGAGGTCTCTCATTTAGGAGCGATGCTGGAAGCTCGGCCAGCAACATAGACTTGCCAAGGATATCGGAGTACAACTTCATCGTCAACACTTCGGACCTCGTCTCGACTATTGGCCATATCGCAGAAGCAAGATGGCCGAGACCACTAAGGTCAGACCCGGGCCAACGGGACCCGAGCGTGATGTGTGAATATTATGGAACCCATGGACATAGAACCGAGGACTGTCGCCAACTAAGAGAGGAGGTGGCTCGGTTACTGAAGAATGACCACTTCCGAGAATTGCTAAGTGAACGAGCTAAAGGCCACTACAAGGAAAGAGAATCTCATAAACGGACCGAACCAGTAGAACTTCAGCATATAATCAACATGATAATCGAGGGTACCGATACCCCTCGAGGGCCGGTGATGAAACGGACGAAGGTTTCCATTGTGCGTGAGAAGCGCAGCCGGGATTACTTACCCGAGGGTTCCATCTCTTTCAACAACGAGGATGCAGAAGGCATCATTCAACCGCACAATGATGCATTGGTAATCTCTATTCTTATTTTTAAATCACAAGTTAAATGTATTTTGATTGACCCAGGTAGCTCGGCCAACATCATCCGGTGGAGAGTGGTTGAACAGCTAAGGCTACTCGATCAGATCGTACCGGTAGCCCGAGTGCTCAGCGGGTTCAACATGGCGAGCGAAATCACGAAGGGGGAGATCTCTTTGTCGGTCAACATTGATGGCACTATCCAACAAACGGTGTTCTATGTAATCGAAGGTGATATGAAGTATAATGCATTGTTAGGTAGACCTTGGATACATAGCATGAGGGTCGTGCCATCGACATTACATCAGCTGCTAAAATTCCCGACCCTAGAGGGGATAAAAACCATCCGAGGCGAACAGCCCGCTGCAAGGGAGATGTTCGTGGTCGAGGAAGTGTCGCCTCTTCCTAAAAAACCGGATAAAAAAGAAGATGAGTCAACCGGGGGCAAGGACTCCAAATAGCAACTAAAGTACACAGGTTCGACAACGGAGCATAAGGGGTTGAACTCGGGGTATGAAGAAGATGATTTCGATATACCCAGATCATTCGTCTTGCCGGATGACTCGGATGCAACCAAGTCAACAGTAGAGGAGTTGGAGCAAATCATCTTGTTCGAATACCTACCGGATAGAAAGGTATACCTGGGAACGAGGTTAACCTCGGAGCTCAGGAACAAGTTAATTAAATTTCTTCAAGCTAATGCCGATTGCTTCGCATGGTCCCATATAGATATGACAGGTGTGCCACCGGAAGTAATAACTCACAAGCTCAGCCTAGACGGGAGGTTCCCCCCGGTGAAGCAGAAGAGAAGGCCCATGGCAGAGGCAAAACACTCATTCATAAAGGATGAGGTAACGAAGCTTTTGAAAATAGGCTCTATCCGGGAGGTAAAGTACCCGGACTGGCTAGCTAACGTAGTAGTGGTGCAGAAAAAAGGTAATAAATTTGGAATGTGCGTTGATTATAAGGATCTAAACAAAGCATGCCCGAAGGATTCATTTCCGCTGTCTCACATCGATAGAATGATCGATGCGACGGCCGGGCATGAGATGTTAAGTTTTCTCGATGCTTACTCCGGGTATAACCAAATCCGGATGCACCCGGAGGATCAAGAGAAAACATCATTTATTACTCGGTGTGGGACTTACTGTTACAATGTTATGCTTTTGGGATTAAAAAATGCCGGTGCAACTTACCAACGCCTAGTTAATGGAATGTTCGAAGAACAAATAGGGAAAACAATAGAATTTTATATTGACGACATGGTGGTCAAGTCCCTGGAAACAGAGGACCATTTAAAGCATTTGCAGGAAACCTTCGATGTACTCCGCAAGTACAACATGAGCTTAACTCGGAAAAATGTGCCTTCGGTGTCTATTCTGGTAAATTTTTGGGTTTCATGGTGTCAAACCGGGGGATGGAAATCAACCCGGATAAGATCAAAGCCATCGAGGATATTGAGGTAGTGAATAACGTTAAAGGAGTGCAGAGGCTCACCGGAAGGATAACGGCGCTAAGTTGTTTCATATCGAGGTCCTCGGATAAGAGTCACCGCTTTTTCTCCTTACTAAGGAAGAAGAATGACTTCGTTTGGACAGCGGAGTGTCAAAGAGATTTGCAAGAATGGAAAAGGTACTTGTCCAGCCCGCCACTACTACACACACCGAAAGCGGACGAGCAACGTTTTCTCTACCTTGCCGTCTCCGAGGTAGCGGTAAGTGGTGTTTTGGTCCGAGAAGAATCAGGTACGCAATTCCCTATATATTATATGAGTAGAACTGTAGGGGATGTGGAGACCCGTTATCCCTACCTGGAAAAGTTGGCATTGGCATTGGTAAGTGCTTCTAGAAAGCTCAAGCCTTACTTTCAATGCCATCCGATATGTGTAGTGACTACTTCCCCCCTAAAGAACATCATGCATAAACCGGAATTATCCGATAGACTAACTAAATGGGCCGTAGAGATTAGCGGATATGATATCGAATACAAGCCTCGAACGGCCATCAAGTCCCAGATCTTGGCCGATTTTGTGGCAGACTTCACCCCAGCTATGGTCCCCGAGGTTGAGAAAGAACTTCTGCTAACCCCGGGGAAAGCTTCGGGTATTTGGTCGCTACACACGGACGGGGCCTCGACCTTCAAAGGTTCCGGGCTAGGAATTGTCCTTAGAACCCCCGCCGAGGATGCCGTTCGGCAATCCATTAGAACTGTTAAATTGATTAACAATGAAGCCGAGTATGAGGCTATGATTGCAGGTTTGGAATTAGCCCGGAGTATGGGGGCCGAAATAATTGAAGCAAAGTGCGACTCTCTCTTGGTCGTTAACCAGGTGAATGGCGTCTTCGAGGTCAAGGACGAACGGACGCAAAGGTATCTGGAAAAAATCCAAGTGATACTACACCGGTTTAAAGAATGGACCATGCAGCATGTACCCAGGGAGCAGAACAGCAAAGCCGATGCATTGGCCAATTTGGGATCTTTAGTCGAAGGGGAAGAAATCAACCCCGGGACTATGGTGCACTTGATGAATTCAGCGATAGAAAACAGACATGCTGATATAAACACAATAGGTTTAACTTGGGATTGGCGCAACAAGTACATCGACTACTTGCGAGATGGAAAGCTCCCGAGTGACCCAAAAGAATCACGATCACTAAGGACAAAAGTTGCGCGTTTCTGCTTGGTAGACGGCCAATTGTATCGACGGTCTTTCTTTGGACCCCTGGCCAAGTGTTTGGGTCCCGGAGAAACGGAGTATGTGATGAGAGAAGTACACAAGGGGACCTGCGGCAATCACTCCGGTGTTGAAGCCTTGGTCCGAAAAATTATCAGAGCCGGTTACTACTGGAACCGGATGGAGGAAGATTCGAAGAATTTTGTCTGGAAATGTGACGGGTGTCAAAGACATGCCCCGATGATTCATCAGCCCGGGGAGTTGCTGCATTTGGTAATGTCACCTTGGCCCTTCATGAAGTGGGGAATGGACATTGTTGGTCCATTGCCATGCGCACCAGGTAAGGCCTGTTTTATTTTGTTTATGGCTGATTATTTCTCCAAATGGGTTGAAGCGCAGGCCTTCAAAAAAATTAGAGAGAAGGAAGTTATTGACTTCATATGGGACCACATTGTTTGTCGTTTCGGCATCTCGGCCGTGATAACTTATGATAATGGTCCTCAGTTCGTTGGCGGCAAAGTCAATGATTTCCTCGAAGGGTTGAAGATCAAGAAAATCGTATCAACTCCATATCATCCGTGTGCGAACGAACAGGCGGAATCCACGAATAAAACAATAATTCAAAATCTGAGGAAAAGACTTGAAACGTCAAAGCATCACTGGAGGGAAGTACTACCGGAGGTATTGTGGGCTTACAGAACCACATCGAAATCAAGCACGGGAGAAACACCTTTCTCGTTGGTCTACGGGGCCGAAGCCCTCATTCCCGTAGAAGTTGGTGAACCGAGTCTCCGGTTCAGGTACTCCACCGAGAAGTCAAACGAGGAGGCCATGGCCGTAAAACTCGATCTCACGGATGAACTTCGCGAAAATAAGTTGGTCCGTATTGCAGCCCAGAAGCAGAGAATGGAAAGGTACTACAACCGGAGGGCCAATTTTCGACATTTCCAAGTTGGGGACTTGGTGCTTCGGAAAGTTACCTTGAACACCAAGAATCCCAACTATGGAAAACTGGGTCTGAACTGGGAAGGGCCGTACAAGATAGCCGAGGTAACGAGCAAAGGATCGTATCAGCTGGAATCCATGGACGGGCAACAGTTGCGTAATAACTGGAATATGGCTCATTTGAAGAGATACTACTGTTAACGTATGGACACCTTGTT
Source organism: Lycium barbarum (assembly GCF_019175385.1). Taxonomy (NCBI): domain Eukaryota; kingdom Viridiplantae; phylum Streptophyta; class Magnoliopsida; order Solanales; family Solanaceae; genus Lycium; species Lycium barbarum. The sequence goes on along the minus strand of NC_083347.1, from coordinate 107,478,513 downwards.
TATTAACCTTTTCTTTTTTGCAGGAAGTCAAGTACCAGATAAAGTTAGGAGCTAGGTCTAAAAACACGTGTTGCACTATTTTCCTTAGTACGGTTTTGTCCCAAAATGGGTTTTCTGACAAGGTTTTTAATGAGGCAGCAAGTACAACGTGTTACTTGATAAAGACGAGGATAAGCACCCGGAAACTCAGGGCCACACCCTACGAGTGGAGACTTGATAGTGCTTACCCAATCTTGCAGCTCGGATAAGTACTAGGGGACTATTATACCCACATCGAGGTTTACCCTGGTTAGTCGAAAACGGAGGAGCTAAACAAACCAAAACCGAACCTTCTGTATTACGTTTCGATGTAAGGACCAAACGATCAGAATGAATCGTGTTCACTTAGTATTTGCTACGGCAAAACCAAAACCGGACCTTCTGTATTAGGTTTCGATGTAAGGACCAAACGATCAGAATGAATCGTGTCCACTTAGTATTTACTGCGGCAAAAATAGAAGGAAACGGAAAAAATTCTCATATCATGTACGTGCAAATACTTACAATACAAAGATTATCGAAAGTTCGGATTATTGCATTTCGGATATGTCTTCTTGTTAAAACACCCTACCCCGGTGATTACCGCCATATTTCGACATCGCTTTATTCATATACCCTACTCTGGGTAGGGGTGGGCGTTCAGTTTTTCGGTTCGGTTTTATCAAACTTCGGTTTGGCTACTTCGGGTTCGGTTTTTTTAAGGTGGACACCGAACACCGAACCAAACAAGTTCGGTTTCGGTTTTTTAAAGTTCGATTCGGTTCGGTTTCGGTTTTTCAATTCGGTTTTTTTGATATAATATTAGAAGCGATTCCATTGACACTAATTCATATTCTCAAAACAATAAAACATAAAACTGATAAATTGAAATCAAAATCAAACAAACAGGATACACAAGAACAGAAAACTATAATCATGATATAGGATTACTAGGTGTTATATACATACCGTAAGAATAATTAAGAAAACACATAAAGGACATACAATAATCCTAAAGACACATCTTAATTACCTTTCTTTGTTAAGGATCATTGATTTTCTCAATTGAAGTGAAAAATTAGGGATACAAATGCAAAAGAGGACTTATTACAATTGAGTTTTTTTGTTGCTTTAAACTTAATGGGCCTGGACTATTTTAATTTTTTTTTGGGTAATGTATTAAATTTCGGCGTGCGTTCGGTTTTTCGGTTCGGTTTTATCAAACTTCGGTTCGGCTATTTCGGTTTCGATTCTTTTACGGTGGAGTGGTGGACACCAAACACCGAACCAAACTAGTTCGGTTCGGTTCAGTTTGTTGAAGTTTCGGTTCGGTTTTTCAGTTTTCGGTATTTATGCCCAGCCCTAACTCCGGGCACTACAGTGGAAATTCGACAAAGGCAACAAGGTCACAATGAACCGAGCCAAAATCTTTAACACCCTCGAATGGGGACTGCTACATCAGAATTTGCTAAGGCTGGGATTCAGGTGTCCGAACCTAATCTATGATAAGTGAATAGCCAAAAACATATCGACCCTAAAAATGCCTAACGTGATTCAGAGGCGTCTGAATTCACAAAGCATAGATAAGTCCCACGGGCAAACCATTCAATCAAATTCCCGGACAAAACATACCGGACGAAGAGAAAAGCCAATATTCAAGCACAGTCCGAAATAATGACTCTGAGTCTCTGCTTGTCCTTAAAACGGACCGACAATTCGGGCAAAAGTCATAACAAGCATTCAAGCAAAAGAATAAAGTCAAGAAAAATGCACATTCCATATATGTAAGGTTTTTCACACCTGAAATCCCTACGAAATTGAAAAACAAAAATCAAGCCAAAAAGGAAAAAGACAAAATAAAGGCTAAATACAGGCCCTGGTCTATCCGGTGTGGCTGGATCCGAATACTGTCCGCTCGGAATCTTCGGAATCAGTATCGAGGGCTCTCTTAGCTTCTTTCTTGACCCTTTTAGCTTCGAGTATCAGGGCCGGGAGAACCGCAAAGTCATGCTCGGCTTGCTCAAGGGTGGCCCTCCGAGACTTCCACCGTTCATACTCCACCGCAATCGTGGTATGAGCCTCGGCAGCCTCCACACTCCTAAGGGCTTCTGCCAAGTCGGCCTCAACCTGGGCCAGCTTGGCCACTAGTTCATCTCTCTCTTCATCAAGGACTCTTTGGATTTGAGTGGCCGACTCGAGCTCGGCTTTGAGAAGGTCATTAGCCTCGGCCGTCTCCTCGAGTTCGATTTTCAGCTCGTCACATATCCGGGACCTGTCCTCGGCTTTTTGCTCGAACACCTTCATCCTCTCCTTGTACATAGCACTCTCAGATTCAAGCAGCCGATGCCTCTCGGCCATGTTCACGGCATCAGACTTGACCGAGTCAAGCTCTCCCCGGAGTTGAGAGATAGTGGTTTCGAGCTCACCAAGCTTCGAAGAAAAACGAGCGTTGTCTTGGCTAAGGCCGACCTTGTCCGCTTCTAGAAGCCGATTCTTCTCGACTATCTCGGCCAACTCATTCTTTAATCGAAGATTTTCGGCCTTCGCCGCATGGAGCTCGGGTTGAAGGTTGGAAAGGGCAACATCTCGGTTCAATTCATCCTCCTTCACCCGCAAAAGGTGTTGGAACTTCTCCGTTTCTCGACCCTGGGCATCCAGATGGCCCTTAAGATCCTCACCTTCTTGCTGAGCGCAGACGAAGGCTTCATTATCAAGCACCACACTCTGTAAAAAAAACAAGAACTTAAAACTCGGATAAACGAGAAGCTAAAATTCCCATTGAATTATGCAAGGATAGGCTGATAAGCTTACTCGATTGCCCGCATACATGCCCTCGTTAATGAGACTCTGCCAGGGACTCCGTTCATCTTCCGTTTGTCCGAGTCCGAGACGAGGGGACTCAGGTAGCTTGCTACTCCCACCGGATGAGACAAAAAGCTGCAGTCCTCGGAGACGGTAATCACAGCCGATCTTGTCCTCCTAGGTTCCACACTTTGGGCCGAGAAGATGCGCACCAGGCTATCCCTTGCACCAGTTCGAGTTGATCGTGGCCGTTGGTCCGGGTGATCGTGGCCGTTGGTTAGGGTGTTCAGTTACACAATTGCCATGCGTCAAGACCGTTCTGCCACATTGTACTGCCAATCGTACGGTTGTCAGACCGTACGGCCCAACCTTATCCTTTTAGGGTTTTCTTTATTCAAAAGGGCTTTATGTTGTATAGAAAGCCTATAAGACAAAACTATAAATAGGAGACATTTCCCTACTTTCAAGGGTTAGCTTTTTTAAGATCTAGGACATTGTAATAGCAAAATATACAAAATCTCTCCCTCTCTCTCTTTGATATTGGTCCGGATTTGTGTGTTCTTCTTTAATTTTATTTACTCATCCAATACTTACATATTATTTAATACATATATTTGATATAAATCATCAATTTCGATTCATTTGCTCACAACAATCACACATATAGGCACATATCTATTGCAGCGAATCCGTATATATTTCCTACCAACCAAATAGATTAAAGTTCACTCACATATCCTATACCTCACTTACAAATTCAATTGATTAACTAAATTCAGGGTAAACAATGTCAAAATTAAGCCTGACACGATGTGCCACACAGCGCAGGGCACGCCGTGACAAGAGGCTTTCTTGGTAACCTTGATTTATACATTTTGTTTTTGGCAAAAGTGTCACGACCCAAATCTGACACTTAGGCCGTGACCGGGCACCTTTCGAGCTTCTACCCATAAGGCGAACCCTCTAAGCTAATTATGCGAAAATTAATGAATAAAATGAATAATACACAAAGTCTCATAATATAACGAAAAGTGCGGAAGCGAAATACAGATAATGAGTCTTGCCCATAAACCCCATAAAATGTCTAAGTCATGGAACTACTAGTCTGAATAGAAAAGTACGAGACGAAGCTCGGAATACTACTAAGTCAACTAAAGAAGAAGAGGCTGCCATGATCTAATGGTGGCTCACCTCTACTGAACTGGACTGAACAAAGCTAGAATGAATCAAGTATCGGCTACCTGGTCACCGTTAACCACACCTGCACACATACAACATCAACAAGTGTGAGTCTAAAAGACCCAGCAAGATCATCGACACTCTCAGCTTACCCCTGGGGCAAGTCTTTGAAATCCCTGATAATGCATAAAAGCAATTACACAGTACAAGTATATTAAATATATACAAACACCGAAGCTAAAGCTAAAATCATGAAGCACAAACAAGCAGAACATGAAATACTCTAAATCTGAATCTATGCTCACGGGACATAGTACGTATTTATCTATGTCTTACCTCGCTTTCCGGAGAGGGCATTATTTACCCTCATCTTACCCGGACGAGCAATACATGAAATACACTGAATCTGAACGTATGCTCACGGGACATAGTACGTATTTGTCTATGTCTTACCCCGTCTTCCGGAGAGGGCATTATTTACTCCCATCTTACCCGGGTTACTTAAAATTCTAGCATCTATCTCTCACCGAACATCAATGGGACCTGTGGAAGTATGCCCCTCTGAAGATATGATAAGGGGAACATACATCCAATCAATACCACTTCTAAACTTTACATTTATATAAATAGTATCTATTTAAGCGAAATTACGCCAAAAGACTCATACGGTCATTACTTTAGAAACTTGGAAATTATCCAATTTAGATCATGTTTGCCCACTAACACGAACTAAATAGTTTAAATGCATACATACAACACAAACCACATGCTTTTTATGAAAAGCAAGTCAACTAAGAGTTTAAGCCTCACTTGCCTTATAACCGAAATGCAAACCTCTCTTGAAACGCCAAATTCTCTTCAAACGATCTCCAATAGACTCAATCTATTTAATAACATAAACAAACGGTCTAAATTAGTCTAGGGAAACTAATCCTATAATTTTAAGTTTAGAACTAAATCTCAACATTCTATACCTTGATTCCATAATTCCTTTAAAAAAAAAACAGAATATATCCTAATATCATACTCTACACTACGTAATACATATACTGATATTCATATCCCAAAGTATTAATCATAAGGTTTAGAGACAAAAAAGAAATACCTCAATACTTTATAACTTATTGCCGTCGGGAACCCGATGATATATAGCGGACTGGTTTCTCAGTTAGACGAGCAAACCAATGCAAACCAATACTTTATTCCAGCAATACTCCTAAAGAATAATTATCAGAAAAGGAATTTAAATATCTCCTTCCTCTTTTATTGTTCACTGCCGCCGCCAAACTCATGTCCTCCTATATGTATTGTTTTTGTTTTCTCTGTACCCAAAGCCAAGAAAGAGATTTGAAAGTCATATTTTTTTTAACTCCCTAATTCACCTAAAACATGGCAGCAAAAACGAGAGTAGGCCTGCCCCACTTCTTTTCCCACTTAAACATATTTTATCATTAATTAAATTCACCAATTTACACTTACACACATATACATATATAAACAATGGCAGCAAAAACGAGAGTGGCTTGCCCTACTTCTTTTCCCACTTAAACATATTTTGTCTTATTTAAAATTCCACCATCAATCAATCTGCCACTAATCCTAACCGTGGGTCCCTCTAACCATTGAGGAATTATTAACTCACATCTAAACTTTTCTTGTCTTAACTATTATTAACGTGGCCAGCAACCAAAGTAATGGCCTAACCCACTTATTCACTTAATTGCCTTTTCATAAAATATATCCTATAAATTATATATACAACTAAATATATCTACATATATATTATATGAATATATTTCATAATTATCTGCTTTGGTACAAGACCGCTAAAATTAAATAAACTATGAATAAGGAAGTAATTCAAGACACTTGTAAAAATATTGGAATATTACAAAAAGTCCCGAAAGTACCTTGACAGCTGGTGCAATACTCCGATGGGCACCCAATGCTAGGCATAATTTGGGATTTTCATTTCTTATCAATTTTTCTTGTGCATAATTGGTTCTCGACCTTCGAAATCGACTCTAAATAATTTTGTTGGACTTCTTCTGAAGCTTCATTTCATCTGTCTTAGCTCTAAATTATTATTTTTTTGCTCGAAATCAAATTCTACATAATAAAACACACATATTAAGTATACAATGCTCGAATTCTAACTCAAACATGATTAAAGTATTCAAAATATAATACAAGATGTAGAAAAGTAGGTTTCTATTTGAGTAACAAGAGTGTAATTAAAAGCCAATTGCATGTAAGCATGAATTTCACTTGAACTTTTCTTTGTAAAACTTAGACACATTCATGCCATCAATAATTTCAATATTCAAGGAAAAAAATATATCAGTACTCAATATTTACATCAAATCATATTAGTTTATCATAATTAAGTGATAAATTGAGATCAAAATACATGCCGATCAATTATAGTTTAACAATAACGATGTATTTAAAAAGTCTGTTACATATTGTTGAGTTGGTATAACATCGAGTAGAGACAACTCGTTTGGTACTTATGACCAAATTAGGAATTCTTTTGGTTTCTCACTCGCTGTCCGATATTCACAAAGGATTTTCACAAATGGTTCCGATTAATTTGAATACGTGCCTAGTAAGGCTCATTAAAAGGAAAATGCTTCCTATTATGTTTTTTTTAATATATATATCTAGGGTTTCTGATTAAAGGTGTATAAATTTAATTCATTTCGCCACAATCCTTAATAATGCCAAATATACCCATGTGCTATTAAAAATAGTTTAAATATACTCCTCGTTATACTTTTGGTTCAAATATACCCCTCTCAATATAGTTTGACACAAATTTATCCTTAATTTTAACGGAATCACACGTGTCAAGCTCATAATCAAATGATTCATCCCAATTTTAAATACTTGATTACTTTAGAGACCCAACAGTTTAACGCGAACCAAACCTTTTCCAATTAGAATATATGTAAAAAAAATGAATTAAGCAGAAAGGCATTATTCGTGGCTAAAAATGGTCGTAAAGAGCATATAATTTGTAAAAAGTTTATGCGATCTAAGCATTACAACAAGCTATGGGCTGGATCTCAATTGAGCCCGCATTGGGGTGGTGTTTACACCCACCAGCGCATGATAGTCGGGCTGCTCATCCCAATTGTTATTGGCTCATCCCTCGTTGCCCTACAAGCTTTATCTTCCTTTTTCTCCCAACAATCGAACTTTATATTTAAAATAATACTCCATCCGTCCCATAATAAGTGTCATTTTAACTAGAAACATGCATATTAAGAAATCAATAATGCAATGTAAAGATTACCAAATTACCTCTATATAATAAAAATAAATTACTTTTACCTTTTAATTAGAGCATGCACAAGACGTAAATCTTTTGACATTAAAAATCCAATAATACCAAGTTACTATGTGGCTTTTCCAATCATTATTTAGATGTTACTTTATTATCTACGGGTAAAATTGAAAAAACTAGTCAATTAATGTCTTGGTTTCCTGAGATGACACTTATTGTGGGATAAAAAAAATTGACTAAGGTGACACTTGTTATGGGACGGAAGGGAGTACTTATTAGTATGTTTTAGCGAGTTGGTGAGTATAATTAATTCTATTGGTACTGTCACGGGCCGACTCCTCCTAAGCGGCAGTGGCACACAAATAGCCCGTGCGGCGCCCGTAGTCCCACCTGACTACAAGCCAGCCTTTCTCTATCCCAGGTTTTCTTGGCACGACCCCATGCCTATGGTGAAGCTTGCCTCAGAGGTTTAGCTTTCCTTGTGCCGCCCGTTTAATGTTAAGGCTTCAGCCTTGTCTTGCTATCATACCCTTGTGGCATATTTCATATGTTGGGTCTCGTCTATGCGCACCCCTTGGGTTGGCTACGGACATGCACGTCCCTCGCCTGGCACTGAGCGTCGCTCCTGCGCGCACAGTCCTATCCTCAAGCTTGACACTTGCCTTGTGTCGTGCCCGAGTAGGGCAACTTCCAATCCTTGGCCTTTGTCAGGTGCGGTCCTCTTTCATGTGCCTATGGTTGTCCTATGGCATTGGCAAATATAGCCCTCGCAACTTACTTCCATCCCTCGTGGTGCAGCGTCACCCCACGACTGCACGTCTAGGCCAACACACCCTTGCTTGCAAGGTTAAACCCAAGCCAAGCTCACAAGTCAATACACGAGGATCTTGAGTGGTGCCTCGAGTACTCAATCGGCACAGAGGTCTTTAACATCCATAAAGATAGCCCGCGGGGCATAATCAGTTCCTACGTCAAGCCTCCGGCACATGTTGTGTGCCCAACACGGCCCGCAGGCACGACGCCGTCCATAGAGTCCCCTAACTCGTATGGATACCTAGGACACTCCTATGAGATGCCTAGGCAGGCCCTTGAGGTCCTCCCTCAAGGTTGCTCACTTGGTGCGACTGGCCTCTGCTTAAATCTTCGCTATTTACTCCTATCCATACATATAACTATCTTTTACCAGGGTTTCTAAACTCACACTGGTGGCGGGGACATCTCAGTCGCCATTACTTATAGCCGCTAAACCTTTGACCCCTTTTTGAATTTCTACCTGCCGTTATTAATCAGTATTCCTGCAGAGATTACGTATACATAGAAAGTTTTAAAGAAAATCTCATATACCTGTAGCCGATCAATCTCGAGCCTGGCCCGGGGAGCTACCATGCGAAGTATATTCTTCATTCTCGTCTGTCTGCTCATCGCTCGCCCGACCCTCATCATTTCTCGCGTCCGAGTCCGAAGAGAATAGCGGTGATTCCTGGTTCTCTGATGGCCGGAACAAGGGACAGGAGAAATCCGTAGCACTCTCCGAGGTGGACGGACTGACACGGTCCTCCATCACGGGGGTAACTGGCGTACCCCCGGAAGCCTCCTCGTCCGTCGTCCCAGAAGAGTGCTCTGACGGATCTGTGCCATGACTATCCTCCTCCCTGAAAGTAAGAAGCTCTGGGGGAGTCATCGTCGAATCCTCTGAGGGATCTGTATCATAGCCACTGTCTGTGGAATCCCCTGCTCTAGGGGTCAGAATCTCTGGAGGAATTGTCGCTGGATCCTCCGACGGGTCCGCATCATAGCTGTCCTCCGCGGGATCCTCCGCTCTGGGGGTCAGAAAATCTGGAGGAGTTGTGGCTGGGTCCTCTGACGGATCTGACTCAATCGAATAGCCAAGGCTCCCCCTACTCGGCTCTGGAGATACTCTAGGGGCCTTACTGGTGCCCCCATCATCTGAAGCTGATCTCTTCATCGACAGTACTGAAACCATAGCATAGGATTAGGAAGGGAACATAGATACCTAATAGCATAGCTCTATCGCACGATCTTAGGACACAAAGATGGTCATATTTCCTAAATGCCCTGTAGCCTCCTGTTTATAAGTGTGGCGCGCTACACACCTATAAACAAGACTCTACTGGACACGGCTCGTAGACAAACTCCTAGGATCGAACTGCTCTGATACCACTTCTGTCACGACCCGTCTAGGGGCCGTAACGAGTACCCGATACTTGTACCGAGCACCCCTTGTCTATCGTTTTACCTTTATCTCTTAGCAAGCCATGTAAACAGAGCCATTTTTTTTTAACATTAACATTAGCGGCGTCATTCTGAACATAGACTAATAAACTTCGTTATCACTTATACATCAACATTAGCATGCCAAAACACCATATATCTAACTGTACTTAACTGACTGTACATAACTGTCTACGAGCCTCTAGACGTAGTACACTTATACATAGAAAGGGCCGGGTGCTGCCGTGCCCGAATATACATACACAAAATAGTACCGCAGGAGTGAGGCTCCGGAACAACTGGAGCGCTGTCAACACTGCTGGTAAGGCTCCTAAGGATCAAATCCGCCTATCTGCTGACCTGCGCGGCATGAAACGCAACGTCCACAAGAAGGGACGTCAGTACGAATAGTGTACCGAGTATGTAAGGCATGAAAGATAACACTAGCAGTAACATAATGTATAATTAATAATGTCATGGAGTCATAGAATATAGAAGATAGAACATATCTCATGTCATATATTATCATCTCGTATCATATCGTATTATATCTTATCTTGTCTTGTCGTAGTATATCACGTCATAGTATATCGTGTCATAGAGTGTCAGGCTATAGTATATCATAACATAGTACCTCATATCGTAGCATGGCATGTTATAGCATGTCGTGTCATAGTATAGCGTGTCATAGCATGTCTTACCATAGCATAGCATATCATAGCGTATCATAGCATAGCATAGCTTGTCATATCATGTCCTGTCGTAGCAGATCATAGCATATCATGTCATAGTATAGCTTACCATAGCATATCTTATCATAGCATGTCTGGTCATGACATGGTAGGTCATATCATAGCGCCGAACAATGCCGGCTCACCCACATAGCGCCGATATACACCGGCTCACCCATATATCCCGCGTCCGGGCACCCCGCGTCCGGGATGATAAGCCAGCTGATCAGGTAGCAATGAAACATGTTTCCCTTCCCATTCCCCCATGTATCCCTTCCCCCCAACCCAGGTTCATATACATAGCTTGCTTACATATACATGTCTTATATACATATATATCTTTTATATACTTATACATGTCTTATATACATATATATCTTTTATATACTTATACATATCTTATATACATATACATGTTTTATATATATATATATACATGTCTTATATACATAGACATGTTTTCTATATGTATATATCCTATAAGCACACAAGGGAGCCCAAGGAAAAATCATATAGCCATCGGAGCGGCGTAAGGCCGGTGACCTCCGATTACATTATGGAATACTCGTGATCGCTCTTGTCTCACCTCGAAGGGACGAATATTTTGAGGTGAGATGGTCAATGGAGAATAGTATTAAAGTAAACGTAGAATGAAATTGTGGGCATCATAGATGACAGTTCATAGACTTTGAAATCTTTAGAAAATAAAGGCATAGCTAGGGAATATAAATAAGATTCAAAAATTAATTTATCATTTTCATATTTACATAAGATACTTAGCTTAGTTATCTTGGTCATAGAGTCGTTCCGGTAGTGCGTATCATAGGCATATCCTCTTATGTAATGTCATTGTTATCATTCTCGTCATGGAAGGGTCCTCGTTGGAGGAGTCATAGTACTTATCATTTGGTAACGAACTCGGGATCAAAAGTTCCCTTTGGATTCACTTCTAATAAGTCAAGCAACACTGTAAGGAAAAATCCGAGAGTAGCGGGCCCACCTCGGGCCGGATGGGGTGGCGTATGTTAATTACATATATTACGTGTCATGTCATTACTTGTGAGGGTTCTAGGGTAATCGGGTCCCACTCGTGCAAGTTCTAAGGGTTTAAGAGGTCTTTCCATCATTTGCACACTTTCTAGTTCAATTCTATTGAACAAAAAGTGAAAAACTTTAGGTGCGGATTCCGGGGGCTAGGGTTGTCCCCGAGGCTCGTACCCGACTTATTACATCTAAGACATGCCATAGAAAGAAGAGTGAAGCCTTACATACCTCTTTCCTCTCCTTTTGCTATTCCAAATTCACGTCGCAATCTCGTCAAAATCTGCAAATTGGTCATGTTTACCAAAACTCTTATTAGGGTACTTAGAGTTAGAATCTTAAGGAAACATTTGGCTACCGAAATTTCGGCAGCACTTCCCCTATAAATACTCCATCCCACCAAGTTCAACTTGGCTAATTTCAATCAACAACAATCCCGGGAATTCAAACCCGGCCAAAATATCAACCACAATTCCAACAACAACAATACTAACAACTTCCATATTCAATCAACTTACTACTTCTTCCAAAAACTTTCTAACTTTAATGAAAACAATAACAACCTCATAATCTATATTCCAACAACATCATACTAACCACATTACCTTCCATGCATGCAAGAACATTACATTCAATTTACACAACTTCTAAAACAAACCTCCACCTACTTCAACTTCACTAAGGTTCCTAGACATTCATTAGCAACATAGAGTCCACAACATAACAACAAACAAAATACTAAATAAAATGGACTCATTCTCTTCCATTTTTTCACCATAACCACACGGCCAACACCAACATACACACTACAACTTCTCAAAATTCATTCAACTTCCATTTTCCACATATCATTCACAACAATAACAACCAAACACTAATTAAAATAATTGAAGCATGACTCCTACACATATATACATACACACGACCATGTACTATATTTCTCTCCTTCATGAATTTCATCCATTTTAGCATACTACAACACATATAAACCATATATAACACATAAAACAAGATCAAAACTCACCTTTCTTCTTCAACTTCTCACTTGACTATAACTTGACAACTTGTATGATTTTGAATTTTTCCTGCTCCAACAACAACTCCACCTTGTTAATCACCCTTTACTTGGTAGAAAATGATTTTTGAAGAATTTTTATCAATTTTCTTGTTGGTTTTTGATCTTGGCCGAAATGGCCTTCAAGTTTTTCTCCTTCTTTTCTTGTTCTTACTTTCTTGAAAATTCTAGGGAGTTTGATGAAAAAGATGACTTGGTCATCTCTTTATTTACTCATTAACCTTGATGTGGGCTTAAGCCCACACCAAATGGACGGCCAAAGCCCAAACCTTAGCCCACTTATTTTTTTGATTTTTTTGGGCCAACTCGGTTTGGTCCCGAGTTGGGCCTAACCCACTGACCTTTCAACCTTAAAACGTCCATATCTCCTTGTACCGATGTCACCTGGGGACCCACGACCTATGGTTGGAAAGCTAATTCAATTATCTACAACTTTTATTTCTTGGTACTTTTCCAAATTCCAAACTTATAATACCGTTTTTGCCCCTTGAAGTCAGATCACCGAAAACGTTTTCTTAAAATATTCGTTTGGAGGACTTCCACTTTGATTTGGCTCAAGGGTCCTTCTTGAATTGTGTTTAACTTCTCATATGTGATTCATATGAATTTTCAGATGTTCCAAAAAAAATCTCGATGTGTGGGTCCCACCTCAGCAATTAATCTGACGTTAAAAAATACAGGATATAACATTGTTACTCCTTGTCTCACAAACCAAATACGAGATAAAATAATTTTACATTTTATCCCAAATTGTTATCTCTTATCCAGCATACCAAATGAGCCCTAACCGTTTAATCTGACACATCTAATTAAGGGAGGATAGATTCCGTCGCATCACAACCCTTGTGGTGCTAATTCATTTTTTTTTAACTCCCAAAAAACCTACAACGGCTACTTTGGGTGTGTATGGATAACCTGTTCACTGTGCAATACTTCTCCTGGTCAGAAAGAGTGTACACTCAGCCATTTACATATTCCTTAAAAATATATTAACTCTTAAGCAAAAATAAGTAATTTGACTAAATAATCCCTAATTAAATAGGTATCGAGATTTTGGTCAATTAACACTTAATAAGAATAAATTTGAAAAAATAAGGTTAATTCTTTTTTGATTTGGTAATATTCTTTTCTAACAAAAAAAAAAATAAAGACTTAATTGACACTCTTTTTAGAAATAGCTCACAAACCACACAGAAATTGTAAATTGTTCTAGGTAAGCCCGTTGGGACTAGCTTTGACCGAAAACGCTGTTGATGAGGAGAAATCCCAAGTCTCACATGTGAGAAACTACTCACCCAACCAATTAGAGTATAAAACACTACTCCCTCCGTCTCAGAAAATTATCTTGATTTCCGTATTAATTTGTCCCAAAAAGATTGACACATTTTTATATTTAAAAATAATTTAACTTTATACGATAATTATAACCACACAAATATCTCAAACTTATTTTGAACCATACATTTTAAAAATTTCGCTTTATTTCTTAAACTTAACGCAACCGTTTTTGGACGAATGGGGGAGTTGAATTAGGCAGTAAGGCAATATTCGGGGCTAAAAATAGTTGTGGGGAGCAGATATAATTATAAATCGAAGCATATTATATTTGTGTAACAATTCCCCTCCAGTCCAAGTATGGGCTGGAGAGAAATTGAGCCCGTTTTGGGGTATTTACACCCACCAGCGTACGATAGCCTCGCTCCTCATTCCTCCTCGCTGCCCTACGAACTTTATCTTCCTTTTTCTCCCAAACAAACATTACAAATTCCCAATTTACCCTCAAAATCGCATCTCAAAACTCGATTTCTTCAGATCCGGAAACTATTCGTTTCATTCTCTAAGAATCGGCGCTGCTTTTCAGATTTGCATTCGATTCGCTAGATCCATACAGGTAAATTTTACTTCTTTTTTTTTTTTTGCCTTTTTTCAATGTTTTTCGGTTTTGTTTGAGTTGTATAAGAATCGGTGTTCCTTTTCTGATTTGTATTCGAATTTCACTTAAAAAGTAGATCCATACAGGTAATTTTTACTTTTTCTTCAAAGTTTTCGGTTGTTTTTTTCTTCGGTAGATCGATATTTGTAATTTTCCCCCTTTTTTTTAAAAAAAAATCGGGTTTGTTTTGATTTGGTAGATCGATAGTGGTAATATTCACTAATTTTTCTTTTTTTTTTTCCTTCAAAGTTTCTGTTTTTTTTTTTAATTCGGTAGATCGATAGATTCATGGATGTCTGTTGTTCAAACTTATAAGTTTTGATATCTTTTGTGAATTGGCTAGATTCATTGAAAGAGAATTCTCAAGTTTGATTGGTTCGTGTTCTTCTGATTTTTGTGTCAAGATCTGATTTTTGTGAGCCGTTTGAGCAATTTTTTGAAGATTCTGTAGGAAAAAAATGATTTTGGAAAAAACTGGTGCAAAATAAGAATGTTTGGATAGTTATTGTAGTTCTTTTGAAGATATGTCTGTGTTTTGTGACGGAAGAAACACGTTTGCTCGAAAAACACCCTCAAATCTCTTCTTCGATAACAATTTTAGGTTTTTTTTTTTTGGTGAAAACTCCTGAAAAACTGCGACAAAAAGAATTTCGGAAAAACTTTTTGCAAGATTTCAGAAAATCAAATACCACCTCTATTTATTTGGTGTTGTCTTCTAATCTGTTTGAGGGGATGTCTATTGGTTATTGTTCCTTACGGGTCAAGCTTTATATTTGGGGAAACTTTTCATATTTTGTGGTCATAGCTTTTCATTCTCTCATTTATTTCAGGAATTCTTCTTTTTGTTCTTCTCTGAGGCATCAAGAATCAGGTCAGCTGATCTTAGCAGCTATGCGGGGATATGAAGGAGATGTAAGCTTATGCGTCTTTTACGACTTCCCTTTTTCCTAATTGTGCTGCTTTTATATCACCTTGGTAGGGATTAAGTGTGGACTTGGAAAATGGAAAATATCTAGTTTTAGGAAAACCTTAATTCGCCTTAAAAGATTTATTGTTTAATATTGAGTAGAATGGATCAAAAGGATTCGTGTAGCAGATTCTTTGATTAATTCGGGAATTGCATTTACGTTCGTGCAGGAATACGACGAGTATTTGGATGAGTATGAGGATGAAGGTGTAGATCAAGAAGATGAAGAGGCTGGTGAAGAGGAACATGAGGATGAAGAGCCTCAACCGCCTTCAGAAGAGTTGTTAGAGTACCTGGAGCTAAGGCAACGGTTAAAAGAGGATATCAGGAAACAGAGGAAGAAAGAACTAGGCGGTGGTTCTCGCGAAATTAAAAAGAATGTGCCATCCAGGGATAAGTGAGTGCTGCTAGTATGTGGATATGATACTACATGTGTTGCTCTGATTTAGAAGTTATCAATTTCACGAAATTTATTTGTTGTTAACTCGGTTTTAAAGTTTATATTACATTTTGTTTTTGTGGCTTTTGGTTTTAGTCTTACCATTTCTCTGTGCTCCTGCAGTTTTGGTTCCTTCTTTGGACCTTCACAGCCTGTTATCTCTCAAAGAGTAATCCAAGAAAGCAAGTCGCTATTGGAGAATCCAAATCTGGCAGCTAAAGTCATGAAATCTGGTCATTCGGTATGTATCGAATTTCAAATGCATATTAAGTTGCTTGTACTATTTTATTGGGGCAACTTTATACCTTTGGATGGTTTGTGCTTAGGGCGACGAGGTAGACCTAAAATCATATGGAGGGAAGTTTTTTTGAAAGAGACCTACAATTTCTTGGAACCATGCAAACTTAGCTAAAGATAGGGCACAATGGAAGTAAAGATCTATATAGGTGATATCAACTAGTTAGGGATGTGTGTTAGTCATGTTAGTACTATGTGTATTGAGGTTTGATGCTTTTCTAGGAGTATCTTAGTCTTAGTATAGATTTCTATGCCATTAAAAATATCGAAAACTTCTACTATTAGTATTACTATTATTTATATATATATTTAATTTACTTCTTGCTTTTAATCTGGTATAATAGTTATCACATGAGATAAGTTTAAATGGAGAAACATGGTCATTGAGGATTACTATAGAGGCCTCCACCTTGTTTGGGATTGAGTCATAGTTGTTAATGTTGTTAATGCATCATTGCCTCATAAAGCCTCTCTAGGGCATATTAATGTCATCTGCTTTAGCTTCCACTTTCACACTATCAGAATGATGTAACCCATCATAGCATTTTACACTAGATATTCTCGGTGAGACATGCTCTGCTTGGTTGATTGAAGTCATGTTAATTGGGGCAAGCATATATCCTTTCAGTACATGTATCCTTTTTCTTTCTGGTATCAGCGTACACTACATCTGATGCTGATCCTTGCCTTTTCAGCAGCAGAGCAATAAGAGGGCTGCTTCAAAACCTGCAGGATCAAAACCTTCCACCAGCAGCCATGCACCGAAAGTCACAAATGGGGTAATACTTCAATTATTGCAATATCTCGAACAGTTTTCTTGATGTTTCTACTCATGTACTCTGTATTTTACTGAGGCTTTTTGTGTCATTTGATTTTCTGTAGTTGAAAAGAAAGATCGATATGGTAAAAAATACGAGGGACTATTCATTTCTATTATCTGATGATGCTGAACTTCCTGGTCCATCAAGAGGTTCTTTAACTCAGAAAGTGTCTGCCCCTAATTGCGGTGCGCTCTTGGTCACTGTTTTTCATCTTTCTGCTTATCCTATCACACGTTCTATATTTATTGAGAAACTTATTCAGGGTTTTTGATGATATTGAAGATGCACGATTAGTTCAACGTCCAAGCGGCAAGCAGACTTCAAGTAATTCTGGGAGAAAGCTTCTAGATGATGGTGAAGTGAAAAGAAGCAGCCAAATGCAACCTAAAGCGGTGATTCAGAGATCGATGTCTATTAATAAACCGACTCAACCGCCATTAGACTCTAGAAGACAGTTCGGTAGCAGTAATGGAAGTGGACCTGGGCGGCCTTTGGGTCCAAAAGGGGTGCCCCCCAAGGTTTCAGGGAATCCAAATGATAAGAAATTTTTGACACCAGGCGCCAAGAGTACTGTGCCTGCTTCCCACAGGCCAACCCCTTCAAGGGTGCAACCGGCTGCACCAAGGCAATCTTCGGTACAGAATAGGATACCATTGGAATCTGGAAAGTCAAAAGTGATGTCAAAACAAGGTGTGCCTGTCTCCAAAACTCAGGTGGCGATTCAGAAACAGCCAGCCTCCTCGTCTAGACCTCAGGTAAGCTGTGCCTTGATCTTGTATTTAATGTTTTTTTCTTTTCTAAGGTCTTGTTTGTTTTTTGAAGTAAATGTATTTTGGCTGTTTTATCTTTGTTCGGTGGGTTGAGATTTGGTTTAATCCCTCCAACTTTTTGACCTTTGAGAATTCACTGATTGGAATTTGTGATCCCAACAGATAAAACCACCACCTCCTAGAAATGGAGCTCGTCCCTTGGACGATAGGCGCCCAACACTTCAGCAAAGAGACGGCAGGCGCCCAGCAACTCAGGAAAGAGATGACAGGCGACCAGCTCTTCAGCAAAGGGATGACAGGCGCCCAGCACCTCAGCAAAGAGATGATAGGCGCCCAGCACTCCAGCAAAGAGATGATAGACGCCCAGCACTTCAGCGAAAAGAGGAGAGGCGCCCCACACTTCAGCAAAGAGATGACAGGCGCCCGCCAGTTCATCGGAAAGATGATAGGCGCCCAGCAAGAAAACCAATGTATGATGAAGAAGATGATGGAGTAGAAGCCATTAGTATGATCAGGAAGATGTTTGGGTAATATATTTCTCCTTTCTTCCTTCCCTTACAAATTTATGTCTCTTCCTTTTTTTCCGTTGGGAGTTCAGTTGGCATTGCATAAGTATAACATCTAGCTGTAGAACATTTAAGATTGCTAATATAAGTGGTTTATTGCGGTTTGAAAAGTTTACATCCCCTTTGCGGAGAAATAACTTCCAACTGATGGGTGTTTCTGTCATAAAACTGAATGATGTTTTGTTTCTCCAATTGGACTGTAATTAAGGATTAGAGATATATATGCTTTCTTTGAAACCTGTTTGATGGTTCTTCATTAGAAATAATTCAAAAGTTTCGGAAAACAGGACGTTTTTAATTTTGGTTATTGCTTATGTTAATGTCGCCTCTTTCTTTTGGCTGATGGAAGTGTCTTATCTGTTTTCCAGGTATAATCCTAACAGGTACCATGATGACGATGATGATAGTGACATGGAGGCTAATTTTGATGATATATTGAAGGAAGAAAGGCGGAGGTTGGTAACATGTCTTGTAGAGCAGTCTTATTTTCACTCCTTTTTTGGCAATTATATATATATATATATATATATATATATATATCTATTCAACTGACGATGTTCATAGTATTTTTACAATTGATATGGTAATAGTTTTATATATGCTCATATTTGTGCATAGTACTTTAAGTTTGGCAAGAAATGTACTCTTTAAGTGGTTAGTGCAGAAGTGAACAGGTAGATGAGGGATTAAACAATCCTGACCTGCTTTTTTCCTTTTGGTTTCCTCAGTGCGAAAATAGCAAGGCAAGAGGATGAAGAAGAGCTTCGGAAGATAGAAGAAGAAGAAAGGCGGGAGCGACTGAGAAAACAGGCCAAGAAGCGCAAGTTGAGCCATCAATGACTAAGATTAATTGTTTTTTTAACTTTGTTGATGAGCGCCCTTTAGAAAGGTGTTGTAGCTTTTTTATTTTTTATCTGGTTATAGGGGAGGATAATGATGGGTTGAGGTGGAATTGTACAGTCTCTGCGTAAATTTTGAATTGATGCTGTATCTATGGGTTTATTTTATTGGGGGCTTATTGACCAGTTAGTTTATAAAAGAAAATTTTCTCATACTTTGCAGCAATTAATGGCGGCGCCAAAGCCAAATCTGGTCTCCCCTAAGCATTGAAGGGCTAACTTCTCTTTTGCCATTTCGTGTTCGGATTTGGTCCTCCTATTTTGCAAGGATAAGTGACCAATTTTACAGGCCTACAGTATGTGTGCCCTCACTCCCTGCCAACAAGCATACATCTCTGCCCATCTAGTTGGATATTACAATCTGAAAACGACTCAAGCTGCCGAGGAAACACCAAACTTATGAAACAAATGGAGTATCGTCTTTCTTGGTGTCTAGTGCACCAAAGGAGGGATCCAACAATGAATTAAGATATCAATACAAACTAGAGGATCCAGGTAATTAAAATTCATGGGTACAGACCTTCAGATTTTACTATTGAACCTATTATACATACTTAATATTTTTTGTAACACAGGAAAACTCGAACAAAAATTTACTTATACCTCTACTTCTGCCACTGATACAAACTAGGCTTGCTGCCGCCAAGTTTTGCCTGAAATAACAAAAGCCGGCTAATGGTGAGATGGACATGCATGGTCCCCACTCTCACCACCCCATCAAAACACTTCTTCCCTGTAGGAGGACAATAATGAATCATATCGAAAGCTTAAGACTCTTCTTAATTAGCTCATGAAATTAGTTTTTGGCCCAAACTTAAGCAGAAGAAGTTAAAAAGGATGAAAACTAAGGAATAATTACTCGTGCATTCTGGATAACATAATGATCATATTTAGAAAAATAAAAAAAACTTTATATAGTTGGAGACAAAATATAAAGGAGCAGATATAGCATATCATAAACTAGGAAATTTATCACAACAATATTCGTGGGTCCAAAAGTAAAAGGAAAAGGAGACTGTAATAATGTGTAATAACCCAATCTGTCTTATAGTATTCTCCTTCTAGATACCCGCGTGCCGCTCTCCAATTTCATAGACTAGATTCTTGTCTGGTCTCTGCCTTCATTTATGATTTCTTTTGTAATGGTTTGTTGTTCAAAATTTATTGGTTCGATTAATTTTGATTGACTTTACATAATAGTTATTCGAAGGAGAAAACAAAAATCTAGCCAGGGACAAGGTTTCTTTCGTCTCAATAAAGATGAAATTTGTGTTGAAAGAAGCAAAAGGAAAAAAATAACACTGGAAGTCATTTCCTCGGGTGGAGATCCTATTGGAGTAATTGGTTACAAATATTATTTTAGTTATAATGTACTTTTCACAAGAGATTAGAAAAACAAAAATCTATAAAAAGATTCTCATTTTGAGAATTCAAACTTGAAATTTCTAATTAAAGTTAATGGAAATTCATCAACCATCCCACCGAAATCATGTGATGATGGCTAGCTTCATCTATGATCGATTGTTGGTCCTACTTTTTCTCGTTAAAGAACTATGTTCTTATATATTTTTGCTATTTGGGGTTGAAAATGAGACACACGAGATATAATCGAAGTGACAAGTTGCACGTATTATGGACTTTAAAATATACTGTAGGACACAATGGTGGAAGGGTAGTTAAAAACAAAGAAAGAAAAAGAAAAAGAAACAGAGATCACTTGTCAAAATTTAATACACTGACACTAAGATCAAAACTGCATCCTAATTGATATTACTGTACCTAACATAGTTGCTCGTTTTTAATAATTAATTAATCGTCCGATAATTATATTGGGACTATTGGACAAGATTAAAGAACTTGAGAGTCAACAGCTTACGAAATAAAATAGTGTATTAGTAATAAACAAATCATGATAATGAAATAACGTATTATGTGGGTTGTAAAGAGCCTTGGGTTTAGTGGACGTTTAGCAAAACCCAATGCCATTACTACAGTCAGTGGCTCTCCTCTTTATTGTAAAACAAATTTATTCAATTTGGATGAAGTTATAACGTACATACAGTTCAAAAAAAATATTTGCATGAGTTTAAATTGATAATCTAGATAGTCTCTATGTTGGAAAAATCTACTCGTACTCGGTGTTTATAAGGTACATGTGAACCTAAGGATACTTGTCCGACCCGTATATATATATATATATAGAAATTCACTAAATGCATATAAATATTTAAATGTGTGAATTCAGTTAATATCGTATATTAACTTGAGAATTTTGTACGGTAAAACTCATAAACTTTAAGTCTAAAATCCGTCTCTGAGTATTTACTCTTAAACAAATGAATACAAGACATACATCTAGTAAATGAACTTAACACCACATCATGTGGGTAAAATATTTTAATCTCTAGACTGTCAGTATATATAACTTCAATTCTTTTTAAATCATGGAATAGCTTAACCGATCGTAATATGTTATTTAGTCCTTTTTTTTCAATCGGCCATAGACTGCTCGTAAACACGTCAATATTTTATAAGTAATTTAATACTAGCTTAAAACTTAATAACTTATTATCTTTACACAATTACCGAAGGATTTGATTATTGCGTGGGTTTGAAGATTTGGGAGAGGGTAAATCAGTGAAGAGAGCTTACATTAACTCTAATATACTCTCTACATTCACTTTTACTTGTTCACTTTTGACTTTCTACGCTATTTAAAAAATAATAAATGAAGTGCATATTTTACCATGATACTCATATTAATTAGTGTATAATTATATTGGAATTGGAAAATGATTTGGAATGAGTAATTAATGCTAAGGGCAAAAAAGAAAAAACAAATTACTTTTCTCTTGATATGCCAGTGGACAAGTAAAAGTGAACGGAGGGAGTATTATATATTGTTGTTGCTAACTTTTTCTGTTTTACAAAATTATTCGTTCAATAATTAATTAGATGAGAAATCGCCGTATTATAAAATAATACTTAGTCACTTAAAGAGTTTAACTAACACTGCCTAATGATTGATTGAGATTAAGTTTTAATATAAATGAATGAGCTTAAAATTCAATAATTTATATATCTATTATAGGACTTCTTGAGTTCATGCAATTCAAATAAGTTTGTTGAGTGATTAGCTGCAATTCAAATAAATTTGTTGAGTGATTAGCTGCAATTCAAATAAGTTTGTTGAGTGATTAGCTGGATCAATAATATTTTTCTTTAATTTGCAATTTGGGATTCAATCTCACAATCACAGTTTTAGGTATGTAGTATGTCGTCATTACGATTTAAAAGAAAAAAGTGGATTGAGGATATGGTGAAACTCTTTGTCATTATTTTAAATATTAATCGTATGTATTAAATTCTTGCCTTCACATACAATCCTTTCCAAAAGCCTTTTGGGTGCCTGTAAAATGAATATTAAGATTAAAGTATTTTTTGAGAAAGCATTTGATGAATCCCTTGCTGATAAAAAGTGTGTTAGCGAAGAGGCTAATGCTATAAGATGCAATACATAAAATTTGTGGGATGGAAGAAGAAACAGTTGCATATATATATATATATATATATATATATATATATATATATATATATATATATATATATATATATATATATATATATATATTTTTCACTGCCCTAAATCTCTAAAAATGAATCATGTGTTTTGGCCTTATTTTTCACTGCCCTGATTGATGGTATGATTTTTTTTTTTTGTGAATGTTAAGCAATTTGCAGATTTAATGAACCTTTTGAACTTATTTGTGCATCTAGTATGGTTTACTTGAAAAGTTAGGAATAATTGATTCTTTCGTAATGAAATATGGGGTGCTTGTAATATCGTGATCACAAGTATTATTTGATTATCATGAGTTTTAAGTAACTTGGCCCAATTAGTAATTTTAGCTAAAAATGATATATATTTGATTGATGAGCAACTGACTTTTGCGAGGATGAGATTGTGTGTTTTTATAATGCAGGAGTGCAACGGAAAATTCCAGTAGTATAGTGACAGATGATGCTCGTGATCTAATGCTTTATATCTTAAGACTCTTCAATTCAATCAGTTGAAATGTCAATCTTTGCCCTATAAATGGTTCACGTAATGCCTCATATTTGCACAAAATAATTGTCTTAAATTACCTAGAAATTACGAAAGAGATTGCTATCACCATATAACAAACGAGGTGGACGATATTAGCAGCAAAGCCTCCTATCTTATGACGTGCTGAAGCAATTGCAATTAGAGAGATATTGCAGATTATTGTCCGTAAAGGATGGAGGAAAATTCATATTCAATTGATGCAAAGAAATTGATAATAATAATACAGGGATTGAAGTAGACATTTTAGTCGCGCAAAACGCATATGAAGATGTCAGTCAGCTAAAGAACACCCTGTAATGTAGTTCGTTTCTCTTTTATTAGGAGGAACAAGAATATGTGTAGTCACCTTCTAGGAAATTTTTCTAAAAATTTAGTAGATGAATTTTTTTGGACAATTTCCTACATGCTTGTATATGAAACTCCTATGTCTTTTGCTTCGGTATTGCATGAATAAAAATATTATGGTCTTGATTAAAAAAAGAAGTTCATGCCTCTATATCCCTCCAATTTATATTATTAAGTTACTCTCAGTCTCTCACCCTATTAATGTAATTACACTAGGTACGTTTTTGTTATTTTGGGAAATGAGTATTGACATAAAAAATAATAAAATACAACTAGAATAGTTATTTTTCCCTTTGGTCATGACAATCACTCCCTCAGTTCATTTTTACTTGTTTACTTTTAATTTTATACAATTCTTAAAAATTAATAAATAAAACGTATATTTTACCATAATACTTGTATTAATTAATTTATAGTCTCAATAGACTTGAAAAATGATTTGAAATTGGGTAATTAATGTTAGAGGTAAAATAAATAAAAAATTTATCTTCTTTTGATGTGCTAAAGTGGACAAATAAAAATGAAATTTATTTTTAATATACAGCCCGTTTGGATTGACTTATAAGTTGCTTATAAGCTATTTTCAGCTTTTTTGAGTGTCTGGCTGGCCAGCTTAAAGCCATTTTGTTCTTAAAATAAGTCCAAAAAATTAATTGAGCCCGTTTAGCTTAGCTTATCTAAAACAGTTTATAAGCTGAAAACAGCTTATAAGCCAAAAAAAAAATAAGTTGGGATAGCTTAACTTATTTTTTTTAGCTTATAAGTTATTTTCAGCTAGTAATATGCTTTTTTTAAGTCCATCCAAACAGACTCATAATGATCGAGTAAAAGTGAACTAGAGATAAAATAGTTGTATTTAAGTAAACTGGTGTACTGAAGTGGAAGAGGTAGAATTTAGGAAAATAACTGGCAGCTACTGACAGCTGGTATCAAAATATGAAATGACAAATATAACCTTGGAGGTGACCCGTTATAGTGTGTTGGACCGAAAGGGACACTTTTGTTTTAATTAATGCTTCGAAGCTCCAATAGTGATTAGAAAACTCATTAATCATCTGTCATTTTCAAGAAATCTTAAATGGACAAAATTGACCATATGAAATTATAAGATGCATGGGGTCTTTCACTCTCTCTTCCAAAGCAGTCAAATTACTACTTTGACTAAAGTTTTAGAAACTAAAAAATATTTATCTTTCTCCTTCCGTTCCATATTATTTGGCCACATTACTAACATACATGTCTCAAATTATTTGTTCATTTATAAAATTAAGATAAAATTAATATCTTTCTTATCTTACCCTTAGTATTAAATATTCTTGAAAAATATTGAAGAAAAATAGTCAATATTGATTAGAATGTATTTATTGAGAGAGATAGGGGTAAAATAGTAAAATATATCTTTTATTTATGATTTCTTAAGAGGCATGCAAAAGGGAAAGTGACCAAGTAATATGGAAGGAGGGAGTAGATAATTGAAGTGTTTGATAAGGTTTTAAGGAATAAGGTACATGTTTTTTAATTGGTACAAGAAGTTATTTTTCCAAAAATTAAAAAAAATAGCTTTTTTTTTAAAAGTATTTTTTGAATTTTGACCAAGTCCAATATTATAAAAGTAATTTTGAAAATTAATTAGCCAAATGTAAATTGTTTTCAAACTTTTTCAAGAAGCACTTAAAACCGAGAACACTTTAAGAATACCCTCTCCATCCATTTTTACTTGTACATGTTTGACTTGGTATATCCCTTTAGAAGTAATAAATAAAATGATAATTTTATTATATCATTCCTGATTATTATAAGCTATATATCTAATATAATGTTGGGAAATGAATTGGAAATATTTAAAGCACTAATAATAATGGTAAAATAGTTATAAAATGATACTGTATATATTGTGATTTTCAAACTCGACAAATAAAAGTAGACATCTATTTTTAATATAGTGGATAAATAAAAATGGACAAGGAAGTAAGTAAATTTGACAGTTTGCTTAAACATGCTAAAACTATCCTTGTTTGGTCAAATAACTTCTACAGTAATTTTAGCGTGCAACCAAAGGGTAATTTAATAAAGTAATTTTTTATTTAGGAGAAAGATTCGCAACAACTATATCCCGTGCTTCTCCATGTCAGTCGGCTTTATTTGACAAACTTTATCTGGTAATATACAACATACCATAATTATTACCGTTGCTATTAATTATTAAAAAAAAAAAGGAAAAATATATTGAGTGGAAAAGAAGGATGATCCTGCATGGCTCACATTGTCTGCATGGACACAATTTTAGCGAGAGAAATGATTTTTAAGTCTATTACAATTTTTTTTTAGTTTTATGACTCTTTTATAAGGGATTTTCATTTTTTACACTTAAAATATCTGAAAAAGTCATTTTTTTCTATTCAAATTGTAAGAGATCAAGAGATCTTATTTCCTCCAACTTTAGATAGGGCCAGGGGTTCCACTTCTATCATTAATTAATGTCAATGTTGGTTTGCAGTCACAATATAATTCAATTATATAGTTCAATTTGTATACTTCCATCAATTTAGGTTTTAATTAGAGCTTTTGGAGATAAGGATTTAATTACTACCAGATAGAGAAGGGTATGGTTAGGGGTTGAGCAAAGTATTGGAAAGAGATTTAATTAAATCTCTATAGTTAGAAAATTATACTATGTAAATATGATAAAATAATATATTTTTTAAATTATATATAAAGCATTGACTCATTTTTCTTAACTAGAGTTCACAAGCTAAAACCCTTTATAGCAACTCTCTACGCGTGAATTCAAATTAATTGGACCAATGAATTTTCGACACTGTATACTTGCAAAAAAGACTTTACTTCCAGTTACATATTAATGTTTATTTTGCATTATTTTCTGAGTGCTATCAACATGTTGTATATATGCATATATTATTTTAAAAATTATCCTATTTTTATATTTTGAAATTATTTAATTTTGTTATTCCTATTTAACCTTTTCTATGTTAAGGATGGAGTATTTATAGAGAAAAAAAGAAAGGCTCTAGTAAGTGGAGAGCAGGGAGGTGGCATTAGGTGATGATTCTGGCATGGCTCACATTATCTCCATGGGGCACAGTGCACTTATATCACTCCCCACCAATAGACATTAAATTAGTTTTCTTAAAAATTTGCATAAAAGAAAATTGAATAGCATTTGCAGTAATTATATAGGGCTTCAATCTGTATAAAACAACCGGACATGACAGAGATTAGGTAGGGTATAGTTTGCTATTTGGGTCAAATGTTGGACAAGAGGGAACAGTACTTCTTACGAAGCTGAGGAGGTTCTAAAATCAAATGTGGATCCTTCTATTTTTGGGAGTGCTGCCCAAAATGAGCCTCGAAACGAGCGATTCAAATTTCGTCGGATTTCAAAATAGATATTGAACATCGAGTGAGAAAAAAAGAATTTTAGGTTAGCGAGATGATTGCTTCTCTACATTCCGAGCGAGCTACTTTCCTAAATCCTAAGAGTAGTATATTAATAGTTTGTTTGGTCAAACTTCTAAAATATATTCATGTTAATTTTTTTTATTAGAAATGTTTTTAGAAAAAGTACTTGAACGACAGTAGTTTCTGTTTGGTTAATCATTGATAGTAAGAGTTTTGCCAATACTTCTACTATTACTACTACAAATACTTATTTTTCCCTTAGAGCTTGGCAAACAACTCAACACTCTAAAATAAGTACTTTTAAAAAATAAATAGACATTTTTAACTTCTTGAAAGCTTGACTAAATAGGCTATAAGTAATCTAAACCAATTCACATTATTGATTACAAGTGAATCATTATACTTTTTTAGTGGTACTAAAAATAACAGTATGAATGAGAAACTTATTATTAGAGTGATTTATGGTGTAACGTACTGTACTAATAAATCCTGCAAATAAAAAGTAAGAGAAAATATGAAAACAAGATAGAGGCACAAAACAGGAATATCTTATGTACAATGCATCAACTAGTGGAAAGCATGAAACAGACAACACATGAACAGACGATAATGATTGACTCTCACTTGCAAAATTTCAAAAAATTGTCTAAATTAAAAGGAAAATGAAGGCATCATTTGAATATCCTTTGAGAAATAACTACTGTTTTGAACATGATAGAAGCTCCATCAATTAATTAGTACCGCTAATGAAAGTGTTAGTCCTAAATGAAAAGGACATGATTGACTGCTTTCGTATAATTTGACAATGAATTGAACGGAATATTAGGATTCCAGAGGCTTCCCATTTCTATTTATTTTTGTTGTTAATGATGATGTTTTAAATTATTAACAACAATTTAATGCAGAAAAGCAGAAACAAAAGAATATTAAACTGTCATGTTTCTTCTTTTCTTTATACTTTCTCCGTTTCAATTTGTGTGACACAATTTGTCTATTCATAAAGTTTAAAAACAAGGAATTTTCTTGAAATATATGATTTAAATTGTCAAATATATCATAACATTTGTATAGTTATAAGACTTTAGAGACTTGTAATCTTAAATATGCATAACATTTGTGTAATCGTAAAAGTTTCTCGTACAAAATAAAATTAAAAGTTTGATTTCAGAAATATGTTATTTTCTAAAATAAATTAATAAAATATAATATCACATAAATTGAGACATGAAATACTTTTTGGCCCCGGAAAGAAACGGTAAATTAAAGTATTAACTCCTACTTCTGTATACACCTTTTTTGTTTTTATTTTTCCAAAAAGGTCTTTTGACCAGACTATTTTGGCCAAATGGCTCAAATGGATTAAATTCATATGATTATTTAGGTCAAATTTAATAATTTATGTTTACTTAATGTCATTTCTATCTTTTCTTCTCAAAGTTTATCTTAATTTAAAATTATATAATAAAAGTTATGATAATTTTTACATAAGTGTAATTAAATTTGGGTCAAATTCGTGCGGCCATTTAGCAACTCTCTTATTTTTCAGGAACAAAAAGATTGTTCCAAAGTTACAAAAGAAGTTGGGGCCTCCTCTCTCCCCGATTCAAAATGTTCTTTAAAAGTTTAATCCCTTTTATTTATTGGCAATAAACAAAAATAATCACATGACAAGAGAATATACGCTCCCTTCCACCTATATAGGTAATCCCGCTTTTTGTTTTAAAAAAATTCGAATAATATGTGGATTTATCAATTTGGTCTATTAGTTCAACTTCAAACCTGAAATGAAATTTAAAAAATATATTTTCAGAGTTATTAATTTTTCTTCAAGTTTTCACTTATAAAATTTCTACTATATTTTCATATTCAAATTAGAGACGGACTTAGTGCTTCAGTTACTAGTTCGTTGAATCAAGCAACTTTGGTGATTGTCTCATATTGATGTAAGTTTTTTTTTTTTGGATAAAGTTATTCAAAACTTTGACCACGATGAATGCAGTATTTTCTTCATCTCAATTTATGTGAATGATATTTGATTAACCATAGAATTTAAGAATAAAAGAAAAACTTCTAAAACTTATCGTTTAAAATAAATCGTTATTATTTATCTGACTATAAATTTTTTCATTAAGAATATAATAAAAATTAAATATAAAATGTGTCATTTTTTTGAAATTAACCATAAAAAAAGAATGCCATGTAATTTGGACACAAAGAATAGCAAATATCAAACATTTTAGTCTACGAGCTTGCAAACTTGCTCCAACACACACACACACACACACACAAAAAAAAGGTACTCCCTCCATTTCATAATAGGTTTTTTGTTTTGCTTCAAAATAAGTGAGATTTCAAGAAAAAAATAATTTTCTTCTTCTAAATGACTCTTATTTACATAATTAAAAATTATTTTCTAGGAGTGAATATTAGAAAATTATTTTTTTAGTATTCACTCCTAGAAATACTTATTACGGTATTTAATATGGGGTAAGTTAATAAAAATACTTTGTAAGTTAGTAAAATAATATTAATTTTCTAGGAGTGAATACTTTCTTAAGGAATATAAATAACTCTAAAAAATCACTTATTATGAAATGATGGAGTAAAATGTAAGACTACAATAAACTACGTTAATTTTTTGTCGAGTTTCTAATGTATATATTTTTGAAAAGCTCATATAAATTTGTATCTGTTCGATAAAGACACATGAAAAAAGCAAATAAAAACCAATGTAAACACACCTCTTCCCCTTCTTCTTCATCTCTACTCTTGTCTCTTTTCCCCATTAAACAAAAACATGCATTTTCTTCTCCTTTTCCTCCTTTTCCTCCTCCCCCATTTCCACCTCACCACCGGAAAACCACCTTCCCTCCCGGAATACCACGCACTGCTCTCCCTCAAAACCGCCATAATCTCCGACCCACAATCTTCCCTTACCTCATGGAACATCAACACAAATCACTGTACATGGTTCGGCATCACGTGCAACCATCACCACCACGTGACATCCCTTAACATCTCTAACCTTAACCTCACCGGTAGACTCTCACCACAAATCTCACATCTCCGTTACTTAACCTCACTTAACCTTGCAGCTAATCAGTTTGTAGGACCCATTCCTAATGAAATATCACTAATCCCAAATCTTAACTACCTTAATCTCTCCAACAATGGTTTTAACTCAACATTCCCTCCCAACCTTACCTATCTACAACAACTTAAAGTCCTTGACCTTTATAACAACAACATGACAGGTGAGCTCCCTGTCGGGTTACACAATTTGACGAATCTTCGACATCTTCACTTAGGTGGGAACTTCTTTACAGGAAGTATTCCACCTGAGTATGGGAGACTGATGTTTCTTGAATACCTTGCAGTTTCTGGAAATGCCCTTGTTGGTAAAATCCCAGCTGAGATAGGAAATATTACAACTCTTAAAGAGCTTTATATTGGTTATTACAACACATTTTCAGGTGGGATACCACCTGAAATAGGAAATTTATCCGAGCTTTTAAGGTTAGATGCTGCAAATTGTGGACTTACTGGTGAGATTCCAAAGGAAATAGGAAAGCTTGAGAAATTAGATACATTGTTTTTACAAGTGAATGCACTTTCTGGGGTTGTTACAAATGAGTTGGGTAATCTAAAGAACTTAAAATCTTTAGATTTGTCGAATAATATGTTTTCAGGTGAAATTCCAGTGACATTTGGTGAACTGAAGTATTTAACTCTGTTGAATCTTTTTCGTAACAAGCTTTACGGATCGATACCGGAGTTTATATCAGAGTTGCCAAAACTGGAAGTATTGCAGTTATGGGAAAATAATTTTACTGGAAGTATTCCACAAAGTTTAGGGAAAAATAGGAAGTTAACAACTCTTGATATTAGTACTAATAAGTTAACAGGTAATTTGCCACCAAATATGTGTAGTGGTAACACTTTGCAAACATTGATCACTTTAGGAAACTTCTTGTTTGGTCCAATACCTGAATCTTTAGGTGAGTGTCAATCATTAAGTAGGATTAGAATGGGTGAAAATTACTTAAATGGGTCGATACCAAAAGGGTTGTTAAGTTTGCCTAAGTTAACACAAGTTGAACTTCAAGATAATCTTCTTACTGGTACTTTTCCAGTGACTGGTAAAGTTTCCTCAAGTTTGGGGCAAATTAGTCTTTCGAATAATCGCCTTTTGGGGACTTTGCCATCGAGTATTGGAAATTTTACTGGTGTTCAAAAGTTGCTTCTTGATGGGAACAAATTTTCTGGTGAAATTCCAGCTGAAATAGGGAAATTGCAGCAACTGTCGAAGCTTGATATCAGTGATAACATTTTTTCAGGCGCGATTCCGAAGGAAATAAATCAATGCAAGGCTCTAACTTTTGTTGATCTTAGTAGGAATAAGTTATCAGGTGAAGTTCCTAATGAGATCACTGGTATGAGGATACTGAATTACTTGAACGTATCTCGGAACCATTTAGTTGGGAGTATTCCTGCACCTATTGCTTCAATGCAGAGTTTAACTTCTGTTGATTTTTCGTATAACAACTTATCTGGATTAGTTCCGGGTACTGGTCAGTTCAGTTACTTCAATTACACTTCATTTTTGGGTAATCCAGATCTTTGTGGACCCTACTTGGGTCCTTGCAAAGAAGGTGTGGTCGACGGGGTTAGTCGACCTCATGAGAGGGGTGCGTTTTCGCCTTCTATGAAGCTTTTGCTCGTTATTGGGTTGCTTGTTTGCTCGATTGTGTTTGCTATCGCTGCGATCATAAAGGCTAGATCTTTAAAGAAGGCGAGTCAGGCTCGTGCCTGGAAGCTTACTGCTTTCCAACGGTTGGATTTCACTTGTGATGATGTTTTGGGATGTTTGAAAGAGGATAACGTTATTGGTAAAGGAGGTGCTGGAATAGTGTACAAAGGGGTAATGCCGAATGGCGAATTGGTTGCTGTTAAAAGGTTGCCGGTTATGACCCGCGGTTCTTCTCATGATCACGGGTTTAATGC
Source organism: Lycium barbarum (assembly GCF_019175385.1). Lineage (NCBI taxonomy): Eukaryota > Viridiplantae > Streptophyta > Magnoliopsida > Solanales > Solanaceae > Lycium > Lycium barbarum. Next base: position 107,446,577 of record NC_083347.1, on the reverse strand, counting down.
TGAGATACAGACCCTTGGGAGGATTAGGCATAGGCATATTGTTAGGTTATTGGGGTTTTGCTCGAATCATGAAACGAATCTTTTGGTTTATGAGTACATGCCTAATGGGAGCCTTGGTGAAATGCTTCATGGAAAGAAAGGTGGTCACTTGCATTGGGATACTAGGTATAAGATAGCGTTGGAAGCTGCAAAGGGCCTTTGTTATCTTCATCATGATTGCTCGCCTTTGATCCTCCATCGTGATGTAAAATCAAACAACATTCTTCTGGATTCAGGATTCGAAGCTCACGTTGCTGATTTTGGGCTTGCCAAGTTTTTGCAAGACTCGGGAACATCAGAATGCATGTCGGCTATTGCTGGTTCTTATGGCTACATTGCACCAGGTACGCTATCAAATCTTTACTTCTTCGTAATCTTGGTTCTGAAGTGTGTTACTTTCGGAAGAAGTTTATTATTGAAGTGTGTTGTCAACTAAAACATTAAAAAAAGCTGGAATTAGCCACGAACTTTGTCGCTAATCCGTTGCTAAATTGCCCGTAACTAACATAAATTTGTGATAATCCGTTACTAATCCGTCGCTAATTTAGCTACAGAATTTATCCGTCGCTATCCTATTTTTTTAATAGTAAAATATGAGTCTCTTCAAGTGTTTATACATTTATGTAGTACTTCTTGGTCCTTCAAAGCTGGTAATAATCATTCATCAGTCTCCTTGTTATAACATGGACAACATGACGCAAATCTGGTAGTTAACTAGAACCAATCTACTCAAAGATGAATGCCTCTGTTCATAGATAAGCCTTGTAACTCTTATTTTATTTTATAAGATAAAGTATTTAGATAAGTCTTGTAACTGTGAAAATGATCTCTATCTACTTGGTTTGGTTTGGTTGGAATTTGTGAGTACTTATGTTGCTGAAAGCAATGGAAATCTAACCTGCTCCCTGAAACAGAGAACACTAAATAACAGGTACTTGATTAATTCAAACCTGGTTTCGTCCTTTTTCGCGCTTATGGATTAACTTTGACTAACAAAATCTGTTTATCGCCTTGAACTACAAAAAAAACTGGAATTAGCTACGAACTTCGCCGATAAAAGTGCTCGTAGCCAGCAGAATTTTGTGATAATCCGTTGCTGAATAGGATTAGTGATAGATTTGCTGTTTATCTACAAAATTTGTCCATGGATAATTTTCTTTTAGTAGTGGGAATTTCAGTCTGCTTTGTTGTATGTGCCTAATTTCTTTTTCATTTTAATTGTGCAGAATATGCATACACACTCAAGGTAGATGAGAAGAGCGATGTATACAGCTTTGGTGTGGTTCTGTTAGAATTGGTGAGTGGTAAAAAGCCGGTTGGGGAATTTGGTGATGGCGTTGACATAGTCCAATGGGTAAGGAGAATGACAGTCGGGAAAAAGGAAGGAGTCCTCAAGATCCTCGATCCGAGACTCTCAACAACAGTTCCCCTTCATGAAGTTATGCACGTGTTCTATGTCGCGATGCTTTGTGTCGAAGAACAGGCTGTTGAACGCCCCAAAATGCGCGAGGTTGTGCAAATGCTAACCGAGGTTCCCAAAATGTCGGGTCCCGCCTTAGAGTCTCCCGCTTTAGTTCCCGGAGATACAAAAGACCACCATCAGCCACCGGGCTCACCACCTAAATCTCCTCCGCCGGACCTTCTCAGCATATGATCTAAAATGTTCCTTCTAATAGGAGGGTGTTTAATTCTCTAGTTTGATTCTCTTCCTTTAGTTTTATTATGAGTTTGGGCTAGTTTTTGGTCTTTCTTAATGAAGATTAAGTTGTATTGGGGGTGGGTTTATTATGATATAGGCTAACTTTTCTTAGGAAGTGTTTCATTGTACAGTTAAGATTGGCAAGGTATCTGAGTAACTAGTGATGAACTTTATCCTTCACATTTCCCATTTGCTTGTTTGCTTTTTGATATGGAAGGAATACCCGGCAGAAGCCAAACTCTAGTGTTGGTAAAAATATCGCCCACTGACCAATTTTCGATCATGGAGTTTCATCACAATAGAAGTTAAAAATCCAGAGAATGACTATTTTTCAGTTACAAGAGCTGAAAAATCGATATTTGTGATTTTCTCTCTCCTGACTGTTGTATAAACCACACTTCAAGTGTTTGCATATTTATTACTCACATTTTCATTCTTGCTTGTTTTCTTTAGTTTCATTTTCTTCCTTTAAAAATAAATTATTATGGCTCTGAAAAATTCAGAACAGTGACTATTTTTCGATTAGTACAAGGTAGCTTTTGTTATTCTTTTTTAAAAGAATCAATTTTTATTGGGGTGGGGTTTATGATGATTTAGGCAAGGTTCCTGTTCTTGCTTGCTCAAATTTTTTATTGTCACTGTATTTATGTGATCTAACAGCACAATAAACGATACTTCCTCCGTTTCACAAATAAGTGATTTTTTAGGTTTTTTATTTTATTTTAAAATTATCATTATTTAAATAATCAAGAATCAATAAATTTTTTTCTAGATTTTTAATTGTTGGTAAATTAATAAAAATACTTTTAATTTTTTTAAATAAACACTTTCTATCACTCATTATGGAACGGGAGAATAGCCTGAAATTGGGGACTAGTACATCTACAACTCAGACAACTTCAAGAAGAGGTTACTTAGTGGTTATGGCTGCCAATTTTAGTTGGCTCAGTTTTTTATACACATCTGTCCCTGGGTTAGTGAGTAGTATTGATTAATGTGTACTGTATAGTTTTATTATTGGTAGTAATTAAATGAGTTGTTTCCTCCCTAGAATGAGATTTGACCGGAGAGCGCTTTTGCAGTGTCTTTCAGTTTCCAAGATTAGTGGATATACTTGATAACTGACAAAGTCCTTGGCTTCTCAAATTGTAATGACTTGCTTACCATTCTTTTCCTTCTAAAAAGACAAAAAAAAAAAAAAAAAAAAAAAAAAAGCAAACGTGCATTTAGAAGATTCGATTCGATCCCACAATTTTAAAAGATTAAACTCAACACTTAATTAATGCTCTATTCAGTTTTATTTAATCATGTGTTTCTTTAGTTAATATTAGATACTCCATTCAGATCAAAAAAAGAGTCTACTTAGCCTTTTTTTCTTGAATAAAAAAAAGAGTCCACTTAGCAAAACAAGAAAGAATTAATCTTGTTTTTCCATATTTACCCCTATTAAGTGTTACATGATCAAATCCCAATGCCTATTTAATTAGGGGTATTTTAGTCAAATTATCTATTTTTGTCTACGAGTTAGTATTTTCTTAAGGGGTGTGCAAATGGCTAAGTGGACTCTTTTTTTTTTTATCTGGAGGGAGTATATTTTAAGGATTATATACATAATATATCGAGTTTAGTCGGGTGATTAGGAGTTCACGTGATACATTTTTTATACATAATTTCGCCCCTGGTTGTGTACTTATGTTCGAACTAATTTGTGCACGTTTCAACTATTTCATTGGGTTTTTCCTATTTTCTTCTAAGCAAAAATATCAAATAATCTTTGTAATCAATAATTAGACATGAAAAGAAATCGCTGAACGTGCCCTATTTTTAGTGAAATCGATTTGAACCCCAATCGCCAATGAATTGCTTTAGAAATAAAGCATTAGTTACCTCTTATGGAAGTAAAGCTAAGAACACACTTCCAGTCTCTTCATTAAAAGAGTCTCCTATTAAATGTACCTTACCATAAATATGGACGATGAGGACAAAAATAAGTGAAAAATATGACCAAATCAACATAGTTGTTGGGACTTTTCCAGGAGGGGTGTACTTTAAGATCATTGCAATCTGCCATACACATGCCTAGCAAAAGGCCCTTTTTCTTGTTGGCAAAGCAAGATTGTACTTTTGGTTGATAACCTTTGATTATTTGAATTTGAATCCTAACAAAGAGACTGTCTTTATTTGTGTAGCTATAAATCATCTTATTAAAAGTAGCATGAGAAGTTGTGGTTATATTACTTTTAAATATATAGAAGTACTATTCTTTTTTGAGACAAACTAAAAAGAAAAATACATCACATAAATTGATACAGAGGGAGTAGTACATTTTGGATCTTCCAATTTTCTGTTTGGTCTATCCTATATATCCCTGCTCTTCGATCTCTCAAATTCACTTCCTTGTTGAATTTTGTGGAGTGAAATATGGAATTGCATTGTTAGTTATGATCAGGGTGTCAGGAACAAACTATGCTCGCTTACATATATACTGGATAGGTCATGACTTGGAATTATAGAGCTAGAAGAGAAAGCACGAATCTATTAAAATCGATGCCGAATTAGCTCAAATAGTGAGTTTTCAATAATTCATGGATTAAAAAAAAGCCTACTTTCTCTTCCAAAGGATAAGTTGAGAATGTGTCACATGAGAGCAAGTGAAAAATCACTTCTAGAGAAAATTGTCTAGGTTGATCTGTTAAGTTAGTTTAAGCCTTAATGAATTTACCCGACATAAATTTAAATTAGTTAAACTTTATTATTCCGAATAACATATATGAAATGCTACTTTCCCTTACAAAGGATAAGTTGAGAATGTGTCACATGAGAGTAAGCGAACCACTATTGGTGTGAGTGAGAAAGAAACGACATGGATAAACCGATTATGTATTGTTGGTTATATCATGCATGTTGTAATGTTGTTAGGGTGGCTGTGTAGGTACTTGTCAATGACGATTTTAAATCATGTACCTTTTACATGTATTTTGTCGGTGGTGAATGTTTTAGTGGAGTACAGTAGTAATTGTTTTGACACGACCAAAAGAAATTGTAGGCGATTAATTTAGGGACGTATTTGAATAAAAGCATGTTTGTTGGATTAATAAGTGTACATACATTTTGAAGACGTTTGATTGATTCGATTCTTTGATTCCCTGATCTCCTCAGGTAGGACACCACTGATCGAATAGATCATTTGCATGGTTTCATTTTGCATAACTCTGTTTCTTTTTTTTTTTTTTCAGTCTGTTGAAAAGAGAAAAAATCCTACTTATATTTAAAAATATATTAACTTGAATTTTCTAACTTATTCTCTTAATAGTAATATACTTTAGGCGTTGTTAATTAGTTCACATGGTAGTTATTCGGAAGTTATAATGTAGGGATTAGTGATTAAAAATGAAAGAATTGTTATGCTAGTAGGATTAATAATAAAAAATGTGTTATATATAACTTATTTCAATTTCAAAGGATAATTTTGTTATTATATAGTTTAATTTCCACATTGCTAAAGCACACATTTTTATTTATATCCTATCCATCATAAAATAATACATGGATTCTCGCTAATATAATATAATGCGAATTTTAGTTAACACCACGTCACCACAAATCAAATATTTCATTATTTATGCTGCAATTTTGTTATGCACCACACTTGGATTTTATTATGCAACTGTTTGTGCTGGGATTAATTGTTCCTATTCCATCAACCAAACAACGAGCCCTATAGTCATACAAATGCTATTTTAATATGTTTAAGATCACAAAATTTTGAGGTACTTTTTAATATGCGTTAAAAAATGTTCTCTCTTTTAGTCTCCGTGGGCGTCAAGTACACTATACAAGTCAAATATTACCACATATACAAAATGAAGGGAAAAGGACAATGTGTGTCCACTCAGCCAAATTAATCCTACATTTAACTACTGTTTGGGCTTAATCCCACTAGGTGTCCATTCGGCCCAAATTAATGCAAAAAATGGCTGGTCGGCCCAAAATAATGCCAAGGCTGGCCGGCCCAACAGTCTAGGCGCTTAAAAAAGAGACTTTTTAGTCGCCACAAAAACGTCGCCACTAAAGGGCTGCTACAGCATATATACATATGTTGGAATTATATATACACTTTATATACAAGAATTATACATTTTATATACATATGCTGGAATTAATCATACATTTATTATACATAAATTATACATTAATTATACATTTATAAAACACATATTATACAATAATGATATGATATTTATTTTTAACATATACAATAGTGATACATATTATATATCACAATGATACGGTTTCTATAATACATTTTTTATACGTATGGTACACTTTTTATACCAGACTGATACAGTTTATATACACATGCTGGAATCATCTATACACTTTCTATACAAAAATGATACATATTATATATAAAAATGATACAATTTTCTATTCTTTATAGGGCAGTTGCACTGTGCTGATACACAAATGATACATATTATATACACAAAATGATACATACCTTAGTGATTCATATTTTATACAGTTTCTATACATTACAGATAGGTACTGATACATATTTTATTCACAAATAACACATATTATATATAAAAATTGCCTCAAACATTTTTATGTTTGGGTTTTTATTTGACAATTGTCTTATTTAAGTTTTAGTTACTAGATAGGATTGGTTTAATTGCTACTTTTTGGGTTTGAAAAAAATTGGGCTAGAGGGTGGAATTATTTATGACCGACTGACCATATATGTCCTTTTCCCCAAAATGAATTATAATGAGCTAATATTTCCTCCTTTTATCTCTTCTCTTTTTATGTAAGATGGAAATTTTCACATTAATAAGCGTCCAAAGTTTTTCTTTCTTTTAATCTTCGTACCCTGGCCCCAGCCCTCAACAACCACTACTTAGAGCCCGTTTGGATTGGCTTATAAGTTGCTTATAAGCTGTTTTCAGCTTTTTTGAGCGTTTGGCTGGCCAGCTTAAAGTCATTTTGTGCTTAAAATAAGCTCAAAAAAATAATTGGGCCCATTTAACTTAAGTTATCTAAAACAGCTTATAAGCTGAAAACAGCTTATAAGCAAAAAAAAATAAGTTAGACTATCCCATTTTTTTTTTTTAACTTATAAGCTATTTGCAACTTATAGGTATAAGCCCATCCAAACAGCTCTTAAGTCAAATATTGAGGCGTGCAGACAACAGTGTTTGTTGTAGGTCAGGTGAAAAATAATTTTTCACAATTAATGCCATTGTGAGCAGTGTTTGTATGGTTTCTTCATCCTTCTTGGACAATTAAATGCATGTTTGTTTGGTAAAGACAAAAATAATTCTTGCCCTTTATTGTCAGACATGTCCGGCCTATATGATACAATTTTGAAATCACTCGTACAAGTACGAAATAAAACACGTAAGCTGCTTATTGAGAAAAAAAAAATATAAGAAAGAGACTTAAAAGGGAATTTAGGCTGTTTAAAAAATAAGAATTAGCGATACATAAATTTTGTAGTAAACAGTAAAATTCGTCCCTAATTCTATATAGCGACAAAGTTCGTGTTGAAGTGTGTAGCCATCTAATCTAAATGCTTAGGCGTTGTTAGAGAGAACATATTTTTTATTTACTTAATTATAATCGCAACATGTCCCCCCACGTTGAGATTTGATTCCAAGACCTCTGTCTGCTCGGAAATCTAAAAACTTAAGTTGTTAGATAAAACATATTTTTATTTACTTAATTATATCTTCAACAATTGGTAGCTAATTACATTTTTCTTACCGTGATTAGATGTAATAATGTATACGAATGAATAAGATTTTACTGTTAGTGTTAACAGCGGAAAATTAAACGAAAACCATGAATTTGTACAAGAAGATGAACTATGTAGAGTAGGAAGAAGAGAGAGAAAAAATCTTATTTCATTTCTGTTCAAGTCAAAAATCAGTACAATGAATGCTATACAATTAAGTAGAAAGAATGGGCTCAAGCATTGGGCTTGACCCGGTACAAATAAAATAAAGCCCAATATACTTCACACTAATCTGGGCTGGCCTCTATAAGTCCAACACCCCCCTTCAAGGTGGAGGGTGGGAACACACCCAACTTGGACAAGAACCCATGATGTGCAGCACTAGGAAGAGTCTTGGTAAACAGATCAGCCAGTTGAGTTGCAGATGAGGTGTGGGCTAGAGTAATAAGTCCTTCAGCTAGCTTGGTCCGAACCAAATGACAGTGCAGCTCTATATGCTTGGTTCTCTCATGGAAGACAGGATTTTTAGCAATATGAATAGCAGCTTGGTTATCACAAAACAAGGGGATAGGAAAAGTGGAACATAAACCCAAATCAGCAAGCGATCTAGAAAGCCAAGTGAGGTCAAGAACAACCTTGCTCATGGCTCTATATTCAGCCTCAGCAGAAGACATAGAAACAACTTGTTGCTTCTTGGCTTTCCAGCCTATGAGACTACCACCAAGTAAAACACAATAGCCAGTTACAGACTTTGGAGAATCTGGACAGGAGGCCCAATCACTGTCACAGAAGGCAGTGAGGGACAAATCCGGACCATTGTTAAAAAAAATACCATAATCAAAAGTACCTTTCAAGTATCTTAAAAGGTGCAGAGCAGCATTCATGTGAGGAAGGCACGGAGATTGCATAAATTGACTAAGGTGTTGGTATGTGTCAAAAAATTCAACTTCCCAATCAAAGATCTGTAAACCTCAGGCTTGGGCAACTTATCACCATCATGAGCCTTGAGTTTGACAGTCAACTCAAGGGGCCAAAGTAAAGGAGAAACCTCTGAACAGTGAAACTTATGAAGTAAATCCTGGATAAATTTCCTCTGAGGAAGTAGGACACCAGAACTGGAATAAAACACCTCAATGCCCAAAAAATAATTCAGGCTGCCCAAGTCTTTGATCTTGAATTGCTCATGAAGAAAGGATTTTAATGCAACTATCTCATCAAGGTCAGTTCCAGTCAAAATAATATCATCTACATAGACAGCCAACACCACTATAAAAGACCCAGAAGTCCTTGTGAAAAGTGAATAGTCATTGAGTGAATGATTGTAACCTCTTGAAGAAAGAGCCCGAGAGAGCTTGGCATACCACTGTCTAGATGCCTGTCTTAGCCCATAAAGAGATTTCTGTAGTTTACACACTTGTTGGTACTGGGAGGATGAAGAAACAGAATAACCGGGGGGAAGTTTCATGAAAACCTCTTCATCCAAATCACCATGTAAGAAGGCATTGATGACATCTAACTGAAACATGGGCCACTGCTTCTTGACAGCCACAACAACCAATGTTTTAACAATTGACATCTTAACAACGTTTCATGAAAATCAATCCCTTCAATTTGTGTATCCCCTCTAACAACTAGCCTAGCTTTATACCTTTCAAGTTGACCATCAGCCTTGTATTTCACTTTATAGACCTACTTACAACCTATAGGTTTCTTACCAAGAGAAAGGTCAACAACAACCCAAGTGTGATTTGCCTCCAAGGCCTCAAATTCCTTTTGCATAACAACTTGCCATTCAGGGATAAAGGCAGCTTGAGAATAAGTAGAAGGCTCAAACACAAGCTGAACACAAGTAGTATTCAGGGCAGATGTGGAACAAGAAGGAGGAAGATCACAGTGGTAGTCTTTCAAATAAGCATGAAGGGTATGTGTCCTAGAAGATTTCCTGACAGGAACAGTAGGAGCTAAGGAAGGCACTGGAGAAGATGAGGAAGGAAAATGTTGGGGAGAAGCATCACTAATAGGAGGAGAAGAAGACAATGGGGGAGAACTAATAGAAGGAGATGAACCAAAAGAATAAGAAGCAGGAGGTGAAGTAGAATAGTCAGGTACAGGAAAAGAAGGAGTAGTGTCATCAGGAATAGAAGATAAAGGGAAAAATGGAGAGGAAGGTGAAGAAGGATCAGAGAATGGGAAAATGTGTTCATGGAATACCGAATCCCTAGAGACAAAAATAGATTTAGAAACTAAGTTGTACAATTTGTAACCCTTTTTGGCAAACGGGTACCCCAAGAACACACAAGGGACAGACCTAGGATCAAATTTCTGCCTATGGACCTTGGGAGTAGTGGCATAGCAAAGACAGCCGAATGTTCTTAGGTGATCATAAGTAGGAACAGTACCATAGAGCATCTCAAAAGGACTCTTGTTATTAAGGATAGGAGAGGGGAATCTATTTATAAGGTAGGTGGCTGTCAAGATACAGTCACCCCAGAAGGAAATAGGTAGCTTGGATTGAAAGAGTAATGCCCTAGCAGTTTCTAGAAGATGTCTATGTTTCCTTTCCACTACCCTATTTTGTTGGGGAGTGTGAGGACAAGAAGTTTGATAAATGATGCTTTTAGCAGAGAAGAAAGAGGTACCAACAAGACTAGAACCTAACTCTAGAGCATTTTCACTCCTGACAGTTTGAACCTGAGAGTGAAACTGAGTGTGAACCATTTCAACAAAGGCCTTTAGTAAATCTAAAGAGTTGTTTTTAGCCCCCATTAAATGAGTCCATGTTGCCCTAGAATAATCATCCACAATGGTGAGAAATTACCTAGCACCAGCAGTAGTAGGGGAATTATATGGACCTCATGTATCAACATGGATGAGTTGAAAAAGGGCTAGTAGAATGGATATCACTAGGGGAGAAGGGCAACCTAGTTTGCCTAGCTAAGGGACAAATAGAGTAAGGAAAAGATTGAGAAGTAGACAAAGAAGAATTGATTGCTGGTATGCCTTTCATTTTAGAGAAAGGAATGTGACCAAGTCTAAAATGCCAAACAACATCCATTTTATTCACTCGTGCAGAAGAACATACATGCATATTATCAGGGGAAACTGAAAGTAAAAGATCAGAATTACAACTAGATGTGGAAGAACAAACAGGAGCAACATCACAAGGTAAGTCACAAGATAACAAACAATCAGCAGATAAAGATGAAGTAGAAGCAGGAAGAGATTCCACAGTAGAGGAGGAGGGAGTGATCCTCAGCTTGTATAGACCATTGTCCAATTTACCAAGAACCAGTGGCTTTTTCAGTGAAGGGTCCTGAAATAGACCCACAGTCCTGGTGAACTGAGCAATGCCATTAAACTGAGAAATTAGTTGATATACCGATATGAGATTATACTGAAAAGAAGGAACATATAGAACATTGTGCAGGTTAAAGTTTGGAAATAGAGTTAAGGAACCAGTATTAGTAACCTTGACCTTATACCCATTAGGCAACGAAACTAGACAAGGAATTGAAAGTGGTTTAATGTTAAAGAGAAGAGATATTTGAGATGTCATGTGATCAGATGCCCAGAATCTACAATCCATATAGAACTATCAACTTATGAAAATAAAGCAGGTTTGAGAAAAACACTGTGAGTAGCAATCCTACCAGCAAAGTGGGCCGAAGCCATGAGAGAATGAGAGGAACTAGGAGAGATATGAGACTTCTGCATGAGGTGAATCAACTGAGCATGCTCATCTTTTGTCAAACCAGATGTGCCAAACCGATTATCAGAACATTCAGCAAAAGGGACTAAGGCAGGTGAGGTAGTAGGTGAAGAATCACAGGCAACATTAGCAGCAGCCTTCTTGTGACCTGAACTCTTGGTGAACTTAAAATGTGAAGGGTAACCATGGAGTCTGTGACATTTCTCCATGAGATGTCCAGATCTCTTGCAATATTTGCAAAACAGGGAAGACTTTTGGGAATCATAGTTGGCTTTCGGATTAAACTGAGGCCTAGGACCACCATTACTGGAGGAGGAAACATGGAAAGATGCAGATTCAGATTCAGATGGAATGGAAGAGCTTGTGCACACTTGCCTCTGTTTCTCATCACTCAAAAGGATGCTATAGGTGGTGTCAATGGAGGGTAGAGGCTTCATCATCAATATATTGCTCCTAACCTGGACATATACCTCATATAAGCCCATGAGGAACTGGTAAACCCTTTGTTCCTCCTCAAATTTGGCACCACCAATGCAGTTGCATTTGTTAGCAGAGTGAATCGAGATAGAAGCTAATTCATCCCATAACTGCTTAATTTTGGTGAAATAAGAGGCAATATCCAGGGACCCCTGGGAAATATGAGCTAAGCTCTTCTTTAGTTCAAACACTCTTGCCCCATCAGCCTTACCATATCTATCCTCAAGTTCTCTCCAAATGTCCTTAGCAAATTCAGAATAGACAACAGATCTTTGTATTTCCTTAGTTACAGAATTGACTAGCCAAGCAACAACTAAATCATTGCACCGCTGCCATTGTCTTAGTAGAGGAGAACCTTCAGCAGGTCTCTCAAAAGTACCGTGAATAAAGTCAAGCTTATTTCTAAATGATAGAGTGATTAAAATCGACCTACGCCAACTCCCATAGAATGTTCCATCAAATAATTCAGACACAAGAGATGAGGCTAACAAGTCAGATGGATGCACATATAAAGGATGACATAGATGCGTATAATCGTCAGGATGAAACAAGATATGAGTGGAATCAGTAGATGCAGTTGTGTTCGTGGTACCAGTACTAGCAGGGATTTCAGTGGTCTCAATTGCCATTGGTCAATGATAGTAATAACAAGCAGGTTGAGGTTGAATTTTCACAGCTAAACCAGAACGAAAGCAATATCGCAATTGAGAAAATTCTAGAAACCCTAGGTAATCGATGTGTACAATGTAAGCAACACGAAGACAAATTATCAAGGAAAATCGAAAAAATACCACTCCTCTTTGCAACCGAAAGAGGCACGACCTTGATAACAACAATTTCTCAGCAAATCTCGAAACGATTTCTCAAAAAATCGAACCACACTGGAACAAAAAAAACTTCAAAAAATGTCTAAGAATTCTTCAAATCAAAACCACAAATCAACACATTATGTTGAAACAGAACACAAACAAACTAGTAAAACTCGATTTCGGACTAAAAATCGCAAAATCGATCAAAGTTAGGGTTTTAAATTTTTAGAGAAATGTATGTTGAGGGTAACGTCGTTCGAAAGAGAATGAAGAGGCGAGTTCAATTAACCCGCTCTGATACCATGTTAACAGCGAAAAATTAAACGAAAGCCATGAATGTACAAGAAGATGAAATGTGTAGAGTAGGAAGAAGAGAGAAAAAAAATCTTATTTCATTTCTGTTCAAGTCAAAAATCAGTACAATGAATGCTATACAATTAAGTAGAAAGAATGGGCTCAAGCATTGGGCTTCACCCGGTACAAATAAAATAAAGCCCAATCTACTTCACACTAATCTGGACTGGCTGGCCTGTATAAGTCCAACAGTTAGGTGTGATATTCTTGATGATCTGACGTATCACAAACACATGCATATCAGTGCAGAGAGAAGAGAGTAAACATAAACATTGTGAATGACGGTTCATCTTTTTTAGCTTGCCTAGTCTTGTGAATAGAGAGTGCTCTCATCAGTTATTGCCAATAATTTGTGCTTTTCTTCTTTTGAAACATGAGAGGTACTTGTAACTTGTAAGTAAAAAAAAAAAAACCAGACCCCCTTCCTTTTAATTTATTGGTGTAATTTAATTGAGCACAAATTTTAAAAAGAAAGTCATTATTTTTTAAAAAAAATTATGGACTTAAACATGTCATGAGTTTTATGGCTATAACTACTTCTATTTTAAATTAATCAAGGTTTTTTTTCATCTACCAAAAATTACAAATGAGCTGAGGAGTGCAAAAAACTTAACTAAACTCCCTAGTCTATCACGTAAGATAAGATGAAACTAACTTATCTGAGAGATTAAGTAAATGCTCCTGATGGATGGATACACCTGCATATAATAATTGAACTTGTATGAATTAGTGTTGAGATCCAAATATGTTCTTTGTAGAAAGCTAATTGGGCGCGTCTTACTTGTTAGACCTGAATTACAACTCGGAAAGGGAAATAGGTTATCATTAATTAGATACTACAGCCTCCAAATAAAATAAAAAGTCCACTTAGCCATTTGCACACCCCTTAAAAAAATACTAACTCATAGATAAAAATAGATAATTTGACTAAATTACCGCTAATTAAATAGGCATTGGAATTTGATCATTTAACACTTAATAGGGGCAAATATGAAAAAATAAGGTTAATTCTTTTTTGATTTGCTAAGTAGACTTTTTTTTTTTATTCAAGAAAAAAAAGGCTAAGTGGACTCTTTTTTTGATCCGAAGGGAGTAAAATGTTTTATTGGTTAATGCCCTTCTTTTATTTTAGTATTGCTCGCTTAGATTCGTATTAAGTGGTGTTTTTACCATTTTGTTTTAATTTAAAATAAGTGGTATTTCACATACTTAAGAAGGTATTAATTGTTTTCTATCAAATTTATTCTTATTTAGATAAGTAAATTTTGAAGTAATAAAAAAAATATATACTACTATTTAATTAAGAATAACTTAGTATTTTTACTTTTTATACATATATAGATTTTTTTTAAAGAGTGTGCTTAAGCTAAAAACGCCGCCTAGTACACTACTAAAAAATCAATATTTTTCCACTGAAAAATGTCCAGTGGCTATTCCCACTGAAAGTTAGTGGAAAAACCTAAATAGTAGTGTATCACACAAAAAAATTAGAAAGTTTTCTAGAGGTTCAATAGGAAACGTTTCCCATCATGCAGTTTCCTAATGATATGGTTCGATGAAAAATGAAATGAAAAAATCATGTGTTATAACACGAATTTTTAATTAAATATTAATAGAAAAACTTCTGTTTTTAATAGTGATAAATAGACCGGAGGGGGGTAATTAAGTTGGGTCGAAAGCTTTATTGGTTGATGTCCTACTTTTCTTTGACTTGATTTAAATAAGAAAAAGAGGGTGACATAAAGCGACGTTGGAAAAGCAAAAAGATTGTTGATGGAAAGAATATGACTTTGGCTTGGTTTATTCACTTTTGAATATTCAATGTAAAGTGAAATTAGTAAAAGAAACAAAAGAGTGGTGGGACAAAGCTGCAAAGGGTAGGAACTATATTTATGGCACAAAATATGATTCATATTGGAGCATAAAGTTGAGCGTGTGATGGAATATTTCCATCAATATGACTTTGGCTTGGTTTATTCACTTTTGAATATTCAATGTAAAGTGAAATTAGTAAAAAGAAACAAAAGAGTGGTGGGACAAAGCTGTAAAGGGTAGGAACTATATTTATGGCACAAAATATGATTCATATTGGAGCATAAAGTTGAGCGTGTGATGGAATATGTGGGGACTAGCGCATATAAATCAACTTTATTTTGTGTTATCAAATACATTGATGCTGACTTACATAATGAAAAATGGGCTCCATGATCCTTCCTTTCCTGCATTTTTGGACCAGTGTACCAAACTAAGACCATTTTGGAGGCATACATTCTGAAGATATATATCACAACCTCTTAAATTATGAGCAAATTTCATTTAGATATTCGAACTATACCTTATTTTAATTTAGCACCTGAATACATGCCAAAGTGTTCTTATTAGACACGTTTGATTCAAATTTTGACAATTTTTACGCGTGTTCTTGCTGAAGTGAGTTGTTAGTGAGCTGGCACCAAGTTATGGTTAAGTTAACTGATTGTAATTAGTAGTCAACAGTTAGTTAGTTAGAAGTTTGTTGACATAGTCGGTTAGCTTAAATATAAATAGTAGTAGTTAGTTTCAATTTATTTTTTAGACTGTGCAAATATTCTCTCTCTATGAATATTGAAAGAGTTTCATTTCTCTCTACCTTGTTCTTCATTCTCTCAATATAATTCTTCCATTTCTTCTTGTTTACGCTGTCTAAGACTCCATTAATGAGCTTCATCATGGTATCAGAGCTTCAAGGTAAAGATCGCAGTCTCAATTAGCTTGGAGTACAGTGTTTTGTTTTTCAATCAAAGTGACTTTCAACTTCAAAGAGAATTTCTCACAAATTAGGGTTGTGATTGCAATCGAAGGTGTTTTGATTGCAGAAATTCTGAGTTGAACTTGATAATTCTTTCAAAACTGTGTGTATAATTAATTGAAACGACTAATTAAACTGAAACAACAAGTGCAAATGGAGCAGCACAAACAACCGCCATTAATGAAGACTCTGTTCATCACAATCATCCTATCTACATTCATCCTTCTGACACTCAAGGTGCAGTTCTGATTTATGTTCAACTAGTTGGATCTGAAAATTACTCAATTTGGAGTAAATCTATGCGTATTATACTGAAAGGAAAAAATAAGCTAGGCTTCGTTCTAGGAACCTGTAGGAAAGACATGTATGATTCTAGCTTGCATGATATGTGGGATAGGTGTAATGCCATAGTATTAGCATGGATAATGAACATTGTCTCTAAAAATCTAATTAGTAGTGTTATACATGCTTCTGATGCTCACACCATTTGGGAGGAGTTGAAGGAAATGTTTGACAAAGTTGATGCCTCTAGGGCTTACTACATCCATAAGGAAATTGCTAGACTTACTCAGGGAACAGTATCTGTATCTGCATATTTTTCTAGACTAAAGGAATTGTGGGATAAAAATGAAGCCCTAACACCTCCTCCCTCATGTGGTTGTCCTAAATCTAAAAAGTACTCAGATCACTTTCTGAATTAAAAACTATCGAAATTTCTTATGGGACTGAACAAAACATTTGAACAAGCTAGAAGTCATGTGTTGTTGATGAGTCGTGTACCTAGCATTAATCAAGCCTATGCAATGATCATCAATGTTGAAAGTCAAAGTTTGAATGGAAATGTGAGTAGTTTTGGTGGAAATATTGATACTAGTGATCACACTGCTCTAATGGGAAATAGAGCACATGTTAACAACTTCAGGCATAGTCACCATGTTAGAAGTAGTCACTCTGGTGGCAACTCTGGTGGAAATAACTATCAACATGGTGGAAATTACTCTGGGAATGGTAGCTATCCCAATGGAGAAGTTCTGGAAATTTTGGTGGAGGAAACTACTATGGTGGTGGAAATTATCCTGGTGGAGGAAGTTATTCTGGTGGTAGAAGCTATTCTAGTGGTAGTGGCTACTCAGGAAAAGGGCATCTTGTTTGTGATTTCTATCACTATAAGGGACATACTAGGGAAAACTGCTACAAGCTCCATGGTTACCCTGCTGACTTCAAAAACAAGAAGAGAGGTAAATAAGTTAGAACTGTTCCAAACTATGTTAACAATGCCACTGCAGGACCAGATAATGTTGCAGATTCATAATATACCAATAACTCCAGGTCATAATATACCGACAACTCCAACTACTCCATTCTTCACACCTGAACAGTACATTCAGATCATGCAGATGCTAAAAGGCAAACAAGCAGAGTCAGTAGCCAATGCAGCATCAGTTTGAACTGCATGTACTGTGACTGCACTGTTGACTAATCTAGTTAAATGTAACTAGATAGTAGATACTGGTGCCTCAAATCACATGGTATACAATCTGAATTTGCTAGATAAATATAGAGAATTGATAGGTTGTCATAAAAATAGAGTCAACCCTCCAACTGGTGGACAAGTGTTTATCACACATATTGGTGAAGCCTCTATCTTCAAAAACAAAAAATTTGATAATGTGCTGTATATTCTAGATTTCAAATACAATCTTCTATCAGTATCCCAGGTTACTAAGGACCTAAATTGTATGGCAGCATTCTTTCCTCACTTTTGTGTGTTTCAGGAAATCTCAAGTGGTAAGGTACTGAGGATTGGTAAAGTAGAAGAAGGGCTCTATATTCTGAAGCCTGATGGATTATACTTGGAGAAGGAGAACACACATAATGCCTTGCCTGCACACTCTTTTTTGAATTCTATAAATAGTGTTGCAAATAAAGACTATAGTGGTGAAACTTGTAATGCAGTTGCTTGTAAGATTGACTCCACTATTGATAGTTATGTTTGGCATAAAAGGTTGGGGCATGCCCCTCTAAGAGTCCTACAAAATATAGATGGTTTGAGTATTTCTAGTAGTGAAATAAAAGATCATTGTTGTCCTGTGTGTCCAGTTGCAAAACAGACTAGACTTCCTTTCCCTTTAAGTGATACTTATACTGCAAAACCATTTGATCTTGTGCATGCTGATATTTGGGGCCCATATAGAGTGCCAACCTATGATGGTAAAAGATATTTTCTTACACTAGTGGATGGTCACTCTAAGTACATTTGGATTTTTTTGCTACCCTCTAAAGCAGAATCTGTTGTTGTCCTAATGAGCTTTGTACTGTTAATCAAAACTCAATTTAATACTGTGATTAAGTGTCTTAGGACTGACAATGGTAGTGAGTTCTACAATGAACAATTTAGTTCATTGTTGACAGAGTTTGGTATACACCATTAAAGCTCATGTGTGTACACTCCTCAGCAAAATGGTGTTGCTGAAAGGAGACATAGGTCCATCCTTGACATGGCTAGAGCTTTGAGGTTTCAGGCATATATACCTCTAAAATTTTAGGGTCACTGTATTTCTACTGCTGTGTATCTGTTGAATAGGTTTCCCACTGTCTTACTACATGGTAAATCCCCTTTTGAGCAAGTATATCACAAACCTCCATCCTTAGCACATCTCAGGGTGTTTGGCAGTCTGTGCTATGCCACAAATGTGAAGAAGCAAGACAAGTTCAGTCCTAGAGCAATTCCAGCTATACATCTAGGTTACTTTTCCTCTCAAAAAGGCTACATATTGTATGATTTACATTCTAAGATATTCTTTGTTAGTAGGGACACTATGTTCAGAGAAGACATCTTTCTTTTCAAAACTATGCAACCTGGTTCCTCTCCTTTATTTCTAGTCCCGGAGTTAGGTGATTCGGATGATATTGTTCCTACTTGTTCCACTCCTCATACGGACAGTGTTAATTTATCTCCTCCTACAAATGATGCAGTCCCAGAAGTTGCAGAACCAGCTGCTCTTGAGGAACCAGCTGTTCCTCCTATAGTTGCTCCTCCATCTACTGATCTAAGGAGATCCTCTAGAACTATGAGACCTCCAATCTAGATGGATGACTACATTGTAAAGTCCAAGTCCACATCATGCTACTATCCTGTTTCCTCCTATGTGAGGTATGATTATCTATCTCCTGCATACAGAGCTTCCTTAGCTGCTTTCTCAGCTATATATGAACCTCATACTTACTCATAAGCCTACAAAGATCCCCTTTGGATTGATGCCATGAAGGCTGAGATTTCAACCCTTGAGGACAATCACACATGGTCTATTGTTGACCTTCCTCAAGGTAAAGTCCCTATAGGTTGCAGATGGGTGTTTAGTGTCAAATATAAATCTAATGGGGAGGTTGAGGGATATAAGGCCAAGCTAGTGGCTAAGGGTTTTAGTCAACATGAATGTCTAGACTACAAAGAGACCTTCTCTCCTGTTGCAAAAATGGTTACTGTTAGGTCAGTGGTGGCCTTAGTTGCTAGTTCTAGATGGTATATGTTTCAAATGGATGTACATAATGCTTTTTGGCAAGGAGATCTGGTGGAAGAAGTTTATATGCATGTTCCTGATGGCTTTGCAAGCCAGGAGGAGTGTAAGAAGGTGTGTAAGTTGCATAAGTCCCTATATGGAATCAAACAAGCTCTTAGACAACGAAGCTTGAAATTAACAGAAGCTCTAGTTGATATGGGCTTTAAGCAGTCTCATTTTGATTATTCTTTGTTCACTCAGAAGTATGGAAAAGATCTCATAGTCATTCTTATCTATGTGAATGATCTTTTGATCACTGGAAGCAGTCTAAAGTTGATTAAGCAAGTAAGGCATGAGTTACAAAACAGATTTAAAATGAAGGACTTGGGAGAAATGAAATATTTCTTGGGAATTGAGTTCTCAAGATCAGAGAAAGGAATTCTTATGTGCCAAAGAAAGCATGCACTGGAGCTGATTTCTGAAATGGGGTTAGGAGGGAGCAAGCCAATGTCTACACCTCTAGAGTTCAATTAAAAACTTACCTCTATAGAGTATGATGAGTTTATAAAGAACAATACAGAATCAACAGATAAGGAGGCTGAAGATAAAGTCATAGATGAAGAGCTTGAAGACAAAAACAGTTATCAGAGATTGGTTGGAAGACTTTTATACTTGACTATGACTAGGCCTGATATTGCATTTGTGGTACATGTTCTAAGTCAACATATGCATGCTCCTAAACAGTCATATTGGGAAGCTGGTCTGAGAGTAGTTAAGTACATCAAAGGAACACCAGGTCTAGGCTTGTTCATGCCTGCTATTAAAAGCAATCAGTTAGTTGCATATTGTGATTCAGATTGGGCAGCATGTGTAGAAACTAGAAAGTCAGTTACAGGATACATTGTCATGTTTGGAGGTACCTTAGTGTCCTGGAAATCTAAGAAGTAAGGAACTGTATCTAGAAGCTCTGTTGAAGCTGAATTTAGAAGTATGACTGCTACTGTTGCAGAAATTACTTGGTTAACAGGACTTTTCAAAGAATTAGGAGTAAACATTGTGGAACCAACATGGTTATACTGTGACAGCAAAGATGCAATACAAATTGTAGCACATCCAATCTTTCATGAAAGCACCAAACATTTTGACATTGATTGTCATTTTGTTAGGGAGAAAATTCAGGAAGGCAAGATACAAACACAACATATCGGAACCAATGATTAACCAGCTGATCTGCTCACCAAAGGATTGTGCAAACCACAGCATGATTATCTATTAAGCAAGCTGGGAATGAAGAGTGTGTTTCATCCCTCAGCTTGAGAGGGAGTGCTGAAGTGAGCTGTTAAATGAGTTGTTAGTGAGCTCACACCAAGTTAGTGGTTAAGTTAACTGATTGTATTTAGTAGTCAAAAGTTAGTTAGTTAGAAGTTTGTTTACATAGTCGGTTAACTTAAATATAAATAGTAGTAGTTAGTTTCAATTTATTTTTTAGACTGTACAGATATTCTCTCTCTATGAATATTGAAAGAGTTTCATTTCTCTCTAACTTGTTCTTCATTCTCTCAATATTATTCTTCCATTTCTTCTTGTTTACACTGTCTAAGACTCCATTAATGAGCTTCATCGGTTCTCAAATAGGAGTAACAATTATATAAATAAGTTAACCACTTAAAACATGTCACTTCCTTTAATTATATGCATTAGCCTCAATAAGCCGAAAAACTTCAGGTTTGTTCCAAGTGAGGCTGATGTGTATAATTAAATGAGATGACATCTCTTATGTGGTTAACTTAACTACCTATAGACGCTTGAGGACGCGATTGAAAGTTTTTTCAAAATTTAAATAAAAAAGTGTCTAATATAAAAACTTTATCATGCGTTCGGATGCTCAATTAGAATAAATTGTAGTTCAACTGTCAAAATAAAATTACTGATAACTTTAAGAGATTGTCGATGTATTAAGCCTTTAAGATATATTCATAGAGAGCAATTGTCGAATTTATGTAATAATGCAAGATGAAAATAATGGATGTAGTATGTTTATAATGGTTTCAATCGATAGTTCAGTATATTACGGAGTGACAATTTGTAATGCTCGGATTAATAATCAAAAAACATTTATATATAACTTATTTCAAAGGATAATTTTGTTATTATATACCCCCTCCCTCCCAAAAAGATTGTCTTACTTTTCTTATTATTTTGTTACAAAAAAATTAACACTATTTCTATATTTAAAAACAAGTTAACATTATGAGATGATTTACAATCACACAAATATCTAAGACTTGTTTTAGACCATACATTTCAAAAGTCTTCCTTTATTTTAAACTCCGTGTCAAGTTAAACTAAGACAATCTTTTTGAAATGGAGGAAATAGATTCCACATTGCTAAACACATTTTTATTCACATTCTATCCATCATAGAATAATACATGAATTCTCGCAAAGATAGTATAATGTGAATTGTAGTTAACACCACATCACCACAAATCAAATATTGCATTATTTATGCTGCAATTTTGCTATGCAGCCAACCACACTTGCATTATAGTAGGCAAGAGTATGCTGGGATTAATTGTTCCAATCCCATCAACCAAACAACAACCCCTATAGTTGTACAAATGTTATTCTAACATGTTTAAGATCACAAAATTTTAGAGTATTTTTTAATATGCGTCAAAATATGTTCTCTTTTTTAATCTTCATGCATGGGCCTCAACCCTCAAGTACACTATACAAGTCAAATATCACCGTTCAAACAAAATGAACTTATGGACTAATATTTTCCCCTCTTCTCTTTTTATGTAAGATGGAAATTCACTTTAATAAGCGTCCAAAGTTTTTCTTTCTTTTAATCTTCGTACCCTGGCCTCAAATGGTGTACCTCTATATAAGTAAAAAATATTGAGGCCTGCAGACTGCAGTGTTAGTTGCAGCTCAGGTGAAAAACAAAATTTTCTCAATTAATGGCTTTGTGAGCAGCGTTTGTTTCTTCATACTTCTTGGAGAATTAAGTGCATGTTTATTTGGTAAAGACAAAAATAATACTTGCCCTTTATTGTCAGACATGTCCGGCCAATATGATACAATTTTGGAATCACTCGTACAAGTAAGGAATAAAACATGCAAGCTGCTTATTGAGAAATATGAGAAGAGACTGAAAAAAGGAAATTTACGCTATTTAAAAAATAAGAGTTAGCGATAGACAAATTCTATAGTTAAATAATAAAATTCGTTGCTAATTCTATAAAGCAACAAAGTTTGCGTTGAAGTGTGTGGCCATCTCATTTAAAGATTTAGGCGCTATTAGAGAGAACATATTTTTATTTACTTTATTATAATCTTAACTTGTCCCCTCACGTTGAGATTTGATTCCAAGATCTCTGCCTACTCAGAGATCTTAAAGCTTAAGTTGTTATAAAGAACATATTTACTTATTTATATCTTCAACCATTCGCAGCTAATTACCTTTTTCTTACCGAGATTAGATGTAATAATGTGTACGAACGAATAAGATTTTACTTTTGGTGTGATATTCTTGATGATCTGATGTATTTTTACTGTTAGGTGTGATATTCTTGATGATCTGACATATCACAAACACATGCATATCAGTGCAGAGAAGAGAATAAACATAAACATTGTGAATGACGGTTCATCTTTTTTAGCTTGCTAGTCTTGTGAATAGAGTGTGCGCTCGATCTCATCAGCTATTGCCAACCAATTGTTTTTTTTTCTTCTTTTGACACGTGAGAGGTACTTGGAAGGAAAAAAAATCATACTCCCTTCCTTTTAATTTATTGTTATAATTTGATTGAGCATAAATTTTAAAAAGAAAGTCATTAAATTTTTTGATCTTTATGGACTTAAACATGTCATGAGTTTCATGGCTATAACAACTTCTCTTTTAAATTAATCAAGATTTTTTTATCTTCCAAAAAATTACAAATGAGCTGATCGAGGAGTGCAAAAAACAACCCAAACTCCCTTGTGTATCATGTAAGACAAGATGAGACTATCTTATCTGAGAGATTAAGTAAATGCTCCTTTTATGGATACACCTGCATATAATAATTGAACTTGTATAAAGCTAATTGGACGCAGTCTTATTTGTTAGACCTGAATTACAACTGCAAAAAGGGAAATGGGTTATCATTAATTAGATACTACAATGTTTTATTGGTTAATGCTTCTTTAATTTTAGTAGTGCTCGCTTCGATTCATATTAAGTAGTGGTGTTTTTTTTTTATTTAAAATAAGTTGTGCATCACATAATTAAGACGATATAGGTTATTTTCTTTTAAATCTACTCTTGTTTAGATAAATGAATTTTAATGTAATAAAAAAAACATATTAAATAAGTACTTCCTCCGGTTCAAAAGAATGTCCACTTAGTTGCACGACCCTTAAAACAATACTGACTCCTAAATTTTTTTTTGACTAAACTACCCCTAATTAAATAAGTATTAGGATTTGGTCACTTAGCACTTAATAAGGACAAATTTGAAAAAATTAAAATTAATTCTTTTTTGATTTGGTAAGTGGACACTCTTTTTTAATCGGAGGCATTATGATTTAATTAATAATAATTAATACGAGTAAAACTATTTTTACTTTTTAAAAATGAGTAGATTTTTTAAAAAGTGTGCTTAACCTGAAAACATTACTTTAAGGGGTCGTTTGGTGCATGGTATAAGCTGGGATATCCCAACACTCATTTTTTGTACCGTGTTTGATAGGAGGTATAAATTTATCCTGGGATAAATTTATACTCCTACCAAATACGATACAAAATGAAGCATAATTCCAAGGGTGGGATATCCCACCTTATCCCACTAAGGTTGGGATTATTTTATCCCATCTGAAAGATGGGATAAAGTAATTCCAAAAGGCGGGATAAATTAGTCCCGGAATTATAATTCCGGGATAATTTTAATTACCTATCAAACGACCCCTAATTACTATGGATACAGAAATTTTTTACCCTGAATGAGGCACAACTATTACTAGTTGTATGAGGGGATTATTTAATTGGTATTAAATGTGGGATCCACCCAGCAGCTCCTCATTCGTCCATTCCACTGCCATCTATTGTACTTCTTTGTTGCTTTTTTCTTCTTCTTCCCTCGTTGTTCTCTCTCTCTCTCTCTTTTTTTTTTTTTTTTTTTTTAAACTCATTTTCTGTTTTTCAATAACTTTGAAACTAATTTTATGATATATATAGATCATAATTGTTTAAGATATATATATAATTTTTTTATAATTATTTATATGTAATATATTTCAGTAAATTTTATAAATAATTTTAAGTATTTTATATAAATTTTCATCAAAAATTTATTTTTACTATTAATTTTATCTCTAATAGACTAATAGATTTTAGGGCTTAAGCCCTTCTTAAAAGAAAAAATATAAATCAAAATTAATTTATGAAAATAATAATAATGAGATTTTCACTTAGATTTTTTTTAATATTTATAATAAACATTATTCACCTAACTAAATGCTCACAGATCTCAAGACATTCTTCATAATTTAAGGAAATTATAGCTACCATAATAAAAGGACAGTAAATGATTATTGTTAGCAAATAATGAAAAAATATTTTCTAGGTGTAGGAAAAAGAATGAAACTAACTAATATCATTAGATTTTTAAAAATTAAAAAGACCGGCCCAAACCAACAACAACCAAACCCGATAAATGTGTATATATTTGCTTTCTTTGGGTTTTAATAATTAAAAATCGACTAAGTTGATTTGATTTTAATTTTTAACCAAAAATCGACCCAAAGCGAACAATGTACAGTCCTACTCAAAACTTATATATTGATCACAAAAAAATCTACCCAAAATTCACTACAAGAACAAAGAAAAAGGCTGAAAACTAATTAGATTGACTAACTAAAACCCTCAAAAACCATTCTTCAAAAATAAACCTTTGAAGTACGAAAATGTTCTAAATTATGTTGCAAAAATGATCCATGAACAGTTATTGTAGAATTTTTAGAAAGCATTCAATAAAATGGAGAAATAAGATATTTTGGAAGAGGAGTGAAGAAGGAAATTAATAGAATAAGGAAAAAGATAGAGGGGAGGTTAAGTTTGGGAGAGAAGAGAGGACATGGTCTTTGATTGCTAGGAAAGTGGGACCTATATCAACCATTTGTCAATAAAACAATGCCTCACACAAGTATGATTTCGCATCCTCACATTAGCGGATTCAGAATTTCATTCAGGGTGTTCGGAAAAAAAGAAGAAGTTAAATATACACTGTAATTTTTTACCGAGGGTATTCAAAAGTTAATATATACACATAAATATAAAAAATTTACTCTATATATACATTGTAATTTTTTGTCAAGGATATTCAAAAGTTAATATATACACATAAATACAAAAAATTTACTATATATATATTATAATTTTTTACCAAAAATATTCGGGTGAACACCCTCACTTACACATAGATCCGCCACTGTCCTCACACATAGTAAATATTTTCGGGCGGGAGGGAGTAATAAGTTGGCTTGAAAGCTTTATTGGTTGATGTCCTACTTTTCTTTGACTTGATTTAAATAAGAAAAAGGGGGTGACATAAAGCGACGTTGGAAAAGCAAAAAGATTGTTGATGGAAAGAATATGACTTTGGCTTGGTTTATTCACTTTTGAACATTCAATGTAAAGTGAAATTAGTAAAAAGAAACAAAAGAGTGGTGGGACAAAACTGCAAAGGGAAGAAACCTATATTTACAGCACAAAATATGATTCATATTGGAGCATAAAGTTGAGCGTGTGATGGAATATGTGGGGACTAACGCATATAAATCAACTTTATTTTGTGTTATCAAATACATCTATGCTGACTTACATAATGAAAAATGGGCTCCTTGATCCATCCCTTCCTGCATTTTTAAACCAGTGCACCAAACTAAGACAATTTTGGAGGCAAATATTCTCTACATTAAGATAGGCTTAATATATCGATAAACCTCTTAAATTTGTGAGCAAATTTCATTTAGACATTCGAATTACGTCTTGTTTTAATTGAGTACATGAACGCATGATAAAATGTTCCATTAGATAATTTTGGTTCAAATTTTGATAACTTTTGCGCGTGTTTTCAAATAATTGTTACTATATAAATAAGTTAACCACTTAAAATATGTCATCTCATTTAATTACATGCATTAGCTGCCTCAATAAGCCGTAAAATCTCAGGTTTGTTCCAATTGAGGCTAACGTGTATAATTAAATGAGATGACATATTTTATTTGGTTAACTTAACTACCTATAGGCGCTTAAGGACGCTCATGAAAGTTTTTCCGAAATTTAAACCAAAAAGTGTCTAATTGGAATTGTCGACTTTGGATAATAATGCAAGATGAAAATAATGGATGTAGTATGTTTACAATGGTTTCAGTCGTCTTCAGTATATTACGGAGTGACAAATATATGGGTGAAATCATTGAATTTCAATTAACTTCTGAACTTATAATTCCAGAATTGATTAGGTTCATTAGCAAAAACTTATTCGAATCCGTTTAAGTTTAAATTTTGGATCCAATACTAAGCAAAAGCAACATAAAGAGAAGCTAACCAAAATGGAGGATTTTGGGGTTAGAAAGAAAGTGCAACTTTGCACTTTTGCATTTTGTATTTGCTCTTATTAATTTATCACTTTTCTAGGAAAGGGGGATCCACGAAGGAAGATGCTTAATAAGCTTTTTAGCATCTCATATTTACAGAAAGCCTGAAAAAGTTTTTGAGTTGGGGAAAATTAAACATTTATGAGTCAAAAGCTTCAAAAAAATATAATGTATCCCCTTTATCATATGCTCTTCTTTTACAGTTTACTAACCACCTACCAGCATAACAAGTATATAAACCTATCCCTGCATTAGTTTTCTTTTCTTTTCTTTTGGTTTCTCCTTCCCGTTTTCTATGATTTCATTTGCTTTTTAATATGCTCCAAGAGGAATAATTCTCTTTTAAACTTGAAAACAATCAAATTTAAGCTTCTCAAATTACCTCTAATGAGGAGTTTTTAGAGTCACATAAATATTATGCATGTTCAAGATCACAAGTTTCAATTTTTTTTGTTTACCTTAAATTATATACTCAATAAAATAGGATAGGATCACATAAAATACAACCAAAGAAATACTTATTTTCCTTGTATCTTTTATAGCTTAAGTGGTAGTTTTGGCCTTTGGTGGGGGTGGGGGGAGGTGCGTGGGGGTGGGGTGGGTGGAGGAGTTATCATAGGTCATAATGAACGATCATGCACTTGTGTTTATCCACTATCTAGTAAGACTAATATAAGAATCCTATAAACTTGACATTTTTATACTTTTCATCAAGAGGTTCGTGTCAAGACCATTCATATTTCAATCTGATTTACTCCCTCTCTCCGTCCCAATTTACGTAACACTTTTCACTTTTCGAAAGTCAATTTGATTAAACTTTGAAGCTAAATTGGATTAGATTAACTCAATATTTTAACATTAAAATTTATATATTTGAAAACTACATGAAAAGTACTATAAATTGCAACTTTTCTCATATCAATTTAATGAAAAAATATATCTTAAAATGATGGTCACAATTCATACAGTTTGAATTTCGGGAAGCGAAAAGTGTCACATAAATTGGGACAAGATGGAGTAACTCACACCTATAGTCCAATTTCAAGGATTGATTTGAACTTGACCAAGTCTAAAACAACAACACACAATAACATACTCAGTGTTATCCCCTAAATGGGATCGGGAGAGGGTAAGTATATACAGACCTACAGACCTTTACGGCCCCTGCCTCCTAGAGGTAGACTAAGTCTGGATCATGATATTGTCGTACATAATTCAGTAAACAACAACGTTTACCTTATGAATATCCAGAATAATTCCTTATCTTTTGAACTAGTTTTGGGTTCAGACCCAATGTTCATTTTGTACATATAAAATTCAGAATCATTCCTGTTAGTATAGTGCATAATGTTGAACCCCCATACGATGTTATTCACGTTCCAAATGCTCTGTATTAGGTATCCAATGGTTTGTTAGAGTCTCACATTTGTCAATTGTATGGGTTATTTGGCCCGCATGCACGTTACGTTTGGTTTGTCCTCACTCTAGATGTCCTCATCGGTGTGCTTAGGAATTGTTAGGAATCCAACATTTGTTTATATGAGTTATTATCTGCTTCTATGGACTTTTACAATCTTTACTCCTTGAGCTAAATTTATTAGTTGATTAAGCCCAGGATCAATTTTCTCAACATAAATTAATGTTGTTCGTGAAAGAATATTTGGTTACGCGACACTGCTGCATTTTTGCACTTCGTCCATCTGGACCCAAAGAAAACAATCTGTTCCCTCTTACAGATTAAACAAAGGGCCTATAAGTCCAAAATGCATGATATCAGAGAATTAAAATTGGGCCACTTAGGTTCGAAAGGCATACGCTTCTGTTTTACTTGGGCTTACAATGGCAGGTTACACAAGCTAAATTTCCGTGAATCCAAGATTTTGAACCATGCAGGTGATATATTGATAATTCTACTAGTTATGAGCTTGATAAATGCCCATTTGGCCTGAAGTACAATTTTTTTTTTTTTATCCATTTATCTAAATTAATTTTTCGTTGATATTTTGTTAAATAGACGAACAATTTGTTGTATCTAGTCATATCTTAGTGTGGTAACCTCTACTAGAGTTTGAAATCAATTGCACAAGACATAAAATTTCTGGTTAATCCTCAAAGTGAATGAAGAAAATAATAAAAAACTACTGATGCTCCAGATAAAATGAGAAAATTCCATGGCGAAAGTGGGGCTCTCCAATCAGGACTGGAATGAGGGGGCAACCTAGTTTGTCATCTGTTCACATGTGCACCTGTGCATTGACATAGATCAATGTACACTACCAAAAAAAAAAAAAAAAAACTAGTTTTAGCGACGGATTTTAGCGACACAATTAATTTTGTCGATAGATAACGACGGATTACCTACGGAATTACAGTATTGTAGCCAAAAAACAAAAAAGAAAAAGAAATGATATCTAAACTAACGACGGAATAGCGATGGATTTTTAAATCAATCGCTATATTTTGATGCAAAAATTACGCGCCTTCATTTTAGCTACAAATATTATGACAAATTGTGAGCGGCAAAATTTATTACATATTAGCGGCGGATTATGTCTGTCATTTACCATATGTATCTCCATATTTTAATATCAGTTTCTATAGATATTATCGTCGTTACCTTTAAAAATGGTAAAATTTCATGTTAGTTCTAGCGACGGAACCAATCCGTCGGTAAATAAAATTTTATTTTATTTTTTATCAACAAAATAACACAAAATAGACTTTAAACCACTAGAACTTTCTCTTTAAACCCACTAGCATCAATATGCTCTTGCTCTTCCTAGGAAAATTCTTCGGCGTTGTGCTCTCTGGTTATCCTCTCCGACTATTGCCTGTGGCTTCACTTGGGGTTTGCTCATTTCATCTTTGCTTTCTTTTCTGTAGACATATATCCGGTCTTAATCTTCATATATGTTAAAGGGTAAAAACGTATAGATCCGGCCTGTCTTCCCTATTCAGTAGATAAATAATTATTTCCATAGCATTAGAAGAGTTTCAAGGAAACTTATTTTCTTATGAATCCATAGAATTATAAGTTCCCATTGTTAGTACAAGTTACATAATTTTTCCATTATTTTTGGTTTCTTAAATATAGTTCAGTTTCTGTAGAATTTTTTATTTTTCAGGCTAAATATCGGTTTCATTGATAATGAAGATTAGGGTTGTTATTTTACCAGGGATTTGGGGATTTAGGGATTTGGGTTTTCTGAAGGATTTTGATTTTTAACTGAGGTTTTTGAAGGATTTTTACATTCATTCTTGCCGGATTCAGGAAAGAGTTGTACTTCATCAAATTCTTCAAAAATCTCTGTGAAGGTTTGTTCTCATTGTTTGTTCTTAAATAGTACTATTTGCACACTGTTTGTTCACAATTGGAGAAGTTTAAAAGTCCTAAAATGAGCCAAGAACTTTAAGTTTGAGGCATGTTTAAACTTCATTTACTA
This sequence comes from Lycium barbarum, assembly GCF_019175385.1. Lineage (NCBI taxonomy): Eukaryota > Viridiplantae > Streptophyta > Magnoliopsida > Solanales > Solanaceae > Lycium > Lycium barbarum. The sequence continues at coordinate 107,416,375 of NC_083347.1, read as the reverse complement.
AATACATGAATTAGTTAAAATTGTTGTGATACTTTTGAGTCTTGAAATGTTGTAAACATGATCCTCCTGTGACAAGGCTAAGTAATTCCAATTGGTAAATGTGACATTTGTTGATTAAGTAAAGTATTTCAAAGCACTTCTTGGTTCTGCACTTTTTGCCTAAAGTTGGCCGGTTTAACCTCTCTAAAATGAACATAACTAAGTCTATAGCCATTCAAGGAAGTCCTAATGTGATTTGTGATTTCTTTTACCTCACCAAATGCTTAAATTAGTGAAACTTTTGTACTCTATCATCTTGAGAAATTCTGTAAAAAGTGGATTTGCCTTGTTTTCCTTAACTGATTTCTTGAGTTTCTTCTTTCTTTAACAACAAGAACGGTAAGAGAAAACCCCGTACAATAGGTTGTTTAATTACCTTTGACTTTGGCTCATAAAGTTTGGCGCTATCCTCTGTGTCATGCTTTGTTTGATTACCCTTGCTGAAATTATTTGTGGTTGATGGGGCATTTTCGTGAAGTTGTCCGGTTGTGTAGGATTATAGTATCTGTACATGCTTGTTTTGGAGTTGGTAATCTTTCTTCTCTTTACTACTTTTTTTCCTTTGCTGATTAAGCAAGTTTATTAACTTACCTCCTTAAATTTCATGTTCAGTATGTTCCATGTTTTGTTTTTCCTACAATAGTTCCAAAACAGAAAATGGGTGGGTTAACTATCATATTTCGCAGTATGACAACTATAAAGTTACTTGTCATTCTTTATAGTAGTTACTTGTCACCACTACCATAAGAGAGGCTTTAATTTGACATTCTCTTTTAAATATGGTCAAAAACTCAACTTGTTTTTCCCTTTGGATGACATTCTGATTGTCTTACTTATTTACAAAAAGTAACTCTAAGTTTCTTATTTATTTTCACATTAAATAGGATCATGGATAATCTAGAGCGTGGTTGGATGTACGAGAGGTTGGATGGTCGAGGGGGTATTAATTCTAGTTTCATAACTGGTATCAATAAGTTTCTTAAGTTCTCATGTTCTCAGAGAAACTGCATGAGTGGTGACGATCTTAGATGTCCATGTAAAGAATGTCACAACATTAAATTCATGGATGTTGAAACCGTTAAATTGCACCTTTTTCAGTTTAGATTTGTTGAGAACAATTTTGTTTGGAAGTATCAAGGGGAAAAAGAAGTGATCGATGAGATGTATAGTGATTTACATGGTGGTACTCAAACTGAATTGGCACATGATAATCCATATCGCCAAATGATTTTAGATGTAGCTAGACCGAACTTTGGCCCAAGTTCGAGTAATACTGAACCTAAGTCGTCGCATCATTGTGAACCTTCAATGGAGGAGGAGTATAATCCTTCAATGGAGGAGGAGCCTAATCTTGAGTCCTAGAGGTTTTATGATTTTATTACAAGCCGCTAATGCAAAATTGTATCCCGGTTCTTCCCTCTGTCAACTCGCAGTAGTTTCTTAGATGTTAAATATTAAAATGAAGAATACTTTGTCACATCGGGTTATAATCAAATGATGCAACTATTGAAAGAGGCTTTACCTGAAGCTAGCATAGTTCTTGATAGTTATTATCAGACCAAGAAGCTAGTGTGTAGCTTGGGTTTTCCTGTTAAAAAGATTGATTGTTGTAATTCAGGATGTATGTTGTATTGGGGTGATGATAAGGACCTAACATCTTGTACGTTTTTTGGCTATGAGAGATACAAACGTCGTGCTCGTAAGAGGAAATTAATCCCTTACAAGAAAATGTATTATTTCCCTTTGATTCCTAGATTGCGTAGATTATATGCGTCCCATGCTATAGCTGCCGACATGAGATGGCATTACGAGTATATCCAAGAGAAGGGGGTAATGCGTCATCCATCAGAATCTGAGGCTTGAAAGCACTTCAATGAAACACATTCCTTTTTTGTTGTTGAACCAAAGAATGTGAGGTTGGGGTTATGTATGGATGGTTTCCAACCATTTGCTCAGTCTGGGAGAAAATACTCTTCGTGGCCTGTGATTGCCGCTCCATATAATTTGCCTCCAGGAATGTGTATGAAGGAGGCATACATGTTCTTAACTGTCGTTGTACCATAGCCACACAATCCTAAACAAAAAATTAATGTTTATCTACAACCTCTAGTAAATGAATTGACTTTGTTGTGGGAGACAAGTGTAGAAGCAAAACTTTCAATTAAGGGCAACTTGGATGTGGACAATTATTGACTTTCCAGCATATTCGATGTTATCAGGATAGAGTATAGGTGGCAACTTAGCATGTCCTTATTGTATGGAGGAAGCATAATCTTTTAGATTAAAACATGGTGGGGAAATAACTTGGTTTGACAGTCATAGGATGTTTCTTGACCAAAATCATCCGTTTAGGAGAGATCGTAAAGATTTTCTCAAAGGTCATACTGTCACAAGGCCATCACCTCCCGTTAGAACATGAGAAGAAATTTTGAATCAAATTTGTGAGTTGGGGATAAGGAAAGCAACTGAGTTAGATGCATAAAAAGTTAATCGGAGATTATATAGGTAAGGTCTTGTGGATGGAAAAAACGAAGCATCTTTTAGGATTTGCCTTATTGGAGTTTTAACATGATACAACATAATCTTGATGTCAAGCATATTGAGAAGAATGTCTTTTATAATGTATTTTACATTGTTCTTAATGTTGTTGGCGAAACCAAAGACAATCCGAAAGCACATCTAGATATTGAAAAATACTGTGATCGACCGCAGTTAGCAAGGAATCCTGATGGAAGCTATCCCAAAGCTGCATATACAATAGAAAAGAACGAAAAATTGTCTTGTTCGATTGGTTAGAAGGTGTGAAGTTTCCAGATGGGCATTTTTCGAACATGAGTCGATGCCTGGACACGGACAAATTTAAGTTATTTGGCATGAAAAGTCATGATTGTCATGTGTTCATGCAGCGACTATTGCCAATTTCCTTTCGTGAGCTACTTCCTAGTAATGTGTGGCACATACTTATAGAGCTGAGTTTATTTTTTAAAGATTTTGCTTCGACTGTTCTTCGAGTGGTGGACTTGGATAGAATAGAGTTACACATCCCACAGATCTTGGAAAAGTGTCTCAGAAGAGACAAAAGATTTTTATCTCGGAGAATTCGAGGTATAATAACTGAAACATTTTTCATTAATTACCCTTAATGTTCAGAACGAGAAATCAATTTTTGTGCAGTATACCTGTGTAACATTTAGATTACGGTAAAGTAACTATAGATTTTAAAGCAGAGAAAGGAGAAAGAGTTGCACTTGTCCTGTTACATTTTGTCAATTTACATTTAGTTATTAGAGAGCTTGTTAATAATTAGAGACAAATATAAAGAAAAGTAACTGTTTAAAGAAACAATATCTTCTGCCTCTTTTCTCCTATTGGTGAAGGGATAGAATTCAAATAAATAAGTTCACTCTTAAAGATTTAAGTTTAATAGAGCATCAGGCATGAAAGCAACTTAAAAGCAGGACATCTACTACCTCTGTTGTTTCAAATGTTCTTGTGTTGTTGATAAGCCTCATTTTACCTGCAGTTCTTTTGCTTTCCCGTTTATTGGGTGACTGATGGTGCTTGTATTATAATTTTTGTCTGCTGAAATGATAAGTTATTGTTATACTCTACTTTATAAAATTATTTCAGAAGCCATTCTGTTGGGATTCTTCGATTGATAGTGAACTGAGGAAGCAATGGCGTAGAAAGTCAGCGAGAAGGTACAAGGATTTCATTAGCACAATAAAAGGTGAAGGATTTCGGTCAGATTATGTTCCGAAAGAAACATGAGAAAGTTGGATGAAATTTTGGGAAGATCCTAAGGTTGTTGAAAAATCGAAAATAGCTTCAAAGAATCGTCGTGGCGGTTAGAGTGCAGTTGCTAGTGGGACTCACACGGGCAACTCTGTTACCATTGGAGAGCATCGCAAGAGACTTGTAAGTTGATTATGTGGTTTTGGCCTTAGCCTAACTAAGTTGCAACATGAAGGTGAATGCCTCATCAGTTGCAGGCTGTTTATGTTTGCAAGTCCTTTGGGACTTTCTCACGCTTGTCACAGTGAATAAGAAATAATCTCTCTAGTCTCCAGAAACTAGCCTCAATGTTTGATATATGTTGCCTATTTGTTGTGTTTTAGGGAAGACATATGTTGCCTATTTGCTGTTTCCGGAAATTTACACTGCTTCATCTGTTGCAGGTTGAAAATGTTGAAAATTAATGTTATAATTGTCACTTTTTTACATATCTTTAATCTGTAGCAGCAAATAAATCAGAATCTGAGTTGCTCCGTATTAGCACTTTACAGTGAGTGAGCTTCATTTTTCTCTTGAGCTCCAAGACACTCAATAGTAAAATGGCTTTGTTGGAAAAACGACTGCTATGTTAGCTGCAAAATGTCTGTTTTAGTCGCTGTTTTTATTGGTTTTGGAAGTTACTAAACTATGTGAATTTTTTTATTGTATTGGCTATTAAAAACGGTCGTGATCCCACACCAAGTGAGGTACATTTACACGTTCATAGATCATGGTGGAAAATCTTTTGTTGAGTGGGAGTGTTGGTTGAAAGTGAAGCTCATCGAAACTAGCACTTAGCAGAGTTGACATTGTGCTACCTATAGCAAACTGTTTCTTCAGGATTATTTTTACATCTTCACCGAGTGATATCAACTCTTTTTATGGGGTAATAGAGGAAAGCATAATTGTATATTTTTTGTGTGTGTTAAGATGAAACATCATTTATTGTTTTTTCTAGGAGCAGATTATTTATATTATAGATAAGTTAATTGATATATATTTTGAGAATACTGTTGGTATTTCACTTAGGTATCTTCGCTGTAATAGTTTGATAATTGTTTTGTTTAATTCATGGTGAACGTTTAGAAAGCGCCAATCTGGCTATGCTGTTGATGTTAATTTGGGAGTTCTTGAAGGAAGGATTATTTGAGAAAAACAAATTTATAATAGATTCACTCTTTACTACAATATAGAGTAACATTATACATTTTCATCTGCAATATTTTGTCACATTAATCTACTAGGTTGTAGACTCCTAACCGTAACTAATTTAAGACACATCATTTATTATAAACTAATTTAAGACACATCATTTAAGACGCATCATTTATTATAAACTAACTTTACCTTCACTCTTATTTCCATATTTCAAGATGACTAGTTAAGCCTTTTTTTATATTTTTTTTTATGGGTAATTAAGCTTTTGTTTGTTCTCTGAACTTATCAAAGGTATTAAAAAAACAAAAAAGGAAAGCAGCTTTGTTTGCTTCCTTCAGTGAGACAAATATATCTTGAATTCTATTGAAGTTTTCAGGGCATTATTTTGCTATCTTTAATGGTTCTTGTACATGTAATTACTATTAGTGAAATGAACTTCACTAATTATCACTCTCTTTTAGTGGAAAAAATATCAAGAAATACTACAAAACCAGACACAGACTCAATTTGAAGTTGATCACTGTCAAGCCTATTACGAAGCCGTAGGAGGGGTAAAGAAAAGAAGAATATATGGTCTTGGATCTCAAGCACAATTATATTATGGGCCGAATTTTCTTCCGCCATCTGGATCTGATGCTACATCCTCAGTACCACCTCCGAATGCTCAACCAGCAGCGACGAAAAATTTGAAAGAGTTAGTGATGCGATTAATCCTTGCATTGACTGATAGCATGATTCCTACATCCACTGATCGCATGCTTCCTATAATTGTTGAGAGGGTACGTGGATTGATTCCTTCAGTCTCTTCTCAGACAAACACTCTTAATGACCATCCATCATCTATGGCACCTATAGTTCTAGCTCTAGCTACTGCCAACATTGATCAGGTTCATTCATCGGTTTTTGATGATGACCGTGGCTCTCCAGTCTCTCATTAGTTAGTTTTGTTGTTTGGATTTTATTGTTGTTGCATATGATTTTGAATTTTTTGTTTTGGATATTATCGTTGTGGATGCTTTGAACTTGATTTGCCTATGTATTTTGGACCTTGTAGAATATTAGTTTCTATGAATTAAGTTATTATATGAGTATCTAATATATGCATGGACAGGTGTATTTAAAATATTATATAAAACCAAAAAAAAAAAGATTTGCGACGGATTTCCGAAGCTATAACTAATACAAAATCAAATGTCGTGACAAATTATTTTCTTCGCCAAAAGGAATGCAAAAATGTGTATTAAAAGAATTGGTTGCGGAATTAGTGACGGAAACTATTGGTCTCCAATCAGATGAAACGACGAAATAACTCATAGAATTAGCGACGAAAATTACTAACATCGGAAGGGATTTCATTCGTCGCTCATATTGGCCACGGAGGAGATCCGTTGCCAAGCCATCGTTAATCTTGCAATGGATTCATTTTTTTTGTTGGCAATGGTTAGCTACGAGGATTTTACAGACAGACTCATTCCGTCTTTATTCCGTCGCTATATTAGTTTAGCAACGGATATATGCTGTTTACCGATGAATTTAGTTCGTCGCTAAACTCGACTTTTTTTTTGTAGTGGTAGGTCCCCCACAAAGAGAACGTCAGTACACCACAGTGATACTCAATGAATTTCTATATCTCCTCAACAAAGAACGAGAATTTACATAAAACATGAATGTAATATCATTCAATTAAAAAAAAAAACTCATCATACAAAACAATAACATAGAGAAGCAACAATTATTGAATCTTTCTTAGTTAGATACATACGCTCGTTCTTCTTTCTTTAGCTTTTAAGAATTCTAGTGGACTGTAACTTTTCTTGTGTCCAATTGTGACGATTCAGTAACTCTTTATATGGTCACTCCTAACTCTTTTACGATTACATTCTAGATGTGTTCACTATGACATGTTAGTATTGTATGATGACTCATAATCCTTTATATGGTTATCATTTTCGGAATTTGAATTACTATTTTTTTTTTTGGGTAAATAAATGATTTTATTTAAACCAAAGTGCAAATTACAAAATCAAACAGGCCTGACCTCCTGTTTCTCAATAGATACAAAGGACCATGACTCAACCTACTTAAGGAGACTAGCTATGACCATTACATTTCTAGACAGTACTACTACACCAACTAATCACATACAAATAACCTGCTAGTGCTAGACTATGCTACTACATATGCAGTACAAAAACAGAGAAAATAGCAAAATTAGCAGTGAAAGTAGCATCTCTCAGCAGCTTCAAGGGACAGTATTGTGCTGGGATAGCCAGTCTTGCCATTTCTTCAAATTCTTGCCTCTGATGTGGATAAAGACAGCAATTTCCCTGCATATCTTGTCAGCCATGTAGTGACCATTCTGGAATCTGATCTGGTTTCTTTCTCTCCACACAGTAGCTACAAATATGACAAAGGTGCAGTTTATAATGGCTCCCAATCCAGATTACCTTTTTGCCCAGTTTGCTACCCATTTTGTCTCTTCATGCCAGTTGCCAATAGGTCTTTGAACCCCAATCCAAGTAAGAAGCCTTTGTTGGGTTTTTTGATATTGGTGAATGGGAAATGATGGGATGAAAAGTGAAGGGAATATAAAAGGTCCCTTTTTTGCTTTGGGAAATGTAAAAGGTTCCTTGTGCTTTGGTTAAAGCATCTGTCCCACATAGGGAAAAGAGAGAAAAAGAGAGGTGTACATATTACATTACACCTTCTCTAGTTGCTAAAAGGGTTGAGGGGGAAAGGACCCCACGCGCCGTCGTCGTCGCTCGCTCGGTTCGGCTTTGGCTTTGGCTTTGGATTTGGATTTGGTCAAATGATCTGATTGATTGATAATCTTTTTGGACCAAAATTCTTTTAAATTTTAATTTAATTATTTATTAATTAATTAATTATTTCCAGATTCTGACCCGTTAGTGACCCGGATCCGCGTGTCTGACCCGCGACCCGTTTCTCCCCGGATTAATTTAAATTTCCCTCCGTTTTTTTTTTTTTTAAAAAACGTACATTTTCTGAAAGGTTGCAACCCTTTCTGACCAGTGCGTTAATGGCTATAAATTCCAGTTAATATTCAGATTATTACTTACGAATTTTTCTGAAATCCTCTATTCTTCTACTCTTCTTACAAGTTTTTTCTTTTCTGTGTGATATACTGCCATTGAGTGGTTCGCCGCTACCAGAATTTGGAGTACTACTATTTTGGTAAGATAATCGTTCTATCCTGGGAGGGGATATTCCATCAACCTCGAGTACTGTGAGGGGAATAATTTCCTTAAGGACACACTTTGAACTAAGTGGGCTCGATTATGTTCTGAATATATTTTTTTTTCCTAACACTGTTTCTGTTCATTTGTCCATTTTCTGTAATTTACTGGTTTATAGTTTTTTACAGATTGTGCAATCTGCTTTTACTAAGTGTTTTACAGATTCAGAAACTTTATTTAGACTTATACAGATTATTTTTAAAGAACAATCTTAAGGAAATTAGTATATAATGTTATAATCTGTATTCTGTTTAAGGAGATTAAAACTTCTGTAGTTTTCTACTCCATATGAATATTAGTATTCTGACTTGAAGATATAAAAACTTCGTTGGAATACCAAAGTTCATAAGTATACTGCGATTTGAAGAAATAAAATCTTCATCGTTTAAGTTTGTGATTTAATTGCTATTCTAGTTTTATTAACTAAAACAGTTTGTCGATTTGACAGTGACAAAGAAAGAATGGCAATTGAGACTGAAACTCCCTCTGCGACTGGAACTCCCTCTGCGACTGGAACTCCTTCTGTGAACATTGCACCAGCGGTCACGCCTACAACCCGTGCCGCTGTGCCACCGGCTGAGAAACCTGCGAAGTTCACCGGTGCCAACTTTAAAGGATGGCAGCAGAGAATGTTCTTTTGGCTTACCACCCTTGGTATGCAAAAGTTCACCAGTGAGGACCCTCCCGTGCCTGCCGCCGACATGCCTGACAATCAGAAGTTCATGGTTACTGAGGCTTGGAAACAGGCTGATTTTTTGTGCAAAGGCTACATTTTGAGTGCCTTAGAAGATGATTTGTACAACGTCTACAGTGCAGTAGAGACCTCCAAAGAATTATGGAGTGCACTGGAAAAGAAGTACAAAACTGAAGATGCTTGCTTGAAGAAGTTTGTGGTTGCCAAATTCCTAGACTACAAAATGGTGGATGGAAAAACTGTTGGAACCCAAGTTCAAGAGCTTCAACTTATCTTCCATGACCTTATTGCTGAAGGTATGGTAGTGAATGAAGCATTCCAAGTGGCTGCAATGATTGAGAAGTTGCCACCCTCATGGAAAGATTTCAAGAATTATCTTAAGCACAAGAGAAAGGAAATGAAATTGGAGGATCTTGTGATTCGTCTCAAGATCGAGGAAGATAACAAAACCGCTGATAAGAGGTACCGTAAGAGTTCACCAATTGAAGGGGCAAGTGTCGTTGAAGATGCTGCTCCGAAAAAGAACAATAAAAGGAAGAGGCGTTCTGGAAAGGAGAAGTATCCTAACAAGAAAAAATTCAAGGGCAATTGTTACAATTGTGGTAAAGCAGGCCATAAAGCTCCCGACTGTCGTGCCCCCAAGAAGGACAAAGAGAAAAACAAGGGTCAGGCAAACATGGTGGAAGATGTTGATGACCTATGTGCAATGCTGTCCGAGTGCAACCTAGTTGGCAACCCAAAGGAGTGGTGGCTTGATTCTGGCGCCACTCGACATGTGTGTGCCGTTAAGGAAGCATTTACAACTTACACTCCCGCTGGACCTGACGAGGAGCTATACATGGGAAATACTGCAACAGCCAAAGTTGAAGGATATGGAAAGGTTCTGTTGAAGATGACATCCGGCAAAGTGCTGACTCTCAACAACGTCATGCATGTTCCATCAATTAGGAAGAACCTAGTTTCAGCCGCACTACTCGTGAAAAATGGGTTTAAGTGCGTGCTGGTTAGTGATAAATTTGTACTTAGTAAGAATGATATGTTTGTAGGAAAGGGCTACCTCACCGAGGGCCTTTTCAAACTTAATGTAATGGTTGTTGCCAGTATTAATGGAAAATCTGCTTCTTCTTACTTATTGGAGTCAAATAATTTATGGCATGTTCGTTTAGGACATGTCAATTACAAAACCTTGCGGAAAATGATTAATCTTGAAATATTGCCTAAATTTGAGTGTAATATATCTAAATGTCAAATATGTGTTGAATCAAAGTTTGTTAAGCATTCGTATAAGTCCGTTCAAAAGAATTCAAATCCTTTAGACTTAATACACACTGACATTTGTGATATGAAGTCAATACCATCTCGCGGTGGGAAAAAGTATTTCATAACTTTTATTGACGATTGCACTCGATATTGTTATGTTTACTTGCTAAACAGTAAGGATGAAGCAATAGAAGCATTTAAGCAATATAAGAATGAAGTCGAAAATCAACTAAATAAAAAGATAAAAATGATTAGAAGTGATAGGGGTGGAGAATACGAATCTCCTTTTGCAGAGATATGTTTAGAATATGGAATTATTCATCAAACCACTGCCCCCTATACGCCACAATCCAATGGAGTTGCGGAAAGGAAAAATCGGACATTGAAAGAAATGATGAATGCTTTACTAATAAGTTCTGGTTTACCGCTGAGCTTGTGGGGGGAAGCTATCCTTACAGCTAACCGAATACTCAACAGAGTGCCCCACAGCAAAACACAATCCATTCCATATGAACTATGGAAAGGAAGAAAACCCAACTTGAAATATTTCAAAGTGTGGGGGTGTTTAGCAAAAGTACAAGTTCCTTTACCTAAAAGGGTAAAAATCGGACCAAAAACTGTGGATTGTGTTTTTATTGGATATGCTACAAACAGCAAAGCTTGTCGGTTTTTGGTTCACAAATCCGACAATCCCGAAATTCATGTTAATACGGTAATTGAATCAGATAATGCTGAATTCTTTGAAAATATTTATCCGTATAAAATTGAATGTGAGTCGTCAAGTGAAAGATCTAAACGACCGCGGGAAGAACCAAAGGAAAGTACATCAAGTGAAAAGGATCCAAGGCGTAGCAAACGTCAAAGGACATCTACTTCCTTTGGACCAGATTTTGTGACATTCTTGCTTGAAAATGAGCCTCAAACATTTAAAGCAGCGATGTCTTCTTCTGATTCAGCATTTTGGAAAGAGGCAGTCAATAGTGAGATTCAATCAATCTTAGATAACCACACATGGGAAGTGGTTGATCTTCCTCCTGGAAACAAGCCTTTAGGTTCTAAATGGATTTTTAAAAGGAAAATGAAAGCTGATGGCACTATTGACAAATATAAGGCAAGACTTGTAGTCAAAGGTTATAGACAAAAAGAAGGCCTTGATTATTTTGACACATACTCGCCTGTAACAAGAATAACGTCCATTCGGGTGTTAGTGGCTCTGGCAGCCGTGTATGGTCTTGAAATTCACCAAATGGATGTTAAAACAGCTTTCTTAAATGGTGATTTGGAAGAAGAAATTTACATGGAACAACCCGAGGGTTTTGTGGTTCCTGGTAAAGAAAAGAAAGTCTGCAAACTTGTAAAGTCGCTTTATGGACTTAAACAAGCACCCAAACAATGGCATGCTAAATTTGACCAAACCATGTTGGCAAATGGCTTTAAAATCAATGAGTGTGATAAATGTGTTTACATTAAAAACACTCCAGGTCACGAAGTCATTGTTTGTTTGTATGTTGATGACATGCTGATAATGAGCAAAGAAATGGCAGATATAAATGCTACAAAGCGCATGCTGGCTAGCAAATTTGATATGAAAGACTTAGGAGTTGCTGATGTAATCTTAGGAGTCAGAATTCATAGAACTCCACAAGGTATAGCATTATCACAGTCTCACTACATAGAGAAAGTACTTGACAAGTTCAAGTACTTGGATTTCAAGATTGCCAGAACTCCAATTGATGTGAGTTACGCACTTCAAAAGAATGAAGGTGAAAGTAAATCACAAGGGGACTATGCGAGAGTGTTGGGAAGTCTGATGTATATCATGAATTGTACACGACCAGATATAGCATGTGCCATTAGCAAACTGAGTCGGTTTACAAGTAATCCCAATTACACACATTGGATGGCAATGAAACGAGTTTTGGGGTATCTGAAACATACTCAAGACTATGCTTTGCATTATAATAAATATCCCGAAGTGATTGAGGGATATAGTGATGCAAATTGGATCACTGGATCGTCTGAAGTTAAATCCACGAGTGGGTATGTTTTCACAATTGGGAGTGGAGCAGTGTCTTGGAAATCATCCAAACAGACTTGCATCGCCCGTTCAACTATGGAATCTGAATTCATAGCTTTAGACAAGGCCGGTGAAGAAGCTGAATGGCTCCGGAATTTCTTAGAAGATATTCCATTCTGGCCCAAACCTTTGGCTCCTATATGTATACATTGTGACAGTCAAGCAGCAATAGGAAGGGCAGGGAGCGTAATGTATAACGGAAAATCTCGTCACATACGACGAAGACACAATACCGTTAGACAACTCCTCTCTAGTGGCGTTATCACGATTGACTATGTAAAGTCAAGAGATAACGTAGCGGATCCGCTTACAAAAGGCTTATCTAGAGAGGGAGTTAGTAGATCATCAATGGGAATGGGGTTAAGGCCGAGGACAAGTCATCATGGCGGTAACTCTACCTAGCAGACTGGAGATCCCAAGAACTAGGTTCAAAGAGATCAAACAAAGTTATGACTGACGGTTCAACATTGTCAAACAACTCAACCCATTCTCGGATGAAGACAATGTTCAGAAATAAGGATAAAACTTTATGGCTTGTTAATGAGTTAATAAAGCATTAAGATTTTTAATGATTATCTAAATCTGGCAGTGTATGACCAGATAATGTGGCTATAAGACCACATGTTTAGAAATCACCTATGTGAGTGTTAAGTGTAAGCCGCTTTAAAAGGGAATGATAGTGAAGGCCCATTCTCTATGCACTCATGAAACCAGGCGGTGTTCATGGCTGAAACGAACACAACCGTGAGAACCATAAATGGTTGAAGGTTGATTGTGTGATTTATGTTGTCTAGGTATACAACAAAGTTCGACGGTTCAAAGATATCAAATCTACCGATTGATCGAGTATATCCGATGTAAGTTCACTACGGAAAGTTCAAAGGGAAACCTACTTATCCAGATGCAGTCAATCTTCGCTTGTATATCACACTTGTCCGCGCATTCTTTTATATTATGGCCATTCCCCATTCATGTGGGGGATTGTTGGGTTTTTTGATATTGGTGAATGGGAAATGATGGGATGAAAAGTGAAGGGAATATAAAAGGTCCCTTTTTTGCTTTGGGAAATGTAAAAGGTTCCTTGTGCTTTGGTTAAAGCATCTGTCCCACATAGGGAAAAGAGAGAAAAAGAGAGGTGTACATATTACATTACACCTTCTCTAGTTGCTAAAAGGGTTGAGGGGGAAAGGACCCCACGCGCCGTCGTCGTCGCTCGCTCGGTTCGGCTTCGGCTTCGGCTTTGGCTTTGGCTTTGGCTTTGGATTTGGATTTGGTCAAATGATCTGATTGATTGATAATCTTTTTGGACCAAAATTCTTTTAAATTTTAATTTAATTATTTATTAATTAATTAATTATTTCCAGATTCTGACCCGTTAGTGACCCGGATCCGCGTGTCTGACCCGCGACCCGTTTCTCCCCGGATTAATTTAAATTTCCCTCCGTTTTTTTTTTTTTTAAAAAACGTACATTTTCTGAAAGGTTGCAACCCTTTCTGAAAAGGTGCAAACCTTTTCCCAACCAGTGCGTTAATGGCTATAAATTCCAGTTAATATTCAGATTATTACTTACGAATTTTTCTGAAATCCTCTATTCTTCTACTCTTCTTACAAGTTTTTTCTTTTCTGTGTGATATACTGCCATTGAGTGGTTCGCCGCTACCAGAATTTGGAGTACTACTATTTTGGTAAGATAATCGTTCTATCCTGGGAGGGGATATTCCATCAACCTCGAGTACTGTGAGGGGAATAATTTCCTTAAGGACACACTTTGAACTAAGTGGGCTCGATTATGTTCTGAATATATTTTTTTTTCCTAACACTGTTTCTGTTCATTTGTCCATTTTCTGTAATTTACTGGTTTATAGTTTTTTACAGATTGTGCAATCTGCTTTTACTAAGTGTTTTACAGATTCAGAAACTTTATTTAGACTTATACAGATTATTTTTAAAGAACAGCCTTTGCCATAGTGTTTTAATAACGCAGCAGTCAAAAAACAAGTGTTGGAGTGCTTCATCAGCACCATCACAGAATACACATGCTGGGGGCACTTGTATACCAATCTTGAGCAGCCTATCTACTGTAGCCAACCTCCCTCACAGGGCTAACCAAACTATGAAGCTGTGTCTAGGATGAACATTGGGATGCATAATTATACTCTTCCAGGGCATCTTGGGAAGGGATGGGATCATAGACACATACTTCTTTTTTATAGAGAAATTTGAATTATTTTTCATGCTTCAACATTATGTTTATATAATAATTGGTGTCCGAAATCATTTACCATCAAAGGATTTAAAGATCAAATCTTTATATGCTTCAAACAAGTTCAAAGAAATCTTAAATCTTAATTGAACTCATCATTAATTAAGCAGATGAGAACATAGCTTTACAAATTAAATGTGCTTTTTCCTTCATGAACTAATAACATACATGGTATCAATTCAACCGGAGCATTCCTAGCGGGATTACCTGTCTAATTCATCCAATATCTCAATCAATTTGTGGTTTCAAATCACATTCTATATACTCATTTATACATAATAGACAAAGATTGAGGAGCGAGATTACCTCTTGAAGACAACAAATCTTGAAAATCTCTATTGGTGGATGCTCTTGAGCTTTCCTGAAAATGTAAGGATTTTTCAAGAATTATAGTGTTAGGGTTAGAATTAGAGAGTTATAGTCATACCAAACTATCATTTAAACTCCCCTTGATGATTGGAAAGGATTTGTAGGTGAAATAGTGGCCCCCAAGTCGTGTCCTAGCCTTGGGGTTTCGTTTTGGAAACAAAATTCCTTTATCTTAAGGTATTTATAGACCCCTCCCAAATCTCCCGCGCTATGGCGCTGAACTTGCTTTCCTTGACAAGTTTTCCAGGTCAATCTCACGCTATGGCGCGGGCCAGTCAACAACACCACCATCCTTTGACAAAAAAAGCCATAGTTTTTTGTAGAAATATCCAAATGATTGAATGGGATGAAGCATTGGAATTAGAATCAAAGGGCTTAATTTAATACCTTATCCAATACCTAACTTATGCGCGCTCGTTTGAAACTTAGTCCCGTATAGTTTTCAACTTGGCCTGATCTTAGGGTTCCTGTTAGACCCTAGATCACTTCTAATACACCTTGTATACTTAGTATCACGTCCTAGTAATATCCTTCATATTATTAGCCCACGCAAATTTATACAATTAGCACTCGTCGAACTTCTTAATGGCCTATAAGTATTTTAAATTTTTTTGGGGGTGCTATAAGGCTGTAGATTTCTAGTTTGCTCATATGTTGAGCGAGTAAAATATAAACATTAATTTTGCAAATAATAGTTTATTATTTACAAATAAATATATGTCCGAAAGCCTATTCCCAAGTATTTTACATAAGAAAATAGAACGAATTTGTAGAATACTAATGAGTTTACTTTAGTCTTTTCCTTCTTTTCTTTTATGTAGGCTTAGTTCCCTTTTATTTGATTGTGCAAGATGAAGATAGTGGTGCGTTTCTAGAAAAAAGGCATTGTCCATCGTGGGAGGTTTATTTCAAAGAAGCATTTGATGGTGTTCTCTTTGGATGTTTGGAAATAATTGAAGTCTAAGGCATATACACCCTCCCCCACCCCCCAACACCCAATATAGTACCATGCTTTCATTGTCAAATAAGGTGGCTGTCTCGTCAATCAATAAATTTTAAAATTTCTAGAGTACACCCCCAAAATATTTCAGAGCCCCCTCCTTTTCTCTTCATAGTAGACTTCAACGGAAACACGATGATTAAAGGAAAACCAAAGTTTAGAGGGGCAGATCTAGAAGCTCTGTTACGAATTCAAGTAAATTGAGTAATTTTGTTCAGATTTTGTTTATGTATTAAAAATTTACTAGTAAATATTTATAAGTATTGACTGTAAACCTAGTTATTCCATTATTATAGTATTAACTTGAGATCGCTTTAGGAACCTAACTATAAATTTTAATACCTAAACATGCCTATGAATTTAATTAGTCACATTATGATACTAGTAGTACGTCGACAGAAGAGGATCTAATATGAGTTCCATAAGTTCAGATGAGCTCGATATTTTTGCACAGAACTTATCTGTGTTGTGTAAAATATTGATAAAATTTCAATAAATATCAAATTCCGTGACCATAATCTCAAAAGTACAATGAATATAGTAATAGAAACATAAAGATTGAACCCATCAAATTGAAATTTGAATCCGTATTAGTCAGCTATACATCACATTTTACTAAATTTATGGGTATCTTCCATAATCATCTGGGGATAAGTAACAAAATAGAATTAATTAATGATCGTGTTAATCATACAAATATAATGAGGAAATTGTAAGTTTGGAATCTAAGAAGAAGATGTCATGCAAGTCATGATCAACATCTATGCCTCTTAAGAACTTTAAAGTTTTCTTTTCTTTATGAAGTGCCTTTTTGAAAAAGAATTTACAAGACCCGTATCAGCATCCAGGCCAAGAAAGTACTGTTTGTAGAGATAGATTTAAGACCGATTTCTAAATTTAACTGAATTTATTACTTTCGACTCGAATTATATATATATTTTAAAAGGAGAATTAATGTGCACATATAACAAGATCACGCTCATCCTAAGCTACTTACTCGAGTGAGTTCGCTTCTAGGTATTTTTGGCCACATGAAAGAAATCCATCTTCCGAATATGGAAAGGGGATTTTCTTAATCATGGTTAGTTTTGAAAGATTAGATTCCCAGCTTTGAAAGATTAGATTCCCGAGGTAATAGTGCAATGAAAATCCAACAGGGAGAGAGAAAATAGACAGACATAAAGAGGACAAGAAAGGAAGAGGTGGTAGTAGGGAAAGTCCATATACAAATCATTATCTCAATATTCCCCTTTGCTTTTGGGGTCGAGAAAAAGAGAGGATTTGCATGGAGAGCTCACGCGTTATTAGTCCACAACGTTTTTTTTTTTTTCAATAAAAGAGGAGAATCGGAATTAGGATTTAAATTTGATGTGTTCAAATTTAAAATTTTATCATAATTTATTTGTTTAAATTTAACTGGGTTCAAATCATATTATTCATCCTTATCTAATAAATGTTTTAACATATATGTATAAACCTTGAAGTGAAACTAATAAATTCGATAAACCCATAATACACTATATAAGCCTCTGCAAAAGATAATATTAGTCCACAATGTTGTAATAGTTGGGATATTATGATGATTGATGTGTTGAATGAGGCCACGATCCAAAGCAACCTCCAGTCATTATGTCTTTCACTTGAAAATGGACATTATAAAGGTCATGTTGAAAATGGCCTTTCACCAGCCAACACCCCCCACCCTCACACTTGCACTTCTCTTCACCACTTTCGTAACCTAACGGGCTAACCATTATTTGCGACTGTATTTCTCTATAAGAAAATTTATTCATAATCGATATTTGTACTAAATTTATTGAATACTTTAACATGCATCTTTTAAATATTTTTTTTTTAACTAAACATATTTATTCATACGATATTTTTATATTTTACATTGCGACTCTTAGAAGTCATTATCCGGTTCAGATATAAGTTATGTAGGAATGAACAAATTAAAGCATTAGTTTTACTAAACATGGATTGTAATGCTTGAATTACAAGGCGAGAATTATATCTTGTTGTCTGTTTGATTTGTTATATTCAAAATTAGTACACACAAATGCTTTTAGATATTAACTATATAGATAAGGTCTGTCATTTTAGATATTTTAATTCATACATTACTCGTTATCATTGTATATTTTATTCAACATAAAGTAATACATAGGTCTCTACATAACTACTTTGTATGCAGTATCAATTATGTCGAGAGCACATGTGACCAAGATCTCGAGTTAGAGCCTTAGGAATGAATTCAAAAAACGGTTCTGTCTTTAATGGACTTACGTGGTGCGTATCCGAATTAATTGAGATCCCTAGTAGAATACCGGATACCAAATGAGAAAAAAATAAAAAAAGGTTTTTGACCCACCTCTCATTGGATTTTGTGTCATTTTCATCTTTCAAAATTTGCGAGTGCATCTTTTAGTATAAAATATACAATTGTTTTTTTAACTCTCCAAAATCTGGCCGACTCGTAGCCGAAACAATAAACGTAAAGAAACAACCTTTATGCACAAAACGTCCCATTTTTTCTTCTTCTTCCCACCTTTAAATCCCTCACACCTTTAACTTCTATTTAAGCCATTTCTTTATCCATCTTCTCCAAAGCTTGAGAGATTTATTTACCTATATATGTTATTTATGAATAGTACCTTTAAAAATACACCATGGGATCCAGTTTACAAACAAGGATACACAGGAGAAATTATAAAGGGTAGGTACTAAAGAAGAAAATATGTGAAGATGGATCAAGAAAAAATTCTTCTTTTTCTACGGAAGTAGACACATTCTCTTTTGGTGAAGAAGTGGAGTTTTTTTTTCCTTTTTCTTTAAATCTCAAGATGAAGGATAACGTCTCTTAACATTAAGCTTGGAAACAGGCAAACAGAATGGAGCCAGGCAATTTTTTGTTTCTGTTTATTCTTTTCTTTTTTATCATTTTGCCCTTCCTTATTTAGAGATTGATCATACTCAGGCTCTATGTTGACTAATAATTCTTGAACAAGAGCCAAGAGGAGCGAAGGACTTTTTTTAATTGTTTACAACTCTTTTATTGGAGCAAGTAGGTGCATAATATATAAACCTAGTTGCTTTGTTGAACCTTATAATTCTTATTTGCAGATTTACGCTTTAACGTTATTAATTGTGTTTTAGTTCTATTTATTACTTTGGGCATTTCTATTTTACAAATAAAGATGCTACTATAGTCTATAAGTTTCCACCAATGTGTCCGTATATCCCAATCATATCTTAGAATTAATGTGATTAGTACCGGCTAATATATATATATATATATATATTATATTTTTGTATAGTATGCATACTGTTGGTCCAAGTAATGAATTCAAGTTGAACACTGAGTTCTCCTAGAACCTCCTTTGGTTGTTGCCGATTTTTACTAATTACAATATGTAGTGCAGGATCTGGCGTTGAAGTTGTCAGTTTGACAGACACAGTAATTTTAATTCAAACTTTATATTTCACGTGTTAAGAAATTATTTAATATTTATAAATAATCTATCCAGAACATAACTCATTAAGCAAAAGAAAAATTATAGGTACAAAATAATAAATAAATTAAAATTTTTTGGATCCGTCTCCGCCATCAAGAGGTTGCCAGTAGAGGGTGTAACCTTTTTACCCTAATTATTCATGCGAATTATATAATAGCTCATTCTTCAGATCTTCAATGAGCCGTCGTGAAGTTCTTACATCCTTATATATTTAGCTTAGTTTTGCTTAATTTTTTATAATGTACATTAAATCTTAACATCGACTTAACTATATAACTATTTTGTGCTATCTAGGTGTGACTTATTTTCAAAGTTTGGCTGATTTAACATACTGATAGTTACTATGAGGTTTCGTTTAAGCCTTTGGTTAATTAATTATGCTGTCATGTCCTGCTAGAATTTTACTTGTATATCATGCTACACACACACGCGATGGAGATCTCCAAATTGGGAGGTTAGAGGGTAATATTAAAGCGGTAAAGATTTAAATTATATGCACTGACATTATAATGATAATTTACCTCTTCAATATAATTGAACTTGCGAGCGAGTAGGTTTTTTTTTATCACTGTAATTACCGTCTCGCCAATAAATGTTTGTCATAGAGAATTCAGATATAGATGCAATTTTTGGAAAATGGGTTCAATCAAACTCAGTAATTTTGATATTGAAAAGACACTAAAGTTTCAATAAATATTCAATTTGAACCCATTATTTCAGAGCATAATGAGTTGAGTGCTAAGAATTTAAAGGTTGAACCCATTAAGTTTATATTCTGAATTGACCTCTAATAGAATTTACTTGTACTTAATTATCTTATAAGTGATGCCAATGTTTAAGTAACTTTGTTCACCGTCATGAGTGATACTTAAACTCTGATGGTAAATATACGGGTAAAACTCACAAGAACCACCTTTTAGCCTTTATAATTGAAAAATAGTCACTGTCATGAAGTTTCAGTTCATTTACACGAGTGAAAATCAAGGATATCATCATGAAGTTTCACATATGAAATTCGAAACTCCATAACATCGGCTATTTTTTAAAAATTGGGCCAAAAAGTGTTGAGTGGGCGCTATTTCTACTTAATATATATACTGGACAACACAAATCATGATATATATATATATATATATATATAATATATATATTCTCACAACTGATAGTTCAGGTAGGAAACCCAAAAAAAGTGATACTTGAGGTGTGTTTTTTATCGTTATCTCTATATAAATTAGACTCGAGATGCTTATTGGTTTAGGTGGTGATTGTCTTATAAGTTATAACACTTCGTACCAAAGCAGAAGAGGCAAATGTTTAATTTAGAGGATCGTTTATCCGAGCATCTCTAGGGAGAATACAATTTGTCGAGAAATTGTAGTGCCAGTTTGCTGAAGTTTTTAAAGAGGGCTGGCCAAATTTTGGTATAGTTGCTCTCTAGGCAGTGGGGAATTCGGAATTTTAAGGTTGTGGGTGCTAACCTCCTTTTAGAGTAAAATTGCTACCGATCATAAAGTATAGCGTAGAATTAATGAGATTTAGAGTAAAGTTGTTACCGATCATAAAGTATAAGCGTAGAATTAATGAGAAACAGTAAAGAAAATTAAAAACTGAACAAAGAAAGTTTTTTTTTTAAAAAAAAAAGGAAGAAGAAAAAGAATCTATATTGAAGAAAAAGAGCTCTTAAATTTTGTGTCTGGAACAATGAGAAATCGCAAAAAAAATTAAAAACTGAACAAAGAAAGTTAATAATATATATTAAAAAAAAAAAAAAAAGGAAGAAGAAAAAGAATCTATATTGGTGAAAAAGAGTTCTTAAATTTTGTGTCTCCTGGGAATCGATCCAGGACTAAGCCCATCAAAACCCTTCCAATTGGGGTTCTCAACCAAAGCACCCCTACTCAACTAATATATACATTTTTTAAAGAAGTTTCTATATAATATATATAGTTCGAGTCAGGGTTAATGGGTGTTCGAGCACCAAAAAATAGTATGTGGGTACGCTTCTGCCGGTAGGAACTGCATAAGCCGTATTGATTTAGACCCGCATATATATATATATATATATATATATATATATATTCGGTACCACTACAAGAAAGTATAGATATCGCATCAGAAAAATTTATATTTGGCAACAACTTAGTTTTATTGTTGGCAAATGATTTTTTTGTTGCCAAAGAATTTAATTTTGTTGCCATAGTATTGATTATTGTTGCAAAAAGTACTTTTGGCAACAAAAAAAAAAGTTATTGCACATTGTTGCAATAACAGCCGTTGGGAAAAGTTCATGCAACAATTTTTTATTTTTTTTTGTTGCCAAAAGTACTTCTGCAACAATAATCAATATATGGCAACAAAAAAAATTTGTTGCCACGTATATTTTTTCCTTGTAGTGTACACTTTCACTTAGAAATTTTAGAAATTTGAACTATGATCTGTTTCAATTGAGCATACATGAAGATATATATGATTCCTATTAGATCCTTCCGTTTCAAATATAATTTTGAAAATACTTTTGTGCGTATTATGTAGTCACATAAAATATCTTTAACATCAGTTGAAACAGACGTGAGGTTTACCGGCTTGTTGAGGCTAATGCGTATAATTAATGAAGGTAACATAGCTCAAGTGGTTGACTTATCTACCTAACGAGCGCTTGAAAATACACACAGAGATTTTTTCAAAATTTTAATGTTTAATAGGAACACTTTATCATGTGTTGAATAAAAACAAACTATAATTCAAATGTTGAAATGAAACTTTACTGACATATTTTATGGGCTATCAATGTATTCGGCCTATATATTTCAGTTTAATACATATACAAGTTTCTTTGACACTTGGCATCTTTTGTCCCCCAGCAATATTAGATAAGAACATATATTCGCCTAAATTCAAAAGGACAAGAATTATAATTATGCTCATGGTCTAAAAAGGTGCCAAAAGGGATGTAGCAACCTCCTTGGAAGATACCCTTGAACCATAGATAAAGATATTTATGAGAATATTGAAGAGGCATAAATTAATATTATTAGGTTGCTGGCTGTGGTTTCCTCACTATGCTTCAACCTGCCGAATTTGCTATTTTAGGGGATAGCTACCTAACACTTTTAAGAATTTGGACATTTAAAAAAGGGATAGCTAAATCTTGTTTACCACTCCTTCCGTTTAATTTTATGGGTTTGTAAATGTTGAAAAGATCTTTTAGGTGCTAAAAGCAACTTTATAACCAAGCAGTGACTAACAACATTGAAACTGATACCAAACAATTGATATGTTTAGTAAAAAAGTGTTATAAATATTTTTTGTGTTAAAGTAACTGACATATCTTGAAAAAATTACTGAAAATATAAATTACACAAATGAAATGGAAAGAGAGAGTTGAGAGTTTTATTTGGGAGAGGATATTTTGAGGATTATAAAATATTTTAGGAATAAAATAGTAAAAGGTTTGGTTCAAGCAAAAGAGTTTATAAGCTGAAAAGTTATAAGTTGGAGGTGACTAACTTATAATTTTTAGTTGATTTTGACTTATAAGTATCTTCACATTTACTAAATGCATAGATAAACCAAAATTTACTTGTAATTTAACCTGTTTATGAACTTACCCCCAAACACCCTTTTATTCTATTTAGTTTCTTTGGATAAAGAGTTTACCCAAATGAATCTTTGACGCCCCATTCATACTACGGTCAGGTGTACCCCTGTTTACGGCAACCCAGGAAAATATCTAGTTTCTCTTGCAATATATCTAATTTATCCTGAAGCAGCCCATTGTGTACACATGATTGTAATTTTATTTTTAAGTAAAGAAAGTTTTATACTAAATTAGTATCCATTATCATAGAGGAATTATTAGAGTCAGTCACGTCTGTATTAACTTAAATTCTGGATCTATTAAACTGGTATTAACAGAATAATTAGTACTATCAACGTACAGTTGAAATCACAAGCTTATTATAAAAATACTAGATCCTCCGGATTCGATGATTGATGAATTACAAATTATTGTTCACACAGCGTACTTATAATTTTATGCAAGCAATATTAGTCTGTTACAATTCGGCTCCTTAATCAACTTGTATCTTGGACTATGCTGATCCATTTTAAGGCTTTACTTGTAATCTTAATTTAATATTATTTTGTATTACTTTCAACTGGTATCTACCTATGGCATGTCTACTTCTTGTTTCTTAGAAAAATATCATTTCACGGATATATAATTTATTATTTTTGCAAAACAATGCTGGATGACACGCCTTATATAAGTCAGATACATGAATGAAACATGTTGGCTCTAATTTTTTTACAAATAGTAAAATAATGAAGCCA
This sequence comes from Lycium barbarum, assembly GCF_019175385.1. Classification (NCBI taxonomy): domain Eukaryota; kingdom Viridiplantae; phylum Streptophyta; class Magnoliopsida; order Solanales; family Solanaceae; genus Lycium; species Lycium barbarum. The sequence continues at coordinate 107,392,633 of NC_083347.1, read as the reverse complement.
AGATTCATGCTTATTCTCGTAGCAATGCGCAGATCATATAGCAATTGCCTGGCTAAAAAATTTTCACTGCGTAGTCATAATCTTTCGTAGTAATTATCGGTATATGTAATGGACATATAACTAGTATATAATGAAGAAACATGGATTATGCAGTAATTATACTGGCTGAAGTTTGTAAATAATATTGACTAAAGTTAATTTTTTTGGTTAGGGAGGTTTGGGTTTTTTTTTTTTTTTTTTTTTTTTTTTGGGGGGGGGGGGGGGGGGGGGGGCGCTGGGGCTTTATTATGTAGCGTAAAACCAACAAAGGCCGCAACAAAAAATAAATGAATTATAATCTGTTATAAAATAAAGGCTATAAAGTAAATACACCAAAGATAAGATATAGAAAAAGAGTGACATATTCAACCTTTAATTTAAGAGAAATTTCATTGTATATATCATATTCTACAAATGAACCTTCTCTTTATAGGAGGAAAAAGTTTGGTGGCCAAGTAATCAGGGAAATGGCTTGGTGGCCAAGTCCCCTTGCTGCCCAATTTACTCGATGGACATCCATCAAACAATTGATATTTATAATACTCCTCCTAGGATGTCCATTAATAGATGATGTGTCTCGTTAAAACCTTATTAGGAAAAACCCTGTGGTAAAAAGTCCTAATGAAGGAAAAATAGTACACATATCTAGTAATACGCTTTGAGAGCTGCCTCATTGAGAACCTTACCAGGAAAACCCAATGGGACAAAACTTTGGTTAAGGAAAAAAGAGTACAACGCGTATTTTACTCCCCCTGACGAAGACCAAAATTCAAATGCTAGAGTATTCGCATTCCAATCTTAAATATCATCTTCTCAAGAGTTGAAGTTGGCAAAGATTTGGTGAACAAATTTGCAGGATTGTCACTTGAACGGATTTGTTGCACATCAATATCACCACTCTTCTAGATATCATGTGTTAAGAATAACTTCAGTGAAATGTGCTTCGTTCTATCTCCTCTCATGAAGCCTTCTTTTAATTGAGCTATGCATGCAACATTGTCTTCATATAATACTGTGGTTATTTTTGTATCACACTTCAAACCACATCTTTCTCTGATGAAATGTATCACTGATCTCAACTACACACATTCTCTACTTGCTTCATGAATAGCTATTATCTCAGCATGATTCGAGGAAGTAGCAACAATGGACTGCTTTGTAGATCGCCGCGATAGAGCAGTACCTCCGTATGTAAACAGGTAGCTTGTTTGAGATCGAGCTTTATGTGGATCAGATAAATAACTTGCATCTGCATAACCAACAAGATCTGCACTACCATTCTTAGCATAAAACAGACCCATATCGGTAGTTCCCTTGAGATATTGCAATATATGCTTAATGCCGCTCCAATGTCTTCGTGTAGGAGAAGAGATATATCTTGCTAGAAAATTAATAGAGAACGCTATGTCAGGTCTTGTAGCATTAGTAAGATACATAAGTGCTCCAGTTGCACTAAGATGGTACTTCAAGATCAAGAAACTCTTCATTTTCTTCCTGAGGTCGGAACAGATCTTTACTCGTTTCAAGTGAGTGAACAACCATTGGACTACTTAACGGATGCACATTGTCCATGTAAAATCGTTTTAAAACTTTTTTGGTTTAAGCAGATTGATGGATAAAGATCCGGTCTGCTAAATGTCCAAGTTGCAGTTTAAGACAAAGTTTTATTTTTCCGAGATATTTCATCTCAAATTCTTTCTTTAAATATTCAATCGCCTTTTGGAGCTCTTCTGGAGTTCCAACTAGGTTTACGTCATCAACATAAATAGCAAGTATAACAAACTCTCATTTTGTTTTCTTAATAAAAACACATGGACAAATGACATCATTTATATAACCTTCATTTATCAATTACTCACTGAGGCGATTATACCACATGCACCTTGATTGTTTTAAACCATATAATGATCTTTGTAATCTGATTGAATACATCTCCCGAGACTTTGAACTAATTGCTTCAGGCATTTTAAATCCTTCAGGAATTTTCATATAAATTTCATTATCAAGTGAGTCATAAAGGTAAGATGTAACCACATTCATCAGATGTATTTCAAGGTTTTCATGTACAGCTAAACTGATGAGATACCGAAATGTTATGCCATCCATAACGGGTGAATATGTTTCTTCATAATCCATATCGGATCTTTGAGAGAATCCTTGTGCAACAAAACGTGCCTTGTATCTCACAATTTCATTTCTCTCATTCATTTTTCCGCACAAAGACAGATTTGTGGCAAACTGGTTTTACACCATTAGGCATTTGGACTACCGGTCCAAAAACCTCACGTTTAGCAAATGAATTCAATTGTGATTGAACTGCCTCTTGCCATTTTGGCCAATCATATCTTCGTCGACATTCTTCGACATATTGAGGTTCCTGATCCTCAATGTCTTTCATAATATTCAGTGCAACATTTTATGCAAAAACGTTATCCACCATAATCTTCGATCGATTCAAATCTATCCCATCACCAGAAGAACTTAATGATAGTTCTTTATTTACTTGAGTCTCGGGTTCCCTAATATCTTCAGAAGTATCAAGATTAATCAAATCTTGAATATCTTCATGATATTCTTTCATAGTGTCATTCTGACCATTTTGCATGTTTCTTTTTCTAGGAATTTTATCTTTAGAACCCAATGGCCTACTACGCTTCAGGCATGTATGAAATTTAGAGGCTATGGCACTAGTAGATTGTCCATTTGGAACATCAATTCCGATAGGCACATTCTCTGGAGAGATATATAACTTAGTTATTCTTTTCAAATCAGTAAATGCGTTTGCATTTGATTTGCTATTTTCTGCAAGTGGATGATCTTTTGGATCTCCTGTTCACATATAGGGGCACGTGGATCAAAATGAGATAGTGATGAAACTTTCGACGCAATTTCTCTTTTTATTTCTTCTCTCTCTCCCCTTAATTGTGGGAAATTTGTTTCATCAAATCGACAATCTGCAAATCGAGCAGTAAGTAAATCTCCCGTTAGTTCAAGGTAGCGAATAATAAAGGGTGATTCCAACTCAACATATATTCCTAAACTCCTTTGGGGGCCCATCTTAGTGCGCTGTGGTGGTGCTACCGGCACATATACAACACAACCAAAGATTCGGAAATGGGCAATATTTGCTTCATGACCAAATACTAATTACGACGGGGAGTATTTGTTATAATGAGTCGGTCTGAGACAAATAAGAAATGTTTCATGTAAGATAGAATGTCCACAGACGGTAGTGGGCAACCGTGTTTGCATAAGTAGTGGTCTTGCTATCAATTGTAGGTGCTTAACAAATGACTCAGCAAGACCATTTTGAGTATGAACATGAGCTACAAGATGTTCAACTTTTATCCCAACTGATAAATAATAATCATGAAAAGTTTGGGTTGTAAATTCTCCGGCATTATCGAGGCGTATAACCTTAACGAGATAATCAGTGAACTATGTGCGTAAGCGTATTATTGGTGCTAATAATTTCTCAAACGCCAGATCACGAGACAATAGAAGACACATATTAGATCATCTTGAAGATGCGTCTATTAGGACCATAAAATATCTGAATGACCCATAAGGTGGGTGAATAGGTCCATATATATCCCCATGTTATGCTCTAGGAAGGCAGGGGATTCAATGTCAACTTTCATTGGTGATGGCTTAGCTATCAATTTACCCTGATAACAAGCGGCACATAAAAATTCACCACTTTCAAGAATCTGCAGGTTCTTAAGTGGATGCTCATTTGAATTTTCAATAATCTGTCTCATCATTATTGTTTTAGGGTAACTTATTCGATCATGCCAAAGCACAAAAGTACTTGAATCATTAAACATCTGGTTTACGATCGAATGTGCTTTAATTGTAATAATTTCTGCATAATGCATTTCAGAAGACAAAGTTGGTACTGCAAAACATATTTCTGGCTGGAGACAACTTTGTAATGCCAAGATATTAATTATTTATTTCATTTAATGTCTCAACATGATACCCATTACGGGGGATATCTTTGAAACTTAACAAGTTTCCTGGGGATTTAGAAGAGAATAACACATCTTCTATAACAAGTTTTCGTCCCCTTAGGCAGAAAGATAGTAGCTCCGGAGCCTTCAATCAATTTCACATTGCCAGAACTTGTACGAACATTTCTAATTTTTCCTAAGCAAGCGAGAAAAGTATTTATCATCTTTGAATATGGCATGTCTTGTTCCACCATCAATCACACAAATATGTTCATGATTGGTCATTGATCCAAACAAAAATTGAGGAATTTCTATATATTCTTTAAAATGAAAAAGTAGACAAAGTGAACATTGAAGTATATATTATTATTAACAAAGCATTACATAAACTTTATTTACATAACTATGGAACCAGAACTATATTAGCTAATAGTAACAACATGGATGAAAATATCTAAGCTATTACAGATCAATCACCGATCAGATGATCTATTTTTCCTTCATAGTTCAAAGAAATCTGCCATATTTAGATGCGTGGGCTTAACATTATCTTCAGAAATAAAATTTTCTTTAGCATTCTTTTCTGCCTTTTTGAGGGAGGCTTGATAAAGCTCAACTAGATGCTTTGGCGTATAACATGTACGCGACCAGCGCCCCTTTCCTCCACATCGGTAGCATTTATTTTCTGAATTTTTCTTTTGCACAGCTTCATGATTTTCATCCTTCTTTTTACACTGCTGGTGGTGAAGGGTATTAAGACGACTATTATGATTACAATTTCTTCCTCGACCATGACGATGACCACGGCTGGAGACACGACCTTTTCCATGCCTAGAATGGTGAAAGTTTGCCTTATTCACTTTAGGGAATGGGGCAGTACCAGTAGGTTGATTTTCATATTTTTTCATTAATATTTCATTATGTTGTTCAGCCACTAGAAGATGTGAAATTAGTTCAGAATATTTCTTGAGCCCTATTTCTCGGTATTGATGCTGCATAAGCATACTCGAGGCAGGAAAAGTGGAGAATGTTTTCTCCAACATATCATGATCAGTGATATTCTCACCACATAATTTTTACTGAGAAATAATTCTAAACATGGCAGAATTATACGCACAAATAGATTTAAAATCTTGTAGCCTCAAATGGATCCAATCAAAATGTGCTTGTGGAAGCACGACCATCTTCAGGTGGTCATATCTATCTTTCAAATTATTCCACAGCATAAGAGGATCTTAAATAATTAGATATCCCAGTTGCAAGCTCTCATTAAGGTGATAGGGGAGGAATATAATTGTCTTGGCACGGTCTTGATTTGATGCCTAATTTTTATCTTTGATAGTGTCTGCCAGACCCACACCGCATCTTGATGGATTTTGGCATCAAGAACCAAAGACAGGTATATTTTGTCGGATATATCCAAGGCAACAAATTCACGTTTAGAAAGATTTATCATTAATTAAGAAAAAGAAAGCAATATCTTCGAGGTTTTCAAAGTAATTTCTCGAGATAACAGAGTCTCCTGCTGATAATGTGTTATAAAATAAAGGCTATAAAGTAAATACACCAAAGACAAGTATATAGAAAAAGACTGATATATTATTCAACCTTTAACTTAAGAGATATTTCATTGTATATATCATATTCTACAAATGAACCTCTTATTTATAGGATGAAAAAGTTTGGTGGCCAAGTTCCCTTATGTTATGCCCTGAATCATGGCTTGGGCGTAACAAGGCACTCGGTGCCTTGCTGCATGTGACTGAGCGAACCACATGGCTTACTGAATCAACATGAAGCATGTACTGATGCGGAATATAATATAACATGCATGATGAGAATGAAGCATAGTTTAAGTAATCATAAGTCTGAAATTAAATAATAAATGATGAGCCAATACTGGCTATAAGACTCTGAATATCTGACATGACATAACTAAACTAGTCTAGTCTATGAAACCTCTGACATGAGTCTGATTGCTAAGCTGTTTACCGAGACAAGGCCCCTGCATACCTTAATTGCATAAGTAACATGAAAAAGATAAAGATAACAACCCGAATAGAATGGGCTCACCAATAGCTGATAAGTGCAAGGTCCTAACGAGATGATCCATCGTCCTGTAAATCTACATCGTGAAATGCAGGGCAAATAAAAAGGGAAATCAGTATATTCGAATTGTACTGATATGTAAAGCAAATGAATGAACTAAGCATGACACATGAAATAATAGAACTGAAATTAAAACTGTATCAGTAAGCTGAACATGGACATGAGTATCATCTGACATGAATATATATGTGCAACATGAGTAAAACATTTTAAGTGGGAGGGCCTTAGTATAACCGACATATAACTACCACGTAAGTACGTGACGTCTGATCTCTGCCCGTCGAGATAAGCAATCTTGTACCTTGCCGGGGTACAGGACATGAACATGAATGGATCCAACAATTTGTAATGGGTAAACATGAAGGTATCAACCTAACTGGGTGGAGTGATCCTTATCCTACGCTAGCATACGTAATTTCAGGCTATCTTAGCCTTCTAAGTAATCTGTGCAACTCCCAAAATATGAACATGAATATAATTGACTTAGTAGCCCATGAATTATATAAACATGATTCGTGATTGTATTGTAACATGAATATAGATATATAGTATAACTTGTATGAAAACATAGAAGCATGTAGAAGTTCATGAAAATAAACATAAAAGTTCATATCTTGCATTTAAGAACCCATGGAATGCAAAGTATGGGTTTTCATGGATTACAGACAGATTCTCAATAACCAAAAGGGAATATTAAGAATATAATAACGAACTATTAAAGCAAACATGGTATATCATGGTGCATGTACTTGGGGTTATCATGAACATGTCTAGAACCCTAATTTTGGGTAAAACATTGTATAATCATGGAAGGACGTGGTGTTGACACCCAATTTTGTCCCGCCTCTCCTCCGAAATACCTATTTTGCGCTTCTAATATTTTTTGAAAATAAATATATATATATATATATATATATATATATATATATATATATATATATATATATATATATATATATACATATTATGTTTACTATAATTATTAGCCTCTTATCAATGCCGCTATTGCATTATTCTATTAATTATTCTTATTACTATTACCGCATTTTATTATTTATTAGTATTATTATTATTATTATTATTATTATTATTATTATTATTATTATCATTATTGTTTATTACTATTTATTATAATTCACAATTTTATCATTTCGGCATTTTACCAGCTTACGCACACGCATCGCATTTACCTTTGCATAATTAAATAATAGTATTTATTTCACTGTGGATTTTCAAAAATATTGTTGTACTGCTATTATAACACCATATGACTTTATTACCCGAGTCCTAATAATCACACATTTTGTATTAAACAATATTTTTGTCACCCTCGGTATATCATTAATTAAAATGGGTCTTTTATTCAAATTCAGAAGTCAAACTATTTCATGCGCTCAGTCCGTATTTTGACTTACCGGACCTCAAATCAAAGTCCGATTAACTCCTGAATATTTTTGGACTAGCCCGTATCTCTTATCTCAATTTTAGAATAATCCGTGTTTCAATTTATTAGTCTATTCTTTTAATACCCGGTCTAAAAATTGACCCAGTCCATAAATGGACCGGGTCTGACCCGTTTCGCACAAAATAAGGGAAACCCTTTTAGGGTTTCCCCTCATTTTCTCACCCCGCCTCCTTCTTCGTTCCTTTCTTCTCTCTTTTCCTCCATCTCCGCCTCCCTTCTCTTCTCCACCTCCCCCATCGCCACCACCTCTACACCACCATCTCCTCACTTCTCATCGCCACCCACCGTTTCTCCCTCCATCGCACACACCCCTCACATTCTTCTTCTACCTCTGACGCCTCCATGCTCCCACGTTATCATCCACTTCATCTCTGACACCTCCCACGCCTCTCCCATACCGCTGCCATTTCCACTACTCCACGCTCACTGTCACCCCACTTAATTTTGTCCCCCACCACGTTACACCACATTCCTTCACTCGTCTGACACCATCTCCACCTTCTGTTGTTCCCCGCTCCCTTTCCCTTTATTCAACACAAAATACATGGTAGATCTATAAATGGTGGGGAAAACCCCCCAAAAAAAGGGCCTGGCAAAAACGAGAGGTGAACCCGAAATCCCCTTTCAAAAAATGAGTTCTTGAATCCCCATAAATCCCCTACAAAAATAGGGATTTCGAGTCGCAAAAAATGTTCTGAAAATCAAAATTCTGAAACGAGTTTTGAAACCCCAAAAAAGCTCTAAAATATGAGTCTTTTAATCACCTAAATTCCGAGTTCTATTAGCACTTTGATCTTGTTTATTTATCAAATCATAATACTACATCAATTTTATTCTATTTTCATTGGTTTTGGTATCACTGTGAATCCGAGCATCGCAAGCTCGGATTCGATAGTGTTCGAGTGGATATCGAGACCTTCGCCTCACTTCGTTGCACCCGAAGAAGGTAATTCTTCATTTTTTTTCTTAGCTGCTCTGTGTTATTTTAGTTTGTTATTATGTGATTAAAGCATGTTAATTTAGTTAAATTAATTTAGTTGGATAGATAAGTCTGTTTGCATGTTTCAGTGTCAGTCTATTTATGTGGTTAAGCATGTTCAGGTATGGTAACTTAGTTTAGTTTATTTAAACAGATAACAACTTTTCTCTAGTTAGTTTGATTACAATTCTTAGCAGTTTGATAAAGTTTTATGTGTTAAGTAAGTATGGTCATTTGTTGTTTATAGTGGTTCATGCTAGTTTAATTGAGTTAAAGCTAATCCAATATGACCTAGTCAATCTGTTATGAATCAGTTAAACAATCGTGTAGTTAGCTTAAGGGTATGAACGACCCATTTATTAATCTGTCCTTGTGTTAGTTAATTCAAATTAGTTAGTTATTGTAAATAACATGCTAAGTAGTCTTCTTCCATGATTATAAGGTGTGACTGGAAAATATGGTCTAAATCTTGTTTGCAGTACACTTGATGATCCACAAGTAGGATTAAAGTATATTATGTCTGATTGCGTCTATGCTTATAAATGTGATAATATGAAAATGAGTCTGTTTGCAGTCCAGGCCTATGTTTGGAGATTCATTTCCCTAGGAAGATGATTAAATGTATTATTACAATAGTGATGTTTGGTCTAAGTTGTGTGCGAAGGTTTGTTTTTCTTGAAACTGAAATTGGAATTGTCCAGTTTTATTCTTTCTGAATCAGTGTGTGTGTGTCAACTTTTTTCCTCTTTTCTCAATCATGACTGTAAAACACTTGTGTTTCCTGGAATCTGAATCTGTATGAATCTGTCCTGTTTGAAAGTGTTCTGTTCATTGTATTCATTGCTATTCACTTACTAATCCTGCTGAGTTTAATCTGCTTGAGTTCACTTATGAACATTGTGTGAATCATATGAGTAAACATCCTTAGGAGATATTCGTTTAAAATCTGTATGAATTGTGAATCTGTTGCATCTGGTTTATATGTGGAAATCAGGCTAGAAGTTATTTATGGGTTCATTCTAGGTTTTACATTCCTAGTTAACTTGGCTAAGGATCAGAAGCATGTATAATCATTTGTTGTTTCCCAATTGTCTATGTTTGTTTAATTGAGTCCAACTTAAACCAATATGAACCTGTCTAGGTCATTCAGGTTTATTAAAAGCTTGTTTTGGACGTTTTCAGTCTAGCCAGTATCAGTAGTCTGTATTGTTAATTCACTATTGGGTTTAGTATCTGAATATCTCGGAATATGTTTCTTTAAAGGGATACAAGTATTTAAACTCAGTTCTGTCCCTTTTGTCTGGATTCTATATTTAAAAGAAAGAAGTTCCAAATTGTTGAGATTGTTGTCTTCTTACCATGATTTTTGTCACTCCTCTGATTCGAATGAAAATTACTTGTCATGGTTTTCATGCATGATGTTGCCTTCATGTGTTTGTATGAAATCAGTTAACTATTTCAATTCCTAAGGAAGATTGCTGCTTGTAGTTTTTCATGCTAACAGGTGGTCTAAACTTAGACTTTGCCCATATCTTGTTAATTTGAACTTCTTTGGTTGAATAAGAGCTGATACTATACCTATAAGTTTCGATTCTGTGGAATAAGGTTATGTTAGTTTTGCCTATTATCTAAATATGAGTCAGTATACTACCATGCTATTTGATGAATCTTAAATGTGTTTGATGTGGGAGCCTGCCAAGCATATGGTTGTAATGAAGTTCCATGTATTTGTTTATCTTGTTGATTGTCGGTTCGTATTCATTGCATTCCAATCTAAAAAATATTAAGCATACCCAATAATGGTAGAATTATCTCAAATATCTTGGTCTATGTCCTATGTTGTTTGTGTTTCTGTTGAAGTATCCCCATGACATATTTGTTCCTATATTCTCGAATGAAGCACTCTATTGGTTGAATTAGGACTGAACATAATTGGGCCTGAAATCTGTCTCTTAAAATTGAGAAGGACAGTTTTCCCTTTTGTTTCCAAAAGTTAAATCGAGTGCAGTCTAGTTTAAGTATGAAGTTCGTTGTTCGACACTATACTGGAACTTAAAATCAGTCGGAGGATTTTTGAAATGAAATAGTGTATGGTCATTAAACGATGTTTCTTTAATGCACAGTTGAATTCATGCGGTTAGATTTCATAATTTCCTTTTTCTTTTATTCGTTAATGATTGATAAGTATCCTGCTCAAGTGTTTCTGAGAGGTTAGTTTGAGTTTATATTTTATATGTTCAATACAGTTCATTGACCGCTTACTAATCCTTTTTCCTTTCATTTTTATGCATGACCATCACATACGAGTCCGAGGGATTCGTTCCTCTTCCACATTCGGTGTCGGGCTAAGAGCCCAACGAAATCTCCTCCGTGTCCAGCCCATTCGCAGCAAAGAAAATAGAAAAACATAAAATTTTCTGGGCCAAAGCCCACACAGCAGCAGTCCGAAAATGGGCTGAGCCCATTTAAAATATCTACTCCTCTATTTATTTTGTGCATTTAATTTGTATTATGTAACTAACTCTTTGTTTGTTTTGTTTTTATTAGTTTAGATAAATCATAATTAATCAGTAGGTTTAGTTCTAGTAATGGGTAGTTAGTTTAAGGAAGATTAACAATTAATCCCATAAGATTATTCTCTTCTTTTCTGGTTTCATTTCTTTGATTTGCAAAATGGCATGATTTTATATTTCGAGTTAAGAGAATCGTATTTTATTCTTACTATCCTAGAAATTTCAAAACATCATTAATATGCAAACATAAATTCAAACACATTTTTTATAACTCTTCAAGTTTTTGAGTCAAAATCACGCATATTCTTCATTAAGCATAGTTGATAAAGATAATAAAAAATGGATAAAGGAAATATATTAGCTATTTTGTATTTTTTTCACACTTCTAAAACTCAAAGTCAATTAATACCTCATTGCTTAGTCTTTTAAATATTTATTAAAACATTGCATAAATCTGCATCTTCTTCTACTTATATGTAAGTTATCATACTTTGTAAACTTCATTTTTATTATGCTACTTCCTTTAAAACTATTAGCAACTATTATAAATTTTATTCAAATAGTATTTTAAGATTTTCTTTTATACAAAGTATTAGTCTTATTTTAATAACCTTCTTATTTAAAGCCTTAGCAATATGTATAAGTCTTATTTTAAGCAGTTCATATTTTTCTTTTGCAACATTAGCAGCATTACAAGTCCACTTCTTAAAATTTAAATGCTACATCTTTAACTTCAATTAATTAACCTAAGTTTGGCCGGATAATCGTAAGTTAACGGATTCTAAAGGATGCCTAACCCCTTCCCTTTAGGATAATATAGAGCCCTTACCTAGAATCACACTGGTTAAGCAGACTATTAATTGAGGTTTAGTTTTAACTTTCCCTTAGTTAATACTTAGGTGTCCTAATTCACCGTTAAATTAATTAGGTGGCGACTCCTTAAACAAAATAAACAGGAATCACCAATACGTCACACTCTCTAAATCGAACCCGGTTAAAATGGGGTGTGACAGCTTGGCGACTCCGCTGGGGAACTTTAGGCTCTAACCATAACAACTTAGGTTAATAAATAATTTGTTGGATGTTTTGTTTGTTTTGCTTTATTTTTCTTGTATTTTTTGCTTTATATGTTTTTAAATGTTTTATTATTGTTTTATTCTTTATATGCATTTTCTATGTAATATGTATGTTATTGCTTTCCTTAAATTGGCATTCCGCTCATATTTCTTCCACTCCTGGAAAACTCACACATATTCACACACTTAAAGCGGCTTCGCAGTTTGCGCCCGTGCACTACTAAATTACCCCTTTAGTTGGATTGGTCTTGTGGATTTAGTCGATCGGCGGTGCAGTCGACGGCCACGGACTTTCCACTTCCAAGTTGTCCGCTTGGGAGAGCCTTGTGTCATAGGAAAACCATTCTTAGTCTACCTAGGTAGAGCGAAAACCAAAACCTTGTAAGGACATGCATCATTTTAAACCTAGGAGGCTTAATACCCTTGGAGTATTAAGTTCATTAGTCAACCTTACCAAATGTCCAAATGAGTCTATGACTCTAAGTGACGCTATTCACTATTTATGTGCATTATTTGAAGGACAAATATGTGGATTATGTGGACCTAATACTCCATAGATAAATATTTCAAGGAAACTAACCTTTTGTTGCAGGTTGTTGTGGAGCATCCAAAATTAATGCCGGAGGTTTGAAGACAGCCAAAGGAAATTAGTGGAGTTGAAGTATTAGATATATTAGATTAACTTTGAATTGTATTATTGACTGACATGTAATAAATTTTTATTATTCTTGTAAATTAGTTTTAGAAAGAGTTATGGAATGACACATAAAAAACATGTTTGTCCTTCAAATGTTCGTTAGGCCTACCTCTGGCATAAAGAGGTCCCTTGCATTATAGAACGCGATGTATTATGTGCAATAATGTGTTTATATGCAATAATATGTCCTTACCGTATACTGACTCATTTTCTTCTTCTTTCATTGTTTTATCTTTTTTCTTTTAAACTTATTTTCAAAATAAAAAAGGTTGACTTGTGCTAAAGGGGAACTGGCGGAGCATCCATATTTCACACGGTCTAGAGCCAAGAAATCAGACTCTGACTCATCACTAATCATCTGGTTAACTAAAAAGACTCGTTCTAAAATGGAGCAAAGTTTGATCAATGCAACCACTTCATCTGAGCCATCTCTTAATTTACCGATCACGAGTGATCCCGCATCCTCCAAAGAATCAGAAACACATTTGGAGACCATTGCTCGTCTGGAGCGACGAGTTGCCGAACTAAGTCATATGGTACTTCACAACCGGTCATTTTCTCAAACACCGCCACATATGACTCCGTCCCAGGGAGTTCGTCAGACTTTGCCTGTGCCACCTCCATTCCCAAATTTGGACGAATTTAACCAAGCAAATTATTTTACCACCTCTCAGCCGGTTCGTTCCGAACCCCTCACTCAAAATGCTCCCCTTTTATTTATAGCCACCTCTTCAAAAACTCAGTTCATACCGCCGGCACATGATGTTACCAATGCACATCAAGTTCCGCCAGTATATACTTATACCACAGCTCCACCCATGACACAGATTCAAGGGCAATGTCGCACAGATGTTGATCATTATGTCGAAGTTGAAAATGAAGCACGGTCAGTTAATGATGAAATGATAAATAGAAAGCTCAAAAGTTTGGAGGATGCCATGAGAAGTTTGCGTGGACTGGGTAGTAACCAAAGCGTGAGATATGAAGAATTATGTGCATTCCCTGAGGTAGAATTGCCACCAGGTTACAAGATTCCAAAATTTGAGAAGTTTGATGGGTCTGGAAATCCTTTCTTTCATTTGAAAGTCTATTGTGAAAAGTTGATTGGCGGAGGAAAGAATGAAGGGATAAGAGTCAAACTATTCAATCAAAGTTTGAGTGGGAAAGCCTTGGAGTGGTATTCCAAGCAAGATACAACCAAATGGCGTACTTGGGATGATTTGGCAAATGATTTTGTGGATCACTACAAGTTTCATGTTGAGATTGCTCCTGACAGAATTTCGATTACAAAGTTGAAGAAGAAGTTAACTGAATCATTTCGAGAATATGCTATACGGTGGAGGGAAGAAGCATCTAGAGTACACCCGCCCATGGAGGAAACAGAAATGGTTACTTTCTTCATTCAAGCACTAGAGCCGGAATACTATGAACGTTTGGTGACAATGGGCGGAAAGACTTTTGCAGAGATGATCAAAGCCGGGGATATGATCGAAGATGGCATTAAGACAGGGAGAATAACAAGTCTTGCGGCTTTACAGTCTACTAGTAGGGCCATACAAACTGGTACTCTCGGAAACGGAAAGAAAAAAGAGAAAGAAGCAGCATCGGTAATGGCTTTGGGAAACACATCATACCACCATCAACGACCCCCGCGATACCAGCCTAACGCTCACCACTCACAATATTTCCAATATTCTCCACATCCCTACGACCAAGCTTTGTCATCTTACCAACCTCAATCACCACAAATATCCTACCCTGTTTACAACATACAACCAGCATATCGAGCTCCACGACCACCAACATATCCAGCTCCACCATCACAAACTCATCATCCAAACAATGCATCCGCACCTCGCCCAAATAAACCGTTTCGCAATTTCACACCATTAGGAGAGCCACTGAGCGTTGTTTTTGAAAGGCTGCAAGCTTCAGGCTTAGTATATCCTGTGGAAGGTAGAATTCCAGATCCATTACCCAGAAGCTTTGATCCCACTAAAACATGTGCATATCATTCGGGGGTAAAAGGCCATTCCACTGATCGTTGTTACGCATTGAAGCATAAGGTTGAGGACCTTATTGAAGCAAAACAGATCACGGTCAAACCACCAACACCAAATGTGGTTAACAATCCACTCCCGACCCATGATGGGGCCACGATAAATATGATTGGAATAGATGAAAATGTTGACGACCCAGCCGAATTTATAGTGCCTGTGGATCGTGTGGAGGATCATGATTTTGTAGCCGTTGCTTCTCCGGCTGTAGTGATAAGGGGTTGTGTGCCTGTCGAGATATTAGGAGCTTCATCAATACCTGTGGAAGTAGTTCGAGCACCAAATCAGTTGCCAGTGCTCGATACAAAAGTCGTACCATGGAATTATCAACAAACTGTGATGGAATGTCGAGGAAAGGACACGATCACTGACAAGGTTAAGACGTCAGGAATGACAAGGTCTGGGAGGTGCTATTCTCCAGAAGAACTAGTTAGATTGGGGCAACTTAAGGAAACCAACGTACCTCCCAAAAGGGTCGTGACTGAATTCAAAGCAGAAGAATTTCTGAGGAAAATTAAAGCTAGTGAGTACTCAGTTGTGGATCAGTTGAAAAAGACCAATGCTCAAATTCCTATTCTCTCTTTGCTTTTGAGTTCAGATATGCACAGAAATGCACTGTTGAGGATTTTGAATGAAGCATATGTTCCAAGCGAAACAACTAGTGAGGCGTTAGGTGGGATGATTGAGCGCGTGCTTGACAGTCATCGAATCAGCTTCGATAATGAAGAATTGCCGCCGGAAGGATGCATGCATAACAAAGCACTCCATATAACTGTCAAGTGTCGTAACATGTTTGTGGCTAAGGTATTAGTTGATGGGGGTTCTGGACTCAACATCTGTCCATTAGCAAGTCTGAAGAAGATCGGATATAATGTTAGTGAGCTCAAGACCAGTGATATGAATATTCGAGCATTTGATGGGGCTCAAAGGCGCCCTATTGGGGAAATAGAGTTGAAAGTGTTGATTGGCCCTGTTGAATTCATTATGGATTTTCAAGTACTTGATATTTCCACGACATACAACATGCTGTTAGGTAGACCGTGGATCCACCTGGCTGGGGCTGTACCATCTACTTTACACCAAACTGTCAAATTCGAGTGGGATCAGCAACAAATATGTATACATGGAGAAGAGGACACGTCTTTCTATCTAGAGCAATCCACCCCATTCATCGAGGCAGAAGGAGGGTTCGACGGAGCAGCTTACCACGCTTGGGAGGTTGTGAATGTCACTAAGGAGGGTGAAGTGTGTCAAACTCAAGAGTTCAAAAGATCATGCGCCGCAATTATGGTTGCAAAAGAAATGGTGAGAAACGGGTACCAACCTGGCTTTGGGCTAGGGAAAACACTAAATGGGCGGGTTGAGCCTGTGGTTCTCCCTACGCAACAGTTTACATTCGGTTTGGGATATGAGCCAACTGAGGAGGAAGTGCAGCAAGCACGAAAGAGTAGAGGAAAGGATATTCCATTTCCAAAACCTATTCCTACCATTGATCAAACTTTCTCAAAACCTTCGGATCTGATTGTTGAAGTTGCCTCTGATGATATTGTGGAGGGAATCAAGAACCTGTTCATGGAAGATGAAGATGATCATGCTGTGATAATCAAAGACTTTGCTGAAATATTGACTTTATAGGCTGTTGAGCCAGGACCGGAGTTGCAAAATTGGACTTCTATCTTAGCCCCGGTTCGTCGGGAGTTTCAGTATTTTCAGTTTAAATTTCCTTTTGTAGTAGGCCGGAGGCATCAACTAGAACATTTAGTTCCTTTTGTCATGTTGCCTCTATGTTTTGTTACGGCCTTTTTAAATTAAGATTCTATCATTTTGTTTGTAACGAACTACGTTTGGCCTGACTTCCTGTTGGATACGTAGGCAGCCCACATCGGGTTCGGCCACTTTTTCAAAATATTTCAGTGTTTTGTTGTATGGGTGGAACTACGTGTGGCCTGATTTCCTTTTGGATACGTAGGCAACCCATATCGGGTTCGGCCCCCCCTTTATTAAAAAAAAAAAAACAAAAATTCAAAAGTCTTTATTTTTACCACGAACTACGTCTGGCCTGATTCCTTTGGGATACGTAGGCAACCCGAGGCGGGTTCGGCCCTTCTATTTTGAAATTTTTCAGTTTGTCCAAACATTTTGGTTCCTATAAAATACATAAGGATTTTTATACAAAACTTGGTCTTCCCCACCGCTTAAATTCATGTGTCTTAGTATCTTGAAACTGAGACAAATTTTTGAAATCGGTCAAATCACTTTCAAAATTTTTTCATTACAACTTTCTCACTTTTCGATCGTTTAGAACCAAGCGTTTCCAGGACTTGAAACTGGGACAAATTTCGAAGTCGGTCAAATCACTTTCGAAAACTTTCATTATGAGTTCTTATTTTTTAATTGTCCAGAATCAAGCATCTCTAAGACTGAAACTGGGATAAATTTTTAGAAGTAGCATAAAAGTGGTCTTAAACAAAAGTCCATCCATATTTCTAAAATGTGAGTAAATTCAAAAATCGAGTCTTCTTAATCATGTTACATATTAGAGCCACTAAGTATTTCCTTTCAAAGTCATCCAAATCTCATTACTTTTATTTTCAAAATACATTTTTTTTTATAACTGAAACTCCCCGGCAAAGCAAGATATGTGGTGAGACATCGAAGAACGTGGACGCGACTGAGACAAAAGTCAATTCAAGGGCCAAGTTCCCCGACATGCACAAGTCAACCAATTTTCTTTTAAACTCACAATTTTTCTTTGTTGAGACAGGTCCAATTAACATGAACACGGTGCATGTATTAAATTATGGGCGTGATCAAAAAGTTAACTTTCTTCAAAATGCAAATACTCTTCAGCGTGGATGCAAAGGTAGCTTATGCCGAACGGTGGGCGTCGTTCCACTCATCAGGAAATTTCAATTGCAACAGTGGACACAAGTTCATCTTCTCAACCAAGGGTTGTAAGTTTAATTCTTTTAGACCCAGCTATTGATTCTTATCACTAACAGTGGTTTTAGCTCGTGACATTCATCGATGGATCGAATACATATAATCATGGACACTGACCTTGATCACCTGTTATTGGTTAGAATTCCTCAATTTCGTCATCACTTCATACATGTTCAAATCATTATCAAATTCTTTTAGAATGAAGTATGTTAATAAGATAACAAGATCGAAATATTGCATCGTATATCAAATTGGGGGGGGGGGGGGGGGGGTTAATTATATATTTAACTTCCGTCACAATGGGACATGGATTAAGATGTGGATATCTTTTTACAATACTATTTCTAAAGTGGACGTGGATTTACATTTACATTGTGGATGCGAGCATGGAAGTGGAAATAGAATTATATTACAAAAAAAATATACATATAATTGTAGAAAGTGGATACAGATTTATGTTTTTGAAAGTAAAAGTGAATTTATTTTTGCGCCGTATAATGCAGACGTGAAAGTAGATGTAAATTTACTGTTGTACCATATAATACGGACGTCAAAGTCGACGTGGATTTATATTTTGTACCGTGAAATGCGGACGTAGATTTATATTTTGAACTGTGAAAGTGAACTTGGATTTATTTTTCTGCACCCTGAAAGTGGATGTGGATTTACATTTTTTGCACCATGGGAAGTGGACATGATATAGGCACTCACCTTAAAATGCGGGTATTTCAAAATTCAAATTAGGCACCCACCTTAGAATGCGGGTATTTCAAAATTCAAATTAGGCACCCACCTTAGAATGCGGGTATGTCAATTTTCAATTTAGGCACCCACCTTAGAATGCGGGTATTTCAAAATTTAATTTGGGCACCCACCTTAGAATGCGGGTATGTCAATTTTCAATTTTAGGCACCCACCTTAGAATGCGGGTATTTCAATGTTCAATTTAGGCACGCACCTTAGAATGCGGGTATTTCAATGTTCAATTCAGGCACCCACCTTAGAATGCGGGTATTTCAATGTTCAAATTAGGCACCCACCTTAGAATGCGGGTATGTCAATTTTCAATTTAGGCGCCCACCTTAGAATGCGGGTATTTCAATGTTCAGTTCAGGCACCCACCTCCGAATGCGGGTATCTTATATTTCAAGTTCAGGCACCCACCTCCGAATGCGGGTATCTTATATTTCAAGTTCAGGCGCCCACCTCCGAATGCGGGTATCTTATATTTCAGTTCAGGCGCCCACCTCCGAATGCGGGTATCTTCTATTTCAAGTTCAGGCGCCCACCTCCGCATGCGGGTATCTTATATTTCAAGTTCAGGCGCCCACCTCCGAATGCGGGTATCTTATATTTCAAGTTCAGGCACCCACCTCCGAATGCGGGTATCTTATATTTCAGTTCAGGCGCCCACCTCCGAATGCGGGTATCTTATATTTCAAGTTCAGGCACCCACCTCCGAATTCGGGTATCTTATATTTCAGTTCAGGCGCCCACCTCCGAATGCGGGTATCTTATATTTCAGGTCAGGCGCCACCTCCGAATGCGGGAATTTTATATTTCAATCCAGGCACCCACCTCCGAATGCGGGCACTCACCTCCAAGTATGGATTCAACTTCTGAAACAGGGGCTGCAAGTGTAATTTCTCCAACCCTGGCTTATTTACATATATTTCTTTATTGCTAACATTTGTTTTTAGCTGATGGCTTTTGACAATATCAAAGTTGGCATCACACATCAAATCGTGGAACTATTTCTTCGGCAGCGAACTGGGGCAATTTGTCGGGAAGGATAATCAGACTTCTCGACATGGGTCAAAGATCTACCTCGAACACTCGTCTCTAATTACAAGTATTCTTTTGCGTTCCAGCAATTCAATTTTCAGAATTCTCAAGTTTCTATCACAATACCCAGTGTTATCATAATTCAGCACTGAGACAATATTTTGCAAGTTTCGCACCAATTGGGGTTCAAGTGTCGTAATTGTCCGAGAAATACACTCGACCTGATGCTCGTATAGCCCGAGATATGTAGGCAACGCAGAGACCGGAGTCCGGTCATAATCCTCTCAAGTTCCCTATAGCCGGGACAAAATAAGCTATTGAGTCAACGTCTTTGCCCGACAACTCTTTTCATCATTACCGGGCAAAGAGGGACAAGTTGTTGACACCCAATTTTGTCCCGCCTCTCCTCCGAAATACCTATTTTGCGCTTCTAATATTTTTTGAAAATAAATAAATATATATATATATATATATATATATATATATACATATTATGTTTACTATAATTATTAGCCTCTTATCAATGCCGCTATTGCATTATTCTATTAATTATTCTTATTACTATTACCGCATTTTATTATTTATTAGTATTATTATTATTATTATTATTATTATTATTATTATTATTATTATCATTATTGTTTATTACTATTTATTATAATTCACAATTTTATCATTTCGGCATTTTACCAGCTTACGCACACGCATCGCATTTACCTTTGCATAATTAAATAATAGTATTTATTTCACTGTGGATTTTCAAAAATATTGTTGTACTGCTATTATAACACCATATGACTTTATTACCCGAGTCCTAATAATCACACATTTTGTATTAAACAATATTTTTGTCACCCTCGGTATACCATTAATTAAAATGGGTCTTTTATTCAAATTCAGAAGTCAAACTATTTCATGCGCTCAGTCCGTATTTTGACTTACCGGACCTCAAATCAAAGTCCGATTAACTCCTAAATATTTTTGGACTAGCCCGTATCTCTTATCTCAATTTTAGAATAATCCGTGTTTCAATTTATTAGTCTATTCTTTTAATACCCGGTCTAAAAATTGACCCAGTCCATAAATGGACCGGGTCTGACCCGTTTCGCACAAAATAAGGGAAATCCTTTTAGGGTTTCCCCTCATTTTCTCACCCCGCCTCCTTCTTCGTTCCTTTCTTCTCTCTTTTCCTCCATCTCCGCCTCCCTTCTCTTCTCCACCTCCCCCATCGCCACCACCTCTACACCACCATCTCCTCACTTCTCATCGCCACCCACCGTTTCTCCCTCCATCGCACACACCCCTCACATTCTTCTTCTACCTCTGACGCCTCCATGCTCCCACGTTATCATCCACTTCATCTCTGACACCTCCCACGCCTCTCCCATACCGCTGCCATTTCCACTACTCCACGCTCACTGTCACCCCACTTAATTTTGTCCCCCACCACGTTACACCACATTCCTTCACTCGTCTGACACCATCTCCACCTTCTGTTGTTCCCCGCTCCCTTTCCCTTTATTCAACACAAAATACATGGTAGATCTATAAATGGTGGGGAAAACCCCCCAAAAAAAGGGCCTGGCAAAAACGAGAGGTGAACCCGAAATCCCCTTTCAAAAAATGAGTTCTTGAATCCCCATAAATCCCCTACAAAAATAGGGATTTCGAGTCGCAAAAAATGTTCTGAAAATCAAAATTCTGAAACGAGTTTTGAAACCCCAAAAAAGCTCTAAAATATGAGTCTTTTAATCACCTAAATTCCGAGTTCTATTAGCACTTTGATCTTGTTTATTTATCAAATCAGAATACTACATCAATTTTATTCTATTTTCATTGGTTTTGGTATCACTGTGAATCCGAGCATCGCAAGCTCGGATTCGATAGTGTTCGAGTGGATATCGAGACCTTCGCCTCACTTCGTTGCACCCGAAGAAGGTAATTCTTCATTTTTTTTCTTAGCTGCTCTGTGTTATTTTAGTTTGTTATTATGTGATTAAAGCATGTTAATTTAGTTAAATTAATTTAGTTGGATAGATAAGTCTGTTTGCATGTTTCAGTGTCAGTCTATTTATGTGGTTAAGCATGTTCAGGTATGGTAACTTAGTTTAGTTTATTTAAACAGATAACAACTTTTCTCTAGTTAGTTTGATTACAATTCTTAGCAGTTTGATAAAGGTTTATGTGTTAAGTAAGTATGGTCATTTGTTGTTTATAGTGGTTCATGCTAGTTTAATTGAGTTAAAGCTAATCCAATATGACCTAGTCAATCTGTTATGAATCAGTTAAACAATCGTGTAGTTAGCTTAAGGGTATGAACGACCCATTTATTAATCTGTCCTTGTGTTAGTTAATTAAAATTAGTTAGTTATTGTAAATAACATGCTAAGTAGTCTTCTTCCATGATTATAAGGTGTGACTGGAAAATATGGTCTAAATCTTGTTTGCAGTACACTTGATGATTCACAAGTAGGATTAAAGTATATTATGTCTGATTGCGTCTATGCTTATAAATGTGATAATATGAAAATGAGTCTGTTTGCAGTCCAGGCCTATGTTTAGAGATTCATTTCCCTAGGAAGATGATTAAATGTATTATTACAATAGTGATGTTTGGTCTAAGTTGTGTGCGAAGGTTTGTTTTTCTTGAAACTGAAATTGGAATTGTCCAGTTTTATTCTTTCTGAATCAGTGTGTGTGTGTCAACTTTTTTCCTCTTTTCTCAATCATGACTGTAAAACACTTGTGTTTCCTGGAATCTGAATATGTATGAATCTGTCCTGTTTGAAAGTGTTCTGTTCATTGTATTCATTGCTATTCACTTACTAATCCTGCTGAGTTTAATCTGCTTGAGTTCACTTATGAACATTGTGTGAATCATATGAGTAAAAATCCTTAGGAGATATTCGTTTAAAATCTGTATGAATTGTGAATCTGTTGCATCTGGTTTATATGTGGAAATCAGGCTAGAAGTTATTTATGGGTTCATTCTAGGTTTTACATTCCTAGTTAACTTGGCTAAGGATCAGAAGCATGTATAATTCACACTTCTAAAACTCAAAGTCAATTAATACCTCATTGCTTAGTCTTTTAAATATTTATTAAAACATTGCATAAATCTGCATCTTCTTCTACTTATATGTAAGTTATCATACTTTGTAAACTTCATTTTTATTATGCTACTTCCTTTAAAACTATTAGCAACTATTATAAATTTTATTCAAATAGTATTTTAAGATTTTCTTTTATACAAAGTATTAGTCTTATTTTAATAACCTTCTTATTTAAAGCCTTAGCAATATGTATAAGTCTTATTTTAAGCAGTTCATATTTTTCTTTTGCAACATTAGCAGCATTACAAGTCCACTTCTTAAAATTTAAATGCTACATCTTTAACTTCAATTAATTAACCTAAGTTTGGCCGGATAATCGTAAGTTAACGGATTCTAAAGGATGCCTAACCCCTTCCCTTTAGGATAATATAGAGCCCTTACCTAGAATCACACTGGTTAAGCAGACTATTAATTGAGGTTTAGTTTTAACTTTCCCTTAGTTAATACTTAGGTGTCCTAATTCACCGTTAAATTAATTAGGTGGCGACTCCTTAAACAAAATAAACAGGAATCACCAATACGTCACACTCTCTAAATCGAACCCGGTTAAAATGGGGTGTGACACGTGGTGTGGGGAAAAACAATGATGTTCCCGCACGTAGATAGAAACCCTACAACGTAGATAGAAACCCTACATACCTGTTAATGCTTCAGATCTTGTAACTAATGGTCTGAACTTGAGAAGAATCCCAAAAGCCTTAATCTTGAATCCCTTAGATGGGTTTTCTTGACAACCCTAGGTTAGGAGCAATAGATTCTTGTTTAAAAATCATGGATACATATTAGAATTCACTTGAAAGCCTTGGAATAGCACTACTAAAAAACCAACGTTTAGTGACGGAATATTAGCGACAGACCATATTCTGTCGCTAATTAACGACGGATTACTCATTTTGTCGCGAGAAAACCAACTAAAATTTTATCTCATTATATAGCGATGGATTAGCAATGAAAACTGAGTTTCGTCACTAATGATTAGCGCGGAATTTTGGCGCCCTAAATTTCACTACAGATTTAGCAACAGAAGAGGCGCGACAAATTTTATTTTTATGTAGCGACAGATTCAGCAACGAAAAATCCGTCGCTAGGCCTTTTAATTTTTCTCGAAAAAATATATATTTGCAGCAACGGAAAAATTTGTCGCAATATTAATCATTAAAAAAATCAATGTATTATTTAGCGACGAAATATAAAATCCGTCGCTATTCCGTCGTTAAGTGTTAAAAAAGAAAATATATCCTAGGGTACACATTTATTTCATTTCACTTCAAACACACCGAACATAGATATAGAGAGAGTATATGCGAAATTGCTAACATAGAGAGAGAGAGAGAGAGCACAACATAGATCAAAATAAGGTGAATCTAGGGTTTCTAGTGTATTTTTCTCTTCTTCTGCTGCATCTTTTATCTAAAGGAAAGGTATGTTTGATTTTTCTATGTTTTATGGGCAGTTTCTTTCTTCTTTATCTCCTTCTTTGTGTTTTATGACATTAAATCTAAAATAGCAATTAAGAAATCTGTGTTTTTTTGCTTATTATCTAAAGGACAGAGTGTCTTTAAGTGTTTTTTTTTGGATAAAATCGAAGTTGGGTGTCTTGAAAACTGTTGGGTTTATAATTTATTTGAAGGTTAAGTGTTGAGAATCTCTATTTGGGCCAAAATCTGATGAAAATGGAAATTCGACCTTTGTTTGTGCTAAACCTTGTAGGATAATATTATTTGGTGGTTAAAGTTTGTTTTAATTCGTTGCATGTCGAGAAAAAGCTTGAAGAACTCAACATTCTTTATATTCTGTGATTTGAAATCAGTGTTAGTGAACTGGGTTTCTTACTCGATTTTTTCTTGTACTCTGTGATTTGAAATCAGTGTTAGTGAACTGGGTTTCTTACTCGATTTTTTTTGTTTCAGTTTGTCATTTTTTTTTTAACTAAAAGGTGAATGATATGTTCTGTTTCACTAAGTTATTTCAGCTTGTTCTTCCATTTAGAGGTCATTCGGTTGTATTAATGATATGAAGACAGAACATTAATTTGATTGCTTTGTTTATGTCAACATTAATAGGAACATGAATAATCTAGAGCGTGATTGGATGTACGGTAGGTTGGATGGCCGAGGGGGTATAAACTCTAGCTTTGTAACCGGTGTAGATAATTTTATCCAATTTGCACTTTCTCAACGAAATTACATGAGCGATAACAAGGTTAGATGTCCATGCACAAAAGTGTCACATAAATTGAGACAGAGGGATTAATAATCTACTTTATCCTTTGCCCTACCCTTTTTATAGCCCTACCATTTTTATAATAACTCTACCCCGTACCCAATTTTCTTTTATAATATTATAATTTTATTCCTAACTTAATTACTGTGGTTGCTATGATCTTACTGAAATTTATGGACGAAAAGCAATGAAGTTATTGTAGAATCAATATTTGTTTGTCAAGAAATTGAACTACGATTGTGACAAGCTTAATGCTGTTAGCATGTGTTATATGTGTGGGCTTATATTTATGTAACTCAGAGTTATGATTTTCAATTTTTTATGATTGGGAAAAATGTGGATTAAACAAGCAAAGGGTCTTTAGGTAGTTCATATAGGTGCTCATATCATTTAAAATGTGAGCAATTGAGAGGAATAAATTGATTTGTCTTTCAAGGAACAATAGCCTCTTATATTTATAAGCTTTCCACACTTAGAGCTTTGGTTCAACGGTAAAAGAAGTGCATAGAGAATGTGTGGTAGGCATACATCGCGAGTGTGGATGAGGACTATAGCCCGTTATTTAAGTAGATGAGACTTGAGAGTAGAGTGATGGACTCATATCCGAGTTTCAAATATATACCCAACTGAGACTGGGCCAGCTAGACCACAGGGGATTTTTCGAATATAAAAAAAGAAAGTTATAAGCTTTTCACTTTGTTTTACAAATTATTTGTTTTCAAGTGATGTCATTTGTCTTGACATATTTTACTGGAAACATATCGCACCTAGGAATTCTTGGAATTAGAAGAAACATGTTAAACACTTCTTCTGCTCAAAAGCCACTTTTGCTCCATTCTTATGTTTGTCTTATAGCTTATGCACGCGAAACTTTTGTCTTTTTTTCCCCAATTTCAATTGCTAAGTTGCCTCCTCTCCTGGAAGTTAATTGAACTTCATTTGGTTTAACGCTCTACCTTAAGCTTCTGCTTTACTTTGTTGGAGATCTTAATGTTTGAATAGATATATTCCTGCCAGCTGAAGAGTGTAGGTATGTTGTATGGCGGGTCGCATGATTTTTCAATTGAAAACAGAAATCTGATCTGATTCTTTCTTGTTGTATGGTGGGTCGCATGATTTTTCAATTGAAAACAAAAATCTGATCTGATTCTTTCTTTTTGGTTAACCAGGGTCTTTACCACCCCGCTTAGGGAGGCCAAGCGGCTTATCTCCGTCAGTCATTGTAATTGGTGGAGGTATCTCAGGGGTAGCTGCTCCACGTTTCCTTCAGAATGCTTCTTTTAAGGTGAGATTACTCATGACTTTAAACCTCTTTCACACGTAGCGTCTTTTTGTTCTGATTTATTTCTTGCTAATTAAGCTGGTCTAATTTTATCCAGGTGCTCTTGCTGGAGTCACGGGATAGACTCGGTGGTCGCATACGCACTGACAACTCCTTTGGTTGTCCAGTTGATATGGGAGCTTCATGGGGAGTAACACTAATATTTTCCTTTCCAATTGGCTATCCAGAACTATATATTTATTCCTGTTATATTCAAATTGCATCTCAGGCTCCATGGTGTGTGCAATGAAAATCCTTTGGCTCCATTGATACGGCGGTTGGGGCTCACTTTGTATCGAACTAGTGGTGATGACTCAGTGTTGTATGACCATGATTTGGAAAGGTAAATTGGATTTTTTTTGGGAGGGAGGGGCGGCGCTCCGGTTCTCTTAGTTACACCTGAAATTTTTGGCTTCAGATTCTCAAGTCCCGTTCTCTGTCTCGATTCTGATGCAGCCACTCAGAAATCGGGGCTAAAAATCTGTTAGCTTGTTCTTGAATTGTAACTGTAATTTTTCTGCAAGAAAGTATCTTGTGGTTTATTGTACTATGATTCACAATGAAAAAATATAACAGACTTATAGTTCGCCTGTGTGAAATAATTGTTACTTGCCTTCAACATATCTCAGTATGATTATTTTGAACCATGTTGTGTCTGCTAGATTTTAGCCTATAATCTTTTTGCTTTTATGTAAATTAACTAGAGACATTATTCCACCGTTCATGAGACTGATCATGTTTTCTTTCTTTTTAAAGCTGCATGCTGTTTGACATGGATGGTCATCAAGTTCCTCAAAACACAGTTGCTGAAGTAGGAGATGTATTCAAGAAAATCCTCAATGAGGTTGGCTTTGCTTTGTATTTCTTTCACCAAGTGCTATTCCTTTTGAGGTTTTTATGAAGGCGCAAATGAATGATTACGTGTATCGGCTAATGCAGACTGAGAAAGTGAGAAATGAGAATAGTAATGACATATCGGTTCTTCAAGCAATATCTATTGTATTGGACAGGCATCCTGAGCTGAGGTATGGGGAAATAGTTATTCTCTTATAACCAACCTATGTTTGTTTTGTTAAATTCGCAATCTAGTTATATTTACCGATCACATATGCTGCAGGCAAGAAGAAATCTCTCATGAAGTACTGCAGTGGTACATATGCAGGATGGAGGCGTGGTTTGCTGCCGATACAGACATGATCTCTCTGAAAACCTGGGATCAGGCAGGTTTTTCATTTTTTTTTTTTAAATTTTACTTTCTTGTTATTCTAAGTTTCTTGGGTGATTGTTTTCCCATGTTATTGAAGATTTTTGGCTTATGTGATGTGAACCTTGCAACATACCTTCTACTGACATTATTATTTTTGCTCGAGTTGAAATTGCAGTTCGAGGTATAAGTTGTACATGCAGCATATGATGTAAATTTTAAGGTGTTGACTTTTAAAAAAGTATTATTGAATAATATGTTTTTCTAAAAGAGTTTTTTACTGTGCCCAATCCCCAAAGACGCTCTAACTGGCAGGATCAATAATGCGATAAGTAAAAGAACTGTCAAGTACCTTCGGAAGATAAAGGCACAACTCGTGCTGTTGTAGCTACCATTTTTCAGATATCTACATACTTCCAGATTGGAAATTTTGGGGCTGTATTTTACATTAGATGTTTTAAATTTCCACCATTTGGATATGATTGATGAAATAATTTCCTAAATTTGTAATATTAACGTTGTTTATTTTGTGTACAGGAGCAAGTTCTTACGGGTGGTCATGGACTAATGGTGCAGGGTTATTACCCGGTGATAGAGGCGTTGCCAAAAGATATTGATATTCGTTTGAATCATAGGTATGCTTGGGGTTTTTTGTGAAATGTGAAGTTTGAAATATTGTTTGTTGTTTCTATAGCTTGTCATGCTGTTGGCATTTCACTTAGAATCTCAAGATCAAGGCAGCACTTGTGACTGTTAAACCCACAGAGAGACCAACTTGGGACTTATGATTGAATCTTCTTGTTACTAGATTTGCTATGGGAAAGTTAAGAAACAAAACATTATCCCTTTTCTCCACATTCCTCCACAAAGATACCTTTTTTTTAAGTCATACCACAGCCCGACATAGTCATCTCTTCGACCCCCATCCTTAAAAAAGGAAAGGCAACGAAAACAATGCCCGGAAGGGTTTTATCTACTGGAAATGTTGCTTTCTTATTTGTATTATACCTTTTCCAACCTCTTCCCAATCTATGATGGATTACCTTCCTGCATCAGAGTCGAGTTTTTTGCCTTGGTAAATTTGTCTGTTTTTCTTGGACATTTTGAGAATATCAGTTATGATGCGACCTTCTTCTTTTAACCGAGAAATTCCTGAGGAACAGTGGCACACTACTCGGTGGATGATTCTCCACTTAAATACTAGGCTTTTATCTGTGGCATAATTCGAACTCGTGATGTGCCTAACCTACACATCACGTGCTCTGTTCTTACCACTGGACTGAAGCCTTGGGGGCAGCTATGATGCAACTTTTCTGCCGCACATTCGTTAAGAATTTCTCAATACCCCCACCCAGATCCCAACCCAATCCCCAGTATTTTCAAGAATTGGTTTTGGAGAAAAAATGAGGCAAATATAACTTTTCTTTTTGTCAGTAATTTCTTATCTTTGATTTACCTAGATTTCAGTCTCTAGGTCTTTTATGCAATTCTAATTTTCTGTCGATCTAATTCTAGGGTGAAGAGGATTACAAATGGGTATAACAAGGTGATGGTTACAGTTGAGGATGGGAAGAATTTTGTGCTGATGGTGCTATAATATCTGTGCCTGTTGGGGTCCTTAAAGCCAACTTAATTGAGTTCAAACCAAAGTTGCCAGAATGGAAGCTTTCTGCAATAGCAGATCTTGGTGCGGGCAACGAAAACAAGATTGCATTATGATTTGATAATGTATTTTGGCCAAATGTTGAATTGTTAGGCATTGTTGCACCTACCTCTTATGCTTGTGGGTATTTTCTTAACCTCCACAAGGCAACAAGGCATCAAGTCCTTGTCTATATGGCTGCTGGAAGACTTGCTTATGATGTAGAGAAATTATCAGACAGAGATGCTGCTGATTTTGCTATGCGGCAGCTGAAAAAAATGTTTCTTGATGCACTTGAACCTATAAGTAATCACTGCTCCTACATAATTCCACTAAAATTATTACTGCTGCTTGCATTGTTTGTAACTAAAAAATTGTTTGGATATTTAAAGTTTCTATCCTTCTATTTGTGAGTGCGCACTACTTTGCATCATGGGTTTTAGACCTTCGTATTTGTTTACATTTTTCCTTAAACCCCAGCAGAAAAACTTGTAAAGGGAAAATAGTCAAAAAGTAAAATGAGGAAGCACATTCAATCTAGTACTTTTTTTTAGTTTCTTATTTTGACTCTAAAATTTGCTCAATTTACTAAAGATAAGTTGGTGTATCAGAAAGTTTCTCTACCCCACGAATGTAGGGGTAAGATAAATTGGTTTGTCATCATAGCTTCTTTATTCTTGTATTTTTCTTTTCAAACCTGTTTTGTAAAAATGATCGGAAACAACCTCTCTACCCCACAAAGGTAGGGGTAAGGTCTGCGAATACCCCACCCTCCCCAGACCCCACTTGTGAGATCACACCGGGTATGTTGTTGTTGTTGTTGTACTGAAGATAACTTGGTCCATATCACCAGCAAGCCAGCAGATCGATCTGTTTGTCTAACACACTTCCTTAAATTGTGGATAAATTGGTCTCTATGAGAATGAAAGTAGTGAAGCATGTCGAAACTCTCTCCAACTATAACTGTTGAGCTGATAGCTATATACCTGGTACTATTTGCAGGTTCAGTATCTTTTATCACGATGGGGAACGGATCTCGGCTCATTAGGATGTTACTCGTATGATCTGGTCGGAAAGCCAACAGATGTATATGATAGGCTTCTCTTCTGGGGGAACAAGGAAGAGAAGAATATATGGTCTTGGATCTCAAGCACAAAGTTATTATGGGCCGAATCTTTGCGTCAATTCTGGCTTTAATGCTTCAGCATCAGCAACACCTTTAACTTCTCAATCAGCACCGACAGAAAATATGGAGGAGTTAGTGATGCGATTGATTCCTACACTGACTGATCGCTTGCTTCCTTTATTTATTGAGAAGGCACGCGGAGTGATTTCTTCACCATCACATCATCCAAATACTCCTATCGACAAACCATCAGTTGTGACACCCATAGTGCCTCCTCCCACTACTGCTAACGTTGATGATGTTGATCCTTTAGTTTCTGATGATGATCGTAGTCCTTCACCCATGCATTAGTTTTTTATGTTATCTGCTTTTTGTTGGAAAGAACAAAATTATGCACTAACAATACTTGATGGATGTGTGGGTTCTTTTGGTAGTTGATAGCTTGGTGTTGTCGGTGTTTTGGACTTAACGATTAGGATTCCGCTATCTATTTTGAATCTTTTTTATAAATATTATTTTATGTGAATGTCAGTTATTTTTAAGGGTATTTATTAATTTGTATTTAGTATGTTTCAACAGGTGTATTTAAAAAAAAAAATCGGAAGAAAAATATTTGTGACAGATTTGCGACGGATTTTGGTCGTTGCTAGAGGGAAATCAGTAGGCTACAGACAGCGACAAACATTGTATTGTCGCTAAATGCAGGCACAAATAATTCAATATTTTGCGACGGATTAGAGACAATGGTTTTCGTCGCTAATTTACTAAAATGACGAAATGAAATATGAAATTAGTCACATAATTCATAACAATAGCAACAAAATATTCTGTTGCTATAATGTGGAACGGATCTCATACGTCGCTACTCTGTCGCTAAGTTTGCTACAAATTTCATTTTTCCGTCGCTAATAGGTTAGCAACGCGCAAAATCGTAACAGACGACATTCCGTTGCTAATCCGTCGCAACACATGTTTAGCAACAGATATATGCTGATTAGCGACGGAATACGTCCGTCACTAAATACTGTTTTTTTTTGTAGTGTAGGCTTACTCTAGTGTATCTTGATGGTAGGAGGAGAAGAGCTCCGTGCTAGGGCTTGAGAATATGAAAAGTGGGATTAAAAATTGAAGTCCCCAAATTTATACTATTTGCTGAAGCGGGGATAGTACGGCCACAATGTACGCCCGTACAATATTATACGTCCCGTAAAATCAGGACGTACCTCATGTGCCAAATTCCAGAAACCATAATTTTAGTGTGTGAGGTACGTGATGAAAAGTACGGCTTGTACTTTAAAGTACATCCCGTATAAATTGTACGGCCAAGAAGTACGGCCCATACATTCAGGTTGTACCTGGAATGCCAAATTCAGGTGGTTCTGTTTTCTCCCATGTGAGGTACGTCCAAGAAGTGCGGCCGTATAATTTGACGTAAGGCGTATTTTTACCATCTAAGGAGAATTTTAATCCAAACACTTCCTGCCTTGGTTTTTAAGTCTCGAATCATGAACGTAACTTAGTTAGGAGGTACGAGGTGTTACACCTTACTTCCCAATTTACTTGATGGTCATCCATCAAACAATTAATATTTACAATATAATCTTTATTTTATAAATTTGAGCCAGAATAATCATTGTATCAGTGGGTACATTGATTATATACTTGTTATATATTGAATATACATCAATGATGTTTACAATATGTTACAATTAGGTGGGGCAAAATTTTTTGTAGCCGAATCCCTAACTAAAACTGTTAAGATCTAAAGCGTTTAGAAGATCCAAATAGATATGTTTGTCTAGACTTCTTCTTTGGGCCAAGAGCTAATTTCCAGGCGGGACATAATTGCGCGGTTTGTCCTCCAAATAGACTGGTCTTTAATTTTTGTCCTTTAAATGGATTGGTTAATCGAACTTATGCCTAACGGGTCATAAGTTCTTGAGGGTGCTGTTATAACTTGTGGATATTATGATACACAATTTATTCCCCTCTAGCCATAAGTTTGATTCTGAAGGACAAAATTAAAGATCAGCCCAGTTGAAGGAAAAAAATTAAAGACCAGCACAAAATAGGGACAAAAGTGCAAATGACCCAACTTCTAGCAGGAAATTTTAGGTCATTTGCACAAATGTCCTATTTCGGGGTGGTCTTTAATTTTTGACCCTCAAATTTGCGGCCTTTAATTTTGTCCTTTAATATTTTTAGTTATAACTTGAATTTCGCTTGACATATTTTATGTTTAACTTCAACATATGTATCTAAACATTTACAAATAAGGCAAAACTTTTAACACTCAAATTAAAAAATTTAAAATTCTATACATGATCAAACTGAAAAATTTAAAACTCTCCAAATCAAAACATTGCCTCATCAATTAAGAGAGAGCGAGTCAGACACCACTTTGAACCTACCCAATAAGATTATGTTTGTCACTTTCTCCCATATAGTCATTTTCTATAGTGGGCCGCGGAAAGCAGCGGGAAGAATTTGTTATGTTAAAATACTTTATTACGTACATAGAAAAACAAGACTTATTTTCAACAAATCAGAACTTTTTTGGTTTAAAGGTATCTCAAACATTCTAGATAATCCTTGTCATTTTTCTCGTCTATTATACTCTCTTTGTTTCAATTTATGTGAAATTATTTTTTTTAATTTATATTAAAATAAATGATCTCTTTTTTAATTTAGAACATATTCAAGACTTATTTTGAATCACAAATTTTAAAAGTCTTCATTTTTTCTTAAATATCATGCCCAATCAATTAGGTTCAATTAAACTGAAACACTGAATCGGAGTTAGTATAATCATTTCTTTTAATAGTAGCGGGAAGAGTCTAGAACCAACTGACTTCACAGTGCATGGCTTCTGCTTTGATCAAATCTAATATTATTCGCTCAGCCCTCCGCGGCGGTGCTTCTGGCGGGACTCCAGCGCCGGCATTAAAGAGGACTTTCGCTTCTTCCACGTCCCACCATGATGAGGCCCGTAAGTTCATCATCTTACTTAAAGGGAATTTTCTTTTTTGAGTTTCATCTTTTAATAGTTTTGGGTACTCTATCCGATGGTATTTTGCTTGAAGTCAAATTATTTACCATGAAATGAGCTGAATAAATATATAGTCACACCTCCTTATAATAATAGAGGTTTATAATATTATTGTTATGTAGATATCTCTCTATAGTGAAATGTTATTATACTCCCTCATTTTTAATACTTTCTGTCTTAGTTACTGTTTGGACAGAAAAAAAGTTAGTCTATTTATCCCAATTCATGTGATACACTTTACATTTTAGTCCGTCTTAAAAAGAATTATGCATTTTTATATTTAGAAATAATTTAAGTTGAAACTTTCCCTTTTAGCTTATTTTAGATCACAAGTTTCAAAAGTCTTTCTTTCTTTGTTAAACTCCGTGTCGAATCAAACTATATCACATAAGCTTAGTTTCTTTGACTATTATTTTCTCAAATATTTTGAAATTATTTTGAATTGTTAACTATTTTGACTTATAGTAACTTTAAGTAGTTTTTAAATATGCAAATTTTATTTCAAAAAAAATAATTGAAGATTCTATGTCCGAATTCGTATCAAACTTTAGTTAGTTTGAACCAGGGTCGGCAAAAAATAACACTATGTATATAAGGTAATTCTTTTATTTTTTATCTATATATATAGATTTTGAATACCCTGAACACAAGACTAGAGATTGACTCGGTGGTTAAGAGGATTCAAAATTTACCTTTAGCTTTCAAGTTCAAATCCCAAACACTCCATTTTTATAATCTTGGATCCGCCACTGTTTGACCGTCGTACTTAGAAAAAGGAGAACTTTCTGAATTCTCTATATGCATGTATATCCACGCGTACATATACATACAACACTAGATGGAGTTTACAATCAACATGTTCAACTAAACCAAGTATCTTCAATACAGAGTATAAATATATATGTGAAAATCCACTAAAATTTGAACCCATTATTTTGAAAGTTTAATGGGTTCAGAAGCAAGAATCTAAAGGTTGAATCAATCAAATTCGAATTTAAATCTTGGATCTGCCTCCCTATTCGTACATACATAGATAATAGGTACATACATATATGTACATAGGAATATATATGTATGTGTGCAATATCTGATTTTCCTTTTTCCATTCCATATGCGTTTGAGTATGCTAGTTGCCTTGAGGTATATGTTAAAAAAGCTTTGTTTTACAATGGAATCTCTCGATTACGTATTAGTTTCTTCAGGGGATAATAGTTTGATATTCACTATCCATTACAAAACAAAGAATTCTATCTGTAATTTTCCTCTTCTTTTTTTTTTTTCCTCTTATTGGTTGTGTGATTCAGCTGTTTATAAATGATTCCAATGTGGTTGAAGTGTTAATATTGAATGGGCTGTGGTCAGGTGAAGCAGCTAAGTGGGAGAAAATTACTTATATTGGAATAGTTACGTGCGCGATTCTTACAATCTTTAATCTCGCTAAGGGTCATCCTCACTATGAAGAGCCTCCTGTAAGCTTTTTTATATGCATTTCTTGTACCTTTTATATGTCAAGATTCTGTGTTTCTTTTTTCATCAATATGGTGTTTCCTGTCTTCCCATTTTGTTTTCAGAACTTAATATGAAATCAGAAATTCACATTCTGAGGGATTTCCATTAGCCCAAAAAAGATAGAATAATGGTAGTTTGGTCCTTACAATATCCAATGGTCTGACTTGTGCTCATCTGTTGATTGAGCGGATATTATAAGGGGATTATTTTTCTTTGGGGGTTGGAAGTTTGTATAATAGAGGGGAATTTACAACTGAGACAGAGTATATACATGTGTACTCTATGTTCCTCTATTTCCTATATGTTTTGTTTATTACTGTGAAGTTCTTTGTATGATGTTTCTTCACGCTACGTAACGGTATCTTACAATTCTTGCTATCATTTCTAACTCTCTTTGCAGCCTTATCCGTATCTGCACATTCGTAACAAGGAGTTTCCATGGGGTAATTCTGATACCTAAGTTCTCTCTTATTTCACTTGTCAATGATTTCAAGTTTACTGTATCTCATATTTAAGTATCTCATCCTTGATGGTTGCAAATTGCAATGAACTATCAGCACATTGGTATTCTGAATAATAGTCTGTTATCTAACTTAAGCACTCTTATTTTATCTGATTGAGGCTTCAAAAATGTTGTAGCATGTCGTGGATTGTCTAAATCAGGAACTGGGAACAAGTAATCATCCTGTTTATTCCTTGTTTCCTGTTAACGGGAAGCCTGGTTTTGAATGTTTTTTCTATGCTCAAAAAAAATTTCATTTGGTCTTCTAAGTCGTATCATGTGAATGAGTCATCATGACTAATAGCCCTCGAAAAGGAATCCGGGTAATGGATGGTTGCATGGTCTATTATCCTTTCTAAGATACAACAACAACAACAACAACAACAAAACATACCCAGTGAATCCCACAACGTGGGGGTCTGGGGAGGGTAGAGTGTACGCAGACCTTACCCCTACCTTAGGTAGGAAGGCTATTTCCGGAAGACCCTCGGCTCAAGAAAAGGCATATGAAAGGTTAGATACGGGCAAACAAATCAAAGCAATTATGAAAATGAAAACAATGAAAGTAAATAAGCCATTATAAACCAACAGATACTCGCAGAAATCAAGAGACAAGAAACTATAGAGCAATAAAACTACTCGTAAGAAAGGATAAACGCGACTACCTACTAGCCTTCTACCTTAATATGAGTTCTCCATACCCTCCTATCTAAGGTCATGTCCTTGATAAGCAGGAAATGCGCCATGTCCTGTCTAATCACCTCTCCCCAATATTTCTTCGGCCTATCTCTACCTCTTCTGAAACCGTCGCTAGCCAGCCCTCGCACCTCCGCATTGGGGCATTTGCATCTCTCCGCATCACATGCCCAAACCATCTCAGCCTCGCTTCCCGCATCTTGTCTTCCACTGAGGCTACTCCAATCTTGTCTCGGATGACTTCATTCCTAATCCTATCGCTCCTAGTGTGCCCACACATCCATCGCAGTATTCTCATTTCCGCCACTTTCATCTTGTGAACATGAGATTTTTTGACTGGCCAACACTCCGCCCCATACAACATAGTTGGTCTAACCACCACTTTGTAGAACTTGCCTTTAAGTTTTGGTGGCACCTTCTTGTCACACAACACTCCGGAGGCAAGCCTCCATTTCATCCACCCTGCACCAATACGGTGTGTGACATCATTATCAATGTCTCCATTTCCTTGTATAATATACCCAAGATGCTTGAAACTATCTTTCTTCTGTATGACCTGGGTGCCAAGCTTCACTTCAACGTCCGCCTCATGCACTATATCACTGAACTTGCACTCCAAGTACTCTGTCTTGGTCCTACTCAACTTGAACCCTTTAGACTCCAGAGTTTATCTCCAAACCTCCAGCTTAGTGTTAACTCCACTGCGAGACTCGTCAATCAGGACTATGTCATCCGCAAATAACATACACCATGGCACCTCACCTTGAATTTGCTGCATCAATCCATCCATCACCAAGGAAAATAAAAATGGGCTAAGAGTTGATCCCTGGTGCAACCTCATCACCACTGGAAAGTGCTTCGAGTCTCCTCCCATAGTCTTTACCCTGGTCTTGGCCCAATCATACATGTCCTTGATCGCCCTAATGTAAGACACAGGTACACCTCTAGCCTCCAAGCATTATCCTTTCTAAGATGTCCTTATATATTAATTGTGATAACTTTAATCTATTGATTTTGCTTAGGTAAGATGTCAACACGTAATTGACATACAGAGATCAAAAGGAAGTACTTGGTTAGGAACAAGTAATCTTCCTGTTTTTTCCTTGTTTCCTGTTAACGGGAAGCCTGGTTTTGAATGTTTTTTCTATGCTCAAAAAAAATTTCATTTGGTCTTCTAAGTCGTATCATGTGAATGAGTCATCATGACTAATAGCCCTCGAAAAGGAATCCTGGTAATGGATGGTTGCATGGTCTATTATCCTTTCTAAGATGTCCTTATATATTAATTGTGATAACTTTAATCCATTGATTTTGCTTAG
The DNA here is from genome assembly GCF_019175385.1 of Lycium barbarum. Lineage (NCBI taxonomy): Eukaryota > Viridiplantae > Streptophyta > Magnoliopsida > Solanales > Solanaceae > Lycium > Lycium barbarum. The sequence continues at coordinate 107,355,313 of NC_083347.1, read as the reverse complement.
TTAAGATGTCAACACGTAATTGACATACAGAGATCAAGAGGGAGTACTTTTACCAAGAAAAAGGGAATGTTTGTAGGTTGCATATGTCAATAAATTATTCACCTTTAGTTAAAACCTAATCTGTACATGTTTTGGAGTAGGTGTGTTTATCCTGGTTTACCTATCTATTGGTTGTTTCAACTACTTAATGGTTCGTATTTGATGGAATTGCTTGAGGTATTATTAGATATTTAGTTAACCAATGCCGTCCACATTATGTTAATTGCGAGTGTGCAATACATCGCATCTATTTGCTTAGTATGGCTCGGTGTTTGGTATGCTTTGGCGAGAGAACACAATATAAAGTAGATCATACGATATCATAATACAAACAATTATCATATCCATTATAGTTTATACTAGTTCGACCTAATATTAACAGCATAATGTTAATGGTGAGTGTTCAAGTATGAGTTGACACTCTTCCCTAGTTTTATAGGGTTAATTGAGTGTTCATTCCAGTATCAGTGAGTCTCTGTATGTTTTTGGGGGTATACTTATTTCTGTAGCTGAAAGTTCCATGTGTGAATTAGTTTGTAGTTGAATTTAGATTTTTGTATTGTATAAAACTGTTTAATACTAAAAATTCTTTTTCCTTCTTTGAATTCAGGTCCGGATGGCCTTTTCGAGAAGAAGCATCACTAAAACCTGTATTATCTATCCGTGAAGGCTTTAAACAGTTAAACCTACTGTATCATTGAAGTAGTGTGAAATATGTTTTGAATTTGCTTCAGATGACTTATGTTGATACTTAACCATAGCTCTGATGTACGCTTTGGTGGTGTCATATTGTGCTGTCTATTGTGTTTCTTGCAGTGTGCTCTGCATAAAATAAAAAATGAAGAAATTGTTTAGCTTGTCTCTTTCCAGCTGTTCTTTTCTATATATTCATATGATTGCCCTTGGATTACCCACTACATTTGAAATGAATTCAGTGGAGAAATTTGGTTGAGTTGGAATATATCTAGAATATAATCCAATTGGATTTTACGTGTTACCTATTCATACTCTTAAGTTGCCTTGCAACATGACCCATCACCTTCTTGACTATTACCTGAGTATAATGGAGAAATTAGAGTTTAAAATTCCATCTTTTGATTGGAATTCAGATAGCACTCAACCAATATGACTCCAGCGGAGAACATCTGGGGATATAGCAGTTCCTTTAAGTAAATATACTGTTAGATTTATAGCTTTATTTTTCCGTTTAATGAACACAAAAACAACTGACATCATTGACCTTGGATTGATACTTCAGCGTATCACTGTGTATGCATGGAAACTATGTTTCCCATTTCTCTAGCTACCAATTCAACGAGGTTTCCTGCAGCAGGAAACTTCATACCGGATTTAAGTTATCACTAGTGTTCTCATTTTATATGGTTTCAGGTGAAGAACTTGTTAGGTTTGTGGGCCTGAATGTGGGGGTCGCAGGAGGCGGAAGCCCCCTGCGATGGAAGAAACAAGAGTTGGTGTTTTGACAACCGATATAAACTTGGCTTAATCAGTGGATTTTGTAATCATCTTTCATTGAGAAAAAAAGAGTTGGTGACTGGCCGTGGGTTTTCTTCCCCTTGAGGATGTCCCACGTAAAATTGTGTGTTTATTTTCATTGTTATTGCTCTTCTATATTGTTGTTTCATAACAGAGCTATCATTTTCTTGTTGCTGGTTATTGACTTCATTGCTTCCTGCTGCAGAACTGGAGTTATCATTAGGTTTGCTTTCAGTACTTACTTCTCCAACAGTAGGATTATTTTGTTCAACTGTCCCATTTTCTTCATCATCTGTGCCAGACCGGTTTGGATTTTCAGTATCTGCCTTGTTATTCTTCTTCTTCTGCAACTCATCAGAACCCTTGTATTTACCCTCAGTATTTATGATTACTGTATTGCCTTTCTCAGTTTCGGTCATGTTTTCAGAATCCACGGTTTCTTTAACTAAGGGACTCTCTTCCTTGCCTTTTTCTGCCATTGAAGCCTCATTAGTCCTGTATTTTTGTCTTGAATCTTATCGTTTGATGATCCTGATTCTTCAGTTTTATTTTGGTTCTCGTCGTTCTTTTTGATGACTTTTTCCTCATTATTTCTCTTCTTCGCTCTTGTCCCTTCGTTTTACATCCCTTCTATTACCTTCCTCCATCTTAACGTCCTTCTGTTCACTTCCATTTTCAACCATCTCTTCACTAACACTTTCTCTGCTCTCTTCCTTCTCTTCTTTCAAATTATTACCTTCACTCTCCTTGGCTCCATCATCAATATGTTTACCTTCTTTCCTTCCTAATTTCAAAGTATCGATCCGAATTTGTATTTTTTCTGAGATGTTTGTGTTTTCTACATTAGAGACTTTCTTGATATGATACATTTAGACTTGGTAAAGCAACCTTCAGATACAAGCACCTATGAATACACATATCTGTAGACCATGCTTCACCTTTTCTCCTTTGTTTCTTTGGCTCCCTTTTTGTTTACTGAGTTCTTGATCTTGCCCGCAACACTTGTGTGCGGGTACAAATTTCCAATGTCTTCGCGACTTCTTGCAATACTACATGTGATGACACTGAAAGTTCATTGAATCTTGTTGTCCAGTAGGTTTAGAGGAAAGAAAAGGAGTGTACACGTGATGTTGCACAAAATGATATTAATTATGTCACAATTCAACTTGTATTTAGGTATTGTGTGGATTTTGAGGTTTATGTTTTGCTGTAAATTAATGTTTACTTGTGTTATTTTTCAACGATAGAAAAGGAGTGTACACATGATGTTGCACAAATGATATTAATTATGCCACAATTCAACTTGTATTTAGGTATTGTGTGGATTTTGAGGTTTATGTCTTGCTGTAAATTAATGTTTACTTTGTGTTATTTTTCAACGATATGTCAAGGCGAAATCAGAATTGAAACTTAATAATTTCGACCTTTAAAATTTTATCATCGAACCTATTTAACTTTTGGCATTATGGATACGGAATTCAATATTTGTTACAATTTAGTATAATTTTCATATAGAAATGTATAATCTGCATGAAAAATGTTGAGATAGGTTGATCTTGTTGCTAACACGCTGCATCTTCCCGTGCATATACGTAATACTTTACAATACCAAACTGAGTTAAGGAAAGTTCTTTTACAATATAATTTGAGCCAAAGCAATAAGAATTTAGTATCTTTGTACAATTGGTGAAGGTAAATTTTCTCTCTAGTGTTGCTATACAAAATCGTATGTGACTCGATAGAGAGCAGTCACGGAAATAATTGCACATAATGTTCAGTGATAATCACAAGATGTGTTTTCTCTATGCTTTTTTAGTCTAAGAAGACCCAAAAGACTATGTCTGATATCACATGTTTTCATTGTCAGTTGAAGTCATCAAAACTTGTTGCCACCTAATAATTTTGAACTCTTTTCTTAATCCATGTGCAACGTCAATTAAATAAAAGAATTCACATTTTAATAATTTGACTGTGTTTAAATCTATGTAGCAGTTTAGCCGAGTCTCACAAGCATCTTCCGAGAAAATGAATTTGAAGTTAGGTCAACTCTATTTTTAATCCAGAAAAGTTAGGTCGACTCTATTTTTAATCCAGAAAATAAATGCATAATTTATTCATAACTTCCTCATCACGATGCCTCAATCGATAATACAAGCTAAGGAATAAATAAACAAAAAGAGAAATACCTTTCGACCATTAATCTGGAGTGCTAGTTCATTATAAGGAGGCATCTATAAATTAAGACAATTGCAAAGTGATGAGACGCTCACAGAAACGTTTTCATAAAGTTTGAAGTATTATCACTTCCATGGCATTGCTTAAGCTTTATTTCGTCTTTTTTGTTCTTCTTGTGGCAGCCACTAGTTAGTTTCCTTCTTGTTACTTTTATATCTCCATTTTAATTCAACATTATTTTTTATTCTCATTCATGTGTATATGCATGTTTAACTATATACGTGTATATACATTTCGTATGTATGCATGTTTTTTTGTGCATGATGTGTGAATATGTGTGTTTTTTTTTTTTTTTTTTTTTTTTTTTTTAATGTTTTGCAGCTAAAATTAGATTTTACTGATTATGATTGTGTAAATATTTCAGTCAATGTATCGTGGTTCTTGAAGATGCAAGCTGTTGCTACACGGAATGTTGATCATGATCTCTCAGGAATCAAGAAGAGACTTAAGATTTTTCTTTTCTATGGATGTGATTTTAGTCCTATAACTTTTAGGATCTGTTGGCCGATTTAGTACTTGTATAATATGCTTAATTAAGTTGGACAAAAGAAATTGCATTTTGACTCCCCAGTGGACAATCCGAATAATATTAAAGCTAGGAGAAAGGCTAATTCAGGATTTGAACTTTATAAATGTTGAATTCTATAATTAAAACTTCAAGTGCTAATGATTGGATTCTATAATACATAACAAGTGCTTAAACTTGGCCTCAGATGACAAGTATGCGCTCCAACTTTGGGTGTACACAAGTAAGCACCTCAACTTGTCTCCATTTTGTCAGTTGAACGCTCCAACTTAGAAAATGATCATCTAGACACATCCAAAATTTATGTGTCATGTCAGTATTTGTGTTTACGTGTTCAACTTTATACAAGTTGAGGCGCCTACTTGTGCACACCTAAAGTTTGAGGGCATGCTTGCCAGGTGAGACCAAGTTTGAAGGGTCTGTTCATGTATTATGCCTTTAAATTTGTACATATTTACTGAATTTCATAAAAAAGTGTTTAGGACAATCCTAATATAAGTTGCTTTCTAGCGCCGCTCCTAACTGAGAAGTCCCATGACATGATTTTCTGGATTTTTGGGGTTGGGTAGTTGAGGAAGATCCAATTTATTATTGTTTTCAATACAGAATACAGTGTGGAGAAAAATAATTGCACAATATTATCATATATATATATATATATATATATATCCAAAAGGGATTTTCACACTTCATGACAATTAGGGCTAAATAATTACACGTTTTAGCCCATAATTTTTTTTACCCGCTCTAGTCCCTGTTTTTGCATGTGAGAGGAGAAGCGAAAAATAGACGCAATTGGCGTTTCCTTCGCTATAGCCGATGGCTAAGGTTGCAATTACGGTACACCCCAACAAGTCTTCGTTCAAAGACTATCGGAAGGGTATTGGTGCATGTACACGAATAACATTCATCACCCACACCTTCTTTTGTGCGAGAGCTGCTGCAAATCTGTGTATTTTTCTCAGTTGCTAGCGTCCTTTTGTTCGAGAGTTGCTGCAATTGCGTCGGCATAGGGCCAACCATAGTTGATGGGGGATCTAGGTTTTCTGGTTGGCGGGTCGGGTATCAATAGGTGTTTCTCTTGAGAGCTTCATCTTCAGCTAATAAAAGAACCGTTGTCGCCGTCGCCGGTGGTTGAGGTTGAAATTGCCGCGGCATAGGGCCAACCATAAGAGCTTCTACACTTCTTAATTTTTTTTTTTCAAACACATCTTATATATTATTATACACTTTTATACTATGGAGATAGCTCTTGACTTGTGATGCAATTATTCTTTTAATTGCAGAGTCATTTTCTCATTTTGCATGCATTCGTTTCCAAAAAGTGTTCCAATTATTTTACTTGGTTATAAGCGTATCTTTCAATTTAACTGTATTAGTCTCCGAGACGAACTCAGGATTTAACGGTCATGGGTGCACTATTAAACTTAATAAATATCTATTACCGGTCATAAAGACTGATAATAGCAGATATATATATTTGAATCGGATTTATAAACAATCAAACAATCAATAAATCGAAATTATTTAATTCATTCATAAAGTTGAAGAATATAGAGATGATGCTTTTTTGAGAAATTGTTTAGCAACTACACGAGTTTCCTAAGTTTCTAACGCATTTGGGTTTCAACTAGCAATACATGCCCGTGCAATGCACGGGCCGAGCATGTCTATTTACTTTAATTAGCCAGTCTTTAAGGTTTGTATTTTGAAAATAACTTTTAAAAATATTCTAATTGTTATTATATATACAACATGTATTTTATGTACCATCACTTTAGTTGTAATTAAAAGTCTTTGAGATGGAAAGAGTAGGATTTTTTTATCATTATCATGACAATGAAAGTTGTTCATTGATGTAAAAGAAAATTAGTAAGAATATAAGGGAAAATTAATATGTTGGTTCTAAAAATTTTCTTTTAAATTTTTTAATATTTTATATGTATACCGACAGGTTGATATCCATTTCAATTAAGTAACTGTTCAGATCCAAACATAAGAACCATTTTGTTGTATATATTAGATTAAAATATTTTTATTAAATTAGTTAAAAAATATATTATAATTTTTTCTATTAATTGTTACAAAGAAATCAAAATTAGAAAGATATATGTTATATCATTAATCACCAAATTTTAATTCTGAAATGAAAATATAAAGCAATACATTTTATAAATGTAAAGAAACAATAATCAAAGACTGCAAATGAAAGTAAATAAGTAAAGTATTGACAATGAAGGAAAACGGGGATAAATGTCACTCCCTCCCTTTACTTTTACTTATCGACGTTAACATATCAAGGAAAAAAAATTCTTCTTCTTATTTTACCCTTCACATTAATTATTCATTTTAAAATCATTTTCTAAGGCTATTGAGACTATATACCAATAAATATGGATATTATGATAAAATATATACTTTATTTATTAATTTTCAAAGAACGTGAAAGTCAAAAGTGAACAAGTTATGTGTAGGAGCATTAAGATAACTTTTGGTACAAATTTGCATTGCTATTGTTCGTCCTCTCTTCATGTTTAAATTATTGACAAAGAAGGAAAATGAGGATAATAGAAATTGAAAAGAAGATAAATATCGAATAGAAAAATAGACATATATTTTTAGTAATGTGGCCAAGTAATATGGACGAATGGAGTACTTCATTTTTATTTATTCTTAAAGAACGTGAAAAGTCAAGTATAGTAATATGACCAAGTAATATGGGACGGAAGGAGTACTTCATTTATTAATTCTTAAATAACATGAAAAGTCAAAAGTGAACAAGTAAAAGTGCACGGAGGAAATAAATATGTGTCGGAGAATTAAAATAGAAGTGCACACGTGTATACATGAGAAGAGAATAAATATTCAGTACTATGACATATATCCGTGTGGGATTTATTAATTCTCAAAGACTGTGAAAAGTAAAAATTGAACAAATTAAAGTGCACGGAGGAAATAAATTTGTGTAGGAGAATTAAAATTGAACTGCATATGTCTATACATGAGAAGAGAATAAATATTCAGCTAGAACACGAAAAATCAAAAGTGAACAAGTAAAAGTGCACGGAGGAAATAAATGTATCGTAGAATTAAATTTGAAGTGCATACGTCTATACATGAGAAGGGAATTAAATATTAAGTACTATGACACATGTCTACGTTAATATGGACGAAGGTAGTACTTCATTTTTATTAATTCTTAAAGAACATGAAAAGTCAAGTATAGTAATGTGGCCAAGTAATATGGGACAGAAGGAGTACTTCATTTATTAATTCTTAAATAGCGTGAAAAGTTAAAATGAACAAGTAAAAGTGCACGGAGGAAATAAATATGTGTCAGAGAATTAAAATAGAAGTGCACACGTGTATACATGGGAAGACAATAAATTTTCAGTACTATGACATATATCCACGTGGGATTTATTAATTCTCAAAAAATGTGAAAAGTCAAAAGTGAATAAATTAAAGTGCATGAAGGAAATAAATTTGTGTAGGAGAATTAAAATTGAACTGCATATGTCTATACATGAGAAGAAAATAATTATTAAGCTAAACACGAAAAGTTAAAAGTGAACAAGTAAAAGTGCACAGAGAAAATAAATGTGTCGGAGAATTAAATTTAAAGTGCATACGTCTATACATGAGAAGGGAATAAATATTAAGTACTATGACACATGTCTATATGGGATATAAAAATAATTGGATAAAGTGTACAAATTATATAGCTCATGGTACAAGAATTAATGCAGGTACAATTCGTGAAGCTGTTGGTACAAGCTTGGGGAGCCGTGTTCGTCCCCCCCAAGCCGAAACAAATTAAAGTGTACGGAGGAAATAAATTTGTGTAGGAGAATTAAAATTGAACTGCATATGTCTATACATGAAAAGAGAATAAATATTAAGCTAGAACACAAAAAGTCAAAAGTGAACAAGTAAAAGTGCACAAAGGAAATAAATGTGTCGGAGAATTAAATTTAAAGTGCATATGTCTATACATGAGAAGGGAATAAATATTAAGTATTATGACTCATGTCTACATGGGTTATAAAAATAATTGGATAACGTGTAAAAATTATATAGCTCATGGTACAAGAATTTAATGCGGGTACAATTCATGAAGCTGTTGGTACAAGCTTGGGGAGCCATGTTCGTCCCCCCAGGCCGCTTATATATATTGTAAATATGCATTCAAGTGTTATTTATATATGCAACAGTTATACCAATAGTATACATGACAAATATAAACAAAAATGAGGAAGAGTTGGGCCTACCTAAGCCTACCATTTGTCATTTTCACCCATGGTTGGGCCTTCAATCATCTTTCTTTAATTCGGACTCGATCAAGAGAAAAAGGGGTTGGGCCTTTGGCTCAACAGATTTATCGGAAGAATGTGAACCAAATGGCCTGTGTCGAATTTCCATGCAAACAAAGAAGGGGGGAAAAGGGAAAACGCGGCGAGAGGGTATCTATACTTAATCATTAAACTAATCAGGACATAAGTAGAAAAATACATATAACTCACGTATACAAGTATGTAGGATAAACATGTTTAACATGATTGGGTAAATAAACAAAAGAAACATAGGCCCAAATAAATAGAAAGAACGTAGACAGGCCCAAGTAAAGCAAAGAATAACACATGGAGCAAGACGCAATTTCAACAACAATGCGAATCGGTTAAGGTAGAGGACATACCCATTTTTAGTGACAAAGTAGTAAAGGGGAAAGAGCAGGCCCAACAATATTATTCTAAACATAGTTAAGTTTAAAGTTTCCACCTAGATTCACTGATATACACAATATATATGCTTTCCTATATGCTTTTAAGTGTATACACCATATAAGTTCATTGTATATCTTTTACATCTCAAGATAGCCACAGCCCAGAATCACCAAATGAAACCAAATAAAGGAGCAGGCCCAATCAGTGTCATATCTATGTCAAACTTTCCTGTATACACCAGAGTGCATACAGAACATATATACCTCGTATATTTCACGTATATCAGCATAAATGACAACTCAGTACAAGGCTGGGGATAGAAATGAACACGAACTATGATATGTTAAACATGTATCAAACTACACATGTATCCTACTTGATGCACTTGATTCCTATTGAGTTAACAACATGTTTATGTCAATATTTAATCATCATAGATGTGCATTTCATAATTACAAATTAAACCAGTAACACTTTGTTCTAAAACAAAAGCAAACACAGGACAAACTCCTTCCAACTAGTACCAACATGGTTTCATCTACCAACTTCAAAACAAGTAGGACATAATAGAAGAGCACAAAGATAAAAAGAGACTGAATGGAACAGGGACTGAACTGACTTAATCAAACATCATGCTAAGTCACAATAAAAATGAAAGGTTCAGGATTGTGCAACACCTAACTAAACAAGTTTCCAATTTCAGGGAAAAAGATTCATATTTAATTTGGTGAGCCTCTTTATGATTTATATCCATTACTTCACACCATAGCAAAAGGGGCATAATGAGTCAAAATGACATACAAAGCATGCCTTTACTTCAAATGAGTTATGGACTATCTTAACAGATGCAAAACAAACACATATGAACAACTGAAACATCCCAGACCATTACTGATATGCCATAGACCGTAGGAGACTTCAAACTAATAGGAGAAAATAAATAGAGAATGTTCAATAGGAGACCAAGGCATGCTAACTCAATATTAAGCAACTCAAGGCAATTACCATGTTAAACCAGATAAATCACAAGCTTGAACAGTCATGTTGAAGTCCTAAAATACTACTACAAGTTCATTTTACATGTAGGACTTTTTACAGTTAGCTTAAAAAAACATATTGAACACATTTGCTGAGTTTAAAACTCTCATGAGTTCATCAGGAGGGTAGACAGTTAGACAGTTAATCCGCCCAAATTAGGATGACACCTTCAGATAGTTGAATTGGATCCATTTTCATTTCATGCTTATGTCTCAGGACTGGCAAGGTGTGGGGTTGCTCTGCTAGTCGGGTTAGGTACCTGACTCCACGTACCCACATGGTGATTCCATGTTGTTTAGTTATACTACGGCTCTCCCACCATATATATATATATATGCACATGAAACGTTTTACTCACGTTATACATTTACTCATTTCATATGATGTTCATGTTCATGTTCAGCTTACAGTTTCAGTTTCAGTTCCAGTTTAGTTCTATTATTTCATGTGTCATGTTTATTTCATTCAGTTACTTTACATACCAGTATAATTCAAGTGTACTGACGTCCCTTTTATTTTCCTTGGGGCCTGTATTTCACAGATTTACAGGACGACAGATCACCACGTATCAGCTTTTGGTGAGCCCCATTCTATTCAGGGTTTTAGCTTTACTTATATTTATTTCAGTCATGCAGTTAAGGTATGCCAAGGGCCTTGTCCCGGTAAACAGTTTAGTAGTCAGATTCATGTCAGAGGTTTCATAGACTAGTTTGTTATGTTATGTCAGATATTCAGAGTCGTCTAGCCATTTTGGCTTATTATTATAATGTTTATTCAGACTATTCTGCATTATAATATTATTATATTGTTACACCCGCACTTTCAGAGCATGAGCATGCCACGTACATCACCGTGGTAATGGAGTATCGGAGACGTCCCATGAAGTTTTGAAAGGTACAAGCCATAGGAAGTACGTAACAATGAAGTAAAGGATGAATTACGATCTCTTAAGTCGTAACCGGGAAGGACAATCTTGAAACACAAGAACATGACCATTATCAAGTATAATAAATGATAAATATCATGTAGGGGGAGTTTTGGAAGATTCCAGGACCAAGCAAATCAAAGAAAATAAGTTTGTCGAAATTTGGAAAAAGTTGGCAGAGTTAAGGACAGAATTTTGGGTCAACTTTGGAGGGGTATATCTCCAGGTATATTAGGAGTTTTAAGGTGTTTCAAAATTCTAGAATGAAGTTCGTCGAGTCTAGTTTCCAACTCAATAAACCCCTCATCGATACGACATCAGAGTAGAGAATTATGGACATTACAAGTTAGGCTGACAGAGCAGAAATGATCGCTACAGTAACTGCTACAGTACTGCTACAGTGCCACCGACTTTACCCACCTATAAAAGGGTTAAAATCCTTTTTTTGGTCATAATAATCTCCCAAATATTCCAGAAAAATCAGCAAGCAAAAGAGAGCATATTTACCTCATAAAAGTGAGGATTTTGAGTGATTTCAAGTGACGGAATATTAATCGAGGTCCATGCAACGTGTAGTCGCGCTTATAGTATCGTTTTGCGGTGTATTTTGGCTTGGATTCAAGATGGATATTGGAGATATTATTGTTCTAACAAGGAAAATATTACGAGTCTACGAATGATCTTAAGTGAATTGCAAGACAGGAAGTAAGTTGGAAGTCGAGAAATTATCTTCCAGGTAGGCGGGGAGATGGTTCAGACCCGTAGGTGTTCTATCAGCGGATTCTCAGGAGCACTCCACTTAATTTGGAGCTGCAGTCTATTTGGTATTGTCCTTATGATCATTTGTATTCTATGTAGAGGCTCGTAGACGTGTGTGCACAGTTAGATGTTTTATAGCTCCACCGGTTCATATTGTTGTATAATATAGTGGTGGCCTTGTCGGCCTTATTTTGAGCCCTTGATACTTTACTGTTAGCCAGGCTGGCTATATAATGTATGTTATGTTGTGGTGATCTTGTCGGTCCGCATATGAACATATGTGCTGAATGATCGGATATTCCTATGTTGGGCCTTTTCTGCGTGCAGGTATTCTTCGAGTTATGGTTTATAATGTTCAAAGTAACGGATAAGTCAGGTGATTCCCGGCTTACGGGTCAGAGCCCTTCATACTCCTGGTAGGGGTGTGACAGATATTTTCAGACTTATGATTTATGGTCCCACGCTTTACTTAAATTATGCATTTTCATATTTTATTTCGGATCAGTTCAAGCCCATGTTGAGTCAGTAAGCCACGTGGTTCGCTCGGTCACATGCAGCTAGGCATCGAGTTATGTCCAGGCCATGATTTGGGCCTTGACAAAGCTTGGTATCAGAGCCTAGGTTCAAGTGTCTTAGAGAGTCATGAAACCGTGTCTAGTGAGGTTACTTTTAAATGTGTGTGGCACTCACACATATAAATAGTTGACCACCAAGACATCTAGGATTGTGTCACTTCTTTCATCTTCTAGTTCGTGCAGTTAGAGCTATGCTTTCAGGAATTCTTCTAACTCGTGCATACTACGTATTTCAGACAATGCCTACGAAAAAAAAGTACACCGAGAGGACCACAGCTACCAGTCAAAGGGCTACCACTAAAGTTACTCCAGAAGTGGAGCCTCAGACTTAGAGGGTTCATTCAGATACTGAAACCCAGATACAGAAAGGCCTGTGGAGGTCCGTCCGATCGCTACTCCGCAGCCTATTACTTCAGACGTGGACATCAGGGGAGCTATCCAGTTGCTCACCCAGATTGTTGCTAATCAAGCCCAACGCTAGGAAAGGGCTCCTAGCGCTAGTTCTAGTGGTGGATCGGACAGTAAAGAATTCTTGAACCTAAAACCTCCAGTGTCCACAGGGTCTAAAAAGGAGGAAGATCCGCAGAATTTCATTGATGGACTTGAGAAAGAGTTTCGGGTTATGCATGCTACCGAGATAGAGGCAGCATAGTTGGGAGCTTATCAATTGCAGGATGTTGCCATATTTGGTATGATACATGGGAGCAATCCCGCGGGAGATGTGTCTCCGGCAACTTGGGATGAGTTTTCAGATGCTTTCATTGACCACTTCTAGCCAATTGAGGTCAAAGAGGCGAAGGTTTACGAATTTGAGAGACCCAGGTAGAATGGCATGGGTGTGAATGAATATTATCTCAAGTTTGTTTCCTTGGATAGGTATGCTCAGTATATGCTACTTGATATGAGAGACATAGTTAGGCGTTTTGTATTGGGGCTTGTACCAGATTTGCATGGTGACACTAATATTGCCGCTCAGAATGACCATCACCAAGATGGTTGCTTTTGTGCAAGGTAATAAGGAAAGACCAAAAGGAGAGGAAACTCTTAAGAAAGAGAAGGACAAGGAATTCAATAAAAGAGCTAAGTCTGCAGGTAACTTCAGTCATGGGGAAGGTGGAGGCAGGAATTTCTTCAAGAACAGATCATTAGGACCTGCTCCATCTGCAGCTAGTGCCCCAGCCACAGAGTTCAGGAATGATAAGAAGAGACAGAATTCCTAGCGGACTTATACCTATTCTCAGACTAGTGTGGGTCTGAAGACTTATGACATTCCGGTTTACAGCAAGTGTGGTAAGAGACACCCAGGGGTGTGTCACATAGGTATGGATGTTTGCTATGGTCGTGGCCAGCAGGGCCATTTTCAGAAGGATTGTCCCTCAGCGAGACAGGGTACCGGAGGTAATGTGACTTAGTCCAAAAATTCAGTAGTACCTCGAAATTCTCAAGCCCAATCGAGGCATGGTGCGGCTAAGTCTAGAAATGCAGGCGGAGGTCGAAACTGCTTGTATGATTTATCAGGTCGTCAGGATACAGAGGCACGTGCAGATGTTGTCATAGGTACACTAGCAGTTTTCACTTTTGACATGCCCTTATTGACCCAGGATCCACCTTATCTTATGTAACCCCATTTGTTGCTAAAAAATTTGGGATTGAACCAAAAAAGTTACATAAACCCTTTTAGGTGTCCACCCCAGTTGGGGAATTAGTTATAGCTAGATGTATTTATAGGGGTTGCCCAGATTTAGTTTGTCACCACAAAACCATAGCCGACTTAGCAGAGTTGGAGATGGTAGGCTTTGATATAATCATAGGTATGGATTGGTTATCTTCATGTTATGTAATAGTAGGTTGTAGAAACAAAATAGTGAGATTTGAGTTTCCTAATGAACCAGTTATAGAGTGGAAGGGCAATTCAGTAGTACCCAGGGGTAGGTTTATTTCCTATCTAGCAGCCAGAAAGATGATTTTCAAGGGGTATATTTATCACTTAGTTTGATTTAGGGATACAGATGCCCAGACTCCGGCCCTTCAGTCCGTACCAGTAGTTAATGAGTTTCCAAAACTCTTCCCAGAAGATTTTCCTGGAGTTCCTCTTGACATGGAGATTGAATTTGAAATTGGTCTACTTCCCGACACTCAGCCAATATCTATTCTTCCATATAGAATGGCTCCAGCAGAGTTAGAGTTAAAAGTCAGTTGAAAGATCTCCTTAACAAGGGATTTATTAGGCCAAGTGTCTCACTTTGGGGCGCGCTAGTCTTATTTATACGAAAGAAAGATGGTTCCTTACATGTGTGCATTGATTACCGTTAGTTGAACAAGGTCACCATTAAGAACAGATACCCTCTTCCCAGAATAGATGATTTGTTTGACCAGCTTTAGGGTGCCCAGTGTTATTCTAAAATTGACCTCAGATCAGGATACTATTAGTTAAAGGTTAAGGAAGTTGATATTCCGAAGACCGCTTTAAGAACCCGTTGTGGTTATTTCTAATTTCTTGTCATATCGTTTGGGTTGTCAAATGCACCAGCTGCTTTCATGGATCTTATGAACAGGGTCTTCAAGCCGTATCTCGATCTCTTCGTCATTGTTTTGATCGATGATATTTTGGTGTATTCCCATATTGAGACCGAACACGCAGAACATCTCAGAATGGTGTTGCAGACACTTCAGGATCATGAGCTTTATGCTAAATTTTCAAAGTGTGAATTCTTGCTCAAGTCAGTGGCGTTTCTAGTCCATGTTATTTCAGGTGAACGTGTGGAGGTTGATTCTCAGAAAATTGATGCCGTAAATAATTGGCCCAGACCTACTTCAGTTTTTGATATAAGAAGTTTCTTAGCTCTGACAGGTTATTATAGATGCTTTGTGGAGGGGTTTTCCTTTATTTCAACACTATTGACTAAGTTTTCTCAGAAAAATGTTAAGTTTCAATAGTCAGATGCATACGATTAAAGCTTTGAAGAGTTGAAGAAGAGGTTGACTTCTTCTCCAATTCTGACGCTGCCAGAGGGAACCGAAGGGTTCATGATTTATTGTGATGCTTCGGGAATTGGTCTCGGATGTGTCTTAATGTAGCATGGTAAGGTTGTAGCTTATGCATCTCGTCAGCTTAAGACTCATGAAAATAATTATCCAACTCATGACTTAGAGTTGGCAGCCGAGGTTTTTGCACTTAAGATATGGCATCATTATTTGTATGGAGTGCATGTTGATATTTTCACCGATCATAAAACCATGCAGTATATCTTCAAGCAAAGGGAGATGAATCTTAGGCAGAGAAAATGGCTCAAATTTCTTAAGTATTATGATGTGGATATTCTTTATCATCCAGGGAAAGCAAATGTGGTAGCTAATGCTCTTAGTCGGCGTTCCATGGGAAGTTTAGCTCATGTTGAGGCAAATAAAATAACTATGACCAAGGAAGTTCACCGTTTTTCTAATCTAGGAGTTCGACTCTTGGACTTCGAGGATGGTGGTGTTGTTCTTCAGAACCGAGCTCATTCCTCCTTAGTGGTAGAAGTTAAAGAAAAGCAGTTTAGTGATCCCTACTTTGTTACAACTGAAAGAGGGGATTCACAAGCATAAGACAATGACTTTTGAACAAGGGGGAGATGATAGTACCTTGAGGTACCGAGGCAGATTATGTGTTCCAGATGTAGATAGGCTCAGAGAGCGAATCATGTCAGAAGCTCACAACTCCAGGTATTCCATGCACCAAGGTTCTACTAAGATGTATCATGATCTTAAAGATATTTATTGGTGGAATGATATGAAGAAGAATGTAGCAGATTTTGTGGCTAAATATCCGAATTGTCGGCAGGTGAAAGCCGAACACTAAAAGCCTGGTGGTTTGGCCTAGAATATTGATATTCCTATTTGGAAATGAGAGATGATAAACATAGACTTCATAACAAGTCTACCTCGCTCATCCCACAGACATGACTCGATTTGGGTGATTGTGGACCGACTTACTAAGTCAGTGCACTTTTTGCCAGTCAAGACCACAGATTCAGCAGAAAATTATGCTAAGTTGTATATTCATAAGATTGTTAGATTAGATGGGACCCCAGTGTCCATTATTTCAGATCGTGGTCCTCAGTTCACAACGAGCTTTTGGAAGTCCTTTTAGAAAGGATTGGGTACCAAGGTGAACCTTAGCACAACTTTTCATCCATAGACAGATGGCCAGGCAGAGCGTGCTATTCAGACTCTTGAGGACATGTTAAAAGCATGCGTCCTAGGTTTTAAAGGTAATTGAGACCACTTACCTCTCATTGAGTTTGTTTATAATAATAGTTATCATGCTAGCATCAAGATGACACTGTTTGAAGCTTTGTATGGGCGAAGGACCCATTGGTTGGTTTGAAGTTGGTGAAGCAGAATTTCTAGGACCAGATTTGGTCCTCCAGGCTATGGAGAAAGTCAAGTTAATTCTGGAGCGTTTGAAAATGGCTCAGAGTCGTCAGAAGTACTTTACAGATATGAGGAGAAAGGACTTAGAGTTTCAAGTTGATGATGGGGTGTGTTGACACCCAATTTTGTCCCACCTTTCCTCCGAAATATCTATTTACGCTTCTACTATTTTTTGGCAACTTCAAAAAATAATTATTTATATGTTACTATAATTATTAGCTTTTACCGGCGTTTCATTATTCTATTGCAGTCACTAGATGTTATTATATTTATTACTACTACCACTATTATCCTTATCGTTATTATTATTATTATTATTATTATTATTATTATTATTATTATTATTATTATTATTATTATTATTATTATTATTATTATTATTATTATTTTTGTTATTATTATTATTATTATTATTATTATTATTATTATTATTATTATTATTACCAGTATTATGATAATTCGCATTATAATCATTTCAGCATTTTTACCATCCTATGCACACGCATCACATTTATTTTCGCACACTTAAATAATAGCGTTTATTTGCTGTTGAACTTTTAAAATATTATCGCACGGTTATTACGACGTAATATAATTCATTTTTTTGTCTGAGCACTAATAAATACATACTTTTATATTAAATAATATTTTGAAGGAGGTCTTTTATGCAAATTTAGAAGCCCAAAATAATATTCAACTCAGCAGCCCACATTTTAATTCGACCAGCCCACTATCCATCTACCCGCCCCAATTAATTCCCCAACGTTCGGACCAGGCCGTTTAACAATTAGCCCGCTACCCGTTTTGATGACCCGGCCCAACAAAGCATACCATTTCATTTTCTAAACCTAATGAACCCATCAGACGCCTCCTCTTTTCTCTCTCTCTATTTCCCTTCCTCTCTCCTCCTCCCTCTCTCTCTCTCTCTCGCCTCTTCAACAAAAGTAGCAAATCCACAGAGGGCCTTTCGTTGAACACAGACCATGAATGGCCGTTTAAGGAAAGGGAAATTAATAGTCGATCCTTTTTCAACCG
The DNA here is from genome assembly GCF_019175385.1 of Lycium barbarum. Lineage (NCBI taxonomy): Eukaryota > Viridiplantae > Streptophyta > Magnoliopsida > Solanales > Solanaceae > Lycium > Lycium barbarum. Next base: position 107,337,547 of record NC_083347.1, on the reverse strand, counting down.
TTGACGAGTTTGAGTTTTTATTTTCTCCCCCCCCCCCCCCCCCCCCCCCCTTCTTTAGATCTGAAACCATTTTTAATGGGTTTTGTCGATTTGTGAAGGGGAAGTCGTTGTCGTTATCAGTTCCTTTTCATTTTTCAGGTACAAGGGTTTTAGTGGATTTTGTCTTCTTCTTCATCTGTTTCTGATCGAGGATAGAGAAAGCCCCTAACGTTTTTGATTTGAAAAGATATTTGAACTTTAAAAAATCCCGCTAAAATTTGTGGAGTTCCAGCGGAACCCTAGATGTTTTTTCTATAAATAATCGTTTTGTAGGTCAGTTGAACAGATCTGGTGAGCCGCCTCAATCCCCTAAAAAAATATAGTTTTTTGAGTCGCCAAAATTCCCCCTAAAAAAAAAAAAGCTTCTAGTCACCTGGAAAAATCCCCTGAAAATATTAAGCTCTTTTAAGCCACCCAGAATTCCCTAAAAGATATTAGTTTTTTTTAGTAGTCGAAATAGTTCTGCATATCGGGTCAAGAATATCAAATCAATTTTTCTGTTTTCGTTTGCCTTGTTGTTGCTGCGAATCCGAGCATCGCAAGCTCGGATTTGATAGTGTTCGAGTATATTGGAAACCCCGCACCCTGTTCGCTGCACCCGAAGAAGGTAATTCTCCATTCCTTTTTTTTTTTTTGCATTCTTTGGTTTCCCTGTGTTATTTTGGTTTATTATTCCGTGATTCAAGCATGTTAGTTTAGTTAAGTTAATTTAGTTTGATAGATAAGTCTGTTTCTATGTTAGTCTGTTTGTATGGTTAAGCATGTTTTTGTATAATAATGTAGTTTAGCTTGTTTAAGTATGTGAACAACTCTTCTTTAGTTAATTAATTTCAGTCTGGTAACTCAGTAAGTGTTTATGTATTCATTCATGACTGATGCAGGAGTGGTATTGCAGTGCCCTTTACGCAAAAGTTAGTCTTTGTGATTAGCCTTATATTCGGTTCTCCGTGTGTTTTGCTTTTGACTAGCTATAACAATCAAATCCTAGTGATACTAATTTGAAAACTGGTGCAACATAGTTTGTGAGAATTATATAGTTTATCAACTGATATAGTAGTATTATGGAATGGCGAGGCAGCCTTGCCTTGTTGCATATGTTAGTTTGCTAGTAGTGAATAGTGACCTTGTAATCAGTTCTACTATGCACTTCTTTTGCAATTCTGGAACTGAACCGAACTGTTGCTAAAAAAAAAATTGGAATTTGCTCCAGTGATAGTGGCGGTCTTTAAAGTATATAAGTTGTTGAAATAAGAAAAAAAGGTCATTATCTTGCTGTTGAGTTTGTTGATTCACTGTTGGTATATTCGTTGGCTGCCGCTGGTATTTAGAATTGTATTTTAAAAAAAAAAAAAACAGTGAAGGAACAAAGGGTCATAATCTGTATGAATGTTGTGACGTTTTGTGCTTGTTAAAATTCGTATATGCTTTGTGCGTTGCAAGCATGTTGTGTTTGGATTATGTATATGACAAGTATGTTCATGAAAATACATTAATAGGGAGGTTAGATTGGTCATTATGGATCAAGCTTGAACCCTCGGTGTTAGCCATGCCTGGGATTCACGAAATCCCTTGGAACTTGTGCAACATCGGGAAGACGGGGGCAAAATCTTTCTGATATTGACCTTCTAAACATCCTTATGAGTGTGTATACATGAGGTATACTTAAATATTCACAGAATATACACAATCTATTGATCTGTTTTGAGTGTATATTTTACATGTTTGTCCCTATTCATTGATTATATACTAATCCTTTTCCTTTCATTTTATGCATGACCATCGCATACGAGTCCGAGGGACTCGTCTTCTTCCGCATCCGGTGTTAGGCTAAAAGCCCAATGCAATTTCTCTCGAGTCAGCCTCATCAGCCCATCCACAGCAATATATTAAAAAATGAAAAAAAATTGCTGGGCCGAAGCCCAACAGCAAACAGATCGCAGCAGTCCTATAAAATGGACTGAGACCATTTAATTTTATTTGCTCCTTATTTTGTGCATTTAAGTTGTATTGTATAACTAATACTTACTTGGTGTGTTTGCTTAACTTAGATGAAGTCTAGTGAAATTAATGGGTTAGCTTTAGTATAATAAGTAGTCAATTTAAAAAGAAACTAACAATTAGTCCCATAGGTTTCATTCCCTTTTTATGTTAAATTATTTATGGCATCTATAATATTTATTTTATTAGAATAATCGATTTTCAAAAAGCGTGACTATATATTTTGAGCTAAAGGGAATCATGATTTATTCTTGATATCTTAGAAATTTAAAATGTCATTAATACGCAAATATGAACCCAAATATATCGTATAAACAATTTTTCAAAGTTATCCGATTATACATATTTTTAACCGAATATAATTAAATAAAGATAATAAAAAGAGAAAGAAAACTCACCTCCTCTTGCATCCTATTTATAGAATAAGTCTAAATTTTTTTACATCACCACATTCATATAATATAATTTTATCCCAAATTTAAATTTGCTAAGCCTTCTCTTAAAAGTTTCTACTTATATGCAAATCATTATATTTTGCAAATTTTATTTTAAATAGCATTATTATTTAAAGCCTTAGCAATATTTATAAGTTTATTCTAAATAGCATTTGAAATCTCCCTTTTGTGCAAATTATTCTACAAGTCTTATTTTAATAGCATTCTTATTTAATACCCTAGCAATATTTATAAGCCTTGTTTTAAATAGTATTATTAAATTTTCCTTCAAAACATTAGTAACATTACAAGCCATTTTCTTAAAGTTTAAGCACCATATTTAGCCTTAATTAATTAACCTAAGTTTGACCGGATAACCGTAATTAACGGATTCTAAAGGATGCCTAACCCCTTCCCTTTAGGATAATCTAGAACCCTTACCTAGAATCACGCTGATTAAGCAGACCATTAATAGATGTTTAGTTTGACTCTGCCTTAGTTAATGTTTAGGTGTCCTAATTCACCGTTAAATTAATTAGGTGGCGACTCCTTAAAATAAAAAAAATAGGAATCACCAATATGTTGTACTCCGGTTTAACCCGTTTAAATGGGGTATAACAGGGTGTTTCTAAAGGTCTCACCTATGAAAGGTGTGATGAGATTTGACAAGAAAGGGAAACTTAGTCCCAGATATATTAGACCTTACAGAATCCTGCGAAGGGTTGGTCAAGTGGCTTATGAACTTGAGTTACCACAAGATTTAGTAGCTATACACCCAGTGTTTTATGTGTCTACGTCGAGGAAGTGTGTGGGAGACCAGTCGTCGGTTGTTCCTGCTGACACTATAACGGTTAAGGATGGCCTAACCTATGAAGAGATCTATGTAGCAATCCTTGATCGTCAGGTTCACAAGTTGAGAACTAAGAAAGTTGCTTCAGTAGTGGTTTTATGGAGGAGTCAAAAAGTTGAAGAGGCTACATGGGAAGCCGAATAAGACATGAAATCCAGATATTCCCGTTTGTTCGAAGAGCAAGCAGAAAACGTCCAAGGTAAATATCCTTCATACTCATGCCATCTCCTTCACGTATCCATCCCTCATGTTTCACGTTCACACTCATATATCCAGTGCTCATGTTCCATGTCTCAGTATTCATGTTTTCATGTAACCATGTCATGTTAATTCAGTCTCCATGTTTCATGACATGTTTCCTTCACGCTCATGTATTCAAGCCATGTCACGTCCCAATCTTAACCATAACCTATCATTCGAGGATAAATGATTTCAAGGGGGAGATATTATAACACCTCGTACCTTTAAACTAAGCCGCGTCCGTGACTCATGTATTCATGTAATCTAACAAGGATTCATCATTCCTAACCTAGGGTTTTCAAGAAAATCCATCTCAAGGTTCAAAGTTCAAGCTTTTGGAATTCTATTACAAGTTTTAGAGCATTTACAGGTATATAAGGTTGCTATCTACGTGTGGGAACATTATTGTCCTTCCCCACGCCACGTTGTTCCATGATTATACGTAAGTTTTGCCAAAACTAGGGTCTTAAACATGTTCATGATAACCCTAAGTATATATACCATGAGTCACTATGTTTGTATGATTCATTCATTATTGTGTTCTTAATGTTCCATTCTGGTTATTGAGAATCTGTTCATAATCCATGAAAAACCCATACTTTGCATTCCATGAGTTCTAAAATGCAAGATATGAACTTTTACATATATTTTCATGAAATTCTACATGCATCCATGTTTTATACAAGTTATACTATGTACTTATATCCATGCTATACTATACTCATGAAATCATATTTGCAAGCCATGTTTATGAATCAAGTTTACAAGTCGTGATTACAAGCCATGTTATTCAGACCATTGGTTCAGAGGCCAACTATATCCATGTTCATATTTTAGGAGTAGCATAGGTTTACCGAGAAGGCTGAGATAGACTGAAACTATGTATGCCAACGTAGGGAAGGATCGATCCGCCCAGATTAGGATGACACCTTCAGACCGTTGAATTGGATCTATTTTCATGTCATGCTTATGTCTTATACCCTAGCAAGGTGTGGGTTGCTCTGCTGGTCGGGCCAGGTACCAAAATCCACGTACCCACATGGTGATTCCATGTTATCGGTTATACTATATATATATATATATATATATATATATATATATATATATATATATATATATATAACACACATGAAATGTTTTACTCACGTCAAGTGATGCTTATGTTCATGTCCAGCTTACAGTTTCAGTTCTATTATTTCATGTGCCATATTTATTTCAATTAGTTGTTTTACATCCCAGTACAATTCAAGTGTACTTATGTATCCTTTATTTACCTAGGGGCCTACATTTTACGATGCAGATTTACAGACCGACGGATCAGCATGTTAGGACTCAGTACGTATCAGCTTTTGGTGAGCCCCATTCTATTCGGGGTTTTAGCTTTACTTATGTTTATTTCAGTCATGCAGTTAAGGCATGCCGGGGGCCTTGTCCTGGTAAACAGTTTAGTAGTCAGATTCATGTCGGAGGTTTCATAGACTAGTCTGTTATGTTATGTCAGATATTCAGAGTCGTCTAGCCGTTTTGGCTCATTATTATAATGTTTATTCAGACTATTCCACATTACAATATTATGATATTTTTAGACTTATGATTTATGGTCCTACACTTTACTTAAATTATACATGTTCATAGTTTATTTAACATAAGTTCATGCCCCATATTGAGTCAGCAAGCCATGTGGTTCGCTTGGTCACATACAGTCAGGCATCGAGTGCCGTGTTACGCCCAGGCCATGGTTCGGGGTGTGACATATTGACAGATCCAAAATTAGACTAAACTAAGGAAATCATGCTAAGCATAGACATATATTTCACAGTAAATGGACTACAAGCCTATAAAGTAGTGTTATACTGCCATCCTTATCTCCTAAACATAAAGGGTTGAGTATAGAGAAAGCTTTACTAATACTGATTAAGGGAAAAAACATGAAGCATTACATACTAAACTAATCATCATATACATCTAGATTTTAACACTAATATTGAACCCTAATTAACTTAAGCTAAAACAAAACAAATTGTGATTAGTTTCTGGGATTTAACCATATTTATGCTACAATGAACCCTAAACAGACAATTAAGGCTAATCATAGGCCAATCAAAACATATAAGTGTTGACAACTAATTTTTGACCTCCCGTAATTTATTTCAATCACTCAGAGTCCCCGAATAATAAATAAATGAGCTGAGCATTTTAAAATCCTTAAGTGATTTTTATAAATTGTCCAAGTCAATATTTCTTTCCCTTAAATTAATAAAAAAGGATTTTCATGCATCATAAATTTATTTAGAAACTAATGAGTATTTTCATGATATTTTATGAGATTTTGTTAAATTTAATTAAAAAGAAAAAGAGAGAGGAAGGGTTCTTATTTAATTATTCTTATCAAAATTTTGCAAATACTTCTTTTCCTTTTTGTTTTTAATGTTTGAAAGTTTGAATGATTAAAATTATTTAAGTAATTAACTACTTAACCTTTTAAACTTCTGATTTTTATATGCATGATTTGTCAAAATAGGCATAATTACCCTTAAGTGTTTTAATTAGGCTAATTAATTAATTAAGTGATAATCACTGAAAAATTGATCCTTTTGTATAATTATATTTTTTTGTCTTGGCCATAATTAATTTAATCAGTTCATAATTTTAAGAAATTAGAGATATTTTGCAAAATCAGCCTGTTAACATTTCATTTGAAATAATAGGTTTAATTTAATTTCCAAAATTGTTAAAAGGCCACAATTGAAATAATTGTGCTAAGCTAATTAATTAAGGCCATTTTAGGCCCATTAGCAATTTGACCGACTTTTTAAAATTATTTTAATAAAATAATTACGGCCTAATTTTCCCGTAATTAAAATTTTCTTTCTAATTATTTGGTTTTAAGTATTAGATATACTTAATGTATACATCAAGTATACATATATATATATATATATATATATATGTGTGTGTGTGTGTGTGTGTGTGTGTGAGATATATATGTATACACTTCGTGTATGCATAAACTTATAAGGCCATTTTAATTAAATTCGGAATTTGGACCGAGTCCAGCCCAAGCCAGGCTGAGACCCGACCCAATTCATTTTTAATTAAACAATAGGTATACCCCCCCCCCCCCCCCCCAACCCGCCTCTCTCTCTCTCTCCCTCCTTTTCTCATGAAACCCAAGTAGCTGCCATGCTCTCCCTCGTCTCTCTCATGCCAAAAATGGCATGTTTACAGATGTATTCTGACATGCACATCATTTTTATGCTCTTTGTGATGAAATATCAAAAGATTCACTTGGTTCCACAATTTCCTTTGCCCGAATATGGTAACAAATCCATGCTTTACTCTTTATTTTCATATATTTAGTCAAAATCATCATTTTATTTTGTTTCAAAGTTTATTTCACTCGCCTTTTTACTATTGGTCTACGTTTGTTGGGTCAGATCGACCCAAAAAGGGTCAGATATGACCGTGTGTTGGCTTGCCTTAGGTCGATTGGTTGTTTACTGAGTTTGATTGTAAAAAAAGGGTTTTGTCCCACATCGTTGTTGTTTGGTTTCAGTTGAACTTCTGGGGTTCTATAACCCCAACCCTCGTACGAGAAAAAAGTTTTGGGACAAGTTTGAAAGGTGAAAAAATAGTAGATAAAAAAATAGAGAAATTTGAGAGTATAAGAAGTTGAAACATTCAGATTTTTCAAAAAAACATCTTAGTTAAAGAATTTTAAAACCTAGACTGAATAGTTGGGGTTTAGTTAGTTAAAATATTGGTCCTTACTTTATTTATTTTCGTGTGTGGCTGAGTTGCAGAGGTTTGGAAGCACAGAGGCTGCCAAATCCGTTCTTTTCTTGGCTGCGCACACAAAAGGTAAACCTTAATTCATTTCATTTTTTGTTATTTAGTATTCTGCCTAGTTTAAGTATTATTTACAAGTTAGCTGTGTTTTGATGTCTGTTAATGATGATGCTTATTTGCTAAGTGTGCCTTATTTGGTTCTATGCTTAACATGTGCTTTATTTGATGCAAACATAGTAGGAATTAGCGTAAATATTATGGTGAAATTCATTTAAGAGATAGGCTGCTTGAATCACCTTTTGGCTTTGCTTGTTCATGTGATCTTAAGGTCCTATGTTTACTATAAAGAAGTGTGTGTGAGGTGATTTGAAAATCCCTTGCCCTTCTCCTTCTTTCTTGAATTCTTTGTTAGTTCCTTGATTATGATCCTAAGTAGAATCAACATGGGGAAGTTCAACCTATTTTTAAAAAGAGATGAGGCAGTCTATGTGTTGATTTAGATGAATGTGGGTGGTTTACTTGTAATATATGCTCATGATTACATATAAGAGTCCCACACTATACTAGTCAGTCATAAACTGCCCTCTTGTGAAGTGAAGTCCTTTGTCAAAATCTTAACTGTGTTTGTTTGAACTTGACAAGTTGGTTGGACACAACTCCTGATGTAATCTCTTTCTTCTAAAGTAAATAAGTAAATGAACACTTAGGTAGGATTTAAACCTGTTTGCTGAACCTTTGAAGATATAATAGTAGATTACTTTATTTCTTCTTTCCTTTTATCTTAAATGATCTTACTCACTTAGAATAAAGTTAAGACAAGATAATTCAATGGTTTGTTTGTTTGTCAATTAATACTAAAACAAAGGAGTATCAAGTTAATGTTTTAAGTCTGTAGATTGGTAGACTGTTGATGGCAGTATCTGTGGTTATATTATCATCTAATGTAGGCTAGACTATGTGTAATCACTTGTGATTTGTGGCAAATGTGTGCTAATTGTCCATGACTTATGGCAAATCCTAGAACCATTATGATTAAGGCATTTGAGTGTGAATTCTATTTTTATTTTTGGTTTGCTCAAGGCCGGTTTTCTTGTCTGAATTTGTTGCCTAAACACATGGTGTTCATAATTTGCTCTGTCAGCTTATGTCACAAGTCCTTCACCTGGGAATAGTCTACTCCTAAAGGTTCAGAGTCTATTGAAAATGGAAAAATGAAAGAAAATAACTATCTCGAAGGAATATAGGACTAAGTTCCCATTGGAAGGTTAATCAAAGTTAAACTAACTAATAGGTTGGTTGTCAATCTGTAACTTAGTCATGATCATGTTGAAACTGGAAAAATATAAAAGAATGGAATGAGGTAGTCCCTAGGAAAGAGGTTTGTCCTCCTATTTGTGATTTCCTCCTGTTGGTCTTGCCCCCATTAGTTATTTTATCTAAAGAGAGAAGTAAGTTTATTATAGGATGGACTAATATGCTATACGCTTGCATCTGCGTTGATTTTTCATCCATATATGGGTCTTAATTTGATAAAGGATCATATGAAATGAAGCAGCTTGGTCTTGATTTGTCCAAATCCTAAACAGTCTAGGGTCTGAGGCCTTTGTCTTGAGACATGATTTTTTCTTTGCTTTTCAGTGTGCATAAGTGGATGATATAGTAATACTAACCCCTGATTTTCAATTTGGCTGAGGTTAAAGATGGAAACAGATAGGAAAAAACCTTATGATGCTAGTTTAAGTAAAAGAAGAACATGAAAGGATAGAAAAAGAAGAAAACAGTAGTTGAGAACTTAACAAAAAAATTGTCTTTGATCTGTAAACTGTCCAGTCTCTTTTGGTATGTGATAAAGGGTAATGAAAGATCATAAATGTAGAGGTTGAGGTTGAAAACCACTTGGCTAGATGGGGAAGGTCTTTTAAAGACATCTTAGGAAAGGATTGAGAAAGGGTCAAGCATTGCTTGATCCATAGTATCTTTTCTCCCAAATAAAAGATTGTCATGGCATCCCTCACCAGCCTATGGGGGTATAACCTCCTACCTTTGCATCTTTGGTGTTTTCCTTGTCATTCGGTTAAGGTTATTAATTCCTAAAAAATGAAACTTTTTGTGCACTTGTTAGTGGTTCACTAGGACTGATAGCCTAGCTCTGCTGTACTTGTTTGATGTGTCTTAAGAAAAGGGGTTGGACTAGTTGGATGATGTATAATGATTTGAAAATTGTAATAAAACTAGAAAGGGGAAAAATTATTTTCAAAGAGAGAATACTGATTGTTTTGGCAAATAAAGTAGAAGAGTTTTTGTGAAGATGACATAATAAAATATGACAGACTCTTTAACATTTGTTTAAGTTAGGATCATGATTTGGACCTTATGTGGACTTTGTGTGCATTGATGTGGGTTCAACTTGTGTTTTGAAAGGTGATATGTTCTCTCCTTGTATCCTTAGTTACAGTAATACCTTTAAAATATAAGGAGGTCAATGGTTTGCATTCATTCAAGATAGCAATGTAGGGTGAGGGGGTATATTTGACCCTTTTTCTTTGTGATACTTTGGACAAGAAGTCATGCTTCCTTTCCATCTTGTTCTTTGAAATGTGTTGTGAGTACATTAATTCAAAGTCCCATTAAAATAAAGTTGAACCTAATCTGGTTATGTTGGAAGAATGTGTTCTCTTTCTGTGCAGCATTAAAGGTCAGTCAAGAATATGTGATATTTGTCCAGTTTTGAAAAAATGAAGATTAAGAGAAGGTCATAACTAAATTAGGTGCATCACTTTAAAACTAATTTAGACGTTTTTGCAAATGAAATAGAATCAAGAGTAAAGGTTTGTAAAATTCCAAACTCTGAACTTACAAATGTGAAATTTCTGTGTATTCATGGGACTATGACTTTCCTACTTGCTTAAGTTATGTGTGAAGGTGTAATTGTTGTACCTGAGACTTGTATATTCTATATGGGATCATGAGGACTTAAAAGTCTCTTGGCAGTTGTTTCTACAAATGATCCTAGTTTGGTTTTCATTATTGCTTGTGTCTTGAATTGGGTTCTGTGAGAAGTAATATAGCATCATACCAGTAAAGGGCTGTTCCATTTTAAAAAGACTCTGATTTTCACCTATTTGGTTTTGTTATACCATACCTATTAAGATTACAGTTTGGTTCCTTCTGTTTATTCTTTGTCTTCTCTAGAGGAACCATTCAGTCTTTGGAACATAATTTCTAAAGTGGCAAGAATTCACTTGAATTATTCATAAAGTATCTAGGCTCATTTGAGGGTTATACTTAGATATACTTCATGCATACCAAACCTGTTGTGATTGTACTATACCTAGATGATGGTTTTCCTTATCCTTATGTGTCTCTATACTTTAACACATCTACTTGATTCAATATTGTCCAGAATTGCATTATTTCTATGTGACTGTCACTGTTGTGATTATTTGGATTAAGTCTAGTCTAGGCCACACTGTGCCCATACAAATTGTCTTTTTTTCATGCTCAAGTCATTTCATCTCTTCTCTACTTGTCTTATCTATTCTTATTGGCTGATAGTTGTTCCATACATATGTATGTTGGGCCTATCCTATTTATTCTGAGCCATGTGTGTATGTGTAAATCCGTGTCTTCCATGGTTGTGCTTGTTTGAGAAGCAATTTAGGTAAAAGGGGGTCTAGTTTGAACCCTTCCTTGGTGACTAGCCATGCCGGAGGTTCATGAAACCTCTTGGAACTTGTGCGGCATCAAGAATTTGGGGGGGGGGGGGGGGGTGATGAGTTGGCTTTCCACCACCTAGTTTGGAGATTTGAGTTTGAGGACACGGAACACACATATGCCCCTCACATGAGTTTGTGAATAAATATGATATGTTGCTTATATATGTGTCTATTAATGTATAGAATGGGACTTGTAAACAGCAATGTGTTGTGTATATTGTGTGCATATAACATGGGTATGATAGGAACAATAAAATATAAACTAACTGGGGTTTTTTGTTTTTTCCCCTCTCCACTACATGGCCACTTGGGCCGAAGCCCAGCCACCAAAGCCCAATAGGGAAAATTCTTTCAAGTGTCACTGAGTCCAAAAAAAAAAAAAAAAGAAAGGGAAGCTAATATATTGAAGGCCTAGTCATGGGTAAAAATGACATAAAGGCCCAACCATGGGTGAAAATGATTGGGGTTTGGTACACCACATTTCACTTTGCTTCATTATATTTTTCTATTTTTGCTTCTTTGTATTGTATTTGTTACTTGTAAAACCAACAAACATTATTGGAACCATTATATTGTGAATTAGTCATCTTAGGCAAAACGGTACATATGCCGTTTAGATTGACTTTAGCACCTAAAACTTTTTTCTGAAAATTTTGAATAATGCATACTGATTTTGGAAATAAAAAATGGAAAAAAACTACTTTTTGTCTTAATAAGTGGCGAGCCAAAGAGGTATCCTTTTAAATAGAGATGGTATAAAGTGTGGTACCAAAATTAAGTAGATAAATACATTAGACGAAAATTTCTTTTTATGTTTCAAAAAACTGTTAAAACATGTCTCTTTTCTGGTCATGAGTTAATAAAAACGCAATGTTTTTAGGCCCAAAGCCCACCCAAGTCTTTTCCTTAAAACTGAGTATTTTCAAAAATATATTTTGGGGCTAGAACCATTTCAGTTTGGTCTTTGAAAAAATAAAAATTTACATAAAGTCACAATTTGGGTTAGGAAAATTCTGTTTGGTCTTTTGTTTAACATAAAATCTGAAGCTAATAAAAGGAGACTAGGGCCTGTAATGTAAGTGGCCAAGCGAGATATATTTGGGCCAAGGCCCACGCAGGATGTTTCTTTAAATAAATAAAAACATTTCTTTGGGTCAAGACCCATTTAATTTTTTCTAAGCAATGAACACATGGTTAAAAGGTTTTTCTAGGCTAATGCCCATGTTTTAAAGAAATTCAGTAAAGTGTCCTGAGGCCCCAAAACGAAATGGATTTTAAAGTCAAAGTCTTATCTTTTGAAACTAAATTTGGGACTTTTACAAAAAGTATATATAGCAAGTGGATTTTTTAAAGGGAACATATACAAGATTTTAGGCCACAAACACAATTCATTTTCCCTTTTTAAAACCAACTGCGTAAAATATAAGGAGTTCTTTCTTAAAAGGGTCAAAACAGTCCAATTTACGTCTAATTTATAAAAAAAATAGGTAAGGGTATTCTAAAAATATATTAAACGGATTAACCCGACCCATGTGTGAGTAAAACATGAATCACTAAAACAAAACTTCCTATCTTTTTCTATAGAAAAACTACTATCCCTATATATAAAAGGGACTAATTATACCCGGATATCACAAATCTGAACCTAAATACCCTATATATAAAGGGGATATATTCAATTCTTTTTTCAAATGATGATATGCAACATGACAGGTTTTGCGGGAAATAAACACTAAGTAAACAGTTCATGCAAATACTCACACATTGGAATTCGAAGGTCAACCGTATAGTACGGATCCTTAATACTAGGGTGCCTAACACCTTCCCTAGGGGATCACCCGAACCCTTACCTAGAACTTTGGATTAAGAAAGTTTTTTCGTAATGTATGAATAAACCCTTCAAAACTGGTTTTTCTAATTTCCTAAAAATTAGGTGGTGACTCTTTTAAAACTAAGTCCAAAAGAGCACCAATGATTTTGAAGTAGCTTTTTCGAGCGCTAACCCCGCCCGCAAAAATGCGAACCGTTACAGATGGCGACTCTGTTGGGGACTTAAAGGTTCTAACCATAAGGGTTCCAATATAATGTGGGTATATTTTCTTTAGCTATTTATATGTTTACTTTCCCACAATTATCAACTGTCATTGCATGCATATCATAACTTCGCCGCTCCTGGCATTTATTTTACATTTTGTTCCAAAGGCGACATCGTGGAGCACGTGGTCGTACCTTTACTAAAAACCAAAATACTTCTTTCGGAACCGTTATGAGGCGGGGTTCGTTCGTGGTCATCCAACAACCCCGATGGTTCAGCCCCAATTATCCGCTTGGGTTCCCGGTCTTTTGTAAAAAATCCACTCTAGTAAAACTAGGATAGAGCCAAGCCAAATCCCTACTAAACTAGAGCATTCATGCCTAGACGAGCTTTGGGTATCTCAGACCTACCTGAAGCTCATTAAGAGAGACCATCTTGTGCTCAGACGGTCTACGACCCGAACAACACCGCATCTCATTTATATGCTATGGGGAAGCATGTTAAGTGCCTATGTGATGAACATTAACCATGTGGGGATGGTGGAATCCTAACGGTATTCTGTTTAGTAGATGGAAGGCCATATCCGCTTTGACATAATCGTCGAGGCTCCGAATTTATTGAGCCTTTGGTGGGCATGGTTAGGGGATGCTCACAAAAAGATAATTAGCTGCATTATAGGTCACCTCCCAGCTATCATGACGATGAAAGGTCATCCGAAACTAATAGAGGTATTAGCCGGACATTAGGACAATAAGGAAATATTGTTCCGCTTCGGCAAAATTGAGATGACTCCGACCTTGGAGGAGATTAGGGACGCCATAGACGGCAATGGAACCTGTCTAAGGAGACGACGCAAACCAAATCACCACCTGTTATTTCCATAGAAGCCCTCAGTCGGCTAGATTATGATGTTCCTTGCATTGGTTGAAGTACCCTGGGCGCGAGGGCCCACTGTATCCTTTAGAGATCAGTATCGGTGATTCAGAGATGTCACTGGGTATACTCTGTATCAGAAAGAGTTCAAGAGTAGAGAAGAGTAGGAAGCTGTTAGACCCTTGGCATTTGCCATAGCCTTGCTAGGCATCATGGTGTTTCCATAGGGAAATTCAATGGCCATAGACACCCAAGTGATCTACTTAGCCATTGCTATTTTCTATGGTATAACCAAGGACTAAGAAATGAAGTACTTTTATTTAGCACCTATTATCCTGGCAGACATTTTTCGGGCCTTGGAAAATGCTGGAATGGCTTCCCATACACCAAGGATGTAGCATGTTGTTACAATGGTGGATTATCAAACACATTAACATGGCTAAGGAAGTCTAATATCTGAGCAACCATAACAAGATAGACTGCCTTGCTAATTATTGCCCAAATCTTGGTTACATGTCCAAAAGGGCATGAGCTGACTTCTTTGAAGAATTGACTAAAGGTAGAATCCAGTGGATGTTTCCTGACTTCATATCAGAAAATGTGGTAGTTCGGCGTAAGAATTATCCTTTCGTGGGATTAGCCAGGGTTCGAAGAATCCGCCCCATCTCGGGTTCTGAGACAATTTGGTAGAAGGCAAGTGATACCTCAGGTAGGAAATCCTGAGCAATTTGTCATTGACCATACGGGACAAAAGATCAGGAATTCCGGGATGATCCTCAGAGAATGGAATGGCCGAGTTGGGGCCCAGATACTTTAGCTTCAGACAGGTTCAAAGCAGGATGTGACTCGAGGTATCATGAATGGTTATAGGGGCACTTGGCCCGTGCATCCATCCCAAGGCCCACACCTCCTCACGATGCCAGGAAGAAGAACGTATGAAGGAATGTTTAGAATGCATGGATGAGCACTTAACCCGGATTTTAGAAGATATAGATCCAGTGATAGTCATGATAGAAATGTACCAAGCACGACTTCAGATTCAGACCACCCTTCGGAGGGTGAAGAAGGCCAAGACAATTCAGGCCTCGACATCAGCCGTTGGAGGAGAACCCTACTGATTTACTACTTTATATTGAGCCCCTTGTCAGCTACATCATCTTTGTAATCATTTCGGGGAAGATATTTTATTATTATTATTATTATTATTATTATTATTATTATTATTATATTATGATGATTACTCGGGGCTATGGTTATTTTCACAAATGGCACTTTCATGCTTCAATCGTTTAGGAAAGCCTTAACTCAAAAAGGTTTTAGGAACGCGAATAGTATAAATATTTGTCAAATTATATGAATGCCTAATACATGCTTACTTGCTATGTGTGTTATCGTGTATTCTGGCTTGAATACACTTGATCCAATGTCCTAAAACTACATACCAAAAGAAAAAACCAAAAGCTTAAAATTTACCTAAATTTATCTCCATTAAAAGGTTGACTTGCCATGGCAAACCAAGGAGAACAAGAGATGCGAACTCTGGGAGAGACAGCTGAAATGTTGAGAGATAAAGTACTACAAATGGAGAAGCACCTCCAAGAGATCGGGAGGAAAATCGAGGAAGTAGACCGACTACTGGAAATGGTGGGGAACCCACCTGAGGGTGTACCCCAAGAACAATACTATGGGAATGTCCCGGAAGGAGTAAGGGATTTAGTGCTGAACTATATACCTATAGAGAGAAGGCCCATGACTCCTAGAAAAGGGACTCTAGAAGGAAGGAATGAAAGCCAAGGAGCTGGATCAGATCATTGGCTAACAGAGTTAGACCCCCAAGAAGAAACAGAGCCCCAACAGGAAGCCTTTGAACCCATTGCGGAGGAGGAACCAGAAGAGAAAGGTCCCCAGAATATGGAGGAGGAAGAATTAGAGCCTATTGACATAGAGGCTGAGGGGGAAGAAGAACCATTTAGAATGTTTCCTGAGTTTGGTGAAGAGAACAATAATCCAATAAGGAGTCTGATTATTATACCCCAACCAATGAGGGATCTGACTTCTATGCACCCTCACCCACGTTAATACCTGCCACCTCCACCATGGCATCAGAAAATTTTGAAAGGGTAAGCCCTTCTGAACCTGCTTGGTGGGGAATAGCCTTCAGAGCCCATTATTCTCCTTTTAGGGTGGCTCCACGGCCTGTCGCCTGTAAGGAGGTATATGAAATGATAGTTACCACAGGAGTGCCTTGCACCACTAGGTCTAGGTTACCACCGCCCGAGTTAGTGTATGCATACAAAAGGTGTCTGTTCCATCGCAACCAGGCTGGTCATACCCTGAACAAGTGTCTGGGGTTGAGAAGAAGAATTTGTAGTCTGATTGATGATAGAATCATTAGGACTTTATGGGGGCCATACACCTTACTAGTTCATGACCCCATTATCCCTGGAGAAGGAGTCACTGCTGGAACGTAAATCTGGCGATACGATTTCACGATCTTTGAGAAATCATACGCCCGCATATTCTCAACTCTGGCTAGTCTGAGGAAGATTAGACCGTGGAGCCTACCCACGAGCCCGCGCCATTAGGGCCCAACAGGAACAAATTTTTCCTGTATCCTACAGGAGCCATGGGGCACGACATAAAAGAGTTCCACACATTCAAGCTTGAACTTGAACACAAGATCAGTACAGGAGAGATCTTGGTCATCTTACCACCACAATACTGGGAAGGAAGGAGAATGAGAGAGAGCGGGTTCGAAAGGACAGCGACTCGCAGAACTGTATTTTTGGGTAGATAATAGGTGTCCCTATTTTTGCACATAAAAATTTACCCCCTCCCAAAAATTGTAAGAAACCGCGCCGACCCGACGTTCCTATAGAGGGATACGCAGGAAGCCCTAACCGGGCCTAGTTTGGGGATGTCTTTAGCTAGGTTTAGCTTAAAGGATATTTAGGAAAAATATATATCCTTCTTTTGTAAAATGAATTAAAATAGGGCCTGATTTCCCCTAGTGGGAAGGGAGGGTTTCCCAGAGTAAGTCAGCCATAAAGCCCATTGGACCAAGATCCACCCAAACATCAAAAGCCCATAAAACATCCGAGTCTTTAGGACAGAGGATCAAAAGTGTTCAAGCTTAATATGTGACTTTATGTGTTATGTGCGCTTTAAATATCAATTTGTGATATCTTGCTTTTATACTTTATGTCAAGTAACTAACTTTGTCTACCATTGAGTTATTCTTCTCTTATAGAACGAGGCCGATTAGCGTAGTACTGAAAGTTGGAATACTTTACAAGATCCAAAGCCACGATAGCATCCCTCGCAGAAAAAGGTAAAAAGAAGATGACTGGTACACTCGAGAACGGAACTGAGCTCGCTCTCTGTGACAGAGATGCCCAAGACCCACAAGAGGTATCATCTCAAGATGATGTGATTGCAATACTACTGACTGTTGTTACGGATCTACAAGAAAAGATAGCCAGGAATAAGGCAACGAATATGGGCAAGGATGCCTCGACAGAGGAAAGAAGGCCTCCCCCTTCATTCCTTTCCCCGAGCTCACCAATGCCTGACCACTTTCCTATATACCTACCAGGAACCATCCCAACTCCTCTAAGCTCCACCAACCCAAACCACATTGGAACTTCCTACCGCACTCCTGCACCAGCAAAATACACCCAAATCCCAGGGACTACTCACTCAGTTCCTTCTTACCAGGCGCCTCATCCTATTCTCATTAATCTAGCAGGCTAGTTGCTTGGTCGAGCTCTACCAGCTGGGCAAACCACCACTACCCCACTCAACTATACCACCCACCAGGTCTCATTCTTCACTCCCAACATCCCCAGCGAATGCTCTTTAGGGCATAATGAGCTAGACCATTATGAAGAAATGGAAATGACCTGGAGAGACGAATAGGATAAGCGGGAAAGGGATATGGAGAAAAAGATGGAGAAGTTACTGGAGAAATCCAACAAGTCTGAAAGAAAAGCTACAGGCCTAAGATATAATGATCTGTGCATGCATCCGGATCTGGACCTACTAAAAGGGTTCAAAATCCCAAAATTTGAGATGTTCAATGGAGCAGGGAATCCCAAGGCACACCTCCGATCATACTGTGATCAATTGGTCGGAGTAAAGAAAAATGAACCTCTAATCATGCGATTATTCAGTCGTAGCCTGACTGGACAAACCGCTAAATGGTTCGCAACTCAAGATACTCGTCAATGGCATACCTGTGAGGACATGGCAGAATCCTTCATGGAAAGATTCCACTTTAATGTCGAAATAGTACCAGACCGTTATTATCTTGAAAAGGTCAAACAGAAATCAACAGAAAACTACAGAGAGTTTGCCGGTAGGTGGAGGGTCGAGGCAGCCCGCCTGCAGCCACCAATGTGTGAAAGAGACCTAGTCACTATGTTCATTAGGTCCCAGGAGCCTAATTTCTACGACAGAATGTTGTCCATGGCTGGAAGACCGTTTGCTGAATTGGTCAAAATGGGAGAGGCTATAGAGGATGGTCTCAAATCCGGGAAAATAGTTAGCGTCTTCAACAAAGCATCTGGACAAGCTGCTGTAGGAATCTTCCGCAAGAAGAAAGAGGACGTGGCAAGCATATCCCACATTCCAAACCCAAGCCCAAAAGAATCACAATCCACCCACATAACTACACCCCACATAGGTTACCCAACGCCTGTGTATTACGCGTAACCAAACTTCACAGTCACTATACCAGCTTACACGATTTTGCCTAGTGTCCGTGTGTACGCTCCCACTTACCAAGCACTACCCCATCAAAATTACCGCACAAATAACCTATTATAAGTATATCAGGCACCCCAGAACTACAAAAAGCAACCGCCACCCCAACATACAATGCTTTACGTCCCGCGTTCGAGAAGAGGCCGGTAAGGGAATTCACAACACTCCTTGACCCTAGGGCCCGGCTCTTCTAATGGTTATTGGTTGCAGGCTCGATTTAGAAGGTCCCATCGAAACCAGCACAGGCGGGAAATAGATTTTACAAGGCTGATCAGACATGTGCTTATCATTTAGGGGGAAATGGGCACAACATAAAAGACTGTATAAATCTCAAGCATAAAATCCAAGATCTAATTGACAAGAGGGAAATCGTCTTGGAAACCGTGGCTCCCAATGTGAACACAAACCCGTTGCCCAACCATGGAAACAACGGAGTCCACATGATTGAAAAGAATGAGGACAGGGAAGCTTGCAAAGTATTGATTTCCAGAGCAGTCAAATCCTTGGAGCACACAGTAGCCTCCCTCGCACTTCAGGAGCATCCGAATTTCATGGTTTTGGTCCCGGCACCGGGAGCCACGAAAGCAACATCAAGATTCAAAGCCTTGATTCCAGCACCTGTAGTAGCCCAGGTGGCATAACAAATTGCTCCCACAAAGCCAATCACTCATGTACATACATGCTAATTGGTGTATTTTCCCAATAGCCATGACCTGCAAGGGACCCATGGTGTCCATGTACCACTCATTCCGGAACGAACCTCGGACCTCGAGCTCATAATCTAGGTCACATCCTCACCCCCTGTCAAATGTGTCTTTTCATATCTAGGTCACATCCTCACCCTCGGTCAAATGTGTCTTTTCATATATATATATATATATATATAGGATTTTGCTAACTTACAATATGAATGTTGTAGGATAGCAATGTACCCACTTTTTGATTGATAAAAATACCCCTGCCACCTAATTAAAATAGAGATATCTAGGGGCTTAGTCTTTCGCCTAAATTATCTAGTTCTCCATATTATTCTGAGACCATTGTCTTCATTTTCTTTGTCGTTTCGAGGCTCCTCCCCCCAAAATTCTATGTCGTCATTAACTTATTCAATTTCTCATCTTTATGGAATAAAAAACGATATTAGTTGCTTCTTGTACTCTCAAATTAAAGTTATCTTGCCACTGAAGTGGAACAATTTTTTAGGATAATTTTTGTTGTCATTTTCATTAATTTGTTATCAGTTTGCTGGTAACTTTAAGTCCGGTTTATTCTTTAGTTTGCAGTCAAATGGGTGAATTGTATTTACATATTTTCCTGTTGATGGTTTATTCCAATGGTTGATATGCTTTGTAATATTATATACAATGGATTGTCCCGTTATTGTATCCAGACAATTCAAACTTCGTATTCAAGGAAAAATGATACACAATGTGGATACAATTACAGAGTAATTCCCAGCTAGAACTTTCTACAGAGAGCCAATGGAAGATAGATTTGGGAATTCTATGGAGGGAAATTGAAATTTTAGGTGAAAGACCAAAAAAGACCCTAGATATCTCTATTTTTATGAGGTGGCAGGGTTTTTTTTGCCAATCAAAAAGTTGGTACATTGCTATCCTACAACATAGCTAAAAGTTGGTACATAGATATTGTTGACACCTAATTTTGGCTCGACGTGCTTAAAATTAACGTTTTGGGGGGCCCTGATTCGTTAAAGAGCACGAAATACATTTTTACACATTTTTACACTTTTTCAAGAATTTATTGATGATTATCATTATTTTAGGAATTTTCTCAATTTATTGCCATTTTTTCAAGAATTATTATTTTTGCACATGTACAGCGTAATATTACCATTTTTGTGCAATTAATAATTGTTTGTTAATTTTATATCAATACATTTCATATCATAGACATTAATATTTATATTTTTATATTTGCGTTATTATTTATACATGTATTAATTAACTATATTTTAATATAGTCCGACAGTGCAGAGAAAATCGGAGTAATTAATTTTTAAACGCAGAGTAAAATTTGGTCAAGTGAAGATCTCATCACTTCTTTTTTTTTTTCTTTTTTTAAAAAAAAGAGTTAATTGAGATGATGGGTTAGGGACAAAGGGGTATGGCTTCATTATTTTTGGGCATAAAAAGGGGGTGTTTATTTATATTATAAGAAAAAAGGGGGTTAATTTAATGATGGGATCCAACACATTAGACACACACACCACCCTTAATTTTCAGATTTTTGGCTCTCTCTTCCAACAAAAGAAACCCTAAACATTTTCCCTCCTCTCATTTTTTTTTCCACAGCCGCCTCCCCGCCGGAGCTGGAGCTCCGGCGACGCTCCAAAACACATCCCTTCCCATTTTCCAGTTCTTCTCCCCCCCCCCCCCTTCGTTATCCTCCTCTCTCCACTGCCAGTGACGCCCCAAACACTACCATTGCCCCGCCATTTTGTCACCCTTTACACCCTCTGCAACACCTCTCTCCACTGCCAAGCCAATCCCGACGAACTCCCTCCGTCGGAGCTCCAGCAGAAACTCACCACGAAACCACAACCAGCAACCACACAACCTCACTACTCCCTCTCGTCCTCGTCTCCTTCGCTGCTCCGGTGAACCGGAGCAACCAGCAACCAAACTGCCACCATCAAACATCGTGAACCACCGCTGCCCACCACCACAAAAAATAACCCTTTTCCCCGTCATACCCATCGCCACCGACAACCAGCAAGCACCCACACCACCAGTCTTCTCTTCTTCGTTCGCCTGTTGTTTCTGTTTGGGATTGTATTATGCGCACA
Source organism: Lycium barbarum (assembly GCF_019175385.1). Classification (NCBI taxonomy): domain Eukaryota; kingdom Viridiplantae; phylum Streptophyta; class Magnoliopsida; order Solanales; family Solanaceae; genus Lycium; species Lycium barbarum. The sequence goes on along the minus strand of NC_083347.1, from coordinate 107,316,000 downwards.
ATGAGGTATTCCTACATACCTGAGTGGGTGTAGTTGTAGTTTAGTGTATTGGTTTCATAATACTTCTAATATTTGGAATCATTAGTTTTTGCTATAGTATTAATAACAGGATATAAAAGAAAAGTGAGATAAATAGTTGTAGAGATAATGTATACCTCTTAAAGAAACTTGTAACAAAAGGAAATTCAAGAAGGTCTTGGGGCAATAGATCTGAAAATTTGTCGATAATATGGAATGTGCTAAAGCTGCGCCTGCTGTTAGAAAAAGGAAGAATTAGATAATATGTGCATTAATTGCCATTGTCTCCGTAACTTAGCATTCATTTGGAAGAACCCAATCTTTCGTACTAATAAATGCTTTTCTGTTTTGGGATATAATTGTGGATAATTATCAGGACGGACGTTGCCTGGGACTGGATTCTTCCAATGAGCCTCAGTCCGTTATATCCCAAAATCAAATAATCAGAAAAGATGGCCGATGAAGAAATTTCCGTCGATTTCCAAGGCCTTCCATGTACAAAGACGGATTTTTATTTTAAGTTTATTTATTATTTTTTAATTCATCCGATAATTATTTATTTTCTTACTAACATTTTTTATTAAGTCTCATGCATGTATCTGAAGTTATTTTTTGAAAGATGGCACTCAAAGAAGTTCAAATAGCTTCTTAAATTCTTTGTTTATATATATATATATATATATTTTTTTTTTTTACATTCTTAAATTATGCAAGCATAAAATATAGTGAAACTTTACTTTTTAGGGTGTAGGCTAGTGGTATTTATTTATGATCTGCTTAGGTGATTTAAATTTTATGTGTTTTAGATAAATTAATATTAGACAGTTATTATTTTTGTAGTTAATATTCTGATAGTTATCATGTTTCGCTAGAGTTTTAATTCAATAGCTTAGCACACTTAAGTGAATAAATAGGGTGATTTGCCTCAATATTTAGGCTTTAGAATGTACTCTCATAATTAATTGATTAGGCGTACATACTTAACTAGTTAAATTAGTTAACTCACTTCGAGTGCAAAATAATTTCATGTCCATTTTCTTTTTATACCTTTGTCACATACCCAAGTTTCTAAGTTGCACATAACCTTTTTAAAAAAAAAGTAATTATTATATCACATATGTAAAAAATACATATTGCACGATTATTTATGTGAATAGTCATATTAGTTATTCTTTAGTCTAAATTCTACTAATTTTTGTAAGTAATAATCAAGCCTTTTTACACATCCCCCGAATAGTTAAATTGGTCCAACCGGGAACCACATTTGTGGATTCTGAAGGATGCCTAACACCTTCCCTTCGGAATAATTTGAACCCTTACCTAGAATCTCACTTATTTTCGTAGACCATGTTAAGCTGCATATATTAATAATTTATAGGTACCCTAGTATACCTTAAATGCTAGGTGGCGACTCTGTACATAATTAATTATTTTAGAGTCCCATAAGTTGTGCTTTGTTTAGCCTTCGGTTAAAATAGGGTGCAACAGATAATATATATATATATATATATATATATATATATATATATATATATATATAGTCACATCACTTTCAATGATCAGTTATCAAGTAGTATCTCAATTTCGTCAAGAAGATCATATTAACTTCTCACCACAATTGTCATCAAAATATAGATCACAACACAACGAATAATGGAATTAAGCCCACATTATCCCACAATCAATAGCATATAGAAATTCCAACCACACATTATGCCCGAAGACTAGACATGCTTTCTCCTATCAATCTCATAACACATACAATCAACTAATCAAAGTCTAACTCAAGTAGACCATCTGGAAAAATGCGAATCACTATACGATGGCCTTTCCCTTCCGTAATGCCTCGGAACGCTCAAAGTCTAGCAATTAAAATGCTAAATAAGTCACAATCACTGTAGTCAACAATATCAATTCAATGAACACCCTTACACTTTATCCCCTTCTAATGGGTGAATGCTTATTAGGTGTAAATTATCCTAACATTGGTCTTAGCAACCTTAAACTATCAATTCATAAGGTTACTGATTCAAGTTATCTCTTACAAGCAACTTCTATGGTCAAGCTACCATCTTTATGAAACCCTAAGTCTCAACTCACTTAGTTCATGTCTCTAACAGTTCAATTCTTGATTAGAAAGTGATAACCCAAGCCTTTAGATGTTAATCACGTAACAATATTCATAACCCACCAACTATTGAAGGTCTATTACGTTCTAGGATTTCTATTCTCAATTCACCATTGTGGACCCATTAGAATGATGATAATCTTAGACATGAAAGCGTAATAAAGGAAGGAATGGTTGAGACTTACCTCTCAAGAATATTCTTGCCCTAGCCTTAGAATTTCGCCATATGTGATCCTTGAGAATTGTTTTGGAGTTTTATGAATAAAGAATTCGAAACTAAGTGTTTAAAAATCGGTATTTTGTCCTCATCGACCGCTTCAGTGATCATTCTGTCGCTGAAGCAGTCTCGCTATAGCAGGCAAGGGCCCGCTGTAGCAGACCTAGACTAAATGCTACCTTTCGTTGTGGCGACTACAGACCCACCATAGCGCACCCCACTTCCGGTAAATCCGCGACGGCCAAAGATACGCCGCTATAGCAACCCCGCTGCAACGATACTTCTTCCACCACAGCGGTATCACTAAACCATTGAGCTCGCTAATTTTCACAGTTTTCACTCTACCACGAAACACTTCATCCAAGGCCTCACAAACACAAACAAAACATGTGTGTTAATGTAAACACACTATATAGACTCACCCGTGGCCTCGGAATCCCCAACGGAGATCTAATTTCCTGCGTCACCCTCCAATGGACTCGATACAATCAAACAATAATCACAAACAAGCCAAGTTTTCAGTTCTTAGATTGCTACACTTGGGTTTTTATTAGCTCATTCTATCCTTGGAAGGGTTTTATTTGGTAGGGAGATCCTAGATTTTTCATAACAACCGAAAGGGTCGTTACACAACCTGAGCATCTGAATGTATATGTATAACGCTATATAACTGAGAGTGCCTATAAGGGTGTATCATGTGCATGCATCTTTGAAAGTCATATACGTATATGAATAATATCGGACTCGGCCTTATAATATAGGCTCGGTGTTATTCGTACTCGGCCATGACAGGCTCAGTGTTACCCGTACCCAACTGAAGTGGTGTACACAATGGGTGTTGTACCCAGCCAACTATAGCGTGGCTGCGGGTGGTAAAATAAGTGTGTGTGTGTGTGTGTGTGTATACATACATATATATACATATATACATATATACAATTCATGAATGACTCATAGGAATAACTTTTGGGCCTTTCGAAGTGACGTACGGTCGGTGACCTCCGAATATCGTTATGGAGCTAGCATCGTCAACATGTCTTACCTTTACTGAAATAATGATTACAAATTCAACTTAAGAATCATGGAAGTAAAGCAATAACATCATCAGGAATCCAAAGAAACATAAGCTTTCTAGCATTCTAAGAATGGAATCATTATGGATAATGTTTGTTCTTTCTTTCTTTTCATATGATTCATGTCAAGGAGGAAGAAAAGATAGCCTTAACATACCTTTGTTGCTTATCAACGACTCAATATATATACACACACTGCTCGGAGTACTTCGACCTACATTAAGACATTAAAGTTATGGTTAATGTCATGGAAGAACTTCAAAACACATTTCTAAGCTAGTAGCTCTCTTACGAAAAATTGGGCAGCACTTCCCCTACATTTCCTTTCTTCACAAACCCAAAACAGTGCCAAATAATAATATTACCAATATCAACAACCAATCCCATCTATTCATCCCCTCAACAATGTAAGAACAATTCCAAAAATTCAAACAATAGTACAACGAGCGGCAAGCTCGATTTATGATTAAACAAACTATAATTTTAAACTCCTTTCCTTCCAGAACTTTTTAACAAGATTAACCACAATATATTTAACCATTCTTACTGATTTTCAGCCATAACACAATATTAAAACGACCTCATAACAACCCAAAAAGTTATAGCAAATCAAAATTGATTTGCGGGTCATTTCTTCATCAATTCTTCATTAACTCAAAGTCGTTATAGTATTTTCAGCATTTTCCCCTTTTTTGAGAATTGATTAGCTCAGTTTTGACTGGAGGGGACCATTGACATGCTTCCCGAGGTGTCTAGACCGGATTTGGGCAACCGTTGTCAAATATAGGCTTCAAATGAAAAATGATTGACCCAAAGTTGACTTTTGGGTAAACGAAACTTTTTCGAAATTCTTTCAATTCCGAGAGATCCAGATGGTCGTTTAGAATTAGGTGTGTATTTGGTTCAGTTCCTAATGCAATCAGATGCATTTGGGGACTTGAGTTGGGAAAATAGAATTAAGGAATCGGAGGTTGACTCGGTCAACGAGACCTCCGGTGGGAATTCCGAGGCCATGGATGTGTTTTTATGTGTATGGTATGTGAGCAAATGGCCTCGAAAACTAGTCAAAAAAATGGATCAAATTGTGAAACTTAGGAAGTTTTCTGGTCTCTGGTGCCCGCTTTAGCGGCACCAGCACCGCGGCAGTGGTACCGCTGGAGCGGTCCAAGGCGTTTTGCTTTCACCACTAAAGCAGTCAAGTGACTGCTGAAGCGACACCCTGGGGCGGTCCCAGTGCCGCTAAAGCGGGTGATGGGCAGTTTGTTAAATTAATGAATTGTTAAAATCCCTTAGACCCTCATTATTTTCCATCTCGATATTTGAGCTTGAGCGAACTGCTCTTAGAGACATTTGGAGGAGATTCTTGGAGGTAAATCTTGCTTATTCCTTTACTCTTCCTTAAATCATAATCATCTTTGATTTCCCCCATCCCTTTAATAACCCCTTAGTGATGGAAGTTGGAAGAGAGTTTTGATGAACACTTTCTGTAGGCTTGGTATGATAAATTGATGATGTTTATGTTAGATTTTGATGAATCTAAGCTTATTAATCATATATCTTGCTTTCCTAGCGTTGAATTTCGAAATCAAGGAATTAGGGTTTATACCCAATTTGGGGGGTTTTTGCTTGAAATCAGAAATTAGGTTAATCCTTAAGTTAAATCAGTAATTAGTGGTTGGGTTATGATCACCTAGTGCTTAATTTTATAATTTACCTCCGAATTTCCCGTTTTGCCCTTATAGGCCCATTTCTCCAATTTTTAGGGCTAGAATTGACCTAATTTGAATAGTAGCAATATTAGTATCATTCTTCATGATTTCTAATCTAGAATTCGATTATGCTTAGACTACTTTGGTTCTAAATTTCAGCGGAAAGGTAAGGTAAAAGAGTGAGTTGTTGGTGTTGCGGTTCGGCTATCCAAGTAGGTTATGACTGACCTTTGTTGAGACTTCGTATAGCAAAGAACATATTTAGATTATATTGTCGGAGATAGCATATGAACCTTGGGGTATGAAGTCGGGATGGATATTGCCTTAGGTTGGGCCCTATTGTGTGTTGGGGCTAGCCACCCCGTTATGTGTGATTTGATTGTTCGATTGTGCCGTCTTGATACCACGAGTCGTTGGTAGATATTGGATCCTATTTTATCACTCTTGATTATGATATAGTTGGTATACCCACTGTTGGTATTTGTACTAGGATATATTATTGGCGTACCCACTATTGATACTTGTGATTTGGTTATATTATTGGCATACCCATTGTTGGTATTGTGATTCAGATATATTGTTGGCATACTTATTATTCGTACTACTGATATTGAGCATGATTATTGATGTGATTCATACATTGGACGCGCTCTTATTTTTATGATACACTATTGAGATATTGATGATACTTGATGAGCTGGGCTCAGTATTACTTAAGTGACGTGAGTGTTCGATATTCGATATTCGTCTCGAAATCGTGAATTGACTGAGTGAGATGAGAGTCCGATGTTCATTTCGAAATTGTGGATTGAGTGAGTGCATAGACTTTGCGGGTCCCCCAAAGTGGTGCCGGTGAGAAGCCCCCGTGGGCAAAGATCCGGGGTCCCGTCTGTTTGTTGGGCAAAGATTCGGGACGGGTGGCACTTAGACTTCGCGAGTCACACTGGGTTGTGTTACTGGGACGTTGATATTTCTGTCCGGAGCACATGTGTACACCTTATTTGCTTGGCATTGCATTGCATTCATACCATTACTACATTGCATTGCATTATGACTTGATTGAGATGTTTGGTGTTGTATTGTGATCTTGGATTGGATACCTTCAGACTTGGCACATTTGGGATTAGATGCTCTACATAGGTGATGACGGATAATTGGAATTGATTGCATTGTCTTATACTTGCTGGTTTATTTGCTTATCTGCTTATATATCTGAATTGTGTTAGCTATTCTTAGTCGGTTGATGATGCCTACTAGTACCGTTGTTTGTACTGACCTGCACTTGCTGCATTCTTTTATGAATGCAGAGTATCAGGTTGGATCCACTTCCGTGATGTGTGGCGGATCGTCGCTTCAGCTTTCTCTCGAGTTTCCAGGGTGAACATGGTCGTCCACTGCCTTGAAGACTTTCTATCTTTATGTCCTATTCTATTCAGAGACATAGACACTTTATGTATTAGTATTCCAGATTATATTATTCCCCTTTAGATGCTCTTGTGTTATTCAGACTAGACCCTGGGGTGTTTATCGTCATTCCGCACTTTCTGTGTATATATATATATATATATATATATATATATATATATATATCGTGAGACTTACGTATTTGTTCTATTCCGTTGCTTAATTTTCATGCTTTTATGTATTTATTCATTGTTAGGTTGATGGTTCTCTTATCGAGGTGAGAAGGTATATGCCCACACGATTTAGGTAATTTATATATATATATATATATATCGTGAGACTTACGTATTTGTTCTATTCCGTTGCTTAATTTTCATGCTTTTATGTATTTATTCATTGTTAGGTTGATGGTTCTCTTATCGAGGTGAGAAGGTATATGCCCACACGATTTAGGTAATTTAGGTCGTGACAAGTTGGTATCAGAGCCCTAGGTTACCTGGTCTTTAATACAAGAGCGTGTTTAGTAGAGTCTCGCGGATCGATACGATGAGCTCCATACTTATGTGCGGGAGGCTATAGGACATTTAGGAAATCTCACTTTCTTTCTTTCCTTCGTGCTACTTATATCAAATTGGTATCTGGAAAGATCAAATTGGTCTCTGACTCTTATCTCTTCCCTCACATATGGTGAGGATTCGCGACACGCCTTCCTGGAGGATGTACATGAGGTTGGCTCCACCGGTTTTCATTGGCACACCAAGCGAGGATGCCTACGAGTTTATCATGATCACGCACAAGCTACTTCACATAGCAGGGATTACGGATACTCGGAGTCTTCTATGTTATCCATCAATTTCGCGATGGCGCGAGGGCATGGTAGAGGGACTACCTTGCTAGCAGACCAGTGTGTGCGCATCCACTTACTTGGGAGCAGTTCTATGAGGGTGTTTCTAGAGCGGTACGTGCCTCGTTCGCGGAAGGACGAGCGTTAAGTCAGTTCCTAGATCGCCATCAGGAGGACATTGATACGCTCAAATTACACCTATAATGGTATAATGCGGACGATGTCAAATATAGTAACCCAACAAGGTTGGGGTCGAATCCCACAGGGAATATGGTGTGAAAAGTTTACTAAACGCGTGGAATGCTTAATTTGGGTCTAATGTCTTAATCCGATGATTTTTGTAAAAGTTTGGTTGCTTAGGACTAATGGCGAACTAATTTCTTTGGAGTGTAATTTAGGATAAGAGAAGCCAAGGTTGTGGCCCTGTTAGATAGGGTGTATGATCATGGGTATTGATCCTGATATACTTCTAATGGATTGCTATATAAATGCACTTAACCTCTATGTGAATCCCTACTATTTCCCAATAAATAAAGATTATTTCTTTCTATGATTTTCCCAATTATAAGAAAGTGATATGAAGAGCGGTTAACTATGCCAAGTAAATTCTTCTTATTCCTAAGTGAATTTATTAAACAAAGTTTGAAGCTTTGAGTTCTTGTTATTTATTCTTACCAAACCCTAATTGTTTTTCCAAACAAACCAAGATCTATGGCTTTAATCAATGTTTGCAACCATTAATCATGAATGAAGAATGAAGAATAAATAAACCTTAACAATCCATTATACATATATCAATCACAAACCTATTCACAAAACACCCATCATTGGGTTCACAACCCTAGTAAGGAAATTTAGCTACTCATGACAAAGAACAAGAAATAAGAAATTGAAGGATTCATAATTGCTTACTTTGGAAGGGAAGAGGAATTAATAATACTTGAATTGATGTTATGAATCTTCAAAATCAAGAGAGTATTTAATGTTCTAAGCCAAAAGTCAAAAAATAAAAACTGATCATAATTAAAACCCTACATTGACTATTTATAGGTTCTGAAAACATAAAAGTTACAGATTTGTACTTTGGTCCCCGTCGGTACAAAATACGATCCGTATTTCAAAACACAGACCGTAAACTAGTTTACGACTAGGGTTTCGTTCAAGACTTGAGCAACTGCAACCTCCTGAAATACGGATCGTATTTTTATTTACGGTCCATCTTCTGCATAGTCGTCTTTCAACTTCCAAAACTTCAACTTTCTACCAAAGGCCTAAATGGTTAAATAAGCTTTGAAATACGGACCGTAAAGTGGAATACGATCCGTAAAAGCTGTTCGTATTTCACCATCTCCTTAACATGTCTTTCTGGTTCTGCTTATCCTTAAATACGCCCATGGAATACAGCCCATATTTGAGAATACGGTCTGTGTACTGAGTTTACGGCCACTTCTGCACTTTAACTGTTTTCATTCCAAATCTGCTCCGTTACCTGAAAAGCACTAAAAATACATTAAATAGACACTAGCTTGCTTAAAAACAAATAAAACTTTTCGTAAAAAGGCCTTGGATGTGCCATAAATTCCGGGCACATCAACACCCCCAACTTAAAGTCTTTGCTTGTCCTCAAGCAAGCCATACAATACAACGACTCAATCTACCACCTAGATGTCATAGACTAATAATGTCTACATTGGTTTTGACTCTGAACTACCGACATGCATGTTCTCTCTTCTCACTGTTTGTTTTTCACGGACTACCCTATTTTTTCTATTTTCAAATAATATGCAAAACTCAAGAATGCTACGACCAACAATGATGCTTCAATGCATGACACTACCTTATCGGACATATTATGATGCACACAAACGCTACTTTAGGCGGTCACTTCGTTTTGATCCATTCTCATCCGCGTGCCCTCACATAGACCAAGGAAAGTCCCAACACATCTATTTACAACAATAGTGGGAAGAAGACAAACGAGAAGAGAAGAAACACTCACACTCACAAAGAAATTCATATCTATACATGCAAATACCATAAGCTTGCCCTTATTTTCTATGCTTTCCTCCTAGGCTCGTTCAGTTGCGATCACAGTAGGACTTGTTTCTGGCTTGTAATGTAGGCTTAGGGACGGGTGAGATACTTTTTGGATATTAGTGACTAATCCTCCTTGAATCACTACATCATCTCCTTACCTTAATTTGCCCTTTATTCAACCCCTTTTTATTTCTTTCAAGCTTTCGATCCCGATGTGGTTTTATTCCTAATCAACTTAGAAGGTTTTATTCCTAATCAACTTAGAATTCTCTCTTTTTGTGTTAATCTTTTCTCAATTTTATTCCAGTTTTATTTTTCAACCACCACATCAAATCCCAACTAGCAAACTCCACCACCCCTAACTTATTCTTTTAACATCTACTTCACATTCATTTCACTCCCAACTCATGCCTTTTGCCTCATCTATCTAGTAGCATTAAGGAGGGAACGGGCGCAAAGATGGATTGATTTCACAAAGGATAAGGTTTCATTATTGGCTAGCCAAGAAAAAGGTCAACAGGCTCAAAAGGGGAAACTAGGGATATTTTCAATCAAATGGTCAGGCTTATATAGGCAAAGTGACTATTTATTCAAGGAAAGCCTAAGATCATCTCACAACCAAACCAACTATCAGATTCAAACATGACTAACCAGGCAAGTTCTAGATTATACATGCATAAATAGAACAAAACTAATAGCTCACACACACATTGGCATCAGGATGATCATGTACAACTGTGACCTTCTAAATAATCATTCATTAGACAGAACACCCCAATAATCATAATGTCATACAAAGAATCAATCATGTCATCACAAGGTGTTCTAAGTATGCATCTTTCAAAATTTTTGAGGGGTCCAAAATTTACAACAAACCATAAACATGCCATGAGTTACAGAACAATACCAAATAAGCCAAAACTACTCTATTCTACCTAAGCAACAACCTAAACATGCCAGTTTCAACAACAACAACAAAAACAAAACCTCAGGAAAAGAATTTTAGCAAAGAAAAGCCGAGGGGGTTCCTAAACACATATTTATAATACAAAAAAACCAACACTCCTACCCCCAACAGAAAATTCAAGCACTATCCCCAGTGCCTAAATTATAAGAACAAGGGAAAGAGGTTGTACCTGCGCGCCCTAGGCGTTGTACGTATCTCATGACTGGCCTGCCTCATCAGGCGGCTTGCTACTGGATTCGCCTGATCGATGTTGTGGCTCAACTAAGGACTGAAGGATGGCCACCTGCAACTCCCTTTCCTCCGTCTTCTTCAACCTCTTAGCTAACTCCTCGGGGTCCTCAGATGTCTCACGGGCCCTCTTGCCTGTATCCCGCACACGAGGCTCGGTATCCTCCGCCTCCTCCTCAGAATCTAGCAGATCCAACACCTTAAACATACTAGGCAAAGTGACAGGTAGTGCTGGAACTGGTGCGGCTACCGTACCTTGCGCTTTGGACGCCTTAAGCTCATTCTTCAGCCTCTCCAACTCACTCATCAACGAAACAGACTCCCCACCAGGTGTGGTCTGATCTCGAGTCACTAACCTTGACTCCAGACTATCCAGTCTAACCTATTACACCTCGTGCTTGATCTCTAACTCCACACGAATCTCTGTGGCAGCTTCTGTAACCAACTGCTGCACTATTTTCACCATTTTCGGCTTGAACTGTTGTAGATTTTCCCTACTTGCCTTTCAACCTTCATCGCCTTAAATGCAATCTGGCTGTAATTAGTATGGCTGAAGTGAAGAAACTCCAACTCTAGATCGGCAGGCTCGGCTGACTTAGCTACAGTGGCAGACCCCGAAGGAGGGCCTTGTAAGGCAGGAGGTGGTGGTGGAGACCTCACCTCAGAAGCACCTATCTTGGCTGCAGAAGTTGATGTATCCGCAGTATCTGGGACACCTGTAGTGGGAGAAACAGTCTCAATAGCAGCAACACTAATATCGGGATCTACTGGATCAGTCCCATAAGCATGGCTCGGACTCAACTCTAATTGAGTGTCGTCGTCATCGCCGGGGTGATCTGCCTCTTGGTCATTCTTGCCTGGCACCTTATTCTTCCTCCGATCTCCCACATGGGCAGCTGTGATGGTGTCATCCCATTGCGAAAGCTATAATATCCTTTCCTGTCTACATAATTTCGTGATAAGACACAGAAATACCATGGTTTGTTTGGGCTTGTGTGCCCTCACATGCAGCTCCTCCGCAATGAGCTCTCCAATATTCATCGGGTACTTTGACATCAACGAGGCAATAGTGACTGTCTGACTGGTGGAGAGAGTGTTGTTCGTCTGGGTAGGAGTGATCCTGTACCTAAGCAATGTCCACCAAAACTTAGCTTCCGCCGACAAGAAACTCTTAGCAATTTTGACTTTTCCATCATGTGTCCATTTTTTCTTATGTGACTCAGATGTGACAGTAGCGACAGTCCATTCCCTCACAGATTTCTTGTCCCTCTTGTCTAGGTATAGTCTCAGATCGGTAGGTGCCATGAAATCATTACCAAATAGAACTCTGTTGATGGCCTTGGAGGAACTATCGACCAAGGAGTTCCAGACTCTCACATTCTCTAATATGGGTATTTGATGCCAAGCGCGACTTGGCTTCTTCATAGACAGCAACATATCCCCATATGATGCATAAAATTCCCTCACAATTTGTGGAGTATACTCTCCTGCTTCATGAGTGAAAGCATCCAGCTTATACCTCTTGACGATCTTGTCCAGCTGTGGATGTGCCGAAACACCATCGAAAAATAGTCTCCGCTCCTCAAATATTTTCCTCTGCGGCTGTCCCCCAATTTCTGTCCCAGCCATCCATTGATCATACAATTCCTTTGACCCTTTGACCGAGAATCGGAGTTTCTCTTCCTCCAGCCGCTTGGTCCGGACGGATAATTTATGACCCTCTGGCGGTGTACCATCAGCTAGAGCATTACTAGGACTTGGCTTCTCTGAGCCACTCTCCTGCTCCATTTGTTGGGTTGCCCCCCTGCTTGATATTTCCGCGTCATGATCCCCCTCTTCAGACTGGGGGGCATCTGACGTGGACTTAGATGGTGTCATGGTTAGGGGCGTGGATGTGCCTTCTGTAGGGGCCCCTCTGACTTTGGGTGTCGGTATAACCTCTTGGTGATCGGACCAGGAATTTTCCTCCTCGAAACTTGTGGGTTCATCCCTCAACTTATATTCCGAGTTCGCTTTCTTCCTCGTGCCTTTGCGTTGGGCCCCCGCTTTCCTGGCATTCTTTTTCTGACCCATGCCTGCAAAAGATACATCTTATTAGCTACCTTGGAACAACAACCATCATTGAAAACAAAATAACTATACACAAAAACAATATTCTGTCTGTGACCGTAAACTTAAAAGACGGACCGTAAACTGAAATACGGTCTGTAAACTCAGATCGTAAACTGCTTATTCTTTGGATGACCTTTTTGTCCATCGGTTAAATGCTTAAAGACGGACGGCAAACTGAAATATGGTCCGTAAACTAAGATCGTTTTTCGCATCACACAGTTACAGACCTAGAACATGTTTTGGTTGTTGAATTTCATTGCAAATCCTGGTTTCACATTGTTTTGGGGATTAGATTACTCAGACTTCACCTAATTCTCTACCAAACTCTCATCAATTCCTCATCAGTCATGCTATTGGTGGGCATACCAAAATCTCAAATTTGAAATCCAAGGTGTGGAATGCCCTCCAACCCATTTGGGTCTTATTAACATACTTCCTAAGAGATTTTAAAAACTTAAACATCATTATCCCCACACAAGATCATTAACCAAGACATGTTCATACTTAATTTCACAAAACCCTAGTCTAATCAACACCTACCAACTAGTTCATACTCAAATGAGTAAAATAAGAGTGGAGAGTGTCAATCATACCTTTAATGATGAACCAACAGATGGAAAATAGAAGGAATTTGAGAGAACAACTTAATACCAAACAATTAAACCTAGGGCAGAGAGATTAGGGATTTTTTTTTCTAATTTTGTGAGAGTGGATGGATTTCAGAGTGTGGATTGGTGTATTTATGGAGTTTAGGAGTTGGAAGATGATAGGTTTGTAGTGGAAAGTCGTGGGGTTGTGGTGGAAGGAGGGAGTTATGGTTTGGAATCATGAGAAATAGAATTTAAAACGGCATGTCTACTTTCTCTCTGCCCGTAATTTAGTTGATTGATGCCCTTATAATTTTTTTTTCTAAATACGGTCCATAAAGTCATTTACGGACAGTATTTAGAGATATCTCTTTGGGTAATACACTATATTGTGCCATGAAGGACTACGATCAGATTTACGGACCTTATTCTGAAATACGGTCTGTATTCCATGGTCGTAATCTTTCATGTTACAAAACAGTGCTACTATTTTGTGGCATTGTTAAATACGCCCTGTTTTATGAGCCGTATTGTGAAATACGATCCGTAAACTGCAGGCGTATTTTGCAATGTTGCAAAACAGTCTCTCTTATTACTTAACTTATCTGCTATTCAGCAATATTTTCTGCAATATATTCCTGCACCAAAACAACCATTACCCTATATGCAATCAAAAACAAGCAAAAGAAAATAAACATTACACCTGGGTTGCCTCCCAAGGAGCTCTTGAGTTAATGTCGCGGAACGACGGTGGTACCCATTCACTCCTTATCTGCGAACACCAGGTCAGTGTTCGTTCCGAGGTGTTTCAACCGATATCGGTCAACAATTCTATCTCCCGAAACCATCCTGTGATAGTGCTTCACCCGCTGCCCATTCACCTTAAATATCCGAGTTCCATCTCCAAACTTCAACTCAATCGCCCCATAGGGTGAAACACCCACCACTTCAAACGGACTAGACCACCTAGATTTTAGATTGCCTGGTAGCAACTTCAACCGAGAGTTAAACAGCAAGACAGGATCACCCTTGTAGAATTCTCGCTTCAGGATTTTCTTGTCATGATATTACTTCATCCTCTGTTTATATAGTGTTGCACTCTCATATGCCTTGAAACAGCCTGGGCTTGGTCGCTTCTACCCAATCCAGATTCAATTTCTTCAACGCCCACATAGCCTTGTGTTCAAGTTCAACCGGCAAGTGACAAGCTTTTTCAAAAACGAGCTTGAAGGGTGAAGTCCCAATTGGGGTTTTGAAAGCAATCCGGTATGCCCATAGAGCATCATCGAGCTTGCGGGCCCAATCAGTTCTATTTACATTCACCGTTTTTGCTAGAATACTCTTGATCTCCCGATTAGATACTTCAACTTGCCCACTTGTCTGAGGATGATAAGGTGTTGCCACCCTATATTTTACACCATATTTCTCCATCAATCCCGCGAAAGCTTTATTGCAAAAGTGGAACCCACTATTGCTGATTATAGCCCTCGGAGTACCAAATCGAGTAAATATGTTCTTCTTGAGGAACCCCATGACACTCTTGGCCTCATTATTAGGTAAGGCCACCGCTTCTACCCATTTCGACACATAGTCCACAGCAACCAAGATATATTTCATGCCACCAGAGCTCACAAAGGATCCCATAAAGTCAATCCCCCAGACATCGAACACTTCTACCTCCATCACAAAATTCATAGGCATTTTTTGCCTTCTGCCTATATTTCCTTACCTCTGACATTGATCACAAGACTTCACTAATAGATTGGCATCATGAAATATGGTCGGCCAATAATAACCGCATTCAAGAACCTTAGCAGCAATTCGATTACCACTATGATGACCCCCAACATGAGAGTCATGGCATACCTTTAGAATCGCCATCACTTCACTTTCGAGAACACAACGCCGAATGATATTGTCAGTGCATGTTCGGAACAAATAAGACTCGTCCCAATAGTATTGACGAGACTCCCGCAAGAACTTCTTTTTCTGGTAAACTTTGATATCTTCTGAAACTATGCCTGTCACCAAATAATTAGCAATGTCAGGCGCCACTTCATTTGACACAGCCAACACCCTCTCGTCTGGAAATGCATCATCTATATCTACCTCATCAGAAGGTCTCTTAGCTTCTTCAAGCCAAGAGAGATGGTCAGCAACCTGATTTTCACTACCCTTGCTGTCTTTCACCTCAAAATCAAACACTTGCAGCAATAGAACCTATCAGATTAGTCGCGGCTTTGCTTCCTTCGTCGCCATAAGGTATCTCAATGTTGCATGATCAGTGTATACTACGACTTTGGACCCCAATAAATAGGCCCGACACTTCTCAAAAGAAAAATCTATTGCAAGCAGCTCTTGCTCCGTCACTCTGTAATTTATCTGGGCAGCATTCAGTGTTCTGCTTGCATAATAGATTGGGTGCATAATTTTATTGTCCCTATGGCCAAGCACAGCACCTATCGTGAAACCACTAGCAACACACATCAATTTAAAAGGGAAGGACCAATCAGGAGCAACAATAATAGGAGCAGTAGTGAGGCGCTCCTTTAACTCTTCAAACGCCTTCCGGTACTTGTCATCAAACACAAACTTAGCCTCTTTTTCAAGAAGCTTGCACACCAGGTTAGCAATCTTGGAGAAATCTTTGATGAAGCGTCTGTAGAACCCAGTATGTCCCAAGAAACTTCGGACACCTTTGACTGAGATAGTTGAAGGAAGTTTTGCAATCACATCTATTTTCGCTTGATCGACCTCAATTCCTTTTTCAGAGATTTTGTGACTGAGGACGGTCCCTTCCTTCACCATAAAGTGGCACTTCTCCCAATTTAGCATAAGATTTGTCTCCTCACATCTTTTCAGCACTTGACTCAGATGGCCAAGACAATCCTCAAACGAATCACCCATAATAGAGAAGTCATCCATGAACACTTCCAAGAAGTCCTTTACCATGTCAGAGAAGATGGATATCATGCACCTCTGAAAAGTGGCTGGTGCATTACACAACCCAAAGGGCATCCGACTGAATGCAAACGTCCCATAAGGACACGTAAAAGTCGTCTTCTCTTGATCCTCCAAAGCGATGTTGATCTGATTATACCCCGAATAACCATCAAGGAAGCAATAATAAGAACTCCCCGCTAGCCGATCAAGCATTTATTCAATAAAAGGCATAGGGAAGTGATCCTTGCATGTGGCAGTGTTGAGCTTGCGATAGTCCATGCAAACTCTCTATCCGGTTACAGTCCTTGTCGGGATCAACTCATTCTTTGTATTGGGCACCACTGTGATGCTGCCCTCCTTAGGAACACATTGGACTGGGCTCACCCATTTACTGTCAGTAATAGGGTAAGCCACTCCAGCATCTAACCATTTGATGATCTCTTTCTTGACTACCTCTTGCATATTCTCGTTCAGTCTCCTTTGATGCTCTATACTCGGCTTGCTATCCTCCTCCAACTAGATTTTATGTTCACAGATTCCAGATGGAATTCTTTGAATATCTGCAATGGTTCAACCAATAGCACGCCTATATACACACAATACCTCCAAAAGCTATAGAATCTGCTCCTCATTTAGTAGGGCTGAAACAATCACTGTTAATGTATTGTTCGAACCAAGGAACTCATACTTCAAATATGATAGGAGCTGCTTAAGCTCCAACTTAGGTGGCTCAATGATCGAAGGCTTTGCTAGAGGAGTTGTTCTATTTTTCAAATCAAGATTTAGCCTCTTTGGGTGGTAAGCATATGAACCCAACCCAACAAGAGAATTAACTGTCTCCACATAACCTTCCGTGTCTTCAGTATCAAAATTCACAAGAATACCGGCTAGAGCTTCACCCAAACTTTCTTCTTCCATCTTGATATCCACCGCTTCATCAACAACATCAAACGAATCAATTACCGAAATACTCTCGTAAGCACTTGGTAACTTCATCCCCTTGCTAACCTGAAAAGTAACTTCTTCATCATTGACTCGGAACTTGATTTCATTTTTCTCCGAACCCATCAGAGCTCTCCCTGTGAAAATGAAAGGTCTCCCTAGAATAATAGAAATGTGCCGATCAACAGCACAGTCAAGAATCACAAAATCAGCGGGTAAGATAAATTCACCAACCCGCACAAGCACATCATCAACCACACCAACAGGCCTTTTGATAGACCTGTCAGCCATCTGTAACCTCATAGTAGTTGGCCTTGGCATCCCCAAACCTAATTGTTCGTATATAGCAAGTGGCATCAAGTTAATACTCGCCCCATTATCACACAAAGCACGAGAAAAATCATGGTACCAAATAGAACAAGGAATGGTGAACGCCCCAGGATCTCCCTTTTTCTGAACAGTAGTAGTTGAGATGATGGAACTCACAGTGTGAGTCAAACTCACGATTTCATGTTATACCATTTTTTTCTTAGTCAGCAGGTCCTTCAAATATTTAGCAAAACCTGGCATCTCCTTGACAGCTTCCAAGAAAGGAAATTTTAGAGACAACTGCTTCAACTGATCATAAAAAATTTTGAACTTAGCATCTTCCTTCATCTTCACCAACCTCTGAGGAAAGGATGGTTTAGATTTGAAAAGCTGAGTCAAAGGGCGGAAAGCCCTTTTTACAATTTGCTTGCACTTGTCATCAGCCTACTTCAAAGTCTCTCGAATATCAACGGCCTTATTGTCAGTAAGATTCTCATCAGCAATCATTGGTGCTTCAGACTACACCTCTTCCTCTACATTTATCGGCTCAAGATCAACAACCTTCTTATCAGCCCCTCGGAGTGTTTTACCACTCCTAGTAGTGATGGAAAACACACGGTATACGCCGCCTCCCCCATTCATCAGATTCTAAATAGTGTCACTCAGAAGTCCTCCCTTTTTAGGAGGGTGGTGCTCTCTAGAAATATCCCTCATCTATGACTCGAGCTTCTGAATAGCCATTGTATGGGAACGCACTGTCTCTGTCAGCCTAGATAAAGTCCTCTCAGACTTAGACTGATTTGCTAGAATCTTCTCAAGCATTGCTTCAACCTTCAAACTACCTTGCTCTGTTCACTGCCCTTTTGGTGGTATATATGGATTAGAACTCTTGTTCCTAAAATTGTTACTATTGTTGTAGCTCCCTTGGTTCGCACCACCATAATTATTGTTGTAGTTCCTTGAGTTGTTATAAGCACCTTGACCTTGCTGAGGTCTCCATTGATTCTGATTCTGGCAACCACCTTGGTAGTTCTGTCTTTGATAACCCCCTTGAGAGTTATTCACATAGTTAGTATCTTCAACCTGCATAGGAGGTCCCTCATGAAACGGACACTTTTCGGTCTGGTACATCCCTTTTGGCATACCTGCATCATCCTCACAAACATTCACCTTCTTAATCTGGGTCTCATCAAACTTCTTTGTTATCAAGGAAATATTTGTTGCAAGCTCAGCCAATGTTTGTTGGGTATCTAGATTCTCCTTTACCATATTCTGAATCATAGCACTACCGTAAGGCACAACATCAGCATTGTTCAAGTGCCAAGCCTGATTGTGAGTAGTCAGCCTGTCAAGTATGTTGGTCACTCATCGATAAGATTTGTTCATGAAACAACCATCAGCTACATTGTTAGCAACTAATTGTGTCACTAGATCCAGCCCTCGGTAGAACTTCTACATTAATATGTGCTCCAAAAATCCATGGTTCGGACTCTTCTGCAAATACTCTTTGAATCTCTCCCAAGCTTCACATAATTTTTCCCCCGGTCGCTGCTTAAATTCATATATCTTGTCACGAATCTCAGCCTTATTGGTAGGAGGGTACCATTTCTTGAGAAACACTGTTACTATCTCTGCCCATGTTGTCATAGAATTTCGGAGCAGCTTCTTGAACCATGCTCTTGCATCTCCAGCTAAGAATATTTGAATAACCTCAACCGAATAGCATCTTATGAAATGTTGTTTTGGATGTGATTATGACACACATCCAAAAAATTCTGCAAAAGACGTTGAGGGTCATTCTCGGTAGAGTTCTGAAAGTATCCCTCAAGCTTCAACAACAGGTTTAGAGAGGAGTGAATTTTCACGCTTGCAACTCCAACTCGAGGATGAACAATAGCAGATGCATAGTCCACCTTTGGAATAAGATTAGCGAAAACATTCTCTTCATCTGATTCATTCGCCCGATTATTCAATCGATCCCCTGGTTACTAGCACGTTGATTTTGCTGATTCTAATTCATGTTCACCTGGTTTACAAAGAATCACAAACAAGGTGTGATGGAATAAGCAAAAGACTTCAATCAAAGCAAACACTATTTAGAAATTTCAAAACCGTATTCCCCGGCAACAACGCCAAAATTTGATACGCTCAAATTACACCTATAATAGTATAACGCGGACGATATCAAACATAGTAACCCAACAAGGTTGGGGTCGAATCCCACAGAGAATATGGTGTGAAAAGTTTACTAAACGCGTGGAATGCTTAATTTAGGTCTAATGTCTTAATCCAATGATTTTTGTAAAAGTTTGGTTGTGTAGGACTAATGGCTAACTAATTTCTTTGGAGTGTAATTTAGGATAAAAGAAACCAAGGTTGTATCCCCATTAGATAGGGTGTATGATCATGGGTATTGATCCTGATATACTTCTAATGGATTGCTATATGAATGCACTTAACCTCTATGTGAATCCCTACTATTTTCCAATAAATAAAGATTATTTCTTTCTATGATTTTTCCAAATATAAGAAAGTAATATGAAGAACGGTTAACTATGTCAAGTAAATTCTTCTTATTCCTAAGTGAATTTATTAAACAAAGCTTGAAGCTTCGAGTTCTTGTTATTTATTCTTACCAAACCCTAATTGTTTTTCGAAACAAATCAAGATTTATGGCTTTAATCAATGTTTGCAACCATTAATTATGAATGAAGAATGAAGAATAAATAAACCCTAACAATCTATTATACATATATCAATCACAAACCCATTCACAAAACACTCATCATTGGGTTCACAGCCCTAGTAAGGGGATTTTTCTACTCATGAAAAAGGACAAGAAATAAGAAATTGAAGGATTCATAATTGCTTACTTTGGAAAAGAAGAGGAATTAATAATACTAGAATTGATGTAATGAATCTTCAAAACCAAGAGAGTATTTAATGTGCTAAGCCAAAAGTCAAAAAATAATAACTGATCACAATTAAAACCCTACATTGACTATTTATTGGTTCTGAAACGTAAAAGTTATAAATTTGCACTTTGGTCCCCGTCGGCACAAAATACGATCCGTATATTGAAATACCGACCGTAAACCAGTTTACAACCAGGGTTTCCTTCAAGACTTGAGCAACTGCAACCTCCTAAAATACGGACCGTATTTTGATTTACAGTCCGTCTTCTGTATAGTCGTCTTTCAACTTTCAAAACTTCAACTTTCTGCCAATGCCTAAATGGTTAAATACGCTTTGAAATATGGTCCGTAAAAGTTGTTCATATTTCACCATCTCCTTAACATGCCTTTCTGGTTCTGCTTATCCTTAAATACGCCTATGGAATATGGCCTGTATTTCAGAATACGGTAAGTATACTGAGTTTACGGCCACTTCTGCACTTTAACTATTTTCATTCCAAATTTGATTTGTTACCTAAAATGCACTAAAAACACATTAAATAGACACTAGCTTGCTTAAAAACAAGTAAAATTTTTCGTAAAAAGGCCTTGGATATGCCATAAATTTCGGGCACATCAGGCATGCCAGTTACTACCTATGCGATATCCTTCTTCTATCTTGCCCATTACTCCTACCCCTTGATTCCGACGGAGGCTGGCAGGATCCGGTGGTTTTTTAGTGGGTTGGATGGTCCTCTTCAGCTGCCATGTGTCCATCTTGAGGCCGAAGGCCCTTCATTCCAGGCCATCGTTAACTGTGCAGCGAGAGTTAAGGCCGCGAGAGCTAGAGCAGCTAGGCCTCCAGCTGGAGATCCTTGACGCAGCGACAGCAGGTATTAATTATGTTCTGGGTCAGTCAACTACTGTATTGTTTGATACTGGATCCACTTATTCGTAGGTATCTACATTTCATGCCGCTGGTTGGAATTTTCCTTGTGATAGCATAGATAAAATTGTTCATGTGTCTACTCCGGTCGAAGCTTCTGTGATTGTTGATCGAGTCTACCGGTCTTGTTTGGTTACTTTTATGGGTTATGACACTTGCGTAGATTTGATGATCCTTGATATGGTGGACTTTGATATTATATTGGGTATGTCCTGGCGTTCTCCATATCATGCGATCTTGGACTGTCACGCCAAGATAATTACCTTAGCCATGCCGGGTATTCCTAGGTTGGAGTGGAGAGGTACTCCTAGTCCCGCTCCAAAGAAGATTATTTCCTTCTTTCGGGCGAAGAAGTTAGTAAGCAAGGGGTGTTTAGCGTATTTGGCGCATGCTCCTGATACGACTGTTGCATCTCCACCTCTTGAGTCTATCCCTATTGTGAGCGAGTTTGCGAAGGTATTTTCGTCGGATCTGCCGGGTATGCCACCCGATCGCGATATTGATTCTGTATCGACGTAGACCCGGGAACTCGTCCCATTTTCATCCCACCATATCAGATGTCACCTGCCAAGTTGAGGGAGCTTAAAGAACAATTGCAGGATTTATTGAGCAAGGGGTTCATAAGACCTAGCGTCTCCCCTTGGGGTGCTCCTGTGTTATTCGTGAAGAAGAAAGATGGGACCATGAAAATGTGTATTGATTACCACCAGTTGAACAAGGCCACTATTTGGAACAATTGTCCTATGCCTCATATTGATGATCTGTTTGACCAGCTTCAGGGTGCTTCGGTGTTTTCGAAGATTGATTTGTGTTCCGGCTATCACCAGTTGAAGATCAGGGCGGAGGATATTCCGAACACAGTATTTCGGACGAGATATGGCCACCACAAGTTTTCTAGTGGTGTCTTTTGGGTTTACCAATGCCCCGGCTGCATTTATGACCTTGATGAACGGCATCTTTAGACCATTTCTTGATTCCTTTGTGATTGTGTTCATTGATGACATCTTGGTATATTCCAAGAGTAGAGAGAAGCACGATAGCCATCTTCGTACTGTTCTTGGGTTGTTGAAGAAACATAGCCTGTTTGTTAAAATTTCTAAGTGGCATTCTGGTTGGGGTCTGTAGCATTCCTAGGTCATGCGGTGTCCAAGGAGGGGATTATGGTTGATTCCTAAAAGATTGAGGCTGTGAGGAGTTGGGCAAGGCCCACTACGATTACTGAGATTAGTAGTTTTATGGGTTTGGCCAGTTATTACCGTCGCTTTGTGAAGGGTTTTGCTGCCATTGCTTCATTCTTGACCAGATTGACTCAGAAGGATATTCCCTTCCGGTGGACGGATGATTGTGAGGAGAGCTTCCAAAAGGTCAAACTTCTTTTGACTACAACCCTGATCCTAGCCTTACCTATGGAAGGTAAGGATTTCGCTGTCTATTGTTGTTATATCCCGCAATTCGTATAATCGTATAATTGAAGACAATCGCGGGAAGACAACAAGCAAGGCCATATTTTATTTTGTTTGACATGTGAGTTGCTTATGAAAAATTTAGAAGTGGAATTAATGAGGAAGGTCAAGGGCATAAAGGGAAATTCGCAATATGACTCGTGGGAATATGGAAGAAAGACGAAGGGCAAATTTGGAAGTTGGAAAAATGTTTCATGAATTACAAGAACTAGCCCAAAAATAAGTGGGCTTGAAATTTTTAAGGAGATGGACAAGGCCCAACCGGCCATGGACTTGGGCCAAGCCCATGTGGGATTTAATTGGTAATTTATAAGAGATGACTAAGTCATCTTTACCTCATAAACTTCTAGAGAATTCAAGAAAACAAAAACAAAAGAAAGGAGGAGCAAAACCCTCAAGGCCTTCGGCCATAGAAAGATTTCCAAGGAAAATTGATAAAATAATTCCTTCAAAAATCAATTTCTACTAATTAGAGGTTCCTTAACAAGGTGGAGTGGTTGTTGAAGCAAGAAAAATTCATAATCATACAAGTTGTCAAGTTGTGGTCAAGTGAAAAGTTGAAGAAGAAAGATTTTGACGAGATTGCAACGTGAATTCGGAATAGCAAAAGGAGCGGAAAGAGGTATGTAAGGCTTCACCCTTCCTTCTATGGCATGTCTTAGCTGTAATAAGTTGGGTACGAGCCTCGGGGACAACTCCGTTCCCCGGAATCCGCACCTAAAGTTTTCTCCTTTTTGTTCAATAGAATTGAACTAGAAAGTGCAAAATGATGGAAAGACCTCCTAAACCCCTAGAACTTGCACAAATGGGACCCGATTACCCTAGAACCCTCACAAGTAACGCTATGACATGTAACATATGCAAATAGTATACGCTACCTCATCCGACCCGAGGTGGGCCCATTACTCTCGGATTTTCCTTATGGTCTTGTTGGACTTACTAGAAGTTAAATCCAAGGGAATCCTTTGATCCCGATTTCGTTACCAAATGATAAGTACTATAACTACTCTAACGAGGAGACTTCCATGATGATAATGATGACAATGATGCTAGAGGAGAGGATATGCCTACGATAAGTACTACCGGAACGATTCTATGACTAAGATTCCAAAGCTAAGTATTCTATGTGAATATGAAAGTAATAGACTAATTTTCGAATCTTATTTATATTCCTTAGCTATGACATTATTTTCTAAGGATTTCAAAGCCTATGAACTGACATCTATGATGCCTCGATTTCATTTTTCGTTTACTTTAATATTATTCTCCATTGATAGTCTCACCTTAAAATACTCGTCCCTTCAAGGTGAGACGAGGCGATCACGAGTATTCCATAGTGTAATCGGAGGTCACCGACCTTACGTCACTCCGATGGCTACATGATTTTTCTTTGGGCTCCCTTGCATGCTTATATGATATATGTATATAAAATATGTATATGTATATAAGATATGAATATGTATATAAAACATGTATATGTATATAAGATATGTAAATGTATATAAGACATGTATATGTATACAAGCTATGTATATGAATATAAAGACATGTATATGTATGTAAGATATGTATATGACCCTGGGATGGGGGGAAGGGATATATGGGGGAATGGGAAGGGAAACATGTTTCATTGCCACCTGATCAGCTGGTTTATCATCCCGAACGCGGGGTGCCCGGACGCGGGATATATGGGTGAGCCGGTGTATATCGGCGCTATGTGGGTGAGCCGGCATCGTTCGGCGCTATGCTATGATATGACCTACCATGTCATGACTAGATATGCTATGATAGGATATGTTATGACAAGCTATGTTATGGTAAGATATGCTATGACAAGCTATGCTATGATAATATATGTTATGACAAGCTATGCTATGATATGATATGCCATGACATGCAATGCTATGACAGGATACGCTATGACATGCTATGCTATGACATGATACGCTATGACGTGCTATGTTATGACATGATACGCTATGATACGCTATGACATAATATACCATGATATGATATGCTACGACATGATATGATACGACACGCTATGATATGACAGTGTATAATATGATAAAACATGACATGATATAAATCCTATTTTCTATGCCTATGAATAAGAAACGTTTTAAAAAGGAAAAGACAAGCATGCACGGTATCCGGCCTGACAGGGGCGTTCCTACGCACTGGTTACTTTCTATCCTCATCATATGTCCTACGACCTTATGATATTGTTAATCATGCTCTATGTTTCTATTTGTATTATCTTCCATGCCTTACATACTCGGTACACTATTCGTACTGACGTCCCTTCTTGTGGACGCTGCGTTTCATGCCGCGCAGGTCAGCATACAGGTGGACCTGATCCTTAGGAGCTCTACTAGCCACACTTGACAGCGCTCCAGTTGTTCCGGAGCCTCACTTCCGCGGTACCATTTTGTATATGTATTTTCGGGCATGGCAGTACCCGGCCCTTTCTATGTATAAGTGTACTATGTCTAGAGGCTCGTAGACAGATATGTACAGTCAATTATGTACAGCTAGATATGTGGTATTTTGGCATCTTAATGCTGCTGTATGAAGTGATAGCGAAGCTTACTAGTCTATGTTCATAATGACGCTGCTAATGTTAATGTTCAGTAACGAGAAAAAAAAATATGGCACTGTTAATATGGCTTGCTAAGAGGAAAAGGTAAAATGATAGATAAGGGGTGCTCGGTACAGGTATCGGGTACTCATCACGGCCCCTAGTTGGGTCGTGACAGAAGTGGTATCAGAGCAGTTCGGTCCTAGGGGTTTGTCTACGAGCCGTGTCCAGTACAGTCTTGTTTATGGGTGTGTAACGCGCCACACTTATAAACAGGAGGCTACAGGGCATTTAGGAAATATGACCCTCTTTGTGTCCTAAGATCGTGCGATAGAGCTATGCTATCAGGCTTCCACATTCCTTTCCTAATCCTATGCTATGGTTTCAGTAATGCCGCCGAAGAGAAAGGCTACGACGGCCGAGAAAGCCAAGTGGGTGGCGGGCAGCAGAGTCGAGCGGGAGCTAGAAGAAGGAGAATCTCATAATGAAGCTCCCCCTCAGACTTTTCGTGCTCCCCCTG
Source organism: Lycium barbarum (assembly GCF_019175385.1). Lineage (NCBI taxonomy): Eukaryota > Viridiplantae > Streptophyta > Magnoliopsida > Solanales > Solanaceae > Lycium > Lycium barbarum. The sequence continues at coordinate 107,290,078 of NC_083347.1, read as the reverse complement.
CACCAGCAGAGCAGGAAAGAGTTCCAGCTCCAGCCCCCGCACCTCCAGTTCCACCGCCAGCAGCTTCGGGCCAGCAGATGGCAGAGGCCATCCAGTTATTGACCCAGCTCGTTGCCGCACAGGCTCAGCGGCAAGATGTAGACCTGGGAGGCAGAGCGGTAAGTGCAAGGGCCCGCGACTTTATCACCCTGAAGCCTCCAGAGTTTTATGGATCAAAACCAGAGGAGGACCCGCAGAGTTTTATAGATGAGATGCTGAGGACTCTAGGGATCATACATGCTTCGGATACGGAGTCCGTAGAGTTGGCTTCATACAGGCTGCGGGATGTGGCAGTTCTGTGGTATAATAGCTGGATATCTTCGAGGGGAGCAAATGCGCCCCCTCCGGTTTGGCAGGAATTTACTGAGGCATTCCTGCGACATTTCCTACCGCCAGAGGTTCGACGGGCTCGAGCCGACAGGTTCTTGAACCTGAGACAGGGAAATATGAGCGTTCGCGAATACAACCTCCGTTTTAACTCGTTTGCCAGGTATGCCCCAGCCATGATAGCTGATAGGGGAGACCATGTGCACCGATTTGTGAGTGGACTAGGGCCACATTTGGTTAAGGAATGCTTGACGGCTTCACTCCAGGACGGGATGACTATTACCCGCATCCAGGCCCACGCCCAAAATCTGGAAGAACAGTACCAGTCACGGAGAGAGGAGCGTTATCCGGATAGGGGTTCCAGAAAAAGGGGCAGGTTTTCCAGGACTAGGAGCGAGTACAGAGGGGGACAGGCACAGGGGCAATTCGGGTACTCAGACCAACCGGCGGCCAGTGCACCTCCTCGAATTGCGGATAGCAGATTTGACCGTTCTACTTATTCGGGAGCGGGTCAGGGCACTAGAGTTTCAGGATCCCAGTATAGGGATGATTCTAGCAGGATGATGCCACCCCCACCACGGTGTACCCGGTGTGGCAGGCCACACTCGGGACAGTGTTACCGGGATACAAGTGCGTGTTATGCTTGCGGACAGACCGACCATTTGATGCGAGATTGTCCCCTAAGGAATGAGAGAAGCAGAGCTCAGCCCGCCGGGTCAGCAGTGAGTTCATCACCGTCTGTGCACCCTCCAGGACAGGCCTCCCAGGCTCCAGCAGGCCGTGGCCGAGGCAGAGGAGGGACACCCAGTTCAGCCGTCCCTCCACACCGTATATATGCATTGACAGGACGGCAGTATACTGGACCTTCCACCGATGCGGCCACAGGTACACTCCCGGCATCTTTTCTGTAATATATGGATGTTAAATTGAACTGGATTTTACTTTATCTTGCACCGTCCCGTGTGTTGCGGAGCATATAAGAAATTCGGAAAATTTGGTCCAAGGGTAGCCGTGCACACAAGTAAAAGGGTGAATACTAGTGACCATGAGGGCTAAAATAGTCATTAAAAGAGAAATATGCGCTATGAGTGCGTTCGAACATTGCCGAGACCCCAACCTGTCCCACATTATGTGATATAGGTAGTACGGGGAAGCGGAAGTAAAAATACTAACACCGAGACACTGAAATGCATTAAAGTTTCAAGGTTAAGCATGCTCAGGTGGGAGTAATTTCATGATGGGTGACCCCCTGGGAAATATGCTGAAAATTTCATAAATGCGGAAATAAGAGACGAGTGTAAGAGTAGACAGCCCAAAGTAAATTGGGGTGTGGAAAGTGGTTAGAAACCCCATACGAGTCATATAGGCCGAGACGGACTAAACTAACAGGAAAGAGTAAGGCATGACGACAGAAAGCTTCGAGGATGAAGGAGAAAAGTACAGATGTCACAGGGTGAAACCGATATTGAGTCCACACTAGCTAAGGCAACCTAAGCTCCTAAGATGGATATGCTAAGCGACACGAGGTATCCACAAAAGAGACCTCCCCGAAGTATTATACTACGCTATGAGGCCAGTTTAACATTCGAGGACGAATGTTCCAAAGGGGGGGAGGATGTTATATCCCGCAATTCGTATAATCGTATAATTCAAGACAATCGCGGGAAGACAACAAGCAAGGCCATATTTTATTTTGTTTGACATGTGAGTTGCTTATGAAAAATTTAGAAGTGGAATTAATGAGGAAGGTCAAGGGCATAAAGGGAAATTCGCAATATGACTCGTGGGAATATGGAAGAAAGACGAAGGGCAAATTTGGAAGTTGGAAAAATGTTTCATGAATTACAAGAACTAGCCCAAAAATAAGTGGGCTTGAAATTTTTAAGGAGATGGACAAGGCCCAACCGGCCATGGACTTGGGCCAAGCCCATGTGGGATTTAATTGGTAATTTATAAGAGATGACTAAGTCATATTTACCTCATAAACTTCTAGAGAATTCAAGAAAACAAGAACAAAAGAAAGGAGGAGCAAAACCCTCAAGGCCTTCGGCCATAGAAAGATTTCCAAGGAAAATGGATAAAACAATTCCTTCAAAAATCAATTTCTACTAATTAGAGGGTCCTTAACAAGGTGGAGTTGTTGTTGAAGCAAGAAAAATTCATAATCATACAAGTTGTCAAGTTGTAGTCAAGTGAAAAGTTGAAGAAGAAAGATTTTGACGAGATTGCAACGTGAATTCGGAATAGCAAAAGGAGCGGAAAGAGGTATGTAAGGCTTCACCCTTCCTTCTATGGCATGTCTTAGCTGTAATAAGTTGGGTACGAGCCTCGGAGACAACTCCGTTCCCCGGAATCCGCACCTAAAGTTTTCTCCTTTTTGTTCAATAGAATTGAACTAAAAAGTGCAAAATGATGGAAAGACCTCCTAAACCCCTAGAACTTGCACAAATGGGACCCGATTACCCTAGAACCCTCACAAGTAACGCTATGACATGTAACATATGCAAATAGTATACGCTACCTCATCCGGCCCGAGGTGGGCCCATTACTCTCGGATTTTCTTTATGGTCTTGTTGGACTTACTAGAAGTTGAATCCAAGGGAATCCTTTGATCCCGATTTCGTTACCAAATGATAAGTACTATAACTACTCTAACGAGGAGACTTCCATGATGATAATGATGACAATGATGCTAGAGGAGAGGATATGCCTACGATAAGTACTACCGGAACGATTCTATGACTAAGATTCCTAAGCTAAGTATTCTATGTGAATATGAAAGTAATAGACTAATTTTCGAATCTTATTTATATTCCTTAGCTATGACATTATTTTCTAAGGATTTCAAAGCCTATGAACTGACATCTATGATGCCCCGATTTCATTTTTCGTTTACTTTAATATTATTCTCCATTGATAGTCTCACCTTAAAATACTCGTCCCTTCAAGGTGAGACGAGGCGATAACGAGTATTCCATAGTGTAATCGGAGGTCACCGACCTTACGTCACTCCGATGGCTACATGATTTTTCTTTGGGCTCCCTTGCATGCTTATATGATATATGTATATAAAATATGTATATGTATATAAGATATGAATATGTATATAAAACATGTATATGTATATAAGATATGTAAATGTATATAAGACATGTATATGTATACAAGTTATGTATATGAATATAAAGACATGTATATGTATGTAAGATATGTATATGACCCTGGGATGGGGGGGAAGGGATATATGGGGGAATGGGAAGGGAAACATGTTTCATTGCCACCTGATCAGCTGGTTTATCATCCCGGACGCGGGGTGCCCGGACGCGGGATATATGGGTGAGCCGGTGTATATCGGCGCTATGTGGGTGAGCCGGCATCGTTCGGCGCTATGCTATGATATGACCTACCATGTCATGACCAGATATGCTATGATAGGATATGTTATGACAAGCTATGCTATGGTAAGATATGCTATGACAAGCTATGCTATGATAAGATATGTTATGACAAGCTATGTTATGATATGATATGATACGCCATGACATGCAATGCTATGACAGGATACGCTATGACATGCTATGCTATGACATGATACGCTATGACGTGCTATGTTATGACATAATACGCTATGATACGCTATGACATAATATACCATGATATGATATGCTACGACATGATATGATACGGCACGCTATGATATGACAGTGTATAATATGATAAAACATGACATGATATAAATCCTATTTTCTATGCCTATGAATAAGAAACGTTTTAAAAAGGAAAAGACAAGCATGCACGGTATCCGGCCTGACAGGGGCGTTCCTACGCACTGGTTACTTTCTATCCTCATCATATGTCCTACGACCTTATGATATTGTTAATCATGCTCTATGTTTCTATTTGTATTATCTTTCATGCCTTACATACTCGGTACACTATTCGTACTGACGTCCCTTCTTGTGGACGCTGCGTTTCATGCCGCGCAGGTCAGCATACAGGTGGACCTGACCCTTAGGAGCTCTACTAGCCGCACTTGACAGCGCTCTAGTTGTTCCGGAGCCTCACTTCCGCGGTACCATTTTGTATATGTATTTTCGGGCACGGCAGTACCCGGCCCTTTCTATGTATAAGTGTACTATGTCTAGAGGCTCGTAGACAGATATGTACAGTCAGTTATGTACAGCTAGATATGTGGTATTTTGGCATCTTAATGCTGTTGTATGAAGTGATAGCGAAGCTTACTAGTCTATGTTCATAATGACGCTGCTAATGTTAATGTTCAGTAACGAGAAAAAAAAATATGGCACTGTTAATATGGCTTGCTAAGAGGAAAAGGTAAAATGATAGATAAGGGGTGCTCGGTACAGGTATCGGGTACTCGTCACGGCCCCTAGTTGGGTCATGACAATTGTGATGCCTCCCGTATGGGTTTGGGAGCGGTCTTGATGCAGGAGGGTAGAGTGATAGCTTATGTTTCCCGTTAGTTAAAAGTTCATGAGAAGAATTACCCTACCCATGATTTGGAGCTGTTGGCCATAGTCTTCGCTTTGAAGCTTTGGAGGAATTATTTGTATGGCGTCCATTGTGAGGTTTTCACTGATCACCGTAGCTTTCAGCATGTATTTACCCAAAGAGATTTTAATTCCAGGCAACGCTGATGGATGGAACTCCTGAAAGACTATGCCATCTCTATTCTGTATCATCCCGGGAAAGCTAATGTGGTAGCTGGTGCCTTGAGTCACAAGGCAGTGAGTCTGGAAATTTATCTCGACTGATTGTTTCTGAGTGTCTGTTGCCCATGGAGGTTCAGACTCTGGCCAACAGTTTCGTCCGTCTTGATATCTCATCCCCGGGCAGGATTTTGGCCTCTATATAGGCAAGGTCGTCTTTATTGGATCGGATCAGGACTCATCAGTTTGAGTATGCCCAGTTGAGCAATATTCGAGATAGAGTTTTGAGAGGAAAGTCCAAGGAGGTCGTGATTGATTCTGAGGGCATTCTGAGGATTAAAGGACGCATGTGCGTTCCTCGTGTTGGTGACCTGGTTCAGTTGATCTTGTCTGAGGCTCATAGCTCTCACTATTCCATTCATCTGAGGGCAACTAAAATGTATTGTGACCTGAGACAACACTATTGGTGGCGTCGGATGAAGAGAGATATACTTGACTTTGTGGCTGAGTGTGGAAATTGTCAGCAAGTAAAGTATGAGCACCAGCGGCCTGGTGGGGTACTTCAGAGGATGCCCATTCCCAAGTGAAAGTGGGAGAGGATTACCATGGATTTTTTCATGGGTCTTCCGAAGACCCTTGGCAAGTTTGATTCTATTTGGGTGATAGTGGATCGGTTGTCTAAGTCCGCTCACTTTGTTCCAGTTCAAGTTAACCGCGAAGAAGTTAGTTAAGATGTATATTCGGGATATTATAAGATTACATGGGGTCCCTATTTCTGTTGTATCTGATTGGGGTACTATCTTCACTTCCCGATTTTGGAGGGCATTTCATAAGGAGTTGGGTACCCGGTTGGATCTTAGTACAGCTTTTCATCCCTAGACCGATGGCCAGTCTGAGTGGACCATTCAGCTGCTCGAGGACATATTGAGAGCGTGTGTTATTTATTTTGGTGATCATTCGGATCAGCACTTGCCCTTGGTGGAGTTTGCGTACAACAATGGCTATCATTCGAGTATTGGCATGACGCCTTTTGAGGCCTTATATAGTAGGAGATGTAGATCTCTGATTGGTTGGTTTGATGGGTTCGAGGGTCGACCTTGGAGCATTATTGAGAGAATCCCTTGACAGAGTGAGAGTTATTCAGGCTAAGCTTTTGGCAGCTCAGAGTCGGTAAAAGATGTATGCGGACCGGAAGGTCCGGGACTTGAAGTTTGCTATTAGTGACCAGGTTCTATTGAAGGATTCACCTATGAAGGGTGTTATGAGGTTTGGTAAGAGGGGTAAGTTGAGCCCCAGGTATATTGGTTCGTTTGAGATTGTGGACTGTATCGGTGATATAGATTATGAGTTGGCAATGCCGCCAGGCTTAGCGGGAGTTGATTCGGTTTTTCACGTTTTGATACTGAAGAAGTACCATGCCGATGGTACTTACATTATCCGTTGGGATTCTATATTTCTTGATGAGAATTTGACTTATGAGGAGGAGCCTATCGCGATCTTGGATAGGCAGGTTCAGAAGCTGAGGTTGAAGGAGATTGCTTCGGTGAAGGTGCAATGGAAGCACTGTCCTGTGGAGGAGGCTACTTGGGAGACCAAGTCTGACATGCGTAGTCGATATACCCAATTGTTCACTGATTCAGGTAATTCCTTGCTTTTCTTCTTTTCTTCACTCGAGGATGAGCAACGGTTCAATTGGTATCTGATGTAACGACCCATTTGGTCGTTATAGTATTTTCGGCATTTGGCCCTTTTTCGAGCATTGATTAGCTCATTTTGACCCGAGGTGACTGTTGGCACGCTTCCCGAAGTGTCTAGACCGGATTCGGGCAACCTTTGTGAAATATAGGCTTTAAGTAAAAAATGGTTGTCCCAAATTTGATTTTTGGGTAAACAAACTTTTTTCAAAATTCCATCGATTCCGAGAGGTCCGGATGAACGTTTAGAACTTGGGTGTGTATTTGGTTCGGTTCCCAATGCACTCGGATGCATTTCAGGACTTGGGTTAGAAAATTGAAATTAAGGCATCGGGGGTTGACTCGGTCAACGAGACCTCCGTTGGGAATTCCGAGGCCTCGGATGCGTTTTTATGTGTGTCTATGTGTATGCTATGTGAGAAAATGGCCTCGGAAACTAGTCAAAAAATTGGATCAAATTGTGAAACTTAGGAAATTTTCTGGTGTCTGGCGCCTGCTTTGGCGGCACCAGCACCGCGGCAGCGGTACTGCTGGAGCGGTAACCCTGCCGCTGGAGTGGTCCAAGGCTTTTTGCCTTGACCGCTGAAGCGGCACCGCTAGTGCCGCTAAAGCGGTTGACGGGCAGTTTGTTAAATTAATAAAATGTTAAAAGTCCTTAGACCCTCATTATTTCCCATCTCGATATTTGAGCTTGAGGGAACTGTTCTTAGAGACATTTGGAGGAGATTCTTGGAGGTAAATCTTGCTTATTCCTTTACTTTTCCTTAAATCATAATCATCTTAGACTTCCCCCTTCCCTTTAATAACCCCTTAATGATGGAAGTTGGAAGAGGGTTTTGATGAACACTTTCTCTAGGCTTGGTAATAAATTAATGATTTTATGTTAGATTTTGATGAATCTAAGCTTATTAATCATGTATCTTGCATTCCTAGCGTTGAATTTCGGAATCAAGAGAGTTCATACCCAATTTGGGGGTTTTTTGCTTGAAATCGGAAATTATGCTAATCCTTGAGTTAAATCAGCAATTAGTGGTTGGGTTATGATCACCTAGTGCTTAGTTTGATAATTTTCTTTCAAATTTCCCGTTTTTCCCTTGTGGGCCCATTTCCTCAATTTCTAGGGCTAGAATTAACCTAATTTGAATAGTAGCAATATTAGTATCATTCTTCATTATTTTTAATCTAGACTTCGATTATACTTAGACTACTTTGGTTCTGAGGTTCAGCGGAAAGGCAAGGCAAAAGAGTGAGTTGTTGGTGTTGCGAATCGGCTATCCAGGTAGGTTATGACTTACCTTTAGATTATATTGTCAGAGATATCATGTGAACCTTCGGGTGTGAAGTCGAGATAGATATTGCCTTAGGTTGGGCCCTGTTGTGTGTTGGGGCTAGCCACCCCATTATGTGTGATTTGATTGTTGGATTCTGCCAGCTTGATGCCACGAGTCGTTGGTAGATATTGAATTCTATTTTATCATTCTTGAATATGATATAGTTGGCATACCCACTGTTGGTATTTGTACACGGATATATTGTTGGCGTACCCACTGTTAGTACTTGTGATTCGGTTATATTATTGGCATACCCACTGTTGGTATTGCAATTCAGATATATTGTTGGCATACCCATTGTTGGTACTGGTGATATTGAGCATGATTATTGATGTGATTCATACATTGCACGCACTCTCATTTTCATGATACACTGTTGAGATATTGATGATTCTTGATGAAATACTTGATGAGTTGGGCTCAGTTTTACTTGAGTGACGTGAGAGTCCGATATCCGATGTTCGTCCCGGAATCGTGAATTGAGTAAATTGATACATGGTGAAACTCTTTTACTTGAGTGACGTGAGAGCCCGATGTCCGATGTTCATTCCGAAATCGTAGATTAAGGGAGTGCATGGACTCCGCGGATCCCCCAAAGTGGTGCCGGTAAGAACCCCTTGTGGGAAAAGATCCGGGATCCGGTCTGTTTGTTGGACAAAGATCTGGGACGGGTGGCACATAGACTTCGCGAATCATACTGGGTTGTGTTACAGGGACGTCGATATTTTCGTCCGGAGCACATGTGTACACCGCATTTTCATGGTATTGCATTGCATTCATACCATTACTGCATTACATTGCATTATTACTTGATTGAGATGTTTGGTGTTGTATTGTGATGTTGGATTGGATTGGATACCTTCAGACTTGGCATATTTGGGATTAGATGCTCTACATAGGTGATGACGGATAATTGGAATTGATTGCATTGTGTTATACTTGCTGGTTTATTTGCTTATCTGCTTATTTATTAGAATTGTGTTAGCTATGCTTAGCCGGCCGATGATGGCTGCCAGTACTGTTATTTGTACTGACCTGCACTTGTTGTATTCTTTTATGAATGCAGAGTATTAGGTCGGATCCACTTCCGTGACGCGTGGTTGATCGTCGTTTCATCTTTCTCTCGAGTTTCCAGGGTGAGCATGGTTGTCCGCTGCCTTGAAGACTTTCTATATTTATGCCCTATTCTATTCAGAGACATAGACACTTTATGTATTAGTATTCTAGATTGTATTATTCCCCTTTAGATACTCTTGTGTTATTCAAACTAGAACCTGAGGGTGTTTATCGTCATTCTGCACTTTTCTAAAATATATATATATGTGTGTGTGTGTGTGTGTGTGTGTGTGTGTGTGTGTGTGTGTGTGTGTGTGTGTGTATATGTATGTATGTATGTATATGTATATATATATATAGTGAGACTTACTTATTTGTTCTATTCCGTTGCTTAATTTTCATCATTTTATGTATTTATTCATTATTGGATTGAGGATTCGCTTACCGAGGTGGGAAGGTAAGTGCCCGCACGACTTAGGTAAAATAGGTCGTGATATTCCACAACCTAGTTAAGACTCCAATAAGCTTAACTACAATATACTCAAGTCAATCCTTACATGAACCAGCCATATGATAACATTATTCTACTCTAAGTTGTTCGTAACACCACAACAATCTCCACCCAATTTCCAACCTCTACTTCACAAATTTTTCACCACACAAACTAGGTAGAACTTAGATAAACTTAAATACATAAAGAAGAGAGGACTTTCTGACCTAAATCGGATCTTCAAGGGACAAAACAAGGGCAGCAACTTGCCTCGGAGAAGAATCAGCTTCCTTTGCTTGGGTTCTTCAAGGTTAGAACTAATCCTCCAATTTTAATTGAAGAAAGAAGAGGTTTTGTTGAGAATTTCCTTAGGTTTTGGGCTGAACAGTTTGTAGAGAGAGCATATGGAGTTTCTTTTGGTGTCTTAGAATCTGGAAAATAATGAAGGAAAAATATATGATCAACCCTTTTAAAGGGGTCCCCTTTGGCCAACCCCCTTGACCCTTTTTTTGGGTGGATTAAACTTAGCCTTTCATTTTAGCTAGTAGGTGACACACCTACTTGTCACTTACTTGCTTTATTAATAGGCGTCACTTGCTAACCCGTTCAATTTAACACGTGTCTCATTCTTACTTCGTAGTTAAGGTACGTATCAAGTAGTTCAAGCAAGTAGGACGGGAAGTAAGTAGGTGAAACAGGCAAGTCGGGTAAGCAAGCAGCTCATTTTTATTTGCCCAAATCTCATGTCTCACATTTGAGTGCATTCATCAACCTCAACTTAGTCGTGTATATGTTGAATGAAAATACGAGATGCAACCATAGGCATGTCTAATATCTTATAACCTCAAAATAATCCTGAGGTCTAAGACTGGGACAACGAACATACGACGAATCTTAACGTACAAAACTACGAGGTGTAACAACTAAAAAGCTGTAAGCCGTAGGTGAGCAGGACAAAAGCATAGGTGCAAAAAGGGAAGGCAAGGAGCTCTCCATCTCTAGAACGATTATGTCCAGGATTTGGTAATCTAAGTCTTGCTTCTTCTGGTAATCTAAGTCTTGCTTCTTCTGGTCAGCTCGTATTAGCCTATGCTTTATTACTGGTAATCATTTCCTATTCCTTTAGTCTTTTATCAAGGGCACTTTTTTTTTCTTAAGTTGCAATCTCAAATAACTAGATATTTATATAATATTCCCCATGTTTCGGTTTATGTTTCTTACTTTTCTTTTTAGTAATTTTTCAATTCTAACATTTCACATTATATATTTTAGACCATAAGTTTAGAAAATCTTCATTTATTTTTTAAACTACGTACCAATTTAAACATGTGTAGCATTAGTTGGAACATATATAGTAGGAAGATGTTAGTAGCTCAGTTGGTTGGCTACATAAACTTTCACCTTGTTAGTGAGGGTTCAATTCCCCATCTTGTAATCTTTTTCCCCTACCCATATGTAATTAAAAAGAAAAAGTTTAAAAAATATACATAGAGTAGTCATACAAGGCATTGAATTGAGATCGTCTTCACAAGTCATTAGACGTATTTATTGATTAGACAAAAAGCAAGACGTGGATGGTTATTACTACTCTTTGAAATTGTCTTGAAAAGGGTTGAATCCTTCTTTAATGGCATTTCTAAAATGTGTAATAAGAGGCTCTGGAAGATTTTCCCAGTCGTACCATTCCCATCCATCACATTTTTGTGGCTCAATACAGAGCGTACTAGGATGACTACGTAGTGTGCTGCGAGATTTGCCTCATCGTCTAAGAAGAGGTTGTTTGTCACCTTTAGTATTTCTATCTTCATGATGTCCAAACCTGTTTCCTCCTTCACTTCTCTTGCTGCACATTCCTCAAAGCTCTCCCTTGAAAATTAAGAAAACAGATACGCGGATACAGTCAGATCTCTTAATAACAATCATCTTCTATAATAGTAACGGTCAAGTTTTTTTGGAATCGATTTTTCATGTAATGTTTTATTATATGTTCTCTATAATAACATTTTGCTTTAGCAACCAAAAAATTTACGTACAAACAACGAAGTTATAAAGAGATTTGACTATAGTATTTAATTCAAAGAGGATTAACTGAAAAGTAAGAATGATATTGAAAACAGGTCTGAGGAATATTTCAGGTGAAATAAGAGTGTTTACACAAATTATCAACTTTTTTTTCTAGTTAAATTTATATCTAAACACAATTTCAATTTTTAAATACTTATTTAATTTCCAACTTTAACCAAATATTGTCCAAGCCGGCAGACGTAACAAAAATCTACACAATCATATCACTTATCGAAGTAATTACAACAAGCCTTCTTGGTCCAGGGATTAATTTTGAAGTATAGAGCATCTGAAATAAGGGGTTTGAACCTGAAATCATGATAAAGTGTCCAGCCAAGTATAATGAAATTACTTTCATTTGCCATCACTCAACCACTTGCAATTACGCAACATACTACTTAATTGTGTGTTGTGAGTTGTGACCTCTCCAACAAGAGAAGAAATTTGCTTCTAACTGTTTAGCAAAGCATTCAATACTAGAAAGAAAAAAAGCATTCAATACTTATCTGTTTCATATAAAACCAAGCAATTTATTCTTAAAATACATATAATTTAATTAACTATGATCAAGTGATAAGTGCTGCATAGGGTTGTACAAAGTAAACCGATAAATCACACCATATCGACAATCCGAATCAAACCAAGGAAAAAACCCGACTAGTGGTTTGTTTTTGACTTGTTTAGTTTTAGAAAGAAAAACCTGACCACTGTTGGTTTGGTTTTAACTAAAAAAAATCAAACCGAACCGAACCAAACCAACCCGACATTACATGTATACAATTTCAACAATATTTTATACATAAAAATCTTTATTGATAATGTAATTTATAAATATTTCTTAAACTTTTTCATATTTTGTTTTTGTCTTTTAACATATTATTTCAAGCTTGGAATTAGAATTTTGAATGGTCCAATAAGTTTTATAGCCCGTAGATATTAGTAACTCAAATAAAACCCAACAAAAATCAAATCAATACTAATGTTAACAAAAGTAATTCAATTCTAACACGAGGAATGACAATAATGTTGGATATCTATTCCTTAAATTTATATTGGTTTAGACAGTGAATATACATAACTTAATTTGATTTTTTTCTTTAATGTTTAGTCACGTAATTAATACTTATTAGCCGTACTTATTTTAACATTACTTTGGACTTTTAGATTATGATTATTTTCTATATGCCTTATAAATTAGCCGTAGTTATTATAGCATGACTTAGTACTTTTAGATTATGATCATTTTATTTTATGTGATTTCATTACTTCTTTTTTTTGTTGAATATTGTAGTGCAATGTCATCTCTCATCTCACATTTTTTGTTACTAGTTTTCGTACCCGCGCGATGCGCGGCCGATTATCAAAAGTAACTAATCATGGAAAATTATGATATTATTTGTTTGATATAATAATAATAATTTATCATATTCCGTTGACATTTTTTAAATCAATAAATTTTGAACTGCACTGTTTTTGTTTAACAGGCAGAGTTCAATAGTTGATGGTTTTTCTTTGGATAGCAAGTTGTGTGTGTCTATGCTGTAGATTTGTATTGTTCATGTTATAAATAAAAGTTAATTACTAAAAACAAATCAATTCATTTGTGAAATATTAAAAATAACTATTAAATATACTAAATTTAACTTCATCAACTATGTAAAACTTCGATAAAACATTAATATTAAAATTCTAAATTCACACTTAATATCCTATCATGATTGAATTACTTTAGACTTTCTGATGTGAAAATAAAACAATGTAATTTATTATATCCAATTAATATATTTTAAAGAATAAATTATGATATTAAAAAATAATTTTCTATATCGCAACTGGCTTATATATTTATTTGTTTAATCTGTTGATGTGGGAACACAATTTTTATCTTTCAATTCATGTTCAAAATAATCCGTCAATTCAGATTCTCAAAATGTTATCTTTCATCTCCAATTCAAAACTAACCATACTTAATCTTATTATATTGCCTATTAAGATTGTTAAAAAAAATTGTCATGTCGCATTAGATCGTTAGCTCGTTACTTGCCATAAAATCCTTATTCTACTCTCCTTGCAATATTGGGAATAAGCTGTATTCTTCAATTTTACCTTCTTAACACTAACCTCCTTTGTAGGTTGTGATACATTTATCTCCCTTGGTTTGATTTTTTATTACACTGACTTCTTTTTTAGTATTCAAAGTTTTAAGATAATATTCAAATATTTTTAAAATAGTTTACCGGTTGGAACATGGATTTATCTAATGAATTTATCTGCATTGAGATTTTATATTTGAATACTAATATATCATCTAATAGATAAACGAACATAACTAAATTTGATAGAATTTAGGCTTTACCTATATTTCTATGGTAATATTTTGAACCTGAATTTTTATGATATTTTACTTTTCCTGTTCTTCAAATTCAAGAAATTTATTTTAATAAAATATATATTTCTAATACCATAATAATTATCTTTCAATTCAAATTAAATATTGTTTCATCTATTAAACATTATCTCATAAAGTGTCACGTGAGAATTGTCATTATAATATTATATTCGATAACCAATTGATTTGTTTTCCTCTTTTTTGTTTTCAATTGAATATGGTTTAATTTTAATTATATTTTTTGGTAATTAGGAAATTTTCATATCCCTTTCACACAATATACTTGTTGGATTGACTTCTAAACCGGTGCACCCCACTTTATTAGTCCATTCTTTGTGTATAATTTGCATTGTACTGCCAAGTACAAGATGGAGCTCCAAATAATGACTCTCTATTTTTTTCCTTTTTTTTTTCTTTCTTATTTGATATTTACCAACATGTTCATATAACTTCTCTTGTACATGTTAATTTAAAATTTAAGATAAAAATGATTTAGGTGATAGGAATTAGCAATTTTATTCCATTAGGCTGGCAATTTTTTTATGGATAATATCAGTGTGAAACTTTGGGATGCTAACAGTTACTGTTAGGTATTTTGCATTTAAAAACAATTTCGTGATTGAACAAAATAACTTGATATTGATTGAAGAGATTATTTTGGAATGCATTATGTTGTTCAAGAGATAGAATCTTGCATTATGCACTTCAATAGTTAGCACTATCAACTTGCTACAATTGTTTCTTGGATGAAGATTTATCTGGCATTTGCTTAGTGGCGTACTTAGCATAGTAAATGAGGGTTCAATTGAACTCTTAACTTTCGACGCGAAGCATAAATTTATGTGTAAAAGATAATTAAAATTGTAATAAATAGTAGATATGAATCCTTAACTTAAAAAATATAATGGATTTAAATCTTAAAAGTGAACCTCTAAATTTTAAATTCTGGATCTGCCTCGAACTGATATCACAAAGGAAAAACTTCTAACTGATTACACATGTATTTGTTGTAGTTTTTATTTTCTTTTTTGATATAGCTCATGGAAAGTGACTACCGAAAGATTAGCCGAGCTCTTTTGAACTTTATAGCTTTGCTTCAAGCAGTACTTTCAGTTACACGAAATATTGGTTCAGCGTAACCGCTTTCATCTACGTGGGCTTGATATAAAATATTGATTCAGCGTAATTGCTACTCAATCTGATGAAGATATCTGCCGTTCACATTCTACGGAAAAAATAAACATAGACATTTTGACTCCAAAATAGAGTATAAGTATACAATTAAAGAATACAACAAAATACAAAATAATTTACAGAAGAAAGATAAATAAAAAGCTTGATAGTGGACCAATCATGAAAACATGCGTGATGTACTTTAGTTTCATCTCAATTTATAGAAGGCAGAGTTGTATCTTGATAAACATGAGAAAGTCGAGGTAATCTGTGTCATATTTTTAGGAGAATTGTGACTAACTTAATATTTTTATCTGATAAGATTATTAAGGAATTCAAATTCAAATAGGAATTTACCACTCATCATAAAACATTTTACTCTAATTGATGTTATCCTCATCATCACTTATTTGGTTGTTATTTTAAGAGATATTTAAATATGAATATAGATATTTATCTTATTTAATTCAATTCAAAAGTCGTCATCCTTCAATTATTTATTTGTATTATATTTAGATTATTTACTTATTTTTTTTAAAATAAAGTTGGTATATCTTTTTTAAATAGAAAGTTTGTGTGTTTGTTTCTACTTTAACTTTTTGTCTTTTCACATGTTGATTATTGTCGTAGTATCCTAAGACTATTAGTTTCTGTTTTAATAATAAATGAATATTAGGCCAGTTCATATTTTTCCTCATTATTTAATACTCATTAGTTTGTAAAAGTATAATATATTGTTAAAAAAAAAATAAACTTGATGCTAGGCTAGGTGATTGTTGCCTCTTTTCCTTCCATTTGAAAGATATGAATTTGCGCCCCAACTTTGAATCAAGATTATGATGACGCTCCTGGGGCGGTGGTAGTAAAGCAAAGAGGCCAACTCTCGGGTGTCGCATTTTGCACTTCTTGGCCCGTAAGTGAGGCATGCCATTTTGTCTTCTTGGCATAGCAAACTTCAAAATGAAAACGCTTTCTTCTTCGTCTCCAAAATTCTCCATAGGCTCGGTTAGTTCAACTTCCATTTCACTAACCAAGCATAATGTTGAAAAATGGTTGGAATGAGGTCCAACGCGCTCAAATTCCAAATTTGCATGAATTTTGACATCCTCACCCAAAAATGAACTAAAGTCTTCAAAAATTATTATATGAACTTTTTTATTCAACTCTAGTATCATTTCTTCAACTTCGGCATCATTCACTATTTTTGGGTTGGTAGGTTGGCAATTCGCCATTAGCTCATCAAAATCAATCTTGACCTCTTCTTTATTGGAAACCAACTCAAAATTATAATCCATGGCCCTTTGATATTAAGCATTACATGCTTCAATCTTTGCATTCAATTCGGCCTCCAATTTCCGAATATCAATTTCAAGTAGCTCTATTTCTTGACTTTGCTCAACATGCAGTTTTAGAAATTCTTCCATCATCCATGAAATGCCTTCACGGTAATTTCCATAGGCTTCAAGTTGTTGAGCTTGATTCATTAGCCAATCTTGGCTCAAAATTTCCATTTTGTCAAGATTTTCTTCATTGTGAGAGTCGTCCAACTCTTGTAAAAATCCATCCATGGTGAGATACACCTTTTGGACAGTTTCATCATCTCCATGTTGAACTTCTTCCCACAATTTGGTCAAGACTTGCCCATATTTTTCATTCCTCCCCATTATGCTTTTCAAGATTTCCTCAACTTCTTCTTTTCGAGAATTAGAGATTTCTTCTTCAAGATTTTGCTCTTCTTCTTCAAGTTGAACCATTTCTTCAATTTCACAACTTTCGTTGTGGTCACAAGAACTTTCGGGCTCATCTTGAAAATTTTAAATCTCTTCTTCAACCAATTCATTTTGAGGAGTAGAAACTTCCATGACAATTGAGGAATTGGCATCCTCAAATGGATCATTCATTCCTTTCATAGCTTCTCCATTTTCTAAAATGGATTGTTGGATGAGCTTTCACTCTTCCTCCATTTTAGCTTCTCGATCTAAGTATGTTTGGAGCATTGCCATAATGCCTTCAAATCCGGCACTTTGTCCTTCATTTGCCATGTCATTTTCCCTATCAAGCTCAAAAGCACAACTAGCATTTTCGTTAGAACAACTTGGGGGAGGGGAAGCAAAATAATTGGGACAATCACCCCAATGTCCACCTTGACCACCACATATATTACAAATACTCTCATCATAGGATTGAGACGGTGCACACATCTCTCTCCCGGGAGCATATTCACAATCTTGCCAAAAGTGGGGTCCTTCACAAAAAGGACATGGGTCATCAAAATATGGATTGCAACCATCAAATCCATTTTCATTCCAAACTAACTCAAATACGCCAAATTGTTCCCCGGCAACGACGCCATTTTTGATAACGTCCAAATACACTCCTCAAAGAGAAAGTGTACACGGTCGTATGCAATATATTTGTCACGACCCAACCCCGTGGGCCGCGACCAGTGCCCGAGCTGGGCACCTATACGTACCCGATACCCCAAATTAGCATATTAACAGAATAATAATATAATAATAATATTAGTGGTCGCTACAGAACTTAGCAGAAAAGCAGACTTGGCACACATAGGCCGATAAGGCCATCACAGAACAGAATATCCCAAACATATGTACAGAACCCACACAGATGTATCCACAGACCTCTACAGAACATATCATAATCATAAGACGGGACAGGGCCCCGTCATACCCTGAACAAAGTACATATCCAGATAGCAGTGACAGACTGTACCAAAAGATGGGCTCTGTAGAAGAGAGCGCCCCAAATAGCAGAAATAGGATCCTAAACGTGTGGATCAGCGAACCTGTCGTCAGTACCTGCGCGGCATGAAAACGCAGCCCCCGAAGAAAGGGGGTCAGTACGAAATATGTACTGAATATGTAAAGCGGAATCACAGAAGTCAAATCATAATGGTTACAGAAAATGAGTACAGAATCCAGAGTGTCAAATGCATATTTCCAAAACAGACAGAATGCGTACAGAAACATATGTCATATCATATCATATCCGGTCCCTGCCACGGGACTCGGCAGACAGAATGTGGCCACCCTCCCGACGCTGGTGCCACTATACAGAGGAATCAGAAAAAGGGGAGTGGCCCCGTATCATATAATGTCATATCAAAATGGCCATACAGATCAGATCAGAATAGGCGGACATGGCACATCATACTCCACAGACCCATGTACGCGTATACCTGCCCCCTCACATCGGGACGCGGCGAACAATGCAAAGAATTACGCTTGACAACATATCCTGGCCCGGGCTCAGTGTGGGAAACATTGGGACATCCACGAATGGAGTAGTGAGAGACTAATGCAATTTAAAAATATAATAAATGTTTTCAAGACTCGATGAAGCGTATCAAAGACAAACAAATCCAATGGGGTCGGACGGAATCATAATAAATGTATTTCGGATATCATAATAAATTACAGAAGTATAACTTTCCCGAAGTCATTCCGAGTGTCAAAATAATTTATAATATTTAACAGAATATTTAAAATAATATTCGTTAAGCGATTAGTAGGGTAATTAAAACATTTCTTTCAAAAATCGCTTAAAAAGGAAGCTTTAACACATTAGGGGCAAAACCGTAAATAGCGGGCCCGCCTTGGGACAAACAAGGCGGCGGGCTCAAATTGTGCCCTCTAAGCATATAGTATCACCTAAAAAGGTTATACAAACATTCTATGATTTTCTGAATAATTTAGAGTAAAATTGCATAATTTCAGAAAAAGCGTATCAAAATGGTTCAATTCTACTGAAGGAAAAACTGAAATTTTGTCTTGCGGATTCCGAGGGCCAAGAGGTCCTTCGAGGCCCGGATCCGACCCTAACACACTAGGGGCATGCCAAGGGAAGAATTGGGGTTGCTTTACATACCTTTCGCGCTCCTTAAGCCTTTCCAAACTCACTTCCCGTTTCGTCGAAAAACTGCAATTGGTCAAGTTTACCAATTGTGAATTATTAATGCCATTATTTCAACTTTAAGCATATTTGGCTACCGAAATTTCGGCAGCACTTCCCCTATACATATGACACCCCGAGAATTCAACTCGGCTATAAATCATCAACAACAACCCAAACGACAACAACAATATCAATAATGAACATTAAAAACACAAATATCCTTCAACTAGTCATTTTTCTCACAAGTTGACATAATCTTCAATTCAACCCAACTTTCAACTAAGATCAATAATTTCATATTCAACAACCATCATGATCATCACCATATAGTTCTAAAAACATTTCATATCGTTTTTCTTAAGATATACACTCGATATACATGATATACAATCTTCCGCCAAAATCATAACTTATGCAAAACATCAAATCTTTGGCATACAACTTCATAACAAGTTTCCAACTTCCAAATTCATCAACCATAATCATAATTCACATCTTAACAACTTCATTTCCATAATATCACAAAATTATTCTAAAGTGACATAATCATCTACATTCCAACTTCAACCAAAATTCATTCAACTTTCATTCCCAATATAATTTCCATCATAACCACAACTAGAATGCAACATAAAATTCAACTCATATATGTATACAACATATATACACCCATGGCTACATATATATATACATACCCACTTTGCAAACTTCCTTATTTCCATAATTTCTACTCATTTCCACATACCACAACATAAACAAACCTTCATAACATAAGAAAAAGGAATTGATTCTTACCTTTTTCTACAAACTTCTTCACTTGAACAAGTTGTCAACTTGAAGAAATAAGTGCTCCTTCTTCCAAAACAATTACACCAAGTTGTAGAGGACACTTAATTTAGTAGGAATTCAACAAGAAAATAATTTTAGAGGCAATATTTTGAGGGGTGATTTTTCTATGGCCAAACCCGAAATGCCCTCTTTTTGTTCTTGTTTTTCTCTTGTTTTTCCTCCTATTCTTTCTCTTGAAAGTTCTATGGAATTTGGATGATTAAGTGGTCTTTTATTCATTGACCACATGACTTAATTCCATGGGCTTGGATCCTTTTTATGGACCATGGCCGAATGGCTCCTCACTTGGGCCTGAATTTTTTTTTCATTTTTTTGGGCCAACTCGGTTGGTCCCGAGTTGGGCCTAGCCCACTGACCTTTCGACCTTAAAACGTTCATATCTCCTTGTACCGACGTCACCTGGGAACCCACGACCTATGGATGGAAAGCTAATTCAATTATCTACAACTTCTATTTCAAGGTATTTTCGAAATTCCAAACTTACAATACAGTTTTTGCCCCCCAAAGTCAGGTCTCCCGAAAACGTTTTCTTAAAAATATTCGTTTGGAGGGTTTCCACTTTGATTTGGTCCAAAGGTACTTCATGAGTTGTGTTTAACTTTGCATATGTGATTTATATGACTTTTCAGATGTTCCAAAAAAAATCTCGGTATGTGGGCCCCACCCCAGCAGATGCTCCGAGATTCAAAAATACGGGATATAACATCCTCCCCCCCTTTAGAACATTCGTCCTCGAATGTTAAATTAATCTCATAGGGTTTGAAAATACTTTGGGGGACTTCATGTTTACAGACATCACATATGACACACGATTGATATTGGAATAAATTAAAGCAGGGATTTAAGGTTACCTGTGGGTATAGAGAACAAATGAGGATATTTCTTCTTCATTTCCTCTTCGGCCTCCCATGTCATTTCCTCCCTATTATCGTTCCGCCACAGTACCTTAACAGAGGCTACATCTTTATTCCGAAGCCTCCTTACCTGACGATCCAAAATAGATACGGGCTGCTCCTCGTACGATAGTTGCTCCGTCACCTGAATATCATCAGCAGAAAATATTCTAGAAGGGTCACCGACGCATTTACGAAGCATAGAGACATGAAATACCGGATGTATCGCTTCCAAATCAGATGGCAAATCTAGCTCATAGGCGACATTTCCAGCTTTTCGAACAATCTGATAAGGCCCAATATAACGCGGACTGAGCTTACCCTTTCTGCCGAACCGCATCACGCCTTTCATAGGCGATACCTTCAGGAATACCCAATCGCCTACCTGAAACTCCAACGGTCGACGCCGTTTATCCGCGTATGACTTCTGTCGGCTCTGGGCTGCCAACAGTCGCTCCCGAATAAGTTTTACCTTGTCCACGGCCTGCTGGACCATATCTGGGCCAATCAACTCTGACTCGCCAATATCAAACCAGTCAATCGGCGATCTGCATTTCCTGCCATATAGAGCCTCGTACGGAGCCATCTGGATGCTGGAATGGTAACTGTTATTATATGCAAACTCAATCAATGGCAAGTGATCATCCCAGCTGCCTCTGAAATCAATAACGCAGGCCCGCAACATATCCCCCAGCGTCTGTATAGTGCGTTCGGCCTGTCCGTCGCTCTGAGGATGAAAGACTGTGCTCAGACTCACCTGAGTCCCTAGACCCGCCTGAAACGACCTCCAGAAACGCGCCGTAAACTGGGCGCCTCTGTCAGAAATAATAGATATAGGAACTCCGTGAAGCTTCACAATCTCTCTAATATAGAGCCTGGCATAATCCTCGGCGGAATAAGTAGTCCTGACGGGAAGAAAATGGGCTGATTTCGTCAGCCTATCAACAACGACCCAGATGGAATCATACTTCCGTGGAGTGCGAGGCAAACCTGTAATGAAGTCCATATTAATAACCTCCCACTTCCAAGTCGGGATTTCCATCTCCTGCAACAGTCCACCCGGCTTCTGATGCTCAATCTTGACCTGCTGACAATTAGGGCACTGGGCGACGAACTCTGCAACATCCCGCTTCATACCGTCCCACCAGTATAAGCATCGGAGATCATGGTACATCTTCGTAGACCCAGGATGGACCGAGTAGCGAGCATAATATGCCTCGCTCATAACCTGCTGCCGAAGGCCTGCAATATCCGGTACACACAACCTGCCTTTGTATAACATAGTGCCGTCCGGTGAAAACTCGAACGGAGTCCTCTCCTTATCATAGGTTGTGTCCCTGTACCGAGCTAAGACAAGATCCTCGAACTGATGCCGCTTAATATCGTCCCTGAGGGATGACTCAGAAACCCCTCGAACAGAAATCCGTGTATCTCCAGAATCGGCCAAACGAACCCCGAGACTAGCCAACTTCTGAATATCACGGGCTATCTCTCTCCTGTCTGGCTGTAAATCGGCCAAACTGCCCATAGACTTCCGACTGAGCGCATCGGCAACAACATTAGCCTTACCCGGATGATACAGAATATCCACGTCATAATCTTTCAGAAGCTCCAGCCACCTCCGCTGTCGCAAATTAAGCTCTCTCTGCCTGAAAATATACTGGAGACTCTTATGATCAGTATAGATATCCACATGAACGCCATATAAATGGTGTCTCCATATCTTCAGAGCATGAATTACCGCTGCGAGCTCCAGATCGTGGGTAGGATAATTCTTCTCATGCTTTTTGAGCTGCCGGGAAGCATACGCTATAACTCTGCCGTGCTGCATCAATACACAGCCTAACCCCATGCCAGAAGCGTCACAATAAATAACATACCCGTCCGGTCCCTCTGGAAGAGTCAGAACTGGGGCTGTAGTCAGCTTCTCCTTCAGCAACTGGAAGCTCCGTTCACAAGCGTCAGACCACTGGAACTTAGCTCCCTTCTGAGTCAGCCTTGTCAAAGGCGCTGAAATCGAAGCAAACTTCTCCACAAACCTCCTGTAATAACCTGCTAACCCCAGGAAACTGCGTACCTCTGTGGGCGTCGTAGGTCTGGGCCAATTCTTCACGGCCTCAATCTTCTGTGTGTCCACCCGGACACCATCAGCTGCAATAACATGCCCCAAGAAAGCCACTGAAGACAGCCAGAACTCACACTTAGAAAATTTCGCATATAACTTCTGATGCCGGAGTACCCCTAATACCGATCTCAGGTGATCTGCGTGCTCTGCCTCCGACCGAGAATAAACCAGGATATCATCAATGAATACAATCACGAACATATCCAAGAATGGCCTGAATACCCGGTTCATTAAATCCATGAATACTGCGGGGGCATTAGTAAGCCCAAAAGACATAACCCTAAACTCATAATGCCCATATCGGGTCCGGAAAGCTGTCTTAGGGATATCGGCCTCTCATACTCGCACCTGGTGGTAACCGGATCGAAGATCTATCATCGAAAAACACTTAGCGCCCTGCAGCTGATCAAACAAATCATCAATCCTGGGGAGGGGGTATTTATTCTTTATAGTTACCTTATTCAGTTGCCGATAATCAATACACATACGCAGCGACCCGTCTTTCTTACGCACAAATAATACCGGGGCTCCCCAAGGCGAAGTACTGGGTCTGATGAAGCCCTTATCCAACAAATCTTTCAGCTGCTCCTTCAACTCCTTTAACTCTGCAGGCGCCATTCTATACGGAGGAATAGAGATAGGCTGAGTGTCTGGGAGTAAGTCAATAGAGAAGTCTATCTCCCGCTCTGGAGGAAGACCTGGAAGCTCGTCGGGAAAAACATCTGGAAACTCATTAATCACGGGGACTGACTGAAGTGTCGGCGTCTCGGCGTCCAAGTCTTGCACCCGAACCAGATGATAGATATAACCCTTTCTGATCATTTTCTTTGCCTTAAGGTATGAAATAAACTTACCTTTCGGCGATGCTGTATTACCAGCCCAATTTATAACTGGCTCCCCGGGAAACTGGAAGCGAACTACCTTATTCTGGCAGTCAACATTAGCGTAACAGGAAGCTAGCCAATCCATACCCATAATAACATCAAATTCAGTCATATCTAACTCTACCAGATCTGCCTTAGTGTCACGGTCACAAACGATCACAGAACAGTCTTTATAAACCTGTTTCGCTACAACAAAATCCCCTATCGGCGTTGCTACCTCAAATGGCTCTATAGGTTCAGACATAATACCAATTTTACCGGCAACAAGGGGTGAAATATATGATAAGGTCGAACCTGGATCAATTAATGCATACACAGACCGAGAGAAGACCAATAAAGTACCTGTAACGACATTAGGAGGTGCCTCCTGATCCTGGCGACTGGCCAAAGCATAAATGCGGTTCGAAGGACCACTAATACCAGAAGCTCCACCACGGCCTCTGTCGCGACCCGCTGGTGCCGAAATACCCTGCCCCGTAGGGCGCATAGCCACTGACGAAGATGAAGACCCAGCGGCTGATCCGGTAGGCTGCGCTGCACCACCCGAACTACCCTTATACGGGCAATCTCTCACAGAATGGCCCTGACGGCCACAAGAAAAGCATGCACCGGTGGCTCTGTAGCACTCTCCCGTATGGTATCTGCCGCAAAAAGAACACTGAACCCTGGGTGGCCTCATCTGACCAGAACCCCTATCTCTCCGCGAACCTGAAGCCCTGGAGCTCTGGCCTGCTCCTGAATACCCTGGGCTATCGAATCTGCGACCTGCAGGCTGGGGAGGCGCGCTCTGCGCCGGCTAAGATGAAAATCTGCTAGGCTGCTGCGGCTGTTGGGGCTGTCTGCCCCGAAAGTCTCCAGATGACCTGGCCCTCTTGGGCTGTCTCCGATCCTGGCCCCTGTCAGGCTGGTGTCCTCCTCTGCCCCGATCCTCCATGCCCTGGGCATGGGCCTGGATACGGGCAATGTCCATACCGGGCTGAGCAGCCAATACTAAGCAGCTATCAACAAAATACCGATCCAGCCCCATAATATATCTATGCATCCGGTCCGCCATAGTAGCCACCACAGTAGGTGCATATCGGGCCAAGGAATCAAACTCCAAACTATAGTCCCGAATACTGCGGCCCTTCTGCCTCAATAATAAGAATCTATCAGATCTGGCTCGTCGCAACTCTGGGGGCAGAAAGTGTCCAAGAAATGCCTGAGAAAAATCGCCCCAAACTGCTGGAGGAGCGCCGTCCCCCCTGGATAGCCCCCATGACTCGTACCAGTTTGCCGCCACATCATATAACCGGTACGAAGCTAACACGACTGACTTTGTCTCGGAAGCATTAATCAAATCTAGAGTGCGTCGCATCTTCCTAATAAACTCCTCAGGATCCTCCTCGGGCTTTGTCCCGAATAACTCTGGAGGGTTACAAGTCAAAAACTCACGGGCTCTCGAACTATCACGTCTGACCGCCCGGTCACCTCCCAGTCCATGCCCCTGAACCTGCCCTGCCACAAGTCTAGTCAGCAACTGGACTGCCTCCCTCATAGACTGATCCTCAGTGCCTGGCCGTGGAGCTGGAGGCTCAGGTACTGGAACTGCGGGAGCTGGCAGTGGAGCCGTCCCCCGATCTGCAGCTACGGCTGCCCCAATCTCCTCCACGAGTGGCGGTGTAGAAGAACCCTCTGTCTGGGGCAAAGTCTCCGGAGCAATATATACCTGGGCCCTGGTAGTCCTCTGGACCCGGCTAGTCTCTCCTACGGCAACTGACTTGGCCTTTTGGGCCGCTGTCGCCTTTTTTGGAGGCATATCTGCAAATATAGCCACTCGTTAGGAAGGGGTCATCCTGATAACACAGCTCTATCGCACGATCTAAGACAGAAAGAAGGGTAGTATCCTAAATGCCCTGTAGCCTCGGGTTTATAGGTGTGGTGCACAACACACCGATAAACAAGACTCTACTAGACAAGGTCTGTGGACATTCCGAGGACGAACTGCTCTGATACCACTTTTGTCACGACCCAACCCCGTGGGCCGCGACCAGTGCCCGAGCTGGGCACCTATACGTACCCGATATCCCAAATTAGCATATTAACAGAATAATAATATAATAATAATATTAGTGGTCGCTACAGAACTTAGCAGAAAAGCAGACTTGGCACACATAGGCCGATAAGGCCATCACAGAACAGAATATCCAAAACATATGTACAGAACCCACACAGATGTATCCACAGACCTCTACAGAACATATCATAATCATAAGACGGGACAGGGCCCCGTCATACCCTGAACAAAGTACATATCCAGATAGCAGTGACAGACTGTACCAAAAGATGGGCTCTGTAGAAGAGAGCGCCCCAAATAGCAGAAATAGGATCCTAAACGTGTGGATCAGCGAACCTGTCGTCAGTACCTGCGCGGCATGAAAACGCAGCCCCCGAAGAAAGGGGGTCAGTACGAAATATGTACTGAATATGTAAAGCGGAATCACAGAAGTCAAATCATAATGGTTACAGAAAATGAGTACAGAATCCAGAGTGTCAAATGCATATTTCCAAAACAGACAGAATGCGTACAGAAACATATGTCATATCATATCATATCCGGTCCCTGCCACGGGACTCGGCAGACAGAATGTGGCCACCCTCCCGACGCTGGTGCCACTATACAGAGGAATCAGAAAAAAGGGAGTGGCCCCGTATCATATAATGTCATATCAAAATGGCCATACAGATCAGATCAGAATAGGCGGACATGGCACATCATACTCCACAGACCCATGTACGCGTATACCTGCCCCCTCACATCGGGACGCGGCGAACAATGCAAAGAATTACGCTTGACAACATATCCTGGCCCGGGCTCAATGTGGGAAACATTGGGACATCCACGAATGGAGTAGTGAGAGACTAATGCAATTTAAAAATATAATAAATGTTTTCAAGACTCGATGAAGCGTATCAAAGACAAACAAATCCAATGGGGTCGGACGGAATCATAATAAATGTATTTCGGATATCATAATAAATTACAGAAGTATAACTTTCCCGAAGTCATTCCGAGTGTCAAAATAATTTATAATATTTAACAGAATATTTAAAATAATATTCGTTAAGCGATTAGTAGGGTAATTAAAACATTTCTTTCAAAAATCGCTTAAAAAGGAAGCTTTAACACATTAGGGGCAAAACCGTAAATAGCGGGCCCGCCTTGGGACAAACAAGGCGGCGGGCTCAAATTGTGCCCTCTAAGCATATAGTATCACCTAAAAAGGTTATACAAACATTCTATGATTTTCTGAATAATTTAGAGTAAAATTGCATAATTTCAGAAAAAGCGTATCAAAATGGTTCAATTCTACTGAAGGAAAAACTGAAATTTTGTCTTGCGGATTCCGAGGGCCAAGAGGTCCTTCGAGGCCCGGATCCGACCCTAACACACTAGGGGCATGCCAAGGGAAGAATTGGGGTTGCTTTACATACCTTTCGCGCTCCTTAAGCCTTTCCAAACTCACTTCCCGTTTCGTCGAAAAACTGCAATTGGTCAAGTTTACCAATTGTGAATTATTAATGCCATTATTTCAACTTTAAGCATATTTGGCTACCGAAATTTCGGCAGCACTTCCCCTATACATATGACACCCCGAGAATTCAACTCGGCTATAAATCATCAACAACAACCCAAACGACAACAACAATATCAACAATGAACATTAAAAACACAAATATCCTTCAACTAGTCATTTTTCTCACAAGTTGACATAATCTTCAATTCAACCCAACTTTCAACTAAGATCAATAATTTCATATTCAACAACCATCATGATCATCACCATATAGTTCTAGAAACATTTCATATCGTTTTCCTTAAGATATACACTCGATATACATGATATACAATCTTCCGCCAAAATCATAACTTATGCAAAACATCAAATCTTTGGCATACAACTTCATAACAAGTTTCCAACTTCCAAATTCATCAACCATAATCATAATTCACATCTTAACAACTTCATTTCCATAATATCACAAAATTATTCTAAAGTGACATAATCATCTACATTCCAACTTCAACCAAAATTCATTCAACTTTCATTCCCAATATAATTTCCATCATAACCACAACTAGAATGCAACATAAAATTCAACTCATATATGTATACAACATATATACACCCATGGCTACATATATATATACATACCCACTTTGCAAACTTCCTTATTTCCATAATTTCTACTCATTTCCACATACCACAACATAAACAAACCTTCATAACATAAGAAAAAGGAATTGATTCTTACCTTTTTCTACAAACTTCTTCACTTGAACAAGTTGTCAACTTGAAGAAATAAGTGCTCCTTCTTCCAAAACAATTACACCAAGTTGTAGAGGACACTTAATTTAGTAGGAATTCAACAAGAAAATAATTTTAGAGGCAAGATTTTGAGGGGTGATTTTTCTATGGCCAAACCCGAAATGCCCTCTTTTTGTTCTTGTTTTTCCTCCTATTCTTTCTCTTGAAAGTTCTATGGAATTTGGATGATTAAGTGGTCTTTTATTCATTGACCACATGACTTAATTCCATGGGCTTGGATCCTTTTTATGGACCATGGCCGAATGGCTCCTCACTTGGGCCTGAATTTTTTTTTCATTTTTTTGGGCCAACTCGGTTGGTCCCGAATTGGGCCTAGCCCACTGACCTTTCGACCTTAAAACGTTCATATCTCCTTGTACCGACGTCACCTGGGAACCCACGACCTATGGATGGAAAGCTAATTCAATTATCTACAACTTCTATTTCAAGGTATTTTCGAAATTCCAAACTTACAATACAGTTTTTGCCCCCCAAAGTCAGGTCTCCCGAAAACGTTTTCTTAAAAATATTCGTTTGGAGGGTTTCCACTTTGATTTGGTCCAAAGGTACTTCATGAGTTGTGTTTAACTTTACATATGTGATTCATATGACTTTTCAGATGTTCCAAAAAAAATCTCGGTATGTGGGCCCCACCCCAGCAGATGCTCCGAGGTTCAAAAATACGGGATATAACAATATTTACCCAACTATGAGTCGGGGTCGATCCCACAGGGAACAATATGCTAGGCGATTAAGAAAGTAAGGAACTTTCACCAACTAAGCTAAAGCCAAACGATAGATAATATTTTGGTTTTTGAGAAATATTCTAACTAATCGGAAATGTAAACTAACCTAGAAAGCGAGTAAAATGATCAATGGACACAAGCATGGATAATAGGAGATTACACTCAAGTAACGATCCAACGTATTTTATGATTTTACAACTAAGACCAGGTTTGTGTTGATAGATAATGATATCTAAAATCTCATTGAAAGTCTTCCAACCAAATCAATGAATTTCACTCTAAGCTTTTCCAAGCCTTAGAGTGTGATATTAGGTACAATTAATTTAACCTCAAGTAACTATCCTCTTCCGAGCTCAAGTTATTAGATGAGTTTAATGACCCAAATTCTTGTTAATTAATCTTTCCCAACCTAGATTTCCTCTTCCGAGCTCAATCTAAGTAAATGGGTCAGTCCTAGGGTTAGCTAATCCCTTTGGAAACATTCAAGAACGAGATTAATTAAATCAACAAAGACCAACTTCAATAGCAATAAGAATCATTCAATACATAAGCATAACAAGAGTTTCAAACCAAACTTTAATCAAGAATACTTTCATAAACGAGATTCAAGTTATGGAATAGAAAGCTACACACTTAGATATACAATACAAAGCAAGGAATTGAAGAAATGAATTAAAGGTTTAAGAAATACTCAACCAAATCTTCAAATCTTTAACCCCAAAGTGTGGTGTAAAAACTAGTCTCCAAACTTGATGAAAAACTGTCAAAGATAATCTATTACAAACCCTAAAAGAGTATTTATATTATTCCAAAAACGGAAACAAAATCTGGCCAAAAATACCCTCATGCACAACATGCTGCACAACATGCTATTCACATGTTCAACATGCTAATCGCATGTTGTGCCAAAACCGTAGCATGTGGTGACAATTTCTCTGTCACCACATGCTGCACCACATGTTGTTCGCATGTTGCACATGCTGCACCATATGCTACTCGCATATGGTGTCATTTTCACTGGCAGCAGATGCTGCACCATATGCTGCTAGCATATTCAACATGCTGCACCACATGCTATTAGCATGTGGTGCCAGAAACATTGATTTGTTCTATTTTTGCTCTATTTTGATCCGTTTTGCTCTGTTATGCTCTCCGGGCATCTTTTCCTACAAAACAACATAAAAACACAAAAAGTAACAACAAAAGTGCTTAAAGAGTCACAAAAACTTAAGGAATTAGCATCGAATATCGCGTAATTTCACGACTCATCAACACCCCCAACTTAAAGTCTTTGCTTGTCCTCAAGCAAATCAAAACAAAAATCTCAATGAGGAACCACTTTAAGCACAAAAACATGACTTTGGTTGGTACCAACAATTAGGCTACAAGCATGTGAAGCTTCAACGAAATAACTCCCCCATTTCAAAATACAATTTCAAGAATGCAATAAGGATTTAAAACCATCAAGCAACAACACTCAAGCCTCAATAAGTGACTCAAAACTACTAGCTTACTAGATATGCTCAGTTGACTCAACTTTGGATTTTTCAACATCACCAATCTATCGTAATCCATATGCCCTCACAAGAAAGAAAGTCCCAAAATCACTATATTCACAACAACGACACAAAGGACAAATACACAAAAGTCGCTCACACTCAACAAAGAAGTTCTAGTGCTAACAAATATCACACCATAAGCTTGCCCTTATTTTCGTTCATCACTAACTCAAGAACATTCGGTTGGAGATCACATAGGCACTTTTTAAGCTTGTAATGTCGGCTTAGGGAAGGGTAGGATAAGTATTTGGGATACAAGTGACTACGCCCTCCTTGAACACTACACAAACTTTCCTCTTCATTTCAAAACATCACTCCTTCATTTGCATACTAGTTTCCCCAATTATTCAAACTTCTTTATTTTTTTTTATTTTTTTTTATTATTTTTTTTATTTTTGCACAAAAAGTTTGCAACCTTTTTGTATTTTTCAAATTTTCTTCCTTTCTTTTGACTTTTCTACAACACCAACCTTCATGACTCTCAACCAACACTAACACCCCCAACTTAGGCTTTTGGCCTCAAATTCACAATTTCATGTTCAAGGAGGGAAAGGTTCTAAAGAGAGACTTTTCATCAAAAAGGGTAAAAGCTTGTAATGTGGAAATAAAAGAAAAGGTCGTAGGCTCAAATGGGGTTACTAGTGATGTTATTTATGCAATGGTAGGCTAGAAAGGCTAAAGAGGCTTTTTCAAAAATCACAAAGATAGCCCAAGGTCATCTCTCCAACCAACATAATCAAAATTAGCATTGAACGACTAACCGGGCAAGTTCTAGATGATAAAAGTAAACACAAGATTTATTCAACAAACACTCACCACACATGGCATATGAACCAGTCCAGATGGATCAACTAGTGTAATATCTCATAATCCAAAGTAAACACAACTAGTAGGTAAAGAGTCACCAAATGAGCCAAAAAGTTGTCACAAAGATCATTCTTTCCTATGCACCTTGCTTTTTAACTTTCACAAAACAATTTGGAGGGGTATTCGCATTTCAATTTCACATGCAAGAGACTAAATCTATTAGTACCAAACAAGCCAAGAGTTTTCATATTTTTCCTCAAAAAAAATAAAATAATAAGAGTGACTAATCCACAACATGTCAAAAGAACAAAATTTTCAAAAATTTTGAGCAAGTTTCAAAATATAATGTGCTACCACGTGCCACCCCCAACTATAAACATTGCAGTGTCCTCGCTGCACATAATCTAAAACAAAAAAAATTTTGCATGACATGCGACCCCACATGCGATTCGCATGTGATGTCACTAATTTTTTTTATTTTTTTTAAACTCATTGTCACCACATGCGATTCGCATGTATGACACCAGAAAAAAATATTTCGCAGCTTTTACTGGTTTTGGGGGTTGTCCGGGTATCCGACATGCTCAAAACAACTCCAAAAATTCTGAAACTTTGCAGATTAGTCAAAAATCATAAACTAAACTATTCTAAAAAATAAAATTTCAAAAACGATTTAAAACTTTTTAAAACGATGGGTTACCTCCCACCAAGCGCTTGATTTAACGTCGCGGCACGACGGTTACCTTTACCACTTTTCCTTCCATTTGGAAGATATGAATTTGCACCCCAACTTTGAATCAAGCTTATAATGACGCTCCTGGGGCGGTGGTAGTAAAGCAAAGAGGCCAACTCTCGGGTGTCGCATTTTGCACTTCTTGGCCCGTAAGTGAGGCATGTCATTTTGTCTTCTTGGCATAGCAAACTTCAAAATGAAAACGCTTTCTTCTTCGTCTCCAAAATTCTCCATAGGCTCGGTTAGTTCAACTTCCATTTCACTAACCAAGCATAATGTTGAAAAATGGTTGGAATGAGGTCCAACGCGCTCAAATTCCAAATTTGCATGAATTTTGACATCCTCACCCAAAAATGAACTAGAGTCTTCAAAAATTATTATATGAACTTTTTTATGCAACTCTAGTATCATTTTTTCAACTTCGGCATCATTCACTATTTTGGGGTTGGTAGGTTGGCAATTCGCCATTAGCTCATCAAAATCAATCTTGACCTCTTCTTTATTGGAAACCAACTCAAAATTATAATCCATGGCCCTTTGATATTGAGCATTACATGCTTCAATCTTTGCATTCAATTCGGCCTCCAATTTCCGGATATCAATTTCAAGTAGCTCCATTTCTTGACTTTGCTCAACATGCATTTTTAGAAATTCTTCCATCATCCATGAAATGCCTTCACGATGATTTTCATAGGCTTCAAGTTGTTGAGCTTGATTCATTAGCCAATCTTGGCTCAAAATTTCCATTTTGTCAAGATTTTCTTCATTGTGAGAAAATCCATTCATGGTGAGATACACCTTTTGGACAGTTTCATCATCTCCATGTTGAACTTCTTCCCACAATTTGGTCAAGACTTGCCCGTATTTTTCATTCCTCCCATTATGCTTTTCAAGATTTCCTCAACTTCTTCTTTTCGAGAATTGGAGATTTCTTCTTCAAAATTTTGCTCTTCTTCTTCTTCAAGGTGAACCATTTCTTCAATTTCACAACTTTCGTTGTGGTCACAAGAACTTTCGGGCTCATCTTGAAAATTTGAAATCTCTTCTTCAACCAATTCATTTTGAGGAGTAGAAACTTCCATGACAATTAAATCAACAAAGACCCACTTCAATAGCAATAAGAATCATTCAATACATAAGCATAACAAGAGTTTCAAACCAAACTTTAATCAAGAATACTTTCATAAACGAGATTCAAGTTATGGAATAGAAAGCTACACACTTAGATATACAATACAAAGCAAGGAATTGAAGAAATGAATTAAAGGTTTAAGAAATACTCAACCAAATCTTCAAATCTTTAACCCCAAAGTGAGGTGTAAAAACTAGTCTCCAAACTTGATGAAAAACTGCCAAAGATAATCTATTACAAACCCTAAAAGAGTATTTATATTATTCCAAAAACGGAAACAAAATCTGGCCAAAAATACCCCCATGCACAACATGCTATTCGCATGTTCAACATGCTAATCGCATGTTGTGCCAAAACCGTAGCATGTGGTGACAATTTCTCTGTCACCACATGCTGCACCACATGTTGTTCGCATGTTGCACATGCTGCACCATATGCTACTCGCATATGGTGCCATTTTCACTGGCAGCAGATGTTGCACCACATGCTGCTAGCATGTTCAACATGCTGCATGTGGTGCCAGAAACATTGATTTGTTCTATTTTTGCTCTATTTTGGTCCGTTTTGCTCCGTTATGCTCTCCGAGCATCTTTTCCTACAAAACAACATAAAAACACAAAAAGTAACAACAAAAGTGCTTAAAGATTCACAAAAACTTAAGGAATTAGCATCGAATATTGCGTAATTTCACGACTCATCAGACTTTACCCAAAAAACCCGAGCAACCCGAAAAAACCGAGAAAACCAGAGATTGAAAAACCCGACTTGTGTTAGTTTGGTTTGGTTTATAGATTTAAAAACCCGATGCAATTGGTTTGATTTGGTATTTGAAAAAACCGAACCAACCCGGTCCATGCACAACCCTAGTGCTGCATATATATGCTAAGTATATTTGTAAGCTTTGATGTTCTTGGAAGTTTTGGTTTATGTCCCCTCTAATTATGTTCATAAATAATTGGTTTATGTTCCCTTCAGGAGCATATATCCGGGGAGTTTGGATTAAATTAAAAAAATATCTGAAGTAGATGATCTAGTCTGAAAAGATGCTTATTATAATTATGATCTAACTTAAGAAAAAAAAGTGTGGGTAAGCGACACATATATCTTGTATTCATTAGTTCAATGTGAACATCATGTGCGAGTACATTACTACAATACTATTTACATTTGTGTGTGAGTCAGAGAGAGATGATCAATAATATGAAGGAACTATACATATCCAAACTCAAGATGACCACTAGGAACTGAAAAATAAGAATGAGCAACGCAATCTCGACGTTTGCCCATCAGCAATTTATTTCCCTTCAGTATGAATACTGCCACTGCTACTTTTGGCAATCCCACCTTCTTCTCCATGAATTAATTGGCCAAGTTGAATAACTGGTTGCTATCTTGCTCTATTTATAGCTCTTTGGTGCACGCTATTTTTTTGTTTTCTATGTATAAGTTCTAATTAACAAAATATCTATGTAGGTAAACTTACCGTCTCTTTTTTTCCGGGGCATGGTGATGTATTTTTTTTTGTATGTTACCGATGTTTTTAAAAGCCGAAAGTGCGAAAATAAATGATACCGTCAAAGAACCGCCGCCATGGGCTGAGCAAGGGTACTATAATGAACCCCTTCTTTGAAAAAATTAGTTTAAATTATTTTTTATATGCATATAATTAATGTTAAATTCTCTGACTTTTCTTTGTGTGTTTAACTACTTTGTTATATCTTGAATCTTGTTGGTGAAAATTCTGGTTCCTGATCGCAGTTTTTCGTTCTGTACGCTTTTAAAGCTCATGGCTGGACCCATGAAACGATAACTTCTCATTTTACCTTGCTTTTATCACTTTAAGTGACGAAGCGATCGATGACTTTCAAATTTCAATAATATGGCATATTAAAGCCCTTTAGTGTGCAAAATATCTTGTCAACTATCTTTTATAGCGTAGGTGCATGAACCAGTGCCAACTACTTGCTGGGACAACTCAATGAGCAAGTGTAGCAAGTTCCATTAATCCTAAAGAAAAAAGTACTGGACTTAACTTTTAAGTAGTTAATTATTCTTGAGGGCCTTTAGGTTTGTCGCATCCTTGTATTTTGCATATGCATTTCTTTTCTCCCATAGGCAAATCCCACTTTGACAAAATACGGAAAAGATGATGGATCTATAATGAAGCAAGCCTCAAATTTTAGTGACCTGTCTTAAAATCGTGCGGACCTAAAGCTGGCAATATTACTAATGGTCGGACTGTTACATATGATATCAGAACCACTTTGCATGCAACCTTGAACGATGATGAAACAAACATCAGCGAGGACGCTTTGGGAGACGCGGGGACGGGGGAAGGGGGGTGCGTATGTAACACCCTAAGAAAATCCCACATCGACAAAACACAAAAGAAATATTGAATATGTAAGGAAGCAAGCCTCAGATTCTAGTGTAAGGTCGTGCGAACCTAAGCCTAAAGCCAGTGGCAGAGCCACATAGAGCCAAGGGGGTTCAGACTGTTTTTATAAGGTTAAAATTATTTTTTATGTATATATAGTAGATGTTGAACCCCCCTTAGGCTTCTTCGTATGTTTACTTTTTTATATTTTGAACCCCCTCAGCGGAAATCCTGGCTCCGCCAACAATAGTTGAGCTGTTACATGTGGGTGTCTGTAATTTTTCGCATTTCTTTTCTCCCATTATATATATATATATATATATATATATATATATATATATATATATATATATATATATATATATATATATATATATATATATATAACAAGATTCGTGACTGGACAAAGTCCAGATTAAGATAAAAAAATAAAAAAATAAAAAAGTTACTGTTTATAGTACTGTTCACTTTTTACTATTTCCTCCACTACGTCTGTCTGATTATTTCACACACACATATATATTTTTTTATTTTTTTTATTTTTTTTATGTGTCTAAATTATGTAGTGCAATAGAATCAAAACTCATGCCTGAGTCTACATCATTTGGATCTTGAGAGTCTTGAAATGCACTGTCTTGGAAATTAATATCATCTCCTTCGAAATCTGAACTATGGACTGGTGACATCCCTTGACTTGGAGATAATTCCGGACTAAGATTTTTAACTATATGTTTATCTTGTTCCTTTGTCTGGAAAAAAATTTCTAGTGTCTTTTTTACTATACTTTCTATTTTTTTCATTCTTTTTCTTTTTTGCAAGTGTGCTTTTCTTTGTAGAAGTTGCTCCTTGCGTAAGTGTCTTTGATAGTCTCCGTCTTGAACAGCTCTCATCTTCACTTTTTGGCAAAGTGACAACCATCAACGGATTTGATGAGTTTTTACCGGCTACCGTTCGAACCGGACTAGCTGTATCCTTACCCGATACAGTGGGTCTGACTGCATTCATTGGGGAATGCACACCCGTCTCATCCATTTTTGTCTGAGATTGAGAACTCTGGGATTGCACCAATTCGAACTTAACCGCTTGTAGTCTCTGTTCTAATGTCTTCACTTGATCCAAGAGTTTCATTTTTTCTTGAACCAATGTTTCTTTCTGCTGGTTTAATCTCTTGACTATTTCAGTCATAGTAGAACAGTGATCACAAAAAATCACCTTGTCTGTGTCTTTTTGTATATTGTACTGAGGGGTTCTGTTTGGATTTTGTCTGAGAGCTGAAGAAATATAGTAGTTTGGACCCAATACTCCTCTAGCATAGTCTAATGCCTCAGTGAAATCATTAAAGCCTTTAAAAAGAGGTTTTCTTATATTTTTAATATAATCTAAAACTTCTATCCAGGTCTGAAAAATACCATTAGTTCTACCATGGATTACAACATAAAATTTAAATTTCTTGTCTAGATTTTTGTCTGTAAAATACTGACAAAGTGCATTTCGAGTGGCTACAAAATGACTAGCGTCCTTTTTGTTATGTGATATCCATAAATTATCTACTAAACATGTTTGTTGTTTGTCTATTACATATTCTGGTAATACCTTAAAAGTTAAGTTAGATGGCGGAAAAAATATTAAATTATTGGTTCCAAAATGGATTCTTTCTATGGCGTTATTGTCTAATGCAGATGTAGGTCTAAAATGAAGGTTACCTAATACTGTTTGTTTGTATGTGTCTTGGGTTGAGGCTATGCCTTTCCCCTTGCCTGTTGTCTGAGAACTGGAAGGTCTCATGCTGTTCAAATAAAAAATCAGTTAGCAGTAATCTTTAGTCTACTTAATTGGTCTGCTAAATTTTTTATTATCTTTTCCTTTTATATGTTCAAATTTTAAATTATAAATAGAAATGGTATCAAAAAAATTTAGTCATCGTCTTCTACTACTATTTTTATCATTTATCTTTTGATAGAATTTAACTATAGTTTCGCAGTCTGTCCTAACTAGTATTTCTGGTTTATTCAGGATATATAGTCCAAAACTATTTAATCCATATATTACAGCTAAAATCTCTGTATCTATACTACACATATTTCCTTTTTCTTTATACTTACCACTTTGATAAGCACATATCTTCTCTTCATTTTTATTACTATATTTATTGGGTTTTGCTTTTAGTACTGCTCCCCATCCTTCAAAACTACCGTCTGTTTCTATAATTAAATAATCTGTTTCTAGAGGCATGTTTAAATCGGGAATGTTTTTTATTTTTTCTTTAATTTTTTGTACTAATTTAATGTCTTCAGTATTAAAGTGTTTTTGACCATTAGATCCAGTCTTTGAATACAATGGTCCTGCTATTTTTCCTAAATCTTTTATAAAATTTCTAGCATAATTGACTATTCCTAAAAAAAAAATGTAATTCTTTAACATTGTCTAATTTATCTGGCATTTCTAAAGCTTTTTTGGCTATATGAGGTTGTAACTTTATTTTACCATCTCCTAGTACTACTCCTAAAAAGTTTATATAATTTTTACATAATTTCATTTTTTTTCTTACTAATTATTATTCCATTTTCTACGAATAGTCTAAATACCGTTTGTAGATGTCCTAAGTGTTCTTTAATATCTCTACTAAACACTAGTATATCATCTACATATACTAATACAAACCTTTTGTATTCTCCAAATATACTATCAATTTTTCTTTGAAAAATTGGAGGAGCTGTCTTTAATCCAAATGGCATTACTAACCATTCAAAATGTCCTTCAGGACAGGTGAATGCAGTCCATTCTATACTTTCTTCATGCATTCGTACCTGCCAATATCCTGATTTACAATCGAATTTACTAAATATTTTCTTTCCTTGTATTCTATTTATTAATTCTGTTTTGTCTGGTAACTTATATCCATCTGTTCTAGTATTATCATTAAGTCTTTTATAGTTTATTACCATTCTCTCTTTTCCTCTTACTATTTCGCTATGATTTCTTACCATAAATGTTGCAGATCTATGTTTAGAAGTAGATCTCCGTATTACTCCTAAATTCAATAATTCTTTTATTTGTACTTTAAAATCTTCTACATCTTGATTTGTTTCTTCAATCGAAGCTGTTTTAATTATATAGTCTGGATTTATTATATCTAATTTACATACAATCCTATTATTTTTCCAATGTTTTAATGGTTTTTATCCTATAATTTCTATTTCATCTAGTATTTTTATTATATTATCTAGGTCTTTTTGATTCTTTATTACTCCTATTCTTTCTATTCCTGTTTTAAAATTATATAACTCTGTTTCTATGTCTATTAAAGTATAATCTTTTTCTAACGAATCCTCTTCTCCTAGAATTTCTTCTTCTTCTAGAGTTAGATTTTTTATTTCTGGCTTATCTTTACAACATGTATTATTTTCTTGACACTCTTTACAACAACTATATATGTTCTTTCTTTTGCAGGTTGCTTCGGTCTGTAGTAGGGATCTCTTTATGACAGATTCTAGTTTTAGTCTTAAGAACTTGTACCGGTGTATGAGTAATATTTTTTAAGAAAATTACTCCATATCTTGTAATCATACAACTGCCATTATTATGTAACATAAAGTCTAATCCTATGACAAAATCTACATTTATATTAAGGTCTCTTACCCATATCTTATCCATTTTATAGCTTGGTTTGTAAAATTCTGAACATGTATTTATAAAGCTAATGTAGGCCTTATGAACATAATGTCTATATATTTTATATGTTCCATCCATTTGCATGGCTGCAACTGGTTTTTCTAGAATTTTTATTAAATTAGGTGGAACTATTCTTTTGTTTATTATGCACTTTGTGCATCCTGAATCTACTAATGCTAATGTTTCTATCTCATAATCATCTATTTTAATTCTTTCAAGTATTTTTATTGTTCCTAATTTTTTATCTTCATTACATACTAATGCTTCATGGTCTTCTATACTCATTAATTCTGCTTGAGAATTTTCTGGCATTGTTCTTAATGGTCTCATTATTGGTTGTATATTTGATAATCTTATTTCTTCGTCTTCACTATCTACTTCTTTTTGTTTTCTTTTTTCTAGTTTACATAATCTAGTTTCTAATTCATTTATTCTTGTTTCTAATGTTATCATTTTTAGATTAATAGTAGGATCTTCAATTTTCTTATGAGTGTCTTCTTTATTTATTTTTGTTTTAAATTCTTTTTCTATACACATTGTCATCCTTCTATATAACAATTTTTACATTTAGCTCTTTTATCTCTACTAGGATACCATTTACAAAAGAAACATGCATTACTATTAAATCCCTTATTTTGTTCGAACTCATGGTTACAGTCTTCCGCTATATTTGCTAAATTATCTATTGCTTCTAAGTCTAGATTTTCTAGTCCTATTTCATTGATTAATTCTTCTGCTTCTGAGTCTGACGAGTCTGTTTTGATTTTTTCTTCAGCGTCTACACTTACTATAGAATATATACTTTCTGTATCTGACATATATTTGTCTACATTTATTAATGTTTCTTGAAAATCTTCAATTAGCTGAAAATTTCTTGTCTTATTATTTATTCTTTTCGGACATGTATTTGCTAAGTGTTCTACGCTTCCACAAGTAAAGCATTCTAGTTTATTTTTATAATTCCTTTCTGTTCGATATTTTCTTACATGCCTATTTCTGTCTAAATAAGGCTTTCTAGCTGCTGATTTTCTAAGATAATATTTCTTTCTATTATATTGAGGATAATTTCTATTATAATGTGTTCTATACTTTTTATGCTTTTTCTTTTTATAATTGTCTTTATCATAACTTTGTGTAGTGTAAACCACGCTTTTACAAAAGTTCATTTCATTTTGTTTTAGCTGTTTTTGTATCTATATATTGGTACATTTTTCTTGTAGTATATCCATTA
This sequence comes from Lycium barbarum, assembly GCF_019175385.1. Lineage (NCBI taxonomy): Eukaryota > Viridiplantae > Streptophyta > Magnoliopsida > Solanales > Solanaceae > Lycium > Lycium barbarum. Next base: position 107,249,573 of record NC_083347.1, on the reverse strand, counting down.
TATGTTGTATTCTATGTCCTATAGACCATTTTAGATTAGGATTTTGCACTACTCCGTCTCTCTTATTCCATCTATCTTCTATTTCTCTTCCTAAGGCTCCTGGTAGTTTATTAAATAATTTTTTACCTAATTCTTGATCAAACGCATTTCCACTAATAGTACAGTAGTAAAAATAATCGTTTAAAAATTTCTTAATATGAAACCAACTACTTATACTTAGTTGTTCTAATTTTATTACCGCATTTCTTTGTAGTACTAATAGTCCACTATTTGGATCTTCTCCTGTAATTAAAGTATGTATTTTATTAGTAAAATTATATGGATTTTCTCCCATAGATACTAAGTGTTGATTTTCCATTGGAAAATTTTCCTTATAAGCTTCCCATAGAGCTTTGGCTGATTCTCCTAAAAAAGTTTCTAAATATTTATACATTGTTTCTGCGTCTGTATCACTATATGTTTTTATATAGTCTGCTACTACTATTCCTTTCCAAAGATCTATTACTGAATTCCATCTTTGTGGATCATGTGCTGCTATATTTAATATTTTACCTTTATTACCTCCTTCTTGAAGAATAATAGGTTCTTCTATAGGCATTCTTTTCCCTGATGGTTTGACATTGCCTAAGGGTTCTCCTGCTGTTCTAAAAACTCTTCTTCTAGGTACGTTTCCTGTACTAGTATCTACAGTGGATTGTTCTCCAACAGTTGTTCGTTGAAACGAACTAGAACTAGATGCACTGGATTCCATTAATTCTTTTTAACTTATTATTGAGTCTATCTCTATTTCGTCATCACTATATTCCATATCTTCTAATATTTTATCAAATTCGTCTGATTTCTTTTGGTATATATGTTCTACTCTATATCCCCAATTATCAATTCGAGCTTCACATAATTTAAAATGACTTATGGTTTCTTCTATTGTTAGTTCTCCTAACTTACACCCTTTACATCTAAAAAGCATATTTGTGTTTTCTTTTTGGAGTCTTTTTGCTTCTTCTATAGCTATGTTTACTTCAAAATCTTTTTGTATTAATTCTATGTTCATAAGGGTTGACTCAGTAGTTTCATTTTCATCTAAAGTACTTTCTTCTTCTATGTCTTTTTGTGACGTATAATTATAATTAGTAAAACGTATAGATGTTTCTCCCTTAGAATTAGTGTACATTAGGTGAGATTCTGGCTGTAGAATCTTTTTTCTATTAAAATCTTCTAGATTTCATTCCATCCCTGCATATTCTTCAGGATTTATCTTTATGGGTTTTATTAGTCTTATTCCTCTATTTCCCATTACTTCTACTACATCTTCTACCTTAATTTAAAATTTTGTATTACTATTAGTCATCATTTTTCCTAGAAATCCTACGCATATTAATAAATTATTACCGTTACACATCTCTTCATAACCCTTGGTCTGTATTCCTATTTTTATGTGCTTTCCAAATTCTACTAAATTCATTATAAAATCTGGGCTAATATAAAAGATTCCTCCATTATTTGTCATGTCTAGCTCCGTTAGTCCTATTATTGATTTTTTTCATGTCTGACCATCTATCGTCGTAAATCACTATTAGAACTTTAGTTCCTAAGTTCTTTCTAGTTAATCCTTTTAATCCTACTACTATTAATCTCATATGCATTAAACTTCTTCCAGTATTTTTTATTTGTCTTACAGCCGCTGGGTCTATTAAACTTATTGTAGTAGCTTTAGTTCCTATGTAAAGGGTGTAAGTTAGGAGAACTAACAATAGAAGAAACCATAAGTCATTTTAAATTATGTGAAGCTCGAACTGATAATTGGGGATATAGGCTTTTTCTTACATACTAATGCTTATGGCAACATGACTTAGTGGAATAAAATGGCGACTTCCCTTTTGCTTTTGTTCCTTAGTCTCTCTTTTGCAAGTTGACGATGATGTACCAATTCATTTCGCTAACACTTTTGACGGAAATAAGATAATGAAAAGTAAAGAGAAACTTGTATAGCTTGCTTTCCCAAAAAGAATTAACTTATTATATATATATATATATATATATATAATTGAAACTGCTGGCGAAAATTACTTTAGACGCTTGTAACTTATTTTAAAAAGATGAGCCCACATAGCCAGAAAGTACATCCAAGCTGGGTAAAAAATTGCTAGAAAATGATGTGTTGTAAAATTGAGCTCAAAACAATAATATAAAGATGAAAACAAGAAAACAATATAATACAACTTTCTTCTTTCTTTCAAATGTATCATCAGATATCATACCTCTATTTATACTACTAGAAATGATAGCCAGAGCTTTGCCCAGAACATGAACAAAATTATATTATTCTATTATATGCTATCTGAAACTTTCAACCAATCCTTTTTGGCCTACCTAAGAAAAATTTAAAGAGAAAGTGAAAGATGTTAAAAATGATTTATAATATAATCAATATTGACTGACCCTAAGCATAATCTGAAAATATTTATAAGTAATAAAGTAACTTAATCCTATCATTTCTCAGCTACAGTTGACAAGAGCATGCTCAACCTTTTTTTGAATTATTTTTGTTAAATATTTTTTTCGATCTTATTTAAAAATGGTATAATATGATCAATATTTACTGGCCCTAAACATAAATCGAAAATATTTAGAAGTAACAAAGTAACTTAGTCCTGTCATTTCTCGACTACAGTTGGCAAGAGCATACTCAACCTTTTGTTGAATTATTTTTGCTAAATACTTTTTTTTAATCGTATTTTAATTAATAAACCGTCTCAATTCTTCAATTTTTCTAATGGCAATCGAATGCTAAAATAAAAGTAAGCATTCTGCTTAGATGGAACCCGTGTTGAGCATGGGCCCAACATGGTGACTATAATTCTTTTCAAAGGTATCGTTTCATGATTATTCAGTGTAACACAATATTTAAATGATGAAATTTAAAAGTGATGCTATTAGAAAGATTAAAATATCTCATTATAATCTTTTACAAAATAATAAAATATCTAGATATTAATTATTAATTTATGAATTTAAGACTAAACTATGGATAATTTGTGTGACAAATAATTAAATTGGACATTTAGTTATAGAAGTACTATCACCTTTCGTTGGGTCAAGCTATTTAATTTTTGTTTTGAATTTCAAACTTCAAATTCCATAAATTTTGTGATGAAAATTAATAAAATAAATTTAAATTCATAATGAAATTCTTGTTAAAATCTTCTTATGGCAATTGTGTCAAATGGGATAGATGTAGGAAAATTTAATCATTCTATCCTTAATTTATAATTTTACTATCATGATTTTAATTAAGAAATTAATGCATCAGTTTCTGTGAAACTTTAAAACTAATCTAAAAATATTTAGTAGAATATTAAATATTAGAAATTGATACTCGGGCAATTCACAGGAATGCCCTTATTTTGGGGAGGTCTTTAATTTTTGGCCCTCAAATTGGTGGTCTTTAATTTTTGCCCTTCGCCTAATATCATGAGGTTTGAGGTTCGAACCCCGACTCAGTCAAAAAAAAAAAATCGCAAGGCAGAGTTTTTTAGCAAAGTTAGGCCTCAGGCAGAATTTTGAATGGAAAACTTTACTTGTGCAGGTAGAGTTTTCCATTCAAAATTCTGGCTGAGGTAAAGTTTTGCAGCAAAACTCTGCCTTGCGATTTTTTTTTTTTTTTTTTTTACTGACTTGGAGTTCAAACCCAGAAGCTTGAGGTATTAGACGAAGGACAAAAATTTAAGACCACCAATTTGAGGGGCAAAAATGAAAGACCAATGCTTTTGAAGGGCAATCCGCACAAAAAAATGTTGATGCTCACGGAAGAAAGCAGAATGAATTGTCAACCAAAATAAGAGATGGGGTCCATGTCTTTGAAAAAAAAAAAAACAAATGCAGGGAGTGAGGGCCTACAGGCGTAAAAGAGCTTCAGGCGCAGCTTTTTGGGTGACTAGGTAATTTCGAAAATATCATTGAGAGTGAGACCGTCAATTCACTTTGACGGGAAGCTCCTCGATTCCCTTCTATTAATAGTAGTAATTAGAAAGAGGTAGGGTTATAAAAGAAATGACTTAAAGATGATTTTAATCAATTGCCATCATGGGGAAAATTTATGGGGCAGATCATTCATGCAGGTGCGGGAGTTACAATCATATAATGGTGGGAGCAGTGGTGGCTTATCTACCTCACGGAGAAAAATAGTTAGGGTTAATTGTTATATTACTTAGTGTCAGTGGATTAGCTCAAAGAGAAGAAAGTTACTTTTTTCAGAAAAGAGAAAAAAATCACTCTAAAGATGTGTCTTTTACGAAAAGTCTCTTTGAACATATGTGTCTGTTGCGAACAGATTCCTAAGGTATTATAAGTATCTGGCACAGCTTCAGAAAAAGGATGTACAATTTACATACTTTCTCTTCTTCTCTATATTGCTTTCACTACAAATCACAACATTTTGTTCTGTGAGAAATTCCAGTTAATTGCTGAAGCTTGAATTTCGTTGGCTTTGTAAATCCTGAAAAAATTATGTCACCATCCTTGCAGCAACGAAGTGGGAGGCTTAAATTCCTTAAGAACAGAGATTACTCTATCAAAGTCAGATTATTTCTTCCCCACTTCTAAAACGTATTTTTCTAACAATCTTAAGGATATGGGGCTACTCAGCCTATTAAAGGATTTCAAGTCCTAAAAGAACAAAATAGGGAGCTAAAGGAATTAAAATCATATGTGTAGGATATGCTGAGAACTAAAAGGCATATAGATTATTGGACATAGAGTCTAAAGTTATTGTTGAATCTAAAGATGTTGAGTTCTTGGAAACAAAGTTTATTGGTGATTTAAACAATTCATCCGGAGGTTATGAAATTACTAATCGTGTAGTAACCCAATTGTTCTACAATGACACATGATAATGCAACAACTTTGAATAACTATTCTGATCCTAGTTCTTCTTCTAACAATAAAAGAAAGGCAACTGAATCTCTTGATGAACCAAGGAGAAGCCAAAGAGTAAGAAAGGAGAAGAACTTAGATGTTGATTTTATTTCTTCTCAAGCTATAATCTTCTTGGTGGAAGGAAGTAGAGATGAGAAATTAAATAAAATACCTATTATTTTGAATTTAGAAGAGGATCCTAAACACCAACCAATATTAAAAAAAAATAAAAAATCGCAACCAATATTAAAAAAAAAGTACAAAAAGTGGAACCCACCATCTTCAAACTCAGGGGGGAAAAAAAGTGAACCCCATATTAACAGAATCAAGCAATATAAAAAAAAAAAAAAGTGAATCTCATATTAAAAAAAAATAAACAATGTCAAAAAAAAAGTGTAGACTTTGTATTTGTAGCAAACACTAATATAATAAAGTTTTAAATGCGGAGCACAAACTATAATGTTATATTAATCGTGTTTTGAACATAGTATCCCATATTGACAAAATCAAGCAATATAAAAAAAAAAAGTGAAACAAAATCAAGCAATATATAAAAAAAAAAAAAAAGCGAATCTCATATTAAAAAAAAAAATAACAATGTCAAAAAAAAAAAGTACAGATTTTGTATTCGTAGCAAACACTAATACAATAAGTTTTAAATACGGATCACAAACTACAATGTTATATTAATCGTGTTTTGAACATAGTATCCCATATTGACAAAATCAAGCAATATAAAAAAAAAATTGAATCCCATATTAAAAAAAAACAAACAATGTAAAAAAAAAAAAGTGCAGACTTTGTATTTGTAGCAAACACTAATATAATAAAGTTTTAGATACGGAGCACAAACTACAATATTATATTAATCGTGTTTTGAACATAGTATGTATATATATATTATATGCATAAAAATAGTGCAAACTAATAATGTCCAAAAGGGTGGGCCTCATACTAAACAACACCAAACAATATAAAAAATAAAAAAAATAAAAAAAAAAGAAGAAACTATATAAAGCATGGGTTTAGACCCATGCTTCGTCGTCCGTTGTCACTTAAAAAAAAGGGTGGGCCCCATACTAAATAACATTGAGCAATAAAAAAAAGTGGAACTCACCATCTCCAAACTCATGGGAAAAAAAAAAAAGTGGACCCTATATTATCAAAATCAAGCAATATAAAAAAAAAAAAAAAAAAAAAAAAAAAAAAAAAAACTGAACCCCATATTAAAAAAAATATAATGTTTAAAAAAAAAAGTGCTGAGTTTCTATTCGTAGCAAACACTAATATAATAAAGTTTTAGATACGGAACACAAACTACAATGTTATATTAAACGTGTTTTGAATATAGTATATGTATATATATTATATGCATAAAAATAGTACAAACTAATGTTATATTAATCGTGTTTTGAACATAGTATATATATATATATGCATAAAAATAGTGCAAATTAATAATATCAAAAAAAAAAGTGCACTCCATATTAAAAAATCAAACAATATTCATGTAGTTTCCAAAGTATCTCATTAAGTCAATAATGATGGATTCATTGCCACGTGCGTATCAATCCATTAGTGGGAACAAATGAAATTGCTTTTCTTCAAAAGATTAAGTAATCAAACCAAACAATTTTCTTTCTTTTTTTATATTAGCCTGAGATCTAATCTAGATATTAAACTATTGTATCTGCTATTCCGCCATGTCATTTATTTGTTATGTTTACTAAAATAAATATACTTAAAATATTTATATTTTAAAATAAGATAGAATTTAATTATTTTTTTATTTTTATTCTTAGTCTAATAAATATGAAAAGACATTAATGTCATAAAAAAAATATATCAAATGGAGATCAAATAATGAATAAGGTAAATTAATCAAATTATAATTCTAATCGACGTTTTCTTAAAAAACCATACAAAAGACAATATGACAAGTAAAATGAGCTAAACCGAGAATATTTACCAAAAATTAAAATAGTATTTCTTCGTTTAAATAGAAAATTAATTTATACTTTGTTTCGTTTTAAACATGTAAAATTAATTTAATAATTTGAATTAGAATTATCCAAATCAAAATTTGATAAAAAATAATAAGTATTTTACACCTTTAATTTAATCGAATTAAAATTGAAAGTAGCAACTAATGCTTAAATATTGCTATTGTTTTATCTCAAAGAGAGGAAAATAGTTTCCTTTTAAACAAGTCTTCTCTTTTAAAAAATATTAATAAATTTGCCGATTTTGTATTCGTAGCAAACATTAATATAATAAAATTTTAGATACGGGGCACAAACTACAATGTTATATTAATCGTGTTTTGAACATATATATATATATATATATATATATATATATATATATATATATATAATCACTATTCAAAGACAATTACATACACATAGAAGCACTATAATCTAAAGTTTTGGGCCCGTGCCCAGCATGGGCATAGACCGTCTAGTAAACTATATAGAAGCATGGGTTTGCACCCATGCTTCGTCGTCCGTTTTCCACTAAAAAAAAAGGTGTGGGCCCCAACTAAACATCAACCAATATTTTTTTTAAAAAGTGTGGGCCCCAACTAAACACCAACCAATATTAAAAAAAAAAAAGAAAAAAAGTGGAACCCACCATCTCCAAACTCACGGAAAAAAAAAGTGAACTCCATATTAACAAAATCAAGCAATATAAAAAAAATGAATCCCATATTAAAAAAACAAACAATGTCCAAAAAAAAAAAAAGTGCATCCCATATTAAAAAATCAAACAATATTTATGTAATTTTCAAAGTATCTCATTAAATCAATAATGATGGATTCATTGCCACATGCGTATCAATCCATTAGTGGGAGCAAATGAAATTATTGTACAACAACATACTTAAAATACTTATATATTAAAATAAGATATAATTTAATTACTTTTTCATTTTTTCCTTACTCTAATAAATGTGAAAAGAGATTAATGTTATAAAAGAAAAAATAATATTAAATGGAGATCAAATAATTAATAAGGTAAATTAGTGAAATTATAATTCTAATTGACGTTTTCTTAAAAAACCGTGCAAAAGAAAACATGACAAGTAAAATGAGTTAAACCAAAAATATTTACCAAAAATTAAAAAATAGTAGGTCTTCATTTAAATAGAAAATCAAATTTCTACTTTGTTTCATTTTAAACATGTAAAAACAAAATCAAGCAATATAAAAAAAAAATGAATCCCATATTAAAAAAATAAACAATGTCCAAAAAAAAAAAGTTCATCCCATATTAAAAAATCAAACAATATTTATGTAATTTCTAAAGTATCTCATTAAATCAATAATGATGGATATATTGCTACATGCGTATCAATCCATTAGTGGGAGCAAATGAAATTATTGTACAGCAACATACTTAAAATACTTATATATTAAAATAAGATAGAATTTAATTACTTTTTCATTTTTTCCTTACTCTAATAAATGTGAAAAGAGATTAATGTCATAAAAGAAAAAATAATATTAAATGGAGATAAAATAATTAATAAGGTAAATTAGTGAAATTCTAATTCTAATTGACGTTTCCTTAAAAAACCGTGCAAAAGAAAACATGACAAGTAAAATGAGTTAAACCAAAAATATTTACCAAAAATTAAAAAATACTAGTTCTTCATTTAAATAGAAAATCAAATTTCTAATTTGTTTCATTTTAAACATGTAAAATTAATATAATAATTAGAATTAGAATTATCCAAATCAAAATTTGATAAAAAATAATAGGTATTGTTTAGGCCCAATCTACATACATTAACAATAGAATATTTTACACCTTTAAATTAATCGAATTAAAATTCAAAGTATCAACTGATGCTTAAATATTGCTATTATTTTATCTCAAAGAGAGGAAAATAGTTTCCTTTTAAATAAGTCTATTAATAAATTTTTGCCAATTTTGTATTCGTAGCAAACACTAATATAATAAAGTTTTGGATACGGCGCATAAACTACAATGTTATATTAATCGTGTTTTGAACAATATATATATTACTTTACTACTATATAGAAGAGCCGGTTTATAAGCAAGATCGTCGTCCGTCCTTTGGTCCCACTTTTTTATTTAAGGGCAAAAATATCCTTTGTGGTCCCACCCACTTTTTTATTTAACGGCAAAAAAATAACATTTTATACTTTATATTACCAACTCTTTTAAAAAGTAGATAGAAATACTTTATTATATTTCTATTTTTCTACTATATAGAAGCATCGGTTTACCTATGCTTCGTCGTCAGTCACTCTTAAAAAAAAATGCTTCTATGTAGTTAAAAAAAAAAAAAAAAAGGAAAAAAGTGGACCCCACCCTCTCCAAACTCATAAAAAAAAAAGGTGGACCCCACCCTCTCCAAACTCATAAAAAAAAAGTGAACCCCATATTAAAAAAAAAAAGCAATGTCAAAAAAAAAAAAAAAAAGTGCACTCCATATATTAAAAAATCAAACAATATTAGTCTGAGATCTAATCTAGATATTTAATTGCTGTATTTGCTATTCCGCCATGTCATTTATTTGTTATGATTACTAAAATAAATATACTTAAAATATTTATATTTTAAAATAGGATAAAATTTAATTACTTTTTCATTTTTATTCTTACTCTAATAAATGTGAAAAGAGATTGATATCAAATGGAGATCAAATAATGAATAAGGTAAATTAGTCAAATTATAATTCTAATTCACGTTTCCTTAAAAAACCATGGAAAAGACAACATTAACAAGTAAAATGAACTAAACCGAGAATATTTACCAAAAATTAAAAAACAACATTTCTTCTTTTAAATAGAAAATCAATTTCTACTTTGTTTCGTTTTAAACATGTAAAATTAATTTAATAATTTGAATTAGAATTATTCAAATCAAAATTTGATAAAAAATAATAAGTATTTTACACCTTTAAATTAATCGAATTAAAATTGAAAGTATCAACTGATGCTTAAATATTTCTATTGTTTTATCTCAAAGAGAGGAAAATAGTTTTCTTTTAAACAAGTCTTCTCTTTTAAAAAGTATTAATAAATTTTCGTAGCAAACACGAATATAATAAAGTTTTAGATACGGAACACAAAACCCATGCTTCGTGTATATATATTATCACTATCCAAACACAATTACATATACATAGATACACTATAATCTAAAGTGTTGGACCCGTGCGCAGCACGGGCATAGGCCATCTAGTTATAATATATATACTCACATACACACACATATAACCTTGTCATTACTAAAAAATTTAAATAACATATATATTTTTTTTTTGGATGGCGTAAAAAATTTGGCGAATTGCTAGCGTATATAAAATCTTAACTGCACTCTGTCACATAATCATAGAGAAAGATGTCGATCCTACGTAGATTGATTTACTTATTATACAAATGTTCCATGTTTCTTATTTTAATTACTATTTTGAGAAAATAAGAAAGAGCTGAATGTTGAATTAACTACATAATTAAGAGTTGGAACTTCAGTTGTAGTAATTATCTATCACTTTCATCTAAAGTTACCTCAATCAGACCCCTAAAAGATAGTACTACAAATTAAGAATTAGAAGAATTATCCCTAACAAGTTTTCACACTCACTGTAACCAAAGGTGAAGGTCGTCGAAAATATAAGTATTCGTCAGCCTTTTGTATCAGTCTTTATCACTATACTTTACTTCCTAGTATTGATTTTGACAGCAATTGGATCAGAACAGTATGGACAATTGCCAAACAAAACATCAAACGACCTGTAAAAAAAAATAAAGCAGATGAATGTGATAAGACAATTGAAAATTTTACGAAAATTGTACGTCTCCTCAGTTAATGTAATGAAAGTAACAAAAGCCAAAGGTAACAAGCTGTTGAAAACACAAAAAAGAAGGTTTAATTATTCCAAAAGTTATACAAGTTTCACTTTTACTCTTTTCTATACAATTTTTATATGTTCCTCACAAACCAAAACAATGTTTTTAGCGCCTCCATTTGTTCCCAAATTAGCACTAAATATTCTCGAATTTAACTTTTTCTTAAGAGTCGCATAAAAAGAAATTGAGAAATAGAACTCGAGTTTATGAAAAGAGTGAATATATTTTCAACGGAACATAGAACAGTATGACTTACCTACGAAAGCTCATGCAAGATAGAATTTTTATGCCTGCTTTTGAAAAACAGTGTCTCTTCAGACTTCACTATAATTAGTTCAAGAATAATCTTCTTTAATTAATCTCTCCTTCTATGACTTAGCTTTTCTGAAATTCTTAAGTACTCGGAGACATTTCATTAGCTTCTCTTCCAATCGACGATATCTTTTCCTTTCCAAAACATTAATTTATATGTTTCAATTTGTTTACATGACTGCATTAACTTGGCCTGGCTAGATAATCAACTAAAAACTTTTCCCTCCAATGCTGACGGATGATCATTAAAGCTTAATCCTGGACTCACAGTACAGAGTGACAAAATTTTAAGGATATGTTATCAACAACAACAATATACCCAGTGTAATGCTACAAGTGAAAAGGATATGTTATCATCACAATCAAAATCAAGATAGGAGAGATCAACGTACTGTCTTGTTGTTGTGATGGAACGCAACCAATCTTCAAGGCAAACGCTGTGGAAGGCCCTACTGCAGTTGTTATTTTCACATGTACAATCAGTGCCACTTCCACTCTTAGCACCAAGTTCATCATCTGGATTCACATCACCAAGTCAATGCCATATCCACAAAATATCAGGGGCTTTTCTCATATTTGGCCCGTCGGCCGACATTAATCACGGGGGCTAGCCAAAATATACAAAATCTATACACTATTATGTATATTATATACATATTTTTTGTATACAATATGCATATTATATATATATATATATGCATATATATATATATATATATATATATTTATACTTAATATACAAAACCATTCTTTTGAGCGGTCCAAAAATGTAATTATCCCTAATATCAATGGGTTTATCTTACGGTTATAGGATTACCAATTGGAAGATACTGTGCATAACAAATGCCACATTCAATTTGTGGATCAGTTTTCTGAATGCTTGGAGGTCCATGAAGTTGAATATCCAATACGTGTGCGAGATTCTCAGAAAAAGGCTTGTCTCTCATCCTGTGAATAAAATAGAAATCTCAGTTGATGGGACATCATAACAAGGAACAAGCAAAATCTCAGCAGAAGTTAAAAATCCCAAGCTTGAATGTGTCGGAATTCGAACCCTAGGCACATCAATTTACCTTTCGAAAGAGAAATTCAGAACGAACTTTACCACCCAGCCCCCAATCCCTTAATCTTTTTCCTGATAAATGTTCAAAACACCAATCATACAGAAAATTCCACATTATAGCTAGTAAAACCTCCTCCTTTCAAAAGGGAGATTGAGTGACTCTTACCGGCCCATCTACCAATTCCTAAATCTTTTTTCCGAATATTGTTCAAAATGTCAAACGTAGAGAAAATTATGAATAGCAAGTTGAACCTCCTCAACCATTCAAAAGGGAAATTCAAATATCCTTACCCACCAATCCCCCAATCCCTTCATCTTTTTTCCTGATTAATGTCCAAGCACCACCAATAGAGAAAATTCCATGTATTGGCAGCAAAAACTAAGTTCAGAAGAATATGGCTAAAATGTTCCCCAGATTTTTACACATGAAACACCAGATAACAGAGAAATCGACAATAATTCTTGAGAACTCCAGAAAAATTGTTGAAAGCAGTTATTTTGAGCAATTTGAAACAACAGCATCAGCATCCAAATGTAGACAACGATAAGGACCATGAAATTGCAGCCAGCACTAAAAGCAGAACGTGAAATACCATCTTTTGCAGTTTCTCCTCCACATCGCTCTCAATCTCTCCACCTCCGAATCCGAACCAAGAAAGCGACAGCTAGAAGAACTTTATATCAATTTATAACTCATTAAAGATAAGAATACTTATAAAAGCTGCTGGTTTCTATTAACACTTACTCTGGTACGGATGTGGGATCATTAGCATCTATAGACAATATGATGTTGCAGTCATTACCTATAATAAAAGCGAATGGATATCAATCAGGTCTGTGGTGGTAAAGGGATATTGATCAACATGTAAATAAGCACATACTTATATTAAGTTGGCGATGTGACAAAGCACGTTGAGGATACCGTAGATCAGAAACCAAAAGCGAGTGGTCAATGTCATCCATTAGATTCCAAAAGTCCTGAAGCTTCTCAAGATGCTGGATCCAGTAAGAAAAATATATGGTAATTATAGCAGAAAATCACAATCCATAAACGTCGTTAAATTACACGTGCCTTTGGTGGATGAAATAATCAATAGTAAATCATAAGTTACAAAGCAAATGCAAATGAAGGGAGAGTAACAACATGTTGAAAAGAAGAGATAATTACAGTCAAATGCCTTTCGGTGATCAATTTACAAAATAGCTATAAATGTATAGGTTTTGTATATTTACGTCTAAATAAGCATATAATATACATATAATCAGTGTACATATGTTTTGTATATTTTGGCTAGCGCCCGTAACTAATTTCGGCCGAGGGGCCAAAATGAAAAAATCCCAAAAAAGAATACACAATTACCTTCTGAAACTGTTGGATAACATCTTTCAGTCTTGAGTTAATTGACCATTTCAAATTGAAGAGATAAGGCACGTCCTGGGGAATTATCAGTAAATTAGGACATTGCCTAAAGAGTGGAAGGCTCTAGTATCTGAAATTTGAAGGATGCCAACCGCTGATATTGAAGGTGGATGGTTAGGATATGTTCCATCCAAAGTTATCTGCACCATGTGCACTCTTCCCTTCTTGTCCCTAGCACACAGAAAAAGCTTGAGAGTTTATTGCCCAGCAAGGTAAATTGTGGTCTTCCACTAGCTGTGATTTAAAAACCAAGTTCCATTCTACATTTCTAATTTGTTAGGGCCCATAAAATAGCAGCTTTCTGCTTCTAACTACCCTTCCTTTCCCTTTTCTTTTATCTTATAGTGGAATGGCTCGGTGGCTATAGCACTAAAATCTATAGTACATAATGTTTTATTGGAAAGAGGATAATTGTAAATTTTCTTCCTTTTGGGGAATATTTTTCATTTACCTCCACATGATGAAGTAAAGGTGATTTACTTCCTTATCATCCAACTTTGCAAGAGTTGGAAAAGCTCATATGGAGGGGTTGGATTAGGAGTGGCAAACAGGCAGGTCGAATCGGATATGGGCGGGTCGAAAATGGGTTAAACAAAAACGGATGAAATATCTGATTCACCCATATTTAAGACGAATAAAAAATGGGTTAACCAACGGATAATATGGATATCCATAGTTTCAAGAACAGTCGGGTTCTAAGAAAACAAGCTTAGACTCCCAGAAAGCAAGAACTCATGAAAAATAACAAGCAGACAAACGGGTATTGATAATATGGATATCCATATTATCTATCTAGATATCCATTTTTTAGCGGATAATATACATACTTAATTCATCCTTTAAATGGTCAGTTTATACAACCCATATTTAACGGGTCGGATTGGATGGTTACTTGTTTTTTTAATGATTTTGCCTGCCCTAGGTTGGATACTCTCTATGTTACTTTCTTATTGTCTAATTTTGCAACATCTGAAAACTGACATACAGGGGTTGGATAGCCCTCTATTTTTTCCTTTTTCTCCTCTTATACTTCCTGACCAAACAAGGGAAATAAACTGTACACTCTTATTCACTTAACCAACACCTACACTTCCTCTTTTTGACCCAGTCCTATGTTAAAAGATAAAAAACGACTTACACGACGCGAAAGCTGAGAAGTCTCATATCTTCCCCAAATTTAACAAGGTGCTCCCATCCTATCTCTTCTACCTGTAGATACAACATAAATTCAGAAAGAAAATCCCAAAAAACATTTGCCTAAAGCATATTCACACAAAGAATAAACCATTCAATCAATGTCTCTAATATACAACGATGCTACCACCATAGTAGTTCCAAAGTTGCATATAATAGCTTAATTCAGAAACTGAGCAATGTCAAACACAATACAAAAATTGCCGAGAAATTTTATTAAAGGCAAACATATACTTCTGATCATTGTCAGCAATAAAACTCAGAATTTCATAAAGCCACTGGGAAAGGTTAGGAACATAATAGCTAAAATTTAACATCAATGTAACTCTCGGGTGGGTAAACTACCCCTTTGTTAGTAAAATGAATTCAAAAGCTATGCAGTAGCTCCACCTTCCCACTCCCCAAATAAGAAAAGAAGGTAATGGAAGCACAAAACATGGGGCTTTTCTCTCCATTTCAAATTTCAAGGCCCTCTTCCCATTCTGCTTCTAGAAAAACATAATACAAGGGTGTTTGGCTAAGCTTATAAGCTGGTCAAACTGGCTTATAAGTACTTGTTAGCTTATCTACCCATTCGGTACATACCAAAGTGCTTATAAGCCAAAGGCCATAAGTTGGTGATCCCGAACTTATGGCTTTTCAACTTATTAGCACTTTTGGTTTGACCCAGTAGTTTATTGTTTCCTCAATATTTCCCCCCTAATTCTCTTAATATCTTTCCCAAAACAAAACTCGTAACTTGCTCTTCACTCCTTATCCATCGTTCCTCCTTTTTTTTTACACGGAAACTTCTAAATTTCTAATTTTTTGCAAAATATTAAAGAGCACTTAGTTATCCTAACAAAAGAACAGTTTATTAGCACTTTTTTACCAATCACATAAACTGCTTATTAACTGTTTCAGCATCTATATCCAAACACGTAACTGCTTATTTATAAAATCAGTTTTAGCACTTAAAAATGCTAATCCAAACTAGCTCTAAAGTACTTACTGCAATAGTATAGGAGAAAAGAAAGTCTACCAAAAGGCTTGTTTCTAATAGTGCAAAACTTTGAACACGATAGACACATGAATACGTGAATTAAATTCATCACCAAAAACAAAAGGTGTATTATAAAATACATTCTTCAATCTTAAGAGTTGACTGATACTACATACCTCTGAATATATCCTGCGATAAAAAGATGATGATTTGGCTAGTTCTTGGCATCTTTTTTGCTCTGCACAGTCCTAGAAGTATAGAACTCAGATATAACTCAGTATCTTGCACTCAATAATTTCATCAGTTTGGGGAAAATGAAAGTTGGTGCTTACCATTATAATAGCCTTGACCAAATCTAAATTGAATTTTCAATGTTCGATACTAATGCCAGCCGCCTATCGATAATATTCAGCATTACTTTTTCACTTTTGCTGAAAATCAATTAGAAAAAGGGCTAAAGACGAAATTCCTCAACGGTAGCTAGAACAATTTCTATACGTAAATTTCGTGCTCAAGAGTTAAATTGCAAAAGTAAGGAAATAAGGTACCATGGAATTTTATACCTACTGGTTTTGGGTGAAGTGCACAGCGAAAATGATCAAAATGGTTAATGTATGGGTGTTGGATTATTTTGATCCTTCATGTAACATGTATAGTCCTTAATGTTTGGGAAAAGGTACTAATAGCTTTGGTCCTAAAGTTTAAAACTAATGGATCCATTACAATTCCTTTATACTTCGAGGAAGTTTCTTAGGAGTTACTCCCTCAATCCCAGTTCACGTAACATAATTTTTTAAAATTTGTTCTAAAAAGGGTCGTGCTTTTTTATTTAAAGATAATTTTACTTTTAAATTTTTTATTCATTCTTAATGAGATGATTTATAGTCAGACAAATATCTATTACTTGTTTTACATTATAAATTTTTTAAAAATTCTTCTTTTTTAAATTTTGTATCTAGTCAAATATCATCATATAAATTGAGACAAATAAAGTATTAAATATAGAATATGATATTCTTTTTTAAATGTACTAAAATAAAAAGTAGTAAGACACAATAATTAAAACGGTGGGAGTAGTAAGTAGTAATCATTGTTATCCATCGTTTCATAATGTACTATATATTGTATTGTATTGTATTCTATATTGTATTGTTTTATAGATACAATGTTTGGGTATAATATATCATTTGATGTTGTTTAATAACATTTCTATTGTTTGGTTTGACTTTATGGTACTGTATTGTAACTGATAAGTTTACTAAGATACCGTAAACTATTGTAAATATTAAATTTATTAGTAATAATTACTAAAAACGTAATTTAACACAAATTATTTCTGCTAATTTGTCACAAATTATGTCTTGTAAATATATTAAGCTGTTAAATTCATGTAAATTTTAACAAAATTAATGAAAAACATGTTATTAATATTAAAAATAATAATAAGTACATTTTTTTCATTAGAAGTTCCTTATAAATCCAATATAGAAGCAGCAGTTTGTGCACTTCTCCGATCTGACATTCCAATTCCAAAACTTTTTCATTTCTCGTAGCATGCTTGCATAAACGAACAAAATAACACTTTTTTTTTTATTTGACGATTAATAATTAACTGAAATTTGTAAAACTTTTTTTTTTTTACCAAAATGTAGAAGAAGACAGAGATAATAATTTTTTTTTAAAAAAAGGAGACAGAGATAACGAAAGAAAATGAGAGCAAGCAAACTCTAAACCTAGAAGGAGACAGAAGAATGAAGAATAAAGAATGAGAAAAGACGTAGGGTTAGATATTGAGTTAAATAATATAGGGTAAATGGTAAAATAGGATAATGAAATATTAAGTAAGGACATAATTGGAAAGAGAAATTAGGTAATAATGGGATAACACCAAATCGGTTGTTACATAAAATGGAGCTTTTCATTATTACGTAACGACAGAACTTAACAATATGATACATTACATTTTAAATAAGGGAAAAGGGTCAAAAATGTCCCTCTACCTTGGTAGAAATATCCTCTGTTACAAATTTGTGTAAAAAATACCCCTCCCATCATTAAAGTTTTCAAATATACCCCTATCTTAACGGAAATCCTCAAATCCCCCAAAATAACTCGATTTTATTTTTAAACCCGCTTTATTTAAATCCGACCCAACTACATAAAAATCCATATGCGACCAACTTGTTCTCGAGTCCTACATCTGGAGCCACTAGGCACAGGAGCGGGTCACTCATATGCATTTTTTATTTAGTTGGGTCGAGTTTAAATAGAGCGGGTTTAAAAATGAATCGGATTATGTTGGAGATTTCCGTTAAGACAGGGGTATATTTGAAAATTTTAATGACAGGAGGGGTATTTTTGACCCAAATTTATAATGAAGGATATTTTTAGCTCTTTTCCCAAAGTAAAAGAGCATTTTTTATCCTTTTCCCTTTAAATAACAATAAAAACAAACATTGTAATTGTGAAAACGATAGGATACAATACAATGGGTAACAACCTTCCAAACAAGGGGTTAATGTAACAGCTCTTCCTTTTCTACATCTGGATGTTAATGGAAGAAGAAGCTTTAAAGAAAGACCTGGTGTTAATAATTGAGTGGAGTCAACACGCGCATTGGGTATTGGCATTTATGCTTATCAAAGTCCTCCTGCTCAATTACAGGTAGAAGTAGAGAGAAATTTGTTACGGGAGTACCATATTAAGTGACGAGTGAGAGAAAATGACAAAATGCACAGAATTAAACTGGTGCTTTAAATTTGTCAAAAGTTAATATTTTTAAATTTCGTCAAATACTGAATAATTTATATTTATTAAATTTGACGAAAATAATGAAGAAAAAGATTTAACTATAAACACTAAAAAAAATTTCCATCAAATCATAAAATATTCAACACAAAAACTACACTAGATACTAAAAATATAGCAAAAATTACACCTAAAAAGTTGCACAAAACTCTATAATTAATAAGAAGATAATCAAAATCACAAAAGTCATACTTCTAAATATGAGTTCCTGCTAATTTTCTTTTCTTTTCATTATTTTCATCTAATCCAATAAATTTAAATTGTTAAATGTTTGACGAACCTAAAAGTGTTAAATTTAGACAAACTTAAAAGGACTAATTATTTACTATTTCCTCTGTCCCAATTTATACGACAGTCTTTCCTTTTTGATCAGTCCTAAAAAAATTATACATTTTTATATTTAGTAAAACATTTTAACTTCAAATTTACGGGTTATCCTTAATGGAATAATTTATAACTATACAAATATATGTGACTCATTTTAGGCCACAAGTTTCAAAGTCTTCATTTCCTTCTTAAACTCCGTGCCGAGTCAAACACCTTCATATAAAACTTTTTTTTTTTGTGCGGACTGCCCTTCAAAGACACTGGTATTTAATTTTTGTCCTTCGCCTAATACCCCGAGGTTTTGGGTTCGAACCTTAGCTCAGTAAAAAAAAAAAAAAGAATTTCACAAGGCCTGTTTGGATTCACAAGGCATGCAAAACTCTACCTGAGGCCTAACTTTGCTACGAAACTCTGCCTTACGAATTTTTTTTTTTTGACTAAGCCGGAGATTCGAATCCCAAACTTCATGATATTAGGCGAAGGACAAAAATTAAAAACCACTAATTTGAGGGGCAAAAATTAAAGACCAGTGCCTTTGAAGGGTAATCGTGCAAATGACGGAGGGAGTAGTGCATACTTAAAAGACTATTTTGAACCTATAAAAAAAAAAAAAAAAAAAAAAAAAAAAAAAAAAAAACTTCCTCCGTCCCAATTCAAGTGTCTTATTTTTCTTTTTTTATCTATCCCAAAAAGAGTGTCTCTTCTTATATTTAGTAAGTTGACAATTCAAAACATCCTGCAGGGCTAATTAATAACCACAAGATTCAAAAAACATTTCAGTACAATATACACATTTCTAATTTAGAATAATAAGATTCAAAAGTTTTTTTTTGTTTCTTAAACTCCGCCTAGTTAAACTAACACACTTAAATTAGCATGGAGGGAGTAATAAAAATTATCTTTATCATTTTCCTAGAAATGTTAAAGATGGAAGAAGAAAAATTAAAGAATGACTTAAAAGATGGAGTCAACACGCGCATTTGCTATTGGCATATATGCTCAGATCTCCAGTCCATTCTAAGTCCTCCTGCTCAACTAAAGTTAAGCTGCAACGAGTATCAGGTCGATTAATTTCTCTTGCTTAATTTGATCGATCAAATTCATTACTCTTCGAAAAATGGCAGATATAGCTGTAAATTTTCTAGTGGAGAACTTGATGCAATTGTTACGTGACAATGCTGAGCTACTTATTTGTGTTAAAGGTGAAGCTGAGAATCTGCTTACAGATCTAAACGAATTCAATGCTTTCCTCAAACAAGCTGCAAAATGCCGCAGTGAAAATGAAGTTCTGAAGGAATTAGTGAAGAAGATTAGAACAGTGGTCAACAGTGCTGAAGACGCTATTGATAAGCTTGTAATTGAGGCCAAGCTTCACGAGGACAAAGGTGTTAAAAAGATTTACTTTCCTTCTGAATTACATTAATTTGTAGAATACTGTCCCAAAAAAATAGTGTCTAAGACAATTCAAACATCCTAAACCACAACTTTATAATCACAGGATTAAAAAAACATTTTAGTATATCATATACATCTTTAATTTAGTGTAACAAAATTCACAATTCTGTCTTTATTTCTTAAATATTTACTTTTTTCTTAGTCGAGAAATATTTTAAAATATTTATTTTCTTTTTAAATCTGGTATTTACATTAATTATAGACTAGTTAGTTTAGTATTAAAAGGAAAATATATATATATATTTTTTTGTAAAATAGTGATGTAGTATTTAATTTTAAATGCAGAAAACAATGTAATAAATCAGTTCAATCAGGGGCGGATCTACGTGGGTGGCAGGCTCGGTAAAAAATTACAGTGTCTATATAGGGTAGATTTTCTGTGTTTATGTACATATATTAGCTTTTCTAACACCCTAAACAAATGCAAAAGGTTAGCTCAAGTGGTCTAGGGTGTTCAAAATTGCCTCTAGTGTCCTAGGTTTGATCCCCATCGACATCATTATTTTTAATATTTAGCTTTTGTTAATTTTTTCGAACCCCTGAATAAAAATCCTGGATCCGCCAATGAGTTTTTTTTTCATTCTCTCTGTTTTTCCATAACAGGGGTAGTAAAGTATGTGGACATTGCTCATTATAAAAGAGTGAGGGATGTGGCTGTTGAAATAAGAGGTATTAGAGAAAGAGTGAAGGCAATGCGTCAAGAAAATGCCCATGGCCTTCAGGCACTTCAAGATGAAGATCCTTTTGCTGTCGAAGAGAGAAAGGTGCGGATTCTGATTTTGATTTCTCTGTTAATTTTGTTACTGGAGTACCTTTTTAACTGACAAATGATGGTATAATTTACTGTAGTTAAGTAGTTTAATGTAGTAAATATATACATTTACTAATCATGGTTAAGTAATGTAATGTTATTATATATTCATATACATGACATGCATCCATTGGTTTGTGTAAACACTCACAAATGATGTTACACAACATGTCAATCATATTTAGGTGTTACTCCCCCAAAATACTTGTTATATTTACTTTTCGAGAGTTAAATTATACAGTCAGACCTCTCTATAACGACACTTGCATATAACAACACCTCTCTATAACACTGAGATTTTTTAGAACCGATTTTTTATGTTATATTTTACTTCTCTATAACAGCATTTCATCTATAACAGCAACAACCAACTTTATAGCAGTACGTTCTTTGTAAAATTACCCCCATATAACAACTATCTTCTTTTTTTAGTAATATAATAATTAACCATCTTTATAAAAATAGAATATCTATGATTACCAATAATAAGAGTAGAAATTTTGACCAAATATTTGATCATTTAATACACTATTTATGACAAAAAATATCATATTAATATATATTTTCATCATTAAACGATTTTCCTCCGTTATACAAAGTGTGGTTAAGCTTAGAATTTGACAATTAAAAATGAAAATTTGATTTTATGGATCTTTTTTGCCTATATCAGCGAAGTATTATTTAAATGTCAATGCTGTTATAGGTGTATAACAGTCATTCTCTATAACAGCTGAAAAATTTCGGACCCAATCATGCTGTTATATAGAGGTTTGACTGTATATGATTTGACCAACATTTTAAAAATACATTTTTAATCCTGTTGATATGAGATGAATTACACTTATGGTATTTTTTAGATATAATATGAGTTCAAATTAAAATATTAAATTGATATAATTAAAGTTAGCTTTTAAGATTAGTCAAACTGACTCTCAAAAAGCAAAATGTGATAACTATTTTGAGACGGAGGAAGTATATTCTAGTGTTAGAGATTTAATGAAAATGAATTTTGTCTAAAGCGTAGACTTTTTAATTTCTTATTTTACGCTTCGTGTAAATATTGCGGGAGGTGGTTTGAGATTTCCAGAAATATACTACTCTCCCTGTTCCAATTTATGTGAACCTATTTTCTTATTAATCCATGGCAAAAAGAATCATCTCTTTCTATATTTGGAAATAATTTACCTTTATGCAATGATTTATAGCCACATAAATATATGTGACTCATTTAACACCACAAGTTTAAATGTCTTCTCTTCTTTCTTAAACTCCGTGCCCCATCAAATAGGTTCACATAAATTGAAATAGATGGAGTATGTGTTTACTTGGAGAAAATGATCAAAATGGTCCCCTAGTGTATGGGCTTTGGTATCATTTGGTCCTTAATGTATGCGTATGATGAAAATGGTCCTTAATGTATTTCAAAAAGTGATTAATTTGGTCCTAAGCCATATAAGTAAAGATAGTCATTACTTTTACTGTTAAAATAAACTAAGGCCCGCGACGTCTTCCTCTATGCACAACCTACTTAACCCAATCGAAGACATTCTAGTTTTCCTTCTATACTCCATTGAATATATTCACCATAAATCGGAATTTTGAAAGTTTATACGCAACCTACGTAGCCCTGCCCCTATATTGAAAGTTTATTCATGGCTTTTTTCAAGTTAGGGTCTGGAATTTTGATGTAAATTTGAAATCAGATTGAACGATATAACAAGGCACTTTTATTTTATTGCTTGATAGCTCATGTGCAGTGCACATGCTGAGGGCGTCTGTTTATTTTGATAGTATTGGTAGTGATTATCTTTACTTATTGTCTTAGGATCAAACTAATTACTTTTTGAAAAATATTAAGGTGTTAAAAATATCCCAAGTAGTGCATATCCATTAAGTTATAAATATCTCAAAATATCCCAAAATATCCCAAAATATCCCATGTCAATTAAATATGTTAAATCTTTGTATGTTGCTCCTATAAATAAGATGCACAGATGCAATGTTGAGTGAGCAAAAGTAATATAATCTGATATCTCT
This sequence comes from Lycium barbarum, assembly GCF_019175385.1. Lineage (NCBI taxonomy): Eukaryota > Viridiplantae > Streptophyta > Magnoliopsida > Solanales > Solanaceae > Lycium > Lycium barbarum. Next base: position 107,226,365 of record NC_083347.1, on the reverse strand, counting down.
CTACATATTTCTTCTGTGTATTTACTTCATATTTTTATTTTATAACACGTTATCAGCACGAGACTCTGTCATCTCGATCAAATACTTTACAAGCCTCGAAGAATATATGAAAAATCTTCAAATATTATTTGGATCAATGACCAATCATGAAGATATTTGTGTGATTGATTGTCACACCCGACCTTACTGAGGTGTGATGGACACCCGACCCTTACTTAGGGCCGAGCGAACCTTCAGACTCTTGCTGCACATAAAATCACGTCAAACTTTTTAAATCAAATAAGATAAAATACATAGTAATTTTTTTTTTCAGAAATATTCTTTCTTGTAGTTTCCAAGTAGAACAAATCTATAATCATACAAAATTCAGTACATAACACAGACCGACATATCGGCTGACGAAGCCGCTAATCAAAAACCTTTACATACGAACTCTGACTCGGCAGCGCTCCAGGAGCAAATGGAGCTTGCCAACTCCGCTGGAACATCTTCTATAATAATCTCGGCTCATCTGGGAGTACCTGCGCGGCATGAAACGCAGCCCCCGAAGACAGGGGGTCAGTACGGAATATGTACTGAGTATGTAAGGCATGCATCACAAAGAAGCAGACAGAACTAACAAACAAATACGGTATTCAGAGTACCAGACGCTCATTACTTTTCAGACACAAAGCATACATACCTGTCTCACATATCAGTGAATATACAGAAAGTAAGGGTGTTGACCAAAGTACCAAAATACTTATTCTACATTTACAGATCGCATGTCCGAAGAGGTGCAGAAAATACAGAATACAGAACGGAGTACCGAACGTACAGAGGTGATATCACGCGCCAGACGGGGTACAGAACGTACAAAATGGTCAGATGATGTCATGTTTCGGACGGAATACAGAACGTACAAAATACTCAGATGATGTCATATATCGGACGAAATACAGAACGTACAGAATACCAGAGTGCTTACTTTCCGGACACAAATTATGCATATCGAAATCATATAATATTTCCACAGATAACAGATCCCGGCCCTGTGATAAGGGACGCGGTAAACAGAATCATCATATGTCAAAATCATGTGTCAATATATACATATGCAGATAGCAGATGACAGATCCCGGCCCTGTGATAAGGGACGCGGTAACAGAACCCGGCCCTCTGGGAAGAGACGCGGTGAACAGAATCATATGCCATCCTGGCCGCCATCCCCATATCATCATATACAGATAACAGAACCCGGCTCTCCCACCGAGGGGCGCGGTGAACAATGCAGAGGAAATGCACGATAACAGAACCTGGCCCGGGACGCAGTGAACAAGCAGAAGAAGGGCACGATAACAGAACCTGGCCCGGGACGCAGTGAAAGAGACATTGAGTCATGCACGAGCAGAGTCATGAGAAACCATATGCACATAAATCCAGACTCGATGGATGGGTACACTTGCCGACATTCGAAGGCTCAGAAACGAGTTTCGGGTTCTTCCAAGTTAATATCAGGAAGTTATGAGCATTTGAAATACAGAAACCTCTTCGGACTTTTAAGCGATCCGAGATCGTACTTAGAGAACATTAAGGCTTACAGAGAATACTCATATCAGAATACTTGGATCAGAAGGCTCATATCCAGACATTCATAGCCGAATACTTATTTCGGAATACTTATATCGGAATACCCATATCAGAACACTTATACCAGACACTCGTACCAGTATACCTAACTCAGAATGCTTATATCAGAATATTTATATCGGATTATTTATATTGGAATGCTTAAATCAGAACACTTATATCGGAATATTTACATCAGAATACTTATATCAAAATGTTCGAATCAGATCGTTCGTATCGGAGTATTTATATCAGAATAGTCGAGTCAGAACACTTGTATCTGAGTTACTAGGTACTTATAACAAACTCGGAACATTAGCCAAAGTTTCCCTTAATTATCGTACGGAAATAGGGCAAATAAAACAATACAAATAGGTCTCGGGGGTTGTGGGCCCACCTTGGGTCAAGTCGAGGTGACATACGTAAAACTATAAACATTTGGTCTTATAAGGTCATCTACGAAAGTTTCAGGGCAATCCAGTTCCGTTGGTGGAAGTTACATATATTCAAACTAACTTTTTCAACTAAACATAATATGTCTAATTCAATTACACTGAATGAAAAAGGGTCAAACATAAGCTCGGATTTCTAAGAGTAGAGTCATCCTTGAGTTAGTAGAAATGCATGAAGAAATAAATTTTTGGGACAAGATTTCATGGGGATGAAATCCCCTCCTCTTGGCCGAAACTCCCCTTCTTTCTCCTTCATCTTTTTTTTTTTGTTCTTTGTCTCAAGTTCTTGAATTTTCCAAATGGCAATGTGATGAATTCTTCTCATCCATGTGCCATATATTAAAGGGTCATGTGCATGGCACATGCCCTCCTCTAGAATTTTCTTGAATGGTGGCAAAAGATGACTTATTTGTCATCTTTGCTTATTTTTTTCTTTTCTCCTCTTTTTCTAGAATTTTGTGAAATTACCATCTTGCCCTTAGTCTTCCACATTATTTCCATTGGCCATTTTGCAAATTTCTCTTTTTACCCTTGGCCTCTCCCAATATTTTCATACCACCAATGTTCATAAATAATATTCCTAACCACTCGTACATTAAAATAATTCTTGAAAATGATTTTGTCCTTAACTTGTCACGACTTTCTCGGATTATCCGAATGTATGAGATACGGGATATAACATCCTCCCCCTTTAGAACATTCGTCCTCGAATGTTCAACTGATCTTGTGGGGTGTCATAACACTTCGGGAGGGTCCCTATCATAGTTATTCCTTTCTTCGTACCCATTCTCTGCTTTACACCTTACTTTCTTCGTAATCGGATTTCCCTACGCATAACATATCGAAAACTTCTTACCATGAGTCTTTCTCTCACTTTAGGTCTGTATCCTTATTTGTCCACATCTTCATGCCCTGTCTTTTTTCAAATAGCCTGGTGTTAACGCTTCTCCATTCTTAACTTATGATAGGAATAACATCAACGTATTTTATAACAGTTGCACCATTTACCTTTGCTATCACTTGGACTTCGGTACCCTTATTTAGTTGGTGCCTTCCATATCGTAGCACTGGTTACTGGGACACACGTGTCCACTAATACAATCACAAATAAGGTGTCATACGTATCCATATATATATACATATAAGTATTATCAACTAGCCCATAAAATACTTCCAATCGTCATTCAAGCCTATCCAAATTCCAGAGCCGTGACGTACTTTTTGTCTCTCCACCGAGCTAGTCTGCCTTGTTCTACGCGCCTTCTTATGGTCTCCAACCATCCCATATGTTCTAATTTCACTCAGGCCATTCCAGCTTTTCATTTGTCTCTTACAGCTAAATCTTTGGAATTTCTTGCATACTTCCCAGGGGGTCACCCATCCTGAAATTGCTCCCACCTGGCACGCTTAACCTCGAAACCTTGGTGGAATTTGGCGCCTTAACGCCGATATAATCACGTCCACTTCCTTGTATATCCTTTACTACATAATCTAGAGCAAGTCAAGGTTTTACAGATTCTGAGACACATTCGTAACACGTCCTTTCTTGTGAAATTACTATTTTACCCTTTTCGGTCTTCCATACCACCTTTACAAATTCTTATCATTCGAAATCTGTACGCAGCAAATACCAACAATACCTTACAGAGCATACGACTATATATCACATTCTAGCCGCCCAGAACTTTCTGTTTCAGGGAACAGAACGATTATCTCCAGACTTGCCCTTGTGACCCTTCCATATCATTTCCCATCTTCTTCCGTAGTATGTAAGGCTTGCATATAAGGGATCTCATGTCCTATGACTTGGCTCTATCGCACGATATATGACAGAAAGAAGGTCAACAATCCCTAGATGCCCCGTAGCCTCCTGTTTATGAATGTGGCGCGCTTCACACCATAAACAAGACTCTACCGGACACGACTTTGCAGACAACCCCTAGGACAGACCTGCTCTGATACCACTTTGTCACACCCGACCTTACTGGGGTGTGATGGGCACCCGACCCTTACTTAGGGCCGAGCGAACCCTCAGACTCTTGCTGCACATAAAATCACGTCAAACTTTTTAAATCAAATAAGATAAAATACATAGTAATTTTTTTTTTCCAGAAATATTCTTTCTTGTAGTTTCCAAGTAGAACAAATCTATAATCATACAAAATTCAGTACATAACACAGACCGACATATCGGCTGACGGAGCCGCTTACAGACTGACTAACAATACCCACGACGTTGTCTGCAAAGTCTCTAACATCAATCAAAAACCTTTACATACGAACTCTGACTCGGCAGCGCTCCAGGATCAAATGGAGCTTGCCAACTCCGCTGGAACATCTTCTATAATAATCTCGGCTCATCTGGGAGTACCTGCGCGGCATGAAACGCAGCCCCCGAAGACAGGGGGTCAGTACGGAATATGTACTGAGTATGTAAGGCATGCATCACAAAGAAGCAGACAGAACTAACAAACAAATACGGTATTCAGAGTACCAGACGCTCATTACTTTTCAGACACAAAGCATACATACCTGTCTCACATATCAGTGAATATACAGAAAGTAAGGGTGTTGACCAAAGTACCAAAATACTTATTCTACATTTACAGATCGCATGTCCGAAGAGGTGCAGAAAATACAGAATACAGAACGGAGTACCGAACGTACAGAGGTGATATCACGCGCCAGACGGGGTACAGAACGTACAAAATGATCAGATGATGTCATGTTTCGGACGGAATACAGAACGTACAAAATACTCAGATGATGTCATATATCGGACGAAATACAGAACGTACAGAATACCAGAGTGCTTACTTTCCGGACACAAATTATGCATATCGAAATCATATAATATTTCCACAGATAACAGATCCCGGCCCTGTGATAAGGGACGCGGTAAACAGAATCATCATATGTCAAAATCATGTGTCAATATATACATATGCAGATAGCAGATGACAGATCCCGACCCTGTGATAAGGGACGCGGTAACAGAACCCGGCCCTCTGGGAAGAGACGCGGTGAACAGAATCATATGCCATCCTGGCCGCCATCCCCATATCATCATATACAGATAACAGAACCCGGCTCTCCCACCGAGGGGCGCGGTGAACAATGCAGAGGAAATGCACGATAACAGAACCTGGCCCGGGACGCAGTGAACAAGCAGAAGAAGGGCACGATAACAGAACCTGGCCCGGGACGCAGTGAAAGAGACATTGAGTCATGCACGAGCAGAGTCATGAGAAACCATATGCACATAAATCCAGACTCGATGGATGGGTACACTTGCCGACATTCGAAGGCTCAGAAACGAGTTTCGGGTTCTTCCAAGTTAATATCAGGAAGTTATGAGCATTTGAAATACAGAAACCTCTTCGGACTTTTAAGCGATCCGAGATCGTACTTAGAGAACATTAAGGCTTACAGAGAATACTCATATCAGAATACTTGGATCAGAAGGCTCATATCCAGACATTCATAGCCGAATACTTATTTCGGAATACTTATATCGGAATACCCATATCAGAACACTTATACCAGACACTCGTACCAGTATACCTAACTCAGAATGCTTATATCAGAATATTTATATCGGATTATTTATATTGGAATGCTTAAATCAGAACACTTATATCGGAATATTTACATCAGAATACTTATATCAAAATGTTCGAATCAGATCGTTCGTATCGGAGTATTTATATCAGAATAGTCGAGTCAGAACACTTGTATCTGAGTTACTAGGTACTTATAACAAACTCGGAACATTAGCCAAAGTTTCCCTTAATTATCGTACGGAAATAGGGCAAATAAAACAATACAAATAGGTCTCGGGGGTTGTGGGCCCACCTTGGGTCAAGTCGAGGTGACATACGTAAAACTATAAACATTTGGTCTTATAAGGTCATCTACGAAAGTTTCAGGGCAATCCAGTTCCGTTGGTGGAAGTTACATATATTCAAACTAACTTTTTCAACTAAACATAATATGTCTAATTCAATTACACTGAATGAAAAAGGGTCAAACATAAGCTCGGATTTCTAAGAGTAGAGTCATCCTTGAGTTAGTAGAAATACATGAAGAAATAAATTTTTGGGACAAGATTTCATGGGGATGAAATCCCCTCCTCTTGGCCGAAACTCCCCTTCTTTCTCCTTCATCTTTTTTTTTTTGTTCTTTGTCTCAAGTTCTTGAATTTTCCAAATGGCAATGTGATGAATTCTTCTCATCCATGTGCCATATATTAAAGGGTCATGTGCATGGCACATGCCCTCCTCTAGAATTTTCTTGAATGGTGGCAAAAGATGACTTATTTGTCATCTTTGCTTATTTTTTTCTTTTCTCCTCTTTTTCTAGAATTTTGTGAAATTACCATCTTGCCCTTAGTCTTCCACATTATTTCCATTGGCCATTTTGCAAATTTCTCTTTTTACCCTTGACCTCTCCCAATATTTTCATACCACCAATGTTCATAAATAATATTCCTAACCACTCGTACATTAAAATAATTCTTGAAAATGATTTTGTCCTTAACTTGTCACGACTTTCTCGGATTATCCGAATGTATGAGATACGGGATATAACATCCTCCCCCTTTAGAACATTCGTCCTCGAATGTTCAACTGATCTTGTGGGGTGTCATAACACTTCGGGAGGGTCCCTATCATAGTTATTCCTTTCTTCGTACCCATTCTCTGCTTTACACCTTACTTTCTTCGTAATCGGATTTCCCTACGCATAACATATCGAAAACTTCTTACCATGAGTCTTTCTCTCACTTTAGGTCTGTATCCTTATTTGTCCACATCTTCATGCCCTGTCTTTTTTCAAATAGCCTGGTGTTAACGCTTCTCCATTCTTAACTTATGATAGGAATAACATCAACGTATTTTATAACAGTTGCACCATTTACCTTTGCTATCACTTGGACTTCGGTACCCTTATTTAGTTGGTGCCTTCCATATCGTAGCACTGGTTACTGGGACACACGTGTCCACTAATACAATCACAAATAAGGTGTCATACGTATCCATATATATATACATATAAGTATTATCAACTAGCCCATAAAATACTTCCAATCGTCATTCAAGCCTATCCAAATTCCAGAGCCGTGACGTACTTTTTGTCTCTCCACCGAGCTAGTCTGCCTTGTTCTACGCGCCTTCTTATGGTCTCCAACCATCCCATATGTTCTAATTTCACTCAGGCCATTCCAGCTTTTCATTTGTCTCTTACAGCTAAATCTTTGGAATTTCTTGCATACTTCCCAGGGGGTCACCCATCCTGAAATTGCTCCCACCTGGCACGCTTAACCTCGAAACCTTGGTGGAATTTGGCGCCTTAACGCCGATATAATCACGTCCACTTCCTTGTATATCCTTTACTACATAATCTAGAGCAAGTCAAGGTTTTACAGATTCTGAGACACATTCGTAACACGTCCTTTCTTGTGAAATTACTAATTTACCCTTTTCGGTCTTCCATACCACCTTTACAAATTCTTATCATTCGAAATCTGTACGCAGCAAATACCAACAATACCTTACAGAGCATACGACTATATATCACATTCTAGCCGCCCAGAACTTTCTGTTTCAGGGAACAGAACGATTATCTCCAGACTTGCCCTTGTGACCCTTCCATATCATTTCCCATCTTCTTCCGTAGTATGTAAGGCTTGCATATAAGGGATCTCATGTCCTATGACTTGGCTCTATCGCACGATATATGACAGAAAGAAGGTCAACAATCCCTAGATGCCCCGTAGCCTCCTGTTTATGAATGTGGCGCGCTTCACACCATAAACAGGACTCTACCGGACACGACTTTGCAGACAACCCCTAGGACAGACCTGCTCTGATACCACTTTGTCACACCCGACCTTACTGGGGTGTGATGGGCACCCGACCCTTACTTAGGGCCGAGCGAACCCTCAGACTCTTGCTGCACATAAAATCACGTCAAACTTTTTAAATCAAATAAGATAAAATACATAGTAATTTTTTTTTTCCAGAAATATTCTTTCTTGTAGTTTCCAAGTAGAACAAATCTATAATCATACAAAATTCAGTACATAACACAGACCGACATATCGGCTGACGGAGCCGCTTACAGACTGACTAACAATACCCACGACGTTGTCTGCAAAGTCTCTAACATCAATCAAAAACCTTTACATACGAACTCTGACTCGGCAGCGCTCCAGGAGCAAATGGAGCTTGCCAACTCCGCTGGAACATCTTCTATAATAATCTCGGCTCATCTGGGAGTACCTGCGCGGCATGAAACGCAGCCCCCGAAGACAGGGGGTCAGTACGGAATATGTACTGAGTATGTAAGGCATGCATCACAAAGAAGCAGACAGAACTAACAAACAAATACGGTATTCAGAGTACCAGACGCTCATTACTTTTCAGACACAAAGCATACATACCTGTCTCACATATCAGTGAATATACAGAAAGTAAGGGTGTTGACCAAAGTACCAAAATACTTATTCTACATTTACAGATCGCATGTCCGAAGAGGTGCAGAAAATACAGAATACAGAACGGAGTACCGAACGTACAGAGGTGATATCACGCGCCAGACGGGGTACAGAACGTACAAAATGGTCAGATGATGTCATGTTTCGGACGGAATACAGAACGTACAAAATACTCAGATGATGTCATATATCGGACGAAATACAGAACGTACAGAATACCAGAGTGCTTACTTTCCGGACACAAATTATGCATATCGAAATCATATAATATTTCCACAGATAACAGATCCCGGCCCTGTGATAAGGGACGCGGTAAACAGAATCATCATATGTCAAAATCATGTGTCAATATATACATATGCAGATAGCAGATGACAGATCCCGGCCCTGTGATAAGGGACGCGGTAATAGAACCCGGCCCTCTGGGAAGAGACGCGGTGAACAGAATCATATGCCATCCTGGCCGCCATCCCCATATCATCATATACAGATAACAGAACCCGGCTCTCCCACCGAGGGGCGCGGTGAACAATGCAGAGGAAATGCACGATAACAGAACCTGGCCCGGGACGCAGTGAACAAGCAGAAGAAGGGCACGATAACAGAACCTGGCCCGGGACGCAGTGAAAGAGACATTGAGTCATGCACGAGCAGAGTCATGAGAAACCATATGCACATAAATCCAGACTCGATGGATGGGTACACTTGCCGACATTCGAAGGCTCAGAAACGAGTTTCGGGTTCTTCCAAGTTAATATCAGGAAGTTATGAGCATTTGAAATACAGAAACCTCTTCGGACTTTTAAGCGATCCGAGATCGTACTTAGAGAACATTAAGGCTTACAGAGAATACTCATATCAGAATACTTGGATCAGAAGGCTCATATCCAGACATTCATAGCCGAATACTTATTTCGGAATACTTATATCGGAATACCCATATCAGAACACTTATACCAGACACTCGTACCAGTATACCTAACTCAGAATGCTTATATCAGAATATTTATATCGGATTATTTATATTGGAATGCTTAAATCAGAACACTTATATCGGAATATTTACATCAGAATACTTATATCAAAATGTTCGAATCAGATCGTTCGTATCGAAGTATTTATATCAGAATAGTCGAGTCAGAACACTTGTATCTGAGTTACTAGGTACTTATAACAAACTCGGAACATTAGCCAAAGTTTCCCTTAATTATCGTACGGAAATAGGGCAAATAAAACAATACAAATAGGTCTCGGGGGTTGTGGGCCCACCTTGGGTCAAGTCGAGGTGACATACGCAAAACTATAAACATTTGGTCTTATAAGGTCATCTACGAAAGTTTCAGGGCAATCCAGTTCCGTTGGTGAAAGTTACATATATTCAAACTAACTTTTTCAACTAAACATAATATGCCTAATTCAATTACACTGAATGAAAAAGGGTCAAACATAAGCTCGGATTTCTAAGAGTAGAGTCATCCTTGAGTTAGTAGAAATGCATGAAGAAATAAATTTTTGGGACAAGATTTCATGGGGATGAAATCCCCTCCTCTTGGCCGAAACTCCCCTTCTTTCTCCTTCATCTTTTTTTTTTTTGTTCTTTCTCTCAAGTTCTTGAATTTTCCAAATGGCAATGTGATGAATTCTTCTCATCCATGTGCCATATATTAAAGGGTCATGTGCATGGCACATGCCTTCCTCTAGAATTTTCTTGAATGGTGGCAAAAGATGACTTATTTGTCATCTTTGCTTATTTTTTTCTTTTCTCCTCTTTTTCTAGAATTTTGTGAAATCACCATCTTGCCCTTAGTCTTCCACATTATTTCCATTGGTCATTTTGCAAATTTCTCTTTTTACCCTTGGCCTCTCCCAATATTTTCATACCACCAATGTTCATAAATAATATTCCTAACCACTCGTACATTAAAATAATTCTTGAAAATGATCTTGTCCTTAACTTGTCACGACTTTCTCGGATTATCCGAATGTATGAGATACGGGATATAACATTGATAGTGGAACAACGCATGCTATATTCAAAGATGAGAAATACTTTTCTCACTTGCGTAGAAAAAGGGGAAATATTAATACAATTTCTGGCAATTCGAAATTAATTGAAGGCTCCGGAAGAGCTACTATATTTCTACCTAAAGGGACGAAACTTGTTATAGAAGATGCATTATTCTCTTCTAGATCCCCACGAAACTTGTTGAGTTTCAAAGATATCCGTCGTAATGGGTATCACGTCGAGACATTAAATGAAACAAATGATGAATATCTTATCATTACAAAGAATGTCTCCGGCCAGAAATATGTTTTGGAGAAATTACCAACTTTGTCTTCTGGCCTGTACTATGCAGAAATTAGTACAGTGGAAGCACACTCAATCGTAAACCAGAAGTTTAACGATTCAGGAACTTTTGTGCTTTGGCATGACCGAATGGGTCATCCTGGATCAATAATGATGAGACGAATTATTGAAAATTCAAAAGGGCATCCACTTAAGAACCTGAAGATTCTTGAAAGTAGTGAATTTTCATGTGTCGCTTGTCATCAGGGCAAATTGATAACCAGGCCATCACCACTGAAAGTTGACATTGAATCTCCTGCTTTTCTAGATCGTATACATGGGGATATATGTGGACCTATTCACCCATCTTGTGGGTCATTCAGATATTTTATGGTTCTAATAGATGCGTCTTCGAGATGGTCTCATGTGTGCCTCATATCGTCTCGCAACCTGACGTTTGCGAAATTATTGGCACAAATAATACGCTTAAGGGCACACTTCAGGCTATACGTCTTGATAATGCTGGAGAATTTCATCCCAAGCTTTTGATGATTATTGTTTATCAGTTGGGATAAAGGTTGAACATCCTGTAGCACCTGTTCATACCCAAAATGGCCTTGCTGAGTCATTTATTAAGCGTGTGCAATTGATAGCAAGACCATTACTTATGAAAACACGGTTGCCTACAACCGTCTGGGGTCATGCTATTTTACATGCAACATCTCTTGTTCGTCTTAGACCGACTCATTATAATAAATACTCCCCGTCACAATTAGTATTTGGTCATGAACCAAATATTGCTCATCTCCGAATCTTTGGCTGTGTTGTATATGTGCCTGTAGCACCACCACAACGCACTAAGATGGGCCCCCAAAGAAGGTTAGGAATATATGTTGGGTTTGAATCACCCTCCATTATTCGCTATCTTGAGCCATTGACGGGAGATTTATTCACTGCCCGATTTGCAGATTGTCGATTTGATGAAACAAATTTTTCACAATTAGGGGGAGAGAGAAAAGAAATCAAAAGAGAAATTGCGTGGAGAGTTCCATCACTATCTCATTTTGATCCACGTACCCCTATATGTGAGCAGGAGATCCAGAAGATCATCCACTTACAGAAAATAGCAAATCAAATGCCAGACGGATTTTCTGATTTGAAAAGAATAACTAAGTCGCATATCCCTGCAGAGAATGTGCCTATTCGAATTGATGTTCCAAAGGGACAATCTACTAGTGTCATAGCCTCTGAATCTCATCCACGCCTGAAGCGTGGTAGGCCATTGGGCTCCAAGGATAAAAATCCAAGAAAAAGAAATACAAACAATGATCAGAATGACACTATGAAAGGATCTCATGAAGAGATTCAAGATCTGATTAATTCTGATATTCCTGAAGAAATCAGCAAACCCGAGACTTCAGTGAGTGAAGAACTATCATTAAGTTTTACTGGTGATGAGGACAACTTGAATCGTTCGAAAATTGTGGTGAATAGTGTTTTTGCATATAATGTTGCACTAAATATTATAAAAGGCAGTGAGGATCAAGAACCTCAATCTGTCGGAGAATGTCGACGAAGATATGATTGGCCAAAATGGCAAGAAGCAATTCAATCAGAATTGAATTCACTTGCTAAATGTGAGGTTTTTGGACCTGTAGTCCAAACGCCTAATGGTGTAAAAAACCAGTTGGTCACAAATGGGTCTTTGTACGGAAAAGAAATGAGAGAAATGAAATTGTGCGATACAAAGCACGCCTTGTTGCTCAAGGATTCTCTCAAAGACACGACGTCGACTATGAAGAAACATATTCACCAGTTATGGATGCTATAACATTTCGATACCTCATGGGTTTAGTTGTCTATGAAACCCTTGAAATACATCTTATGGATGTGGTTACAGCTTATCTTTATGGTTCACTTGATAATGCAATTTATATGAAAATTCCTGAAGGATATAAAATGCCTGAAGCATTTGGTTTAAAGTCTCGGGAAATGTATTCAATCAGATTACAAAGATCATTATATGGTTTAAAACAATCAGGGCGTATGTGGTATAATCGCCTAAGTGAGTACTTGATAAATGAAGGATATATAAATGATGCCATTTGTCCATGTGTTTTTATTAAGAAAACAAAATCAGGGTTCATTATACTTGCTGTTTATGTTGATGACATAAACCTCATTGGAACTCCAGAAGAGCTCCAAAAGGCGATTGAATATTTGAAGAAAGAATTTGAGATGAAAGATCTCGGAAAGACAAAACTCTGTCTTGGTCTGCAAATTGAACATTTCGCAAAAGGGATCTTTATCCATCAATCTGCCTATACTGAGAAAGTTTTAAATCGGTTTTACATGGACAATTTGCATCCTTTAAGTACTCCTATGGTTGTTCGCTCACTTGAAGTGAGCAAAGATCCGTTCCGACCTCAGGAAGAAAACGAAGAGCTACTTGGTCCTGAAGTGCCATATCTTAGTGCAATAGGTGCACTTATGTATCTTGCTAATGCTACAAGACCTGACATAGCATTTTCTGTTAATTTGCTAGCAAGATATAGCTCTTCTCCTACACGGGAGGCATTGGAACGGGATTAAGCATATATTGCGATATCTGAAGGGAACTAGCGATATGAGTCTGTTTTATACTAACAAAGGTAGTACAGATCTTGTTGGTTATGCAGATGCAGGTTATTTATCTGATCCACATAAAGCTCGATCTCAAACGGGCTATCTGTTTACATGCGGAGGTACTGCTATATCATGGCGATCGACCAAGCAGTCCATTGTTGCTACTTCTTCAAATCATGCTGAGATAATCGCTATTCATGAAGCAAGTAGAGAATGTGTGTGGTTGAGATCAGTGATACATTTCATCAGAGAAAGATGTGGCTTGAAGTGTGATACAAAAATACCCACAGTATTATATGAAGATAATGCTGCATGCATAGCTCAATTAAAAGGAGGTTTCATAAAAGGAGATAGAACAAAGCACATTTCACCAAAGTTATTTTTCACACATGATCTCCAGAAGAATGGTGATATTGATGTGCAACAAATCCGTTCAAGTGACAATCCTGTAGATTTGTTCACTAAATCTTTGCCAACTTCAACTCTTGAGAAGATGATATTCAAGATTGGAATGCGAAGACTCCGACATCTGAATCTTGGTCTTCGTCAGGGGGAGTGAAATACGTGTTGTACTCTTTTTTCCTTAACCAAGTTTTGTCCCATTGGGTTTTCTTGGTAAGGTTTTTAATGAGGCAGCTCTCAAAGCGTATTTCTAGATATGTGCACTTTTTTTTCTTCATTAGGACTTTTTCCCACAGGGTTTTTTTTTTTTAATAAGGTTTTAACGAGGTACATCATCTATTAATGGACATCCAAGGGGGAGTGTTAAAAATATCCCAAGTAGTGGATATCCATTAAGTTATAAATATCCCAAAATATCCCATGTCAATTAAATATGTTAATCCTTTGTATGTTGCTCCTATAAATATGATGCACAGATGCAATGTTGAGTGAGCAGAAGTAATATAATCTGATATCTCTCTACATATTTCTTCTGTGTATTTACTTCATAGTTTTATTTTATAACACGTTATCAGCACGATGCTCGCGATGGGAGGGTGTGTTGTGAACTGGAAGTTCCCACATCGCTCGTAACAACTTGTAGATATTGTCCGCTTTGGAGCTTCAGCCCCTCACGGCTTTAAAACGCGTCCAGGAGGTTGAGGGCACCAGGCACCATTAGCTCGTAGAGACTGTCCGCTTTGGGAGACTTCAGGCTCCCTCACGGTTTTATGCGCGTCTAGGAGGTTGAGGGCCACCAGGCACCATTAGCTCGTAGAGACTGTCCGCTTTGGGAGACTTCAGGCTCCCTCACGGTTTTATGCGCGTCTACAAGTAAAGGCTTCAGGCCCTGCTTATAAGCACGCACACAATCCCGTGTGCGAGCGATGTGGGAACTTCCAGTTCACAACACACCCTCCCATCGCGAGCATCGTGCTGATAACGTGTTATAAACAACTTGTAGATGTTGTCCGCTTTGGAGCCTCAGCCCCTCACGGCTTTAAAATGCGTCCAGGAGGTTGAGGGCCACCTGGCACCATTAGCTCGTAGAGACTGTCCGCTTTGGGAGACTTCAGGTTCCCTCACGGTTTTATGCGCGTCTAGGAGGTTGAGGGCCACTAGGCACCATTAGCTCTTAGAGACTGTCCGCTTTGGGAGACTTCAGGCTCCCTCACGGTTTTATGCGTGTCTACAAGTAAAGGCTTCAGGCCCTGCTTATAAGCACGCACACAATCCCGTGTGCGAGCGATGTGGGAACTTCCAGTTCACAACATAAGGATCTTTTTTATCATGTTTATATGTAATGGACCAAATGGAATCAAAGCCTACGTTTGAGGACCATTTTGATCATTTTCTCTGCTTATTTGGGCCCCATATGTTTTCATTTGGGTGCGGCAGTTTATAATTGAGTAGTGAGTACTAGTTATTATTCAAATCTGCTTTTTTAACACGTCTTAACAACTCTTTCGTCTTCCTTTTGAAATAATGGTAAAGAGTGATTAAACAAAAGAGTCTTGATCTTGACCAATAAATCGTTAAGTCCTTAAAGAATTCAAGCACAAATCCGTAACCTAAGAAGCTAATGAGAAGAATAGCCTCTGAACCGTGTATAGAAATTAGGAAAATTGAGATTGTGAGTATAGAAAGAGGAAGAAGAACATATTATTTCATCAATGAATGAACTAGAATACAATTCTCCTATGTATAAGGATTATCGAGCTGTTAATTCCTCTAACTGTTTTACTTACAGTGTAACCAACTCCTAACAACCAGTCTAACTAACTCTTCAATGTAAAATGACTAATATACCCCTGCCTTATAATTGGCACATAACATAAATTCAAGGCTCTATCAGAGCTATAAACTAAGGGAAAATAACCTAATAATACTCTTAAGATTCTATATTACAAACTTTTTCTTATTTATAAACCATACCAACATAATTACAAAATATAACGGATCTGGAAAATTAAAAAGCTCAGCCCTTCCCTCTGCCTTAATCTCATCCAATTTATACAAATTTTGAGGAATTTCCAGCCTAGTTGAATACCTGCTTCTATACTCTTCGTCTTCCGATTCTTTCTCGCCTTCTCCTTTGATATTTATCAATGTTGTTTTCCTCCACTGACACCTTCACGTACTCCTTGTGAAGCCCAGGCATGTCCATTTTTATATATAGGGCATTGTTGTCCTCCTTCACGTCCCATCCTCTCCTTGCGTTCTCCATTTTTGCTACCATTCTAGATTAGATCTACTGTTTCAGTTGAATTGACATAGCAGTTTTTTGTTTGAATTTATTGATTTTTGGATCTTTCTTACATTTATGAGTTTTAATCCTACTAAAATGTTATTCTCTCCGACCCGTAAATCAGAGACACACTGCTCAACAAATCAGAGAAATGGAGATGTAAATTAGCTTTTTAGTGTTAATTCTCTTTCTGTACATTTAACAAGAAGAAACATTTGTACTAAATTTGTATTAATATTGTATGAAAGTTGTATACAATGTTATTGTAGTTGTATTAAATTTCATATGCATTTCGAAGCGAGATTTAAAATTGTATTAAATGTGTATGAAAGTTGTATACAATGTTGTTATATTTTATATACTTACATACATATTTCATACCATTTTTATACAATTTTCAAACACGAAAATTATGAGAATTCTAATCCTTGAGCGAGATATACATTTTTCATACATAAAATATTGCGCGAAATTTTTAAGCCTTGAGCAAGATATACACATTTCATACACAAATCTTGAGCGAAACTTTTATGCCTTGAGCGAAAATATTCATATATGTTTTGTAAGAAATCTATTGTTATATTTTGTAAACTGAAAAGTACCATCATATTTTGTAAATATACCCTATTCTTATGTATATATACGTCACTCTCCCACAAAGGAAACTAATAGACCAAAATCCAAAATCCTGTAATTGAAATACCGGAATGATATTTTTAGTGGGGACACAGCTTCGTCTTTCGCTTATAAAAACTGTAACTTGATGAACCAAATGTTAGAAACTTACAATAGTTACAACAACATACGAGGAAATCAAAAGTGATGCTTTTATTTTGCCTTTGCTTGTCTAAATAAAATGAAGTTTTCAGAACAACTCTGGTTAAACAGTGCATAAATCAAGTTAACTTGTGATTTATGTCTAGGTAAGCTGTGAAATTGTACAAAAGAATTTTTTTGAAGATTTTGGTAGTCAATGATATATAATTTCATAGTTCTAATCCTTATCTTCTTTATTTTAAAAGCCTCCGGTGGTAGAGGAAGATGCTGTTGTGGGTTTTGACGAGGAGGCAGACAAGGTAATCGACCGTCTTCTTCAAGGGTCAGGCGATCTAGTGGTTATACCAGTTGTTGGTATGCCTGGACTTGGCAAAACTACCCTAGCGAACAAGATTTACAAGCATTCTAAAATTGAATACGAGTTCTTTACTCGTATTTGGGTTTATGTTTCTCAATCCTACAGGAGAAGAGAATTATTTCTCAACATCATCAGTAAATTCACACGGAACACTAAACAGTATCATGATATGTGTGAGGAGGATTTAGCTGACACAATACAAGGGTTTTTGGGAAAAGGAGGAAAATACTTGGTTGTCTTGGATGATGTATGGTCTACAGAAGCTTGGGAACGCATCAAGATTGCTTTCCCAAACAACAATAAATACAATAGGGTATTGTTGACTACTCGAGATAGTAAAGTTGCTAAACACTGCAATGATACCCCTCGCAATTTGAAGTTTTTAACTGCCAAAGAAAGTTGGATTTTACTAGAGAAAAAAGTTTTTCAAAAGGATAAATGTCCTGATGAATTAGGAAGACCTGGACAAAGCATAGCCCGAAAATGTAAGGGATTACCCCTTGCAATTGTGGTGATTGCTGGAGCTTTAATAGGAAAAGGCAAAACAACAAGGGAGTGGGAACAAGTGGATCAGAGCGTGGGTGAACACCTTATAAATAAAGACAATCCAGAGAATTGTAATAAATTGGTGCAAATGAGTTATGATCGCTTGCCTTACGATTTGAAAGCATGCTTTCTGTATTGTGGTGCATTTCCCAAGGGCTTTGAGATTCCTGCTTGGAAATTGATCCGAATGTGGATCGCTGAAGGGTTCATCCAGTACAAAGGGAACTTACCACTTGAATATAAAGCAGAGGACTACTTGAACGATCTCGTCAATAGAAATCTAGTGATGATAATGCAAAGGACATCTGATGGCCAAACGAAAACATGTCGTCTTCATGACATGTTGCACGAGTTTTGCAAGCAAGAAGCTACAAAGGAGGAAAATCTTTTCCAAGAAGTAACAATAGGTGTTGAGCAATCTTTTCCTGGAAAACGGGAACTATCCACCTACCGTCGTTTGTCTATTCATTCCTCAATTCTAGAATTTTTGTCTACAAAGCCCGTTGGTGAATATGTCAGGTCATTATTATCTTGTTCTTCGAAAAATATTGAGATTCCTGCTGCTGATATCCCTGTCATACCAAAGGGCTTTCCATTGCTAAGGGTTTTGGATGTTGAATCCATCAAATTCAATCGCTTTTGCAAGGAGTTCTTTCAGTTATATCACTTGAGGTATATTGCTATCTCTTCTGACTTGGTCAAGGTTCCAAAACGCATTGGGGAACTTTGGAACATACAAACCCTCATCATTAACACACAACAAAGCACTCTTGATTTTCAAGCAGATATATGGAGCCTCCCGCGACTAAGGCATTTGCACACTAACACTTGTGCTAAGTTGCCTACACCTGCTGCCCCAAAAAGTAATAAAGTTGCTTTAGTAAATCAAAGCCTACAAACTCTCTCCACAATTTCACCTGAAAGTTGCACAGAACAAGTGTTTGCAAGGGCTCCAAATTTGAAAAAACTGGGCATTCGTGGGAAATTAGCTTTGCTGCTGGAAGCAAATAAGACTGGATCGTTCAACAGCGTTACGAAGCTACATTGCCTCGAAAACCTGAAGCTGATAAATGATGGCCGTCAAACTGGGAAACAATTGTCTCTTCCTCAAGCATATATCTTTCCAACAAAGTTGAGGAAGTTGTCTTTATCAGATACCTGGTTGGAGTGGGATGATATGTCCATATTGGGGCAGTTAGAATACCTTGAAGTTCTGAAACTGAAAGAAAATGCATGCAAGGGGGAGTGTTGGGAGCCAAAAGTCGGAGGCTTTCGTTCCCTACAGTTTTTGTCGATTGAACGGACAAACTTAGCTTCATGGACTGCCTCAACTGATCAATTTCCAAGGCTTAAGCACATTGTTCTCATATGCTGCGATAACCTTGAGGAAATTCCCATCGGCCTGGCTGATATACGTAGCCTCCAAGTGATGGAGTTGCAAAATTCCACCAAAGCAGCAAAATCTGCCCGGGAGATACAAGTCAAAAAAGACAAGCAAACTCAAGAGGGGACTAAAAACAACGGGTTCAAGCTCTCTATATTCCCTCCTGATCTTTGATTGCCATTGGATATACACCTTCTCTTGAGGTATGTTAAATCTTTCCTTGACCTTAAATTCTTCTAATTTATATTTCATGCTTCTATAGATTCCTGTGACTCCTTTAGCTATCCCTCCTTTTCTCATCCATGTAGTATATAAGTTGAATAAGAACATGGATTTGTCTCCTTGCGTTGCAATACGTTACACCATAGCGGGTCGTTTGGTTGTTGGTTAGAGTTATGTAGGTATTAGCAATGCAAGGATTAGTTATACCTGTATTAGTTATGTAGGGTTTTAGTTATTCATGTATTAGTTATATTCCATCTTTATCCTGCATAAAATAATACATATTCCCTCATAACTTATACATGTATTAGTTTTGCGAAAAAGAAAAACATGAACCAAACATTGTATTAATGATATGTATTATGTGGAAAAAAAAAAAACTAAACGTTGTATAACTTATGCTTGATTTTATGTGTGATTAATTTTTCCATTTTTGTAATCAAACAATGTATAAAGTTATGATATTTTTAATACGTCAATAACTCTTCTCTAACGAGCAACCTAACGAGCCCTTCTAGAATACAAGCCCATAGGACAGATATGAATATCACTGAGTACGTAGACTAGTCCAAAGTAGTAATCTCTGCATTAGTTGCACTAGTAGTCTAAGTTAATGCACATAAAAGGTTTTATGTCAATTGATCCTGATGGTTGTGATGAAAATTCAGTGTAACAGTTTCCTAGGCAGGTTTTCAAAATTTTGTTTGTGATTTAGTTAATTTTATTAAGGAAAAGAAACTAATTCATTTGTGATTGTACAGGTCTTCAATGAATCACATTGCATGATGTTGTACCTTGGATCAAATTACCCCTCCAGTGGTGCCATATGGTTTTGCTGCTTTCTGCTTCATTTGGCACTCGGGTTCTCAGAATGAATCCTGCTGCGTTTTGTGATTCCTGTCATCCCAAATATGGTATTTAGTTAGTTCCTTAATGAAACTATCTTATAAGTAATTTTAAGTACTCCACATTTTTCTTTATACTTGGAAAAACTGAACCACGCGAAAGTGGAGTATTTTTACTAATCTGAACATCAGTATGGCCCTTGTAGTGTATACACAATGCACCTTGAGTGTATACTATAGACTTCAGTGTATAATCAGGTACTACTTATAATGTGTATGAGAAGTATATACTCGATGTATAGTCTATGTATATTTTGTGTGTCATGTAGTGTACATCGTGCATCCATTGTGATGTCCAAAAACTATTGTTCTCTGGTAAAGAATAGTAGATCGAATCTGTGAAGGAGTGCAAAAGAGAAAATCTGAAACATGTATCAAACTTTATTGTTGCAAATTTGTCGATATTTTATTTATAATTTCACAACTTCTTATCCAATGTAATGGGCGGAGCTTAGGGGGGTGTGAGGCTGGTTGATGGGTGTTGTGTCTATGTTTTTTTTTTTTTTTTTCGTTTTTACAGATGGTTTAAAATGAAAGAAGTGCCAGCGATAACGATTTGGTTAAATCATATAATGAGCAATGTTACCTCATTAGCAATCTGCCAATCTCTTATATAGAGGATATTTGGCCCTTTTCTCTAATAATCAACAACATACCTAGTACAATTCACTAGGTGGGTCTAGGGAGGGTAGAGTGTACTATACCTCTATCTTGAAAGATAGAGAGACAGATTGTTTCTGATAGACCTTCGGTTCAAGGCTTTTCTCTAATAATATCCCACCAAATTAGAAGAATGAGTGAACTTTACCCGGTCCCTTTCCCTAAATGTACAACATACTACTCACCTTCACCCCAGTACACATAACAGATATCAACCGAGATTGTTAACTGACAAAGAGATAAGTCCATATGACAAGTCTAGAACTTCACAAAAACTTTAGCTAAATGAGAAAGAGTCGAAGTTATGTGCACGGACTGTGCATAGATTTTTTACAGCATCAATTAAATTTGGCATACAACAGTAATTCTCCATGACAAGCCTAATACGGAAACCTTGAAAATAAATTAATAACCTGCTATGAGTGGTACAATTGCCCTGATAGCGTGAAAAAGTATGTATAACTTTAATCCAAAGATAGCAAAGCTCATTACAACTCAAAAGACGGTACTATCCCTTACATAGCAAAGCTCATTTTAGCTCAACAATCCAACCCATGTTATCCTTTGCTAGTCCCATTTGAAGGCTAGTAAGTGCAGAATATAGTTGCTTTGACACACGACCAACCCCCTCACTTCCATATGTTACCCTGCATAAATGTACACCGCAGTATTTAATCAAATTATCTCCATTACATATACACATACAAATGTTCACCCTGGTATTTATACATTGACAAAAACACTAATTTTACAAATCACTATCCGATGTATATGTTCAGGGCCATCTCACGTTTTGCAGCAGCAGGGAAACAACACTAAAATGATAACACACTGAAATGGATAGTATCTGGATGAAAAAATCTATCTAGATCCATTCCAATTTATGTAGATACCTTTTCCCGAGATGAGTGATGCTGCCCACTGGAGATACAACCACTGCAGTTCCTGTGCAGAACACTTCATCAGCATCAAGCAATTCGTCCACAGACACTTGCCGTTCTTCAACCTGCATATTGACATTATGGTCTTAGAATAATGGTCTTGTGATACATGAAGTATTTAGCAACCGGCTAAGCCAAGTGAACAAATAGAACTAAAATTAAATGAAGTTCCCATTCTTTCCCGAGTTCAATTGTTTGATGGTAAGGTAAAGTCCATCATTATGTCAGCAACCTAATCATCAAAGCGTACTTGCTACGAATTTCTCACCGTGGAAAGAGCTAAACTTGAAAGATTCCAATTGTTCTTGCAACCAGACGACCAACATATATGCCAAAGTCATTGAATTTCACTTCTATCATTCAATAGAATTGAAGTTCTGCCTAGGCAATTTAAGCAATGCAAAACCATTTCCCAATCACCTTGTTGCATAAATCGGAGATTGCAAACCAAACTTTTCATAGCTAACACATGAAAACAACTCTCAAGTTACCTATGTGTTGAATAATCAGTCTGCAATGTTTATCTTTCTCATCCACCGAAAATGTAAAATTAGTAATGATATTCAACTAAACTCAGAATTGTATATGCTAATTGGTAGCGTAAGGACAATATTCATTGCCTCTGAGCTTTCTAGACTGAGGTTCATTACAAATATGAACATCATCTTCCTTGGGTAAGCTAGACGGTTTATTAATTCTTATATACCAATGGTATCGAGAAATTGAATTTTGAAGGGGGGGGGGGGGGGGGGAACGGTTGGGGGTGGGGGTGGGGGTGGGGGTGGGGTGAAGGGTTGTCTGTGGGTTACCTGTAATCCTTGGCTTACAGCTACATCAATTATGCTCTTTCGTGTGATACCAGGAAGAATGGTTCCTTTAATTGCAGGAGTTGTTATCAGATTACCCTGAGAAAATAGTATTTAGAAACATAGTTCATCATTATGATAATTTGCAAAGAAGTCTGTTCGGATCCTTGTAGGAAAGATGCCACCGTTTGACAAATATCTTGGTGAATCTAAAATATTTTATTCTTGTCTAAGACTAGCAAATATCTTAATTGGCCTAATACATGTGCAAAGACTTTACACACATTCACTGGAAGGAAAGAATAGTTTTTTTTTCCCCAGAAAACGGAAAGTCCTTTTGCGACAAGTGACAATGATGAACTAATCCACATATGTAAGCCACAATGGAAAAAGATAAAACGGACACATAATAAGAGTTTGCTTTAGAAAATCTCTGGACATATTTCTTGTGTCATTAGCCCTAATGAAAATACTAAAAGAATAATTTAGGTGCAAAGATAAAATTGACGTTATCTTATACCTTCACGATGAAAACATTACAAGAGGAAACCTCCTCTAGGTATCTTTTGTTAACACTATCAAGGTACAGAATATCAGAGTAACCTTTTGCTTTAGCAGCACTCTATGCCTTCAGAACCTACATTTAAAAACCCACAAATGAAAATGAATTCATCAACAATTGCAGATTTTATTATCCATATACAATAAAAACTACACCCTGGCACCAAACTAGTTTTGATCAGCCATACCTTAATATCCATTTAGGTATCAAATAACTAGGTGAAGCACAATGTTTTTCTTCTCATGATCACAGCTAGCCTATAGATTTGTGTGTTTCCACGTAATAATATGATTATAAAACTGCAAATACCTTTGTAAACACATCAAGTGTAACACGAGTGAAAGACATAAACATTAAGGATAAGCAAGATAAGTGGGACCAATACTTGTCATTGTCAATCCCCAAGAAAATAGAATAAGTCAGGGTCCAATTAAGGCTTTCAGCAGGTAACCTTGAAATACATAAACATTAAACAGATATCTGAAATAAGCAAAATTTCCATAAACCTAGCTTACTGCAGCGTAATTTCCTATAGTCTTGACACCTCCAGTTCCACCAGGAGTTGCGCGATGCATTTCCGTCTCAACTACCAAATTTATTGGTGCCATACCTTCCTGCCAAGAAAGTAAAATGAAGTGACGATAGAAAAGGACACAAAGCATAACATAATTATTTGAATACAAACATGAAATTTTACAACAAAAGATGCCATGCTCACTCGATGTTTTGAGAAGTAATAAGAGACCTACATCTTCCTATCCTTTCTATATTCCTTACTGACACCATATCCTTTTGTCTTGAAAGTAGTAAGAAGATTGTGAGGTAGTGTATCATAACCCACTTAACTATTTAATTTCCATCAAATTTTCACTTCATACACCAGATGTAGTTAACAGTCCCGAGAATTGCCACACCCATCAACATCAAGGACTTAAATTCTTACAAATTTGATCATTTCAGAATTTACTTAAAGGAATTTGGAGCTAATGAATATTGTGATAACATTCACATTAAAACTTATGTGGGATTACACCGGGTATGTTGTTGTTCACATTAAAACTTCATGTTCACATTAAAACTTCATAAAGCAGTACCTTACGTCTAGTTTCAATCCTTCTCATGATACTCATTCAGCAACTCAAACTTTCCAATAAACATATATGTAGTTTGTACTCCCGGCCCCCCGGGCCAATACTTGTAAATATATATTTGAGAAGAGGATTTGTTTTAATTTGGGGGTTGGGGGAGGTATCAATATATTCATGATGAGCTTAAACAATTATCTCTGTAGGCTTAGGCTTTTAGCAGTGAAGTATAATTTGTCCACTAGACCACAATGATCATCTCTAATGGAAATGAATACTGATGGAAGTTTTATCAGGGTGGTTTATGGGAAAAGTTAATTCACAACCAGGATGGTGAATTCATCATTGATTTCTATGGAAATACTGTAGTTAGCTGAATAGCTTTGAAACATTTCGCAAAGATGAAATAGTCCTTGAAAGGGAAAATTGTCTTGACGGGTAATCTCATACATAGTGAGGAAAATATATAACAAATATTCCAAGATGAAAAAGGTTTTTGTGCTTGTATTAAATGCAGTTGTGTGTGATCCCCAGGCAATAGACCAATTGAGTAGAGTCAGATGATTTTGGAATTGAAGTTCTCTTAAGTAAAGGTGCAAGTACCCTTGACGTCTACCTTAAGCTATTCCTTTTTACCAATTATTAACATTTTCATGGAATGTGATATGTCAAAGGAAAACTGAAAGATGCAGTTGTGAACACAAATCAAAAGTTACAATCAAAGCCTGGGGTGATCCAACAAACTACCAGTACACCAGTAATACCCTTAAAATAATTTCCCACAGGTGATACATAAATAAGGAATGTGTACTCAGGAGCTGGAGCAACACCAAGAACAGATTCACTCCCCATAAGTAGCGGTCTTATGTATAATGAACCTTTACCTGGTGGAGGAATCTGTAGTAAGGAATAGAAAAAGGAAAGTAGTCAGGACAGAAATCACCCAACAACAAGATCTGCGACTAAGAGATTGAAATGTGACATTTACCCATCTTTCATTTGCTAAAACAGTGGCTTTTACTGCTTCAAGAAACTGTTCAACATATGGTGAAGGCATGCATATACGTTCTGCTCCCATCATCATGCGCAGAGCATTTTCTTCGGGTCGAAACAGCAATATATTACCATCATGTCTTTTATAGGCTTTTAAACCTTCAAACAATCCCTATCAATATTTCTAAAAGCATTTTAAGTAAAGTCTGATAGATAAAGTGGAACATAATCATTAAAATGAATTACAACAGCAATATATTTTAGATGAAGAAAAATAGTTGCTTGAAGTGAAAATCAAAACCACAGCAAGTTGCAAAGCAGACCTGTCCATAATTTAATATCCCAGCAGATGGGCTCAACTCAATATTCCCGAAACGCTGTAGCTCACCCTTAGAAAAGTTTCCATCTCGAGAACATTTCATGATATACATATAATCCGTAGGCATAATCCCAAAGCCAAGGTTGTGCCAATCGATGTCGGCTAACTCAGGTGTTGCACTGCTTATACAAAGAAAGTATACTTTTTATCAGTTGGTCTGCGGCGATAAAACAAGTAAAGCACTAGATCTAGAGACACTTGATAGATGGTCTGAAAATCAAAATTGTATAATTACAGGAAACTGTGTTGATGCATCAATGTTGTTAAAGCTCTACTTTTATGCTTTTGTTTCTTTTCTTTTTTAAAACTGGTAATTTTCTTTTATGCTTTTGGTTCTTATGGTTGCTGTAATTTTGTGGGCGATGAAGCTATCTAAATTCAGGTACTATGGTTTTTATGCACTAACAATAAAGTAAAAAGTTAGCATTATTGCGTAACTTAGTTTATTCTGGTTCTGTAAAATGACTAGCTGATTCAGTTAGTATCATCTACATGTACTAACAAAAAGAGTAGAATCTTTCTATAACTAGTCTTAGCTAACCACAACATTGAGCGGTAGTTGATTGATTAATGTAAATTAATTTACTCTGGTTTCGCGCAATAGCCACCTTAATACAGGGAATGCCGGGAGAACTCACAAACTATTAAGAACTGAGTTTGTTATAAGTGGTTAGGCTCTTAGCTGTCTATTAGTTGTCAAAAGTAATGATCAGTAGTTAGTTAAGATTCAGTTAGATAGAGCACATGTTGTGCACGTGAGTATGTAGCATGAAAGGGTATATATATACATTCTGTAACAGATATACAAAGATATACAAAAAACTGCCTTCTTCTTCTTCAAAGTTCTCTCAATGGATTCTAGTTAGAACTCAAGTCCAGTGTTAAATTCACTGATCAAACACTGAATTTAACATGGTATCAGAGCGGGGATCCTAAGGAGACTCGATCAAAGCAAAAGAGAATATAGAAATAAGCACCAACTCGAAGAAACTCAATACAATCAACAATGGTGGTTAGCGAAGCCACAACACAGTCAACAATGGCGGTGAATGAAGTTACAACACTTGATCACAATCATCCTCTTTATCTTCAAGCTTCAGATGCACCTGGTGTGGTTTTAATTCCAATAAAGCTCACAGGACCAGAGAACTATGCTCTGTGGAGCAGGTCTATGAAATTAGCACTTAGAGGAAAAGAAAAATTAGGATTCGTTGATGGAAGCTGTGTCAAAAGGGCTTACAAAGGAGCACTTGAGGAACAATGGGAAAAGTGTAACGCGATAGTACTTTCATGGATAGCAGTCACAGTCGCTGCAGAATTGTTACCAGGCATCATGTATGCTTCAAGTGCAAAGAAAATTTTGCTAGATTTTGAAGAAAGGTTTGACAGATCTGACTTGACCAGATCCTATCACCTTTGGACTGAGATGGCAACTCTGAAGCAAGGTAATGACTCAGTTACTATTTATTACTCTAAATTGAAGGACTTATGGGCTGAAATGGATATGATGATTCCTTTGCCTGCTTGTGAATGTGATGAATCAGCAACATATGTTGTTCATTTGAAGTCACAGAGACTACTTCAATTCTTAATGGGCCTAAATGAGAGCTATCGGAATATTAGGAGTAGTATTTTGGCTAGGAAACCAGTTGCATCTGTAAATGAGGCATATGCTGTGGCAACACAAGAAGAAAGCCAAAGAGCTTTAGGTGTTGCTGATAAAGCTAGAGAGGCACTAACATTACTTGCAGGAAGAACACAAGGTTATAGACCTGGTCAGGGATACAATGGTCAGGGATACAGACCTAAGAATTTTGGAAATAATGGAACACCTTGTAAGGTTTGTGGTTATAAAGGACACTTGACAGTTGATTGTTACAGATTAGTAGGTTATCCAGCTGACTTTAAAAGCAAGAAGAAAGGAGTTGGTGACAATAGACCTGGTGGAGAATACAAGCCTGCAGCAGCAAATTTCACTAAGGAAGCTGAAGCAACTGCTAGTGACATCAAAGTTCCAATGAATCACTTCACTGAGGAGCAGTATGAGGAACTGGTGAGCAGGATGAACAGGACAGGAACAGGAGGAGAATGTTCTTCAAACATGGCAGGTATTACTTCAACATTGTCAAGCATCACTCATACATGTGAATGGATAGTTGATAGTGGTGCAACACACCACATAAGACCTAAGAAAGCAATCCTCAAAGCCATTAGAAGAATAGATGACTATCATCATAACCAAGTCCAAGTACCTACAGGAAATAAATGTCACATCCAAGGAGCAGGAAATACTACAATTTTAGAAGGATATGAAATAAAAAATGTACTGTATGTACCAGACTTCAAATTCAGTCTGTTATCTGTAGCAAAATTGACAAAGGAACTGTGTTGTTCGGTTTCCTTTTATCCTGATTTCTTTGTGTTACAGGGACTCTTCAATGGCAGGGTGTTGGGGATTGGTAGGCAAAGAGATGGATTATACATACTTAGTGAGCAATTGAAGCCAATAATAAATGCAGTACTTACAGAAAATACAGAAAAAGGACATGCTGATGGTAAGCTATGGCATTTGAGATTAGGACATGCATCCAACAAGACAATGCAACATATCAAGACACTACAACATATGGCAGATAAGAGCATGCATGATGAATGTGGAATTTGTCCCTTAGCTAAACAATGTAGACTGAAGTTTCCTACTAGTACTAGTGAGGCTAAGCATGTGTTTGATTTGGTGCATGTTGATGTTTGGGGTCCATATCGAAAACCTACACATGACAATAAGTACTATTTTGTTACTATAGTTGATGATCGTAGCAAATATACCTGGCTATGTTTGATTCATTCAAAATGTGAAGTCATTGTAGTCCTTAAGGATTTCTTAGCCTTAATAAAAAACCAGTTTGCCTTGTCTGTAAAAATCTTGAGGACAGATAATGGTACAGAATTCTATAATGCTTCTTGTCATAATTTGTTTGCTGCTAATGGGATAATACATCAAAGTAGTTGTGCATATACACCACAACAAAATGGCACTGTAGAAAGGAAACATAGACATATTTTAGAAATGGCTAGAGCATTGAGGTTTCAAAGTTCTTTACCTATACAGTTTTGGGGAGACTGTGTGAAAACAGCTGTTTACTTGATAAATAAGTTGCCTACTGATGTGATTGGAGGTAAGGCACCTTATGAGGTCTTATTTGGGAAATCTCCTAAGTATGACCACCTAAAGGTGTTTGGGTGTTTGTGTTATGCAAGTAAGCTACCTAAAGGTGACAAATTTGCTCCAAGAGCAAGGAAAGCTGTGTTGGTAGGGTACTCAGAGACTCAAAAAGGTTACAGGCTATTTGACCTGGTGGATAGAGTTTTCTTTGTTAGTAGAGATGTCACTTTTAGAGAATTACATTTTCCTTATAGCAATGATCAATCATCAGATACAGGTGATATGTTTGAGAGGGTGGAAGTCACACATCCTGGAAATATCCTTGATCATGAGCAGGATAATGCCTTGATGTTGAATCCTACAGTTGATGAAGAATCTGGAGATAATGTTGTAAACACTGCTCAAGATACAGCTGATAGTATCATCAGCACTCAAGTTGATTCGGCTGATCTCACGGATACACAAGCTGATGTTGTACCCACACAAGTGGCAGAAGATGATCCAAATGTTGTTGATCAGGTACAAGATGTGATTCCTCCTTTAGTTGAGATCCCTCAAGACATACCAGCACCAGCCCCACATATTCCTATCCCTCAACAACCAGAAGAGTTCACTAGACCTACAAGAGCTACCAAACCTCCAGCCTGGCTTCATGACTATGTCACGCACACAACTTCATCTGCCCACTGTTCATATCCTCTGTCCAATTTTCTCTCTTACTCACATTTACCTACTCCTCACCAAGCTTACTTGGGTGCTATTTCCTCTGAGGTAGAACCAAAATCCTTTAAAGAAGCCTCTCAAGATGCCAGATGGATCACTGCTATGCAGGATGAAATTTCAGCCTTAGAGAGCAATAACACCTGGAAACTAGTTGACTTACCCCTTGACAAACAGGCTATTGGGTCCAAGTGGGTTTTTAAGATCAAGTATAACTCAGATGGTAGTGTTGATAAATATAAAGCTCGTTTGGTGGCAAAAGGGTATACCCAACAAGAAGGTCTGGACTACCATGGGACATTCTCACCTGTAGCCAAAATGGTGACTGTGAGAATTGTCATTAGCATTGCAGCAGCCAAAGGATGGCCCTTGATCCAAATGGATGTCAACAATGCTTTTCTCCAAGGTGACCTATTTGAAGATGTTTACATGGCATTTCCTCAAGGTTTTCACAGACAGGGGGAGACGAGGGTATGTAAACTGATGAAATCTCTTTATGGTTTAAAGCAGGCCTGTAGACAATGGAATATCAAACTGTCTAGTGCCTTGGTTGAAGCAGGATACAAGCAAAGCTCTTATGATCATTCATTGTTTACTAAGCAAGCAGGAGATGACTTAGTGATCATCTTGGTCTATGTTGATGATCTCTTGATCACAGGAAGCAGCCAAGCTTTGGTTAAAGCAGCACAACAGACATTACATGAAAAATTCACAGTTAAAGATTTGGGACAGCTTAGATTTTTCTTAGGCATTGAAGTTATGAGATCCCATAAGGGAATTCTTCTCAATCAGAGAAAATATACACGTGAGTTAATTTCAAGTGTTGGATTGACTAGTGCAAGACCTGCCTCTGCACCAATGGAACAAAATTCTAAGCTCACCACAATGGAGTATGACACATTGATCAAAAGGACAGATGATCCACCTTTGAAAGAGATACACGGTTATCAGCAGCTCATAGGAAAACTGATATACCTAACAATCACCAGGCCTGATATATGTTTTGCAGTTCAGGTTCTAAGTCAATTTATGCAGCACCCTAAGAGATCACACTGGGAAGCAGCATTGAGAGTGATTAGATATCTAAAAGGTTCTCCAGGACAAGGCATCTTATTAAAGAACAGTCCCATTAACAACTGGACTGTCTTTTGTGACTTGGGCAGCTTGCCCCAATACAAGAAGGTCAGTAACAGGCTATGTGGTTCAACTAGGAGAGTCTCTAATTTCATGGAAGTCAAAGAAGCAACACACAGTAAGTAGAAGTTCAGCAGAAGCTGAATACAGAAGCATGGCAGCAGCAGTAGCAGAAGTCATTTGGGTAGCTGGTTTGTTGGAAGAGTTGAAGGTGTCTGTAGACAGACCAGTCAAGCTTTGTTGTGACAACAAAGCAGCCTTACAAATAGCTTCCAATCCCATGTTCCATGAGAGAACAAAGCATATCGAGATTGACTGTCACTTTGTGAGGGAGAAGCTTAAAGATGGTCTGATCAAACCTGAATACATTGGAACTAAGTTTCAACTGGCAGACTTATTGACAAAAGGGTTGGGAGTAGCACAACATCAGTTTCTATTAAGCAAGCTGGGAGTATTTGATGTTTTCCATTCCAGCTTGAGGGGGAGTATTAAGAACTGAGTTTGTTATAAGTGGTTAGGCTCTTAGCTGTATATTAGTTGTCAAAAATAATGATCAGTAGTTAGTTAAGATTCAGTTAGATAGAGCACATGTTGTGCACGTGAGTATGTAGCATGAAAGGGTATATATATACATTCTGTAACAGATATACAAAGATATACAAAAAACTACCTTCTTCTTCTTCAAAGTTCTCTCAATGGATTCTAGTTAGAACTCAAGTCCAGTGTTAAAATCACTGATCAAACACTGAATTTAACACAAACATAACCTTAAACTTTAAGCAGCAAATGGATGTACTTTCGGGATGTGATATTGATTCAATTTGCTCTTCGTTTTTTAAAGCTACCTGATTATGAATTTCTCAGGTTAACGAAAATCAAAACAATAATGAATGGAAAATTTATTTTGGAAAACTGAAAAATCATTAGATAGGAAAAAAAAAAATACCTCGCAGGAGAGGACACCTGAAGAGGACTTCCATCGTTTATGGAGCATTTACAGCTATAAGAACCAAAAGGTGATTGCTTTTGAAGCTGTATAAGAGAGAAAATTAACTAATCAACACTTCCAATTTACAAAAGCATGAATAGATAATTTAAAAAAAAACACACAAACTTAAGGAAAATAAGCATTACTCCTGAGAAAGTAAAGAAAATTTTTGAATTTTATGTTTTTAAATTACGAATATATAAAATGTATTAAAATGTCCTTTAATCTTGTAATCTTAGAAGATAAAAGATAAAGTAAGAGGCTTTTAAAATGGACTAAAATGAAAGTAAGACAAACAAATTGAAACAAAAATTACACAAATATAAGAAATATAAGCATTATATTGCAACGACATTTCGGATTGAAATTAAAGTAGCTGAAAAGAGTGGAGGAGAAAAAGGACATTAGCGCCAACAAGGTGGTAGGTGACTGTTTTATTCTTTATTTGAATTCTGGAGTTCGAGTCCTGTTAGCTACGGAGTAACCTTTATTAGGGAGTATTTTACCTGTGACTTTTTCAATCCAAATTTAGTCGAGTTCCGATGAAAAAAAAAAACAAAAAACAAAAAAAAGGACATTAGCAAAGTGGAGCAAAATACCTTAGAAAAATGGCGTTCATAGGTGAAAGAAGAAGAAGAAGGGAGAAGCTTAAGGTGGTGGTGGAGATAAGTGGGTTTAAGGTGAAGCCCTGCCAATGCGCCGCCACTCTCCATTTGATCTGTGCTTGGAACTTAGATCAGTGTCGTTTGCCACGAGAGTTTCAACGTACTAGGAGTATTAAAAGTATTGCAGTTTGGTGACACTGTTATAGATATGTGCATCCACGTACTCAGCTTCTATCTTGGGGAAAGAAAAATGTATATTCCCTCCCGTCTTAATTTGATTTGACATAAAATTTAAAAAATAAAGTAACACTTTTAAAATGTATAGTCTAAATAAACCTTAGATATTTATATGCTGTAAATTATTTCATAAAATTAAATTGTTTCTAAATTACTAATAAGGAAAGTAAGACAATTTTTTTTTTTTTGGAGCAGAGCTAAAGAAAAAAATATACAAGTGTTTTCTTACGACAGTGGTCACCCCACTCAGCAGGCCGTTTTACACTAACATAAATTAATCCACTTAACACTTGTTTAAAAAATGAAGAAATTAATTTTATAAATAAGTAATTACATGTTTGGATAAAAGTATCAAATTGAAAATGAGTAGTTAATATATCTAATACAAAAGTGCTCATAAGTTGTTCATTTATTATAATTTAAAATAAAAAATATATAAATTTAAAAGTATTGCAAAAGAAAGTGAGGAACGACAGATATGTGGTGAAGAGGAAGTTCGGGTTTTGTTCTGGAAAGGGTATTTTAAAAATCAGAAAAATTATTAAGGATAAAATACTAAAATATTTGATCAAACAAAAAATGTTTATAATAGGAAATGGAAAGAAATCACCTAGTGTTTTTTCTATAATTGGAATTTGAACGTGAGATCTCGTGATTCTTAATTCACTTCACTGATCACTAGGCCACACCCTTGGGTGCGTATAATAAACCTAATCCACTTCACTGACCACTAGATAACACCGTTGGGTGCATATAATAGAAAGATTGTTTATCAACACTTTCTTAACAGTAAACACATCAATTACTTATTACTGTATTAGTTTTAATAATACTTTTACCTAAACACATCAGAGTAGTAACTATTTATTTATTAAAATTAAATTCAATACGAATAGTACTTTATAAAACTTACTACTTCAGAGTTCGGATGTAGTAAGAGAAAACAAAAACAATTGATGATAACCTGGGAAGGAAGTTGCATGAACGAGAATTCTCGCACGTAACTGGGGCAAAGCAGTAAACTTTTAATTCGTTCTTATATGCGTTAGTTACGTATGCAATGACATGATTAGATGGATAATATTGGATAGGGTGTACATGGATCGGATTGGTTCGGATTTTTTAAAAACCAAACCAAACCAATTGCGTCGGGTTTTTAAATTTATACACCAAACCAAACCAATAAAATTCGGATTTTTCAACCTCAGATTATTCGGTTTTCTCCGATTTTTCTTTTTTTTTTTTGGAATAGTCTTGATACAAAACATATAACTTTTACTTCAAATATTTCTTTAGTCCTAGTAAGATACAACTATACAATTAAGGTGTTTCATTGTATTAAAATATTCAACAAAAGATAATAGAATCTGTTAAAACAAATACTGCTAATTAATAAGCCATAAAGAAAATGACCATAATCTAAAAATACAAAGTCATGCTAAAATAAGTACGGCTAATAAGTATTAATTACATGACAAAAAAAAATTAAGTTATGTATTTTCACTCTCTAAACCAATTATACAAAACTATAGAATAAATATCCAACATTATTGTCAATCCTAGTGGTAAATTGAATTTCCTTTGTTAATATTAGTGTTGAGTTGGTTTTGATTTGGACTTTATATGAGTATTGACATTCAAAATTCTAAGTTCAAGCTTAAATAATATGATAATAGATAAAAAACTACAAAAAAATTTAAGAAATATTTATAAATTACATTACAAAATAATATTTTTATGTGTAAAATATTTTAAAAATTGAATACATATAATGTCAGGTTGGTTTGATTCGATTTGACTTTTTTTAGCTAAAACCAAACCAAACCAATTATGGTCGGGGTTTTCTTTTCCAACACCAAACCAAGTCAAACCAAACCACTAGTCGGGTTTTTTTCTCGATTTATCGATTTGGTGCGGTTTGGCGGTTTACTTTGTACACCCCTAATATTAGAGTAAGACAGGAGTTTAAACTAATGCCAGCTATCATCTCTAATAAATTTGAACAAAATTTTGGGAAAGTTTTAAGAGTGGATTTCTAATTTTTGCTTAGTCCTGCACTCGGGTTGATTATTAGAATTGGAGCGGTTTGTTTAGGGTTGAGTTATTTAATTTTAGGAGGAGAATTGGTTACAAATTGAGGTGAGTTCACTTTACTTTCATCAATATATATATATTTAATTATTACTACATGAATTTCGAAATGTTTTAACCGTCGCTAAATGTTTTTTGGGCAATCATATTCAATGCAAAGTTCAACCAACAAAAATGGATACTTGTTTATATGTCAATTCATAATTCTCATTGTAATACATTTAAACTCCGTTAGATGTAGATGGACTACTGGTCATAGATTTTGCTGACATATTCTTCTTCTTCCAATTAAGAAGAGAAATTGCTATAAATAGCCGTCCAGCAAATAATATATATATATATATATAATATACATGTTTAATACAAATAACATATACCAAGTGATACCATTGGAGGATCCGATTTTCCCTTTATAAATTTCAAGTAAATACTCCTACTATACATTAAAAAAAAAAAGAAGCAAATTATTGAACACCATCACACTTCAGTTTGGTTGATTCCGAGTCTTTTAACTTTCTTAGTGATTTTCTAAGACAAAAAATTTCAAATCATAATATCAGAGTTTTGCTCATTCCAGAGGCTATACAAAAGACTACTGGACAATATGCAAGGCAGATTCTGGGCCTTCAATCTTCTACTGGGCCCTTGTACTAATCTTTCAAGTGTACATTTTTTTGCAAGGATTTCCCTTCAAACGCACCGGTCTTTAATTTTTCCCCTTATATCAGCGTCTTTAATTTTTGCTCTTGCTACTTATTTAGTGAAAATATCTAAATCTGCTCCGCTCGGCATAATTTTGTAACATATTTATCTTTGAAAACTGAATTTTTGTCTCGCTCGGTAATTTTTTTGTAGGAATTAGATTATGCGGCATAAGTTGTGTAGTGTTTTCCAGATTATATCGAGTGTTGAAAGTTTTGCCTTGTCCGGTTTGTGGATGTTATGATAATACACCAAAGTTAAACGTAAATTATGCAGAGTGAGATCATAATTTATCCTTTTTCAGATTATGTTGAGTGTTGAAAGTTTTGTCTTGTCCGACATAACTTGTGGAATGTTATGATACATATGCTGAAGCTGACGTAAATTATACCAAGCGAAATATAAGTTTCTAGTTTATGCCGCACCAAAATTGCTGAATGGAAAAACTTATTGACCACAAAATTTGAGGGCCAAAAATTACAAACACCCCCCCCCCCCCCCCACTCCCGCAAAACCAACCCCCCGAATATAGACATTTGTGCAAATGGCCCGAGTCTCAGCCTCCCAAACAATGAATTCAGAGTTATCAATGTTGGCCTTTGGATGTGATGCGATGGTTTTACTGAATCTGGTGTGCAATGTTGTTAATCCTTGCATGTTCTTTTCTTTAAAGATGATAAATCATGACTCACTTTAGTGTTTTGCGGTCAGTCATAACAGCGTTGTAAAGGACTAATGAGCGCACTAAAAAAAACACCTACGGGCTGTGCGTGAAGAGGGCATGATTAAGTTATAAATATAGCTGGTACAGCAATATACAAATTGTTAAAAGATCATTATGATGTATGTGTTGACTAAACTAAGAATAAGAAACTTGAAAAGTGTAATGACCGGCTTGGTCGTTATAGTCTTTTCGGCATTTTTTGGCCTTTCCTCTAGCTTGTTAGCTCATTTTTGACCCGAGGGGACCATTGACACGCTTCCTGAGGTGTTCAGGGTTGATTTGGGTGACTTTTTGGGAAAAAATGGCTTTAAGCGAAAAAAAGTTGGCTTTTGAGTAAACGGACCCTTTTCCGAAATCCGTCGATTCTGGGAGGTCCGGATGGTCATTTAAAACTTGTGCGCATATCTGGTTCGGTTCCTAATGCACTCGGGTGCATTTTGGGACTTGGGTTGGGAATTTGAAAATTGAGGTATCGGAGATTGACTCGGTCAATGAGACCTCCGTTGGGAATTTTGAGGCCACGAGTGCGTTCGTAGCATGTTTTTGTGTATATTTATATAACCAGTATGTGAGCAGAGGCCCTCGGCAATTAGTCAAAAATTCGGGTTGAGTTGTGAAAACTTAGAGACTTTTCTGGCGTCTGGTGCCCGCTTTGGCGGCACCAACACCGCAGCAGAGGTAACGCTATAGCAGTCACCCTGGCGCTGGAGCGTCCTGCGCAATTCTGGCTTGACCGCTATAGCGGTCAAGGGACCGCCGAAGTGGTGACGCTAAAGCGGCCTGATGGTCGCGGAAGCGGGTATCGGGCAGTTAAGTCATTAAGTGAAGTGTTAAATGCCCTAAGTCCCTCACTTATTACTATTCTGAAATCTGGGTTATTGGGAGTAATTCTAGGATATTCTTGGAGGAAATTCTTGATGGTAAGTTCTTCTAATCTCTTTACTATTCTGTTTTCCTTAATCATCTTAAAATCCATTCATCTTGATAGTTCATTAAGTGATTGAAGGTTAAAAAGTGGGTTTAATGAGTATTCTTTCTAGGCTTCTAAAGTATTGAATTGATGATTAGAATCCTTCATTTCATAACTTCTTCCTAATTAGTGGCTAATTTATGGAATTGGAATTTAGGGTTTATACCCAAATTTGGGGGTTTTGCCTAGAATTCGGATTTGAGTAAATTGCTGATTATTCTAGCTTGCTATTGATGGGAATTAATCACCTAGAGCTTTAATTTCATGTTGGAACCTTTAAATTCCTAATTTCACCCTTCTAGTTCATAAAACCCATTCCATAGGTTGGGAATTTGGGTCTTGAATAGAAGTAGGGTTCGTTTGATGTTTTTGTTGATTCTAATTTCTTGATTCGAATGTGCCTAGACTTTCTCTATCTCGAGGCTCAGAGGAAAGGGAAGTCTAAGGAGTGATTGTTGGTGATATTGTTGTTCGGCCTTCCAAGTAGGTTACGGTTTACCCTATGGTGAGACTTCGTTTAGCAAAGCATATATGTAGACGATATTATCGGAGAAAGCATGTAAACCTTCGGGTATGAAGTTGGGTTGGATATTGTCTTAGGTTGGGCCCTGTTGTGTGATTGGGGTTAGCCACCCCATTGTGTTGTGACTTATCTTGTTCTATTATTTATTAGCTTGAAACCACGTGAAAATGGTAGATATTGGAGACTATTGATATATCTTGATTATGATATGGTAGAATCTTACTTGTTGACGTTTGATACGAGGATAGTGTTCTATTATAGCTTATTGTGTAGCCTTTTCATGATATTGTTGGTATGCCCATGGGTGGTACTTGTGATATTGATTTGATTATTGACATTGAACTCATACATTGCACCTATCTCATCCTTCATGATATACTGTTGCTACATTGATGATACTTGAGGAAACATTTTATGAGCTGGGCTCAGTTAGATGAGAGTGACGTGAGGACCGATATCCGATGGTTGTCCCGAAATTGAGGTTGTGCGTAGCGATTGCCGAGGTTTTTGCCGGAATGGTGAGGTAGCGGTTGCCGAGGTTGTTGCCGGAACGGTGAGGTACATGGACTTCACGGGTACCCCATGGGTTGTGCTACCGAGATGTGATGTTCCATTATCGGAGTACATGTACACAACATATGCATTGCATATACATTTCATACATTATTGCACTACATTGTACTATGGCTTCTATTGTGATATTCTTGTGATATACTTGTGATATACGGATTTTGACTAAGTATTTGAGACTTGGCACATTTGGGTTTAGATGCTAAACATAGGTGATGACGTGTACTTGGATTCTGGCTCGTGTTTGACTTATACCTTGTTGATTTACCTGCTTGTCTTACTTTATTGACTTGATATGTGTTAGCTAAACTTAGTCAGCCTATGATACCTACTAATGCTTGTTGTTGTATTGACCTGCACTTGCTGCATTCTTTTATGAATACAAAGTTCTAGGTAGGATCGACCTCTGTTTCTGGTGGCTGATAGCGGATCGAGAGTTGCGGCTTAAAGTCTTATAGGATGAGCGCGGGGACGTCTGCCGCCTTGGATAGTTTTCCTTTATCTATGTCTTATTTCATTTTCCGAGACATATTCAGACTTTTGATGTATTTTGTTACTTTCAGGCTTATAGTATCTAGTTAAAGGCTCTTGTATGGTTAGACCAGACTCTGGGTGGATTTGATGTATTTTCTTACTTTCGCACATTTCTATATGATTATCGTCAGACTTACGTGATTTTCTTCTCTTCTGCTTGTTTATTTGTGACTTTGCAATCGTTGGGATAAGGGGCCTACCGAGGTGGGAAGGGTAGGTGCCCGCGTAGCTTAGAGAAATTGGGTCGTGACAAAAAGGTGTTATCACTGAATCAGAGAGCTCTAACGTTATGATTTTTACCTCATATTTTCAACTTAATAGCAGTTTTTTCAACTTTTGGTCCATATACTTGTTCCTTTTCCATTACATCTTTGGTTGTTTAAAAGGTTTACTTTGTACTTATTTTGTGTTTTACTTCTTTTAGAAATCAAGATCATGTTCCTTGTAAAGACACATAATCAAGAGGAAGTAGAGGAAGAGCAAAAGATAGAGACAAAGATTAAGCTTTTCCACAGTTTGTCGGATTGAAGCTGAGATTGAAAAGTTGAAAGGAAACTAGGAAAAATTAACACAAATGAAAGCTCAGATTAAGAACTGAAAGAGAAAAAGATGAAGACTAGGAAGTCTTGATAGAGTTTCATTTGGTTAACAATGGTGTGTGCTTGTCCTATTGTGGCATTTTGCTTTCAAATGAACATCTTAAACCACGAAGACATGGTTGAAAGTATCTTTTACTTTTTTATGTAATCAAATAAAGTTGTGGGAATAAATTTATATTCCATTGCAACTGATCATATACACTTCGTAATACATCGACATAAAAAATTAATTCTTCGACAAATAAGATATCAGTTTTTGATTACAATGACAAAACAATTCCCGCAACATTTTTTTCATTTCAGCAACAATTTATCGGCTCGAAAAATCAGTAGAAACAACAACTAATGACAAGTTTCAGCACCAGCCAAAAATATCAGAAAAAACAACAGCCATTTAACAACTAAGACAACAACAAAATTCTAGCACCAACTTCAAAAATCAACAAAGACAACCAAAAAATTCCAGCAACAGCTTACACAACCAGCAAAGACAACATCAAAATTCCTACACCAAACTTAAAAATTTTGCAAAGAACATAATAAATCACAACACCAGAAAGACACTTTAAGCTCACTGGAAAGTGATGAAAAGAGCATCAAACATCAACTAGAAAAGTAACATAAATGCACTCGCAAGTGTGCACAAAGAACGAACCATTTTTACCCCAAAAAAAAATGTTATAGCTTCAAAATGTAGGTCCATTTTGTTGTGTATATTGAGAATTTTCCCAAATAACATCTAGTCCAATTTCTACTCCTTGTTGTCGCATTTGCTGCTGTTCCACTGCTCCTTGTCCCACTTCATCATGTCATCTTCTAACCTAAAAAAGAATTATACATATAATTTAAGTTAGTTTATGCTTATTAAAGACAAAATATATTTTAATATAAAAGTCAACATTATATGTAGCTTTTGACGAACTGAAGAGGTAGTTTCTGGTGGCACAATGTATTTGCAAGTCCTTACGTTGTGGCCAGTCTTGTGACATTTACTACAATCTAGTGATTTTTGTTTTCGTTTCATCTTTGTTCGACTTGCTTCAACTTCATCCTGTTCCTTTCTTCGCAACGTCGGTCTCCTTCTCTCTTTGTTGTAATCCTTGGAGGTAAAGGAGTAACTTTACTCGACTTAGGCCACATTTGTTGGCCCATTCATTGGTAGAATTGATTTTTCACAAATTTTCCTGTATTTTATACCTTGTAAAATTCATGAACATAGTCAATAATATTATCCTTCTTAGCCCAAATTGCTGCAATAGCATGCTTGCAAGGGATTCCAGTGAGACTCCATTTTCTACAACTGCAAGTTCTTTTCTCCAAGCCAACTGCCCAATTGTCCATAATTGTAGCTCCTAAAATTTCATATGTCATGATCCAATTAGTGAATCATGATGGCACCTATACTGTCCCCCCAGGTAGGCGAACCATTCCCAAATCATTTTAGTCATTTATAAGAATTATGCGGAAATGAACAATGATTTAGCTAACAAATTCAAATTAATGATAAGTGCAGAAGTAATAATAACCCCAAAATCTGGTCTGGATAGTACAAGAGCCATTACTACACAGATACAAGTCTGATAGAAAGTACAAATCTCAAAATATCAATACTGTCTCAGGATTACAAAGTAGACAGTTAAATACAAAGAAGAGTCTCCGGGTTGCGGATCTAACCCAAAAGCTCACCCTAGAATCTCTATCAAGTAGACTCAGATCACTCTCGAGGACGGGAACTGGAACAAGTAATAGACTCTGCACTCAAAGGAAGAATACAACAAGAGTAGCATCAGTACAAACAACAAGTACTGTTAGGTATCAAAGACTGAGAATAATTAGTACATATATATGAAGAAAGAAATCAACAAGCAGGCAGATAGACAATCAAGCATACTTACAAATCACATTATCATAATAATCAAGGACTTCCACCCACACATGCGTCATACAGAAACTCACTTTCCAAGTCATAATCCTAGGTGAAGCTTCTGAACCACAAGTCGGCCGAGTCTCAATAATCTCAACTCGATAATCACGAATCCAAGTTCTGGACCAAGGCAGGGTCATTAATCTACAATCTGGTCCAGTCCATAATGTTACACCTCGAAATTTTGGGTTGTTGTGCGGTGAATAGACTAACGCAAGTTAAGGTGTATATGATGCCCTACAAGTAAGAAGGGATACTTAGTGATTCTAATTAAGATTCCAAAAGACATTTGACACAAGGGAAGAAAGTTCGTCAAAGTAAAAGTGAAGTGTAAGTTGTGTTTGGGGAAAGGTTCTGTAAGTATCGAGTTAACGATTATTTAGTAAGGTCTTGAGGATGAGTTATAAGGTTCCTTAGATGGTTAATGAGGTATCATACAAGTTCTAAGAAGGTTCCATAAGGATTGGAGATCAAATGAATCAACGAGAATAATTTCAGAAATTGTGAGTTATACGACCACTTATATGGTCCGTATAACATTCCAGAGGAAGGTCAGTCCCTAGTGGTATTATACGACCACTTATACGGACTGTATAAAGTTATACGGACCGTATAAGTGTCCGTATAATATGGACAAGTCACTTTTTTTCCAGATTTTTCCTCTTATATATATATATATGACCCAAGCTCATATTTTTCATTTCCCACATTATCCATACCTCTTGGAAGCTCTAGAAAGTTCCACACACCATATTAACACAAATTCAAGGGAAATCAAAGATTAAACATCAAGAGCCAAGAGAATCAAGTGTAGAGAAGATTACTAGGGTTTATGGAAGTCAAGAATTCCTTTGGAATTGAACTTGGGGTTTTCTTCAGGTGAAGTATTTTCATCCAAAGCCCATTCGTGCATAATCAAAGGTGAATTTTGTGTTCATTTCATGTTATTAAGAATACTGAATGGTTGAAAGACTTGAATTGAGGAAGAAAGAAGAATATGAAGCTCAAGTATGGAAATAGTGGTATTTTTGAATAGTAACTTGACTTGAATCATAGTTCTTGACATGTTATGAGTACAATCTTGTGATTAATAATGCAAATGATGTTAAAGGAGTATTATATGAGAATGAATATGGCGTTATGTCATAGTTATGGTTATGGATGACATTGGAAGGGCATGGTAAGAATTGAATAATGTTTAACTCGATGAAGTTTATCGATTGTGATATTATGGGTGTGATTATTGATGTTTGGGAGTTGTGTATTATATGGAGAAAGTTGTTGAAACAAAGGAAATGCTGCCCAATTTTTGTTAGATCTTAGTCGTTTTAGTCGAGACCTAAGTTATGTTTCTGGTTGTCTAATCTTAGCACAAATTCTCTTGAATGTAGAATCGTGAGCTTGGAAGGAAAGCGTTTAGTCGATAAAGTTGAAGAGACGTAAAGGTATGTAAGGCCAGCCCTCTTTTTTCTAAGGCATAATTCCTATAACATGATTTCCTCTATCTTTCCGTGACTTTCTTACATTCCAAAAAAAATTATAAGTCTATGATTACTAAGAGCTTCTCATGAGATAAAGATAAGAGATGTGCTATGAATATGATAATGATAATGGTGAATTTATGTCCAGAGATTTTAAAGCTTATGATATGATGCTATTATGATGTTAATGATCTTTACATGATTCCTTGATGCTATTCATTATTGATAGTCTCACCTTATAATGCTAGTTCCTTCAAGGTGAGACAGGACGATCGTGATGTTCCATAATGTAATCGGAGGTTACCGACCTTACGTCATTCCGATAGAGTTACAGCTTTTACTTGAGCTTTTATGCATGCTTCATGTTAAGTATATGATGATGATTACATCGTGTCTAGATGGCCGGGCAGCACCGATAAGGTGGGAGGTTTATAGATAATGATGATTACACCGTGCTTAGATGGCCGGGCAGCACCGCTAAGGCGGACGACTTATGATAACACCGTGTCTATATGGCACAGGCATCACCACTAGTGGGCGGCGTGAGATGATTACCCCGGACGCGGGCTAATGATGTTATTGATTCAGACAGTTTATGTATATATGTGTGATATGTTTTAAAGGTAAAAGTAAGCATGCATGATTCCGCCTCAAGAGGCAAGTTGTTACAGTTATCCTTTCTTCTTATACTTTCTATACTTCCTTATTATGTTATCATATATGCCTTACATACTTAGTACATTTTTCGTACTGACGTCCTTTTTTTTATGGACGCTGTGTTCATGCCCACAGGTAGGCAGGGAGACGGCCCCAACACCTTGGAGCCCTGCCAGCAGCTGTACAAGAGCACTTCACTACTCCGGAGTCGCCGCTCATTGGTATATTCTTTTGTGCACACATTTGGGGCATGGCGGGGTCCTGTTCCGTCCTTATGATCTCAGTATTCTAGTAGAGGCTCGTAGATACATATGTGTGGGTAGTAGGTGCTATGTGATCTTATTAGTGTATATTCTGTATATCATTTTTGTAGCCTTGTGGGCCTATGCGTATTTATATGTATAATTTGGGAGATATTGGTGATCATTTCATAGTAGATTTACTTTGAGAGATTAGTTTGTTTGGGATGAGTATGAAGGCTAGAATGATATGCGGTGCTCAATAGTAAGCTCCGGGTACCCGTCATGGCCCCCTAGTCGGGTCGTGACAAAAGTGGTATCAGAGTAGTTCCGTCCTAGGGTGTGTCTACGAGCCGTGTCTAGTAGAGTTTTGTTTATGGGTGTGAAGCGCGCCACACTTATAAACAAGAGGCTGCAGGGCATTTAGGAATAATGACCGTCTTTCTTCTTCATAGATCGTGCGATAGAGCTATATTATAAGAATTTCCTTTTCCCTAACCGTGCGTTATGTTTTCAGCAAAGTTTATGAAAGGAAAAGATACATCAACCCAGAGGGGCAAGATAGTTGTCGAAGAGAGGACTGAACAGGAGCCGCCTATGGATATGGAGGAGGGCGAGCCCCAGAGTATGGCCCTATTTCGGTT
Source organism: Lycium barbarum (assembly GCF_019175385.1). Classification (NCBI taxonomy): domain Eukaryota; kingdom Viridiplantae; phylum Streptophyta; class Magnoliopsida; order Solanales; family Solanaceae; genus Lycium; species Lycium barbarum. Next base: position 107,182,085 of record NC_083347.1, on the reverse strand, counting down.
CTCTCATATTTCGTCCACTCTAGAGGAGCAAAGAGGAGTCTCAACCTTAGCTCCATCACCCCCATTTCCTCCACCAGATACCTCAAGCCAAGAGATGAGGCAGGCCATCCTTTTGTTGACCTAGTTTGTAGCCGCTCAAACTCAACGGCAGGATGCGGGCCATGGTAATAGGAGTTGGTGGAAGAGAGTCAGGTCTTCAGGGTTTGACCATGAGTTTAGGGGCGTTCTGAGGCATCAATTCTCTAGGCACTCAGCTCGATCAACAACTAGTGTGCCACTACAGATTTCTGGACCCAGGGTTGATAGATCTGCTTGCTTGGGGCCAGTTCAGAGTTTTAGAGTTCCTAATTCCTAGAATAGGGGTTATTCAAGCCAGATGAGATTACCTGTACCACGGTGTACTCAGTGTGGCAAGTTAGATTCTGGACCGTGCCGCTGGGGTTTGAATGTTTGTTATGCTTGCGCTCGACCAAGCCATTTTAGGCGCGGCTGTCCATGGTAGAGATAAAATTCGGCCTACGGGATTGGCAGCTGGCTCTTCATCATCGGTACGCCCTCCGAGGCAAAGACCGCAGGTATTAGGAGACTGTGATAGGGACCGAGGAGGAACACCCAGTCCGAGTGGATCCCATTATCATACCTATGCATTAGCTGGGCGACAGGATCTTGAGTCTCCCCATGATAATGTTCCAGGTATATAGTCAGTACTCTCTTATGGTGCATACGTATCGATTGATTCGGGTTCTACGCTGTCATATATCACTCCTTGTGTTGTGGAGTGTATTGGGTGGAAACCCGAGCCAGATCAACGATTTGAGATGTCTATGCCTATTAGTGACCCAATGATAGCTAGAATCATGATTTATGAGTAAGTAAACATCCACGGAGAGAGAGTTGACTGACATAATATGTACGATGGAATTCTGGAAAGAGTGTGTAGGTATAACTTATGAGACAAGCCCTATTACTTAAATTCTTTTATAGTAGTCAGCCTTGTGCTGCTGAGCTGTATATTATATGTGTTTCTATAGGGAATGGGATGTGTTTCTGGGCTGTGTGCAAGTTCGGGATTGTTATGTTTATAAAGGAAACTCTGCCAAAATTCTTCCAGAAATCTAAAGGAAGTTGTGGGAACTGTAGGCAGGATTTTTGTGAGAAGCAAGAAAAGGGCCTAGCAATGAGTGATTAAAGACAGAGTTAGTAGTTAAATGCGGGATAAACATAGTAAGTACGTATTAAGCTAAGGGAATGATGAATAGGTTAGGATGGAATAAGGAACATGAGACGGGGAAGTGAAGTGCTTGGGATAGAAAGAAGTTTTATACACTAAGGAGAATTAAAGGGATAAGCACTCTAGAAGAAGTTGTAAGTTAATTTTTTTTTTTTGGCTAGATCTATTTGTTTTGGGGAACATTAAGTTATGAGATAAAGTTGATGTATACGTATAAGCCGATGCATGATACGCCGAATCAGATTATTAAGCTAGGCTTCACCTGATGGTTATAGCGTGAGGAAAACTTTCATATCACTATAAGCCAGCCTTATTGACATCGGTGAGACCTCAAGGAAAGAGAGTAAAAAAGATGTGTTCACAAAAGCTCATTGCCTGGCAATTGGGTAACTTTATGACCACAGTTGTGTTATGTGTTATAGTTCATGTTATATATCTAGGAATTTACTCGAACGATTATATGACAGGGATTGCTATTACAAATATGAGGGAAAGCGAAAATAAGATAAGATTGATCGGCGAAACAAAAGGATGACAAGTGATGAATGCTCGGTATACGTGATGTGCGTAGTGGAAGTGTTGGAAACAAAGAAGGAAGGGTAGGAGCGAGGCAAATAGGAGAGAAGTCCACTAGAGCAGTAACTCGATAAACAGAGAGTGGAAGAGAATTAAACCCTGTGGATATTCTAACATTAAGTGGGAATGTAATCAGGAGTTGTGAAGTGATAGAAATTTTGAATTATGCTGTACGGACAGTGTGGCTAATTAAGTTATGACGAGAATTATGGAACCAAGTGTCGAGTAAGGTATCCTATGCATGAAGAGCGAGTTTACACAACATCCATACAATGAATTCTAAAAGGACCATATGTTACCCCGTTATTAATATGTTGGGATAACAGAGTACAATACTCCTATAACAGTGTGAACTGATCGGAGAAGAGTGTAGAGGGATTGATGTTGAACCTTAAGTTACAGAGTTATCAAAAGATGGTGTTCTGAGAGAAAAGAGAAGAAAGGAAAGAGAAGCCAATGGTAATCTGAAATAGGTTTAGGGTTATTGTCTTATGAATGAAATCATTTGAGAAAAGGATGAGGGTTACGACGAAAGGAGGAACAAGGTTTGGTTGTGAATGATCAATGGACTGACTTTCTACGTATGTCAGGACAGCAACAAATGGAATTGCATCCTCGGTGGGTTAAAGGTCCCAGGGAGAGGTTATTGAGAAAAGGTGAGTCAAGAGAGAGCGAGCTTGGGGAGGATTTGGCATAGGGCGTATAGAGCGGTTATGAGCTACATCGATGGAATTGGTGAACATACAGGACGATCTATGGGTATTGATAGAAGTAATGAAAGAAACATTGAGGTAAAGACAATTCCCTCATGGTTTAATAGCCATGGAGACAAAACAGTAACAAAAAAGAGACTATCAAAGAAGTAGTCTTCGATTTTCCGAGGCAACGTGGCCGCCGGAGGCGTAAGAATGAGATAATACAATATATGGGTCGTAAAATGGAAGACGGGCAGAGAATTCAACATGGCAGTGTACAACAATAAGGTGGGTGATGAGGTAGAGTTAAAGGATGGGCATATGACAGAAGAGCGATATTAGCCTCAAGAAGATACATCACGTAAGCATTGCAGCTTTAGTTCAAGCGTAAGATAGACAAGGATAAAATGGTATTTCCATACAATAAGAGCTCATGCGAATGGTTTCATAGTGATGAGATACAGTCGATGAGAGTAAGATTTGGATTAGAGGGAGAAGTGAATGATTAAGATTTGGATTAGAGGGAGAAGTGAATGATGGACTAAGACGGGAAGTCAAGTGGAATTGCCACCGCAAGCAAGACACATGGATGCGAAGGTCCAATGTCACATAACGATTGGAGAAGCATTGTATAGGGAAAGCCTTGAAGGCAAAAATAATTGACTCAGAATTTGGTAATGTCTTTCTAATGGAAGGATGCGAAGTTAACAATAGAAGAGGATTGAAATGGAGATGAACTATTTGAAAGCATGTGAATACTTGACGGTAGCGATCTACAATAAAGAGGTACAAATATGTATGATCGTTTAGAAGAGAGAGTGTATGGGTGATATGAGAATTCCAAGCTTAAAGTACTCAAACACGAAGGAATTAAGGCCGCATCGCGAGGTAAATGCAGTAAGATGGATTTAAATGAGAAACTGAAAGCGAGAGGTGGCGGTGAAGAAAATAATAGGGAGTAAACTTGTTTAAGACAATTTTGCGGCACCAGTCAAGGATGAGGATGAACCTAAAGCTGAGATGGGTGTTGCAATTGTAAAGAAACATATAAACTATCTATGGAAAATTTTCAGGCTAAAATGCTTGGTTCTCTATCGGTACCTGAAGATCGATGCATTCCGAGAGATCTGGAAAAGATAGGTTATTCTAGTAAAGCCCCTATTACGAGATGGATAAGCGGATAGAGCTCATTTTTTAACTTTCCAAGGCATGGTAGAAGTACGTACGTTAGATCTTTAAAGACCTGTCAAGATGATCTGGAAATGATATATCCAGATGGCCGTATGAAGCTTGCAAGAATGGGAGAGTATCAAATTAGTGGAATGTGGAAATTTCATCTTAAAGCCAGATTTAGAAATATTACTAAAAGATTTTGAGTGGATTTCTTACTGCCCTCCTAAATGGTTCTAAGGTAGTGAAAGAAGAACTAAAAATAAGCTTGACGAAGGTATTATGAGGGGGCGCGGAAGTAAAAGAGGTGCATTGGGAAGTGTAAGATGATGTGAAGTCCAGATATCCGCCCCTGTTTCCACCCCCAGAAGAGGCACAAGATGAAACTCCGCTGTTCCCAGATATGTTATGGTTTCTCTTAATGCTTTTGGTCGTGTGTGGCCATGTTTTCTTGCTGTTGTTGTTGTAGACATGTGAGGTGATGTTATTCAAGGTTGTTGTAACAGGATGGTAGTGCCATATTACAGGGGAAACTCTGGCAAAATTTTGGTCGAATCCCCGAGAACTTAATATTCGAGGACGAATGTTCCTTAGGGAAGGGGGGGGGGGGGGGGGGGAGAATGTTACACCTCAAAATTTCGGGTTGTTATGCGGTGAATTGACTAACGCAAGTTAAGGTATATATGATGCCCTACAAGTAAGAAGGGATACTTAATGATTCTAATTAAGATTCCAAAAGACATTTGAGACAAGGGAAGAAAGTTTGTCTAAGTAAAAGTGAAGTGTAAGTTGTGTTTGGGGAAAGGTTCTGTTAGTATCAAGTTAACGATTATATAGTACGGTCTTGAGGATGAGTTATAAGGTTCCTTAGATGGTTAATGAGGTGTCATACAAGTGCTAAGAAGGTTCCATAAGGATTGGAGATCAAAAGAATCAACGAGAATAATTTCGGAAATTGTGAGTTATACGACCACTTATACGGTCCGTATAACTTTATACTGTCCGTATAAGGTTCCGTATAACATTCCAGAGGAAGGTCACTCCCTGGTGGTATTATACGACCACTTATACGGACCGTAAAAAGTTATACGGACTGTATAAGTGTCCGTATAATATGGACGGGTCACTTTTTTTCCAGATTTTTCCTCTTATATATATATGACCCAAACTCATATTTTTCATTTCCCACATTATCCATACCTCTTGGATGCTCTAGAAAGTTCCACACACCATATTAACACAAATTCAAGGGAAATCAAAGATTAAACATCAAGAGCCAAGAGAATCAAGTGTAGAGAAGATTACTAGGGTTTATAGAAGTCAAATATTCCTTTGGAATTGAAGTTGGGGTTTTCTTCAAGTGAAGTATTTTCATCCAAAGCGCATTCGTACATAATCAAAGGTGAGTTTTGTGTTCATTTCATGTTATTAAGAGTATTGAATGGTTGAAAGACATGAATTGAGGAAGAAAGAAGAATATGAAGCTCAAGTATGGAAATAGTGGTATTTTTGAATAGTAACTTGACTTGAATCATAGTTCTTGACATGTTATGAGTACAATCTTTTGATTAAAATGCAAATAATGTTAAAGGAGTATTATATGAGAATGAATATGGCGTTATGTCATAGTTATGGTTATGGATGACATTGGAAGAACATGGTAAGAATGGAATAATGTTTAACTCGATGAAGTTTATCGATTGTGATATTATGGGTGTTATTATTGATGTTTGGGAGTTGTGTATTATATGGAGAAAGTTGTTGAAACAAAGGAAATGCTGCTCAATTTTCGTTAGATCTTAGTCGTTTTAGTCGAGACCTAAGTATGTTTCCGGTTGTTTAATCTTAGTACAACTTCTCTTTAATGTAGAATCGTGAGCTTGGAAGGAAAGCGTTTAGTCGATAAAGTTGAAGATACGTAAAGGTATGTAAGGCCAGCCCCTTCTTTTCTTAGGCATGATTCCTATAATATGATTTCCTCTATTTTTCCATGACTTTCTTACATTCCCAAAAAAAATTATAAGTCTATGATTATGTTATAGCCCGTATTTTGTACGTTCGGATAATTCGAGATAATTGCGAAAAGTCAAGGGCAAGACTATTTTCCAAAATTATTTTAATGAACAAGTTGTTTATTAGTATGGAAATATGGAGAAAGGCTAAGGGTAAAAAGGGAAATTCGCAAGATGGCTCATAGAAATATTGCGGAAGGCTAAGGGAAAATTTGGAATTTGGAAAATAAATTTTCATGAAGTGCAAAACAAAAAAAAAAAAAAAAGAGATGTGGGCTTAATAAAAAGGGGCCAAGTGGCCGGCCACATGGAGTGGTCCAAGGCCCACATGGGAGCCCAACTTTGATAAATAAAATATGAGAGTTAGAGCTCATTTTCCATTCACAACACTTAGAATTTTCAAGAACTTTGAAGAAGAGCAAAGAGAAAGGCCATTCGGCCAAGAAGAGGAAAAATTGAAGCCTCCAATTTTGATCCAAAAAATATTTTCTTCTAGTATTCCTACTAACTCAAAGGTCCTCTTTAACGTGGTATAATTGTTGGAGCAAGAAAACCTCTCTTTGTTGCAAGTTCATAATTCTAGACAAAAGGGAAATCAAGGGAAAAAGGTAAGAATTAATCTTCTTTTATATGTTATGAATGGTTTGGGTATGTTGTAGTATGTAGAAATGAATGAAAACCATGAATTTAGTGTGTTGGAGTGGTGGCCGTGTGGTGTGGAGTTTGGCCGTGTGTGTGTGTTGTGTTGTATAGGGATGATGAACTAATTTTATCTAGTATTTTGGTTGTTGTTGTAATGAATTCTATGAGGAAAATGAAGGTGTAATGATTCTAGTGAAGTTGTAATGGTTGGAGAGTTGTTTTAGAAGTTAATGTGATTTGAATATAGTCTTCTTGTATTTATGGAAAATAATGTTGTTAGTGTGTGAATGGTAGGTATAATTCATGAACTTGAAAGAAGGAAATGTGTCGCTATTGTTCTTGTTGAATTTGGAAGGTTTCGGGTGAAGTAATATGTTGATTGGGTTGTTGGAATATTATGTGAATTGTTAGAAGTATTCTTGAATCATGTTAGAAAGATTTTGGATTAATACTTGAATGTGGAATTATTGGTGTTAGCTTGAATATATGTGATTAAATTGAATATAAATGAAATGCCGTGAATTGTGTGACAAGAGTTGTTGATGTTAGAATATGTTTTGGGATTGATTGTTGAAGTTGTTAGTATGATTGTTGGTAATGTTGTTAATAATTTGGCCGAGTTGAATTCTCGGATTATTGATTGTTGATTTGGCCGAGTTAGATTCTCGGGGATGGTGTATTTACAGGGGAAATGCTGCCGAAATTTCGGCAGATTATAAGTGAGTTTACTTGAAAGATTAAGACAAGTGTGTGACAATATGTCTGATGATTATGTAAATCTCCTTGAATGTAGACTAACGAGCTTAGACGAATAAACGTAGCTAATAGGACGTGGAGCAGGTATGTAAGGCTTACCATTTCCTTTCTTTTGGCATGATCTTTATGAAACGAGCAAATGACGTATATGTATGATTTCAAAGAAATTTCCTATTCTTAGAGCCACTAGGATGGCTAATATTCTTAACTTGCATACGTTGTCTCATATGGTTTTGATGCATATCTATGATGTCCGAAGTTTGTTGATATGTTTCCAAATGGCATTCGAAAGATAATTGATATGACTAAAGTTTTGATTTTCAAATGCTAGCACGTTCGATTATTCCATCGAGTCTTTGATACATTTTGATATGTGCATACGGTTCCAAAAGCTCTATTTGATTTGATCCATAACGATATCCGAAAGGTACTTGACATGATTATGGCCTTGATTTTCCAAAAATGGCTTCTGAAACGCTTGTAGAACGTTCTGTACTTCAAACGCTCATAACCTTTTTATACTAATTCGGATTGACCCGAAACTTGTTTCTGAGCCTTTAGGGGTCGGTAAGTATACTTAAATTTCGAGTCTTGATTTGTATGCATATAGTTTCTCACTACTCTGCTCGTGCATGTGCCATTACCTCTTTCGCCGAGTCCCGAGCCGGTATATATCGTGCGCATGGTTCGCTGGGTCCCTTGCTTGAGGGCCGGGTGCCATTATGTATTCCGGAGTATGATGTGTTACGGTGTTATGATGTGTTCATGGTTCGCCAAACCATATATGTGTATATGTATATTCTGATCTTATGATGTGATATTATGATGTGTGACGGAGTTTACGGAGCAAACCTTCTGGAGTATGATGTGTGTGGCGCCAAAGGCAGGGTGGCGCCATGTTCCCCGGGTCCCACGAGGGGCCGGATACCGTTCCTGGCATGCATGATTCGTGTTTCCAGTAAGTTCTTTTGTTATTCTGCATATCGTGCTTATTGTCTGTACTAACTTTCTGCACGTGCCACAGCAATATAATATATGTATATAGATCGGGTTGCACGTTCCGTAGCAAATACATTTGTGGATCGGGCCGAACGTTCCTTGGCACTAATATGTTATATATATGGATCGGGCCGTACGTTCCTCGGCACTATTATGTTACATATGAATCAGTTATGTGTATATGTATATGATGACATACGATGTTGGCACGCACAGTCTGTGTTTGGAAAGTACGCATTTTGGCACTCTGGATGATCTACTTATTTTCTGTAGTTCTTCTGACACATGACATCGGCATACACGATTTGCATTTTAAAAAATAAGTATTTTGGTATTCTGAAAATGTACTTACTTTTGTAATGCTTGTTTCGATTATGGTTCTGTTTTCTGTATTCCATGCTTTACATACTCAGTACATATTCCGTACTGACCTCCTTTTCTTCGGGGGCTGCGTTTCATGCCACGCAGGTACACCCAGATGAGTAAAGGACATTGTTAGAAGATGCTTTAGCTGGATTGGCGAGCTCCACTTCCTTTCGGAGTGTTGCCGAGTCGGAGTTTGTATGATATGATTTCTGATCGGGGTTAGAGACTTTGCAGACAGAGTCGTGGGTATAGAATGTCAGTTTTGTAAGCAGCTCCATCAGCCGATATGTCATTCTGTGTTATGTGATAAATTCTACATGATTACAGATTTTGTTTGATTTGAGAATAACGATGAAAAAGAATATTTCTGAAAGCTGTACTATGTATTTCATCTTTATTTGATTTAAAAGTCTAAGAAGTTTATGTGTGCACTAAGGGTCTGAGGGTTCGCTCGGCCCTAAGTAAGGGTCGGGTGCCCATCACACCCTAGGGAGATTAGGGTGTGACAGATTACTAAGAGCTTCTCATGAGATAAAGATAAGAGATGTGTTATGAATATGATAATGATAATGGTGCATTTATGTCCAGAGATTTTAAAGCTTATGATATGATGCTATTCTGATGTTAATGATCTTTACATGATTCCTTGATGCTATTCATTATTGATAGTCTCACCTTATAATGCTAGTTCCTTCAAGGTGAGACATGACGATCATGATGTTCCATAATGTAATCGGAGGTTACCGACCTTACGTCACTCCGATAGAGTTACAGCTTTTACTTGAGCTCTTATGCATGCTTCATGTTAAGTATATGATGATGATTACACCGTGTCTAGAAGGCCGGGCAGCACTGCTAAGGCGGGCGGCTTATAGATAATGATGATTACACCGTGCCTAGATGGCCGGGCAGCACCGCTAAGGCGGGTGGCTTATGATAACACCGTGTCTATATGGCACGGGCATCACCACTCATGGGCGGCGTGAGATGATTAGCCCAGACGCGGGCTAATGATGTTATTGATTCAGACAGTGTATGTATATATGTGTGATATGCTTTAAAGGTAAAAGTAAGCATGCATGATTCCGCCGCAAGAGGCAAGTAGTTACAGTTATCATTTCTTCTTATACTTTCTATATTTCCTTATTATGTTATCATATATGCCTTACATACTTAGTACATTATTCGTACTGACGTCCTTTCTTTTATGGACGCTGTGTTCATGCCCACAGGTAGACAGGGAGACGGCCCGGACACCTAGGAGCCCTACCAGCAGCTGTACAGGAGCACTCCACTACTTCGGAGTCGCCGCTCATTGGTATATTCTTTTGTGTACACATTTGGGGCATGGCGGGGTCCTGTCCCGTCCTTATGATCTCAGTATTCTAGTAGAGGCTCGTAGATACATATGTGTGGATAGTAGGCGCTATGTGATCTTATTAGTGTATATTCTGTATATCATTTTTGTAGCCTTGTGGGCCTATGCGTATTTATATGTATAATTTGGGAGATATTGGTGATCATTTCATAGTAGATTTACTTTGAGAGATTAGTTTGTTTGGGATGAATATGAAGGCTAGAATGATATGCGGTGCTCGGTAGTAAGCTTCGGGTACCCGTCATGGCCCCCTAGTCGGGTCGTGACACATAATTAGATATATGCCACAGTAGTGGTACAAACCATACCATACCAGAAATAAAGAGTCATATGATGATGCAGGATGAAATGTAATGATGTGCAATGCAATACAATACACTGGCCAAATATCTCAAACCTGTACACACATGTTAAAGGCATTGTTCGCACAATAGTCATGACTCGCGGGGGAATCATGGCGTCCATGTACCACTCGCTCCGGAACATACCTCAAATCATGAGCCCATATACCTTCCGCTCCAGAACAGACCTTGGATCACAGATACACAATAGATCACATCCTCAGCCCCTGTCAAATGTTTTTACACATAACACAAGATGAGCCACATCCTCACCCCCCATGAGTATTCAAAATATGGTTCAAGTATAGAAACCACAAACTGGAACATCAACATAGATGTAAGCATGAGGAATGAGAATGAATGCATAATACTTAATCATGGAATAAATCAACAAACCAGTTCAATCAACATAAAGAGTTTATGAAACCCTTTACTTCCAAATATAGCAAGTACACCTCACAACTTAAGTCTTGTGTCACCAAAGTACTCCATTTTCTCATCTGTCATCATTAGTACTGTAAAGATTCGCTTTTTACGCGGTGTTAAGACATAAAAGCTACTACGAACTCGTTGGTGCTCTTTTGGACTTATTTTTTTGAAAAGAGTCGCCACCTAATATTTAGGAAATTAGGAAAACCGGGGGTGAAGGGTTTATTCAAATACCATGAAAAATCCTTCATAATCCAGAGTTCTAGGTAAGGGCTTTGATAATCCCCTAGGGAAGGTGTTAGGAACCCTAGTATTAAGGATCCGTACTATACGGTTGACCTTCGAATTCCAAAGTATGAGTATTTCCATGAACTGTCCATTTAGTGCTTATTCTCGCAAAAAATCTTGTCATTTTGCATATCATTTTTGAAAAGAATTTGAAGATGTTCCTTTTATATATAAGGTACGTAGGTTTGGATTTATAATATCCGCGTAAAATAATTCCCCCTTTTTGTATGTAAGGGTGATGTATTTCGTTTAAAAAATGAGTGTAAGATTGTTGTCTTATTTCAAAAATATAAACTTATTACGTTTTGCAAAGGTCTAATTTTGTCCATGCTTGACTCATACTTTATTTGATTCGATCCATATAACACGTTTGGAACACTTTATCCGAGAACTCAAATGTATACGAATGTATCTATTTTAGGAAATGGATTGTTTGAGACAATTTATGAAAATTGGTTTTGTGTCTTGGACTTTCATAGCCAACATTTGATTTTTGAAAGAAATCTACCTATTTTGGGCCCCAATGAGTTTGTTTAAAGGCATTAGGAGTGTTTATATCCTCCTCTTTTTGTTTTTGTAAATGGGCTTTGGCCCAAAAATACTTTTGTTTTGGCCTACTCTAGCCTTGTTCATTTTTTATTAAAATCAGTGGGGTTTAGTCCCAAGTTATGCCAAGTTGGTTGTGAAAACACTTTATTTATCTTTAGTTCTTAGAAAAACGAAACTTGGTTTTTGCTTTGAAAATCTGTCCGTTTTTTGTTGAACACATTTTGCAATACTCATGACTTTGAAATACTCATTTTCGTTTCTTGTTTAAAATTTAAAAACGTGTCTAATAGTTCAATTAGCCCTCTTTTAAGTTATCAAAAATCGTTACGCTGAATTCCGGTTTTTTGAAAGAAGTGGTTTGGGGACTTAGAGTCAATCAAGACGACATAAGTACCGTTGTCCTAAGACTACTAGTTCACACAATAAGGATTCCACTATGACATGAGTTTGTACAAGTTTTACAAATACATAAAAAAACTCAAAACAAAACGAAGGAGGGGCAATGAGCAAATGATGTAAAGACCAGGGGCGTACCAAGCCCCTAGCCAGCCATTTTCACCCATGGCTGGGCCTTCTGCGCGCCAAACTTTAACTTCGTCTCTACGGACTCAATATCTCCGAGGAAAGAATTTTCCTTATTAGGCCTGAGGCCCAATAAGTAGGCTAACCCGACCTGAGTGGCCATGTGGTGAGGGAGGAAAGAAAAAGGGAAACCGGTTAGTTTATAATTTTTGAATTTATCACAATTATACTAAGAAAAAGAGGAATATACATCAAACATATACATGTATATCAAAACAAGCTCAACTATCACGATTATACTAAGAAGAAAGGCCATAGACATCAAACATATACATGTATATCAACACAGATTTCATAGGTCAGGGAAGCAAGACAGCTGTGCCGAGGCTTATGTGTGAATACCGCCCGGCCTGTTGGCTAGTGCTTGGCAATAAGGAGGAAGGGTAAGTCGCTGCCCCCGTATTCCCGATGCCGCACAAGTTCCAAAGGGCTTCACAAACCCCAGGCATGACTGGTTATCGAAGAAGGCTAAGACTAGACCCTCACCTCAAATTACCTTGTCCCATACCAACTTAACCACAAAAACATAACCAAATCCCAGGATAAGACACTGCATAGCTGCCCAGATTCACCATACAATGCAATTTAAGAAAGCAAAGCATATAAATTCATAGACTTGCAGTAGCAAAATATGACCGTGCACACACGTATGAGAGAGGCTAAAACAGACATGAATGAATCAAAGAAGTGCAAACTAAACCCCACAGTCATAGAGTGACACAACTGAAGCTTATAAGTTTACAAATGGGACAAGACAAGACAACATAGTCATATTGTGAAAGGCACATAGCTACAATATCAAATATAGAATGACCTGGGGAGATAAATCAAAGGCACTTGGTCATGAAAAGGGCACACAAGCTGTGCCACTCATAGGGGAAAATCAGTACCAAACATACCACCATGAAGTGAACTAGAGCATCTTTGCCTCTTACCAATGAGAAGAGCATTAGAACCAAACAAGGATATGGCCATAACAAGGGGGGGGGGGGGGGGGGAACTAATGTACTCTCAAGGACAATTAAACAAATCCAGATAAAGGAAAATGAGCAAGCCAAATTTGTACTTCTATTTGACCTTTTATCTTTGTCTCTATTTTGAACCCATGCGCACAATTATTCTTTATGTGGGTCAAAGCTAAAATCAGCCTTACTAGGTCAATGCTAACTCTAAATTGGGGAGGGGAGTCTAAGCCTAGAGGGGCAGAATCTAGGTGTTTCCAGAATTCTTGGCAATGAACCTTAGCCTCCACAAACCACCAAAGTTCCATGGGAACTCTTATTTGAAGGACACTGTTTTGAACCAGGCTAGGCCTAGCTTTCCTCTTCTCCTTTCCCTAAGGCCCCTTTAAAAAGCCTTTCTTAGGTCAGGTGGCTCGGTTCATTTCCAGCCTTCTCTATGATCACATGGAGGTTGTATCTTTCAAGGTTATCTAGCCTAGAACTTAATATAAAAGGGTTACAAATTCACATGCTCAAGCCAAATAGACCTATCCATTTACACTAAGGTCAAAGCCATTTCCTTGAGAAAATAGGGCAGGTTAAACTAATTCAAGTGATGGCAGAATCAAGTTCAATCAATACAGACTATTCAGGCTCCTGAAAGGGAATTAGGATAGGGTGGGGTCATCACCTTCCCATCTCCTTTTCCTGAGTCTCCTTTCAGCAAAAAAGGATCCTGGGCTCTACTGGTCACCACCTCTAGTTCATGCCCAGGCTCAACTTTTCCTCTCCTAAGACTCTTCCCCCATCCTAACTTTCTAGTGACAACACTATAGGTTCTAGGCAAGTTCAAAACAACCTAACTCTGTGACAACTTCCACAGTTGACTTGTGAAACTGTGCCCAACTTTTAAAGACTTTTGTTGCCAAGTTTCAAACATCATGCACTAGGAACACCGACCATAAACATGTAACAATAATAACAAGCTAGTGTTGATAAACAACTTCTGGCCAAGATTATAATCATGAAGGGATCCTTGCTCTTAACCATATTGAATTTTTAAAGAAGCACATATTTTCTTTCCATCAGGATTAATTCACACAGAGAGAAGCAGCAACAGACTCCAATCATTTTCTCTAGCCTTAGCCAAATTCTGAGATATTATACTAAACCCTTTCTTAACTTTATTATTACTCCTTAAAATAATTCCATTCACAACATCAAAAGCGAAAACAACGCATCCAGGACAGCCACAAAAAGACAAGATAAGAAGACTTATATTGAGGTTCCCATTATCCCTGTAACGACCCGTTTGGTCGTTATAGTCCTTTTGGTATTTTCGCCCATTCCCAAGCATTGATTAGATTTCTTTTGACCCTAGGGGACCGTTGACATGCTTCCTGAGGTGTCTAGGTCGGAGTCGGGCAATTTTGGTGAAAATATAGGCTTTAAATGAAAGTGGTTGACCCGAAGTTGACTTTTGGGCAAACAAACCTGTTTTGAAATTTCGTTAATTCTGAAAGGTCCGGATAGTCATTTATAACTCGTGTATACATTTGGTCCGGTTCCCAATGCATTCGGAATGCATTTCAGGACATTGGATGTGAATTGAAAATTAAGGCATCGGTGGTTCACTCGGTCAATGAGACCTCCGTTGGAAATTCTGAGGCCATAGGTGCGTTCGTAGCACATTTTTATTTGGGACTACGTATCTGGTATGTTAGCAGATGGCCTCGGGAGTTAGTCTAAAAATCCGATCGAAACGAAAAACTTAGGCCAAGTTCTGGTGTCTGGTGCCCGATTTGGCGGCACCATCATCGCAACAGCGGGATCGCTGGGGCGGTAGCCCTGCCACTGAAGCGGTCCTAACCATTTTGTCTTGACCGCTGAAGCGATCTTAGCCATTTTGGCTTGACCGCTGAAGTGGTCAGGTGGCCGCTGGGGCGATCACAACACCGCTATAGCGGGTGACGGGCAGTTAAATCCATTAAATGAGTCTTAGACCCTCATTATTTTATATCTTGATATTGGAGCTTGGGGATACTATTCTTGGAGTCAAATTGAAGAAATTCTTGGAGGTAAAATTTTGTCTAATCCTTTACTCCCTTTTAATCACAATCATCTTAGAATTTGCCCTTCTATTTTCAATCCATTAGATATGGAATTTGAAGGAGGGTTTTGGGAGACTTTTCCCTAGGATTATAATTGATAAATTGATGATGTTGATGTTAAAATGTGATGAATCTAATCTTAGTAACCTCATATATTCCACTTTTAACGTTGAATTTCAGATTTGGAGAATTAGGGTTCATACCCAGTTTGGGTTTTTTTTTACTTGAAATCAGATTTGGGACAATTCTTGAGTTAAATCAACAATTAATGGTTGGGTTATGATTACCTAGGATTTAATTTGGTATTTTACCCGCGAATTTTTCGTTTTGCCCTTGTGGGCCCATTTCTCCAATTTCTAGGGTTAAAATGGACCTAGTTGATATCATAGCATTCATAGTATCATTCTACAAGATTTCTAATATAGAATTCGATTATGCTTAGACTAATTTGGTTCTGAGCTTCAGAGGAAGGGCAAGGCAAAAAAGTAACTTGTTGGTGTTGCAGTTCGGCAGTCCAGGTAGGTTATGGTTTACCTTTGGTGAGACTTCGTATAGCGAATCACATATTTAGATTATAATGTCGGAGACAGCATGTGAACCTTCGGGTGTGAACTTGGGATGGATATTGCCTTAGGTTGGGCCCTGATGTGTGTTGGGAATAGCCACCTCGTTATATGTGTTTAATTGTTCAATTGTGTTTGCTTGATGCCATGTATAGTTGGTAGATATTGAATGTCGCTTGTTGTCCTGATTCGGATAGGATTGACATACCCGTTGTTGGTATTTATACTTGGATATATTGTTGGCGTGCCTACTGTTTTTACTTGAGATTATTGAAATATTATTAGCATGCCCACTATTGGTACTTGGGATTATTGATATATTATTGGCGTACCCACCATTGGTACTTGATTTGATACATGTTGGCATACCCACTGTTGGTATTGTGATGTGATGCATTGTTGGCGTACCCCGTTGAGGTACTTGTGATATTGAGCTTGATTGTTGATGATTGACATATGCATTGCACACATTTCTCATATTTATCATGCATGGCCGATATCCAGTGATGATCCGGTATCGTTAATTGGGCGAAACTGATATTTGATAAACTCTTTTACTTAAGTGTTTGTGAAAAGGCCGATGTCCGAAGATCCATTCCGAAATCGTTGTTTATATGAAATTGATACTTGATAAACTCTTTTACTTGAGTGATCGTGAGGAGGCCGATATTCGAGGTTCGATTCCGGAATCGTTGGTTTGTGAAACTGGTATTTGACCGACCATTTTGAGTGATTGTGAGGAGGCCGATGCCCGATGGTTATATTCGGGCATCGTTGTTGCATAGCCAATTCCGATGTTATCCCGGAATCGTTGTTAGTGCATGGACTCCGCGGGTCCCCAGGGTGGTGCTGGTGAGACTCCTGCTGTGAGAAATTAGCCAGGGTCTCGTTTGTCTATTGGGCAAAGATCCGGGATGGGTGGCACTTAGACTTCGCGAGTCACGCTGGGTTGTGCTATCGAGATGTCAATATTTCTGTCCGGAGTACATGTGTACACCTCATTTGCATGACATGGTATTACATTCATACCATTATTGCACTGCATTGCATTATGACTTAAGTGAGATGTTGTGATGAATGGATTGTGGTGATTGTCTTATGATGATTAGATTGTGAGGATTCTATCATAGTGATTGGTTCAAATCGGATATACTCAGACTCATTGTATTGGGGTTTAGATGTTTACATAGGTGATGACGAATACTTGGTTACGATTATATTGTCTCATGTTTGGTCGATTTATTTGCTTATCTACCTTATTTTCTGAATTGTGTTAACTATGCTTAGTCGGCCGATGATGCCTACCGGTACTGTTGTTTGTACTGACCTGCACTTGCTGCATTCTTTTATGAATGCAGAGTACCAGGTCGGATCTACTTCTCTGACTCGTGGCAGACCGACTCTTCAGCTTCCACTCGAGTTTCCAGGGTGAGCATGGCGTCCGCTGGCCTTAAAGATTCTTCTCTTACTTATGTCTTGTTTTTCATTCTAAAACTTGATTTGAGACTACTTATGTATTATTATTCAGACGTTTAGTATTCGGATTTAGATGCGCTTGTATGACCAGACCAGTTACTCGGGTGGATTTCCTTTACTTCCGTACTTATTTATATTATATCATATTATGAGACTTATGTTATTTTACTTCTTTCATGATTTTCTATTAGTTGTGAATGTTAAGTTAAAGGTTCGCCTACCGAGGTGGGAAAGGAATGTGCCCACATGACTTAGTGAAATTGGGTCGTGACAAGTTGGTATCACAGCCCTATGTTACGCGGTCTTTATTACAAAAGCATGTCTAGTAGAGTCTCGTGGATCGGTACGATGAGCTCCGTACTTATCTGTCGGAGGCTATGGGACATTTAGAATATCTCACTTTCTTTCTTTCCGTCATGCTACTTTATTCAAATTGGTATCCGGAAAGACCAAATTGGTATCTGACTCTTATCTTTTCCCTCCTAGGGGATGGTGAGGATTCGCGACAGGCTAGCATGGAGGGTGTACATGAGGTTGAGCCCACCGATTTTCACGGGCATACCAGACGAGGATGCTTATGAGTATATCGTGATCACGCACGAGCTACTCCATGCAGCAGGGATTACAGATACCTTTGGAGTTAGGTATGTTACTCTTCAACTCAGTGGTGGCGCGAGGTCGTGGTGGAGAGACTACCTTGCTAGTAAGCCAGCATGCACGCGTCCACTTACTTGGGATCAGTTCTATGGGTGTTCCTGGAGAGATACGTGCCCCGTTCACTGAGAGACGAGCGTCAGAGGCAGTTCCTCGACCTCCGTCAGGAGGGCATGCCAGTTGCTACCTATGCACTGTCCTTCTCCTATCTGGCTCGCTACTCTTATCCCTTGATTCTGACGGAGGCCGGTAGGATTCGGTGGTTCATTAATGGGCTGGATGGTCCTCTCCAGCTACCCTGTATCCAGCTAGAGGTCAAGGACGCTTCATTCTAGACCATTGTTGATTGTGCAGTCGGAGTGGAGGCTAGGAGGGCTAGGGCAGCTAGGCTCAAGGCAGAGGCCTCAGATGCGGTGATCTCAGGTACCATTTCTATCCGTCGTAGAGCAGCGTCTGTGTTATTTGATCCCGGATCCACTTATTCGTATGTATTTGTATTTCATGCCGCTGGTTGGAATTTTCCTTGTGATAGCATAGATATACCTGTTCATGTGTCTACTCTGGTCGGAGATTCTGTGGTTGTTGATCGAGTCTACCGATCTTGTTTAGTTACTTTTATGGGGTACAACACATGGGTAGATTTGATGATTCTTGATATGGTGGACTTTGATATTATATTGGGTATGTCCTGGCTTTCTCCTTACCATGCAATCTTGGATTGCCAAACCAAGATAGTCACTTTAGTTATGCCGGGCATTCCTAGGCTTGAGTGGAGAGGTACTCCTAGTCCCGCCCTGAAGATCATTTCCTTTCTTCGGGCGAAGCAGTTAGTAAGTAAGGGGTGTCTAGCGTATTTGGCGCATGTTCGCGATACGACTGTTGTATCTCCACCCTTGAGTCTGTCCCTATCATGAGCGAGTTCGCGAAGGTATTTTCGTCAGATTTGCCGGGTATGTCACCCGATCGCGACATTGATTTCTGTATTGTCATGGACCCGGGCACTCACCCCATTTCTATCCCACCATATCTGATGGCACATGCCGAGTTGAGGGAGCTTATGGAACAATTGCAGGATTTGTTGAGCAAGGGGTTCATTAGACTGAGCATCTCCTCTTGGGGCCCCTTCGTGTTATTCGTGAAGAAGAAGAATGGGACCATGAGAGTGTGTATTGATTACCGCCAGTTGAACCAGGTCACTATCCGGAATAATTGCCCTATGGCTCGTATTGATGACCTGTTTGACCAGCTTCAGGGTGCTTCGGTGTTTTGTAAGATTGATTTGCGTTCTGGCTATCACCAGTTGAAGATTAGGGCGGAGGATATTCTGAAGACAGCATTTCGGACGAGATTATGGCCACTATGAGTTTCTAGTGATGTCTTTTGGGCTCACCAATGCCCCAGCTGCATTTATGACCTTGATAAATGGCATTTTTAGGCCGTTCTTGGACTCTTTTGTGATTGTGTTTGTTGATGACATCTTGGTGTATTCCAAGAGTAGGGAGGATCATGAGAGCCATCTCCGTACCGTTCTTGGGTTGTTGAAGAAACATAGTTTGTTTGCTAAATTTTCTAAGTGTTAGTTCTGGTTAGAGTCTGTGGCATTCTTGGGTTATGTGGTGTCCAAGGAGCGGATTATGGTTGACCCATAGAAGATTGAGGCTGTGAAGGGTTGGGCGAGGCCCACTACTGTTACCGAGATTCGTTGTTTTGTGGGTTTGGCCAGTTATTACCGTCGCTTTATGAAGGGTTTTGCTGCCATCGGTTCGTCCTTGACCAGATTGAATCAGAGCGATATTCCCTTCCAGTGGACTGATGAGTGTGAGGAGAGCTTTCAAAAGCTCAAGCTTTTTTTGACCACAGCCCCTATCCTAGCTTTACCTGTGGAAGGCAAGGACTTCACTGTCTATTGTGATGTTTCCCGTATGGGTTTGGGTGTTGTATTGATGCAGGAGGGTAGAGTGATAGCTTATGCTTCCCGTCATTTGAAAGTTCGCGAGAAGAATTACCGTACCCGTGATTTGGAGTTGTTGGCCGTAGTCTTCGCCTTGAAGCTTTGGAGGCATTACTTGTACGGTGTTTACCGATCACCGTAGCCTTCAGCATGTGTTTACTCAGAGAGATCTTAATTCCAAGCAGCGCCGATGGATGGAGCTCCTAAAGGACTATGGCATCTCTATTCTGTATGACCCTCGTAAAGCCAATGTGGTGGCTGATGCCTTTAGTCACAAGGCAGTGAGTATGGGGAGTTTAGCTTGATTGATTGTTTCCGAGCGTCCGTTTGCCATGGAGGTTCAGACTCTGGCCAATAGTTTTGTTCGTCTTGATATTTCAGCCCCAGGCAGGATTTTAGCTTGTATAGAGGCGAGGTCATCATTATTGGATCGGATTAAGGATCATCAGTTTGAGGAAGCTCAGTTGAGCAAGATCCGAGATAGGGTTTTGAGGGATGAGGCCAAGGAGGTCGTGATTGATCCTGAGGGCATTATGAGGATTAGAGGACGTGTGTGCGTTCCTCGAGTTGGTGATCTTATTTAGTTGATTTTATCTGAGGCCCATAGCTCTCGCTATTCCATTCATCCAGGAGTGACTAAGATGTACCGTGACTTGTGGCAGCACTATTGGTGGCGCCGTATGAAGAGAGATATAGTTGAATTTGTGGCTAAGTGTGGAAATTGTCAATAGGTAAAATATGAGCACCAGCGACCCGGTGGGGTGTTTTAGAGGATGCCCATTCCTGAGTGGAAGTGGGAGAGGATTACCATGGACTTTGTCACGGGTCTCCCGAAGACCCTTGGCAAGTTTGATTCTATCTGGGTGATAGTAGATCGATTGACTAAGTCCGCTCACTTTGTTCCGGTTAAGGTTTCTTATATCGCGGAGAAGTTAAGCCAAGATGTATATTCGGGATATTGTGAGATTACATGGGATCCCTATTTCTGTTGTATCTGATTGGGGTACTATCTTCACTTCCCGATTCTGGAGAGCATTTCATGGCGAGTTGGGTACCCGATTGGACTTTAGTACAGCTTTCCGTCCGCAGACCGATGCAGTCCAAGCGGACCATTCAGGTGCTCGAGGACATTTTGAGAGCCCGTGTTATTGACTTTGGTGGTCAGTGGGATCAACATTTTCCCTTGTTAGAGTTTGCATACAACAACAGTTATCATTCGAGTATTGGTATAGCGCCTTTTGAGGCCTTATATGGTAGGAGGTGTAGATCTCCGATTGGTTGGTTCGAGGCTCGACCTGGGAGCACAGACTTATTGAGAGAGTCCCTTGATATGGTGAGAGTTATGCAGGCCAGGCTTGTGGCGGCTCAGAGTTGGCAGATGTATGCGGACCGAAAGGTCCGAGACTTGAAGTTTGCTATTGGTGATCAGGTTCTATTGATGGTTTCACCCATGAAGGGTGTTATGAGGTTTGGTAAAAGGGGAAAATTGAGCCCCAGGTGTTGACACCCAATTTTGTCCTGCCTTTCTTCCAAAATAGTTATTTGCGCTTCTAATATTTTTGATAACTTAAGAACAATTATTTATATTTTATTACAATTTAGCTTTTGTTAATATCGTCGTTTTTCATAATCCAATTATAGTCATTAGCTATTGTCATTTTTATTACCGTTATTATTATTATTATTATTATTATTATTATTATTATTATTATTATTATTATTATTATTATTATTATTATTATTATTATTATTGTTATTATTATTATTTTCGTCATATTGCCATCACTTAATATTATAATCATCGTGATCACTTTAACATTTCTATTTATCGTCTTACGCAAAAAACGCATCGCATTTACTTTACTACTTACTTTTGGACTTTATAAATGTTATCGCGCAACTATTACGATATCTTGTAATAAATATATTTTTAATATTTTAGCACATGTTATTTTATAATTAACTAAGAGGGTCTTTCATCTTAATTTAGGAGCCCAAATAAATATAAGGGAAGAAAGCATATTAAATAGACTTCATACTAGTTCAATTCATATGAAATATGATCCTAATTGGTCAATAATGACCCAAAATGAGTAACCCATTCGGCCAAATAAATGGCCCATCTGAACATTTTTAAAATAGATCCAAAATCAAGCCCGAAACTCATGTTAACGTCCAGCCCGAAATAATAATCAGCCCACTACCCGAAATACCCAACGACCCGGCCCATATCTCTTTTCGTAAAACCCAAACGGCTGCTCCTGCCGTAACGTTTCTCCTCTCTCTCTCAATAGCCGTTCATAGAAAATTCCAAAAGCTCAACCATAAACTCAGTAGAGGTCTCACCACTTCGGGCAAGACCCTGAACACCTCGTGGCCAAGCTTTAATCCTAATTGGTGCGTTCAAACTTGACTTTCTTTATCATTTCTTCTTTCGCCCTTTTTAGTACGAGAGCTTTAATGGATTTCGTCTTCTTGCTTCTTTTTTCTGATCCAATGACATACAAGACATCCTAACGTTTGGATTTGAATGGAGATTTGACCAAGAAATCCCGCCCAAATTTTTGAACCCCAGCAAACCCTAGAAATTTTCCTATAAATGCTCACCTCTTTAGTCATTTGGAGGAGGTTTTTTTTTGGTCGGAAAAACATCCTTAAAAAACCACTGCAAATATACTCTTAATATTATTCTGTTACAAAGTCTTTGCGTTTACTTTTGGTCTCACCCGAGGTTTTGGATCGAAGGGTGTGGAAGCTCGGTGTTGTCGGTGTTCGAGCATAGATTTAAGACCCCTACACCCTGTTCACTACACTAAAAAAAGGTCAGTAATCCTCCTTCTCCTTTTGCTTCAGTTCTGTTCTATGTAAATTTATGTAGTTAGATTAGTTTAATTTAGTTCGGTTCTGGTTTGGTATGATGATTATTTACTTTGCTAAGCATGTTTACTAGTTTAGTTTGTTCTAGATATAAGAGTTATATCATGTGTAGTTTAATCTGCCTTAATAGGATTATATATGTTAGCTCAGTTGGTTGTTAAGCATGTTGATTATAATCAGATGAATAATGGCCTCTATCTTGTTTAATAGTTAAACTTGTTTGGTATGCCTAGATTAGCTTAGTACAGTAGGTCTTATATGATCATTTCATTCAGTTAAGCATGATTATGCATTAGTTAGCTCAGTTTATTTTTGTTTAGAATGCTTATGTGTTGGTCTGCTTAGCATGTTTACCTGATATCTTGGATTATTTATGTTCCAGTCAAACATGTTCATGTTGGTTTTAGTTGCTTTATAGAGATGACATGACTTGAGAATTACAAATTTGAGATCCTATTGCCAGCATGTGTTTAACCAAAACTTCATGTCTTTGACTATCTGAAGCATATTCTATAGTCTTTTTGGTGTGCTCTTAACTCATTCTTGTGACAAATGCTGGTCCATATCATATGATGAAAAATGTGGAACATTATTAAAGGGATTTGGGATAAGTGCTTGGCTTGTTTTTTAGAGAATGTGTTTGTTTACTATGTCGAGTGTGTCAAACTGTTTGTCCTATGCCTAGTCAGACCAATTCAATATCTGCTTATGTCCTTTTGTGCATTAAGGATCTTGTTTTAGCTTCCTACAACTATTTAAGGTCCTGCAAGACCCATCTCCCCCTATTTGGAATATACTATGACTGTTTCCTTTGTGATGATTTATTTGAGATTTAGCATTGTACCTACAGATGTTAAATATACAAAGTGACAAAAAATGGAACCTCTGAGGTATTAAAAAAAAAACTGCTTCTTTGAAGATAGAGTAGCTTCTATTTGATACCAAGACCTCTGTGTGACTCCATTTTAAGCTGTGCAGCATGTACTGTGAATCTTGCTAACTGGTCTGGAATTCTGGGTCTTAGAATGTATGTGGAGGGTTTTAGAGGGTTTTTAAATGCAAAGCATGGTACCTATGAACTCATTGGGTAATCTGTGAAACCTGTTTCCAAGCCTAAGCTTTTGTCTCTTTGTATGTTCATAAAAGAAAGGTGAAAGTGCACACCACTGGCTTAAAAAAGACGATATTTTTTCATATCAGGCCAACGCCATACCCTTAACCCTCTCATATGTTTTCTTTTAAGTTTAAGTTGCATGTTTTCTTCTTGTTTGCTAGCCTGTTGAAGCCTCTGATCATCATTGTCCTTTAATGTCCATGGTTTGATGAATAGTTTAAGTATATTGCATTCAAGCATGTTATGTTTAAGTTTAGAAGGTATATGATTAAGAAGTCTACATGCTTTGCCCAAATCTCATTGTGGTAGTGTAGTCTTGTTATGAATCTTGTTTAAGCTTAAAGTCCAGTCTACTTTAAAGGATTTAGTCATGATTTGAAGCTTGAAACATGCCAGACTTAGTGGATGTGCCTCTGTCTAAATAACATGCAAACAAATGAAGTACTTGAATATGCTAAAAGCTAGCTGGAATCTTGTATGTGTTCTTGTTACACCTC
The DNA here is from genome assembly GCF_019175385.1 of Lycium barbarum. Lineage (NCBI taxonomy): Eukaryota > Viridiplantae > Streptophyta > Magnoliopsida > Solanales > Solanaceae > Lycium > Lycium barbarum. The sequence goes on along the minus strand of NC_083347.1, from coordinate 107,157,887 downwards.
GGAAATTTTTTCGTGAACGTACAATGAATAGACCAACGAAGAGTATGAGTGTATGATGTTTTACTAAGTAGGGAATGACGATTCATGAATTTTTGGAAATAAGAAAGTTGTAGAATTTCAATTCAGCCAGTGGTCGTAAATCAGAATACGACCCGTAAAGTGATTTACGGACCGTATACTGCCATCGTCCTCCAACGTTCCAAAAATTTCAACTTTCTGTCCAAAGTTTAAATGGTAAAATACGACCCAGTTTACGGACCGTAAACTGAAATACGGCCCGTAAACTGTGGCCGTAAACCATTATGACCTCCAGCAAACCTTTCTGTTTTGATATGCTTAAATACGACCACGTTATACGGCCCGTAAACTAGTATACGGTCCATAAACTGTGGTTTACGACCACTGTACACCCGACGACTGTTCATTAAAAATCAGATTTTGTGATTATTATAAGTGACTTTATCATTCATTTTCATTCATATTTCATCTACAACCTTCAAGAACCCTCTAGAACTTATCCAAACATTTCATCCACAAGAGAAGCAAAGGAAAATCAAGATCAACAACACTAAAATCATGAAATCAAGAGTGTGAAACTCATCAAAGTTCATCTACACCAAGAAATTGCAAAGGAAGTGAAGTAGGGTTTTTGGCATAGAAGAGTATTGCTACTCAAGGCTCATTCCAACCACATCTAAGGTAAGTTTTATGACTTTCTCATGATGATTGAAGTATTTATACGTTGAAACACCTGGATTATAGAAGAGTGTAGTAAATGGGTCATAAAATGTGAATAGTGCCATAGTTGAATGATAGTTGGATTGAATTATGAATGTTGATGAGTTGGGAGTATAAATATGTTATAAATGATGTGTAGAACATAAAATAGGTGTGATGTATGAGAAAATGTGATGATGAGCTAAAACCCGTAAATGTGGAGAAATTGGAGAAAAATGGTAGAATGTGGTAAATGTAGATAAATGACGATTGTTGATACGATATTGTGAGTGTTGTTGTGAATGTTTGGTAGTTGAAATGAAACATGGGAAAAGTAGTAGAAACAAAGGAAATGCTGCCCAATTTTCCCTAGAAAATAGGCTCGCGTTCTTATAGTCGATTAACTGATGTTGATGCGAATTCTCTTGAAGGTAAAAACGCGAATATTGAAGAGGAACGATCAAGCGGTAGAATAGCTAAAGGAAAAGGTATGTAAGGCTTATCTTTTCTTTCAAAAGGCATGAATCCTTCAAGTCTTATATAATCCTTCTACAAAACGAAGCCTATGAGCCCTTCAATATCTTGAATTTCATACGAATATGATGGTGATGATAATGAGCTAGAGTATAGCGATTCAAGAAATTGTGGCATGATGTTCCTATAAGGCTAATGATGTTATCTTTGTTAACACTCGCTTTATGCTCTATTTCCTTCAAGGCGAGGCACGATACTCATAAACGTTCATAATATAAGCGGGGGCTCTCGACCTTGCGTCACCCCGACATTGTTATAGATTGTTCACAAGACTCAATGCATGTCCTATGACCAATGTTTCGAGAAAATACGAGTCTATGTTCATAAAGGATTTATGTGAGATAAAGGTAACGCTATAGGAATGATAATGGAAATGATTTGCTTAAGCCCAAAGGTTATGAAGACTATCATACGATGTTATACGAAATTCATGCTACGAATATGAGGTGATTTTCATAGATTGTCTTTAAATTTAAATGTGTGCATTAATAAAAGGTTACGATAAGCTTATAAGATGTATGTGATGGCTATGATAATGATGAGATATATTGATCCTTGTATGATGCATGTGATATGGTCGAGCCACTACGTGGCCGAATATGGAAGATATGTATGTGATATTGTCGAGCCACTACGTGGCCGAATACGGATACTGTCGAGCCACCACGTGGCCAAATACGGATATTGTCGAGCCCTACGTGGCTGAATACAGATAATGTTTTACGTGTATGAGAAGCTACAGCACTACGATGATGAATTATATGACATGATGATGTGTACGCTATGATGGTTCATGTACGACAATTATGTATATGTGATATATGTGTGAAATGTATTCATTCTTAAAGTTCGCACAGGTTTTGCTTTCACCTCATGACTTATTATTTCTCTATTATGTTTGTTTCATTCATGCCTTACATACTCAGTACATATTCGTACTGACGTCCGTTTTCTTTGGACGCTGTGTTCATGCCCACAGGTAGACAGGGAGATGGTGCAGACCTTTAGGAGCTATCAACAGATTTGCAGAAGCACTCCATTATTCCGGAGGTGCTAATCGGGCTTATACTTTTGTGTATATACATATGTATAAATATTTTGGGCACGACGGGGTCTTGTCCCGTCCATATGTCCAGTACTCTAGTAGAGGCTCGTAGATACGTATGTGTGGGTTATATGGTCTCACAAGGTCACTACTGTATATACGTAGATATGTGTACATTATCTTTTGATAGCCAAAGGGCTTATGTATATAAAAGTATTTATGTTCTTCAATGAAAATGATTTTCTTATGATTATGAGTTTACGAACAAAAAAGAAGGCTTAATGAGTATGATGAGTAGTAGAACGAGCGGTGCTCGGTGGTCAGCCCTGGGTACCTGTCACGGCCCCTAGCTGGGTCGTGACAGTTCTCATGAAGTGACCTGTGCCAAGATAGGTTTTAACTTGATAGCTGCTCATACTCCATGTCCTCTAGTAATCTCATACATGTTTAAATATGTCATCTTTGACTGAATGTTTGTTTAGGCGGTTAAACTTGTCTAGAAGGTCAAGTATTGGTATTTTGTCTAAAGATCTGTATGAGAATGATAACATTGCATCATATCATTGTATAACCCTCTTCCCTACCCCCAGCAAGTTAACTCATACACATATGGTATGTTTATATGTTGTCTGATAAAGATCAAAGGCCATAAATAGTAAAAGAATACATTTTCACATAATTGAGGCTAGCATTACCTGTTTGAATGACCTGTGGCTCGCTTTTGATCATTTGAAGATAACATAAAGAGTGAACTCTAGGAAATGCTTATTTGTCTTCAAAAACTTCCACATGCTAACCTGCATTTTTTGTTTTGTTAAAATCTATGAGCTTAAAGAGTTGGTAGAGCTTGCTCCTTCCCTTTGAGGGATCTAGATTGTCATCTATCTAGTTTGTTTGTTGAAGTAACTGTGTAGTGAAGTTTGATGTTCAGGAGGTTAATATGAATCACCTTTGTGGTAATTGAATGAATTTTCCCCCTATGTTTGATTTGCCTGACGTGGAACAAATAATTTGCATATCTATGTATTGGTTGTTAACATCAACATGTACAAGCTTGCCTTTTCCTTAGCTTCATTTTGCTGCATTTCTTGATTAAGATCTTGCTTATATACATGAAATATATGAGATATAGACGGTCAGTATACACTTAGGTGTATATGGGAAGGTATATTACGTATATTACTAAAAGAAATTCATATTGTGTGCCTTATAAATATTATTTTGGGCCTGGTTGTGCCCCCTTTTACCGCTTTGATAATAAAGTGGGCACGTCCCCTTTGCCTTCAGATTGATCTTTACATGATTATTTATATTGGGCCTTGCCCCTTTGCATGTTAGTTAGTTTTGGGCCCATACGTTCAAAATACATGTGCAGTTTGGTTTTCTTGGTCTGCTTCGTATCTTGGCCCTTTTTCCTCCTTTGTGGACGTCTAATCTGAACTTGGGCCTGCTGCCCCTTGAGGTTTAAGCTTTGTTTTTTTCTTTCTTTTTTTGCATTATAAACCCGGATTGGGCTGTGTTGTGTCACGTGAATTCATTAAGGATAAATCAGTACTTATGTAGTTATGTTAAATTCATCTTAAGTATGCGTTTAAGATTATGATATCCTCGTGTAAATTCCCTTGTCACTAATCTTTATCTCCTTTTTTTTACATGTACACATTGGAGCAAACGAAGTCTTAATTCGGGACTGACTCACCGAAAAGTCTCAAAATGAGATTTGGCATCATTACTACCCGAGCATGGAGTCAACTTATCCCATATTTCTTGAACCATATCGGACAAGCGAAGCTCGCTTGGGGCGATCTTTCTTTTATTTTGGCATTCATTCTGTCTGGTTCCTTTTTATTTTTCCGTGTTTTATGTGATTTTCGTTAGGACCTATGTTTAACGTAGGATTGGATGAAGTTCTTACTGGTTTCAGGATTCTTATTCTAGATTAATAATTTAACCATTTGTTTTGCCATGAAAGGACACAATTAGCTAACCTAGAAATCTTTTAAAATCGTTTTGACTACTCACCATTAGCATATAAATATATTATCCTAACAGTTTACTTAACTCACTTATTTTCGGAGCAACATGAAAAGTCAGTCTTTAAATAACGCTTTTGAAAGTCCTCGTAGCCAAGTCCACCTTATTCTCTTTAGCTTGATTTTGTTTTTTTACGAATCCAAAAGTCTTAAACCAGACAAGAATTCCTCAAGCATATAAAGAAATTACTCTCCTTTCAGAGTTTAGAACTTTTTTGCAAAAAAACCCCTTTTCAACACAGAAGAATATTTACACATTTTCATTTACTTAGTTGTTTTCCTAGGTTATATTTTGTAAAAACCATTTAACTATGAGTTATTTTCTACACTTGTAAAATACTATATATTTTAGTTCCTATTTTAATTAACCTAAGTTTGGCCGTTTAACCGTATTTTAGCGGATCTTAAAGGATGTCTTACCCCTTTCCTTTAGGATAACTAAGAATCCTTACCTAGAATCATTAAGTTGAGTAGACTATTAATCGGAGTTAATTTTAAGCATTTACTTAGTTAAAATAGGTGTCCTAATTCACCGTTAAAATAATTAGGTGGCGACTCCTTAAATCAAATGATTTGAAATCACCAATATGTTGTACTCCGCTTTTGACCTGGTTAAAATGGGGTATAACACCAGGTATATTGGTCCGTTTGATATTGTGGACTGTATCGACTATGTAGCTTATGAGTTGGCATTACCGCCAGGCTTGGTAGGAGTTCATTCGGTCTTTCATGTTTTGATGCTAAAGAAATACCACGCCGACGGTACCTACATTGTCCGTTGAGATTCTATATTGCTTGATGAGAATTTGACTTATGAGGAAGAGCCTATCATGATCCTAGATAGGCAGGTTTGACAATTGAGGTCAAAGGAGATTGCTTCTGTGAAGGTGCAATGGAAGCACTGCCCGTTGAGGAGGCTACCTGGGAGACTGAGTCTGATATGGATAGTCGATTATATCCATAGCATACTAAGAATCATGACTCAAGTTAGTTTACTACTCAAAAACATCATGAAATCTATATTTAGACCTCATTTTCTACTTTCTCCTGTCACCCAAGTTATTCAACAACTAAGCATTCTTAATAACATGAAATAAGCATGAAAACTAACCTTTTATCACATAAGAATGAGGTTTATAGCAAGTTATCAACTTGTATGAAAACCCTAGCTTCGATACCCAAGAAATTCTTGAAGTCTACTAACCCTAGTGAGTCTCCCAACACATGCATATCTTGATTCTTGCCTCTTGATCTTTGATTTATCTTGAGTTTGGTCTAATATATGTATGGGACGGTTCTAGAGCTCTCAAGGGTTTGGGAGAAGTGGAAAAATGAAAAATAAGAACAAGGGTCATCTATTTATATAAAAAGAAATAAGATGCTCGACCGATTTATATGGAATGGAAGTACCCATCCCTGGAAGGGTTATACGGACCATTATACGGACCGTATAAAGTTATACGGACCGTCTAAGTGGTCGTACAACCCAGATTTTCTGAACTTGCTCTCGTTGATTCGTTTGACTTCCAATCCTTGTGGAATCTTCTTGGCACTTATATAACACTTCGTTAACCATCTAAGAGACCCTATAGTAGCCCTTCAAAACATTACTCAATACGCATCAAATCATCTATTGCGAAAACCTTTCCAAACACGTCTTGCATTTCACTTCCTTTGACAAACTTAATTTCACATATTCATATGAATTCAAAATCTTATGGTACGCACTTTAATCTATCTAATACCCTTCGTAACCTCGTAAGGACTTCATATTCACCTTAAGCTCGCATAGTCTACTCATAGTGCAACAATCCAAAATTTCTGAGATGTAACACTAAAGGGGTTTAATTTGAAGGCCTAAGATAAACATATGACGATAAGCCTAACAGTAACATGAACTCTCTTGAATGTAGATTTACGAGCTTGGGAGGACAAGCGTTAAGTAGTTAAAGTTAAGGCGACCGAAAAAGTATGTTAAGGCTAGTCCCTTTCTTTCAAAAGGCATGATTCCTATGTTATGATTCCATATATGCTTCCATAACCTTCTTACTTTCAATAGTGTGAAGTCCATGATTCTTAAAAGCTTCTTATGATACTAAAGATGAGATGTTTTCTATGATGATGATGATGATTTTAATTCTAGAAATTCCAAAGCTTATGATTTTAATGCTATTATGAGATTATTGAGCTTATTTCATGATTTTCTGGATTTTATTCATTGTTGTTGATCTCACCTTTTAATAATTGTTCCTTCAAGGTGAGATATAGCAATGATGATTGTTCCATAATATAAATCGGAGGTTATCGACCTTACGTCATTCCGATAGAGTCATAGCTTTTATTTGGGCTCTCATGCATGCTACTTATATTATATGTGTATGATATATATATATATATATATATATATATGTATGTATGTATGTATATATATGTGTGTGTGTGTGTGTGTGTGTAGGGGGGGGGGGGTATGGGGAAAGATACGCATAACCACCTGATCAGTTGGATATCATCCCGGACGCGGGATATATGGATAAATGGATCGGGCTACACGTTCCGCATCAATATAATATACTCATGGATCGGGCTGCACGTTCTACAGCACTACTATGGTATATATGTATGAGAAAGCTTTTACGAAAAGCATGCATGGTATCCGCCTTACAAGGCAATCAGATGCACAAGTTATCTCTTTGTTTCATGTTATGTCCCATATCTCTTGTTACGTTGTTATTCATGCCTTACATACTTAGTACATTATTCGTACTGACGTCCTTTCTTGTGGACGCTGCGTTCATGCCCACAGGTAGACGAACTCGATTCTTAGGAGCTTTATCAGCGGAGTATCAGAAAGGCTCTAATTGTCCCGGAGCTGCAACTTATTGGTTTTACTCTATTGTATGTATATACACTTGGGCATGGCGGATTCCTGCCCGGTCCTTATGGATTCATGTATTCTATTTAGAGGCTCGTAGACCGGTGCATGTATCTAGATATTTCGTAGTCTTAACAATACGTATTGATGTACAGTATATAGAGACAGTATTGTTGGCTTATGTTTATGGGCATGGTTGTTGATGATTACATGAAGACGTGCCATTATTTTGTGCAACATGTTCTTACAGAGTATGATGCATATGAGCTAGCTTATAGCCCACCTAAATGTGATTATGAGGTGTATGCTAGAGGTACTCGGTAGGTTAGCTCCAGGTGCCCGTCATAGCCCCTAGTTGGGTCGTGACATGGCCCCAATGTAACTTCCTGCACTGAGAACATCGTGGCATGGGTGGCCTTGCCTGACCCGAGTCGCCTCTGTAATGAGAACCCGAAGTTCTAAAACTCTGACTCGGCCCGGAGTGAGTAGATCTATCAAATCTCTGGCCTGTAAACCATGGAGGCGCACTGGTCATAGAATGGCCTGAATGCCTAGAAAACTGCTCTCTTTTCCCTCCTCTAAACTCACTAGACGGACCCGCCGATCTAACCCTCTTGCTATACCCTCTGTCATGCTCACGCTTACTTCTTTGCTGTTGTTGGCTTTCCTCCAAATTCTGGGCATGGGCTTGAATGTGTGAACTATCCATATTGTCCTAAAGGGACGCAGTCAAACACTTATCCATCAAATGTGGCCCTAATCCACTCACAAATCGGTGCACTCGATTGCCCATATCCGCTACTATGGCTAGAGCATACCTAGCCAAGGAATTGAAGCGGAGACTATACTCTAAGGCACTCATACTTCCCTGCCTAAGATTCAAGAACTTATCGGCTCTGGCCCACCGAACCTCTGGGGCAAGTAATGTTGAAGGAAAGCATCAATAAATTCTTGCCATACTGGGGGAGGTGCATTAACTCCCCTTGAAGCCATCCAAACCGTATACCAATGGACCGTAACATCTCGCAATCTATAGGATGCTAGATCTACCGATTCAACGTCTGAATCATGCATTAATCAAAGTGTCCTCAACGCCTCTTTCACATCTTGGCCCGAAGCATCTGGTGGAGGAGTTGGAGGTGCTGGAGCTGGAGCTGAGGCTCCCTCATGCTCCTCCAAAGCAGGTAAAGAGTGGGAGGACCGAGATGGAACCTCATTCTGGGACTCAACCTCCTCTATAGCTGTTGGTGGCACTCTTTCAGCCCTCATTTCTGTCACTGTCTTGCCCTTTTAGGCTGCCGTAGCTTTCCTCTTTACAGGCATTTTTGAAATACATAATACACGGTTAAGGAAAGAGAAATCCTTATATCATAGCTCTATTGCATGAGCTATGAAGAAAGAAGGTCATTCATTCCTAAAATGCCCACAGCCTCCTATTTATAAGTGTGGCACGCAACACACCCATAAACAAGACTCTACTGGACACGGCTCGTAGACACACCCTAGGACGGAATTGCTCTGATACCACTTTTTTCACGACCCCACTGGAGGGCCATGACGGGCAACCGGAGCTAACCCACCTGGCCATCTCTCATCGTACATTCACAATCATATCTAGGTGAGCCACATGTCCTACTCATGATTCCTATACATCAATAATACAGATCGCATTGGGCAAAGTCACTTCTATATCAACATCAATAACTATGTCCATGTACATATACACAAGCCAACGAGGCTAACAAAATAATATGCAAAATATGAGCCGACAAGGCTAAAAGACATCTAGCTATACACAACTGTCTACGAGCCTCTAAAGAGAGTGTGTAACATCATATAGAAGGGACATGACCCCGCCATGCCCATATGTATATACACAAAAGAATAGTACCAACAACTGCAACTTCGAATCAAATGGAGCTCCTCTATACAGTCTCTGAACAAGTATTCTAGGGATCAAGTCTATGTCCCTATCCACCTGCGGGCATGACGCAGCGTCCACAAATAAAATGACGTCAGTTCGAATAATATACTGAGTATGTAAAGCATAATCAATAACATAATAAAAGCATGAGAAATATAATAAGATAGAAGATTCATGGGATGATAGAACCATTTGTACCTCTAGCGACGTTCATCATATTTTCTTACCCTTTTTCTAATAGGAACCTTCCATTACATGTGCTTACATATATAGTAGTACCATACCCGATCATAGAGGTTCGGTGTCTCACATACCCGGCCATGACACGGCTCGATGTTATACATGCCTGGCCCTACCAAGGCTTAGTGTTATCCGTACCCAACTGCAGTGGTGTGCGCGCGGTAGATATCATACCCGGCCATATCATCTCGGTGTTCTTAATAATCATACTTGGATATACATATATATATATAACTACATAAGTATCATCAACATCATCATTATTTTCATTATATCCTTCTTTAAAGGATCAACTATCATAGGATGAGACTAATGGTATCGTGACAATATCAAGAATCATGAGCTTTAGTGATTCTAGGAATGAAGTCATCTGGGAAGACATTATAGAATTTACGTGACGGTATGCAACAATGGGATCATGCCTTAAGGAAAGAAGGGTTGGCCTTACATACCTCTTTGTCTTCGTAACTACTTAACATTTACCGCCAAAGCTTGGAAAATCTAGATTTAGAAGGATTCATACCATGGTTATGCCTTAAAGACACTCTTAAATTCAAACTAGAATAATTCATGAGCTAGCGAAAATTGGGCAGCATTTCCCCTATTTTATCGACTTCCACTATATTGCAAAACAATTCCCAAACAACTATAATAACATTCACAATATCATAATCAAGTAGTCATATTCCATTAAGTCTCAAAATTCACTCTCATATTCAACTTATATCAATAACTTCACACCAATCCTTTGCACAATTTCATCAACACTTCCTTGTCATTATTAATACCCTTCATAACAATATTATATCCATAACATACTAAGAATCATGACTCAAGTTAGTTTACTACTCAAAAACATCATGAAATCTATATTTAGACCTCATTTTCTACTTTCTCCTGTCACCCAAGTTATTCAACACTAAGCATTCTTAATAACATGAAATAAGCATGAAAACTAACCTTTTATCACATAAGAATGAGGTTTGTAGCAAGTTATCAACTTGTATGAAAACCCTAGCTTCGATACCCAAGAAATTCTTGAAGTCTACTAACCCTAGTGAGTCTCCCAACACATGCATATCTTGATTCTTGCCTCTTGATCTTTGATTTATCTTGAGTTTGGTCTAATATATGTATGAGAAGGTTCTAGAGCTCTCAAAGGTTTGGGAGAAGTGGAAAAATGAAAAATAAGAACAAGGGTCATCTATTTATCTAAAAGAAATAAGCTGCCCGACCGATTTATACGGACCGCCATTTATACGGTCCGTATAATCCCACCATGGAAGTATCCTTCTCTGGAAGGGTTATACAGACTATTATACGGACCGCATAAAGTTATACGGACCGTATAAGTGGTCGTACAACCCAAATTTTCTGAACTTGCTCTCGTGGATTCGTTTGGCTTCCAATCCTTGTGGAACCTTCTTGGAACTTATATAACACTTTTTTAACTATCTAAGAGGCCCTATAGTAGCCCCTCAAAAAATTACTAAATACGGATCAAATCATCTATTGCGAAAACCTTTCCAAACACGTCTTGCATTTCACTTCCTTTGACAAACTTTGTTTTACATATTCAAATGACTTCAAAATCTTATGGTACACACTTTAAGCTATCTAATACCCTTCTTAACCTCGTAAGAACTTCATATTCACCTTAAGCTCGCATAGTCTACTCACAATGTAACAATCCAAAATTTTCGAGATGTAACATATTATAATTGATAAATTGAAGATGTTGATGTTAAAATGTGGTGAATCTAAGCTTAGTAACCTCATATATTCCACTTTTAATGTTGAATTTTGAATTTGGAGAATTAGGGTTCATACCCAATTTGGGGTTTTTTTTACTTGAAATCAGATTTGGAATAATTCTTGAGTTAAATCAACAATTAATGGTTGGGTTATTATTACCTAGAATTCAATTTGGTATTACCTGTGAATTTCCCGTTTTGCCCTTGTGGGCCCATTTTCTCAATTTCAAGGGTTAAAATTTGATATCATAACAATCTTAGTATCATTCTTCATGATTTCTAATATAGAATTCGACTATGCGTAGACTACTTTGGTTCTGAGCTTCAGAGGAAGGGCAAGGCAAAAAAGTGACTTGTTGGTGTTGCAGTTCGACAGTCCAGGTTGATTATGGTTTACCTTTGGTGAGACTTCGTAGAGCGAAGTTGAAGACAGAATGTGAACCTTCGGGTGTGAAGTTGGGATGGATATTGCCTTAGGTTGGGCCCTGATGTGTGTTGGGACTAGCAACCCCGTTATATGTGTTTGATTGTTCAATTTTGTTGTCTTGATGCCATGTGTAGTTGGTAGATATCGAATGTCGCTTGTTGTCCTGATTCGGATAGGATTGACATACCCGTTGTTGGTATTTGTACTTGGATATATTATTAGCGTGCCCACTGTTGGTACTTGGGATTATTGATATAATATTGGCGTACCCACCGTTGGTACTTGATTTGATATATGTTGGCATACCCACTGTTGGTACTGTAATATGATGCATTATTGGCGTACCCCGTTGAGGTACTTGTGATATTGTGCTTGATTGTTGATGATTGACATATGGATTGCACGCATTTTTCATATTCATCATGCATGGCCGATATCCGGTGATGATTCGGTATCGTTGATTGAGCGAAACTGATATTTGATAAACTCTTTTACTTGAGTGTTTTTGAAAAGGCCGATGTTCGAAGATCTATTTCGGAATCGTTGTTTTATATGAAATTGATACTTGATAAACTCTTTTACTTGAGTGATCGTGAGGAGGCCGATATCCGAGGTTCAATTCCAGAATTGTTGATTTGTGAAACTGGTATTTGACAGACTCTTTTAAGTGATTGTGAGGAGGCCGATGTTCGATGGTTATATTCGAGCATCATTGTTGCAAGGTCGATTCCGATGTTATTCCGGAATCGTTGTTAGTGCATGGACTCCGCGGGTCCCCAGGGTGGTGTCGGTAAGACTCCCGCTGTGAGCAATTAGCCAGGGTCCCGTTTTTCTGTTGGGCAAAGATCCGGGATGGGTGGCACTTAGACTTCGGGAGTCACGCTGGGTTGTTCCACCGAGACGTCGATATTTTTGTCCGGAGTACATGTGTACACCTCATTTGCATGGCATGGCATCACATTCATACCATTATTGCACTTCATTAGATTATGAGTTGAGTGAGATGTTGTGATGACTGGATTGTGGTGATTGTGTTGTGATGATTAGATTGTGATAATTCTATCGTGGTGATTGGTTCGAATCGGATGTACTCAGACTTATTGTATTGGGGTTTAGATGTTTACATAGGTGATGACGGATACTCGGTTACGATTATATTGTCTCATGTTTGGTTGGTTTATTTGCTTATCTGCCTTATTTTCTTAATTGTGTTAACTATGCTTAGTCAGCCGATGATGCCTACAAGTACTGTTATTTGTACTGACGTGCACTTGCTGCATTCTTTTATGAATGCAGAGTACCAGGTCGGATCTACTTCTCTGACTCGTGGCTGATCGACTCTTCAGCTTCCACTCGAGTTTCCAGGGTGAGCATGGCATCCGCTAGCCTTGAAGTCTCTTCTCTTACTTATGTCTTGTTTTCCATTCTGAGACATGATTTGAAACTACTTATGTATTTTTGTTCAGACTTTTAGTATTCGGATTTAGATGCTCTTGTATGACCAGACCAGTTACTGGGGTGGATTTCCTTTACTTCCGCACTTATTTATATTATATCATATTATAAGACTTATGTTATTTTACTTCTTCTGCGATTTTCTATTAGTTATGAATTTTGAGTTAAGGGTTCGCCTACCGAGGTGGGAAAGGTAGGTGCCCGCATGACTTAGTGAAATTAGGTCGTGAAAACCCCTCTTTATTTTGTCCTTTATCTTTTAAATTATCATAAATTAGATGATCAGTCTTCAAAAATAAGATTTTTATTCACACAACATATTCATGGACATTTCTACACATGGTGGACCAGAACAGACTTACACATATACACATATTTCTTGTCAAGCTACCAATCCTGAGCCCCTTTCTTTTAATGCCATTTTTAGAATGGATAAATCCCATTACTAGGTTAAAGCAAACATGACAATTACCCTCTTGACAAGCCTATTTAACTAATTGACTAACCATTTTGGACCAAACATAGACAATCTTAAGACTGCCCTGAACTCAGTTCATTATAGCAATATTAATAACCTTTTGGACTCACCACAATCACTTACATATTCTACAGGTTCTACTCAGAGGTGGGTTCAACAAGTTCCCATGCTTATCATAAGCAAAATAATAAGACAAATGCAAGCCAAGTGAATACTTTTGGTCAACTTCAAATCCCTTCCCCTCCCAGAATCATTATTTAAAACCTCTATATCAACATATACTAATGTGACCCAAAATGCCAAGTTTTCTACCAAATATATATTACTTAAATGAAGCAAACAGAGATCAGGCAAATCAAGGCACGTTATCCACCTGTAGCCATCAACATCCTTAAGGCCAAACACATTATCAAGTAGAACAAATAGGATCCCACAGAGCACACAGTAAACCTTCAATCTTCAAACCAAACACATGATTAAGTAGGATAAACATGATCAGACTAGGTCCCTACATAACAAATCTTCAACCTTTAAACAATCTCCAAAAAAAAAAAAAAAAAAATATCAAAAGATTACTCAACACTAGATCAAACACCTCACTTTAACAAGCCTTTTGACCCCCTTTTTTGAATTAACCTTCAAACCAAACATACTTCTGAATGGACACAACCAAGAATGTGAGCCAAATAAATCACTCAAAGGTCCTATAACCTCAAACCAAATACTGTTAAATGGAACACATAGAACTAAGCCCAGCATGATACATAACAGAACCCCCTTAGTCCCAATTTAAAACATAAGACTCATATACACACATCAAACAAACACATAGCTTAAACTATATTCTAAACCACACATAATACTCTTAATCACATTAAACAAGCATGATCTAGGCATAAATCTAAATGGAAATCTAAATCAAAAATGCATATTAGCTTAAACTATATTCTAAACCACACATAATACTCTTATTCACATTAAACAAGCATGATATAGACAGAAATCTAAATGGAAAGCAATAAACTAAAAAGTATTTATCTTTTGCTAGTGTAACCGGGGCAAGCAATGGACTAGGATGCTTCTATGCTTCCAATGCCAGACTCAGCCACCAAAGCGACAACCAAATAAATATAGCAAACTTTCAGGACTAAGGAAAACTAAAACCTTCCGGCTAAAGCTTAAAAATATGACTGATGGAACTTTTGTACTTGAAAAAAATCGTAATTTCAAAACTTTCTCAGTTCCAACCTCTTCCTTTTTTCGAACAAATGGGGCTCTATTTATAGAACCTCAAAACACATCCCGGAACTTAGACAACCGATGTGGGACTTGTAGATTTACACAAGTCTTCACTTAAAAATCCAACACACGGCCCATATTGAGGTAAAAATGAAATCAATGGTTTAAATCACTTCAACACTAATATAAATGACGAAAAATATAAAGAAAGGGGCGGGTCTGTTCCTTTAGGGGCTGTTTGGCCAGAATTTGTGGAAGAGGAGGCGTGAAGGAGGACGGGGGCAATAAATGCTCTGTCCTTTCCTCCACACCGAGCCCTGTTCATGCTCAGGTGGCGATGGGACAACCGCGTAGGGGGGAGAGGTAGGGTAGTGGCTAGGGTTTTGAACCCTAGCCTTGAGAAAAAGGGAATGACCCCTTAGGGGTCTTTTGATAATGAGGCAGGGAGTATTATTACTCTGCCTTGGGTCGGGTCTGGCGATTGGGCCTGGGCTCGGTCCCCTTTCTTTTTTTTTAAAACCGATGGGCCATTGTACGTGTGTATGTATGTATGGAGGGTCGGGATAAATAAAATTAAAAAAACCCAATCATTAGCCTACTAGGACTTAATTAATTCTAAAACATGACTTGTTAAAAATTCATTTGGCATATAATGGTCATAATAATTAATCAAATTAATTAAACAGATAGTTATTAATTAAACAACTACGTAAAAACACAGAATCAAGGTTTGAGGGGCAAAATGGCTAATTCTTTTAATTACTTAAGTTACCTCGGACAATAAATAGAATAAATCACTCCTTACTCTAATTTTCCCTTGATTTAATCAATTAAGTAAATAATTATTCAAAAATAGTATTTTGAAACTTGATTAATTTAAAAATATTCCCCAAATGTCATAAAACCTCAATTCATTTCCACAAACTTGCAATATCCTGAAAATTCTCTTTATCAATTAAAAGGGGCGAAATATTATCCCAAGTAATTTTCATAAAAATCATCTAGACCTTTTAGGGTGCGCAGCTGATTTTACTTATTGTCCAAGGACTCTGAGTACTTAATTTGTTTTTTACAGTAGGTCAAAAATTAGGTGTCAACAAGTACCAAGTCATAATTCGATGTTAATATACACGTGAAATGAGAATGTATGCGTGATATCATAATCAACAGTAGATCATAATCAAGATTTCAACCGTGTATTATCATAATTATACAACACGATTCAGGCCTTCTCATTATCCTTCCTTTCTCCGATGATAAATGACACAATAAGAGAGAAATGAGTGCAACACGTATCACAACACAACAATTAAGGCAACAAGCCTAATCACAATAACAGGGCAACAAGCCACAATCAACAATAATCAACCTAATAGAATTCCATCCCAACTCAATACCCAAAGGTCTAGCGTTATTTCCTCGTCAATATCTAACTCCCACATATGTTTCACTAATTAGAGTCTAACCAAAAGGTAAGCCGTAATCTACCTTGATGCTGAGCTGGTGCCACGAACAGCGAACCCTGAGCCTTGCCCTTCCGAAGTGCCTTGGATCTCTCGTGGTCTAAAAATTAGCAATGCTAGGTAACCAAATGACTACGATAAACTAACTAATCGGAAGAAGAATCGATTCGGGAAAAGTTAATCAAAATACCCCTAATGAGTCACGAGGGCAAATTGGGATATTAAGGGTGAAGGTACCTTACCCAAAGTCTCATTAGTCAGTATCCTTAATCATGTGATGTTCTAATCCCAAATGGTACCTCAATTTTAACAAATCAACCAAAACCCCAAAACCAGTTAAGAATCCTTATTTCTAGGATGTGATTCAAGAACTCGAAAGAAGATTCAAGCTTAGAAGCTAATAATCCTTCGATTAAGTCTTAGAAATCAGAAGTTTCCTAACTCAAATTGATTAAGGGAGGTTTAAAATCAAACTTTGGGTTTATAGACCCTTCTTCCCCAAAATTCATACAAGGACTAGCATGGAAGCTTAAGTAGAAAAGGAATGCAAGAATAGAGAGATGCGAACTTACCCCAAGATACCTCCACCAAGATGTTCTTCAAGAATCACCCTAATTGCTCTTAGTATAAGGTTCTTAGGTGTAGGGAACTAATGATTTAGACTTAGAGATTTAAAATAAGGACTGATCACGTTATCTCGCCATGGCGATTGAAAGGTTCGCCCTGGCGGTAAGACTTCTCGCCATGGAGGAACTTCACAAAAAAGGTAGACACTCACCATAGAGGGCATGACTCTGCCATAGCGGGACCGCTATGGCGCGCTACTGCGCTCGCCATGACGAGAACTCCAGACACCTGATTTTTTAGTTGTTCACAAAGTCCATCCCAAAATCCCGACATCAACCCAAGGCCTCCCGAACATAAACTAGATATGCGCACACACTTAAAAATAGGCTACGAACTCACCCGTCGACTCGGAATTCCAACAAATGTCTAATTGACCAGGTCAACCCCTAAACGGCTTGAATTAAGTTTCCAACCAAGTACCTAAAATGCACCCAAAATCAAACCAATCACCCTCAACCACCCTACCAAGTCATAATCGACCCTCCGGACCTTACGGAATCAACGAAATTCTGAAAAAGGTCCGTCGATTCTGTAAGGTCCGAAATTAACTATTATTCAAACACTTTTCACTTTAAGGCTCTATTTCACATAAGTCATCATAAAACTCGCTCGACTACCTTAAGAACAATGCTACCCATCCCCACGGATCAAAATCGTACTAACAAGGCTTGGGGAAGGGTCAATGAGCGTAAGTGGGTCAAAATTGCAATAACGACCAAACGGGTCGGTACATCCTAGTACCAGTGATTAGATTTCCTAGGAATACATTTAGCAGCTGCAGTTTGGTTTTGTATAATATGTCCTTGATCCTAGGATAAACATCCCAAATTCCTTTTTTGTGCTTTTTCCCTCTTAGGTTGCATTCTAGTCATGGGTAGATACCTCAATTTCTCCAAAAGTGTGACAATTGGCTTGTCTCCAACATCAAGTATTTTGCTATTAACCACTTCACACAAATTATTTTGTAAGATGTCGCTCTTAGCATCTAAAGAGAAATGTGACCTAGACCATTCGCTAGGTTCTTTGTCATTTAACCAAGCAGCAGCATCAGGATCTAACTTTAAAATGTTTCGTATGCAATCATCAAATTGTTTCACAGTAGTTGCCCTTGTAACAACCCAAAGTGCATTTTTTAATGTACAACCACCAAATCTAGCCTTTTTGAAATTGTTATGAAGGTGTCTCACACTGAACCTATGACTAACATTAGGCAAAACTTCATGAAAAGCTTCGATAAGACCTTTTTGTTTGTCTGACATAAACGTCCAACAATTCCCATGTATACTCAAGTTAGTAGCCAAATGATTCAAAAACCAGACCCATGTCTCCTTGCTTTCCTTTTCAACAGTTGCATAGGCAATAGGAAAAATGTTGTTATTACCATTCATACTAATTGTAGCTAACAACTGAGTGCCATACATCGGACCCTTCAACCAATAACCATTCACGCTTAGTATTTTTCTACAACCTGCAACAAAGCCAAGCTTGCAAGCACTAAAACAAATATATATTCTCTGAAATATTTGTGGCTCATTAGGAATCTCGTTATCAGTGAACTTAATATAAGTAGTGCTGCTTGGATTTGACCTGTCAATTTCGTTGCAATAATTCCACATCATCTTATATTGATCTTTAATGTCTCTATCAATTAATGCAATGACCTTCATCTTAACTCTTTTAGCCTGAGATAATGTCACATGAGCACTTAGTTCAACAACTGCCCCTTCGGTGTTCGAGGATGAAGGGACCATCCCTGAGCAACGAAATTTGATTAACTCTAATTTTTGACGGACCCGACTTATCTTGCTCTTCAATTTAAAGCAATTTGCATATGTGTGGCTGGACCCTGGCTTCTAGGTTTTCTACATATCTCGGGATGTACGATAATTCAGGCCACCTGTAGTTTGACTCGATTAAAGACTTTAAGTGACTTAGCAGGAAAGTCTTGAGACTCCCGGTGTTATGATCGGGGTTCCCCTGGATGGTGGTTAGAGTGCGACCGACTCTTGGGTTTTGAGTCTATCTATAGATCTCTGGTCTCTAGGAATCAGGCCACATGTAGTTTGACTTGCTGGAGAAGAGTATCCCTTTTTTTGCGGGAATACCTTCAGATTTTACCCGTGTGTATCTGACCGGTCGCATTTTTTTTAGAAAAATAGACAGATTGTGGCTGAGTCTGAGATAGGACAGCTTCCAAGTCTTGGCCGGAGAGCTTGAATCTCATGGGCACCCTAGCTTAACCGATCACGTAAGAAAAAGTTTCACGTTTGCTCTGTAATTTGTCTGGATCTGGTTCAGTAGGCTGGATCCCTCTTGGAGGCTATGCACTTGCTTATGAAATTCGATAATATTGCAGATATTTCCATGACATTTGTATGAATGGCCTTCTCGGCAGCAGGAAAGTAAACGTGCAATGACCCTCTTGGCAGCTTGTATAAATGGCCCTCTCGTCAGCAGGAAAGTAAACGTGCAATGACCCTCTTGGCAGTTTATATGAATGGACCTCTCGGCAGCAGAAAAGTAAACGTTCAATGGCCCTCTTGGCAGTTTGTATGAATGGCCCTCTCGGCAGCAGGAAAGTAAACGTGCAATGGACCTCGTGGCAGTTTGTATGAATGGCCCTCTCGGCAGCCGAAAAGTAAACGAGCAATGACCCTCTTAGCAGTTTGTATGAATGACCCTCTCGGCAGTAGGAAAGTAAACGTATGATGGCCCTCTTAGCAGTTTGTATGAATGACCCTCTTGATAGCAGGAAAGTACACGTGTAATGGCTCTCTTGGCAGTTTATATGAATGGATTGAAAGGAATTTAAAGAATGGAAGAATGGAAAGGAATTAAAAGATGACAGATATGGCCTTTGTGGCTGAATGGTTTTTCTTTCGTCCGTAGTATGGGTCCTGACCCTTGCGGTTGAATATAACCCTTTGTCTTTGTCATGAACCTTTTGGCCGGATATGTCACTACACTCATTCATCGTGACCCTTTTGGCCTAGTATGTCTTGGCTGCTTGTTGGTTGTAGGACCCTCGTGGTCAGATATGCTTTTGCCATTCATTTGTTTTGTTGACTATTTTGGTCGGATATATATATTTTTACACTCATCGTCCTAACCCTTTTGGTCTAATGAGTTTTTCTGTCCATTTCTGCTGTGACCTTTTTGGTCTTTCCTTGCTGGGGCCGAGTTGTGGGCAGGCTGGTTAGTGGCGCGCCTACTGTCCTGTTACAATCATGAATGCACTCAAAAATTATGAGTTTCCTAAAATACCAATTAGTGTCATTGTTTCTCGTCTGGTGGCTCCTCTTGACATTCTTCCGAACCCTCTTGGGCTCGGTATTTTGAGAGATGGTTTTAGAGCATACATATGCTATTGGGTGTATATTTTTTTGAAAATCTAAAGTAAAAATTCGTAAAGCGCATTGTTTTATATATATATATATATTGGAAAAATCTTTTTTCATGACATGTGACTCTGAATGAGGTCTTCTGGATCTTCCGGGAGGTATGATTGCTGATTTCTAAACTGATTGAATTTTTGAGATCTTTCTCGAGAATTCTTTCTTGGTTTTGGATTTTCCTTGAGCGGCCCTTGCTCTTTCTCATTATGCAAAATTTTTTGAGGTTCCCTAAAAAATTCTGCCCCAGTGTAGAGCTTTGTTTTGCTATTTTCTATGTTGATTGTTCCCGGTAGGAATTTTTGAGACCCTCTCAAAAATTCTGTCCCTGTGTAGGGTTGACGCTGGCCGGTTCTCGTATCAGTCCTCATAGCTTGATCTCGTCAATTTCATCCTGCTTTATTGTCTCTGAGGTTTTTCTAATGACTTTTGTTTTTTTTCTTTTATGACGACCGAGCTCGAAAGAGCTTACATATTTTGTTGCAGCAGGAATTCAGGTCCAACGTAGGTCGGGACAAGGTAATTGAGTTTTTGGTTTTACTACTAAAGTGACTGGATTCGATACGGACTGTTGATGTATCCCACTGTGGGGAAGTCTGGTCATTGCATAGTTCATTTACAAAGAAGGATACATATTTCTCATTCCATTACGGAAGTACGATTACAAGGAAATGATAATGCAATTACAAGCAAATGGGATCCTAAATGTAGTATCTCTTGAGCCGCCTACATTGATGGCTTTTGTCCACTCTTGTCCGTCCATCTCAGCTAGGACTATGACTCCTCCCGAGAGTACTTTTCTGACCATGTATGGCCCTTGCCAGTTCGGCGCGAATTTTCCTTTATATTCTTCTTGGTGGGGAAAGACCCGTTTGAGCACGAGTTATCCAATTTGGAACACTCGAGCCCTGACCCGTTTGTTGAAAGCGTGAGATACTCTTTGTCTGTACAGCTGTCCATGGCATACAACCACCATTCTCTTCTCATCCATCATAGCCAATATTTTGTAGCGGTTTCTGAACCATTCTGCATCCTTTATTTCTGACTCTTGGATGATCCTGAGTGAGGGGATTTCTACTTCTGCAGGTATGACCGCTTCTGTACTGTAGACAATGAGATACGGAGTTGCCCCGGTGGAAGTGCGGGCAGTCGTCCTATACCCCCAACAAGGCATAAGGCGGCTGTTCGTGCCAATTCCTGTAGTTGTCGATCATTTTCCTTAGGATTCTCTTGATGTTTTTGTTGGCAACCTCCATGGCTCCATTCATTTGTGGCCGGTAGGCGGTAGAGTTCCTGTGGGTTACATTGAATTGTTTGCAAATGTCCTTCATCAAATGACTGTTCAAATTGGCATCGTTGTTTTTTATGATGGACTTTGGTACACCGAAGCGGCATATCAGATTATTTTTGATGAAGTCAGCCATGACCTTCTTGGTCACTGACTTGTGCGAAGTGGCTTCTACCCATTTAGTAAAGTAGTCGATGGCGACTAAGATGAAACGATGTCCATTGGAGGCTGGAGGCTTGATGGGTCCTATGACGTCTATCCCCCATACCAAGAAGGGCCATGGATAGCTCATCGCATGTAACTCGGTGGGAGCAACCTTTATTAAATCTCCGTGTATCTGGCACTGATGGCATTTCTGTAGAATTTGCACGAATCATGCTCCATGGTCATCCAGTATTACTCCGTCCTTAGAATTTTCTTTGCGAGGATGAATCTGTTCATGTGGGGACCGCATGTCCTTGCGTGCACTCCTTTCAGCAATTTTGTAGCCTCTTTAGTGTCCACGCACCTGAGTAACCCAAGGTCAAGTGTCCTTTTATACAATACTTCTTTGTTTAGGAAGAAACCATTAGCCAGCCTCCTGATGGTCTTCTTCTGATTTGTTGAACTCTATGGGGGGTATTCTCACCTTTTTAAGTATTCCTTGATGTTGGCATACCATGGTTAGCCATTCGGCTCAGCCTCGACGTGGACACCGTGAGCCTGTTCTTCTCTTAATGTGATCTCCAGATAGTCAATGTGGGCACTCTCGGGGTGTTGGATCATGGAGGCTATCATAGCCAATGCGTCTGTGAAATCATTTTGGGCTCTTGGGGTACACCTAAAATCGATATTCTTGAATCTCCTGCACAGTCTTTGCACTAGATTTACTTACGGGAGTATCTTATCATTTTTGGTCACCTAATTCCCTTTTACTTGATTTATGAGTAAATCGGAGTCCTCGATTACCAACAAGTCTAGTATGTTTAGGTCCAATGCCATCCTGAGGCTGTGGACACACGCTTTGTATTCTGCCATGTTGTTGGTACACCTAGAGTTGAGCTTTACAGCCAACGGGTAGTGTTGTCCTGTCTCTGATATCAATACCGCCCCGATACCTAACCCTTTGTAATTGACTGCCCTATTAAAGAACAGTCTCCAACCTGAGTATGGTTCCGTTAACTCTTCTTCCATAGCCAGTACCTCCTCATTTGGGAAGAAAGTTCGTAAAGGCTTAAGCTCATTATCGACAGGGCTTTCCGCTAGCAAGTCAGCTAGGGCTTGTCCTTTGATTGCCTTTTGCGCTATGTATATGATGTCGAATTCACTTAATAGCATCTGCCATTTAGCCAATTTTCCCACGGGCATTGGTTTCCTAGAAATATATCTCAATAGATCCATTCGGGATGTAAGGTGGGTGATTAACACCGATAAGTAGTGCCTTATCTTTTGAGCGATCCCAGTCAGAGCGCAACAGGTCTTCTCTTCCAGCGTGTACCGCACCTTGTAGGATGTAAACTTCTTGCTCAAATAGTAAATGACATGTTCCTTTTTTCCTTCTTCGTCATGCTGGGCCAACATACAACCGAAAGCATTTTCTGATACTGACAGGTACAGTAAGAGAAGACTCCTTTGCCTGGGCGGCACCAGAATGGGAGGATTGGAGAGATATCTTTTGATTTTGTCGAATGCCTGTTGGCACTCCTCCATCCAATTAGTGGGATCGTCTTTCTTATGCAATTTGAGTATTGGCTCCATGATCACAGTTGATTGGGCTATAAACCGCCCGATGTAATTCAACCTTCCTAAGAAACTCATGACTTCCTTCTTGGTCTTGGGCGGTGGTAATTCTAGAATTGCTTTGATTTTGGTGGGATCCAGTTCAATGCCCCTGCGGCTAACTATGAACCCTAACAACTTTCCGGCTGGCACTCCAAATGCGCACTTAGTAGGGTTCAGCCTCAGATTGAACTTGCGAAGCCGGTCAAAGAACTTGCACACGTGCATGGTATATTCTGAGCTTTCTTTTGATTTTATGATGACATCGTCCACATAGACTTCGATCTCTCGATGCATCATATTATGGACAGGGTAGTCATGACTCTCATGTATGTGGTACCGTCATTTTTTACGCCAAACGGCATTACCCTGTAATGGTAGACTCCCCAAGGGGTGATAAAGGCTGTCTTCTCAGTGTCTTCCTCACTCATGAGTATTTGGTGGAACCTGGTGAAACAATCCACAAATGACTGCAGCTCGTGTTTGGCGCAGTTATCTATTAGGATGTGAATGTTTGGGAGAGGGAAGTTATCCTTCGGACTAGACCTGTTGAGATCTAGGTAGTTTATGTAGATTTGAATCTTTCCGTCCTTCTTGGGTACAGGTACTATGTTGGCTACCCAAGTGGGGTAGGATGTTACTTCTACTATTCCCGACTCGATTTGTTTCTCTACTTCATCCTTTATCTTAATACTCATGCCTACCTTAAATGTTCGAGTCTTTTGTTTGACTGGGGTAAAACCCTCCTTGATGGGTAATATGTGGGCCACTATTTCAGTGCTTAATCTTGACATATTCGCGTATGATCAAGCGAAGACATCCACATATTCCTTTAATAGAGCTATGAGCTCTTCTTTCTGTGGGGCCCCAAGTGAGCGCTAATTCGTGTATCCTTGACATCATCTTCGTCACCGGGGTTGATCACCTCAGTTTCATTTATATTCGGCTTCTTCTTTTCTTCTAATTCTTCAAACTCTTCTACCATCCTTTCTGGCATCATTATCGATTCATCGTACTCCTAGTATTCTTGTTGGTTGTTTTCCTCGTTCGTTTCACCACATGTCATGAAATTTTTGGTTGTTTTATTATGATTATTACTGAAAAAGCGAGGCAACGTAAAATTAGGCTTATTCGTTTGTTGTTACTACGTGATTAATAAGAATTTTTTTCATTTTATTATCCAACAAGAACAACAGTTTTACGTAGACCGGGGCTTCTTATTAATTCAAAAGCAAATGATTTACAAACGGCGGAGTGGATCCATGGTCTTCCCAAGAGCATGTTGTAATTGTCAGTGATTGCTATGACCTGGAACTCTACTGTAAAGGAGCAGGTCGGACCTGGATTTGCAGGTCGACCTCTCTTAAGGAATGACTTACGGATCCATCGAATCCCCTAATGTTCGTCCCACTCTGGAAAATATTGCTTATGTCATAGCCAAGCAGTGTTAATGTGGTTACGGGGCATATATTAAGGCCTGACCCATTATCCACAAGTACTCTCCCTACGGCCTTGTCACGATATTCTAGGGTGATATGGAGGGATCTGTTGTGACAGGTCCCTTTCGACTGGCAACTCCTCCTTGGAGAAGCAAATTTTATGTTCGCCAATGATATGGGCTACTAGCCTGGCTAAATCTTCACTATTGGTACCTGCAGGTACATGTACATCATCCAATACCTTCATGAGGGCATGCCTGTGTGAAGGTAAGCTACCCAGTAATCTTTGGCATCGCGGAGGCAATCTTCTTTAAATATTCAACAATGGAATAATCTTTTGGCTGCATGCGCCGCCAGAAATCTTTGGCCTCTCCTTCAGTTATCACCCTTTTCTGAGTATTTTCCTTCCTTGTGGTGTTCTGGGCCAATTCTTCAGGAGTGTAGCATCTTCCTGAAGGAGTCATGCCTTGGGTCATAGCCTCTTGCATAGTGATTGGCTTTTTGGAGTTAGGCACAATCTATTGTGTTACCTGCTCTATCACAGGTGCTCAGACCAAGGTCCTGAACATGGGTATAGCATTGGGAACTCCCGGACTGGGCATCAAGACCTTGAATTTAGGACGTTCCTGGAGTGTTAGGGAAGCAACTGTCTATTCAAGAGGCTCGGTGATTTTGGGGGACAATGTTCCGCAAGCTTCCCAGTCTTTATCCCTCTCTATCATATGGACCCCGTTGTTTCCATGATTTGGCAACGGGTTCGTGTTTTCGTTTGGAGCGGCAGTTTCTAAAACGATTTCCTTTTTATTGATTAGATCCTGGATTTTGTGTTTCAGGTTTATGCAATCCACCGTGCTATGCCCGTTCCCTCCTAAATGGTAGGCACAAGTCTGATAGGCCTTGTAGAACCTGCTTCCGAGCTGTGTTGGCTTCGGCGGGGCTTTCTAAATTAACCTCACGGTCAGTAGTCTCTCAAATAGTCGAGCCCTCGGTTCGAGGAGCGTCGTGAATTCCCTTAAGGGTCTTTTCTCGAAAGCCGGACGTGGCACATTATATGCTGGGGATGGCGGTTGATTTTGGTAATTCTGGGGTTAATAGGCTTGTGGAGGATTTTTTGTGGTGGGTGGTAGTTTTGCTGGGATGGTTGCTGGTATGTTTGTTGTGGTGGTGGTTGATAAGCAGGAGTAGATACACGGACACTAGGCGGAGCCGTGTATGCTGGCACAGTAGTGGTAAAGGCTGGTTATGTGTAGTACACGGGTACTGAGTTGTATGAAGGGGCAGAGTAATTCAAAAGGGGCGGAGCTTGGTGAGAAGATGGTGGCCCTTTTGGGTTTCGGTTTGGAATGTGAGATATGCTTGCCATGTCCTCTTTCTTTTTGCGGAAGATTCCCACAGCAGCCTACGCAGATGCTTTGTCGAAGATACTGACGGTCTTTCCAGATTTGAGACCATCTTCTATGGCTTCTCCCATTTTTACTAACTTGGAGAACGGCCTCCCGGCCATGGACAACATCCTATCACAGAAATCCAGCTCCTGTGACCTGATGAATACGGAAACGAGTTCTCCTTCACACATTGGCGGCTGCACACGAGCTGCTTCGGCCCTCTATCTGCTGGCGAATTATCTATAGTTTTTCATCGACTTTTGCTTGACCTTCTCGAGGTAGTAATGATCTAGTACGGTCTCGATGTTAAAATGAAATCTTTCCATGAAGGATTCCGCCAGGTCTCCCTGCGGAGCCATTGGAGCATGTCTTGTGTGGCGAACCATTTGGTCGCCTTACCGGTCAGGCTACGACTAAATAGTCGCATGATTAAGTGTTCATTCCTCTTTACTCCGACTACCTGGTCGCAGTATGAATGGAGGTGTGCCTTGGGGTTTCTTGTCCCATTGAACATTTTGAATTTCGAGATTTTCAACCCTTCTGGCACAAGTCGTCATACCTCAGGCCTGTGGCCTTTCTTATGGACCTGTTGGACTTTTTCAACAATTCCTCCATCTTTCTCTCCATGTCTTTCTCACTTCTGTCTTGTTCAGCTCTCCAAGTCCTTTCCACCTCCTCGTAATGATCTAACTCCTTGTGTCCCGGGAAGGATCTATTTGGGATGTTGGGAGTGAAGAAGGATACTTGGTAGATGGGATGGTTAAACGGGATAGTGGTGGTTTGCCTAGCTAGTGGGGCCGGTGCGCGTGCTTGGCTTTTAGGATTGAAGAATACCGGCTGAGAGACTTGGTATGAGGGGACTAAGTGGGTGGTTCCTGGGACTTGAGCGTTTTTAACTGCGGTGGTGTACAGTAAGAAGGGCTCGTATGGTTTAGATTGGCGGTGTTCAGTGGAGGGGGTGTGGTTTCTGACAGGTAGACGGGAAAGTGATCGGGCACTGGGGAGCTTAACGAGGGAAAAGGAGGAGGGGGCCTCCTTCTTTCAATGGAGGCATTCTGGAAGAGGGGGCCTCCTTCCTTCAATGGAGGCATTCGTTTCTGCATCGGCTGCCTCCCTTCTGGCTCTCTTTTCCTGGAGGGTAGCGATGGTAGTTAAAAACGTTGCAATCATAACCTCTTGGGATGCTGCCTCTTGCGAGTCTTGGGTGTCTCCGTTGTGGAGAGCGAGCTCATTTCTTGTCTCTTCGGGGGTACCAGTCATTTTGTCCTTTCCTTTATCGGGGAGGGATGCTAACGCGACCTTGGATCTCGTGAAGTATGCTAACTTTTGATTTCACACTAATTGGCCCTTTTCTATAAGATAAGAATAACTCAACGGTAAAGAAAGTTAGTTTCTGGACACCAAATATAAAGGCAAAACATCACATATGGGTATTTAAAGTGCAAGTAGCACACAAAGTCGTATATTGAAACTTGAGTACTCTTGATCCGATGTTCTAAAGTCTTGGCTATTACAGGTTTTATGTTCAGGTGGATCTTGGTTTGGTGGTCTCGCGGTTGACTTAGCACGAGCAACCTTTTTGACTTGTCATAAGAGTTTAACCTTTTTGACTTGTCGTGAGCGTTTAAGCAAATGGGGGATTATGATTCAAATCAAGAAGGGATTGAGTCTTACGTAGACCGCTGTCCTTACGAGCTTGCTTTCTCTTGTCGAATATTTCTTTCCTTTAGAACCATGGTGGGAGTTGGACTAAGATCTGCCCAGTCCTGATCATATTTTTGAGCTCGAGTTTGAAGGCATGACATCCTTTAATATCATGCCCCCTTGCTCTACTATGGTATATGAAGAACTTGTTTCTGTTGGGCCCTAATAGTGCGGGCTTGTGAAAGGATTCCACAGGCCTGATTTTGTTCAGCGAAGTCAAAGTCAAGACAAGGCGAGAGTACGACTCCTCAAAAACTATGAAATCGTACCGCCGCACTTGGGACTCGGGGGTAACTCCCTCCCCTGGGGTGATGGGGTCATGGGCTAACAAGGTATGCGGCCTCCATAAAGTTCCGATAATCTTGTCGTCAATTATACTAACAATCCTCTTTCTTAACGCCAAACATTCATTCAAGGTGTGGCCTGCCTGATTGAGGTGAAACGAGCATCTTTTGTAAGCGTATACCAAGTCAGGGATCGGTAATATAGCCTTACTGGTGCAATCCATCCCAGCGGCCATCATCTTCCTGTATACTTCTTTACAAGTGATCGGTAGCGGAGCCACTCTGAATGGGGAAGATCGGGCTCTAAAAGCTATACTCCACGGAGCCGGCGTAGGAAGATTCGCCCTTCCAAAGTTCTCTAAAGCCATAGCAGAGACAGGAGGCATCAGCATGGGTGAAGGTGCATAGAAATCCATCCTTCCTCACTGGGGGCATAATATCTAGATTCGTCATCCGCGTTATTCCCCTGAAATTCGGGGAACATTTCGAACGGGTTCTCCCCTCCTTTGGCCCCTGTGTCGACAGGCTCTGTTTCTTCCATGTCCGGAGGATCTTCTTCTTCTTCTTCTTCTTCTTCCTCCGACTGTTCTTCCTTAATGGGTTCGGGATCCCTTTCTTGGGTCTCTATTCCTTCCAGTGGGTCAGATGCGAACACCCACGGATCCGAACCGGCCCTCTATTCCTCATCAGCTCCCTCTGGGGCTCCTTCTCTGGGTGTCACAGGCATTCTCTCCAACAATATGTAGTTTAGGACCACTTCTCACCTCTGCGGGGACATCTCCTTAATAATGTTCTTGGGGTACGCCTTCTGGCAGGTTTTCGACCATGCCTAGTAGTCCATCTATATCCTCGATCTTTTTCTCTATCTCCTGGAGGTGTTCTTCCATTTTAGTACCTTGTCTCGCAGCATCTCAGTTGTTTCCCCTAGAATCTATGCTTCCTGCCCTCCTTGGTTCGTCATCATAAGTCAACCTTTAGTGGAGATAAGTTCGGGTAAGTTTTAAACCTCATGGTTTTTCTTTTGGGTTTGTAGTTTAGATTATCGGACCAATTGTACTCAAGATTAATATATGATCATACATATAGCAGGTATGCATGCGAAGCACATAGCAAATAAGCACGTAATTTACAGGCATTTATACTACTCGTGTCCCTAAGGCCTTTTGAGTTAAGGCTTTCTTAGTCGTCTGAAACATATAGGTGCCATTTGTGAAGGTCAACCATTTCCCCGAAAAGGTCATAATAATTAATAAATAATAGTAATATCTTTCCCGAAGGGATTACAAAAGTGATGACAAAGCCAACATGGGGCTTATAATAAAAAGGAAAATCAGTAATCAAGGAGGTCCTCCGGCGGCTGATCTCGAGGCTTGGCTCGTCCTGCCCTTCTTGACCCTCCGAAGGGTGGTCTGGATACAAAGGCGTGCTTGATATAGATCCATTCTGACAATCACCGGGTCTATTTCTTCCAAGATCCTGGCCAAATGCTCGTCTGTACCTTCCAGAAATTCTTTCATACGTTCTTCTTCTTGGGCCTCCCAGGGAGGTGCGGGCTCTGGTGTAGGTGTGATATCCAAATTTCCCTGTAACCATATGCGATATCCCAGGTCGCACCCTGCTTCGAGCCTGTCTGGAGCTAGAGTATCTGGGCCCCAGTTTATATGGCCATTCCATTCCCTGATGGTCACCTCAGGGTGCTTGATTTTGTGTTCGGTGTGCTCAATGATGAACTACTTAGAGTTCTTAATCTGAGGTATCACTTGCCTCCTACTGAATTGTCTCAAAACCTTGGATAGATAATAAGGTTGGATTTATGGAACCCCAACCAGCGGCACAAATGGGCAATTCTTGCCTCGGACAACCACAGTCTCAGATATAAAATCAGGAAATATCCAATGGATCCAATCTTCAGTCAAATCGGTGAAGAATTCAATCCAAGATCGGGAATAGTAATAGATTGTGATCCGGCTTGTGTCGCCTCCTTAGACAGGTTCCATTGCTGTCTATAGTATCCCTAATCTCTTCTAGGGTAGGAGTCATTTCAATATCACCAAAACGGAATAGTATTTCTTTATCATCCCAATACCCCGCCAATACCTCTATCAGCTCCGGGTGACTTTTCATTGTCATAATAAAGGGCAAGTGTCCTAAAGTGCAATTGATTGTCCTCTGGTGAGTATAACCCAACCATTCATACCAGGTTCTCAGCAACTCTAGAGCCTCAGTGACGATGTCAAAACAGATTCTTCATTCCATCTCCAAAACAAAACACAGTTAAGATTCCCCTGTCCCCGTAGGATCAATAGTTCATCACATAGGCACGAACATGTTTCCACATAGCATAAAAATGAGATGTGGTATTTTTTGGGTCATAGAGTGTCCGAACACAGGGTGGTCACTCTTAATGGGCCTTAGATAGGTCTGAGATACCCAAGGGCCATCTAAGTATAAATGCTCCAGTTCAGTAGGGATTTGGCTTAGCTGTATCCTAGTTTTTACTAGAGTGGTTTTTCATGAAAGACTGGGAACCCAAGCGGACGACTGAGGCTGAACCGTTAGGGCTGTTGGACAACTGCGTACCAACCCCGCCTTATAACGGTTCCAAAATTGTGAAGGAAGGACCGCGTGCTCCGCGAAGTCGCCTTTGGAACAAAGTGTAAAATAAATGCTAGGAGTGGCGGAGTTATGATATGCATGCAGTGGTAGTTAATAATTGCAAGAAAGTAAACACATCGATATTTAAGGCAAGTATACTCATATTATTTTGGAATTCTTATGGTTAGAAACTTTTAGTCCCCAGCAGAATCACCATCTTTAACGGTTCCCTTTTTACGCGGTGTTAAGGCATAAAAGCTACTATTTGGTGCTCTTTCGGACTTATATTTTTGAAAAGAGTCGCCACCTAATTTTTAGGAAATTAGAAAAACCTAGACCATCTTAAGACTACCCTGAACTCAGTTCATTATAGCAACATTAATAACCTTTCAGACTTACCACAAGCACTTACATATTCTACAGGTTCTACTCAGAGGTGGGTTCAACAAGTTCCCATGCTTACCATAAGTAAAGTAGTCAGACAAATGCAAGCCAAGTGAATACTTTTGATCAAGTTCAAATCCCTTCCCCTCCTAGAATCATTATTTAAAACCTCAGTCTTAACATATACAAATGTGACCCGAAATGCCAAGTTTGCAACCAAATATATATTACTTAAATGAAGCAAACTGAGATTAGGCCAACCAAGGAACTTAATCCACATATAGCCATCAACACCCTTAAGGCCAAACACATTATCAAGTAGAATAAATAGGATCCCACAGAGCACCCAGTAAACCTTAAATCTTCAAACAAAACATATGATTAAGTAGGACTAACATGATCAGACTAGGTCCCTACATAACAAATCTTCAACCTTTAAACAATCTCCAAAAAAAAAAAAAACATACTATCAAAAGATTACTCAACACCAGATCAAACACCGCACTTTAACAAGCCTTTTGACCCCCTTTTTTTAATTAACCTTCAAACCAAACGTACTTCTAAATGGACATAGCCAAGAATGTGAGCCAAATAAATCACTCAAAGGTCTTATAACCTCAAACCAAATACTGTTACATGGAACACATAGGACTAAGCCCAGCATGATATATAACAGACCCCCTCCCCCCCCCCCCCCCCCCCCCTCCCTTAGTCCCAATTTAAAACATTAGACTCATTATACACACATCAAACAAACACATATCTTAAACTATATTCTAAACCACACATAATACTCGTAATCACATTAAACTAGCATGATATAGATAGAAATCTAAATGGAATTCTAAATCAAACAAGCATATTAGCTTAAGCTATATTCTAAACCACACATAATAGTCTTAATCACATTAAACAAGCATGATATAGACAAAAATCTAAATGGAAAGCAATAAACTAAAAGGTATATACCTTTTGCGAGAGCAACCAGGGCAAGCAATGGACTTGGATGCTTCTGTGCTTCCAATGCAAGACTCAGCCACCAACACCACAACCAAATAAAGATATAGCAAACTTTTAGGACTAAGGAAAACTGAAACCTTCCGGCTAAAGCTTAAAATATGACTGATGGAACTTTTGAACTTGAAAAAATCATAATTTTAAGCCATTCTCAGTTCCAACCTCTTCCTTTTTTTTTTTTTTGAACAAATGGGGTTCTACTTGTAGATTTACACAAGTATTCACTCAAAAATCCAACACACGGCCTAGATTTGAGGTAAAAACGAAATCAATGGCTCAAATCACTTCAACACTAATATAAATGACAAAAAATATAAAGAAAGGGGCGGGTCCGTACCTTTAGGGGCTGTTTGGCCAGAATTTGTGGAAGAGTAGGCGTGAAGAAGGACGGGGGCAATAAATGCTCCATCCTTTCCTCTACGCCGAGCCCTGTTCATGCTCTGGTGGCGATGGGACAACCGTGTAGGGGGGAGGGGTAGGGTGGGGCTAGGGTTTTGAACCCTAGCCTTGAGAGAAAGAGAATGACCCCTTAGGGGTCTTTTGATATTGAGGCAGGGACTATTATTACTCAGCCTTGGGCCTGGTCTGAGCGATTGGGCCTGGGATCGGTCCCCTTTCTTTTTCAAAAAAAATGATGGGCCATTGTAAGTATACATACATATATACATCCCAAATAACTTTCATAAAAATCATCTAGACCTTTTAGGGTGCGCAGCTGATTTTACTTATTGTCTAAGGACTCCGAGTACTTAATTGTTTTTTTACAGGAGGTCAAAAATTAGGTGTCAACAAGTACCAAGTCATAATTTGATGTCAATATACACGTGAAATGAGAATGTATGCATGATATCATTATCAACAGTAGATCTTAATCAAGATTTCAACCGTGTATTATCATAATTATACAACACGATTCAGGCCTAATCTCATTATCCTTCCTTTCTCCGATGATAAATGACACAATAAGAGAAAACTGAGTGCAACACATATCACAATACAACAATTAAGGCAACAAGCCTAATCACAATAACAGGGCAACAAGCCACAATCAATAACAATTAACCTAATAGAATTCTATCCCAACTCCATACCCAAAGGTGTAGCATGATTTCCCCGTCAATATCTAACCCCCACATATGTTTCACTAATGGGAGTCTAACCGAAAGGTAAGCGTAATCTACCTGGATGCCTAGCTGGTGCCACGAACAGCGAACCCTGAGCCTTGCACTTCCGAAGTGCCTCGGATCTCTCGTAGTCTAACAATTAGCAATGCTAAGTAAGCAAATGACTACAATAAACTAGTTAATCAGAAGACGAATTGATTCGGGAAAAGTTAATCAAAATACCCCTAACGAGTCACGAGGGCAAAACGGGATATTAAGGGTGAAGGTACCTTACCCAAAGTCTCATTAGTCAGTATCCTTAATCATATGATGTTCTAATCCCAAATGGTACCTCAATTTTAACAAATCAACCAAAACCCTAAAACTAGTAAGAACCCTTATTTCTAGGATGTGATTTAAGAGCTCAAAAGAAGATTTAAGCTTAGAAGCTAATAGTCCTTAGATTAAGTCGTAGAAATCAAAATTTACCCAACTCAAATTGATTAAGGGAGGTTTAAAATCAAACTTAGGGTTTATAGATACTTCTTCCCCAAAATTCATACAAGGACTAGCATGGAAGCTTAAGTAGAAAAGGGATACAAGAATAGGGAGATGAGAACTTACCCCCAAAATGCCTCCACCAAGATGTTCTTCAAGAATCTCCCTAATTGATCTTAGTATAAGGTTCTTAGGTGTAAGGGAACTAATGATTCAGACTTAGGAATTTAAAATAAGGACTGATCCCGTTATCTCGCCACAGCAATTGAAAGGTTCGCCCTGGAGGTCCCGCCCTGGCGATAAGACTTCCCGCCATGGCAGAACTTCACAAAAAAGGCAAACACTCACCATAGCAGGCATGACTCTGCCATGGCAGGACCGCTATAGCGCTACTGGGCTCGCCATGACGAGAACTCCAAACACCAGATTTTTTGGTTTTCACAAAGTCCATCCCAAAATCCCGACAACAACCCAAGGACTCCCGAACATAAACCAGATATGCGCACACACTTAAAAACAGGCTACGAAATTACCCGCATCCTCGGGATTCCAACAGATGTATAATTGACCAAGTCAACCCCCAAAAGGCTATAATCAAGTTTCCAACCAAGTACCCAAAATGCACCCAAAACTGAACCAACCACCCTACCAAGTCATAATCAACCCTCCGGACCTTACGGAATCAATGAAATTCTGAAAAAGGTTCGTCAATTCCGTAAGGTCCGAAATCAACTATTATTCAGACACTTTTCACTTTAAGGCTCTATTTTCACATAAGTCATCATAAAACTCGCTCGACTACCTTGGGAACCATACCACCCATCCCTGCGGATCAAAATTGTACTAACAATGCTTGGGGAAGGGTCAATGAGCGTAAATGGGTCAAAATTGCAATAACGACCAAACGGGTCATTACATCCTAGTACCAGTGATTAGATTTCCTCTGAATATATTTAGCAGCTGTAGTTTGGTTTTGTATAATATATCCTTGATCCTAGTAAAAATATCCTAAATTCCATTTTTGCGCCTTTTCCTTCTTAGGTTGTATTCTAGCCATGGGTAGATACCGCAATTTCTCCATGAAAAGTGTGACAATTGGCTTGTCTCTAGCATCCAGTATCCTGCTATTAAACACTTCACACAAATTATTTAGTAAGATGTCGCTCTTAG
Organism: Lycium barbarum; assembly: GCF_019175385.1. Taxonomy (NCBI): domain Eukaryota; kingdom Viridiplantae; phylum Streptophyta; class Magnoliopsida; order Solanales; family Solanaceae; genus Lycium; species Lycium barbarum. The sequence continues at coordinate 107,123,062 of NC_083347.1, read as the reverse complement.
CATCTGAAGAGAAATGCGACCTAGACCAGTTTCATTAAGGTACTTTCTTGCAATAAAAGTTGAAGTGATCGTTCTATGTTTCGTAATGCCACTCCTTACAAGTATGTGTAGGCTCATAAGTTCTAATCTGGAAAGCCTTATCTCTTTGCATTTTAGAAGCTATGATTTCCCAGTTGCACTCTGGATGATGTATGCAAACTGCCTTGATTCATAGACGATCGTTCCTTATCCACTAGATGTACTTTCCGTTCTCAATTTCATGAGTTGCTAAGGTATTCTTAAACTCCTGCTTTGTCCCAAAGGTATATTCTAGAGAAAATACTGGATTATCTCCGTCGGTCTTTGGATTGAACTGAGCAAAGTTGAAACTTTCACTTTCGGAATCACTATGCAAACTCTCAGTGTCCAAAGAATACACACAGTCAGAATCCCCTTCCATATCAACCAACTTACTCTTTATTTTGGCACTAAGAAGTTCACTTTCTTTCATAATGCTTTGGTTTCTCTTCCCATGTGTATCGGTTGGTACGTCATCAGATAAATCAGCTTCTGAGTCACAAAAATCATCACAAGATGAATTTTCACACAACATTTGTTGTTTGTCATTTTCTCCAAAATTTGATTGACTAACTGAATTCACTTTGTCCATTTGAAAATAAGAGTCCAGGTGTTCAAAATATATCTCAAGCACATCATCCTTTTGGATGTTTTTGCCAACTATGTAGGCTTCAAAATCTGTTGACACCAACTTCCATTATTACCAGATCTTCCACACCTATGCTAAAAAGTTATCGAATCATTTGCATAACCACAAATCTCTGCCATCTTCTTAAACTTATCAAGATTAAAATCTACCACATTTACATAATCAATGTAATGTGTGTTTCTCCAACGTAATGCTTGTCTGGTGTACGTCTTATAATTCCCCTATGATATATTTTCACGGTCATAAACGAAGCCTCGGTTATCAAATTTGAAATTAAAATAATAAATTATTATTATAGAACAAAATAGTGCAAGATAGTTGTTTATTGAAAACAAACTAACAAGATAAATGTAAGAAGGTAGACAAGAGACGTCCAAACAATCAATAAATTTTGGGAAAATAATTAGGATATCCAAATAATTCTATTATAATATTATAACTTCAACAAATACTGAAATATTTGAAAAAGGTTGTCTGCTACTTGTCTATGATTAAGGGTTCAAATAACCAATATAAAAAGCAAACAAAATAAACTAATTGAAAGGTGCTTTTAGCAAGAATAAAGAAATATATAATAAGATGTTGTTTTTAGCAACGACTCAAAACTAATTGAAAGGTGCTTTTGAGCAACTGTCAAACCTAACAAAAAAATTATTCAATCTAAAAAATGAGTATGAAATTCTCACCATAAGTAGGAGGTGATTTTCTTTGACTATGACACCTTAATAACATTATTGCTTCCAATATTGATGGTATTCTTCAATATGAAAAATTAATAGGAAATTCCCTCTTCCAAGAATCGATGGAAGACAGAGGGCCACTATTGTTTGGAGGAAAATAAAAGCATCGCTATTAGTTTGGAGGGAAATAAGATAGTATGATAGTCACGTGAGAAGGCTTACTGTTAAAAAGGTAACGGTGAAAAAAAGATGGCTATTAGTGCTTCAAGTGAAAGATAATGTATGATTTTGGGTCTAAAGCTAAAGATAGCATATGGTTTTGGGCCTTTTCTCCCTAGAAATCCTAGATTCGCGTTTGATAAAAAGTATTTTAATATGCTATAAGGTAACGACCCGTTTGGTCGTTATAGTCATTTCGGTACTTTTGACCCTTTCTCGAGCTGGTTTAGCTCACATTTGACCCGAGGAGACCGTTGACACACTTCCTGAGGTGTTTGGATATGATTTGAGTGACTATTTGAGAAATTTAGGCTTAAAGCAAAAAGGAGTTGACTTTGGGTAAACGGACATTTTTCGAGAATCCGTTGATTCCGAGAGGTCCAGATAGTCTTTTAGAATGTGTGTGTATATTTGGCTTGGTTCCCATTGCACTCGGGTGCATTTTGGGACTTGGGTTGCGAAGTTGATTTTGAGGTATCGGGGGTTGACTCGGTCAACGAGACCTTCATTGGGAATTTTGAGGCCATGAGCACGTTCGTAGTGTGTTTTTATTTGTGTCTGCATATATGCTATATGAGCCGATGGACTTGGGTGATAGTCAAGATTTGGGGTTGAGATTGTGAACTTGGGGATTTTTCTAGTGTCTGGTGCCCGCTGTAGCGGCACCAGAACCGCAATGGCAGCACCGTTATAGCGGTGGCCATGCCGCAAAAGTGGCCTAGTGCAATCTTTGGTTGACCGCCATAGTGGTCTGAGAGGGTGCTACAGCAGGACCGCCGCAGCTGTCTCGTTGTCGCAAAAGCGGTATCAGGCAGATCGATTCATTAAATGAGTGTTAAAAGTCCTAAGTTCCTCATTCATTACTATTTCAAAAAATTGAGTTATTGGGAGCATTTCAAGGCAATTCTTGAGGCAAATTCATTGTGGTAAGTCCCTTCACCTTTCTTTCCATTCCATGATTACATTATCACCTTAGGAATCCATCATCATGCTAGTTTCATTAAGAGCTTGAGGGTTAAAAGAGGATCCAATGGGTTCTTCATTTTAGACTATTAAATCTTAATTTATTGATTTAATTATCTTCATTAAGCATGGAATCGATGATTAGGATCGATTATTGCATGATTCCTTCCTAATTAGTGGCTCATTTGTGCAATTGGAAGTTAGGGTTCATACCTAAATTTGGAGGTTTTGCCTAGAATCCGAATTTGAGTAATTTCTTAGTTCTCCTAGCTTATTGTTGATGGAAATTGATCACCTAGAACTTTAATTTCATGTTGAGGCCTATAGATTCCTAATTTCGTCCTTCTAGTTCATAGAACCATTTCATAGGTTAGGGATTTGGGTCTTTAATAGAAGTAGAGCTGGATGATGTTCTTCTTGATTCTAATTTCATGATTCAGATATCTTTAGACTTTCATTATCTTGAGGCTCAATGGAAGGGGAAGACTAAGGTTTGATTTGGAGATCTTACCGTTCGGCTCTCCAAGTAGGTTATGGTTTACCTTATTGTGAGACTTTGATTAGTGAAGCGTACGTTTAGATGATATTGTTGGAGAATGTATGTAAACCTTCAGGTGCGATGTTGGTTGGATATTGTCTTAGGTTGGGCCTTGTTATATGATTTGGGGGCTAGCCACCCTGTTGTGTTGATTTACTTATCTTGTGTTATTTACTTATTTCCTCGTGGCCACATTGAGACATTAGGAAATTGTAACTAATGTTATATCATGACTATGATATTGCGGTACTTTACTTGATTCGGTATTGAGATGAGATTGTCATTTCATTGTGGCTTATTGTGTAGCCATATTATTGATACTACTTGTGTGCCCTGGGTGGTACTGTTTGGATTGAATTGATACATTGATATTACATTGCATCGTATCCATACTCATTTCCATGATTTATTGATACTACATGGTTTTGGCACTGATGATGGAAGTAAGGGAGTGCAGCCTCCGAGGTTTCTGTCGGAGAGTGTTAAAGAAGATGAAAGTCTGTGATATGAGGTTATTTACCAGAGCGGACTGAGTGTACATTTCCCAAGGTTTCTTGCCGGGAATGATTGAGTGTTCAATGCTCGAGGTCTTTTCCGGGATCGTGAGAGTGGTACATGGACTTCACGGGTCCCCCATGGGTTGTGCTGCTGAGATGTGATGTTTCATCGTCGGAGTACATGTGTACGATGCATATGCATTGCATTCATTCTACATACATTATTGCATTGCATTGTACCTTTGATTTTTGATGACTTGTTGTGATACTATTGTGACGTACCTGTTCGGATTGATTATACTGAGACTTGGCACAGTTGGGCTTAGATTCTATAACATAGGTGATGACTTTCTGCGATATCTAGATTGATTGTTCTGAGACTTGGCACAGTTAGGTTTAGATGTTATAACATAGGTGTTGAATTGTACTTGTTGGTTTATGTGTTTATCTTGCTTTGTTGACTTATATACGTTACCTAGTCTTAGTCGGCCTATGATACCTACCAGTAATTGTTGTTTGTACTAACCTGCACTTGCTGCATTTTTTCATGAATGCAGAGTACCATGAGGGATCAACTTCTACTTCTCGGGGCTGAGCTTTGAGATTTGCTGATTCGAGTCTTTCAGGGTGAGCATGAGGACGTCCGCTATCCTGAAGAATCTTTCTTTATTATGTCTTTATTTCTATTCCTGAGACATGATTTTGAGACTATTGATGTATTGCCATTATTCAGACTTGTAGTATTTAGTTAGTTTCTCTTGTATGACCAAAACAGATACTAGGGTGTATTTCTCTTATTTTTGAATTTTCAGATATTGATTATGATGAGACTTATGTTATTCTATCTTCTTCCGCGTGTTTATTTATTATTTATGTTTTTATGATTGTTGTGATAAGGGTTCGCTTACTGAAGTGGGAAGGTAGGTGCCTGCACGACTTAGTAAAATTAGGTCTTGACAAGATGGTATCAAAGCCCTCGGTTACCCGGTCTATAATACAAGAGCGTGTCTAGTAGAGTCTCATGGATCAGTACGATGAGCTCCGTACTTATCTGTGAGAGGATATAGGACATTTAGGAAGCTTCAATTTCTTTCATTCTTTCATGCTACTTTATTCTAATTGGTATCTAGAACAATCGAATTGGTATCTGATTTTTATCACTTCTCCTATATACGGTGAGGAATCAAGCCACGATAGCCCAAGACCAGGTGATGGAGCCCGCAGCTACGGCTGGCACTAGGGGACGAGCAACAGCTAGAGGACGCGATCGATTTAAAACCGGGTTATCATTAGCTAAAAATTCAAGCAGAGGATATTCTTAAGACAACTTTCCGGACAAGGTATGGGCAATATGAATTTCTTGTTATATCTTTCGGGCTTACTAATGCCCCAGCTGCTTTTATGGATTTGATGAATGGCATTTTTAAGCCATACTTAGACTCTTTTGTGATAGTGTTTATTGATGACATCCTGGTTTATTCTTAGAGTAAAGAAGATCATGAAAAACATTTGAGAGTTGTTCTTGGGTTTCTAAGAGACAAGGAGTTGTATGCCAAGTTCTCTAAGTGTGAAGTTTGGCTTGTGTCTATGTACTTCTTGGGACTTGTGGTTTTGATGGAATGTATTATGGTTTATCCTAAAAAAATTGAGGCGGTGAGAGATTGGGTTAGGCCTACTTCAGTAACAGAGATTCGCAGCTTTGTGGGGTTGGCCAGTTACTATCATCGGTTCGTGAAGGGGTTGGCTTCTATTGCTTCACATTTGACCCGTTTGACTCAAAAAGTGGTGCCCTTCAAGTGGTTCGACGAGTGTGAGGAGAGATTCCAAAAGCTCGAGACTTTATTGACTACAACTCCTATTCCACGGGCAAGGACTTTGTGGTTTATTGTGACGCTTCTCATTTGGGTTTGGGTGCTGTTTTGATGCAGGAAACGAAGATGATTGCTTATGCTTCTAGACAGCTAAAATTCATGAGAAGAACTATCCTACCCATGACTTGGAGTTGGCAACTGTGGTTTTTGTGTTGAAGATTTGGAGGCACTATCTCTATGGTGCCCATTACGAGGTATTTACTAATCATCACAATCTTCAGCATGTGCTTACTCAAAGGGATCTTAATTCTAGGCAGCAGAGATGGATGGAGTTTCTTAAGGATTACGATATTACTATCTTGTATCATCCTGGCAAGGGAAATGTGGTGGTAGATGCCTTGAGAAAAAAATCAGCTAGCATGGGAAGTTTGGCTTGTTTGACTGCGTCAGAACATCCATTGTCTAGGGAGGTTCAGTCTTTGGCTAACAGTTTCATAAGGCTTGATATGTCTGGTTTGGGCAGAGTATTGGTTTGTATTTAGGCGAGATCATCATTTCTGGAGCAGATTAAGGCCAAACAGTTCGAAGATGCGAGTTTGAGTAAGATTTGCGATAAAATCTTGTGTGGTGAGGCCAAGGAGGTCGTGATTGATGATGAAGGTGTCTTGAAATTAAAGGGGTATGTTTGTGCTCCCTATCTTGATGATTTGATTAAGACAATTTTAGCAGAGGCTCACAGTTCTAGATATTCCATTTATCCTGGTGCTACTAAGATGTACGGTGACTTGAGGCAGTACTACTGGTGGGCTAGGATGAAGCGGGATATTGTTGAGCTCGGTGCACAGTGTTTGAATTGGTAGCAGGTGAAGTACGAGCACCAGAAACCCGAGGGTACACTTCAAAGGATGGCCATTCCAAAGTGGAAGTGGGAGAGGATAGCGATGGATTTTGTGGTTGGTCTTCCGAGGACCTTGGGTAAGTTTTATTCGATTGGGTCATTATTGATAGATTGACCAAGTCTTCCCATTTCAAAGCAGTTCAGATTACCCATACTGCCCAGAAATTGGCCCAGATTTATATTCGTGAGATTGTTCGTCTGTATGGGGTTCCTATAACTATCATATCCAATAGAGGCACGATGTTTACATCCCCATTTTGGAAGACTTTGCATTTAGAATTGGGTACTAGATTGGACCTTAGTATAGCTTTCCACTCTCAGACAGATGGCCAGTCTGAGCAGACTATTCAGGTCCTAGAAGACATGCTTCGAGCTTGTGTGATTGACTTCGGTGGCCATTAGGACTAGTTCTTACCATTGGCAGAATTTGCATATAATAATAGATACCACTCGAGCATTGATATAGCCCCGTTTGAGGCTCTCTATGAGAGGAGATGTAGGTTTCCTATCGGGTGGTTTGATGTTTTCGAGGTAAGGCCATAGGGTACATACTTTTTAAGGGAGTCATTAGATAAAGTTAAGGTGATTCAGGAAAAGCTCTTGGCAGCTCAGAGTAGTCAGAAGGAGTATGCGGATCAAAAGGTCCGAGATCTTGAGTTCATGGTTGGAGAACAAATCTTATTGAAGGTCTCACCCATGAAGGGTGTGATGAGGTTTAGGAAGAAAGGTAAGCTTAGTCCCAGATTCATTGGTCCATTTGAGATCCCTAATTTTGTAAGGGATGTTGCCTATGAGTTGGCCCCAGGTTTGTCATGTGTTCATCTAATATTACATGTCTCTATGTTGAAGAGATATCATGGTGATGGTTCATTTATCATCCGTTGAGATTCTGTTTTGTTGGATGAGAATCTGTCTTATGAGGAAGAGCTTGTTATGATTCTAGAGAGAGAGGTTCATAAGCTAAGATCGAAAGAAATAGCATCACTGAAGGTTCAGTGGAAGAACCATCCCGTTGAGGAAGCTACTTGGGACACCAAATCTGATGTGCGAAAGAATTATCCCCAGCTTTTCACTAAGTCAGGTACTTTTTTACTTTTTTCTCTTCCTTGTCCGTTCGGGGACGAACAGGTGTTTAATTGATATCTGATGTAACGACGGGGTGACTTAGAAAACTAGAATTCCCTTGGGAATTTTGTGACCGCGAGTGAGTCTGTAGCGTGTTTGTAAGTATATGTCCATGTTTGGCTTGCGTCTGTAGGGCCTCAGATTGGTGTTAGGATTTTTAGGTGAAAAACTAGGGGGAAAACCCGAGCTACTGGTCAAATAGACCGCTATAGCGGTGGTGGGACCACTGTAGCGAGTCTATCGTAGCGAGGGGAGGCTCGCTGCTGCAGGGAGTCGAGGAATAAATGAGGTCCGCCATAGCGGGAGGTTTCCCGCTATAGCGAGACATCGACCGCTGCAGCGGTCGACTGGAGGTAGAATCAGTGTTTTGTATTATTTATTCCGAACCCATTCCCCACATAACTCCAAAACAGTTCCCAAGGACTCTTGTGGAGAAATTCTAAGGCTAGGGCTAAAACACTCCTAAAAGGTAAGTCTCGACCCTTCACTTTGTTCATTTCATCATCTTCTTAAGTCCTACATGAATTAAGGGTCTTTTAATTGTGGAAGAAAAGGTTAGAACCCTAGAAACTGCAAACCCTTGAATAATTGATGGGTTATTGATTTTATTGTTGTTAAATCATATGAGAGAATGGATTATCACTTCCTAGGGTGAGAAATTGATTGTTAATGGTGGAAATTGTTGAGTGAGACTTAGGGTTCCAATAAAAATGGAAGCTTTAGCCTAAAAACTGATTGAAGGGGGTTTGAATTGAGTGGAAAACCCATGAATGGATAGTATATGATTATTGGGATTGATGTTAGTATGAATTCACACTTAGAATTATGATTGCTAGACTTTGAATGTTCTAAAGCTTTGCGAAAGGGGAAAGCTATTGTAGAGTGATTGCATTGTCCCAGTTCTGCTTTAAGCTAGGTTACGGTCTACTTGAGTTAGACTTTGATTAGTTGATTGTATATGTTATGAAATTGATAGGAGAAGAATAATTAGGGCTTCAGACATAAAGTGTGGTTGGAACTTCCTAAGTGTGATCTTGATTGATTGATTATGTGATTAACTATTATGATATGATAAAGAAGGAGTTAATGAATAATATTCTTTTCGACATGGAGTAACCCTTGTTCATGTTTTTGATGAATTGATTCTTGAGTCTTGATATGACTTGTGGCATGGTGACTTACGTTCTTTGATATTGATGCATTGATTGTTCACATTCCTAATTGATTATGGAACGGAAACACATTGTGATGAGAAAGAAATATAAATATGAAAATGCACATTTGACAGGGGCTGAGGATGTAGCCTAGTTATGGGCTCGTGATCCGAGGTCAGTTCTGGAGCGAGTGGTACATGGACACCATGGATCCCTTGCAGGTCATGGCTATTTGGGCAAACAATACCATTTAGCATATGCGTATAGATATGTGACAGAGTTGAGATAATTCATGAGTTATGGTTGTGTTGGTAATGACACCGGTTGAGTTACTTGTATTTGAATACTACTTGTATGGGCTTATCTTATTTCGATGTTGGGTGATTCTTGTTGATAATTTCATATGGTTATGTGTTGTTGTGCCTATCTGTGTATTCTATTGATTTTATGAATGATACTAATCTTAGTCGGCCTATGATATCTACTGGTACATAGTGTTTGTACTGATACTACCTTACTGCATTCTTTTGAGTGCAAATTGTGATCTAAAGACATCCACCAGACCTCATATTTAGCGTGAGGCCAGTTTCTGATAGATTTGAGGGTGAGCTCCTATCCATGCCAGGCTTCCTGAAGATCTTTCTTATTTTGGATGTCTATTTCATTTTAGACAGTTGTTCATTCTTTAGATAGTAATGTTTTAGAGTCCTTATATGTTGACTTTCAGAATTTGGGGTTGCAATAATTAGGACTTCTGTACTTTTATTTATTTATGGCATGACTAGATCAGTTGGAGATTTTTATTATCATTATATCCTTGAATGTGTTAAAATTGATTAATTAGATGATGATTGGTTAAGGGGATTGGTTCGCCCACTAGGAGAATTAGTGTGGGTGCCACTCACGGCTATTTCGTGACATATATTCCATTGATCATTGTTGATATAGTCAGACACTTTTGGTTTAATAGTAAGTACATGCTTGGATGTAAAGGGAAAGTCTACCCATACCTGACTAATTATCCCACCAGAAGTAAGAATTACCTCTGTTGATCTTCCAATGTATTAGATGATCCACCTTGAATATGATTTTCATTAGTCTCCTCCATGTATGAGAATGTGTATAATTCCATTTCCTTGCCATAGAGTGAATTCTTTGAGATTACTTGGCTTTCGTGAACTTTGTCCACAAAGACTCTTTGGTTCTGAAGTGCCACCAGAGTTTACAAGAGAAAGCATCTGAAATGTCTGATTACGTCCAAATCCGCTCCTGAAGTGAGAAAGTGTACACAGTCATATGCAATATAATTTACCCCTAAACTTAAACTATTGTTTGTCCTCAAGAAATCAAATCATACAATTTCCTTCAAAGGACTCATTCAAAAGTGCACCAATATCATACCAAGTCATCTACTTTAAACACAAACACATGACTTTGATTGGTACCACAAATTAATCCAAAACATATGAATCACCAATTTCTTCTCAAAAACTTCATTTTCATATCAAGTGCTCAAACACCAAGTTAATCAAAGTAGCAATCAAGACATGACACTAAAGCTTCAAAACTTGCCTCACTATCACAAAATAACTTTCTTTTGTTCATTCCTCTCAATTGGAAAATGAAACAAATTCACAACTCAAATTCTCATGTGCCCTCACAACCAAGAGAGAATCCCAACTCGTAAAATGCAATTTAAAACACAAATGGGATATCAAATGGAAAGAATTAACTCTCTCTCACACAAAGATTTTCAAATGCATATACGTAGAACCATAGGCTTTTCCTTCATGTATTTATCCGCTAATGTAGACACACTTGGTTTGAAATCAATTAGGACTTAAAGAGTTGTAATGTAAGCTTTCAGTTAAGATAGGGGGCAAATTTGGAAATAGCAACTCAAAACCTCCCAAAGCACTATAATTTTCAACAATCAAAGCACACCTTTAAATTTTGCACCCTTCTCTTCATCTTTTTATTTCACCGCCTAATCTTCCCTTATTCAAAATTCTTCATTCTTCCTTCCTGTTTCTTCATTCTTTTTGTTGTTGCTTTTTAAAAAAAAAAAATACCAAGGAAGGTTCCGCTATTTTTTTTTCTCCCTTTGTCTCTTTTGTTAAACCCTTTCACCTTTTAAGCGACTTCCACATCACAGCTTTTCCAAGCATCACCCCCAAACTTAGTCTTTTAGCCTAAACTTTCAAAGCACTTAGGGAGGTAGGATGCCAAACATAGATAAGTAAAGAACAAAAAGTTAAAGCTTGTAACATGGTTGCCAAAGAAAAGGTTAAAGGCTCAAAGGGGCTTGACTAGGGAAAATATGTAAGAGTAGGAAATTTAAGGCACAAAAACGGTCCAAGGAAGGCCTAACATCATTTTTCATACCAAATTAGTCTAGTATTTTGCCTTAAACCACATTCCGGGCAAGTTCTAGACAACATATAATGCAAAAGAACTCACAAAGATCTCATCACACATGGCACATGGAACTTAAGTAGAAGATATCACGACCCATCCGCTAAGTCGTGACGAGTGCCTGGCCACTACTGACCAAACACCCCTATGCTCATACTTGTACCTTACTAGACAATTGGGTGGCCCATAAGACTCATAGTTGAACCATGCTAACTCATATCAGGATATTTAAGGACTATCAATCAGCTGTGTATATATATATATACAGAAAATAACAGTACAAGCCGACACGGCTGCTACATACTGTACAACAAAAGAGTGGAAGCCGATAAGGCTATATCAAGTTTAACTGTACTCAACTGTCTACAGACCTCTACTGGAGCATCAACTGTAGAAAGGACGGGACAGGGCCTCACCGTACCCGTCTACATATACATCAAACATAACATACAAAAACAAACAGCAGCTCCGGAACTAGTGGAGCGCACCAATAACAGCTGAGAAGAGGCTCTACTGAGCTGGATCGGCTCTCAGTCTATCTGTACCTGAGGGCATGAAAGCAGCCCCCCGAACAATAGGGGAGTCAGTACAGATAATGTACCGAGTATGTAAGGCATAAGTGTAATATGAACATAAGAACCATGGAGAACATCTGAACATGGAAGTCAATCTGGATGTCTGAAACTGCCTGTATGACTCTGTATAACTGAAGGGCCTCTAAGGGCGTACAATATGCATGCTTTCTTTTAAAACTTTTATAGTCATATATATGCACTACACTGCTCGGCCATGAAGGCGCAGTGTTATACTGCCCGGCCGTATAGGCACTGTGTTATCATCATCTCATCATCATCCCGCGTCCGGGACAGTATCATAAGCTGCCCATTGCAGTAGTGTGTCTGCCTGGCCATATAAACACAGTGTTATGCTACCCTGCCATGTAGGCACGGTGTTATAAAATAGCTGTATATATATATATATATATATATATATATGATAGCTGCACATATCTATCTACATTATATTAAAAGCATGAACTCCCTAACCTGAAAGTTAAATTGCGTAAATACCGTTCGTATTTAAAAGCATAATTACTTCTTATTCAAAAAAAAAAAAAGACCCCTTCACAAACACTTCGTACGAGCCGGCTTGCTCCTTCACTAAGAGTCACGCCTATTCATTCACATACAATTCATTAATATGAGCATCATTTTCAATTTCCATTCTCACTCCTCATTCTAAATTGTCATGGAATCCTCCTAATGTTTTCACTCCAATCTTATCATATTTTTGCCCACTATTATTATATTTATAAATTGGCGTTTGTTTCTACGTGATCAATTAGAATGATCAACAGGCTCCTGAGTCATGCCTTATTATTACACATCTTTTCAGGCTTCACGACATTTTGGTAAAACCATTTTTAATGTTATTTATTGATTAGGATAATGTGCTTAATGACTGAAATTCTCATGGAATCGAAACTTTTGCATCACTTTTACTGTCCATTGTTTGTTTTTCATATTCTGACTTTGTTTTATTTATTTAACCTCATAACTTAAAAGCTGAATTACTTAGATGGTATTCTACATAACTTAATATATTTAGTATAATATTTTTATATCACCAAAAAAATCTAATATGATTTGCTGTGTCTTTTCTTTAAAAGTTGTGTCCTCCTGAAAAGGAGTAACTTTCTCTTTGAATTAGTCGCAATTGCTAAGCTTTGAGAAAATCATGATGTCTCGCAGTAGCCAAGTGAGTTCTATGCCAACTGTCGACTGTCATAGTTATTCTGTAGTGGGTTATGATCATCTCCAAAACTTCTCCTTAGTTTCGTTGGATCTCGGCAAGTATGTCTACTATTTGCTATTACTTCGTGAGATTTCACTATGTTGTCATTATCAATCGTCAGGCTTCTTTGGTTTCCCACTTGGTGTTTGGTGTCAGCATTGGAGCCTGATTATATTCAGATTCGCGCCGCGTAGGACCCCATTCGGGGGAAAGCGCTCTCTATCAAGAATTTTTTTATATCTAGGGCTTGAATCTGAGACCTCTGATTATGGGTAGAGCAGCACCATCCGCTGGACCACATCCTTTGGCGGTAATCGTCAGGCTTCTAAAGTTTAAAAATATGACATTTTTATGTTCATGTTATATACTTTTTCCAATGATATAATTAATTAATAATTATTTGTGGCTAAGAAAATAACACAGTATACATATCTCTTCTATTGAGATAGCTACAATATGGTTTGTTGACTCTGTATTATATTATAACCATGATTCCTTAAACTTAAAAGTTAAATTATCTAAATATTCTTTTTATTAATTTGAATATTTTATTTTTACTAAAAAATTTAATTAAAGATACCAAATTTATTTGAAACGATGCATTTTTTCAATTCGTTTCTACTACATACTAACTGTTCGTATTACTTCTAATTTTTATTGTCCTTTCAACATGTCTTACCGTTGCTTGCCTTTTCCCTCTTGGTTTTTCATTTTTGATGGGTTTATATCAAAAGGTCTTCTTATTAACATGTCAATAAAAGGAGGTAAAGAGAGACTTGAATCATTTCAAATGTGAAACCATTTGATAAGTCCAGATATTTTCATTTCTTAAATATCGAAAGAGGTATGAATTAATCACAATCATACTTATCATAATTTCTTTTTCGATTCACTTTGGTATTCTTTTGGATTAGACTAAAAATAGAATATTGACCCATGAAAATAAAAGACGTATATTTTAAATGATGTGATCTAGCCATGTGATTTTCAACAAAATAAATAATTACACTAAATACTCCTATAATATAACATAGTTTCGGATACACTTCTTATATTTTAACATCAAATACTTACACCCCCTATATACTATGAAAAACTTACACTTACACCTCCCATAGAAGGTATATCCGAACTAAATATATAAAAAGAGTATTAAAATTATGAGAACATTTTTTAAAACTAAATGTATCTTTTGAAAGTCTCAAATAGAAACCGAACACAAATTATTTAATCAGATGACTAGAATATTACATATTTTGCAAAGTATTTTTTGTTTAAGCTCTTAAATATAATGTTGTCATCCCTATTTTTCTAAATGTATTTAAACCACTTGCATAACATAAATTCTAAAAAATAAAACTTCATCTAAATAAGTAAATTTAAGATAGTTTTGAAGCAAAGGTTCAAATAAACAAACTAAAGAAAAAATACGAATTTTATATATAATACAATATCATAATCTAACAAAAATTATAAATAACTTACATGTTTAAAGTGCAAAATAGTTATTATTAATGGTTTGTATATCTTATTAAGTAGTGTAATTTATATATAGGGGCATCGAACTGAATCATATTATAGGGATACTTAGTGTAATTAAACCCCATGTCTGGCAAAATAAACGTTAGTTTTTATAAAAGGTTAAAAGACATAAATACCTTTTTAAATAATCTACAACAACATACCCAGTGAAATCCCACAATGTGGAGTCTGGGGAGAGTAAAGTGTACGCAGACCTTACCCCTACCTTGAAAGGCACGAAGACTGTTTCCGAAAGACTCTCGGCTAAAGAACAAGCATGGCAAAAAAGGTCAGATAAGGTTAAATAATCTAAAATTCAAAATTTATAAATAAAAATTAAACAAATACACCAAGTTTCTGAAGGGATTTTAGATTAGTTACTAATATTCAAAATAATGTCTAACTAGCGACCTTTCAGATTAGTTATTAATGTTCAGAATAGTTTCTTGCTGCAGGGTCTTTTTATGTTTCTCGACACTAAACAACATTAAAAGCTTATTTGTAAAGCCTTCAGAATGGCTACTAACATATTTGGAGAGGAGATATATAAATCTTTAATTACACTTTGGATCCTATTTTAAGTTACAATGTAGTATTTCAAATAGAATATTTAAGCCAACAATTAATTCTTCCTTATTAAATACGTTAGCACTTATTACTGTTGATCACAAGAGTCCTGATTATACCAGAGCAACTTAAATGGATGAAAGGAACATACACTAAGAATATGATCTATAAGGAAGTACTAGGTACATAGATACACGTCATTACATGTTTCTATTCTACCTCATAAAATAAAATT
Source organism: Lycium barbarum (assembly GCF_019175385.1). Taxonomy (NCBI): domain Eukaryota; kingdom Viridiplantae; phylum Streptophyta; class Magnoliopsida; order Solanales; family Solanaceae; genus Lycium; species Lycium barbarum. Next base: position 107,107,939 of record NC_083347.1, on the reverse strand, counting down.
AAAAGTAAAAGAATCATATATCTAATTAAACTGTTGTTCATCTTCGTAAGTTCAAACGATACTAATCAATTGGAAACCGTCAAGCATATCACCATACGACGATCACTTTAATTATTCACAAAAGCTTCTACTTTTCTCTTAATAAAATGTATGATTATTTCATTTTAATAATACTGATAGTAGTTTACAAATCATTATGACTTGCCATATGTACACGTGCAACGCACGTGCCGAGAAACTAGTATATATAAATGCATGAAAGACCCAGAAAAAAATACTTTGGACTCTTCTGATAATATAAGAACTCTTTGTGACATAAGAAACTAATATGATAAGCCTCTGGAGGCTATGATCAATCAACATAAGAGGCCAAGGACATGAATATCCCTACACTGTCTAAGAATAGAGTCTTTGGAACCCGTTTATTTGCTGGGTTCCTTCAGATAATAAGGATCTTCGTCACTACCATAATCATCACCACTATCATGTCTCACTTTGAATGATCCATAACATAAGCTGAGGCCACATATCCTGAATATAATCAAGAATTATGTAGCACACTAGACATAAGTTGAGGTCGCATGTTATGTAGCACTCTCAAACATAAGCTGAGGCCACATATTGTGTAGCACGCTCAGACATAAGCTGAGGCCACATATCATGAATATTACCTAGAATTATCTAGCACGCTCAATCACGTCATGAAATCATCTAGAACCTTAGACTCTGGAAATCTCTAGGATTGGAGTCGTCATAAGCATCTTCAGAAATTATAGACTTCTGGCATTTCTAGAAGTAAAAAAAATAATATTATGAATGTCATGTATGAAATCAAAACATAGGAATCATGCCTTTTGAAAGAAAGGTTTAACCTTAACATACCCTTTTGGACGACTTAACTTTAACTACTCAACACTTGTCCTCCCAGGCTCGTAAATCTATATTCAAGAAAATTTATATTATTGTCAGACTCACCTTTATACGCTTGTCTTAATCCTTCAAATAAATCTTTCTAGAATCTGCCGAAATTTCGGCAACACCTCCTCGGTTTATATCCCTAGCCCGATATCGCAATTACCAACAACCAACAACTAACAACAACAACAACAATACCAACATCAACAACATCATTACTAGCATTAACATACTCCATAAGACATCTCATGTGACTTTGATCTGATTTCTCCACCGACAAATTAACTATACGCTCATTTAATCATTCTACCTTCGAAAATAAACCTAAAACAACAATAATAAGGAAATATTAATACCTTAGTCTTATTAAAATAGCGATATGTCCGATGTTCACCTTGAATCCACACCAACTCTACCGCAAAATGATGCTATAGGCACAACTATGCACCACCCGAGCCTTGATTAACTAAAATTACTCAAATCTCTTAACTTTTTATGACCAAAATGACCCTATATGTTGCTGAGCTCTAAAATCTGATTTTTGGTGAAAAAATGGGGTTTTGCCCCTTTTATAAGGTTTTCAAGTCAAGTCGGGTCACTATAGCAGTACTGTCACAATTACTGTAGCACCGTTTCTGCTCTGTCAGCCTAACTTGTAACGTCCATAATTCTCTACTCTGATGTCGTATCGACGAGCAGCTTAATGTGTTGGAAACTAAACATGACGAAATTCATTTTAGGGTTTTGAAACACCTTAAAACTCCTAATATACAGGAGATGTCTCCATAATCCAAATGAAACAAATGGACTTAAAAAGTGTCTTTCAATCTAAATAGACTAATTAGTGAAAGAAAGAGCCAAAAATTGGGTCTAAAGGCCGAAACAAGAATCATTACTTCAATCATTTTTTCTTTTTCAAAGATTAAGAATTCATATGTCAAAGTTTAATTAAGTTGGTACCAAGCAAGCCAAAAGTTAGCCGAGGGGGAAAAATCACATCCCAACACCATTTTTACTCCTAAACTACCTAAAACTCACTTCTACACCTAACCTACAAGACTTATTTTCCTTAAGAAAGTGCCCAACTATCTATCATAAAGACAAGCCGACTCAAAACTACCTAAAAGCACCGGGTTCAAAAGACATTAGCATCTTCGAGAAAAGAACCGCGGCAAAGAAAAGCTAAGGATATTGCTAACACATGACAAAATATGGGCAAACAAAAACTGGCATATCATACTAATATAGGCGTCTCACATCAAAATCACAACACTTAAGCAGTTATACACCTCACAGCTATACCAATCCAATCCCGAGTGATACAGAGAAACCCACCCCAAACAAAAACGTTGCATTTTCCTCGATGCAATTATAAAGTAAAACAAAGTGTAGTGGAGCTCCCTTAAAAGATGGCGTCATGGCATAAGGGCAAGGAGTCTCTGTACTCGACAATAGCTAGCTATAGTGTATCTTCATTGTTCAGTTCTTCCATGAATTGTTTTGGATTACTAGAGGTCATTGAATGTCAAAAGTACCCGAAACTTTTAGTAAGACAAGTGAATGTTGCATAGCACAAGCAATTTGCTCGACATGCCTAGTCTTGAAGTGCAACACTTGTACAGGAGAACATCTTGAAATATAATCCCCGTGCCCATGGTGACCAAATGAGCCATCTCCACAAAAGTATTCAACTAAACAAGATTCCTACAGATACATACAACAAGTATTTAGAACCAAATTGCATCAATTGAACATAAAACCTGATAGTATGAAAAATGGTAGCCCATTCTTATATTAGATTCGTACTGAAGCAAAAAGAATTAAACCTGAAGCACATCCTGAGTGATTCCATCTAGCAGAAGCAATTAACCATATCCTCGTCGCCTAACCAACTAGAAGTACCCTCCACCGGCAAAACAGATACACAAAAAAAAAAAAAAAAAAAAAAAATTCATAAGCACATCGTTCAAATTACACAGGCGGGAACATCTAGCATGCTGAGGTAACTCATTTAGTAGTTGCGAATTATTCTACAGCAACTCGCACAGCACACAATGACTAGCACAAATGACACTCACAGTTGCTTGGCTTCACATCAGCAGTGACATAACCAATTGGTGTTGCTCGCCCCCACCCCACACTTACTACTAATCAACTACCAAAAGCGCTCTGTTACTCAGACTTCACCGGGGAATAAAATCATCTTTCAGACAATTCATCGAATAGCTTGTGTGCATCACTTGAGCAAGTCCTTTATGACAACGTGACGGGTGAATACCGTCCCAAAAAATGGGAATTATAGTTCAATCAATCAAAGATACATATTAGCCCAACAAACCACTAGAGTCTCACAATTTGTGATCTAAATTCCACACAAACAAACCATAGGAGTAGAAACGAAAGAAAAAAAATTCTGCCAGTAGAGAGAAATCCAGCCAGAGAGGGAGATGAAGGTAAAACCTTATCTGAACACTGCCGAGGTTGAGGAATGGCGGGGATCGAAACTGATGCGGAGGAGAGTCGTGAGAGGGGACAGTACATGGGTGTTCTTTTATTTTTGGACCAGGGGGGTAATAAGGAATAGCTTGAAATGTTAGAAGGAGAAAGGCTTACCTGGGCCTTTAAGTCATCTGCTGAACCTTCGGATTTGCCCAAGAATTGGCTCTTTTAAACTAACAAATATCCAGCAGCTTTTCACAATTTAGACACTGTTTTCAGCAACTTTTGGCACAAATTGTGGCTGCTACATATAACTCCATAATTTTCCCCAAATGAAGTCCAAAAAAATTTGAAATGCGATAGAATGGCCAAAATAATAAAATAAACTTACCAAAAAAGATTTAAAAAATGCTAAATTGAATTAAAATAAAGGAAATATGGGTTGTCTCCCATAAAACGTTGTATTTAATGTTGTGGCACGACATGAGTTGACTTACCACTTTTCTCGCCATTCGGAACATATGAATAGGGTACCCCAACTTGGACTCAAGTTTGTGACCATGAGTGGTGAGGGGTGGCAAGTAGATGAACCAGCCAAACGCCAATTTCTTCATTTTACACTTCTTGGCATTCAAATGAGGAATGTCATTTTGCCTTCTTAAGCTTTTAAATTGCAAGATGTCCGGCTCTTGTCTTTTTTCTTCGCCATCCGACATGAATTTATGTGGTTCAATTCTCATATCACCACACAAATTCAATGTTGAAAAGTGCTTGGAATGAGACATAAGGCTTCCAATTTGCAACTCTTTCCAATTCTTGACATTCTCTTTTTCCCTCGAATTAGAGCCAATATCTACCAGATTTTTCAAGTCATCGGTTGACTTTAATTTCTTTTCTTCTTTGGCATCTCCAAAAAGCATGGATTCAGTTGGAGGGTCTTCAATCCTTGATTCCTCATATCCATGATTGGCCTCCAATATGGGCATTGTTTTCTCATAGTGAGCATTTGAGAATTCTTCTTGATTTTGTCATGCCCATGGAGGATTTTTGTCTTCAATCATCAGGCCATTTTGGAGACTACTTTTCAAGTACTCCTCCAAGGCTTTCTGCTTTTCATTTACTCCTCCAAGTAGGTATCCATCATGAGCTTGAACTCTCCATTTTGACCATTCTTAACTTCTTCCACTTCCATTTCCCTATCATTGTCACAACAAAAAGTAGAATCATCATAGTGGGAGTTCGGGGAAGGGAAGGATATATAAGCACAATCAACGAAATGACCATTTTGACCGCCACATTTATCACACATGCTCCACTCATGGGTTCGAGATTGTGCGCACAATCCTCCCCCAGGAGACTTTAAACAAGTTTACCAGGAGTGGGGTGTATTGGGTAAAATATAAAGGATCCAGTGGTACCAATGTGGTCGAGACACGTGGCACGAAGGATGAGACTTCGGATGAGTCAGCATCACTTTTACCGGGGGAAGATCTATGGTACCGGAAGAAGCTGCAGGTCCGGTGTAATGCGCAGCTTCCCCAGATCTAAGTGGCCTAATGGTCGTCCGTTATTTCACAGTTGGGGCGTCACAAATTCACTACTATTACGATTTTATGACCCTTTTTATTGTACATTATTATCATGCCTTTAAGTCTTATTATGAGCAGGGGCGTGACACATGGAATATGTTCCCTTAGCTCTAAGTATAAATAAAAAACGTACTTCCTATTGTAAGACACAATATTCAAGCTAATACACACAGTTCTTACTCTCACATTTCTATACACTTTATATTATTTCTATTGCTTTACTAAGCTCTGGAGTCACAGCTCATCCATAAACAAAAGAGTCTAACCTCGGATAAGTATCCATACTCTAGGCTCTTTCTTTTTCTTTATCTTATTTGTGTCTATTTACAATATTTAGATACGAGCATCTTAATCTTATTGGTTACTCTGATCTACGTGTCCCTGACAACGTGTACAAATTCAACTGAACTATTTCACGAGTAAACTGTTTGGTGCCCATCGTGGGGCCGGGACAGTTTTGGTTATCATTGTAGCCATCAGTTGTTTAACTAATTTTCTCTTAAGCTCTTTGTTTTTTCCTAAGTATCCAATCCAGGTATGTCAGAAGTTAATGGAAACCCAAATGTTGTGGACCAGCATGCCAATCTCCCACTGGGACCGGATGGACTACCCAGTCAAACAGGCCTACAACCGCCATACGTGGGAGATCAGATAACAGGAAGGGATCATGACCTTAACACCGTAACAGACGATATTCCCACCGACAAACCTATAGCAGAAACCATCCAGATCCTCAGGGAATAATACCACAGTGCAATGTCGGAAGAGAAACAATTAAAACAGATCATTGAAACCTTCATGGAAACACCAGCAGGTTAGGCCATCACCTCCCACCGGCACATCAGAACCTATGAACAACTCGAACGCCACCCGAGGAAACAAATAAACCGTGGGTAGAGGCGGAGAGGCCACCAGAAGTGGAACAACTCCCCTTGATCCTTTCCAAGTCGAAGTCCAGTGGTTCATGAGGGAAATTACAAGAAAGATGGATAAGACTGCCAAGGAGGCAGATAAGAACGTGAAGGAATTCCAAAAGTGCCTCAGCCACATTCCTAGGAACCTGCGGTCATGGAGGGGCCAGATTCGAATAAGTATAACTAGCGGGCAAACACACATGAGGCGGCGCTAGAGCCATCCCGAAGCGATTTAAAATGCCCGATATTCCCAAATATGATGGCATCACTAATACACAGGATCACGTTACGGCCTACTCTATGGAAATCAAGGGCAATGACCTTTAGGAGTGTCACGACCCAGCCCCGTGACTAGTGCCCGAGCTGGACACCCATACGTACCTGTCAACGTTATCGGGCCGGCACTATAGGCCCCAACTAATAACATCGCATCATATCCACATACGCAGGCCGACGAGGCTACCACTATACATGTTATCATACTACGCAAGCCGACAAGGCTGCCACTACACATCAAAACATTACGCAAGCCGACAAGGCTGCCACTACGAAACAAAAACACAAGCAAGCCGACATGGCTGCTACAACAATATGACAAAATATGCAAGCCGGCAAGGCTGCTACAGCGATAAAACACGCATAATGATCATATACACGACTAACCAAATCGGAATACAACCCACATACATGTCTACAGACCTCTAAGAGTTTCAACAGTGAAATATGACGGGACAGGGCCCCGTCGTACCCTTAAAAAACATATACATATATACATCAAAAAGGATCTGTACCAAAAGCTGAGCTCCGGAATAACGAAGCTCTCCAAGATAGCAGAAAGGGAGTCCTAAGCTGGCGGATCACCAAAACGAGTAGTTGCACCTGCGGGCATGAAACGCAGCCCCCCGGGGAAAGGGTGTCAGTACGGAATATGTACTGAGCATGTAAAGCATGAGAAACAGTAAACAGGATCATAACTGAAACAGGAGTATAGAAAACAAGTACAATAACCAGAGTACCACATGGCTTGCCTTTGAAACATAAATCATGCATGTCAATATCATATATCATACTCAACCCGTTAAGGGACTTAGTGACATAAATAGATAATCTTCTTGTACATATATATATATATATATAACGTGTCCCGACCCTCTAGTGAGGGACTCGGTGAATAAAGTCATCATATGCCATCCTGGCCACCACCACCGTATCATCATATCATCATGTCATCATATCGTCATATACATATATATATATAACGTGTCCCGACCCTCTAGTGAGGGACTCGGTGAATAATGCAGTGAAGCTGTGCACGAAAACGTGTCCTGGTCCAGGACTCAGTGAAAGACATATTGAGACTTGCACGAGTGGAGTAGTGAGAAACCATATGCAAATTAAAACATTTTCAAAGACTCAATAGAACAATCAACACAAGCTATCATTTAAAAATCAGGACAATGGTTATATCAAATACTTTTCAAATGTTACTCGGGACATATCAACTTACTCTCGAATGCTATCATAAGGTATATCAAAAGTACTTAAAAATCATAGTCGTATATTTACTCGGGACATATCAACTTACTCTCGAATGCTATCATAAAGTATATCAAAAGTACTTAAAAATCATAGTCGTATATCAATAAAGTATGAAACATCTTATAGGAGTCCAGTCAAAAGTTATCATAAAGTTTCTAAAGATAGGAACGGATGTATATCGACTAGTATTCAACGTACAGGAAACAGAAGAGGGAGGCTGAATCACTCGAGGGTTCTAACGTTAAGAAGTAAATAAGAAATATAGATCACGTCCAAAGTCTAGGAATGGAATTACCTCAAAGTTCATATCATTCATTACTTACATTTAAGACATGCCAAAAGAAAGAAGGGACAATTTTACATACCTTTTAGCGACTATTCGTGAATCCTTTCGCCTCGTCGCTCTTTTAGCCTATTTATATAAGAGTTACGTTATCGTTAGTAACTACATTTTCTAGTTCACAAATCTATAGCCCTTTTTTTTTTATAGAACCCATGTTTCGGTTTATATATTCTCGTTTAGGGATTTCTATTATCCTAAAGATTTAGCGAAAATCCGGCAGCACTTCCCCTATATATTCGCCTATCCCAAATTTCCAATTGCCCTCCTGTTGACACAGAAATACCAACAAAAACATATGGATACAATCATATTTTCAATTCCTTCAATTCAACAAGAACAACAACATGTTCATATCAACACAACTTCAACTTTAACTTTCTAATCCTTTCACCATATAATCCATGATAACAACAACTATAACGCGACTTAAAATTAATTTACCATGCCTAATTAAAACAGCCCCCTACACGGCTCAATTTATATTTCAATACCAACATCTACAAATTTATACAAGTTTTAATTGTCTCCAAAATGTGTATAAAAAGAGATCAAATCGTACCTTAATCAACTCGACTCCGAGAATCAATTCACGTTGGAATCCTTGAATATATACACAATTTGCAATCTCAAATTTATTTCTCAATTCCTCAACTCTCGGCTCAAATTGGATTTTGGCCGAGAGCTTTTTTTTTCTTCAACATTTTTTTTTTTGCTTTGTTCTTGAATCATTTGTGAAAGTGATCCTTTCATGACTTGTTGCTATATATGTGATCCCTCCAAGCTCAACACGTGCACCCTAAGGTGTCACTTAATTGATGACTTGTCTTTTTTTTATTTTTTATAAAAATCGGGTGGGGCCTACTTGTTTAATTAATTCTAACTAATTTAATTAATTACTAATCCCACTTAATAATCTAATCACAATTAATTAATTCCTAATCTCCAATAATAATATTTTTACACTAAATAAAATTTATAACCAATTAATTCTAATTTAGAAATTAAAAATTAAGGGTTCCTATCCCGTGTCCGGGAAGGGTTCCGTCTCTAACTCGCGTCGATTCCTTTGCGAATAGCTAGACGTATAAAATACGGGGTATAACATTCTTCCCCCCTTTAGAACATTCGTCCTCGAATGTTGAGTTGGTCCCGTAAGGTTCTATAAGAACTTTTGGAAAGGTTTCCCTTATCGTCATAACATATAGTTTTATGAGACAATTAATATAACCAAGTGAGGAGTTTAAGTTACCTGTGGGCGTAGGGAACAAGTAAGAATACTTGTTCTTCATCTCCTCCTCGGCTTCCCAGGTCACCTCTTCCCTATTGTTGTTTCGCCATAACACTTTGACGGAAGCCACGTCCTTAGTTCGCAACCTCCTAATTTGTCGATCAAGTATGGCCATAGGTTGCTCCTCGTAGGCTAACCCCTCTGTCACCTGGACATCATCTACGGAAAACACTCTGGAAGGATCGCCTATGTATTTGCGAAGCATTGACACGTGGAAGACTGGATGCACTGCTTCCAAATCAGCTGGTAGGTCTAACTCGTAGGCAACTCGGCCTACCTTACGGATAACCTGATAAGGCCCAATGTATCTCGGGCTTAACTTCCCTTTCCTGCCGAATCTCATAACACCCTTCATGGGTGATACTTTCAAGAACACCCAGTCACCAATCTGGAACTCTAAGTGTCGACATCGATTATCTGCATATGATTTCTACCGACTCTAGGCTGTCAGTAATCTCTCCTGAATAAGCTTTACTTTATCAACAGCCTGCTGAACCATATCTGGGCCTATCAACTTAGTCTCACCAACGTCAAACCAACCAATAGGTGATCTGCACTTCCTCCCATACAAAGCGTCATACGGTGCCATCTGAATACTCGAATGGTAACTGTTATTATAGGCGAACTCAATAAGTGGCAAGTGATCATCCCAGCTACCCCTGAAATCAATAACATAGGCCCGTAACATATCTTGTAGTGTCTGAATGGTACGCTCGGCCTGTCCGTCAGTCTGAGGGTGAAATGCTGTGCTGAGACTCACTTGTGTCCCCAATCCCTCCTGGAAAAATCTCTAGAAGTTAGCTATAAACTGGGCTCCTCTATCGGAGATAATAGCTGTGGGAACCCCGTGAAGTCTCACTATTTCCTTGAGGTAAAACCTGGCATAGTCCTCAGCTGAATATGTAGTCCTAACTGGAAGAAAGTGGGCTGATTTGGTCAACCTATCAACGATGACCCAAATAGAGTCATATTTTCGCGAAGTGCGAGGTAAACCTGTGACGAAGTCCATATTGATCACCTCCCATTTCCAGGTCGGAATTTCCATCTCCTGTAATAATCCCCCAGGCTTCTAGTGCTCAATCTTAACCTGTTGACAATTCAGGCACTGAGCAACAAACTCTGCCATGTCCTTCTTCATGCCATCCCACAAATACAAACATCTGAGGTCATGATACATCTTTGTTGACCCTGGATGAACAGAATAACGGGCATAATGTGCTTCCCCCATAACCTGTTGCCGCAGACCTGCAACCTCAGGTACACATAATCTGCCTGCATATCGTAGCACTCCATCAGGTGTGACCTCAAATGGGGCCTTCTCCCTTTGAAGGGCTGCATCTCTATACTGTGCCAGAATAGGGTCCTCGTACTGACGTCGCTTTACCTCTTCTATGATAGAGGATTCAGCAACCTCTCGAACAGAAACCCCGCTATCTCCAGAATCAGCCAAATGGACACCAAGACTAGCTAGCTGATAAATCTCACGGATTATTTCCTTCCTTTCTGGTTGCACGTCCGTCAAGCTGCCCATAGACTTACGGCTAAGTGCATCTGCTACAACATTTGCTTTCCCTGGATGGTATAGAATATCAACATTATAATCCTTCAGCAATTCTAGTCATCTCCTCTGCCATAAATTCAGCTCCTTCTGCTTAAAGATATATTGGAGACTTTTGTGATCTGTATAAATATCAACATGCACACCGTATAGATAATGTCCATATCTTCAAGGCATGAATCACCGCTGCTAACTCCAGATCATGGGTGGGATAATTCTTTTCGTGCTTTCTGAGCTGTCGGGAGGCATAAGCTATGACTTTGCCATGCTGCATCAACACACAACCTAACCCAACACCTGAGGCATCACAATAGATAACATAGCCATCCGGTCCCTTAGGAAGTGTTAAAACCGGAGCCGTAGTCAACTTTTCCTTCAACAACTGAAAGCTTCGCTCACAAGCGTCGGTCCACTGAAACTTGGTTGCCTTCTGTGTTAGCCTTGTTAAAGGCGCTGAAATTGAGGCAAACTTCTCCACAAATCTCCTATAATACCCTGCCAGACCCAGAAAACTGCGTACCTCGGTAGGCGTCGTAGGTCTCGGCCAAGTCTTCACCGCCTCAATCTTCTGCGAGTCTACCTGAATGCCATCAACTCCGACAATATGCCCCAAGAATGCTACTGTAGTTAACCAGAATTCACATTTGGAGAACTTAGCATACAATTTATGGTGCTGGAGCACTCTAAGTACCGCCCTCAAATGATCTGCATGCTCCTCTTCTGATCGTGAATAGACCAGAATATCATCAACAAATACAATCACGAACAGGTCAAGGAACGGCTTGAACACTCGGTTCATTATATCCATAAACATTGTTGGAGCATTGGTCAGCCCAAAAGACATCACCCTAAACTCATAGTGCCCGTATCGGGTCCTGAATGCAGTCTTCGGAATATCTGTCTCTCTTACTCGCACCTGATGGTAGCCTGACCGTAAGTCTATCTTTGAGAAGCACTTAGCACCCTGCAACTGGTCAAATAAATCATCAATCCTGGGGAGGGGATACCTGTTCTTTATTGTTACTTTATTCAGCTGCCTATAATCAATACACATTCGCAGCGACCCATCTTTCTTTCTCACAAATAATACCGGTGCTCCCCAAGGTGATGTACTGGGCCTGATAAAGCCCTTTTCTAATAAGTTTCTCAGTTGCTCCTTCAATTCCTTCAGTTCTGCAGGTGCCATTCTGTAAGGAGGAATAGATATGGGCTGAGTGTCTGGTAATACGTCTATAATGAACTCTATCTCACGCTCAGGAGGAAGACCTGGAAGCTCATCTGGAAACTCATTAACTATCGGGACTGACTGGAGAGTCGGCGCTTCTGCCTTTAGGTCATGCACTCGAACCAGATGATATATATAACCCTTTCTAACCATCATCCTTGCCTCGAGGTATGAAATAAACTTACCCCTCGGCGTTGCTGTACTTCCCATCCACTCTATAATTGGTTCTCCTGGGAACTGAAATCGGACTATCTTGCCCCTACAATCAACGTTAGCATAACAAGAAGCTAGCCAATCCATAACCATAATAACATCAAATTCGATCATATCCAGCTCTATCAGATCCGCTTTGGTGCAACGGCTACATATATTTACCGAACAATCTCTATATACCTGCCTTGCTATAACAGAATCTCCTACCGGTGTAGCTACCTCAAACGGTTCTATCGGTTCAGGTTTTATCCCAATTCTACTAGCAACAAGGGGAGAAATATACGATAAAGTAGAGCCTGTGTCTATCAATGCATATACATCTCGGGAGAAAATCGATAGTATACCTGTAACCACATTTGGTGACGCCTCCTGATCCTGTCTACTAGCCAAGGCATATATGCGGTTCGAAGGACCGCTAGAATTGGAAGCTCCGCCACGGCCTCTGCCGCGGCCTTCTGGCGTTTGAATACCCTGCCCCACAGGGCGCATAGCCACAAAAGAAGATGAACCAGCAACTGACCCAGTAGGCTGAGCTGCACCACCTGGATTACCCACATACGGACACTCCCTCATAATATGGCCCTGACGGCCACAAGAAAAACAAGCACCAGTAGCGAGACGGCACTCCCCCGGATGGAGCTTGCCGCACCGAGAGCACCGAGGCATAGATGGCCTCGTCTGGCTCAAACCTCTGCTCGACTGCGAACCCGAAGCCCTGGAGCTCTGACCGGCTCCTGAGTACCCTATATTATCGAATCTCCTTCCCATGAACTGTGGGGGTGCACTCCGGGTTGGCTGAGAAGGATATCTAGTATACTGCTGAGGTTGCCCGCCTCGAAACTCACCAGAATAACCAGCCGATCTAGCCCTCTTAGGCTGGCCCCTGTCATGATCTCTGTCAGGCTGATGCCCTCTGTGTCGATCCTCCATCCCCTGTGCATACGCCTGTACCCGAGCAATATCCATCCCTGGCTGGGAAGCCATTGCCATACAGCTATCAACCAAATAACGATCCAACCCCACCACATATTGATGCATCCTATCAGTCATATCAGCTACAATAGTGGGTGCGTGTCTAGCCAATGAGTCAAACTCTAGACTATACTCTCGAACACTCCTGCCCCTCTATCTCAGCTGTAAAAATCTATCAACCCTAGCTCGCCGCATCTCTGGAGGCAGAAAGTGGCCAAGAAAAGCCTCCACAAACTCATCTCACACTGCTGGAGGAGCATCCTCGCCCCTAGACAACTCCCACGACTCATACCAATTGACAGCTACATCCCGCAATCGATATGACGCTAACTCAACAGACTCAGTCTTCGAAGCCTTAATTAGTCGCAACGTACGCTGCATCTGCCGAACAAACTCCTGCGGGTCATCCTCGGGCTTTGACCCGAAAAACTCTGGAGGATTACAGCTTAGAAAGTCACGGGCTCTTAGACTGTCATGTCTATCTATCTGGTCAACCCCTAGTCCTTGCCTGCGAGCCTGTCCTGCTGCTAATCTGGTCAGCAACTGAACTGCATCTCTCATAGCTCTATCCTCCGCCCCTGGCTGAGGAGCTAGAGGCTCAGGTGCTGGAACCTCCGGAACTGGCGGTGGAGCCGCCCCTTGACCCGGAGCTGTCGCTATCCTAGGTTCCTTTGGAAGTGGCGGTGTAGCAGAACTCGCGGACTGGAACACAACCTCAGGCATAATATGGGCACGAGCCCTAGTAACTCTCCGAGTCTGGCTAGCATCCCCTGCTATCGATTTGCCCTTCTGGGCAGCTGTCGCTTTCTTTTGAGGCATAGCTGTAAACATAGTAATCGGTTAGAAAGGGATTACCCTGATAATACGGCTCTATCACACGATCTAGGATAAGAAGGAAGGATTACACCCTAAATATCCTGTAGCTTCCTGTTTATAGATGTGGTGCACAACACACCAATAAACAAGACTCTACTAGACACGGTTTGTAGACACTCCAAGGATGAACTGCTCTGATACCACTTTTATCACGACCTAGCCCCGTGGGCCGTGACTAGTGCCCGAGCTGGACACCCATACGTACCTGTCAACGTTATCGGGCCGGCACTATAGGCCCCAACTAATAACATCGCATCATATCCACATACGCAGGCCGACAAGGCTGCCACTATACATGTTATCATACTACGCAAGCCGACAAGGCTGCCACTACACATCAAAACATTACGCAAGCCGACAAGGCTACAACTACGAAACAAAAACACAAGTAAGCCGACAAGGCTGCTACAACAATATGACAAAATATGCAAGCCGGCTAGGCTGCTACAGCGATAGAACACGCATAATGATCAAATACACGACTAACCACATCGGAATACAATCCACATACATGTCTACAGACCTCTAAGAGTTTCAACAGTGAAATATGACGGGACAGGGCCCCGTCGTACCCTTAAACAACATATACATATATACATCAAAAAGGATCTGTACCAAAAGCTGAGCTCCGGAACAACGGAGCTCTCCAAGATAGCAGAAAGGGAGTCCTAAGCTGGCGGATCACCAAAACGAGTATCTGCACCTGCGGGCATGAAACGCAGCCCCCCGGGGAAAGGGGGTCAGTACGGAATATGTACTGAGCATGAGAAACAGTAAACAGGATCATAACTGAAACAGGAGTATAGAAAACAAGTACAATAACCAGAGTACCACATGGCTTGCCTTTGAAACATAAATCATGCATGTCAATATCATATATCATACTCAACCCGTTAAGGGACTTAGTGACATAAATAGATAATCTTCCTGTATATATATATATATATATATATATATATATAACGTGTCCCGGCCCTCTAGTGAGGGACTCGGTGAATAAAGTCATCATATGCCATCCTGGCCACCACCACCGTATCATCATATCATCATGTCATCATATCGTCATATACGTATATATATAACGTGTCCCGGCCCTCTAGTGAGGGACTCGGTGAATAATGCAGTGAAGTTGTGCACGAAAACGTGTCCTGGTCCAGGACTCAGTGAAAGACATATTGAGACTTGCACGAGTGGAGTAGAGAGAAACCATATGCAAATTAAAACATTTTCAAAGACTCAATAGAACAATCAACACGAGCTATCATTTAAAAATCAGGACAATGGTTATATCAAATACTTTTCGAATGTTACTCGGGACATATCAACTTACTCTCGAATGCTATCATAAGGTATATCAAAAGTACTTAAAAATCATAGTCGTATATCAATAAAGTATGAAACATCTTATAGGAGTCCAGTCACAAGTTATCATAAAGTTTCTAAAGATAGGAACGGATGTATATCGACTAGTATTCAACGTACAAGAAACAGAAGAGGGAGGCTGAATCACTCGAGGGTTCTAACGTTAAGAAGTAAATAAGAAATATAGATCACGTCCAAAGTCTAGGAATGGAATTACCTCAAAGTTCATATCATTCATTACTTACATCTAAGACATGCCAAAAGAAGGAAGGGACAACTTTACATACCTGTTAGCGACTATTCGTGAATCCTTTCGCCTCGTCGCTCTTTTAGCCTATTTATATAAGAGTAACGTTATCGTTAGTAACTAAATTTTCTAGTTCACAAATCTATAGCCCTTTTTTTTTTATAGAACCCATGTTTCGGTTTATATATTCTCGTTTAGGGTTTTCTATCATCCTAAAGATTTAGCGAAAATCTGGCAGCACTTCCCCTATATATTCGCCTATCCCAAATTTCCAATTGCCCTCCTGTTGACACAGAAATACCAACAACAACATATGGATACAATCATATTTTCAATTCCTTCAATTCAACAAGAACAACAACATGTTCATATCAACACAATTTCAACTTTAACTTTCTAATCCTTTCACCATATAATCCATGATAACAACAACTATAACGCGACTTAAAATTAATTTACCATGCCTAATTAAAACAGCCCCCTACACAGCTCAATTTATATTTCAATACCAACATCTACAAATTTATACAAGTTTTAATTGTCTCCAAAATGTGTATAAAAAGAGATCAAATCTTACCTTAATCAACTTGACTCCGAGAATCAATTCACGTTGGAATCCTTGAATATATATACAATTTGCAATCTCAAATTTCTTTCTCAATTCCTCAACTCTCGGCTCAAATTGGATTTTGGCCGAGAGCTTTTGTTTTCTTCAACAATTTATATTTTGTTTTGCTTTGTTCTTGAAGCATTTGTGAAAGTGACCCTTTCATGACTTGTTGCTATATATGTGATCCCTCCAAGCTCAACACGTGCACCCTAAGGTGTCACTTAATTGATGACTTGTCTTTTTTTTTTTTTATATATAAAAATCGGGTGGGGCCTACCTGTTTAATTAATTCTAACTAATTTAATTAATTACTAATCCCACTTAATAATCTAATCACAATTAATTAATTCATAATCTCCAATAATAATATTTTTACACTAAATAAAATTTATAACCAATTAATTCTAATTTAGAAATTAAAAATTAAGGGTTCCTATCCCGTGTCCGAGAAGGGTTCCGTCTCTAACTCGCGTCGATTCCTTTGCGAATAGCTTGACGTATAAAATACGGGGTATAACAAGGAGAAAGAGATCGAGTTTGTGTTGATCAAGAAGTTTGGTGAGACCCTTGCCCGGGGGTCCATGACATGGTACCCCCAGCTCCCGGAGCATTCAATCACATCATTTGCCATGCTGGCGGATGTTTTTATCAAAGCTCATGTCGGTGCAAGGAAGGTGAAAATCTGGAAGGCAGACATCTTCCGTATTGCTCAGAGAGAATCAGAGCGTCATTGGGATTTCATTACCTAATTCCAGAAGGAGCGCATACTGCTACCTATCGTACCAGATGAGTGGGCAACCAAAGTTTATTCCAAAGGACTGAATCCTTTGAGTTCGGACGCATCCTGGAGGCTCAAGGAATTCTCCTAGAGTTCCAAGCCACAACCTGGGAGGACGTACACAATCGTTATGAATCCAAGATTTGAGTGGAAGACGACTTGTTGGGGGCTTAGTCTTCAGTTTTCCCTGCAAAGGCTGACAAACGCTGACAAAAGTAATGGTCCAGATCGGAACTCCTCAAAAAATCATTTCCCATCATATCCTCTGGCAAAAGCTACCAATGGTTGGTCCAGTTACAGGTCACTTGGGAAGCCTGGAGGAAATAAACAAGATAATTCCAGGAAGAATGGACGGGGTTTATAGCTATCACCACCCAATCTAGCTAAGTCGTGCGGGCACCTACCTTTTCCACCTCGGTAAGTGAATCCTCAACCCAACGATAGTGAAAACGTAAATAGATAATTAAATAAGAGAAAGAGATAAAATCACGGAAGTCTGACGATAATAATATAGAAAAAGTGCGGAAATGAGAAAAATACACCCCAGAGTCTGGTCTAATCCATACACGAGCATCTACTTAGAATGTACAAGTCTGGAATATCAATAATACATCAAGTCTGAATATGTCTCAGAATAGAAAATAAAACATAGATAAGAAGAATTTTCAAGCCAGCGGACGTCTCGTACTCACCCCGTAGACTCTAAGCAACTTTTGGAGTGACTATTAACCATGAGAAACAGAGGTAGATCCAACCTATGATTTCTGCATTCATAAAAGAATGCAACAAGTGCAGGTCAGTATAAAATCACAGTACTGGTAGGTATCATAGGCCGACTAAGTTTAGCTAACATAATCCAAAAAATAAAGTAAGATAAATAGGTAATCAACAAGTATAAGTCAACACAAATCAGAAACTAAGTACACATCGTCACCTAGGTTATAGTATCTAATCCCAAGTGTGTCAAGTCTCAATATAATCAATCCGAATCCAACTAACACAAGTATATCACCAAATCATCAACACGAGCCATAATACAATACAATGCAATAATGTATGAAATGTGGATGCAATGCAATGTTGTGTACACATGTACTCCAGACGGAAGTATCGACATCTTGGTAGCACAACCCATGGGAGACCCGCGGAGTCCATGTACCTCACGGTCTGGCGACAACCTAGATACCGCTGCCTCATGATCCCACTACGAACACCGGGATTCGCTACCACTCAACCACAATTCTGGGACAACAATCAGATATCGGTCCTCACGTCACTCTCATCCAACTGAGCATAGCTCATCACAGTGTTTTCTCAAGTATCATCAATGTATCAACAATATATCATGAAGGATGAGAATGCGTACAATGTATGAGTTCAACATCAATTATCAGATCAATTTCACAAGTACCAAGCATGGGTACGCCAATAATATCATGAAAAGGCTACACAAGCCATATAGAACACTATCCTCATATCAAACGTCAACAAGTAAGATACTATAATATTATGATCAAGATATATCAATAGTCTCCAATATCTACTATCATCAAGTGGTATCCAAACAACAATAATAGAACAAATCAAATCACATCACAATGGAGTGGCTAACCCCAATCACACAACAGGGTTCAACCTAAGACAATATCCAACCCAACTTCATACCTGAAGGTTTACATGCTTTTTTCGACAATCTCAACTAAATATATGCTTCGCTAAATGAAGTCTCACCATAGGGTAAACCGTAACTTACTTGGAAGGCCGAACAGCAATAACACCAACAATCACTCCTTAGCCTTTCCTTTCCTTTCCTTTGAGCCTCGAGATCAAGAAAGTCTAAGCATATTCGAATCATGGAATCAGAGTCAAGGAGAACATCAAACAAACCCTACTTATATCAAGACCCAAATCCCCAATCTATGAAATAGGGTTTATGAACTAGAAGGGAGAAATTAGGGATTTAAAGGTCCCAACATGAAATTAAACATCTAGGTGATCAATTCCCATTATTAGCAAGCTAGTATAATCAACAATTCACACTATTTAAGATTCTAGGCAAAACCCCCAAATTTGGGTATAAACCCTAATTTCCAATTCCACAAATTAGCCTCTAATTAGGAAGAAATTATGAAATAAAGGATTCTAATCATCAATTCAATGCTTAAAGAAGCTAACCCAACCAACAAATCATGATTTAGAACCCTAGATAGAATATTCATTAAACCCACTTTTAATCTTCCATTACTTAATTAACTAACAAGGTAAAGAGATTCTAAGATGATGAGGGGTAATGGAATAGCAAAAAGATTAGAAGGACTTACCACTAAGAATATTCTCCAAGAATACTCTAGAATTGCTCCCAAAAGCTAAATTTTCGAAATAGTAATAAATGAGAGACTAAGGGGTTTTAATACTTAATTAATGAAATAACAGGACATATACCGTTACGGAGACCGCGGTCCCTTTTCGACAGGCTCTCAAACTGCCGGGACGGTCGGGCTACAAAAGCACTGGGCCGCCACAGCAGACAATACCACCGCTCTAGCGGTACCACTATGGCGGTAATTATGCCACCAAGGCAGACACCAGCACAGATTTTCCCAAAAATAATTCCAAAATCAATCCGAAATCCTGACTAATACCCGAGGCCATCTGCTCACAAACCACATACACAGACACACATAAAAAAACTCTACGAACGTACTCGTGGCCTCAAAATTCCCAATGGAGGTCTCGTTGACCAAGTCAATTGTCACGACCCAAACTGAAGGGCCATGATGGGCACCTGACCAGACTAGTGAAGTACCAACTGACATACATCTGTGATAAAAATATATGCATAGGTGGGCCAATAAGGCCGTCATATGACTCTCAATAAACTCATAGAAACATGTATGTATCAAACTGTCCTAAAAGACTCATGTGTGACAATACTGGACATACTGTATGAGCCGGTAAGGCTATCATAATCATCTGTAATGACATATGAAATCTCAAACCTAGACCTCATCTAACTATACATAACTATCTACAAGCCTCTACTGAAGACATGACACAACGTGGCCGGGACAGGGCCCCGCCATACCCATACATATATGCGTACATATATACATATAAACATAAGACCATGCAGACTCTTGGCATCTCCAGAACAAATGGAGTGCATCAAATACATCCGCTAAGCTGACATCCTAATAGATGGATCACTAACCTGTATCTACAGACCTGCGGGCATGAAACATAGCCCCCCGAGCAATAGGGGAGTCAGTACGGATATTGTACCGAGTATGTAAGGCATAAGAGTAACATATACATAAGAATCATGAAGAGGATCTGAACTCATAAGCTAAACTGACTGTCTGAATACATCTGTATAACTCTGCTTAACTGAAGATGCCTCTGAGGGCGTATGATATGCATAAGTGATAATAGTGCTGAATAACGTTCAACCCGATCCATATATCATATAATAGTGCCGAGGAACGTACGACCCGATCCATATATATATAATAGTGTCGAGGAACGTACGACCCGATCCATATTTCATCATCATCATCACTGTTCACCAGCTGATCAGGTGGTAATGCATATATAACGTCTATTCCTCTTCCCATATCCCAAATACATATAATATACGCGTATATAACGCCTTCTGGTCAAGGGTTAATATGCATATGTATAATGAATGTAATGTATAAGTATAATGAGTAACTAGAACTCTCGGAGTGACATAAGGTCATACTACCTCTGATGGACATCTTTTGGGCTAACATCATCAACATAAGTAATCTCGAGATCCAAGAACAGAAGGAACCATCATAACAAGGAGTATAGGATCATCAAAGACTGAGGTACTCCTAGTGCTTCTAAGAGTAGAGTTATATGGAAGCTTGTATATACGTTTGTTCACTCATATCATAAGATCATGCCAAAATGAAATAAAGGGATAGCCTTAACATATCTTGAAGTCTATCTAAATGTCCAACGTCTACTTCTCGAGCTGCAACACTACAACCAAGATGACATGAACTACAATTAGGCCAAATATATCCCTTGCTATCTATTTCAAGTACGTATGAAACTTAATGAAATTCGGGCAGCATTTCCCCTATAATTCTTACTCCAATCCAACTCCAAAATAGCCCACAATATTCACAAAATCATCAACAACAACAAAAACATTATCAATCAATATAATCAAGGAAAAATCTCTTCAAATTCTCATCTAAAATCTGCCCACAAGATAGCTTACCAACAATTCACTCTATGCTTTATAAAACCTACTTTCTTCTCCTTAAAACCAACAAATT
Source organism: Lycium barbarum (assembly GCF_019175385.1). Lineage (NCBI taxonomy): Eukaryota > Viridiplantae > Streptophyta > Magnoliopsida > Solanales > Solanaceae > Lycium > Lycium barbarum. Next base: position 107,086,761 of record NC_083347.1, on the reverse strand, counting down.
CTTTCACACATAACTTAATAACAAAGCTAAGATCATATTCTTAACTTGAACACCTAAAACTTCCAAGAAAAATCCTCATTTTTCAACTGAAACGAGCAGCCACCCAACAAGCATCACTAGCACGTCACTTCCCCTTTCTAATTCACGCCTCTACGGTGTTTTCTTGATTTACTTTTGATGGAATCAAGTTAGGAATATTTAAAGAGGGTTTACATCTGTGGAAATGAAGAAAATGAAGGCCAAGTCGTGATATATATTCACTTGAGACATTCTGGAAATTACACCGCCTCAACATTGACGGTCGTCGATCATGTCGACGGTCCGTACAATTGGACCATCGAATTGCACAGATCATCACTTTCTCTGTACTTCTTCAAATTGCGATCTGTTAATTGCATTGGAAAGAAGAATCGCTGAACTTACATTTACATGGGTTATGAGTTCCGTAACTCCTCGTATGCTAGGAGGTATGCCCCTCAGAAATGGACCCAAAAATCTTGTTCGAAAATCTGACAAGTTCTCCAAAAGTCTCGACAACTAAATTCCTTTGATTCGTTGGACCTCCAAAATTCCAATACTTGTTACATATGAACTTAAACCTTCATATATAGGGATAACATATCCAATACCTCGTAACCTCGAAGGCTAACACTCGAGACCAAGACGACTAGTGTACCATATACATCAATGCAACAAACGAGAGACGTAGCGTATTCGTTCTTGATTCACTTAACTCCCGAATCTCACATTCTCTAAGACATAAGTTGATAATTATATCTTCCTTTAGGACATGCTTGAAAGCTACTTATACAATTTTCCCAATAGATCCTCGACACGAGTCTATATTATTAAGATCATTATAGAACCTCAAAGTACGGGAAAGGGGTGACGCGAATCTTATCTTGTCTTCTTAATTCTAGAAATTCTTGAAACTTGTCCCACTCATACCAGCTTGCTTACGTCACACGATAGCGAAATTTTCCAAGGTGTAACATCAATACCCCGATACCTCAATTTTAACTTCCCAACCCAAGTCCCAAAATGCAACCGAGTGCATTAGGAACCGAACTAGATATACACACAAGTTCTAAAAAATCATCTGGGCCTCTCAGAATCGACTTTTCGAAAAAGGTCCAATTACCCAAAAGTCAACTTTTAGTCAACTCATTTTCGCTTTAAGCCCAAATTTCATAAAGAGTCGCTCGAAACAAATCTAAACACCTCGAGAGGTGTGTCAACGGTCCTCTCGGGTCAAATGTGAGCTAAACAAGCTCGGGGAAGGGTCAAAAGTGCTGGAAAGACTATAACGACCAAACGGGTCGTTACATCATATACCAATTAAACCATCATTCATCCTCGAGCGAAGAAGGGAAAAGAACGGAGAAGTACCTGAATCAGCAAACAACTGAGGATATCAGCTACGCGTATCAGACTCAGACTCCCAAGTAGCCTCCTCAACAAGACGATGCTTCCATTGCACCTTCACAGAAGCAATCTCTTTGGATCTCAACCTTCGAACCTGCCTATCCAAGATCGCGATAGGCTCCTCCTCATAGGTTAAATTCTCATCAAGCAATATCGAATCCCACCGAACAATGTAAGTACCATCGGCATGGTACTTCTTTAGCATAGAAACATGAAAAATTGGATGAACTCCTGCCAAGCCCGGCGACAAGGCTAACTCATAAGCAACATCGCCTACACAGGCAAGAATCTCAAATGGGCTAATGACATAATAGCAAGCTGAACACATTGGCTATTCATCAACATATAGCAGTGGTAGAGTAGCAACAAAACAAATGTAGCATCCCTTATGGGAGGATGCCACTTAAGAAACAAAAGCTAATTTATGTCAAAGATATTCACAATAATTTAGTGGCAAAAATAGGCCCATGCGAAAAAGGTTTAAAGGTGCGAAAATTTTTCTTCTTCTTAAAAATACACTTCATAACATCCCTGAAAGAAATACAATATCAGAGTATCAATTTAATATGGTAGCACCCTTCTTGAATAATCAAAATGTTGAAGCAACCTCCTAATGAGATTATATTTTCCATTCAGCACCATTGCAGGTTCGTATTATACACGACTTTCAAACGTGTGAATACCAAAAGAAAACTAGTCTCCTCCTTGGTACATAATTGCAAGACAAACTGTAAATTTAGTACATGCCAAGACTTGGGTTAAAGCACACCCAAAAATATCAAAACAAGTCACCGAGTTCAAGTTACAAGCTTACGGTCTTGTGGTCCAACAAGCCTCCAAAATTTCATACATAAGTGTGACATATGGATCATGTACAAGTCCCAAAATTTTATAAGACCTAGAGCTTGTAGCTTGAACTTAGTAACTTGTTTTGCTGTTTTTAGGTGTGCTTTTAACCCAAGTCATGCCATGTACTGGGTTTACATTTTGCCTTGTAATTGTGTACAAAGAAAGATACTAGTTTTCTGTGATAATCTCAAGTTTGAGTTTCGTGTATATTATGAACCTGCTGTGGTGTTGCTTGGAAAATATAATTTCAAAACGAAGTTTCTTAAATGTGTTGACTATTTGAGGAAGGCGTTACCATTTTAAATTGATACTCTGATATTGTATTTCATCTAAGAAATTTTTCAGGGTGTATAATGGAAAAAAATTGCCACACTTTCAACCCTTTTTTTGCATGGGCCTATTTCCGCTATTAAATTTTTTTGTGAGTATCTTTTGGCATAAATTTCTTCTAAATGTTGTAAGTATGAAATTAGCTTTTGTTTCGTCAGTGGCATCCTCCCAAAGGGGGTGCTACAAGTTTTGGTATCAGAGCGATTCTTTCCACATTATGCACAAGTGGGTATACGAGTCTTGCCTTGGCCATAGCTTGGAGTGGTAGCAGTAGAGAAATTTGATCTATTTTGCTTATGCTGGGCTGACTTGTGAACACTGCCAGCTTTGGAATTGTCAAACCTTCCCCTTTTAGATGGACCTCCTGAATCTACATTAGCTTTTCTGAACTTGTTTTCATTTCTACTAGCTTGTTCCTTGTCAATCCTTTCCGAAGTAAGAGTAGCTGAAACTAATTTACAAAAGTTCTCACGTTGTAGCACCGCCACAAATTTTCTAATGGAACTATTCAAACCGTCTTCAAATCGCCTACACTTATCTTTTTCATTATTGATAATACCACCAGCATAACAGGAAAGCCTGAGAATTTTTTGTTGATATTCAGCAATAGATATACTCCCTTGTTCTAAATTCAGAAACTCTTTTTTCTTTGCATCATGATAAGCATGTGGGACATACTTTATATGAAATTCTTTCATAAAATCATTCCAAGTAAAAATAAGAGGTTTTGCCTTGGCATTCGATACACTTACCCACCAGTCATAAGCATCTTTTTGTAACAATGAAATAGCATACTTAAATTTGGCAGCTTCTGAACACTCTAATTTCTCAAATACTCTTTCCATGCGCTCCAACCACTGCTCGGTGTCCGTAGGATAAACAGTGCCTTTAAACTCAACTCCGCCAATTTTTCTCGTACTACCGAATCTGAATTGGGAAATAATCAGGGTGCAAGAGTTGGGTCACATTCTCATATGAGTCATAGTACTCCTGTTATTGATCCTCCTTTTCAACAAATGGCTGATTTATTTCGTCACATGGAATCTTGGTATTTTACCACACAACAAGTTCTACCACAACTCGAGGAGTTCAAATCGTCTACGCAATAGACCAACCAAAGTCCACTTCGTCAAACAATTCCTCTTAGCTTGCACAAGAGCATATATACCTTAAATACACAATCAAATATCTACTTAAGTTCAAAGGTTTCAGCACGTCGAAACTAAACACGAAATCAGTGAAAATCACCCTAAACTTATCAAAACAGGAATTCTGGACAGTACTACTGTATTATATTGTGGCTCAGTTTCAAAGGGGTAAACGACAAAAGTATACTTTTTGGCCCAAATGAAAGTTGTATATATATATGTCTTGGGGTTTCAAAGAATTTTAAATCACTCCTATAGCAATTTTGTACAAAAAGATATGCTTAAAATACTAACAGTAGTACATGTAGGGTTTGCAAAACAGAAATCTGGGCAGCACCTGCCCTGTACTTCATCACCCTTTTTCTAGTAAATAAAAGCAAAACTGGGTTTTGGTGCCTAAACGAAAGTTTTAGGGATATGAAATAGCTTTCTAGAAAATCTTGTATCACTTAAAACTAAATTTTATACAAGGAATTATGCTGAAAACACTAACAACTATCCAGTTTAAAAACGAGTTCTGAACTTACCTCAATCATGTGGAGTTGTTTGTGGATCAACCAAAACAAGTCTTGATAATTGATTTTTGTCCATTTTCGAGTACGATTGGAAAGCCACTTTCAACATGTCTCTTGATTCTCTTGATTATTGGGTGACGACCCTTCTTGATTTTGGGCTTCGGTCCATCTTGATATTGATTGTGCTTGGTGTGATGGCATGACGTACATATTAGGTGAAATTGGTTATTGGACAAACTCTCTTGAATTGATTTATAAGCCTTTTTGACACTTGAGCCTTCGAATATTGAATTCGACATTTGGAAACTCTTCAAGGTTTGATATACTTGTTTACTGGATTTATTATTATCTTATTGAGCTACCTACGATGGATTAGGGAATTGGAGAATCTTATGGCTCCAAGCCCAAGGTTTATATGCCACTAAGCTTTATGCTTAGCGATAGTTGTTTTCTATTGTAGGTAATGTGCGAGAGGAGATTTGAAGATGGTCATTTGGAGTAGACTTTTTGGGAGCTTTAATGAAGATCACCTTTGCATATGAATTTAGGATTTGTATAGTTTTGGGACTTGTACATGATCCATATGTCACACTCATGTACGAAATTTCGGAGGCTCGTTGGACCACAAGACCATAAGCTTGTAGCTTGAACTCGGTAACTTGTTTTGCTGTTTTTAGGTGTGCTTTTGACCCAAGTCATGCCATGTACTAGGTTTACATTTTTCCTTGTAATTTTGTACAAAGGAAGATACTAGTTTTCTGTGATAATCGCAAGTTTGAGTTTCGTGTATATTATGAACCTGCAGTGGTGTTGCTTGGAAAATATAATTTCAAAATGAAGTTTTTCTTAAATGTGTTGACTATTTGAGGAGGGTATTACAATTTTAAATTGATACTCTGATATTGTATTTCATCTAAGAAATTTTTTGGAGTGTATAATGGAAAATAAAATGCCGCACTTTCAGCCCCTTTTTCGCATGGGCCTATTTCCGCTATTAATTTTTTTTTTTGTGAATATCTTTTGGCATAAATTTCTTCTAAACGTTGTTAGTGTGAAATTAACTTTTGTTTCGTAAGTGGTATCCTCCCAAAGGGGATGCGACAAGGACGCGCCAACTGCTCTCCCGCACGTAATCAACATGATTTTTGGAGGAACTATGATAGCGGGGACTAGCTCCACCGCATCCATTAAGATGAAGATCTCTGTGCCACGAGAAAAGAGAACTCGGGAGTTTCTTGAGGATGAGGCTATTACCTTCTTCGATGAAGATGCAGTGGATGTCACTTTGCCTCATAATGATGCCCTAGTCATCACCATACTTATTGAAAATTGCCAAATTAAGCGATTCATGATAGATTCGGGAAGTTCAGCAAATATCCTCCGCTTGAAGGTGGTGAAAAAAATGGGAATGTTAGAGAAAATGGTACCGATAGCGCGAACATTGTCGGGTTTCAACATGGCCAGCGAAACTACCAAGGGCGAAATCGACTTGCCTGTAGAAGGAGGAGGGGTCACAAAGTTGAAATTTTTTTATGTGATCGGCTATGACATGCAGTACAATGCTATTTTTGGAAGACCTTGGCTTCACAACATGAAGGCTATCCCCTCAACTCTTCACCTGTTGCTTAAATTCCCTACTCCGGACGAGATCAGACAGATCCGGGGTGAACAATCAACAAATAACATATTCGTTGTGGAAGAGCCTATAACCATATGGGGCTAAAACAAGTCGATCTTGTAACAATTACAGATCTCGGGACCCGCCTCAGATGAAGACCAGAAGACATCAATAGAGAGCAAAATAACAAAACGCATGAGCAGGTCGAGGATGAATATGGGGTCCCGAGATATTTTCATCCACCGGATGATTTAGATGCCGCCAAATCCACTGCTAAGGAGTTAGAGCAGATTACTTTGTCACAGGGTTAACTCCGGAGCTCATGGAAGCTATACTTGATTATTTACGTGATAACAATGATTATCTTGCTTGGTCCCATAAGGACATGACAGGTATCCCATCGGACGTTGCAACTCATAAACTTGGAATGGATCTTACCTTCCCACCGGTTAGCCAAAAGAAGTGACCCATAGCGGAGGTATACAACAGGTTCATTAAGGAAGAGGCTGCTCACCTTTTAAACATTGAGTTCATTCGGGAAGTCAAGTACCCGGATTGGCTCGCTAATGTAGTGGTAGTTCCGAAAAAATATAATAAGTTTAGAATGTGTATAAGCTTCAAAGATTTAAATAAAGCATGCCCGAAAGATTCATTCCCATTTTCGAGTATCGATCAGATGATTGATGCAATAGCTGGACATGAAATAATAAGTTTTCTCGATGCTTACTCTGGGTATAAAAAGATAAGGATGCACCCGGAGGATTAAGAGAACACTTCTTTCATAAATAATTTCGGAACATATAGTTACATGTAATGCCTTTTGGGTTCAAAAATGTCTGAGCCACTTATCAAAGGCTCATAAATAAGATGTTTGAACAGTAAATTGGTAGAACCATAGAGGAATACATAGATGATATGCTAGTCAAAAGTCTTCATATAGGGGACCATATTAATCATTTGCGGGAAATATTTTCCATCTTGAGGCAATATAATATGAAGTTGAACCCTAAGAAGTATGTGTTCGGGGTCGGATCTGGTAAGTTCTTGGGATTCCTTGTCTCCCAAAGAGGAATTGAAATAAACCCGAAGAAGATAAAGGCCATCAAAGACATTCTGAATGCCATGGAGGATGTTATGTCGGTATAGCGGCACACTGGGCGAATAACTGCTCTCAACAGATTCATATCAAGGTCCTCGGAGAAGTGTCACAAATTATTCTCTTTGCTCAAGAAGAAAAATGATTTCAAATGGAATCCGGAGTGTCAACAGGCGCCTAATGACATCAAAGCATATTTATCTTCACCATGGCTTATGTTCAAACAAAAGGATGGGGAGGTGCTGCTAGTCTATCTGGTAGTCTCTGAGGTAGTAGTAAGTGTAGTTCTTGTTCGGGAGGACCAAGCTACATAATTCCGTATTTATTATGTAAGTCGAGTCATGTCGGGGGCTGAAACTCGGTACCCTTTATTATAAAGGTTGGCCTTCGCCCTAGTAATGGCCTCACGTAAGCTTCGGCCTTATTTTCAGTGTTACTCGATCACCGTGGTTACCACTTTTCCTTTAAGGAATCTGATCCACGGGCCTAAACTATCAAGGCGATTGGCGAAGTAGGCGGTTAAGTTAAGAGAGTTTGATATTGAGTTTAAACCTCGTATTATAATCAAGTCCAAAAACCTGGCAGACTTTGTGGTGGATTTCAATCCGAGCGTGGCTCTCCCGGCTCATAAAGAAGCCTTTCTAGTACAAGCGGCTGAGTCCGGGGTGAGGACCTTCTACAGAGATGGGGCGTTCAATGTAAAAGACACGGGGCTCGGTGTTGTGCTCCGCACCTCCACGCGTGATATCTTGAGGAAAGCTATTAATAGCGTGCCTCTCACTTACAATGAAGCGGAGTATGAAGCTTTGATTACAGGTCAAGAACTAGCCAGTGGACTCGAAGCAAATGTCATTGAGGCGAAGTGTGATTCCCTCCTGGTGGAAAATCAAGTGTATGGAGTGTTCGAAGCCAAAGAAGAGTGGATGCTAAAGTACCTAGAGAAGGTCCTGAGGTTACTGGCTGGGTTTCAGGACTGGACGGTGGTACACGTCCCACCCGAGGAGAATGTGGATGCAGATGCAATTTGGGCTCATCCACAGAGTCAGTAGGCCCGAACTCAGAATATGTGGTCTAACTGCTGCATTCGGCCTTAGACTAGTCAGGATATGATGAAGTCAATTCAATAAGCCTCATAAGGGATTGGCAGAATGAGTTCTTCGACTACCTCAATCACGGGAACCTACTGGAAGACTTAAAGACTTCGAGGGCTTTGCGAAAAAGGCGGCCCGCTACAGCATCATTGGTGGTTTGCTTCACTACAGTGTTTTTTCGACGCGATGGCAAGGTGCATTGGACCTAAGGAGTCGAATTATATCATGCGGGAAGTGCACGTAGGGATCTGTGGTAATCGTTCCGGTGAGGAGTCGCTGTGAAAGAAGCTGCTTCGGGCTGGGAATTATTGGCCTCGAATGGAAGAGGATGCCAAGGCGTTCATTCAGAAGTGTGACAAGCGCCAGCGGTACGCTCAAATATTACATCAGCCCGGCGAAGAGTTGTACCCGGTTATTTCCCGTTGGAAGTTCAAGAAATTGGGGATGGACATAGTAGGGCCATTGTCGGTAGGGCCTGGTCAGGTACGATTCGTACTAATTGTAATGGATTACTTCTCTAAATAGGTCAAGGTTGTAGGTTACAAGAAGATCACAGAGAAAGAAGTAATTGATTTTATTTGGAATCACAAAATCTGTTGATTCAAAATTCCGAAGGAAATATTATTGGAGCCAAAGTCACAAGTTTCCTCGATGAGTTGAGCATCAAAAGGATCACTTTTTCCCCTTACCATCCTACTGGAAATGATCACGGAGTCAACAACCAAGACCGTTATCCTAAATCTGAAGAAGAAGTTAGAAGATGCCAAAGGAGCATGGCCTTTAAAGTTACCGGAGGTGCTATGGGCATATAGAACCATGGTGAAATCCAGCATCGATGAAACTCCTTTCTCCTTGTTGTATGGAGCGGAGGCATTGATCCCGGTGGAAGTTAGAACTCCTAGCTCCCGGTATGATTGGGCATAAGAACAGGCTAACTCTCAGGCAATGTCGGCTCAGCTGGATCTATTGGAGGAGCACAGAGACCTCACATACGTCCGAATGATAGTTCAAAAGCAGCGGATGGATCGATACTATAATCGTCGCACCAAACTCCATTATTTCAAGCTCGGGGACTTGGTGCTACGAAAGATCACTCAAAGTACTCGAGATGCAAATGCTGGAAAACTAGGTACGAACTGGGAAGGCTTGTATAAGGTGATTGGTATTGCCGAAAAAGGCTCGTACAAGCTCGAGGATGCAGACGGAAAGGAAGTCCCCAGTAATTGGAATATAAGTTTCCTCAAAAGATATTATGCTTAGCCGGGGAACTGTGGCCGGTGGTGCTGCACTCTTTTTTCCTTCGTCCGATTTTTGTCCCAATTGGATTTTTTCGGCAAGGTTTTTAACGAGGCAGTATCGTTTGGTCGTTATTATATTTTCCCATGGGCATCATTTAATGTCCAAAACCTCATTCTTTGCTTCCAAACATTGGGGGGCTACATATATATAAGATGAAGTACACTAATACCAAAGACTACTCGGTTGAAATGTCTACCTGTATTCTGAATTTTCTTACTTTGAAATATATTGTTCATATTCCTTGTCATGTTAAGCACAAATGTTAGCCATGTTAAGCAAATTTCTTTACCATGACAAGCAGAATTCGGTAAATTGATGCAAGTAAACATTATGACGAAAATATTTGAGCCAAAACGAATAAGGAGATATCCTTTTCTTAGCACCAAGACATAAGGGCCCTCTCTTATAATATTTAAAACTTCTAATAGAGAAGGTAAAGTCCGAAAGAAATTCTAAGGACTTGTCCAAAAATCAGCTTAAGCACGATTCAGACGAAAACTACTATGGTAAGGCATTTAAAAATTGTGAAAACCCAGATCCTTTAGAAGAAAAGGCTAGTTGCACCTTAAGTCTCCGAAGCCAAATCAAATAGAGCGGCCCTATCTTTGAGGTAACGATAACAACATATATATGTATATTAAAAAAAAGTTGCAAGAATAAAAGTGTGAAGCAAAATTAAAAATTCATAACATAGAGAGGCTTGAAGGAAAAAAAAAAGGCATAAAGAGGCATGCAAGCCTCGGAGTAAAAAAAAAAAAAGGAATGAGCACGCAGGCCCGTCCAGATTTTAGGGAATCAAAGGGATGATGGCTCACCCTCGTTAGAAGTAGAGGCACCTTTATCCTCTCTATCAGAACTACTGTCCTCAAACATCCTCAGGTTTGCCATAACCGATTTAGCAGCAGCAAAGTCCACCTCGGCATCTATCAAAGCTTCTTCCAAATCCATTTTCTTGTCCAAGGCCTCCTGGATAGCATCCCACCGGGACTTCACGATTGCAAGATCACACATCAGGTTGATCCTTTGGTCCTGGGTAGCCCGCGCCGTTACATGTTGTCCCACTTTTCCCTAGGGTGGGCTTGGGTTGCTTCAAAACTTTTGTGCTATCCCCGAAGGACATCCAGTTCATTCGATAGGTGGCCGACACACACTTGAAGGTTTTGGAGGTTAGAGTCTTTGGCCTGTAGGGTTTTTATCTCTTCTTCCAGTCGGTGTCTGGTCTCATCAACACTCAAATGAAGGGAATTAGAAATTTTCATCAATTACGGAGTTCGGAACCTGCAGTTTTCCCACCTTGGCTATGGCGGAGGTGGTGGAAATATGGCATGCGAGGATCTGGTTGGCAAGATGGTGAAGCAAGATTTTCAAGTTTGGTCCATTAGACCATAGTTAAGCAGTGGAGGCTTCACCAGATCTGTTGGTGCTACAATGCAATGATGAAGGATCGGGGCCTACATGGATCAAGGGATTATCGGGGACACTTTGCCCGGAAGGAATGTCTGGACCTGCTATCTCCGGGACTGGGGGTCTCTCTTCATCACCTTCAATGTTGATCACACCTTGGCTATATTGCACTTCCCCACAAGCCTTAATAAAGCCACTCTGGGTCCGCACACGAGAGCCTATCCATTTCAACCTAGGTTCTGACAATCCTCAGGAGGCTCCGAACTATGTGTTTGCGACTTTCGGTATAACGAGTGGTGGTGGTCAGGAAGATGGAAAAAGCCGTGGCGCTGGAAGGAATTTTTTGGGCTGAAGATCTTCAGACAGAAATCCCTCTTTAAATCCAGAGGGGATCCATCAGGAGAGGCAAGAAAATATGGAAAAATGCGATCAAATTTAGATGTAGAATCTTACCATGGCTTTTTCCCCTCCACCATGCGACAATCAAACTTTTTCAAGTCTTGGTTATTCCCACGGTGGCTCTCGGCAAGTCTAACACCCAGTCAAACATTTCCGGCATAAACTCTAGAGCAACGGGGGCAGTTGTAAGAATTAAAGAGGTTATGTGAGGACAAGCGAAGAAAAGGAGGAGAAAAGAGGCTTGAAAACTTACGTGTGTAATTCTATGTCTCTGGAAAGGGGTCCGGAGATGGATGGTTGAGAAGATCTATTGTATCATAATGAACCGATCCCACCAACCTCGCTAAAAATCTTTCTCGGCACTGGTTATCAGATCGCGAGACCCCCGGGGATACAAGTGGATCATTTTATCCTGAAACAGTCTGGGGGAGTAAAGGTGCATCAGATGATTGATAGATAAGGTGAGTCGGGCACATTCGGTAAGGTTCTGAATACAGTAGAAGGTTCTCCATAATTGGGGAGCGAGTTGGCCCAAGCAAGCCTGCTACTAGCGGCAGAAGGCCTCAATCAAATCTGGGACCGATAGTTCGAATCTGATGGTGAAGGGACAAGTGCAGGTCATTACAAACGACACGTACTGGTAGGTATCATCGGCCGACTAAGATTAGTATCATACATACATACATAAAATAAATGGAATAGGTAGACAGGTGCAACAAACATAAAACCACAACAAGTATCCTCGAACAGTCCTCACTCAGAAATCAGTCACCAATCATCAACAAAGAACAACACTAGACAGGCCAATGTAATGCAATAAATGATAAAATCCCCATCTCTATACACACATGCTAAATGGTAATGTTTTCCCCAATTAGCCATGACCTGCAGGGGTCCTATGGTGTCCATGTACCAATTGTTCTGAAACGAACCTCAAACCACGAGCTCATAATTAGGTTACATCGTCACCCCTTGTCAAATGTGTCTTAAGAAATGTATATGTCCCATCCCAATCATTATCAATAAATGCCTCAAAATCACATCACACGAATAGCTCAAGAATACGTATCAAGTCAACACCAATGAAGCATAATCAAATAACACCAGTCACAATAAGACTCACAAATAATCTGCTCAATGATAATATAATATGTAGCTATCTCAATTCGTCTCTGAAGGGTATATATGAACACCTCCCTTTCAACGGTTTGAAGAATACAATTCAAGTTTATTAACCTCAACAATGGAGAATTACTTCACACAATTTAATCATATAACTAACAAAAATCACCCAAACTTCATGTCCGAAGACCTAGACATGCTTTCTCCCATAAATTCTATGACATATACAATCAACTAATCAAAGTCTAACTCAAGTAAACCGTAACTTACCTCAAAGAAGATTTGAGCAATGGAATCACTTCGCAACAGCCTTTCCCATTCACCATGCCTCAGAATGTTCAAAGTCTAGAAATCCTAAAGCTAAGTAAGTAATGCAGTATTAACTTAATAATAACAATTTGGGGAAGAAAACCCCTCCATTTCTATCCTTAATCAACGATTCACTTTCCTTAGGAACATATTCATCCTAATTATAGTCTCAACAATCATATTAACTCCATTTATGGGTTTTATAATCAATTCAACCCTACAAATCTGATTTTAGCCAAAGTTCTCATTTTTATTGGAACCCTAGGTCTCAACAAGCAATTTCTATCATTGAATATTCAGTTCTCATCCTAGAAAGTGATAATATCTACTCTTAGTTGATTAAACATCATTACACAATAATAAACAATAACCCATTAGTATTCTAGGGTTTTCTTGGTGTTTTTGTGCTACCCCTCAATTCCCATTAAGGGTATTTTGATTGAAACAAGAATCTAATATGAACATTAAGCGAAGAAAGTTAGTAATTAAGGCTTACCTTTGATGGAGAATAGTGCCCTAGCCTTAGAAACTTGCATCTATGCTCTTGAGAATTGTTTTGGGGATTATAAGAAGTGTGGGTATGAAATAACCACTTAAACTTATCTTTAGGCTTAAGTGGGCTTCATTGAAGCAACCAAAGTCTCGCTGCAACGGACTCGTTGCAGCGAATGGGGCCTTCGCTGCAACGAACCCTGGGATTTTCCCACCCGTTATTGCAGTGAACCCAGTCTTCGCTGCAACGAAGAATCATCATTACAATGAGGCGTTGTGAACCAGTGAGCACGAAAATTCCAACATGTTTATACTTACTCTCTCAAAATCATTCTAAGGCCCTATGAACACAAGACAACAAACAAACCAAGTTAAAAACACATCACAGAGTCAGTTACAAGTCACAAAACACAACATACAACACAACTAAATTATTTAGGTCCGCTTATTTCTAGCCTCGAAAAAGTACTAGAAAGGATAGAAAGGTCAAAGCACGCATAACGACCAAGTGAGTCATTACAACTTTGTCTAAGGAAGGAAAATATTCTTATGGGATTTAGGAAAATTTCTGGGGTTTTTTATAAGGAAAGGGGAACTTCCAAATCCCTTGGATCAAGGCGTCTGCAGGAGATATGGAACGTCAATCGTTGCTTCCATTAATATACGTCGTTTGACGTTTGGGAAACACGTTGTGATGTTCCAATTTCTCGCGATATTGGAGCAGGTTCCTGTTCGAATCTCGAAAAGTGGGGGTACTATCTGTATTGGGTAAATTATAAAGGATCCAGCTGTACCAATATGGTCGAGAGACGTGGTACGAAGGATGAGACTTTGGATGAATCAACATCACTGCCACTGGGGAAGATTTATGGTACTGGAAGAACTTGTAGGTCCGGTGTAACGCGCAGCTTCTCTAGACCTGAGTGGCCTAATGGTCATCCGTTATTTCACAGCTGGGGTGTTACAAATTCACTATTATTACTATTTTATGACCCTCTTTATTGTACATTATTCTCATGCCCTTAAGACATATTATGAGCAGCGGCGTGACACTTGGAATATATTCCCCTAGCTCTAGGTATAAATAGAGGAGGTAATTCCTATTGTAAGACACGATATTCAAGCTAATACACACATTTCTTACTCTCACATTTCTATACACTTTATATTCTTGCTATTGCTTTACTAATCTCTAGAGTCACGGCTCATCGATAATCAGAGGAGTCTAACCTCGGATAAGCATCCATACTCCAGGCTCTCTCTCTTTCTTTATCTTATTTGCATTTATTTACAATATTTAGATACAAGCATCTTAATCTTATTGGTTACTCTAATCTATATGTACCTGACCACGTGTCTAAATTCAACTGAACCGTTTTACGGGTAAACATGGGGTCCTCCACAATAAGGACAAAGGCCATCAAAGTATGAACAACTACCAGCCGGATCATTTACATGGAATGATGCCATTTACAAAAATAAGAATAAACTACACAAATATTCATAAGTTTGGACCAATGCAAGTTAGCTTATTTCCCAGACTAGCCTATATATGCCAAATTGTTCCCTGACAATGACGTCAAAATTGATAACATCCAAATGCATTCCTTACGTGAGAAAGTGTACAGGGTCGTATGCAACATAATTTATCCAACTATGAGTCGGGGTTAAATTTCGTAGAGAACAATATCCTAGGGGATCAAGCAAGTAAGGAATTTTCACTTTCTACACTTAGCCAAACACTCGATAATATATTAATTTTGAGAAATATTATGACTTATGCGAAAATATTAACCTAGAAAGCAAGTAAAATGATCAATGACCACAAGCATGGATGCAAGGAACTCTCAAGTAACAATCCAACATATTTTACGATTTTAAAACTAAGGGCGAGTTTATGTTAAAAGAAAATGATTTCTAAAATGTCATTGAAAGTCTTCCAACCAAATCAATGAATTTCACCCTAAGCTTTTCCAAGCCTTAGAGTGTGATATTAAGAACAACCAATTAAATCTCAAGTTAACTTTCCTATTCCTAGCTCAAGTTGTTAGATGAGGTTTAAAGCCCCAAATCCTTGCTATTTACTCTTTTCCTAACCCTAACTTTCTTTTCCAAGAAAAGCCAAGGTAAAAAGCGCACTTAATGTTTGCAACCACTAAATGGCATTAAGCTTAAAGAGTAAATAGAGAAACATTAACTCACTTCATTAGAAACAAAATTTGTTTAATACATAAGCAAAACAAGAGATTCAATCCAAACTATAACAATGTATACTTCCATAAAAAAGGTCCATATTGAAATGAAACCCTAAACAATTATATGTTCATTACAAAGCAAGAAAGTAAAGACATGAAGTAAAGGTTCAAGAAAGTGCTCAACCAAATCTTCAAATCTTCAACCCCAAAGTGTGGCGTAGGAAACCTAGTCTCCAAAACTTGTGTTGAATGGCCAAAGATGAAAGATAATGTTTTCCAAGTCTTGTTTTTATGGTTCCCCCATTTTTCCAAGTCCAAAAATAACAAAATAAGCCTCCAATTTCAGATTTACAAATCTGTCCACATTTTGCGCGTTTAGCCACTTTTTTAATTTTCTTCAATGTGGTTTCTTTTTGACTTGTTTTTCACTTGATTTCTTCCAAAGCTCCTCTCTATCATATGAACCTATAAAATGGAAGTAAAAGACATTAAATGCACTATTTTCTCAATCAAAACATAGCAACAATCTAAGATTAAAGAAGAAATAAGTTGGTAAAATACCAACTTATCAATGTCATTCAGCCTTCTAACTCCTATACCCCCTTCCAGTGTTGCTTTACAAAGGGTCTCCCATTTTGTCCAATGATGTTTTTGTTTCCACTTACCTAGAAGAAGTTTGCAAGAACCTTCTCAATTTAGGTTAGAGGTGTTTTGGGAGGTTCACAGATTGCAAGCATATTTAGGGGCATAACAGCTAAGACATGGTTAATTAGTATTCTGTTACCTCCCGTAGACAAAAAATTACAACTCAATGACCCCATCATTTGAATGATTTTGGTGACCATGTCTGTAAAGTTGTCACAACCCAACTGGAGGGCCATGACGGGCACCCGGAGCTAGCCTACCGAGCACCACCTGTCAAACTTATTATCAAACCCTACCTGAACATACATCATTCTCATCACAAGCTTATTACGAAACGATCTTCGTTTACTTCTCAAAACACACACACACACACACACACACACACACACACACACAAGGGCCCACAGGGCTACAAAATGATGTACAAAATATACACTGAAGAGATCACATAACATCTACTACCCACACATATGTATCTACGAGCCTCTAACTAGAGTATTGAAATCATAGGGACGGGACAGGACCCCGCCATGCCCCAATTATGTACACAAAAGAATATACCAATAACTGCAACTCCAGAGTAGTGGAATGCTCATGTGTATCTGCTCATAAGGCTCCTAAGTATCTGTGTCGTCTCCCTGCCTACTTGCGGGCTACAACATCCATAAAAGAAAGGACGTCAGTACGAACAATGTATTGAGTACGTAAAGCATGCATAACAACATAATCAAGAAATAAGAGAGCATGAGATGAAGAGATAACTTATAAATGATCGCCTCTTACGGCGGAGTCATGCATGCTTACTTTTATATTAAAACATCATTATATCATATATACATATATAAACTTCCCGACCATATAAGTATGGTGTGATCATCATTAGCCCGCGTCCGGGCCTCTCGCGTCTGGGGTAACCAACTCATGTCGTCCACTAGCGATGTCTGCCCGGCCAACTAGGCACGGTGTAAGTATCATCATGGCTGCCCACTACGCCCATCGTAGTGGTGTCTTCCCAGCCAACTAGGCAAGGTGTAAACTTATATATACATAACAAAAAGCATGCATGAGAGCTCAAGTAAAAGCCAAAACCCTATCAGAGTGACGTAAGGTCGGTAACCTCTGATTATATTATGGAATAATCATCATCGCTATGTCTCACCTTGAAGGAACTAATATCATGAGGTGAGACAACAACAAGAAATAACATCATTGAAATCACAAAATAAGATTATCCAGCTCATAATAACATCATCTCATAAGCTTCAGAATCTCTAGAAATAACATAATTATCATCAGCATTATCATAGAACATATCATATCTCTATGTCATAACCCGGCCAAGGGGCCATGACAGGTACCCGGAGCTTACTACCGAGCACCACTCATTATGCTAATCATCATACACAACCGAAACATACACCATCTCCAAGGCAACATATAAATATACATAAGCCCTCACGACTGCAAAAATGATATACAAAAATATACACTGATGTATTCATAAGACAACAACTACCCACAGATCCGTATCTACGAGCCTCTACTAGAGTACTGAGACATAGGGACAGGACGGGACAGGACCCCGTCAAACCCCAAATGTACACAAAAGAATATGACCATAAGTAGCACCTCCGGAGTAGTGGAGTGCTCCTGTGAATCTGCTGATAAACTTCTACGGGTCTGCACCGTCTCCCTGTGGGCATGAACACAGCGTCCAAAAAGAAAAGGACGTCAGTATGAAAAATGTACCGAGTATGTAAGGCATGAATAATACTAGCATGATAGAGACATAATGAAACATGAGGCGAAGACTTAACCTGCTTAGCTTTTAAAGGAAAACACATATTATGCATATCAAATATACCATCATTGTTAACCCGCATCCGGGTAACTATCGCACGCTGCCCACTAGTGGTGTCATGTCTGGCCATATGGGCATAGTGTAATCATAAGCCACCCGCCTTAGCAGTGTCATGTCCGGCCAACTAGGCACGGTGTAATCATAAGCCGCCCGCCTTAGCGGTGTCATGTCCGGCCAACTAGGCACGGTGTAATCATAAGCCGCCCGCCTTAGCGGTGTCATGTCCAGCCACGGTGTAATCTCATCATTATACGCTTATCATAAGATATGCATAAGAACTCAAGTAAAAGCTACAACTTCATCGGGGTCACGTAAGGTCGAGAGCCCCCGATTCCATTATGGAGTAGTCATGATCATCGTGCCTCACCTTGAAGGAACTAGCATTATAAGGCGGGGGTATCAACAATAAATAGCATCAAGGAATCATGTCAATATCGTTAGCATCATAATAGCATCATATCATTATCATGGAACATATCTCATCTCTATCTCGTGGGAAACTGTTAATACTCTTTAGCTTTTATCTTTTGGAATGTAAGAAGGTCATGAAAATTACCGAAAAGAAATCACCATATATATAAGAATCATGCTTTTGGAAAAGAAGGGACTAGCCTCACATACCTTTGTATCTCTTCAACTCTATCGTCTAATTGCGTGCCTCTCAAGCTTGCGATTCTACCTTCAAGGGAATTCATACTTAGATTAGATAATTGAAGACATACTTAAGGTTTAAGCTAGAGCGACTAAGAGCTAACGAAAATTGGGCAATATCTCCGTTTTTTCAACCGCTTTCTCCAACTGTAACAATTCCCAACCATCAACAACAACATCCACAATATTGTAATCAATGATCTTCACCGAGCTATACATCATTCAATTCTCACAAATCTATTTAAAAGTCATCCCTAGCCATAGCTACAACACATTCATCCTTATATAGTGCTTCTTTAACATCATTTATATCATTTATACCAGATCATACTTAAAACATGTCAAGAACTATAATTAAAGTCAAGTCATAATTCAAGAATATTACTATTTTCATATTTGCACTTCATATCCTCCTCCCTTCCATAGTCTAAGTCTTTTAATCTCTCAATACTCTTAATAACATGATTTGAACATAAAACTTACCTTTGATGATGTAGGAATAAGCTTTGGATGAAGACTCTTCACTTGAACGAACTCCAACTTCAATTTCAAATGAAAATCTTGGCTTCCACAAACCCTAGTGGGCATCCACACCCTTGATTCTACTAATTTATGATTATTATTCTTTAATCCCTCTTGGATTTGTGATAATATGACATGGAGAGTATTCTAGAGTTTTCAGGGCTGAGAGAAAAGTGAAGTTTGAAAATTATGGACTAGGGTCGGGTATTTATAGTTGAGGCTGGAAGATTCCAGATTGGCGGTTCGACGGTCGGGTCGACTGCCATGTCGACGTGTCGACAGTCCGTCGACTTGCTCCGTCGACCTGCTTCTGCAAATCAGAAGTTGCGGAGCCATATTGACAGCGGCGATCGACTGCCCGTCGACGTGTTGACGGTCCGTCGACATGTCTCGTCGATTGATTTCTGCAGATTAGAGTTCTCAGAACATAACGACGGTGCACATTGAGGGCTCGTCAACATGGTCGACGGTCCGTCGTTAATGTCTGGTGTCTGCGAATTTCCATGAATTTGCTCAGCCAGCGTCGATTCAGTCTGTTCAACTTCTAATCCTGTAATATACGTGGAATACCTGCTAGTACCTCCATACACGGGGTAAAATACTTAGCATCTAAATACTTGAGTACAAATCTCCATTTCAAGGCATACTTGACTAGGAAGTCGTAAGTTTTTCCAACCATGAAAACGAGAGGTGTAACATTCTTCCCCCCTTTAAAAACATTCGTCCTCGAATGTTAAGTTCTCGGAAATCTTACAGAAATTTCGCCATAGTTTCCCCTGTAATATGGCACTACCATCCTGTCAGAACAGCCCACAATAACAACGCCTCACAGGGCTACAATACAATGGCAAGAAAATATGGCCACACACGACCAAAAGCACTAAAAAGAAAGCATTACATACCTCATAACACTGATGTCTCATCTTGAATCTGTTCCTGGGGTGGAAACAAATGTGGGTACTTGAACTTCATGTTTTCTTCCACTTCCCAAGTCATTTCCTCTCGATTATTGTTTCTCCACAAGACCTTAACTGAGGCTACCTCTTTATTTCTAAGTTTCTGTACTTGCCTATCTAGTATAGCAATAGGTAGCTCTTCATAAGCCAATCTTTCCGTAACTTGAACATCATCTATAGGCATGATCCTAGTAGGATCTCCGACACACTTATGGAGCATTGATACATGGAAAACTGGATGGACTGATTCAAGTTCTGGGGGTAAGTCCAGTTCATAAGGTACTTGGCCTATCTTCCGAATAATATTATAAGGTCCAATGTATCGAGGACTTAATTTTTCCTTTTTACCAAATCTCATCACGCCTTTCATCGGTGATACCTTTAAGAATACCCAATCATCAACTTGGAATTCTATGTCCCACTAACGGTTGTCCGCATAAGATTTCTGGCGAATTTGGGCTGTTAATAATAGATCTCGGATAACCTTGATCTTTTCCACTGCTTGTTGAATCAACTCCGGACCTATTATTTGTAACTCTCCTACTTTAAACTACCCAATTGGGGATCTATACTTTCTTCCATATAGAGCTTCATACGGGGCCATCTGAATACTGGAATGGTAGCTGTTGTTGTATGCAAACTCAATAAGAGGTAAGTGGTCACCCCAACTACCACCGAAATCTAACACACATTCCCGTAACATATCTTTCAAAGTTTGAATAGTGCGTTCGGCTTGCCCATCAGTTTGTGGATGAAACGTTATGCTAAGCCTTACCTGAGTACCCAAACCCTCTTGGAAAGACTTGCAAAATTTAGCCGTAAATTGTTCTCCTCTATCCGTGATAATAGATATCGGGACACCATGAAGTCGCACGATCTCCTTAAGATACAACCTTGCATAATCTTCTGTAGAATATGTGGTTCTGACTGGAAGGAAATGAGTTGATTTCGTCAGTCTTTCTACGATCACCCATATGCAGTCATACTTGCGTCGGAACGAGGCAACCCTACAATGAAATCCATGTTAATCACTTCCCATTTCCAGGCTGGAATTTCCATGGCTTGCAACAATCCTCCTTGCTTTTGATGCTCAATTTTCACTTGTTGGCAATTTGGACATTGAGCTACAAATTCTGCTGTATCTTTCTTCATTCCATCCCACCAATATATTAACTTGAGATCGTGATACATCTTTGTTGCTCCTGGGTGAATAGAATACCGAGAGTAATGAGCTTCTTTTAAAATCCGGTGACGTAGCCCCGCAACACCTGGAACACATAGCCTGTCTTGATACCTAAGAACCCCATCTGCAGAAACTTCAAATGACGACTTCTCTTTCTCGGGAAATGTATCCCTATAGTGACTCAACTAGGGATCTTCATATTGGCACTCTCTCACCTCCATGTCTAAGGATGAAACAGTTGGGTTATGTATACCAATTCCTGCATTGCCTGAATCAATTAGATGAACTCCGAGACTGGCTTGCTGGTGAAGCTCACGGATTAATTCTTTCTTCTCCGGAGGAACCTCACACAGACTACCCATTGATTTGTGGTTAAGTGCATCGGCTACTGCATTCGCCTTTCTGGGGTGGTATAAAATACTCACATCATAATCTTTCAGTAATTCTAACCACTATATCTGCCGAAGATTCAACTCCTTCTGTTTGAAAATATATTAGAGACTCTTGTGATCTGTATAAATATCAACATGTACATCGTACAAGTAACGTCTCCACATTTTTAGCGTATGAATAACCACGGCCAATTCAAGATCATGGGTCGAATAACTCTTCTTATGTTTCCGTAACTGCCGGGAAGCATAGGCAATGACTTTACGGTGTTGCATCAACACATAGCCTAACCATACACCAGAGGCATCACAATACACAACATACCCATCTGGCCCTTCTGGGAGTGTCAGGACTGGGGTTGAAGTTAATCTATCCTTCAATTCCTAGAAACTGCGTTCACAAGCATCGGTCCACTGGAATTTTATTGATTTCTGTGTCAGCTTCGTTAATGGTGCTGAAATGGAAGAAAATCCTTCCACAAATCTTCTATAGTAACCTGCCAATCTCAGAAAGCTACGGATTTCTGTAGGCGTTGTAGGCCTTGGCCAAGTCTTCACAACCTCAATCTTTTGAACATCTACTCGAATGCCATCAGCTGAGATAATATGGCCCAGAAAAGTCATAGAATTTAGCCAAAACTCACATTTTGAAAATTTTGCAAACAATTCTCGAGTCCGAAGAATTCCAAGGACGATACGCAAGTGGTCTGCGTGCTCCATTTCTGACCAAGAATATACTAAGATGTCATCGATGAACACGATCACAAATAGGTCTAGAAAGGGCCTGAATACATTATTCATCAGATTCATAAACACCGCCGGAGCATTAGTCAACCCAAATGACATCACCCGAAATTCATAATGGCCATATCTCATTCTGAAAGCTGTTTTGAGAATATCTTCTTCTCTAACTCTCACTTGGTGATACCCCGATCTTAGATCAATTTTGGAAAACCATTTATCACTCTGTAATTGGTAAAACAAATTTTCGATTCTTGGAAGCGGATATTTATTCTTTATCGTCACCTTATTTAGCTGCCTTCAATACACATCCGTAGGGAACCATCTTTCTTTCTCACAAATAGGACAGGTGCTCCCACGGTGATGAACTGGGGCTAATGAATCCTTTATCGAGCAAATCTTTCAATTGCGCCTTTAGCTCTTTCAATTCTGTAGGAGCCATTCTATAAGTAGGAATAGAGATTGGTTTAGTTTCCGGTAACACATCAATACCGAAATCAATCTCTCGCTCCGGAGGAAGGCCTGGAAGTTCATCTGGAAATACATCCGTAAATTCATTCACTACTTGGACGGGTTGAAAAGTCGGCTGTCTTGCTTCGGTGTCATGAACTCGGACTAGATGATAAATATAGCCTTTGGCTATCATCTTCCTCTTCTTGAGGTAGGAAATAAACCTACCTCTCGGGGACGCTGTATTACCTTTCCATTCAAGCACAGGCTCTCCCGGGAATTGGAACCGAACTATTTTCGTTCTGCAATCAACGTTAGCATAACAAGAGGCCAACCAATCCATGCCCATAATCACATCAAAATCTAACATTTCCAGCTCAATTAAATCATCAATAGTCTGACGATTACATACCACCACCACACAATTCTTGTATTCTTGTCTAGCTATTACGGGATCACCAACCAGAGTAGATACCTCAAAAGGTTTAATTAGTTCGGGTTTCACCCCAATGCGACCAGTGATATAAGGAGTGATATAAGACAACGTAGAACTCAAATCAATTAATGCATAAACGTCATGAGAGAATATGGATAATATACCTATAACCACATTCGGGGGGGACTAAAGATCCTGACGTCTGGCTAAAGCAAAAATACTAGGCTGGGCACCACCTGAACTGGATGCTCCTCCTCTGCCCCAACCGCGGCCTGCTGGGAAGTCTGCCCTACAGGGCGCACAGATGAAGAAGAACCGGCTACTGATCCTGTGGGCTAAACCCCACCTCTACCGTGCCTCGAGGGACAATCACGCATCACGTGCCCAGTCTGTCCATAAACATAACAAACATCTGAACCTTGGCGACACGAGCCCGAATGTAACTTTTCGCACTGACTGCATCGTGGAACCGGTGGCCTCCTCTAACTAGGATCACCTCCAAAATGGGAACCTAAGACCCTCGAACTCTGACCTGGACCAGAATAAATGGGCTGGTCAAATCTCCTACCCGCGAACTGAGGAGGTGCACTCGTCGTGGAATGGCTCGAATATCTGGAATGCGTTGCTAACCTCTTCTATACTCACTGCTAGCAGATCTGGCCCTCTTGATCTGTCCTCTATTAACATCATGCTAGCCTCGGTGCGGCAGTTATTGCTCCTTTAAGTTCTGGGCATGGGCCTAAACACGAAAAATATCCATCCCCTCCTGTAATAAAGCCGTCAGACAATCCTTGAACAAATGTGGCCCTAAGCCACTAACAAATCTGTGTACTCTATCTCCCATATCGGCTACCATAGTGGGAGCATACCGGGCCAATGAATTGAAATGGAGACTATGCTCCCGAGCACTCATATTCCTTCGATTTAGATTCAAAAACCTGTCAGCTCGGGCCCTTCAAACTTCTGGTGGAAAATAGTGACGAAGGAAAGCATTTATGAATTCCTGCCAAACCGGGGGAGGTGCATTTTCCTTTCTCGAAGATAAGACCGCTACATCCCGGAGTTTATAAGATGCCAGCTCCACTGACTCAGTATCCGAAGTATGAATGATTCTCAACGTCCTCAATATCTCATCTATAAAACCTTGCAGGCCTTCATCCGGCTTTAACCCAAAAAATTGTGAGGGATTTAAACTCATCAAATCACGGACCCTTGCAATAGTGGCTCTATCACTGGGACCCGCACTGTGCCATTGAGCCTGAGCCGCAACCAACTGGGTCAATAACTGAATGGCCTCGGTCATCCGTTGACCCGAAGCACCCGATGGAGGAACTGGAGGCATAGGAGCTGGAGCTGAAGCCCCTCTTTCTTCTTCTAGTATAGGCGGAGTGTGAGAGGAATTGAATGGAGCCTCATTATGGGATTCACCTTCTTCTACATTCATTGGTGGCTCCCCGTCCATCGGCCTTTCTGTCGTAGCCTTGCCCTTCTGGGCGGCTGTGGCTTTTCTCTTTACCAGCATTGCTGAAATCATAGCACACAGTTAGAGAAAAGGAAATATTATAACATGGCTCTATGGCACGATCTAATAAGAAGAAGGATGGTCATTTTTCCTAGATGCCCCGCAGCCTCCTGTTTATAAGTGTGGCGCGCTTCACACCCATAAACAAGACTCTACTGGACACGGCTCGTAGACATACCCTAGGACGGAACTACTCTGATACCACTTTTGTCACGATCCGGCAAGGGAGCCATGACAGGTACCCGGAGCTGACTACCGAGCACCACTCATTATGTTAATCATCATACACAACTGGAACATACACCATCTACAAGGCAACACATAAATATACATAAGCCCTCACGGCTGCAAAAATGATATACAAAAATATACACTGATGTATCCATAAGATAACAACTACCCACGCATCCGTATCTATGAGCCTCTACTAGAGTACTGAGACATAGGGACGGGACAGGACCCCATCATACCCCAAATGTACACAAAAGAATATGACCATAAGTAGCACCTCCGAAGTAGTGGAGTGCTCCTGTGAATCTGCTGATAAACTCCTACGGATCTGCACTGTCTCCCTGTGTTCCTGTGGGCACGAACACAACGTCCAAAAAGAAAAAGTCGTCAGTACGAAAAATGTACTGAGCATGTAAGGCATGAATAATACTAGCATAATCAAGACATAATGAAATATGAGGCGAAGATATAACCTGCTTAGCTTTTAAAGGAAAACACATGTTATGCATATCAAATATACCATCATCGTTAACCCGCGTCTGGGTAACTATCGCACGCCACCCACTAGTGGTGTCATGTCCGGCCACATAGGCACGGTGTAATCATAAGCTGCCCGCCTTAGCGGTGTCGTGCCGGCCAACTAGGCACGGCGCAATCATAAGCCGCCCGCCTTAGCGGTGTCATGTCCGGCCAACTAGGCACGGTGTAATCTCATCATTATATGCATATCATAATATATGCATAAGAACTCAAGTAAAAGCTACAACTTCATCGGGGTGACGTAAGGTTGAGAACCCTCGATTCCATTATGGAGTAGTCATGATCATCATGCCTCACCTTGAAGGAACTAGCATTATAAGGTGGGGTTATCAACAATGAATAGCATCAAGGAATCATGTCAAGATCGTTAGCATCATATCATTATCATGGAACATATCTCAGCTCTATCTCACGGAAAACTGTTAATACTCTTTAGCTTTCATCTTTTGGAATGTAAGAAGGTCATGGAAATTACCGGAAAGAAATCACCGTATATATAAGAATCAAGCCTTTGGAAAAGAAGGGACTAGCCTCACATACCTTTGTATCTCTTCAACTTTATCGTCTAATTGCGTGCCTCTCAAGTTTGCGATTCTACCTTCAAGGTAATTCGTACTAAGATTAGATAAATGAAGACATACATAAGCTTTAAGCTAGAGCGACTAAGAGCTAACAAAAATTGGGCAATATCCCATTGTTTCAACCACTTTCTCCAACTGTAACAATTCCCAATCACCAACAACAACATACACAATATTGTAATCAATGATCTTCACCGAGCTATACATCAATCAATTCTCACAATTCTATTTAAAAGTCATCCCTAGCGATAGCTACAACACAACACCACATTCATCCTCATATAGCGCTTCTTTAACATCATTTATATCATTTATACCAGATCATACTCACAACATGTCAAGAGCTATAATTCCATTCAAGTCATAATTTAAGAATATTACTAATTTCATATTTGCACTTCATATCCTCCTCCCTTCCATAGTCTAAGTCTTCTAATCTCTCAATACTCTTAATAACATGATTTGAACATAAAACTTACCTTTGATGATGTAGGAATAAGCTTTGGATGAAGATTCTTCACTTGAAGGAACCCCAACTTCAATTTCAAAGGAAATCTTGGCTTCCACAAACCCTAGTGGGCATCCACACCCTTGATTCTACTAATTTATGATGATTATTCTTTATCCCTCTTGGATTTGGGATAATATGACATGGAGAGTATTCTAGAGTTTTCAGGGCTGAGAGAAAAGTGAAGTCTGAAAATTATGGACTAGGGTCGGGTATTTATAGCTGAGGCTGGAAGATTCTAGATTGGCAGTTCGACGGTCGGGTCGACGGTCACGTTGATGTGTCGACGGTCCGTCGACTTGCTCCGTTAACCTACTTGTACAGATCAGAAGTTGCGGAGCCATATCGAAGGCGGCGATCGATGGCCCGTCGACGTGTCGACGGTCCGTCAACATGTCTCGTCGATCTGTTTTTGCAGATTAGAGTTCTCAGAACATAGCGAAGGTGCACATTGACGGCCCGTCGACATGGTCGACGGTCCGTCGTTAATGTCTGGTGTCTGCGAATTTCCCTGAATCTGCTCAGTCTGCGTCAATTCAATCTGTTCAACTTCTAATCCTGTACTATACCTGGAATACCTGCTAGTACCTCCATACATGGGGTAAAATACTTAGCATCTCAATACTCGGGTACAAATCTCCATTTCAAGGCATACTTCACTAAGAAGCCGTAAGTTTTTCCTACCATGAAAACTAGAAGTGTAACGCTCTAGCTCACAAGAAACTCTTAAGAATCATGAACTTTCAACATTTGGGATGTAAGAAGGTCATGGAAAGATATAGAAGATGGTAATATAAGAGTCATGCCTTTGTGAAAGAAAAGGGACTAGCCTTACATACCTTTACGTCTTCTTAACGGCTAAACGTTCTCCTTCCAAGCTCACAACTCTACATTCAAGAGAATTCGTACTAAATTAGATCATTTAAATCACGCTTATATTTAGACTAAAGCGGCTAAGAGCTAACGGAAATTGGGCAGCATTTCTTTTGTTTCGACAACTTTCTCCATATAATAAACAACTCCCAAACATCAATAGCAACACCCATAATATCACAATCAATAGACTTCTTCAAGTTAAATATTGTTCAATCCTCAAAACTCCTTTTCAAAGTCATTCATAACCATAGTTACAGCATAATACCATATTCATTTTCACATAATACATCCTCAACGTCATTAGTATCACTCCCAACAAAATTATACTCACAATATACTAAGAATTATAACTCAAGTTAATTCACTACTTAAGAATACCATTAAATCCATGTTTGAGCTTCATATTCTACTTCCTTCCCTCATTCAAGTTATTCAACAACCAAATACTCTTAATAACATGAAATAGATGTAAAACTCACCTTTGATTATGTAAGGATAAACTTTGGATGAATATACTTCACTTGAGAGAAACCCCAATTTCAATTCCAACGGGAATCTTGACTTCTACATACCCTAGTGAGCTTCTCTACACTTAATTCTCTTGATTCTTGATGTCTAATCTTTGATTTCTCTTGGATTTGTGTTAATATGGTGAGAGGAACATTCTAGAGCTCTCAAGTATTCTGGAGAATATGGGAAATGAGAATTAAGAACTTGGGTCACTCTTTTATAACAAAAAAATAAGGGTGTCCGACGTGGTTATAAGAACACTTATACGGTTCGTATAAGTGACCGTATAATAATTACCAGGGACTGAACCTTCTTTGGATAGGTTATACGGACCCTTATACGGACCATATAAGTTATACGGACCGTATAAGTGGTCGTATAACTCATCTTTTCCGAAATTGTTCCCGTCGATTCATTTGACTTCCAATCCTTGTGGAACCTTCTTTGCACTTGTATAAAAATTCATTAACCATCAAAAGAACCTATAGATTCGTCTCAAGACATTACTAAATCAACATTAACTCGATTGTTATGAAACCTTCCTGAACACAACTTATACTTTTCTTCCTTCGACAAACTTAGTTTCTCCGATTCATATGACTTTGAAATCTTATAGTATACACTCTAAAGTTACCAAGTACTCTACTTAGTTGCATAAGGGCTTCATGTTCACCTTAAGCTCACATTAGTCTATTCACATCACAACAACACAAAATTTTCGAGGTGTAACATTCTCCCCCCCTTAAGGACATTCGTCCTCGAATGTTAGGCTCTCGAGAATTCTACCAAAAACAATTCAGAGTTTCTCCTGTAATATGGCACTACCGTCCTATCACAACAACCTAAAATACTTTGCCTCATAGGGATACAACAATAACAACAAGAAAGCATGGCCACACACGACCAAGAAAGCATCCAAGGAAGCATTTCATATCTGGGGACAATGGCGTCTCTGCTCGAGTCTCTTCTGGGGTGGAAATAAATGCGGATACCTGAACTTCATGTCTTCTTCTGCTTCCCAAGTTATCTCTTCTTTGTTATTGTTTCTCCATAAGACCTTAATTGAGGCTGCGTCTTTAGTTGTAAGTTTTCGCACTTGCCTATCTAGTATGGCAATGGGTACTTCTTCATAAGCCAATTTCTCGGTAACTTGGACATCATCTATAGGCACGATTCTGGAAGGATCTCCAACATACTTGTGGAGCATCGACACATGAAATATTGGATGGAATCACTCTAATTCTGGAGGTAAATCTAGTTCATAAGCCACTTGACCCACTTTGCACACAATTTTATAGGGCCCAATATACCGGGGATTAAGCTTGCCCTTCTTACCGAATTTCGTTACACCTGTCATCGACGACACTTTTAAGAATGCCCAAACATTAACTTGAAATTCCAAATCTCGTCGACGGTTATCCGCATAAGAGTTTTGGTAACTCTTGGTTGTCAACAATCGATCTCAGATAAGCTTGATCTTCTCTGTCGCCTGCTGAATCAATTCTGGTCCTATTAGTTGTGTCTCGCCTACTTCAAACCATCGGATTGGCGATCTCCACTTTCTCCCATATAGATCTTCATATGGGGCCATTTGGATACTGGAATGATAGCTGTTGTTATATGCAAATTCGATAAGTGGCAAATGATCATCCCAATTACCTCCAAAGTCTAATACACATGCCCGCAACATATCTTCTAAAGTCTGAATAGTGTGTTCAGCTTGTCCATCTGTCTATGGGTGAAATGTTGTGCTGAGTCTCACTTGAGTACCCAAACCTTCTTGGAAGGACTTCCAAAAATTAGTTGTAAACTGTGCCCCTTTGTATGTGACAATGGATCCTGGGACACCATGAAGTTGCACTATCTCTTTAAGGTATAGCTTTGCTTAATCTTTCGCTGAGTATGTAGTTCTGACTGGAAGGAAATGAGCTGATTTCGTAAGTCTGTCCACGATTACCCATATGGAGTCATACTTACGACGAGAACGAGGCAAGCCTATAATAAAATCCATATTGATCACTTCCAATTTCCAGGTTGGAATCTCTATAGCTTGCAACAATCCTCCTGGCTTTTGATGCTCAATATTCACCTGTTGACAATTTGGACATTAAGCTACAAACTCTGCTATATCTTTCTTCATCTCATCCCACCAATATATTGATTTAAGGTCGTGGTACATCTTTGTCGCAACTGGATGAATGGAATAACGGGAGTAATAGGCTTCTTCTAGAGCCTGGTGGCGTAATCCTGCAACATCTGGGACACATAACCTGCTTCGATACCTAAGAATCCTATCTGCAGAAATCTCTAATGGTGACTTTTACTTCTGGGGAAGTGTATCTCTATAATAACTCAACTTGGGGTCTTCATATTGACGCCTTTTCACCTCCATGTCTAGGGATGAAATAGTTGGGTTACGAACAGCGACTCCTACATTGCCCGAGTCCATTAGGCGAACTCCTAGGCTAGCTAGCTGGTGGAATTCATGGACTAATTCTTTCTTCTTCAGTTGAACGTCACATAGACTGCCCATGGATTTACAGCTAAGCGCATCGGCCACCACATTTGCCTTCCCGGGATAATATAAAATACTCACATCATAGTCTTTCAATAGCTCTAACCAACGCCTCTATCGTAGGTTCAACTCCCTCTGCTTAAAAATATACTGGAGACTTTTGTGATTTGTATAAATATCAACATGAATACCATACAAATAATATCTCCATATCTTTAGTGCATGAATAACCGCAGCTAATTCAAGATCATGGGTCGGATATTCTTGTCATGTTTTCTCAACTGTCTGGAGGCATAGGAAATAACCTTACTGTGCTACATCAACACAAAGCCAACCCGACACCAAAAGTATCAAAATCAACATAGCTATCTAATCCTTCTGGAAGTGTCAGGACTAGGGCTGCAGTCAACCTACCCTTCAATTCCTGGAAGTTGCGCTCACAAGCATCGGTCAACTAAAATTTTGGATGATTTCTAAGTTAGCTTTGTCAATGGCGCTGAAATAGAAGAAAATTCTTCTACAAATCTTCTGTAATAGCCTGCTCATCCCAGAAAGCTACGGACCTCTATAGGAATTGTAGGCCTTAGCCAAGTCTTTACAGCCTCAATCTTCTGAGTATCTACCCGAATACCATCAACTGAATGATATGGCCCAAAAAAGTTACAGAATTTAGCTAGAACTCACATTTTGGAAATGTCGCATATAATTCACGAGTCCGAAGAATTCCAAGGACCGTACGTAAATGATCTGCGTGCTCTACCTCTGATCGAGAATATACCAGAATGTCATTGATAAACACAATTACAAATAGATCTAGGAAAGGCCTAAACACATTATTCATCAAATTCATAAACACTGTCGGGGCGTTAGTCAAGCCAAACGACATCATCCGAAATTCGTAATGGCCATATCTGGTTCTGAAGGTCGTCTTCGGAATATCTTTTTCTCTAACTCTCACTAGGTGATATCCTAATCTCAGATCTATCTTTGAAAATCACTTATCACCCTGCAATTCATCAAACAAATTGTCGATTCTCGAAAGCGGGTATTTATTCTTTATTGTCACCATGTGCAACTGCCTATAATCAATGCACATTCGCAAGGAACCATATTTCTTTCTCACGAACAAGACAGGTGCTCCCCATGGCGATGAACTGGGTCTAATAAATCCCTTTTTCGAGCAAATCCTTCAGTTGTGCCTTTAGCTCTTTCAATTCAGCTGAAGCCATTCTGTAAGGAGGAATAGATATGGGTTTGGTGTCTGGCAGCACATCGATAGTAAAGTCAATCTCCCGTTCTGGTGGAAGACCTGGAAGCTCATTTGGGAACACATCCGGAAACTCATTTACTACCGACACGAATTGAAGAGTTGGCGGTTCTGCTTCGGTATCGTGAAATCGGACTAAATGATAAATATAGCCCTTAGAAATCATCTATCTCGCTTTGAGATAGGAAATAAACCTACCACTCGGAGATTTTGTGTTACCTTTCCATTCAAGAACTGGTTCTCCCGGAAATTGGAATCGAACCACTTTCGTTCTACAATCCACATTAGCATAATAAGAAGCCAACCAATCCATGCTCATAATAACATCAAAGTCTAACATTTCCAGCTCGATCAAATCAGCTATAGTGTGACGATCACATACCACAACCACACAATTTCTATATACTTATGTAGCTATTATCCGGTCGCCTATAGGAGTAGATACCTCAAAAGGTTTGATTGGCTCGGGTTTCACTCCAATGCGACAAACAATATAAGGAGTGATATACGACAAAGTAGAACCCGGATCAATCAATGCATAAACATCATGAGACGATACTGTACCGACCCTTCCGATCGTTATGGAAATTTAGGACTCCATTAGGAATTCCGAGGCCGCGAGTGGATTCGTAGGATGTATTTTTGTATGTATGCATGTTTCGTATTGTGTTTTAAGGCCTTGGATCAAATGTGGGGTGATGGGGCGAAACACTGGACAGAAACCGACCTCACTGCCTAAATTGGACCGCTGCGGCGGTACCGCTATAGCGGTGCCTCGACCGCTTCCAGCGGCCAACCATTTTATTGGGGGCTGCTGTGGCGGAAGGTGGACTGCTATAGTGGTGAACCGATCGCCATAGCGGTCAGACGAGAAAGTTGGGGACCGCTACCGCTGCAGCGGTGTACCGACCGCTGCAGCGATCGACGGGAGGCAGAATACGAGTTTTAAATGCCTTAGTTTTGTTTTCTCATTCGTAACACCCCAACACACTTCCCAACAAACACTTAGGGAGAATTTTCAAGCTAGAGCAAGACAATCTTGTGAGGTAAGTTCCATTGCTTTCATTCTATCATTCCTTTCTCCTTCATTATTATAATCATCCTCATGGGCCTTTAATGGTGAAATTAAATTAGAAACCCTAGAATATTAATGAAACTTCTAAACTTGATGGGTTATGATTATTATCGCTTAGTTATCATTTAATGCGTTGGATAGCTGCTATTTGTCATAAATTGAATATTTAGAAACATAAACTAAGTGATTGGAGACCTAGGGTTCTATAAAAATGGTGTATTGCCATGGAAAACTACTTGTAACGGTAATATTGATAGAATGTTTTATAAAGTGATGAGTAATGATTACTAAGGGTCTAGATAGGTTGTTTATCACCTAGAAAATCATCCACCCCTTGGATTGGGGTAAGGGAAGGGTATTCTTGCGTTGGAACTTGTGATTGAGTATTATGACTCATTGAGCCTTCTATTTCTAAACTGTGAGAGTTTTGAGGCTTTGAGGAAAGGAAAGGTTGTAGCAGAGTGACTTGCATTGTTCCAGCTCTGCTTTGAGGTAGGTTATGGTTTACTTGAGTTAGACTTTGGTTAGTTGAATGTTTGTTTGTGATTTCATTTGGAGAAAGCATCTCTAGTATTCATTACATGATATTGTATGGTTGAGCTCCTATGTGTTGTGATTGAATGTTGCGTAGGCTTCAGGCTATTATTCCTGTGTGATTTAATCTGCAGTGGTTGTATTGTGAGGAGAAGTTAATATAGTCTTCTCGAGGGTATTGTGACATGAAATGATGAGGTGAATATGGATATTGAGAAGGTAAGAAAAATAGTTCTGTAAAAGGTATGACAAGGCACATATGTGGCCTAGCTTATGGGCTTGTAGTCTGAGGTTAGTTCCGAAAATGAGAGGTTTATTGTTATATCCCGCGTCCGAGGTTTGTTCCGGAGCGGAGGTTGTGCTCGGGTCCGAGGAGTGTTCCAGAACGAGTGATACATAGACACCATGGGTCCCCTGCAGGTTATGACTACTGAGCTATGACATCAGATAGCATGTGTGTACAGCGAGTGGGGGTATAGTGTACTTTATCTCCGTTGTAGTTAGCATGTTTGTGATTCTTGGCAATTCGGTGATTTGTTGTGTTCGTCTGTGTTTGACTTGTTGTGATGTATTGATATTCGTGTATGATTGACTGGCTTGTTTATTTTAGTGATTTCATAAGATATGCATGATACTAATCTTAGCCGGCCTATGATGCTTACCGGTACATAGTGTTTGTACTGATACTACATTGCTGCATTCTTTGAGTGCAGATTTTGATATAGAGACCGCTACTTATCCTCACATCTAGCGTGGAGGATAATTGCTGATAGATTTTGGGGTGAGCTCCTTCTCATTCCAGACTGCCCGAGGATCTTTTACTTATGATGTATTTTCTTATTCTGGACATTATGGATATTCATTAGATAGATTTCAGTTCTTAAACGTGTTTTTGTCTTAGAGTCCTGTACGATGACTTTCGAATTTTAGGGAATTTGTAATAGTCACTCTTCCGCACTTATTTTAGTATTTTATGGCATGACTTACCCAGTTTATTTGATGCGTGAATGAGTATAATTGTTGACCTATGTAATATAAAATCAGACTTGAATTAATAGAGATCTTGTGTGTTGGTTCACCCACTAGGATTTAGTTGGGTGCCAGTCATGGCGAGTTGGCTCATGACAAAGTTGGTATCAGAGCTTTAGGTTCTTCGATATCATCGTACCAGGACATGTCTAGCAGGTTCTTGCAGATCGATACGGAGACGTCTGTACTTATCTTCGAGAGGTTGCCGCACACTAGGAAAACTGTCATTTCTTTCTTGTTTCGTGCTACTTGATTCCAATTGGTATCTGCTGATTCAAATTGGTATCTGACTATCCTTCATTCTCTCGCAGATGGCAAGAACACGCGCGGCAGCAGCTAGAGGTAGAGGTGAAGGCAGAGGAGTTGGTAGAGGGGAGGCCCCAGCTAGGGGTGGCGTCCCAGTGGTTGACCTCATGCCTCCAGTGGTCCTTAACAAGGCAGCGGGAGTTGTAGCCGCACTTGCCCAGCCAGTAGCAGTACGAGTTCCACCAGGAGCAGCAGCTGCTCAGGGTGTACCAAACGCGATGGCACAAGTACTAAATTTGTTGTGTGGGTTAGCACAGACCGGAGCTATACCAGTGGGTCCAGCAGGTAGAGGCACAAGTGCAGCGGCTCCAGATCTGGACAGAGCACGGGCTCCGGGGGTTCAACACGCAGCAGTGGTGGCGCCTCGCTTGTGTTATATCCCGTGTTTTCGCACATTTAGAAAATTAGAAATAATCTTGACTTGTATGAAATAAAGTCATAATTGATTACATCTAGCACATGAGTTATTTGTGAAAGAATATTAATGTGAAAGTGTCGGCGAAGGTTAAGGGCAAAAATTGGAATTTCGGAAATTAGTTTCGGGAATTGTAAAACAAGGATTTAAATCCATTGGGCCAAGAAAAATTGAAGAGAAAAATTTGGGCCCAATAATAGGGGGTGGCCGGCCATGCCAAGGCCCAAGCCTTGGTTAATTAATTCCCCATGTGTTAAATAATTATAGGGGTCATATTCTTTAGAAGGTTCAAGAATTGAAAAGAAGAGAAAACAAAAAAAAACAAGAGCAAAGAAAAGAAGAGGGTTCGGGTTTGGCCATGGAAAATTGACTCTCAAAAATCTTGCTTCTAAAATTTTGTTCTTGTTGAATTCCTACTAAACTAAGTGCCCTCTTCAACTTGGTGTAGTTGTCTTGGAGGAAGAAGCACTTGGATCCTCAATTTGATCACCTATTCAAGTGAAGAAGACTAGGGAAAAAGGTAAGAAATTATCCCTTGTTCTTGTGTTATGAAGTCATGTTTATGTTGTAGTATGTAGATATGAATTGATTGTATGGAAATATGGAAGTTTGCAAAGTGGGTAGGAGATATAGTATATGGCCGTGTGTGTATATATGTTGTATAATTATGGTGAGTTTAAATTATGTCATATTCTAGTTGTGATTGTGGTAAAATGCATATTGGGAATGAAAGTTGAATGAAATTGATAGAAGTGGTTAGTGGGGTGTTTGGCCGTGTGGTTTGGAGTGTGTGGAATGGAAATGGATTAAGTTTGTTTAATGTGTTATTATGATACTTGCTATGTATATGGAGATAAAATGATATAAGTTTGTATCGAAATGGAATATTGAAGCTTATGTCGTTTTAGTACGATTTTACGACATTATGAAAATGAAGTTATTAGGTTGCTAATTATGACAAGTATTGATGAACTTGGAAGAAGGAAACATGTTATGAATACGTATGCCAAAGATTAGGAGTTTTGGATAAATTATGACTTTGGCGGAAAGTTTGTATATTATGTATATCGTGTGTATAATTTGAGGAAAACGATATGAAATGCTTCTAAACTATGTTGTGGTGATCTAGATTGATAATGAATGTGAAATCGTTGAGATTAGTTTGAAAGTTAAGGTTAAAGTAAAGGTTATGGCATTATGTCGGCAAGTAGAACTAGTGTGCCATATTGTGTTTCTAGTGTTTGTTGTTGATGTTGTTGTTTGGGTTGTTGTTGATGATTGTGAGCCGAGTTGAATTCTCGGGGGTGCTATATGTATAGGGGAAGTGCTGCCGAAATTTCGGTAGACAAATATGAGTTGAATTGAATTCGTAGCATCTATAGCTTACAATTGGTAAGTGTGACCATTTGCAGATTTTCGACGAAACGGAGAGTGAGCTTGGATAGGCTTAAAAAGCTCAAAAGGTATGTAAAGCTACCCCGATCCTTCTTTTGGCATGCCTAAGTGTATTAGGATCGAATTCGGGTCTCGAAAGACTTTCTGCCCCTCGGAATCCGCAAGTGAAAATATCACTTTTTCTTTCAGTAAGATTGAACTCTTTTGGTATGTTTTCTTGGAAATTATGCAAACCTTCTCTAAACTCCTTGGAAAGCTACAGAATGTCCGTAAAACCTTTATAGGTGATCCCATAAGCTTAAAGGGCGTAATTTGGACCCATCGCCTTCCTTGTCCCGAGGTGGGCCCACTATTCCCGGTTTTGCCCTTAATGTACTTAAGTCTTCTTTTCGAATAGTTCTTAAAAGAAACGTTTTGACTACAATTCTAATTACCTCACAAACGTTGTTTTAAATATTCCATTAAGTCTGATAAATTGTTTTGATACTCGAAACTCATTTATTATGATTCCTTCCGACTTCATTGGATCGGTTTGTCTTTGATATGCCTCATCGAGTCTATGGAAACATTCATGATATTTTAATTGCATTAGTCTCTCACTACTCCATTCGTGGATGCTCCAATGTTTCCCACACTGAGCCCGGGCCAGGATATGTTGTCAAGCGTGATCCTTTGCATTGTTCGTCGTGCCTCGATGTGAGGGGGCAGGTATACGCGTACATGGGTTTGTGGAGTATGCTGTGCCATGTACGCTTGTTCTGATATGATTTGCTATGGCCATCTGATATGATATAATATGTGACGGGGTTATGCCCCATTCTGATTCTTCTGTGTTGTGGCACCAGCGTCGGGAGGGTGGCCACGTTCTGTCTACCGAGTCCCTTGGCAGGGGCCGGATTTGATATGACATATGTTTCTGTACACACTCTGCATGTTTTGAAATTATGTATCTGATACTTTGGATTTTTTTGTTTATTTCTGTACGTTCTATACCAGTTATGATTTTGTTTCTGCAACTCAGGCTTTACATATTCAGTACATATTTCGTACTGACCCCCTTTCCTCGGGAGCTGCGTTTTCATGCCGCGCAGGTACCGACGACAGGTTTGCTGATCCGTCCGCTTAGGATCTCATTCTGCTATTTTTGGAGCGCTCTTTTATTCAGAGCCATCTTTTGGTATAGTCTGTCACTTCTATATATGTATATTCTCGTTCATGGGTACGGCGGGGCCCTGTCCCGTCATATGATTCTGTCGGTCTGTTAGAGGTCTGTGGACATGTTTGTGGGTTGGGATCTTTCTGTACAGCTGTGTGTATATGTTGTGTTTGGGCGATCCCATTCGCCGCGGCGGCCGGTCCGCATATATTTAAATGTTACTCTGTTGGCCCTGTGTGGCCTTTGTTGGTATTTTCTGCGTGCAGGGTATATCGGATAGTCCGTAAAACAAAGGAAACTTTGCCGAAATTTTTCTGGAGATTATCTAAATTGGAACTAAAGCCTTGTCGGCTTCTGCTATATACTAGAATGTGACTGAGTGCCCAGATCGGGCACTAGTCACGGCCTACGGGGTTGGGTCGTGACAGCTTGGAGGAGGTTTCGAGTTTTGAGGCCTTCCCGAGGCCTGTTGTAGGGCTAGTGATGACGGAGGAGGAGTACAATCTGTTTTGGAGGTTCACGAAAATGAAGCATCCTGTGTTTTATGGTACTGAATCGGAAGACGCCTATGAGTTCATCATCGACTGTCATGAGCGGCTCCATAAAATGGGGGCCGTGGATAAGTGCGGGGTAGATTTTGTGACGTTCCAGTTCTTGGGTGATGCCAAGCTTTGGTGGAGGGCTTATGTAGAGTGTAGGCTAGCTGGGTTTCCTCCATTTACTTGGGTCCAATTTTACTCTGTGTTTTTCGATAAGTACGTCCTCTGAGGGACCGAAGGAAAGATGAGTTTGCTACAATTGATCAGGGGAACTCGTCGGTTGCTGTGTATGAGTCCCATTTCCACTCCCTATCCCGATATACTATTAAGTTGCTACCCACTGAGGGGGAGAGGATATGGCGGTTTGTGAAGGGGTTGAACACTGGTC
The DNA here is from genome assembly GCF_019175385.1 of Lycium barbarum. Taxonomy (NCBI): domain Eukaryota; kingdom Viridiplantae; phylum Streptophyta; class Magnoliopsida; order Solanales; family Solanaceae; genus Lycium; species Lycium barbarum. Next base: position 107,048,248 of record NC_083347.1, on the reverse strand, counting down.
TTCAGTTATCAGCTCTTCAACTAGTAGCCACTGCGGCTTCATTTCAGGAAGTAGTGGAGCACATCCGTACTGTTGAGGATATTAGGCAGGAGAGTCAGGCAAGGCATGTAGAGAAGAAGGCCCGTAGGGGTGGGATGTTCAGCAACTCTTTCTCGAGGAATCAGAGTTCAAAGGTTTATTCGGGGCATCCGGTTCAGTCCGCGATGCAGGTGTCAGCTGAGGGCCCTTCAGGGGCAAATTGTCAGGCTTCCGGTCAGCAGGGAGGCTATACTCCTTCATAATCTTCTATTCAGAGGCCTGCGCTGGACCATGCTTGCTTCGAGTATGGTGAGATAAGGCATATTAAGAGATATTTCCCAGATTTAGACAGAGTGGGCAGGGGATGCAGTATCAGGCTCCCTGAGCTCCATATGCACCAAATCGAGAGGGTAAAGATCGCGCACCGGTAGGGCGGGGCGGCCACACCGCGAGTAGGGGTGGTGCCTAGCCTAACCGAGGCGGTTCCTAGACAGGTAGAGGTGAACAACAGCCTGACAGAGGCGGGGCTTAGACTGGTAACGGTAATCCCGGGGGTACACAAGCTACAGAGGGCAAGTCATTTGTACGCTTTCCCAGGTACACCCGAGGCTGAGGCCTCCGATGCAGTTATCACAGGTACTATCTCCATTTACGACCGTGTGGCTTCTGTTTTGTTTGATCTGGGTTCTACTTTTTCCTATGTATCTACCTATTTTGCTGTGGGTCTGGATATGATATGTGATACTCTTATGGATATGTCTACTCCTGTTGGGGATTGTGAGGTAGGGGATAGCGTCTACCCTGCGTGTGCTATTTCTTTTATGGGGTATAGTACTTGGGCAGATTTGATGATTTTAGACATGGTAGATTTCGATGTTATTTTGGGTATGAGTTGGTTGTCCCCGCATTATGCTATACGTGATTGTCATTCTAAAACGGTTACACTCGCCATGCCCGGGGTACCTAGACTCGAGTGGAAGGGTAACCATAGTCCCCTCCCTAAGAAAGTAATATCCTATGTTCGTGCTAGGAAGCAACTAGAGAAGGGTCATTTAGCTTATCTGGCACATATCCGTGATACCAGTGCAGATACTCCATCCCTCGATTCGGTTCCAGTGGTACGCGAGTTTGCAGATGTGTTCCCCGCGGACTTGCCTGGTATGCCACCGGATCGTGATATTGACTTCAGGATTGACTTAGACCCAGGGACTCGTCCTATCTCTATTCCACCTTATAGGATGGCACTAGCAGAACTCAGGGAACTGAAAGAGCAATTGCAAGATCTTCTGAGTAAAGGGTTTATTCGCCCGAGTGCCTCTTCGTGGGGTGCTCCTGTGTTGTTTGTTAAGAAGAAGGATGGGTCTATGCGTATGTGTATTAATTACCGACAGCTGAATAAGATAACTGTCCGAAACAAGTATCCCATCCCCCGTGTTGACGACTTGTTTGATTAGTTACACGGAGCTTCGGTGTTCTCAAAAATAGACCTAAGGTCAGGGTACTATCAGTTGAAGATTCGGGCAGAGGATGTTCCAAAAATTGCTTTTCGAACCAGGTATGGGCACTACGAATTCTTGGTTATGTCCTTTGGGCTTACAAATGCCCCAGCTGCGTTCATGGATTTGATGAACAGTGTGTTCAAGCCCTACCTAGACTCATTTGTTATAGTGTTTATTGATGATATCCTGGTGTTTTCTAGGAGTAAGGAAAAGCATGAGAAATATTTGAGAATTGCTCTTGGAGTGTTACGGGAGAAGGAATTGTATGCTAAATTCTCCAAGTGCGAATTTTGGTTGTCTTCTGTGTCTTTCTTGGGGCATGTGATTTTGAAAAAGGGTATTATGGTAGATCCTCAGAAAATTCAGGCAGTTAGGGAATGAGCTAGGCCCACATCAGTGACCAAGATCTGTAGTTTCGTGGGTCTGGCTAGCTACTATCGTCGGTTTGTGAAAGGGTTTGCTTCTATCGCTTCTCATATGACCCGTTTGACTTAAAAAGAGGTACCGTTTTAGTGGTTCGATGAGTGTGAGGAGAGCTTTCAAAAGCTCAAAACATTGTTGACTACCGCACCGATTCTGGCATTGCCCGTTGAGGGCAAAGATTTTGTTATTTATCGTGATGCTTCACGTTCTGGTTTGGGTGCCGTTTTGATGCAGGAAAAAGAAGGTGATTACTTATGCTTCTCGGCAATTGAAGGTGCATGAGAAGAACTATCCTACTCATGATCTAGAGTTGGCAGCAGTGGTGTTTGCATTAAAAATCTGGAGGCACTACTTGTATGGTGCCCATTGTGAAGTGTACACAGACCATCGCAGTTTGCAGCATGTGTTCACTCAGAAAGACCTGAACTCTAGACAGCGGAGGTGGATGGAACTGCTGAAGGATTGTAACATCACCATTTTGTATCACCCTGGTAAGGATAATGTGGTAGCTGATGCATTGAGCCGAAAGTCGGCTAGTATGGGGAGTCTGGATCGTTTAATTTCTTCTGAGCGTCCGTTGGCTAGAGAGATGCAGACTCTGGCTAACAGTTTTATGAGACTGGATATCTCTAACACAGGAAAGGTGTTGGCTTGTGTTGAGGCACGGTCATCATTTTTAGAGAAGATTAAGGCTAAGCAGTTCGAAGATGCTAAGCTATGTAAAATACGAGATAAGGTGTTGCGTGGTGAGGCCTAGGAGGCCGTGATTGATGAGGAGGGCGTGCTGCAAATCAAAGGGCAAGTGTGTGTGCCACGTGTGGGCGACTTAATTAAGACAATTCTGACAGAGGCTCATAGTTCGAGGTATTCTATCCACCCTAGTGTCACTAAGATGTATCATGAGTTGAGGCAACATTACTGCTGGACTAGGATGAAGCGGGATATTGTAGAGTTCGTTGCGCAGTGCCTAAATTGCCAACAGGTGAAGTATGAACATTAGAAACATGGGGGTACATTGCAGAGAATGCCCATTCCTGAATGAAAGTGGGAAGGAATAGCTATGGATTTCGTAGTGGGTCTTTCGAAGACACTAGGGAAGTTTGACTCTATTTGGGTTATTGTTGACAGGTTGACCAAGTATGCTCACTTTATTCCAGTGAAGATAACTTATGATGCAGAGAAGTTGGCTTAATTTTACATTCGGGAGGTACTTAGACTCCACGGGGTTCCTATCTATATTGTGTCCGACAGGGGCACTACGTTCACATCCAGGTTTTGGGAGTGTTTGCATAAGGAGTTGGGTACGAGGTTAGATCTTAGCACCGCCTTCCATCCTCAGACTGACGAGCAGTCTGAGTGGACTATTCAGGTTCTGGAGGATATGCTTTGTGCATGCGTGATGGATTTGGGTGGGCATTAGGATCATTTCTTGCCCTTAGCCGAATTTTCCTACAATAATAGCTATCACTCGAGCATTGATATGGCTCCATTTGAGGCGTTGTATGGGAGGAGGTGTAGGTCTCCTATTGGGTGGTTCGATGCGTTTGAGGTGAGGCCTTGGGGCACTGATCTTCTGAGAGAGTCCCTAGAGAAGGTGAAGGTGATTCAAAACCAAGTTGTTGGCAGCGCAGAATAGGCAAAAACAACATGCGGACTGCAAGGTCTGAGATTTTGAGTTTGAGGAAGGGGAGCAAGTGTTATTGAAGGTCTCACCCATGAAGGGTATGATGAGGTTTGGGAAAAAGGACAAGCTTAGCTCGAGGTCCATTGGTCCGTTTGAGATTCTCAAACGTGTGGGGGAGGTGGCTTACAAGTTGGCTTTACCTTCGGGGTTATCGGGCGTTCATCTAGTGTTCCATGTGTCGATGTTAAAGAGGTACCACGGTGATGGTTCCTATATCATTCGTTGGGATTCGGTGTTGTTAGATGAAAATCTGTCATATGAGGAAGAGCCTATTGCTATCTTAGACAGGGATGTCCGCAATTTGAGGTCCAAAGAAATAGCCTCTGTAAAAGTTCAGTGGAAGAATCGACCAGTAGAAGAAGCCACTTTTGAAACAGAGGCGGATATGCGTAGTAAATACCCTCAGCTTTTCGCCGAATCAGGTAACTCCTCCCTAGATTCTCATTCTTGTCCGTTCAGGGACGAACGGTGTCATAATTGGTATCTGGTGTAACGACCCTTCCGGTTGTTATGGAAATTTAGAACTCCATTGGCAATTCCGATGCCACGGGTGGATTCGAGCGTCTTTTTGTATGTATGCATGTTTCATATTGTGTTTTAAGGCCTTGGATGAAATGTGGGGTGATGGGGGAAAAAACTGGAAAGAAACCGACCTCACTGCTCAAATTGGACCGCTGTAGCGATGGGATTACCGCTGCGGTGGTACCACTATAGCGGTGCCTCGATCGCTTCCAGCGGCCAACCATTTCTTTGGTGGACCGATATGACAGTACCGCTATAGTGGTGAACCGACAGCCATAGCGGTCAAACGACAAAGTTGGGGACCGCTATAGCGGTCACTTCACCGCTATAGCGGGACCGCTGCAGCAGTCGACGGGAGGCAAAATTCGGGTTTTAAATGCCTTAGTTTTATTTTCTCATTCATAACACCCCAACACACTTCCCAACAAACACTTAGAGAGAATTTTCAAGCTAAAGCAAGACAATATTGTGAGGTAAGTTCCATTGCTTTCATTCTATCATTCCTTTTCCCTTCATTATTAGAATCATCCTGATGGGTCTTTAATGGTGAAATTGAATTAAAAACCCTAGAATATTAATGAAACTTCTAAACTTGATGGGTTATGATCATTATCGCTTAGTTATCATCTAAATGCGTTGGTTAGTTGCTATTTGTCATAAATTGAACATTTAGAGACATAAACTAAGTGATTGGAGACCTAGGGTTCTATAAAAATGGTGTCTTGCCATGGGAAAAAACTCCTTGTAATGGGAATATTGATAGAATGTTGTTATAAAGTGATGAGTAATGATTACTAAGGGTCTAGATAGGTTGTTTATCAGCTAGAAAATCATCCATCCCTTGGAATGGGGTAAGGGAAGGGTATTCTTGCGTTGTTACTTGTGATTGAGTATTATGACTCATTGAGCCTTCTATTTCTAGACTGTGAGCGTTCTGAGGCTTTGAGGAAAGGAAAAGTTGTAGTAGAGTGACTTGTATTGTTCAAGTTCTGCTTTGAGGTAGGTTACAGTTTACTTGAGTTAGACTTTGGTTAGTTGAATGTATGTTTGTGATTTCATTAGGAGAAAGCATGTCTAGTATTCATTATATGATATTGTATGGTTGAGGTCCTATGATATTGAATGTTGCGTAGGCTTCAGGCTATTATTCCTGTGTGATTTAATCTGCAGTGGTTGTATTGTGAGGAGAAGTTAATATAGTCTTCTCGAGGGTATTGTGACATGAAATGATGAGGTGAATATGGATATTGAGAAGGTAAGAAAAATAGTTCTGTAAAAGGTATGACAAGGCACATATGTGGCATAGCTTATGGGCTCGTGGTCCGAGGTCAATTCCGAAAATAAGAGGCTTATTGTTATATCCCGCGTTCGAGGTTTGTTCTGGAGCGGATGTTGTGCTCGGGTCCGAGGAGTGTTTCGGAACGAGTGGTACATAGACACCATGGGTCCCCTGCAGGTCATGACTACTGAGCTATGACATCAGATAGCATGTGTGTACAGCGAGTGGGGGTATAGTGTACTTTTTCTCCGTTGTAGTTAGCATGTTTGTGATTCTTGGCAATTCGGCGATTTTTTGTGTTCGTCTGTGTTTGACTTGTTGTGATGTATTGATATTCGTGTATGATTGACTGGCTTGTTTATTTTAGTGATTTCATAAGATATGCATGATACTAATCTTAGCCGGCCTATGATGCTTACCGGTACATAGTGTTTGTACTGATACTACATTGCTGCATTCTTTGAGTGCAGATTTTGATATAGAGACCGCTACTTATCCTCACATCTAGCGTGGAGGATAATTGCTGATAGATTTTGGGGTGAGCTCCTTCTCATTCCAGACTACCCGAGGATCTTTTACTTATGATGTATTTTCTTATTCTGGACATTATGGATATTCATTAGATAGATTTCAGTTCTTAAACGTGTTTTTGTCTTAGAGTCTTGTACGATGACTTTCGAATTTTAGGGAATTTGTAATAGTCACTCTTCCGCACTTATTTTAGTATTTTATGGCATGACTTACCCAGTTTATTTGATGCGTGAATGAGTATAATTGTTGACCTATGTAATATAAAATCAGACTTGAATTAATAGAGATCTTGTGTGTTGGTTCACCCACTAGGATTTAATTGAATGCCAGTCATGGCGGGTTGGGTCGTGACAGGTATGGATAATATACCTGTGACAATGTCAGGGGAGCACTCAAGATCCTGTCGTCCGACTAAAGCATAAATACGGGGCTAAGGCCCTCTCGAATGCTCCCCCTCTACCCCTGCCATGACCTACTGAACTCTGGGGAATCTGCCCTACAAGGCACATGGATGAAGAAGAACCGGTTACTGATCCTGTGGGCTGAGCCCCACCTCTACCACTCATCGCGAGACCATCACGCATCATGTGCCTAATCTGACCACAGGCATAACAAGCATCTGAGCCTCGGTGACACGGACCCGAATGTAATCTACCACACTGGCTGTATCGTGGTACCGGTGGTCTTCTCTGACTGAGATCACCTCCAAACTGGGAACTAGAAACTCTCGAGCTCTAATCCGGTCTAGAATAAATAGGGCGATCAAATCTCCTACTCGCAAATCGAGGAGGTGCACTAGCCGCGGACTGGCCTGAATATTTGGAGTGTTGTGGCCTCTGACCCCCTCTATACTCACTACTAGCACCGGCAGATTTGGCCCTCTTACTATGCCCTCTATTAATATCGCGCTCACCTCTGTGCGGCCGTTGTTGCTCTACCAAATTATAGGCATGGGACTGAATACGAGAGATGTCCATTCCTTCCTAAAGTGAAGCTGTCAATCAATCTTTGATCAAATATGGCCCTAAGACACTCACAAATCGATGCACCCGGTCTCCCATATCGGCTTCCATAGTCGAAGCATACCTAGCCAATGAATTAAAGCGGAGACTATACCCTCGAGCACTCATATTTTCTTACTTTAGATTCAAGAACCTGTCAGCTCGGGCCCTTCGAACCTCGGGTGGCAAATAGTGGCAGATGAAGACATCTACGAGCTCTTGCCAAACCAGGGGAGGTGTATTTTCCCCTCTAGAAAGTATCCAATTATTATACCAAAGAACCGCTACATCCCGCAACCTATAGGACGCCAACTCCACTGACTCAGTATCAGAAGCATGTATGATTCTCAGCGTCCTCAACATTTCATCTATAAAACCCTGTGGGTCTTCATCCGACTTTGGATCGAAAAATTCTGTAGGATTCAAATTCATAAAATCACGGGCTCTGGCACTCGTCGCTCTGTCACCAGGACTCGCACTCTACCGCTGAGCCTGAGCAGCAACTAGTTGTGTTAATAATTGAATAGCCTCGGTCATCTGTTGGCCCGAAGCACCCGGTGGAGGAACTGGAGGCATTGGAGCTAGAGTGCAAACCCCTTCATGCTCCTCCAAAATAGGCGGTGTGTGAGAAGTACGGGATGGAGCCTCATTATAGGATTCACCTTCCTCTATATTTATCGGTGGCTCCCTTTCAGTCCGCCTTCCTGTCGCTGTCTTGCCCTTCTGGGCAGTTGTTGCTTTCTTCTTCACGGGCATTGCTGAAATCATAACGCACAATTTGGAAAAGGAGAAATCTTACATTATAGCTCTATCGCACGGTCTATGAAAAAGAAGGACGGTCATTATTCCTAAATGCCCTGCAGCCTCTTGTTTATAAGTGTGGCGCGCATCACACCCCTAAACAAGACTCTACCGGACACGGCTCATAGACATACTCTAGGACGGAACTGCTCTAATACCACTTTTGTCACAACCCAACTAGAGGGCCATGACGGGAACTCGAAGCTAGCCTACCGAGCACCACCCGTCAAACTTATTCTCAAACCCAACCTAAACATACATCATTCTCATCACAAGCTTATTACGAAACGATCTTCGTTTACTTCTAAACACACACACACACACACACACACACACACACACACACACACACACACACTCATATATATATATATATATATATATATATATATATATATATATACAAGCCCACAAGGCTACAAAATGATGTACAGAATATACACTGAAGAGATCACATAACATCTAATACCCACACATATGTATCTACGAGCGTCTAACAAGAGTATTGAAATCATAGGGACGGGAACCCTGCCATGCCCCAAATATGTACACAAAAGAATATACCAATAACTGCAACTCCGGAGTAGTGGAGTGCTCCTGTGTATCTGCTGATAAGGCTCCTAAGTATCTGTGCCGTCTCCCTGTCTACCTGCGGGCATGAACACAAAGTCCATAAAAGAAAGGAATCAGTACGAACAATGTACTGAGTATGTAAGGTATGTATAACAGCATAATCAAGAAATAAGAGAGCATGAGCTGAAGAGATAACCTGTAACTGATCGCCTCTTAAGGCGGAGTCATGCATGCTAACTTTTATATTAAAACATCATCATATCATATATATACATATATAAACTGCCCGACCATATAGGTACGGTGTGATCATCATTATCCCGGGTCCGGGCCTCCCGCGTCCGGGGTAACCATCTCATGCCGCCCACTAGTGGTTTCTGCCCGGACAACTAGGCAGGGTGTAAGTATCATCTTGGCTGCCTACTACGCCCATCGTAGTGGTATCTGCTTGGCTAACTAGGCACGGTGTAAACTTATATATACATAACATAAAGCATGCATGAGAGCTCAAGTAAAAGCCATAAATCTATCGGAGTGACGTAAGGTCGGTAACCTCCGATTATATTATGGAATAATCATCATCGCTATGTCTCACCTTGAAGGAACTAATATCATGAGGTGAGAAGACAACAAGAAATAACATCATTGAAATCACAAAATAGGATTATCCATGTCATAATAGCATCATCTCATAAGCTTCGGAATCTCTAGAAATAGCATAATTATCATCATCATTATCATAGAACATATCCTATCTCTAGCTCACAAGAAACCCTTAAGAATCATGAACTTTCAACATTTGGGATGTAAGAAGGTCATGGAAAGATATAGAAGATGGTAATATAAGAGTCATGCCTCTGTGAAAGAAAAGGGACTAGCCTTACATACCTTTACGTCTTCTTAATGACTAAACGTTCTCCTTCCAAGCTCACAACTCTACATTTAAGAGAATTCGTACTAAATTAGATCATTTAAAACAGACTTATGTTTACACTAAAGAGACTAAGAGCTAATGAAAATTGGGCAGCATTTTCTTTGTTTTGACAACTTTCTCCATCTAATAAACAACTCTCAAACATCAATAGCAACACCCATAATATCACAATCAATAGACTTCTTCAAGTTAAACATTGTTCAATCCTCAAAGCTCCTTTTCAAAGTCATTCATAACCATAGCTACAACATAATACCATATTCATTTTCACATAATACATCCTCAACGTCATTAGTATCACTCCCAACCAAATTATACTCATGATATACTAAGAATTATAACTCAAGTTAATTCACTACTCAAGAATACCATTAAATACATGTTTGAGCTTCATATTCTACTTCCTTCTCTCATTCAAGTTATTTAACAACCAAATACTTTTAATAACATGAAATAGATGTAAAACTCACCTTTGATTATGTAAGGATGAACTTTGGATGAATATACTTCACTCGAGAGAAACCCCAACTTCAATTCCAAAGGGAATCTTGACTTCTACAAACCCTAGTGAGCTTCTTTACACTTGATTATGTTGATTCTTGATGTTTAATCTTTGATTTCTCTTGGATTTGTGTTAATATGGTGAGAGTAACATTCTAGAGCTCTCAAGTGTTGTGGAGAATGTGGGAAATGAGAAATAAGAATTTGGGTCACTCTTTTATAACAAAAAAATAAGGCTACCCGACGTGGTTATACGGTCAGTATAAGTGATCGTATAATACCACCAGGGACTGACCCTTCTCTATACAAGTTATATGGACCCTATACAGACCGTATAAGTCATACGGACCATACAAGTGGTCGTATAACTCATCCTTTCCGAAATTGTTCCTGTCGATTCGTTTGACTTCCAATCCTTGTGGAACCTTCTTGGCAATTGTGTAATACTTCATTAACCATCTAAAGATCCCTATAGCTTCGTATCAAGACATTATTAAATCAACATTAACTCGATTGTTATGAAACCTTCCTGAACACAATTTATACTTCGTTTCCTTCAACAAACTTAGTTTCTCCGATTCATATGACTTTGAAATCTTATAATATACACTCTAAAGCTACCAAATACTCTCCTTAGTGTCATAAGGGATTCATGTTCACCTTAAGATCACGTTAGTCTATTCATAGCACAACAACACAAAATTTTCGAGGTGTAACAAAAGTAATGTACTCTTTTTCTTCCATAGAAAATGGGCATCCTAAATAGTTGATAGGGAAAACATTCTGATGAAACTTAAGAATTTATGCCACAATGTTTCTCCTTTTTTGTGTGACCTGCTCATCTATAAGAAAATAACTTTTGTTAGTATTAATGATTTGGCCAGAGTTTACTTCTTACTCTGTCAGAGTTTGCTTTATGAGATGCAAAATAGCTGATTTTCCTGAACAAAAATGATTTATTTTGGGACAGTTCTGATGCATACTGAAGCTAATAAAGCTAGGAATTTCAAAAAGTTTATTTAACAATCTAGATAAAACTTCAGCAGCAATGACAAAAAGAGAAGGGGAAATAGCCCCCCCCCCCCCCCCTGTTTGACTCCTTTTCCAGACTTGAAATATCCATATCTCTTTCCATTCACGATAAAAGTATACCAATTGTTAGAAATCAGGTTCCTGATGAGTGTTATCCATTGTTCTGCAAAAACCCAATTTCCTCAATACTGCATACCGAAAGGGCCATGGAAGTCTGTTATAAGCCTTATTCATATCCAATTTGATCACAACATTATTACCCTTATTAGGTTGTCTGATGTCATGAATAATTTCCCGTGCAAGTATAACATTTTCACCAATAGTTCTGCCTTTAATGGAACCACTTTGCTTTTCAGAGATTAAATTAGGAAGAATTTTGGCCAGTCTTTCATTTGGAACCTTAGACACTACTTTTTGAGAAACATTACTAAGGCTAATTGGTTTAAAATCAGTAAAGGATTGTGGAGCTTCATTCTTAGGAATGAGGACTAAACAAGTTGAAGCAAAATATTTGGCATTTGTTGACCATCAAAAATAGCTCTGACCATTTCTAGAATATCATTGCCAATGATATCCCCAGATTTTTGAAAAAAACATACTACTAAAACCATCAAGTTCAACAGAACTATTGTGATTGATTGGCATTTTTAACTTCATCCATTGAGAGATCAGCAAGGAGCATAAAGTTATCAGAATCAGTAATCAAACATGGCGAGCAGTTAAGGATACTATTATCAAAGGATATGTTTTCTTCTGAGAATATGTCTTGATAGAACTTTACATCAGCATCAATAGTATTTTCACTTCCTTTCTATCCATTGATCATCTGCATAGATTCTATGAATATTGAGGAACTTCCTTCTGCCCTTAACCACGTTGTGAAAATATCTGGTATTTTCATCACCCTCAAGGTGCCATTTCAGTTTGGCCTTTTTCTTCCAGAATGTATCAACCATCTTATGGTGAAGAATCATTTCAGCTTTGGTATGATTGAGGTGCATCATGCCATCTTGATTCAACGTATTCATGTATTGAGTTTCCAGTTGCTCAATTTTGCTTTTCATAGCTTTAGTGTTTTTTAAAATATCCCCAATTTTGTTCCTGGACCATTCACTAAGAGCTTTGTTTGTTCGTTCTTTTCATCTTCTGATGAACGTTCCGAAATATGTTCCCATTGATCTCAGCCTCCCATTTTTGCTTCACAATTTCGAGAAAGTCCACTTGATCTACCCAAAAGTTTAGGAATTTGAAGTATTTTATGTAGCTTTCTTCTTCTTCTTCAGCAATTATAACTTATAAGTAATGAGCAATGGTCAGAACTGGCCCTAGGTAAGTGCTAGATAGTTGTCTTAGAGAAGTAAGAATTCCATTCATCATTGACAACCAACCTGTCTAGTCTTTTCCAAATGATGTCAGTACCCTTTCTTTCATTACACCAGGGGAAAGGCTGTCCAAGTACCCAACATCTTCAAGATTACACTCATAAAGGCATTCCATGAAAGGGAGACTCTTGGATAGTCTATGTGGTTTTCCCCCCAATTTCTCATCAACATTCAAAATGCTATTCAAGTCACCTATAACAGCCCAAGGTGTGGAAATTGTACTAGATACAGCTCTCATTTCATCCCATAGATCCTCCCTTCCAATTTTCCTAGTCCTGTGTACACTGTTGAGATATAAAATTATTTTTTGGATTCTTTGGTATTAAGTTTACAAGTAAGAATTTGGGCATGGTTAGCATATATATTACAATTCACTTCTGCCTTCCAAAAAGTCCATATCTTGTTACTTACATTTGTATAACTATCATGCATTCCAGAATTCTTTTATAGTCATCAATGCGGGTCTCTTGAAGAAATGGCTCTTGAATAGCAACAAAACTTATGTTATACTATTTGATCATGTATACAAGTCTCTCAGTAGCAGCTTGGGACGTCGTGACCCTAATGTTCCAGTTTAAGAGCTTAATCATTAAACAGGTTTAGTATTTTTTGTTTGTGTAGATTTATTTTGGTTCGTTGTAACTGGAGATTTCTTTCTTCACAGTAGCTTTAAAGGTATTTCATGCTTATCTATTGATAGAACCTATGAGTTCACACTTTATGAGTTCACAACTTGAGAGTTCACCAAAACAGTCTAAGGGACCTGGTCCTTGAACTATTTTCACAGATAATGACAAAAAGTAAATAAGGCAAGATATTTTCTTGGAAAACTCCTTGCTCAAGGGATTAAAAACCACGACCTACCCTAGTAGGATTTCCAACTTCACTAAACTGAGCAATGTTCAGATTACAATCTATTGCAACCTAGGAATTAAACTCTTAATCCCTCACCCTTGCAATAACCTTATTGTAAGCAACTCTTGACTACCTCTGGCCAAACAAACTAATACACCTTGCCTACCTCTAGACAAGTGTACCACTCAAAGCTTAAGTAGCTAAACATCCTACAAACAACTTCTCAGAATTCAAACTAATACACCTAGACTAACTCTAGCCTAGTGTACTACTCAAAAGCTTGTGAAGATAAACTTCTTACAAGCAACCCTTGAGAATTCAAGCACCTCCAAACAGCTTCTTCAAAGAAAAGAGTAGGTTTACAATTTTATAGAACAAAGGAACAAAGACTCAACAACCTAAGGACTTGAAGTATCTTCAGTTCAGGGATCTGGTCCTTTGGTTTATTGAGGCTTTTGTTCTTGAAAGCACCTTGAGAGGGGTAGCAGCTGCGCCTGAGAGAAATATGATTTTCAGATTTGCAAGTGTTAATCTTTAACGTAGCAACATGTTGTATATATATTAGGGAGCATGTGCGAAGCACGTGACCATGGATAGAGACCTTTCATCTTTTTATATTGCCCTTTAGCTACAGGTTTGACCTCCAGCATGCTGCACCTGTGCTGCAGTTCTGCCAGTCGGAACAGTGCACATAGCTTTACAGCTGTCATGTTTCATACAGTGCCCAGGAGACCTGATCAAGGACCTAGTCCTTGGTGTATTTGTTAAATCATCAAAACTATGAAATATCTCAACTCATCAATTTCCCCCTTTTTGATGATGACAAACGCGTAATTGTTATTCCCCCTGAGAACCAGGTGCCCTTTGTAGATTAGATCTCATCAGCATGGTAGTCCATAAGACGAATCCACATTTTCTCATCTAAACCCGGAGGACCAGGTTCCTCCTGCAGATTAGGCCCTCAACAACATGTTAACATTTTCATCTTTAGATAGTGGACTTTGGCAACAAGTTTGGCCTCTAGAAAATTGCAGTTGTTTTGATGTAATGCACTTAGAGGACATGATCGAGTACCTGGTCCCTAGAGTGTTTATCAAATCATTGAAACACAAGATAGCATATCTTATCAATTTCTCCCTTTCTGATAATGACAAACTCATAGTTGAAGTTTCACTAAAGGTCCCCCTGCAAATTAGTCTTGCACAACATGTTTGCAACCAGTTTCTTTTCCTATTAAGATTTCAGCATCATAACAAGTTCCCCCTCAGACACAGTGTCATATCAATAACAGGTTCCTCCTCAAACAAGTTCCTTTCTCAGACGCTTCCCCCTTTTGGCATCATCGAAAAGAGTAATAAAAGTGATACACGTAAAAGAAGTTCAGTGACATTAACTCAGGGCCATTGAGACAACATAACATGAGCAAAATCAGGAACATCGAAGCATAGGAACAAAATAAACATTGCACAAAATAGAGTAACTACCCATTAAATAGAGTAACCATTAATCGTATAAGTAATTAGCAATCAAAACAATACATGTTTTGATAATTAAAATGTCAAAATACCAATGTCATCAAAGAGAAGGGGTAAACAAAATAGGAATTTTATGTAAAAATGGAGGAATAGGCTAAAGGGACAAGGAGATAGAGAACAAGCTGGAAAGGGGAAAATTTCTTGAGAGACATATCGAATCTCTCATTGGCAGCCCTTTGATCCTAGACCATTTGGTCACGGAGCACATCAACCTTTGTCCTTAACTCGGCATTTTCAGCTTATAATCCAACATTAGCATCCACGAATTCACTACTGGGACCAGGGTCCTGTGCCTTTGTTGCCAATTGTGCTCTTAGAATGGCATTATGAGCTTAAAGCCTTTCAAGTTCTGCAGTGGCCTGTTCTTGAACAACAATCAGGCTAGAAATGGCTAATTGATGTCAATACCCCCCTTCTTTCCAGAAACTCACATGCTTTCAAAGTTTTCATGGTAAACATCTGCTTTTGAGTGCCCAAGGTAGGCTTTCCAGTCTTGACTTTAAAGTACTCAAAGATCCTGGTAAAAAACATATGGAAGACCATGCTTCCCTTCCCAAGCATTAACAACCTTGATCATGTGATCAATCATGAGAGAAAGCAAACTAGTGGAATAAAGACCTGCTAGAGCTTCAGGAAGAACCAGGTCCATGACAGAAGCAATACATCTTCTTTCAGCCCTTGGAAGAAGCACTTTGTTGACAGGCTCAAACAAGAGCTGATACTCAGGCTTAAACTGCTTCTTATAAAGCGTCTTACCAGCTGCAGATACTCCCCTTTCGATAATCATATCTTTGAAGGCTTGTGATGCCTTCCCTTCAATTGATGCCAATCCATCAGTTAGGACACCAAGAATTTCACCAAACTTTGCTTCGTCCATTTGGAACTCCAACTCATTTACTGTCATGACCAAAGTCGAGTCACCAGTGTACAATAAGGAGGCATAGAGCATTTCCACTTCATCCTTAATGACACTAGGAGCAGAGGAGACAAAAAAATGCTCCCACTTCTGAAACTCAACAATCTCCTGCAACACCTTCATTCCATTTTTCTAAGCAATCTCAGAGTCGAACATTCTCCCAAGTAGAACATTTTGCTTTTTAAAATTTTCTTGCCTCTGCAATTCCAACTCCTTAATATTTTCTCTCTTCATAGAGGAACCATGTTCCTCACTCACACAGTTTTTCCTTTTCTTAGAGAAGCCAAACACACTTTTCTCCTTTTCAACATTCTCATTGGCATCAACTTCAGTCTCATCCGTCACAACCTTTTTTTCTTTCTCTTCCCTTGAGGGACCACGTCCCTCATCCAACTTTCCTATTTCCTTTCCCTTGACTCCCCATATTAACACCCTTGGCATGCGTAGCATCAAAACCAGCAATAATCTCTACTTCACTTTCCAAAATATTAGACATACCTAACCCCTTTTCAACCAAATTTCTATCAAAATTTACAGTAGAATCCTCTATTCTTTTATCACTATCCAAAGGGTTGGAATTACTAGATTTTCAGGGCTTTTCTCAGAATCTCCATTTTCAATAACCTGAACTAGTTGGTTGTGGTAATGTTGAAGATGGGTTTTAGTCAGTGGAGATTGGGGATTTTGGTGGTGAATCAGGCAATTTTAGGTCTGATGGAGTTGGGTTTTTTGAAGGTGAAGGTGTGGGGTTTGTTTCTGGTACAATGGGACAAGCAGAATCATCTTGAGACATGATTAATATTTGGATAATTCGACACAGGAAAGGAGAAATGAAAGGCTTAAGAACGTTACACACGGAGAGAGAAGGTGAAGTGAGTTTTAAGTAAAGAGAGAGACATAAGCTTTGGCTTAGAATGGGTGCAAGGAACCGAATCTAATTGGCCAACAAAGAACTTTTCTTACACGCCGGGTCGGTTTAGAAAAGATGTATCGTTTAGGCTCTAATTTTTAATTTGAGGCAGGAGGAATTTAATGACATTACAACTTTTTGACAATTTAAAAACATATAAGTACTGAAGAGACTACTAACCTGAGTCACAGGAACCAGGTTCCTTGACAATCTTTTTTTTTTAAATATGGGCAAAAACTCTGAGAAGTGCAATGTCTCCAATGCTTATGTTGCCTTGAAGATGCCATGCGTGTATACTTGTAACGGTATAGAAGTGAGTTAGATGTCACAAAAAAAAAAATACTTTTAGCATTGTACCTTTCTTCTTGACATAGCCAATCAATGAGGGAATTTTAAGGAGGAGCAACTAGTTGAGCTTGATCAAGCCCAATCTCCAAACGATTTCTTTCAAATTACTTTTTGCTCAATGCTTTGGGGAAGATATTTACTACTTGGCCCTTTGTCTTGCAGAACTTCATACAGATCAACCCATTTTCAACATTATCTCTTAGGAAATGGTGTCTTACATCAATATACAATCCTTTTGTGTTGCACTGGATTTTTTTATTTTTATTTTTGCAATGTTAAGTGCACTTGTATTGTCGCGCAACAAGGACACACACTCAGTAAGTACACCAAAATCCTCAAGTTGTTGTTTGATTCAAAGCGATTAAGCACAATATGAGGCAACAACCACATACTCAGCTTCAGCAGTAGAAAGAGCCATTGAATGTTGTTTCTTTGTACCCCAAAAGATCAAGCATGACCCAAGAAAAAGTGCCATTTCAGTTGTGCTCTTCCTATCCACCAAGTATCTAGCATTATCAGTATCAGCTCCAACTAAATCAAAATTATCTCCTGAGGATAGTAGAGGACCCGGTCCTGAGTACCTTTGAGATACCTCAAGATTCTCTTTGCAGCTTTCAAATGAGATTCCTTTGGACTTGATTGGAACCTTGCACACTCAACAAATTTCTTCCCTTTTTCTTCGAAAATAAGGTGTTACCAATTTTTTCTCTTGTAAAGCCATTTTCAAGATGAAACTTTAACAATCCCTCACACCATGTTCGAAGAGCTTGCTTTCAACCATAAAGAGCCTCGTCAAGTTTGAACACATGCTTGGGATGCTCATGACTTTCAAAACCAAGAGGTTGCTTGAAAACCCTCTTCAAGTACCTATTAAGGAAGGCACTTTTGACATTTATTCGGAACAATTTGAATTCCATATGAGATGCACAAACAATAGGAATCCTGATTGCATCCATTCTAGCAACAGGAGCAAAGGTCTCACCATGGTCAATACTGTTTTCTTGATTGCATCCTTGAACCACCAACCTTGCCTTGTTCCTTATGGTGTTTCCAGATTCATCAAGCTTATTGGGAAAAACCCACCTAGTCCCAATCACTGTTCTGTCTGAAGGCCTGGGGACGAGTTGCCACATTTTGTTTCTCTAAAAAATATGGAGCTTTTCTTGTATAGAAGCTATCCAGTCAGCATTTTTTAATGCTTCCTTGATATTTTTGGGTTCAATTTGAGACAGGAAGACTGAGAAGGCAAACATGTTTCTCGCCCTAGACCTAGTTTAAATACCAGAGTCTAAGGGAGTCATTACATATGGAGTGGATGAGTACCTTTGTGCTTCTAATTGGATAGCTGGACTTCAGGGTTCAAGGGACCAGGTCCCTTCGTGTTTGATTCGTCATTGACATCTACAGAGGTATGACTTCTACTTCTTTGATCATTCTCGGGAGTGCTTGAAAAAGCATCAGCTACGCGATATTCATCTTCAATAGCATCAGCTACCCAATGTTCAGCTTCAAGTGGAATAATTGAGGGACCAGGTTTCTCTGTGCCTTCTGAGATTCTACTGCATCTTCTTTATTGCCCTGCTTGACTTGACTCATCAATTCAATCTTTCCATTTGATATTTCGATGGCTTCATCGGGAACTTTTGAAAATTCCTCATCTACAGCTTCACCATTGTGTGTCCCTTTGTCACCCAATTTATTTGATTCATCAAAGATCATATGCACACTTCACATGCCTTATGATCTTTGAATTTGAAATTTGGCATCCCACGGACCAGGTCCTTTGCAACAGGTTTGTTTAGCAAAGAGAAACTTACATGTCCAAGTCGTCTATGCCACAACTCAGCATCATCATCTATAGCACTAAGGCATGTCAAATCTCCACCATTTTAATGAATCACAATATGCAAAATATATGTTCTTGAATCTCTTTGCTATGAGCACTACATCACCAGATTTGAGATTGGTGACAGTGCAAGAGCATGACAACAACTTCACTTCATTTCCCTTATCACATATTTTGGACACATAACAAACTGTACTTCAAACCATTTATATAATAAACATTTTCAATCGTATGGGAGAGTGTCTTGCCAATTTTACTAATGCCATGAAT
The DNA here is from genome assembly GCF_019175385.1 of Lycium barbarum. NCBI lineage: Eukaryota > Viridiplantae > Streptophyta > Magnoliopsida > Solanales > Solanaceae > Lycium > Lycium barbarum. The sequence goes on along the minus strand of NC_083347.1, from coordinate 107,029,388 downwards.
ATGTCCTTTCTTGCCATTTCCAAAAGACACACTCCCATCATGGAAGGCCTTGACTGAGAGAAAAGCATTCATTCTTCCAGTCATATGCTTCGAGCAACCACTATTGATGTACCATTTTTGCCGCCTCCTCTCACTCCAGCCTGCAAACTAAGTCATTGATTAATTTAGGAACTCAAACCAGTTTGGGTCCATTATAATGATAGAACGGGTGAATTAAGCTTCTTTTTGCCTATGCAGGCAGCACCTTCTTTCTTTTCCGAGGACTAGGTCCCTCAATTCTGGGTTTCTTCTTAATAAAATTCTTATTTTTCTGAAAAAAACTAAAATTTAGCTTTGCAAGTATCCTTGTAATGACCAATCTGATTATAGTGAGTGCACGGCCAATTTTCAGTCGCAGTAACATGCTTGTTATCTGACCTCTTTTTATATTTTTTATTGAGCCGAGGGTCTTTCGGAAACAGCCGTCCTACCTTGGTAGGAGTAAGGTCTGTGTACACTCTACCCTCCCCAGACCCCACGTTGTGGGATTTCACTGGGTTGTTGTTGTTGTTGTAGTAACATGCTTGTTATATGAGGATTGTAGGGGTTTTAGCCTTGCGAAAACCAATCCCCCGCCTGCCACCACCACCACTCTTGCACATAGAGGCAATTTCATCAGAGGACCAAGTCCAATAAGTGACTTATCAAGATCAACTTTAACCTTCTTTAAATCCTCTTGTAGGTGTCTATTCTTATCTAGCTCAGAAGTAAGACTCACTTTGATTTTCTTAAACTCATTTTCAAGCGCAAGTTGAGTTTCACAAGCTGCCTCTTTTCTTTTCGGAGTATTCACATTTTACATTTGCCACTTTAACAGAGAATTTTCTCTTGTTACTTCATCTACTTGTTCTTTTAGATCTACAATGGAGATCACCATAGCATCCCTTTCATGTTCTAAACCACAAATTTCTTCATTTAGGACATTCTTCTCTTTAATGAGGATATGAAAGGCATCGATTAGCACATTTGTAAGAGATATTATTTTCTTTTGAGAATAGCTTTTCAGATTTTTCTGAACATCAAGAAAGTTTACCTCATCTTGCTCATTGTCATCTTCAGATCTGGCCATGAGTGCAAAGGTTGACTCATATTTTAAAGGTTCATTGTTAACAACCATCATAGATGTATCACCTTTGTCATCATCATCTTCAGATTCACTGGAGAAGTCTCCCCAGGCAGCTAAAGCTTACTTTACCATATTGTTAGCAGCATCTCTTCGGTTCAATTTCTTGTCAGGGACCTGGTTCCTCTTAGTTGCTTTTACAGTGTTGTTTTTATAATAATCTGGCTTATGAAGAGGACACACTTTAATAAAGTGTCCAGGCTTTTCACACTGATGACAACAATCATTTCCTTTGCAGTTCCTGCTGGAGCTTCCTTTCTTTGGGACCCCATCATAGTTTCGAACCATCTTTTGAAATCTTCGAGTAAAATACGCAATATCAGATTCATCACTGCTTGAGTCACTTTTAGCAGCTTTGAGAACCAAGTTCTCCTCTTTCTTTGGCTCCCTTCTTTCCAGATCCTCAGTCATGATAAAATCATGCATTCTTGCCTTCCACCATCCATAGTGCTTTCTATTGAATATTGGTGGTCTTGTGAACTAGCCATGAGAAGGATCTTTTCTAGGTGTTAACCTTTTAGAAAGAATATGCTCTGATACCAATTGATAGAACCTATGAGTTCACACTTTATGAGTTCACAACCTAAGAGTTCACCAAAACAGTCTAAGGGACCTGGTCCCTGAACTGTTTTTATAGAAAATGACAGAAAGTAAATAAGGCAAGATATTTACGTGGAGAACTCCTTGCTCAAGGGATTAAAAACCATAACCTACCCCAGTAAGATTTCCAACTTCACTAAACTGAGCAATGTTCAGATTACAACCTAGGAATTAAACTCTTAATCCCTCACCCTTACAATAACCCAATTGTAAGCAACTTTTGACTACCTCTAGCCAAACAAACTAATACACCTTGCCTACCTCTAGACAAGTGTACCACTCAAAGCTTAAGTAGCTAAACAGCCTACAAACAACTTCTCAGAATTCAAACTAATACACCTAGACTAACTCTAGCCTAGTGTACTACTCAAAAGCATGTGAAGATAAACTTCTTACAAGCAGCCCTTGAGAATTCAAGCACCTACAAACAGCTTCTTAAAAGATAAGAGTAGGTTTACAATTTTATAGAACAAAGGAACAAAGACTCAACAACCTAAGGACTTGAAGCATCTTCAGTTCAGGGATCTGGTCCTTTGGCTTATTGAGGCTTTTTTTCTTGAGAGCACCTTGAGAGGGGTGGCGGCTGCACTTGAGAGAAATATGATTTTCAAATTTGCAAATGTTGATCTTTAACCTAGCAACATGTTGTATATATATTAGGGAGCATGTAAAAAGCATGTGACCATGGATAGGGACCTTTCATATTTTTATATTGCCCTTTAGCTACAGGTTTGACCTCCAGCATGCTGCACCTTTGCTACTGCAGTTCTGCCAGTCGAAATAGTGCACGCAGCTTTACAGTTGTCATGTTTCGTACAGTGCCCAGGGGACCTGGTCCTTGGCATATTTGTCAAATCATCAAAACTATGAAATTTCCTAACTCATCATCTATGTTGTATTCTTGTGCATCCTGAAATATCTCAGTCTCCCTATTTTTCCCCCTAAAAGCTTGTGCCAGTAGTTTAGCTTCATCATCTATAGTTTCATAATCTGTTTCTTCTTCTGAAGTTTCTTCCTCTTCAGTAGTAATTTCCTCTGCCCTTTCATTTTCAAGAGGAGCCCTTTCATGTTGACTCTTGTATTGCTAGTACTCACTTCCCCTTTCTATTGAGCCTTATTTTCCAGAGTTCCCTGTTTTTCATTAAGGCTCTCAAACTTATTTTTAGCCTGGTAAACTTCCTTTGTATCATTTAAAAGAATTTTGGTCCTCTGAGTTGTCTTGTTTGGAACTTGCCACTGTTGGTTAGTTTCTTCAAAACCTACATCATCTATGCTTAAAACAACGTGTAGTGCATTTGTATCAGTGATCATAATCTCCTTGCTTCCTAATGTTCTTTGAATCTTGGGATTATAAACTTGTCATGTAAGATGTTTGAATTGTCAACTTAATAAATATTGAGAGAGTCACTCTTTTGGGGCAGACCAAAAAGAAAAGTAAAACACTTAAATTGGGACGGAGGGAGCTAGTAAATTTTATCTTTCAGATTAGTAATGTCATTTCTTGTGAATTGTTACTTGTTTTTAGCTTTTAGGTGATATGATAGTATAACAAAATATTTTACATGCATGATAGTGTATATTCTAATAAATTGAGTTTAAGTTATAAACACAGTTCACACGTGTAAGAAAGTTTTACACTGTCAAGTCATCTTTACGTATTGTAGCAGGTAACCTGTTACATTTTCAAGACTACAAATCTTCTATCTTAAGAAGGCTTACTTATAAGTATCATTTAGATCGGATGAACTGATAGTCTAAGATTGTCCGTATTTGGAAAGTACAAGAATATGCTCTATCATGTGAGAAATCTCCAGCTATATATCGTGATGGCATTTCTTAGATCTTGTTAACACATTTACGGCTACGAACAACAATACTCGATCTCCATGTATATTCCTTCCACCAAACATGAAGAAGCAGAAACTGACATTATTATGCCCAATTAAAAGAAAGAGACATAGGGGACTCACTAGACAATTTGCATGACACTGTGAATTTGCTTAGATTTCTTTGTTTTATTTTTATTGACAGCTTTAGCTGAATCAGACACCGTTGGCATAAACAAATGCAACTTTGAAGTGAGAAACATGGGCTAGTGTAAATAATAGAGAATTTCTTAGAATAGCATGCAGGAGTACTAGCTTTCTCATTTAGAAACACGTAAGTTTCTTTTTCCTTTTCCTTTTCCTTTTCCTTTTCTTTTTCTAAGTTGCTGTTGCTGTACTTTTTCAATATATTTACATAAGTTAAATGATGCAATAACTTTATTATTTATGTGTATAAATTTTAGCTATGTGTGGGTGTAAGACGAAGGGATTATATTATCAGTGCATAAAAATTAGACTCATGTCGTTAGTTTGAGTGCTGAAAAGATAATAGAGAGATAATATTCACAAATAGTCGCTCTTGAACTCTATAATTGAAAACTGGCTATTACCACGGAATTTAAATTTATTAAAAAGTTTATTTATGTAATTAAAAATACTATACAAGTGGTTATTTTTCAAAAATAAGACCGAAAAGTAATACGTAGGCATTATTTTTTACAACAATACGGGTAACGAGAGGGTCCTACGTAACTAAAGAAAGGACGCAAAATGGTCCATGCACTGCACTGGGCGTGTCTCCTAGGAAGTCACCTAATTGGGAATGGGAGGAGTGGGCCAAAGTGATTCATCATGCTACTTGTCACAAAAGGGTAGGCTACAAATTGTTACACATATTAGACTCCAATGGGGAGTTGGGGACCCCTTAACTCCATATATATATATATATATATATATATATATATTGGAGGTTTTGCAGGGGCATAGCATTAAACAGCAACAGTTTCACATGCCCTAATAACCCTTCTCCTAAACGAGTCAGGAATCAAAATGCCAAAAAAAAAAAAACATTTTGAATCAAAATACCCCAACAAAAAAAAAAAAAGTTACCAAAATGCCTTTAGCGCAGTAATTTACTGCGCTAAAGCACTTAACGGGGAAGGCTCCGTTAAGTGCTATAGCGCAGTAAATTACTGCGCTATAGTCCCCCCCCCCCCCCCCCCCCTCCCTTTTTTTTTTCCCGGCCCTTTTGGTTAACCCTTCTTCCATTACACTTTTTAACGTACTTTGACCATAGATTAATCATGCTTCGGGACTCCGAAACTTCAATATTTTATATAGAACCCTACTTATTTTTGTGCGATTAATAAGGTAGGATCAATAAATCAAGGATACACAAAAGTTCGGATGGCCGTTTTAGTGGTTGAAAAGTGCTCGAACGCCATTTTCATTTGAAGGCTCGGTGACATTAGCTTGAAGTTCTTTACGAATACTTAAACATGTTCATTAATAATTAATCAAAAGTTAGTCAAAATGGCAGCATTCATACAAAAAAAAAACTTAATTAAATTGCATCATTCATTCATAACCTTGAGTAGATGAAAATACTTAACGTGCTAATATTCTTCAAAATAACAGCATAATCATAAATTAAACTTAAAACTAAAATCACAACATTCTTAATCATCATCAGAGTACAAGTCCTCAATATCGTCCTCAGAAAAATATTGGCGGTTTCTTAAGACACATATTTTTTCAGTAGCAGTTAGTTCTCTACCGGTTGATGATGCTTGTTCTTCGGCCAACTTTAGCATGTAAAATCTACATCGTCTTGCCAGCATTCTGTTGTTTTCTTTTCTAATCCTTTGCACGGCAAGCTCGCAAGTTTCTGGACCTACTTGAGGCATGGTTAAGGAGTACCTTGTTGGGATTGGAGCGTTGAAATTTTCCAAGTCACGAACAAGACGTTCTGATTCGGCAAGCCGATGTGACCATTCTCGGCGTAAACCGCAAAAATATTCCTGCGGATCTGAATATTTCACACTGTAGAAATCATCATTACGCTCTATAAGAAGGTGGGGATTTAGCTCATCTAGTTTGAAATCACTGGTATCGCTCGAAAAACTGCTATGATTTGAACTCTCATCATCACTGCTATTTGGTTCTTTTGGAAGGAGTAAAGACCAAGCTGAGTTTCTACTACTCGACATTGAATATGGTGTATTCTAATAACAAAAGAAAGGGCTACTTATATTGTCACACCCCAATTCCACTAGGGTGTGATGGGCACCCGGCCCCACATCCGAAGCCGAGCGAACCCACAGACCTTTGGGACACACGCAATCTGAGTAGACTTTTTAAATCAGATAAAAATAAAATATATAATAAACTCTCAAAATATGCTTGTTCGATGCTTTCCAAATCAAACAGAATCTATGATCATACAGAATTTAACACATAATACAGAATGACGTATCGGCTGATGAAGCCGCATACATAACTGACATACTATACCCACGACTCTGTCTGCAAAGTCTCTAACATCAATCCAGAAGAAGCACACATACAAACTCTGACTCGGTGGCACCCCGGGAACAAATGGAGCTTGTCAACTCTGCTGGAACATCCTCTATAATAATTTCGCATCATCTGGGTGTACCTGCGCGGCATGAAAACGCAGCCCCCGAAGAAAGGGAGTCAGTACGGAATATGTACTGAGTATGTAAAGCATAAGGTACAATAAACAGAATCACAATCTGAACAGGGGATACAGAAAATAAGTGTAGTAACCGGAGTATCAAAAATGCTTACTCATAAAACATAGGTAATGCATGTCAGAACATATGCCATATCCGGCTCCATTATGGGACACGGTGAACAGAACGTGGTCGCCACCCCGTCACTGGCACCACAACACAGCATACTCCAGAGGAGGGAATAGCTCCGTAACATATCATATCATATCGGAATGTGCACATATCAAACATATCAGATGGCCATATCATATCATATCATCATATATCAGAATGTGTGTACATGGCACAGCATACTCCACAACCCATGTACATGTATACCTGACCCCTCACATCGAGGCACGGCGAACAATGCAGTGGACTACGCGTGATAACATATCCTGGCCCGGGCTCAGTGAGGGAAACATTGAGGCGTCCACGAGTGGAGTAGTGAGAAACTAAATGCAATGTAAAATAAAATACATTTACAAAGACTCGATAGGACATGTCGAATGACAAATCGTAATAGTGAAATCGGACAATAATCATAGTAGGTGTATTTCGGATGTCATAGTGAGTTACGTAGAAACAATCTTTCTGGGATCGTTTTCATGTTCCAAAATAGTTTATAAGACTTCAATGAATATTTAAAATAATTGTCATTTAGTAGTTAGAAGGATAGTTAAAACGTTTCCTTTAATATCGCTCGAAAATAAGACAATAATACAATAGGAGATAAACCGGGATTAGTGGGCCCACCTCGGGTCAACTGAGGTGGCGTACACAATTTACGTACGTTAAACTTCATGACGTCACTTGTGAGAGTTTTAAAGTAGTCGGGTCCTAGTTGCGCAAGTTCTAGGTGTTTAGGCAATTTTTCCACTATTCATAAAATATTTAATTCAATTCTACTGAATGAAAAAGGGGCAAATTTAAACGCGGATTCCTAAGAGTAGAGTTGTCCCCGAGGCTCGTATCCAAACCTATCAAACCTAAGACATGCCAAGAGAAGGAAAGGTAAAGAATTACATACCTTATTCGCTCCTTGCGCCTCTCCAAACTCAATTCCCGTTTCCTCCAAAATCTACAATTGGTTGCAATTACCAAATGTTAACTATAAGACTTTAGGACCTGAATCTTAAATTAACACTTTTCTACAGAAATTTGGGCAGCATCTTCCCTATAAATTCAACATCCCCGAGATTTTAACTCGGCCAAAATAACCAACAACAACACCCACAACATCAACAATCACTACAAAACACATTCTAGCATAAATAGTCTTCTTTCCAACATAGTGCGACAACTCCCAATCTAACTTCGCACTTCCAAACTAATATCAATGTTTTCATATCCATTTACTAATCAAGATCATTCCAATACAATTCGGAAGCATTTCATATCATTCTACAAAATATTTACAAAATATACAAAAATTCCACCAAAACCATAATTCATCCGAAACTTCTAATTTTCGACATAAATATTCATAACACATTTTCATCTTCCAATTTCATTAACAATAATCATAATTTGCACCTTAACAATTTCATTTTCATAATTACATAAATCTACCATAAAATCACAAAACTTCCCATAACAACTTAACAACCAACCTTTCATGCTAATATGGACTTACATCCCTCCAAATCCACAACTAACATAATAATTCACATTTAGACTTCACTTCCATAATTACATAAAAACTACATTAAAATCACATAATTTCCTATAATCATTTTCAACAATTTTCCATACCAACTTGAACCATTTCCTTCCATTTCCACTACAAGGCTTCAACAACACAATTAACATAACAAATAAAATTGGTTCATCCTTCTACACACATACATACATATATATATATATATATATATATATATATATATTCATCATGCGACTTCCATATTTTCATGAATTCTTCTCCTTTCTACATTCCACAACATAAATAAAACCTTCATATCACATAAAAAGGAATTAATTCTTACCTTTTCTTCCTAACTTCTTCACTTGACCAAAGTGTCAATTCTACGAAACAAGCGACTTATCTTCCGGAATAACTATACCACGTTGTAGAGGACCCTTGAATTAGTAGGAATACCACAAGAAAATAATTTTTGGAGCAAGATTTCATGGGGTCAAATTCCCATGGTCATGGCCGAATGGCCCCTTATTTTTGCTCTTCTTTCTTTTGTTTTTCTCCTTCTCTAATTTCTTGAAAGTTCTAAATGTTTCATGATAATTAAGTGGCCTTTTTATTTATTCATCACATGGATGAATTCACTTGGGCTTGGGTCCTTTTTATGGACCATGGCCGGATGGCCCCTATTGGGCCTCTTCTTCTCTTTTTTTTTTTTTTGTCATGGGCCTAACCCGGTTGGCCCCGAGTTGGGCCTAGCCCACTGACCTTTCGACCTTAAAACGTCCATATCTCCTTGAAATGACGTCACCTGGGAACCCACGACCTATGGTTGGAAAGCTAATTCAATTATATACAACTTATATTTCTTGGTATTTTTCCAAATTCCAAACTTATAATACCGTTTTTGCCCATCAAAGTCAGGTCACCCAAAAACGTTTTCTTAAAAATATTCGTTTGGAGGGCTTCCACTTTGATTTGGCCCAAGGGTCCTTCGTGAGTTGTGTTTAACTTTACATATGTGATTCATATAACTTGTCACATGTTCCAAAAAAAAAATCTTGACTTGTGGGCCCCACCTCAGCTTACAAATAATTCGACGTTCAAAAATACGGGATACAACACTATCAACGTGAGTTTAAATTATGTAGCAACAACATGATTGTCAATTTTTTTTAGGAAGCACGTGTCACGCTCATGCTCTGAAAAAACGGGTTATAACATATATAGTTGCAAACCTCCAAGTACCTTCGAAGGGGGGGGGGGGGGGGGGGGGGGGGGGGGGAGGGGGAGGGTCTTTATGACCCTACCTACTTACCTTATTGTAAGAAAAATATTAATCTTCATCGGACATTTCACAATCCGAATCCCACTTGGATCGAAATCTTGTGCTATGGGTATACCATATTCTACCCTATGATAACGTATTTGCATCTGATTGTTCTCTTCGCGAAAACGATTAAGAGCCAAATTAAACTCTTGTGGAGTTCCACGAGGCATTGACATAGCACGTTTTTTTGGGCGTTTAAGCCCTACTGACGCTAACTTGTGCTCCAGTGCTTCAGTTTCCCTAAGACGCCAATCCCACTCCTCTCTCATTTTATTATTGTATTCTCGATTAAATCTGTCGTTAGGGTTATTTGAGTAATGAAAATCATCATCACCTAGTTCCCAGGTCCTACCCATTGCTTCAAAGATGTTTGCTGGAGTGAACGTTATAACACGATTAATATCTCTAAATTGGTCAAAAAATGACATCGTAACTCAATTTTGTGTGGAATGTTGTGTTGGTAACAGTTATTCGTCAAATTACGTTATATAAAGTTTGATTCGAATCATGACGTTTTTTTGTTTGACAGTTGAGGTGACAATACGATGGAGCGGCATAGCGCAGTAAAATAGTGTGTTATACCGGTATAACGCATTAAATTAGTGTGTTATTCTGACATAACACATTATTTTACTGCGTTGTGAGGCTCTGTGACAGAATAACGCAGTAATTTACTGCGCTATTCTACAATAACGCAGTTATTTCATGCGTTATGCAACACTCCATACTTAATCTGATTTGACGTAACACTGCAAGACACTGTAACTATGCGCATGCGTTGGTTCCATATTCAAACTTCAAATCCTATTAATACCGAGTTCGTATAAGGCAAAAAAAACATAAAATTCTAAGTTTCAACTAGTTTTAGCATTTTGTATTCCTCCTCAATTATTCAAAATATGGCAGATGTTCCAAGAATTAAAGTTTCTTTATTCTGGGACGGACAAATTATATTCGAGGAAAATAATTTGCGCTATGATTCTCCCCCAAAATACCATGTTAAGTTTCCACTTGACTTAAAATTCTCAAAACTACTCCAAGCCTTGTATAATAGACTACAAGTTAGTAGAAGAGATTTTGATCTAAATATAATTGGAAAATATCCAGTGCCATTTACACCGCAAGGTGTAACTAGTTATGGACAGTGGTATATTCAAGACGATGATTCTTTGACTGATTATTTGAAGGCGCCTTATGATTTTAGGCAATGCATAACTTTAAACGTCCTTGAAATGTATATAGAGAAGGTGCCCATTAATCGACTTGAATTCATGGGTAGGGCTCCTCAGGAAGCCCGAAAGAGACATCGTCGGGAAGCCCCGTCTATAATTCAGGCCGAAGTCACTCAAGCGGAACCTACTTATCAACACAATTACCCTGACATGAGTACCTATGAAACCATTTTGACTAGCCAAATGCCTCTGGATAGTTTAAGTCAGCAATTTGACGGGCAGTGGTAAATATTCATTTTTTACAATATTATTATTATTATTATTATATGTAGTGGCACTTGAATGCTACTAATGATGTCGATTATATTATTTAGGGGTTATACACTTGATATGGATCATATCGGACGGTCTCCTCAATCGGGATGGAGGAATCAGGTTGGAACATCCTCAGCCTATCCAACAACTCAAAGCGATGGTCCTTCCTCAAGTTTCGGTGCAGTTGATTACTATCGGTACGTCAATTTTTTTAACAACAATAGTGTTATTTGATGTGTAGTAGTTAAAACACCCTAATTTATTATGTAGGGAGAATGTGGTGGTTGCACCAAATTATAGGCAAAGGCCTGTTATGGATGGTCCGGATTATCCGAATTATATAGTGACATCATCCAGCGATAGTGAGGAAATACCTAATGCGGAGGAAAGTGACGATGAGCAAAGTGACGATGAGATTGAGATTGGAACTAATCCTCAACATCAAGTAGAACTGTTGCAAGACATGATGGACAGTCCGGCACACGAGGAGGAACTGAATTCACAGCAACCATTTGAACAGCAAGAGTCGACTCCGGTTCAACCGCAAAGCCAATTTCAACAGCAAGAGTCGACGCCGATTCAGTGGCATTCCGATGAGATCCCCTATCTTGATCATCTTCAAGATCGCCCAGATGCCTTTGTCTTTACTAGGGATGAAGATCATATTCGGCGAAATTTGTGGAAAGAGCCAGTGGATCTTTTAAAACAAAAGGCTCATATTGAAAAAGGCATGATTTTCAGCTTGAAAATATCATTGCAAAGGGTTGTTAAGATTTATTGCATCCAGGGGATGAGGGAGTTTAAATTTGACGATTCCACATGAAAACTTTGGCGATTGGTCTGCAAGTGAAAATATCAAGGCTGAGAATGGATGCTCCGTGGTAAGGAAACTACTGAAAAGATGTGGACTATTTCAAAGTTTTACACAAAGCACACTTGTGATATGGGTGACCTCCTAGATGATCATTGCAATCTAGATACTAATTTGATTGCGCGTGTATTATTTGGCGACATTGGAAAAAACCAAAGGTATCCCCTTCGCCTAAGTATATAGCAAAACTGTTACTAGGAGAAAGGCGTAGGCGTGCACATGAGATAGTCTACGGCAATTGGGAGGGCTCTTTCAAGAAGTTTCCGAGATACATGGAGGCCCTACAACACTTCAATCATGGTACTGTTGTTGAATGGAAGCTCAAATCGAAGCCTGGTATGCCCGGTAATATTTTTTATTTTGTGTTTTGGGCATTCAAACCATGCATTGAGGGTTTTTCTCATTGTCGGCCTGTAATATCAATAGATGGAACACATGTGTATGGGAATTATGACATAAATCTGCTAATAGCAGTTGGAATGGTTGCAAATAGAGCTATATTCCCTCTAGCTTTTGCAATTGCAGCTAATGAGAGCATTAGTACGTGGGGTATGTTTTTGGACTACTTAAGGCAACACGTTATTAAGGATCGCATGGGAATCTGTGTGATATCAGACAGAAATGCTGGCTTATTGCACAATATGTTCAATTTGTAGGGGTGGCAGCCACCCTTTTCCTACCATCGTTATTGTTTAGGGCATTTGAAGGCAAACTTCCAAAAAGCATATTGAATCCCAGCACTTTGCAATTGGATGTGGGCGGCTGCAATAGAGCATCAGGAGAAGAAGTTTAACCTGCAGATGGATATTATTAGGCGGGCGAATGAGGAAGCCTTCAACTGGTTAAATGCAATTGATAAAAACAAATAGACATTATACCAGGATGAAGGTAGGCGATGGGGTATGCTGACAACAAATAGCTCTGAGTCATTCAATGGCTTGTTGAAATCTGCACGTGGACTACCCGTCACCGCAATGGTGAGAATGACATTTAAGCAGGATGTGGAGCGGTTCGTCAGTAGATCAAAAGAGGCCAAAGCACATGCAACGGAAGTTCTAAGATGGATGCCAAAACCGTCAAAACTGTTCGAGTACCACAAATATAAGGCTCAGAAACATGACCGGATGGAGTACAACCCTGCAGAGCGCATATTTGAACTCACAACAAGTGTGCACTAAGGTAAATGAGATAACGTCCACACAATTTGTGAGATTCCAAGAACATGCACATGCGGCAAGTGGCAATCATATCACATGCCATGTTCTCATGCCTTCAAGTGTTTTATCACAATGGGAAAGAATGTCTCCTCGTACATGGCTGAGGAATATACAGTTGAAAATTATGCAAGAACGTATGTTGGAAGGTTCTATCCACTTGGCAGTGAGAGTTATTGGCCACCGGATCCATTTTCAATGGTCGCAAATAAAGCATTTATCCGTAAATTCAGAAAGAATGCATACTCGCGTATTCATAATGAAATGGATGTTCCACCAGGGAGATACACTCAAAAATGCTCATTTTGCAATTATGTTGGTCATGATAAGCGCAAGTGTCCCTTACGGCATGGTGGTCAAACTACATCTCGCGGTGGAAGTACCTCTCGTGGTGGAGGAAACTTTCATGGTGGAAGTACCTCTAGTGTTAGGGGCACATCTCGCGGTGGTGGCGGAAGATCAACTCAAGGGCATTAATTGATGAATGTTTTTTAAGTTTTTTTTCTTACTTTGATGATTGTATTTTAAAAAGTTTGGCTTTCTTATTAATTAGTATGTTAAGTATTTTCATCTACTCAAGGTTATAAATGAATGAATGATGCAATTTAATTAAGTTTATTTTTTATTTTTTTGTATGAATGCTGCCATTTTGACTAACTTTTGATTAATTATTAATGAACAAGTTTAAGTATTCGTAAAGAACTTTAAGCTAACGTCACCGAGCCTTCAAACAAAAATGGCGTTCGAGCACTTTTTAACCACTAAAACGGCCATCCGAACTTTTGTGTATCCTTGATGTATTGATTCTACCTTATTAATCGCACAAAAATAAGTAAGGTTCTATATAAAATATTGAAGTTTCGGAGTCCCGAAGCATGATTAATCTATGGTCAAAATACGTTAAAAAGTGTAATGGAAGAAGGGTTAACCAAAAGGGCAGGAAAAAAAGGGGGGGACTATAGCGCAGTAATATACTGCACTATAGCACTTAATGGAGCCGTCCCCATTAAGTGCCTTAGCGCAGTAAATTACTGCGCTAAAGCCATTTTGGTAACATTTTTTTTTGTTCGGGTATTTTGGTTCAAAATGTTTTTTTGGGGGCATTTTGGTTCCGGACTCCTCCTAAACCACATGGTCCCCTCCCAATCATTTCATGCTCCTTTTTTCGGTTGTTTTACCCCCAAACTATTCAACTAGGCTTCTTTAGAGAAAAGTGCTCTCTCACAAAAAAAAAATTCATATATAGAACTCGAATACAAAACTTCCGATTAAGGGCGCAGGGAATTATCCACCCCGCCACAACCACCCACCCCCAATTTTTTTTTTTGAAGTTTATATTTTTTTGCTGGATTTTCTAAACCACCACATCCCCCTCCCCCCCCCCCCCCCCCCGGCCAATTTGTTTTGTTCATTTTCTTTGTTTTCTACACCACCACAACAACCCCCCCCCCTCCCCCAAAAAAAAGTTTTAACAGTTACTTTTTTTCGGATATTTACACCACCCGCCCCCTCCAATAACCACCCAAACTTTCAATTTTTATAATTTTTAAATAAAGGTAAAATTAAATAGGAAGTAGAAAATTCGGGAGGGGGTAGGGGGTGGATGTAGAGAATCAAAAAAGAAAAAACTTTTCAAAACTTTTTTAAAAAAATAATATTTTTGGAGGGGGTGGGGTGTCGGGAGGGGGGTGGGTGGGTGGGGTGAAAAAAATAAAAAAAGAAACTTTTAAAACTTTTTTTAAGAAAAAAGAAAAAAAATTGGGAGGAGGTGGGTGGGGGAGTGGTTGGGGTGGGTTGAGTGGGGGGTGGTGGGGGGGAGGGGGGAGCGGGGAAGATGTGGTGGTGTAGAAACCCAATAGAAAAAAAAATTAGGGGTTGGGGGGAGGGGTGGGGTGGGGGTAGGGTGTTGCACCTCGGAAATTTCCCCGTGAGCGTACAGTGAAAAGTTGCAGATTTGCACTTTGGCCCAGTTGGTCGTAAAATGAAATATGGCCCGTAAACCACCATGTCGTATTTCAACTTTCAAAATTTCAACTTTCTGTCAAATGGTTAAATACGACTTGGAATACGGACTGTAAACCGAAATACGGCCCGTAAACTGAGTCGTAAATCGCCATGATCTCCAGCATGCCTTTCTGGTTTTGATATGCTTAAATACGACCACGATATACGGCCCGTAAACTGGAATACGGACTGTAAACTGGGTTTACGACCACTGTGCAGTTCAGTTACTGTTCATTCCGGATTAGATTTTAAGTCATTAAAAGGAGACCCCAGCTCATAAAATTCATTTCATCTTCACGATATTTCTCTCAAGAAGCCTCTAGAATACTCTCTACTCTTCATCACAAGAAAACCAAAGGAAATTAGTGATCCACTACATGAAACCCACGAAATCAAGTGTAAGTATCACACTAAAGTTTATCTTTCTTAAGAAAACCCAGAGGAAGTAAAGTAGGGTTTTGGTGCTAAGGGAGAAATTCCATTCAAGACTTGTTCAACCATCATCTAAGGTAAGTTTCATAACTAAAACATGTTGCTTAAGGTATTCGAAGGGTAAGATACTTGAATTGTAAAAAGACATAGGAAATGGGTCATTAATAAGTGAATAGTGTCAGGGTTGGATGGTAGTTGGGTTGAACCATGAATGTTGGTGTGTTGTGATTATGAATGCATTATAAATGACATCTAGACCATCAAATAAGTATTATATGCGAGGAAACGCGATAGTAACCTATAACCATAAATGTGGACAAATTGGAGAAAAATGGTGGAATGTGGTAAATGTAGATAAATGATGATTTTTGAATGCCATATTATGAACGTTGTTGTGAGCATTTGGGAGTAATATAGAATATGGGAAAAGTAGTATAAACAAAGGAAGTGCTGCCCAATTTTCCCTATAATAGTAACGCGTTCTTATAGTCGATTAACTAATGTTAGTGCAAACTCTCTCTTGAAGGTAGAAGCGCGACGTCGGAGGGAGAACAAGCAAACGATAGCTTAGTAAACGTCAAAGGTATGTGAGGCTAGTCCTTTCTTTCTAATGGCATGAATCCTATAGCATGATTTCCTTTCCTCTTCACGAGTTCCTATATTCCGGAAAGCTAAGAGCCTATATCCATAGATGTCTATATAAGCTAAGAGATATGAGATGATGATGCTATTTACTGCTTACACTCACCTTATGTGCTACTTCTTTCAAGGTGAGGCAGGATGTCAATGGTTGTTCCATAATGACATCGGGGGATCACGACCTTACGTCACCCCGATAGAGTATAGTTGTTTGTGAGTCTTATACATGTATTATGATAAGCATATTATGATGAGCATACCATGATGTGCATGATGATGATGTTACACCGCGCCTTTTTGGCCGGGCAGTCACCGCCAAGGCGGGCAGCTATACACCATGGCCAGATGGCATGGGCAGACACCACTAGTGGGCGGCATGAGATGATACCCTGGACACGGGAGGCCTGGACGCAGGCTAATTTTATGATTATCACCCCAATCCTATATGGACGGACAGTTTGTACACTATGCATATATGACATGATGATGAGTATGAGTAAGACAGCATGACTTATTTTCTTCATACTTGACAGTCAAATATTGTTGCGTTATATTGACATCTCCCTTTGTATCATTACCTATTTCATTATTTATGCCTCTCATACTCAGTACAATGTTCGTACTGACGTCCGTTTTATTTGGACGTTGTGTTCATGCCCACAGGTAGACAGGGAGGAGAGCTCGATCCAGATCCGTAGTAGCTGTCAGCTGATTGAAAGCACTCCTTTGTCCCGGAAGAGCTTGATTATTCCTTTGTGTATATAGTCATGTATATGTATTTTTGGGCATGACGGGGTCTTGTCCCGTCCTTAAGTTTAGCACTCCAGTAGAGGCTCGTAGATGCGCAGTGTGGGTTAGATGGTCTCACGAGATGCTATTATATGTATATATTATTTTGATGGCCGAGAGGCAAATGTATATAAAGTATTTATATTCCCATATAAAATATGATTTTCCTACAATTTGAGTATAAAGCTAATAAAAGAGCCTTAAATGAGTATGATGAGTAGTAGAACGAGTGGTGCTCGGTGGCTAGCCCCACGGGCCCGTCACGGCCCCTAGCTGGGTCGTGACATAGGGTGCGGCGTGGGGGGAGTGGTGCATGGGTTGCGGGAGTGGTTAGGGGGTGGGGCGGTGCATGGTTGCGGAGGTGGTTGGGTTTGGTAGTTGGGGGTGGGTGGTGCAAAAAATCCACAAAACAAAATTCAATTTGTTTTTCAAAATAATTTTTTTTAGGGGGGGGAGGGGAGGGGGTGGGATTGGTGGGGTGGGGTGGGGAGGGGAGGGGAGGGGGTGGGACTTGTCACCGAGGCCATCCAGTTATTGACACAATTGGTTGCCGCCTAGGCACAACGACAAACTGGGGGTCCCAGTGACCGGGCAGCAACTACCAAAGCCCGTGATTTTATGAGCCTAAATCCTCCGGAGTTTTTCGGGTCAAAGCCGGATGAAGACCCGCAAGGTTTCATAGATGAGGCGTTGAGGACATTGAAGATTGTCCATGCCTCCGAACCTGAATCCGTGGAGTTGGCATCTTATAGACTCCGGGATGTGGTTGTTTTATGGTATAACAACTGGGTAATGTCACGAGGAGAGAATGCGCCTTCTCCGGTTTGGCAAGAATTCGTGGGTGCATTTATTCGTCACTATTTGCCACCCGAGGTCCGCCGAGCTAGGGCGGATAGGTTTCTAAATCTGAGGCAAGAAAATATGAGTGCCCGGGAGTATAGCATGCAGTTTAATTCTTTGGCTAGATATGCCCCGGCTATTGTGGCCGACATGGAAGATCGGGTACATAGATTTATAAGTGGCCTAGGGCCACATTTATTCAAAGATTGTTTGACAGCTTCATTGCAAGATGGGATGGACATTTCCCGTATATAAGCCCTTGCCCAGAACTTAAAGGGGCGACAGCAACCATCGAGGAGTGATCGTGATATGGACAGAAGGCAAAGTAAGCGAGCCAGATCTATGGGCACAGGCAGTGATTATAGAGGGGGACCAAGACAGACTTATTCCCGACACTCAGGCAAGTTGGTGACTAGTGCACCACCTCGATCTACAGGTAGGAGATTTTATACGTTCAGGACAGGGCCAGAGTTCGAGGGCCTCAGATTCCCAGTTCAGGGAAGACTATAGTCAGAGGAGACCTCCAGTACCGCGATGCAGCCAGTGCGGTAGATTGCATTCCGGACAGTGTCCCCAGGGTTCGGACGCTTGCTATACTTGCGGCCAAGTTGGGCACATGATGAGAGATTGCCCGTCAACGAGTGGTAGAGTTGGAGTTCAGTCTACAGGTTCAGCAGTCGGCTCTTCCTCAGCGCGCCCGGTAGGGCAGGCTCCCCAGATGTCAGCAGGCCGAGGTAGAGGCAGAGGGGCAGCATCTACTTTAGGTGCCACTCAGCCCCGTGTATATGCTTTAGCGGGACGACAGGATCTTGAGTCCTCCCCGGACGTTGTTACAGGTACATTGTCTATATTCTTCTGAGATGTATATGCACTGATAGATCCGGGTTCTACTCTTTCCTATATCACTCCATATGTTGCTGATTGTATTGGGGTGAAACCTGAGCCGATCAAACCTTTTGAGGTATCTACTCCGGTTGGTGATCCCGTGATAGCAAGGCAAGTGTATAAAAATTGTGTAGTTGTGATATGTGATCGCCAAACAAAAGTTGATTTGATTGAGCTGGAAATGGTAGACTTCGATGTAATTATGGATATGGATTGGTTGGCATCATGCTATGCTAATGTCGATTGCCGAACGAAAGTAGTTCGATTCTAATTTCCGGGAAAGCCCGTGCTTGAATGGAAGGGTAATGCAGCATCACTGAAAGGTAGGTTTATTTCCTACCTTAAGGCAAGGAAGATGATAGCCAAGGGCTATATTTACCACTTAGTTCGGGTTCATGACACCGAAGCAAAGCCACAAACTTTTCAATCAGTTCTGGTAGTAAATGAATTCCCAGATGTGTTTCCAGACGAACATCCAGGAATCCTTCCAGCAAGGGTGATTGACTTCGCCATTGACGTGTTGCCGGACACCAAGCCTATTTCTATTCCTCCTTACCGAATGGCTCCGACAGAATTAAAAGAGCTAAAGGCGTAGCTGAAAGACTTGCTTGAAAAGGGGTTTATTAGACCCAGTTCATCACCGTGGGGAGCACCAGTCTTGTTTGTAAGGAAGAAAGACGGATCTCTAAGAATGTGTATTGACTATAGGCAGTTGAACAAGGTGACGATAAAGAACAAATATCCCCTTCCGAGGATTGATGATTTATTTGATCAGCTACAGGGTGCCAAATGGTTTTCAAAAATAAATTTGAGATCGGGTTACCATCAGGTGAGAGTTAGAGAAGCGGATATTTCAAAGACGGCCTTCAGAACGAGATATGGTCACTATGAATTCCGAGTGATGTCGTTTGGGTTGACTAATGCTCCGGTCGTGTTTATGAACTTGATGAATAATGTGTTCAGGCCACTCTTGGATTCATTTGTAATAGTATTTATTGATGATATTCTGGTATATTCTCGCACTGAATCAGAACATGCAGATCATTTGCGAATTGTTCTTGGCATTCTTCGAGCCCGGGAATTATATGCAAAATTTTCAAAGTGCGAGTTCTGGCTAAACTCTGTGACATTTCTGGGTCATGTTATTTCGGATGATGGCATTCGAGTCGACACTCAGAAAATTGAAGCTGTGAAGACTTGGCCAAGGCCTACGATGCCTACAGAAGTTCGTAGTTTTCTGGGTTTGGCAGGGTACTATAGAAGATTCGTAGAGGGATTTTCATCTATTTCAGCCCCATTAACGAAGCTAACCCAGAAGTCAGCTAAATTTCAATGGAACAACGCTTGTGAGCGTAGTTTTCAAGAGTTGAAAAACAGATTGACTTCAGGTCCAGTGTTAACACTTCCAGAAGGGCCAGATGGCTATGTTGTGTATTGTGATGCTTCCGGTGTGGGACTAGGATGTGTACTGATGCAACATGGTAGAGTTATTGCATACGCTTCGAGACAGTTGCGGAAACATGAAAAGAATTATCCAACTCATGATCTCGAATGGGCCGCGGTTATTCATGCGTTGAAGATATGGAGACAATATTAGTATGGTGTGCACGTCGATATCTATACAGATCACAAAAGTCTCCAACATATTTTTAAGCAAAAAGAGTTAAACCTGCGGTAGAGGCGCTGGTTAGAATTGCTGAAGGATTACGATGTAAATATTTTATACCACCCCGGAAAAGCGAATGCGCTTAGCCGTCGATCAATGGGTAGTTTATACGAAGTCCCTCCGGAAAAGAAAGAGATGGTTCATGAGCTCCGCCAATTAGCTAATCTTGGAGTGCGGGTGATTGATTCAGGTAATGCAGGGATTGACATCAATGACCCCACAATTTCGTCCTTGGACATGGAAGTGAAAGAACAGCAATATGGAGATCCTCAATTGTGTCATTAAAGAGACACGTCTCATGGAAAGGAAAAGTCTCCGTTTGAAGTCTCTATGGATGGAATTCTTAGATACCGAGGCAGGTTATGTGTGCCGAATGTAGCAGAATTGCGCCGATAAATTCTAGAAGAAGCACATTGTTCTCGGTATTCTATACACCCAGGTGCAACCAAAATGTATCGTGATCTCAAGACGATGTATTGGTGGGATGGCATGAAGAGAGACATAGCCGAGTTTGTGGCACAGTGTCCAAATTGCCAACAAGTAAAAGCTGAACATCAGAAGTCAGGGGGCTTGTTACAGGCAATAGAAATCCCTACTTGGAAATGGGAAGTGATAAACATGGATTTTATAGTGGGATTACCTCGTTCCCGTGGCAAGTATGATTCCATATGGGTGATCGTGGACAGATTGACGAAGACAGCCCATTTTCTCCCAGTTAGGACTACATACTCAGCAGAAGATTATGCGAGGTTATATCTCAAGGAAATTGTGCGACTTCATGGTATTCCATTATCTATTATTACAGATAGGGGAGCACAGTTTACGGCCAAGTTCTGGAAGTCCTTTCAAGAAGGTCTAGGCACTCAAGTGAAGCTTAGCACGGCGTTTCATCCGCGGACGAATGGGCAAGCCAAGCGTACCATTCAAACCTTGGAAGGTATGTTACGAGCATGTGTGCTGGATTTTGGTGGAAGTTGGGACGATCATTTGTCGCTAATTGAATTTGCATATAACAACAGCTATCATTCCAGTATTCAAATGGCTCCATATGAAGCTTTATACGGAAGGAAATGTAGATCTCTAATTGGATGGTTCGAAATAGGAAAAGTACAGCTAGTAGGCCCCGAATTGATTCAGCAGGCGGTGGAAAAAGTTAAAGTGATCCGAGATCGATTATTAACAGCCCAAAGTCGCCAAAAGTCCTATGCGGACAATCACCGACGAGACTTGGAATTTCGAGTTGGTGATTGGGTATTCCTGAAAGTATCGCCAATGAAAGGGGTGATGAGATTCGGCAAGAGAGGGAAGTTAAGTCTTAGGTACAATGGGCCCTATGAAATCATCCGCAAGGTAGGCCAAGTAGCCTATGAATTGGATTTGCCTTCGGAGTTTGAATCAGTCCATCCAGTTCCACGTTTCGATGCTCCGCAAGTGTATTGGAGATCCCACCAAGATTGTTCCGATAGATGATGTGCAAGTAACAGAAAATTTAACCTATGAAGAAGTGCCTATTGATATCCTCGACAGGCAAGTGCGAAAACTCCGAAACAAAGAGGTGGTTTCAGTTAAAGTCTTGTGGCGAAACAATAACCAGGAAGAAATAACTTGAGAAGCGGAAGAGAGTATGAAGTCTAAGTATCCGCATTTATTTCGACCCCCGGGAGAGATTCAAGATGAAACGCCAGCGATATAAGGTATGTATGTTTATTTTCATGCTTTTGGTCGTGTGTGGCCATAGATATGTCGATGTTGTGATGTAGCCCTGTGAGGCGATGATATTATGGGTTGTTGTGACACGTTGATAGTGCCAAATTACAAGGGAAACTCTGGCGAAATTTTTCTAGAATCCCCGATGACTTAACATTCGAGGACGAATGTACCAAAAGGGGCGAAGAATGTTACACCTCAGAAATTTCCTCGTGAGCGTACAGTGAAAAGTTGCAGATTTGCACTTTGGCCCAGTTGGTCGTAAAATGAAATACGGACCGTAAAGTAGTATACGGCCCGTAAACCACCATGTTGTATTTCAACTTGCAAAATTTCAACTTTCTGTCAAATGCTTCAAATGGTTAAATACGACTTGGAATACGGATCGTAAATCGAAATACGACCCGTAAACTGAGTCATAAATCGCCATGATCTCCAGCATGCCATTCTGGTTTTGATATGCTTAAATACGACCACGATATACGGCCCGTAAACTGGAATACGGACCGTAAACTGGGTTTACGACCACTGTGCAGTTCAGTTACTATTCATTCCGGATTAGATTTTAAGTCATTAAAAGGAGACCCCAGCTCATAAAATTCATTTCATCTTCACGATATTTTTCTCAAGAAGCCTCTAGAATACTCTCTACTCTTCATCATAAGAAAACCAAAGGAAATTAGTGATCCACTACATGAAACCCATGAAATCAAGTGTAAAAATCACATTAAAGTTTATCTTTCTCAAGAAAACCCAGAGGAAGTAAAGTAGGGTTTTGGTGCTAAGGGAGCAATTCCATTCAAGACTTGTTCAACCATCATCTAAGGTAAGTTTCATGACTAAAACATGTTGCTTAAGGTATTGGAAGGGTAAGATACTTGAATTGTAAAAAGACATAGGAAATGGGTCATTAATAAGTGAATAGTGTCAGGGTTGGATGGTAGTTGGGTCGAACTATGAATGTTGGTGTGCTGTGATTATGAATGCATTATAAATGACATCTAGACCATGAAATAAGTATTATATGCGAGGAAACGCGATAGTAACCTATAACCATAAATGTGGACAAATTGGAGAAAAATGGTGGAATGTGGTAAATGTAGATAAATGATGATTTTTGAATGCCATATTGTGAACGTTGTTGTGAGCATTTGGGAGTAATATAGAATATGGGAAAAGTAGTATAAACAAAGGAAGTGCTGCCCAATTTTCCCTAGAATAGTAACGCGTTCTTATAGTCGATTAACTAATGTTAGTGCGAACTCTCTCTTGAAGGTAGAAGCGCGACGTCGAAGGGAGAACAAGCAAACGATAGCTTAGTAAACGTCAAAGGTATGTGAGGCTAGTCCTTTCTTTCTAATGGCATGAATCCTATAGCATGATTTCCTTTCCTCTTCACGAGTTCCTATATTCCGGAAAGCTAAGAGCCTATATCTATAGATGTCTATATAAGCTAAGAGATATGAGATGATGATGCTATTTACTGCTTACACTCACCTTATGTGCTACTTCTTTCAAGGTGAGGCAGGATGTCAATGGTTGTTCCATAATGACATCGGGGGATCACGACCTTACGTCACCCCGATAGAGTATAGTTGTTTGTGAATCTTATACATGTATTATGATAAGCATATTATGATGAGCATACCATGATGAGCATGATGATGATGTTACACCGCGCCTATTTGGCCGGGCAGTCACCGCCAAGGCGGGCAGCTATACACCATGGCCAGATGGCATGGGCAGACACCACTAGTGGGCGGCATGATATGATACCCCGGACGTGGGAGGCCTGGAAGCAGGATAATGTTATGATTACCACACCGATCCTTTATGGACGGACAGTTTGTACACTATGCATATATGACATGATGATGAGTATGAGTAAGAAAGCATGACTTATTTTCTTCATACTTGACAGATATCGTTGCGTTATATTGACATCTCCCTTTGTATCATTATCTATTTCATTGTTTATGCCTCTCATACTCAGTACAATATTCGTACTGACGTCCGTTTTCTTTTGATGTTGTGTTCATGCCCACAGGTAGACAGGGAGGAGAGCTCGATCCAGATCCGTAGTAGCTGTCAGCTGATTGAAAGCACTCCTTTGTCCCGGAAGTGCTTGATTATTCCTTTGTGTATATAGTCATGTATATGTATTTTTGGGCATGACGGGGTCTTGTCCCGTCCTTAAGTTTAGCACTCCAGTAGAGGCTCGTAGATGCGCAGTGTGGGTTAGATGGTCTCACGAGATGCTATTATATGTATATATTATTTTGATGGCCGAGAGGTAAATGTATATTAAGTATTTATGTTCCCATATAAAATATGATTTTCCTACAATTTGAGTGTAAAGCTAATAAAAGAGCCTTAAATGAGTAAGATGAGTAGTAGAACGAGTGGTGCTCGGTGGCTAGCCCCACGGACCCGTCACGGCCCCTAGCTGGGTCGTGACATAGGGTGCGGCGTGGGGGGAGTGGTGCATGGGTTGCGGGAGTGGTTAGGGGGTGGGGCGGTGCATGGTTGCGGAGGTGGTTGGGTTTGGTAGTTGGGGGGTGGGTGGTGCAAAAAATCAACAAAAAAAAATTCAATTTGTTTTTCAAAATAATTTTTTTTGGGGGGGGGGGGGGGGATTTGGTGGGGTGGGGTGGTGGGAGTGGTTGGGGTTTGATGGTTGGGGGTGGGTTGGGTGGTTGGTGGAATGCACTTGTGAACTTGTTTTCCCTATTTTTATTAGGGAAGTCATTTTTTTCATTTTTGAGGAACTTGTTTTCTTAAAAAAAATATTTTTCAAAATTTTTGACTAAACGAACATGAGAAAATTGGAAAACATTTTCCGGAAAATGTTTTCCTCCGTATTGAACACACCCTTAGACATGAACACTTGGAATTTGTGTGCAATTTATGTCCATATATTAAGTCTACAGAAAGATGTCTGTAATTTTTTATTTGCATATGCAAGTGGTATTTACATAAGCCGATGTATTCTGGTCCATTATAAGGTTGCTAGAATGCTAAAATTTCGATATATTTGTTTTTTTATATTAACTGAAAAGGAGGTCAAATGTGGATTGACTCCTCTTCATTTCTAGTTATTTTCATTTCATCAAGTTTAATCATAATTAGGTCTATAAATACTTTCATATATTTGCAGCCATTTAGATTTAGCCATCCACATTTATTGCAGCAATTATGAATGATCATTAACCATAACTTTTTTTATTAATAACAAATATCATCAATCCTACAATAATTAAGCCGTCCAGATTTAAAGATTTTTTTCTGCCTTCATTTGTTTTCATCATCGAACTATAAAACACGAAAGTTTTTTATTCCTTGCCATATGATGGATCAAGATCTGTTGCTTATTCATATTAATTTTTGGGACTTATAATATAGATTATGTAGTTGCGGTTAAAATGTTAATTTAATATCCCTTTAAGTTACTACATATCGGTTAATGATCATCCAGAATGGGATTAAATCTAAATGGCGCAGAATAAACCTAACTATGATTAAGATCCAACTTTAATTAAGTGAACATAAATCATTGATATTAACATTGGATATGCGTCATCCATTCAAATAAGAACTTGAAAAAATGAAGATAACAAGAAATGAAGAGGAGCCGGATCCGTAAAAGATACGTATCATTGTTGTTTTAGCCTAATGCTTTTTGCCCCCTCAGCTTTTACCTCTACTTGACGCACTCTATTAATATTCACCAAAAAAGTTCATATAGAAAAAATTATTCAAAACCTAGTATTTATACGTTTAGTCAGTGTTTGACCACCTTTAAAAAATATGTCATGCAAATGTAAATAAACTAACTTTTAGTCAGGGGCGGAGCCATGTACATGTTACGGGTTCAGCCGAACCCAGTAACATTGGTTCTATTAGAAAATTGGGCTCAGTCCACCCATAAGGGGTACTAACTAGCCTGTTAAACCATTAGCTAGTCCTCCTCCTAAATCCTATTATTAGCCTATAAATACACCATTGTGGGTGTAGGAAAAAAGATGATTTTCCGCAATAGGAAATGGTTAGGGTTAGGGTAAAATTTATGCATCTTCCGCCAGAGGGATATTTAGGTTGCGAACAAAGGGAGTTCATCTGCTTTGTGAGGATTCTCGACGATCGGTGACACGAGTCGTGATTGCTGTAGATCCTCTTTCGCTATGGAGAAACTCGTAAGTCTCCTAAACTAGTATTTTACGCTTCAAATGCTACAGGTTCAAACTCTGTATTTGTCTTAGAAATCCATTGAATATATACACATTCTTAATTTAGAACTAAATAACTTAAAATAACTAGCATTCCGAACCCAGTAATTTTAAATTCTGGCTCTACCTCTGCTAGTTTACGTTGCCGAACTATATACCCCTATTTATTTTTGGTCATCAAATAATGAAATTTTGACGAATAACTAATTGATTGTATTTCTTTAGGTCATCCTTTCCCCCCTTCTTAGTGATCCATTTTAATGTAATTTTCAATAGCTTTAATTTGGCAACTGCTACTAGTATAGCGAAAAAAAGAAGGTTCAATTTTTGTCTCAGGCTTCAGAAGAATTATCGTTGTCCACTGTTCCATATTTGGTGTACATATTTCTGTAGGGTCTGTAGGGGACATCGGACCCCAACCCCTCTATAGGATCCAATAATGTCGTGATCTAATGTCATCAACTTAAAATTAACAAGGTTTCAAGGATGCATGTGAGAAAGCTCATCATAATGAAGAATATATTCTATTAAAGAAATGTACATATTTTCCAATATTTTAGAAAAGTTTATAATTATTTATCTTTCTTGTTTAGAATTCTTATTATTACATGTAATCTATATGTATAAATACTCTTACATACATACATAATCAAGATATTCCAAAATCTACAATCCATGTTCGGACAATCTTAGTCAATCTTAGGAAGCAGAATGACCGCCCAGTTTAGTGCTGTTTTTCATGTCAATTTCTCGTCACATAATTAATCTTAAAGCAAAGATTGAGTCAATTAATCAAAGAATTACAATCTGTATGACCAGGTCTGCCATATTGTTGGGAAGCGTTAAATATATCACATAATAATATATCACATTATTAACTACTAATTAAAAGTATCTTCTCTTTCTAACAGTTTTTAAACTTATAAATAAAAAATGATCACCCAATTTAATTTGTTGTCAGAATCATACAGAGTTAGGTTTCGGACTCAAATTTCACCGCTTCCTAATTAAAAGACCACATATATTTCCATGTACTTAACCAAGAAAAAGAATCATGTACATTCAGAAAAGTAGAATTAACTACATATACTTCGCTAAATGACCCTATTTAGTGGGATCATAGTGGGTATGTTGTTGGTGTTGGATACGTCACTAAATAGAATTCCTTAATAAGTTTCTAAGTAGCTAGGAATATTTTGGTTGCTAATTCTCTTTTCTTTTTTGTAGTCAGATCATATAATATGATTAAGTAGAGTTTAACTAACACATCGGCAACATAAAAACGTTTTCACTATCAAATATATTTACAAGTAAACATTTATTTATAAAAAGTGAGATTTGTGGTCTAAAAAACATGTTCAAAAAATGAGGTGTGTAGTTTTGAAAATAAGGCAATTATCTGCTACTATAAATTATAAGAGATAAAGGTAATCTGATAATTCAAAAATTTACATGCGATATTACTGTATATAACTTAAACTAAATAAAATAACTAAAAATATGATCTGTCTGATAATTTAAATTTTTAAATAAAACAATATAATACACGCTTCAGGTTTACATGTGCATCTAATTCTAAGCAATCATTTGGGTCAATCACATTCAAAATTTCAAACTGAACCCATTACATGAGATACGCGTATCGATTATTATTTCTATCGCCGGAGAGCATCAACCCGCTTAACCAATCATGAACTTCTTAAAAATATACTCTCTGTCTCAAAATTATATGTTGCTTTATTTTAAAGCCCGAAATATTAATTATGAGTGGTATTTGACTAATTTTACTTTTATTTATGTATAAATTACAATTTCTCTTCATTAAATATGTTACACCCCGGAAAAATTTCGCGCTACAAAATCATAGACGGCGTAGTACGAGCTCGAAAAGGAGTTAAGTCAAACAAGGATTAAGGATGAAGATTGGGTGATCTAAGTCTAAGAATATATACACATACGACATTTGGAGACAATATGGTGTGAATTGGTTCATAAGTTATTTAACGAAAAACCCTCGTTACAGTAAGTTAAGGTGGGGCCCACACATCGGGACCTTATGAAAGACATATGAAGAGATATATGAGTAGTACATGTGAATTTGAGCAAGTCCTAAGAAGGACCCATAAGCCAAAAATGAGTGTAAGCCCTCCAAAAGGACGATTTAAGAAAACGTTTTCGGATGACCTAACTTGAAGGGGCAAACACGGCATTATAAGTTTGGAATTTGGGAAAACTCCCAGAAATAAAGGTTGTAGATAATTGAATTATCTTTCCAACGGTAGGTCGGGGGCCTACAGGTGACATCGGGATAAGGAGATATGAACGTTTTAAGGCAGGAGGGTCGAGTTGAACAGTAAATCCGGCCCAACCCAAATCCAATTCGGGTCAGGCCCATTACCCATGCTTTTTAACTAAAATTTTCGGTTTCTCTCCCTCATTTTCAGACCAAGAGAACCTAGAAAACTCTAGAGAAGAAGAGAGAGGAGAGCCTAGAGAGAAAATCAATTTTTGACCAAAATCGGAGCCCCGAATCCCGAAGCCCATGAAGAGAAAAGTGTTCTACGTCGCGTTGCCTTCGATTTGAGCTAAAAATCAACTAGAGAGAAGAGGGTGGACGTGGTGGCTGTGCACTTAAGGTATGAATAAGGTTCATTTTCATTGTTAACAAGTTTATTTAGAGTTTTAACGGATTAGAACGAAGAAAATAGCGTGATAAATTCGTTTGTTGGTATGGTTGAATTGTGGAATGGGGTTTGAAGAAAATATTGGATGAAAAAAAAAATGTATTTAACTTGTAGAATGCGGAGGATGTTGTTAGTGTTAATTTCGACTTCTTTACGAAAATAAAATTATTAAATAATTATATCGCGAATTGGTTGGTTGGAAAATTTGGAAAATAATGTGCGGGCTGTTTTACGGCATATGTTGGTGTTGGAAATGATGTTAATATATTTGGTATTGTTGTTGATGTGTTGGTTGCTGAATTGTAATTCTGGGCTAGGCATATAAACAGGGGAGATGCTGCCCAAATTTTTGTAGACAAGTGTTGAGTTAAGATTGAATTCTTAAAGGCTTATAATCAATGTTTGGTATTTGTGATCAATTGTAGATTTTGGGGCATTCGGGACTTGAAATTGGAGGAGCGTAAGAAGCGGAAAAGGTATGTAAAGCTCACCCTTTCCTTCTCTTGGCATGTCCTAGATGTATTAGGTTTGAAGTTGGACCTCGGGGACTACTCTACTCTTCGGAATCCGCGTCTAAATTTGCCCCTTTTCCATTCAGTGGAATTGAACTAATTATGTTGCAAATGGTTAGGAAAGTTGTTTAAATACCTAGAACTTGTGTAAATAAAATCTGATTACCTTAAAACCCTCATAAGTGACTCCATAAAGTTTATTACACATACTTTGTGTCCGCCACCTCGTTTGACCCGAGGTGGGCCCACTACTCCCGGATTTTTCTGATTTGTTCCGTTTGACTTGTTCTGAAGTAGAATTCAAAGGAAACTCTTGGCTACTCTCCTAACTACCATATGACGTTTGTTTGAATTATTTCGTTGACTTGCATAATGCATTTTGAAACATGAAAACGATTTCAAAAAGCTTATTTTGATATAAACCATCGTGACATCCGAAAGGCATACGCTATGATTACTGTTCAATCTCTTTGATATGATTTGCCATCTGAGTTATGCTATCGAGATTCTGTAAATGTTATATTTTGATATGTTCAAACAATCCCAAAAGCTTTAATTCGATATAATCCCCCGCGACATCCGAAAGGTACGTGCTATGACTATCGTCTGATTTCTTTCTTAAATGACCTGTCATTCGGATTATTCTGTCGAGTCTTTGTAAATATTTTATGATGCAAAAGTTTCTCACTACTCCACTCGTGGATGCCTCAATGCTTCCTTCACTGAGCCCGGGACAGGATTTGTTATCAAGCGTATTCCACTGCATTGTTCGCCGTGCCTCGATGTGAGGGGGCAGGTATGACATGTACATGGGTCCGGAGTATGATGTGCCATGTACACCTATGTTCTGATATGATATGATATGATGTGGCCATCTGATATGTTATGATATGTTACGGAGCTATTCCCTACTCTGAAGTATGATGTGTTGTGGCGCCAGTGACGGGGTGGCGCCACGTTCTGTTCACCGAGTCCCGTATTGGGGCCGGATTTGGCATATGTTTCTGCATGCATTATTTACGTTTTGTAAGTATACATTTTGATATCCTGGACTTTGCACTCATTTTCTGTATTTTCTGTTCCGGTTATGATTTCGTCTACTGTACTTCATGCTTTACAAACTCAGTACATATTCCGTACTGACCCCCTTTCTTCAGGGGCTGCGTTTTCATGCCGCGTAGGTACAGACGACAGGTTTGCTGATCCGCCCGCTTAGGACTTTGTTCTGCTATTTTGGAGCGCTCTTTTATCCGGAGCCTATATTTTGGTATAGTATTCTACTATTGTATATATGTACGCTATTTAGGGGTACGACGGGGCCCTGTCCCGTCTTATGTTTCTGTTATTACTGTTCGTAGAGGTCTGTAGACACATATGTGGGTTGTGTATATGTTCCGGGAAATACGTATTCTGTGATGGCCTTATCGGCTTCTGTGCGCTACATCTGCTTATGTACGATAGCTTGTGACTCCGTTTGGCTTTATATATTTATGTATCTAATTTATATGTTGGTTGGGGTTACTGGGTACGTAAGGTGTCCTGCTCGGACACGAGTCGCGGCCTACGGGGTTGGGTCGTGACAAAATATTTACTCTATTTATATGTCATCTTCACTAATGAAAAAATTCTACTAAAGATAAAGTGGGGAAAAACAATTAATTGTATCTTGAACTTCTAAAAAAACAAATAATTTGATACAATTATTTTTAGCAATCAAGACAAATAATTTGAAACGGAAGGAGTATTAAGTATACTCAAAAGAGTATTTTGGAGTCTTAATCTTTTCTCATAGTCCCCATTTACTTAGTAAAAGTAGTTTGTACATACGTGGGAATCCCACATGGATGGCAACAAGCCATTGTGTTGGCTATATAAAGCTAAGCTCATTAAGCCTAATAAAATTAATAACAAGATATGTGCATTTATATATATATAATTAATTATATATATATAGCTAAATGACTTGGTGGGGTCGGATCTTTAAATAGAGATCTTATTTCGTATTTTATTTATTTTTTGAACAGATTTCGTTTAACAATTTAATATTTAAATTTTAAGTTAAACTAAACATCGCGTCTGTTCGGAAAGAGAACAATTCTTCCGGAACAGACTCCTTTTAAACTTCTATAAATACGAATAAATAGAAGTAGCGTATTCAATTTGCACGTATGATTTCAGACTTTGTTGTATTCTGATAGAGAATTGCTTTTAGTTCCCAAAAAATATACGGGCAATAACTCTTGAAACATAGTGATCTTTCACGCCTCAAAGCCTTAACTTCTTTGTTATTCTTCACTTATTTCTAACACTTATTTGCCCGGCGAACTAAATTCCAAGATCATTAACTTAATCATAAAAAATAAAATAAAGTATTTTTCATCATTTTTATATGAGAAAATTGTGACTTGTAGTCCTTTGACATTTTTGTCTCCCACAATTCATGAGGTTAAATAAATCTGACTAACATTGCAAAATGCATTTTCTTTAACCTTTCGAGTTTCGATACAGGAATTATATAACTTAACTTCCAATTTCCCTTTATCTGGTCCCCCCAGTGTAAGTAGATGAGAGTAAAAAATTCATTATCAAACTTAAGCCCACCGAAAGGGGTAATATAGTTAATTAATCACAACAACTACCAGGTAAATGACATTTGTCTTACTCCCTCTGTTCATCTTTAGTTGTCACAGTAAATGAAGTATGTAATGATCTAGTTGTTCAGTTGATTGGCTACTGAACTTTCACCTTGTTGGTGAGGGGTTTGAATCCCCACATTGTAATTTATTCTCCATTTCTCCTTCCCCTATCCCCTTATGTAATAAAAAATAATTATTCTTTTAAAAAAAGAAGTATATAATTTACTATAATACTCAAATTAATTGGTATATAGTTTCAATTAATGGACTTAGGAAATAATTTGATGATTGAGTAATTAATGTTAAGAGTGAACCAGTAAAAAAAAAATTGTTTTTCTTTGATATGATAACGTGAATAAGTAAAGTGATAATTTATTTGGGGGAGTATAATAAAATAGTTCAAGTGCAGAAGTGCTCAACTATCTGGTGGTAAGACGTTGATTTTACTAACTCCGTAATTGTTAATACAGGATTCGATAATCACAAATAAAATAACGCGTTCAAAATCCATTGTATAGAATAAATAATTAGACACAGACGCAGGCAAGACCCACCTAAACCACCCTCGCGGCTTGATGCTACTAAAGGATAAAAAGAAAAGAATAAAACAAGAAACAACTAGGATGTTTAAGTCTTAAAACAACGTTGTCTAGGCTAATTCAAAGTGGTTTTTTCATTGAAAGGGATTTGAGATACCATATTACTAATCACCCTTGGTTTTTGGAAAATGGTCAAATTTGTCTTCAATTAAATGCAAAAAGAAATTAATTTGCCCTCTTAGCTTTTTGGTCTAATATACTTTTATTGAACGTTGTCACTGGTGTCTTTGTTATTCAGGACATTCTATCAGGTTGTTCCTTGTTAATAGGCCTTGTGATTCTCGTTATAAAATGTAGTGCCCAAAAGGGGGGAAGTTTATGGGCCAGGATCCGCTCTAGTCGAGTTGTTAAATATCTCTTTCCCGAGTCGCGCCTCTATCTTTTTTGAAAGGTAGAAAAAGATTTTTGTATACGGGTGAATCCGAGGATACAAGCACGCTCGGTTTCCCGTTGTTATGGTTATACTCGGTCACGATACGACCATCTCACCGGGAACGAGGCTTTGCGTTCGGGCCGGGATGAGGCGATCAAGGAAGAGCAATTGACTGCCATCAGGGGGAGACCGAAATATCCGTCCTCAACCGGATATTTCAGCGTCAATCTCGGCAAAACAGCTGCCACCAGATTTATTTGCTTTATTTAAAATTGTACTAGGGTTCGAAACTCCTCTACTATATAAAGAGGAGGTCATCATTCACGAAGGGGGTTGGCAATAGCAAGGAGAGAAACAGTTTACATCAACAATCATAAGAATCTTTTTAAATCCATTCCCATCTGTTCTTAAGTTCATTTTTATTATACTTCGTGTAAGTTCGTAACAAAAGGTATTGACCTCGGTTTCTATACCCGAGGCCAGGCGCACTTAATAGTTGGTCAGATCTGCTTCTCTGTTTATTTATTGACATATATCGCTATTTAATCTTGAATTGAATTTAGCCACATATCTTTGGCATCACGCATAAATTTAATTGTTCTCCGTTTTAAGGTTAAACAATTTGGCGCCCACCGTGGGGCCTTAGATAGTAGTGGCGATTCAATACAACATTCTGGTCACGCTCGATATTTTACACTTGTTTTTTTTTAAAGGTTTGATTTCAGGTATACCGGAAATGTCGGATTCCCATTCTGTCAACTTCCAAGTGGAACCAAGCCATCATGAGCATGACGACGGGGACGTACCAAACAACAACAACCCCCCCCCCCCCCTCCCCTCCAGTTAATCCTGTTCAAGTCGGATCATCGGTGGGCAACGTACCGGCCGGCGAGAATAACGGGGTCATGCTGCAACAGCTCCAAAACCAGTTAGACATGGCTATGGCTCAGTTGCAGGCCAGCAAGAGATCATAGCACAATTGCAAAATCGGGGTCAGGCACCCGATATTGCCCCATCAGAACAGACCCAGGATACGGAGGAAAGACATATCCCACGGGGTAACGAGAACCACCCCAGACAAAGCAGCGAATTGAGAAGAATGCTCAAAGAATTGACCAAACGGGTCGAGTCCAGTGAAAAGAAGATAGAGGCGAATGACAAGAAGGTGGAGAACTACAACTCGAGGGTCAATCAGATTCCAGGGGCTCCACCAGTGTTGAAGGGACCGGATTCGAAAAAGTTTGTTCAAATGTCATTTCTGCCGAGTGCGACATCGATGAAAATCCCCAAGAGATTTCGCATGCCCGATATCCCGAAGTACAATGGGATAACAGACCCAAATGAGCATGTGACTGCATACACGTGCGCTATTAAGGGCAATGATCTCGCTGATGACGAAAGAGAATCAGTGCTACTTAAGAAATTCGGGAAAACTCTGTCAAAGAGGGCTATGAGTTGGTATCATAACTTGCCTGAGCACTCAATTGATTCATTTTCCATGCTAGCTGATGCTTTCGTTAAGGCCCATGTCGGAGCCATCAAGGTCGAAACTCGAAAATCGAACTTATTCAACGTTAAGCAACGAGATGACGAGACCCTTCGCGAGTTTGTGGCTCGATTTCAAATTGAGCGCATGGACTTACCTCCAGTTATTGACGATTGGGCCGTTCAGGCTTTCACCCAAGGGCTCAACTCGAGGAGCTCGATCACATCTATGGAACTAAAACAAAAATTTATAGAATACTCGCCAATCGCCTGGGCTGATGTACACAACAGGTATCAGTCGAAGATCAGGGTCGAAGATGATAAGATTCTAAGGGCCGCTTCAGTATCATGGCATTCCGGTAAAGGAGGTGATCGCTCGAGGAGAGTGATAGATCGAGATTCCAAATCGTCATATGACAAATACCAGCCTTACCCGCTCGATCGAAGGGGGAACGGGAGTAACAGCGAATCGGGCAAGAATGATAGGAGAAGCGATCGAAGGAATGATCGAGGCCAACATAGTCGTGGCTTGGTAAACAGAAATGTTGTCGATAGAGCTCCGGGAAATAGAGAAACTCCAAGGTTATCCGAGTACAACTTTTGCGTCGATGTAGCAACCATAGCGGCAGCCGTTATCCAAAACAATGAAACAAGGCATCCGAGGCCAATCCAATATGACCCGGAGAAGCGGGATAAAAGTCTTATTTGTAAGTATCATCATACTCACGGCCATTGAACTAAGGATTGTCGACAGCTGAGAGAGGAGGTCGCCCGTCTGTTCAATTTGGGACATCTTCGAGAATTCCTAAGTGAACGGGCAAAAACCCATTTTAAAAACCTGGATTCCAACAAGCAGGATAGGCTGGAAGAGCCTCAGCAGGTGATACACATGATCATGGGAGGAACTGACGTTCCCATTGGGTCGGTAATGAAGTGCACAAAAATTTCCATAACGAGGGAAAAGCGTATTCGGAACGATGACCCCGATGGCCCCATCACGTTCGATGACGAGGACATGGAAGGCATCGCCCACCCGCATAATGACACACTGGTAATATCTGTCCTTGTCAATAAGTTTAGAATTAAACGTGTGCTGATTGATCCAGGTAGCTCGGCTAATATCATCCGATGGAGAGTCATCGAACAGCTGGGACTACTAGATCAGATCGTGCCGGTAATACGAGTCCTCAATGGATTCAACATGGCATACGAAACGACGAAGGGTGAGATCACTTTACTGATCAGTATAGCAGGAACTACGCAGCAGATAAAATTTTATGTGATAGAGGAAGACATGGGATTTATATAGAAAGAGATTCAACAAATCTTGTAGCGTATCAAGGATTCTGATACAAGGAGGATTCCCCAAAAAGATTGGTTGCTGGGTAATGATGACCTAGCATCGAGCAGAGTGAGATTTGACTTAAAATTCCCGTCCTAGGTAATTGGAGGCGGTTGTTCAGCTTATTTGGGTCCATTCCCCGGCGTCAGTAATTGTACCTCGGGAAATGGGGGGACTATTTGTATACGGGTAAAACTAAGGATACAGGCACGCTCGGTTTCCCGTTGTTATGGTTATACTCGGTCACGATATAACCGTCTCACTGGGAACGAGGCTTTGCGTTCGGGCCGGGATGAGGCGATCAAGGAAGAGCGATTGACTGCCATCAGGGGGAGACCGAAATATCCGTCCTCAACCGGATATTTCGGCGTCAATCTCGGCAAAACAGCTGCTACCATATTTATTTGCTTTATTTAGAATTGTACTAGGGTTGAAACTCCTCTACTATATAAAGAGGAGGTCATCATTCATGAAGGGGGTTGGCAATAGCAAGGAGAGAAACAATTTACATCAACAATCATAAGAATCTTTTTAAATCCATTCCCATCTGTTCTTAAATTCATTTTTATTATACTTCGTGTAAGTTCGTAACAAAAGGTATCAACCTCGGTTTCTATACCCGAGGCCAGGCGCACTTAACAGTTGGTCAGATCTGCTTCTCTGTTTATTTATTGACATATCTCGCTATTTAATCTTGAATTGAATTTAGCCACATATCTTTGGCATCACGCATAAATTTAATTGTTCTCCGTTTTAAGGTTAAACAATTTTGTTTTGTGCTTAGCTTGAGTCTTAATAGTTAGATTTAATAGTTCTAAATCTAGTCAACAATTGAGAGACAAACTTGGACATTTTTCTTAAAGAATTTGGCGACGTCCAATCCACACGTACCCATTTCATGCTGAAATTCTGTTAATGGCGAGTCAAATACAAGACGATCTGCTAACATTGTGGATATAAATGGACTAATTAAAAGTGTAACGAAGGACAAAATTGAACAGTTTCTGATAATACAGAACCAAGATTCAACCTCTTTCCCTTTCCCTTTTCCAAATACACAAGCACAATATAATTACCTAAGTTGGTATGTTAGACCCACGTTCATGATCAAGATACAAACTGCCAACAGACACCAATGGTGTTTCCACAATATATGGTTTAAATTTTAGTCCAAACTAAATAAACTTAAAAGATAGGGCCATATGGATCATGAGCTGTTCCATGGTTCTCTATATATGTCCTAAAAGAGAAGGGAAGTTCGACAAATCTGTTAGCGCCTTAGAAACTATAAATGTTCCAATAATTATATTTAGTAGTACTATTTTTAAATTAAAACGTAAAATAGAGATCATCACTTTTGCTCTTTACTTTTTGTAACCAAACACCAAATTATGACTAAGACATTCTTTATTAACCAAAACAGTTGGCTAATACTACCGGCCAAGTTGATTGGTTTGCTAAATAATGCAATAAGAAGACATTAACTTCATTATTGTTTATTTACTTTCCAGATTTGGTAACCTTTTCTTATCCTTCTTTGACATCATTCTTCTTTTATGTAATAATTAGTATTTGGCAGTTTACACATATCTTGATTTTTATTTAATGCCCACAATCTCCTACCTATTTTGAGGGTAGGTCCAAAATAGTCTCTTAAGTACGCACTAAACAGTATTTTGGTCGACCTTTTAAGTTTGTTAACGTTTTTAATTCCGTCAAATATTTAACAAATTATATTCGTTAGATTCGACAGAAATAGTTAAAACAAAGATTTAATCATTAACACCTAGAAAGTTCCATCAATTTCTAAGTTATGCAACACAAAAAAAAAAATCGCACTAGACACTAAAAAGATATATATAAAAAGAAAAAAAAACAGAAATTACACCCCAAAAAGTTAGCCTGACTCTAAAAAAAATAAAAAAATAGCAGAAACCACAAAAATTGAACATCTAAATGAGAATTTTCGCTAAGACGACCCCCCCCCCCCCCCCCCCTCCGGGAACACACACACACACAAACGAATTACTGTATATGAAAAATTAATGTGAATCAATTTCAAAAATTTTCATGAACTGGTGTTGCCCGTGACAATAGTCCATTTCCTCAAACAAAATAAGACACCTGAGTACTCGAGTACTCCCCTCAACAGCTAGGATGATATTCATTAATTTAGAGCCTGAACAATATAACATAAAGTAAATTTCCATGACCATTAATGGCATATATTGCGTGTGAGAGAGAACACACGGAATTGTTTTAGAGTAAAAACATGTATAACTAAAAGTGAATCAAGAGATACTTTAGCAACTTAAATCTCTCATCTCCATTCGTGATTTGCGTGATTTTGCAGTAATCGCGGTAGAAATATATTTTTAGATTACAATTCGTAATGAGCTAATCGCGATAGTATCTAAGGTAATCTTCATGCTTTAAAAGCCTTTTTTAGACGAGATTGTATATATTTTACAAAATACTCTGGCTATTTTCTGAAAAGTCAAAACTCAAGTTAAACCTCTAATATCTATTCTACCAACATGTGTCATGTTGGGATGGTTATGGATTCCTCCGCCATTAACCAAAGGTTTTAGATTCGTGTCCTGGAAATGAAAAAAATTATGTTAGGAGCGCTGCCCCAGAAGCCCTACAACACACGAATGCAAATTTAATTGGGTCCCAGTGTGAATACCAAACACGGGTGAGAAACAAATTTAAAAAAAGGTAATGTCTATTCTATTTTTCTTTTTATAGGAAAAAAATCAACAAAACATAGCACTTGGAGAATGGCGTTTGAGCTTTGTTGGTCCACAATTGAGTGGCCGACACACAGTAACTAGTGGGCCAATGGAAAGGGAACAGATGGACCAGTTATGGATGGGCTTGTTTCTACATCTTCCATTGTTGTCTTGAGGATCTGCTCGTCCGGATGAATTCAGGTAAGCAACAGCCAACAAACTGAAACAAACAAAAACAAAAAACAGCCAACAAATTCATTTAAATATATACTCTCTCCATCCCAATGTATTTGATATAGTTTGACTTGGCAGGAAGTTTTAAAAAAATAAAAATTGCAACTTGTGATCTAAAATAATTTATAGATATTTGATCATTTCATTATAAGTAAAATGAAAATATATCACATAAATTACGACAGAGAGAATATTAATTTCCTTAAACATAATCATATCTTAATATAGAGAAGAATTAGTTGCAATGCCGGTTTTATAATTGCCCCATTGCAAATGTGTTTCGAGTTGTCTGCCCTTCTCACGCAATATTAAAAAAATTACGCAAGAAATCCGTAAATAAAACAGATAAAAAGTTATTACATTATATTTTCTATTTAAATTGCAATTAATCGTAAAAGATTATTCCTCGGCTGACATAAAGTTATTTTCCCAAATATTCAGAAGGAAATGATCTCCTAAGCCAAAGGTGAAATCTTAATTTTATGTTTATGGGTTCTCCACCACAATCTTTTTTTGCTTATTGGCTTCTGGACAAATTGTTTATACATATTAAGTAAATTTCTTAATATTAATACAAAGTTAGTCCAGCCTTGGTCTCCGGTGAATGCTAGAGATTCAGATCAAGGTAGTTCAATTCTCCGAAGCTAATTCAATTCTTTCTTGCTGTGAAAGAAAGCACTGCAAAAGAGGGATCAACTTGCTTCTTCCAAGAGAACTAAAACAACAAGAAACTAGCTCGAAACTAAGCGAAGGCACGTGAGAATATCATTCAAAGCGAGACTCTTGATAAAACGCCAAATTAGCTAAGCCATCAACAACCGAATTAGCATCCCTATAAATATGGGCAACGGAAACCACCCAGTTCCTAGCCAAGAGGTGACGAATGCGGTTGACAATATGATCGTCTCGATGAGGCACAGTTCTTCCAGCCCTTAGCACCTGAACTACACTAGCATGATCAATTTGAATGACAACTTGACACCACGCCCTATCCAAGGCTTCCTGAAGGCCAGTGAGGAATTCCCATAGCGCTCTTCTCTAAATGATGTACAAACTCCAATTTTTGACTGAAAAACCTCAAAGCCACCTGCTATTAGAATGACGAAATACACTGCCTGCAGTTTCGATCAAAATACTCATTCGAAGAGCCCCATCTGTGCTCAAAGCTACCCCCTCAACGCTAGGAGGTGACCAGCCAAACGAAACTATAATTATATGCTTGCTGTTAGACACTTCCCCAATATTATTCAACGAAAGCCAAGAGGTAGCACAAGCTATAACCATGCTAACAAGGACTGTTATCTTTTTGTCCACCGAAAGATACTCATTTTGAAAAAGAGCATTATTACGCCACATTCAAATTTTCCAGCAGGTGTACTAGAAGAAGATTTTCCAATCATCATCTGTAACTCCCTTGAATTTAGACATTGAATATTTAGTAAACCAATCATGGATATCAAAAGTAAAGAACCGAGACATGTCATCTGGATCAAGAATGCGAACGCAGATAGCCCGAGCATGAATACAATCCTGCAAAACATGCAACACAGGCTCCTTCTCTGCTTCACAAGTCGTGCAAGTACCCTCTGATG
This sequence comes from Lycium barbarum, assembly GCF_019175385.1. Lineage (NCBI taxonomy): Eukaryota > Viridiplantae > Streptophyta > Magnoliopsida > Solanales > Solanaceae > Lycium > Lycium barbarum. Next base: position 106,989,147 of record NC_083347.1, on the reverse strand, counting down.
TAAGATGTCTGCGATATCTCCCCAAATTTGTCAAGGATTCTACCCTTGCCACACAACCAAAGGAACACTCCAATTTTTTCAGGCCCGGACCAGTCCCAAATTAATTTTCAGACTCTATCAGAAAGAAGATGCTCAGAATTGCTAAGAATCTCATACATCGAAGCAACTGTGAAGGAATCTCCAGAAAAATTCATCGTCTCCAAATTGTTCACTAGGAGGTGAAAAATTGCTAAGTAATTCCACTATTTGTTGTGGAACAATAAGAAGACCTTAAACTAAAGTTTTTGGGTTCCGTCAAAACTGTAACTCGAAATGTATATCCGCCTCTGTCCTATGCCCACTTGCAATAATCGAAAGAAGAAATTGACCTTATAAAAAAAGATCTCTTTTGTTATAATGAACTTCGAACCAAATCTCCCGATTATCAAATTAATTACAGATGTTGACATTAGTGCTACTGTGCTAGTCCCAAGACCCAAGTGAGTGTGTCTTTTCATACGCTTAGATAACACGGTACAAAATTAAAGCTATAATTACGATAAAACTGCTATATATAAGTGAAACATATCAAATGAAATGGTGCAAAAGCGCGTTAAATTAGCAATACATCTCGGCAACACCACTGAATTAATCATTTATTTGCTTAAAAAAAACAACAAAAACAAAATAACATGAACTTCAAAGTCATATGCTGACTTGTCTTTCATGATTGTGCAAAAATTCCTATATATAGCCGTGTTATCTGCCAGCAGATACCAACAAACTATCTATCTCAATATCATACAAATTGCAATCTCTCCAAATCTTTCTACTTTCTTCTTCCTTTTTTCTCTCTCAAAACAAAATATTTTCAAGTTCTTATTAACAAGGCACATTTTCTTGAAGCCTTGCTGAAAAACAAACTCCATAGCCACAATATTTGTGATTATTTGTCCCAGAATTTTAATTTAAAACGTCGATAAAATATGAAGCTTTTATCAGAAAAAGCTACGTGTAATTCTCACGGACAAGATTCTTCGTATTTCCTAGGATGGCAGGAGTACGAGAAGAACCCGTACGATGAAATTCAAAATCCAAAAGGAATAATACAAATGGGTCTTGCAGAGAATCAGGTAAATATGAGATATTATGACACTAACCAATTTATTTTCCTATATATTCTGCTATTTCTGCAACTTCCATTTCGTATTGTCGGATTTTATTTGATTTTCACCCTGAATATCCTCTGATATTATTTATTTATTTATTTTTATTTTTTTTGTTTTGTGCAGCTTTCTTTTGATTTATTAGAGTCTTGGCTAGGCCAAAACCCAGATGCAGCCGGGTTTAAGAGAAATGGAGAGTCTATATTTAGAGAACTTGCTTTATTTCAAGATTACAACGGCCTTCCTGCTTTAAAAAATGTACGTACATTATATTATAATAATAATATTCTCATGTAGAGTACTTGTCAAGTTACACAATCTCACATTTTTATGTTTAATTAATTAATGCAGGCATTGGTTAAATTCATGGCGGAAATTAGAGGAAATAAAGTTACCTTTGATTCAAACAACCTTGTCCTCACCGCCGGTTCCACTTCCGCCAATGAGACTCTCATGTTTTGCCTAGCCGACCCCGGCGACGCTTTTCTCCTACCTACTCCATACTACCCAGGGTACGTTACACTATCGGTATATTTTAACTTGTTAAAACACGTAACATATATTATTTCCCTATCTATTACACTAATATATCTTTTATGCACCCTTACCTTTAGTATTTTATAACAATGTGAAATATCTTTTAATACTGTCAGTGTATATAAATTAAAATTGGTTAGTTTACTTATGTTACATTTGTACATGTGCAGATTTGATAGAGACTTGAAGTGGAGAACAGGTGCTGAGATAGTGCCAATACGATGTACAAGTTCAAATGGCTTCAGAATTACAGAATCCGCTCTTGAAGAATCTTACAAATTAGCGAAAAGTCGCAACCTTAGAGTGAAGGGGGTACTAGTGACTAACCCCTCGAACCCATTGGGCACGACATTAACGCGAAATGAGCTCGAGCTACTTGTTAGCTTCGTCGCGGAAAAGGGCATTCATCTCATTAGCGATGAAATCTATTCAGGCACGGTTTTCAACTCGCCTAAATTCGTCAGTGTCATGGAAGTATTAGTCGAAAATGAGTACATGTACACTGATGTTTGGGAGCGAGTTCACATTGTCTATAGCCTTTCCAAAGATTTGGGCCTTCCTGGTTTTCGTATCGGGGCTATTTACTCAAACGATGACGTTATTGTCTCTGCAGCTACAAAAATGTCGAGTTTCGGGTTAATTTCTTCGCAAACTCAGTATCTTTTATCGGCCATGCTCTCCGATAAAAAGTTTACGAAGAAATATATCTCTGAAAATCAAAAGAGGCTCCAGAAAAGACATGCCATGCTAGTAAAAGGACTTAAGAGTATTGGCATTAGTTGCCTTGAGAGCAATGCGGGTTTATTTTGTTGGGTCGATATGAGACATTTACTAAAGTCCAATACATTTGAAGCAGAAATTGAGCTATGGAAAAAAATTGTTTACGAAGTTGGGCTAAATATTTCGCCCGGTTCGTCATGCCATTGTACTGAACCGGGTTGGTTCCGTGCATGTTTTGCGAACATGTCAGAAGATACATTGAATCTCGCGATTCACCGTATTAAAGTTTTTGTTGATTCCTCCGATGTGATCAGTACCAATGTTGATCAGAGTAATCAGACTAACCAGAATATCGTGACGAGTCCAAAGAAGAAGTTATTCTCCAAGTGGGGTTTTCGGCTATCGTTCAATGACCGTGAACGATAGTTTGTGTGAACAAAAGACAGATTCAGAATTTAAATTTGACAGGTTCTTACTGCCGGGTGTGAACATTCCCTTGTCCATGATGATTTTTTATAACTCAATGTGTTTTAGAAGTTGAGTTTCCAAATTCTTTTTTTGTATCAAAATTATACTTTTTTTTTTTTTTTTTTTTAAATGTTGATGCACTCGGTCCATGTGATGGACGAGAAGTGTTTATCCTTTCATCATTTGTAAGTGCACTCGGTCCGTGTGATGGACGAGAAGTGTTTTTTTTCCATTTTATCATTTGTAATTCACTCGGTCCATGATGGACGAGACGTGTTTTTCTCATTTAATCATTTGTAAACATACCAAATATCGAATATATATCTGTGTGAAATCTTCTTGAATTGGTCAAACTATAGCTTTATTTCACAATTTTTTCTTGAATTATTCATCATTTGCATCACATGGTGATTGTCCATTTTGATATTAAAAACACAGCATGTTTGTATGATTCATTATTTATTTTAGATTTCGGTTATCATCATACTGTACTTAACAATACGGGCGAATATACAAACTAATGGGAATAACATGCTTCTACATGGATGCGGCGAAATTAACGGCAACACACCATGTCTTATCATGCCGACGTTGGACCTTGGATTTTGGCCACCTTCCATATCTTATTAAAAGAAATACATATATTATTCATCAACTCACTTTAATCTTTCTTGTACGTATAGTAGGGGTCAATTGGATTTGCAGCTTTTTACAAATTTGTTTTTACTACTATATATGTATTGATTTTATTTGCACATAAGAGATAAGAGAGAGATAAGAGATCTTAAAATGAACACGTAGGAAATTTTTTATGATTATTTTCATCTATTCAAATTGTAAAAGACTATATTTACTTATTTCCTAATATAGTATATAAAGGTGAGAGGAAAAAAAAAAAGAGAAAATCGTCATTGTTGGGTTCAATGCAGAGAAACTCAAACCATAATCGGAATTAAGGCTTGTTATGTGAGTTCAATGGAATTCATTGTTATTGGCTCAAGATATATATATAAGAAAAAAATTTAAAATTTACACATAATAAGATCTATTCATCTTGAATTCACTAATTCTGAATCTCGGTTCCCCTCTAACTACAAAATTCATGATAAATTTTGTGGCGTACGTAGTGTAGTAGTTATGGGTTCATCCAATAGTAATTTTGGCTCATATATTTCCACTAAGTATAAATAATAGATTTCTAACGACGAATAGAACAATGACTCATTGAACTCAATGTCACTATTTGTTCTTCTCACTTATAATAATATGTCTTCTCTAGTTCTAGTAGGAGAAGTGTTAAAGTTTCTTTCACTACATATTTAGGCATTCCCATACTTAGCAATCAGAAAAAGGTATAGCAGACAACGCTAGTCTTTTCATGTTCTTGACAAAAAGGTCAAAAAGAAATCAGAAAACAGTTAGAAAATTGAGGAAGAAAATAGTAATTTGCTTTTGCTTGAAAACTTCACCAACTAAGGAATTGGAAAGGTGCTTGAGAGTAATCTCATGCATTTGACTTTTTACTTTTCTTAAATTTGGGCCTCGAGTTTTATGTGCTGACAAATTTACGCGACCATCTATTTGCTGCCAAATGTTACTTCTTATCGGTATCAATTACTCTTACAAATTTTAAATATATTTACTCCATTTTCTTATACTCTTCAATTTGTTTGTCTTACTTTCATTTTTAACCTATTTTTTTTAAATCTTTTATAATTTGGGAATCTTTAATTTCAACATCTCACATGACATGTTTAAGACCATAGGATTAAAGAGAATTTTGGTACATTATACATATCTTTAATTTAAGACTATAAGATTTTCAAGTTTTTTTTTTTTTTTTACTTTTTTAAACTTCGTGTCAAGTCAAACTAATACAAGCAAATTGAAATGAAGGGAGTAAGATTTACTTATGTACATGAGTACATCATAGTATCTTGCACACCATCAACAAGGGCAAGTTCATAATTTCGAGAAGATGAGTGCATAGCAAGTTCAACTTTTAGGATTTTTATCATTAAACTCATTACCCTTTTAAAATCATAGGTTCAAAATTAATTTTTTGAATTAGTTGAACCGATTTACTATATGCTACATCTTCCCATGCTACCGGTTTGATTTTAACATGCACATTTGGCTTAGCTTAATAAATTTTTACGGTGACTTGAATTAAAATTTTGAGAATATTATAATTCAGATAAAGAAAGAAAGAAAAAGAAAAAAGAAAATTAAACTACAAGAACTCAAGAAGGGAATTTAGATATTTCCATCCATTTGGGTGGGCGGAAGGAAAAACAACAAGATAAACATAAGATTTGAATTTTTGACCTCATTAAGATAGATGCACCTAATTAATAACTACTAGTGAATTTGCCGCGCTTCGCGCGGTGAAGAGAACAAAAAAATTACTTCATATCCTATGAAATTTCTTGTTAGCTGAAAACTTTTTCTGAATACATAAAAAAGGTACAACAAAAAAAAAATATAAAAAGCAAGAGATTCATATGATAAACAATTTATTTAGCATAGAAACTTTGTTTAGTAGATATATTTGGTTATATGTATAGTTATTTATAGAATAGTTTTTTTTTTTTAATATATGCGTATATAAATATATTTTGAACACATGATTTTTTTCTACTTGTTGAAATTTAAAAATAAGAAAAAATAATTCAATCAAAATAGAAAAGAAAACAATTAATGCCAAACTGTTGCCTTCATTGACCGAAACAATTATCATGAAAAGTTTATTTTGATTTTAAATTTACCTTTTCTCCCTCCCCACACCTCTTTCCTTCTTTTCCTTTATTTTTCTTCTTTCCTTTTGTTTCTGCCCCCTAATCTTTACTTAACTCCGAAAATTTCAGAAATTGCTATCATTTTAATCTCTTTTTTGTCCTCTTAATTTTCTGCTATAAGAAAGCACTTTTTCTTCTCATAGCTCCTCCTACTATTTCATAATACTTTTTGTATGGCCAACCCAATAAATTAAACAAACAACTATACAGAAAAAAAGAGAGCGTGGATGAAATACACAGTATTCGATAAAAGAGAAACTACAAAAAATGGCTACAATTAACACAAATTTAAACAACATCACAGAAAAGCCTTGTCATCATCAATAGCAAAAGAACTACATAACAGTTTACATACTTAATACAAATCTAACATGATATCATCCCATCAAGCCAATACAAGAAGAAACAGATAAATTTATCATACCAAACTCAGCAGCACTTTATTAAACAAAGCATTGGAGACTTGATAAAAAAAAATAAAAAATTGGAGACTTAATATTTCAAAAAAGTCTATCCATCACAGAGAGTAGCAGAAGATATGACTGTCAATGGATGCATTACCTTTTTACATTTTATACATGAAAGCCTAAGGAATGTTGGGGTTTTGGTCTGTGATCTTCGTGTTGGACCTTTTTACATTTTATACATGAATTCTAGTAGAACACAAAGATGCTGCCGTTACCTTTTCTTTTAATGGAAATTATGAGAGGTTTTCAAATATGTTGAATGTAAATGGCTGCTCTTAGTGTTCGTTGGTTGTGCTAAATGTAACGTTCATACATGTAAAATCTAATAATGAAGAAATTAATGGAAGAAATTATTAGGGTGATGTTATTTAAATTAAATTTAAGCAGTATTTTAAGCTTAAAATAAGAGAAAAAGGTCAAAAACTTGACAAAAAAGATAAATACCAATGCTAATCAAATAGAGGTGCTATCTCATCTCTTCTATGCCTAGACAAATCAATATGTTCATAGATGATTGATGCGGTATAATTTCTGCATGAGAGTATCCCCTTAAAAAATTATACTAAAAGTGAAAAATAATGTCCCACATAAATCATGGATTTTTTGTGATTTCCGTTATGCATTTCGATGAGTATGGAAAATTGCTAAAGCCAATAAATATCACCTTGAAGTATCCGTTTGAGTGCTGCTACAAATGTTACTGTTAGAATGGAATGATTTATTAGACATTAGACACTAAAGAGAGTATGGTATAATTAAGAGATTGTAAGGCGTGGCCTTTCAGTTTTATAGAAATGGTTAAGAAAGAATAATGTGTAATTAATGGTAACACATAAATGAATGGATAATAAATAGGAAAAAATTGAAAAGAATGATAGGAAAAGCCAAAAAATGGAGAAAAAAGATAAATAGGAATCTAGGTCATAGAGAGGTGCCACATCACCTTGTCTATGCCTAGCTTTATATTATATATAGATTGTATCATATGACACTTGAGCTTGAATGCACACATAAATATTTAAGTACTTCTAATTTAACATAGCATTACTATACATGATCTAAAGAGAAGAGTATGTGCGCAGATGAACCCAAGCCTCCACCTAAATAAGCCACTGATTATTAGCATATTTTATTCTTTTACGGCATGTAATCTACTTATTTTAATTTTCATATAACTAATGATTACTTATTCTGAATAGGTAGTTATTACCGTTATCTTTATGTTGATCTAATAATCGAATATCCTCATAATTAAGCCAGCAGTTCAGCTTATTAGCTTACGTTGTGGTCAACTTTTTATACTAGTATGCATTTTTTTCTTAATCGCATTAATATATATTGTTCTCAACCGTCTATTTATACCGAGTCATGTTATGCTTGATCAAATATCATTTTTCAAATGTTAGAGAGAACTAAAGACAAGGCTGACGGTTATGGGCAGGTGAAAGAATTAAATAAAATAAATTTGATTGTTGAAACTTTAAAATCGTGATAGCTGCATAAATTTGAAGTAGTTGCTTCTCCGGAATATTTTTTATCTCTCTTGATGTTGACTTTTATTGGAGAAAAAACTTTCATGTTCCAGAAAACACTCGTCAGGGCATGTTCACAAATTATACGACTAACCATTTGTTTAATTAAACTTTCAACATCTGCTTATTTTGAAAAATATTTATTTGTTAGAGTTAGATTAGCTATTTGGTGAACAAATATGCTTTTAAGGTGTACTTTTTTGGGAAAAATCATTAATCATTTTAAGATTGGGATTTAATTCGTTTAAAGAAAAGAGAGAAAAGCTCAAAATCTAATTAATGGTAATATATGATGTTCAACATAGCTAAATTTCTAACAGACACCTCTTCTTAAAAAAAAAAAAAAACTTTCAATCATTGGAACTATGTGTTGCGAAAACCGTTTCAGTAGGTTGGTGCAATTATTGAAACTGCCTCATTACTGAAAGAATGATAGAAATAATCTTTTTAATGATCCCCATTAAGAATTCTAAGAAAGTAAACCCCATTATGGGCAACATCAAAATGTATCATATAGATATAGGTCCACAAGATACTTACAAATAAAAAATTACTAATAAGGATCTTTCCAATTTCAATATTTTACTATATAAAAGCAGCTAATTAATAGTCTATCTTGGTCCTAGTATTTCTCGCTATGATTAATGAGGTTGGTAGCTATTAACAAATAATTGAAATAATAGAAATAATGCAAGTAGGATTCTTGAACTATTTCCTTGATTTATGTTGACTCTATGCATGTGCCAAACGAAATAAACTAAAATGCTAATTATTGAGCACCATATGATATGCTTTCCGTTATAATTGTAACTAACCAAATATATTGTAGTTCGTTACAATTTTATTTTATTATTTTTTTTTTTGTCGTCAAATTTTCTTATAAGTTGTGATTCATTTAGCATATCTGATTCTGGACGGTCGTTAAATTCATAATTTAACATGGTAATCACCATATAATATATACGATCTTCTTTTTCGTTTTTCTTTCTCTAGAAAATTAGATGACCACTTGTACTTTACTAGTTGACTAACAAAATTTTGTGATTTCCTTGAAAAGGCATCAAAGCTAAAATCAAGATAGCTAACGAGATCTCCCTGCATTAACCTTTGTAGTCAAATGTTTCATTTTTGGTTAGCAGAGAGATAGTCGTATGGGAAACTATTAGTCAACAAAGATACTGCAAATCATAAATTGAATTTACATGAAAACATGTTTAGACATTTTCCGGCATAAGTAACTTCATTAGTATAGAGTTGTTTCCTGTCAAGACATGGATTTTTAACACCACATTTAGACACTTTGATTAGGCTGAGAAATGACTACCAAAATTAAGATTTAGGGTGACTCAGGCTACAAGAAAGACCATGTTTAGTGTCCCACACTAAGTCTGGGAATGAGTTAAGGTTGTCATCTTATCTGATTTTGGGGAAGCATCATCTCATGAGCAAGTTGTTACGTTGTATTAGACCCGATCCACCGATCGGTGTCTATTTTTTTTTTTTTAACATAGTGTTAGAGACCAATCCGTCTATATTCTTGGTTTACCAAATGTTGGGTTAAATTGCCCACACTCTAGAGGCCCAACCATCGACATGCGGGGAGATATGAGAGGTATTAAATGTCCCACATTGATTGAGATAGTGGACTATTGCCTCTTATATTGTCTTGGACAAACCTCACTTCATGAGTATAAGGCTGAGTTAGGTTCAAAGTTTGTTTTGTTAACGGATACAAGCTAGCCGCGTATCTTTACAAAATTATCCTACTAGGGATGAAGCTACTCTTTTCAAGATTATTTGTGGAGTATTCAAAGTCTCAAGTGTTGTGTGTGCGAAGAAAATTCCACATGATAGTTGAAAAAATAGGAATATAATTAAGTTACAAATAGGAGTAAGGATACTGTTAATGGTATGAGATTTTTTGAGAAATTTTTTACGGACTTGACTCTGAAGGACGGTATGACGTTCACATCATGTTGAAATTATCGTTAGACTGATTGATCCCAACATCAAGAATGCATACAAAAGTTTGATTGAATTGTATGGGGAGTCATATGGGCTTCACATGAGTAGGTCATGCAAGAACATGCAAAAGAACATAGAAACACTTGCACAATAATTTTCTAACGACTGTTGTAACCAGGTTGGATATTAGAGTTCATTCAAGGATTAACCTACTATGTCCTTTTGCAGTTCATCATAGACAATGTCGGCCATTTCAGAGTTATGAACACGACACTTTGTCTCAGCTTGTAAACTACATCTTTCCCCACTTCCCTTACCTCTACATTTAATTCTCTAAGGACAAGAATATACAGGTTATCATACATATATTCTCCCACCGGTAAATTCAATTTATGTGGCGTAATTTTATTGTATATTTGTGGTGATCTTAAACATGTCATAAAGAGCGATAAAAACATGTCATCTAGTGTAAAATGTGAAGTTTCAGAGTTAAATTATTCCTAAATATGGTGTCACATAAAACGGGACGAGGCAAATACCATTTATTTTAGATTGTTCTTGTCTAGAGCGTCCGGTCCCCAAATTTGATAAGAAATGAATACTGGGTCTAACGCAACGCAAAAAAATTGACATGATCGGACTCTGATACCATGATAGGAAATGGATTTTTGACCTAACTCAACTATAACAAGGTAGCTCATGAGTTGAGGATCGTACAAAACCATATAAGGAGACCAAGTCTCGTATCTAGAACCAATGTGGGAAACTCAAGAAAACTTCAGCGAAGAAACCACTTAATAAAGTCTGGTTATGAGGAAAATCAGATGTTTGGAATATGTTAGTTACCAAAATGAGAGCAAATTGATTTTGTTGATTATCATTTTGATTGAAGCACCTTGCCTCCCAGATTTTGGAATCCTGGATCTAAATTTTTTACCTTGCCTCCCAGATTTGTGGAATCCTGGAATTGAATCTCAATAAATAAATAAATTATGGACCATTTGTACATCACCTTTCTCGAAGTTGCTTTGATCAAATCCCCCCAAAAAGATGTTTAATTAAAGGAAAATCACGATGTTGTCATTGGAATAGGAAGCCTCTAAACACCGGCCTTCTAATTTGGGTATTCCTTTAATGCATGTTGTGGAATATTCAACATTCAAGTGGAGGACAGAGAATGGTTTTGAGTATAGATAAATTCTTGGAAGAGAAAAAAGTGAATAAGAAAAAGAGAAAGGAAGAAGGAATGTATAAAGTAATGAAACTGGATAGAACGAGCATAGTTAATGAAATTTATTGTAATGAAGAAAACTTTTGGACCTTTCAAGGTAATACCAGTGTTACATATCAATTTTATATTAGTAATGCATAAAAACATTGACAACAAATTACTCTTCTCTTCTTTATACGTAACATTGTATTAAAAAAAATTAGAAAATGTTATAGATTCCCACTCAAATCAATCTGCTAAAAAGGGAAAGAAAGAGGGAAAGCATAGTCCTACGTTGGGGCCTAGATAAAAGCCGGGAAACATACTTAAATGTACTGTCGGCCAAGCTTAATTATTGGCAGTAGGCCAAATATACAAAATCTATACACTGATATGTATATTGCATGTATAGTATATGTATATTTAAGTATAAATATGCAAAATCTATACATTTGCTGAGTATTTTGTAAATTACGTCATCCAAAAACATTGGGCTATTATTTTCCCAGTCCATGTTTTGGAGAAGCCCAACAGAGGAAGCTCGTTTCTATTTCAAGGGGCCTAGGCTTTCAAGTCTACTCATGACTTGGACTAGCAAAGTGCACTCTTCAATTGGCCCTATGCACAAACTGTTGGTCATTTGAACTTTTGTCCCTATTTTGTGCTGGTCTTTAAATTTTGCCGAAAAAAATAAATAAAAAATTCGCTCAGCATAAATTTATATTTTTATATCATGATATCCAAAATTTATGCCCCTCATAACTTTTTCCCTTAAAGAATTTATGCTTCACTAGACATAAGTTCGATTGATAAAGGACAAAAATTAAAAATCACCCCATCTTAAGGACAAATATTAAAGACTAGCCCATTGGAATAACAATTCGCACAATTTCTTAGTTAAATGTAGTTAAGTTCCTTCTTTAGTTACATACATGTCATGAATCTAAATTAATTAATCAGTGAATTTACATACCATATAAAAATATTATATAGATAGGTTCTCACAGAGACACCTAATAAAATGAATAATTTACTTCTATACATAAACTTGCAATTGCACCGATTGACTGTTTATGTCATGCAAGTTCTGTTTGTGGAGTTGACATTGATAAATAATAATGCAATTCCAAAATTTCAAGATGAAACATATTAGTGAAATTGGGAGCCGAATAAACCAATGATGGTAAAATTGAGAATCTTTCAAATAAGAGGTCTAGTTATAACTCACCACCCCTTTTTAGTTCTCCAATGTAATAAAAAAAAATTAATAAAGGTTGAAGAAACAAAAATATGTTGTTTACCACCTTGAATTGCCTCCATTGGTGTACATGAATTTTACAATTGTTATACAATACGTGATATATGTGCAAATGCATGTTTGTCAATACTGATAAGCAAATTCAATTACTATTAACAGGTATACGTGAATCATCCGTTTGATATATAAGTTTTACACAATTTTTAATACACGTAATGCACATTGTTCTACACTGATAAACACATGTAATCTAAATTAACTTTAAATGGTATACATGCATTATACACTTGTTATACAACTTATGATGTACATATAGTGCATATTGGTTTACACTGTTTAACGCATCTAAAGTAATATTTAATTTAATATTTTCTTACAATATTTTATGATGCATGTAGCAATGATTGTGGTGTTTTTGTTGTATTGTTTGTTGAATACTTCATTCCAGGTCAGGGACTTTCGAATGATGGTCATGATATTGATGTGGTCGAACCAGATATGTCGTACTAATTATGTGAGACTAGACGGAGGACCCGACAAGATAATGCAGTTAGTGAGTCGGAAATTAATGAGAAGGGATAATTTAAAGTTGAAGAAGAAAATAATGCGGGTTAGTACAAGTATTGTAATTGAGATACTTTTTTTTTTTCCCTAATACTTTCATGTAGTTGAGTACATTTGTAATAATTAAGATGTTTTTTGTTGGATTTTAAGTCGTTTGGTATATTTTGCACATTATGTTAATTTTACTTTTGTTCAATATATGTGTATACCTTTATACATCTGTTTATATCCATGTATGTATGTGTACATACTTCATAACAACAACAACAACAACAACAACAACAAACATTCCAGTGTAATCCCATAAGTGGAGTCTAAGGAGGGTAGAATGTAAGCAGACCTTACCTCTACCTTTGTGGGGGCAGAGAGGCTGTTTCCAAAAAAACCCTCGGCTCGTAAGGAAAGAAAATTAAAGAAAAGAAAGGAAAATAAAGGAAAAGGAATTTGATGCAGACACAAAAAAATATGATAGAAAAAGAGCAAGATACAAAGCAAAAGCGCAATAGATAGTGATAGACAACTACACGATTATCAAATAATACTAATACTACGAATACGTGTAGAGGGGGCTAGCCCCTACCTCTATTGCGCTTACAGCGCGACATCACTCTACTACCTATTACCATTCTACCCTAATCTTCGACCTCCACACTTTCCTATCTAGGGACTAGGGTTATGTCTTCAGTAAGCTGAAGTTGTGTCATGTCCTGTCTAATCACCTTCTCATAGTTCTTTTTTGCCCTACCTCTGCCTCTCCTAACTCCTGAGATAGCCAACCTCTCACACTTCCTTACTGACGCATCCTCACACCTCCTTTTCACATGCCCAAACCATCTCAGTCTCACTTCCCTCATTTTGCAACAGAGGTCACTCCCACCTTGTCCTGAATAACTTTGTTCCTAATCATATCTCTCCTAGTATGCCTACACATCCATCTGAGCATCCTCATCTCTGCTACATTCATCTTTTGGACGTGAACATTCTTGATTGGCTAGCACTCTGCTGCATACAACAAAGTTTGGTCTAATCACCACTCTGTAGAACTTACCTTTAAGCCTTGGCGACATATTCTTATGGCACAAAACCCCAGAAGCGAGCCTCCATTTCATGTACCCCGCTTCAATACAATATGACACATCCTCATCAATCTCTCCGTTTTCTTAAATTATGGACCCAAGATACTTGAAGCTTCCCGAGGCCGGCCGAAGGGTCAAGCGGCCAAAGCCACCACTTTAGGCCGCAAGTATTTAAAGACCCCTAAAATTTTATTTCCTCTATTATTTTTATAATATTTTATTAGATGATCATTACTAAAATCAGCTTTAGGCTGATTTATACTTAAGGACTCTTATGCTTTTATGCACATTGTACCAAGTCATATTTTCCACTTCAAAATAAATTTGAGTTGTTTAAAATGTATGAAACTATTTTAACATGTTCATAGATATAATTTTTTAATTTCAAATAAGTATATGCTTATCAAATTGATTCTTCCTATAGATAAACCCTGTATATAGAATTTGAAGTTTGAAAAAAAAAATAGGGAATAGTTTAAATTCTCTATTTCAAGGGAATAGTTTAAATTCTCTATTTCAAGTTTCCTCCCACAAATTTTTATCTTTTTTCAAGTGAAATTTATGTTTAAACATAGCTTCAACTTTCAAATACTTTTTATGAACTGCAACTTCTAATATTCGTTTTTAGAACTTCAACCACATAATGTCCAGATGTCTCCTTAGTGGCAGAAATTTGAGATGATTAGACAATTATAATTTCAAATAGCATTGTTTTAACCTTGAATATTTTTTATTGTTAAATCTGGATGAGCAGAGTTAGCAGATACCTCCATTGATGGAAGCTTAGGTAGTCAGTGATGATCAATGTGATGTGCAAGTTGGTAAAATAGCTTATGTCACAAAAATAATAAATTTGTTAGATACATTTTAGGCCTCTTATTGATATCTAGCTTTAGGCCACATAACTAGTTGAGTCGCCCTTGAAGTTTCCTCTCTTAGATACATACTCATAGTTATATAAAATTATACATACATACGCGCTATGTGTATACTCTTTCACATCTATGTAAATACTCATAGTTACATAGTGTACACACAACTAACTTAGTTTTTCATCAACAAATACACTATGATTGTGTGATGTAAAGAAATTTTGCCTGTAACACATTTTTCTAAGTTACTATCCGTCATTGAGAAAATAAATACTACAAGAAATCTACATTAACATACATGATCTATACAGATATATATTATAAATTCCCTATACACATGATATACATTAAGTGAAGAAATTGCACGGTTTTGCCCTTCAAATGGGCTGGAGTAAACATATAATTCACACTGGGTTACACTCTTTCACGCTCTAATGTATGTTTGTTTGCAAGATTTTAACAATATTTATATGATATAGTAGTGATTGCGGTGTATTTGTTGCATCATTTGTTGAATACTTCATTCAAGGTCATGGACTTTCGGATAACGTTTATGATGTTGATGTGATTCGAATAAGGTATGTCACACATTAGGGATTATGGACGGAGAATTTTACTAAATAATGCAATTAGTGAATCAAAGGTATCGAAAGATTAATGAGAAGTGTACATTGAAGCTGAAGAAGGAATATCATAAGATAGTTGTTGACACGTAATTTTGATCCGCCTCGGGATGTTTTCACCTTTTTAGTGTCTAAATTTCTCTTTTGAGTCTAATATTGCTATTTGGAGTTTTATCTGATTTTAGTTTGTTTTGTTGTGAAAATAAAAAACTACAAAGGTAGAGTCGTATTAAGATAAAGAGAAAACTTTCAATTTTTTTTTTTTTTTTAAAACTGGGTTTAAATAAATAAGTTTATATTTTCTTAGTCTAAAATTAGGTGGTTAATATTCTTACAAAGTGTATTTGGATTTTTTACTAAAACAAAGAAAAGACAAAAGAGGAGAACCAATCACATTGTGCCACATATCAAGATTCCTTCTTATCATTTCCTAACAAACTTTGCCCATGTGATTTTTGCTTCCGAGAGTGCACGTTTTGTATTCTTCACTCCTAAAAGTTCACACACAACACTACACCTATCAGCCGGAGAAAACATTTTTGGTGGAATTTTAAAAAGATCTAAACAGCTAACGGAGGAGGAACAAAAAGAAGAGCAGCCATAGCCTTTTCTTCTGGACGATTTCCACACCTCCCCATCTCTTTTCCTCCATTAAGGCCATCATTAATCTTTCACAATCTCTTACCACGAAAACATAAATAATCAGCTCACCATGTTGTTGCTAGTTTTAGTTACTCATAAAACCCACAACCACCACCTAGAATCTACCATTGTCACAGTCCAACAAACCACCACTCGAAAACAACCCGAAAACACCCATCTTCACACCATCGTAAAAACACCATCGTCTTCCCCTCTTTTCCCATCCATCCGCCTCCTTTAAATACCCCGCAAAACCCAAAACGAACCCCCTCTGAAACACCCCTGTTTTTCTGTCGAAGTTATCGGTTAAGGTTCGAATTCGCTTGTCGACTCTTTGTCGATTTTTGTTCTTCGCTGTTGGGTTTTGTTAGCAGTGTAAAGTTCGTGATTGCTTCTTGTTTCAACTGGTTTCAATTAATTTAAGGAGTTGTGTCTACAAAGGTCCATTTCTACTCTCATGCCTATTTATATTATGCTTTAATTGATCTTTGTGGTTGATTAATTGCTATGTTTCGTTCGTATTATTAAGATGTGGTTGGCTTGCTTTCTTTTTCACTCTTCATGGAATTAGTATGGTTGAGCTTGAATCAGTTAGTTGATTTTTTTTCATTAAGGGAATTAATTTTGTCCGTTCGATTCTATATGGTGGTTTTGCAAATTGAAGATATTAGGTGACTCGAGTTAACTGAGTCATGTTGATTATTAATGAAATGATTTTGGTTGGAACTTGGGTTGGGTAGGCAAATTTTAGGTTTGTTAATTGCTTGTATGTTTTTTTCTTTTACTCGCATTCAATATCATGTGTTCATTTTCCTGGTGGGACGTCCCAGAAGCAAATCAATGTAAAAAAAATAAAAAATGAAGGTCGTTCGTTGAGAAGACCCCGGGATGTCGGGGATAGCTTAGTATATTTTAGCATAGTACAGGTTTATTTTCTCGTATTTTTCTTTTATTTCGAGTTGTAATAATTCAGACTTTATTTTCGAACTTTTCTTGTACGCGTGCCTGAGTGTTGTTTGAGTTTACCTGCCTGAGTTTCTATTTAAGCCAATACGATTTAATTAAAGCGACTGTGCTAAAACCACGGGACTCGAGGGATGCCTCACACCTTCCCCTCAGTCAACAGAATTCCTTAACCAGAATCTCTGTCGCTGATCAGTTTTAGAGTCAAACCTGTTCTTAAAAGGGATAACTATTTTTTTAAGTGACTTGGCACACCGAAACCCATTGTTAAGTGGAGACTCTTATTATTTATGAAATGATCCCTTTTGAAACACATTTTGGTCACTTTCGATTTGAAAACCCTTTTGAACTCAACAAACAAATCATATTTTGTGGGAAAAAAGGTGTGACAGCTCTGGCAACTCTGCTAGGGATTTTTAGAATTTGAGCTTTTCAAAAGTGACTCGTATTGGCTTAGTTAGAAACTCTTGAGTGAACATTTTGCTTGGTTAATTGGTTTTCCTTATTTGCTATTTTTCTGAGTATATTTGTTTATCGCATTTTCATTGCCTGTTACCGCTTTATATCTGGCATCATTTGTATAACCCCCCAATTCTTCACGCAACAAGTTTTGGTGGACGTTGTAAGTGTACATGACCTTTTCGAGAGTCACCCAAATTTTTAGGGAGGGGGCATTTCAAGCGTGGAGTTGGCGGAAAGTAAAGCAGCCGCCATCGACCACGTGCCTCCTTAAACAGCCTTGTTAGTAAGCCCCAACCTAGGTCAGCCTTTAGGACACTCTTATGTGCAGCATGTCATTTAGACCTAGCAGGACTCGATCCTTGGTATCGTGTTCCTTTGTAGGAGACTTGCCCCAAAATGGTGTCAAACTGGGCCCGCTGCCCAAAAAGGCATTAATCATCCCTATGTGCTACTTGTTGCATCTTGAGGGTAAAAGGGTCATTGACAGACTGATTTGATGAGGAGTGTTTGAAAAGAAAAAAAGAAAAAAGAGAAAATAAGAAGACTTGAAAGTAGTAAGTGGGTGTTGAAAAGAAAATTTGTAGCTTTAGGAGTTTCAACGTCTTTCATAAATGAAAAGAAAAGAAAAGAAAAAGATTTTCCCTTTCTCTTATTTACCAGAAAATAAGAAAAAATAAAAAAGATTTTCCTTATTCCTATGCATTTTATTCCAAGAAAAAAAAAATCTCACTCTCCCTGTTTCTTTAAAACAAAACAAAAAAAAGTGTTTGGTTTGGTTTTTAGTCTCTTTAGCATATTTCTTATTTAAAAAACCAAAAGAATTTTGTTTTACATTTACATTTCATGTTTTTGAAAACAAAAAGAAAAATATAGTTGTCTTTTCGAGTCGGGTGTCATTTTTTCAAAGTGTCCTTAATAGTCTAATTGGGACGAACTATGCACACCTGATTCCCGTCCCTCGGAGTGACGATACGTAGGCAACCCTCCTCGGTTCGGTGATCTTTATTCAAAAATCCAAAAATAAAAGAAGGTTTGATCCTTATTCAAAAAAAAAAAAAAAAAAGGAGCGTTTTTCTTCGTTATCAAAAAAGAGAACAAGAGGAAAAAGAAATTATTCTCTTTAGTTACGCACCATTGAGCTTTTGTATTTTTTTTTTTAAAGAGAACACAAAAGATTTTTCCTTTGGATAGTTTTTAGGTTTCTTTTGTAGGAATTTCAAACTCAAAAAAATCCAAAAATATTTTCCTTTTACTTTAGGATTCATTCTTTAGGAAATTCAAAAATCTAAAACAATTAAAAAGATTTTTTGAGTCTTGTTTGTTTTAAAGTTAAAAAAAAAGTAGTAAAAGAGCGAAAAAATAGAGGAAAGAATGCGGAAAGAAAAGAGCGAGGCAAGGTAACGAAAAGAAAAATGAAAGGAGGAAGGAAAGGCAAAATCGGTGGAAATTGGGATGATGCCTAAATGACCTTATGCACTCGAAGTCATTCTAGAATTGATAATTGTGACTAGGTGCATTGCATACAATGTGATATCGTACTTTTAATGCCCTAACACTAACACATTGCTTCTGATTCATGATTTATTAAAGAAAGTGGTTGGTTTGTGGCATTTTGGTGAGTCGTCTAGATAACATCGGGTCAAAGGGAAAGTAGTCATGAACAGCAAAGAATCAGGCAGTACCATCATTGACCCATCAAAGAAACCCGTGGAATGAGATTCGGGGTCAAATAATGAGGTTCAACGGTTGAAACAACAAATGATTTAAATGCATCAGGCATGGTCTAGCGGGCAACCCTCTCTGCTATTTTCCAGTTCCACTAACACTTCGCTACCATACCCACCAGATGTCATCTCGTACCACAACTATCCTAGCAGCTCTGATACCTATTTCACTACCCAACATGCCAAAATCACTGCATGTCTTGCACCACCCGTTATTCCTGCCTTTGTAACCCCTCTACCCACTACCCCTGCTTTTGCAACTCATCCACCAATTGTGATTCCTGGATCCACTTGTGCAACTGTGTTCAATATTATTGGGACCCAGTATTATGCTTCTAAACTGACACTTAAGGTGCCTGATTCATATTGGTACATCCCTCAGCTCAAGTACCCATTTGAGCTTGAGAATCATGTCAAGACAGAGGAGCATGAAGAGATGTCTAGGAAAATTAAAAGTTTGGAAAGATCTATGAAGAGCTTACAAGCTCTTGGAGGTCATAGAAGTGTTTCGTACGAAAACCTATGCATGTTCCCTAATGTCCATTTTCCTACTGATTTCAAGATCCCAAAGTTTGACAAATACGATGGACATGGTGATCCTGTGGCCTACTTGAAGAGGTATTGCAATCAATTGAGAGGAGCTGGGGGTAAGCAAGAGTTGCTTATGGCCTACTTCGGTGAGAGTTTGACAGGTTTAGCCTTAGAATGGTTCATTGATCAAGACTTCACTAAGTGACATATTTGGGACAACATGGCTCAAGAATTTGTGCAGAAATTTCAATACAATATAGACTTCGTCCCTGATCAACTTGAAGAAAAAATCTACAGAAAATTTCAGAGAATTTGCCATCAGGTGGTGGGAGCAGACTGCTAGAGTAAAACCACCGCTGAAAGAAAGCGAGGTTGCGGAGGCATTTATCCAAGCTCAAGATGAAGAATATTATCAGCAGGTGCTCCCTGCCTTGGACAAATAATTTGTCGAAGCCATCAAAATGGGGGAGATGATAGAAGATAGGATTAGAACAGGACGTATTGTGAGTTTTGCTACCGTTAAATCCACCACACATGCAATTCAAAGTGGATCAAGAAATCTTGGGATAAAGAGGGATGGAAATTCTGATGTTGCAATGATTGCATCTGGACAAAGTCAAGGTCCAAGGGGCCGCCATCGTCAATATACTCAGCCTCAACGCGGATCACCAAATTACACACAATGGCAAGAACTAACACCACAAAATCGGCATCCGTCTCCACAAAATTTTCAGCCACCATATAATCCCTGTTCGAGGCAGGAGTATGGAAGGAGACTGAGGCCAAGGGATAGTTTCACACCGATTGGAGAATCTTATATGAGCTTGTTCCATAAATTGAGACATTTAGGCATGATCACTCCTCTACTCGGGTATACTCCTGACCCGCATTCAAAAAGTTTTGATCCCACCGTATGATGTGCATATCATTCTGTTATTCAGGGACACAGTACTGAAGGCTATCACACTTTAAAAAGAGAAATAGAAAGAATGATTTAAGAAAAACTGATTGTGGTACAAGACAGCGACACTCCACGCGTCGCAGAGAATTATTTACCGGCACATGATGATGCACACTTCATGAGAATGAGCGAGTTGGCCAAAGGGACCCAGAACCTATTTGTTGAGTATAATGTATTTGACATTGATGAAGGTTCTAGTAGTGTTAATATGCAACTTAGTGGATAAGATGTCAAGCTCAACAATTGGGGAAGTCACCCATTTTCCCACTTGGAAGGAGTATTGGTAGTTTGTTTTGATGTTCTTTCTGTTATCCGGATTATTCAGGGTTGTAATCTGGATTTTACTTTGCTTATTTTAATGTTAAAACTCTTCTATCCTTTTTTTTTAATGAAAAAAAAAGTTTTCATTTTTGTCAGATTTTTTAATTCATTTCGTTTAGTTTGTTTTAGGCATGTTCTAGTGACATGACATGCATGCGGATTTTTTTGGTCAGATCTTAAAACCTGGTCTAGGCAGGGGACAAATGCACCAAAACTTGAAAATTGTGAAGAAGAACATTTGAGGAAACAAGCAGAGACAAGTATGAAGGAAAAGTGAGAGACAATATCCAACAATTCATTTGTTGTGAAGAGATAACATATGATTTTCATTTCTCATTCTCAAATTGCATGTTTTGTACTTGACATTTTTAAGGATTGGTATGACGAAGGCATTTCATTCTGCTAAATAAATGTTGTGTCACCCTTTGTTACCCCTGTTGAGCCTTAGTTTTATCTTCTTTCTCATCCCTCTTTTGGAATCAAAATAAAATCAGAAAAGAGTAAAAAAAAAAAAAAGGAGACGAACAGAGAAAAGAAAAGAAAGAAGGAAACAAAATCACAAAGAGAGAGAGAGAGAGAGAGAGAGAGAGAGAGAAGAGAAAACACAAGAAATGAACTGCCTGAACTACGTCTCGACAGGATACGTAAGCAACCCTATTCTGGGGGTTCAGACCAACCAATGAAAATTCAAAATTTCCCGTTTCAAAGAAACTGGGACAGAAGTTATTTTTCCTTTTGAGTCGATTACAAAAGTTGTAAGTCTCACTCCTAGTATTTTTGTGTTATCTTCAAGCCGCTATGCCATCTTTTCTTTTCAACCCTATCCAAAAGCCACATTACAACTAAAGAAAAGACCTTCAGATCAATCATTGAGAATGTCAAGGCTGAACACACTATGAGTATAAGATATTTTCATCACGGGCATCACATGTTTGCATTAGCATAAGGAAAGTGGAAGAAAAAATGAAAATGAGAAAGTCTTACTGGTGAAAACCTTCACAGGCACTGTAGGGCGATGGGGAGTTAAGAGAATTGAAAATGAGAGATTCTTATTGGTGAAAATTTTCATGGGCACCGTAAGGCGATGGTAAGATGAGATACAAACAAATGAGAGAGGTTTAGTGGTGAAAACCCTTCGGAGCACCACTAGCCGAATGAGAGTCATGAATCTGTTGAAGAGGTTGGTCTATGAAACCCTGATTTCAAAACAAGTTATGAGGGCACAACGGGAGTTAAAGGATAGATTGGTTGAACAGATCAGACTGCTCAATCCAAAATGCATGTCATGACCATTGGAGCCAGCTACCATATTCAGATAAGTGTCCTTTTTCCTTTTCTCCCAGTAAGGGAAATTTCTTGTTGAATATCGCTTCTTTCCATTTATACATATTTTACTTCTCTTGTTTTATTTCGTTGAGTTAATCCACGTAGAACGAGTAGAGAAAGGATTTCAAAATTGCTACCAGCTTTTCCAATTGCGAAGCAAGACATTTGGCTAGCACTGAAGGTAACGTGATTCAAAGTGGGGTAGAGTATCCAATGAGTTATCGTTCGTTGATAGGTTCTGGAGTCATGAAAATATAAGGGATCAGTAGAGTTTGAATTAATAGGCACCATAAAACGGAGGTGTTGGTGTTGGTGTTGGGTTAAAGTTACTCAAAGTCACTCCGGTAGCCAAAGTTTGGGTCAGTAGTCCAACGAGCTGACAGCGACCACTGACTATTGAAATCACAGCTGAATAGGATAAGTGCATGAGCAATCACCTTCAGAACCAAGACCACAAACCAACCACCACATTTTTAAACTCACAAATTTTCTTTATTTGAAACAGGGATGGATGTTATCCTCAAATCAAAGGTTAAAAAGGTGCAATGTCTCATTTTTGCCTATGCAAAGGCAATGTGACAACATAGGTTTGCAAGCAACAAAAAATGATCAATGTTTCAATTATGAATACTGTCACCTCTAGGAGACACACTTCCCAGTCCTGGTTTTAGGAGACGCACTTCCTAATCCAAAGCTCTACTCCTAGGAGATGCACTTCCTAGTCGATTCTTTCAGGTTTATTCCTAAGAGACGCACTTCTTAGTCTGGTCTTTCAGGTTTTAATTTTAAGAGATGCACTTCCTAATTTGAACCATAAATCATAGGAGACGCACTTCCCAATTTGGATCTTTTAGTTTATACTTTTAGGAGACGCACTTCCTAATTTGAACCATAACTTATAGGAGACGCAGTTCCTAATTTGGATCTTTCAATTTTTACTTTTAGGAGACACACTACCTAATTTGAACCGTTACACATAGGAGACACACTTCTTAGTTTGGATTTTTCAGATTTTGCTTTTAGAAGACGCACTTCCTATTTGGAATCATCACTCTTAGGAGACACAGTTCTTAGTAAGAGCATTTCAGTTTAACCCTTAAGAGATGCACTTCTTAGTCTGGGTCTGTCTGGTTTTTTTACTTTAGGAGATGCACTTCCTAGTCGAGTCTTTCAGTTTAATCCCTAAGAGATGCATTTCTTAGTCTGGGTCTCTCTGGTTTTTGACTTTAGGATACGCACTTCCTAATTTGAACCATAACCCCTAGGAGACGTACTTCATAGTCTGTGTCTTTTAGATTTTTCTTTTAGGAGACGCACTTCCTAATCCGAACCTCCACTCCTAGGAGACGTACTTCCTAGTCAGAGTTTTCAGCTTAACCTCTAGGAGACGCACTTCGTAGTTCTAATGATTCGATCTTAGTTCGAGGAGATGCATTTCCTAGTTTGAGTCCTTTAAACTTTCCTCCTAGGAGATGCACTTTCTAGTTGGAGATTTGATTTTACTTTCATCATTGAATTATTTTACAAATCGTTTGTAATTTTTCTAACACTCACAAATTTTTCCCAGTGGAAACTGGGCAGAAAATTTTTGTTCATTTTGTGTGTTTTTGATAATTTATAGGGCCCACCTGAAGAATGGAGCAAGTCAGGATCACCCTGAAAAATGAAAAAAAGTCAAAACCCTCCTGGATAATGGAATTTAATTTATCAGGACCCTCCTGGAAAATAGGATTAGTTTATCAGGACCCTCCTGGAAAATGAGATTAGTTTATCAGGACCCTCCTGGAAAATGAGATTTAGTTTATTAGGACCTTCCTGGATAATGGGATTTAATTTACTTTTGCTAACACACAAAATTTTCCTGGTGCAAACTAGGGCAATTTTTTTTTGTTCTTTTTGTGTGTTTTTGATAATTTACAGGATCCACCTGAAGAATGGGAAGCAAGTCAGGAACCCACCTGGAGAATAGGGACACCTTCAAATTTCAAGTTCAGGAACACTCCTGAGAATAGGGACACCTTCAAATTTTAAGTTCAGAAACACCTTTCAATTTCAACTTCAAGAGCTTGCCTAAAGAATAGGATGTACTTTCAGATTCAGTCAGAAATAGCAGGAGCCTGCCTGAAGAATAGGGCTTACTTTCGAGATCAAAACGCTTCTCTCACCACTTGGGAAAGCGTGAAGATTCAAGTCAAAATTCAAGAGAAGCTGCATAGAAAGGATCTCATACTTGTATTTTCTTTTTAACTTTTGTTTTCCATTTTGATGTAATAATAGGAACCGCGGATCGGAATCTCGACAGGACCTCGCTCAACTCTTCAGCTCAGTATGTTCCATCACCCTTATGTTTCTTGAACTACATGAGACCTGATTCCCTTATAACCCGGGATATGTAGGATGCCCAAGACTAGGGCTCAGTCACATTTTTGTTCCGTTCCTTTCCCTTTCTTCAAATAATGGTCGGGTCAAAATTTGTCTCGTCATCTACGTCTTTGTCTGAGAACTCTTCGCATTCCCAATCAAAGAGGGACAGGCTGTAGACACGTAATTTTGACCCTCCTAGGGATGTATTCACCTTTTTAGTGTCTAAAATTTTCTTTTGAGTCTAACATTGCTATTTGGAGTTTTATCTGATTTTAGTTTGTTTTGTTGTGAAAATCAAAAACTATAAAGATAGAGTCGTATTAAGATAAAGAGAAAATTTTTAAATTTTTTTTTTTTTTAAAAACTTGGTTTAAATAAATAAGTTTGTATTTTCTTAGTCTAAAATTAGGTGGTTAATATTCTTACAAAGTGTATTTGGATTTTTTACTAAAACAAAGAAAAGACAAAAGAGGAGAACCAATCACATTGTGCCACATATCAAGATTCCTTCTTATCATTTCCCAACAAACTTTGCCCATGTCATTTTTCCTTCAAAGAGTGCACGTTTTGCATTCTTCACTCCCCAAAATTCACACACAACACTACACCTATCAGTCGGAGAAACCATTTTTGGGGAATTTTAAAAAGATCTAAACAACTAACGGAGGAGGAACAAAAAGAAGAGCAGCCATAGCCTTTTCTTCTGGACAATTTCCACACTTCTCCGTCCCTTTTTCTCCATTAAAGCCATCATTAATCTTTCACAATCTCTTACCATGAAAAAATAAATAATCATCTCACCATGTTGTTGCTAGTTTTAGTTACTCATATCACCATAAACCCACAACCACCACCTAGAATCTATCATTTTCACCGTCCAACAAACCACCACTCAAAAACAACCCGAAAACACACATCTTCACACCACCGTAAAAATAACATCGTCTTCCCCTGTTTTTCCGTCCAAACGCCACCTTTAAATACCCCACAAAACCCAAAACAAACCCCCTCTGAAAAACCCCTGTTTTTCTGTCAACGTTATCGGTTGAGGTTCGGATTCCGCTTGTCGGCTCTTTGCCGATTTTTGTTCTTCGCTGTTGGGTTTTGTTAGCGGTGTAAAGTTCGTGATTGCTTCTTGTTTCAACTGGTTTCAATTAATTGAAGGAGTTGTGTCTACAAAGGTCCATTTCTACTCTCATGCCTATTTATATTATGCTTTAATTGATCTTTGTGGTTGATTAATTGCTATGTTTCGTTCGTATTATTAAGATGTGGTTGGCTTGCTTTCTTTTTCACTATTCATGGAATTAGTATGGTTGAGCTTGAATCAGTTAGTTGATTTTTTTTCATTAAGGGAATTAATTTTTTCCGTTCGATTCTATATGGTGGTTTTGCAAATTGAAGATATTAGGTGACTCGAGTTAACTGAGTCATGTTGATTATTAACGAAATTATTTTGGTTGGAAATTGGGTTGGGTAGGCAAATTTTAGGTTTGTTAATTTCTTGTATGTTTTTTTTTATTTTACTCGCTTTCAATATCATGTATTCATTTCTCGGAATGTCCCGGAAGAAAATCAATAGTAAAGATTAAAAAAAATAAAAAAATGAAGGTCGTTCGTGGAGAAGACCCTGTGATGTTGGGGATAGCTTAGTATAGTTTAGCATAGGGTAGTACATGTTTGTTTTCTCGCATTTTTCTTTTATTTCGGGTTGTAATAATTCAGACTTTATTTTTGAATTTTTCTTGTGCGCATGCTTGAGTGTTGTTTGAGTTTACCTGCCTGAGTTTCTATTTAAGCCAATAAGATTTAATTAAAGCGATCGTTCTATAACCACAGGACTCGAGGGATGCCTCACACCTTCCCCTCGATCAACAGAATTCCTTAATTGGAATATCTATCGCTGATCTGTTTTAGAGTCAAACCTGTTCTTAAAAGGGATAACTACTTTTTTAGGTGACTTGGCACACCGAAACCCATTGTCAAGTGGCGACTCTTATTATTTCTGAAATGATCCCTTTTGAAACACATTTGGGTCACTTTCGATTTGAAAACCCTTTTGAACTCAACATACAAATTATATTTTGTGGGACAAAAGGGGTGTGACAATAGTGCAAGTGTAGTAGTTGAGATACAAGCTTTTTGATGTTCCTGATACTCTAATACTATGATTTTCAAATTCTTTAACGTAGAGTACATCTATAATAATTGAGATGGTTTTGTTAGATTTTATGTTGTTTTGAAATATTTTGTACAATATATTAATTTTATTTTTGTTCGATTTATGTGTGTACCCTATATGTTGTGTACATACATACAGTTATATATATATATATATATATATATATATATATATATATATATATATATATATATATATATATATATATATATATATTATGTGGCAATGAATTTAGAGATTAAGTGGAAGAGGAAGAAGAAGAATAGGGCTCTATATGACCTATCAAGGATCAAATGGGGTGGCTTGGATGCTTTCAGAGCTCAGGAGATGGGGGAGAAGTTAGTGGAGATGGGGGTTCAAGGGGAGTAGTGGGGATGCAAACAGTACATGAGATAGGACAATGAAGTACATTAGGGAAGTAGCTAGAGAGGTGCTGAGGGTCTCAAGGGGTAACACTAGTTGACATCGAGGGGATTGGTGGTGGAGTGGAGCACACCAAAGGGAAAGTGAAAGCCCAGAATGATGCTTATATGGAGTTAGTGGAGAGCAAAGACAAGAATGAAAAGAGGGGGAATGTTTGAACGGAAGCGTTTGAACAATTATATGAAGAACTACTGGACAAAGAGGGGGATACGAAGTTGTATAGCTCGCCAAGGCGAGAAAGAAGAGGGTCGAGGACCTGGACCAAGTGAAGTGCATCAAAGATGAGGAAGGCAAAGTATTGGTGAGAAATGCACACATTTAACAAAGATAGTGTTACACCCCGTATCATAGAACTAAGGTTAGACTCGTATCGTTAGAGTTTTAGTGGAAAAACTGAAGGTTTTAACGTTTTCCGAAAATGGTTGACAGACCTACTTCGGAAAACCATAACCCCTTCATTAGTTGGGAATATGAGAAAGTACCCTCAATGAAAGTCATAGTACGTGGAAATACCTTTCCAACCATATAAGGAACAGGTCTATCAGAGATCAGAACAGGGAGATATGATCATCTCAAGATGGCTAATAATAAGGCGCTTAAGATTCGATAGAATCGGCTTAGTTTTCGATATGTCTGCCTTCCATCCCAATTTCGTGAAAATCCGTTGATCATTTGAGAAAACTTAAAACGTAAAAGTTTTACCCCTTTGAAATACCTTTCCAACGGTATATTGTGTAGCCCAGACAGAGCTCTGTACAAAAGGTTATACCCATTTTACCAAACACTGCACAAAGCCGACAAAAGTCGCGCGTGAGAGGGCGTGCGATGCTTCCGCTTGGCGGGAAAATCGCCCAAAAACACCCTCTCTGACCAGGGACCTGAAAGGGGTCCCGTAATGGCCATGCATTATGGGCCCATTGCGGAAAAGGGTCGGGTTTCGGGTCAAAAGTCGAATTTTCGTGTTTTCTCTTATATTTAAGCTTGGGGTTTATTTCCCTAACACCCCTAATTACGAAAAATCATCCTAAGGTAGGAGAGAACAAGTCCTAAGACTCAAGAACCCTCTAACATAAGTTTTATCATGATTCTAGTTTGAATTCAAGTCCTAATTCTTTCTAACTTGAGTAAACCCTTCTAATCTATAGAGTTGTGATTGGAACATAATTGTTGGACATGAAAACCCTAGCACTCGAATTCAAGAGGATTGAAATTCAAAAGGTAATGCTCTACTCTCTAATCATTCATAGTATTGAATTGATGAGTTCTTGGAAGAATAGTAAATGAGTTTAGTAAAAAGAATTACACGAACTATAGTAGGGTTTTGGATTGTTGACTTGAGATTGTTGTAATCATATGGGTGATGGAGAATGATATTAATTACACCTAATTGAGATTGTAGAATCACCTAGAAGTAATAGAATGAGAATTGGGTGAGGGAAACACCATTAAAGAAGGTTGTGGAGCTTTATGCCCACCAAGTATTTGGTAAAATGCTTAGGTGACCAAAGCATGTATATTATTGCTAATATGGAAGACCTTTGACTTGTGTTGCTATAGATTAAAGTTGAAAGAGTTGACGAATGTTTTATTATGCTCAAAAGCCAAAATTAAGGTATGTGAGGCTAACTCTCTACGTTTAGGAATGTTAATGATTCTCCCTACGCCACGTTCGTTTACAACGTTACCAATTGCCTCAGAAATATAGTTAAGCTTAGTTCCTTGAATAGTTGCAGAACTTCTATTCTCTAGTTTCATAGTTCATTCATGACTTTCATTCCGAATGTTGTGAGCTCAGTACGTAATCAATATAGACTTGTGTTTGATACCCATGAGTCTCAGTCTAGAATGCTCAGCATGTTTATAAATAGTTAAAGCTTCAATTCTCATAATCAGTTCATGAATACATGTATGAGTAAATCATTGCTCAGCATGTCAGTGTTGTATCTTTCAGCATGATTCTCAGTTCTTTTATGTAAATTGCTTAATGATGAACACCTGTGTTATTGGGCCTAAGGCCGCAGTTATGTATACGTATACTTGGGCCTGAGGCCGCAACTTGTGCATATATATATATATATATATATATATATTGGGCCTAAGGCCGCAGATTATTTACTCAGATAAACATGTGGTTCCTCATTTAGAACAGGGAGTATTCATATCTTTACTTCCTTAGTTCAGTTCAGTTTCAGTATTTACTGTTCTTTCTTTCAATTGCTTTACTTACCAATGCAATTCAAATGTACTGACGTCCCCTTTTATTGCCCGGGGGCTTGCATTTCACGATACAAGTAACGATTTACAGGTGACGATTAAGAGCGCTAGGATTATCGTACCAACTATTTGGTGAGCCCCAGTTCCCTCGGGGCGTTATTACACTTTACAGTATTTCTAGTCAGTCAGGTATGCCGGGGGCCTTGTCCCGGTAAACAGTCAGATTTATATTCTTAAAGGCTTCATAGACTATAGTCCAGTCAGTCAAATGTTTAGCAGCTTTTGTGTTAGCCTTGTCGGCTACTTATTCAGTATTTCCGCATTTATGATATTTCAGTCAGACTTTTAGTAGATCAACATGTGTCAGTGTTGTTTCCGCATTTAGTATGTTTGATATCACATGTTGATTCAGCCAGCCAGTTGGTTCACTCGGTCACATGAAGACAAGCACCGAGTGTCGTGTTATGTCCAGGCCATGGCTCGAGGCGTGACAGATAGCAGACATATATACTTATATAAACTCTTGAATGAAGAGGGGGACAAGAATATTGTGCTGGGTGATTGAGACCACTCTGAGAGTTGTCGAGATTTTGGATATTTTAAGGGTTTAAAGTTTGAGGAGAGCGAAAGACCAGACGAGATCCCCACAGAAATTTGGAAGAGCGCATGTAAATCAGGTTTGGAGGGACTAACTGGGTTGTTTAATGTCATTTTTATGACGTCAAAAATGTTCGAAGAATGAAGATGGAGTACAATGATCCCTTGTATAACAACGGTGATATTCATAATTGCAACAACTATATGGGTATCAAGCTGCTAAGCCACACTATGAAAGTTTGGGAGAGAATAATGGAGATAAGGGTGTAGAGGGGTGTATCTATTACTGAGAACCAATTTGAATTCATGCAGGGACGTTCAACTACAGAAGTCATTCATCTTGTAAGGATATTGATGGAGAAGTATAGGAAGAGGAATATGGACTTACATATGGTGTTCAATGAAGATAATCATTTCCACATAAAAGAAAGACAACGAACTTTTTGATCAGTTTTAAATTTGGTTGAATAAATAGATTTTTTGTGGTGTCAGTATCACCTTTTCCACATCATCACTCCTTGTAGCATTAAAAAAGTCCATATAGTTATTCAAATTTACCAATATAGGTGAAACTTGCAAGATATTAAAAACTTCAATTATGGGTAAAATGGATAAAAACATTTAAATTTGGTTGAAAAATAGATTTTTGTAGTGTCACTATCACCTTTTACACATCATCACTCTTTGTAGTATTAAAAAGCACATATAGTTATTCAAATCTACCAAAATAGATGATAACTTTTAAGGTAATTAAAGCTTCAATTAGGGGTAAAATGGGGAAAAAAAATCATGTGAGGAGACTACAAAAGTTAGGGATTCTCTCTTATACATAGCAGTAATGAAGCCCAATGTCGCATGGGTTTTTACAATTGGTGTGTAGTCCAACTACTTAAGGATCTTTTTGGCCCTTTATCGGAATACTTTTAGATATTTTATATTTAATTTGAAATAAATAATTTTTATTTAATCAAGAAGGAGTGAGTTAATTTCTTAATGTGTCCAAGCTATTAAATTAATTATGCGGTAAAACAATAACTGTATTCTGGGTGTTTGATCTATGATCAACATTTAAAAATAGACTTAAGTAATGTGGTAATTTTCTATCTCGATCTTAAAACATGATAGAAGCACCTCATGACCTAAGATTAGATGATCAATGAGTAAATTTTCATTTTTATTGTGGATCTCCAAGATTCATGATCTCAATATTAGGAAAACAATATGATAAATAAGTTGCATCATTGTTCTTTGCTCTATCCCCACTCTTGATTTTATTCCTTTTTTTTTTTTTTTTTTTTTGGTATTGACGACTATTAATATATTACAATACAAATACTTTTAGAAAAAAAATTGAAACTAATTATTATTTGTTAATAAATGACTCCTGAATCTTAATTTATGGGGAGGTTTGTCCAACAACATATATAGAGACTAATTTCACATGTCATAATTGATGTCAGACAACTTAACTCTACAACACGTTCAGACCTGTCAACTAAAGTGTTCTCAACATCGAATAAATTAAGAATTGAGATGGAGGCATTGATACCATATTATAAAGGGAAAATGGTCAAAAATACCCCTATACTTTGGAAAAAGGGCTAAAAATATCCTCCGAACTTATTTTGGGTCAAAAATACCCCTCTCATCCTTAAGTTTTCAAATATACCCCTGTCTTGACGGAAATTATCCCCCAAAATAATCCGAAATCATTTTTTAAACCCGCTCCATCATTTAAACCCGACCCAACTAAATAATAACCCATAAAATTTCCTTATTCCCCCAATACGTAGGTTTGAAGTTTGAGGGAATTGGAGGGATAAGGGGATCTTATGAGTTATTATTTAGTTGGGTGGGGTTTAAATGATGGAGCGGGTTTAAAAAATGATTTCGGGTTATTTTGGGGGAAACTTTCCGTCAAGACAGGGGTATATTTGAAAACTTTAAGGATGAGAGGGGTATTATTGACCCAAAATAAGTTCAGAAGATATTTTTAGTCCTTTTTCCAAAGTAGAGGGACATTTTTGACCCTTTTCCCTATTATAAAAAATAAATCTTGAATCTAACTCGATCACAAATTAAAAAGTAGCTCATAAGGTAAGTAATGCTCAAAACCGTACAAGAAACCAACTCAACATCCCACAAGTAGGGATATATTAATTTTCATGACAACTTTTTCGTGTAATTATTGTTCAACAAATTTGGAAAAGACTAATTTTCAACAATCAAAATCAGAACTAAACAAGCTGATTGGATAGATAAAGTGGAAGCGGCATGGAGATAATCAAACGACAAGGGCCAATTTATATGAAGGTGTTTGGAGTATGAGGGTCAACCCATTTTTTTTTAAAATTAATTCGAGTATAGATTCTTCAAGTATTTTAAAATAAAATTTACATATTTTAAAGTTACACAAAAAGCACTACAAAATCAACATAACTAATGATTGAAAATATTTGTTAAAAATTCGAGAAATTTATAATCAAAGGAAAAATTATTTGACACCTCAATATAGTAACACTTTCACATAAATTGAAACGAAGAACATACTATATTTTTTTTATCTTAAGTTTGGGCCCGGGCTTTGCACGGACCCTTTGCAACTAGTATGTTAATATACACAAGTGATAAACATTAAATTTGCAAATGTATACATATCTTGTCGACTTATCTAACAATGTAGACCTGCAATATCCATCTATTTCTGATATACTGTTGAAATGCATCCTTTATACCAACAATATACACACACGTTCACATTTACAAAATAAATTTACAAAGTACTCCCTCCATTCACTTTTACTCGTCAAGTTTTGTTTCTCGATAGACTTTGAGCAACATTTTAAGATGTACTTTTCTTCATATTAATATGAGAAAAACTGCAACTTATAACATTTTTTGTATAGTTTTCGAATATCTAAATTTTAATGTTAAAATATTAAACTAATCTAATGCAATTTAACTTCAAATATTAGGAAAATTGACTCTCGAGAAGTGAAACATGATAAGTAAAGTGAACAGAGGGAGTAAAACATATTTGAAAAATTCTGTTGTAAACAAATTGGACAAAGTTCATTCACTTTTTTAATTAACAACACAACTTTATATATAATTCAGCTAATGAACATAATTCACCTTTTACATTATAAATTCTCTCTCTCCTGCTTCACTGTATTAATTATAGATCTAGGCTGGATGCTATGCTTATGCGACAAAAATATTTCGCACCATTGGAGCAAAATGAACTCGCAGTGTAATAATAGTGGCAAAAAAAAAAAAACAATCAAAGCTATGTAAAGCTTAAATTTCAATTTTTTTTTTTTGCTTAATTCCTGGTCTGAGCAGTTATTGTGAGTGCTATTTTTTTCTGAAATTAAATGAGGCGCTTCAAAGGCTTAGGCTTGTGGATCTCACATAAGTTTGACAATTAATTTATCAAAGATTTAACTGTACTTATCAGGAGTACACTTGGAACTATGTTTATGGAAGTTATGTCAATTAATGCAATAATGTCAAGGTTAGTTGGAGATAATGATGACATGTTGCAAGATAGTCCCTTCTAACTACTGAGTCCATATTATATGATATTTTTAGCTTGAACATATTCCTTAAGAAATTTACTCACCACCACCATCAACAACAACACACCCAGTGTAATTTGACAAAGTGGGGTTTGGAGAGGATAGAATGTACGTATATCTTAACTCTACCATGGAGGTAGAGAGGTTGTTTTCGAGAGACCCTTGGCTCAAAGAAAAAGCAACCACGTCAATCCAGTAAAAGAAGTAACTGCAGTAATCAATTTACTCACCCTAGAAAGTAAAATGTGTTCTCGTTAAATTATCATTAATTAAATGTTGCCTATCTAATATGATCTTGTTTAGGTATAATCCACCTGTCTAAAATAAGGATAAATTTGGAAAAAACAATTTAATTGAAATTAAATATAAAAACTAAAACATCATATGATATGAACCGGAAGAATTACTACTATTAACAAAGGGACTAAATCAAAGTGCATTCTGTCATACCCCATTTTAACCGGGTTAAATTAGAAGTACGACATATTGGAGATTCCTGTTTTTATTTATTTTAAGGAGTCGCCACCTAATTATTTATGGTGAATTAGGACACCTAAAGTTTATTAAAGTTATTTTTTAAAGTTAACTCTGTTTAAGGTCTGCGAAACTTAAGATTCTAGGTAAGGGTTCAATTAGTCTAAAGGGAAGAGATTAGGCATCCTTTAAGACCCATTAACAATGGTTAACCGACCGGACTTATGTTAATTAGGCTGTAAATGTGAATATAGTATTATGGAACAGAAAATAGCTTTGTAAGTATTGCTAAAGTTATAATAAACACGTAGGAATGCTATTTAAAATAGGACTGGTAGAAGATAGGCTAATTTGTATGAAAGAGTTTAGTTATAGGTAAACTAAAGTGCGACGTTTGATAAATATTTGTGAAAAATAAGTTATACCGACCTATAAATTAAAAGAGCTATTGTAAGATTAATAAAATTTTAAAAAAAGTTTTATGGAAAGACTATTAGCTCAACATAAACTATGCAAAAGTTATTTTAACAAATGTGTATTTTAATTGTTGAAAAGGGAGCTAAAATGGAAAAGTTATCTATGAAAGCTAGTTCGTTTTTCTTATTTCTCAAAAACAAGCTAACGTTAGTATGTAAAATTTATGATGCTTTGGAAACATACTTTTCCTTTTAACTAAAAATGCCAAACTTACGAGGAAACGATTAAACTCATATTGATTTAAGGCCTAAATTTACTAATTAGTACATCCTAATATAAAATAGGCTCGGTTAAACATAAGCAGCTAAGTATTTATCATAATCACACAGCTAGGTAATGTTAGTCACACAAGTCATTTAAATCATGCCAATAAATAAACAAAGTGACATAAAATGGTTTTAGCCATTCTCGGCTGTCATGAGGAGTAATGATGCTATGCGATTCTCTGTTGGATCAAAATAAAAGCGAAGACAGTGGATCATATGCGGCCTCTGTAAGAGGCGTCGTCGAGTCTCAAAACGAAACTCTTCGGCTCCGGTGTACATGTCAATCAAAGAAAGAACAAAATAAAGGGATTAGTAAAGGGACCAAATCATTAATAGGCACGGAAATGAAACAAAAAAAACAAAGCTGAAAAACTGCCTGGTAGCAGTGTTATATCAAGCTGAAAATCAGATGTATCCTTTCGCCATATTTGACTAAAAATGAATTCTAGATTAAGGGATGAATCTAAGCTTTCAGTCAGTACTAATGCGTGAGTTTGTATTTAACTCAAAAAATTATCACAAACATTAGATCACAACTTTCCAGATAACAATGAACAACGATATCTGCTTCTGTCCAAACAGCAGCTAAGACCAAATTCTCCCTAAGTCAACCTCCCAAAATATAACACGATATATGCAGGAAAAAGAGATAATGCCCCGAACAGTTTAGGACAGAGAGGGCAGGCATCATTCTTCTACACACACAAATACGCAGTCAGTAGCGGCAGAATTAGTACAGAGGATTAATTAATTTGGGCTGTTAGCAGGGCAGCCTCATACGACTTTAATGGACAATCAGATAACCAGACCGGAAATTCTTTTTAAAGTTTGTGTGGGTCGCAGACTGTTGAAATCCATAAGGTTTGGTATAGGGAGAGAGAACATAATCTGGGCAGTGAATTAATTCATTAAGAAAGCTTCTTATGGTGAACTTCTAGAATGAGCTATCAGTCTTTCTACCCATTGTGTGTTTATCTGATGACTGTCATATTATTGGCTGGGCTGTTAAAAAGTTTATCTGTTCTAAGGTTTCATTTGCTTCGTATACAACATAAATCTGGAAATTGCAGACCCTAATAATGAAAGCAAGGGAGCAGCAATAGCAATAGCAACAACAGTAATCTCAACAATCCCAACATATGTAGCAGCAGTTTCGACCCCCAAAATACAACAACACAATGACTAAAATAGCAGTTCTAGAACTTATCGAACATCTAAAGGAACATTATATTTTACGATGAGCTGAACAGTTTTAGCATGAGAGGTAAACTAAACCAGCTAAAAAAAAAAGAAAAGCAACAACAATCAGCCAAAGCGAAAACATAATCTGCATAAAGATTGTTGCTTCTATCAAATACCCATTACAATATAAGGGACTAAGTTTCGATTCACGCTTTTTGTCGAACGGGTAGAGCATAAAGTTTGGTTTAGTCAACAACAGCGATACAACAAATATAGTCCATGATATGTCATAGTATACTGCTTTTATACACAGTGTATATATGTTTATATGCTAATCCAGTGAGCTGAACTATTCAGTTCCTATGGCGATAGGGGTTCATGGCTTATTCATGCAAAGACACCTTTATTCATTAGAATCCCAAAGCTCACAAGATAATGAACTAACGACAAAGACAATTTGAGATATTACAGTGCATAGATTTGTCAAGATTCAGTTGGCTCATGCACATTTAAACCAACACACAAAAACTCATATTTTCAAATGAAAGAGTAGCACATGAAGAACATTATTCTTAATCATTTCAAACACGCTCTATACAAGTTTCGGAATAAACACAGCCTAGATCAAAACAAATCCCATCAAGTTGGATATATGATCCTTCATGCTTAAACCAAGAACCAGAATTTCAAACAAGAAGAAACAGTGACACTTGATACATGCATTCCACAAAAAGGAGCATAACATTCAGCAGACAGAGAACCAAATTTGCACACTGGATTCAACATTTAACAGGGAAGGAACTAGTAAAGACTTAGTCTCCTCAATCAAACAAAACCAAACACCCAGTATAGGACCTTTTACTTAAATAGAACAGACATGGCACAGGATGGACAGAAGGCAGACAAGTTCAATTATTCAGATGTGATATAAGAAACAGACATCAAGTCTTAGCTGGGTTCAAAATGATACCAAGAAATGCATAGGTAAATGCAAAACCTGCACCTGCTATAAATCAAAAAGGTATGGCAAAGGACAGGAAACCAGTTATAGTTTTGACAGGCAAAGACTTTAAATAATCTTAGTGATCAGAACCAATACCCAAGCAGATAACAAGCTATGTTAAATCAACATATTCTTCACAAATGGGTTAGAAAACGAGCACATCTGAACTCTGCTATAGACTACTCAATTAACCTAGGATGCGTGTTTAACACAGACTGA
Organism: Lycium barbarum; assembly: GCF_019175385.1. Taxonomy (NCBI): domain Eukaryota; kingdom Viridiplantae; phylum Streptophyta; class Magnoliopsida; order Solanales; family Solanaceae; genus Lycium; species Lycium barbarum. The sequence goes on along the minus strand of NC_083347.1, from coordinate 106,952,000 downwards.
TTACATAATGCTTAGAGACATATTTTAAGCTAAACAGGCTAAACTAACCATTAACAATGCTTAACATAATAGGCTACAACACATAAAGTATACAAGCATAATTTCAAAAATACTCTACATGGTTTAATAAACTAAATTAAACCAGCATATTGACACATACTTAATTACTAAACAAACACAACCATTTTAATTATGCTAGCATATAAACATATTTCACCGAATCACCAACTGAACTTAACACAGAACCATTAATACATCTTACGATCTGAACAAATGACAAGAGAAAAAAGAAAATAGCACTGACCTTTTGTTGGTGCAGTGAAGTGGGTGTCGACGGCGTCGAATCTACTCTCGAACACGACGAACGATTTCGAAACTCGAATTACAACAATCCAGAAGTTCTTGTTTTCCAGAAATGTTCAAGAGCAGACTCGAATGATTTATCGAATCGTGTCAAATGTAGGAGTAACCTATCCGAAAATATTAGGACTCAAGAAATTGATATTTTCAAGGGAAGACCTCAGCGGCCAGAAAGAACTTGAAAACCAGTAGAAATAGCACAAAATAAGGCTTAAATCGTAGTGGAAAGGTGAAATGTTCAGCCCCCCGTCCAGATCGTTGTATTCCCCCTTTTATAGAAAAGAGAGGGGAGCGTATGAGAGAGAGTAGTGTATGACAGAGGCGTGGGGGATAGGTGAGTGTGGAGGTGGCAGAGGCGTGGGGGGACAGCAGTGAAAGCGGCAGAGATGAAGCGTGGGAGAGAGGAGGGAGTGCCGGGTAGGGGTGTGGCGGCTGAAGGGTTTTAGGGAAAAGGAAAGAAAAGAGAAAGAGATTAGGGTAAGAAGAAAAATAAGGGAATTGGGTTGGACCGGGTCGGGTCAATTTCGGGTATGGGCTGGTCCGTTTGGAAATATGTAATGGGCTGGTCCGTTTGGGCCATTAATTGGCTGAAAATGTTGATCTTTTCTCCTCTTCTTCAATTATTTGTTGGGTTTCTAATTTAATAACTAGTACCATGTATACTAATTTAGTGATAATATGTAAAAATAAAGTATAATTAATTTAACGAATACCAAATCCGAAAATAAAAAATGATGATGAACCATTTAAAATTTGTGATAAAGTAATACTAGTAATGTTGATAGTAAAAATAGTGAAAATTAATAATACTGAACATAAAGTGTTTAGCTTGTCAATAAATTTAGATGCCCGAGTAAATAAATTGAAATAAATGAGGGACAAAAGTGGGTGTCAACAGATGCCCCTCTTCGACTGGAGACGATATAAGAGTCTTCGGGCGAAGAAGTTGACGTAATAGCCAATTTTGTTCCGGCCAACCAATACGAACTTGAGAAAATATGGGTTAGGAGAATTGGTGAAAAATATTATGAGGGCAGAAGGAATTATGGTCGAACCTGTTGAGAGAATGTTATTTATGGATTAATAACTTTGCAAGGATTGTGGACAGGTGACGAGAATGGAACATATGCTTATAGCCTCCTAATTATAAATGTGGCGCGCAACATACCTATAAGTAGGACTCTACTAGTCACGATGTAAATTCTCCAAAAATGCCCCAGTGTTGAGTTATGGAGACACTAGGATATAGAAAGGATACTATATTGTGACAAGAGTTGATTGAGTAGAGTTTTAGCAGCGGATATGAAAGAAAAATTAACCCACGTATCACGTGTTTGTGGACGTAGGCGGAATTGAGTTCGAGAGTAGATCTGTGACCTTTGCTTGGGAGTTTGATATTCCTCTTCAGCATGTTTGCCCCAGTTCACTGCGTAAGATAAAGTTCCACGTTGCGCTGCATTTCTGCATGTAGACTGTATTTTCTGTCAAAACTAAAATTCATGTCAAAATTAGTAATAAAGTTGAAAGTGTAAAATTATAAAGAGTGTAAAATGATAGTAAATATGAGTGTGGGAATAAAAATGAAGCCGTGTGGCCAATGTTGTCTCTGGTTGTCTTCAGGGACTTGAATGAATGTGTGATGCGTATGCTGAATATCTCCAGTTGTATTTGAAGACTTTAAATGATAATGAGGCCTCCGGCTGTCTTCCGGGACTCGATGATAAATGATATCTGCGGAATTTAAGGTAAAGTCGTTAAAGTAGGTAAAGTAGATGATGAAATTAAGCGATAAAGTATAGATTAAAGTAAGTGTGTAGCCGTTTGGCTTATGCAGGTGAGGCTGTGTAGCCATGTGATGTCTCCGGTTGTCTTCGGGGACTTGATGATATATCTCCGATTGTCTTCGGAGACTTGATGATATATCCCCGATTGTCTTCGGAGGCTTAATGATAATTCTTGTAAAGTTCAAGGTAAAATCGTTAGAGTTGGTAAAGTGAATGATAGAGTAGAGAGTAAAGTCATAGTGTATCCGTCTGGCTTATGCATGTGAGGCTGTATAGCCGAATGATGCCCCCGGTTGTCTTCGGAGACTTGATGATAATCCCTGCAAAGTTCAGGATAAAGTTGTTAAAGTTGGTAAAGTAAATGATAAAGTAATTGGCAGAGTAGAGTGATAGATGCCCCCGGTTGTCTTCGGAGACTTAATAATAATACCTGCAAAGTTCAGGATAAAGTCGTTACAGTTTGTAAATGATGTCTCCAGTTTTCCTTGGAGACTTGATGCAATCCCATAAAGTTCAGGATAAAATGCAAATGATGTCTCCGGTTGTTTTCGAGGACATGATGCATATGCCGTGTGAGACATTTAAAGAAATGATATCCTATTAAAGGCGGACGAGCCTAAAGTGTCCTATTAAAGGCGGACGAGCCTAAAGTGTCCTATTAAAGGAGGACAATCCTAAAGTGTCCTATTCAAGGCGGACGAGCCTAAAGTGTCCTATTAAAGGCGGACGAGCCTAAATGTCCTATTAAAGGCGGACCAACCTAAATGCTGTGCGTTTGTGAACAATGATGTTGTCCCTTTACAGGGCATTTGAAAGTAATAATGCAATGCCGGTGTGGTGCTTTTGCAGTGCGGGCATTTAAAGAAATGATGTCCTATTAAAGGCGGACAAGCCTAAAATGTATAGTTATCCTCGGAGTGTGATATTGATTTCTACAAAATTTAAAGTAAAGTCATTAAAGTATTTAAAATAAATAATAAAACGGAGAGTAAAGTAAGAGTCAGATCGCTCGGCTAATGATATTGATGGTATCGTGACAGGCCAAATTAAGGACACGAAATCCTGATTTAATTCGTCTTCAATCTCATCAACCTACAAAAACAGGTATATAAAGTCATAAAATTATTGTGATAAAAAATAAAATAAAATAAATTAAAAGATAAAGTTGGAAGTAAAGCCGTATGGCTTTTGAGGCGAGGCCATAATGAGCCAAATGATGCTTTTGGCTCTGATTGATAGATTTGACTGTTGATCTCGCGATTTTAGGTTCCTGCACTCAAAGAAAAATTCTTAATTTGGGAGGGGGAAGTTGATTCGCGTTGACTCGAAGCTTGACGTTGTTGGCTGCTCCATTCGTCTTATTTGTTTGGATCTTGTGATCTCCGTTCAAGCCTCGGTAGATGAACAGTAGTGAAACAATTGAATGAAACTGTTTCATTTGAAAGGTATGTATGTAAGTATATGTATAAGGAAAGATATATACGTAAGTATATGTATATAAGAAAAGGTATATGTGTAAATGTATATATATGTAAGTTGTAAAATATTCTGCCAACTTTAGATTGTGACACTTCTAAAGTAATCGGTTCATAATACTTCCTGTCTGGTAGCCTTAATCTTGTCGATGCACAATTGTTCTTTTGTCTATATCTTTTCAAGATATGCCCCAGTTTTGGGGTTCAGAAGAGTATGCTAAATTTATGTTGCGGTATGACCGAACCTTGTATAGGTTGCCTACGTATCCCTCCAAAGGAATCAGGTCAGAACGTAGTTCATAAGGTACATATAAATGGTTTGAAATTTTCTGATAAAGGGACCGAACCCTATTTGGATTGCCTACGTATCCCACCAAGGGAATCAGGTCGGCGTAGTTCTGTTATACAAATGGTGAAAGATCTGGGATTTTTATCTAGGTGTGACAGACCTATATGTTGATAGTCTACGAATCCCGCCGAGGGAATCAGGCTATATTAGTTCTCCTTGTATAAGGATTTTTGAATTTTTTCTGTTATAATGCAACCGAACCCCATGTGGGCTGCCTACGTATCCCCTATGGGAATCAGGTCAGCGTAGTTCGTACTTGTATTAAAGGAAAGGTTGCAAACTAGGTTGTCTAACCTAATGTCGTCCTTGATTTCTTCTTGACTGATAGCCTTGATGCTTGTGTCATTGTCTGTCGGCTATTTCGATCTCTTTCATCTGGAATCTTGTTTTATCCTCTAAATTCTTTATTATTTTCTCGAGACCATGTTATTCATCGTTCATTTTATGTCACAATCGTAGAGTTGGCAGTTTTGATAAATAAGGTAGAAAATAACAATAATGGATGATTAAGGAAAATCAGAAATGCATTCATAGTTTTTGCAATTTAAGCTTCCAAAAGATGAAGCAAAACAAACAAAAGTTTTGGGTACGATTCAAGCCTCAATTTAAAAAATAAGTTCACTACATGTTCACACTACCAAGACTCGCAGCGAATCAGGGACGGAGTACTAGTCCAATTCTTCAGAGTCTCTCATAGTTCGGCACCCCATATGGTCGATGCCTTGGTGTTGTGAGTAGTTGTAGCAGTAATCTTCATGTGTGTCTGTCTTTGGACTGTTCATGGAAGCGACAAAATTTGATGACATGTCTCCTTTTCACCCTCCAATCGACACACTGGATTCGTTCAAACTTCGTGAGCAGGCAAAGGATTGTTGACCACATTGGGCTTAGCTTCCGCGAGCTGGACTACTCCTTCCTTAATCAGGGCTTCGATTTTGTTTTTAAGCCCATAGCAATCTTCAGTGGCGTGCCCAGCAACCCCAGAATGGTATGCACAGCGCTTGGAACCATCAAACCATTTTGGGATAGGATCGGGAAGTTTTCCTTCAATCGGTTGTATTACGCCTGCTGCTTTCATTCTTTCAAATAATTGAGCCAAGGGTTCAGCGATCCGAGTGTAATTACGGGTGTTTTTGGTGTCATGGTTTGGACGGGATCTGGGTATAGCATGTGGTCGATTTTGGTAAGTTGGGGCTTGGACGGGTTGATATGGACGTGGGTTTTGATGCGGAGGTGCTCGGGGTTGGTAGTAGTTTGCTTGGGTGTTGTAAACAGGGTAAGGAGATGGTGGAGCTTGGTAGGGTTCAGTGTAGTGGTAAGGGTAGAAAGGTTGCTGTGGGTGGTTAAAGTATGTAATGGCTTGGCTCGGCTCATGCCCTTGGACGTTCATGACTGCAGCGATATCTTCTTTCTTCTTTTTAATCCCGCCGACAGAACCAGATTGAATAGATTTGTTTATTGCTTGCAAAGCAATAAGATCCTGAATCTTTCCCGATTTGATTCCTTCTTCTAAGGCTTCTCCCATTCGGACAACTTCTGTGAATTTTTGTCCCATCATACCTATCATTTTCTCATAAAATATGCCAGCCTGGCATTCAATAAAGGTAGCAGTCATTTCTCTATCATTCATCGGAGGTTGAACCCTGGCCGCTTCTGACCTCCAGCGTAACGCATACTCGCGGAACGTCTCAGTTGACTTCTTGGTTATCTTAGTCATGTAGACTCTATCCGGCGTGATGTCGGTGTTAAAACTGAATCTGTCCATAAAGTCATGAGCCATGTCACTCCAACCACGCCATTTACGGACGTCCTGTTGTGTATACCAAGTAAGAGCTTCGCCAGATAAGCTTCTTATGAAGAGCTTCATCCTTATGTTCTGATCTCTGCCCACTCCCACCAGTTTGTCACAATAAGCCCTTAAGTGTGTATGAGGGTCGCCTGTTCCATTGAATGTATCAAATTTCGGCGGTTTGTAACCTACGGGCAAATCGACGTCAGGTTGAACACAGAGATCCTCGTATTCTACACTCTTAGTTCCCCTAGCAACTTGAAGGTTTCTCATTTCTTCTTTGAGACTGTGAATCTCTTTTAGCAATATGTTATCTGCCCCTGCTTTTGCATCCCTTTCCATTTCCTCGTATTGATCTACCTCGGGTTGGAGCCTGACCGTTACTGGGTTGGTAAAAGCTTGCGTTTCCGCTGCATATACCGGAGAAACATATTGTGCATTAGGGGTGACAAAATGTGCCCCTTGTGGATGCTGAGTTGGATAAGTTTGAACGATCGGAGTGTTTTGGATAGGAGGTGGTGTGTTATAAGTGGTGTTTGTAGGTGGTTGGTTTGGTGGGTTCGGAGGAGTGGTTGTGGGTAGTGGATTAATGTTGGTAGGAAAAGGAACATAGGGAGTGTGAACTAGCGATTGAGTTAGTGGGTTGACGGGTAGTGGGCTAGGAGTAGCATAGGTAGTGTAGGGGGGTGGTTGGTTTTGTGGGGGAGTATAGTTACTATAGGTCGGTGGTTGACTTTGTGGAGAAGCATAGTTAGTGTAAGTGGGTGGTTGACTTTGTGGGGGAGTATAGGCGGATGACGGATTTGGTGGATTTGCGGGGGTGATTGGAGGTAAGTTGTCGTTGGTTGGTGCATTGTTTTGGGAAGGAAAATGCTCAGGAACTGGAGATTCAAGTGAGGGGAAACGAGGTGGGTCTGGTGCAGTATTTCTAGGTTCAGGAGGTGAATTTTGGAGTGTGATGGATAAATTGGTCAAGTCCCTAACCCGATTTAGTTCTCCACGTAGATTCTCAATTTCTTGAGTCAGGCGGGCGATATGTTCATCCCGTTGAATAGTAGTTCCGTGTTCGGAAGTCTCGGGTGGATCGCTAGAGATCACGATATTTTCCACACCAGTTGAAATAGCTGCGGCCGGATCAGACATAGTGATTTCATTTCCTTGAACAACCCAACTACGTTCAGGTAACGATGACGTCTTTGACCTTGTGATGTAAGGATGGTCGGCCATCGAGTGTCAACAAGAATCAACTCTCTATGGGGAATAAGATAAAAGAAACATAAAGTATAAACGATGTTAGTCTCATGAGCATATCTAAGTAAAGTCATGATCACGTAAAGTCACGTAGAATAAAAACATGCTGTCAAACAAATGTAAACGATTATATCAAACGATAACGCGTCCTAATATGCATGTGACCTCTTTGTGCCAGAGGTAGGCCTAACGTTTGTTTGAAGGGTAAAGTGTGCCATAATACGTCATCCCGTTGCTTTTGATTAATTAAACAAGTTCTATTTCTCAAAAAATAAAGTACAAAACAATGTAATATTTATTACATGTCAAATGAATACAACATAAAGTGTTTCCTAAAGTAAATAAAATTTTCCTATGCCTAACTTCTAGTTCCATTTGTGATGTCCTTAATCTGCGTCATTTGTTGTACTCCAATGCAAATCCATACCTGTCATAAAACGTTAGTCATTCTCTCCCTCCTAAAGTTTAATTAATTAGAGCAAATATCAATATTTAGGCAGAGTTATCCTTCAAACATGCACATAAAATATGCTTAATGTCACTTGGGGTCGTGAACCCGCTTGGACGTTTGGTAAAGTTGTCTAATGGATTTAATACACCAAGGGTATTAAACCTCCTAGGTCATGAAATGTATGCTCTTAATAAAGAGTGTTGGTTTAGCTCTATCTTAGGCTGACTAAGAGTGGTTTACTGGACGCAAGGTTCCCGAGCGGACAACTCGAGTGAGAAGGCTACGCGGTCACCGTTATTCGGACACCCCGCGCATACGCCAACTCTCCTAAAAATTGGAATTTTGAAAGAGATTTGCGGGTGCGCAAAACACACCTCGCGTGTACGTGTGATAGTGTGAATTTTCCAGAAGTGGAGGAAGTATGAACGGAATGACAGTTTTATCAAAGCAAGTAACACATAAACAGTTTATATCAAACAAACAACTAATAGCATGTAAAAACAGTTGACAAATAAATAAAGTAATTAAAATAAGCACACAAAGCCTATTCAAACTAAGTCTGTTATGGTTAGAACCTAAGTGTGAGTTCCCCAGCAGAGTCGCCAAGCTGTCATACCCCATTTTAACCGGGTTAAATTAGAAGTACGACATATTGGAGATTCCTGTTTTTATTTATTTTAAGGAGTCGCCACCTAATTATTTATGGTGAATTAGGACACCTAAAGTTTATTAAAGTTATTTTTTAAAATTAACTCTGTTTAAGGTCTGCGAAATTTAAGATTCTAGGTAAGGGTTCAATTAGTCTAAAGGGAAGGGATTAGGCATCCTTTAAGACCCATTAACAATGGTTAACCGACCGGACTTATGTTAATTAGGCTGTAAATGTAAATATAGTATTATGGAAAAGAAAATAGCTTTGTAAGTATTGCTAAAGTTCTAATAGACACGTAGGAATGCTATTTAAAATAGGACTGGTAGAAGATAGGCTAATTTGTATGAAAAAGTTTAGTTATAGGTAAACTAAAGTGCGACGTTTGATAAATATTTGTGAAAAATAAGTTATACCGACCTATAAATTAAAAGAGCTATTGTAAGATTAATAAAATTTTAAAAAAAGTTTTATGGAAAGACTATTAGTTCAACATAAACTATGCAAAAGTTATTTTAACAAATGTGTATTTTAATTGTTGAAAAGGGAGCTAAAATGGAAAAGTTATCTATGAAAGCTAGTTCGTTTTTCTTATTTCTCAAAAACAAGCTAACGTTAGTATGTAAAATTTATGATGCTTTGGAAACATACTTTTCCTTTTAACTAAAAATGCCAAACTTACAAGGAAACGATTAAACTCATTTTGATTTAAGGCCTAAATTTACTAATTAGTACATCCTAATATAAAATAGGCTCGGTTAAACATAAGCAGCTAAGTATTTATCATAATCACACAGCTAGGTAATGTTAGTCACACGAGTCATTTAAATCATGCCAATAAATAAACAAAGTGACATAAAATGGTTTTAGCCATTCTCGGCTGTCATGAAGGAGTAATGATGCTATGTGATTCTCTGTTGGATCAAAATAAAAGCGAAGACAGTGGATCATATGCGGCCTCTGTAAGAGGCGTCGTCGAGTCTCAAAACGAAACTCTTCGGCTCCGGTGTACATGTCAAACAAAGAAAGAACAAAATAAAGGGATTAGTAAAGGGACCAAATCATTAATAGGCACGGAAATGAAACAAAAAAAACAAAAGCTGAAAAACTGCCTGGTAGCAGTGTTATATCAAGCTGAAAATCAGATGTATCCTTTCGCCATATTTGACTAAAAATGAATTCTAGATTAAGGGATGAATCTAAGCTTTCAGTCAGTACTAATGCGTGAGTTTGTATTTAACTCAAAAAATTATCACAAACATTAGATCACAACTTTCCAGATAACAATGAACAACAATATCTGCTTCTGTCCAAACAGCAGCTAAGACCAAATTCTCCCTAAGTCAACCTCCCAAAATACAACACGATATATGCAGGAAAAAGAGATAATGCCCCGAACAGTTTAGGACAGAGAGGGCAGGCATCATTCTTCTACACACACAAATACGCAGTCAGTAGCGGCAGAATTAGTACAGAGGATTAATTAATTTGGGCTATTAGCAGGGCAGCCTCATACGACTTTAATGGACAATCAGATAACCAGACCGGAAATTCTTTTTAAAGTTTGTGTGGGTCGCAGACTGTTGAAATCCATAAGGTTTGGTATAGGGAGAGAGAACATAATCTGGGCAGTGAATTAATTCATTAAGAAAGCTTCTTATGGTGAACTTCTAGAATGAGCTATCAGTCTTTCTACCCATTGTGTGTTTATCTGATGACTGTCATATTATTGGCTGGGCTGTTAAAAAGTTTATCTGTTCTAAGGTTTCATTTGCTTCGTATACAACATAAATCTGGAAATTGCAGACCCTAATAATGAAAGCAAGGGAGCAGCAACAGCAACAACAGTAATCTCAACAATCCCAACATATGTAGCAGCAGTTTCGACCCCCAAAATACAACAGCACAATGACTAAAAGAGCAGTTCTAGAACTTATCGAACATCTAAAGGAACATTATATTTTACGATGAGCTGAACAGTTTTAGCATGAGAGGTAAACTAAACCAGCTAAAAAAAAAGAAAAGCAACAACAATCAGCCAAAGCGAAAACATAATCTGCATAAAGATTGTTGCTTCTATCAAATACCCATTACAATATAAGGGACTAAGTTTCGATTCACGCTTTTTGTCGAACGGGTAGAGCATAAAGTTTGGTTTAGTCAACAACAGCGATACAACAAATATAGTCCATGATATGTCATAGTATACTGCTTTTATACACAGTGTATATATGTTTATATGCTAATCCAATGAGCTGAACTATTCAGTTCCTATGGCGATAGGGGTTCATGGCTTATTCATGCAAAGACACCTTTATTCATTAGAATCCCAAAGCTCACAAGATAATGAACTAACGACAAAGACAATTTGAGATATTACAGTGCATAGATTTGTCAAGATTCAGTTGGCTCATGCACATTTAAACCAACACACAAAAACTCATATTTTCAAATGAAAGAGTAGCACATGAAGAACATTATTCTTAATCATTTCAAACACGCTCTATACAGTTTCGGAATAAACACAGCCTAGATCAAAACAAATCCCATCAAGTTGGATATATGATCCTTCATGCTTAAACCAAGAACCAGAATTTCAAACAAGAAGAAACAGTGACACTTGATACATGCATTCCACAAAAAGGAGCATAACATTCAGCAGACAGACAACCAAATTTGCACACTGGATTCAACATTTAACAGGGAAGGAACTAGTAAAGACTTAGTCTCCTCAATCAAACAAAACCAAACACCCAGTATAGGACCTTTTACTTAAATAGAACAGACATGGCACAGGATGGACAGAAGGCAGACAAGTTCAATTATTCAGATGTGATACAAGAAACAGACATCAAGTCTTAGCTGGGTTCAAAATGATACCAAGAAATGCATAGGTAAATGCAAAACCTGCACCTGCTATAAATCAAAAAGGTATGGCAAAGGACAGGAAACCAGTTATAGTTTTGACAGGCAAAGACTTTAAATAATCTTAGTGATCAGAACCAATACCCAAGCAGATAACAAGCTATGTTAAATCAGCATATTCTTCACAAATGGGTTAGAAAACGAGCACATCTGAACTCTGCTATAGACTACTCAATTAACCTAGGATGCGTGTTTAACACAGACTGATTACATAATGCTTAGAGACATATTTTAAGCTAAACAGGCTAAACTAACCATTAACAATGCTTAACATAATAGGCTACAACACATAAAGTATACAAGCATAATTTCAAAAATACTCTACATGGTTTAATAAACTAAATTAAACCAGCATATTGACACATACTTAATTACTAAACAAACACAACCATTTTAATTATGCTAGCATATAAACATATTTCACCGAATCACCAACTGAACTTAACACAGAACCATTAATACATCTTACGATCTGAACAAATGACAAGAGAAAAAAGAAAATAGCACTGACCTTTTGTTGGTGCAGTGAAGTGGGTGTCGACGGCGTCGAATCTACTCTCGAACACGACGAACGATTTCGAAACTCGAATTACAACAATCCAGAAGTTCTTGTTTTCCAGAAATGTTCAAGAGCAGACTCGAATGATTTATCGAATCGTGTCAAATGTAGGAGTAACCTATCCGAAAATATTAGGACTCAAGAAATTGATATTTTCAAGGGAAGACCTCATCGGCCAGAAAGAACTTGAAAACCAGTAGAAATAGCACAAAATAAGGCTTAAATCGTAGTGGAAAGGTGAAATGTTCAGCCCCCCGTCCAGATCGTTGTATTCCCCCTTTTATAGAAAAGAGAGTGGAGCGTATAAGAGAGAGTAGTGTATGACAGAGGCGTGGGGGACAGGTGAGTGTGGAGGTGGCAGAGGCGTGGGGGGACAGCAGTGGAGGCGGCAGAGATGAAGCGTGGGAGAGAGGAGGGAGTGCTGGGTAGGGGTGTGGCGGCTGAAGGGTTTTAGGGAAAAGGAAAGAAAAGAGAAAGAGATTAGGGTAAGAAGAAAAATAAGGGAATTGGGTTGGACCGGGTCGGGTCAATTTCGGGTATGGGCTGGTCCGTTTGGGCCATTAATTGGCTGAAAATGTTGATCTTTTCTCCTCTACTTCAATTATTTTTTGGGTTTCTAATTTAATAACTAGTACCATGTATACTAATTTAGTGATAATATATAAAAATAAAGTATAATTAATTTAACGAATACCAAATCCGAAAATAAAAAATGATGACGAACCATTTAAAATTTGTGATAAAGTAATACTAGTAATGTTGATAGTAAAAATAGTGAAAATTAATAATACTGAACATAAAGTGTTTAGCTTGTCAATAAATTTAGATGCCCGAGTAAATAAATTGAAATAAATGAGGGACAAAATTGGGTGTCAACACATTGGCCCTCATCCTAATTTTTATCAGTTTCTTAAAGATCTAAGGATTCTGCTTTTGTGAACCAAGATTTGGATCATGCATCAAGCCTTTGGTGGACCTAATTTGGATTGACCAAACTTCCCACTGAATCAGGACTTACTTCTTAATTAATTTGAGATCTATAGCATCCCTAAAGAGAGAGGATACTGAACACTAAGGGGTGATTTGGTAGTTATATTAGTTATACGAGAATTATAATATAAGAATTATTTAAGGGGCAAATAATAAAGAAGAGATTTTGAAGAAAAACATAATATATAGTAAAAATGGGGTTCATGTTATACGGGTGATTATATAATAATACAAGGAATATTTTGTAGGAATACTACCTACTTTAGGGATAGTTCTGTCCTTAAATAATTTTACTCATGTATTGCTAATTAATATATATATATATATATATATATATATATATATATATATATATATATATATATATATATATATATATATATATATATATTTGTTTTACATCTTAATACGTGGATTATTTAATACCGCCAACCAAACACTGCATCAATTAATTAATTGGAGATTACTTTATCTTATGCTGCCAATAAAATACTATAATAGCTATATGACAATTCTCTTTTTAAATGTCATTAGATATTATATATTTTGTACAAAATCATATGCTGAGAGTAATGTTGTTGATATATATAGTCGACCAAACAACCCCTAAATTAAGATTCTCATAGGATACTAAGAAGAAATATAATGGGCATGTAACACGTGCATGTATGCGCTTCTTAAATTGGAATGAACAATTAACTTTGAAAACGTAGGTAGCATAGTCAGACCTCTCTATAACAGTCATCCCTTGTAACAATATTTTATTGTAACGGTCAACTTTTTTTATAATCAATTTTTCTATTATGTTATATGCATTCTATAAAACATTTTGCTATAACGATCAAAAATATATACGCAAACATACAATGCTGTGATTTAAAAGTTTGACTTCAGAATACTCATCTATTTAGTAAACTTAGAGGTGAAGAAAAGGAAGAGACACATGGTCACTTCCAATTTCTTGACGCCTTTATTGACATCTAATTTGAAAGGTGTAATCAGGAAAACAAAAGAGAATATTAAAGGCATGTGGGAGCTTCCAAATCAAAGAAGTGATAGGGAAAAAATAAGCAATTAAGTAAAAAGGGATTGTATAGTAGCCGTCCTTTGGTCCTTACCAACCACTAATTAGCACATGTTTCCTTTAAACATAGCAGACCAGGCCAGCCTAACATTTTATTCCACATAAGTAATATTCAATCTGTCAATTATAATTAGGTCACAACCGGTCGGTTACCTGTCTTGTTCTATTTGCATCGATTGATTTTGCGTTTTGATAATTTTATCGTCTACCTTTTAACTTCTATTACTTCGGTTACAAATGCACTTTATTTTTAAGCTATCTTAAAAAAATGATAGGAAAACCTCTTTACATTTATAAATAATTTAACTTGAGACTTTTAATTATACTCTTAAAGAGATAGTTTATAGCCATAAAAATATCTATCATGACTTGTATTTGTAACTCCGCAACCACGAGCAGATCTAGATAGAAGGAAGGGGGTGAACCCCCTTTGTTGGAAAATCACCTGTATATATAGGATCAAAATTTTGTTTTATGTATATATATTAAATATTAAATCCCTTTGTTGAGCTGAGCTGAATCTAATAAATTTTGATGATCAATAATTACAAAAGAATTAGGTCATTAGCAAGTCTCTTGAAGGAACTAGTTATGCTGACAATTGGGTTGGAAAAGTATTACGCAGACAATGAATAACAAGGTCCTAATTAGCAGATGACAGCTGATCAGAAGTTGTGAAACAGATTCTAAGCACAAGAAGGATTCCATGAGGAATTGGGTTAAGGGGTTAAACGTGTGGTAAAGAGTACAGTTTCTACATGGAAGTATTGCTACGCTTGCATATATGTGATATTCGGCTAAAAAGTCTATATTTCAAGTATATTATCACCTCATATCTTGATTATAGTTGTGCGATTTATGTATTATTGGGTTACTTTGAGCTTATTACGTGTTTTATGTGTGTAGGAAGTGCTCTGAGTGGAAGAAGATATAAAGGAATGAATTAACATGAAATTGAAGCAAGGGAACAGAAGGAGGTCAACCTGCTCGTCTCGCGAGCCAAGCAAGCCTGCCAGTGATGTTGGCAGTGACACAAAACAACAAAGTCATGCCAAAAGCATCCTCTAAAGCGTGCAACTGTTGAACCTTGGTGAGGAGGTGCTCCTCTACCTCCACGCATAGCGAGCCCACAAACGTGCGACTTTAGATTTTTATGTTTGACTTTAGATGGACTTGAACGATCTTCGACACAACCTAGGTCATGTATAAAGCCCGAACGACATATTTTTGTGGAGAGGACGGCCGTACAGAATAGGAACGCATTATTTTGGAGGCAAGAACAAGCAAGGAGAGGAAGTGACGGGATTCGACTTAGAGTTTTAATTTCTTCCATTCTTTTACTTGTTTGTTATGTAATTCTATGCTATGTTCTTAAACAATATTATGAGTAGCTAGAACCTTATCCAGGGTTTTGATGGAACCTTTTGTAGGATGAATTCTTGTTAAGTTTTAATATAATTGAGCCGTTGGGTTTTCTACTTGTTCAACTACATGCTTATTTTAGTTGATTGAATGGCCATTGATTAGTTGTTCCTATTTATTATGTGTTGGTGGAGAGAGAATTCATATTTAGATTGTTGTTGGACAACATCACTTCTTTTAAGTATATGATAGATCAATACGGTGGTTTTAAAAGCAGGACTAGAGATAACGAAGCTTTGATGTGGTCATGGTGAGCAGTGAGAAATCGCTACCTAGGGTAGTTCGAGAGAATACGTCGAGTAAATTATTGTGATTGATCGAGAGAAAATTACTATAAGTTGAGTGTTCACGATCCGTAGAGAATAATTCGGCGAGATTATAGATAACGTAGTGAGAAGAATTCCGATAATTGGGGAAATCATAACCTAGGCCTCCTTAATCTTGTTTTCAATTTCATCCTCTTTAGTTGATAATTTTACTGCTTTATTATTTATTAGTTAAGTAGTTTAAAATAGAAATATTAATCGTTATAGTTCATAAAATAGTTCGAACTTGTAATTTTAGTGATATTGAACAGTTATAGCTAACGTTAGTTCTCTGTGGGATTCGACTTCGGACTTGTAAACCAGATTATATTTGCAGTGACCGCTTATCCTTTTTAGGACTAGAGTTGGGCGTGATCAATATGGAAAGAGTTTTGGAATAAGAAGTAAACCATTTAAAGGTCGGAACAAATAAGGAAACCAAGTCCACCTTAACCAAATTCCATTAGGATTTGGAGATCAAAGTCAAGGGTAATTTAGCCATCACCACTATATAAAGCACCACATTGATGCTATTGTCTCTTATGCTATTTCACAAAAGTACGGAGATTATTCTTGGAAAATAGCAATCATTGTGAGGAGTGTTTTGAGTGATTCAAACTGTTCAAAGCGGAGTACAACATATTGGTGATTCCTAATTATTTGATTTTAAGGAGTGGCCACCTAATCCTTTTAACGGTGAATTAGGACACCTATTTTAACTAAGTAAGTGCTAAAAAGTTAACTCCGATTAACAGTCTACTTAAACTTAATGATTCTAAGTAAGGGTTCTAAATATCCTAATGAGAAGGTATTAGGCATCCATTAGAATCCGTTAATTACGGTTACGGACCAAACTTAGGTTAATATCGGTAAAATATGATAAATAATATCTTATAAGTAATTTAAGAAAAGGTATCTCATAAACACATATACGTAATTAAATAGAGAAACTTTGCAAATAAACAACATAATGCGTTTCTAAACTTAAATAAATAACTATCTTCAAAAGGGCCGAAAATCATTTTTTATAAATCATGCATCTTAGTATCATTTATTTTTAATAAAAATACTTCCGCAACACCTTGTATGAATAAGGAGTTGAACATGAATAATAGCTTTAAAGGAAAATTTAGCAAATTTGGGCTTTGAATAAGAATTATGTTATGTGAATATGCCGATGTTGAAACTCTGGATTTATTCTACAAATGTGATACACAAAAGGGCGTGAGTTTTCTTTTTCTATTTTATTATTTTTTATTATCTTTGCTCAATTATAAAAACATGCATAATTGGATCAAACTTGAAGAATTGTTTATAAAAAATATACTTGAGTTCATACTTGCATATCAGTGACGTTTTAAATTTCTAAGTTAGTAAAGAACAAAACGTGATCCGATTAATTCAAAATATGTGTTCACGTCCCTGAAAATCGATTATTCTAGCAAAAGAAAACGTTATAGGTACTATAGGCAATTCTAAAATAAGAAGAAGAGAAAGAAACCAACGGAATTAACTACTAGTTTCTCGCTTAAGTCAACTACTCCGTCTAACTCTAAGTGTTCTAAAGTCAATAATCCTAAGGCAATTAAATACATATATGAAGAGACAAGAATTAATTAATCACGAGGTAAGCTAAAATTGACAATAGCCCCTCTCTTTGTTTCTGTTTGGAAAGTTTTTCACGAAGAGGGAATTGGGTGCGAAGTAGACACGAACGTGAAATTGAGCTACGGGTTGAGTCTCAAAACGAGACTTCTTGTGGCAATGGAGGTCTTTTACGAAGACCCCAATTTGCTCCCAAAAGTGTACATGCGAAAGAAAAAAGATAAAGATTAGCATAAGGTTCAAAGAAAACACAGCAGCAAAATGAAGCATCAAGACAGCAACTTTAGAACCTCAAAAGTGAAACAAATTGTGGTGAAGTTTTAAAATGGGAAGCAGTTATATCCATTAGAAGACACACCAATCAATATTTTGAGAGGCAGTAAACTCTTTCCAGAAATGAAGCATCACGTTATACCAGTTTGGTTTCAAAATAAGGGCAGCAGCATATACTCAAACCTAGCAACAATGCTTATCAACAAGCAGCAGGGATTCAGCTCAAAATATAGCAGATAGTCTGCCTTGAAAAGGCATTCGCAATGCAGCGACCGTTCATTTTTATTAGGAGCAAAAGTAGTGACAAATATAGCAGTAGCCATTCACTCATTTTCGTCTAATATACATTGTTAAGGCTGTCAAATACTCAGCTATGTTCCGAAGAACATCCTAGCAATCATTAAGACCTTAAGCAGCATCTATTCTCACAAACCAGACTGAAGTTGGGCAGTTTATGTGTTCACAACTCCTATTAAAACTAGACATAGTGAGCTAAACAAACTACCAGGGTAACTAAACATTATGACTAGCATAATGAACTGAAACTGAACCATTGAACAACTGAACACCATAATTAAACAAGATGGACCAAACTAAAACTAAAAAATAAGAACTTAACAGCTACGGACTGAACATGACAAAATTGGCATTTCATGAAACAAGGAAGCTAAAAACAAAACACATTAGGCTTGCTGAAACAGAGGCAGAAATCAAACATTTTTTTTCCCACTAAAACAGGACAAAACTAATCAAACAAGAAACATAAGATCAAATACTGTAAATAATAGGATAGAACTGAACTAAACCAGGAAAAGGAGAGCAAAACATGACAATGGCTAAGTTTAAGCAAGAGTAAAGAGCATTCTGGCTCTAAAGGGTTTGAATCTATTTCTAGCACATTGTTGAAGTATAGATCTCATGCAAATCATCAAGGGAAGACAACATTTCAAAGTTGAGTAAAGCAGGGATTGAGTATGCCCCAAGCATGCCAACGATAACATTAAACAAGTTGAAAACATGGACTCTCAGAAACTGTCAAAATTAAACATTCTAGAGGTCCAATTGGCCTCTTTGATCCAAAATCCTATATGCATATCTAACCCTCAATTTAAATCTCAAATATAACCATATTGTACCATCAATACGTGGTAGATATCACCAGAAACCAATGTAGATACTACCAGATCCAGGATAGAATAAGACAAGGCACTCATATGAAATATGGATATGCATTTTTGACAGTAAAGGGGTTAACAAATTAAGAGTGATTTATGCTGCCATTTTCAACAGAAAGAGACTGATTTCAGCTAGTATCACTAATATTTGAAAGAAAAATGACACCATATCTCACATATTCATAGATGCACACACTAACAAATACCAGCTTAAGTAAGCAACCAACATAATATTCATACTAGTAACTTTCTGGGCTCTGAACAGATAGTAGTAGTAGTTTATAGGATGGTTATTTATCTTCACACATTTATATTTAGACTATCATTCATACTTGGGACAAACATAAAACCAACTTAACATGCTTTCTAAACCAAAAGTATAATATAACTAAGTAAAGAAGACCCTAATTACAAGCATACCAATAGATTAAAAACCAAACATTATCAACATAATCATCCACACATGAACTTATATGAAGATACTACTAAAACTGAAACTAAACTAAGCTAAATTAAGACATAAACATATGGATATGATTAACTACTAAACTGAAACTAAACCAACCTAAGACATGAACACATAAATATCATCAACTACTAAACTGAAACTAAACTAACTAATCAGAATAATATTAAGAGTATTTTAGCAATGATTTTCAAGGATATTTTCCGACCAAAGAAAAACCTCTCCCAAATGACTAAGGAAGTGATTATTTATAGAAAAATTTCTAGGGTTTGCTAGGGTTCAAAATTTGGGCGGAATTTCTTGGTCAAAATGCTCCGTTCCAAATCCAAACGTTCAGATTTTTTGTGGATATTTCAACCACCCGATCAGAAAAGAAAGAAGGAGACAAAATCCATTAAAATTTTGTACTATCGGAAATGAAAAGGAGCTGATAAAGAAAAGGTTTTGAACTCACAAATGGACAAAACCCATTAAAGATTTTAGATCGAAAAACAAACAGAAAGAGGGAAAATCACCTCTTCAACGTTGAACCCTGATAGAGGAGGTACGACGCATTTAATTCCTTTCCCGAATCGACCGCGCATGGTCTGCAGGAGTGAAAGGGTTCTGCGACTTCACCATTTTCGTCGAGGAGAGAGAAGGGGAGGAGAAGAGTAGAGGCGCGGATGAATTAGGTTTAGCTGAAAATAAGAGTGATGTGGGCGGGGTCGGTTCGGGTAGGTTTTAACGAATGGTGGGCTGATTATTATGGACTGGTCTGAAAATATTTGTGGATTGATTGGGCTCGGATTTGGGGCTCTCCATTGGGCTGATGTGAGGCCTTCTTGGGCTGAAAATATTTTCTTCTTACACTGCTTTGGGCCTCTAAATTTAAATTAAAACCTCCTTCAATTAATTGTATATTAAGGTGTGCTAAGATATTACTTACTATAAAATATATTTATTACTACTCAAATAAAATTATACGATATCGTGATAGCTGTCCGATAATATTTTACAGTTTAACAGTAAGTAAATGCTATTGTTTAATTGCCTAAAAATGAATGCGATGCGTAAGATGTAAAAAGTGATCATGGCGATTGCAATAGTAATGATGAAAAATGATAATAGCTAATGACTATAGTAGGATAATGAAACGATGATATTAATAAAAAGCTAATAATTGTAGTAAATATAAATGATTATTTCTTAAGTTGCCAAAAATATTAAAAGCGCAAATAAACATTTTGTAAGAAAGGCGGGACAAAATTGGGTGTCAACAACTTGTCCCTCTTTGGTCGGTAATGATGAAAGAATTTTTGGGTAAAGACGTTGACTTAGTAGCCTATTTTGTCTCGACTAAAAGAATTTTGGGAGACTAAGGGTAAAGAAAATTTGAGAGAATTGTGGCCGAACTCCGGTCTCTGAGTTGCCTACATATCCCGGGCTGCACGAGAATCAAGCCGTGTGTAGTTCTGGGATAACCACGACACCTATGAATAACGAGTCCCGATTGGCGCGAATCTTTGAAAAATATTGTCCCAGTGTCGAATTATGATGACACTGGGTATCATGATCGAACTTGAGAATTCTGAAATATGAATATGTGTGAACTCGATGATCGGTTATTGGATGTAAGCGGAATATTTGGGGTAGCGATGAGCGTTCGAGGTAGATCCTTGACCCTTGTCGGGAAGTCTGATTATCCTTCCCAACAAATTGCCCCAGTTCGCTGCCAAAGAAATAGTTTCACGTTATGCTAAATCTCCTGCGAAACTTAAACTAGATAAAACAGTTAGTAAATAAATATCGGAAGTAAAGCGATGTAAAATAGCCTTAGCTAAGGCTAATGCAAATGAGGTTTTAGGCCGATGATTTATGAGAATGATGCCTTTGGCGATGAAAATGAGGCCTTAAGCCAGATATGAAGATGAGGCTATTTAAACCGAATGATTTATGAAAATGAAGCTTTCTAAGCCGACATAATGAGGTTTTATTTAAAACCCAATGATTCATGAAAATGAGGTTTTCAACCAACATGATTCACGGTGTAAAGCATTTATGCAGCGAATTTTAAAGCATTTGTGCGGTGCATGTGCGTTTGCAAGAATTTATGCGAAGCGGCTGAAGCATTTGTGCAGTGCGAGTGCAGTGTTTCTTATGCAAAGCATTTTGAAGGCAGTTATGCAATGCATGTGCAGTGCACTTGAAAGCAGTATTGCAATATGTGTGCAGTCTATTTGAAAGCATTTATGCAGAGCATTTGAAAGCAGCAGTGCTGTGCAGTGCATTCGAAAACAGTAGTGCGATTCATGTGCAGTGCGTTCAAAAGCATTTATGCAGTGCGTTTGCAGGGCATTTGAAAGTAGTAGTGCAATGTGTGTGCAGTGCGTTTGAAAGCATTTCTGCAGGGCATTTGAAAGCAATAGTGCATGTGCAGTGCATTTGAAAGCATTTATGCGGAGCATTTGAAAGCATTTATGCGGAGCATTTGAAAACAGTAAAAAATACTTGTGCATCGATATATTTGAAGATCTTTGTAAGACTTAAACATTAATTTATCATAAATTTCGAGAATTATTGACACTTGAGAGGCATAATTTCTCCTAAATGTTATAAGAAAACTCAAACCGTTCGACGCATAGTCCTTGCAAGGCTGTAAACATTACATATTTTCAACTTCCGCAATTTGAAAACCTGCACTCAAAGAAAATTTGTAAGTTTCGGGGGAGGTTGATTCGCGTTGACTTTGAAGATCCAACTCTTGATACTTCATGCTTCCAGTTTTGTCTGGACTTGTAACCTCCGCCTATTTCTAAGTCTTGGCCAATTAATAAAACTATCTGATTAAAATCATATTATTTCAAAAGGAAATATACATAAAAAAAATATGTATATAGTGATAAATAATTTCTGCTAAACTTGGAACTGTGACACATTGCGAAACAAAGCGAACGTCCTTTCTCCAAAGTCTTTCCTTTGTCTGATGACTCTGTTGACCATATACTCTTTCATGTCTCTCGATGTCGTCTTGCAATGATGCCCTTAAAATTGTCCCAATTTCTGGCATAGGAGGATGTTGATCTTTTAACACGACGAGACCGAGCCTTATATAGGCTTCTTACGTATCCCATCAAGGGAATTAGGTCAAGCATAGTTCAAAACATACAAGGCAAAATAAAATTGCGATTTTCTAATAATGTGACCTAAGCCTGTGTAGTCCGCCTACATATCCCACCGCGGGAATCAGGTCAGGCGTAGTTCATGTTACAAGAAAATGGAAATTTTTCGAAATTTCTATCCTAAAAGCCCAAACCCGATATAGGTTTCTGACGTATCCCGCTGAGGGAACGTATCTCTCATTACATAGAAAGACATTACAGGATATTACATATAAAATAAACGAAAAGCTCCTAAACGTAGTATCTCTTGACGGCATCTGCATTGATAGCTTTTGGCCACACTTCGCCATCCATTTCTGCTAGAATTAGTGCTCCTCCAGTCAGTACTCGGTGAACCATGTAAGGCCCTTGCCAATTAGGTGCAAATTTTCCCTTAGCTTCATTTTGGTGTGGGAATATGCGCTTCAACACCAATTGCCCCGGTTTGAATTGCCTTGATCTTACCTTCTTATTGAAAGCTTTGGCCATTCTGTTCTGATAAAGTTGTCCATGACAAACTGCATTCAGCCTCTTTTCATCAATGAGCATCAACTATTCATATCGATTTTATATCCACTTGGCATCACTCAACTCAGCTTCTTGGATAATTCTCAAAGACGGTATCTCTACCTCTGCAGGTAACACAGCCTCTGTCCCATAGTCCAAGAGATAAGGCGTTTCCCCAGTTGAAGTCCTTACAGTGGTGCGATAACTGAGAAGGGCCAATGGCAATTTTTCGTGCCATTGTCTGTAATTATCAATCATCTTCCGTAATATTCTCTTTATGTTTTTGTTGGCTGCTTCAACTGCTCCATTCATCTGAGGTCTGTACGGGGTGGAATTGCGGTGAGTAATCTTAAATGTTTCGCAAATCTCATGCATCAGACCACTACTAAGATTAGTTCCATTATTTGTTATAATTGACTCAGGGATTCCAAATCGACAGATGATGTTATTGCGCACAAAGTCTACCACCACCTTCTTCGTCACTGACTTGTGTGAAGATGCTTCTACCCATTTTGTGAAGTAATCGATGGCTACCAAAATGAACCTATGTCCATTTGACGCGGCTGGCTCGATAGGACCAATGACATCCATGCCCTAAGCTGCGAACGGCCACAGAGAACTCGTCACATTTAACTCATTTGGTGGGACTCGAATCAAATCGCCATGAATCTGACATTGGTAACACTTTTGCACAAAACGAATGCAGTCTGATTCCATAGCCATCCAAAAATAGCCAGCTCGTAGAATTTTCTTAGCTAGAGTAAAGTCATTCATATGAGGCCCACATGTACCGCCATGCACTTCTTCAATCAACTTGACTGCTTCCTTGGCATCAACACACCTCAATAATCCTAAGTTTGGAGTCCTCCTATAAAGGATTTCTCCATTTAGGAAAAAGTGGTTTGCTAATCTTCGAAGTGTTCTCTTCTGAACGCTGGTTATGCCTTCTGGGTAGTCTCCTGCCTTGAGATACTTCTTAATGTCATAATACCAAGATTCTCCATCCGGCTCTTCATCTACATAGAAATAATAAGCTTGTTGATCGTGCACATTCACCTTGATAGGATCTATGTAATTCTTGTCCCGGTGCTGAATCATAGAGGAAAAGGTTGCCAAAGCATCAGCGAACTCATTTTGAGCCCTTGGGACATGTTTGAATTCCACCTTGATAAATCTCTTACACAGATCTTTCACGCAATGCAGGTACGGAAGTATCTTCACGTTCTTAGTGGTCCATTCGCCTTTTACTTGATGAACCAATAAGTCAGAATCACCTATAACCAATATTTCTTGTATGTTCATATCAACGGCCATTCTGAGTCCAAGAATACAAGCCTCATATTTTGCCATATTGTTGGTGCACGGAAACCTGAGCTTTGCTGAAATTGGATAATGCTGGCCTGACTCCAAGATTAAGACTGCTCCAACGCCGACTCCTTTGGAGTTTGCAGCCCCGTCAAAGAACATTCTCCACCCTGGATATTCCTCGGCGATATCTTCTCCAACAAACGACACCTCTTTATCTGGGAAATAAGTCTTAAGGGGCATGTATTCTTCATCTACAGGATTTTCAGCAAGATGATCGGCTATTGCCTGCCCTTTGACAACCTTTTGGGTAACATATACAATATCAAACTCACTTAGCAAAATTTGCCATTTGGCTAACTTCCCCGTAGACATAGGCTTCTGAAATATATACTTGAGTGGATCCATCCTTGAGATGAGATAAGTAGTATATGCAGACAGGTAATGTCTCAACTTTTGTGCAACCCAAGTCAAGGCACAGCAGGTGCGTTCCAACAAAGTATATCGGGCCTCATAAGGCGTGAACTTCAAGCTCAAATAGTATATCGCTTGCTCCTTCTTTCTTGTTTCATCATGTTGTCCCAACACACATCCAAATGCATTCGCTGACACAGACAAATATAATAACAAAGGTCTTCCGGCTTCTGGAGGCACCAAAACAGGCGGATTAGACAAATACTCTTTAATTCTTTTAAAAGCTCGTTGGCAATCTTCCGTCCATTTAGTAGCAGCATCTTTTTTCAATAACTTGATTATTGGCCCACATATTACTGTTGATTGTGCTATGAACCGGCTAATGTAGTTGAGACGACCGAGGAAGCTCATCACATCCTTTCGACTCTTTGGTGCAGGCAAGTCTTGAATAGCCTTTATCTTCGAAGGATCCAATTCTATGCCCCTCCTACTCACAATAAAACCCAATAGCTTCCCAGCTGGAACACCAAATGCACACTTTGCGGGGTTTAATTTCAAATTGTATCGCCTCAACCTGTCAAAGAACTTCTTCAAATCCGTCAAATGATCTGAACTCTTTCGTGACTTGATAATAATATCGTCCACATAGACTTCAATCTCCTTAAGGATCATGTCATCAAAAATGGTAGTCATGGCTCTCATATAGGTGGCACCTGCGTTCTTGAGTCCAAAAGGCATCACTCGATAATAGTACACTCCCCAAGGTGTGATGAATGTCGTTTTCTCAACATCTTCTTCATCCATCAGAATTTGGTGATATCCTGCGAAGCAATCAACGAATGACTGCAACTCATGCTTCACACAATTATCAATAAGTATGTGAATATTTGGGAGGGGGAAATCATCTTTCGGGCTAGCCTTGTTGAGATCTCGATAATCCACGCACACCCTGACTTTGCCATATTTCATTGGTACATGCACGATATTGGCTAGCCAAGTGGGATACCTTGTAGCTCGAATGACCTTTGCATCAAATTGCTTGGAGACTTCTTCCTTGACTTTTAAACTCAAATCCGGTTTAATATTTCTTTTATTTTGTTTCACCGGAGGACAAGATGGATCAATAGGCAACTTATGCGAAACAATGTCCTTGCTTAGACCCGGTATATCATCATAAGACCAAGCGAACACGTCTATATATTGTCTCAAAAGGTTGATCAATTCTTCCTTCTGTGACGGAGTTAAATGGACGCTAATTCTTGTTTCCCTTACTGTTTCCGAATCTCCCAAGTTTAAGGCCTCTGTTTCATCCAAATTTGGTTTTGTCTTATCCTCAAAATGTTCAAAATCTTTAGTTAACTCTTCGGGTTGCATGTCCTCTTCATATTCTTCGGAGTCTTGTTCGGCATTTACTATGGGCTCGCTTGTTTCATTACGTGTCACATTCACAGTATCAGCAGATTTACTAGTTTGATTGCTAAAAAATAAAAGAAAAATTAATTAAATAAAGACGGATTAAGAAATAGAAAAACATAGTTTGGATTTGGCATTTAAGCTTTCAAAAGTTGGAGGCAAACATAACAAAAGCATAAACATGATTCAGGCCTCAATTTTGAATCGCATTGTTTCATCAAATACTAATACAAATCATCTACCAAGACTCCCGGAGTACCGGGGGTGGGGTACAAGTCCAATTGTTTCTCCAGGCTCAGCATCCCAGATAGTTGAAGTTTCAGGGCAATCACCCAGAATCACGTTGCATTCAGCTTTTTCCTCGGCAATGAATAGATTCTTCAGTAGCTTCCTCTAATGCTTGGGTGACGGATGCCTTGAAAAATGACTCATTCAGGAGAGGAACAGGCTTTGGCAAAGGAATATCACCTTTTCTTTTGAGACTAGCCAGTGAGATTTCTTCTAGAGTGGGCTCGTACCCAAGACCAAAAGTATCCTTCTGCCCGAGTAACTGAATGGGTTCCACTATTCCATCCAAGTTCGCTCCGAGACCTCGACCAGGCTTAAAACAATTTTTCAACATTTCCCAAGCCACCATCATAAGCACACGTGGCAATTTTACCCTTTCATCTTGAGTAGTGCACATGGTTTCCTCGATATGGAAAAAAGATCCATCTAGCCTTTCTATACTTTCAATAACAGGAATTGAGTTTTCGGGATAGATCGAATTGTTGCCTTCTCCATGGATCACAACTTCCTGATGATTCCAGACAAATTTCAAATTTTGATGCAGGGTAGAAGGGACTGCACCAGCCATATGGATCTATGGCCTCCCTATCAGCAAGTTGTAACTGGCGGATATATCCATCACTTGAAATTCCACCATGAACTCCACGGGTCTAATTTCCAATGCTAAATCAACTTCCCCCACGACACCTCTTTGAGCTACATCAAAACCTTTAACTCTCACGTGACTATCGCGAAGTTTCTCGATATCAATTCCTAAAGCTCGGAGAGTAGTGACAGGACATATGTTAACAGCTGAACCCCCATCAATCAACACCTTAGAAATAAATTTGTCCCTGCATTTGACTGTAATGTTCAATGCCTTGTTGTGCCCCAAACCTTCAGGCGGCAACTCATCCTCATGAAAAGAGACTTTGTGGGCTTCTAGGACTTTTCCGACCATGGCTGAAAATTTCTCCCTAGAGGTCTCAGCTGGAACATAAGCTTTATTCAGTACCTTCACTAAAGCGCTCCAATGAGTTTCAGAATTCATCAACAATGCCAATAAAGAAATTTCGGCCGGTGTTTTCTTTAGTTGTTCTACAACAGAATATTCCTTAGTTGGCATTTTCCTCCAGAATTCTTCGACTTCAGCCTCGGCCACAGCCTTCTTTTGGCCATTTCTTTACTCGGTGCCCCTCGTGCTACCTCTTCGGGGGCATAACACCGCCCATATCTTGTTAATCCAGCAGCAACAGTTTTTACAACCAATTTTTCCTTTTCTTTGCTCCTTTCATCAGACGGGTAACTCCAAGGAACTGCTTTGGTGCTGAAAGAAGGTGCCTAAGCAACTAAGGCGGTGATCCTAGGCCTTGGAGTGATCACTTCCACTTCAATTGGGGCCCTCATTTGGACTATGATTATGGGAGCAATAAAGGCTGATGATTCAACATTTTCCTCTTTTTTGACCGATACAATAGTCCCTTCCAAGTTACAATCCTCATCAATGGTAATCCTGTTCACATTTGCATCCCCATGATTGGGTAGAGGATTGTTGTTTATATTTGGAAGAGCTCCTTTGAGCTGGATGACTCCTTCTTTGATTAATGCCTCGATTTTATCTTTGAGAGTAAGGCAATTTTCAGTATCATGTCCGGCAAATCCTGAGTGATACGCACAATATTTAGTCCCATCATACCATCCAGGAAGGGGGTTGGGAACTCTTCCTTGAATCGGTTGGAGTATCTCTACGGTTCTCAACCTTTCATACAATTGGGCTAAGGGTTTGGCTAACGGTGTGTAAGTTTTGGTTGGCTTTCTTTTAAAGTTTGGGCGAGGTCTGGGTGCATTTTGTGGATATTTTTGTGGTTGGTATTGGGGTTGAGGCGAGTAAGTTGGCTGGTACTCTGATGGGCTTTGACAGGCAGGTGCTCGAGGTGGGTAATATGCTGGCTGGGTATGGTAAACAGGATGGGGAGTGGATGGAGGTTAATAATAAGGCTGAGGGGTTTGGGTGTATTAGCTGTAATATGAAGGCTGGGATGAAGGGTATTGGTAGGTTAACATCTGGTTTGGTCTACGTTCCTGGACGGTCATAACCGTGGACACTCCGTCCCTCTTCTTCTTAGCTGAATCTGATTGAATTGCCTTATTTGTTGCTTGCAAGGCTGCCAAATTTGTGATTCTTCCCGTCTTGACACCTTCTTCTATGAAATCTCCCATCCTAATAACTTCAGAAAACTTTTGTCCGATGACACTTATCAGCCTTTCATAGTATGTTGCATCTTTTAGAGATTGTACAAAGAGCGTCGTCATCTCACTTTCTGCCATTGGGGGCTGGACCTTCGCAGCTTTTGCTCTCCAACGCATAGCATATTCTCTGAAAGTTTCTGTTAACTTCCTTTCCAACTTCATCAAATAGAATCTATCTGGGACAGTCTCAGTGTTAAACCTGAACCTATCCATGAATTCTTGCGCCATTTCTCCCCAACTATGCCATTTCTGCGGATCTTGGCATGTGTACCAATCAAGTGCTTCTCCTGTCAAGCTCCTTATAAACAGATTCATCCTAATGGCTTGATCTTTCCCTACTCCAACAAGCTTATCACAGTACGATCTTAAGTGAGCCCGAGGATTTCCTTTTCCATCAAACATATCAAATTTTGGCACCTTATATCCAGCAGGCAACTCAATATCGGGATGAATACACATATCCTCGTATTCCAGTTTTTCACATCCCTTGTGGGTTTGGATGTTTCTAAATGCTTCCATCAGACTACGAATCTCCTTTGCCACATTCTCGTCTGCTTTCGCCCTAGCTTCCCTTTCCATCTCCTCATAAGGATCAACCTCTGGATGTTGCACGACCTGCAATTGGGTAGTGAAAGGTTGAGCTTCTGCTACATATACCGGTGACACATACTGTGTGTTATGGTTAGCGATGTGTGCCAATGGTATGTGTTGGGTTGCTTGGTAGTTTTAGGTAAGTGGGGTAGTTTGGATAACTGAAGGCTGAGGAATATAAGGAGTGGTAAAAGGTAGCGGATTGGCTTATTGAAAGTTAACTTGTTGTGGGTTGGCTTGTTGCGGGTCATTTTATTGCGGGATGGTTTGTTGTAGGTTAGTTTGTTGTGGGATGGCTTGTTGTGAGTTAATCGGTGGTGGGATGGCTTGTTGTGGATTAGATAGTTGTAAGATGGTTTGTTGCAGGTTAGTTTGTTGTGGGATGAGGGGTGAATTAGTAGTGCTTGGATTGATTGTATGAAGCGGAGGATTTGAGGGAAAGGGCTGAGGGGCGGGCGAGTCAACAGGCGAAAAGGATGGTGGGATTGTCGCACTTGTTCTCTGTTCATGATGAGGAGTGTTGAGGCTGATGGACAGGTTGGTGAGATTTCGCAGTCGCTCAATTTCACTTTGCATGTTGGCCATTTGCTGCATCAATTGGGCGATGAGTTCATCATTCCCTCCTCCCGAAGCCTCAGGTTCATCTCTAGGAACGGTGATAAGTCCCAAGCCGGTCTATTCAGATGCACCTGAATCATTCATATTGTTGGATGCTTGTGCTTTTGATCTGGTGAAGTATGGGTGATCCGCCAGTTCGCAGTCAACACGAATCAACCTTTAGGGAAATAATCAAAATAAAAGAAAACCTTCAAAAATGAAGAAAACTGCGTTAGTATAGTGTGAATGATTGCTACTTTGATAAAATAATGTTAACATTAACAAATAATGTTTGAAGAAACATATATCGCATAGCAAACAAATCACATAGCAAAAGGACAATCACAGCACGACCTATTATGCGAGGTACCTCCTTTGTGCCAGAGGTAGGCCTAGCGAGGATCTGAAGGACATGTAATTATACGTCATCCCAATGTACTATTAATTGAAGACCCCCAAAACATACAATCTTTGAAAATTTAAATCCTGGTACAAAGGAAATTATTACAACTACTACTTGACTTTCATATGCTAATTAACATGAGGAAGGCCCTTCGTCATTCTTGAGCCTCTTGGTTGC
The DNA here is from genome assembly GCF_019175385.1 of Lycium barbarum. NCBI lineage: Eukaryota > Viridiplantae > Streptophyta > Magnoliopsida > Solanales > Solanaceae > Lycium > Lycium barbarum. The sequence goes on along the minus strand of NC_083347.1, from coordinate 106,922,024 downwards.
TTGGATTGATTGACCGATCTTCCGGCGATTCTGGATAATGTATGACATAGCCAGAACCCCTCCCTTTTTTATGCCTTCTTTGATGCAAGTTTCTCCTTGCTGAGCTAGAAGTGTATCTAATTCTTGCATGTTTTGTTCGTAACTAAGTGCCTGCTGCTTCCATTTCTCTGTCTCCCTTTCCTTTTCCTCAAGTTGTGCATGGTACTCGGCTTCAAAGACAAGATTTTTCTTACGCAGTTGCCGGAGTAAGATGTGTGCTTCTGCTTCTTCATCCTTAATTCTTCACCTCAGGCTAACGCCGGGTTTGATTGATCCTTCCAAGTTAGCGGTCAACCATTCCAAATAGTTATCATCACATCCAGCTTGGTATCTGTTTGGCTCAATTAACTCTGCTTTCATGGTTTCCCTCGATTTCCATATGCTTATAACTTCTTTTGCAAAAGGAATTTTTTCTTCTTTGTAGTCGGCTCGATAATGATCGATGTCTGCCACTAAGGGTATGTTTTGCTTTCTTCCAGATTGTCTTAAAACTCTCAGTGGGGCATAAGGTTGCAAGCCCCGAAGTCCCATCAAAACTAAAAATGGTATGATCTTCGTACGAAACACCAAACCCTCGGATGGAAACCAACCGAACATCCATTGAATTGAATCATCATTCAAACGGCTAAGAAGTCTTACCCACCCTTCTACACAATTTAGCTTTTCAAATGATCTATTAGTCAAAATAGCACCTGGAACATGTCCAAGAATGTGATTTTCACCCGTCGGCTTTCAAAATGCTAGAATTCTGTCGACCTTTTGAAGATGTTCCATCAGCCAAATTTGTAAAAGCAAGTTGCATCCCTCAAAATGCTTGTACCAGTGCTTCCAACGTCCTAACGCTCGATAGATATCTGCCACAACCATAGGGATCACAGTGTAGTATTTTCCTTCAATGCCATCAAATAGAGCTTCTGTTACAGTAATGAGTCGGGTGTGAATATCTCTTGTTTCCCCTTTAGGGAACACCATAGTTCCCAAAAAATACACTGCGAAAGCGAAGCACCGTTTTTGTTTCCAAGAGTCATACGAAACAAATTCATCTTGATGATTGGTGAAACTTTGTTGATAGCCAAATCTATGATACAAGTAGTCAAATGGTATCATAGACCCTTGTAAACATTCTACGCCTTTACCCTTCCTGAATCCGAAACTGTCAACAAATTCTTTTGGTGAAGGTTCCTTTGGAATAATCATGCCGCAATTTTGTCATTTTTTCTTCCTATGTAATAAAGCTGCATTTTCCACATAGCCACCTATTTCCTCTAACAATGGAGTCATTTCATTCTTGCCGAATCTAAACACGACTCTCTTCTCATCCCAAAACACAGTTGCCGCCTCGATGATGTCTATACATGGTGGGATATCCATTAAAGATGGTAAGTGTCCTAGTGCTCCACGTACCACCCGTTGTCCGTAGTCTCCCAAATCAATCCACCATGCCTTTAGTTGAGGAGGAATGCTTAAGACCATGCTAAACCTTGGGTAAATATTGTACAGACTCATGGCTACCTGCGTTCACAAATGGTTAGTTCTACCCATTACCCTTTTAAGTAGCACATGGTCCACATAATACACATGTTTATCCTTCAAACCAATGCACATAACGTGATAACCGTCGCTCGGGGTCATACACCCACTCGGACATTCGGACGAGGTTAACTAATGGACTTAATACACCTTGGGTATTAAGCCTCCTAGGTTTGCATGATGCATGTCCGTAAAGAGGGGTTTTGGTTGAGCTCTATCTTAGGCTGTCTAAGAGTTGGTTTCCTATGACACAAGGCTCTCCCAAGTGGACAACTTGGGAGTGGAAAGTTCGTGGTTGTCGACTGCACCGCCGATCGACTAAATCCACAAGATCGATCCAACTAAAGGGTGATTTAATAGTGCACGGCCGCGAATCGCGAAACCTCTTTAAGTGTGTGAATTTGTGTGAATTTTCCAGGAGTGGAGGAAGTATGAACGGAATGACAATTAAGGAAAGCAATAACACCTTATTACATGAAAAGACATTCACATAGGAGGAACAGTTTAATAATTACGCCACATAAAAATTTCACATAAGGAAAATAACCTAAAAAAACAGCAATCAAAATTCAACAATTTTATTATACCTAAGTTCGTTATGGTTAGAACCTAAGTTCCCCAGCGGATTCGCCAAGCTGTTATACCCCCTTTAAACCGGTCAAAGCGGAGTACAACATATTGGTGATTCCTAATTATTTGATTTTAAGGAGTCGCCACCTAATTATTTTACCGGTGAATTAGGACACCTATTTTAACTAAGTAATTGCTAAAACGTTAACTCCGATTAACAGTCTACTTAAACTTAATGATTCTAGGTAAGGGTTCTAAACATCCTAATAGGAAGGTATTAGGCATCCATTGGAATCTGTTAATTACGGTTACCGACCAAACTTAGGTTAATATCGGAAAAATATGATAAATAATATCTTATAAGTAATTTAAGAAAAGGTATCTCATAAACACATATACGTAATTAAAATAGAGAAACTTTGCAAATAAACAACATAATGCGTTTCTAAATTTAAATAAATAACTATCTTCAAAAGGAAAATCATTTTTTGTAAATCATGCATCTTAGTATCATTTATTTTTAATAAAAATACTTCCGCAACACCTTGTACGAATAAGGAATTGCACATAAATAATAGCTTTAAAGGAAAATTTATCAAATTTGGGCTTTGAATAAGAATTATGTTATGTGAATATGCCGATGTTGAAAATCTGGATTTATTCTACAAATGTGATACACAAAAGGGCGTGAGTTTTCTTTTTCTTTTTTATTATTTTTTATTATCTATGCTCAATTATAAAAACATGCATAATTGGATCAAACTTGAAGAATTGTTTATAAAAAATATACTTGAGTTCATACTTGCATATCAGTGACGTTTTAAATTTCAAAGATAGTAAAGAACAAAACGTGATCCTATTAATTCAAAATATGTGTTCACGTCCCTAAAAATCGATTATTCTAGTAAAATAAAACATTATAGGTACTATAGGCAATTCTAAATAAGAAGAAGAGAAAGAAACCAACGGAATTAACTACTAGTTTCTCGCTTAAGTCAACTACCCCGTCTAACTCTTAAGTGTTCTAAAGTCAATAATCCTAAGGCAATCAAATACATATATGAAGAGACAAGAATTAATTAATCACGAGGTAAGCTAAAATTGACAATAGCCCCTCTCTTTGTTTCTGTTTGGAAAGTTTTTCACGAAGAGGGAATTGGGTGCAAAGTAGACACGGACACGAAATTGAGCTACGGGTTGAGTCTCAAAACGAGACTTCTTGTGTTAATGGAGGTCTTTTACGAAGACCCCAATTTGCTCCCGAAAGTGTACATGCGAAAGAAAAAAGATAAAGATTAGCATAAGGTTCAAAGAAAACACAGCAGCAAAATGAAGCATCAAGACAGCAACTTCAGAACCTCAAAAGTGAAACATATTGTGGTGAAGTTTTAAAATTGGTAGCAGTTATATCCATTTGAAGACACACCAATCAATATTTTGAGAGGCAGTAAACACTTTCCAGAAATGAAGCATCACGTTATACCAGTTTGGTTTCAAAATAAGGGCAGCAGCATATACTCAAACCTAGCAACAATGCTTATCAACAAGCAGCAGGGATTCAGCTCAAAATATAGCAGATAGTCTGCCTTGAAAAGGCAATCGCAATGCAGCGACTGTTCATTTTTATTAGGGGCAAAAGTAGTGACAAATATGGCAGTAGCCATTCACTCATTTTGGTCCAATATACATTGTTAAGGCTGTCAAATACTCAGCTATGTTCCGAAGAACATCCTAGCAATCATTAAGACCTTAAGCAGCATCTATTCTCACAAACCAGACTGAAGTTGGGTAGTTTATGTGTTCACAACTCCTATTAAAACTAGACATAGTGAGCTAAACAAACTACCAGGGTAACTAAATATTATGACTAGCATAATGAACTGAAACTGAACCATTGAACAACTGAACACCATAATTAAACAAGATGGACCAAACTAAACCTAAAAAATAAGAACTTAACAGCTACGGACTGAACATGACAAAATTGGCATTTCATGAAACAAGGAAGCTAAAAAAAAACACATTAGGCTTGCTGAAACAAAGGCAGAAATCAAACATTTTTTTCTCTCACTAAAACAGGACAAAACTAATCAAACAAGAAACATAAGATCAAAAACTGTATATAATAGGACAAAATTGAACTAAACCAGGAAAAGGAGAGCAAAACATGACAATGGCTAAGTTTAAGCAAGAGTAAAGAGCATTCTGGCTCTAAAGGGTTTGAATCTATTTCTAGCACATTGTTGAAGTATAGATCTCATGCAAATCATCAAGGGAAGACAACATTTCAAAGTTGAGTAAAGCAGGGATTGAGTATGCCCCAAGCATGCCAACGATAACATTAAACAAGTAGAAAACATGGACTCTCAGAAACTGTCAAAATTAAACATTCTAGAGGTCCAATTGGCCTCTTTGATCCAAAATCCTATATGCATATCTAACCCTCAATTTAAATCTCAAATATAACCATATTGTACCATCAATACGTGGTAGATATCACCAGAAACCAATGTAGATACTACCAGATCCAGGATAGAATAAGACAAGGCACTCATATGAAATATGGATATGCATTTTTGACAGTAAAGGGGTTAACAAATTAAGAGTGATTTATGCTGCCATTTTCAACAGAAAGAGACTGATTTCAGCTAGTATCACTAATATTTGAAAGAAAAATGACACCATATCTCACATATTCATAGATGCACACACTAACAAATATCAGCTTAAGTAAGCAACAAACATAATATTCATACTAGTAACTTTCTGGGCTCTGAACAGATAGTAGTAGTAGTTTATAGGATGGTTATTTATCTTCACACATTTATATTTAGACTATCATTCATACTTAGGACAAACAGAAAACCAACTTAACATGCTTTCTAAACCAAAAGTATAATATAACTAAGTAAAGAAGACCCTAATTACAAGCATACCAATAGATTAAAAACCAAACATTATTAACATAATCATCCACACATGAACTTATATGAAGATACTACTAAAACTGAAACTAAACTAAGCTAAATTAAGACATAAACATATGGATATGATTAACTACTAAACTGAAACTAAACCAACCTAAGACATGAACACATAAATATCATCAACTACTAAACCGAAACTAAACTAACTAAAACAACAAACATATGTGAACCCCTAGATGCTATTGAACTACTAAAACTGAAATTAAACTAATAAAAGAAAGATTGTTTACCTTTTTCGAGTGCGGCGAACAGGGGTGCGGGGGGTCTTAGATCTACGCTCGAACACCGACAACTCCAGCTTCCACACCCTTGGATTCGAAACCTCGAGTGAGACCAAAAGTGAATGAAAAGATTTCGTATCAGAATAATATTAAGAGTATTTTAGCAATGATTTTCAAGGATATTTTCCGACCAAAGAAAAACCTCCCCCAAATGACTAAGGAAGCGATTATTTATAGGAAAATTTCTAGGGTTTGCTGGGGTTCAAAATTTGGGCGGGATTTCTTGGTCAAAATTCTCCATTCCAAATCCAAACGTTCGGATTTTTTGTGGATATTTCAACCACCTGATCAGAAAAGAAAGAAGGAGACAAAATCCATTAAAGTTTTGTACTATCGAAAATGAAAAGGAAGTGATAAAGAAAAGGATTTGAACTCGCAAATGGACAAAACCCATTAAGGATTTCAGATCGAAAACAAACAGAAAGAGGGAAAATCACCTCTTCAACATTGAACCCTGATAGAGGAGGTACGACGCATTTAATTCCTTTCCCGAATCGACCGCGCATGGTCTGCAGGAGTGAAAGAGTTCTGCGACTTCACCATTTTCGTCGAGGAGAGAGAAGGGGGGGAGAAGAGTAGAGGCGCGGATGAATTAGGTTTAGCTGAAAATAATAGTGATGTGGGTCGGGTCGGTTCGGGTAGGTTTTAACGAATGGTGGGCTGATTATTATGGACTGGTCTGAAAATATTTGTGGATTGATTGGGCTCGGATTTGGGGCTCTCCATTGGGCTGATGTGAGGCCTTCTTGGGCTGAAAATATTTTCTTCTTACACTGCTTTGGGCCTCTAAATTTAAATTAAAACCTCCTTCAATTAATTGTATATTAAGGTGTGCTAAGATATTACTTACTATAAAATATATTTATTACTACTCAAATAAAATTATACGATATCGTGATAGCCGTTCGATAATATTTTACAGTTTAACAGTAAGTAAATGCTATTGTTTAATTGCCTAAAAATGAATGCGATGCGTAAGATGTTAAAAGCGATCATGGCGATTGCAATAGTAATCATAATAATAATAATAATAATAATAATAATAATAATAATAATAATAATAATAATAATAATAATAATAATAATAAATAATAATAATAATAATAATAATAATAATAATAATAATAATGATGATGATAATGATAATAGTAGTAGTAATAACGGTAATAAAAAATGATAATAGCTAATGACTATAGTAGGATAATGAAACGATGATATTAATAAAAAGCTAATAATTGTAGTAAAGTATAAATAATTATTTCTTAAGTTGCCAAAAATATTAGAAACGCAAATAAACATTTTGGAAGAAAGGCAGGACAAAATTGGGTGTCAGCAACCTATTTGCTTTTCAGAAGTATTGTCACTACAAGAAAGTATAGAAATGGCAACAAAAAATTTAATATTTGGTAACAACTTAGTTTTATTGTTGGCAAAGAACTTTTTTGTTGCCATAGTATTGATTATTGTTGCAAAAAGTACCTTTGGCAACAAAAAAAAAAAAAAAGTTGCACGTTGTTGCAATAACAACCGTTGAAAAAAGTCTATGCAACAAAAAAAAAATTGTTGCCAAAAGTACTTTTTGCAATAATAATCAATCTATGAAAACAAAAATAATTTTGTTGCCAAATATATTTTTTCTTGTAGTGTGTTGTAGGTTATCAATCGTGAAGTTTTGTTTTAAGCTTTCTAGACTACGAGGAGTGTAGTCTTGAAAGGGGTAGCTATAATTGGGTTAATGGTAGGAGTGAAAGGCACTAAGTTTATAGTCCCTTTGGTTATTGGTTTTGTAACTTAAAACTACTCGTTTCATGAAGTTTTTGAGGTAATTAAATTCTACGAGGGTAAGTTGTGGGTTTTTACTCCCTTCAACAAGGTGTGTTCCATGGTAAAATTCCTTGTGTTCTTATATTCCGCAATTAACTTCTTGTTTAGTGTCTGAAGAACTCGATTTTTCAATACAGTAGCGGTAGCCAAAATAATACCCTTGACATAAGCCAAAAGCTCCGCTCAATGGTATAGCTAGAAAATTCAATTCTCTTAGAGGACACGGGTTCAATTCCTACTTCCACAATTTGTAATCTTTTTAGCTTTAGGCGTTTTCTTAATCGCCTTGGTAAAAATTTTGCCTCCGCCACTATCTACACCTAGTCAAAGTGCATCACGTAAATTGAGATGGAGGGAGTATATCCTATCAAATCACTTATAGAGATATTCACAAGTAAATGAGACATGTAACCTGAAAATTTACAGATTAGGATCTACAATAAATTAAAATTACTGACTGTGTAAATTATTTATAATATCAATATATATAATTCAAAAATCATTAAAAGAAATTATGACTTCGGTTATATACACTGACGATGTAAAGATATTCACACCATTAATATAATTTAACTTGTTATAGTAGGTTTTCACTTTATTTTGCAGGTTATATACTTGAAAAGTACCTATTATTGATTGATCTAAATAATTGTATTGCACGTGTTTCATGATTGTAACGACCCGCTAGGTCGTTATGAGCATTGTGACCATTTTACCCCTACCCGTACCCTTCCGAGACTAAGAATGAGCTTAATGAAAGCTCAAAGAGTTAGACGTCAAAAAAAAATAAAGGCCTTTGATTGTGTTTGTGCACTTGTTTGAAAACTTGACTTATTTCTGTTGGGGGGTTGACTTAGTATATTAGACCTCCGTTGTGAATTCTGAGGTCGCGGGCGAGTCCGTAGCGTGTTATTACATATGTGTTCATGTTTGGTTTGAGTCTGTAGGGCCTCAGATTGATGTTGAGGTTTTGGGTGAAAATTTGGTAAAAAAAACCAGAGCTCACTAGTCGGATGTGACCGTTGCAGCGAGTCCGCCATAGCGGGGCGAGGGTTACCGTCGCGGGGAGTTGGGGAATTAATGAGGTCCGCCGTAGCGGAAGAAGTTCCACTATAGCGAGACCGCTGCAGCGAAACATTGATCGCTGCAGCTGTCGACAGAAGGCAGAAAGTGACTTTTATATCCCAAATTTCGAAGCCATTCCCCACATAACACGAAAACAGTTCCCAAGAAAGTGAGAGGCGATTTTCTAAGGCTAGGGTGAAACTCCTCTTTGAAGGTAAGACTTAACCCTTTTGTTGTTCATTTCATTGTCATCTTTAAGTTCCATGATTAGTTTAAGGTCCTCTAATGGTGAATGAAAGATTAGAACCCTAGAAATAGTAAACCCTTAAATAATTGATGGGTTGTTGATTTTAGTGTTATATATTCATTTAGGAGTGTAGATTATCACTTTCAAGAATGAGAATTTGATTTTTAATGGTGGAAATTGCATATTAAGCCTTAGGGTTCGCGTAAAAATGGAACCTTTAGCCTAAAATATATTTGAAAGGGGTTGAATTGATTAGAAACCCATGAATTGGGGATACTATGATCTTTGGGACTAAGATTTTGATGAAATTGCAAATACGTGATAGTTCACCTGTTTGAAAAGAGTAGAAGTAATTGGGTTTTCTTCCCCAAGTGTTGTTCTTGTTTTAGTAGATGACTCATTAATCACTTAGCATTACATTGCTAGACTTCGAACGTTCCGGAGCATTACGGAAGGAAAAAGCTATTGCGTAGTAGCTTGCATTGTTCCAATTGTGCATCTGAGGTAGGTTACGGCTTACTTGAGTTAGATTTTGGTTAGTTGATTGTATATGTAGTAAAGTTGATAGGAGAAAGTATGATTTGGTTGGCATGAATTCTGATTATGTGCGATTGTTGCCATTTCTTCATATACCCCAACTTGAAATGAAATTGGTGTGTTTTAAAAAGGGAGGAGTCAAGATATACTCTTCTTGTTTATTGAGATGGTTGCATATTCATGCTGTGTTGACTGAATTTATCAGAGTCTTGTTAGGACTTGTGGCATGGTGCCTTGTATTTATTGACATTGATATTATTGACTGCTCATGTTCCATATTGACTGTTGGACTGGAAATACGTTGAGATTCATATTGTGATCAGATACAGAGATATAGATATATAAAGACACATTTGATAGGGGGTGAGGATGTAGCCTAATTATGGGCTTCTAATCCGTGGTCAGTTCCAGAGCGGGTGGTACATGGATACCCTGGGTACCTTGCAAGTCATGACTATTTGGGCAAACAATACCAATTAACATGGTTGTACGATGGTGATACTTATTTGATTTCATTGCATCAGACTTATATTATTCCTGTTAATAGTTATGGCTGGACTTATCTTATTCCTGTGTTGGCTGATTTTTGTTGAGGACATTATTTGGTGTGTTGTTGTACCTATCTGCCTATCTTGTTAATTTTATGAACGTTTGCATGATACTATTCTTAATCGGCCTATGATATCTACTGGTAGATAGTGTTTGTACTGATATTCCCTTGCTGAACTTTTTTTTTTAGTGTAGATTGTGTGCCAGAGACATCTTTCAGACCTCATATTTAGCTTAAGGCCAATTCTTGATCAGATCTGAGGGTTTACTTCTATCCATGCCATGCCGCCTGAAGATCTTTCTTAATTGATGTCTACTTTCATTCTAGACATTATTTACATTTATAGACAGTTGTTCATTCTTTAAACAGTTATATTTTAGAGTCCTTGAACGATGTCTTTCGGATCTTAGGGTTCTAATAGTAGGATTTCGGCACCTTTATTTATTTATGGCATGACTAGACAGTTGGGTTATTGTTGTTGTTGTTGTTGTTATTATATCCTTGAATATTTTAAAATGGATTAATTAAATGATAATTGGTTGATTAATTGGTTAAGGGGATGGTTCGCTCACTAGGAGAATTAGTGTGGGTGTCACTCACGACAACTTGGGCCGTGACAATGATGCTCAATTTTACAAGTTTTTTGTAGTTCACATGCTAAAGTCCTCTCACATGCAGTATACATAGGACTAGGGGTGTTCATGGTTCGGTTTGGGTCGGTTATTGATTAAAACCATAACCAAATCAATTTAGTCGGTTTTTAAATGTCTAAAACCATAACCAAACCAAATAAAATAATAAGCACCGGTTTGGTTATTGTCGGTTTGGTTGGATTTTTCGATTTATGACTAGCAGCCATGAGACTTATCAGTAAAACATTAAAAAGTTGAAAAAGACATGTCTTTTTCTTGGTTCAAACGATAACTTTTATTTATGTTTAAGGTGGAACATACATCATAGAAATATTTTCACTATTAGTGATAGTGTCATACTCAAGCTACCCAAAGTTGCTAAACTATTACATATAGAGCTAAAAACTAACTAAGTAATGGCTGCACCATTTTTGTCATCTTAATACACATACCTGGAAATAAAGTAGAGCATAGGAGCTTTTAGTTGTTGTTACAAACATACATATTAATTAAACATAAAGACTACCTAAAATTAAAATGAAAATATATGAAATAAAAAAACTTTGTGTAATGATCCCAAACTTTGGGGCAATACTTGCATTTTGTCCTCAATTCTCCCATTTTATTAAAAACACTTTGTGTAATGATCCCAAACTTCAGATGTTTTTCTATCATTATCCCCAGGGCTAGGGTCTCAACTACAAAGAGTTGTTCTTTTCTGCCTTTTAGGAGGATTACCCACGGAAGAAGTATTAGGGCATTACCATGTGCTTAAGTTGCAGCAAATGCTGATGTTACTGAAGTATCTTCTATAAGAACCTCCAAATCTACAACCTCTGTCCTTTTCATATGAAAAACATTAGAAGTTTAGGACCCATTCAGACAAGAAAAAAGAAAGGTATAAATTCGGGGAAAAAATAAGAAACAACCTAAAATCAAATGGCTAACAAAGAAAGGCTAAAAATTTAAGTTAAAGACATTAGACTCTAACGTGAGCTTCTGTTAGTAGGTTTACACTTAACATTTAAAGACATGGGCTTGGACATATTCTTAAAAACATAGGTCTTAAACAATCATGTGAAATAAGTAGACCAAAAATCAAATTAATGATTAAAAGGTATAAAATATTTATAATTATTTATGAAAAACTAATATTATACATATAAATAATTATAAAATTTATGTATATAATTTATCGGTTTGGTTCGGTTATTTATTCGGTTATTTTTTAATATAACCATAACCAAACCAAATATTATCGGTTTTTAAAAATTTAAAACCAAATCAAACCAAACCAAACCAAACCAAATGTCGGTTTTTTTTATTCGGTTTGGTTTTGGTTTTAACCAAAACCGTGAACAGCCCTACATAGGACCCGTTTGGCCATGAAATTTTTTCACTTTTTTCCAGAATTTTTTTTCGCTTTATTTCGAAATCAGCGTTTGGCCATGAAAATTTCAAATACAACTAACACCTAAAATTTTATTTTTACTTTTTTTCGTTTTTTCACTTTCAATACATTCAAAAAAATAAATATTTTCTTAGCAAAAACTATAACCAAACATAACTCCATCTTCAACTCTAACTTCAAAATTCCAAATAAAGTGAAAAATATTTGGTTTTCATGGCCAAACGCCTACTTAGTTACCTGATTTTGGTCAATGGATGTTCAGCAAGGTTCATGCTTAGTGTTGAAGGTGCGGCATTTTGCTTGTCATGGGACATTTTGAACTAGATCAAAATATATAAGTCATCGAAATATTTTTAATTATATAAAATAAAAATAATGTACAAATTTTATCTGACTATCTAGTCTAGGCATAACAATAAAAATTTATTTTTATATTCTAGCCACCAATTAAATTATGAACTCTTAACTATACATTTATAGCGAGACATTTAGAGGTTGCGTCTCAAGCAAGTCATAATTTTGTTTTTTCGGTTACACATCTCCTAAGTTGGAGATTTCCGTTGCAGTTAAAAGAAAATTTTGCATAAATGGTTGAGCATGTGTCATATATAAATTATGATAGTCGGAATTCATTGTTTGTGTTGCTTGTATGGTGACAAAATAAATATGCTTAAAAGAAAGCCTCGTAAATTATACGTGTCTACTAATACAGAGACGAAGTTGTTTAACAAATTACGTACTTTTTTATCATGAAATTTGCTAAATGTATGCCCTTACGAAGGGAATATCCGTTGCATAATAAAAATGCCTATTCAACTTGAGCACTAAAATAATGAAAAATACTATTTATTCTTTGATGGATAAATAAAAAACTTGTTGAAAGGGAAATGAAGATGGGTGTGACATAAACACAAAAGCAACTTCTTTCTTATGTTATGCCTGATTGGATTTGGTTATTAGAGTTCGTTTGGATTGCTTGATTAAAAGAAGTTGATAAGTATCAACTGTTGTATTTTTAGATGTTAAGTTGCTTTTACGGATAAACAGTTATGCATGCTTAAACTGACAGTAATAAATAGTAAGTATGTTTGGTAAAAAGCTGCGATCGATAAATACTTTCTCTATGATAATTACCGAAGTAACCTTGAAGCTATATACGGAAAATATGTTAAAAGAGGTAAAGTAGAGAGATAACTAAGACTTAATCTTAGAAAGAGTATTTTAAATATTAAAATGATATTTTGAATAAAATCATAAAAGATAATTGGTCGAATCAAGAGTGTATATGTTGTCAAAACCATAAGTTAGGGGTGAAAAAAGCCAAAAAGTACTAATATCTTCTTAATCGTAATTTTGTGGGATTTATAATTCAAAAAATGGCCTGGCCTGGCCTGATTGGATTAAGCCTTTAATCACTATATGGTGGGGTCTTATATTTATAAAAGGCGTTAAAGTCATCATTCTGTTGATTATAATATGGAAAAAGGTCCTTTCTTCTTTCTACTTGATCCGAAAATTCCCCGACTTCAGTAATTTTTCTTTTTCTTTTTTTAAAAACAATAATTTGGTACGTCATATCTCACTCGCTTTCTATTACTACTCGCTCGCTTTCTATTACTACTCTAACATAAAGCGATATATTCATTGTCTTGACTAGTTAGTGAAATTATGGCAAATGATACATTCGATTAAAAATGTTTTCAACCTTCCTTCTTTCGAGGAACTTATTCTTCTAACGCGTGCCGTCTGAACAGTCATATGTAATAATCTATTAAGTAATTTAATAATATAAAATTTTCTTTCAGCGTTAATGTATAAAAGTTAAACTATTTCTGACTTGTTATGAAATATATAGTATGGATGTCCACTACACAAATATAATGTCTCTTCCATTATCTTTCACCATCTTTATGATTCTTCCATTATCTTCCACCATCTTAATGGTTCTTCCATTATCTCATATATTGAATGCACATGTAGCACTATAAATAGAGGCATAAGTTTTCATATGGAATGGACTTGTAACACATTTTGGAAGAATAATAAAATCTCTCCTCTTTTGTTACTCTATTTCTATGGTTTACATCCTTTAATATTATTACTCTTTTAGCTTCATTTTATAACACGTTATCAGCACGAGACTCTGCCGTTCCGAGCAAATACTTTAAAAGCCTCGAAGGTATTGACTTTCTATTTCCCTTTACTAATGGAAAATCTTACTAAACGTGAATTTGTAGCCTTAGATATATCCAGCTATAGCTATATGTCTTGGATTCTTGATGCTGAAATTCACCTTAATGCGATGGGTCTGGCAGACACCATCAAAGATAAAAATGAGGCATCAAACCAAGACTGTGCCAAGGCAATGATATTCCTCCGCCATCACCTTGATTAGGACTTGAAAATGGAATATCTCGCTGTTAAAGATCCTCTTACTCTGTGGAATAATTTAAAAGATAGATATGACCACCTGAAAATGGTCATACTTCCACAAGCATGTTTTGATTGGCTCCATTTAAGGCTACAAGATTTTAAATCTATTAAGGCATATAATTCTGCCATGTTTAAAATTATTTCTCAGTTGAAATTATGTGGTGAAAATATCACATCATGATATGTTGGAGAAATCATTCTCCACTTTTCCTGCCTCGAGTATGCTCCTGCAGCAACAATACCGAGAGATGAAGTTCAAGAAATATTCTGATATAATATCACATCTTCTAGTGGCTGAACAACATAATGAATTATTAATGAAAAATCATAAAAGACGACCCACTGGTACTGCCCCATTCCCTGAAGTGAATGAGGCAAATTTTCGCCATTCTAGGCGTGGAAGAGGTCGTGGCCCCAGTCGTGGTCATAGTCGTGGTCGAGGAAGGAATTTTAATCATGATTCTCGTCTTGCACCAAATAATACCCTTCACCACCAGCAGTGTAAAAGGAAGGATGAAAAGCATAAAGCTGTACAAAAGCAAAATTCAGAAAATAAATGCTTCCGATGTGGAGGAAAGGGGCACTGGTCACGTACCTGTCGTACGCCAAAACACCTAGTTGAGTTGTATCAGGCCTTCCTCAAAAAGGCAGAAAAGGATGACGAAGCAAATTTTATTTCTGAAGATAATGTTGAGCCCATGCATCTAGATGTGGCAGATTTCTTTGAACTCCCTGAAGGGAAAATAGATCATTTGATCGGTGATGGATCTGTAAAAACTTAGATATTTCATACGTGTCGTTTGTATGTGGTTATGTTTCCATGTTTATGTAAATGAAGTGTGTGTAATGCTTTGTTTAATAGTAATATATGTAATGAAGTGTGAGTAATGCTTTGTTTAATAGTAATATATGTAATAAAATGTGTGTAATGCTTTGTCTAATCATAATATCTACTTCGATGTTCACTTTATCTATTATTTCATTTTGAAGAATCTATGGAAATTCCTCAAATTTTATTTGGATCAATGACCAATCATGAAGATATTTGTGTGATTGATAGTGGAACAACGCATGCCATATTCAAAGATGAGAAATACTTTTCTCACTTGCGTAGAAAAAGGGGAAATATTAATAATTTCTGGCAATTCGAAATTGATTGAAGGCTCCGGAAGAGCTACTATATTTCTGAATAAGGGGACGAAACTTGTTATAGAAGATGCATTATTCTCTTCTAAATCCCCAAGAAACTTGTTAAGTTTCAAAGATATCCGCCGTAATGGATATCACGCTGAGACATTAAACAAAATAAATGATGAATATCTTGCCATTACAAAGAATGTCTCCGGCCAGAAATATGTTTTGGAGAAATTGTCAACTTTGTCTTTTGGTCTGTATTATGCAAAAATTAGTACAATTGAAGCACACTCGATCGTAAACCAGAAGTTTAATGATTCAAGTACTTTTGTGCTTTGGCATGACCGAATAGGTCACCCTGGATCAATAATGATGAGACGAATTATTGAAAATTCAAATAGGCATCTACTTAAGAACCTGAAGATTCTTGAAAGTGGTGAATTTTCATGTGTTGCTTGTTATCGGGGTAAATTGATAGCTAAGCCATCACCAATGAAAGTTGACATTGAATCCCCTGCTTTTCTAGAACTTATACATGGGGATATATGTAGACCTATTCATCCACCTTGTGGGTCATTTAGATATTTTATGGTCCTAATAGACGCATCTTCAAGATGGTCTCATGTGTGCCTCCTATCGTCTCGCAACCTGGCGTTTGCGAAATTATTGGCACAAATAATACGCTTAAGGGCACAGTGTCCGGATTATCCCATTAAGGCTATACGCCTTGATAATGCCGGAGAATTTACGTCTCAATCTTTTGATGATTATTGTTTATCAGTTGGGATAAAAGTTGAACATCCTGTAGCACATGTTCATACCCAAAATGGTCTTGCTGAGTCATTTATTAAACGACTACAATTGATAGCAAGACCACTACTTGTGAAAACACGGTTGCCCACTACCGTCTGGGGACATGCTATCTTACATGCAGCATCTCTTATTCGTTTCAGACCGACTCATTATAATAAATACTCCCAGTCACAATTAGTATTTGGTCATGAACCAAATATTGCTCATCTCCGAATCTTTGGCTGTGCTGTATATGTGCCTGTAGCACCACCACATCGTACTAAGATGGGCCCCCAAAGAAGGTTAGGTATATATGTTGGGTTTGAATCACCCTCTATTATTCACTATCTTAAGCCATTGACGGGAGATTTATTCACTGCCCGATTTGTAGATTGTCGATTTGATGAAACAATTTTTCCACAATTAGGGGGAGAGAGAAAAGAAATCAAAAGAGAAATTGCATGGAAAGTTCCATCACTATCTCATTTTGATCCACGTGCCCCCATATGTGAACAGGAGATCCAGAAGATCATTCACTTGCAAAAAATAGCAAATCAAATGCCAGACGCATTTACTGATTTGAAAAGGATAACTAAATCACATATCCCTGCAGAGAATGTGCCTATCCGAATTGATGTCCCAAAGGGACAATCTACTAGTGTCATAGCCTCTGAATCTCATACACGTCTGAAGCGTGGTAGGCCATTGGGTTCTAAGGATAAAAATCCTAGAAAAAGAAACACGAAAAATGATCAAAATGACACTATGAAAGAATATCATGAAGATATTCAAGATCTGACTAATCCTGATACTCTTGAAGATATTAGGGAACCCGAGACTCAAGTAAATAAAGAACTATCATTGAGTTCTTCTGGTGATGGGATAAATTTGAATCGATCGAAGATTATGGTGGATAATGTTTTTGCATATAATGTTGCACTAAATATTATGAAAGACATTGACGATCAGGAACCCCAATCTGTCGAATAATGTCGACGAAGATATGATTGGCCAAAATGGCAAGAGGCAGTTCAATCATAATTGAATTCACTTGCCAAACGTGAGGTTTTTGGACCTGTAGTCCAAACGCCTAATAGTATAAAACCAATTGGCCGTAAATGGGTTTTTTGTGCGAAAAAAGAATGAGAGAAATGAAATTGTGAGATACAAGACGCGCCTTGTTGCACAAGGATTCTCTCAACGACCCGGTGTTGACACCCAATTTTGTCCCACATCTCCTCCGAAATACCTATTTATACTTCTGGTATTTCGAGAAATTAAAAAATATGCATTTAAGTTTTACTATAATTATTAGTCTTTATTAACACCCACGTTTTATTTATTCTTCTGCAGTTTATTATTATCATTATTATTGTTATTATTATTATTATTATTCTTAAATTATCATTTTTTATTATCAGTTGTCATTAATTATTATTTCTTGTTATTTCCATTATCATTATCATTATCATTATTATTATTAGTTACTAATCATTATTATCAGCGTTATTTGTTATCAATTATTAATCATCATTATCATCGTTATTTTTATTATTAATTATTATCATTATTTTATCAATAATTGTTATTTATTATTATTATTATCATCATTATTATTTCTTATTATTATTATCATTATTATTTTATTATTACCCCTATTATTGTTATTATTATTAATTCATTATCATTTTTTAATTATCAATGTTTGTTATTTACCATTATTATTATATCTATTATTATTTTATCACTATTATCATCAACATTATCATTATTACCATTATCATTGTTATTTAGCAGTATTACTACCGCTATTTATTTGCTACTATTATTTAGTATTATTGAAACTTGCATTTCTCGACATTTCTACCAACTTCTGCACACGCATCGCATTTATTTCGCACATTTAAATGATAGCGTTTGTTATTAAATATTATTGCACGGTCATTTGCGACATCATATAATTTTTACCCGGGTCTTTTTATAATTACATATTTCCGTATTAGGTGATATTCTGGCACCCTTAGTACATCGTTAATCAAAATGTGTCTCTTATTCAAATTTAGAAGCCAAATTATTTCTTGCACTCAGCCCGTATTTTGACTTACCGGACCCCAAATCAAAGTCCGATTAATTCCTAATATTTTTGGACTAGACCATATTTTTTATCTCAATTTTTAGATCAGTCCATATTTAGTTTACCAGTCCATTCTTTTAAATACCCAGTCTAAAATTTGACCCGGTCCACAAATGGACCGGGTCCAATTCATTTTTTCAGCAAAATGAGGGAAACCCTACCCTTCATCTCCTTCATTTCCGCCTCTTTCTTTTCCTCTTCTTTTCTTTTCCCTTTTTCTCTCCTTCATTTCCGCCTCATCGCCTCCATTCCCGCCTCTCCTCCGCCGCACTTCCACCTCCTCCTTTTCCTCCTTCTTCTCCGCTCCCCACTCGCCCCTGTCCCCCACTTGTCTCTCTCTCCCGCTCCTCTTTTTTTCAATACAAAAGAAGCGAAAACAAAACCTATAAAGGGGGAGGACAGCAACAAAAGGGGGATTCAGGGTTTTGAGGAGGGAGACGAGATCAGAAAAGGGAGACAAAAAAAAAAACAAACAAGAACAGATCGAAAGAAATAGGGGATTCTTCAGCTTGTAGAGGGATCGAGTCCTTGCTCTCCATTCTTAATTTATCATTCGACTCATCAAAAAGAATACGAAATTTCAGTCCCTTTGATAACCTTAACCCCTCTTGGAAAATCTATTCTAAATTACTGTATTTGGGAATACATACTCAATATATTAGGTGGTTTACTCTTTCAATTCTACTGCTGCTTTAAAATCGAGCGTAGATTCGAGGCTTCGACATCCCAGTCCATTGCGCGCAAAACAGGTAAACTTCGATATAATTGTCACTCGTGATCTTTAATTTCTGCTTGTTTAAGATTTTTAGTTTACTCTGCTGTATGTTCAGTGGTTATGTAATTTCGCTGTCGTCGTGTTGTTTGTTTGATGTTTGGATGCTGTTAGGATAGAATAACGATCGTTAAGATGAAATTTGAAAGATGTCTGTTAGTTTGGATGATTAGATGAAATTTACAGGACTTAGAACTTATTTAAGGTCTAATATACATCGGATATACAGTGGTTTATCAAAGTAAGAAGGTATACATTCGATATACATCTGATATACACATCGTGATAGGTGTACTTCAGGTATATTATGTGTATCATTAAAACAGGTAGTAACACATGAGGACTGTTTGTTACGATATAATTGATGGAGAAGATTTATATATGTATGAAAGCATGAATGAATCAATAGATTGTTTGTGAATTCTAAATCAGTACTGGCCCGAGCATTGTATGTTAAATTCTGATCTTTTCATATTTTTAAATACATGTTTAGCCAAATACCCTCACAAGGGTTCTTTTAGTGTACCAAAATGTCGTGGTGGCTTGGTGAAAAAATATGGTTTCAGTCGCTGTTTGATGGCAGCAGCCCCTTTTCGCTCAGTCATCATGTTTTCTTTAATAACCATCCCCTCTGCGTTCAGTTTTAACCACAGCTTCAAAAATTGTGAAAACCAGTTTTGAGAGTAAAGCAATGGAGTCTTATGAGTTGGTTTATTATTTTTTTGAGGTAGCCGTTTAACGTACATCCAGATTTTAAGTTACAATACGAGTTGAATTTTGTCAAGTCTATCTCACAGGGTATAGGTCTGTTTTGGCCTCGATGGTTCTGAAGCATTTCTAAAATATAAATGGATGTCCAACAGTACTAATATGCACATGTTTATTCTGAGGGAATATATGTTGATTGTGTTTGACATGTTACTGTGGGATTGCTGGTTTTCAGTAGTTAGTTTGGTTTTTGCTGAATTAAAATTCTGCCACTACTATTTGTTGCCTCTTCCTTTGTTTGCCTCATAGGAATTCTACATGTTTCCACATACTATTGCCACTTCATTAATTTTAATTGAAAGGACCATTTCTCGTGCCATCTTTATGCATACAAATCTGCTTGCATTGTCATCTCCTCCTGCATCTCTCTCGTATACTTAGATCTGCTTGCACTCTGCTATTAAACAGCCAAGTTTTATGTGCTAGTAAACACACTTGCAACATGTAATGGTCTGTAATTCATTAGGTACTGACCATAGTTGTTCAGTTTATATAGGTGCTTGTCCCAGTTTCCTTGTCGTTCTTAAATGTCAAATGTATATGTTTAGCAATTTATGATTCTTTAGTAGTATCCACAGACCAGGTATTCGGCAATGTCAATAGCCTTCCCTTTGCTGTATTTCATCCCAAATAAATATAGCAGTTCTCTGTTTTAATCATTAAGTCATGAATTGCCACACTTAGTAAGTATTTTATTTAGCCCAGAATTGCTATCTTCTGCCCCTGTATTAGTAGCCTGTATTGGACAGCTCCCCCATTCTGCCTAATTGCTGAAAAGGATCCAACATGTGTATATGGAGAAACACTGATTATCCGGATTGCAGAACACTAAACTGTGATACGCCGCTTTCGTCTGTTGTATTATTATTTTTTTCTTCAGTTGCCTCCCTTTAGATACGCCCACTGCTATGTCGTATTGTCATGGTGTCCTGTGTGTTGAAATGATTCCTGCTGCACTCATTGAAGTTCTCCTTATCCTTACTGTCTGTTCGGAAGCTGTTAATGTGTCCGTTAAAGTAGTTCACTATTAACTAAAATTGTTAAATGGTTAATGGATTGTTTTACCTAGTGAATATGGTATGGAATACTAAATTAATGTCCTCTGCCATATTGAACTGCTGCGTAAAGGATTTAGCTATATAGAGACGAATCTACAAAACATCTCGTGTCTGCTTGTCCCTTTTTATGCTCTTACATCGCAAGCATGTAGCTATCCATTATATGTGTGCATGTATATACTGGATATACCTAAATATACACCATATATACACGAATCATTTACACTATACATGTTTAGTCTTATTTATTGGTTATGTATTAATCCTTTCCTTTTTCGTTTTATGCATGACATCTCGCATACGAGTCCAAGCGACCCGACATCTCCCGCATTCGGTGTTGGGCTAAAACCCAACGCAATTTCTCTTTCAAGTCAGCCAACCTACAGCCCCAACAAGGAAATAAATTTGGGCCGAAGCCCAATCAATGTGAATAGCAACATTAGCCGGGTCACAGCAATCCGAAATGGGCTAGGCCCATTTAAACCATCTTACTCTTCTATCTTTTTTATTCTATTTGGTGTATTCAATTGTAATTACATGACTAACACTTTACTTGTTTATTTGCTTAGATTAAGTGAACCTTAGCGAATTAGTGGGTTTGGGTTTTTAGTTATGAGTAGCTAATTTAAAGAAAATCAACTATTAAATCCATAAGTTTTAACAATTTATGATATCTATACTGTCATTTTCTATTGTTAGGATAATGTATTTTAAATAACATGACTACATATTTGAGTTAGAAGAATCAAGACTCACCCTTACTACTTTAGAAATTTAAAACATTACATATTTGACACTAATGCTAACTCGTTTAAAAAATAAAGGGTAAACTAACTCAACGAATGACTCTTTCAATTTAGTTTCCTTCCAACACTTAGAACTGCATATTTGTCTAGAACAACCTTTAAAACTTTTATTAAATAACTCTTTCGAATTTTGGTCATTTCCCCCAAAATATAAACATTACATGTCTATTTTTTTAAACTAAACTCTTTATGCAACTATTATTTTCTACAAATCTTATTTTTATGCAAATTATTATGCTTCTATAAGTATTATTTCAAACAACACTATTACACCTTCGTTTAAAACCTTAACAACATTCATAAGTCATATTACAAAATAGCCTTAAAGATACTCTTTTTATACAAATTATTATTTTTCTACAAGTTCTATTTTAAAATAACATTTCTATATATCTATATTTACAAAGCTATTTTCTCTTTTATAATACTATATTTACACTTAGCCTAATTAATTATAAGTCCGGTCGGTTAACCATTGTTAATGGGTCTTAAAGGGTGCTTAATACCTTCCCTTTAGATTAATTGAACCCTTACCTAGAATCTTAAGTTTCGCGGACCTTAAATAGAGTTAACTTTAGAAAATAACTTTAATAAACTTTAGGTGTCCTAATTCACCGTAAATAATTAGGTGGCGACTCCTTAACAACAAACACAAAAAACAGGAATCTCCAATACGTCATACTTCTAAATTTAACTACGGGGTTAAAAAGGGGTGTGACAGCTTGGCGACTCCGCTGGGGAATCACTTAGGTTCTAACCATAACGGACTTAGTTTAAATAAGTTTTGTGTGCTTATTTTGATTACTTTATTTGTTTGTTAACTGTTTTTACATGCTATTAATTGTTTGCTTGATATAAACTGTTTGTTTGATATAAACTGTTTATGTGTTACTGCTTTGATTAACTGTCATTCCGTTCATATTTCCTCCACTTCTGGAAAACTCACACATATTCACACACTTAAAACGGCTTCGCGGTTCGCGCCCGTTCACTACTAAATTACCCCTTTAGTTGGATTGATCTTGTGGATTTAGTCGATCAGCGGTGTAGTCGACGGCCACGGACTTTCCACTCCCAAGTTGTCCGCTTGGGAGAACCTTGTGTCATAGGAAGCCAACTCTTAGTCAGCCTAAGATAGAGCTAAACCAACACCCTTTATTAAGAGCATACATTTCATGACCTAGGAGGTTTAATACCCTTGGTGCATTAAATCCATTAGATGACTTTACCCAAACGTCCAAGCGGGTTCACGACCCCGAGTGACACCAATCATACTTTATGTGCATGTTTGAAGGATAACTGTGCCTAAATATTGACTACTTGCTCTAATTAATTAAACTTTAGGAAGGAGGGAATGATTAACATTTCTATGACAGGTATGGATTTGCATTGGAGTACAACAAATGACAAAGATCAATGACATCACAAAACGGAGCTGAAATTTAGATATAGCAAAATTGTATTTACTTTATTTAGATTAGGAAACACTTTATGTTGTATTCATTTGACATGTAATAAATATTACATTATCTTGTACTTTATTTTGAGAAATAGAATCTGTTTAATTAATCAAAGCAACGGGATGACGTATTATGGCACACTTTACCCTTCAAACAAACGTTAGGCCTACCTCTGGCACAAAGAGGTCACATGCATATTAGGACGCGTTATTATTGTTTAATATAATTGTTTACATTTATTTGACAACTTGTTTGACTTTATTCGATGAATTATTTGCTACAGGTCTTACTTGACTTTACGTGATCTTGACTTTACCTAGATATGTTCATGAGACTAACATCATTTATACTTTGTGTTTCTTTTATCTTATCCCCAAAAAGAGAGTTGATTCGTGTTGACATTCGATGGCCGATCATCCTTACGTCACGAGATCAAAGACATCATCGTTACCTGAACGTAGTTGGGTTGTTCAAGGAAATGAAATTACTATGCCCGATCCGGCCGCATCTATTCCAACTGGTGTAGAAAACATCGTGATCTCAAGCGATCCGCCCGAGATTTCCGAACACGGAACTGCTATTCAACGGGATGAACATATCGCCCGCCTGACTCAAGAAATTGAGAATCTACGTGGAGAACTAAATCGGGTTAGGGATTTGACCAATTTATCCATCACCCTCCAAAATTCACCTTCTGAACCTAGCAATACTGCACCAGAACCACCTCGTTTCCCATCACTCGAATCCCCAGTTCCTGAGCATTTTCCTCCCCAAAATAATGCACCTACCAACCTACCTCCGATCACCCCCGCAAATCCACCAAATCCATCATCCGCCTATACTTCCCCACAAAGTCGACCGCCCACTTACACTAACTATACTCTTCCACAAGGTCAACCACCCACTTACACTAACTCTACTCCTCCACAAAATCAACCACCCACCTACACTGCCTATGCTACTAATAACCCACCAGTCGTCAACCCACCAAATCAATCACTAGGTCATACTCCTTACATTCCTTTACCCACCAACACTAATCCACTACCCACAACCACTCCTCTAAACCCACCAAACCAACCACCTGCGAATACCACTTATAACACAACCCCTCCAGTCCAAAACACTCCCATCGCCCAAACTTATCCAACCCAGCATATACACGGGGCACACTTTGTCACCCCTATTGCACAATGCGTTCCTCCGGTATATGCCGCAGAAACACAAACCTTTACCAATCCAATAACGGTCAGGTTCCAACCCGAAGTAGATCAATACAAAGAAATGGAAAAGGATGCAAAGGCAGGGGCAGATAACATATTGCTAAAAGAGATCCACAGTCTCAAAGAAGCAATGAGAAACCTTCAAGTTGCTAGGGGAACCAAGAGTGTAGAATACGAAGATCTCTGTGTTCAACCTGACGTCGATTTACCCGTGGGCTACAAACCGCCGAAATTTGATACATTCAATGGAACAGGCGACCCTCATACACACTTAAGGGCTTATTGTGACAAACTGGTTGGAGTAGGTAGAGACCAGAACATAAGGATGAAGCTCTTCATAAGAAGCTTATCTGGCGAAGCACTTACTTGGTATACACAACAGGACGTCCGTAAATGGCGTGGTTGGAGCGACATGGCACAAGACTTTATGGACAGATTCAGTTTTAACACCGACATCACACCAGATAGAGTCTACATGACTAAGTTAACCAAGAAATCAGCTGAGACATTCCGCGAGTATGCATTACGCTGGAGGTCAGAAGCGGCCAGAGTTCAACCTCCGATGAATGATAGGGAAATGACTGCTACCTTCATTGAATGCCAGGCTGGCATATTTTACGAGAAAATGATAGGTATGATGGGACAAAAATTCACAGAAGTTGTCCGAATGGGAGAAGCCTTAGAAGAAGGAATCAAATCGGGAAAAATTCAGGATCTTGTTGCTTTACAAGCAATAAACAAAGCTATTCAATCTGGTTCTATCAACGGGGTTAAAAGGAAGAAAGAGGATGTCACTGCAGTCATGAACATCCAAAGGCATGAGCCGAGCCAAGCCATTCCATACTTTAGCCACCCACAACAACCTTTCTATCCTTACCACTATCCTGAACCCTACCAAGCTCCACGATCTCCTTACCCTGTCTACAACACCCAAGCTAACTACTACCAACCCCGAGCACCTCCACATCAAAACCCACGCCCGTATCAACCCAACCAAGCTCCAACTTACCAAAATCGACCACATACTATACCTAGAGCTCGTCCAAACCCTGACACCAAAAACACCCGCAATTACACTCAGATCGCTGAACCCTTGGCTCAATTGTTCGAAAGAATGAAAGCAGCAGGCATAATACAACCGATTGAAGGAAAAATTCCCGAGCCTATCCCAAAATGGTTTGATGGTTCCAAAAGCTGCGCATACCACTCTGGAGTTGTTGGGCACGCCACTGAAGATTGCTATGGGCTTAAAAACAAAATCGAAGCCCTGATTAAGGAAGGAGTAATTCAGCTCGCTGAAGCTAAGCCCAATGTGGTCAACAATCCTTTGCCTGCTCACGGAAATACCAAGATTTAGAGGAGTCCAGTGCGGAAAGAGTCAGATCAACAACTTTGTCGCTCTCGTGGGAACAATCCAATACAACTACTCGCAACACCAAGGCACTGACAATATGGGGCGCCGAACCAGGAAAGACTCTGAAGAATTGGACTTGTACTCCGTCCTCGATCCGTCGGGAGCCTTGGTTGCATGAACATGTAGTGAACTTGTTTTCTTTTATTGATGCTTGAACCGTACTCAAAATTTTGTTTGTTTTGCTTCACCTTGTGGAAGCTTGAATTGCAAAACTATGAATGCATTTCTGATTTTTCTTAATCATCTATTTTCTACTTTATTTATCAAAACTGTCAACTCTACGATTGTGACATGAAATGTACGAATAGACAACACACATTCCGAGAGAGTAACAAAGAAACTAGGGGGACAAGACAAGATTCCACTCACAAGAATTGAAATAGCCGATAGGTGATAACATAAGCCTAAAAGCTAGCAATTCAAGAAGAAATCAAAGTACGACATTAGGTTAGACAACCTAGTTTGCAACCTTTTACCATTTATATGCGAACTACGCTTGACCTGATTCCTCGGTGGATACGTAGGCAGCCCACATAGAGACTCGGTCATACTAGGTTAGAATTTTTCCCATTGGCATGCATACGAACTACGCTGACCTGATTCCTTTGGTGGGATACGTAGGCAGCCCACAAAGGGTTCGGTTGCTTTACAAAAAAAAAAAAAAAAAAAAAAAAAAAAATCTTATCCGTACGAACTACGCAGCCCACGTAAGGTTCGGTTGCGCTATAACAGAAAATCCAAAAATCCTTACACAAAGAAAACCACATAGGGCCTGATTCCCCCGGAGGAATTCATAGACTATCAACATACAGATCCGTCACACCT
Source organism: Lycium barbarum (assembly GCF_019175385.1). Lineage (NCBI taxonomy): Eukaryota > Viridiplantae > Streptophyta > Magnoliopsida > Solanales > Solanaceae > Lycium > Lycium barbarum. The sequence goes on along the minus strand of NC_083347.1, from coordinate 106,895,532 downwards.
AGATAAAATCCAACAAACCCTTTACCATAGATATAGTAGAACTACGCCGACCTGATTCCCTTGGTGGGATACGTAGGCAATCCACATCGGGTTCGGTCCCTTTATTAGAAAAAAAACTTCAGACCATTCACCCTTACGAACTACGTTCTGACCTGATTCCTCAGCGGATACGTAGGCAACCCATATAAGGTTCGGTCACACCGCAACATAAATTTAGTACACCCTTCAGAACCAAAACTGGGGCATATTTTTTTGGAAAAACAAATATAGACAAAAGAACGGGGACATTGACAAGATTAAGGCTACCAGACAGGAAATATTAGAAACCAATTGCTTTAGAAATGTCACAGTCCGAAGTTGATAGAACATTTTACAACTTACATACATATATTTACACATATATTTTTCATTACATACATATATATCTTTCCTTGGATACATACATTTACATATATATATATATATATATATATATATATATATATATATATTTAACAACTTATATACATATAGTCACGTTTCCTTATTCATATACCTACATACCTACCTTTCAAATAAAATACCTTCTTGCAATTGTTTCACTACTGTTCATCTACCGAGGCTTAAACAAAGGCCACAAGATCCAAACAAACAGGATGAATGGAGCGCCAACAACGTCAAGCTTTGAGTCAACACGAATCAACTTCCCCCTCCCAAACTAAGAATTTTTCTTTGAGTGCAGGAATTTAAAAGCCGCGAGATCAACAGTCAAGCCTATCAATCAGGGCCAAAGCATCGTTTGACTCATTATGGCCTCGCCTTAAAAGCCAAACGGCTTTATTTCCAACTTTATCTATAATTTCATTTTATTTTATCACAACAACTTTATGACTTCATACATCTTTTTGCAGGTTAAAGACGAGTCAAATCAGGATTACGCGTCATTAATTCCTCCCGTCATAAATCATCAGCCGAACGGCTCTATCACTTTACTCCATACTTTATTACCTTCTTTACCTGCTTTAACCACTTTGCCCTGAACTTTATACGAATTAGCATTAAGTCCCCGAAAACAACCGGAGACACAGCATCAAGTCCCCGAAGACAACCGGAGACATCATTCGGCTATACAGCCTCATATGCATAAGCCAGACGGCTACACTACGACTTTACCCTCTACTTTATCATTTACTTTACCAACTTTAACAACTTTACCCTGAACTTTACAGGAATTATCATCAAGTCTCCGAAGACAACCGGAGACATCATCCACTTTACAACTTTATCCCGGACTTTACGGGAGTCATCATCAAATCTCTGAAGACAACCGGAGAGATACCATCAAGTCCCCGAAGACGACCGGAGACATTATTCGGCTATACAGCCTCATATGCATAAGCCAGACGGCTACACTACGACTTTACCCTCTACTTTATCATTTACTTTACCAACTTTAACAACTTCACCCTGAACTTTACAGGAATTATCATTGGAGCCTCCGAAGACAACCGGAGACATCATCCACTTTACAACTTTATCCTGGACTTTACGGGAATCATCATCAAATCTCTGAAGACAACCAGAGACATCGCATGGCCACACGGCCTCATACGCATAAGCCAGACGGCTACACTTTGACTTTACTCTCTACTTTATCATTTACTTTACCAACTTTAACAATTTTACCCTGAACTTTACAGGAATTATCATTGAGCCTCCGAAGACAACCGGAGACATCGTTTGGCTATACAACCTCATCAGCATATCATTGAGTCCCGACAACCATCGGAGACATCACCCGGCTACACGGCCTCACTTGCATAAGCCAAACGGCTACACACTTATTTTTCTCCTTACTTCATTCCTTTATTTCATCATCTACCTTACCGCTTTAATGAATTTACCTTAAAATTCGCAGATATCATTTATCATCGAGTCCCGGAAGACAGCCGGAGACCTTATCACTATCATCTGCAAATGCAACGGGAAATATTGTCACACCCTCAGCATACGCATCACGCATTCATTCAAGTCCCTGAAGACAATCAGAGACAACATTAGCCACACGGCTTCACCTTCGTCCTCACACTCCTATTTACTATCATTTTAAATTATTTATAACTTTACACTTTCAACTTTATTACTAATTTGGACGTGAATTTCAGTTTGGACAGAAAGTACAACCTGCAGAGACGCAACACTACGTGGAACTTTATCTTACGCAGTGAACTGGGGCAAATTTGCTAAAGAGGAATACCAAACTCACAAGCAAAGGTCACGAATCTACTCTCGAAGTCAATTCCGCCTATGTCCACAAACACGTGATACGTAGGTTAATTTCTCTTTCACATCCTCCGCTAAAACTCTACTAAATCTACTCTTCTCACCATCTCATATTCCTTTCTACATCCCCAGTGTTTCCATAACTCAACACTGGGGCATCTTTGAAGAATTTACACCGTGTCTAGTAGAGTCCTACTTATGGGTGTGTTGTGCATCACATTTATAATTAGGAGGCTATAAACACGTGTTCCATTTTTGAACGTCTCGTCACTTGTCTACAACCCCCTGCAAGATTGTGAATCCACAAAAACTTTCGAACTACACATGGCCTGATTCTCGTGCAACCCGAGATATGTAGGCAACTCGAAACTGAGATTCGGCCATAATTTTCCATAATTCCTTCGGCCCTCATAACATTTTCCATCAATTTTCCTAAATCATGCTTTCTTACAAACTCATACTCGTCGGTCCAAACAAAATTGGCTACTACGTCAACTTCTTCGCCCGAAGATTCTTACATCACCTCCGGTCGAAGAGGGGCATCTGTTGACACCCAATTTTGTCCCACATCTCCTCCGAAATACCTATTTATACTTCTGGTATTTCGAGAAATTAAAAAATATGCATTTAAGTTTTACTATAATTATTAGTCTTTATTAACACCCACGTTTTATTTATTCTTCTGCAGTTTATTATTATCATTATTATTGTTATTATTATTATTATTATTCTTAAATTATCATTTTTTATTATCAGTTGTCATTAATTATTATTTCTTGTTATTTCCATTATCATTATCATTATCATTATTATTATTAGTTACTAATCATTATTATCAGCGTTATTTGTTATCAATTATTAATCATCATTATCATCGTTATTTTTATTATTAATTATTATCATTATTTTATCAATAATTGTTATTTATTATTATTATTATCATCATTATTATTTCTTATTATTATTATCATTATTACCCCTATTATTGTTATTATTATTAATTCATTATCATTTTTTAATTATCAATGTTTGTTATTTACCATTATTATTATATCTATTATTATTTTATCACTATTATCATCAACATTATCATTATTACCATTATCATTGTTATTTAGCAGTATTACTACCGCTATTTATTTGCTACTATTATTTAGTATTATTGAAACTTGCATTTCTCGACATTTCTACCAACTTCTGCACACGCATCGCATTTATTTCGCACATTTAAATGATAGCGTTTGTTATTAAATATTATTGCACGGTCATTTGCGACATCATATAATTTTTACCCGGGTCTTTTTATAATTACATATTTCCGTATTAGGTGATATTCTGGCACCCTTAGTACATCGTTAATCAAAATGTGTCTCTTATTCAAATTTAGAAGCCAAATTATTTCTTGCACTCAGCCCGTATTTTGACTTACCGGACCCCAAATCAAAGTCCGATTAATTCCTAATATTTTTGGACTAGACCATATTTTTTATCTCAATTTTTAGATCAGTCCATATTTAGTTTACCAGTCCATTCTTTTAAATACCCAGTCTAAAATTTGACCCGGTCCACAAATGGACCGGGTCCAATTCATTTTTTCAGCAAAATGAGGGAAACCCTACCCTTCATCTCCTTCATTTCCGCCTCTTTCTTTTCCTCTTCTTTTCTTTTCCCTTTTTCTCTCCTTCATTTCCGCCTCATCGCCTCCATTCCCGCCTCTCCTCCGCCGCACTTCCACCTCCTCCTTTTCCTCCTTCTTCTCCGCTCCCCACTCGCCCCTGTCCCCCACTTGTCTCTCTCTCCCGCTCTTCTTTTTTTCAATACAAAAGAAGCGAAAACAAAACCTATAAAGGGGGAGGACAGCAACAAAAGGGGGATTCAGGGTTTTGAGGAGGGAGACGAGATCAGAAAAGGGAGACAAAAAAAAAAACAAACAAGAACAGATCGAAAGAAATAGGGGATTCTTCAGCTTGTAGAGGGATCGAGTCCTTGCTCTCCATTCTTAATTTATCATTCGACTCATCAAAAAGAATACGAAATTTCAGTCCCTTTGATAACCTTAACCCCTCTTGGAAAATCTATTCTAAATTACTGTATTTGGGAATACATACTCAATATATTAGGTGGTTTACTCTTTCAATTCTACTGCTGCTTTAAAATCGAGCGTAGATTCGAGGCTTCGACATCCCAGTCCATTGCGCGCAAAACAGGTAAACTTCGATATAATTGTCACTCGTGATCTTTAATTTCTGCTTGTTTAAGATTTTTAGTTTACTCTGCTGTATGTTCAGTGGTTATGTAATTTCGCTGTCGTCGTGTTGTTTGTTTGATGTTTGGATGCTGTTAGGATAGAATAACGATCGTTAAGATGAAATTTGAAAGATGTCTGTTAGTTTGGATGATTAGATGAAATTTACAGGACTTAGAACTTATTTAAGGTCTAATATACATCGGATATACAGTGGTTTATCAAAGTAAGAAGGTATACATTCGATATACATCTGATATACACATCGTGATAGGTGTACTTCAGGTATATTATGTGTATCATTAAAACAGGTAGTAACACATGAGGACTGTTTGTTACGATATAATTGATGGAGAAGATTTATATATGTATGAAAGCATGAATGAATCAATAGATTGTTTGTGAATTCTAAATCAGTACTGGCCCGAGCATTGTATGTTAAATTCTGATCTTTTCATATTTTTAAATACATGTTTAGCCAAATACCCTCACAAGGGTTCTTTTAGTGTACCAAAATGTCGTGGTGGCTTGGTGAAAAAATATGGTTTCAGTCGCTGTTTGATGGCAGCAGCCCCTTTTCGCTCAGTCATCATGTTTTCTTTAATAACCATCCCCTCTGCGTTCAGTTTTAACCACAGCTTCAAAAATTGTGAAAACCAGTTTTGAGAGTAAAGCAATGGAGTCTTATGAGTTGGTTTATTATTTTTTTGAGGTAGCCGTTTAACGTACATCCAGATTTTAAGTTACAATACGAGTTGAATTTTGTCAAGTCTATCTCACAGGGTATAGGTCTGTTTTGGCCTCGATGGTTCTGAAGCATTTCTAAAATATAAATGGATGTCCAACAGTACTAATATGCACATGTTTATTCTGAGGGAATATATGTTGATTGTGTTTGACATGTTACTGTGGGATTGCTGGTTTTCAGTAGTTAGTTTGGTTTTTGCTGAATTAAAATTCTGCCACTACTATTTGTTGCCTCTTCCTTTGTTTGCCTCATAGGAATTCTACATGTTTCCACATACTATTGCCACTTCATTAATTTTAATTGAAAGGACCATTTCTCGTGCCATCTTTATGCATACAAATCTGCTTGCATTGTCATCTCCTCCTGCATCTCTCTCGTATACTTAGATCTGCTTGCACTCTGCTATTAAACAGCCAAGTTTTATGTGCTAGTAAACACACTTGCAACATGTAATGGTCTGTAATTCATTAGGTACTGACCATAGTTGTTCAGTTTATATAGGTGCTTGTCCCAGTTTCCTTGTCGTTCTTAAATGTCAAATGTATATGTTTAGCAATTTATGATTCTTTAGTAGTATCCACAGACCAGGTATTCGGCAATGTCAATAGCCTTCCCTTTGCTGTATTTCATCCCAAATAAATATAGCAGTTCTCTGTTTTAATCATTAAGTCATGAATTGCCACACTTAGTAAGTATTTTATTTAGCCCAGAATTGCTATCTTCTGCCCCTGTATTAGTAGCCTGTATTGGACAGCTCCCCCATTCTGCCTAATTGCTGAAAAGGATCCAACATGTGTATATGGAGAAACACTGATTATCCGGATTGCAGAACACTAAACTGTGATACGCCGCTTTCGTCTGTTGTATTATTATTTTTTTCTTCAGTTGCCTCCCTTTAGATACGCCCACTGCTATGTCGTATTGTCATGGTGTCCTGTGTGTTGAAATGATTCCTGCTGCACTCATTGAAGTTCTCCTTATCCTTACTGTCTGTTCGGAAGCTGTTAATGTGTCCGTTAAAGTAGTTCACTATTAACTAAAATTGTTAAATGGTTAATGGATTGTTTTACCTAGTGAATATGGTATGGAATACTAAATTAATGTCCTCTGCCATATTGAACTGCTGCGTAAAGGATTTAGCTATATAGAGACGAATCTACAAAACATCTCGTGTCTGCTTGTCCCTTTTTATGCTCTTACATCGCAAGCATGTAGCTATCCATTATATGTGTGCATGTATATACTGGATATACCTAAATATACACCATATATACACGAATCATTTACACTATACATGTTTAGTCTTATTTATTGGTTATGTATTAATCCTTTCCTTTTTCGTTTTATGCATGACATCTCGCATACGAGTCCAAGCGACCCGACATCTCCCGCATTCGGTGTTGGGCTAAAACCCAACGCAATTTCTCTTTCAAGTCAGCCAACCTACAGCCCCAACAAGGAAATAAATTTGGGCCGAAGCCCAATCAATGTGAATAGCAACATTAGCCGGGTCACAGCAATCCGAAATGGGCTAGGCCCATTTAAACCATCTTACTCTTCTATCTTTTTTATTCTATTTGGTGTATTCAATTGTAATTACATGACTAACACTTTACTTGTTTATTTGCTTAGATTAAGTGAACCTTAGCGAATTAGTGGGTTTGGGTTTTTAGTTATGAGTAGCTAATTTAAAGAAAATCAACTATTAAATCCATAAGTTTTAACAATTTATGATATCTATACTGTCATTTTCTATTGTTAGGATAATGTATTTTAAATAACATGACTACATATTTGAGTTAGAAGAATCAAGACTCACCCTTACTACTTTAGAAATTTAAAACATTACATATTTGACACTAATGCTAACTCGTTTAAAAAATAAAGGGTAAACTAACTCAACGAATGACTCTTTCAATTTAGTTTCCTTCCAACACTTAGAACTGCATATTTGTCTAGAACAACCTTTAAAACTTTTATTAAATAACTCTTTCGAATTTTGGTCATTTCCCCCAAAATATAAACATTACATGTCTATTTTTTTAAACTAAACTCTTTATGCAACTATTATTTTCTACAAATCTTATTTTTATGCAAATTATTATGCTTCTATAAGTATTATTTCAAACAACACTATTACACCTTCGTTTAAAACCTTAACAACATTCATAAGTCATATTACAAAATAGCCTTAAAGATACTCTTTTTATACAAATTATTATTTTTCTACAAGTTCTATTTTAAAATAACATTTCTATATATCTATATTTACAAAGCTATTTTCTCTTTTATAATACTATATTTACACTTAGCCTAATTAGTTATAAGTCCGGTCGGTTAACCATTGTTAATGGGTCTTAAAGGGTGCTTAATACCTTCCCTTTAGATTAATTGAACCCTTACCTAGAATCTTAAGTTTCGCGGACCTTAAATAGAGTTAACTTTAGAAAATAACTTTAATAAACTTTAGGTGTCCTAATTCACCGTAAATAATTAGGTGGCGACTCCTTAACAACAAACACAAAAAACAGGAATCTCCAATATGTCATACTTCTAAATTTAACTACGGGGTTAAAAAGGGGTGTGACACCCGGTATCGACTATGAAGAAACATATTCACCCGTTATGGATGGCATAACATTTTGATATCTCATCAGTTTAGCTGTACATGAAAACCTTGAAATATATCTGATGGATGTGGTTACAGCATACCTTTATGGCTCACTTGATAATGAAGTCTATATGAAAATTCCTGAAGGATTTAAAATGCCTGAAGCAATTAATTCAAAGTCTCGGGAGATGTATTCAATCAGATTACAAAGATCGTTGTATGGTCTAAAACAATCAGGGCGCATGTGGTACAATCGCCTCAGTGAGTACTTGGTAAATGAAGGTTATATAAATGATGCCATTTTTCCATGTGTTTTTATTAAGAAAACAAAATCAGAGTTCGTTATAATCGCTGTTTATGTTGATGACATAAACCTAATTGGAACTCCAGAAGAGCTCCAAAAGGCGATTGAATATTTAAAGAAAGAATTTGAGATAAAAGATCTGGGAAAAGCAAAACTTTGTCTTGGTTTGCAGATTGAACATTTGACAGATGGGATCTTTATCCATCAATCTGCTTATACCGAAAAGGTTTTAAAACGATTTTACATGGACAATGCGCATCCTTTAAGTACTCCAATGGTTGTTCGCTCACTTGAAGTGAGTAAAGATCCGTTCCGACCTCAAGAAGAAAATGAAGAGCTTTTTGGTCCTGAAGTACCATATCTTAGTGCAATTGGTGCACTTATGTATCTTGCTAACGCTACAAGACCTGACATAGCGCTCTCTGTTAATTTGCTAGCAAGATATAGCTCTTCTCCTACACGAAGACATTGGAACGGAGTTAAGCATATATTGCGATATCTGAAGGGAACTAGCGATATGGGTCTGTTTTATACTAACAAAGCTAGTACAGATCTTGTTGGTTATGCAGATGCAGGTTATTTATCTGATCCACATAAAGCTCGATCTCAAACAGGCTATCTGTTTACATGCGGAGGTACTGCTATATCATGGCGATTCACAAAGCAGTCCATTGTTGCTACTTCTTCGAATCATGCTGAGATAATAGCTATTCATGAAGCAAGTAGAGAATGTGTGTGGTTGAGATCAGTGATACATTTCATCAGAGAAAGATGTGGCTTGAAGTGTGATACAAAATTACCCACAGTATTATATGAAGATAATGCTGCATGCATAGCTCAATTAAAATGAGGATTTATAAAAGGAGATAGAACAAAACACATTTCACCAAAGTTATTTTTCACACATGATCTCCAGAAGAATGGTGATATTGATGTGCAACAAATTCGTTCAAGTGACAATCCTGCAGATTTGTTCACCAAATCTTTGCCAACTTCAACTCTTGAGAAGATGATATTCAAGATTGGAATGCGAAGACTCCGACATCTGAATATTGGTCTTCATCAGGGGGAGTGAAATACGCGTTGTACTCTTTTTTCCTTAACCAAGTTTTGTCCCATTGGGTTTTCTTGGTAAGGTTTTTAATGAGGCAACTCTCAAAGCGTATTACTAGATATGTGTACTCTTTTTCCTTCATTGAGGCTTTTTCCCACAGGGTTTTTCCTAATAAGGTTTTTAACGATACACATCATCTATGGACATCCAAGGGGGAGTGTTATGAAATATATAGTATGGATGTCCACTACACAAATATAATGCCTCTTCCATTATCTTCCACCATCTTAATGATTCTTCCATTATCTCATATATTGAATGCATATGTAGCACTATAAATAGAGGCATAAGTTTTCATATGGAATGGACTTGTAACACATTTTGGAAGAATAATAAAATCTCTCCTCTTTTGTTACTCTATTATTTCTATGATTTTCATCCTTTAATATTATTACTCTTTTAGCTTCATTTTATAACATGACTATGTTTATATTTCGACAACATATTATTGCATTCAATTTACTAGTTAACCACTGAATTGTCTATAATGATGAGATGAGAACAGTCGCGGAGCTAGAAGCCAAGCTATGGATTGGGTTTCGACCGAATCCGTAATAACTTTAATTCAGCCCTTATATTTACATTAAAAAATTCACTAAAGTCTCATAACGAGATGATGATTCAAGAGACGCACGCATTTGAGAGTGTGAAAAGTAAGCAAAGCTAGTTGAAAATGCAACATCAAAGACAATAAGAAGGAAAAAAAGCAGTTTAGATTTATATATAGAATAAGCCAAACAATATTATGTCGTCTCTGACTTTTAGTACACAACATAATGACTCTGGTTTTTACTTAAAAAATAAAACCGCCATTTGGTCTCCCACAACCTCAAAACTCCTAGAGTCTAGAGACGATTTTATTCTATTAACATCTTTTCATTTACAAGAAAGAGAGAGAGAGAAGATAGAAATATCTTTTGGTTCATCCATGTTTAATATATAGTGCTTACGCGAAGCAAGCATGTTCAATTTTAATGATGATTTATTATAGGTTGATTAAAGATCATTTGTGGTCTTTGTTCCATGTAATTAATATTGCATGGCCATGCAGAGGAATTGTACAATTGTTGCTGAAGTTGCCGTGCTAGTAAAATTTCACGTATATTCTCGAGTCTCTGTTGAAGTAAAATCGATTCGGTTCGTAGCATCTCGTTGTTTCTCTGGACAAGTTGGCAATGACCGGTTACTAAGTGAACCCGGTTCGATAAATCCCGGTTTTCGACTTTAAGCTGGTTCGCTTGGTTCCTCATGTTCTCTAGGTGTTTTTGCTTCCGCATGCGGGACCGCCTGGCTGAGTCGCGGTTTGAAATCATACGCTTTCGCTTTCTCTCGTTTATAGTCAAGTCATCAGAGCCGGAATTCAGGCTATCATTGTTATTCAGGTTCGGTTCGTCAGAACCGAAGCTAGAATTAGGAGAATCGGCTTTAGATTTGTCAGAGCCTGAACCGGAGTCATGTGGAGTTACCGGTTCAGGGGCTGGGGATTGCATGGGTAAAAATACCGATTCTACCCCTTGTTCAGAGGAGGTAAAAGCCGGTTCAAAATAATCCCATGAAGTGAAATCATCGGAAAAAGAAGGAAGGGTGTTTGGAAACAGTCCGTCGGAAGACAGAATAGTGGCCGGAAAAGTGCGCAACATGGTCGGAAATTTCTTATAGGGGGGTTGGGTAGGTAGTAGGAGAACAGGGAGTGAATAAGGTAAAGAGTGTAGTATTTAAAGGCAAGAAAGAAGGGGTCATCAAGGGTATGTTGGTCATTGGATAACAACTTTTGAGTCAGGTAGCATTATTGGGTGGGTTAGTAAATAGTAATTCAACTTTTATTTAAAAGAAGATTTGGTGTAATGTAAGCGCATCGGGACCCAGGCGCTAAAGCTTAGTCATGAAGAAACAAAACAGCGTGGGGCCAATATATGCGGACGTGCCATTTCCTATTGACTCGTGTACAAAAACAAGAATCGGGCTAGCGGAGGCGGAATTAGGAATTTTAGTTTATGGGATCTGGAGCATAATTTTTTGCTTATTGAATTTTGAATAAATTATTTAAATGTAATGTAACTTTGTAATACAAATACAGAGTTTGAGTCAAAATTAATGTATTTTGTCAATTACTTCACTGCCTCCGCCCCTAGTGGTTACCAATGATGCAATGAGAATGCAACTGTCAGTTTGCTTGAAATTGTATTGTGAGATGATAAACGAATTCACAGTTTTAAGTTAGTCCCCAGATGTCATCTAAATATTCAAACATTCTAGGTTCGGCAATAGATCTCAAAGACAGATATGAAAATCGGATTAAGACGCTCTTTGTAAGTTTAATTTCATTTCGTATATGTTGGCATAAAGCGTGTGAGTTTTGATGATTGACAAAGTAAACGAACAAGGCAAGTGAACCAAGTATGCAGACATGTTCTAGTGAACCAGGTATGCAGACACGTTCTATCTCAAACATAGGTGGACGAGCTAGGAGAGGATAATAAAGGGTCTGTTGTAGGACAAGGATGAATGAAACAGGTTTATGGACATGTTCCATCTCAGACAGAGAGAAGATTCAGAGGTAAAAGAACCAGGTCCAAGAACATGTTCCAGCTTGGAGTCCTCCTGCGAATAGAATTTGTGTTTTATGTTAAAGACTTCGCGGACAGGTTTACAATTTTTCTTGCCATAATTATCAAGTTACTTCAGAATCCTACAAGGACACAGAAGCCGCGTGAATGCAAGAATCCCAAGTCAACTCAAACCCTAACTCTCAAAATGGGTCTTACGTAGTAGGGATTGAGTTCAGCCGACTTGGGGCAAACCTAGTGCTATGAATATTCAAGTCATTTCATGAAGAAGTTTTGCGCACTTACAAAGAGAGAAAATCAAAATTGAGCAAACCCTATCAAAGCAAATTGAGAGAGTTCTGATTACAAAAGCGCGACCCTGCTACTACGAAGAAGATTGAAGAATCTGGTTAATAGAGTTTTTATGTTTTACAGTTTTTGAGTCTATATTTGTGTATTAGGTGTGGTTATCGAGTCGTACCTTTATCCGTTTTCGTAGAAGCAATAAATTGTAGGTATAAACAGTTAGTCAAATTCAACTTCAAATTGGGATAACTTGAAGTGGGCTTACTTGTCTAGGAGATTAGTGAGATAGGAATTAGAGTTTAGTTCCTAGGTTATAGAGTTTGTAACTTAACTTTGCACGGCCTCACAGTTGTAGTGGAGTTTGGGAAAAATCCTACAGAAGCGTAGGTCGTAATTTTTTCATCCTTGTGAGCCGGGTGATTTCCACATAATTGTTATGTCCTTACATTACTGTTCTTTACTATTCTACAAACGCAAGCTTAGAACAGGTAGGGTAACGTGTTCTATTCTTAGGCGAAAATCTGATACTGCTTCGGATGGATACTAGGTTGTATAAAATAACAATATATTATAGATTAAGATTGCACATTTCATAGTCAGGGGTAGAGTTGCAAGCCGTCTGTAGAATTTGATAACTTTGGTCCTTTTCTTGAATTTGTATTTAGAAATTCACTTAATACGTATATATAATTTATTGAAACCCAATAAGCTATCTTTTTTTAAAATTCAAAACTCACTAATTCAAAATTCTAGCCCCATCTCTTTTCGTAATTAATGATTGTGTATGCTCTACTCTCATGCCATTAGAAGGTCAGACTTTAGTACCCCGTCTCACCGCAAATGTGGTTATTTCTTTGTGGTATTAATAAGACTCACGCTCAGAGCTTCATGTTTGGTATTCGGGATTTCGGGTAGTAACTCGAAAAATAAAAGAGAGGTGCTAGCTAGTGCTTTATGATTTCCCACTAAATAAATTACTCTTTTTAAGCTATGACTTGTTCCGTTGAATTAATATAGACAAATTTATCATTTTGAATTATATGTGAAGTATAATTGTATCACTTATCTAGTTGTGACAACAATGATAGTAGTTTCTAATCTAACTATAGATTTTTGAAGTCAGTGAGCTCGAAACGGGATCGCAAAGATCTGTAAAATAAAATTTTGGCCAAAGTCATAAGCGGCCTCCTAAACTTGTCCTGAGATTCCTCTTCGCCACCTAAATTGACGCTTGTTCCAATTTAACACCTAAACTACTCCGAATTTGAACCACTTAGGCATTTTTTTAATAATCAGCCAAAAGTTTAAGGTGTGTGCATTACATTTGCTATGATGTGGTGTAATGACTAATCAAAAAATGACATGTGGCATTTGGGTCCGCAATAATAATTAATTAATTAATTAATTATAAGGAAAAAAAAAAGAAAAGCTATTTTCTGCAAAAAAAAAAAAAAAGAAAAAAAAAAGGTAATTTAAAACCCCACCCCCACTTACCGGACCCCTCCTTCTCCCTTTCCCTAGAATCCTCGTCCAGAAGCCATAGCCCAAACCCTCACTCCACCTTCCCTCTCATTTCTCATAATTGAATAAGGATCTTCTTCCCCATATCATTTCCAACTGGAATAAGAATTAAAAACGGAGTTTCACCGGAAAAATTAATAAATTCGAATGAACGCTGCCGGAAAAATAGAGTGTTGCCGGAATTTTTTTTGAACCCAAATCTGATTTCTTCTCTTGGTGATTTTTTTTTTTTAATTCCTGACAACTTTACTTAATAGGTATGATCTATTATCGTTAGATTACATTAATATAGTAACATGTTGGGACAGATTCTTGGACTAAAAAGTGGAGTTTCGCCGGAGTTTTTTTTGACACCCACATTAATTTTCTTATTCTCTTTTAGTGGGAGAGATATCAAAGACATGAGAGTCAGTTTAAAATTATGATTGGTGTGTGTTTGCATAAACGATAATGGCGGCAACAATGGTGAAAATTGGAAGTGGATGATGGTAGGTGAAAATATGAAGAAGAAGAGGAATATATTTTTTTTTTGTATCAAAATAAAAACTTTTCACGCGCTTGTTTCGTGTGTAGTATACACATTACGCCACATCAGTAAAACGTGTCCAGTAGGTATATTTTTTAATAAGTGTTCAAGATTAGGGGACTATGGTGAATCTGTGGACAAATTTAAGGAGCTGTATATGATTTTGGCCCAAAATTTTTATAATGAAGACAAGAAAGAATGAAAGAAGTTCAGAAATTTGATGCATTATTCTCTGCCAATCATTTTTTTTTTTTTTTTTTTTTGCCATTGTGATTTGTGAAAAGCAGAGTGGAGTATTTGATCAGTGATTAGGTCATTCGATCTTACCTTTTTAATGCTAATCTATTATCCTACTTCAAAACGATTTCACTCTAAAATATTCTACTTACAACTTAAACACATAAAGGGCAATTAGGAAAGAGTTACACATATATTAGCTTGGAAGGAGAATTATTTACTTGCACTCGATATTTATATCAAATTTATAAAAACATTAGAAGTGTTTGTTAGACAATTTACATATATATATTGATCATGGTCATTTACTATGTATTCTCGCCTCTATTAATTACCATTATATATCCATGATAAAGAAATACGATTTGACGTACACACAAGTATTGAGCATGCGTAAAGACTAAATAATAGAAGGAAAATTGAGAAGTTTAGTCGTATGAGTTACACATGTCCCACTATATATCTTTCAATCATTTTTATCCATTGTGATCGTGAGAAGTGTTTGGGAAAAAAATGGCAGAAGTGAAGTGGTGTATTAATTGATTTGTAATTAAGTAATGAGATTTCCCTTTCTTGAGGTCAAATCTTAATCCAACTTCAAAACTAGCTACTTTAGTCTATATTATTATACTTAAAATCACATAAAGTGCAACTAGTGGAGATAAATGAAATGAGATTTTTCCAAAGGACCTTCACCACTGAACCATATTACTAGTCAATTTGGTGTTTGCTAGTGATAATGTACTTTCGTAATCTCTCAGCAAAGTGGGTAAGTAAAATATATTGATATGATATAATATATTGAGTTGTGCATAATTAATGGCTTAGTGTGTGTGGTCCTTGTCCTATGTAACTTTTATTCTCAGATTAGTGAAACAATGATGATGGAATTGGATAATTGAAAAATCAAATACAAGCAAGTTTCTGCAGTAAATAGATTAATAACCTGTAAAACATGATAAGTGGCCTGCTATGATCGATAAAATTATTAATAGTACCAAACATCTTTTATACTATCAATATAAAAGTTAGAGCCGTTAATTCTGCACATGTCGTCTGCGCAATACAATTTCCCTCCATTTCAATTTATGGAACTTTTATGAGTACGAGGTCAAACTTTATAATTTTGATCGTAACTTTGACATAAATTTTTTAAGTGTGTAAAAATAAAATTTATATATTTAGAAACTACATAAAAAATACTATAAGTCATGATAATTTACAATTCAAATAATTTAGAAAAATTGTAAGAAAAATGTGGTAAAAAAATCATCTCATAGACTCTCCAAATAGTAATAAGTTCATATAAATTAAAACAGGGAAGTCTAAGTATCAAACTTGAATTTATACTTTACCTCACTGACTGTTCTCCGAAATAGTGTATACCCAAAAAGAAAGAAAAGCACTAGAAGGAACCACTCAAAGCATAACACTTTATAACTACGCAATACTTTAAGCAAGAATTTTATAGTAAGACAGCATAAGAAGAATTCATAAATATTGTCTAATCCTTCTTTATATAATTGTTTTTTTAATGCAATAAGTTACGAGTTTAAGCTAAATACATCCATGGTGTATAATTCTTTTTTCACATTATTATTAAGTCTTTAATTATAAGATGTCCGACGTAATAACGTGTGAACTATAATTATAACATGCTAGTCGTTATTAAGGAATTAAATGGGAGATTCAATTGGAACTCAATCTTAAAGGCTAGCTTAAGTATGAGGTGACGATTGTCAAGATCATATTAAGAGATCATCCCACTACTAAGGAGTCGATGTCGGATTCAATACCCCTCGCACGCTCAGGGCTGGCTGGATACCTGAAACATAGACAATGTGAGATGGAGACTCAACATTGGGTAAACAATGGTCTAGGTTCGGTTGACTGATCTAATACCATGTTGAAGAAAATTGACCTTTATTGAAGAATGAAAAAAGTCTCACATCGGTGGTTAATGAGATGAGATGTCTCCTTATATGGACTTGGGGTAATCCCGTCACGACCCAATTTCACTACGTCGTGCGGGCACCTACCTTTCCCCTCCTCGGTAGGCGAACCGTTAACTCAACATTCACAAATAATATAAAATAGCAAAAGTCTCACAATTATAATATAAATAAGAAAATGCGAAAATAAGAAAAATACACGGAAGTAAGGAAATACACCCCAGAGCCTGGTCTAATCCATACAAGAGCATCTAACTAGAATCTACAAGTCTGGAATATCAATAATATGTCAAGAGTATGTCTCGGAATAAAAAATAAGAAATAAATAAAGAAGAGTTTTCAAGGTGGCGGACGTCTCGTGCTCACCCTGTAGACTTTAAGCAACTCTCGGAGTGACTATCAACCACGAAAAATAGAGGTAGATACAACCTGGAATTCTGCATTTATAAAAGAATGCGGTAAGTGCAAGCCAGTACACAATCACAATAGTGGTAGGTATCATAGGCCTACTAAATTTAGCTAACATAATATAGACAATAAAGTAAGATAACCCGGTAATCAACAAGTATAAGTCAATGCAAACCAGAAACCAAGTACACGTCGTCACCTAGGTTATATCATCTAATCCTAAGTGTGCCAAGTCTCAATGTAATCAATCCGAATCCAAATAATATAAGTGTATCACCGGATCATCAACATAAGCCATAATGCAATGCAATGCAATAATGTATGAAATATGGATGCAATGCAATGCTGTGTACACATGTACTCCGGATGAAAGTATCGACGTCTCGGTAGCACAACCCATGGAGGACCCGCGCAGTCCATGTACCATTTGTTTCGGATCTTTGCCCAACGATAACGAGTCTCCGAATCTTTGCCTACGGAGGATCTTTATCGAATCATATCAGCACAACCCATGGGGGGACCTGCCAAGTCCATGTACCACTCGTTCCGGATCTTTCCCCAATGGTAATGAGTCTCCGGATCTTTGCCCATAGAGGATCTTTATCAAATCATATTATATAATATCACATCACCCGAAACCATTTCCCATCGGGCATTTAAAACATTTTCTCTTATAGATACCATAAGTCTTTTATTAATCAGTTCCAAACCATTTCCATCATGTATGAATGTAAGAATGCATAAATGCTAAATTAATGTTGTAGATGCCAACGAATATGCTATGGAAGTCACAACACTATAAGCCCTATCAAGACTTATATAAATTAACTCAACAGTAAACATGATCTCATCATCAATAGTCAAATCAATATCACGAGTACTAAGCATGGGTACGCCAACAATATCATGAAAAGGCTACACAAGCCATATAGGACACTATCCTCGTACCAAACGTCAACAAGTAAGATACTTCAATATCATGAAGAGGTATAACAATAGTCTCCAATATCTACTATCACCACGTGGCATCAAGCCAACAACAATAGCACAAATCAAGTCACAACACAACGGGGTGGCTAGCCCCAATCACACAACAGGGCCCAACCTATGACAATATCCAACCCGACTACATACCCGAAGGTTTACATGCTTTCTCCGACAATATCGTCTAAATATATGTTTCGCTACACGAAGTCTTCCCATAGGGTAAATCATAACCTACCTGGAAGGCCGAACAACAATATCACCAACAATCATTCCTTAGCCTTTCCTTTCTTTTGAGCCTCGAGATCAAGAAAGTCTAAGCATATTCGAATCATGGAATTAGAATCAAGGAGAACATCAAAACAAACCCTACTTCTATCAAGACCTAAATCCCCAACTTATGGAATAGGGTTTATGAACTAGAAGGGTGAAATTTGGAATCTAAAGGTCCCGACATGAAATTAAACCTCTAGGTGATCAATTCCCATCATTAGCAAGCTAGAATAATCAACAATTCACTCAATTTCAAATTCTAGGCAAAAATTTCCAAATTTGGGTATAAATCCTAACTTCCAATTCCACAATTTAGACTCTAATTACGGAGCAATTATGAAATAAAGGATTCTAATCATCAATTCATGGCTTAAAGAAGCTAACCCAACCAACAAAGCATGATTTAGAAGCCTAGAAAGAATATTCATTAAACCCACTTTTAATCTTCTATTACTTAATGAACTAACAAGGTAAAAGGATTCTAAGATGATTAGGGTAATGGAATACCAAAGAGATTAGAAGGACTTACCACCAAGAATACTCTAGAATTGATCCCAAAGGCTCAATTTTCGGAATAGTAATAAATGAGAGACTAATGGCTTTTAAATACACAAATAAATGAAATAACAGACCCGATACCAATACGGCGGCAACGAGACAGCTACGGCGGTCCCACCCCGACGACATCTCACACTGCCGAAACGGTTGAGCTACAAATACACTTGGCCGCCCCAGCGGCCCATCCCATCGCTATGGCGATGCTGCAGGGACGGTAAGGGTGCCACCATGGCAGACAACAGCACCAGAATTTCCCGAAATAAACACAATCTCAATCCGAAATCTCGACTAATACCTGAGGCCATCTGCTGACAAACCACATACACAGACACCCATAAAAACATGCTACGAACGCACTCGTGGCCTCGGAATTCCCAACGGAGGTCTCCTTGAGCGAGTCAGCCCCTGATACCTAAATTCCAACTTCCCAACCCAAGTCCCAAAATGCACCCGAGTGCATTGGGAACCAAACCAGATATGCACACAAGTCCTAAATGACCATCCGGACCTCTCGGAATCGACGGATTCCCGAAAAATGTTCGTTTACCCAAAAGTCAACTTTAAGTCAATCATTTTTTGCTTTCAAGCCAAATTCCCCCAAAACTTATCCAAATCAATACCGATGACCTCGGGGAGTGTGCCAATGTTCCCCGCGAGTCAAATATGAGCTAATAAGCTCGAAAAAGGGTCAAAAGGTCAAAAATGCAATAACGACCAAACAGATCGTTACAAATTTTCCCCTTATGAGCTAGTTTTTGGGATTGAGTTAGGTCTAAATTCATTTCTTTACATGGTATCAGAGCATGACCCATCTCACATAATGTTTGGCCCCCAAATTAATTTCCCACGCACCAGATGTCAGCGTGAGGTGGGGTGTTGAAGAATGAAAAAAGTTCCATATCGGTGGTTAATGAGATATGTGGTCTCCTTATATGCACTTCGGCAATCCTCCCCTTATGAACTAGCTTTTGATGTTGAGTCCTAAAGAGTCAATGTGGGACTCAACACTTACCGCCGCACGCCTAGTACTATCATCTGGAGTGTTGATAATATAAGACGGCGCCCCAACATTAGGTAAACAATGCATCGGGATGGAATTAATGACTTAGATACCATGTTAAAGGAAAGTGACCTGGTATATTTCATACTTCACACTAGATATATACTCTCTCCGTTTCAATTTATGTGAACCTATTTGACTGGACACAGAGTGAAAAAAAGAAGAGAAGACTTTTAAACTTGTGGTGTTAGATGAGTCACTTATATTTTGTGTGGCTATAAATCATTGCATGAAGATAAATTATTTTCAATTATGAAAGAGATCATTCTTTTTGGCATTGACTAATAAGAAAATAGGTTCACATAAATTGAAATGGGGGGTATCATTTTCAAGGAATACAATTCACTTTCAAGATGCCTTGGTGATATGGTAGAAACGTGAGACTAAAAATCTTGTGCTAAAGAGCGTGGAGGCTCGGCAAGGAATAATCATTCGTAATAAGAGAGCTCAGATTGAACCAACATAACTCAACTTCAAAAGCTAGCTTGTACGGTGAGGACTGTCCAAGACGATAAAAAAGTTCATCACAATCCTAAAGAGTCTATGTGAGACTCAACGATCATCGATCAATTAAATTGAATTGGTAATATAAAAATTATTGGCATTGTTAGTATATGAAACTTAAATCCGTAGTTTATGGAGCTGAATTCAATTATTGTTATACGTCAATATCTTTCCAGACATCAATTTGTTGGCGTAAAAGTTCGCGGCAGATAATATATCAATGTAACCTAAACCGACAGGCCTTTGTCTATAATCTCATAACATAACTGTCAATGACTTAAAAAAGCTTCAAAGTACTTGACCTATTTTCTTTATAGGCCAAGCTAAAGCACACTAGAGGTAGAGGACGCTCCAAGTGTAAAAGGCTATTAATTCCTTGTTTAAAAAAAGTTTTTAAAGAAAGAGAATAATGAATGATACATATAATATCCATTTCAATTTTGTGATATAGTTTGAGTGAGTACGATTTTTTTTTTTTTCATATTTATGATCTTAAACATGTCATAATATTTGTGTGATTATAAAACTTCGATAACTTATGGCCTCAAACATGTCATAATATTTGTATGGTTATTAAAAATTTTCCGAAAGGGTAAGCTGAAAAGTGTAAAGATAATTGTTTCAGTATCATTCTTTTTAAAAAAAACTAAAAAGAAACTTTGTCACATAAACGAAAGGAGTAGCACAAACCAGAAAACTAAAGTATTCCTTTTTTCATTTGATTAATTTTATGTAGGTTCTTTAAATAACTCCATTACTAAAAGCTGATTATTAGAAGGAAACCCTATATATAGGAATATATCTAAGTATATTAATTATAAAGTTCAAAGCTGATTATTAGAAGGAAAACCCTCAGCCATTAATGGGGAATCAAGGAAAGGAGCTTTAAATTTTGATTAAAAGAGAACTTAAATTCTTTGTGTGTACGCAAATGACTTGCGTGAGCCCGACATGTAAAACTTTATACTCTTAATCAAACATTAAGCACGTATACTAAAGCAGCTAGCCATGTCTATTTTTGAACCTTTTTCTTTTTCTTTAACAGATCACACGTAAAAAACTTTCGGTTATGTGAAGACCTGACACGAGTTTTCTTGCTAATGATTGGATTTGTTGTGTTTCATCTTTAATTTGTATGATTCCAGAATATTCAATCAATTCATCTTTCCAGGTTATATAGCTGTATTAATAAGTTAATTACAAATTTACAATTAGGGTGGATCGAGAATTTAAAATTGGATAAACTTGATATTTAAGATTGTTCATACTAAATCTATTGTTACTATGGAAATTCTATATGAAATTAAAATTTAATATTTGATTTGTTAAAAGCTTAATTGTTCTTTACAGATATATTCCTCCCAGGTTTGATGTCACACGTGAAACTGTAAGGGTTCATTTGGTTGGATGGATGAGAAATTATAATCTTGGGATAAGTTGTGGAATTCCGTTTAATTTCGCGATCAATAATTTTGAAATTATTTATTTCTTAATTGTAGTATTATTTATATACCACCTTTTATATGAAATAATAATCATCAAGATAAAATAATAAAAAGACTCTTTTCCCTTCTCTCTCTCTCTCTTTCTTTTCATTTTCCCTTCTCTAAAACTCTCCTAATACGTTTTTTTTTTTTTAAAGAAAGACAACGTTAAAATTGAAAATAAAATGTTATTTCCAATTTATTCAGTTTAAACAAAACACGTGTTTTATATTATACTCAGTATATTTCATTTTTGGTCTTATGAACGAAATATATACCAATAAAAGTGAATCCATTCAGTATATATATTCATTCAGTAATTACGTTATTATTTAATTTTCATATTATAATATAGTTGTTATAATTTTGGGAGTAACTTAATCCCAAACAAACAACCCCTAAATAGATTGCCTTCTACAACACCTAACTAGATGAAAAGGACCAAAAAAATCGAATCTATATAAGGGGCGACTTTAGTGTAATTAAGGAGAAAACCAATTTCGCAAGAAATTATGGTCTATTTTGTGTGTTTAATGGAATGGAGAACGACATGCATGATGCCTTGAACACACAAGACAAGTGCATATAGTACCTTTTATGAATTTTAAGTCATAAAGTTAAACATTATAAAGAATGTTTAACTTGTAATATAATTTAACTAATTATATAATAGGTAATTATTCTATTTTCTTGATCAACCTATCAAATTTCCTAAAAAAAGTTACGTATTATATTTTCATAAGTCAACTTAGCAGGATGACATAAAAATTGAAATGTTATCAATACACAGGATATAAATTCATATATTAAACTATAACATAACAATGAGTCTGGCAAGCGCGTATTAGCGGCCGGCTGATAAAGCAAGCTCCTATACTAGTACCAGTACTATATTATAGATGCATAACTAATACTCCATCCGTTTCAACGAACCATTTGATTGGGTACGAAGTTTAAGAAAGTAGAGAAGACTTTTAAACTTGTGGTGTAAAATGAGTCACATATTTTGTGTGGGTATAAAACATTGCATAAAGGTAAATTGTTTCCAAATATATAAAAAGATCATTCTTTTTAGCACGAATTAATAAGGAAATGAGTTCACATAAATTGAAACAGAGGGAGTACAAGTTGCTTTTGGTATTTGCCTCCAGATGGCAATGGATTTAATCAAATCCAATAATTTTATATCTTTTTTAAATTTTTATTAAATAACTATAAATTAGTAATTTAAAATTCTATAACTTAAAAATATTAAAATTCAAAAATCATAAAATTTCATGACTCTGTTTTGAAAGAGATGCGAGGCAGACTTTAATTTTGGACCATTGCAATTTACATGACAGTTTATTGAAAAATTAAAACATGGGCGGCTTTCTAGAATTTTCATATTTTTGACCACATTGTCATTCTTCACAAAACTTTGAAAAGTGCCTTGAAACACTTTAGGACTGCGTCTAATTATGCCATTCTTAAGATTGTGAACTGCTTTATCCGTTTTACTTTATTTGGTGCTTTACATTTATCAAAAGTAGATTTGACTAATTTTTGTAACTAATAAGACTCATTTAATTCACTTTTTAAAATAAAACGTTTGATATGCAAAAATTTCAAAAAATGTACTGGAAGTAGCCATTTTCTGATATCAAAATGGCGATGAACACGTTTTAATTAAGTGTGGGTCTGTATACGGGAAAAATCGAGGGCAAGGTATCCTCGGTTTCCCGACCTGGAAATTAAGCTCATAATGAACATTGCTAGGTCGAACGAGTCCCAATCGGGGTCAAAGTCAAACGTTATATCGTAGCCGGACTGAGCGCACATAGTCTCGTGTTGTTGAGATAGTCTCGTGTCGTTGAGCCCGGTTGGAATCACATAGCGAGACAGGACGAGAAGGCGGTTAACCATGATAAGTGATGGTCCGAAATATCCGCCATCAACCTGATATGTTGGCACCGATCTCGCTTGTCCTTAATTGAAGATTTTATACTTTATTTAGACTTGTACTAGGGTTAGGACTCTATTATATAAAGAGGAGGACCCCTCCTTTCTTTGACAGTTCTTTTTTCACACGCACAAACATACTGAGCAATACAATTTGATTCTAAGTGTTCATCCATCTTTCTAAGTGTTCTATCATTGTTCATTATTTAATCACTGTAGCACGAGCCCGGTTCTCAGGACCCGAGCCTTTGGATCGATCGCTTCCAAGATCCATCATTGTTTTGTTGTGGGTTGCTTATTTTTACTCGCATTTGCTTTACTAATTATTGTTTAACAATCATTCGTATTAAATCAAACCGCATATCCTTCACACCGCGTACAAATTTAATTGTTATCCATTTTAAGGGTAAACAGTTTGGCGCCCACCGTGGGGCCTAGGATAATAGTGGTGGTTTTATACGAATTTCGATAACGCACGTTATTTTACGCTTGCTCTTTGAAGTTTGATTTCAGGACTATTCAACATGTTAGACTCTCACTCCGTTAACTTTCATGCTGAACCAAGCCACCATGAGGAAAATGAGAACGGGGTACCTAACAACAACGTACCCCCAGTTGATCCAAACGAGGCTGATCCTCACCCTTAAAACGTTGAGAATACTGACCGGTCATCGGTAGGTGACGCGCATGCAGGTGGGGGCAACAGAGCCACATTGCAACAGCTTAGGAATGAATTAGAGATGGCTATGGCACAGTTGCAGGCACAACAAGCGGTCATAACTCAATTACAAAGCCAGAATCAAGCACCCAACGTTGTTCAGTCCGAACAGACCGATGAGACCGCCCCGAGGGAGGAGAAACCTGTCGCTGAGAACAACGGGAACAACCTCGGGCAAACCGCCGAATTGATGAAAAAGCTCGAAGAACTAACAAAGCGGGTATAGGCAAATGATAAGAAAGTGGAAACTTATAACTCGAGGGTCAATCAAATCCTAAGAGCACCTCCGGTATTGAAGGGACCGAACTCCAAAAAGTTTATTTAGGTGCCTTTCCCTCCAAGTGTTGCACCGGAACCGATCCTGAAGAGATTCCGAATGCCTAATATTCTCAAATACAATGGGACCACGTACCCAAATGAACATGTGACAGCATACACATGCGCTGTCAAAGGAAACGACCTCGAAAAGGGCAAAATAGAGTCAATGCTGCTCAAGAAATTTGGGGAGACTTTGTCGAAAGGAGCAATGGTATGGTATCACAATTTACTCGAACATTCTATTGATTCTTTTTCTATGCTTGCAGATGCCTTTATCAAAGCTCATGCTGGAGCCATAAAAGTGGAAACAAGGAAATCGGACCTGTTCAACGTCAAGCAGCGGGAAAGCGAGACGCTCCGAGAGTTCGTGGCCTGATTTCAGATGGAGCGTATGGATCTACCACCGATACAAGACGATTGGGCCGTTCAAGCATTTGCTCAGGAGATCAACCCAATGAGTTCGATTTTATCTCTAGAATTGAAGAAAAATCTGGTGGAGTACCCAGCAATCACATGGGCCGATGTACACAACAAATATCAATCTAAAATCAGGGTTGAGAACGGTCAACTTCTAAGGAGCTCATCAAGATCGTTACGACCGTACGGAAAACCCCAACTAAGGGAAATTGGACCCAAATTGGAAAAGACTGTATAGATTTACCAGTTTAACCGAGAACGGCTCCTATCAGCTCGAGTCTGAAAACAGAAAACAACTTCCAAATAACTGGAATGTGGCACACCTAAAACGATACTACCGCTAAGGTATGAAAAATCTTTACCTTTCCGTTCTTTTAAGTCTAACCATGCAGGCATACGCCGAAGCGGATATTGGAACTAATACGGTGGAAGTTGAGAAGTCGTAGACTTAGGACTGAAAGCAGCGTGCTGCACTTTTTTTCCCTTCGACCGGTTTTGTCCCGAGGTGGGTTTTCTGGCATGGTTTTTAATGAGGCAGCGCCATACAGCGTGTGACTAAAACCAAGAAGATCAGTCAAGAACCGGGTACTGGGGGTTGCCCCCGGCAGATCAATAGTACTCGAGCCCTCATATTTCGGACTCCAGTACTAGGTGACTATCCTGCCCTGGGAAAATCGACACCTAGTCAAAGCTAAGGCTTGAATGATAGGATTTTTGTAAAGGCCAAACGGTCGACTGAATCGTGCCCGATTAGTTTGTCCTTGCCGCGACTACTATTGTAATCTTGTCTCCGATTCGATCAATAAAATTGGAGTTTCTCAAAGTATCACTTTAGCCGTTACTATTCCTTTTTGCATTAATATTACATTTATTTTTTATTTTTCGGACCCCAAATATCCGAAATAAAGGCTAAAAGCTCAACTTGTTAACAAGCTACGGTCTAAAATATGAAGGGCTATGGTCTAAATTGTTTAAGACAGCGGTCTAAAAACCCAAAACTACAACTCAGCTTGTTTAGCAGACTACGGTCCAGACGAGGTCCGAAGTCATTCGAATTTCGACCCGATCACACAATACGACTCGGAGACGTCTGAGTTCGCAAACAGAAAAATAAGGCCTTTATATACTACATATTTATTAACTTGTTAACAGTTAACAACAAGCTCCGGTATCGTCTTTGCAATTCGGTACTGAGGTAATATCATGTCGGTAACACTCAGGACTGAGTCACTACCACTTTGAATTTTATTCTTGCTAAGGCAATATCATATGTCGGTAACACTCGGGAATGAGTCACTACCACTTTGAATTTTGTTCTTGCTAAGGCAATATCATATGTCGGTGAAACTTGTGACCGAGTCACTACTGCTTTAAATTTTATTTTTGCTAAAACAAAAATGCATGCTAAGGAAATATCACACATCAAACGAGTTCGAAACCGAGTCAGCGATTATTCTAATCCTTAAACACAAAAGATAAAGGAACATTATGCAATGAAAAATGGTGAATTAAACCGGGAAAAATATTCCTTGTATATATATATGCCAAATATTTACAAAGCCTCAGAAAACAACCTTGAATTTCAAAAACATAAAAAACTATATAGAAAATCGCAAAAAGCGAAAATCTAAGGCTCCTAACCTTGATCTTCATCCGAGCTCTTGGCATCACCCTCGTCCGATTTGAAGTCATTGTCCGATCCCTCAGGATCATACTTGGCCTTCGCCTCAGCCTCGAGCCTCCTGGCCTCTTCGATCTGGTCCGATAAGTCCACCCCGGTGGCATAAATGTCTTCTAAAGTCTCCCTTCGAGATAGAAACCGCATATACTCGGCCCGAGTGTCGCTCTTTCTCTCGGCCGCGGTTACATCGGCTTTATACTGAGCCAACATCCAATTAAAACTCGAGATTTGGCCCAAGGCTTCATTATATTTGGCCCGTAGATTAATGTTATCACGGCCAAGATTGTCCCGCTCCAGCTTGGCCAAGGCAAGTTTCTATTGGAGTTTAGTGATTAGCGTCAACCTCTCATCAGCCTTCTCCGTTATCACATGGAGCTGATCCTTAGCTGATGCCAAGTCTTCCATGAGAGCATCTCGCTCGGAGACAATACCGTCCATATTACCCTTGAAGGCCTCGAACTCGGACTTAATCTCGTTGAGCTCAAATCGAAGCTGGTCGATCAGGTCACATACTCCCGGGCCTAAGAAGAGATAATGTTAACATCGGCTATTAACTGCTTATTATGAACTTCAAAAGCCCTTACCTTCCCTGCCAGAAGGTCACGTTCCCGTCTGGCCTCATTCTTGGCCTGCCCCAGTTCTGACTCAAGAGCGGAAGGGTCGGGTAAGCTCGAGATAAACTCTTGGTTTCGCTCGTAGAGCTTTCTGAGTGATTCCGTCTCTCGGGTTTATTTCTCGAGCTCATCCTTAAGATGGTCCACTTCCGTCCTCATCGGTGAAAGCTTTCGTGGTGAAGCACGGAGGCCTGAAACAAAAGGGGAGCAATTGTTAGGATGAGAAAGGGAAATAAAACTAAGTATAAAAACAGAGGAAGGAGGTGTACTCGGTTTAAGGCCTGCGGAGCCTCGGTAAAGAGGCAGGAGCCATCGACCTCATTCATCTTCCTTTGATCCTCTGCGGTCACTAGAGGATACAAATAGCTGGCCACCCCAATAGAACTGGACAATATGTTTATGTCAGCTAGAACCATAAACGAGACTAGCCTTTTTCAGTTTAGGTCTACGCTCGGGGCCGGGAAATTCTTCTCTAATCAGGGACCAGAGTTAACCCTGAATCGATCAGCTACAGGGATACGCAAATGGCCGAACCCTGAGAAGCCCTCGACCGTGATTGCATCTTTGTTGGGCAAATGACCTGCAGCATCTTTCAACGCTACAGGTTCCTCGGCCATTTTGCCTTTAGCTTTTGGGCTCTCGAATCGAGCGACCGTTGATCGAGGTGCTGAGTGTTGTATGCAAATAATGATCTCAACCGAAGCCACAGCTTTTAAGGGAAGGATGGAACCTATACCGTATAGAGGTGGAATATAAGGTACCTTCGAACCCGAGGCAGTAGATGTCGCCCTCAAGTCGGCTGCCGTGGCTGCCTCCTTCTTTGAACCTCGAATGGAAGATGGCACAGCGACAACATCTTTGGGGACTCCCACCTTCGACTTGATGGTTTTCAAACCCATCGGTGTCGGAGCATTATTGTTTGAGCTCGATGGCTCTTTGCTTGTACTTTTCACCAGCGGTGGAATGGTTTCTTTTGAGCTTTTCAGCTCTTGGTTGGTGTTTTCCTTAGAGGACCGATGCCTGACTAGAACAAGGTCCTCATCATCGGAGTGATTCTTAAGTTGGTCAATGTCCTCGGTGTCCAGAACCTGGGCTCCGGTATCTTTTTTAGAAGCCTCCTTAGAGGTAAGCCTCGGCTTCTTTCTGCTCTCGGAGGGAGCATCGGACTGTTCGGAGGATTGCCTCTTTTTTTCACTCTTCTCTTCCTCGGTAGCCACAACATCGGGCTGGCAGAGGGAG
Organism: Lycium barbarum; assembly: GCF_019175385.1. Taxonomy (NCBI): domain Eukaryota; kingdom Viridiplantae; phylum Streptophyta; class Magnoliopsida; order Solanales; family Solanaceae; genus Lycium; species Lycium barbarum. The sequence goes on along the minus strand of NC_083347.1, from coordinate 106,866,961 downwards.
GAAGCATCGGCCTCGCCTTTTGAAGCCTCTTCTTCATCTTGCCCTTGGATCTTGGTGGCCTTTGAGAGGCCTGCAAGGGAGAGAGAACAAAATGTTAGACGAAGTATGGCATAAAATATGAGGAGGTAAAACGACATCTTAGTCAGACACACACCATGATTCTCGGCTTCCCATCTGCAAATTTTACCGATCCATTCCTCGAAGTCGGCGACTGCATTGAGTGTTCGGGGAAGGGCTGCAAAAATGTGGATGAAGATTAAAATCACAAATAAAACATCAGAAGAATCACTTAGTTGCTTGGAAAGAAAAATTCACTTACGATTCGGGTTCTATTTCTCGGGGAACGACGTCTTATTAGCAAGGATTAGATCCGTGGTCCTCACTCGGATGAATCTTCCTTGCCAGCCTCGGTCCCTATCCTCACAAGGCTAGAAAAGGGCGCTTTCTTTGCTCGTTGTACGAGCTTAATCATATCACCCCGAAATACTCTGGGACTGTATAAATGGAGAAGGTGGTTGATCGTGAAAGTTTCTTCCGTATTATCCGCAAAGTAGTGGCTGGGACATAGTCGGACAGTGTCGGTTCCGGGTTTGGAGACGAGGAAAAATATCCGGTCTTGGATTTTGAAGATTTCATCATTGTTCTGAAAATAACAAGGTATGTGTAACACCTCAAAAATTTCTCCGTGAACGTACAACGAGTAGACCAACGAAGTGTATGAGTGTGCGATGTTTTACTAAGTAGGGAATAACTATTTATGAACTTTGGAAATGAGGAAGTTGCAGATTTGCATTTCGGTCCAGTGGTCGTAAAACAGAATACGGCCCGTAAAGTGCCATCGTCTTCCAACTATCAAAACTTCAACTTTCTGTCAAATATTGAAATGGTAAAATACGACTCAGAATACGGACCGTAAATTGAAATACGGCCCGCAAACTGTGACCGTAAACCACCATGACCTACAACAAACCTTTCTGTTTCTGATATGCTTAAATACGGTCATGAAGGACGGACCGTAAACCAGAATACGGCCCGTAAACTGGGTTTACGGCCACTGTACACCTCGACTCTTGTTCACAAAAATCAGATTTTTAAGTTAAGTATAAGGGACCCCAAGCTCATTTTATTTCATTTCTCATCTTCACAATTCAAGAACTCTCTAGAATACTCCAAAACACTTCATCCACAAGAATTCAAGAGAATCAAAGGAAAATCAAGATCAACAACACCAAATCCATGAAACCAAGAGTGTGAAACCTATCAAAGTTCATCTACACCAAGAAATATCAAAGGAAGTGAAATAGGGTTTTTGGTATAGAAGAGTATTGCTACTCAAGGCTCGTTTCTACAACATCTAAGGTAAGTTTGATGACTTTCTCATGATGATTGAAGTATTTATACGTTGAAACACTTGGATTATAGAAGAGTGTAATAAATGGGTCATAAAATGTGAATAGTGCTATAATTGAATGATAGTTGGTTTGAATTATGAATGTTGATGTGTTGTGAGTATAAAGATGTTATAAATGATGTGTAGACCATGAAATGGGTGTGTTGTATAAGAAAATGTGATGATGAGCTAGAACCCATAAATGTGGAAAATTGGAGAAAAATGGTGGAATGTGGTAAATGTAGATAAATGATGATTGTTGATACGATATTTTGAGTGTTGTTGTGAATGTTTGGTAGTTGAAATGAAACATGGGAAAAGTAGTAGAAACAAGGGAAATGCTGCCCAATTTTCCCTAGAAAATAGTCACGCGTTCTTATAGTCGATTAACTGACGTTGATGCGAATTCTCTTGAAGGTAAAGACGCGAATATTGAAGAGGAACGATCAAGCGGTAGAATAGCTAAAGGAAAAGGTATGTAAGGCTTATCTTTCCTTTCAAAAGGCATGAATCCTTCAAGTCTTATATAATCCTTCTACAAAACGAAGCCTATGAGTCCTTCAATCTATTGAATTACATACAAATATGATGGTGATGATAATGAGCTAGAGTATAGCGATTCAAGAAATTGTGGCATGATGTTCCTATAAGGCTAATGATGTTATATTTGTTAACACTCGCTTTATGCTCTATTTCCTTTAAGGCGAGGCACGATACTCATAAACGTTCATAATATAAGCAGGGGCTCTCGACCTTACGTCACCCCGACATTGTTATAGATTGTTCATAAGCCTCAATGCATGTCCTATTACCAATGTTTCGGGAAACTACGAGTCTATGTTCATAAGGACTTCATGTGAGATAAAGGTGAGAGATACGCTATAGAAATGATAATGGAAATGATGAGTTTAAGACCAAAGATTATAAAGACTACCATACGATACTTATACGAAATTCGTGCTACGAATATGATGTGATTTTCAGAGATTGTCTTTAAATTTAAATGTGTGCATTAATGAAAGGTTACGATAAGCTTATGAGATGTATGTGATGGCAATGATAATGATGAGATATATTGGTCCTTGTATGATGCATGTGATATGGTCGAGCCACAACGTGGCCGAATACGGAAGATATGTATGTGATATTGTCGAGCCACTACGTGGCCGAATACGGATACTGTCGAGCCACCACGTGGCCGAATACGGATATTGTCGAGCCCTACGTGGCCGAATACGGATAATGTTTTATGTGTATGAGAAGTTACGGTACTACGATGATGAATTATATGACACAATGATGTATACGCTATGATGATTCATGTACGATGATTATGTATATGTGATATATGTATGAAATGTATTCATCCTTAAAGGTCGCGCAGGTTTTGCCTTCACGTCATGACTTATGATTTCTCTATTATGTTTGTTTTATTCATGCCTTACATACTCAGTACAATATTCGTACTGACGTCCGTTTTCTTTGGACGCTGTGTTCATGCCCACAGGTAGACAGGGAGACGGCTCAGACCTTTAGGAGCTATCAGCAGATTTGCAGAAGCACTCCATTATTCCGGAGGTGCTAATCGGGTTTATACTTTTATGTATATATATATTTATAAGTATTTTGGGCACGACGGGGTCTTGTCCCGTCCATATGTCTAGTACTCTAGTAGAGGCTCGTGGATGCGTATGTGTGGGTTATATGGTCTCACAAGGTCACTACTGTATATATGTAGATATGTGTACATTATCTTTTGATAGCCAAAGGTCTTATGTATATAAAAGTATTTATGTTCCTTAATGAAAATGATTTTCTTATGATTATGAGTTTATGAACGAAAAAGGAGGCTTAATGAGTATGATGAGTAGTAGAACGAGCGGTGCTCGGTGGTCAGCCCCGGGTACCCGTCACGGCCCCTAGCTGGGTCGTGACAAAAGTGGTGTCAGAGCAGTTCAGTCCTAAGAAGTGTCTACGAGCCGTGTCTAGTAGAGCCTTGTTTATGGTGTGTTGCGCGCCACATCAATAAAGAAGAGGCTACAGGACATTTAGGAAAAATGACCATTCTTCTTCTTCTGAAATCGTGCGATAGAGCCATGTATAAGACTTTATCCTTCCTAATAGTGTGTTGTGATTTCAGAATGCCGCCAAAGGGAAAGACTACAGCCGCCCAGAAGGGAAAGACTACGGCAAAGAGGCGGGTAGAAAGAGAGCCTCCGATGTATGTAGAAGAGGGCGAGTCACATAATGAAGCCTTATCTAATACTTCCTCTACCCCACCTAATGTGGAAGAACAAGGAGGAGCTCCAACTATAATTCCTCCCCCGGTTGCTTCGGGTCAACAAGTGACCGAGGCTATCCGCTTATTGACACAACTAGTTGCCCCCCAGGCACAGCTACCGGGTTCGGGTTCAAGTGACAGGGCCGTTAGTACTAGAGCCCGCGATTTTATAACTTTAAATCCTCTGGAGTTCTTTGGGTCGAAGCCGGACGAAGACCCGCAAGGCTTTATTGATGTGATGTTGAGGACATTGAAAATATCCATGCCTCTGAGACTGAATCCGTGGAGTTAGATTCTTATAGACTCCGGGACGTGGCAGTCTTATGGTATAATAATTGGGTATTATCAAGAGGTGAGAATGCACCTCCTTCGGTTTGACAAGAATTTGTAGATGCCTTCATCCGCCACTACTTGCCACCTGAGGTCCGCCGAGCTAGAGCGGATAGGTTCTTAAATTTGAAACAAGGGAATATGAGTGCCCGGGAGTATAACCTTCAATTCAATTTGTTGGCTAGATATGCCCCGGCTATGGTGGCCGATATGGGAGATAGAGTGCATAAGTTTGTGAGTGGCCTAGGGCCACATTTGTTCAAAGATTGCTTAACGGCTTCATTGCAAGACGGGTTGGATATCTCCCGCATTCAAGCCCATGCTCAAAATCTAGAAGAGCAACGACACCCGCAAAGGGGCGAGCGTGATATGGATCAGGGGCCAAGTAAAAGGGCCAGATCCATAGGTGCTGATAGCGACCATAGAAGCTGATCGAGGCAGACGTATTATAGGCACTTAGGTCAGTCAGTGACTAGTATACCTCTACGAGTTGCAGACCAGGGGTCCGACTTCTCTAGTCATCCCGGACCGGATCAGAGTTTCACCGAGTCAGGCTCTCGGTATAGGAGTGATTCAGGCCAGAGGAGATCGTCTATACCACAATGTACCCAGTGCGGTAAGCTACATTGGGGACCATGCCGATTGGGCTCGGATGTTTGTTATGTTTGCGGCCAATCAGGTCACATTATGAGAGAGTGCCCGTTTCGAGGCGATAGTCACGCGGTTTAGCACACAGGTTCAGCAGCTGGTTCTTCCTCAGCACGCCCGGCAGGACAAATTCCCCAGATGTCAACAGGCCGAGGTAGAGGTAGAGGGGCAGCAACTACTTCAGGTGCCACCCAGCCCCGTATATATGCTTTAGTTGAGTGACAGGATCCAGAGTCATTTCCCGATGCTGTAATAGGTATATCTGTACCTTTAATAATGTGTGAAAGGAGAAATAAATATTTATCATATTAAACAAGTATGAATTGAGAGGTTTTATGCTATGTAGCGACGGTAATCGATAAAGGACGATATGTGGTATTAACAGTTTTTATATATATATCCTTGAGGATAGTATTGATCCACCACTGGTAATCTATATGAAATACCTTTAGAAATACTACCGATAAGACTTAAAGGGGATTGTGAGGACGATGCTACACAAGCTTTAAGGAAGTAGGGTGTGAATGGTGGAACCTCCAAGATAGCAGTTGCTAAAGAATAGAGAAAAGATAGGGTCAGTTAGAAAAAAAAATGTAAGAGAGTGACATACGCTACCGAGCAAGTTAGTTATTGATGAAAGCTTCCTTATCGTGCAGACTATATTGTCAATATATATTTTATGAAGATGTGAGTGTGAGGAAAATATACGAGACATGAGTTATAGCACTTTAGAAGATACCACTACAGGATTATGGAGTTAGTAGTACAAGGCTGCACAATCAACAAAGGACATGAGAGATGTCCTAGAAGAATTTACTGTATGATGAAAGGGGAATGGGAAAGATGTAAGTTAAGAACCAAGCTTGAAAAAGGTACGTACATTTTTTTTCATGTTTTTGGGTCGTGTGTGGCCATAGATATGCTGCTATTATGTTATGACCCTGTGAGGCAATGATATTATGGGTTGTTGTGACAGGGTGGTAGTGCCATATTACAGGGGAAATTCTGGCGAATTTTTCGTAGAATCCCGAGTGATTAACATTCGAGGACGAATGTTCTAAAAGGGGGGAAGAATGTTACACCTCGGAAATTTATCCGTGAACGTACAACACGTAGACCAACGAAGTGTATGAGTGTGCGATGTTTTAATAAGTAGGGAATGACTATTTATGAACTTTGGAAATGAGGAAGTTGCAGATTTGCATTTCGGCCCAGTGGTCGTAAAACCAAATACGGCCCGTAAAGTGATTTACGGACCGTAAAGTGCCATCGTCTTCTAACTATCAAAACTTCAACTTTCTGTCAAATGTTGAAATGGTAAAATACGACTCAGAATACGGACCGTAAATTGAAATACGGCCCGTAAACTGTGACCGTAAACCACCATGACCTACAACAAACATTTCTGTTTCTGATATGCTTAAATACGATCATGAAGGATGGACCGTAAACCAGAATACGGCCCGTAAACTGGGTTTACGGCCACTGTACACCCCGACTACTGTTCACAAAAATCAGATTTTTAAGTTAAGTATAAGGGACCCCAAGCTCATTTTATTTCATTTCTCATCTTCATAATTCAAGAACTCTCTAGAATACTCCAAAACACTTCATCCACAAGAATTCAAGAGAATCAAAGGAAAATCAAGATCAACAACACCAAATCCATGAAACCAAGAGTGTGAAACCTATCAAAGTTCATCTACACCAAGAAATATCAAAGGAAGTGAAATAGGGTTTTTGGTATAGAAGAGTATTGCTACTCAAGGCTCGTTCCTACAACATCTAAGGTAAGTTTGATGACTTTCTCATGATGATTGAAGTATTTATACGTTGAAACACTTGGATTATAGAAGAGTGTAATAAATGGGTCATAAAATGTGAATAATGCTATAATTGAATGATAGTTGGATTGAATTATGAATGTTGATGTGTTGTGAGTATAAAGATGTTATAAATGATGTGTAGACCATGAAATGGGTGTGTTGTATAAGAAAATGTGATGATGAGCTAGAACCCATAAATGTGGAAAATTGGAGAAAAATGGTGGAATGTGGTAAATGTAGATAAATGACGATTGTTGATACGATATTGTGAGTGTTGTTGTGAATGTTTGGTAGTTGAAATGAAACATGGGAAAAGTAGTAGAAACAAAGGAAATGCTGCCCAATTTTCCCTAGAAAATAGTCACGCATTCTTATAGTCGATTAACTGACGTTGATGCAATTCTCTTGAAGGTAAAGACGTGAATATTGAAGAGGAACGATCAAGAGGTAGAATAGCTAAAGGAAAAGGTATGTAAGACTTATCTTTCCTTTCAAAAGGCATGAATCCTTCAAGTCTTATATAATCCTTCTACAAAACGAAGCCTATGAGTCCTTCAATATATTGAATTACATACGAATATGATGGTGATGATAATGAGCTAGAGTATAGCGATTCAAGAAATTGTGGCATGATGTTCCTATAAGGCTAATGATGTTATCTTTGTTAACACTCGCTTTATGCTCTATTTCCTTCAAGGCGAGGCACGATACTCATAAACGTTCATAATATAAGCAGGGGCTCTCGACCTTACGTCACCCCGACATTGTTATAGATTGTTCATAAGCCTCAATGCATGTCCTATGACCAATGTTTCGGGAAACTACGAGTCTATGTTCATAAGGACTTCATGTGAGATAAAGGTGAGAGATACGCTATAGAAATGATAATGGAAACGATGAGTTTAAGCCCAAAGATTATAAAGACTACCATACGATACTTATACGAAATTCGTGCTACGAATATGATGTGATTTTCAGAGATTGTCTTTAAATTTAAATGTGTGCATTAATGAAAGGTTACGATAAGCTTATGAGATGTATGTGATGGCAATGATAATGATGAGATATATTGATCCATGTATGATGCATGTGATATGGTCGAGCCACTACGTGGCCGAATACGGATACTGTCGAGCCACCACGTGGCCGAATACGGATATTGTCGAGCTCTACATGGCCGAATAAGGATAATGTTTTATGTGTATGAGAAGCTACGATACCCCGATGATGAATTATATGACATAATGATGTATACTCTATGATGATTCATGTACGACGATTATGTATATGTGATATATGTATAAAATGTATTCATCCTTAAAGGTCGCGCAGGTTTTGCCTTCACCTCATGACTTATGATTTCTCTATTATGTTTGTTTCATTCATGCCTTACATACTCAGTACAATATTCGTACTGACGTTCGTTTTCTTTGGACGCTGTGTTCATGCCCACAGGTAGACAGGGAGACAGCGCAGACCTTTAGGAGCTATCAGCAGATTTGCAGAAGCACTCCATTATTCCGGAGGTGCTAATCGGGTTAATACTTTTGTGTATATATATGTATAAGTATTTTGGGCACGACGGGGTCTTGTCCCGTCCATATGTCTAGTACTCTAGTAGAGGCTCGCGGATACGTATGTGTGGGTTATATGGTCTCACAAGGTCACTACTGTATATATGTAGATATGTGTACATTATATTTTGATAGCCAAATGGCTTATGTATATAAAAGTATTTATGTTCCTTAATGAAAATGATTTTCTTATGATTATGAGTTTATGAACGAAAAAGAAGGCTTAATGAGTATGATGAGTAGTAGAACGAGCGGTGCTCGGTGGTCAGCCCCGGGTACCCGTCACGACCCCTAGCTGGGTCGTGACAGTATGAAGGTTTAATATAAGGATTTCAAGATCTGGGTAGATTTTGAAGATATGAAGGTTTGGGTATTCAAAGGCACGATGGTAATTCTGGAGAGTGAAAATTCTGAAGGTGAAAAATGAAAGGGAAGATCTCACTTTAGAGGGAGAGGCCGAGACGGTCGCCATTCCATAACCGTCGACTCGCCCAACTGGGATACGATGCGTGGCGGATGTCAGAACGATGCGACTGATGGGACGTTTTATTTTATCAATTTATATAAATCTTACAGGAGAAGGAACCGGGGCTACTTACACTTCCCGTCGTTTTGAGCTACTTACCATGCATGGAAGAGATCGAGTATAGGTCTACCCTTAAGTTCCCATTATGTCACAATTTTGACTAATACATGGGATCGGATGGGTTCCAACCGAGGGCCCTGTGATTGAGACTTTAACATGATCGAGGGCGAATATTGACATTGACTCAACCAAGCATCGATCATGACCGAGCATAGCCCGGACAGACTAAGAACAATGAGAAGGAAAAAGAAGCAATTGGGTAGATAAATGTTGGAGCCGTTGATGAGACGTTTGACTTTGACCGCGTTATTTCAAAACTTACTGGATAAAGTATCCTCAAGTTTGACATAACAAAAACATGAATGAAGATAAAAGTTCAAACGGAGGCTAAAAGCCAAATGCATTCGATAAAGGCTAGTAAAGGGCCAACCCACAAGTTTTACTAATTTTCTTCATATGTTGAATTTTTTATTTTCTCGGTTACATCGGTTCTGCAAAACAAAAAGACCTAACTTATGATCCTAGGCTATAGCAGAAAGGAATCCCAAACCGATATAGTGAACCAAAGGTTGAGAACTTCGGCCTATACCCTCGAGTATTTCCACAATATTGAGCATCAGCTAAATAGCCCCGGGGTCACCCTCAGGAGCTGCCGAACCAGGGGTGTTTTACTCCGGTAAATCCTTTTCGTCAAGAACAATCATCGAGGGCGGTCCAGCATGGGGAATTTCCCAGCGAGCCTCCAAGATACTGCGCGTTCTGACCCGAGAGCCTATCCTTGAGGGAACGGTCGAGGTTCTTGTAGGGATTCTCTGGCTGGATGCTCTCGCCGATGCTGCCGTTGTCTTTTTTTGTCCAACAATATCCTCGACATCTTCTTCGATAATGTTTTCCCCTTTTGTAGGCCTTTTCGCCGGGAGCCCTGGAAATCGAGGAGTCGAGGTCAGAGTATAAAATAGACAAACTAAAGAGCTCCATTAACATATTGAGAATTACCATGGTTCTTGACTTTCCACCTTTCGAGTGCTATGCTCCTCCAAGAATGGCCCACGTTACAGGAGGCACCTAAAGTGCAACTACCCATTCAAAGATAGTGATTACAAGCTCAGGTTCGACTGGATTCGGGTTGGTGTTCCACATCTCCAGAAAGTCTACAAATAGGGAATGATGGAGTTGGTTCGTACGAATCATTACGAACCGATATAGCCATCCTTTGTCATAGTCATCTTCCAGATCTATGAGGCCTCGAGTTCCACGATGAAGCAAATGAACTATGCCCCCTCGAATTACTTGGGGAACGTATATATGGATCAGGTGGTCGAGTGTAAAAAAAACCCTGGCTACGTTGGCTAAAATTTTGAGGTAATACACAAGCCTCCAGACTTGCGGAGCAATTTGACCGACGCATACACGATATCGACAGAAGAAGTCCTCGATCACTTGGGGAATAGGAAGAGAAAACCCGATGTTAAAGGGGTAGGTATAGATCATCGAATAAACAACAGCATGATGATTGATCCTTGCCCCACTTTCGACAGGGCAGACGTCAACATCCGCACTAAGGTTGTAGTCATTCCGAATAGCAGGGATGGTGGCATCGTCGATAAAAGGATTTGAATTTCTCCATAGAGTCAAGATGAGAAGATATTTTACAATCATTCGCATACTTGAAGCCGGCAGGAAGGACGTCCGCAACAAGAAACTCCAAATCCTCCTCAGGGCTGGTCGCTCCCATAGTTGACAAGGGCGGTGATGAAGAATGGTCCGCAATTTAGGTTAGCAACGGTAGAGAAGTCATGACCAGGATTAAAGTGCGGTGTTAAGCGGTGGAAAATAATAGCTTAAGAAAGGTTCAAAACTCAGAGAATGTAGAACTTGGTAGTTACATGTAAAGGTTTTTCTTTGAGACGATGAGGTGTAGGGTTTAAGTGAAAAGTGCATGGCAATAAGGAAGTATATGGGCTTTATATAAGGGGAAGTAAAAAAGGTCATTGAAGGATTTAAGTGCTCTGACAAGGGATGGATTTTCAAGACTGATTAGGCGGCTGAAGTACTTATACACTGACATTAGGCAGAGTGTAAGGATTTGATGGGAACGTCTTTTCGACGGTGGCAAGGAGCAGCATGTTCGGCTTTATTCGGATCCATTTCCTGAAGGTAATACTTCCTCTGGAAAATGGAGGGACTATCTGTATACGGGAAAAATTGAGGGCAAGGTATCCTCGGTTTCCTGACCTAGAAATTAAGCTCATAATGAACATTGCTGGGTCGAACGAGTCCTAATCGGCGTTCCAGTCAAACGTTGGATTGTAGCAGGATCGAGCGCAGATAGTCTCGTGTCATTGAGTCCGGTTTGAATCAGATACCGAGGCAGGACGAGAAGGCGGTTAACCATGATAAGTGATGGTCCGAAATATCCACCATCAATCGGATTTGTCGGTACCGATCTCGCTCGTCATTAACTGAAAATTTTATACCTTATTTAGACTTGTATTAGGGTTAGGTCTCCTCTACTATATAAAGAGGAGGACCCCCTCTTTCTTTGACAGTTCTTTTTTCACACGCTCAAACATACTGAGCAATACAATTTGGTTCTAAGTATTCATCCATCTTTCTAAGTGTTCTATCATTATTCATTATTTAATCACTGTAGCACGAGCCCAGTTCTCAGGACCCGAGCCTTTAGATCGATCGCTTCCAAGATCCATCATTGTTTTGCTGTGATTTGCTTATTTTTACTCGCATTTGCTTTACTATTTATTATTTAACAGTCATTCGTATTAAATCAAACCACATATCCTTCGCACCGCGCACAAATTTAATTGTTATCCATTTTTAGGGTAAACAGGGTAAATACTTAGTTTAAATTTTAAGAAAAGAAAGTTCCAATTATATTATAGAAAAGATGAAGAGGAAATACTTTTCACTGTTAAAACTTCTATTTTTTTTTAAGCGTGCTTGGGCGAGAGTAATACTAAGATGAGTGACCCCTAGAAAGTCCTAGTGTTGCACCCTCCTTTTGCCAAAAACGCCGCTCATTCTCTATCTATTTAATATATATGTTAAAAGTTCTTCTCTTTACGGTGAAAAAAATTATAATAACATGTGTATAATGCAAAAATCAATTAGAATTTAACTTTAGCAGTTAAATACCGGATGTGGGTAAATCATAACTTTTTGTACTAGTATTCTTTAAATAGTTACCGTCTCCAACGCCAAGAAGAAAAAATAAGCTAAAAATTTACTCAAAGAGGGTGCTGGATTGTTAGCCTAAGTTGAATCTGGTTTTGCTTTCACATCTCTCTTTAGGTTTATTAATGGGAAACTTACGGAAGTGTACCTTTCCATCATCTAATTTACCAAACATGGCCGAAGTATACACTGTCTATACACTTTGTGTGTGTAGGAAGGGTGTAGGCATGTATATTATATGTATAGGTATGTATATTATATGTATAAGTATGTATGGTATATGCATATTTAGTATAAACTGTACACTACCTATACACTGTGTACATATTGTGTAAACTAGATGGCCGAGTGGTATTTGACTGTAATTTTCTCTTTATTAATCCACAAGTCTATTTGGGTATCAAATATGGTTTTTAGTTTTTGTTATGATCTTAAAATATGTCAGGATCTGTTAAAAGTCATTGAGTTTAGTTTTGTGGTTCGAGATGAATCTGAGTATATTGGGCAAGTTCTGGTATTTTTTTCTAGACATGTTAAGGTGCTATAATATGTTAGAGTTGATTTCTTGTTTAGAGCTTTATCACAAGTTAGAGCTAATTTTTCATGCTTAGACTTTCAACAATAGGTTTGGGGTGTTGGAAATGGAATGTCAAAATGTATTTGACGTCATGTTCCTATCAATGGAGGCTTTTCCAAAGGTCGATCTGAAACATCACTAGAATTGTTTGGAATTAATCATGTTCCTACTTAAGGTTTGCATTCGATCTGAAACACCACATTTGAAAAATTATTCTAGTGTCAAAACAATACTCCCTCTGATTTAAATTCTTTACAATTCCAATGATTCCTGCTTATAACAATGAGAAATGTAGATTATTTTAATAAACGATAAAATATTAGTAAAATGTTGTACTCATAAATAGAGATAATGTTTTGCAATGTGAACCACATGATCACTCTTCTGTAATCTGTTTTACACAAGTATTGAATTAACATCTCTAGCATTTGTATTGTCAATTGGTAATCTTTCCCCAGCGATGACAATCGTTATAGTGTTCCTCCTCAGGTATGTATCTTGTATATTTAACAACAAGCTTTTATATAAGATGATTACACGCTTCAATAATGTGTACTTAATTAACGTAAGTGATTTAAAATGTTCTTCTGATCGGAGCAATTCATTGTGTAGAGTGAGTGGAAAAGCAAAATTCATTGGAACAATTATGTGGGTCATCAGAGCTGATAATGATCTTTTATAAAGGTAGCCAGGTCCCATTGTGGTCTTCTAAGATTCATTTGGTGTATCATTCTACTGCAACAAGATCGCAAAAAAGGTGAGAATCTGGTAACTTCTTCTTGGGTATAATTACAGCGGCTCTATGGAATTGGCTTGGCTAAAACCAAATCTTAATAAGAGGTCTCAAGTATATTCAATATAACTAGTTTCTGTGTGCGTCACACGTGCATCTCGTGCGCCGCGTGCATCTCGTGTCAATTAGTAAAACTAATTTAAAATCCCATATATATTATTGTTAAACATGTAGGTATACATCTAAAGTAAAATACAATTAGTACATGCAGAAAATGATGAAGGATGATCCTATTTCAGCAGACTGGATAGTTAAACTCAATATTATTAGATTTTATCTAAACTTGAAATAGTTGTTTCTTGGAATTGTTTGCTGGGCATATGACACTACCACATAATTTACTGCATTAGATTATGTACTATCATTATCCTGTTAATAGTCCTTTACTTATGCAGGGAGCTTTAGGGTCTGGGGTAAGGGTGTCAAGTGGGTCGGGCCAGCCCGAACCCGGCCCGGTAAACCCGGCCCAAGCCCACTAATAGGTGTAAGGGGCTGGGCTAGGTGGGTTTTATTAGGGGGCTGGGCCGGACAAGGTGGACAGCCCACCAGCCCGGCCCACCATCAACCCGGGTGATGGCCCATCGGGGCACCGACCCGGCCCAACCCGGCCCACTTCAAATTAAAAAAAAGAAAGATAAGTATTACATTTATTACTAATAATAAGTATTTTAAAAACATTGTATCCCAATAAAATAGTTGTAGCTATAATTGTGGAAAATATGTAGATTTAAATTTGAAGAGTTGTCAAATTGAATTTTCTTTTTCTAGTTTAAGTTTACGAAATCAAAAAAAAGTAGTTGTAAGTTTGTAAGCTTTAAAGTTTAAATTCGACTTTGCAATTATCGATTAATAAAACTAAAGGCTCACTGAGCCTTTGAATTTCTTTTCAAATTTGTGTTATAATTTTATTTATAATTTTATTTACAAGAATAATAATCTGTACGCAGTCAAAATAGAACTATAAATGTAATTGTGTAAAACTAATCCTACACAAGTAGCAACTCCAAGATAAATTTCTGCAAGGAGGTACAAACATTGATCAGTGCCCAAAAGCAACAAGACATTATAATAGGCTGACAAAATCAGTGAAATGACAAGCCTCTGAAATTGCTGATGCGTGAAATAAGTCAAATACCCCTTTTAAGTTACTATCTTGCTGTTGGCTTACACAAGTTCAAAAATATTTCAATAGGTTATACAGTATACTATATAATAATATAAACTATTAGTTATATATATAATAATATATTAATATAATCTTATTAGTTTCAAATATTTTATATATAATAATAATTAAATATTTTTTAGCATATTGAAATGTCTCCACCGATGATGGAGACGTGATAATCTGCACATGACATTAGGACTTAGGATCAGATGAGATAATTAAATTAAGAACTTTGGTTTAGTATCAAAACTCATGTGCATTGTTCCCATTTAGTTCCCATTTAGATGAGTAGGAAATTTAGAGAAAGAGGAGAGTAGGGAATTGTGAGATAATATGGAGAAGAATGAATGGTATTTATAGTTTGAAAATAGGGCCAAAGTATAATTTAAGGAACTTGAAGGTTAAAATAAAGTTGACAACAACTAGATTTTAAAGTATTAAACTTAATAAATTTTAGCATTAGATTTTTTTTTTAAAATAATTAAAATCCGGCTCGGCCCACTAACTAAAACCCGGCCCGGCCCACTAACTAAAACTTAGCCCGGCCCACTAACTAAAACCCAGCCCGACCCACTAACGAGCCCGGTTAGCCCGACGTGTAGCCCCTATCCGAGGTGGGCTGGGCCGGACACCCTTTCCCTCTCCAAGCCCAGCCCACTTAACTTACGGCCCGGCCCGACCCGGCCCCTTGTGGCCCATATTTAAATGGACCGGCCCGGCCCGGCCCACTTGACACCCATAGTCTGGGGTGGTTGTTATTTTGATGACATGGTGCCTTAAAGAAGGGGTCTATTGTTTGTATCAGGTTTCAACCCCGTGACACTTTTATTTGTGGCGCTGGCAAGCACAATGTTGATTAATGAGGCACTATATATATATATATATATATATATATATATATATATATCAAGCTAAAAACTTTTTTTGACATCGTAATGAAACAAATAACCTTTTAACATGCAACAAGATATCATTTTTGTTCATAAGACGCAATTACCTTTTAGTTTAATTATAATATTTCCTTCCTGGTTTAGTAAAATGTGTATAAACATCTTTAACAAATTTCAATGTTATATATATATATATATATAAAGACTTTTTTTGACACCGTAATGAAACAAATAACCTTTTAACACGCAACAAGATATCATTTTTGTTCATAAGACGCAATTACCTTTTAATTTAGTTATAATATTTCCTTCCTGGTTTAGTAAAATGTATATAACCATCTTTAACAAATTTCAATGATCAAATAACATAAGTTCTGACATTATTCTTGGATTTACTTGTTATGTGTGGTGTCTTAGCTAGTGGTTTAATAATAGGGGGATTATATCTTGTGTTATGGGTCAAAGAAAAAGAGAAAAACACATCAAAGTTATCAATCTCCAAAGACACTCAACGTGATATTCAAGGTATCTAATTACTGAGAAAGGGGTTCTACCTATCCACATAGATTAATAAAGGGTAGTTTAGTCTATTTATATTAAAAAGTAGTTAGCATTGTAGCAAATACACGGGACAAACTACATTGTTAATTACTTTTAACATAAATAGACTAAACTACCCTTCACTAATATATGTGTACAGCTAGAATCCCTTTCTCAACAATATATCTCTTCAGTATCAATGTGGATTTCTTCGGGGAGTGACTGTTTTGAAGTTAGATGATTATTGAAGGTATCTGGTAATGATGAAGTTAATTATCACTCGACTACAAAGACCGCGTCAGAGAGAATCCACCAATATGCGATCAATATTTTAAAGGACATTCCATCTTCTGACGCCACCTTTGACAAAAAAATATTACATCCCAATAGCAACGCAACAATAATCATGGCTACTATTTGGTTTATCCCATAAACGACAATTATTTTTTGTGCCTTACTGATGTGTGACACAAACAGACTAAATTCAGTGAACTTTCTTTCTTTGTGGATGTGTGACACAACATAATTCAGTGAACTCTATATCTTCATTTCTGATAGTCTCAGCTTTCGTATTGAAATATAATATATACATGAAGTGCATTCGATCACAGATTTAGAATTTGACACATTTATTTCTTTTAAGTTGATTCATACTTAAATATAGCAATAGAGGTTATGATTTACCCGAAAGGAACCAACAACTCAAACAACCAGACACATCTGACATCACCACGTGAAATGAAGAAACTCGAATTCAAAAACTAGCTGAATATCATATACATAGTTTTGCCACGTGGGAGTTGATAATCTCGCCCCAGCAATGACAATCGTTATAGCAGTCCAACAGCTATGCATCTTGTATCTTTAACAACTTAAACTTCTATATGAGATGTTCACACACTTTAACAATTCACACTTTAATTAACCGGAGTTATTTTAAAATGTTTTTCTTAGATCGAAGCAATTATCATTATGTAAAGTGAGTGGGAAAGCAAAATTCATTGAAACAATTATATGCTTTATCAGAGCTATGATAATGACCTTTTACAATGGTAGTCAGATCCAATTGTGGTCTTCTAAGATCCATTTGTCGCATCATACTACTGCAACAAGATCACAGGAAAGTTAGAATATGGTAACTTCTTCTTAGGTATAATCAGGGTGACTCTATAGAATTGGTTTGTCTAAACCAAATCTTAATAAGAAGTCTCAAGTTTATTTAATAAAACTAGTTTCTACGTGTGTCACATGTGCATCTTGTGCACCGCACATGCATCTCGTGTCAATTAGTAAAAATATTTTTAAATCACATATACTATTGTTAAACATGTATGTGAGGTACACATCTACAATAAAAGAAAAAAGTGCAAGCTTAAAATGAGGAAGGATGATCATATTTCAGCAATAGTTAAACTCAATGTTATAGGATATTATATAAACTTGAGAAAACTGTTTCTTGAATAGTTTGATGAGCATATGAGACTACCACATAATTTACTGCATTAGATTTTGTCCTATCATTATCATGCTAGTCCTTTTCTTATGCAGGGAGCTTTAGGGTCTGGGGTGGTTGTTATTTTGATGACATGGTGCTCTAAAGAAGGGGTCCATTGTTTGTATCAGGTTTCAACCCCGTGACACTTTTATTTGTGGGGCTAGCAGGTGCAATGTTGCTTAATGAGGCACTATATGTTGGAAGGTAAATCAAATCATTTTTGTTCTTAATTAGAACCTTCAAACTATTGTGTTATATACATATATATCCTTTCGTTGTCCGCCTCCCCCATGAAATCAAAAAAGGGTAATGATAGATGTGTATATGGAAATAAGAAATCATTTTTTTCATTAGATGCAATTACCTTTTAAATTAGTTACGGCATCTTCTTCCTAGTTTAGTAAAATGTATGTAAACATCTTTAACAAATTTCAATGATCTATTAACATAAGTTCTGATATTATTCTTGGATTTACTTGTTATGTGCAGTGTCTTAGGTGGTGATCAAATACTAGCGGAATTATATCTTGTGCTATGGGGCAAAGAAAAAGAGCAGAGCACATCAAAGTAATCAATCTCCAAAAAAACTCAACATGATATTAAAGGAATCTAATTTATTAGAAAGGGGTTCTAGCTATAAACATAGACTAATAAGGGTAGTTTAGTGTATTGATATTAATAGTAGTTAGCTAACACGTGGGACTAAATACATTGCTAATTACTTTTAACATAAACAAACTAAACTATCCTTCACTAGTGTAATGACCCGTTTGATCGTTATAGTGTTTTGACCTATTTAACCTTGTTGACCCTTCCGCAAGTCCCGTTAGTATGACCTATGACTTAGTGAAGTCATTGGTTTGGTTCCGAAAGGTTTGTGTGTGATCTGAGTTATTGCTGGAGAAACTAGTTAAGTTAACGAGTTGACCACGGTCAATGTCAGGTTAGGATGACCCCGTGTCAATGTTTTGAAAGTTCTAACAAGTTAATATGATGATTTTAAACGTCCACAAGTTTTGATTAGGTTCTGAAGAGTTTCAGATAAGTTTTGGGTTTTATAGCAATCGTATTCGACCTTTTTGCCGCAGGTCTTTGGATAGAAAGGGGTCCAGATTGATCAAACAACTTTTTTTTGTGTGAGGTTCGAGTCATTAGATCTATATTGTAATTAAAAAGCTATAGCAAAAAGAATCGTCGCATTTCGCCTTCGTATGAGGGAGTTATGCCTTTTTTCGTTCGGGTTGTTCCAGCAGGTCCGCTGTAGCAGACCCATGGACGCTAGCAGCAATCCACTGACCGGCGCAGCAACTAGCGGGGGCAGGAATCCCTATTTTTATACCTTAAGTCCGAACCATTACCCACAAGACCCCAAAGTCAGTTTTCAAGAGAGATAGAGGCAAACTTCATTCCATTCTTTGGTAAAAGCATTTTGGAGGGTAAGGCCTTACCTTTATTTGTTCCTTTTTCCTTTCTTCTTCAAGTTCCATGATTATTTTAAGGTCCATCAATGGTGGGTGAAAATTCTAGAACCCTAGAATTAGTAAACCCTTAAATAATTAGTGGGTTGTTGATTTTGTTGTTGATTAATCATCTGGAAGTATAGATTATCACTTTCTAGGAAGGGAATTTGATATCTTATGGTTGAAATTGCATGTTGAGACTTACGGTTCTAATAAAAATGAAAATTTTGTCCTAAAATCTGTTTGAAAGGGTTAATTGATTAGAAACTCACGAATTGAAGGTTAACGATTGTAGAGATAGAAGTTATGATAAATTCACCATTAAATAATGATTTCATCCATTGAAAAAGGTAGAAGTAAGTGGGTCTTCTTCCCCAAATTGTTGTTCTTGTTTAAATACTTGGTTTGTATCTTACTTAACATTATATTGTTAGACATTGACCGTTGTGAGGTGCTTCGGAAATAGAAGGCTCGTGTGGAGTAGTTCGTGGCTCGTATTCTGGATTCGAGGTAGGTTAGGGCTTACTTTAGTTAGACTTTGATTGACAAAACATATGTATTGTGTAGAATTGACGGGAAAAATCATGATTAGGTCTTCAGACATGGTGTTTTGGTTGGATATTAGCTAGGTTGGCATGACTTTTGATTTTGTGGGCTCATCGCTATTACATTATGCACTGAACTATGAGGTGTAGTTGTATTCATACTGTGGTGATTCGGGATGGATTTCTATTAGGTTGATGGTTGTTGATGGTGGCTTGTTTCCCTATCATTGTGATTAGACTTATTACCTAAATTGTTATGTGGTGCTACGGGTTGTACTAAATTCTCTCTTATTGTGACGCATAGCACCAAAGAAAGGAAGGATAATAGGTTTAGACCTGAATCATGATTTAGATATTTATGATATCACGTAGATGAAAACTTGATGTATGATTTACTATTGATAATAACATATAGAAAAATAGAGCATCTTGGTGATACAAGACTTAGTTGTGAGGTGTACTTGCTATATGTGGAAGTGAGGAGGGACATAGACCCTTATGTTGGGTGAGACGGTTTGTATAATCCATTTCATGGTTGAGTTGATCTAAGTCTTAATATGACTTATGGCTTGTGATTTATACCTTCATTGTCGCCTTATTGGTTTGCATTGCTTTACCATATTTACACTCATTTATGCATTCATACACTCATACATGATGGAAATGGTTCGGTAAGGATTCATGAAAGACTTGTGGCATGATGCCTTGTGTTTGACATTGATATTGCTAATTGTTCATAGTCCATACATACTAATGAAACTAGAATACGTGGAGACATACATTGTGATGTGAAATTAGTGAAGAAGTTAATATAATCTTCTTATTGAACTTGTGATACTATTTGATGTTAGTTGTGAGCTCGTGGTCCGAGGTTCGTTCCGGAACGAGTGGTGTGTGTATATATATATATATATATATATATATATATATATATATATATATATATATATATATATACTAAAATGGTCTATAGGACATAGAATACAACATATAATGGATACACTACAAGAAAAATGTACCCATATACAGATACAAAAACAGCTAAAACAAAATGAAATGAACTTTTGTAAAAGCGTGGTTTACACCACACAAAGCTATGATAAAGATAATTATAAAAAGAAAAAGCATAAAAAATACAGAACACATTATAATAGAAATTATCCTCAATATAATAGAAATAATTATTATCTTAGAAAATCAGCAGCTAGAAAACCTTATTTAGACAGAAATAGGCATGTAAGAAAATATCGAACAAAAAGGAATTATAACAATAAACTAGAATGCTTTACTTGTGGAAGTGTAGAACACTCAGCAAATACATGTCCAAAAAGAATAAATAATAAGACAAGAAATTCTCAGCTAATTGAAGATTTTCAAGAAACATTAATAAATGTAGACGAATATATGTCAGTTACAGAAAGTATATATTCTATAGTAAGTGTAGACACTGAAGAAAAAATCAAAACAGACTCGTCATACTCAGAAGCAGAAGAATTAATCAATGAAATAGGATTAGAAAATCTAGACTTAGAAGTAATAGATAATTTAGCAAATATAGCGGAAGACTGTAACCATGAGTTCGAACGAAACAAGGGATTAGATAGTAATGCATGTTTCTTTTGTAAATGGTATCCTAGTAGAGACAAAAGAGCTAAATGTAAAAATTGTTATATAGAAGGATGTACAATGTGTATAGAAAAAAAATTTAAAACAAAAATAAATAAAGAGGAAACTCATAAGAAAATTAAAGATCCTACTATTAATCTTAGTTTTCTGAAATGGACTAGAACTAGACGCACTAGATTCCATTAATTTCTTTATACTTACCACTTTGATAAGCACATATCTTTTCTTCATTTTTATTACTATACTTATTGGGTTTTGCTTTTAGTACTGCTCCCCATCCTTCAAAACTACCGTCTGTTTCTATAATTAAATAGTCTGTTTCTAGAGGCATGTTTAAATTGGGAATGTTTTTTATTTTTTCTTTAATTTTTTGTACTAATTTAATGTCTTCAGTATTAAAGTTTTTTTGACCATTAGATCCAGTCTTTGAATACAATGGTCATGCTATTTTTCCTAAATCTTTTATAAAATTTCTAGCATAATTGACTATTCCTAAAATTGTTTGTAATTCTTTAACATTGTCTAACTTATCTGGCATCTCTAAAGCTTTTTTGGCTATATGAGGTTGTAATTTTATTTTACCCTCTCCTAGTACTACTCCTAAAAAGTTTATATAATTTTTACATAATTTCATTTTTTTCTTACTAATTATTATTCCATTTTCTACAAATATTCTAAATACCGTTTGTAGGTGTCCTAAGTGTTCTTTAATATCTCTACTAAATACTAGTATATCATCTACATATACTAATACGAACCTTTTGTATTCTCCAAATATACTATCCATTTTTCTTTGGAAAATTAGTGGAGCTGTCTTTAATCTAAATGACATTACTAACCATTCAAAATGTCCCTCAGGACAGGTGAATGCAGTCCATTCTATGCTTTCTTTATGCATTTGTACCTGCCAATATCCTGATTTACAATCAAATTTACTGAATATTTTCTTTCCTTGTATTCTATTTATTAACTCTGTTTTGTTTGGTAACTTATATACATCTGTCCTAGTATTATCATTAAGTCTTTTATAGTTTATTACCATTCTCACTTTTCGTCTTACTATTTCGCTATGATTTCTTACCATAAATGCTGCAGATCTATGTTTAGAAGTAGATCTCCGTATTACTCCTAAATCCAATAGTTCTTTTATTTGTACTTTAAAATCTTCTACATCTTGATTTGTTGCTTCATTTAATCCTATATGGTCTCACCTAATGTTAAAAAAAAAAAACCGTAAAAATTAAAAAAATTGGGAGAATAGGCAGAAAATAAGAAATACCCCTACATGATAAGAGGAATCAAGGGGTGAGGGAGTACCGAGTAGGATTGTTTAAAATATTAGCAAAAAACCTCACAATATTGCTAGCGACATTTATATTTCTATTGAAACAAAAAGATATTAGCAAAAAACCACACAATATTGCTAGCGACATTTATATTTCTATTGAAACAAAAAGATATAACCCCCCTATCACTTTGGTATCAGAGCAAGAAGATTTTTGGACCTAAACCTATATCTTAAACCTATATTTTAGACAATATTTTATGAGAAGACCATTTTCTAAAAAGACGAACTGCTTATAGACAATATTATATGAGACAACATAGTTTTACTCAATATATAAGTTATAATTATCGTATGATATATTTCACCCAAAAAAGACTCACAAATCATAGACAAACAAGAAATTTTTTAACTGAATACGGTAGATACATAGACATAGTCCATCGTAGAGACTTACATAATAATATAACAATACTAAGTTTAAGAAATAATCTTAATTGGGAAATACTTTTCATCAATGACGAGATAATTAGAGCTGAAGATCGTATTAGACATCTAGAGCAAAAAGTAAAATTTATCCCCTTAGGGTAATGCAAGATAATTATTTAGAGGTGAAACAAGAGCTAGAAAAACTATATCAAGAATATATCAGACTAAGTAATACTAAAGAAAACCAGTTAAGACTACAAGAATTAATAGATATAATATCATGATTAGAATATAAGTTATTAGGATATATAAAATCTAGAAAGACCTCAAAGAACCAAAAGCGATTTAGACCATATTAATTGTATGAGAACACTACCCTTTGTTAGACAAATAGCTATCAATCATTGGTGTTTATATAGAGATATAGAGAAAAGACGAGAATATAGACAAGTAGAAAAAACCTTAAGTGCATATTTAGAGATAATAAATTCAGAAACATCATCATCACTAATAAACGATAGACTCTTACAAAGTCAGATTAACGAAGAGACAATCTCGTATTACCCTAATGTAACGAAGAGACAGTCTCTTCGTTAATCTGAATTTGTAAGAGTCTATTGTTTATTAGTGATGATGATGTTTCTGAATTTATTATCTCTAAATATGCACTTAAGGCTTTTTCTACTTGTCTATATTCTCGTCTTTTCTCTATATCTCTATATAAATACCAATGATCGATAGCTATTTGTCTAACAAAGGGTAGCGTTCTCATACAATTAATATGGTCTAAATCGCTTTTGGTTCTTTGAGGTCTTTCTAGATTTTATATATCTTAGTAACTTATATTCTAATCCTGATATTATATTTATTAATTCTTGTAGTCTTAACTGGTTTTCTTTAGTATTACTTAGTCTGATATATTCTTGATATAGTTTTTCTAGCTCTTGTTTTACCTCCAAATAATTATCTTGCATTACCCTAAGGGGATAAATTTTACTTTTTGCTCTAGATGTCTAATACGATCTTCAGCTCTAATTATCTCGTCATTGATGAAAAGTATTTCCCAATTAAGATTATTTCTTAAAATTAGTATTGTTATATTATTATGTAAGTCTGTACGATGGACTATGTCTACGTATCTACCGTATTCAGTTAAAAATTTTCTTGTTTGTCTATGATTTGCGAGTCTTTTTTGGGTGAAATATATCATACGATAATTATAACTTATATATTGAGTAAAACTATGTTGTCTCATATAATATTGTCTATAAGCAGTTCGTCTTTTTAGAAAATGGTCTTCTCATAAAATATTATCTAAAATATAGGTTTAAGATATAGGTTTAGGTCCAAAAATCTTCTTGCTCTGATACCAAAGTGATAGGGGGGTTATATCTTTTTGTTTCAATAGAAATATAAATGTCGCTAGCAATATTGTGTGGTTTTTTGCTAATATTTTAAACAATCCTACTCGGTACTCTCTCACCCCTTGATTCCTCTTATCATGTAGGTGTATTTCTTATTTTCTGCCTATTCTCCCAATTTTTTCATTTTTTATTGTTTTTTTTTACTCTGTTTAGTTATGAATCTTATTACACTGTTCATCTCTTTCTCTTAATCTTGGTTCTTAATATCCCTCTTCTTTAACCACACCCCGGTTACCACGGCCAACATCGTTCCTTATCATTTGGACATTAAAACGGCCTTTCAAACACCTAGGAATTTACAGGTTAATCCATCGAGTCTATTAAGAAATTAAGAGAATAACCATATGCTAAGAGTAATAGATTCATAATAATAAGTAAGTAATTACTCAAACATTATCAACATAATATTTTAATTAATCATAGAATAATTTACATATTAGGGAGATTAGTACAGAAAACATAGATAAAAACTTACATAACTTGAAGATGGAGAGAGGTTTCCCTTTCGGGGAACCCGAAAACTACTTCACACTAATAGAAAATTACTTGAAGGCTTAATACTATTTTACAGGGAAGTTATATTACAAAAGATTTTACTGGAAAAAGGAGTTGAGGCATTGTGAAAGGGAAGAGGAATATGGAGTGGTTTTTTGAAAGAAGTGTCAGACGTTCTCTTTTTTCTCAATGATTTTCTTCTCCACAAACATTGCTATTTATAGGAGTCTGGCGGACTTCAACTGCGAACTTCAAATTGGTGAAGAATCTTTTGATTTCAGCCGGGTGCTCTTGGGGCCCCATCGTCACGTGAAACTTTTCAAAAGATACTTTATAATTTTGTCCGTTTGCTGAGCTGTCCCATTACTTTATAAAGCTACTACTTGATTAAAACTTCTTTAATAAAGTCTGGTCTTCTTTTTCTAAGGTGTCCTTGTCAGCTTTCCACCAAAAGTCTTTCTTTTCTCATGTCATTGTCTTTTTTTTTTCTTTCTGAAAGATGATACCAAAAGTCTTCCTTTTCTTAATGTCGTTGTCTTCTTTTTTCTTTCTGAAAAATGATGCCACTAAAGTCTTCTTCAAATGTCGTTGTCAATGGCTTCTTTTTCCTTTCATCTTTCTGAAATGTCTTTCTATCTTTGTTCTCTGTATCACCTTTTTTATTTTTTGTCTTCTTCCTAGACTTATTATTTTCAACCAATGTCTTCAATCGTCTCTTTTTACTTAGGTTCTATTATTTTCTCCATTAACTGATCTAAGTGTCTAGATTGTGTAGAGCAATTGAATCAAAACTCATGCCTGTGTCTACATCATTTGGATCTTGAGAGTCTTGAAATGCATTGTCTTGGAAATTAATATCATCTCCTTCAAAATCTGAACTATGGACTGGTGACATCCCTTGACTTGGAGATAATTCCGGACTAGGATTTTTAACTATATGTTTTTTTAGTTTATTTGTCTGGAATTTTTTTTCTAGTGTCTCTTTTACTATACTTTCTATTTTTTCATTCTTTTTCTTTTTTGCAAGTATGGTTTTCTTTGTAGAAGTTGCTCCTTGCGTAAGTGTCTTTGGTAGTCTTCGTCTTGTTTGGAGAGATGAACATCCCTCATCTTCACTTTTTGGCAAAGTGACAGCCATCAACGGATTTGATGAGTCTTTACCGGCTACCGTTTGAACCGAACTAGCTGTATCCTTACCCGATATAGTGGGTCTGACTGCATTCATTGGGGAATGCATACCCGTCTCATCCATTTTTGTCTGTGATGGAGAACTCTGAGATTGCACCAATTCGAACTTAACCGCTTGTAGTCTTTGTTCTAATGTCTTCACTTGATCCAAAAGTTTAATTTTTTCTTGAACCAATGTCTCTTTCTGCTGGTTTAATCTCTTGACCACTTCAGTCATAGTAGAACAGTGATC
Organism: Lycium barbarum; assembly: GCF_019175385.1. Classification (NCBI taxonomy): domain Eukaryota; kingdom Viridiplantae; phylum Streptophyta; class Magnoliopsida; order Solanales; family Solanaceae; genus Lycium; species Lycium barbarum. The sequence continues at coordinate 106,840,987 of NC_083347.1, read as the reverse complement.
ACAAAAAATCACCTTGTATGTGTCTTTTTGTATATTGTACTGAGGGGTTCTATTTGGATTTTGTCTGAGAGCTGGAGAAATATAGTAGTTTGGACCCAACACTCCTCTAGCATAGTCTAATGCCTCAGTGAAATCATTAAAACCTTTAAAAAGAAGTTTTCTTATATTTTTAATAGAATCTAAAACTTCTATCCAGGTATGGAAAATACCATTAGTTCTACCATGGATTACAACATAAAATTTAAATTTCTTATCTAGATTTTTGTCTGTAAAATACTGACAAAGTGCATTTAGGGTGGCTACAAAATGATTAGTCTTTTTTGTTATGTGATATCCATAAATTGTCTACTAAACATGTCTGTTGTTTGTTTATTACATATTCTGGTAATACCTTAAAAGTTAAATTAGATGGCGGAAAAAATACTAAATTATTGGTTCCAAAATGTATTATTTCTAAGGCGTTTTTGTCTAATGCAGATGTAGGTCTAAAATGAAGGTTACCTAATACTGTCTGTCTGTATGTGTCTTGGTTGAGGCTATGTCTTTCCCCTTGGCTGCTGTCTGAGAACTGGAATGTCTCATGCTGTTCAAATAAAAAATCAGTTAGCAGTAATCTTTAGTCTACTTAATTGGTCTGCTAAATTATTATCTTTTCCTTTTATATGTTCAAATTTTAAATTTTAAATAGAAATGGTATCTAAGAAATTTAGCCATCGTCTTCTACTACTATTTTTATCATTTATCTTTTGGTAGAATTTAACTATCGCTTCGCAGTCTGTTCTAACTAGTATTTCTGGTTTATTTAGGATATATAGTCTAAAACAATTTAATCCATATATTACAGCTAAAATCTCTGCATCTATACTACTCATATTTCCTTTTTCTTTATACTTACCACTTTGATAAGCACATATCTTTTCTTCATTTTTATTACTATACTTATTGGTTTTTGCTTTTAGTATTGCTCCCCATCCTTCAAAACTACCGTCTGTTTCTATAATTAAATTGTCTGTTTCTAGAGGCATGTTTAAATCGGGAATGTTTTTTTATTTATTTTTTAATTTTTTGTACTAATTTAATGTCTTCAGTATTAAATTGTTTTTGACCATTAGATCCAGTCTTTGAATACAATGGTCCTGCTATTTTTCCTAAATCTTTTATAAAATTTCTATCATAATTGACTATTCCTAAAAAAAATTATAATTCTTTAACATTGTCTAACTTATCTGGCATCTCTAAAGCTTTTTTGGCTATATGAGGTTGTAATTTTATTTTACCCTCTCCTAGTACTACTCCTAAAAAGTTTATATAATTTTTGCATAATTCCATTTTTCTTCTTACTAATTATTATTCTATTTTCTACAAATATTCTAAATATCGTTTGTAGGTGTCCTAAGTGTTCTTTAATATCTCTACTAAATACTAGTATATCATCTACATATACTAATACAAACCTTTTGTATTCTCCAAATATACTATCCATTTTTCTTTGGAAAATTGGTGGAGCTGTCTTTAATCCAAATGACATTACTAACCATTCAAAATGTCCCTCACGATAGGTGAATGCAGTTCATTCTATGCTTTCTTCATGCATTCGTACCTGCCAATATCCTGATTTACAATCAAATTTAGTGAATATTTTCTTTCCCTGTATTCTATTTATTAATTCTGTTTTGTCTGGTAACTTATATCCATCTGTCCTAGTATTATCATTAAGTCTTTTATAGTTTATTACCATTCTCGCTTTTCCTCTTACTATTTCGCTATGATTTCTTACCATAAATGCTGCAGATCTATGTTTAGAAGTAGATTTCCGTATTACTCCTAAATCCAATAGTTCTTTTATTTGTACTTTAAAATCTTCTACATCTTTATTTGTTGCTTCAATCGAAGCTGTTTTAATTATATAGTCTGGATTTATTATATCTAATTTACATACAATCCTATTATTTTTCCAATGTTTTAATGGTTTTTCTCCTATAATTTCTATTTTATCTAGTATTTTTATTATATTATCTAGGTCTTTTTGATCCTTTATTACTCCTATTCTTTCTATTCCTGTTTTAAAATTATATAACTCTATTTCTATATCTATTAAAGTATAATTTTTTTCGAAGGAATCCTCTTCTCTTAGAATTTCTTCTTCTTCTAAAGTAAAATTTTGTATTTCTGGCTTATCTTTACAACATGTATTATTTTGTTGACATTCTTTGCAACAACTATCTTTTTTCTTTTGCAGGTTGATTCGGTCTGTGGTAGGGATCTTCTTATGACGGATTCTAGTTTCAGTCTTAAGAACTTGTACTGGTGTATGAGTAATATTTTTTAAGAAAATTACTCCATCTCTTGTAATGATACAACTGCCATTATTATGTAACATAAAGTCTAATCCTATGATAAAATCTACATTTATATTAAGGTCTCTTACCCATATCTTAACCATTTTATAGCTTGGTTTGTAAAATTCTGAACATGTATTTATAAAATAATGTAGGCCTTATGAACATAATGTCTATATATGTTATGTGTTCCATCCATTTGCATGGCAGCAACTGGTTTTTCTAGAATTTTTATTAAATTAGGTGAAACTATTCTCTTGTTTATTATGCACTTTGTGCACCCTGAATCTGCTAATGCTAATGTTTCTATCTCATAATCATCTATTTTAATTCTTGCAAGTATTTTTATTGTTCCTAATTTTTTATCTTCATTACATACTAATGCTTCATGGTCTTCTATACTCATTAATTCTGCTTGAGAATCTTCTGGTATTGTTCTTAATGGTCTCATTATTGGTTTACATAATCTAGTTTCTAATTCATTTATTCTTAGATTAATAGTAGGATCTTCAATTTTCTTACGAGTTTCCTCTTTATTTATTTTTGTTTTAAATTCTTTTTCTATACACATTATACATCCTTCTATATAACAATTTTTACATTTAGCTCTTTTGTCTCTACTAGGATACCATTTACAAAAGAAACATGCATTACTATCTAATCCCTTGTTTCGTTCGAACTCATGGTTACAGTCTTACGCTATATTTGCTAAATTATCTATTGCTTCTAAGTCTAGATTTTCTAATCCTATTTCATTGATTAATTCTTCTGCTTTTGAGTCTGACGAGTCTGTTTTGATTTTTTCTTTAGTGTCTACACTTACTATAGAATATATACTTTCTGTATCTGACATATATTCGTCTACATTTATTAATGTTTCTTGAAAATCTTCAATTAGCTGAGAATTTCTTGTCTTATTATTTATTCTTTTTGGACATGTATTTACTAAGTGTTCTACACTTCCACAAGTAAAGCATTCTAGTTTATTTTTATAATTCCTTTCTGTTCGATATTTTCTTACATGCCTATTTTTGTCTAAATAAGATTTTCTAGCTGCTGATTTTCTAAGATAATATTTCTTTCTATTATGTTGAGGATAATTTCTATTATAATGTGTTCTATACTTTTTATGCTTTTTCTTTTTATAATTGTCTTTATCATAGCTTTGTGTAGTGTAAACCACACTTTTACAAAAGTTCATTTCATTTTCTTTTTAGCGGTTTTTGTATCTGTATATGGGTACATTTTTCTTGTAGTATATCCATTATATGTTGTATTCTATGTCCTATAGACCATTTTAGATTAGAATTTTGCACTACTCCGTCTCTCTTATTCCATCTATCTTCTATTTCTCTTCGTAAGGCTCCTGGTAGTTTATTAAATAATTTTTTACCTAATTCTTGATCAAACGCATTCCCATTAATCGTACAGTAGTAAAAATAATCGTTTAAATTTTTTTTAATATGAAACCAACTACTTATGCTCAGTTGGTCTAATTTTATTACCGCATTCTTTGTAGTACTAATAATCCACTATTTGGATCTTCCCCTGTAATTAAAGTATGTATTTTATTAGTAAAATTATATGGATTTTCTCCCATGGATACTAAGTGTTGAAATTCCATTGGAAAATTTTCCTTATACGCTTCCCATAAAGCTTTGGCTGATTCTCCTAAAAAAGTTTCTAAATATTTATACATTGTTTCTGCGTCTGTATCATTATATGTTTTTATATAGTCTGCTACTACTATTCCTTTCCAAAGATCTATTACTGAATTCCATCTTTGCAGATCATGTGCTGCTATATTTAATATTTTACCTTTATTACCTCCTTCTTAAAGAATAATAGGTTTTTCTATAGGCATTCTTTTCCCCGATGGTTTGACATTGTCTAAGGGTTCTCCCACTGTTCTAAAAACTCTTCTTCTAGGTACATTTCCTGTACTAGTATCTACAGTGTATTGTTCTCCCACCGTTGTTCTTTGAAATGGACTAGGGCTAGAACTAGACGCACGAGATTCCATTAATTCTTTTTGACTTATTATTGAGTCTATCTCTATTTCTTCATCACTATATTGCATATCTTCTAATATTTTATCGAATTCGTCTGATTTCTTTTGGTATATATGTTCTACTCTATATCCCCAATTATCAGTTCGAACTTCACATAATTTAAAATGACTTATAGTTTCTTCTATTGTTAGTTGTCCTAACTTACACCCTTTACATCTAAAAAGCATATTTTTGTTTTCTTTCTGGAGTCTTTTTCTTCTTCTATAGCTATGTCTACTGCAAAATCGTCTTGTATTAGTTCTATATTCATAAAATTTGATTCTGTAATTTCATTTTCGTCTAAAGTACTTTCTTCTTCTATGTCTTTTTGTGGCGTATAATTATAATTAGTAAAACGTATAGATGTCTCTCCCTTAGAATTAGTGTACATTAGGTGAGATTTTGACTGTAGAATCTTTTTTCTATTAAAATCTTCTAGATTCCATTCCATCCCTGCATATTCTTCAGGATTTATTTTTATGGGTTTTATTAGTCTTATTCCTCTATTTCCCATTACTTCGACTACATCTTCTACCTTAATTTTAAATTTTGTATTACTATTATTAGTCATTTTCCCTAGAAATCCTACGCATATTAATAAATTATTACCGTCACACATCTCTTCATAGTCCTTGGTCTGTATTCCTATTTTTATGTGCTTTCTAAATTCAGCTAAATTCATTATAAAATCTGGGCTAATATAAAAGATTCCTCCATTATTTGTCATGTCTACTTCCATTAGTCCTATTATTGATTTTTTCATGTCTGACCATCTATCGTCATATATTACTATTAAAACTTTAGTTCCTAAGTTCTTTCTAGTTAATCCTTTTAATCCTACTACTATTAATCCCATATGCATCAAACTTCTTCCAGTATTTTTTATTTGTCTTACAGCCGCTGGGTCTATTAAACTTATTGTAGTAACTTTAGTTCCTATGGCTGATAATTGTTCTTCTCTGTAATGTCTATATAATTGTGCTGTACTTGAGAACTGTCCTATATTGTATAAAGTTTTTGGATTTAATAGTTTTAATTGGTTTTGTTGGAAAATTTGTATATCTCTATCTACGTCTATTACCTCACTTAGCTGTTGATTATTTTCTTGTGGTCTTCTCCTATTTAGAATTCTTGATAAAAGATTATTACCTATTCTATTGTCTGAAAAACTTACTCTGGGTCTCTCTTGTCCTTGCCTTTCTGGTCCTCCTTCGTTTCTTGGTCTAATTGAAAAAAATGTCCATTTTTGTGGTTTTCTAATTACTTTAATTTTTTCTTTCTGAGGTGTTATTTCAACCTTCTTCAATTGTTCTATTAATTCTTCAACTTCTTTATTTTTAGGGGTCTCTTTATTTTTCTCTTTTTGTTGTTCACTTAACAACCGAACGTGCTCACTTATTAATTCTAACCTTGGTACTATTATTTCTATTTTCTTTATTATTTCTAATATTGATGAAATTATTGTAATATTTTGTTGTAGTGTTATTTGATCCGATTTGGCGTTAGGTATATAATCTTTATAGTCTGTTGGTAAAGGTATAGACTTTTCTATTAATTTTGAGGCTTCTTCTTGAACTAATGTTGGTCTACTCATGAAAGAGTGATTTCTTTTAGTTCTTCTACTGTCTTTTTTAATGCTTTAATGTCACTAGTTAAAACTTCTACCTGTTGCGTTATTTTAGAGACTATTTGGGTTGTCTTTAGTTCTATCTCTTTTGGTCTTTCTGTAATAATTTTAACTAACTTTTCTACCTCCGTCTTTGTAGGTAATTTTTCTAGATTAAATTTGTTAACTAGAGTCTGAACTTTCTTTTCTAATTCTAATTCTTGTGTTTTTAAGTAATCGAGATTTTGTTCTAATTTTTCAAAAGTTTTCTTTTGCTTAGTCTGGGATGCTTCTACCACCTCTAATATTCTAGTGATATCTTTATTATTTTCTTGTATTTTTTCACTAAAATTTATGACTAAATGTACTAATGTATTCAACTGTTTGTCTTCACTATGTAATATATGGTCTCCGTTATTGAAACTTTATAATACTATGGTCTTTTAATGCTCTATATTTCTTTTCTGGGTATATTCTTAAGTCTAGCATATATGGATTAAATAGTCTAAAACTATTTAATCCATATATATATATATATATATATGAACATTGACTGGGGGTGAGGATGTGACCTAGATTATAGGCTCGTGGTCCGAGGTCAGTTCTGGAGCGAGTGGTGCATGATGTGGATTCGCGTCTGAGGTTTTTTTCGGAGCTGAGGATTTATGGCTCGGGTCCGATGAATATCCGAAACGAGTGGTACATGGACCCCATGAGTCCTCTGCAGGTCATGAATACTGGGTAATGACACCAGTTAGCATGTATGTACAATTTGAGTGATTGGCCAGTGCATTGCATTGCACATCATCATATTTTGCATTGCACATCATTACATTTTATTTTGCATTATGATATGCTCGTTTGGTTCTGATTTTGGTATGGATGTTGAATGCCTTTTGTGATATAAATATGACCATTGACTGAGTTAAATTGTGGATTAGTGACTCTACCTAGGTACGAAACTTGGACTTATGATTATCAGGTGCGATTATTTAAACTTGACAGACTTGTGGTTTAGAAGCTTCATCTTAGACAGTGACTCTATTATGGGATATTATGTGACTTGAATTTGAGTATTAAGTGTCTATCTGTTTATCTTGTTGATTTTATACTTATATGAGTAAGCTAATCTTAGTCGGCCTATTATGCTTATCGGTACATAGTGTTTGTACTGATACTACCTTCCTGCACTCTTTTTGAGTGGAGATTGTGTTCCAGATATTTTATCCAGACCACATCTCTAGCTTGAAGCTAGTTAGCTTGATCGGATCTGAGGGTAAGCTTCTATCCATGACATGCCACCTAAAGATTTCTCTTCCCAGATGTCTATTTTTATTCCAGACGGTAAGCTTCTATCCACGACATGCCACCTAAAGATCTCTCTTCCTAGATGTCTATTTTTATTCCAGACATTATTTGTTATTATATTTGGGATATACTTCATTCTTTAGACATTGTTGGTTAGAGTCCTTCTACGATGACTTTCAGATTTTGGGGGTGTAGTAGTTGAGACTTCCGCGCTTACATTATTTATTATTTATGACTTGGTCAGACTATTTATTCATTCACATGTTCATTGATCGTTTAAGTATAGATAATTAAAGAAGTTAAAAGTGGCTAGTGATTAATGGGTTAACGGGTAACGGTTCGCCTACTAGTGATAATAAGGTAGGTGCCCGCACGATCGGTAATTTGGGTCGTGACAACTAGTCTTACTGTATAGCTAGAATCCTTTTCTCAATAATTGGATTCCTTCAATATCAATATAGGTTACTTCGGGGATTGTCTATTTTGAAGTTAGATGATTATTGAAGGTATCTGGTAATGATGAAGTTAATTACCACTCGACTACAAAGACCGCGTCAGAGAGAATCCACCAATATGCGATCAATATATTAATGCTATAATATCAACCTATTGTATGTCCAACCGAACTCCTTGTCCGACGACCTAATCATGCTTTCTCTCGTCAATTCTACGTCATATATATGTTTCACTAATCATAGTCTAACTCAAGTAAACCATGACCTACGTCGATGCCAAGCAGCTACCACAAAGTTGTGTGCAACATTCCCCTACCGCGCTATTGAACTAAAGCTTCGACCGAGAACTTTTGGAATTTATGAACATGAGTACAAGGGTTACACAACAATCATACATGCATCACGTCTTTCTCTTTTACTAACTTTGAGGGACAAGTTCTATCACGAGAAGAATTTATTTTACGAATTATAATCAAGAACGATGTTTGGAGGATTAACTTGGCCAAGTTTTTTGGGTGCCCTATCCAAGAACCCTCATAAAAGTCGGCTTAGAATAAGGTTTTGGAGAAAAGTGGGATAAAATCCCGAAATAAGGCATTCATAGGGATCTGGCTCACGCTCCTTCACTGCAACGGTGGGATTCCCACTGCAGCAGTCACTGGACCTCTGCGGCGAAGGGTCTTGACCCTGGTCCCACAGTTTTGACTTTTACGAATTTGACTCGAGTTTTAATTTTACGCGAAACTTTTTAATAAGCCTAGCCTTTTATAATGTGAGGCTTGACTTCTGCACAGTGTTCGAGGAGGATTTCAATAACAACCTAATGGGTGGTTACATTTTAGGGCTTCTAATTTTTGGGTTTCTATATAAAGAACCCCCAATTCACACTTAGCATATACCGAATATCATATATATTCACACAAAAGTCAATACTAGGGTTTTAACAAGTGATGAACCTTTGAATTGGACGCTTGTTTAAATTTTTCTTAGTATTCGAGCAAAAGTCTAATTTTATTTTATTTTTCTTTTGTGGCTGAGTTTTGGATTGAGGAGTAGGAGCTTCGAATTTCAATCTCGACAAAGGCTGCATTCGAAAAAGGTAAATAATCTATCACGATCCAATTTCACTAAGTCGTGAGGGCACCTACCTTTCCCACCTCGGTAGGCGAACCCTTAACTCAACATTCACAAATCAATAAAATGATAATACAAGAAGCAAAATGACGTAAGTCTCACAATATAATATAATATAATATAATATAATATAGATAAGTGCGGAAGTATGAATCCACCCTAATATCTGGTCTGGTCATACAAGAGCATCTAATCCAAATACTAAGGTCTGAATAATAAATACATAAATAGTTTCAAATCATGTCTTGAATGAAAAGTAAGACATAGGTAGTAGAAGAGTCTTCGAGGTCAGCGGATGCCATGCTTACCCTAGAAAACTCAAGTAGAAGCTGATGAGTCAATCAGCCACGAGTCAGAGAGGTAGATCCGACCTGATACTTTGCATTCATAAAAGAATGCAGCAAGTGCAGGTCAGTACAATCAACAGTACTGGTAGGCATCATCGGACGACCAAGCATAGATAACACAATTCAGAAAATAAGCAGATAGCATGGAAATTAACAAGTATATAAAATAATAGATCACAACCAAGTGTTCGTCATCGCCTACGTAAGCCTTTAATCCCAAGTACACCAAGTCAGGAATATATACATAGCTAATTTCATCATCACAATCAATCACCACGAATAGCAATCAAGCCAATGCAGCGCAATGCAATGTGCAGTGCAATAATGGAATGGATGAGATGTAATGTCATGCAAATGAATGTACACATATACTCCGGACGAAAATATCGGACGTCTCGGTAGCATAACCCAGCGTGACTCGCGAAGTCTAAGTGCCACCTGTCCCGAACCTTTGCCCAACAGACAGACGGGACCCTGGCTAATTGCTCACAGGGGGAGTCACACCGACACCACCCTGGGGGACCTGCAGAATCTGTGCACTAACAACGATTTCGGGATAACATCAGAATCGACCATGCAACAACGATGCCAGCATGGATCATTGGTCATCGAACTCTCACAATCACTCAAGTAAAGAATCGCTCAATCAACAATACCAAATAATTACTGACTATCGGCCATGCATCATGAATATGAGGGAATGTATGCAATGCACATCTCAACGATTCCGGAATTGAACCTCGGACATTGGCCTTCTCACAATCACTCAAGTAAAAGAGTTTATCAAACACCTGTTTTGTAGAATCAACGATTCTGTAATGGATCTTCGGACATCGGCCTTTTACAATCACTTAAGTAAGGAGTTTATCAAATGTCGGTTTACTCAATCAATGATACAGGATCATCACCGAGTATTGGCCATACATCATGAACGTGTGAGAATGCATGCCATGCATACATCAAGTATTAACAACCAAGTTCAATATCACAAGTACCACGAGAGGGTTCGCCAATAATATATCAAAGTACAAATACCAACAATGGTATGCCAACAATATATCGATGTCACTAGCACCAGCCACGGGTACATCAACAATGTATCATAATGCAAATACCAACATGGTATACCAATCATATCTCAGTCATGACGTTAACATAGATTTAGATATCTACTGCTACTCGTAGCATGAAATCATCAAAATAGAGCAATAAACACATATAACGGGTGGCTAGTCCCAACACACAACAGGGCCCAACCTAAGGCAATATCCAACCCAACTTCATACCCGAAGGTCCGCATGCTGTCTCTGACATTATATTCTAAATATGTGATTCGCTATGCATAGTCTCACTAGAGGTAAACCTTAACCTACCTGGACTGCCGAACTGCAACACCAACAAGTTACTCTTCCTCTGAAGCTTTGAACCAAAGTAGTCTAAGCATAATTGAACTCTATATTAGAACTTATGAAGAATGATACTAATATTTCTATGATATCAATTAGGTCCATTTTAACCCAAGAAATTGGGAAAACGGGCCCACAAGGGCAAAATGAAAAATTCAATGGCAAAATACCAAATTAAGTCCTAGATGATCATAATCCAGCCATTAATTATTGATTTAACTCAAGAATTGGTCTAAATCTGATTTCAAGTAAGAAACCCCAAATTGGGTATGAACCCTAATTCTCTAAATCCGAAATTCAATGTTAATAGTGGAAGATATGAGGTTACTAAGCTTAGATTCATCACATATTAACATTAACATTATCAATTTATCAATTATAATCCTAGGGAAAAGCCTCCCAAAACCCTCCTTCAAATTCCATTCTAAGGGATTGAAAAGGAAAGGAGAAAATCTAAGATGATTGTGATTAAAGAGGAGTAAAGGATTAGACAAAGTTTTACCTCCAAGATTTTCTTCAATTTGACTCCAAGAACAGTATTCCCAAGCTCCAATATAGCGATATGAAATAATGAGGGTCTAAGATTCATTTAATGGATTTAACTGCCCGTCACCCGCTTCAACGGTACTGTGACCGCCCAGCGACGTCGCCCTAGCGACAACCTGACCGCTTCAGCTTGAAGCGGTCAAGCCAAAATGGCTAGGACAGCTTCAGCGGTAGGGCTACTGCCCCAGCGGTACTGCTGCTGCAGTGCTGGTTCTGCCAAAGCGGGCAACAGACACCAGAACATGGCCAACCTTTTTTGTTTCGATCCGATTTTTTTCTAACTCTCGAGGCCTTCTGCTCGCATACCAAATACCTAGTCCCACATAAAAACGTGCTACAAAAGCGCTTGTGGCCTCGCAAATTCCCAACGGACGTCTCGTTGACCAAGTCAACCACCGATGCCTTAATTTCCATTTCCCATCCAACGTCTCGAAATGCATCCGAATGCATTGGGAACCAAACCAAACGCACTCACAAGTTCTAAATGACTATTCGAACCTCTCGGAATTGACGAAATTTTAAAAAAGGCTTGTTTGCCCAAAAGTCAACTTCGGGTTAACCACTTTCACTTTAAATCCTATATTTTCACCAAAGTTGCTCGAATCTTGCCTAGACGCCTCGAAAAGCGTGTCAACGAGGCCCCTTTGGTCAAAATTGAGCTAATTAATGCTTGAAAACGGGTGAAAACAGGTCGTTACATCAGATACCAATTGGACCGTTGCTCGTCCTCAGGCAAAGAAAGGAAGAAAAGTAGGGAAATACCTGAATCAGTGAAAAACTGGGGATATCGGCTACGCCTATCGGACTCAGTCTCCCAGGTAGCCTCCTCAACAGGGCGGTGCTTCCATTGCACCTTCACAGAAGCAATCTCATAAAGCAATATAGAATGACAACGGACAATGTAGGTTCCATCGGCGTGGTATTTCTTCAGCATCGAAACATGAAAGACCGGATGAACTCCCGCCAAGCCTGGCGGTAATTCTAACTCATAGCTACATCGCCGATACAGTCCACAATCTCAAATGGACCAATGTACCTGGGGATCAACTTTTCCCTCTTACCAAACCTCATAACACCCTTCATGGGTGAAACCTTCAATAAAACCTGATCACCAATGGCAAACTTCAAGTCCTATACCTTTCGGTCCGCATACATCTTCTACCAACTCTGAGCCGCCACGAGCCTGGCCTGAATAATCTCACCCTATCAAGGGACTCTCTCAATAGATTCATACTCCCAGGTCGAGCCTCAAACCCATCGAACCAACCAATCGGAGATCTACACCTCCTACCATATAAGGCCTCAAAAGGCGTCATACCAATACTCGAATGATAACTATTGTTGTATGCAAACTCTACCAAGGCCAAGTGCTGATCCCAATGACCCCCAAAGTCAATAACACACGCTTTCAACATGTCCTCGAGCACCTAAATGGTCCGTTCGGACTGACCATCGGTCTGGGGATGGAAAACGGTACTAAAGTCCAATCGGGTACCCAACTCGTCATGAAATGCCCTCTAGAATCGGGAAGTGAAGATAGTACCCCGATCAGATACTACAGAAATAATGATTCCATGCAAGTAATGCCTCCAAAGCTTCAACGCGAAGACAACGACCAACAACTCTAAATCATGGGTAGGGTAATTCTTCTCATGAACTTTCAATTAACGGGAAGCATAAGCTATCACCCTACCCTCCTACATCAACACAACACCCAAGCCCATACGCAAAGCATCACTGATACGCTCAAATTACACTTATTAGTGGCGTAAAGCGGACGTTGTCAAATATAGTAACCCAAACAAGGTTGGGGTCGAATCCCACAGGGAATATGGATAGAAAAGGGTACTAATTGTATGCAATACTGGTCTTTAAAGGCTTTAATCCTATTCCGAATAAGTTAGAATATTTGTTTTATAACATAAACTTATACTTTGACTTGAGTTGTAATTAATGTGAGAGAGAGAGAGACTAAGGTTGTGTTCCCCGTTTTGATTAAATATTATGCTTCAGGTTTCAATGTGATATACTTCTAATGGCTGTTCTAAGGAATTGCACTTGATATCTTAAAGACTTCCTGATATTTCCCAACAATTAGGCCGTATTTCCTCTTTATGATTTTCCCAAATACAAAAGAGTTGATATCGAAGAACGATCAATAATGCCAATTAAACTTGTTCTTATTCCTAAGTTAGTCTATTAAACGAGGGTTAACGTCCCGAGTCATTGCTATTCAATCTTACCAATGCTAACTCACTTTCCCAAGAAAAGTTAGAATAATGGCTTAGGTTAATGCTTGCAATCATTACCTAATACTAAAACACAAAGATTGAATAAATACCAACAAACATTATGCATATATCAATAGTAGATACCCATTCATATAATACCCATCATGGGGTCCACAACCTTAGAATTAAAGTTAGCTACTCATGCTTTTGTTCAACAAAGAAAGCTTAAAAGTTGACATAATGTACTTACAATGGTAATACAATGTGAACTAAGAGTGATATTGATGCCTTAAATGCTCCAACAACTTCACAACATATTTAATGCTAAGAGTTAATATCCACGAGAGAGAGAATAATGGCTGAAAAACCTAAACTTAACTATTTATACGACCAAAAATCGCGCCAAAATTCTAGACAAAAACACCTTTCGCATCATCGTTACGGACCGTCATTTGTTAGCTTGCTATTACGTAAATCGTTAGGACTTCTTTTGATGGACCGTAACATAGGTTACGGTCCGTATCTTCCAACGGATCATGGGTTCAGTCTTCCATGGACAATGCATTACGCCCTCACATTACGCCCCATAACTTGCGTTGCGGACCGTCCTTCTGGTCATAACATTGACAGTACTTAGGCATCTTACTGGAATTTCCCTTCAGATTACGGTACACGTTACGGCCCGTAACATGAGTTATGGACCGTCCTTTTGAGCCGGCATGTATCTGGATTTTCCTCTCTGGTTATGGATCACGTTACGGTCCGTAACTCGAGTTACGGACCGTCCTTTAGCTCCATGTTGTCCATTTTTCAGCAATTCTCATCATTTTCGTTCCTTAGTCCTACAAAACATCAAAATAACATAAGAATCGTTGTAAAAACACTTAAAAACAAGTAAAATTTCTAGTGAAAAGACATCAAATGTGCCTAAATTTACGGCACATCAACACCCCCAACTTAAGCCTTTGCTTGTGCTCAAGCAACTACAACAAAACTCACTATTAACACACAACATCTAGCAAACTAAGAATGACTACGGTGGTTTTGGCAAGTATTTATAGCATAGACTCCTCAATCCAAGAACGTCCTATTTGTGACACAAGACGCACATTTCAGAACAATTGCAATTCACTATGCAGCCTGAATTAATGACGTAATCATAGTATGGGAATCTCTATGCCCATGAACTTCAACTTCCGGAAAGTCAGTTAATTCGCAATCTACAATCCTTACGCCCTCACATAGACCAAATAATGTCCCAACACACATATTTACAAGATAAATAGGACAAGAGACTAAAGAGAACAGAAGGACACTCATACTCACAAAGAAATTTCCATACCATACTTGCACATACCATAGGCTTGCCTTTATTTTCAATGCCTTCGACTTTGAACAGTTCGATTGTGATCACATTAGGACTTTTACAGCTTGTAATGTTGGCTTAGGGACGGGTATGATAAATATTTGGATAATGGTGACTCACCCTCCTTGACTCTACACTTGACTTCATTCACCTTTCTTCCTTTTATTGTTGACCCTACAGCTCCGGCGTGGATTTATTTACGAATTATTAACTCTTTTTGAGTAACATTTTCAGAAACTCTCTATTTTTTTTAATATATATATATATATTCTAACCACGCCAAATCATGCACCGCATTACTCACGATCACCCCCGACTTAGGCTTTTAGCCTCATTTTCCACATCTTTCACTTATCACCCCCAACTTAGGCTTTTAGCCTCTTTTATCATTCTCTAGTGCCAAGGAGGGACATGGTGCCAAATGGGTTTATTCACAGAAGGGATGGAGGTTAATTGACGGCTAGTCAAAGAAAAAGTCTATAGGCTCAAAATGGGAGACTAGGGATCATTTTCTGTACAGGTTAGGCTCATTTAACATAAACAGGCTCTGCAGTCAATACAAAGAAAGCCTAAGATCACTTCACAATCAAACTTTCCTTAGAATTCACGCACGACTAACTGGGAAAGTTCTAGATTACAAGCATTATACACAAATGGATACTAAGAACTCACAACACAATGGCATGGACACCCTTTATTTTGCAATGTCATTAAAAGAACCATACATATCAATATCAACAACCCATTCTTGATGTACATCACAAAATGTTCGGAGGGACATCATTGACTTTTAAAACACTTTTGTACATGCTAGAAACCAATAACCACCACCACTTAAGTCATCCTTACTTTACTTTAACTACACTGCCTAAACATGCCAGGTTCAACATATATAAAACCCCTCGGGAAAAGAACACATGGCAAAGAACAGCCGAGGATGGTCCTAAACACATACTTAATACTACAATTTAAAAAAATAAAAACAATCTTTCGAACCAAAATTGGTCCAAAACAGGTCCTAAACACAATTGTTTAATACTAATACAACGAAAACCAAAAAAATCTTTAAACCAAAAACATAAAAAAATACCCTACACCCCAACTTAGAAACATGCATTATCCCTAATGCATCTATATAATCAACAACATAATGTAGGGCCTCCCTGAAGCACACTAGGTGCTTGGATTTGCTGCAGCATCTTAAGGTTGGATAACCTCTGAAGTAGATGCAATGGTTGTGTGCTCAGTAGTGGTCGCCATATCAGGCTCGCCAACAATAGCAGTCCCTAGCTCAGTCTGTGGAACAGAAGTATGGTAAGCCTGTTGAATGGGATGGGCTGAGCTGGAGGTAGCTACGGTGGTGTCAGAACTCAACCGGAACTCACGTCTGATCTTCTTCAGTGTTTGCCGCTCCCCCTCCTCATTCTGAGGGGGTATGGCATCAAAAGGATCAGTAGTCTTGAGAATGTCATCAGGATTTGCATCATCATTCTCGACTCTTTTGCGCTTCCCCTTTGCCGAGGAGTGGGTATCCTCCTCCAATTGCTCCTCATCAACCACTTCCTCAATATCATCATCCCTAAGTAAACTCTCAACCGGCTAATACAAGCTCTGTACTAGGTCTGTATAGAATTTTGGAATCTGGTCCGTCACAGCAGCCACTTCCTGTGCCTTCAATTTTTGCACATCATCATTTGTTGTCTACAACTCACTCCGAACAGTTCCTAACTCCACCGCCGGGTGTGTCTTAGTCAGATCTGTCATTCTATTCTCAATACCATCAATCTGAGAATGGATCTGTTGATGGTCATCAAAAATCTTTTTTTTTATCAGATTCAAAGCTGTATTAATAGCCTTTTTTGTATACAACTTCAGCTCTGTCATAATTTGTTTGACTTGCCTGTCTGTTCTATCTGCTTGCAGGACCGCTGCCCCAAAATTTTCTCTATTGAAAATCATCTTCCTTGCAATCTCTGGTGGGACTTTTGGTATTGGCTGAGCCAGTGCCGGACTAGCTCCACTGGAAGAGGTGGGACCACCCGAAGTAGGTGGAGCTGAAGGCGGCATGGGATGTGGAGTAGGGTCAGTAGGTAGAGCCTTAGAATCTACGGGCTGACCCGCATCAATAGCCTCAGCACCCATAATGGCCAATGGCAGAACATCTGATCCCGTTGGTCCCTCAGGAAAATTAGAAGAAGAGGTAGATGGCATCGTACCCTGGCCCAACATTTCATCTCGGCTTTATGTGATGTCATAGACACTCTTGGCAAGCAAGCTATGATCAATAAAGGGGAGGGGTTCTGGTTCCGCTTGCAAGCATAAGAATGTGAGCAAACAAGGATAAACCAGGGAAGTGGCTGGCTGTAAGGCTCGCTTCTGGATATCTGTAACTATCACTTTCTCGATGTTGACCTTGTACTTTGACATAAGAGCAGCCACAATCACTACTCGGTCCGGAGTTAAGTAATTATCTGCCTGTGTAGGGCGGATCTGGAGCTGAACAACATGCCACCAAAACTTTGGGTGTGTTTCCAAATCCTTGTATTGGCCGTCAACTTTGGCACTATTGCTGGATCGGCAGACCTTGCAATCACTGAGGCTACCCATTTTCTGATCGGGAGTGTCTCTTTTTGTGAAACTTTATAGGCAAACTTCCCTTCTTTTGCTGCTGTAGGCGCAATATACTCATCACTAAATAGTACTTTATTGATGGCTGTCAGAGAGATATTAATCTTCTTCTTGCGCACTATTACCTCATTCATAGCCGGCACTTGAGTTGTTCTCTGCCCCTTTTTCTATGCCTTGTATACAGCAGCCCCGTAAGAAGCGTAGAATTCCCGAACAAGAACTAGGATGTAGGACCCTATAGGGTTTTTCAACATCTCCAACTTATGGAAGCGGAGAGTGTCCATGATGCTTGGGTACCCATTGAGACATTCGAAACTGATGTTCCGTTCCTAAAAAGTACTTCTCTTCGAGTCTTTCCTGCTGTCCTTCACTAACTCACACCCTTTGCTGTACAATCTTCAGAACCCTCTACAGAAAATCAGAGGAGCTGCTCATACCTAGCCTGTATCCGTAGGTCAGTCGCCCTTCTTTCTTGTTCGCGC
This sequence comes from Lycium barbarum, assembly GCF_019175385.1. Classification (NCBI taxonomy): domain Eukaryota; kingdom Viridiplantae; phylum Streptophyta; class Magnoliopsida; order Solanales; family Solanaceae; genus Lycium; species Lycium barbarum. Next base: position 106,823,088 of record NC_083347.1, on the reverse strand, counting down.
TCCTCTGCAGTAGGCTGTCTAATGGATGGTTGTGGCTGGTGTGGTGGTGTGATAGCCTCTCTGGGTCTACTGTGGCTCGATAAACTAGAAGAACCCTCTTCATAAGATGAGGATGAACTCTCGGATGGTGAGGCCGGCCTGCTAGGTGCAACGGGTTTCTTTGTAGCCCTTGTTTATTTAGGCTGATCTTCATCGCGTAACCGGGATGTTACTTTGCTAGCACCTCGACCCTTTCCTCTGCCGGCAACTTTCGGTGCAACCCTTTTTCCTTGCCTTGGGTTACCCATACCTGTTTACGGGTAAAGTTAGCTATGATACACAATAAGCTTGGGTTTTTTTTTCATGAAGGAAATTGCAACATGGTATATAAAAAACTCATTATCTAATGCACAGGATTAAAATTAGAACAGGGACTGTAACACATTCGACGGTCCGTCGAACTGCGTTACGGGCCGTAACTCCAACCGTAACTCATATTCTCCATTGATCACACAGGGGCTGTAGCACATTCGACGGTCCGTAATATGCCACCATAACGTGTCCCAAATTTCTAGAAAGTTTTATAGAAATCATAGGTGTTGCGGTGTGGTGTTACGGTTCGTAACACATGTTACGGCCCGGAACACTAAGCATCTGGCGAAATTTCAACAGATTTCAACACTTAGCCAAAATCTTTCGTTTAAGCACGTGGCCAAGATTTTTTTACCTTACAATTCTTGGGTTATGGTGTAAAACACCAGTTGATCCCCTCACGTACCTCAGGTTACTCTGACTTCACCCGGTTTTTTCAAAGTTTTCTTTGAAACATTTCATCAAACAGTTGGCGGGCAAACCAATTTACTAGTTTCACAAGTGAAACTTTCAATTGGGATGCCCTCCGACTCAGTGGCAAACAATGTCCTTATGCCCACGAGTCCAATAGAACAACAATAAAACCAAACCCAACCCCCACCTTAGTCATTCCATGTTCAACAATCAATGAGACTTCCCTAAGTACATTTCGTAGTATATGGATTTAATCATGGAAGAACATATCAATCCTAGCGATAGATGGACGAGTAGAGAGAGTCAAAGCATTGTCATACCTGATTGTGGATACATTGGACGAAAATGGAAGAAAAACTTGAGACTTAACAAATGGTTGACAGTGATGGATTTAAGAGAACAACAAAACAAAGGGAATAGTGGAGAGATGGTGAGGGAGAGATGAAGAGAGGATGAGAGGAGTTATGAGGGTGAATGGAAGTTAAAAAGGGGGTGGTGCTGTTTGAAAATGAGAAGTAACCGTCGGGTGAGGTATTTCAACTTTCCCGACCGTTACGCTTTTAATTACGGACCGTAACACAAGGTACGAGCCGTAACTCGTGTTACGATCGAACCAAACGACCTCGTTTCATGCTTCATTAATGACATGGCAATTATTCAAATGACGGTCCGTAACCCGTGTTACGGACCTTACTACCTGGCGTAACATATGTGTAATTTCCAGTAGCTGCTCAGTTGTTTTTCCCAGTTTCGATCACATGTTACAGTCTGTAACGCAATTCGACGGTTCATGTTACGGACCGTAACACTGATCTCCAACCTTCAGTGATTTCAATATTTCTCCCCGTTTGTTACGCTCCATGTTACGAGCCGTAACATATGTTACGGCAGCGTAACGTGGAGCATCATTTTGGTGCAAACCCCAACACTTAATTCTTTTTGCCTCCTTTTTCATGTGAATCCTAACATATCAGCAAACATCACAAACACAAAAGAAAACAAAGGAAACACGACATTTAAAATAACATAAAGCAGTAAATGTGGGTTGCCTCCCACACAACACTTGATTTAATGTCGCGGCTCGACGTGACATCTCAATTATTAGCTCAGGAACCATATTTCAAATGATACCTATTAACCACTTTTCCATCATCAATGCACCAATGATAGTGCTTCACTCATTGTGCATTTACTTTAAAGGTCCGAGTGCCGTCCTCGGTTTTCACTTCAATGACGCTTCCATTTGGGGAAACACTAACAATTTCAAACGGCCCTGACCATCGAGACTTGAGCTTGCCAGGAAAGAACTTTAGGCACGAATTGTACAACAGGACCAAATCCTTTGGGTGAAAATCTCTTTTGAGGATCTTCGAGTCATGATAGTATTTCATTTTTTCCTTGTACAATGTTGTTGTCACACCCCAATTCTGATAGGGCATGATGGGCACCCGACCCTTACTTAGAGCTGAGCGAACTTGCTGGTTCTTATTATACTCATAATCTTACTGGACTCTTAATCATGAAATGATATGCATAATGAAAGCTTTTCAAAACATTCTTTTCGTCTTTCTAAATCAAGTAAAATCTATAATAATATGAATCCGTAAAGTAATGCAAAATGATATGTCGGCTTACATAGCTTCTTACAAGACTGACATACTATATACATGACTCTGTCTGCAAAAGTCTCTAATGTAGAAAATGATATCAAAACATAATTTGGGACAGGGCCCCAACATACCCATAATGCATATGAGTCAAATCATAAATAAATACTCTGACTCGGCCATACTCCGAATGAAATAGAGTTTACCAATCCAGTAGATAGCCTGGGAATACCATACAATCAGTCTTCTGTATAATCTTTCCTGCAAAGTAATCTGGGTCTGCGTGGCATGAACACAATGCCCCCAGGCAAAGGGACGTCAGTAAGAACAATGTACTGAGTATGTAAGGCAGCAGTAATCATAAGTAATGAATCATAAATCATGATGAAAGTACGAGAAACAACCTGTACGGTGAATAGCCCTGAAGGCAGAGAATAATAATGTAAATACCCCCGAAGGAAATGACTAGTAATGTAAATAGCCCCGAAGGCGATGACATTACATGCTGCAACGTAAAATCATTTATCAAATGCATTGGCCCTTTAAGACCGATAATCTCTCATAGGCCCTTAAAGACCGAATGTCTCTCACATAACGTACCCGGCCCTAGTGGGACTCAGTGTGTATAACGTACCCGACCTGTATCAGGACTCGGTGTGAACTGCCAACTGATCAGTGGTTGCACATCTACGTGCCGTCCCTGGCCAACTATATCATGGCTTGGTGAAGTAAAATAATGTATACATATATATAGATGCAAATGAATGCAAGTGAGACTCATAAGATTATTTCTGAAACTCTTTGAATAACCTGGAAGCATAGTACCCTCGAATGTCACTACAAATTATAATATCAAAAATAGGACTTCAGGAATCATAGACACGTATCAGGACATAATGAAATAGCTTCTGGAAATCAAAAACATTAGCCATTCTATTATTTCTAAGAATAGGAGCTTCTTTGGAGTTTATACGTTCGTCGTCCGTCTGTTTCATATAGACCATGCTAAAAGAAGAAAAGGGAATAACCTTAACATACCTTGTCCACTTCTTAAGCTATTCCAAACCTAAGTCTCGGGCTTCCCAAGATCTACAACAACGTCAGTAGATACCAAATATTAGCTATAAGTACTTAGGAATCCAACCCTAAGCTAGCACGTCATTTATAGAAATTCGGACAATATTTCCTTTACAAATTCAACAAACCCCGAGAATTCAACTCGGCCAAATCATCAGCAACAATACTAACAACCATATTAACAACATCAAAAATTAATCCCATCGATCCATCCCCTCAACAATATAAAATAGTTTCAATAATTCAAACAATAATGCGATGAGCGGCAAGCTCGGCTTGTCAATTAAACAATAGTTTTAAACCCCATCTTCATTCCGAAATTTCTCAACAATATTATCAATAACAACAACACCTCCAAGTTATTCAATTAATTTCCAGTCATATAATTTAATAAGAACAACCTCCCAAAACAGTCAACCGAACTACAACACCAATTTATCTAATTTCCGATATAATTTTCGTATTTATTTCATCTAGCAATGTAGATACGACTTGGATAAATCAAATACATCTGGGAGAGAGGATTTATTATTTCTTACCTTATATGCAAAGAAGTACTCTTCTTCCACCTTACTTCACTTTGAAGAAAACCCGGATTGAACAACATGACAAATGGAACAACAAGATTAACAAGATTGAAGCAGTGTGCAAAACCATATGTTGTTCTTGAGAACAATAATACTTTGCTTCCTTATTGTAGCTCCCATTGTTTTTTAGAAGCTGTAAGTTACGTTGCTGCTACAGCTATGTTCCATGCCATCCCTTCATCTTATAGCTTTAGGATTTTAAAGAATAGTTAACATTATTCCATACCTTGTATACTACTACAACGTGATTAGCTAGGATAGCATAGTTTAATTGACCGATTTGGCATACTCTCCCTTTACATATGTCATTTATTCACCAAAAGTGCTATGACTCATCAACAATCTAATGTCATCTTTAGTTTGACTACTGCCACATGGCACTTGTTAATCCAAAGTTTCTTTCATTAACTATGATTAAATATTATTGTCACCGAATATTTATCCAATAATCTTTATCAATTTCTTGTCTTTCACTACAATTCTCCATTTGACTAATTACCCACATAATAAATTCCTTGGTCCCAATTTACTTAAAGGGTAATTATTTCCAATACACTTCATATACTCATTGTCATGATCATGTGACATAGCACTAGTCCATAGCCCTTTTTGGTACACACAGAATATTATTTCCAATCACCGTCATTCCACTTTCGAGTCTTAAATAATTTTGGGACTTTATCCTTTTATACACCGATCTATTTATTTGCATACTTGAATATGACCAAATCCTCCGTGCCCGGGTAAATTTTCTCATGTTGGACAGTTCAATTTCCTTGTCCAGCTTGGACCATGTTCCGTTCAAATAAATGTCGAACCTCAATGAAACTTATTTTCTTCGATTGGTTTAACTTCAAATCCTTACGATACATCTATACCATCACTCTAACCACATATAAGCTTGAGGGATAACCTCGCTTCCATTACTAATGTCATTTAACTCACATGCTTTCCAACACATGAAAACATGGGATGTAACAGTTGCACTTTCATAGGCATTGTACCTAAATTCATCCATCTCGTTGATTTGAAATAACGTCAGCTTTGTTGCTTCCGGCCAATCTATGTTCAACTTTTTCAATGCCCAAAGGACCTTGTGCTCAAGCTCAATAGGAAAATGACATGCCTTCCTAAATACCAGCTTATACGGTGAGGTCCCAATAGCTATTTTGAAAGCTGTGCGATATACCCATAGAACATTATGTAACTTTTTGGACCAGTCAGTGCGATTCACATTGACTGTCTTTGCCAAGATGCTCTTTATATCTCTATTGGAGACTTCAACCTGACCACTCATCTGATGATGATATGGACTGGCAACCCTGTGAAGCACGCCATATTTTTCAAGAAGATCAGCGAATGGTTTGTTGCAAAAATGAGAACCACCATCATTAATAATGGCTCTAGGAGTGCTAAATCTGGTAAAGATGTTCTTCTTTAGGAAAGCAATGACTCTCCTCCCATCATTGTTGGACAAGGCCACCGCTTCCACCCACTTGGAGACATAATCCACAACAAGAAGAATATATTTTAGGCCATATGAGCTCACAAATGGTCCCATGAAATCAATGCCCCACACATCAAAGAGCTCCACCTCGAGCAGAAAATTCATCGGTGTTTCGTGCTTCCTACCCATGGTGCCTTGGCGCTGGCATTTATCAAAAGAACGTGCCAGCATATTCGTATCACGATAGACAGCGGGCCAATAATAGCCACACTCTAGCACTTTGGCTGTAGTTCTATTTCAACTGTGATGCCCCCCAACCGGAGATCATGACAAGCCTTCAAGATTTCCATCACCTCAGACTCAGCCACACATCTTCTGATCATATTGTTTGCGCAAGTCTGGAATAAATAAGGATCATCCCAATAATATTGTCTGCAATTTCTCAAAAATTTCTTCTTTTGATATGACTTCAAATCTTCTGGAACAATGCCTGTTACTAAATAATTGGCAATATCGGCATACCATGGTGCCATATCACTAGAAACCGCCAATACACTTTCATCCGAAAAAGTGTCACTAATATCTAGCACATCAGTCGGTCTCCCTGCTTCTTCAAGTCTGGAAAGATGGTCAGCCACTTGATTCTCTGACCCTTTTCTGTCTTTCACTTCAAAGTCAAATTCTTGTAGCAACAACACCCATCTAATCAATCGTTGCTTAGCATTTTTTTTAGCCATCAAATACTGCAAGGCAACATGGTCAGTGTGAACCACTACCTTAGCACCCAACAATTAGACCCAGAACTTTTCAAAAGCATAAATAGAAGCAAGTAGCTCTTGCTCTGTCACTATATAATTCATTTGAGCTCCATTTAGTGTTTTGCTTTCATAATTAATTAGGTGCAAGATTTTGTTGAGTCGTTGACCAAGCACAGCACCAATAGCAAGACCACTGGCATCACACATCAACTCGAAAGGTAAAGACCAGTCCGAAGACACAAAAATAGGGGCTGAAGTCAATTTCAACTTCAACTCTTCAAACGCCTTGATGCACTTTTCATCAAAATTGAATTTTGACTCCTTTTCCAAAAGTTCGCACATTAGATTTGCAATCTTGGAGAAGTCTTTGATGAACCTTCTATAAAATCCAGCGTGCCCCAAGAAACTTTGAACCCCTTTAACTGAGATAGGTGGAGGGAGTTTTGAAATCATATCGATCTTGTCTTGGTCAACTTCAATCCTTTTCTCGGAAATCTTATGGCCAAGGACAATTCCCTCTTTTACCATAAAATGACATTTTTCCCAGTTGAGAACTAGGTTTGTCTCTTCACACCTTTGTAGCACCTGATCAAGATGGTATAAACATTCATTGAATGAATCTCCCACAACAGAGAAATCATCCATGAAGACTTCAAGAAAGTTTTCAACCATATCAGAGAATATGGACATCATACATTGCTGGAAAGTGGCTGAGGCATTGCAAAGGCCAAATGGCATTCGGCTGAAAGAGAATGTCCCATAGGGATAAGTGAAAATAGTCTTTTCTTAATCTTCCAATGCAATGTTAATTTTATTCCCAGAGTACCCATCCACGAAGCAATAATAAGACCTTCCGGCTAGCCGATCAAGCATTTGATCAATAAAAAGCATAGGGAAATGGTCTTTGCAAGATGTAGTATTCAACATCTTGTAGTCCATGCAAACTCTCCAACCAGTGACAATTCTTATAGGTATCAACTCATTTTTCGAATTAGGGACAACAGTGATGCCTCTTTTCTTTGGTACACATCGGACTGGACTCACCCATGGACTATTAGCAATCGGGTAAACCACCCCAGCATCTAGCCACTTAATAATCTCTTTCTTTACCACCTCTTGCATCGGTGGATTCAATATTTTGTGATGCTCAATACTTGGTGAACTTTCCTCTTCCAACTGAATTCAGTGCTCACAAATTTAGGAGGGAATCCCTCGGATGTCTGCAATAGTCCAACACAAGGCCCTCAAATGTTTCCTCAAGACTACGAGGAGTCTTTGAGTCTGGCCCTCATTCAGAAGTGATGCTACAATAACTGGGTGAGTATTATTTGCTCCAAGAAACTCATATCTAAGATGGGATGGAAGTTGCTTGAGTTCTAACTTTGGCGGCTCAATAATTGAAGGTATTACCGGCGGAGTTGTTCGCTTCTCTAGATCAAGATATAATTTCTTGGGCTCATAAGAGTAAGAACCCAAACCGGTGAGTGAGTTTACCGTCTCAATATATCCCTCCATCTCTTATGCATCAAAATTTACCAAGATAGCCGATAATGCTTCAACCAAGCATTCTTCTTCCATCTTAAACTCCACCGCTTCATCCACTACATCAAAAGAATTTATCACCGAATACTTTGATAAAGACTGGGCAATTCCTTGCTGGCTTGAAAATTCACCTTCTCATCATTAACCCGAAACTTGATTTCATTCTTTTCTGAATCCATAACAGCCCTCCCTGTAGCAAGGAAAGGTCTCCCTAGAATAATAGGAATTTCTTGATCAACAACACAATCAAGAATCACGAAATCTACCGGAAGAAAGAATTCCCTAATTCGAACAAGAACATCATCAACTACCCCAGCTGGCCTTTTGATCGATCTGTCAGCCATTTGCAACCTCATGGTAGTGGGCCTTGGCATCCCCAAACCTGATCTCTTGAAAATCTCAAGGGGCATAAGATTTATGCTAGCCCCGTTATCACACAACGCCTTGCCAAAATCCTGCTGCCTTATAGCGCATGAAATGGTGAATGCTCCAGGATCTTCTCTTTTTTGCACCGTGGGCTTGGAAATAATAGCACTGACATGATGAGTGATACCCACAGTGTCGTGTTTCAATGGTTTCTTCTTCTTTGTTAAGAGATCTTTCAAATACTTAGCAAACCCAGGAATCTCTTGGACAACGTCCATGAAAGAAATGTTCATTGTCAATTGCTTAAGTTGATCATAAAATCGCAAGCACTTGTCATCTTCTGTTTTTCTCGCTAGCCTTTGAGGAAAATGCGGTGAGGATTTGAACAATTGAGTCAAAGGGCGAAGAGCGCCAGAAAGTTTTGCCTTCCTATTTTCATGTTTTTCTCCTTGTGCCTTAGGATTCTCAAGATTCTTCTCCTCTTTAGCTATAATAGGGACTTCCTCCTTTGTTTCTTCCTCCACAATAGCATCAGACACATTAGGTTGTGCCTCTTCTTCAACAATCGGCTCATGATCAATCACCTTTTTATCAGCACCTAGAAGTATTTTTCCACTTCGGGTGCTAATAGTAGCTACATGCTCCACAGAGTTTTCCCCACTACCTTTCGGATTTAGAACTGTATCACTTGATAGGTGTCCATATTGAGGAGTATGCACTTCTCTGGAAAGGTCTCTGAATTGTGATTCGAGCTTTTGAATGGCAGCTGAATGAGATAGTTGAACCTGAGACAGTCGAACCTGAGATAGTCCCTTTATTGTACTTTCAGTTCTGTCCTAGTTCATTAGCATTTTCTGCATCATTCTCTTCAGCTCCGCAGAATCATTAGCGGCATTGCTAGCAGAGTTGCTAGCTGAATTGTCTCTCCACTGCTGAGAATTTGATTATTGTCCCCTCGGTTGAAAATAGGGGTTAGAGCTCTTATTGCCATAATTGTTGTTATTGTAATTCCCTTGATTTGGATTTCCCTAATCATTTCTGTTGTAATTATTCCCTTGAAATTGGTTTTGAGGCTTTTGCCATGGGTGATGTCCAAGACCTTGATAATTTTGCCTTTGATAACCCTCTTGGGAGTTGTTGACATAATTAGCATCTTCATAATGTTGTTGCCCCTCTTGGTACATCCCCTCAGGGACTTGATACATCCCTGGTGGAGAAGGTGGTAACTCCTCAACAGCATTTACCCCCCGTGCATCCCTATCTGCCAATATCTTTGATAAGAGATCCACCGTAGTTTGCAATTGAGCAAAGGCATGATCCCTCTCATGGTTCTTCTTTGCAACCGCGACTCGTGATGGACTACCATAAGACAAGCTCTCGTTATCATTTGAATGCCAAGCTTTATTGTGGGTAGTGAGCTTGTCGAGCAACCGGGTGATGTTAACAAATGACTTGTCCATGAAGCATCCACCAACGGCAGTATTGACAACAATCTGATTCATTGTATCTAACCCCTTATAGAACTTCTCGGTGAGAATAGCATCCGGAAGCCCATGAGTTGGACATAGAGCTCGATAGTACTTGAAACTCTCCCATAATGAATATAATTGTTCCCCAGGGAGATGTTTGAACTCAAAGATCTTATCTCGAAGTTTAGCCTTCTTACTCGGTGGAAACCACGTTTTTAAAAATGTATTGGCTAGCTCGCTTTAGGTGTGAATAGAATTGCTGGGAAGCTTTTCATACCATTCCCTTGCTTGGCTAGCCAAGGAATATTTGAAGACCCGTAACCGAAGTGTATCAGCAGAAACAACACCTTGGGATTGTTGAGCACATACATGCAGGAAGTTCTTCAAATGTCTGAGTGGACAATCCTCCGAAGAATTTCGGAAATAACCTTCAAGTTTCAACAGCTGATAGATAGAGCTATCAATTTTGAAAGTAGCATTTCTAATCCTAGGAGGGACCACAGCAGAAGCATAATCAGCTTCATTAATGAATTCCGCAAATATATTCTCACCGTCCTCCTCTTCTGGTGCAGGTGGGTTCACTTGGAGCCCACCTTGGTTTCCTTAATTTCGATTGTGTCTTCTTGCCATTATCACCTGATTCACCAGAAACAACAAACAAGATGTGATGGAATAGAAAAGGTTTTAAAGAAAAGTACACAACAATCAGTAATTTCAAAATCGTATTCCCCGGCAATGGCGCCAAAATTTGATACGCTCAAATTACACCTATTAGTGGTGTAAAGCGGACGCTCTCAAACATAGTAACACCAACAAGGTTGGGGTCGAATCCCACAGGGAATATGGATAGAAAAGGGTACTAATTGTATGTGATACTGGTCTTTAAAGGCTTTAATCCTATTCCGAATAAGTTGGAATATTTGTTTTATAACATAAACTATACTTTGACTTGAGTTGTAATTAATGCGAGAGAGAGAGAGAGAGACTAAGGTTGTGTTCCCCGTTTTGATTAGATAATATGCTTCAGGTTTCAATGTGATATACTTCTAATGGTTGTTCTAAGGAATTGCACTTGATCTCTTAAAGACTTCATAATGTTTCCAACAGTTAGGCCGTATTTCCTCTTTATGATTTTCCCAAATACAAAAGATTTGATATCGAAGAACGATCAATAACGCCAATTAGACTTGTTCTTATTCCTAAGTTAGTCTATTAAATGAGTGTTAACGCCCCGAGTCATTGCTATTCAATCTTACCAATGCTAACTCACTTTCCCAAAAAAAGTTAGAATAATGGTTTAGGCTAATGATTGCAATCATTACCCAACACTAAAACAAAAAGATTGAATAAATACCAATAACCATTATGCATATATCAATAGTAGAAACCCACTCACATAATACCCATCATGGGGTCCACAACCTTAGAATTAAAGTTAGCTACTCATGCGTTTGTTCAACAAAGAAAGCTTAAAAGTTGACATAATGTACTTACAATGGTAATACAATGTGAACTAAGAATGATATTGACGTCTTCAATGCTCCGACAACTTCACAAAATATTTAATGCTAAGAGTCAATATCCAAGAGAGAGGGTATAATGGCTGAAAAACCTAAACTTAACTATTTATAGGACAAAAAATCGCGCCAAAATTCTGGACAAAAACACCCTTCGCGGCATCGTTACGTGTTACGGTCCGTCCTTTTGTTCCGTCCTTTGTCAACTTGCTATTAGGTCAACCGCTACGGTTTCTTTCGACGGACCATGACACAAGTTACGGTTCGTATCTTCCAACTGATCATGGCTTCAGTCTTCAATGGACAATGCATTACGCCCTCACGTTACACCCCATAACTTGCGCTACAGACCGTCCTTCTGGTCATAACATTAACAATACTTAGGCATCTTACTGGAATTTCCCTTCAGATTACGTTACACGTTACGGCCCATAACATGAGTTACGGACCGTCCTTTTGAGCCAGCATGTATTTGGATTTTTCTCTCAGACTACGGATCACGTTATGGTCCGTAACTCGAGTCGAGTTATGGACCGTCCTTTAGCTCCAAGTTGCCCATTTTTCAGTAATTCTCATCATTTTCGTTCCTTAGTCCTACAAAACATCAAAATAACATAAGAACCGATGTAAAAACACTTAAAAACAAGTAAAACTTCTAGTGAAAAGACATCAAATTTGCCGAAATTTACGGCACATCAATCACAATACACCGCGAGGTCCTTGCCTTCCACCGGTAAGGCTAGGATCGGGGCTGTGGTAAAAAAAAGCTTGAGCTTTTGAAAGCTTTCCTCACAATCATCCGTCAACTGGAAGGGAACATTTTTTTCAGTCAATCTGGTCAAGGACGAAGCAATGGTAGCAAAGCCCTTCACAAAACGACGGTAATAACTGGCCAAACCCGTAAAACTATAAATCTTGATAATGGTAGTGGGCCTCGCCCAACCCTTCACAGCCTCAATCCTTTTTGGATCAACCATAATCCCCTCTTTGGACACCACATGGCCCAAGATTGCTACAGACTCTAACCAAAACTCACACTTAGAAAATGTTACAAACAAACTATGTTTCTCCAACAACCCAAGGACAGTACGAAGATGGCTCTCATGCTCCACTCTACTCTTGGAATACACCAAGGTGTCATCAATAAACACAATCACAAATGAATCAAGGAACGGCCTAAAGATGCCATTCATCAAAGTCATAAATGTAGCTGGGGCATTGGTAAACCCGAAAGGTATCACTAAAAACTCATAGTGGCCATATCTCGTCTGAAATGCTGTCTTCGGAATATCCTCTGCCCTAATCTTCAACTGGTGATAGCTAGAACGCAAATCAATCTTAGAAAACACCGGAGCACCCTGAAGTTGGTCAAACAGGTCATCAATACGAGGCATAGGGAAATTGATTTGAATAGTGACCTTGTTCAACTAGCGGTAATCAATACACATCTCATGGTCCCATCCTTCTTTTTCACAAATAACACTGGGGCACCCCAAGGGGAGACGTTCGGTCTAATGAACCCCTTGCTCAGTAAGTCCTGCAACTGTTCCTTAAGCTCCCTCAACTCGGCAGGTGCCATCCGATATGGTGGGATAGAAATGGGGCGAGTGCCCGGGTCCACATCAATACAGAAATCAATGTCGTGATCGGGTGGCATACCCGGCAAATCCGACGGAAACACCTTTGCGAACTCGCTCACAATAGGGATAGACTCAAGGGGTGGAGATGCAACAGTCGTATCACAAACATGCGCCAAATACGCTAGACACCTCTTACTTACTTCTTCACCCGAAGAAAGGAAATGATTTTCTTCGGAGCAGGACTAGGAGTATGTCTCCACTCGAGCCTGGGAATGCCCGGTATAGCTATGGTAACTGTCTTCGCGTGACAATTCAATATCGCATGATAAGGAGAAAGCCAGGACATACCCAATATAATATCAAAGTCCACCATATTAAGAATCATCAAATCTACCCAAGTGTCGTACCCCATGAAAGTAACCAAGCAAGACTGGTAGACTTGATTAACAACCACAGAATCTCCGACCAAAGTAGACACATGAACAGGTATATATATGCTATCACACAGAAAATCCGAACCAACAGCATGAAATGCAGATACATATGAATAGGAGGATCCAAGATCAAATAACACAGACGCTGCTCTATGACGGATAGAAATGGTACCTGAGATCACAGCATCTGAGGCCTCTGCCTCGGGTCTGCCAGGAAATGACTAACAATGGGCTCCGTCATGCCCAGTCTAGGATCCCGCTCTCGAACTCTGAATACCGCCTGTAGCTGGCTGGGACCCACCTCTATAACCATGGGAAGTATCGCAGCTTGACTTAGCACCGCCTCTCTGAGAAGTCCCGCCTCGACCACTAGATGATACATGAGTCTTCGGCGGTTGATCCTATCAGCCTCTGTAGGAATCAATGGAGTAGAGTAACGGGCCAAATAGAGGAAACGGGTCACATAAGACTCCAAGGACATGCCCCTCTGCTCAAGGTGTAAAAACTGCACCCTACGAGCCTCTCTCAAGGACCGAGGCATATACTTCTCAAGGAAGGCCCGGTAGAACTTCGTCCAAGTCAATAGAGGAGAACCCTCAAGTCTATACGCCACGAAATACCTCCACCAAGTCTTCGCGTCGCCGCGAAACTGGTAGGACACATAATCAATGATGTGGGTCTCCACTATACTCATACGGTGCAGCGGCTCATGCATATCAAGAATAAACTCATAGGCATCCTCAGATAAGTACCAGAGAACCTCGGTGACTCTAACTTTCTGAACCTCCACACCAGGTCCTGATCAGCAGCAGTCATAACGACACCATCCATGGGCCTAATATCCTCCACAGGGGCGAGTATAGTATCAATACAGGGAGTTATAGCTGCGGCGGGATGTGCTACCCGTGTAGGTACCTGCTCAGGGGTTTGTGCCCCAACTCTAGTCTTTGAACCTCCGCCAGGTGTAGTGACACCGACGGCTGCCTGCTGGGCATCAAGGTGAAGTAAAACCCTGGCCATGGTGTCATGTACAGCCTGGTCAGAAGTTACCTTCGGGTGTGTCCGTGCTGGGGCCACACCATCATCTGCGGTCTGGTCTCTACCCGGCTGATACTCGGGCTCGGGAGATGGAGAGCTCTCTCATTGCTGGCCCATCGTCGGAGCCCTACCGCTGCCCCAGACTCTTTCTCTGTCGTGCCCTCTGGCTATCGCTCGCCCTCGGGTTCCAGCCGTAGCTGTGGGCTCTGGCACCGGACCACGAGCCACAGTAGCTCGAGTCCTCACCATCTGTGAGAGAAGAGATAAGTTTCAGATACCAATATGGCCTTTCCAGGTACCAATTTGAATAAAGTAGCACGATGGATATAATGAAAATGAGATTTTCTAAATGTCCCATAGACTCCCGCAGAGAAGTACAGAGCTCATCGTACCGATCCACGAGACTCTACTAGACAGGCTCTTGTATTAAAACCGGGTAACATAGGGCTCTGATACCAACTTGTCACGACCCAATTTCACTAAGTCGTGAGGGCACCTGCCTTTCCCACCTTGGTAGGTGAACCCTTAACTCAACATTCACAAATCAATAAAATGATAATACAAGAAGCAAAATGACGTAAGTGTCACAATATAATATAATATAATATAATATAGATAAGTGCGGAAGTACTGAATCCACCCCAGTATCTGGTCTGGTCATACAAGAGCATCTAATACGAATACTAAGGTATGAATAATAAATACATAAATAGTTTCAAATCATGTCTTGAGTAAAAAGTAAGACATAAGCAGTAGAAGAGTCTTCGAGGTCAGGGGATGCCATGCTCACCCTGAAATCTCAAGTAGAAGCTGAGGAATCAATTAGCCATGAGTCAGAGAGGTAGATCCGACCTGATACTCTGCATTCATAAAAGAATGCAGCAAGTGCAGGTAAGTACATTCAATAGTACTGGTAGGAATCATCGGCCGACCAAGCATAGATAACACAACAAGTATATAAAATAATAAGATCACAACCAAGTGTTCGTCATCGCCTACGTAAGCCTTTAATCCCAAGTACACCAAGTCAAGAATATATACATATCTAATTCCATCATCACAATCAATCACCATGAATCGCAATCAAGCCAATGCAACGCAATGCAATGCAATAATGGAATGGATGAGATGTAATGTCATGCAAATGAATGTACACATGTACTCCAGACGAAAATATCGACATCTCGGTAGCACAACCCAGCGTGACTCGCAAAGTCTAAGTGCCACCCGTCCCAGATCTTTGCCCAACAGACAGACAGGACCCTGGCTAATTGCTCACAGGGGAAGTCTTACCGGCACCACCCTGGGGGACCTACGGAATCCATGCACTAACAACGATTCCGGGATAACATCGGAATCGGCCATGCAACAACAATGCTGGCATGGATCATCGGCCATCGGCCTCTCACAATCACTTAAGTAAAGAATCGCTCCATCAACGATACCGGATAATTATCGGCTATCGGCCATGCATCATGAATATGAGGGAATGTATGCAATGCACATCTCAACGATTCCGGAATTGAACCTCGAACATCGACCTTCTCACAATCACTCAAGTAAAAGAGTTTATTAAACATCAGTTTTATACAATCAACTATTCCGAAATGGATCTTTGGATATCGGCCTTTTACAATCAGTCAAGTAAGGAGTTTTTCAAATGTCAGTTTACTCAATCAATAATACCGGATCATCATCGGGTATCGGCCAGGCATCATGCACGTGTGAGAATGCGTGTCATGCATACATCAAGTATCAACAACCAAGTTCAATATCACAAGAACCACGAGGGGGTACGCCAATAATATATCAAAGTACAAATACCAATAATGGTATGCCAACAATATATCGATGTCACTAGTACCAGCCACGGGTACGTCAACAATGTATCATAATGCAAATACCAACACGGTATACCAATCATATCTCAGTCATGACATTAACACATATTTAGATATCTACCGCTACTCGTAGCCTCAAATCATCAAAATGGAGCAATAAACACACATAACGGGGTGGCTAGTCCCAACACACAACATGCCCAACCTAAGGCAATATCCGACCCAAATTCATACCAGAAGGTCCGCATGCTGTCTCCGACATTATATTCTAAATATGTGATTCGCTATGCATAGTCTCACTAGAGGTAAACCATAACCTACCTGGACTGACGAACCGCAACACCAACAAGTCACTTTTTTGCCTTGCCCTTCCTCTAAAGCTCAGAACCAAAGTAGTCTAAGCATAATCGAACTCTATATTAGAAATCATGAAGAATGATATTAATATTGCATTGATATCAATTAGGTCCATTTTAACCCTAGAAATTGGGGAAACGGGCCCCCAAGGGAAAAATGAAAATTTCGAAGGCAAAATACCAAATTAAGTCCTAGATGATCATAACCCAACCATTAATTATTGATTTAACTCAAGAATTGGTCTAAATCTAATTTCAAGTAAAAACCCCCAAATTGGGTATGAACCCTAATTCTCCAAATCCGAAATTCAATGTTAATAGTGGAAGATATGAGGTTACCAAACTTAGATTCATCACATATTAACATTAACATCATCAATTTATCATTATAATCCTAGGAAAAAGTCTCCAAAACCCTCCTTCAAATTCCATTCTAAGGGATTGAAAATGGAATGGGAAAATCTAAGATGATTGTGATTAACGAGGAGTAAAGGATTAGCTAAAGTTTTACCTCCAAGAATTTCTTCAATTTGACTCCAAGAATAGTATCCCCAAGCTCCAATATAGAGATATGAAATAATAAGGGTCTAACACTCATTTAATGAATTTGACTGCTCGTCACCCGCTTCAGCGTACTGTGACCGCCCCAGCGGCAACCTGACCGCTGAAGTAGTCAAGCCAAAATGGCTAGGACCGCTTCAACGGCAGGTTACCGCCTCAGTGGTGCCGCTGCTACGGTGCTGGTACGGCCAAAGCTGGTACCAAACACCAGAACTTGGCCAAGCTTTTTTGTTTCGATCCGATTTTTCGACTAACTCCCGAGGCCATGTGCTCACATACCAGATACTTAATCCTACATAAAAACGTGTTATGAACGCGCCTGTGGCCTCGAAATTCCCAATGGACGTCTCATTGACCGAGTCAACCACCGATGCCTTAATTCACATTTCCCATCCAACGTCTCGAAATGCATCTGAATGCATTGGGAACCGAACCAAATGCACACACAAGTTCTAAACGACTATCTGGACCTCTCGGAATTTACGGAATTCTAAAAAAGGTTCATTTTCCCAAAAGTCAACTTCGGGTCAACCACTTTCACTTCAAAAGCCTATGTTTTCACCAAAGTTGCCCGAATTTTGCCTAGATGCCTCGGGAAGCGTGTCAACGGTCCCTGCGGATCAAAAGTGAGCTAATCAGTGCTCGGAAATGGGCAAAAACACCAAAAAGACTATAACGACCAAATGGGTCATTACGTAGTCCTCCTTTAGTAAGTTTAATTTCAAATTGTTTTAGTTTAGTAGTTTAATAACATTTATGTGTTCATGTTCTAGTTTAGTTTAGTTCCAGTAGTATTTATATGTTCATATGTGTTCAAATACAGAAGTCTAACCTATTTGTTACATTTAGCACAGTTTAGACAGGTTTATCTGGATTCTCATGTTAACAGCCTCCAAATCCAAGCTTAAAATAGGCTTATCAGAATATAACATAACCAACCTAAGCATCTTTATCCAAATGATTCATAATAGTACTTAACAGGACATCATACCAAGTCTATATGGCCCAGATCTCATCTTTTAAACTAATATTCAAAAATAATATGATCCTGTCATAGTTAAACAATGCCATACACCATTTTTAACGGATAAAACTTTAGGTTTAATCTCAAATCAAACAAGAACTTCCCTTTTGTCATACCGTATCACATCAGATTAACTGATCAACATACCAGGCCTCACACTAATTGCAGATGACCTATAGTCCATTTTACTAACATTACCCAACTAATCATGCCTGTGTAAACTCACCTGCAAATATATTCCTTGATAAGTTAAGCATAAATGTGTAATTAGAGCATACAAACTTATCTATAGCACACGTTGAACTCAAACAGGAAAAGAAAACAATATCTAGACTGGCCTAAACTAAGTTAATAACTAAAACAGGCTAGTCTAACATGGCCAAGATTAAACTACTAACTTGATGAGAAATTAAAGCTAAATAGGGTACTAACATTTATAAGCATGCTTTAACAGTGTTTGAACACGGACAAATGTCCCTAAACTAGCAACTACCAAACATGATTAGACAAGAATACTTATAACTTAAACTAGCAATCACATTAATCAAGCTGAGCTACTTATTTACAGAGAAATTTCTAGCTAATAGTCAACCTCTATAAACATGCTTAAGCTGCAATAACTAACTAAACAACAAACTAAACATGTATTAATCTTGCTTAGACTAATATTAACAAAACATTAACTGAAGGCAGCCAAATGCACACTAAGCATGTTTAAGCTAATAGAGAGATTAACTAGGATGGAACAACATTAATCACATATTAAGCATGCTTAAACAAGAAATAACTAAACAGAAATTAAAGCACATAACTACTGCCTCCTTAACTAAACAGTAGTCTAACTAATCATACTCAAATATATAAACCTAAAAGTAAGCTAAATAATGATATTAACAGCTAAACTAACACATAGATATCAAAAGAACAGAACATGCTTAACTAATTAACACTAATACCCTAACAATTTAGCACACACAAACAGCTAGCAAATAAAAGTACGAAAAAAACTAAAAGGGAAAGAAGATTACCTTTTACGAGTGCAGCCAACATCAAGCACGGACTTGAAGATTCGTTTCTTCTCCACCCGAACTCAACCACACACAAGGAAAGCAATTAAAACTTTAAAAAATTTAACTAAATCGGATAATTGAAGGTCTCAAAAATAGAAATCCTAGGTAATTCGACTTTTTGAGTATATTTCTGATATTTCAGTATGTCAAAGTGTGTAACAGTGTGAATTGATGTGAATTGCCCAAAATCTCAAAACCCTAACTTTGAATCGATTTGGGACTTATGCAATTTCTGAGAATTGCTTCCTCACATAACGTTCAAAGTTGAGATTGAACCAAAGAAACTCATAAACAGCCAGATTCGATCCAACAATGGGTCAATCCTCTTGTTTCATCATGAACCAATAGAAACCCAGTATTGAAACTAAATGCAAACAAAAGTAATTAATGATTTTCAGTCTAGCCGTTTAAAAAATGCAAAAAAAGTGAAGAAAGAAGTGAGATGTACCGTGTTTGGGCTAGCTTTTGGTGGAAATGGTTGAGAAATGGCAGAGCAATTAATGCTCTTGCCATTCTCAGCCATACCATAACTAGCAAACTACGCGGGTCCTTCCTTGTTTGCTAAATCCGACATGTGTGACGTAGGAGAGGGGGAAGGAAAGGGTGGCGGCTAAGTTTCTGTTATGGAAACCCTTGCCTTTCATTTTACGGGTCGTTTGGTTATGCAGATGTTGCTGCTGTTTTTTATTGGTTATGAGTTGGGTCGGGTCTGGCCTTATTGGGCAGGACTCGGCTCAACATAAAAATAAAAATAAAAACAGGGGACAATATATGCATATACACACTATACACATGTATAAACATGTATATCCGTGTATATGTGTTTATATACATCTATGAGACGGCTTATATACTTGATCAAAAAAATAGCCAAAATTAAGGAAGCTAATTAATTTAAGTTCCTTAATCATGACTAAGTGTTATTAATTAACCCGATGGCCAAATAAAAGCACGACTAATTATGCAAAAAATCCAAAATTGTAATTACGACCTTAATTAATTTAACCATGAAATTGGTCACTTCAATTATGGCCATATTTAACTAATCAACCAATTAAAGGCTAATTTTGCAATAATGACCTCAATTGACTTAAGCTATAGAAACTGGCTATTTCAATTTAGGCCAAAATTAGCTGACAATTGATTATTTCAATTGTGGCCCCAATTGACCATACAGTAAACAATTTATGAAATTAACCACAATTAAACACTTGATTATTATGATTAACTCTTAAAAATTGTGCAAATGCCAATTGAATATGCAAAGTTAAGGTTTGAAAGGTGAGATGATTAACTTATTTAATTGATCAGATTTCATGAATTAAACGGAGTAAAATGCTTGCTAATTGATCTTCAATAATTCCAACAATTAATTGAATAATTGTTTTAAATTATCTTCTTGATTAAACTTGGAAAATGCCTCATATTAGTTATATAAAAAAATGCGTAAATTAATTCTAAATGATTTATAATGTTGTTGAAGTTATTTTGCCATATGAATTGGCAAAATACTATCGGAACAATTTTATAAAATCATTTTGACTTATAGAAAAATATACATTTCACCCCGTTTAGTATCCAAGGACTCTAGGTAATTAAAATAAATTATGGGAGGTAAAAATTTAAGTTTCAACAAGTGGCCGAAAGCAATCGACTCAGACGCAATCAAGCAGTATTACACATGAAGACACACTTTTTCTATTGTATTAGTTATTTATTTGCTTGTAATCGTTTGTAATGGATAGAAAAACAACCAAATGATTTCTTTGTAACATGAACTACGCAATGACCTGACTTCCCCGCAGTGGGATACCTAAGCAGTCTGTTTGGGACCCGGTCACATTATTAGTAAAAAAACCCAAACTCTATTACTTTATTTTCAAACTACGCTCGACCTGATTCCCACTGCGACAGGATACATAGGCGCTCTTTGAGCTCGGCCGTACCTAAAAAAAAATTCAAGAAATCCCAAGGAAACCACAGAAAAGTTTTTGAAGAGAGATTGAAATTGGCAAAATAGCTTACCCAGCATACCTAACTAGGGCAGAATTTTTGAGGGGACCTCAAAAATTCCTTCAACAAGTCTAGCCCGAGAGTTAGCTGGCCTAGAGTCTCAAACTGGGGCAGAAATTTTGAGAAGATATCAAAATTTCTTCCTTCGGAAAAGATAACCGACTCAACACCATAAATTGGGGCAGAAATTTTGAGAGGATCTCAAAATTCCCTACATCAAGGTTCAACGAGAGAGTTCGCCAAAGCAAGATTCAAACTGGGGCAGACTTTTTGAGAAGATCTAAAAAATTCCACGCAAAAGAGTTGAAGCTTCAGCCGTCAAACACAACAAAGAAGGGAAGATCCCTACTCAGATGCACGTATCATGACAATCAACTCAAACAACTTTTCAAATATTATGTCCTTGCATAAAATGAACTTGAAACAATTTATGATCGGCAATTTATAAAAAAATGATTTATGAAAATGATTTTAGATAAATTCATCATTTCTAGATACCGAATCCGAGAGGATCAGACTCAAGAAGAGTAAGTCAAGCAGGCGAGGTCAAGACGCAACTGAAGACAACATGGATCAACTTTATAGGAACCTAACATTTTTCTGATGCAGGTCTCCAATGTCATCAGGAGGACGACCATTTTTTGCTAACTCTGTCCTATTTGTAACAGGTGAAAGATAAATTCACCAAAAAAGATTGGAGCCACAGCAAAGAGAAAGGGGTTACAACGACCAAAATGCAACTAGGGCAAATATCAGGCCAATAGGGTCACGACAGAACAAACAACATATCTAACCGAGAGGGTCACTTTCGATATAAAGGACGAAAAAAGACAATTTAGTCGAAGGGGCCATATTTGTCAATAGCATTATTGGGAGGGCCATTCATTCATACAAACATGCTGCGAGGTCCATTCATATCAAACTGCCATGAGGGACATTCATATCAAACTCCCGTGAGGGCTATTCATACAAATACTGCTGTGAGGGTCATTCACATCAAACTGTTGGGAGGGCTATTCATACAAACACTACCGCGAGGGCCATTCATATCAAACTGCCTCGAGGGCTATTCATACAAACACTGTAGCGAGGGCCATTCATACAAACATTATCGCAAGGGTCATTCATAAAAAATTGCCAAGAAGGGCATCAAAACCACGCAGAGTGGTAAAAAAAAAAAGACATAGGGCCAAAATGATCATTTAAATTCAAGCAGCGCTAAAAAGGTCGCAATTCAAAAGACAATACCAAGAAGGAATAATAAAAAGCACACCAAGATGGTAAAAAGCAGAAACAGGACCAAGATGTCCACCACAACATTACCCAGCAGATGAAAATAGGTTAGCAGCCGCCAAAGAGAGGATCAGGCTGACCAAACCTAATTCAGATACATACGGACCAAACGTAGAACTTTTTCTTATGCAGCCGGTCGAGATAGGGTTCCCATGAGAGTCAAGCTTTCTGGCCAGGAATTGGAAGATCGCTCCACCCTATGCTCAGCCACATAAAATTTGTTTATTTGCTTTTCTTGTTTTTCTTTTAAATTTCCCGAAACCGGTCGGGCACACCGACACACATAAAGGAATTCTCACATAAGGGATACCTTTTTCTTCCTACGGAGTCGAACTACAAGTGACTTGATTCCCAAAATCAGAGATATGTAGGCAGACTCACTATCGGAGAGTCAGTCACATTCTAACATATCACTCCAGTTTTCTCAGTTTTGACACTGGGAAATCCAAAAATGTGTTTAAATTTGCATTTAGAAGTCTAACGGAGTCGAACTACAAATGGCCTAAATTCTCATGTTAACCTGAGATATGTAGAAAACCCACAACCAGGATCTTGCCATATAATTGAAAATTGTATAAAAAAGAGAGGTATTTTGAAATTGGTTAGTCAAAAATCAGGTTTGTCAAATTTCAATGATCAAGGATGGGCCTACCATCCCCGAACACTGAAGGGGCAGCTGTTGACACCTAAATTTTAACTCCAGTAATTTATTTTAATTACCCAAAGTTCCTAATTTTGAAACGGAGTGAAATATGTATTTTTTATAAATTGAAATAATTTTACAAAATAATTTCAATAATATTTTTCCATGTAATTTGGAAAAATAACTTCAAATATATATTGTAAGTCATTTAAAAATAATTTACACATTTTACTATTAATATTAAAATATTTGTCAGGATTAATCAGGAAATGATTCAAACAATTATCCAATTAATTGATTAAATTGACAAGTATTTTACTCCATTTAATTCAACAAATTTAATTAATTAAAAAAATAAGCATTTATCTTTCAATTGCTTAATTTGCATTTGCAATTATTTAAGTTAATCATAATTAATTGCTCAGTTGTGATTATTTCTGAAAATTACTCATCATTTGCTAATTATGGCTATAATTGAAATAATCAATTATTAGTTAATTGTGGTCTTAATTCAGACAATCAATTTCATGATTTAAAATCAATTAGGGACATATTTACAATTTAAAGTCCTTTCATACACTTATCCATGTCGTTTAGTTTAATTGATTAATTTTAATTTGTCCACGATTGAAATGTTTGATAAATGGACACTCTTAATCGTAGCTACGGATTAAATTTGCACATTTTACGCTTTGCTACACTTATGTATCTAAATAGATATACATGAATATACGTATACACAAGGGGCCACTATTTTTTTATGGACCAAGCCCAACCCCAAAGGCCAAGACCCGACCCATTTTTCATTAATCTTGACAAACATATATGCAAGGTATATGGCCAAACGACCCCTATCCACTCTTCAGTTGAAGAGTAAGGGTTTATTTTATAGAAACCCTAGCCGCCGCGATCCTCGTTCTCTTTCTTATGTCATTGTTGCCGAGAACGAAAAAGTCGCAGTGTAAAATGCCCTTTACAGGCGTTGTACCACCATTTTGAGCAAAGCATTAACTGCTTCATGCCCATTTCCACCGAGTCGCGACCCAAACGAGGTATAACCCCTCTTCTCTCTTACTTTTTCTGCTATTCATGGTCAAACAAGGATGAATCCCTTAATGAAATTTGTCTTAACCTATTTTTAAATAATGGATTTTCATTGGTTCACAAAGAACTGAATGGATTGACCTAATTTGGGTCAAATCTGACCCTCTATATGTTTATTTGTTTGAATCCTATCCATTGAATGTTGTTTTGAGAGAGCAATTGTCAAAATTTATCATAGTCCCACATCGAATTTGGTGTAGGGTTTCGAATTTTTGGATTTCTATATAAAGAACCCCTAATTCACACTCTGCTTATACCAAATATTAGATATATTCACACAAAACTAGATACTAGGGTTTTAATGAGTGACTAACCTTTGAATTAGGCGCTTGTTTAAATTTTTCTTAGTATTCGAGTAAAATTCTAATTTTATTTTATTTTTCTTTTGTGGCTGAGTTTTAGGTTGACGAGTAGAAGCTTCAAATTTCAATCTCGACAAGGACTGCACTTGAAAAGGGTAAATAATCCTCCTTTAGTTAGTTTAATTTCAGTTTTTTTTAGTTTAGTAGTTTAATAAACATTTATGTGTTCATGTTTATGTTTAGTCAGTTTAGTTTTCAGTTTAATAGTTAATGGTATTTATATGTTCATGTTCTAGTTTAGTTTAGTTCCAGTAGTATTTATATGTTCATGCGTGGATGATTATGTTAATAATGTTTGGTTTTAACCAATTAGCATGTTTATAATAAAGGTCCGCTTTTCTTAGCTACATGATATTGTTGATTTATAAGCATGATAAGTTTGTTTTTTTTGTCTATCCTAAGTATGAATGATAGCCTAAATGTAAGGTATTAGGGTAAATAACAATCATATTAACTGTTGTTGTTTGCTAGAACCAAGAAATTTATTGGTATGAATGTCATGTTGGTTGTTTAACTTATACTAGTCTGTGCACTTGTAAACATGTGATTGTATGGTCTCATGCTCCTTCAAAGTTAATGGAACTAGCTGGGATTAGGATTTTTTGTTAAAAAATTATAGTATAAGTCAGTCTTTAAGCCTGTTAACTCTTTTACTGTCAAAATGCATGCCAATATTTTCACATTACTGCCCTGTCTTATTTTGTTGTGGATCGGCTGTAATTATATTTTCTTCAATATTTTTTATCACGTGTTAGTAGTATGTTGAGAAGCTAAGTTGGGGTTTAGATGTGCATATAGGGATTTAAATCCAAAACATCTATTTGATATTCTGAAGACATTTCATGTTAGAGTTTGCAAGTATTCATATGTTCTCATCTGCCACACCCTATCATTGGTTTGTTTGGAACATTAGATTTCTGGTTTTCTCAAGTGTTTGACTGTTTAATTGCATTAATGGTTCATAAGGATTTAGATTCAACTAGACATTCAAATGAGATCCAATTAGTTGAATAAGGTTTTTCTTTACATGAAAAGAAACTTGAAGTAATATTTGGGCTTGACATGCTTATTTTAACCTGTTTTCACCTAGTTGTTGACACTAAGTTGATAAGTTCTATCTCCTTAATGAGCATTCTATATTGATCCCTTATGTCATCTTGAAATCTTATGATCATGAGACACTAGTGATGGTCTAAGTTGTTTCTTATGTGGCCTGTTTAGCCATTTTTGCACCTGTTAGGATAGTCTTTAAGTTGCTAAAGTCTAAAGACATGTTTCAGTATGCCAAGATGACTGGTTATGCTCTTTTTTCTCTCTTTGTGGTTGTGTCCTGCCTATTTTAGTTTACGTATGCCAACATGTATCCCTGTATGATTTTAAATTGCTCCATTTTAAGGGAAAATGAGTATGTTTTGTTGGAATATTTGTCTGAAAAATCCAAGGATAGCATGATCCTCTCCCCCTTGCCCTTTTTGACATGTCTATAGTTCTGCTTAAATGAAGTCATGTTGGTCTAATTTGGTGAGGAAGTTATCTTTTGGTTTCTCCTACTCTAGAGTAACATAAGTATTGTTGATCTTGACTTATAAAATTGTGAAAGTACGCATCTGTGATATTGGAATTGACACATATATATGTGTAAGTCGAATAGGTGTCAAATGTGATTCATGTGCAATAATATGTGCTCAAAAGGACCATATCTCATGTCTATTTTATCCTTTACTTCATTATGTGTTTTTTGTTGAGTGGTATACATGCGATATATGATAAGTCGTAGATTTTGGGGCTTTTTACATCCACTACTTATACTTTTTGAGTAGTCTTTTCAAGTGTTTGTTCGTGTTTCGTGTGTTTTCATGTGTCTTGGTTTTGTGAGTCGAGGATAAAAGAGGGAAAAAATGAAACAAAAAGGCCAAAAGAGTATTAAGTTGCGACAAATATGCAGAACCGCAAAGTGGACTTGCGGCTGCATCTTTTGCCCAGAGAAATGACAGTAAGCTGAGAAAAGATCATCAACTTGTGATGAGAATGCAGCACCGCAACTTCAGAGTTGTGATCGCATTTTGGAGGCCCTAACACCCAGTGAGCCAAGCTACATGCCTAACTTTGCGAAGCAGATCCGGCACCGCAAACTCAAGTTGCGGCCGCATCTTCAGAAGGACTGAGAAGAATTGCTGAGTGTTCTGCGGTCAAAAACTCACGTTGCGACCGTACACTTGGATCGCAAGCCGTAGATTTGTCCTAAATTTGACTTTTTGTCCTCCCTCTATAAATACTTGTACCTAGTGCTCTGTGTACATTATTGAATATTCCTCACTTTTCAGTTTTAGTTATCTTTTATCACTAAAGAGAGCATTGAATACTATTGTTGTGTGAAGCTTTCAGAGAAGAATCTTCACCTTTTGTCATCTTCTTCTTTAACATTATTGCAAGCAAGCATCCATGAATATACTCTTTAACATTATTGCAAGCAAGTAGGTAAATCATTTAGCTAAGCTTGTGGGACCAAATGTGTTAGTTATGTGATTTAGTTTTTGCATTCAACCTCCATTTATGTGTTATGATGTTTTTCTATTTACTCTTCATTCTTTAATGCCATTTAATGGTGTACAACATTATTTGTGCCTATTTACTTTTCCTTTGCTTGAGAAAGAAAGGGGAAGTTAGGAAAAGAGTAAATAGCAAGAATTTGAGGCTTCTAAACCTCATCTAATAACTTGAGCTATAGATAGGAAAGTTACTTGAAATAAAATGGGTGTTCATTCATATTCTACATCCTAAGGCTTGAGAAAGCTTAGTGATGACATTTATCACCTTGGTTGAGAAACTCTTGATAAACTTGTGTATCCCATATTTAATTGGACCTGCACATATAAAGGAGTTGGATTAATACCCAGTTGCATTACTTTCCATTGGAACCACAACCTTAGTGCCTTTAGTAATTGTTAATAAAAAATCAAGCATTCTCTTACCAATGATTATGACAAATAGTAAAACTAAACTTTTTGTACATTACCGTCTCTAGAAATATAGACTATTAGTCAAGCGTTATACTTAACGAGTTTATTTCTTTATTGTATACTATATGGGATTCGATCCCAACCTTGCTGGGTTCTATATTTAACAACGAACGCTTACTCTTATTTTAAAGGTGTAATTTGGGCGTATCAAATTTTGGTGCCGTTGCCGGGGAATATGGTCTAGAAATTTACTAACTAGTGTAAAACTTTACTTCTAGTCTTTCTTTCTGTTCTTATTTTCTTCTTTGTTGTTGTGTGTTGTGTAGGCGTTATGGATGAGAATGGTGACCCTATACCACATCCACCTCAGGTGGTCGTCGTCGAAGAGGCGGCGAGGGCAGACTATGCAGCCGTAGTTCAACTCCCACCTTTAATTGGAAACTCGAGTTTCCATGTGACCAACACCATGCTACAGTTGCTCAACACTAAGGGTCTATTTGCGGGTCTACCTAATGATGACCCGAATAGGAACCTTAGTAACTTTCTTGGGGTATGCACTACCAATGTGCATCCGGGCGTCTCAATTGAAGTAGTCAAGCTACGTCTCTTCCCGTACTCCCTTACGGGGGAAGCCACAGCTTGGTTAGATAAACTTCCGTCCGGATCCATAACTATATAGAAGGAATTGACCGAAGTATTCCTCAAGAAGTTCTTCCCTCCATCTCAGATGTTGCAACTCCATGACGAAATCAACAACTTTCATCAACTTCCTAATGAGGCTCTCCATGAAGTTGGGTTCGTTTTAAAAAGAAAGTCAAAAGTTGTCCTAAGCATGGGTTGCCCGATAGTGTGCTTTTACAAACATTTTATAGGTCTTTGGATTCGGTCAACGAATCGGTGGCGAATAACATTGCGGAAGGGTCTATTATGGATAATTCTTATGCTACGGTTTGTGAATTGTTGGATAAATTGATTGAGACTAATGAAGCTTGGTATACTAAGGAGTCGGAAGTAGGTGTAAGAAATTCCTCCAAAAATGTGCTCACGCGTGAGATGATTAAGAATGAGGAAGAGAGAGATGAATCCATGGCAAAACTTGTCACCCAAATGGATCTTCTTACAAAACATGTTATGGGTGGTGGAATAAAAAATGTGAATGCGGTAGGATCTTGTGAAGGAGGTTCTCCGGATGAACAATGCTTCCAAATGTATGATTAAGAGGCAAGTTATATCAACAATCAAAAGGAGGGTTCCCGGCCAAACTACCAAAGTCCTACTCAAGGTTGGCGGCAAGGTCAAGGGAGTCAAGGTTGGAACAAGGATCAAGGTAACTGTAGTTAGAGAGATAGTCGTGATAACAACCATGGGGGTTACAACAACAATCATCAGAGTTCGAATCTGTATGTCCCTCCAAAAGGGAATCAATAAAACTCTAGTTAACCACCTACTAGCGTCTTGCTAATTTAAAAATTGAAGATATGTTGTTAAGAGTGTTGAAAAAATTAGAATCCACTGATACTTTTTGCATAGAAACGAGAGATGAAATGAAATCCATGGGGCAAGTGGTGAGCTCTCACTCCACCTCCATCAAACAATTTGAGTCTCAACTTGGCCAAATCTCGGCAATCCTCAACCAAAGGCAAAAAAAGTACACTTCCAAGTGATACGATAGCGAACCCGACAAATGAAGAACACAAATTGCATGCTATCACAACAAGGAGTGGCAAGAAAGTTGGGGAGGAGACCATGTTGAAAAAGTATTTAGTGATTGATGAAGATAGGGTTGTTATGAACTAAGGGTTGATGAAAAAGAAGTGGAGCCAACGAAGAAGAGGGTTACTTTTGAAGAGCTCATTGTGGTAGAATTGATTCCCGAAAGCAATGAAACAATGGGAGATAAGAAAGGAGATGATGAGGCACCTCAAGCAACGAAAACTATTCCTAAGCCTTCACCACCAATCCCTAAAAGATTGAAACAAAAGTGGACAATGGGAAGTTTCTCAAGTTCATTGAACTATTGAAGGGACTCTCAATAAATATTCCATTGGTCGAATCACTTAAGTAAATGCCCGGTTATGCAAAGTTCATGAAAGATTAGTGACCAAAACAAGAGTTCGGGCCTTGAGACAATAGGAGGCACTCATCATTGTAGTGCAATTGCTACCAAAGCTTTGATACAAAAGAAAGAAAACCCCGGAGCCTTTACAATTCCATGCACAATTGGTAAATAAAAGTTTTCAAAAGCTTTATATGATCTTGGAGCAAGCATCAATTTGATGTCGCTTGCTATATTAAACAAGTTGTCTTTGGGCACTCCCTGTCCCACTACTATGAGATTGCTTATGGTGGATAGAACCATGAAAAGGCCCGTTGGAATTCTTTATGATGTACTTGTGAGAGTGGACCGGTTTATCTTTCTAGCCGATTTTGTGATCTTGGATTGTGAAGTTGATTTTGAGGTGCCCATAATCTAGGGTAGACCTTTCTTGGCTACGGAACGTGCTCTTGTAGATGTGGAGAGAGGTGATCCAAAATTTTGGATGAATGATGAAGAGGTCACCTTCCATATTTATAAAACAATGAAGCAACCGACGGACATATGTGTGGTGTTGGTTATGGATACTATTGATGAAGGTATCGAATCAATTGTGGAGCATGAACAAGTGTGTGAGATGTTGGCGGCGATCTTGATGAATTATGATGGGGGTAATGATGAAAAATTCGAGAAGACGGTTAATGCATTGATTGGGTTGGGTTCTTATCGCCACAATCCAAAGAACCTTGATCTTGATTTAGAAAATCGGGCATCTCCTCTGGCAAAGCCTTCCATCATTGAGCCTCCTATTTTGGAACTCAAACCTCTTCCTTCACACTTGAGGTATGAATTCCTTGGACCTAACAACACTTTACCCGTGATTATTTTCGCTCGGTTAACGGATGAGCAAAGAGAGAGGTTGATAGTGATTTTTAGAAAATATAAAAAAGCAATTGGTTGGTGTATTACGGATATCCAAGGGATTCTGCCCGGTATTTGTAATCACAAAATTTAACTTGATAAAGAGTGTGAACCAAACATTGAACATCAAAGGAGTTTGAATCCTCCCATGCAATAGGTGGTAAAGATCGAGATCACCAAGTGGTTAGATACCGGGGTTGTGTATCCGATAGCGGATATTTCATGGGTGAGTCCGGTCCAATGTGTCCCCAAAAAGGGTGGAATAACCGTGGTGCCGAATGCAAATAATGAACTAATCCCAACTTGCATGGTCACCGGATGGCGGGCTTGCATGGATTATAGGAAGTTGAACAAGTGGAAAAAGAGGGATCACTTCCCAATGCCTTTCATGGATCAAATGCTTGATAGGCTTGCGGGAAGGGATTATTATTGCTTCCTTGATGGCTATTCCGGGTACAATCAAATCAACATTGCTCCCTAGGACCAAGAGAAAATCACTTTCACTTATCCTTATGGAACATTTTCTTTTAAGAGGATGCCATTTGGGCTTTGTAATGCACCTAAAACTTTTCAACATTGCATAATATCTATTTTCTCCAGCATGGTTGAGGAGTCCATAGAAATCTTCATGGATTACTTTTTCGTGGTGGAAGATTCCTTTGATGAGTGCTTGGATAATCTTGCCCTAGTGTTGAAAAGGCGCGAGGAGACAAACTTGGTTCTAAATTGGGACAAATGTCACTTCATGGTGAGAGAAGGAATCGTCTTGGGTCACAAAATTTCGAAGAAAGGGCTTGAGGTTGATCAAGATAAAATTGAAGTCATTGTCAAGCTTCTTCCCCTATTTCCGTCAAGGGTGTTCGTAGTTTCCTTGGGCATGCCGGATTTTATAGAAGATTTATCAAATATTTCTCGAAAATAGCCAACCCTCTTTGCAAGTTGTTGGAAAAAGAGTCAAAATTTGTATTTGATGATGCATGCTTGAAGGCAGTTGAGTGCTTGAAAGAGCAACTCACATCGGCTCCTATCATCATTATCCCGGATTGGTCCAAACCCTTTGAATTGATGTGTGACGCAATGGGGTTGCTATGGGGGCTATGCTTGGCCAAAAGCGTGAGAAGATCTTCCATCCCATCTACTATGCAAGAAAGACTCTAAATGGTGCCCAAATGAACTACACAGTCACCGAGCAAGAGTTTCTTGCCATAGTTTTTGCCTTTGAAATATTTTGAGCTTACTTGTTGGGAACTCATGTGGTGGTTCACACCTATCATGTGGCACTTCGGTACCTCATGACCAAAAAATATGCCAAGCTAAGGTTGATAAAATGGGTGCTCTTATTGTAAGAATTCGACTTTGAAGTCAAAGATAGAAAAGGGTGTGAGAACTAAGTTGTGGATCACTTGTCACGACTTGAAGAAGGTGGTCGACCCTTGGATGGTGTGGAAATCGATGATTCATTTTTGAATGAGCAAGTCATGGCGGGGTCACACGATATGATCCTATGGTATGTTGATAACTATCATGCTAGTTACATCATGCCGAATGATCTAAACTTATACCAAAAGAAGAAGTTCTTGAGAGATGTTCGAAAATATTATTTGGATGAGCCTTAACTATTTTGTGTTTGCGCCTACAATTTCATAAGGCGGTGCATTCTCGAAGTAGAGATGATGCCTTGTAATGACCCGTTTGGTCGTTATGGCCTTTTTGATATTTTTTCCCTTTTTCGAGCAGAGATTAGCTCATTTTTTACCCGAGGGAACTGTTGGCACGCTTTCGAGGTGTCTAAACCAAGATTCGGGCAACTTCTGTGAAATATAGGCTTAAAGAGAAAAAGAGTTAATCCAAAGTTGACTCGATCAACGAGTGCTCCGTTGGGAATTTCGAGGCCACGGACGCGTTCGTAGCGTGTTTTTAAGTGTGTCTACGTGTATGGTATATGAGTAGATGGCCTCGGGAACTTGTCAAAAAATCGGATCAAATGGTGAAACTTGGAAAAAAATGTTGGTGTTTGATCTGCTGGTGTCTGCTACAGCGGCACCAATACCGCTACAATGGCACCGCTGGGTCAGTGATGGTGCCGTTGGAGCAGTGAAGAGCAATCGTGACTAGACCACTGGGGCGGTCTGCTTGACGGCTGGAGCGGTACCGCTGGGGCGGTGTCTCCACCGCTGGAGGGGTCGACGAGCAGTTTTATAAGTTTAAAACCCCAAAACACTAGTCATTATTTCTATTCCGACTTGAGAGCTTTGTGGAGGCAAATTTGAGGGTTTTCAAGTGGTTTCTTCCCTAAGGTAATATTCGTACCTTATGATAGTTTCATTAATCTCTCTTAATCATCTAGCATAATCTAGCATCCCTACAGTCTAATGGGTCTTTAAATGGGTTTCTTGAGTTGAGTTCTAAAATCAAATTGGCTTCCTAGATTTGAATAAATTATGTTAATGTTGCTATTTATGCTAGATAATGATATATCTAGGCTTGTTAACCAATAATCTTCCATTCTAGAGTTGAAATTCTTGAATCAAAGTTAGGGTTCTTAGACCCAACTTTGGGGGGTTTTCTTAACAATGATGATTTTAAAAATTAATCAAGTATTCCTATGATTATAGTAATGGGTTTTTCCCTTTTGGTATTGAATTTGGTATTTTGGTCATATAATTTCCGTTTTGCCCTTGAGACCCGTTTTTCCTAAATTAAGGATTGGAATTTGACCTGAATGGAAAGTAGCCAATATGGGTATCATTATTCATGGTTTCTTACATAGAATTTATATATGATAAATTTTGATTATTTGGAGACGCTTCGAAAGACAAGGCAACGTGTGGGTTCGTGGCACCTGTTCGGCTGCCAGGAAGGTTATGGCTTCCCTTTCGGTAGACTCCGGTTAGTTTCATATATTCGTGTATTAGAAGGAATGCAGAATGCATGTATAGGAACTGGAGATTTGGGATGGAATATTAGGATGGTATTGTTGTGTGATTTGTGTGTTCGAGCTTGTGTCCTGTAGATTCCTTAGGTTGCTTGATGTGATTTTTGGTTAATATCGGTGGATATAGGTGACTTGGAAACAGTGGGTGAACCCTATTGTTGTATCTAATGATGAGAAATTCTTGTAACATTTGATTATTGTGTTATGCCATTTATAGTGAACCTAGTTGATAGATTGGAGGATAAAATACACCAACGATTGTGATTGAGTTCTAAAAAGAGTTGTGACGAATGTTGTGAGTGTAAAGTGAGATTACTTGTTCAAAGCTAATAGGCTGATTTAAGGAAGTGGTAATAGTGTAAATTGACCTGTTGTGTGTTGGGACTAGTTACCCCGTTGTGTTGTGCTTAACAATTCTATTATGTAGGCTCGATGCCATGAGCTGTTAATTGATATTAGACCTCGTTATCGATCTTGGTTCGGATACTTTATTGCCATACCCACTGTGGTATTTGTCATGTTGATATATTGTTGACATACCCACGATTGGTATTGTGATTAGATATATTGTTGGCATACCCACTGTTGGTATTGTGATATGATACATTGTTAGCATACCCCATTGTTGGTACTTGTGACACTAAACTTGATTGTTGATACTTGATATATGCATTGCACGCTTTCTCACACATTTATGATGCATGGCCAACACCCGGTGATGATCCGATATCGTTGATTATGAACTGATAATTGATGAACTCCTTATTTGAGTGATTGTAAAAAGGCCGATGTCCGAAGATCCATTCCGGAATCATTTATTTTATGAAACTGATGTTTGAGAAAAAATTTTACTGAGTGATTGTGAGAAGGCCGATGTCGGAGGTTCAATTCCGAAATCGTTGATATGTGCATTGCATACATTCCCTCATATTCATGATGCATGGACAATACTCGGTGATGATCTGGTATCGTTGATTGAGTGAAACTAATATTTTGATATACTCTTTTGAGTGATTGTGAGGAGGTCGATGTTCGATGGTTATATTCGAATATCGTTGTTGCATGGTCGATTCCGATGTTATCCCGAAATCATTGTTAGTGCATGGACTCTGCGGGTCCCCCAGAGTGGTGCCGGTGAGACTCCTCTTGTGAGCAATTAGCCAGGGTCCCGTCTGTCTGTTGGGCAAAGATTCGGGACGGGTGGCACTCAGACTTCGCGAGTCACAATGGGTTGTGCTATCGAGACGTCGATATTTTATTCTGGAGTACATGTGTACACCTCATTTGCGTGGCATGGCATTGCATCCATACATCTTACATTGCATTGCATTGATACATCTTGCGTTGCATTGCATCATGGCTTGTTGAGATGATTTGGTGTTTACTTTTGATAATGGAATTCAGATTGATTTATTCAGACTTGGCACATTGGGATTAAATGCTTTACTTAGGAAATGACGTGTACTTGGATCTGGATTTATTGATTGATCCTATAGACCGTCCGTAAGATTAGTTATATGTTTGGTCTCTATGTGATGCAGGATAATGAGTGTCTTAATGACGAGTTGACTACTAGACTGAAACGATCGATTTAATGATATGTGAGTTCCGAGATCACTGTGAGCTTGACCGGTGAATTAGTAGAATGAAATTAATGCTAAAGGGTATTGATATACCGTGTGTGATGGATAGACGAATAACTTGATTGGATTGTTATCTTGTTTATCTATGAATTCTTTTACTGATATGTGTTACTAACCATTGTCGGCCTATGATACTTACTCAGTACGCGTGGATTGTACTGATATTGCACTTGCTACATCCTTTTTGGGTGTAGATTTTTTCAGGTGGTTGATTGTGATATGAAGCTGAAATGTGTGGTGCCTATCGGGAAGGCCTCCTCCCACTTCATTTCGGGACGGAGGTTGAGTCTTAGAATATTACGGTAATCTGAGATTATTAGTCACTCTTGTACTAGTCTAGACCAGGTCATGGGAAAGTGTATCGAGTTTCAAATTATGTATTGTTGTAATCTTATAAATACTTGAGGTTATTGAATATTTTGTAACGTTCCACTGTTATTTCTAAATATCATTGGTTTAAATAATTCGTCTCTATTTAATTGACGTGATATTCGATAGAGGGTTCACCTACCTAGGTGGGAAAGGCAGGTGGCCGCGCGACCCCAAAATAAGTCGTGACATGCTTATCGTTGAGGCTTGCCATTCATCACTTGTGGAGGGGGGGCATCATAGTAGCTCTAGAACGGCAGCAAAAGTGGTTCAAAGTGGCTTTTATTGGCCTACCATTCACCAAGATGCTCCATGACTTTGTACTAGCTTATGACCGATGTCAATGTCATGGGAGCATCTCAAGAAGGCATGAACTCCCAATGACACCGATTCTTGAAGTGGAGTTGTTTGATGTTTGGGGGATTGATTTCATAGGTCCATTTGTGAGTTCCTATAATAAAAAAATATATCCTTGTGGTGGTAGACTATGTGTCCAAATGGGTGAAGGCTGTAGCGCTTCTTAAAAATGAAGGAAAGAGTGTCACCATGTTCTTGAAGAAGCACATCTTCACAAGGTTTGGGACTCCAAGGGCCATCATTAGCGATGGGGGTAGTCATTTTTGCAATCGATTGTTCAAAGCACTTCTTAAGAAGTATGGAGTCAAGCATAGAGTTGCTACCCCTTATCATCCCCAAACAAGTGGTCCAGTGGAAGTGCCGAATCATGAAATTAAAAGTATTCTTTCCAAAACCGTCAAAGACAATAAGACCGATTGGTCAAGAAAGTTGGATGATGCTCTATGGGCTTATCGGATGGCATACAAGACACCAATTGGCATGTCTCCTTATCAATTAGTGTTTGGTAAAGCTTGTCATCTTCTGGTGGAGCTTGAACATAAAGCGTTATGGGCTTTGAAAAAGGTGAACCTTGAATAGGGCGAAGCTTCACAATTAAGGATGGATAAAATCAATGAGCTAAATGAATTCCGATTTCGAGCCTATGTGAGCTCTTCCATCTACAAAGCCCGCATGAAGCACTTCTATGAAAAAAAGATCTTACAAAGAGAATTTAGCCCCGAAGATCGAGTGTTGTTGTTCAATTAAAGGCTCCGGTTGTTTCCAGGTAAATTGAAGTCCAAGTGGTCCGGGCCCTTTGAACTGACACAAGTGTTCCCACATGGAGCAATTGAACTTATTGGTCCGGATGGAGAGCATTTCAAGGTGAATGGGCAAAGGGTTAAGCATTATTTTGGCTTACCTAATGAAGCAAAGACAGTAAAGGTCACCTGCCTCAATGAACTATAAAATAGGTAAAACCATCGTGTCGCGACGTTAACTCAAGCGCTTCTTGGGAGGCAACCTAAGTCTTTTGTCTAATGTTTTCTTACGTGTGTAGAATGCAAGGATGCATGGAAAATAAATGCAAAGTGGACTCGTGGGAAGAATAGAAAAGGAAATGAGAAATTAAAGGCAGGGGTGAATTTGCAGCCTTGATGCGGTGAAAATTTGCGGCCGCAGCTTCACCCCATAAAAATGGCAGTGACTAATGATAAACAAAGAAGTTTGCATGCAATGTGTGGCACCACAAATTGAATTTGAGGCCGCAACTTTGCTCAACCTTATCAGCCAGTGCCACGCCAGGTAAGTTGAGTTTGCGGAGGGAATGCGAGGTCGCAAACTTGATATACGACCGCATTTTCTGTGAAAACTCCAAAAGTATAAAAGGTTTGTTTTGAAACTTATTTCCCATTCTTTTATCTCTGAAGTTTCAAACGCGACTCCTTTGCCCTTTGTCACTCCTAATCGTAATTACAAGCATACACCCCTCAAAGCCGACCCAGCACCCTCCCCATCATGTGTATTGGATCGTAATCAATAATTTCCCACTTGCCCATCTCTACTTTTGATCTATAAGGTATGTTACATGGCTTTGGACTGTAACTTGTTCAACTCTTGCAATCTAAGCATGGTAGTAGCCTCTAACATTGCCTTGTAGCATTAGTGTGATGCGCAAACCCTTATTCCTACTTGTTTAATTTGATTTACAATGGTTTTGTGGGATTTGAATGTTCATATGTGGAAATTGTTAGATTAGGGATAGGGATTGCTTGTTAGTAGATTAATAGTGTTGGTAATGCTTGTTGTGGTTGGGGGGATGGGGGATAATTGTTTGAAAATGAATAAAAATGGCCTGAGGTAACTTAGGTTTGAATTTTGGGGACGATGATGGATTTGCGGTCCCAAATTAAGTATGCGACCGCAAATTTAGTTTGCGAGGCCGCATCTCCATCGCATCACATGCTGAATTGACAGTGATCTCGCCAAAAACCTTGAGTTTTCGAGCAAGATGCGGCTCCGCATATTGAGTCACCGCAAACTCGATTTTGCGGTAGCATCTTGTCTCTTCTTCCTTTGATTTTTTTCTATTTCCTGGGCATCGTTAGTTTACCACTTTCTTAAAACCATAAAACATCAAAAATATTTTCCTTTCTGTTTTTCTTAGGACCGAATGTTTGTTGACTCTACAGGATGACTGGACACAAGAATTTGGCACAAAAGAACCCAGCAAGCCTGGCTAGGAAGAAAAAGAAGCGGCCTGCTTTGGGTGCGGGGCTATCTACCACACCCTCTACACCTCAGCCGACTCCTATAGCCCAGGGCACTCCTTCCACTACTGATGATGTGATCTGCCAGAGGTTTGTAGCCCAGATTAAAAGAGTAGAGGGCCTCAGATGGGCAATTGAAGGGGTGAAGGAGCGTTATGACATTAAACGTTTTTTCAACATTGAGAAACGCATCAGTCTTGTTGGGCTAGAAAAGTCATTTCCCAGGATCATGGAGCAACTGCACTAGCGAAAGTAGATGGTGTTCACTAAAGAGCCCGGGAAGTTTGTCCCCCAAATTGTCAAAACGTTCTACGCCAGTCTGGGTATGAATATGGGCAAGAAGAAGAAAGTCGTGGTGCGTTGCCCTGTTAGAGGAGAGGTTGTGCCCTTGTTCCACAAGGGAATCAATAGAGAATATTTTGACAACAAGGGCACACCTCATAGTGAATATGAGGACATGATTAATTCAAATATGGCTGAAACTAAATGAGCCTGGTCAGCAGAGGTCATAGTGGCTCCGGGCACTACTCCTTCGTGGATAAAACCCAAGACGGGGATTAAAAAGGTGACCCTCAATATTGAAGCTAAATTTTAGTTATCTTTCATCAGCTCCCGGTTATGGCCATCACATAATGAGACACTAGTGGGAATTCGCAAGACCATTCTCCTAGCGTGTAACATGACTGGGGTACACATTAATATGGGTCGCCTGATGTACCTCCCATATTATTAATAAAGCATGGCAGACATATCGATACATCCCTTTCCCGTGCTTGATCACTGCATTATGCAGGAGGCATAAGGTGCCTGTATCTAAGAGGGTTGACTGAGAATGTGCTTCAGTGTGGGTCGTGGACACTTTTAGAACTGAGGATGATGACAACCCCGAGAGGAAGAGGAAGAAGGACCAGGCTCAAACCATTGACTGCACAGCCAGCTTAGAGGACCTGGCTAGGCCTGCCACTTCTGCCATCCCGACACCTTCGGGCCCTGCTTCTGCTTGTGCCCCACTAGCACCGCTGCGGGGTCCACTACTAGTGACAACCCCCCACCTGCCACAAGAGTCCCACCTCGGAGCACGCGTCCTCTCTCAGTTGACGATTTTTGGAGCATGGCATAGACCGTGGGGGCTGTAGATTCCAAGGTGACCTGCTTCATCGGCACTCTTCATGACATGATTAAAAAGGAGGTGGAGGAGTCCAACAGACAGTGGGAAAAGCGTGTGGTTATTCTAGAGAAGAGGGTGCATAAGATAGAGGCTGGTGAGATAGAGAGTGTGAAGGGGGTAAAGACCGACCTTGCTCAATTGCGTGCCGATTTCACAGCTTCTCGGACCCCATTATTTGAGGCCATGTGTACAGGGGTTGGTATGGATACTGAGGAGGTCGACAGGGCCCAGTATGAGTCAGAGGCAACAGAGAGTTCTTCGCATCACACCACTACCAGAGATGATCCATTAGATTTGGGTGATGATCAGTACGAGGAGCTGGATGATATTGAGACATTGTCGGATGCTTCAGAGGAGAAGCTTCAGGATGTATTAGCAGCTTCTTTCCAGCATGGCCATCCCGTTGCTCGTACAGACACTGAACTTAAGCGCGACATGCAGAGAGCTAGAGAGCACTCCTTTATGGACATGATGCCCCTTCAAGGAAGAGTCTAGTGCTACATCTAGACCTCCACCTGCTGGCAGCACTTTAGCACCATCTAAGCTCACATCATCCACTATTACTACTACTGAGCCCACTGTTGAGAACAACACTGAGGCAGTTCGAGAGGCCACCTGAGGTGTCACAGGGAGTGCTTACTTCCTTTTGAGTGCTAATTGTTTATTACATTGGGGAAAATGCAAGGTTTTTAGTTGGTTAGGGGGGAGATACTTCTATTTTCGTGTTGTTTGATAGATCTTTTGAGTCTTTTTTATATGATGTATCTGGGATACTGTATGTATGACCTGTGTTTTGACGGATAGTACTTATGTGTGTTGGTTTAAACATTATAGTATTTTCATTATTGCATATGTGTTGTTGCCCGTATGTTGTGTGTGTTATTTTATGGTATTAGCTATATTCTTGGTTTTTCTTAGCCATGTTTCTTTTCGTAAGGATGCTAATGGTCTTTTAAACCTAGTATTTTTAGAAAGTTTTGAGTCGACTTGTTCCAATGATAGATATTTAGGCGCTTTCTTAAGGGAACTAAGCTTTGTAGGGCCGGGATGTTAGCATGACTTGTTTGTTATCAATACAATTAGAATGTCACATAAAATTGTGTACCCCTCCAAAAATTTTAAGCTTTAATGAGAATTGATGATCATGACAGCTTAAGCTTCACTTTGTTACTCTTGACTATGCAATTGGGTAAACCATTAATTGATCTTGTTTTGAAAGATTTTGACTTATTTTGAACAATGTATGTGCTAGGAATGGTGACGTTTTATACTAACTTGTGTGACTGTTTTTGTCAACTAGAACTTGCCGGTTTTTCTTTCTAAGCTAAACTTGAATGATCGGTTGAAGAAAGGATCTTAGGCAATTATTGAATTTCCATGTGAAACACCTTGTACATATATGTATCACTAGTCAACCCTTTTGAGCCTTTAGCCTTTTTCTTGTTGCCATATTACAAGCCATACCACTTCATGTATCTCTTTTGAACCCATCCTTCCTTGAACTCTAAAATATCAACATAGGCTATTAGCCTAAGTTGGGGGTGAGAGGCCATATGAGTAAGGTTTACGAAAATAGAAAGTGGAATGGCGGTTGTTAGAAATGAAGAGACTGCCCTTGCACGAAAGAAAATAAAAGAAAAAGGAAAGAAGTTTTGTTTATTGTTGTGTTTGCTAGAAACAATTCTAATAAACGCAAAAGGGGCGGTTAATAAAAAGGCAATAGAAAGATGTTACTAAAGAGAAAAAAGGTGGAGAGAAAATGAAAGAAAAGGCCTCAACCAAGTCAAATGTAGTGCTAAAAAAGGAATAGTCACTTTTGTACCCAAATTTGTATCCTACCCACCCCAAAGCCGTCATTACAACCCGGAAAGACCTTTGTGATCTACAATCGATTGTTTTTGGAATTAGTATGGAAAGAAAGTACGGGCAAGCATATGGTTTGATACTTGTGACACGTGAGATTCTTTTTTAGTGTGAGTGTTCTCCTTTTGTCCCTCTATATTGATTGATATTGGTGTGAAAGGGACTTTCTTTCTTGTTAGGGTGCATGTATTGTAATAATAGATGAGCAATGAGACCATGCAAGCAAGTCAATAGAATGTTAATACGAATTGAGTAATCTCGAGAAACCATATGAAGCTTTGGAGTGTCATAAGGTCATTGTTAGTGCATTTTTTGAAATAACAGGAAGAGGAGGATATAGTAGAATGATTAAGTGTGTGTTCTAATTATTGATACCGACCGATAGTCATGTGCATCCCATGTAGGCCAGTTGACAAGTCGTGAGTCGTGAGTATCGAGTCGTTTGCTTGAGGACAAGTAAAAGGTTAAGTTGGCGGTGTTGATAAGTTGTGGATTTTGGGGCTTTTTACATTCACTAATTTTCCTTTTTTAGTAGTCTTTTCAAGTGTTTGTTCGTGTTTTCGTGTGTTTTCATGTGTCTTCAGGTTTTGTGAGTCGAGGATAAAAGAGGGACAAAGTGGAACAAAAAGAGCAAAAGAGCATTATGTTGCGGCAAATATACGGCACCACAAAGTGGACTTGCGGCCGCATCTTTTGCCCAGAGAAATGACAGTAAGCTGAGAAAAGATCATCAACTTGCGATGAGAATGCGGTACCGCAACTTCGAAGTTGCGGTCGCATTTTGGAGGCCTGAACACCCAGTGAGCCAAGCTACATGCCTAAATTTGCGAAGCAGATCCGGCATCGCAAACTCAAGTTGTGGCCGCATCTTCAGAAGGAGAGAGAAGAATTGCTGAGTGTTCTGCGGTCGCAAACTTTGTCTGAAATTTGACTTTTTGTCCTGTCTCTATAAATACTTGTACCTAATGCTCTGTGCACATTATTGAATATTCCTCACTTTTCAGTTTTAGTTGTCTTTTAGCACTAAAGAGAGCATTAAATACTATTGTTGTGTGAAGCTTTTAGAGAAGAATCTTCACCCTTTGTCATCTTCTTCTTTAACATTATTGTAAGCTTCCATGAATATACTCTTTGCTACTACTTTTTATTTAATGAGTATGAGTAGCTAAATCATTTAGCTAAGGTTGTGGGACCAAATATGTTAGTTATGTGATTGGGTTTTTGCATTCAACCTCCATTTATGTGTTATGATATTTTTCTATTTAATCTTCGTTCTTTAATGTCATTTAATGGTGTACAATATTATTTGTGCCTATTTACTTTTCCTTTGCTTGAGAAAGAAAGGGAAAGTTAGGCAAAGAGTAAATAGCAAGAACTCGAAGCTTCTAAACCTTATCTAATAACTTGACCTAGAGAAGGAAAGTTACTTGAAATAAAATGGGTGTTCATTCATATTCTACATCCTAAGGCTTGAGAAAGCTTAGTGATGACATTTATCACCTTGGTTGAGAAACTCTTGATAAACTTGTGTATCTCATATTTAATTGCACCTACACATAGAAAGGAGTTGAATTAATACTCAGTTGCATTACTTTCCATTGGAACCACAACTTTAGTGCCTTTAGTAATTGTTAATAAAAAATCAAGCATTCTCTTACCAGTGATCATGACAAATATTAAAACCAAACTTTTTGTGCATTTCCGTCTCTAGAAAAATAGACTACTACTCAAGCGTTACACTTAACGAGTTTATTTCTTCATTGTATTCTTTGTGGGATTCGACCCCAACCATGTTGGGTTCTATATTTGACTGCGACCATTTACTCCTATTTTAAAGGTGTAATTTAGTTGTATCAATATACAAGGTTATACAGGCTGTATACACCTCGGTGTATATAAAAGGGTATACCTTGTATATTATTAAGTCGAACCTGTGCTATTTTATTTGTCTTGTATACTGTGTAGGACTTTGGGCCTATTTTATTTCTTTTCCCTTATTGGGCTTGCTACTTTTATCTGATCTTGAATTTGGGCCTGTTATTTTGTGAACTTGCATTTTTGGGTTTGCTTCTTTGCTATTTCTGTCTATTTGGGCCTGTATGTTTGGCTTGTCTCTATTTCATTGGATACCGTATATATATACTTAGTATACGCATAGGAATACATGGTTTATACATGTATTATTTAGATTCTTCATTAATGTGTTGATTAAGTTTAGATACCCTTTAACCGCATTCCCCTTTTCCCCTCTTTGTTTTTGCATGGGAACCCATACGAGCCACTTGAGCACTTTCTCGCATGAAATCAGTGTTGGGCCAAAGGCCCAACAACATTTTTATTCTATCGAGTCTGTCTGAATGAAGATGATTGAAGGCCCAATCATGGGTGAAAATGGACAACTGGTGGACTTAGGTAGGCCCACCAGCCTAACTTTCCTTTTTCTTTCTTCATATTTATATATTTGTTGTGTATGTAAATAACTTGATATACATATTGGAACCCAAATGCGATTCGAACTTAGAAAAACTCGTGTAGTAGCTAAACATTTTTAAAAAAATAAAGTTAAACACGACTTGTGCAACTGGAAAACTTTGAATATTTTGCAAAGTATGGAAACTGGAAAAATGGCGATTTATATTGAGTTAAAAGGATTTTTGGAATCAAATTGGATAATTTTGGGCCTTATGCCTCTTTGGAAACTAAACGGATAAAATAGGTTGTCTGGGCCACAAGCGCACTTTCAGAAACTAAAGAAAACGGACTAATTTAAGGCTTTCAAATGAATTGGGTTGAAATGTATGTTGGGCTTAATTTGAGAAAAACTTGAACTAATCAGAACAAAAGGGAGATTTTCAGAAAGATAAGTGTAAGCGGATTTTTAAAAGACTCAATACAACTTAAGTCTTAAGGTGGCTTTTAAACACTTTTTGGGCCAA
Source organism: Lycium barbarum (assembly GCF_019175385.1). Classification (NCBI taxonomy): domain Eukaryota; kingdom Viridiplantae; phylum Streptophyta; class Magnoliopsida; order Solanales; family Solanaceae; genus Lycium; species Lycium barbarum. The sequence continues at coordinate 106,779,198 of NC_083347.1, read as the reverse complement.
AAGCCCAAGCCTTAAGGCAAACAAACAAAAAGAAATAGGCAAACTTACAGGAATGACCACCTTATTATAGGTTCTTACCATTAGTAACTACCATTTTATTTATTACATTTCGTAGCCACCTTTTTAGTTAATTACCATATGTATTGCGTGTATTTACGGTATAATAAATAGACTCATAAGCTATATCTTTAAAAACAGATCCCTTAGAAATAGGCATTTAATTTGGTCTTAAATGGGAAAATATAATTCATAATAATATCTTTCATAATCTGCTCCACAAATTTAGCTTCCATTTCCATATTCTTCACGATTCTCCTTCTCTCCACCCTTCTTTTTCAAATGCAACGTAAAATTCAAAAATTCAAACCAATCAACTGTAGAGGAAAAACAGCAACACAACAAAATACGATCATTCTAATGGTAATTCGAAAGTTCGTGGTTTTTTTTGTTAATAAAAACACTGAAAATGTATTTCAGATTGGAATTGATTTTTGTGGTTTTTTTACTTCTTATTTGTCAAACTGTCGTAAGTGCCTTCGTCTTTGAATTCCTCTTCAGTGACGAGCTTCAAATAAATGTGTTATATGTTCGGGAAAAAAACTGAATGTAGTATTTTTGTGTTGTATGTTGGTTGGGTATTTGACCAGTGATGAATTGTGTGTTGAAAACATATACATTCAGTTTTCGTATTTATATAGTTTGTTTCAATTTGTGAATACACAAATCTTGGTTTTTTTGCTGTGTTGTTGTTTTCCCATCCCAAATACATAAATACATACGATATCTCTGTATGTATTTTTGTATTTGAGACAGTGTATTGCATATCTCTTATGTTTGTCATGAGTGTTAATGTATTTGGCATACTGTATAGAATGGATTGCTGTATATATAATTCTGTAGGTATTTATGTATTTGGTAGACTGTTTCATGTGTTCATTATCATATGTATTGGTGTATTTGAAAGTATGTGCGTATTTGATAAACACAGTTTCTGCTTGAAATATGTTTCAGATATATATATATATATATATAGTGTTTTCATAAGCTATCTCGGATACATAAATGTTAATGTATTTGAAAATATGTATTTAGTTGATTTTTGTATTAATTTTGTATATTATTTTATAATGTATTTCAGGTTGTAATCAATCTCAACTAATTCATTCATTTTGAGTACAAGAATGTCCACTGTATCGTCGTTGCTAAGACACTCAAGTAATTGGAACAATGAAAACTGCTATGTGAATTTCAAAATCGATGCAGTGGCTTTCAGAGAATATTCGACATATATAGATTTATTACAAGCAGTTGCAACTCAGCTGAATATAGACATGCAACTGAAAAACATATACATCAAATATATCGTTGAAGGTAATGACACGCCAATGGAAATACATAATGATATGAGTGTTAGGGTGTATGTGGAATTGAATAAAGAGAATAAACAGTTAGCGATGTATCCTTTGTGCATAACTACAACTGATAAAAGCGTTGATAATTGTGTGTAATCATGAACTTATGTGTATTTGAATTTACGTGAAGTATGTTTTTGTTGAATTTGACTGATCTGTTGTAGGTCGAACCATCAACCGAATAATTGTACGCAGTATATGATGCAGGAAGGCATTTCATCGTTAACTTGGACAACAAAACTTGCAGTTATCGGATGTTTCAAATAGACGAAATTCCATGCCCACAAGCATGGGCTGTCATTAAGAAGAAAAATCTAATGGCTGATGATTACTGTTCTGAATTGTTCAAACCGCACACCGTGGTGAAGACGTATGATGTCGCCGTGGATCCTCTCCCTGACGAGCGGGAATGGAAGATTCCAACATACATATCAGAGGATGTTGTTTTGCCACCAAGATACAAGAGACCTCCTGCTAGGCCGAAGAAAAAGCGTGATAAGCCGTTATTTGAATTGCTTCTTGGAAAAAAGAGACATGTTTGCAGTACTTGTGGACAGACTAGACACAATAGACGATCTTGTAGTAATGCTCCTAGAAGGAAGTCGTTGTTTTTTGTTTGTAGAAGTTTAGATTTGTTACTCTAGATACACTGTTGGTTTGCATTTTTTTTTAATGAAAAACGAAATCTGTTTCACATACTACTTATGTGATATCTTCATTTAGAATTGTATTGAATAGTTATCTTTAAATTCATTCACAAATGAATATAAAAGGCAGCATCAGTTCTTTCAAAAAAAAATAGTTACTATATTTTAATATGTACTATTGATGCCAAAATACATCAAATATATATAATGTAAAAAGTGTATCTAACTCTGCCATCTTAATAAGTTGCAGATGTATTTGAAATATGTTGATGTTTATGGGTTTGGCGAATTCAAATACATATAACCCATATAGCAAGATATACACATTCATATAAATTGCAAAAACAAAATCACACAATGGTCACTGTATATTAGAATGTAGGCAGATTTACACATTCATCCAAAAAATGATCACCGTATATTAAAATGTAGTATTGATTCCAACATACATCAAATACATGTAATTTAAACAGTGTATCGGACTCTGCCATCTGAAAAAGTTGCAGATGTATTTGAAATATGTTAATGTTTATGGGTTTGGCGATTTCAAATACATATAACCCCCTTGTTTCAATATCTAAATACGCGTACGTATTTATAGTGTACCTCACTTAGTCGCATCCAAGATATAGCCAGATATACACATCCATCTAAATTCCCAAAATAAAATTACACAACTTTGATAAATTAGAATAAGCTTAAATGTTCCAGTTAAAACTTAAGTAAAATGATAAGATAGTCTTAAACTAACTAAATCTAAAATATTTGCTATCAAAATAGCCATAGTCTGAAATTACAATTAAATATTCCTACATCAATCCTAAGTAATATCAATTCTGTCAGCTTTGCCATAATCCACTGCTGGCCTAACTGGTTTTGGTGGCGCCTCAATGTCGCTCATAGCATGTCCATCGATCTTCCGTTCAGCTCTCTAACCATAAAACACCTAAACATCTGTGGTTGAACTTCACAATGCTGCATGTCGAAGTATTTCCCAAATATAGTCTCGGAAAAGAGTTCAAACTGCTATCCGTAAGCTTGTCCTTCAATTCTTTTTTAACTTTCGGGTCCATGTACGAAGCATATCATATTGCATGACTGGGAGGATATTGGACAAAGAATTTAACATCCTGTATAAATACAAGTAGTTAATTAAAAAGAAGACACAACAAATATATGTATACGAATATCATATGAAACTGATGAACAAAATTAGAGTGAACCATACATGACTACAACAAATATGTACACAGATGATGAAATAACCATGTGTACATTCAAAAATATATGATTCTCAGTTCATCACCCTTTTCAGATACACAGTAAAATTCCAATAATATGTGGTTCTCAATTCATCAATTTTCTAAATACATCACATATATTGAAGATGGTTCCAGGTTCTTCAATTTTCCAAATTCAAATACATGATTCTCAGTTCAACAACCTTTTCAAATACTCAGCAAATTTCCAAATATGTGATTCCCAGTTCATCAATTTTCCAATTTTCCAAATACATAACATAAGATACACATAAAACAATATGATTCTCAGTTCATCAATTTTCTAAATACATAGCATACATTCAAAAAATACGAAAAAAAAACACTCTTCATCAATACATAACATATATCAAATATATTCATCAATACATAACATACATCATTACATATCATACATCAAAAATATTCGGAAGTTCAAAAATACCTGCTTCATCGCTGGGTCAAACTCTTCCTCTTCTCTTGCTTCATGTTGTATGACATTTTTCCTCTTCATCTCTTTTCCGGTATCTATTTTCTTTGTTGATTTTGTGACTACCGGTTTTTTAGGCCTTTGCATGTGGGAAGGATCATGCTTATTTTTTGTCCTCCTTTCAGCAATGATTCTCTCAGCTGAACCTGCAACAACATCATGTTGTTGTTGAGAAATCCCCAAATCAAAAGAAGGATAACCAAAATTTTGAAGAGTAGAATGTATACCTCGAGTAACCATGTTTGATTTTGTTCCGCCTACCATTAATGTATAAGCATTTAACTTCCACTTGCTTGAAACCCTAGCAATTTAATACTTCAATTGACTTGAATTTGGTGGAAAGAAAAAGACTAAAATATGAAAATACACTATTAGAGCAAGAAAAAATCTAAAGAAATATACATTCCCCAAAAATCACGGAAGAATCTTTTGCTAATGTTGATCGTGAAGGAAGTAATGGAGAAAAAAACGGTGAAAATTAATGAAGAATGAGAGAGAAATCAAGTTGAATAATGATGTATCCGTTAAACTTGGGATATGGGAATATGGTAGCGTCTAATACGGTCAGTTACTGAGTGTATTTAACTGTGTATATTTACCAATAACTGTAATTTACTGATATAGTTATAGATGGTAAATAAAAAAAGTAAATTAGTTACTAAATATAAATAAATAAAATGGTAGTTATTATCATTAATATGTCTTATAAGAAGCTATAACCAGTAAAAATTCCAAAGAAATACACTTAGACCATTTTTGAGAAGTAAGTTGGCTTTGGTGATAGAATGTGGTTGACAAAATGAGCTCAAAATGGACTAAAACAAAATAAATGAGTTTATTTTCTTTATTTATACTTATATAAATCTATGCTATTTTTACAAAGGAGATATATTCCATTTATTTTCCCCTCTCTCTCTCTCTCTATATATATATATACAAAACTTATAAGGGCTAAATCATGGCATTAGGACCAAGTTAGTAGGAACTCTATTTAAAAGAAATCTTAAGTGTGTTTTGGTCCGGGAATGAAGTGCATTTAACCCCTTATAGTATTTTCTCAAAAAGAAACCAACTCTTTCTACTTAAAGAATATCTTGCCAAAAAATGAAATTTTATGATTAGCATGACAAATCTTGCAAGAAAGATAAGATTTTAGCAAATAATCACATTAATCACACATTGAAGCTCTCGTAGGTCAATCGTATTCTACGGATCCTTAATACTACAGTGTTTGAAACCCTCCCTAGGGGATCGCCAGAACCCTTACCTCGAACTCTAATTTAAAAGGATTTTTCTCTTGTTTGATAAACCCTTTTTACCCGGTTTTCCTAATTTTCCTTAATAAAATTAGGTGGCGACTCTAAAAAACATAAAATCCAAATAGAATCCACAAGTTCTTAGTAGCTTTTATGCACCCACGTAAAAGTAAACCGTAACAATCCTCCCCTTGATTCACCCTTACAACTAAGCTAGAAAAGTCGGTCATTCCTAATCAAATGTGATCCCACTTAAAAGAGACAAAACTAGAGAAAATCTTAAAATTTAGTCGCAAATGATTAACTTATCATGGATGCCTATCCATCAGAAATGCATGCAAAACATAATGACGGAAAGACTTGCAAGTCCACCAACCAATCCTTTTCTTAAGGACTTCTGAAAGAGAGTGTGAATTTTTCTTCTTTAATCTTTTCAACCACTAATATTTTTGCTTTTAGCTTCAAGATGCTCGAGAATTCAGTACCAATGTGGCTTTTGTGTGTTTTTGTCCATGTAATAATTGACACATAATTTTGTCTAAGAAAGATATCTGAAGTGGAACATGATCCTATTCTCCTTTATCTAGTGGGTGACTAAAGAAAACGACTCTCTTTTCTTCTCTTTGTACCCCAGGCCAGACGACTGAAGGAGATTCTCTTATTCATTTTCTTTCCTAACTTTCCTTTGATCCTTATCGGTGTCCCTTCCCTAATCCGTCTTGAAAGTCAAAACAGATCGTTGCTTGGTGCTAACCCAAAATTCAACGAGTTTTTCTAATTATAACAAAAATCTATTTTTACTTATTTACTTTATTAGAACCTCGACACTCGAATTAATAAATACATATATAAATTGTAGAGTCGGTGCGTGAATACAATAGCGCCTTTATTCAACACCTCTGTGGAAGAGGAGGAAACAACCATAGGCATTCAATTGGACGGTTTGCCCTTCAAAGTCGAACCTATGTCTAGCATGGCATAAGTTCTTTAAGGGCAAATGCATAACATATGAGATATTATGATGTGAAAATATAAAGTTATACTCCCCCAACCCCCACCCTCCGGAAAACTTATTTGCATCGAGGGACAAAAATTGAAGACCAGCACAAAATAAGAAGTAATTGCACGATTTTCCCTTCTAATGGACTGGGTTTTAATTTTGTCCTTTGAATGGACTGGTCTTTAATTATTAGCCTTAAAATGGGCTGGTCTTTAATTTATGTCCTTCAAAATTGAACTTATGCCTATAGGGGCATAAATCTGGTATAACTTGTGAATATTGTGATGCTTAACTTATGCCCTAATAGATATAAGTTCGATTTTGAAGGGTAAAAATTGACGACCAACCCATTTGAAGAGCAAAAGTTAAAGCCGGCACAAAAGAGGAACATAAGTGCAAATGATTCAACAATAGGTATGGGAACAGTGGGCTCATCGGAGGCCATAATGCTAGCGGGCCTTGCTTTCAAGAGAAGCGCTGGTCTTTAATATTTGTCCCTCAAATTGGCGGTTTTTAATTTTTGTCCTTCGCTAACAATCCCTTGGTTTCGGGTTCGAACCCCCGCTCAGTCAAAAGAAAATTTAAAAAAAATTGCAAGGTAGAGTTTGGATTCGCAAGTCAGAGTTTTAAATGCAAAACTCTACTTCAGGCAGAGTATAGAGTTTTGCATTCAAACTCTACCTGAGGTAACTCTACCTTGCGTATCCAAACCTCTGCCTTGCAATTTTTTTTTCACTGAGCTGAGGTTCGAACCCAGAACCTCGGGGTATTAGGTGAAGTGAAAAAAAATTAAAGACCACCAATTTGAGGGGCAAAATTTAAAGACCAATGCCTTTGAAGGGCAATCAGCACAAAAAAAAAATGCAAGGGAAACTGGCAAAACAAACTCAAAGTTGAGGGCAAACCTTTTTTTTTTTTTTTTTTTTTGCATAGATTGCCCTTTATTTGGGGTGGTCTTTAATTTTTGCCCTTCAAATTGGTGGTCTTTAAATTTTACCCCTCGCCTAACACCCGAAGGTTGTGGGTTTGAACCCCAGCTCAATTAAAAAAAAAAATCGCAAGGCAGAATTTTACAAATCTGCCCGGCAAAATTTTGCCTTAAGGTAGAATTTGGGCACCTTGTCCTCAAAGTTCAAGGCAATAACAGTGCACTCCTCACCAATTGTCACAAATAATAGTAGGATGTCATTGAATCTCTGAATCAACTTATTAGGTTGAACAACATTGACTCATTTGCAAGTCATAATCCCAGTAAGTTGTCCAAAATGAGATGCCAACATTAGAATTATATATATCCCAAGTGGCTGCTGTAATGTCATTGAGCTTTTAAGCACTACTTGTGGAAACAAGAAATTATTTCCAAATGAAACAAAATCAAGGCTCACTATTTGTGTTGACAGATATTGGCCATTATTAGGGAGTCGTCCATTATAAACATGTGCTACCTGCTTTGGTTCCACGTTAATATTCTGAGGTAAAGCAGCATCAACAATAGCCAGAGCACAAAACTTTATAGCAACAAACATGTCTTTAGCTCCCAATGCCCATAAATCAAGCAAGATATGCCATTCATTTTCTAGTGCCAAACTCAGCCACAAATAAGGGAATACAAAGAGTCCCCTTGGTATCTTCTGCTTCCCTTCTTTAGATTCAGTATTCATTTCCCAGTGATTAACAAAGTAATTTGAAATTGGAGAAGAAGCAACACTAGACAAAAAAAAAAAAACAAGTGTGCCACAATGGTCTCATTTACACCATTTTGATTCATAGTTTTAGAACTGACGTCAGGATCCCATACACAATTAACCATCACAGTCCCGCCATACATAATAAAGAGCAGATTCACACCGGGATTGAATGGAAGGATACAGTCAGCAAGTCCGAGTAGCTCAAATTTTTCATTTTCAACATCAATTATTAGATCAGCAGAATGCATTTCACGCTTTGGAACACCACCAGCATTCTCCCAAAATAGTTGTCACAGCCCAACTCACTAGTGATATTGTCCGTCTTGGGCCTAGGCCCCCACGGCTTTAAAATGCGTCACTAGGAGGTAAGATATGCCTTATATAACACTCTTATGGACTCAGTGTACTCATTGAGGTTTGCCCCACCGCATGGGGTTGTCTAGACTCAGTACCGAAGTTTTCCCCGCCTACCCGGAATTTGCCTAAACTCAGTTGAACTGTGACCCTCCATCGACAAGGCTGACACAAGAGTGGCTCTGATACCATATGTAGCAACCCAACCCACTAGTGATATTATCCACTTTGGGCCTAGGCCAGCACGGCTTTAAAACACGTCACTAGGAGGTAAGACATGCTTACTTATATACCCAGCATCTTTCTTGTGTTTTGCCGATGTGGGACTTTCCTCCTAAATTGGGGCGTGACAATAGTTTATCAAGATATAGATCCTCAATTAACGTAGGTTCTATGGAAATTTTGTCAATATATACCTCTTCAAATGCTGCCAAATCAGTTTTCCATGTAATCGAGCCACTATAAAGAGAGTTGAAATCTACACACCTTGCTGGTAGGGCTTGTGCGAGATGTGAAGCCGAGATTACAGATTCTTGACTACCAAACGAAATTAGAAAATTTGCACCATCTTTAAAGTGGCATTGTTGAACAGTTTTCGTTTGTATGGGTGCTTCAATGAGCACCCCAATCGGTAACGAAGTGGACGTAGCATCAACTACTTTGCAGACTCCATTAGACATTGTGCCGAACACTTGGTCCACCTTTGAATTGCCAGATTTCATAGCTAGGACGTGGCTCACCAACATGTCGAGTAGCAAATTGTGAGCAGTCCCTTCCCAAGTTGTTTCTGAGCCATCCATTCTGCTATAATAACATGAGCACGTAATGGAAAATATTAGGACACAGCCACCTTGAACTCCAATAATATCAGGATAACCATTCCTATCAAATTTCAATGCGGATAAATGATCACCATACTTATGCCTGAACACGAAAGGAATGGGTTCAGATACACACTGCCCAGTGTCAAACTAATAGCAAGTTGGTAAGCCATTTTTCATGCTCACACATTGCTTGATCCCCAAAATCGGCCAAAGATGGTTAGTTGAATAGGCATGGAAAAAACTCAGCAATCTCAGCATTGTTAGCATAAGGGATAAGGGAAGCCTCTCCCTTTTGTTGGTTCGTCAAAATCATAAGGCAAAATATCGTGGGAAACAGAATTCTCAGTCACAACAAGCTTCAGATGTGCAAATTGGCTTTGTAGTTTGACTCATTTTGCAAACTCTAGTTGGGTGATATTGGAAGCAATCACTTTGTTCGGTGCGTGTTCCTCAGATTCAACTGAGTCACCAGGATCAAATGGAAGTTGTATGAATATATTCATACTATTCAATCTTATTCCTTCCAACAGAAAAAGGCCGCTGCTTACCCAGTGTAATTCGAGCACTTCATGTTCCGCCAAAGTTTGCCCAGTTCTTTGGGGCAAGCTATCAAGCACCTGTCTCACATAAGTGTTTGAGTTCTCTTCACTTGCGTATGTTGGGATATTACCTTCTCCATCGTGAATGACGAAAGGACATTCATAGTCACCAATAATAAGATTGAGATTCCCACAAAATTTAGCGTCCGACTCGAAATTGTTGTTGAGAACTGGACCAATAGTCTCTGGGTCAGCAACTGGAAGGGATAACACTGGAAGAATTTTCTCGGCTCTGTGAGAAAAATTATCAAACACCTGGTCCGCATAAGGGCTGGAGTTGCTATCATCCAAATCGGATTCAATCTCCAATGTTGCGACCTCCTCTGGTTTTCCATTGGTTAAACCAGATTCCATTGCATCAGTAAGGACTCTTGTATGGGTAAAAAATTGCACTTAACACGTGGACCAACATGTAGTCGACATGTCCGATGATAATGCCGAGTAAAGCATTTGCGGAAAGATAGCTAACACCGACGATAAGGTCAACAAAGAGAGCATCAACGGAAATAACACACAAAACCCTCTTGATTGTGCATTAAATAGAGTTAATACAGTAACGGCAAAAACGGTTTCTAACAACCAGAGTCAAGGAATTAAATGACAATCATTAATTCAGTAATTAATGATGGTCGTTACATATATATAACGGGAAGAACCCCAGATAGGACCAGATACTTATAAATAGGATTTTTACTTATATACCTAGGCATCCAAGACTGACTGAAAAATAGACAATTATTGATTATTCTCAGCTTATTACTATTACTATTATCATTAGCATTAGCATTATCATTATTCTTTTATCATCAAGTTTTTATTCATTCTGTGGGAACGAAGAAGTCCATCATTGTTGTTTATCTACAATTGGCATAAGTTTATTTTTTCCTTTTATTTACTTATTCTTTATTGATTTTCACATAACTGGCATGTATTATCTAACATCCGTATCAAATTACTACCAGTTGTGGTTAACCTTAAAACAAATTCAATATTTGGGTAAAATACGAATTTTGACTCAAACAGTTTGGCGACGTCTATGAGAATTCTACGGTTGGTTTTGTAGCTTGATCTCTGTTTTGTCTCTGTTTACGGAAGCATTATTACTTTGGTATTTTCTTTTGTCTTTGCATTCAGATATGATAGGAGATACACCTACACCACCCATTGATGGAAATAGAAACTTCAAGGAAGAGGTACTGGCTGACCCAACTAACGGGACAACAGGAAACACATCAGTGGCGGACCAAAATCAAGCTTCGATCCCAATAGGAGATTTGTGGGAGTTCCTGAAAGGAGAGATAGCGGAGGTGATGAAACAAATGATGGTTGAAATACGACAAAATCTCACGCAACCACCTCCATTGAATGGGATTGCTGGTTCCAGTCGGTCAGTACCCCTTGAGCAAAGAAACTTAAACGGAGAGCCGACCAATACCGATAATCTCGGCGTAACAGCAGAAGCAACAGGTCATGGCAATGCTGATATCAACCCAATCATACCTGTTCCAATATTACAGCGGTTCGAGGAGCACATGAAAAAATTCAAAGAACATGAGGAAAGAATCAGTAGAATACCTGGGGCACCACCCGCTATCAAAAAAGAGGATGATAGTGACTACATTATCATCCATGGAAAGATTCTGCAGATTTAGAACACGTTCCAGAAAGTTTCAAATTACCAAAAATCAAAAAATATGACGGAACTACCGACCCTCAAGATCACATCACTGCCTATACATCCACTATTCGGGCTTGTGATCTTTGTCCAAAGATGACTCGGTCTGTTATGATTAAACGGTTTGGGCAAGTATTGACAGGAGGAGCACTGGATTGGTATGCAAAATTGCCCCCAAATTCACTTGAATCCTTTGTGGATTTGGTAGATAAATTCAAGAAGGCACACACTGAAGCAAGGAAAGCAGAGAAAAGAATGGAAGATATATTCAATATCAAACAAAGGAGGGATGAAACCCTACAAGAATTTGTTCATCGCTTCCAGAAACACCGCAACACCTTGTCGCAAATTGAAGACAAATGGGCTGGGATTGCATTCTGACATGCATTACATCCCGATGGAACGCCGGCAACAAAGGATCTCGCCAAACACTTAATTGAGTACCCGACGAAGACATGGGACGATATATATTATTAATACTATTCAAAAATTCGGATAGAGCAGGATATCATCAATCTGATCATGAAGGAGTCATCACCATCAACTAGGGATAAGTCGAGTAGAGGCAATTCCAGAAAAAGCGATGGAGATAGAACGCATAGAAGAGAACGTTATGATCAGTATTATCCACGAGGAAGCTGTGAAAGTACACGAAGAAATAATCAATATAGTCATAGATCACCACCGGCAACAGGGACTTCCCGAGTAAATTACAACACCGGAGCTCCAAAACTCATGGACTGTAATTTCTGTGTTTCGACATCAGAAGTAGTTGCAGCATTGGACAAATTGGGTAATAAGTTCAAATGGCCCGGAAAAATGAAATCAGATCCAAGCAAAAGAAATCCAGAACATTTCTGTGAATTTCACAAAGGACATAGTCACAAGACTGAGGATTGCCATGCATTGCAATGGGCAGTTGCCGATCTCGTAGAGGAAGGAAATTTGACGGAGTTACTTTCGGAGAAAGGAAAGCAAGCATATTATCGGACCAGGGAGCAAGGAGCGCCGCCACCACTTCCCGAGCCAAAGCGAGAGGTTAATTTTATCATAGATGGTGCAGATATCAACATTACGGAAGGGCTGGACGTCAACAAAGTCACTTACAACTCAGGCATGAAGTTTTAAAGAATAACGACCAGAAGTGAAAAGAGGAATAGGTTGGCTCTCGTCGAAGATTGTATCACCTTCGACGAAGCCAACGCCGATAATATACAATTTTCGCATAATGATGGGTTAGTAATTACTTTGCGCATCTTAGATACTGATATTAAACATGTTTTTGTTGATCAGGGAAGTGCTGCCAACATCATAAACATCAGGGTCATAAAGGAGATGGAATTGACGAGTAAAATAATCCATAAATCCATCATGCTCACTGGGTTCAATAATTCAACAGAAAGAACTCTGAGTGAAATTATTTTACCAGTAGTAGCGGGTGGAGTGGAGCTACAAAATGCCTTTTCAATCATGTCCTCTGCGATGGCCTATAACATGATTGTTGGACGTCCCTGGATTCACGCCATGAAAGCAGTACCATCAACATATCAGCAAGTGGTCAAATTTCCAACGCCGTGGGGGCGTAGGCGAAGTTCGTGAAGAGCAAAGAATTTCGAGAGACTGTCACGCCGTGGTGATAAAAAAAACGTGCCAAAGGTAGAACATTTCAAATCGAAAAGTAAAGGTAAAAATGATAAACAAGTATACCAAATACTACAACAAACGGAATCAAGCATCAACGATGCCGAAAGAGAAACTATACAAGATCCTTTGACAGAGGAGCAACCAACGGAAGTAGCTGAGGATCTTGACCCAATGCATTTTGATGATGCATCTCCGAAAAAGCGCACATTCATTGGATGCAAATTACACTAACCAAGTAAGTATATTTCATTTTTACGTGACAATTTAGATATTTTTGCCTTTTGCCATGCTGACATGACAAGAATAGCACCGGAGGTAGCAACGCACAAATTGCACATTGATCTTTATCACAGACCCGTAAAACAACCCCAAAGAAGACTCCCCAATGATAGAAGTAAATTCATAGATGAAGAGGTACAAAGATTATTAGATGCCGGATCCATAAGACCGGTAGAGCATACGGAGTAGGTGTCGAATGTAGTAGTGGTACCAAAGAATAATGGAAAGATGCGAGTGTGTGTAGATTTCACAAATCTAAACAAAGCATGTCCAAAGGACCCATTTCCATTCCCTCATATAGATCAAATGATCGATGCAACAGCCGGTCATGAGTTATTGAGTTTTCTTGATGCGTATTCAGGATACAATCAAATCAAGATGAATCATACAGATCAAACAAAAACAACATTTGCATTGTTATAATATGATGCCGTTTGGACTCAAGAACACCGAAGCAACATATCAGCGGTTAGTGACAACAATGTTCAAAGATAACTGGGAAAAACAATGGAGGTGTACATTAATGATATGATTGTGAAGTCGGAAAGAGCTGAGGATCACTTGATTCATTTAAAAGAAGCCTTTGCAATATTAAGGCAATTCAACATGAAGTTGAATCCCAAAAACTGCGCATTTGGCGTGTCATCCGGAAAATTCTTGGGATTCATGATCTCATAGCGAGGAATAGAGATAAATCCAGACCAGCTAAAAGTGATAGAAAACATTCCTGATGATCTCAACAACAAAAAGAAGGTTCAAAGTTTGATTGGTCGAGTAGCAGCGCTATCTCGATTTATTTCAAGATCATCGGAGAGGTGCCACAAATTCTTCACTATACTAAAAAAAATAGCAAGATTTTGAGTGAACGCTAGAATGTAAACAAACATTGCAAGAGCTCAAAAGGTATCTTTCAAGTCCGCCGTTGCTGTCAAAACCTAACCCTGAGGAGAAGCTATTTTTATACCTTGTCGTTTCAGAGGTATCAGTAAGCGCAGTTCTGGTACGGGAAGAAGAAGGTAAACAATCTCCAATTTATTATGTTAGTAAAACACTTTTAGATGCCAAAAAAAGATATCCGCATTTAGAAAAATTGACTCTAGCTTTAATACATGCTGCTAGAAAATTAAGACATTATTTTCAAAGCCATCCAATTGTCGTGGTAACGACATTCCCTGTGCAGAGTATTCTCCATAGACTGGAATTACCAGGCAATTGGCCAAATGAGCGATTGAACTTTAGGAATTTGATATTACTTATCAACCTAGAAATGCTGTAAAATCGCAAATTCTTGCCGATTTTGTAGTAGACTTTAGTTCAAAATTAACTTTAGAAGTGGAAAAAGAAACCATCAAAACTTCAAGGTCATCCTCTGGGATATGGACCCTATACACGGATGGGGCATCTAATGAAAATAGGTCGGGATTATCCTTAGTGCTAAAAGTACCTAGCAGAGAAATTGTCCGCCAAGCCATTAAATGCCTAAAAATTACTAACAATGAAGTCGAGTATGAGGTTGTTGTTGCAGGTTTAAAGCTTGCCTTAGAATATGAAGCAGAAAGCATCAAGGTACACTATGATTCGTAATTGGTGGTTAACTAGGTGAATGGAACTTTCAGTATAAAAGAACCACGAATTCAAAAGTATCAAACGGAAAGATCAGACCTCTTTGCAAAATTCAAAGACTGGGGATTAGAGCAGGTTCCACAAGAAAGTAACGTCCAGGCAGATGGCTTAGCAAAATTGGTATCAATTGCTCATATCACAGAACCAGAAAGCATAAGTGTGATCCATTTATTGCATCCAATTGGTTGCAAAATTGAAGTACGTGCAACGGGATCAACACATGATTGGAGAAATGAGATATTTGATTATTTGCAACAAGGGACTCTACCAGCAGATAAGAAAGAAGCATGAAAATTATGAGTAAAAACGGCTAGATATTGCTTGGTTTACGGAGAGCTATATCAGAGAACCTTTGGAGGGCCGCTCGCCAAGTGTTTAGGCCCAACGGACACAGAACCCGCTATGCAACAAGTGCATATTGGATATTGTGGAAACCACTCTGGCGGGAGATCATTAGCCCGATGTTTGCTGCATGCAGGTTATTATTAGAACACAATGGACAAAGATTTATAAAACTTTGTACGACGATGCAAAGAATGTCAAGCATATGCATATGCAATACATCAGCCTGTAGAACCACTTTATTCAGTCATTACCCCATGGCCATTCATGAAATGGAGACTCGACATCATGGGACCACCATGTGCAGTGGAAATGCGTTGATGTGCCAGTGAGGAGGTATGAGAGGCTGGCAGTGGTGGGCCCGAAGAGAGGGAAGGGTAGGCCAAAGAAGGCCTGGGGAGAAGTGATTCGGTAGGATATATGTGCCTCATTTTACATCACAAGTTCAAAAGTCTTCTCTTTTTTCTTCAACTCCGTGCCCAGTCAAATGAGTTCACATAAATTAAAACGGAGAGTTTAATTAGTGTATAGCCTCATTAGAACTGAAAAATATTTGAAAATGAGTAATTAATGTTAAGGATAAAATAAGAAAAAAAAAGTTATATTTATCTTAACATGCTAAAGTAGACAAATAAAAATAAACAGATGAAATATTTTGTATCATCTATTTTTAGTAATGAGAATAAATAAAATGGACCCAGAGGAGACATAATTTTTTCTTTCTCGAATACTCAATTAATTTGTGTTATATTCTGGTCCACTAAAGATATTACTCCCTCTGTCCCAATTTATGTGATACACTTTACTTTTTTAGTTTGTCTAAAAAAGAATGATACATTTCCTTAATTGGCAACAATTTAATTTTAAAGTTTACCTTTTATGCTTAACGAGATGATCTATAACCACACATATATCTTTGGCTTATTTTAGGCCACAAGATTCAAAATTCTTCTTTTATTTCTTAAACTCCGTACCAATCAAACTATATCACATAAATTGGGTCGGAGGGAGTAGGAGTTACCCTTCAACTCTTCCAATCAGTTCACACAAATATTTGGTATTTGGCCTTCTCTCAGTATAAAATCACCCCAGTAGTACAGAATACTAAGTTATAATAAAGCTATTTTAATTCCTTCTATATTTCAAAAAGTTGAAGCAATATCCACATAATGTTATAAAATAATAACTATAAAGTAAATATACGGAAGAAATATGTAGAGAGAATATGTAGAGAGATATCAGTTTATATTACTTCTGCTCTTTCAACATTGCATCTGTGCATCCTATTTATAGAGAAACAGGACATGAGATATTTTGAGATATTTTGGGATATTTTGGGATATTTTGGATATCCACTATTTGGGATATTTTTGACACTCCCCCTTGGATATCCATTAATAGATGATGTGTCTCGTTAAAACCTTATTAGAAAAAACCCTGTGGGAAAAAGTCCTAATGAAGGAAAAAGAGTGCGCATATCTAATAATACGCTTTGAGAGTTGCCTCATTAAAAACCTTACCAAGAAAACCCAATGGGACAAAACTTGGTTAAGGGAAAAAGAGTACAACACGTATTTCACTCCCCCTGACGAAGACCAAGATTCAGATGTCGGAGTCTTCGCATTCCAATCTTGAATATCATCTTCTCAAGAGTTGAAGTTGGCAAAGATTTAGTGAACAAATCTGCAGGATTGTCACTTGAACGGATTTGTTGCACATCAATATCACCATTCTTCTGGAGATCATGTGTGAAAAATAACTTTGGTGAAATGTGCTTTGTTCTATCTCCTTTTATGAAACCTCCTTTTAATTGAGCTATGCATGCAACATTATCTTCATATAATACTGTGGGTATTTTTGTATCACACTTCAAGCCACATCTTTCTCTGATGAAATGTATCACTGATCTCAACCACACACATTCTCTACTTGCTTTATGAATAGCGATTATCTCAGCATGATTTGAAGAAGTAGCAACAATGGACTGCTTGGTCGATCGCCATGATATAGCAGTACCTCCGCATGTAAACAGATAGCCCGTTTGAGATCGAGCTTTATGTGGATCAGATAAATAACCTGCATCTGCATAACCAACAAGATCTGTACTACCTTTGTTAGTATAAAACAGACCCATATCGCTAGTTCCCTTCAGATATCGCAATATATGCTTAATCCCGTTCCAATGCCTCCGTGTAGGAGAAGAGCTATATCTTGCTAGCAAATTAACAGAAAATGCTATGTCAGGTCTTGTAGCATTAGCAAGATACATAAGTGCACCTATTGCACTAAGATATGGTACTTCAGGACCAAGTAGCTCTTCGTTTTCTTCCTGAGGTCGGAACGGATCTTTGCTCACTTCAAGTGAGCGAACAACCATAGGAGTACTTAAAGGATGCGAATTGTCCATGTAAAACCGATTTAAAACTTTCTCAGTATAGGCAGATTGATGGATAAAGATCCCTTTTGCGAAATGTTCAATTTGCAGACCAAGACAGAGTTTTGTCTTTCCGAGATCTTTCATCTCAAATTCTTTCTTCAAATATTCAATCGCCTTTTGGAGCTCTTCTGGAGTTCCAATGAGGTTTATGTCATCAACATAAACAGCAAGTATAATGAACCCTGATTTTGTTTTCTTAATAAAAACACATGGACAAATGGCATCATTTATATATCCTTCATTTATCAAGTACTCACTTAGGCGATTATACCACATACGCCCTGATTGTTTTAAACCATATAATGATCTTTGTAATCTGATTGAATACATTTCCCGAGACTTTAAACCAAATGCTTCAGGCATTTTATATCCTTCAGGAATTTTCATATAAATTTCATTATCAAGTGAACCATAAAGATAAGCTGTAACCACATCCATAAGATGTATTTCAAGGGTTTCATAGACAGCTAAACCCATGAGGTATCGAAATGTTATAGCATCCATAACTGGTGAATATGTTTCTTCATAGTCGACGCCGGGTCTTTGAGAGAATCCTTGTGCAACAAGGCGTGCTTTGTATCGCACAATTTCATTTCTCTCATTTCTTTTCCGTACAAAGACCCATTTGTGACCAACTGGTTTTACACCATTAGGCGTTTGGACTACAGGTCCAAAAACCTCACGTTTAGCAAGTGAATTCAATTCTGATTGAATTGCTTCTTGCCATTTTGGCCAATCATATCTTCGGCAACATTCTCCGACAGATTGAGGTTCCTGATCCTCACTGCCCTTTATAATATTTAGTGCAACATTATATGCAAAAACACTATTCACCACAATTTTCGAACGATATAGTTCTTCACTCACTGAAGTCTCGGGTTTGCTGATTTCTTCAGGAATATCAGAATTAATCAGATCTTGAATCTCTTCATGAGATCCTTTCATAGTGTCATTCTGATCATTGTTTGTATTTCTTTTTCTTGGATTTTTATCCTTGGAGCCCAATGGCCTACCACGCTTCAGGCGTGGATGAGATTCAGAGGCTGTGACACTAGTAGATTGTCCCTTTGGAACATCAATTCGAATAGGCACATTCTCTGCAGGGATATGCGACTTAGTTATTCTTTTCAAATCAGTAAATCCGTCTGGCATTTGATTTGTTATTTTCTGTAAGTGGATGATCTTCTGGATCTCCTGCTCACATATAGGGGTACGTGGATCAAAATGAGATAGTGATGGAACTCTCCACGCAATTTCTCTTTTGATTTCTTTTCTCTCTCCCCCTAATTGTGGAAAATTTGTTTCATCAAATCGACAATCTGCAAATCGGGCAGTGAATAAATCTCCCGTCAATGGCTCAAGATAGCGAATAATGGAGGGTGATTCAAACCCAACATATATTCCTAACCTTCTTTGGGGGCCCATCTTAGTGCGTTGTGGTGGTGCTACAGGCACATATACAGCACAGCCAAAGATTCGGAGATGAGCAATATTTGGTTCATGACCAAACACTAATTGTGACGGGGAGTATTTATTATAATGAGTCGGTCTAAGACGAACAAGAGATGCTGCATGTAAAATAGCATGACCCCAGACGGTTGTAGGCAACCGTGTTTTCATAAGTAATGGTCTTGCTATCAATTGCACACGCTTAATAAATGACTCAGCAAGGCCATTTTGGGTATGAACATGTGCTACAGGATGTTCAACCTTTATCCCAACTGATAAACAATAATCATCAAAAGCTTGGGATGTAAATTCTCCAGCATTATCAAGACGTATAGCCTTTATAGGATAATCTGGGAAGTGTGCCCTTAAGCGTATTATTTGTGCCAATAATTTCGCAAACGCCAGGTTGCGAGACGATATGAGGCACACATGAGACCATCTCGAAGACGCATCTATTAGAACCATAAAATATCTGAATGACCCACAAGATGGGTGAATAGGTCCACATATATCCCCATGTATACGATCTAGAAAAGCAGGGGATTCAATGTCAACTTTCATTGGTGATGGCCTGGTTATCAATTTGCCCTGATGACAAGCGACACATGAAAACTCACTACTTTCAAGAATCTTCAGGTTCTTAAGTGGATGCCCTTTTGAATTTTCAATAATTCGTCTCATCATTATTGATCCAGGATGACCCATTCGGTCATGCCAAAGCACAAAAGTTCCTGAATCGTTAAACTTCTGGTTTACGATTGAGTGTGCTTCCATTGTACTAATTTCTGCATAGTACAGGCCAGAAGACAAAGTTGGTAATTTCTCCAAAACACATTTCTGGCCGGAGACATTCTTTGTAATGATAAGATATTCATCATTTGTTTCATTTAATGTCTCAACGTGATACCCATTACGGCGGATATCTTTGAAACTCAACAAGTTTCTTGGGGATCTAGAAGAGAATAGTGCATCTTCTATAACAAGTTTCGTCCCCTTAGGTAGAAATATAGTAGCTCTTCCGGAGCCTTCAATTAATTTCGAATTGCCAGAAATTGTATTAATATTTCCCCTTTTTCTACGCAATTGAGAAAAGTATTTCTCATCTTTGAATATAGCATGCGTTGTTCCACTATCAATCACACAAATATCTTCATGATTTGTCATTGATCCAAATAATATTTGAGGATTTTCCATATATTCTTCAAAACGAAAGAATAGGCAAAGTAAACATCGAAGTAGATATTTTGATTAGACAAAGTATTTCACACACTTTATTATATATATATGGAAACATAACCACATTAGATAATACAAATGACATGTATGAAATATCTAAGTTAATACAGATCCATCACCGATCAGATGATTTATTTTCCCTTCAGGGAGTTCAAAGAAATCTGCCACATCTAGATGCATGGGCTCAACATTATCTTCAGAAATAAAATTTGCTTCGGCATCCTTTTCTGCCCTTTTGAGGGAGGCTTGATATAGCTCAACAAGGTGCTTTGGCGTACGACAGGTACGTGACCAGTGCCCTCTTCCTCCACATCGGAAGCAATTATTTTCTGAATTTTTCTTTTGCACAACTTCATGCTTTTCATCCTTCCTTTTACACTGCTGGTGCTGAAGGGTATTATATGGTGCAAAACGAGAATCATGATTAAAATTCCTTCCTCGACCACGACCATGACCACGACTGGGGCCACGACCTCTTCCACGCCTAGAATGGCGAAAATTTGCCTCATTCACTTCAGGGAATGGGGCAGTACCAGTGGGTCGGCTTTCATGATTTTTCATCAGTAATTCATTATGTTGTTCAGCCACTAGAAGATGTGAGATTAGATCAGAATATTTTTTGAACTTCATCTCTCGGTATTGCTGCTGCAGGAGCATACTCGAGGCAGGAAAAGTGGAGAATGTTTTCTCCAACATATCAAGATCAGTAATATTTTCACCACATAATTTCAATTGAGAAATAATTTTAAACATAGTAGAATTGTATGCCTTAACAGATTTAAAATCTTGGAACCTTAAATGGAGCCAATCAAAACGTGCTTGTGGAAGTATGACCATCTTCAGGTGATCATATCTATCTTTCAGATCATTCCACAGCGTAAGAGGATCTTTAACCGTGAGATATTCCATTTTTAAATTCTCATCAAGATGATGGCGGAGGAATATCATTGCCTTAGCACGGTTTTGATTTGATGCCTCGTTTTTATCTTTGATGGTGTCTTCCAGACCCATCGCATTAAGGTGAATCTCGGCATCAAGAATCCAAGACATATAGCTATTGCCGGATATATCTAAGGCTACAAATTCACGTCTAGAAAGATTTGCCATTAGTAATGGAAAACAAAGAAATCAATACCTTCGAGGCTTGTAAAGTATTTGCTCGAGATGACAGAGTCTCGTGCTGATAACGTGTTATAAAATAATAACTATAAAGTAAATATACGGAAGACATATGTAGAGAGAATATGTAGAGAGATATCAGTTTATATTACTTCTGCTCTTTCAACATTGCATCTGTGCATCCTATTTATAGAGAAACAGGACATGAGATATTTTGGGATATTTTGGATATCCACTATTTGGGATATTTTTGACACATAAGAGCCAATCATGTGTCAAGCTAAAGTATCTACCAGATTTTTCTTCATAATTCTCTTCTTTACCTTATCCTATGCTGCTCGCCCTCACCCAGCTTTTCATGAAGCCACCCTCACCAATATGCAAGACCAGGTAAGTCTTCAATTACTAGGCACATATATATAGGATCTAGACTTTATTTTCTTTACCGCCTTTAACCCAACAACATTCTTAATTAGCACCATTCGACGTTCTAAGCATGTGTGTGACGTGCTATATATGTTTAGCATAAAAATTGACTTATTTTTTATAAAGGAGAATTGATAACCTATTGTGTAGTAGGTACTAATTTGTAGAAAAAAATATTGCGCTTTCCATTTTTTTTTTTTTATGTACAGATGTTTGATGGATACGAAGTTTTAGAAAGAAATAAACAAATTTGATGGATACGGACTTTTAGAAAGAATTAAAGAAATTTGAAAATTATTTGCGGTCCAATTAAACATGCCGTGTCAGTTCTACAACTATAAAATTATCATATCATTAACGATAAAATATGAAGTTTAAAGTTGATTTTTTTCTAAAATATAAAAATGTGTATTCTTTTTAAAATAAACTACTGCAAAAAAGAGTGCAACCTAAACTGAACAGGAAAGTATATACTTATGTATATTTAAATTTTTTGTTCAAGGTGTGTCTGCCACTGCTAATGAAAATATTGATGTTCAATTGTCGTGTATTATATTATCCTAAAGTTTATTTGACAAATGGTTATTTTTTGTATTTATGTCATCTTAGGTTATTGAACCAAAACAAGTTCAAATGGAAGAAAGATACAAAGGACGCCGGAACGAAGATTGTTTGGAAAGGAGGACGTTGGATGCTCATCTGGACTATATCTACCACCAAAATCATAGTCCATAGAGAGGATATTATTTTCTTCTACATGTTAATTAGATATATTCTTATTGGTCTCTTGTACTAGTTTGATTTTCATGTACTATAGTATAAAGTCATTTAGGTTTTTCTAGCTGGGTTTTTCATAGTTTAACGTATCATAACAAGTTATGTAGTTGCTTGAAAATTATTTATGCGATTTTAGCAATTTATTGAACCTAAGATACTAACAACTAATTCTCAATTTGTTTAATATTATTTTTAATTGGTTCATTTGGAAAGTTGGGTGGCGCATTTATGAAAAAATGATAAAATACAAAATGATCCATTATGTTAGGGGCAAATAGTCTATCAAATATTTAATAAATTCTATCGGTCAAATTTTAATAGGAACCGTAAGAAAAAGATTTAATAAAAGCTCACAGTTGGAGGTACAGTTTATGCTATTTTTGGTTTATTTATGTTGCTTAATGCAGTTGTTGAAGTGCATTTTTTGTTATTTTTAATCTATTTTTGTTGTGTTTGATGCAACGTTTGGGTGTTGCAAACTTTGAAATATGACTGGACTTTCTTGGTGCTTCTATTTTAACCTTTCTCTTTCACTGTTCCCACTAAATCTAGCAGTTAGAGTTTGTAAAATTTATTTTTATCGAAGATCAAAAGTCTCACTTTCAATAAACTTAAATAACCAAATTAAGCCGCTCAAGAGTATATTTAAGAGACTATTTTAACGTACCTCAAAAGATAAGGGAATA
This sequence comes from Lycium barbarum, assembly GCF_019175385.1. Classification (NCBI taxonomy): domain Eukaryota; kingdom Viridiplantae; phylum Streptophyta; class Magnoliopsida; order Solanales; family Solanaceae; genus Lycium; species Lycium barbarum. Next base: position 106,755,976 of record NC_083347.1, on the reverse strand, counting down.
TTCTTGTCATTCACATCTATATATATTGGAAAACAATTAGGTTTGAACAGTATACTGAGAAATTCTCATATATAGCCACATAAATGTCATGGCACATTTAATAATAAGTTAAGGAATTACTATAATCACACAAATATAATGCAATAACATGTTTAAAATGATAAAATTTATTTTTGTAAAAAAAAAAAAATCTTATGTCGAATCAAACTATACGAATAACATTAGTACTTCTACTTCAAAAATATTGCATGCCTTCTTTTTTTCCACTGAAATCTTAATTTATTATTGTATTAAGGACATGATATGTCCGAAGGAGCATACAACATCATGGATAATCCAACTCGGGAACATTCTTTCCTAAGAAACTCCATGCAACAAGGAAATTGAAAACTTAGCTAAGTTATGAGCAACAACATTAAACCTTCTAGGAATATATACAAACTCAACATGATCTAGACATGACGACATGTTCCAAATATCTTCACAAGCAACATCCACGTCCCAAGTAGTCTTCATAGTTTTCTGTAGGGTATCTATTGTTGACACCTAATTTTCACCACATAAAACGCGTATTCTAATTTTTTAATTTTCCCAAGACCAAGACAGAGTAAGGATGTTTTAAAAAAAACTCAAAGATTTAAGGATCCCGACAAAATTACAAAAATTGACGTTTAATTATTATTCTGTGAAAATTGACAATTACAAGAAATTACGAGTTATTTATTTTCATAAATGTAAGTCAAAAAGGAAATGTGTATCCCGCTCTGTCTAACTTGGGAAAATTATTAATTAAGACGACGTATGAATTACGGCTCATTTTGACCGCATTTTCCACATCCTTAAAAATTATCCGGAACTATATCAATATTAGGCTTGTTTTGAAACTAATTTTCTAAATTTACGAGTTTTAAATTTTAATTTATCCTAAAATAAAGTTTTATTTAGTTATATGTGTGTTTATATTATTTAGTTATTAATTGATTTAAGTTAAGAGGGGGTTTGAATTAATTCTTTTTAAAACTTACGGGGGACTTATGTTAAAACAAAAGGGGGGGGGGGGGGGGGGGGGGGGGGGATGAAAAGTTTGTAAAACAAACTTCCACACCCCCCCCCCCTAATTTTCCTAATTCCCTAGCCCAACCCTTCCTCTCTATTTTCACGGGAAAATAGCGATAGGGTTTTGCGATCTTCATCGAGCCATTTTCATGGCCATTTCACGGTTAATTCTTTGGGGATTTTGTTCCTCTCTCTATCTTAAGGCTATTACCGGTTTTAGTTTGGTGTTTTACGTGTATTTTTGTGCTTAATCGAGTCCCTAGTTGGGATGTTACCCCAAAAATCCCCGTGTCCTAGGAGCCATGGACAGAAGCCTTCGAGCTTGTTGTTTTCTTGAGCACCATGACACTAAATGGGGGTTTTTTGAGGGGAAACTCTCATTCGGGTAAAAGAAACCTAAGGTAATTACCTGTCCAAATTGAGTACAATTTTTCGGTTTTCTATCCATTTAGTACGTTTTGTTTTGGATTTTTGCCTGTTAGTTCATTATTACCGTTAATTTGCCATGTTTGTTTGTTTTATATGTGACTAGGCGTACTATTCAGTGACTCCTCTAGAATTTTACAGATTTTGAATTAAAGTTTGATAAAAATGGGTTGGATTTTTGTTTGTATTGACAGGTGTACATCTCCTGATTGGGTAATGGTACTATTTGTACAATTCTGCAAAATCCCTTATCCTATTTTTGCTTGAATTTCGAATTTTTTGAGGATTTTGGGGGAAATTTCTATTTAGGGGAGACAAAAACCTTACCCTTTCTACCCTTGAAACCTTGTACCTTGCCTATATATAGAAAGTATTGATATCATTCTAGAGAGAAATCGGATACCCTAGAAAATATACTAAATATACTAGCCTATACATCACTATATCCCTACAATATACCCTGGGTATACTATAATATACGATATACATTACTGATATACTTGACTATAGAGCCTACATTACTGAAAAAATACAATATTTTCTAAAAAGATTGAAGAAAAAGTTTAAGGTTATAGTTGGTGTTGAAGCTTTGGATCCCAATCTCCCATTTGATCTTTTGGTTGCCCCATAAAAAGGTATTATCCTATTCTAGTGCTTTTTTACTCATGTTTCAACTTATTTGACATATTATCTTGCCTATGTTTGATTTTAAAGCTACTTTAAATTTTTTGTTTGAAGAAATTGTATTTATATATATTTTAAGTCTATTTATGTTGATATAAACCTTGTTGCTACTATTTCATTAAAGCATTAAGGCTGTCATGATATAATGTTAATATAATGAAGTTCAAAAGATTTTAAATGTTAACTATTAGGTATTAAGGTTAAAACAAGGTTAAAATGAAGTAGGTTGCTAGTTTTGGTCCTTGGTTACTGTTACATTAGTTAGTTTAAGGTTCTGGGGTTTTATTCTTCCATTTTTATGTTTGTTTGATTATTATTTTGTAGGTTCTAGGGACCTTTAGTCTTGTTATGATTGTTTTAGTTCATTTTGAGTTTGTTAACTTTGGATATAATGATCTTGGAATGAGGTATAGATTACTTGTTTTGCCTTATAGATGGTTGCCAATATTTTTATTTAAAACTGTTTTGAAAATCTGAAAATGGGACTGTGTTTCCTATGTGTGTTGTTAGCAGCTAAGATCTAGTTTAAACAATGTTTTGAAGTGAAATAAACACTCTTTGAAATGACTGAATGGGCTTTTTTTAAATCAGAACTGGTTAAAAAAGGGAATTTGGGTCTATGATTGTTCCTTGAACTAGCTATTTGTGCATATTCTTGGGTCTTAGAAAACTGTCATATGTTCTGATCTTGTATGGTACTTTGGATTGATTTTGAGCTAAAAACAACTTTAAAGGACTGAAAGGTGTGGTTTGATTCTGTATTCTTCATCTATTGGGACTAGAAGGCATTTGAATTTCTGTATGGTCTTGTTGTCTGTGTTTTGAACTTGTTTTGATCCTTTCAAGATTGGTTCCTTTCAAAAAATAAAAATAAAAATATAGTTTTCCCATCTTCCTGATGTATTTGACTAAATGACTATTAAGACCATGAAAAGGGACTTGTATGCTTTTGTAATTCCCTTGCCTCACCTATGTTTATTGTCATTTCTGAACTTTGCTAAGCAGTTGAAAAGATAAAAAATGATTATGAAATTGCTAAGTATGGCTTAAAGTTTCTAAAACTGACAATCTATTTAAAAGACTGTGAACTTAAAGAATTTATGACTTGTGTTGCTATTTTTGGGATAGTTTGAGTCTGGTTTGGTCTTGTGTGTATGATGTTCACTTCCCTAAGTCACTTTGTGATATGTTTTGGGAGTTTGCCTTAATTTGGTAGACTGAAATCTCTTTTGCTTACCAGATCACATATAAGTTAGGAATATAAATAAAGACTAAAATTGAACTTAAAAAGGAGAATGAAATCAAGTACAATAATAATTCAGTTCCTTTCTTTCTTTATTTATTTTTCTGTATGTTTGATTTTGCAACTGGCAATACTTTGTTCCCTATATATTGTTTGCCTATGCTAATCTTGAATACACTATTTTGTGACTTAGGAGAAGCAGCATGAACCTCTCTTGTTCATTTAGTGGGCATTGAACCATTTTGTGCATTATCCTTAATTGTGTGCTAAACATAGACTGTCTATGAGTTTTTGCTTGGGTTATTGGACCATACTAAGTTCCTGGAAATTGGTTTAGGACCAAACTTTTCTTTTAAGATTTCACTTAAGTACTTAGAATTTGTGACCCTTGTTATGGCTTAAGTTCATACCTTGACTTGCATCCCTATTTTAGACCAAGTCTTTGATCAAATCTTCCTGTTTGAAGCTACCCTGAGCCTGTTAAAATAGGAATTTGCTAACCTAGTGCAATGCTAAAAACTGAAGTCAAACTGTTTTACAAGCACAAATACAGCACCTGCTCATTTTTACTTGTTTTTGTAACTTGTCTGTGGATTTTCTGTGGTTCATATACATGACTTTCCACCCCTGTTTGCTTGTTTGTAACCAAGACACGTTTAAAAGTGACTGTTTTGCGCCTAGGTCAGTATCATGAACCCATTATGACCATAGTATAGGCTTCTGTGGACCTATAATTGCTCCTAATGAGTTTTCCACTATTGTGATTTGTTGTGACTGTAGCTGGACCATTCTTATACCTAGGACAACCTCATGTTCCCTTTTACTCTCTTGTGAATTTGCTGGCTTTGTCTTGACTACCCATCAAATCTTAGTTAGACCCTGTTTGATCCTACATTTGTGTTAAACCTGTTTGTTTTAATTATTAGAATGAAACTGAGCTAAACTGTCATTTTAAAGCTCAAAATGTTTTCTATGGAACTACTTATATGCTAAAATGATCCTTGATATTAATTGAGACCTCTGTGTCCAATAATTGAACTTAAAACTAGAATTTAGGGACTCAGAAGACACTGAGAGACCTGTGCTTTGACCCTGATTAATATCTGGACTTGTCTAAGCTAAAATTAATATAAAAATGACTTTAAGTAATAAAACTTGCCCCTGTGACCCTTGGTGAGTAGTGAAGGGCTTCAGAATTACTTTCTAGCGCTGGTTTTAGTTTCTTCTTTGCCTAAAAATGAACTCTTGACTAGATAATGTATCACTCTACCTTATTTAGCTACTGATTTTCCTGAAACTAAAATTTTGAGTGTAACTTTGCCTTTGTCCTTTTTAGCTTTACCATTAATCCTACACTGTTTTGCTTTCCTTATTCCCCACTTGTTGTTGTTGTTTGTTTAGCCATCTTGAAGCTTGTCCTAGCCATTGCTGTATTTTGAGTTATGACAGTTGATATATCGTGCATTATCTACCCTTGCATTGCCTAAAACTGCTTGATTTTCTTCTTCTTGCTGCCTGCTAAATGACTGTGAAACCCTTGTTCTCTGTCTGTAGTTAGTCTTAAAACTAGCTTGTTTGTTTTGCATTGCTTAATAGCTTAAAAAATGAGTTTGAAACTGTCACGACCCAACCCCGTGGGCCGTGACTAGTGCCCTAACTGGACACCCATACTTATTCACTTACCAAACCGACATATCAAAGACTTATTCATATTTAACATACGTTATTTTGCACAAATACTGAGAACAGACGTCGTCTTAAGCGATCACCTGTAACAGAAATATCATACAAAAGCCGGCAGGCTGGCGGAATACACATCGCCCGAATATACATACATATACATACATATGGGCCGTTTCGGCCATAATAGAAAACGGGACCGCTTAAGGCACAAGTCACATACATAACCGAACAAACACGACCCATGACCCACATATATGTCTACAGGCCTCTACAAACCACAACAGAAACATATGACAGGACAGGGCCCCGCCGTACCCCAAATAGTCATAAATACAAAAACATGTACAACAAAAGATATGTACCAAAAATATGGGCTCCGGATCAAAGGAGTACTCCAAAATAGCAGAATAGGGATCCTACACTGGCGGGTCGCCAGAACGAACGTCTGCACCTGCGGGCATGAAACGCAGCCCCCGAAGAAAGGGGGTCAGTACGAAATATGTACTGAGTATGTAAAGCATGAGGTACAGTAATCTAAATCAGAACTGAAATAAAGAGTATGGAAAGCGGTTACAGAACCAGTATATCAAACCTGTTTTAAAAACATAAGTAATGCAAATAAAAATCATGCATAAGGCTCAGGAACGTGGTCGCCACTCCGATGCTGGTGCCACAACACATCATACTCCAGAAGGTTTCAAATCTCCGTACAATCCCCGAACATATCATATCATCATATCATATCACAATATCAAAACATATCATATGCCATATCACATCATAACGCCGTATATAAGCGGTACCCGGCCCTATGACGAGGAACTCGGGAACCGTAACACATCATACTGCCGAATATACATGGTGCACACGATCACAAAACCGGCCCGGGATCCGGCGAACGATATCATAGTAGTAGGCACGAGCAGAATAGTGCGGAAACCATATACATAATCAAAAAATAAAATAAATTTCAAAACTCGATGAACAAATATATTTACTGCATCCGACGGCTCAGAAATCAGTTTCGGGTCAATCAGAGTTAGTATACGAAAGTTACAAATTTTTAAAGTACATAACTTTCTAAAAGCATTTCAGAAACTCTTTTCGGAATTTCAAGTGACATTCATATTTGGGGAACTTTCAACCATTACTATGGAGCAAATCAAATGGAGCCTTTAAGATCATATGTATGTATCAAAATATATGTATCCAAAACTTTAGCCATATCAAATGTTTTTCGGACATCATTACGGATCACATAATCATACTAGGAAACTTGCGGATAACATTATGGATCAAATCAAACTATTCATCAAAGGCCTTGGTCTTCTCGTTTTTCTTTCTTTCGAACAACATTCGAAACATAACAAATAGGATCTTTGAACATCATAAAATATGTATCTAGCCATATGGAATAGCTTATGGAAGTCAAAGATGTTAGCCATCCTAGTGGCTCTAAGAATAAGATTTTCTTTAGGAGCATACTTATACGTTATTTGTTCATTCCAAAAAGGTCATGCCAAAAGAAAGAAAGGTAGGTGTTACATACCTCAATCGCTCGCTAACCAAATCCCGACTCAAGTCTCGGGTTCTCCAATATCTACAATAATATTATCAATTACCAAATATTAGCTACAAGTACTTAGAAATCCAATTCTAACTGGTACTTGTCTATAGAAATTTCGGCAGCATTTCCCCTATATATTCGCCTATCCGAATTTCCAATTGCTCTCCTGTTGACACAAAAATACCAACAATAACACATGGACACAACCATATCTTCAATTCTTTTATTTCAACAAGAACAACAACATATCAAAACAACCCCCAACTATAACATAACGATGCCCGAAATTCTAACGAACACTTACAATACACCAAGCAGCCCATATGCACTTCTTATACCTTATTTCATGCAATCTTTTCATCAAATTTCAGGGAAATACAACAGCAGCCACACGACACCACATCATCTATTCATATGCAACTAAACCACATTATTATATCTATAATCCTTACAACAACCCACAACAATTTTAACTCCAACTCTAACCTTTAAATTCCTTCATTCTCATCACATAATCTATGATTACAACAACCAAAATATTAATTCAAATCAGTCCATCAATTTCAATTAAAACAACCCCTAATCCATAAATCTCAACAAAACAACAAACGAGTTTATAATGCTGTTTTCTCCGTTCTAATTCGTTAAAAATCTAAATAAACATTTTAATAACATAAAAGGAATCTTATAAATACCTTAGAAGCAGCTCAACCACGAAAATTTCATTCCCCAAGACCAATATTTAGCTTAAATTGAAGGCAACGCGACGTACAACACTTTTCTCTTCATGAGCTTCGGGATTCGGGGCTCGGATTTTGATCAAAATGGCTTCCTTAGCCTACGAGCTCTCTCTCTCTCTCTCTCTCTGTCTAATGTTTTTGGAGGATCTTAGCTGAAAATGATCAACCCTCAAATGAATTTGCTATATATATTAACGTTAATGGGCCTCATGGGCCGAAACATTAGTGTTTGGGTCGGGTCCAAACTTGCAGCCCTGCCAGCCCAAATTGCATCGTCCATATGTCCTTATCCAAATATCATTTTGATGAGCTGTTTGTTGCGTTGGAAACTAGACTCTATGAACTTAATTTTAGGCTTTTGAAACACCTTAAAACCCCTCATATACTAGGAGATATGCCTCTAACAATATGGGCTAAAAATCTGGTCCGAGATTTTTCTGAAGTTGTTCGGATTCATTTCGTTCAGATTCGTTTAACTTCTAATCCTCTTCCGACCCTCATGTAACCTCTTATACATACATATACATACTCATATACATAAATAACAATCCATACACATCTCGAAGGGTCCGGAGAATCACAATAACCTTAAACGTAACTAGAGAACTTACGAAGCTTCGACGAAACTCCAATCGCAAAAATATATTCATATCTTTTATCCATCTTCTATATCATTACTAATAATCTCAAATACTTTAAAAGGGAACTCACATTACCTCATATACTCTCATAACGCAATTTCAAATCCTTTAGGTTACGATGTCACCTTGGGATACTTAAGGCAACTATATATATATAACGATATTCTTACTAACTCGATTAACTTTCCTTGAACTTTCTTAACTCATTATTTCTTGTCTTAATTAAAATAGCACGGACTCTTACGGGGTGTAACATCCTTCCCCCCTTAGGAACATTCGTCCCCGAATGTCAAATTAGTCCTACATAAGTATACTGCTTCTGGTGATCTTATAACGAATCACTTGTAACTTGAACTCATCTATCATGCTGTGCCTTTCTTTACTTAGCCTAATGCCATTCTCCACCTGACATCTGTTAATATTGATCTTCCAAATATAGTAGACACGATTTAGCTACCTCCGTAATCGACTGCAACTTACCATATCCATCTGTACTTGAAGCTTAAGTCGAGTTCTTCTTGTTCGTTCTCTTTAAATTCACTGTATTCTAGTAACTAGCTCGTTCTGACCATCTCACTTAAACTATTTCGCAATTTCCCTTAATCCCACTTATAACACTTTAAGCATATTATCTCGTGTCGTTTCTCTATTTTTGACTCAACTCTTCTATCGCCCCTTTACTCAGATTTTCTCTTAGTTCTCCTATCATGCATCTTATTGCAAGCTTTACACGAGTATGTGTAGGTACTCAAATCAGCCCAGAAAATATCTTAGCGTCGTCTCACTAGTCTTTATGCTTTACCTTACATTCTTCCTTCATACCTTTCAATAGTATCGGGGCCCAATTTTGGCTTTTGCTCTCCGTACTAATGATGTCTCTGTAGTGTTTCCTTAAACCACCTTACACCTTTCTTTGACGTATCCAAAATATTGCAACCGCACTGTTGTTACTGAATTCCTACCCTTTTTATCAAGTACTTACTTGGTCTTATCCTCAGCATACAAGTATTTGTAGGTTGCATAACTATTCTTGTACAATTTGTATAAAGGGTATCTAATCATAGTCATAGTCCTTCCTTTTCCTGGTTCATCCTGTTTTACATATCTTATTGTACTATCACTCACTTGCTGTCTATTTCGCCATACTCCTTTCCCTTCCTCTATTCACCATTTGGTTTTCTCATAACTTGCTATAGGAGAGATTTCCTATCCTTTCTCCTTTGCTACTTATATGTCACAATATCATTAGCCAATAACTCTGTTGTCAATATCTTAACCTTTAATCCAGTATAGCCTTGCTATCTTTTATAATATCTTTAAGTTACTCGTTACCATTCTCTTGTCGTATTCTTCCTTTTTACAAGCATCCACATTCTGATGTCATATTATCCAAGACCCCTACCAATAATTCTCAACACTGTCTCCAATACCATCTTGACTTCTATCCACTTATTGCTGGCCTTCAAATCTTACTAACTTGTTTCTGCAAGGGATCTCACTTAAAGTTTAAGAATTCACATTAAACTTGTTGCAGTGTCAATTGTTTCCATTTATACTTACTTTACTTTCACCCGCTTCCCCCCTTTGGGGTTGTACTTACACCGTATCCATGTCTTTTCTTTATAATCTATAACTTGATTATCTTCGTACGAGACCTTTATATAGTACAAAATCTTATCTGATGGTTGGTACTCAAGTAATGTAAGTAATGTAACAATTTATCCAAAGTCACATTCCATTTATTCCGATCAGTAATGAGCTAGTGTTTATAGTCGTTTTAAATTCCCAATTAGGTAGCACTTATATTCTGATGATAAATGTCCCAAGCTTTCTTATAACAATATCTTTATCCCAACGGATATCATCTGTTTCCTCTAATAAATTCACAATACATCAGTTGTTTCGCAAATCCACAATCCTTGTCCTTTAAAGATTTCACTATTCCCGAGGTGAAGTCACATATACGCAGTACTCTTTTATGCCTCATACTCTTTCTCTCTTGTTGTATATCAAATGCTAACTTCTAACTTACTCGAAATCATATCGAATTTGTCTTAATAGTGGTCTTGTCTTAGCATCGTTTCGTCGCACTACATCTTTAAGTCCATAACTATATGTTTCCCTTTTATTCTATACTCATACTCAATTAATTACGTCTGTCTTGGGTACTTCCTTTAGTATTCCTTTCATTTCTCCAGTCTACGTCCATCTTTTATTTTGTGCACGAGGAATCTCATGCTATTCCCGTATCTTTCAGAAAACACAACTTCTACATAAGCCCTTCCTCATTTTCAAATCATATTCTGTTTATCTCTTTTTATTCTTATCACACCAGTCATTTCTGGTATTTGTTCTGTCTTGTTGCTCATCTTCCTTTGGTTCGGTCTTTCACAATTCTGTCGCTTATATAACTCATTTTCTCAGCTATACACGCCATAACACATTGCTACACTGTAATCTCACTCGCTTTCTTCTTATCTTCCTCCTTCTCTTAACCCCCTTCTCTTCCTGTGCGCACTTTCACTTTTGTTACCACTTGACTTTTATTCGGAACTTTCCCTGTAGGACCTTGTAAGTTCTTCCTTATTCGTTCTACATCCGATTTACCATTTCACACTAGTTACACCATTTCCTTTAGTTTCTTCTTTGCTAGGCTTTACTCATTTCTATAGCAATCCTTATAGTGTTCACAGTACATCCTGTTCGTAATCCATCCTATGACGTAATACTTCTTAATCTTATTCACGATTCTTTTATGTTTTAATTACACTCTGCGGACTAGGTGTACTTGACCCTTCGCCCTTTCTGATCAATCATATCCTTAATATCTCACAAGTTGTCTTATCAACACCCTCAAGATTTGGTATGACTCTTCTTCTTCTATACTTTTATCTCAATCATATTGTTACTCTTTTTAATTGTAACTCGTCGTAATTTATCCCTGCTTATCGGTTCACTCGATACCTCAATAAAATGTTCTGTTACGAGTTGCCACCTTTTCCTAGATCATCTGTAGTATTTCACCAACAACACATGAAATATATGATCCTAGACAGCCCACAAGTTTAAGTTTTTCTTCCACAAATTCCATCTCCAATTAGTCGATGAGAACTGATAAAATTTTACTATGAGGCATTCTCCAACCACCAGCAGAAGAAAACTAGAGTCCGACAAGCACCACAGAACTTCTTAGTGCTTGATTCACATAGTTTACCTCCATATTTATTTTTGAGTCGTGAGCGAATCATTTAATTCCCAACTACTTGTCATACCCTTTGTATTCTTCCAATAAGGTGAAACTTAATCGCCGGACATTTTTGCCCTTCAACATAGGCTTTTTCTAAAGCAAAATGTGGTTGGAACGTATTCTGGTCCGTTTAAATGAATTGCGAATTCGCTGCTCATATATGCTTTCTCGAAATAAAATTTTCCAAATAAGGATGATGCTTCTTACGAATGACATGGAGGGTATCTCTTAAGCTTTAATCCAACATAATAAATTTACCCTATCGGTATCGACTTTCAAGACATATTATGAACTTATATCTCATTCTCCTTTTTATATTTCTGGGAAAATTTGGGCAGTGGTTCCTCTGTACTTCTTACTATCCCAAAACCTGCACGCAGGAAATACCAACAATGCCTCACAGGGCCAACATATATACGTATATATCATATCGTATCATAGCCACACAGGGCTAACAATTTCAAGTAAAAGTATAAAGATGTCGAGACTTACCTCACATGTCCAACTCAAACTGCACCTCTTATACTTTCCTGTTTACATTCCCTTTCAATCTTCAACTTTATATTTCAATCATACTTCAAATACCTTACCCAACATACATCTTTCATACCATTGCTTACCTGTGTACTGTGTAGCTTCCAATATCATCAGTCACTTTCTTGTGTCGAAGCCGTTCTTCAGCTGAAATCAAGGGTTAGTAAAAGGAATTTCATTTCCTATGGCTGGGCTCTATCGCACGATCTTAGATATGAAAGAAAGGTAACATCCTAAATGTCCTGTAGCTTCCTGTTTATAGATGTGGTGCACAACACATCGATAAACAAGACTCTACTAGACACGGCCTGTAGACATTCCGAGGACAAACCGCTCTGATACCACTTTTGTCACGACCCAACCCCGTGGGCCGTGACTAGTGCCCTAACTGGACACCCATACTTATTCACTTACCAAACCGACATATCAAAGACTTATTCATATTTAACATACATTATTTTGCACAAATACTGAGAACAAACATCGTCTTAAGCGGTCACCTGAAACAGAAATATCATACAAAAGCCGGCAGGCTGGCGGAATACACATCGCCCGAATATACATACATATACATACATATGGGCCGTTTCGGCCATAATAGCAAACGGGACCGCTTAAGGCACAAGTCACAGACATAACCGAACAAACACGACCCATGACCCACATATATGTCTACAGGCCTCTACAAACCACAACAGAAACATATGACGGGACAGGGCCCCGCCGTACCCCAAATAGTCATATATACAGAAACATGTACAACAAAAGATATGTACCAAAAATATGGGCTCCGGATCAAAGGAGTACTCCAAAATAGCAGAATAGGGATCCTACACTGGCGGGTCGCCAGAACGAACGTCTGCACCTGCGGGCATGAAACGCAGCCCCCGAAGAAAGGGGGTCAGTACGAAATATGTACTGAGTATGTAAAGCATAAGGTACAGTAATCCAAATCAGAACTGAAATAAAGAGTATGGAAAGCGGTTACAGAACCAGTATATCAAACCTGTTTTAAAAACATAAGTAATGCAAATAAAAATCATGCATAAGGCTCAGGAACGTGGTCGCCACTCCGATGCTGGCGCCACAACGCATCATACTCCAGAAGGTTTCAAATCTCTATACAATCCCCGAACATATCATATCATCATATCATATCACAACATCAAAACATATCATATGCCATATCACATCATAATGCCGTATATAAGCAGTACCCGTCCCTATGACGAGGAACTCGGGAACCGTAACACATCATACTGCCGAATATACATGGTGCGCACGATCACAAAACCGGCCCGGGATCCGGCGAACGATATCATAGTAGTAGGCACGAGCAGAGTAGTGCGGAAACCATATGCATAATAAAAGAATAAAATAAATTTCAAAACTCGATGAACAAATATATTTACTGCATCTGACGGCTCAGAAATCAGTTTCGGGTCAATCGGAGTTACTATACGAAAGTTACAAACTTTTGAAGTACAGAACTTTCTAAAAGCATTTCAGAAACTCTTTTCGGAATTTCAAGTGACATTCATATTAGGCGAACTTTCAACCATTACTATGGAGCAAATCAAATGGAGCCTTTAAGATCATATGTATGTATCAAAATATATGTATCCAAAACTTTAGCCATATCAAATGTTTTTCGGACATCATTACGGATCACATAATCATACTAGGAAACTTGCGGATAACATTATGGATCAAATCAAATGGGGACTGTAAGACCATATTTTCATGTCGAAATATTCATCAAAGGCCTTAGTCTTCTCGTTTTTCTTTCTTTCGAACAACATTCGGAACATAACAAATAGGATCTTTGAACATCATAAAATATGTATCTAGCCATATGGAATAGCTTATGGAAGTCAAAGATGTTAGCCATCCTAGTAGCTCTAAGAATAGGATTTTCTTTAGGAGCATACTTATACGTTATTTGTTCATTCCAAAAAGGTCATGCCAAAAGAAAGAAAGGTAGGCGTTACATACCTCAATCGCTCGCTAACCAAATCCCGACTCAAGTCTCGGGCTCTCCAATATCTACAATAATATTATCAATTACCAAATATTAACTACAAGTACTTAGAAATCCATTTCTAACTGGTACTTGTCTACAGAAATTTCGGCAGCATTTCCCCTATATATTCGCCTATCCGAATTTCCAATTGCTCTCCTGTTGACACAGAAATACCAACAATAACACATGGACACAACCATATCTTCAATTCTTTTATTTCAACAGAACAACAACATATCAAAACAGCTCCCAACTATAACATAACGATGCCCGAAATTCTAACGAACACTTACAATACACCAAGCAGCCCATATGCACTTCTTATACCTTATTTCATGCAATCTTTTCAGCAAATTTCAGGGGAATACAACAGCAGCCACACGACACCACATCATCTATTCATATGCAACTAAACCACATTATTATATTTATAATCTTTACAACAACCCACAACAATTTTAACTTCAACTCTAATCTTTAAATTCCTTCATTCTCATCACATAATCTATGATTACAACAACCAAAATATTAATTCAAATCAGTCCATCAATTTCAATTAAAACAGCCCCTAATCCATAAATCTCAACAAAACAACAAACGAGTTTATAATGTTGTTTTCTCCGTTCTAATTCGTTAAAACTCTAAATAAACACTTTAATAACATAAAAGGAATCTTATAAATACCTTAGAAGCAGCTCAAACACGAAAATTTCATTCCCCAAGACCAATGTTTAGCTCAAATTGAAGGCAACGCAACGTACAACGCTTTTCTCTTCATGAGCTTCGGGATTCGGGGCTCGGATTTTGATCAAAATGGCTTCCTTAGCCTAGGAGCTCTCTCTCTCTCTCTCTCTAATGTTTTTGGAGGATCTTAGCTGAAAATGATCAGCCCTCAAATGAATTTGCTATATATATATTAACGTTAATGGGCCTCATGGGCCGAAACATTAGTGTTTGGGTCGGGTCCAAACTTGCAGCCCTGCCAGCCCAAATTGCATCGTCCATATGTCCTTATCCAAATATCATTTTGACAAGCGGTTTGTTGCGTTGGAAACTAGACTCGATGAACTTAATTTTAGGCTTTTGAAACACCTTAAAACCCCTCATATACTAGAAGATATGCCTCCAACAATATGGGCTAAAAATCTGGTCCGAGATTTTTCTGAAGTTGTTCGGATTCATTTCGTTCAGATTCGTTTAACTTCTAATCCTCTTCCGACCCTCATGTAACCTCTTATACATACATATACATACTCATATACATAAATAACAATCCATACACATCTCGAAGGGTCCGGAGAATCACAATAACCTTAAACGTAACTAGAGAACTTACGAAGCTTCGACGAAACTCCAATCGCAAAAATATATTCATATCTTTTATCCATCTTCTATATCATTACTAATAATCTCAAATACTTTAAAAGGGCACTCACATTACCTCATATACGCTCATAACGCGATTTCAAATTCTTTAGGTTACGATGTCACCTTGGGATACTTAAGGCAACCATATATATATAACGATATTCTTACTAACTCGATTAACTTTCCTTGAACTTTCTTAACTCATTATTTCTTGTCTTAATTAAAATAGCACGGACTCTTACGGGGTGTAACAGAAACTGTGGGATTTATTGGGTAAATTTGAGGTTTTCTTGTGTGATTTAACTAAAGTGTTGGAGAGTTAATATCAGTTGAGTATATAAAGTATATTAAGATGTATAGAGGGTATGCCCTCTCATGGGTTTTTCTCTCTATTTTTTTTTTTTTGTATATCAGTGGTATATCATGTATACCATGGCTTGACACTTAGAAAAAATCGAAAGAGAATGGCCTTGAGCCTGTTACTTATATTTTGGGCGTGTTACTTATATTTTGGGCCCTTCTTATTTGAGATAACTGTTGTTTGTGGTTCATTGCATATTGGGCTCAGCCCAATAAAATGTTGTATTTCATTTTTGGCCATAGTTGTCGGCTTTAATTTTATTGATTAAGTTTAATTTGAGGATGTATTCTAATATTGTGCATACCCGTTTTGTATCTTTGTCCGCCCAAACCCGTTGATGGGCCTTAATGGGCCTCACTAACATATCTAAATCGAGTCAACCCAACTTGGAGCGAAATGGAGCATACGTTGGAATTAAGATGAACCCGATTGCACAAACATTTTTTTTGGGGGGCTTGGTCAGTCCAAATTCTCTATTTCCTTTAATTATGCACTTTAAATTATTATTTGCGCAATTATTATGTTAATTGGAACCCTTATAAAAAAATGAATTTACTACAAAATTTAAGACTAGTTCTAAGGCATTAATATAAATTGGGACTGATTTGATTAAAAGGACCAAAACTGCCGATTTTTATGAAATTTGAGACTGATTCGAACATTTATGAAACCTGTGAACTTGGACGTGTGGACTGATCTGGACTACTATTCAAAACTTGTGAGACTAATTGTGATTATGTAGACTTAAAATAAAATTTGGCTAAAACTTGACCAAAGCATGAGAATAAAATGGACTATATAGTATGATATTAATATATGAGTTATATGCCTAAAAACTATTTTGTTAAAAACTACTTTTTGTACCTATATATATATATATATATATATATATTTTCAAAACTATTTTGGGTGGACTTACGTAGGGTCGTACTTAGGCTAAGAGCCTTCGGGTATTAGCCTAAGTGTTCTAGTCCGATACCTTAAACGCCCAATTTTGGGCAAAATTTTTACCACTTTGATTCTTGAAAATTTCCTATTTTTGTATGAACGACTAATATTTATTTGCAGAAGTATTAAACAAGAATATTTTCTATCACAAACCAATTTATATCTATATAAACATATTATTATAACCCATAGGTAAACCGCAATTGAACGGATCCTTAATACCGGGGTGCCTAACACCTTCCCCGAGGGATCACCAGAACCCTTACTTAGACTCTGTGTAGATTAGGTTTCTTTTAAAATAATCATAAGATAATTGTTTTAAATTAATCATTTTCAACTCGGTTTTCCTAATTTCCTAAATATTAGGTAGCGACTCTAAAATAAGTCCATTTAGAGTACCATCAAGTAGAAGTATATATTTTTCCTTTTTCCCGGTACAATTGACAACCGTAGTTCCCCGGGACACTTTCCTTTTTAAATGAGACAAGTACAAATACGAATCGGAAAAAATATGACATGCTATATCTACTACACCTTTCGCATCAGAGAAGAGATAAAGTTTTCTCCATCCATTTAATTTCGCTGTTTTCAAGCCTTTTCAAATTACAAGTGCTTCAGCAATCATAGACTTCCCAACGCACTGAATTGGGGATCCACGGGCATGAAGAAAAACACCCTTTCTATCCCTAGCGACCAAACCAATGCTTGCCTTCTTCCACTCAACTTGTAACCCTGCATTAACAAATAAACATATTCCATCTTTGAGAACTATGACTTGATAGTCATACTTCTCATGTACATTACCAGTTGCGGACTCGGCAAAAATTACCTCCAGAAATTCATTATGACAAGAATTACCTCAAGAAATTCATTATACTCAAATAAAGCTTTTGCCACAATGTCTGGGGAATCAATTAATTTATTATTAAAATAAGCATTTCTAGACTTCCATATATGCCACATTATTGTTACTATCAAATTTAAAACACTAGCAGAACTAGAACGCGTTTTGACTAAATTAATTTTATCATTCCACCACAAAGAAAAGTCAGAAATGTTGTCGAGATCATTCCAATTAATAGGGCTCAATTTCCAAATAATGAAGACCGCATAGATCGGATAATATTAATATAGAAATTAAGGAACAGAATGAATCAGAAAATTTGAAGAGCTATACGTATTCTTGATGACAGTGGTCGACACTTGACAATAAGAGCCTGTTTGGAAAACCATCCTGTAATTGGATTTAAGTGTAATTGAGTGTAAGTATACAGTTTTAGGCTGCTTGTCTAATCAAGTAATTACTTGGCCAACATGTAATTAGGTGTAATTGAGAAGGTGTAATTACACTCTTCAATTCTTAGGGGGGGGGTGAGAATTGCTGGTAATTACAGGGTTACTTTTCTATTTCTTTTCTTTTTGTTTTTATTTTAATTTATTTTCTTCCTAATTTAGTTTTATTTCTATTATTTTAATTTCTTTTTTGTTTTTACTTTTTAAATTTGGTTTTATTTTTAAAAAAATATTTTCTTACATTTTTTATCTTTTTTCTTTTCTTTTCATTTCCTAACCTTTGCTTCTTGTGATTCCATATAATTGCTCATATTTTTTTATTTTCTTCATTTAGCGTAACCGCGTTATTATTTTAGTTTTTGAACTACACCTTCTAATATTAGAAATTACGAGTCATTAACAAATTTGGCATATAATGCGAGATATTATTAAAGTAAAATTACGTTGTTGAATGAGATTATAGACTTATGTTTTTCTTTGCTTTTGGATTATATTTACTTAAGTTATGTTGGAATCTATTTTATGTTATGTTGAAATTTGACATAAGAATATTTGCACCTACATTAAATTTTAGAGGACATGCAAAAAGCGATAATAGATCTCGTCGTTAATATTAATAAAAAAATCTAGATGCTTATGATTCAGTAATAAGAGGCAACCTTATGCTAAAGAAGAAAAAAACAGAAGTATATGCTTTAGGTGAACATATATCTATGTCTGCTGACAAAGCACGAAGAGTAATTGATCAAATTCGCGGACATTCCTATGAGGAAACACTTATGATACTAGAACTCATGCCCTATCGAGCATGTTATCCCATTTTGAAATTGGTTTATTCTGCAGCAGCAAATGCTAGTTATAATATGGGTTCCAGCGAAGCCAATTTAGTCATTAGTAAAGCCGAAGTCAATGGACATTTCTTTGTTTTTGATTTTGAATTTATGTATTTTCATTTTCAATCTATTTGCTTTAGTAGTATTGACTTGTTATTTCACATTGCGTATCGTTCATTTTTCAGTTAGAATTGAAATATTATTTTTTGTCTGCTATTTGAATAATGATATAGTATTATATTTATAAAAGTTAATTTTTTGGTCAAAAATGTAATCCATGATGTTCTTACAAAATGTATGCTTTTAGTTTTTATAATTAATTAAATTAAAATATTATTAATTTGAATATATAATTATTTTTTAGAATATTAGTTATAAATATAGGATTGTTAAATAATATGTTATCAAGCAACAACATGTATCTTAGATGCCTAATTTAATATCATTTATAAAGGAACATATTTATTAAATATTAATTTTTTATTTTTAAATTTACTTTAATTGTGTAATTATACTTGTCCAACCAAATAGTACTCTTGTAATTACGTTATGACAAATAAACAGGTCGTTGTAATTACTATACTGTGTAATTATTAGGCTGAGCAATTACTACTCTAGTAATTACACCAATTCCAATTGCCTGGTGGCTTTCCAAACAGACCCTAAGTGATGTCCATTCTACGTCTTTGGCCATACCTGTTATAGATTCTATCTACCGCATCAGGTAACAAATTCAACATGCATGCTCAAGAAGATTAGTGATTATAATCACATTTAATATAAAAGCCCTTATATATTCTTTGATAATATATATATTTCCATGCAACGTGAAAGTCGAACAAAAAGTATGAGAAAAAATAAAAAATAAATATGTGTACTTCAAAATATTAATATTGTTGGACAATATTCGATTGAAGCTGAAACTCAAAAGAAATGTTAAAAACTTGATATGTTTGGACATGAATTACATTTGATACATTCTTCAGAAGTTTTTTCACGTAATTTAATTATCGTTTACAAGTTGAAGTTAAAACAATGCGAACTAAGTTCAATGAAATTTATTAAAACATTAATACGAAATCTATTTATATTATGTATAAAAATATTGTCGTAGTATTTTCGGGCCTCAATATTTTAGGTCATGCTTAAGGGTCAAAACTGGAACCAAAGGCAAATTTAATATTTAAATTTTACGGCTCAATATTTAAGAATCTCAGCTTTCCATTCATTTTATTATTAAAATATGATTTCAGATCTAAAATTTATTAAACCCGTAGTCAAAAGCTTACATATGCCAATGTTTTGCACTCTAATTCAAGATGAACACTAGTTGTAGATTATATTTGTTGGAAAGATTATAATATTATGTACAATAATCTTTCCATTCTATTTTGCTTGAGACGGTTTCTTTATTAGTTTGTTTTAAAAAAATATTTATATTTTAAAAAAACAATTTTTACAGTCACATAAATATTAATATACTTATATCAGAAGTCCAAAAAATCTTATCACACAATTGTTTTTTTAAAAAAATCCTTCTCAAAAAATATTTCAAATTCACCCAAACAAAGGAGGGTATCACATCATCCAATTCAAGATTTCCTGCCACATCTTAGATATACATGATACACATATTAATTTCCTGCTATTACAAACTGGTTGCTTCTCGAGGTAGCTGTGTTGCTGGATGTGATTAAAAATATGCTTTTAACTTCTATACATTACCGACAGTATTAAAAGAATTTTATGTGATCAAATAATTTAAAAGTTTATTATACGTAATTGCCTATGATAATTGATAAGTGACACTAATAATCTTCAAGTTTTTGCGCTGAGTGCCCCTCAAAGGGAGTGGTCTTTATTTTTTATCCTTCATTTTTAAAATAATTAACTTTTACCCTTGCATTCATTTAATGAAACTTTTGTAACGCAAATATCCTTCCGTCCCAAATAACGTAGCTTTCTTCTTCAACTCCTTTTCTTCTCGTCCTCTGCAACTTCATCCACCTTTTATTCTATCTTATGATATTATTCTCTCCTAGCTGAAGGTTCTATTGACCATTTTACAAGTCTGCCTCCTCTATTCCAAGAAACACCTAATGTTATCCAAGAGTTGACAATTGCAACTAATATGTTCCACCATTATTTATGTAATTTTCTTAAATATTTTTGCTAATTGCTTCTGAAGATGCCGCTTTTTGATTGTTAATCGCAAATCTTCAGTTGTTGTGAGCATTATTTTGGAGAAAACTTTCAGTTCTTATGCTTGTATGTTATATGTTCTAAAGTAGATTTTAGATAGGTTAAAGCATAAGGTGAGGTTTATCCCACCCATTTTAAGGGGAGACGTGCCTTTCCCCTCACATTGCTCGTTGATTGCATTTGATTTGGATTATTAGTACTTGATATATATTGATTTGAACAAAGTATGCGATTTTTCTTTGGTGTAAAATGGGTCATGTCAAAGCTGCTAGAGATATTGCTGTGCTGGAAAGAAAGGAACTTGGCTAAAAAGATTTGGGATAAGGTTTTCGCAAAATTGAGAAAGATCGTTAAGTAGGCACTTCTCACAATGCTGCTTCGATGGAATAAAATTTCTCTTATTGATTGAAAATCTGTTTCTGTTATTCCATTTAGTCAAGTAAGGCCTTAAGGAGTACCTTTAGATTCCAAAGTTAGTCAAGTTAGATCTTAAGGCATAACTTTATATTCTCAAGTTAGGCCTTCAGGCATAACTTTATATTCTCAAGTTAGACCTTCAGGCATAACTTTATATTCCATGTGTGTCTTGGTGATTGTTGTTTAATGAATAATGCTAAAAAGATATGCCTTTCGTATAAGACTGGAAACATTTTTACTTGTATGTTGCCATATAGGTGGGCTATTGTCCTGGTGATTGCTGTTTAATGAGTAATGCTAAAAGATATGTTTTTTGTATGAGACTAGAAACATTTTTAACTGAGTTATAGAGGGTTTCTGGCATAAAAACAAAGACATCAATTGAATAATAGATTATTATTGCGTCAACTTACTGTGATAGGATCAGGACATGGACTAGCTATTGCATTTGCTTCCCCACTGTTGTCAGTGTGTTAATCAACCATCACTAATAAATCATTAAGATGTATATTATAGCTAGTAAGATGTGATCTGATTTGGAAAGCTGATGTTTGCTGGACTCTGACTTTTGTCACTGAATTGTACTCCTTCAAGACAATAGTGGAAAATAGGTGACCAATAGATACAAAATTAGGGCTTTTCAATTACAGGTGATGGTTTATTAGTTGAATTAGTAGTTTCAGCTTGTTATTGGTGTAGTTGGTTGTGCCTTGTGACTTGACAAGTGCACTCTGGTTGAGGTCTCTTATCAGTTTCCCTTCTGTGTTTGTAAGGGTTTCATAGTTTTAGTTTGTCGCTTAACATTAAAGACTTGGCCTTTCAAGCAATTGAAATCAGCAGGTTTAAAAGCAAGTCATTAGCTGTAAATCCTTCATCAGATGCCTGTGAATGGCTATAAGATTCCATATGATCCCCGGCCTGGCTGGTAAACGATACTTTCAGAGTTTTCAGATGCTGTCATTAACTCCAACTTGTGATTCATTAACTCGGACAACACTGATATATTACTTAAAAGGGAGGTTGCATTTGTCGGAAACATATCAGAAAATTCTCATTCATTGGACATGATTGATGCACACATTATTCACCGTGGTCGTGGTATGGTCTCACGAGGAGGGTGGTGTTTAGGTAGCTCAAATTGGTTCGGTGATCCTTGCGGTGAATGGGGCGATCCCAATGTCTTAAGACCTGGGCCCGCTGCAAAGAGACTCGAAAAACTCCTCATGAAATCAATCAAAGATTGGTCAATCAGGTCGAGCAGATGTGACCATCAATGACCACTTATGGTCCTGCTAACTCCCGCTCTTCTCTCTTTTCCTCCTACATGAGTTAGAGGATTTTGTGATTTTGTCAAGTTGTAACATATAGGACATTGCTGCGGAGTGATAATTATTGGAAATATATGCTTCTGTATATTAACAAGTTAGGCCTTAAGACATAACTTTATATTTCAAAGTTAGTCAAGTTAGGCTTTCAGGCATAACTTTAGATTTCAAAATTAATCAAGTGAAGCCTCAAGGCATAACTTTAGATTCCAAAGTTAGTCGGAGCAGTATGGTGGCAGGGCCCCAAGCAAGTTTTTATTTGGTTTCTAGACCCCAAGTTTTAATTATTAGGTAAGAGGACCCTTTTTAGGATTAGTGTTAATTAAGTAGAGATAAGTTATTTGGGTGTCAGAATAAGCCCCTGAGTTTAAAAAATACATTTTGGTCCAAGAATTAAAAAAAAAAAAAAAAAACTATTCCAAGCTTTCAAACCAACCCCCAAGTTTTTAAAAAAAAATACTCTTTTGATCCTAAGTAAGAAATAATAAAATAAACCAAAATAAAAATCTAAAAATATATCTTTTACCTTATTAAAAAAATATATAAAATTATATTCCTCTCTCTCAATTCATTCCCACATTTTTTTTATTCTAGCATCTGAAATATACTCCATTGACAGTCATTGTTGGAGCTCAAACTTCAAGCTTGAAAAAGGAGTTTTCGAAAGAGTGATCCATTTCAAGTGGGTGTTATTGGATTTTATTGGGGATCTTTTGATGAATTTAAATCTCAAATTTTAGAGAGTTTAGAGAAGATTTAAGGTGGTTTTGAATTAAATTTCAGATTTGAGTTTGAGGATAGTCATTGTTGAAGCTTGAGCTTCAAACTTGAAAAATGGGTCTTATGAAGGAGTGATTTATTTCAAGTGGGTGTCATTGGATTTTGTTGGGGATCTTTTGAGGAGTCTAAATCTCAAATTTAAGGGAGTTTTGAGAAGATTTAAGGTGGTTTTGCGTACAATATCATATTTGAGTTTGAGGTTGAAGATCATTTCATATTTATAACGATTCTAATAAATGAGACAACGTTTATGAAATAGATCAACAACAGAAATACATTCACTGATGATTATGCCTTCATGAATGTCTGGTACCGCTTAGTTTGCCTTATGTCTTTACCACAAAGAGGCCATTACCCATCAAATCCTAGCAATACATTTTGGCCTTTTCATGAATTAGAGATTGGTAGTAGTTGAAATTAGTTAATGAGGTACTTTGGGACAGGAGAATGGGGTACTCAAAACAGTTATGTTATCACACTTGCATACTTCTCTAATACGCCAATTACAAGTTATTAGAATTTACAACCTAACACTTCCTTTTGTAACCAAAAAAGATTTTTTTAATAGGAAGTGAACTAATTTTAGGTTATAAAACTTATATTTGTAACTAAACAATATGTTATCACCATGAAATTAGTGAAACAACACTATAATAATCTAAAATAATGATAATTAATGAGTAATGTTAATAATGTGTTGAGGAAAAAGTTATGATGATCAAAGCAATATGTAACAACTTGGAATTGGTGACATAACTATATGTGAACAATACATATTTTTTTAGCCACATTGCAAATGATTATTATACTACATATGATCTATATTAAAATTGATGACATAATTACATGGGATCAACGTGAAATGTTCTTGTCTTTATGCAATAGGTGAAATAATTATGCGACCAACTTGTAATGTTTAGATTAATAGCGAACGACTTGTATTATTTCATCTTTTGGAAGAAAAAAAGATTTTTTTTAATAAGAAGTGAACTAATTTTAGATTATAAAACTTATATTTGTAACTAAACAAGATGTTATCACCATGCAATTAGTGAAACAACACTATAATAATCTAAAATAATGATAATGAATGAGTAATGTTAATAATATGTTGAAGAAAAAATTAAAATGATCCTAGCTATATGTAACAACTTGAAATTGGTGACATAACTATATGTGAACATCACATATTTTTTTTAGCCATGTTGCAAATGGTTGCTATATACTACCTAATAGATGAATTAATTTTGTGACCAACTTGTAATGTTTAGATTGATAGAGAACAACTTATATTATTGCATCGATAGTAGTATTTATATCAATAATGACGTTATCATTTTGCTAAATATTCATTTAAATGCCAACAGGGATAAGTTTCAAGAATTAATTTATCAATTTTCAAGATAATTTCGTCTAAACCATAGGTTGCTTATGGTAGTCACTTCTAATTATTTGATAAAATATTCAGGTCTAGTGGCTATGTGTGACACTTTTCAGTTCTTAGCAGCTAACTTGTTAAGATTAATAGCGAACGACTTGTATTATTTCATTGATATTAGTGTTTATATCAATAACGATGTTATCATTTTGTTCAATATTCATTTAAATGCCAACAACGATAAGTTTCAAGAATTAATTCATCAAATTTTAAGATAATTTCGGCTAAATCGTAGGTTGCTTACAAGAATCGTAGTCACTTCTAATAACCTGATAAAATATTTTGGTCTAGTGGCTATGTGTGACTCTCTTCAGTTTTTAGTGACTAAAATGTGACCTGAATAAGATTCTAATAACTGTTTCTGATAGTGTCGTCTTCTTCCTTTGGACGAACAACTGCTGTAACTTGATCTGAAACCATGTCAAATTTCGACCAAATTTCTTCAAAGTTCAGATATGAACTCCCCTCGATGTTTCGGTTCTTTTGAGATATCACCCACTAAAAAAAAATTCGTTTACGGTAATCCAAACTTTGAACACATTGATAGCTGCTACATTCCATATAATAACTAATTCTTCCAAGTTATTAGAATATAATATATATGGGTTTTGCTAACCTACAACATGAAGGTTGTAGGATAGCAATGTACCCATCTTTTGATTTCCTTAAATACCCATAATATTTTTTGCCAACACATTAAAATAGGGATCTTTTTGTCATTTCATCATAAAACCCCCCAAACTCTTTTCCCTCTCCTTTTTGTTTTCTGCCATTTCTTTCCCTCTTTGTTTTTCCATTCTTCTTTTCCAATTCTGACTAACCCAATCTCTAATTTCCTCTTCTCTCAGCAAAACTTATGGCTTAATTCTTTCTCATATGCTCTTCCTGAATGAGGAAGAAAAAATATTTCTCAAATAAAGATTATTCATAAAGTTAAATTAATCTTGATCTGATCTAAAGCTGAATCGAATTCTTTGTCCAAAAGATTCATTGTCCATTTTTTTTCTCTACAACTTGTTCTTCAATCTTAAACCCCCAACATGGGTCAGAATAATCTGCTGAAGCAAATTAAAAAACATACCTACATATGCTGATTTCATTTTCAATCTATAGATAGATGAAGATGAATAATCAGATAAAGAGAGGCTTATCTTTTACTTAAACTTAATCCTCTCTCACTTGCTCTTTTTTCAATAAGGAACGAAAAAAATTAAACAAACACAGACTATTCATGAACTCTTAATCAACTTGGTCTGATTTAGAAAGTAAATTTTAACAAAAGATTAACAATGTCGTTGATTATCCGATGGGGGAAGGGGCTGCCTGGATTTGCAAAAGAGAATAGGTGAGCTTCTTGAAGGAGATGAGTTGATTTTTTTTTTTTGGACAAAATGACAAAATCGTCCATAAATTTAGAAGGAGCTTAAATAAGTTATAGGTGTATTTAAGGAAATTAAAAAATGAGTACATTTCTATCCTACAACCTAAATGAATTACAATTTGTTGACTATACTTAGAGAATCTTGCTCTATAATCTCAGAATTGCATAGAATTCTTTTATTTTCATTTTATTTTTATTTTTTCTTAGTGATTTAGAATAGAACAAGTAATCAAATAGAAGAGAATGTGTAGGAATTTCCATCCCAAGATTTAGAAGATCTTGTGTTGGTATATTCCTTAGTGTTGTTATTATTGTTATTGTTATTGTTATTGTTGTTCTTATTATTCTTGTTATTATTATTATTATTGTTATTGTTATTATTATTGTTATTGTTATTATTATTATTATTCTTATTATTCTTATTATTCTTATTATTATTATTATTATTATTATTATTATTATTATTATTATTATTATTATTATTATTTAATAATAGTATCAGGATTCGAATCCAGGTGGAGGAGACATAATTATCTTGAATATATTAACCATTTCTTTCTTTTCCGATCACCTCGAAGGGACAAAAGAAAGATCTTGTTGTTTCTTCAACAATTTCTGATCTCTAGTGGACCTCTCAGGAGGAGTCGAACCCAGATGAAGTTCTGAACATCTATCAAAGAAAAAAGAACGAACGGATCTTATAGGATTCCAAATCATGTTGGACGCAATTTATATATATATATATATATATATATATATATATATATATATATATAGAGAGAGAGAGAGAGAGAGAGAGAGAGAGAGAGAGAGGGAGGGAGGGGAGGGGGGGAGCCAATGTAGAAGTTCAGTAAAAACTATAGGATGCTCCAAAATCTGACATAGAGAGAGAGCCAATGCAGAAGTTTAGTAAAAACTATAGGATGCTCCAAAATCTGACATAGACCTCAATAAGATTCTACTAAACTGTTTCTGGCAGTGTCTTCTTCTTTATTTGGACAAACAACTGCCGTAATTTGATCTAAAATCATGTCAAATCTTAACCAAATTGCTTCAAATTTCATATATGACTCCCCACGATGTTTCGGTTCTTTTGAGATATCCCCCACTCGAAATAAAACTCGTTTACGGTAATCCAAACATTGAATACATTGATTGCTGCTACATTCCATATAATAACTAATTCTTCCAAGTTATTAGAATACATATATATATATATATATATATATATATATATTACATAGCCAATGCAGAAGTTTAGTATAAACTATAGAATGCTCAATAATCTGACATAGACCTGAATAAGATTCTACTAAATTTTTTCTGGTAGTGTCGTCTTCTTCCTTTGGACGAACAACTACTATAATTTGATCTGAAACCATGTCAAATCTTAACCAAATTTCCTCAAATTTTAGATATGAACTCCCCTGTATGTTCCTGTTCTTTTGAGATATCACCCACTCGAAATAAAGCTAGTACGCGGGAATCCGAACTTTCAACAATAGTATTTTTCAACCTTGAGAGCTACAATAAATCGATCAAAAACCATGTCAAATCTCAACGAAATTGCTTCAAATTCCATAAATGAATTCTCCTCGATGTTCCGTTTTTTTTATGTATCACCCACTCAAAATAGAGCTCGTTTGCGGTAAAATATTTCTTTTGGAATCATTATGAGGTAGGGTTGGTTCGCGGTCGTCCAACAGCCCTAACGATTCATCCCCAGTTGTTCGCTCGGGTTCCCGGTCATTTATAAAAGCCCATTCTAGTGATAACTAGGATAGAGCTAAGTCAAATTCCTACTGAACTAGAGCATCCGTACTTAGATGAGCCTTGGGTATCTCAGACCTACCTTAGGATCATTAAGAAGACTACCTTGTGATCGGACGGTCTATGACCCGAAGACACCGCATTTCATTTATATGCTATGTGGAAACATATTTTGTGCCTATGTGGTGAACCATTAGCCCTACAGGAAAGGGGGGGAATCCTAACAATGTTTTATTTTGTAGATGGAAAGAAGAATTTGGTTTGACATAGTCATCGAGGCCCCGGACCTGCTTCGAGCTTGGTGGGGATGGTTAGGTAATGAGCATCGTAGGACTGTCGGCTGCGTTTTGGGTCATTTACTGTCAATTATGACTATGAAGAGTCGTCCGAAATTGATCGAAGTGTTAGCTGAGTACTGGAATGACAAAGAGATGCTATTTCATTTTGGGGACATCGAGATGACGCCAACCTTAGAAGAAATCAGAGGCTTCATAAATAGTAATGGAACCTGTCTAAGAAGGAGGCATAAGCCAGACCACAATATGTTATTTCCTCAAAGTCCATCCCTGGGTCATATTTTGAAATTTCTTGCCTTGACCGAAGCATCTTGGGCGGGAACACAGTGGCTTTGCAGAGACCTATATTGGAGATTCGGGGATGTCGCTGGATATGCCTCGTATCAAAGGGAATTCAAGAGTAGAGAAGAATGGGAGACCGTCAGACCCTTGGCATTTGCCATTGCTTTACTGGGCACTATGGTGTTCCCCAAAGACGATTCGTTGGCTATAGAGACCCGAGTGATCTATTTAGCTCAAACCCTTTTCTACCGCATAACTAAGGATGAGGAAACTAGGTATTTTGACCTGGCCCCCATCATCTTGGCCGACATTTTCAGGGCCTTGGACAAATGCCATAATTATTTCCGATATATCCAAGGGTGTAGTATGTTACTGCAATGGTGGATTATCAAACACCTCAAAATAGATCAAGAGGTTCAAGGCTTGAGCTGACCGAACAGGATAGACCGTCTTGTGGACTACTATCCATATCTCGGGATTGTGTCTAAAATCGAGTAGGCCAAGTTCTTCGCTACTTTGATCGAAGATCGAATTCAGTGGATGTTTCCCGATTCCTATCTGAAACCATAGTAGTGTGGGGTAAAAATTGCACATTCGTGCCAATACCGGGGGTCAAAGGGATCCATCCTTAATATCCGTCTAGGGTACTGAGGCAGTTTGGAAGAAGGAAAATAGTACCCTAAGGGAATCCCGAGCAATTCATTATTGAGCACACGGAGCAAAAGATCAAGAACGCAGGGATAATACTCAGGGAATGGAATGGCCGTGTGAAATGGGGACTAGACACACAAGCTACAAACAGGTTCGAGGCGGGATGCGACCCGGACTATCATGACTGGCTGCAAAGCCATTTGGCCAGCACATCTACACCAATTCCCGCACTCCGTCACGAAGCACAAGGGGATGACCATCTAAAAGAATGTTTGGAAAGCACAGACGAGCGTCTAGCTAAGATTCTGGAAAAATCGGATCCCATGATAGTCAGAATGGAGCTATATCAAATGCGCCTTTACATTCAGACCACCATTCGAAGGGCCAAAAGGGCCAAAACAAGTCAAGCATCGACATCATCTGCTGGGGGAGAACGCCATTGATTTTGCTTTTCTTTATAGCCCTGTGTCGGCTTCATCACCTTTGTAATCCCTTCGGGGAAGATATTATTATTAATATTATAATTTTTCGGGGCAATGGTTCATCTTTACAAAGGCACTTGCATGTTTCAAACGATTAGGACAACCTTGGCTCAAAAAGCCATAGGGACACTAGTAGTATAATTGTTTACAAATTACATGACTGCTTGCTACATGCTTCACATGCCTACTTGCTCTATGTGCTATCATGTATTAAAGCCTGAATACGATGATCCAATATTTTAAATTACATACCTAAAAGAAAAACCAATTGACATAGGACTTACCCTAGTTTATCTCCACTCAAAAAGGTTGACTTACAAATGGCAAATCAAGGGAACCAAAACACGTTCATCCTGGCAGAGACTGCCGAGATGTTGTGTCTTAAGGTTCAACAGATGGAGGAATATTTGCAACAGATTGGGAAAAAGATCGAGGAGGTCGACAGATTACTGAACTTGGTTGGTACCTCGCCAAAGGGGATGCCCGAAAGAAATAAGAGAGTTAGTGATGAATTACGTACCCTTGGAAAGGAAGCCAGAGACGCCTCGAGAAGAAGTCCCCAAGGAAAATGAAAATCAGAGGGTAGAATCAGACCCATGGGTAATGGATCCGCTGGAGGAATCGGAGCCTCCGGAAGAAGCCTCCAAACCACAGAAAGTCGAGGAAGAACAGTCGGGGAAGGCTGAACCCCAGGACATGTAAGTAGAAGAGTCCGAGCCTGTGGACGTAGAGGACAAGGAAGGAATGCATTCTTTTACAATGTTTCCCGAGTTCCAAGTGGAGGGACGTGATGTGGACGATGAATTCCGGTTAAGATGTACGCACTGATAAGGAATCAAATTTCTATGTGCCCTCTGCGGAGCAAGCGCTAGCTATGTCTACTATGGTCTCGGGAATTTTTGAAAGGATTGATCCTCAGGCGCCCGGATTGTGGGGCATAGATTTTCAGGCTCTATCCTCTCCGTTCAGGGTGGCGCCTAAGCCTGTCAGTTTTAGGGAAATGTTCGAGAGAATGCGGGCAATCGCAATGCCCTGCTCCTCCCGAATTTGATTGCCAACCCCCTAGTTAGTCTATGCCTACAAAAGGTGCCTTTTTCACCGCAACCAGGAAGGGCACAATTTGGATGAATACTTAGGGTTGAGAAAGAGAATCATCAGCATAATAGACGATAAGATCATTAGAACCCTATGGGGCCTACATATCCTTTTAGTCCATGACCCTGTCATCTTAGAAAAAGGGTCACCGCCGAAACCCAGATTTGGCGATATGATTTCACAGTCTTCGATGAATCGTACGCTTACATCATCTCAACTCTGGCTACCTTAAGGAAGATCAGACCTATGGAGCCTGTCCACGAGCCCGCTCCATTAAGGCCCAACATGAGCAAATTTTGCTTGTACAATACTGGAGCTATGGCACATGACATAAAAGAGTGTTACACATTCAAGCTCGAGCTCGAGCAAAAGATCAGTACGGGAGAGATTTTGGTCATCCTCTCGCCACAGTACTAAGAAGAAAGGAAAGATGAGAGAGCGAGTTTGTAAGGACAGCGACTTGCAGAGCTATATTTTTTGGTAGATATTAGGTGTCCCCCACTTTTGCACATAAAAATTGCCCCTCCTCATAAATATGTAAGGAACCGCATCGACCTAATGTCCTTAGAAGGGATACGCGGGAAGCCTTTATCGGGCCTGGTCTGGGGATGTCTTTAGTTAGGGTTAGCCCAAAGGATATCTAGGAAAAGTAAATATCCTTCTTTTGTAAAACGAACTATGATAGGGCCTGATTTTCCCTGGTGGGATACGTAGGTAGTCTACGTAAGACTCGGCCTCTATATAATATAAATTATAATCCCCCCATTTGTTTAATTTTTGTAACAGGAAAAGGGTTTGCCAAAGTAAGTCAACCTCAAAGCCCATTGGACCGAGATCTACCCAAATCCAAAAAGGCCCATAACCTCCGAACCTTTAGAACAAAGGATCAATCAGTATTCTAGCTTTAATACGTGACTTTACGCGCTACGTGCGCTTTTAAATACCGATATGTGATATCTTGCTTTTATATTTATATCCAAGTAACTAAGTTTCTCTACCATTGAGTTATTCGTATCTTATAAAACGAGGCTGATTAGTGTAGTACCACAAGCTGGCATACTTTACGAGATCTAAAGTTGCGTTAGCATCCCTCTCAGACAAGGAAAAAGAAAAAAATGACTGGTACCTAGGAAAAGGTAAGGAATGAGCTCGTCCTCTACGATGGAGATACCCAAGACCTATAGGAAGTATCGTCTCAAGAAGATGTGATTGCGACATTAGTCAATGCTGACAAGGACGCCTTGACTGAAGGAAGAAGGCCTCATCCTCCTTTCCCATCACTAAGCTCCCCAATACTCGATCACTTTCCTATATCCACCAGGAACCATCCCACCTCCACTAAACTCCACCAACCCAAACCATGTTGGTCCTTCTTACTGCACCCCATCACCGACTAAACATACCCAAATCCCAGGAACCACTCACTCGGCTCCTTCTTATCAGGCTCCCTAGCCGGTATTCATTAACCCAGCAAGCCAAATACGCGCTCCAGCCCCACCAACTGGGCAAACCATCACTGCCCCGCTAAACCACTTCGCTCACCAAGTATCCTTCTTCACTCCCAATATCCCAAACGAATCTTCTCCAGGGCATAAAAATTTGGATCATTATGAGGAAATGGAGAAGGTCTGGAGGGCTGAACATGACAAACGCGAGAAAGATATGGAAAAGAAAATGGAAGAACTACTGGAAAGATCCAACATGTCCGTAAGAAAAGTTATGGGCCTAAGATACGATGACATATGCATGCACCCAGACTTGGACTTACCAGAAGGGTTCAAAATCCCAAAATTCGAAAGGTTTAATGGGACAGGGAATCCCAAGGCCCACCTCCGCTCCTACTGTGACCAATTAGTTGGGGTTAAAAAGAATGAACTTCTGATTATACGACTATTCAGTCATAGTCTAACTAGCAAAGCCGCTGAACGGTTCGCAACCCAAGACATGTGACAATGGCTCACTTGGGAGGATACGACAGAATCCTTCATGGAGAGATTTTGCTTTAAAGTCAAAACGGTACCCGACCTCTACTACCTCGAAAAGGCCAAATAGAAGTCAACAGAAAACTATAGAGAGTTTTCCAGTAGGTGAAGGGCCGAAGCAGCCCGCGTGCAGCCACTGATATCTAAGGGAGAGCTAGTCTCCGTGTTCATTAGGTCTCATGAGCCTGATTTCTACGACAGAATATTGTCCATGGTTGGAAGGTCATTTACTAAGTTGGTCAAAATGGGAGAGGCCATAAAAAATGGTCTCAAATTTGGGAAAATAGTCAGTGTCTTTAACAAGGCATCTGGACAAGCTACTGTAGGAATCTTCAGCAAGAAGAAAGAGGACGTGAACAACATATCCCACATTCCAAACCCAAACCCAAACCCAAAAGAACCACAATCCTCCCACATAACTCCACCCCTCATAAATTACTCCACACCTCTCTACAACCCAGCACCTGTATATTACGCATAGCCAAGCTTCACCACCACTGTACCAGCCTACACGGCTCCGCCTAGTGTTCATGTATTCGCTCTTGCTTACCAAACCCCACCACAAAAAACATATCACCCACCACAGAAAAACCACCGCCCACCACAGCAAAACCACCGCCCACCACAAGCATATCAACCACCTCAGAACTGCCAAAATTAGCCACCACCCCCAGTATATAATGGTCTACGTCCTATTTTCGAGAGAAAGCCAACGAGAGAGTTCACAATACTCCTCGAGCCTAGAGCTTAGCTCTTCGAAAGTCTATTTGCCGCAGGCTTAATCTAGAAGGTCTATCCAAAGCCAGCACAGCCCGATAACAAATTTTACAAGGCCGATCAAACTTGTGTCTACCATTCAGGAGGAAGTGGGCACAACACAGAGGACTGCATAAATCTCAAACATAAAATCCAGGATCTCATCGACAAAAGAGAAATCATCTTGCAGACCACAGCTTCCAATGTGAACCCAAATTTGTTACCCAACAATAGGAATAATGGGGTCCATATGATTGAAAGGGACGAGGACTGGGAAGCTTGCAGAGTTTTAGTCCCCAGAGCAGTTGAATCCCTCGAACAAACAGTGGCTTCCCTCACACTCCAGGACCGCCCCAACTTCAAAGTTTTGATCCCAACAGTCATACCGAGGTTCAAGACTTTGGTCCCAGCACCTATGGTAGCCCAGACAGCGCAACAAATTATACCCACTCTGGGCATGACCCGCTCAGGGCATGACCAGTTCAGGGAGATGTTACACCCCTAAGAAATTAGCTCAGAATGTTGCAAACAAAGAGAATACCCCAAAGAGAGCAATAACCAAGGGAGAAGTCGAGGATAAAAAAATACCTAAAAGAGAGCAATAACCGAGGGAGAAGCCGAGGATTTCTGGCTGTGCATGCAACCAATTCCATTGTTGAACATCTGAAGAAAACATCGGCACAAATATCGGTGTTGGCACTACTGACCAGCTTGCCATCACACAGGCAAGCTCTTATGAAAGTGTTAGATGATGCACACGTGCCAGCGGCCACGACCAGTGAGGATCTAGCCGGGTTAGTAGTACACGTCATTGGAGAACATAAAATTTGCTTCTCCAAAGAAGAGTTTCCTGTTGAAGGAAGCTCCGATGACAGAGCTCTCTACATCAATTTAGAATACCGTGACAAAGCGATAGGAAGGGTGCTCATCAATAATGAAGCAGGAATCAACATTTTTCCCCTAACCACATTAACACAGCTTGGCTACGACATTGGCCAAATCCACCAGAGCGGGATGAACGTTAGAGCATTTGATGGATCCCAAAGTGATTCCTTGGGAGAGATAGATCTGAACATTCAGATTGGACCTGCTTCCTTCACAGCAGAGTTTCAAGTCATGGCAATCACCTCCAACTTTAACTTGCTTTCCTGAGTCATATATGTGTTATTTATGTCATGATTGGTGGTCTAGGTCATAATCCGGTTAAGAAAAGAGTCATGATTGATCTAAACAGGGCTTAATGAGTTTGAGCATGCCGATAAAAGTTTAACAGGTGATTAAAGTGTTAGAGTGTAATTAGGTGAGGCTTGACTGTTTCTAAATGAATGTAAACTTGTCTAAATGTGTTTAAGTCTACTAGATCCTCTAGAAATAGTTCAAAATGATCCTGATATAATCTAAGTGGAGTATTAGTGCAAAGACCTTGCTGAACTAAATGAAGTTAAAACAAGAAGGTAAAAGGATCCTCATGCTAAACTAACCAGGGTAAATACAAAATGATGCATGTTTGCTGAGTGCCTATGTGTGTGAAAGTAATGCTCTGTCTTTAGGAAAGAATAAGTAAGATTTAAAAGGTTCTGTGTGATTAATGAGGATGAGGATGTGACATTCATTTTTTTACCATGTTTTGTTGTGGATGAATTATGTTAAAAAATGGATAATGCGGATGTTTTCCGGTCTTTAAACTGGTTAGCATCTCTGTGAAGTTTAATCAGGACTCAACCAGACTAATCACACAGTCATGTAAGAAGTATTTCACTCTTAAAAGTGAAATCTGTTTTTTTTTTTTTTATGTTTCTTTTAGAAGGATACAGAATCATGTTTTTCTTTTCCATTTCCTTAGTCTTGATAGACTAATGCGTTTAGGATTTGCCTCTGGCAATTGATGTTTGGCATTTATCTTGTCTATAATGAAGCGGAAGTGAAACTAAATGTATACACCTAGTCCAACTAGACTTGAAAAACACAATACTTGATCACCTAAGTCTGCATAAGTAAAAGCAGTTAAAAATGATTCAGGGATTATAAGCCTAGTATGTAAATAAATTAGGGTGCTCTACCTGTATCAAGATTTTGTGAGTATCTGGTTTGGGGAATGATTTAATGACAGAACTAGTGTAATCCTGTGGGTTTGTGAGGCACACTAAAGACCACATAGCATATAAAGGAGTCCTTTTAAAAGGTACCTTGGGAGAGGGTCAAGGAGAGCCAAGTACTACTTGCCTCATAACACTTGTCCTCCACATAAAAGGTACCATGGCATCTCTATGGACCTGTGGGGTGTATGATGGCCACCTAAATACACCATGATTTCACAAACTTCCATCATCAGATCAAGGGTAAAGATTAGATCAAATCTATTGTCTTAAGTACACTTCTCTTAACTGAAAACTAGTGGTGGGTTTAGGAGTTGGCAACTGAGTGGCCTTATGTTAAAAAAGGAAGAACTGGATTAAAACTTGAACATGGATGTCTGCTGTGAATGAAGGCCTTTTCAATTGCTTGTGTTCTTTGAGACATTCTTTTTGCTTCTCAATCCTATTGATACTGAAACCTGTAAGCTGTTTCTTCTCCTTATTGTCTCATCTAAGTCATAGCTTATATAAGTCTGTCTATTGTGCTTGTGTGTTACTTTATATAAGCATTAAATAAGATTGGGGGGGCGGGGGGGTTGTCATCTTTGTGTTGCTTTGTCCCTTTGAGAACACTTAAACCTTGCCTTTTCTTGTGCTATCTCTGAGTGTCTAAAGCTGATGGACGGGCAGTCTTTGTGCTTTTGATTTTTATCATCTTGATGGATATTTGCCCTGTGACCTTCTTTGTTTGAGTAGGACTAATTGATATAGAGGCAATTTCGAGCATGCATATATTAGTACTGCCCCTGATTATTAATAGCTAATAGGTCTTCTTTGATTCCCTGCTCCTACAAGCACTGCTTCAATTGTTAGAAACTCGAATCTGAGCTTAATTGGGACAATAGCTCATCTGCCTTAGTAACTGATCTGTTTAGTTTAGGCCTATATTAATCATAATAGGGAACAAATGTTGTTTGATATATAAAAATGAAAGATAAATGTGTATCTAATACACTAAAGAATTGCCAGGGTATACATGTAGTATACACATCACAGATACAAATCACAAACACACGGAAAAGTGAATGAGTGTGCAGACCGAGATACATATAGATTAGACACATAGAAATCTCATCAAGTTTAAACATTAAGCTTAGTTTCCATTTTAAGACAAATGGGCCTAGCCCATTTCTAACTAATAAAGGAATATAATTGCAAGTCCCATTTGGTCCGGATAGGGATTTTGGGTACTCCAGTCATGCTGGTTTAGGCAGCCGAAGCCCAATTAGCCAAGACCATACTTATATTGAATCCATTATTATCTTAAGTATGTGGGTTATACATGTATGTATATGTATATATGCCTGTGATAAGTTCAGAAGATTATAAACTAACAGGGTCTTTTGTTTCTTCTTCCTCCTCTACTGCATGGACGCTCGGGCCAAGTCCAGCCAACCTGTTTGGCCTTTTGGCCCAACAGGCAACTTCTTTCCGTATATATGTATCGAGTCCGAAGGGAAAATGGAAGCAAATATCAAAAGAAGCACGTAGAAGGCCCATCCATGGGTGAAAATGGCCAACTAGGGGCTTGGTATGCCCCTAGCCTTCCCTTTCTCTTTATTTATTTATCTACATTTTATCTTATGTGTTAATTAGTTGTATTTTGTATTTGTAAAGCCGTAAAAACTCACATACAGATATTGGAATTATTATGATTATGAACTAGTCGTCTTAGGAAAATGGTGCTTACGCACTTAAATATAAACAACTCTTCATATTTTTACAATCAATACTATTCTTATATATAAGAGAAACTATTCATATCCGGTTATTATAAATTCAAACCTAAATACCTTATATATAGAGGAGATATATTCAATTTTTTTCAAAATGATATGCAAATGTCAGATTTTATAAATGCGGGAATAAACACTAAACAAACAGTTCATGCAAATACTCATACATTGGAATTCGAAGGTTTACCGTATAGTACGGATCCTTAATATTAGGGCTCCTAACACCTTCCCTAGGGTATCACCAGAACCCTTACCTAGAACTTTGGATTATCAAGGATTTTTTCACGGTGTATGAATAAACCCTTCACCATTAGTTTCCTAGTGACTCTTTTTCAAAACAAAATCCGAAAGAGCACCAACAAGTTCGAAGTAGCTTTTTGAGCGCTAATCCTGCCTGCGAAATGCGAACCGTAACAGGGGGAACTATAAAAACAAGACTTTGAAAATATTATCTTTCATCTTTGGCTATTCACACAAGTTAGGGAGCTAGCGTTCTTACACCACACTTTGGGTTGAAGGTTTGGTTGAGCACTTTCTTAAACCTTTACTTCATTTCTCTAATTTCTTATTTTGTATTGAACATCTAAGTGTGTTGTATTTTATTTTCTCACTTGAATCTAGTTTATGAGAATATTCATTATCAAGTGTTGAATTAAATATCATGTTTTGCTTATGTATTGAACAATTTTTATTGCTAATGAAGTGGGTCTTTGTTTCCTTAATTGATCCTGATCTTTAATGCTTCTTAAGGGATTAGCTAACCCTAGGACTCACCCATTTATTTCAATTTGAGCTCGGAAGAGGAAAACTGAGGTTGGGAAAGATTAATTAACACAGATTTGGGGGCTTTAAACCTCATCAAATAACTTGAGTTAGGAATAGGATAGTTAACTTGAAGTTAAATTAATTGTGCCTAATATCACACTCTAAGGCTTGAAAAAGCTTAGAGTGAAATTCATTGATTTGGTTGGAAGACTTTCAATGAGATTTTAGAAATCATTATCTATTAACATAAACTCGCTCTTAGTTGTAAAATCGTAAAATACCTTGGACCGTTACTTGAGAGTAATTTCCCCTTTATCCATGTTGTGGCTATTGATCATTTTACTTGCTTTCTAGGTTAATTTTAGCTTTGTTAGTTTTTAATGAAAATCAAATATTGAAAAAGTGTTTGACTTAGTGTACAAAGTGAAAATTTCTTACTTGCTTGATCGCTTTTACATTGTTCCTTGTGGGATTCGACCCCGACTTATAGTTGGGTAAAATTATATTGCATGCGACCGTGTACACTTTCTCTTTGAGGAGTTGATTTAGACGTTATCAATTTTGGTACCGTTGTCGGGGAACAATTTGGCGTATTTGAGTTAGTTTGGAATTTAAGCTTACTTGTTTAAGTCCAAACTTGTGAATATGTTTTGTAGTTATTTTCTATGTTTATTTTCTTAGTTTTGGTAAATGGCATCATATAATAAAAGTTGGTCGGATGGTAGTTGTTCATATTTTGATGACCCTTGTCCTTATTGTGGAGGACCACACTCATGGCGAAATTGTTTGATTTCTCTCGGGGGCGGATTTTGAGCACAATCTCAAACCTATGAGTGGAGTATTTGTTGTTGACACCCAATTTTGTCCCGCCTTCCTCCTAAATAATTTATTTACACGTCTAATATTTTTGGCAGCTTAAGAAATAGTTATTTACATTTTTACTACAATTATTAGCTTTTTATTAATATCGGCGTTTCATTATCCTACCGCAGTCACTAGTTGTTATTATTTTTTATTTATTAAAGTTACTACTACCATTATTATCATCAATATTATCACTATTGTTATTATTATTATTATTATTATTATTATTATTATTATTATTATTATTATTATTATTATTATTATTACCAGTATTATTATAATTCGCATTATAATCATTTCGGCATTTTCTACCATCTTATGCACACGCATTGCATTTATTTCCACACAATTAAATAATAGCGTTTATTTACCGTTGAACTTTAAAAAATATTATCGCATGACTATTACGATGTCATATAATTTCATCTGAGCACTAATAATTACATATTTCTATATTAGATAATATTTAGCACACGTTAGTATAGAGTTATTAAAATAGGTCTTTTATTTAAACGTAGAAGCCCAAATTGTTCCTTTCATCATCTAAGTTTTGAGCCCAAATCCGGACCCAATCAACCAACAACATTTTCGGATCAGCCCAAAATGACACAACCCACTACCTAAACCATTCGACCTAGCCTGCACCCTTCAGCCGACCCAGTCCATTAACCTTTAACCCGCCGACCCGGCCCAATCTTTTCCTAAAACCTAAAGAATCATCACCATTTTTCAGACGCCGCACCCCCTGCCCTTCTCTTTCTCTCCCTTCACCATTTATGGTTACAATACAGCTTACCTTTAGCCATTGAACAGTCTGTCTAGCCTATTTTCGCACAAAACTCGTCTTTCCTTCTGCTCACCTACGTTGTTCTGCCGTTGAAAGGGAAAGGGCTTTCCCATTCTTGCTTCGAGACACACGTTAAGCTTCAAAGACCAGAGTGGTCGAGCCATTTTCATGAAATACCCAAGTCAAAACACGCTACGATCTGTTCGAAAAACATTTTCAATATTCAGTTTCGAACGGATCTATTTTGACTCGTTTTTAAAAACCCTAAATGTGAAATCCCGCCTAAAGTTTGGAACTCTAGCAAACCCTAGGGATTCTACTATAAATACTTGCTCCTCTATCCATTTGAGAGGGGTTTTTTTTTGGGGGGGGAAGTCATTACTTGCCTTTGAAATTATCTGAAAAATAAAACCAAATTTCTTTTCAAAAAAAGAGTATACTGTTTCTGTTTCTATCAAGATTTTGATTTGAAAGATTTTTAGAGTTTGGTTTCGTCGTGTTCGAGCGTAGATCTAACCCCGTGCCCCGGTTTGCTGCACACGAGAAAGGTCGGTGCAATTCCCCTCCTTCTCTCATTTTTTGTTTCAATTCGATTTTGCTGGGTATTTGTGATTCCTTGTTTGCGTGTGTAACTTTTCTGTGTTTAATTAAGTTATTTAATGTCCCTTACGTGTATTGCGTGCTTCTGTGTGTTTACATGCTTGTTTAGTAGAGTTTCAGTTTAATATGCGGAAGTTTAAAATCGTATTTCTTGTCTGTTTAGATTTCTATTTAGATAAAAATCAGAAATCCTATGTTTTAGCTAAAATATGACCAGACTAAGACAAATGTTGATAGGGAAAACATCGACTAAGTATGCTTCTAATTATGTGAGTAAACAGTACCTTGCTTTGTTAGCTGTAAGTTATTAGGCATTCGACTTAGCTTAAAATATCCTGCATATACTCCTTGTTTACCTATTACTTGACTAAATCAGATTATGAATGGATAGTTTGCATCAGTTTTAAAACTGCCTAAATGTTGGAATAGAGTCGTATCATCAGATTGTTAATGTAAGGAATGTATGTTTCCGTGAGTTTCTGTTATCACCAAAATATGTAGCTTATGTGTTTAGGTAGTTTGAGTCCTGTCCCTTTATTCAAACATGAATGATCATATGCCTAACTTGAAAATAGAGGATTAGTTTGATTCAGTCTGTTTAGCATATGTCTGTTCCAGAATTGTGTATGCTCATGGAAGTGAATATGAATGTTGTATTACTCTTCGGTTGGAACCGTAAGTTTATGCTTGTTCTTGGGTCATAGTGTCTCATTTGGTTTTAATTGAAGGCAGCAGGTCGATTACAATATAAGTTGTTTGTTGGTATTGTTGCTTAGGTGAAGATCCACTTCTAGTTGTCCTAAATTCACATCACAATATAAATTGATCTTGTTTAAACCTATAAACATGAATGGCCTGTTGAACCCCGCAGCTAAAGCAAGATTCATGTAAGCTTGAAATGTCTATGTGAGTAATTTAGTCTCTGTTGAAATCCCAAATGATCTTGACATGCTTGCTGCTTAAGATTACTGAAATTAGAAAGGTGAGGTGATAGATTTAGAGTGTGTCCATTTGTCCAACTAGCTCCTATTTTAAAAGTTAAAAGAAATTTGTTATAGGTACTGCTACCTTCTTGAGTGTTAATATTAGGTCCTTAAGTTGACATCAAAGTCCTGTGGTCTGGTATTGTTCTATCTAGGTGTGAGTCTGACTAAACTGGGTGAAGTTTCCCAATACTAATTCTTCCATGCTCTTATTCAGACATTAAGTTCTAAAGTAGAAATATGCTCTGCCGCCACAGATAGGATACTATTAAATAATCTTCTTAAGACTAAGTATACGTTTGGTTGAGATTCTAACTTGTCCAAGTTTTAAAGGGTTGCCTTATCCCCAAACTGAAACAGTCCGTTTTGAAGACTCTGTTGGTTACCCTCATTTTTTTAAAAAAAAACAAAGAATACTGGCCCCTTATTTGTTTAATTGGGTTCATCATGTACAGGATAGCTTCGCTTTGTTTTATTCGGTATACTGTGTTGCCTAGTCTTTCTATCCCTTGTTTAGATTCCTCATGTATGGTGGATGTACTCGAGTTTCCTTATTCTTCTGTTAATTTAGTTCAAGCATGCACTTACATTATATTACAAAAGCATGTTGTGTTGCTGTCTGTTCTATTTTTATGAGTCTTACATTATAAGCATATCGTGTTTGATTGAGTCATGTGTATTTATGTATATGGCCAGTATATTTTAGTTAATACGTTTATGGGGAGATTAGTTGGTCATTATGGATTAAGCTTGAGCCATCCCCGGTGTTAGCCATGCCTGGGATTCATGAAATCCCTTGGAACTTGTGCAACATCGGGAAGACGGGGGCGAAAGCTTTTCAATATTAACCTTCTATACATCCTTATGAATGTGTATACATGAGGTATACTTAAATATACACAGTATATACACAATCTACTGATCTATTTTGAGTTTACATCTTATATGTTTAACCTTATTCATTGATTATATACTAATCCTTTCCTTTCGTTTTTATGCATGACCATCGCGTATGAGTCCGAGGGACTCGTCTTCTTCCGCATTCGATGTTGGGCTAAAGCCCAACGAAACTCTCTTCTCGTGTCCAGCCCTGCCCGTAGCAAATAAAAAAAAAAAAAAAAAAATTTTGGGCCAAAGTCCAACAGCAAAACAGATCACAGCAGTGACCCTAAAAAATGGGCCGATTCATTTGATTTTCTCTCCTCTACCTTATTTTTTTCGGTTGTGTATTTTGATTTGCCTTGTATGACTAACCCTTTATCTTATTTTTACCTCTTAGCTTAGACGAATTATAGGAGAATTAGTATGGATAATTTTAGTAGTAATGGGTAGTTATTTTAAGGGAAAACTAATAGTTAATTCTGCCGGTTTCGTTCTCTTTTTTTTTTTTTTTTTTTCTAAAATTGTTATCTTACCTATAATACTTACTTTTATTAAAACAATTGATTTTCAAGGGCGTGAAGCCGTGAACACATATTTTGAATTAAGATCATGTTTTAACAACTCAAGTATATTTTATAAATGACTCTTCAAATCTGAACCAATCACGCATTTTTTAATTAAGCATAGTTAATAAAAGATAATAAAAATGAGCAAGAAAACTCACATCTCGTCTATACTCCTAAACCGCAAAAATCGATTAATACCATTATTATATTTTCCTTTGAAACCTTAGCAATATTTACAAGCCATGTTCTTAAAATTTAAATGTTATATTTGCATCTTTAGCCCTAATTAATTAACCTAAGTTTGACCGGTTAACCGTAGTTAACGGATTCTAAAGGATGCCTAACC
The DNA here is from genome assembly GCF_019175385.1 of Lycium barbarum. Classification (NCBI taxonomy): domain Eukaryota; kingdom Viridiplantae; phylum Streptophyta; class Magnoliopsida; order Solanales; family Solanaceae; genus Lycium; species Lycium barbarum. The sequence goes on along the minus strand of NC_083347.1, from coordinate 106,712,808 downwards.
CCTTCCCTTTAGGATAATCTAGAACCCTTACCTAGAATCATAATTAAGCAGACCATTAACGGAGGTTTAGTTAGCTTTACCTTAGTTAATAATTAGGTGCCCTAATTCACCGTTAAAATAATTAGGTGGCGACTCCTTAAAAATAAAACAAATAGGAATCAACAATATGTTGTACTCTACTTTGACCCGTTTAAAATGGGGTATAACATTTGTGATAGGTGTGGTGGTCAAAATGGTCATTGGGCTAATTGTGCTTATTTGTCCTTCCCTTCCCCGAACCCCCACTATGACGATTCTACTCTTGATTTTAATGATGATAGGGATATGGAAGTGGAAGAAGTTTCAAATGCTCAAAATGAGAGGATAATGCTCATGTTGGAGAACATTCTTGAAAAGGAGGAAAAGTTAAAGTTAGAACTCGAGGACTTGAGAAAGGCACTTAATGACTTGACTCAAGCAATTAGTTGCAATGACAAAGCTATTAGCATCTTGGAGGATCAAATGAAATTATTGGTTGAGACTCATAATGCTCACCAACTTAAGGATGTTGAAAGTAGTCAAGAAAGTGTCGAGAACATGGATTTCTCAATGGGTGGATTTTTACAAGTTTTGAACGACTCTCACCATGATGAAGAACTTGACAAAGTGGAAATTGTGAGCCAAGATTGGCTTATGAATCAAGCACAACAACTTGGAGTCTATGGGGATCACCGTGAAGTTAGGTCTTAAGGCATAACTGTATATTTTAGAGTTAGTCAAGTTAGGCCTTAAAGCATAACTTTAGATTCCAAAATTAGTAAAGTTTGGCCTTAAGGCATAACTTTAGATTCTAAAGTTAGTCAAGTAAGGCCTTAAGGCATAACTTAAGATTCCAAAATTAGTCAAGTTAGATCTTAAGGCATAACTTTAGATTCCAAAGTTAGTCAAGTCAGTTCTTAAGGCCTAATTTATTCCAAAGTTAGTCAAAAATTTAAATCCCAAGGTTAGTCAAGTTCTGTCTTAAAGCCTAATTTTATGTTCCAAAGTTAGTAAAGTCCTGCCTTAAGGCCTACTTTTATGTTCCAAAGTTAGTCAAAATTTTATATCCCAAAGTTAGTCAAGTTCTACCTTAAGGCATAATATTGTGTTCCAAAGTTAGTTGATAAGTTGGTATTTTACCAACTTATTTCTTCTTTAATCTTAGATTGTTGCTACGGTTTGATTGACAAAATAGTGCATTTAATGTCGTTTACTTCCATTTTATAGGTTCTTATGATTGAGAAGAGCTTTGGAAGAAACCAAGTGAAGAACAAGTCAAAAAGAGACCAAATTGAAGAAAATGAAAAACGTGGTTAAAAGCGCAAAACGTGGACAGATTTGTAAATCTGAAATTGGAGGCTTATTTTGTTATTTTTGGACTTGAAAAAATGGAAAAACTATAAAATCAAGATTTGGAAAATATTATCTTTCATCTTTGGTCATTCACACAAGTTTGGGAGCTAGGGTTCTTACATCACACTTTGGGTGAAAGATTTGAATATTTGGTTGAGCACTTTCTTGAACCTTTACTTCATTTCTTTAATTTCTTGCTTTGTATTGAACATCTAAATGTGTTGTATTTTATTTTCTCACTTAAATCTTGTTTATGAGAATATTCATTATTAAATCTCTTGTTTTTCTTATGTATTGAACAATTTTTATTGCTAATGAAGTGGTCATTGTTTTCTTAATTAATCCTGATCTTTAATGCATCTTAAGGGATTAGCTAACCCTAGGACTCACCCATTTACTTCAAATTGAGCTCGGAAAAGGAAAATTGAGGTTGGGAAAGATTAATTAACAAGGATTTGGGGCTTTAAACCTCATCTAATGACTTGAGCTAGGAATAGGATAGTTAACTTGAGGTTAAATTGATTGTGCCTAATATCACACTCTAAGGCTTTGAAAAGCTTAGAGTGAAATTCATTGATTTGTTTGGAAGACTTTCAATGAGATTTTAGAAATCATTATCTATTAACATAAACTCGCTCTTAGTTGTAAAATCGTAAAATATATTGGATCGTTACTTGAGAATAATTTCCCATGTATCCATGCTTGTGGCCATTGATCATTTTACTTGTTTTCTAGGTTAATTTTAGCTTTGTTAGTTTTTAATCAAAAATCAAATATTGAAAAAGTGTTTGGCTTAGTGTAGAAAGTGAAAATTTCTTACTTGCTTGATAGCCTTTGCATTGTTCCTTGTGGGATTTGACCCCAACTCATAGTTGGGTAAATTATATTGCATACGACTGTGTACATTTTCTCTTTGAGGAGTGGATTTGGACGTCATCATTAGTCAAAATTTTATACCAAACAGTTAGTCAATTTCTTCCTTAAGGCCTAATTTTATGTTCCAAAGTTAGTCGAGTTCTACCTCAAGGCCTAATTGTATGTTGCAAAGTTAGTCAATTTATGTCTTAAGGCAGAATTTGAGGCAAAACTAGTTGAATTTTTATATAAAAAAATAAATTGAATAATAATCGAGCCAAATTTGCCCTATTGAGCAAAATTTGTAGGTGTATATAATGAAAAGTTATGCCTTGAGGCAAAATAGTTGAAAATAAATCTTGTATTATTAATGAATAGCTTAAAATTTAATATTATACACAATAAACAAATCCACTGTTTCCACCACCAAATATCCACTGTTTCCACCACCAAATTCATTACCTCCCACCAAATTCTTTCTTCCACCACCAAAAATCATAGCACAGACCATATATTTTATCACCCACATTATCACTCCAATAAAAAAAAAAATCAATTGGATTTCAAAGTGTTCTCTTATATCCAAATGAAGTTCGTGACCCAGCAAAAGAAACAAAATGAGTTCTTCTCAATATGGTGACAGTTTCATATTACAAAACGCGCGTGCTTAAATTATTTCTTTCAGATCTAACAATTTGAAGTTGATGTTAGAGAAAAGTTGATGGTAAAATTTGAAATTCACTATTGTTTATACTTGGAGTTCCTGGGTTTGAAATCTGAAGGAGGAGAGAAGAATGAAGATGGGAAAGAAGATGAATTGGAGAAGAAACGTAAGCTATGTGGGGTGAGAGGGATAGTTTTGTGCGCTTATCGTTAACTTAAATGAATGAAAGGCTAAAAATTAAAACAATAAGATAGGAGGGCTAAAAATTAAAGACCAGCCCAAAATAAAGGCATTTGTGCCAATGATCCAATAATCTTCAAAACAAGGCCGGCTAGAGGTTAAGGCTCTAAGGCCATTGCTTTTAGGGGCCCCTTTTTCTAATTATAGTATGTTTATATGTTTTTGTTAAAAAGAAACTATCAAAAAGTATAGCATAGAAATTATGAAATATTTACTCCCTCCATTTTAAAATAATTGGTATATTTCACTTCTCCATAGTCAATTCGGTTGATAGTCTAAGCTAAATTAGATTTGATTAATTCAATCTATTAAAAGGTAGGTATTCTAAAACTATACTAAAAGGCATTGTAATTTGAAATTTTTCTCATATTAATATGATGAAAAAATACATCTTAAAATGTTGATCAAAATGTACACGGTTTGACTCTTTAAAAACTAACTATGACAAGTATGTTGTGATGAAACGAGTATAAAAAAGATTATCATTATTATTATTATTATTATTTGAAATTATGATTGATATTAGTGTTGAAAAAAAAAACTCATTTAGATCTTTACATTACCTCTGAATATAGATCTTTTTGAGTCATCTATATTTGTCATTGGAATAAATGACACAAAATAAATTAAGGCCTCGTATTGCAGTTTGGCTTTAGGCAACCAAATTTGTTTAGCCGCCTTGCTTTAAAATAAGGAAAAACAATTTGTTGCACGTAACAAGTTTATATTACGGATAACATAGAATTTTGTTGCACTATTTCTGTATACATATTTAATCCTTATAAAATACAACTGCAGTTGTTTCGTTGGTCATAATTGCACTTGCATCATCTGTTAGACTATGTAAATATTTAGTCAAATATATTCTGTAATCCTCTATTTTAGGATAGCGTATGTTAGAATTATATTAGTCAAATTAGTTCCTAATTTGGAGCCTACAATTATGTTGTAAATGTTGTATATTAACCTATTCAAGGAATAAGAATGATCACGGAAAATATTCTCTTACATGGTATCAGACTAGGTCTCTCCTAAAACCCTAGCATCCTAAACCCTAGCCGCCGACCACCTTTTTCGTCTTCCTTCTCTTCGGCCCTTCCTCCTCCTCTTCTCCATGGCTGACGCGTCCAAGTTGCACCCTGCGACTACAGTCACCAATATCAAATCATGCATTCCTATTGTTCTTGACTATGAAGGAAGCCAATACAATAACTGGGCTACCCTCTTCAAGCTCCATTGCCGAGCAAACTTAGTGATCGACCACATACTACCTCCTGCCTCCCCCACCGTGCCACCACCGGCAAACGCAGCCGAGAAACTCGCTACAAAGGCTCTATGGGAACGGCTAGATGACATCGTTCGTCAATGGATATATGGTACGATATCGAATGATCTTCTCAACACGATCATTCATCAAGAGGAAACCGCAGCCGAGGCTTGCAATCGTCTTGTTCATCTCTTTCAGGACAACAAATCGGCTAGGGCTCTTGCCCTTGATGCAAAATTCACCAACACCAAATTGGTGGATTTTCCGAATATGAAAGCATACTACACCAGGCTAAAGGTTCTTGCAGACAATCTCGCAAACGTCGGCCACAAAGTTTTCGACGAACGACTTGTGCTTCGTCTTCTGCGAGGGTTATCGGAAGAATATAAAACCTTTCGAACGACGGTGCAGCACCGTACTCCTCTCCCATCCTTTGGCATTGTCCGGTCGATGCTCGAACTTGAGGAAGACAGCCATGGCGAGGACGCCATTCACAACTCCGGGTCGAATGCTGCTCTCGTTTCCCACAATATTAATCCTCATAATTTCTCTGGTAATGGGCAGCCAAACAATTCTGAAAATACCTTCAACAATCGAGGAAATTCTCACAATCGTGGAAAGAAGAACAACCGTGGTCGCAGCGGCGGCAACCGCAACAACAACCGCGGTGCCACCGGGAATGGGCAAAGCAGCGGCGGGGGCAGCCGGAACAACGCCCAGGCCAACCAGCCCGCCGCGTCGCAGCACCAGGGGGCCACTGCCCCGTCGTGGTTCTTTCCACCGTGGGATGCCTGGGGGACACATCCGTGGGCCACCCCACCGTGCCCGTACCCCACTGCTAGGTGGCAGCAGCCTCACGGCTGGCAGCAGCCATGCCCAGCCCCGTCACAGCAGGGAGTTCTTGGTGCTCGTCCTCCACAGTCGTTCTACTCGGCAGCCCCGTCATCACATGGTGGGTATGCGCCCACGGATATTGATCATGCTATGCACACAATGTCTTTGAATCCGCCCGATAACAACAATTGCTACATGGACACCGGAGCCACATCTCACATGACCAACTCCCAAGGTACTCTCGCGTCTTACTATCAATTGAGAAAAAATAATGGCATTGTTGTTGGTAATGGTAACATGATTCCAATTCGTGGTTATGGTCATACATCCCTTCAAGTAAATCCCTCCTTAAACCTGAAAAATGTTTTACATGCACCTAAACTCATCAAAAACCTTATTTCCGTTCATAAATTTACTATCGATAATATGGTTTCTGTTGAATTTGATCCTTTTGTCTTTTCTGTGACGGATTTACGGACGGGGAGCAAACTCATGAGATGTGAGAGTTCGGGTGATCTTTATCCATTCTTCAAAAATTATCGAGCCATCTCACCTTCCGCACCATCTGCTTTTACCGTCATCTCTCCTCATATTTGGCACTCCCGTTTAGGTCATCCCGGGGATGTAATTCTTAGTTATTTACGTAGTAGTAATTTGATTGAATGTAATAAGGCTCAAAAAAATGTTTGTCATTCTTGCCCTTTGGGAAAATTAATTAAAATGCATTTTTATGACTCTCTTTCAACTACTACTATGCCATTTGACAATTATACTAATTTTCTTTGGACTTTTCCCATCAAAACAAAGTCCCAAGTTTATGATTGTTTCTTCTCTTTCCGGAATTTCATTCGCACTCAGTTTGAAAAAGAAATCAAAACTTTTCAATGTGACAACGGTTGTGAATTTGATAATGGTCCTTTTCATAAATTTTGTGAACAAAACGGGATGCTTTTCCGATTTTCTTGCCCGCACACCTCACCCCAAAATGGTAAGGCGGAACGGAAAATTAAATGCATAAATAATATTGTTCGTACACTCCTTGCCCATGCATCTATGCCCCCTCCTATTGGCATCACGCCTTGGCCATGGCAACGTACCTACACAATATTCTCCCTTCAAAAATCTAAGCATATAAGATACCTACTCAGATTCTTTATCAAAAGAATTCATCCTACTTTCATCTCCGAGTCTTTGGTTGTCTATGCTTTCCTCTTTTTCCGTCCACACAAATTCATAAGCTACAATCTAGGTCCACTCCGTGTGTTTTCCTGGGGTATCCTTCTAATCATCGGGGGTACAAATCCTATGATTTATCGAGCCGAAAATTAATCATAGCTCGGCATGTGTGGTTTGATGAAAATTCCTTTCCATTTTCACAAATAAATAGTCCATCTCCTACCTCATATGAGTTTTTGGGTGATGATAATTCTCCATTAAGACTACATTTGTTGCATGACCAGGCCGCTGCTCCGCCGCCTGCAACCCAACACCCGAGCTCACCCATCTTCTCTCCTCCCTTGTCGCAAAATCCTCCCGCTACCCCCAGCTGCCCGCCAGCCCCTTCCCAATCCTTCCGCGTTCCAGCCGGCAGTCCCGCCACTGCCAGCCCCTCCGTCTCCCTCGCTGCCAGCCCCCCACCCGCTGCCAGCCCCTCACCACGGCAGCAGCCCCATCCCTGCCATCCCTCCACCTGCTCCTCGCATGACTACCCGTAGTCAACATGGGATATTTAAGCCGAACTTGAAATACCATAATCAAGCCTTAAGTGTCACCAACAATTCCATCTCCCCTATTCCCCGGAATCCCGTTGGTGCGCTTAATGACCCAAATTGGAAAAATGCTATGCAAGATGAATATAATGCTCTTATTGATAGTAAGACTTGGGAGTTGGTCCCTCGTCCTTCAAATGCTAATATTATTCGGTCTTTATGGATTGTTCGGCATAAAAAGAAATCTAATGGTTCTTTTGAGAGGCATAGAGCCCGTCTTGTAGGTGATGGCAGGTCTCAACGGGAAGGTGTGGATTGTGACGAGACTTTCAGTCCGGTCGTCAAACCGGTAACTATCCGTGTGGTACTTACTATTGCTTTATCTCACTCTTGGCCCATTCACCAACTTGATGTAAAAAATGCTTTCCTGCATGGCAACTTGAATGAGACCGTCTATATGTATCAGCCCCTGGGATTCCGGGATCCGGCTCGTCCCGATCATGTTTGTCTCTTGCGTAAGTCTCTTTATGGCTTGAAACAGGCACCTCGGGCATGGTATCAGCGTTTTGCTGATTTTGTGGCAACCATTGGTTTCTTGCATAGTACATCTGACAACTCTCTCTTCACTTATTGTCGTGGAAAGGATACTGCTTACATTCTGTTATATGTGGATGATATTATTCTAACTGCATCTTCAGATTCTCTCAGACTCGGAAGTATGTCCAAGTTAGCTACGGAATTTGCAATGAAAGACTTGGGTCCGTTGAGCTATTTTTGGGGGATTGCCGTCTCCCGGGACAAAAATAGCCTATTCATGTCTCAGAGTTCTTATGCAGAGGATATTCTTGACAGGGCAGGCATGTCACAATGTAAGCCTTGCCCCACACCAGTTGATATAAAAGGCAAACTCAGCGCCAATTCGAGCGCCCCATATGAAGATCCTACGAAGTATCGTCAACTGACAGGTGCTTTGCAATACTTGACATTTACTCGGCCAGACATATCGTACGCAGTCCAACAGGTTTTCTTATTTATGCATTGTCCCAAAGTCAAGCATATGGAAGCATTAAAACGTATCTTGCGTTACATTCGAGGTACGATTGACTTTGGTACACATTTATACAAAACCTCTCTACAGTCACTACTATCATATACAGATGCTGATTGGGGAGGATGTCCAGACACCCGACGCTCCACATCGAGTTATTGTGTATATTTTGGAGATAACTTGATTTCTTGGTCTTCAAAGCGCCAACCCACTCTATCTAAGTCTAGTGCTGAAGCTGAATACAGAGGGGTTGCTAATGTTGTCTCTGAATCTTGTTGGATTCGTAATCTGTTGCTTGAACTCAATTGTCCTATTCGTAAAGCAACTTTGGTCTATTGTGACAATGTGAGTGCCATTTATTTGTCTGGAAATCCGGTACAACATCAACGTACCAAGCATATTGAAATGAACATTCACTTTGTTCGTGAAAAGGTTAGACGTGGAGAGGTTCGCGTCCTACATGTTCCGTCCCGTTATCAGATTGCCGACATTTTCACCAAAGGTCTTCCGCGCGTACTATTTGATGATTTTCGGGACAGTCTAACCGTTCGTAAACCTACCGCTTCGACTGCGGGGGTGTGTTAGACTATGTAAATATTTAGTCAAATATATTCTGTAATCCTCTATTTTAGGATAGCGTATGTTAGAATTATATTAGTCAAATTAGTTCCTAATTTGGAGCCTACAATTATGTTGTAAATGCTGTATATTAACCTATTCAAGGAATGAGAATGATCACGGCAAATATACTCTTACATCATCAGTATCAAGCTCGTCACTTGCACTGCTATTCTACTACACATTGTCATCATGGGCATGCATAATTTTCCACTTGCTATTTGTACATAATTCAGATATGTCTTTCCAAAAACAAAAATAAGAAAGGGAAAATAAAAAAAATAAAACAAAAAAAGAAATGGAAATAATTAGCACGTTGTTCCCTTTTCTTCCCATTTAGACGACGAATGAAGCATCAGCTACACACTCTAGTCTCCATTAATTCCGTTCAAAGGGTGATTGAAGATTTGAAGTTTATAAGTTTTTATAGTAATTTTATATTAATATATAATAATAATTAGACTCAGAATTAAATATTTATAAATTTTCAATGAATTTCTTAATAGGTATATACATCTGGGCAGAAGTTATCTAGGTTCACGACACTTCTAAGCTAGGTCCGCCCTAATTCCGACACCCCACCTATCACCATCACCACAAAAGAAGTCCCGTGCTACGTACAGGCAATACTAATCAAAATGCTTGAGTATATCATAATTGACTAAACAAAGAGCCCCTTTGGCTTAGCTTATAAGTTGCTAAAAACAGCTTATAAGTTGTTTTCAGTTTTTTTGAGTCTTTAGCCGGTCAGCTTATAAGCCGTTTTGTGCTTAAAATAAGTCCAAAAAAAGTTGGGGTAGCCCAACTTATTTTTTTTGGCTTATAAGTTGTTTTCAGCATATAAGCTGCTTTTTTTAAGCTAAGCCAAACGGGCCCTAGCTGAATGGACCTAACTACCTGAAGACTTTAGCTTCTGTATTTTTGTGCTTCTACACTGTAAATTTAGAACCAAAACTTTAGAAATTCCTATTCTGATTTCACATTTGAGCACACGCAATTATGACTTGCAATCTCTTTTTCCTTACAAAACTAATGTAAATATACTCACGTCAGTAATAATATTTGCATACCATCAGTGTACAACACAGTGAAAGACATCTGGTATTAAGTTGGATATAGAAATGAGTTTTCTTTTACTTTTTATGTTGTGCCACATGAGTATAGTTAAAGTGAGTTGCTAAAATGGCAGACTAGTTGTGTTTCCGAGATTGAATTAAAATTTTCTAGCATTCTTTACTTTTTGTAATATATACATATTCTAGATGGTTCTTGATGCCTAATATATTATCCGGAGTGTTTTGGATGTGGAAGCATTACTACAGGGATGCAGATGAATCATCAAGGTTGTTTTTTCTGGAGGTAAAGTTGAGATCGAAATAACATGATGTCATGCAGAAATTAATGATTACAAATCTTGAACGACGACTCTAGCAGGTAACATGAAGTTGATTTGATAGAGATGGTTACATATTCTCAATTCTCTTGCTGGAACCTTTACCAACTTTTGATGATTTTAATTATGTTACGTTGTACAAATGAGAGATTTGATAAACATATACTGTTGGATAGTACTATTACATATTGTTTTTCTTTTCTTTTCATTTTACTCATGGATTATCATGATCTACTAGGGTTTTCTTAGTAGGCATTTGGTTATGAAAATCTAATATTTTTCACTTTATTTGAAATTTTCAAGTTGAAGATGGAATTGTGTTTGGTTATAGTTTTTGTAAAGAATATTTAGTTGTTTGAATTTACTAATAGTGTGAAAACAAATTTTTTGGTGTTTTTCAAATTCCAAATACTTGGAACTTCCATGGCCAAACATTGATTTTCAAACAAAGTAAAAATGTTTTCTCAAAAAAAGTGAAAAATTCTTATGGCCAAACGGGTAATGTTTAATGGTTCTCGTTTTAGCCATTGATTGAGGATCATGTATTTCGACGTATTAGTTTTTAGACAGTTTGTGACCAGTTTCTTGTGTAAGTCTTACAGTATATATCATTCTGATTAAAAAAAAAAAAAAAATTTAGAAGCGATAGTCTTGCAACCAAAATAAAGAGCTTTTTTACTTATGACATTCCAAAATTAAAAGCCTCCTTATGTTAAACAAATGGACATGAAAAATGAAAAAGAAAACAATAAAAGGCTTGAAATTTTGATTTTCCAGTTGAATGAAATAGAAAAGCGTACAAAAGTCCAAGAGTATAATTGTAAACTATTATTTTGTACATTTAAAGCCAAACACAAGTTATACATTGTATATCCATTTTTAGTACAGCGAACCAAACACATGATAAAAAATAATATCTGCATAACTAGTTTCAGTATAACTAATTCCGGTATAACTAATCCCTGCAGAACTTGTTTCGGTACCAAACGACCCCTTGGTGTTAGGTTCCATATACATTGATCTCTCATGAAAGAATATGCAAGTCGCCATCCTTGTTTGGGCATGCACAGTCGACTTAGGATGCACATCAGCATAAAACTTGGGAAAGAAAAATAAACTACAGTCTATACTGTTATCGAAAGCAATTGCTCCATCTTAAGAATCATGAGTATCTCCCACTCCAGCATCCACCTCAAGCACTCAGTGACAGGGAAATGACGGAGGACAACTGGTATTTGCTCGGTTTAGTTGAACCTTGGATTTGAAATTTCACTTCTGTGCTAGATTGAACAGTGACTTTCTTCCATTCAGAAGTTGATACTCCTTCAGCACGATAATCCCGAGGGTAGTATAGGACTATGAGCTTCGAATGAACTGCATCGCACAAAGCAACAATGCTTTCTTTAGAATGTCAACTAGGTATAAGATCATCGATCTGTCATGCAGAACATGTCTAACCAACGTAAATTTTAAGGAATTCTTCTAATGCAATCAGGCCAACACAATATCCTTACTACAAAGTTTTTCATTTTCCTTACCCAGACCAAACATGCTCGTTTCCTGGATCTCTAGTCTACTAACTTTTGATTTCCTGATACTTCTCATTGCTTGAATATCCTCTGTGTTTCCTTTGAATTCCAGAAACTCACCAAGGAGACACTTATTACCTTTAAGCTCTAACCTGCATGTGTTCAGAAGAATTTTAGTAAAACCGAGAACGATGAGGTTAAACTTGACTAAAGTATACCAAGTACAATTTTCATTCAACAGAGTACAAGAAATATTATTTCCACATCAAGCTCGAATGCTTTCATTCTTTGAAGTTCACTTGCCTACTCTCTCAATCACACAGAAGCACATATCTTGAATATTTTCTCAGAGAAAGCTGATATTCTCAACTTATCTTCGAGTGATACTAACAAATGCTTTCTGCACTGTCACCACAAATCTAAAATAGTGGTTTTCATCACCTAATACACTACCGATGACCATGAGGATTACACAGCCAGCTTCATCTAGCTAGATATTGTTCTTACCCAGCCAGTATCACACGCTGCAAATAAAAGAACGAATTGAAATACATCGTATCTGGACAAACAGTTGGACTTGGACCAAATATTTCCCTCTTGTTCCTGAAAGCATCATGGGATGCGGTCATGAAGACAGACAAAATTATAAGTAATGCAACAGACCTATCTGACGTTGGAGCTGTGCTGAGAATCTATGTTGCTCGGACTCGGGTGCGGGTGTCGGATACGGGTATGGATCTAGAGGTCGGACTCGGCATGATCTAAATTTTAAGATTCGTGGGTACGGATACGGGTGCGGGGATTCGGCAAAAATAATTCAAAATTCTAATAATATAGCTACAAGAATATGCCTAGATTATGAGAGCTTTTTGTGGAAGCACCTACATGTAGTTTGTACCAGACATGTGATTCAATCTTCCATTCTACTAGGTGCTAGACTGCGTGCTTCGAGAAACTAGTTAAATTTTCTACGTAATATTGAAGGTATGCCATCTCATGTCTTCAAATCTCTAATTATCTTGAGAAATCTAATTATCTTGAGAAATCATAATCTTAAAATTTTTCTTTAATTTGGTCATGAATTTCGGTCAAAGTATCCGATCTCTAGTGACCGGATCCGACACGAATTCCGTACCCAAACCCGTGTCGTGTCGTGTCGGACACGGGTACGGCGGCAAAAGTGAAGGGTCCGAGCAACATAGCTGAGAATGAAGTTAAGCTTCTCATATATTGATTCCTGAAATTCCTTCTTCCAGCCGCGAAATGCACCTTTAACCCAACCAGAAAGCTTGTTCTTATATTTTGGTGTTAGTTGCATCCATTGGTCATATGTTACGACCTCAGGAGGAAAAGAGACCGAGTGAATGGTACTGCAAAAGGAGAAGCAAGCTTTAGACCAATCCACAAAAGGCAAGTACAATAATCACAAGACAAAAAAGTGACACATCGACAACAATTGTCTATGACAGAATTACAGAAACCCGATGGGATATCATCCTTTGTCACTTCTAGATACTTTAATCAACTTAATCGACCAAAAGTAACTCAAAACCCATTGTGTCTGTGTAGTTTGCATGGCTATTTTATGCCTTAAGCATTAATGAACAACCCAATTAACCGAGCTCTGGGTAAGCTACATTCAGTTCCAGCAATGACTTTAGGAGTTAAAACTACGAAGAAGAACAAAACAGCAAGCTCTGAAATAACTGCTGCTGAAGACAATTATGCTTATCTATATTGTCAGATTAAAAACAATGCTTCTCAAAGGTACTTATTGGAGAAGTGTACAATCATTGAGCCAGCACCATGGTTCATGTGTTATCTGTTGACCAACCAAAGTCTAGAAGAAGTAACTCGAGAGAATATTGTGCAACGGAAATACTATCTTATTTTCAACATTTACTGCGATATATAACCACCAGAGAATCAGATGCTTGCCTGAAATTGGGGTTTGGACATATAACTTTGGCAGACAAATATCCTTCTGGAAGAGCAACCCCCCTTTGTTCGAGGTAAGATTCAAGAATGGGAACTAACCTTTTTGCATCTGCTACCTGAAATACAGAAATCTATAATACCAAGAGAAGAAGACACTTAAAAAGAATGAGATAGATGGAAGAAACAAAAACTCCATATGCTGCCCTTTCCCAAGGTTAAGGAACCATATGTACTTAATAAGCTACTCGACAAGAAGATATTATTGCTCAGAGCATACACAGCACAGAAATGATGCAAGAATGCTAAAGAGGGAAGAACAACTACGCCTCAATCCGAAGCAAGTGACCGCAAATATGAATCCTCACCGACCATGCAAGAAAGAAGCAAAGAAAGCAAAAGAGGGTATCTGAATTAAAAAATTTCCCCACCAAATATCCGAGAAAGCATTTTAATGCAGAACATAATAGAATCTCAAAACTTTGTAAGCACGTGGACCCATAATTATCGTTGCATGACCAATGAGCTTACTCTCCAAATAATCAAACAACCAGCAGCAAATGGCAACCACAAATCTCCCTGTTGCATATCCTCACATGGACAGAGCCTTTGGGAATATGCTTCATGATATGAACAGCAATGCCCACAAAGCTGCTTCCGCACAGATCCTTTCTTTGCCCGACTGTTCAAGCCCATTCATCAAATAAGGCATCACATGGGTACTCCTATTTGGTTCTTCAGAAGAAAACACTATGAAAACTCTTATAGTGAGTTAATATAATCAATAGGACCAATCTAGCATGCTCGCTGATTGTTCTCTCTCTGCAAGTATCACCGTCGTAAGCACAATTCTGGATTCTAGAGAGCTACCTGCATTTCTTTAGCTAAGATTATAGGAGGTAATTTGATTAAAAAATGTAGGGAGATTGTTCAGATTTCACAAATTGGCTTTCAGAAATTATTCCATACCAGTTCCAGCATTAGATGGGTAAAAATAATTGATACTGTAAACATCCAATCCTAGAAACAAAAACACTACTCTGCAGTTGGGTTCACTAAGATATCCTTAGCAGCAGAATTGTTTCACAAGAGGGGATATACTTGGTTGGGCGTTCTATTACTGTGAAAGAATTCTCTTTCATAAACTTGGACAGAGAACACTATCTTTTCAGAGAGTGGTTGATTTGAAATTCTACATGTAGAAAATCATGGGATGTATCTAGCCAATGCTCTCTGTTAAAGTAGTTGTGCATAAGCTGCAACAAAGATTGCAACAAAGTTGAATAAAACGGGTGGGTTTACAACCCTCCTATATTTAATATGGGTAAAAAACGGGTTGGGTAAAAAAAGGGTGCTGACTCATTTTTATTTCCTAAAACTGAAAGTTTGCTGAAGCTTTACTTTGCAGCATAATTAATCTTGTTTCCCAGACAAACGAAGCTTTCACTAATCAACATCCTAGCAACATCCACATACAACCTACTCCTACACCACTGCAGGTTAAAAGCTTAAAGTAGTCAACACACATTTTTACAAGGAGAAAATAAACACATTCCTTTCAAAAACTTCTGGATCTGGCAAGAATAAGCAGCATGCACTAGTGAAAAATGAACGACAATTTACAAGTAACAACATTTAGACCACAAAAAAACTGCTAAATAGATCAGCTAACATATAAAACTTAGACATAACTAAAGTTGACAACATTTACAAGTGACTATGAAACATTAGAAAAAGAGAAGTTGGGGATAAGATCCATAGTCAGGTTTATGATAATTGGTCAATTTTTTTAAGATACGTCGTTGGTATGAAGTTCTTCAAGGAAAACCAAAGTTGAAACACAAGTTAATGACTTTCTCATAATGGATCAAAATTCCTCATTAGCCACCATAGATATCTCTGCCTAAGATCAATCACAAAGTATTGACAAAAAAGGAGGCAATAATAGCGTGTACAACTAAATAGATTTACTTTTGTACTGACATTTAGCAATTTTACCTCTAGAAATCTACAGGCTGCATGAGTAGCAAGTGCAAGGGCAAGGATTTCGGCCGATCTACCAAAGCATACATACATCAACTAGTTTGACTCCGTAACATAAAACAAATAACAAAACAAAGATTTTCAGCTTACAGGATCGGAGAGATGTTGGGTCTTGTGTTTATGGCCTCCTGTCTATTGTAACCAGTCTCACCCTGTATTTCTGTAAGAGACTCCGTAATCTCCTGGTCACATGAAGGTAACTTTACCAGTTAAGCCAAGGTGTATATATCAGTAAGCATCATATATTATGAATAATGAGCATTTAAATATACTCACCATTGTGTGATGAGAAGTATATCAATAGTTTGTCGAGTAGCAGTGTCAGCATCAGGAATTTGAAGCCCAACATAAGCCTTACCACCATAAAGCTTCTCAAGTCTAGTCAAAATGAGGATTATCAGAAATCATACTTGTGTAATACTCCCTCTGTCTATTTTTACTTGTCTTGAATGCTAAAAATACATATTCATTTTTTCTTATCCAATTTGAAAATTAAAAGATAATTTATCATTTCATACTTGTTTTATCCTTACTACTAATTATTGGATTGGAAACTTCAATGAATTGTTAGTGATTGCACAACTTTTAAATTATGTTTGACTTGTAACTTGTTTGGCCAAGCTTCTAAAATCAGCTTATTTTGAAAAGTGTTTTTTCAAAAAGTACTTTTGGTGAGAAGCAGTATGTGTTTGATCAATTAATTTAAAAAGCACTTTTGAGCAGCAATTAATATTTGGTCAAACTTTTTAAAAGTGCTTCTAAATGTAATTTCTCAAAGTGCTTTTCAATAAAGTATTTTTGGAGAAAAACTACTTTTTTTATCTTCTGAAAAACAGCTTCTACTACTCCACAGAAATACTTATTTTATCTCAAAAACTTGGCCAAACACCTTGATTAAGATAAACACTTTTGTCCTCCAAAAAGCTTGGCCAAACAGGCTATTAATAATAATTAGACGTGACACAGTAAAATTATCATTCCTTAAAATGTGTGTGAAGTCAATAGGTGTGGACGGAGGGTGGGACAGGAACAGAAGCAGTAAATACCTTCGTGCTACGGAAAAGAGGGCATTGAAATCAGAGATTTGGTCGTCCTCATCGTGGTCGTCGTAAAAGAAGCCCTTCACCACTTTGTAAACCACAAGACCACATAGCAGCTGCACCTGATGGAAATCAGGCATACGCTGGTGGAAGCAGATAGTCAGGATTGAACTTGCATGTAATATAGACAACACATAATCAAAGATTTTAATCAAACATAAAATCGATACTTATCTCTTGGAGCGTGATCGCGACTGCAAATCGAACCTTCAAGCACAAGCAAAAGCTGTCCACGTGTTCATCCTTCTTCTGCTGTATAATCCGAATAATACCAGAATTTGCGAAATTCGTGTGAGTGAATTTCCATGGAAAAGTTGAACTTCTAAAACCCTTACCTCCTTGTGTAATAAGACCCTATATTATAACTATAGATTTTAACGTTTTTACTCTTTTCCAAAACCTGCTGGGTCTTTATTTTCCACCAAAAAATAATATTTCATTTAATTCTTTTTTATTCGAGCACAGCAGGGACCACAGAATTTAATTAACGAGGCTTCCTATTATGGAATTAATTCGAAATATCTGAATTAATCTTACCATAATAAATTACAAATTATTCAACTAAAAAATCGTAACTGCACTCCTCAGTTCAATTTCGAAATCTTTCATTAAATCTTATTTAACTCCCCATGTTAAAATTACAGATACCAATCAATTAAATTAAATTACTGACAATTTAATTCATTGATTAATTGAATCTTTTATATTTCCGCTTAACTTATATCATATGACGGATACAAAATCCACCTGCAGGGTTTTGACATGAGACTTATAAGCATTCATAAAGGGGTATCATCAATCTCAAAGTCGAGATATGGATTCTATCAACTAATTATTATTTCACAAATGTATTTTTCCATTATCCAATTTACTAGAAATACATAGACCCGCAATTGAGTCGTACCTTTTAATAAATCAAAATAATGAATAAATCACATTGATCATAATAATTATATCAAGATTAAGAGTATAAGTACATTTAATGAACTGGAGAATTTGTTTTATATATTCAGTACAAAAACACTTATCTCTACTTGGTCCGTTCAATATATACAAAATGTACTAGCACAAGAAGACGAAACTATACCGTTCCCACAATGAAGATACATTATATTAATCTTGTGCTACAATCATACCGATGACTTTGTCCAAATTTCATCTTAGATTGTGAACATAAACTTTATACCAAGCTTGTCAAGCCCCAAAACCCACCCTAGACGTGACCAGCATCCGACGTCATGAACAACATCGGAAGAACCTAACGATACAAGAATAACACTTGAACCCGCCAGGTTCAACATTCGCCTCCAACAGTTTATAAAATAAAGGTAAAAAAATCATGCATATAAGAATTAAATCAGCGGAAGATTTTAGTTATCTATACTTGTCAAACATAACAACGTGCCCAAGAGTTAATCAATAACTCAATAACTACCCACAAATGTATACTAGGGAGCTTCTAAGATAAAGAAATAATAGTCTGACTCATCGGGACGCAGCCCGGACAACTAATGTAATATGTAAGTAAATCAATAGGGTGTCCCACGAATGAATGTGTGGCCTCACCAAATTAGCCGCAACAGCAAGTCCTTCCTAAGCACTGGGAGTATCATGAACTTGCTCTTCTCCGTTACCTAACATACCATAAAAAACAACAATGGTATGCTTGAGTACTTCATACTCAGTGAGTGCCTCGGGGACAACGAATAATACGAAAATAAATTAAATTAATGCATAAAGAAATCAGTCTTGAAAATCATATGAAACCAACGTAAGAGCAGTTATTCAGTTTGTGTATCTCAATAAGAATTATTAAAACTGATTTTAAGGCCTCTTGTCAAAGTTACAACTTCAAATATGCCTTTTTAATTAATTAAGATAGTCATCAACAATTCCATAAGAGAATAAGAATGTCACACATGCCAATACAGGCCCAAGAATCAAGCATATCGCGCATAGCGCACCACACCAGAACACATAATTCTCGGTGGCTATCCTTCCTCCCGAATAGCTAGGCATAAATCACACCGGACTATATAGTACGTGGTGGCTATCCTTCCTCCCGAATAGCTACGCATAAATCACACCCCGGGTAGCGAACCCAGCGGTGGCCACTCTTCCTCCCGAATGGCTAGGCAATGACACACTAGGATCCATAGTGGCTACCCTTCCTCCCGAGTAGCTAGGCCAAAGACAACAATAAAGTTCATAGCATAGAAGCCGATTCACAAATTGTCTCAAAGTAGTCACACCATCAATAACATTAAGGTTCATTATGCCATATAGAAAGAATAAGTCATTCCAATCAATGTTTTGAAAACATACAACTTCTTTACAAAGATTTCCATGTCCCAATTCACCAATGAGAATGTCATTACCAACTCTTAACTAGCATTACTAAGCATCTCTCATAGAGGAAAACATTCATAATATCTTATACCTATATAGAGTTTGTTACAATCTAGGTTTAATGTGGATTTGTCCCCTCACACACATTAACCACCATTTAGACATGAATTAGAGTTCAAGAAACATGAAAAGGTTGTTTTTCCTTTCATTCATTAAAGAATCTTGAACAAAATTTATACTTCCAACAATAGTTTCAAAAAGTGATTTTCATTCAAAATAAGTTTTTAAAAGAGAGACATACCTTAATTTGTTAAACAAGGTTTAACAATTCATTTTTCTAATGAAGAACACCCAAACCCTAGCTTGAATCACTTTGGAAAGAGTTATGTTGCAAACCCTAGGTTTTGGTCACAAGAATCATGTTAAGAATCATGGGTTTGATGTTAGAATGAATTAGTAATGTTAAAGATGTCCTTACCTTCGATTTGAAGACTTGGGGGAATGATTTTCGTCCTTGGGGTTGTTTAGAAAGTGGAGGAATAAACAAAACAAGTGTCTTATTTATATTTGTCTGGTGAAAACGGGCCAAAGAACGCCCCCGAAAGACGGGCCGTTCTTCGTGTTACGGACAATTTTTTGGACCGTCCTTTAGTGAAAATTTCCAGAGAGTTCTGGTGATTTTTGAGACGTTGCGGTTCCATGTTACGGCCCGTAACACGTGTTACGGTCCGTAACGTCTCACCGTAACACGGGCCAAATTTCCAGTGAAGACAGGCTTCAGTAAAACGGGCATAACTTTTTGTACGCAACTTTGCTTGGGCTGGGAGACCTACCGTTGGAAAGCTATTTCAAAGATATACAACTTTCATCAAGGAAGTTTTTCCAAATTCGCAACACATTTTCATGAAAATTGGCCAGAAGACAGACCTACCAAAACTTAGGCGAATTTAAGAGGCCTTAAGAACTTCACTAGTTGGTTTGACTTCAAAACGGCCATCTTCCACCCGAATTCATCAAGAATGGATTCATATAGATATAATATCATCTTAATACTAGATTTTTACACATTCACACCTAGTTCAAGTTTACGAGGTGTTACAGAAACGAATCGCTCTATATACTTGAAGCGAGTCTAATGCTTGTTCACACCGATAAGAAGCCGTTGGAGGGAGGATACGATTGTCAAAGCTGAAGTCTCATTAAATTCATATAATTTCGCCTACTACCCTCTTACTCGCACGCCTACCAACTAGTATGAGGGACCGATGGTAGTAGTTAGATTCAATGTTCAAAAAGTCTTCAAGTTATAGTACTTCCTCAGAGCGATTGAACTAGCACTACACACTTGGAACAGCCTCACCAAGAGTCTGCACAGGCCCAGGACTTAAGTTCTTTTATCTTACATAGGATGATGATGAGGAAATCCTTTCAGTTGGTTGAAGATGATGAGAAAGAAATGAAAATCCATTTCGAGTTGATTCGATTCCCCTGCTTGCAGTACAAGTATTGATATGGAGCTAGAATATCTACAGGCGAGTTATGTAACTGGCTTTTTGTTATTCTGTATTTATTTTCTATTATATATAAGTGTCCAAGAGAGACTAACACAGCAACAAATGCTTGTACCAAAATCTATATAAATTGTACATTTTAACTAATTACTTTTTTATCCCGCGTGGACATATGTCGTAGTACTGAATATTTATTATCTTCTCATGTATACACGTATGCACTTCAATTTTAATTCTCCGAAACATTTATTTCCTCCGTGCACTTTTATTTGTTCGCTTTTGACTTTTATTAATAAATGAAGTACTCTCTCCGTCCCATATTACTTTGTCACATTACAAAAAATTTCTAATATATATAAGTGTCCAAGAGGGGCGAATCAACTTACTAAATATAAAATAGGTTGACATAACCAAAATAAGACTAACTAAAGTGAGGAAAAGAAACAAAATATGGAGACTCACTAAGGAGAATCACGGTATCATTTACAAAATATACAAATCATAAAGACTAACTAAAGTGAGTAACCAAATTAATCATGTTAGGACCCGTGCGGTGCACGGGCAGAATTTTTCAGCTTTTTACAGGTGTTTTGTAGTAAGTCATTCTAGATCATGTTCTAGAATAAGAGTATATATAAGTATAATGCCTTTAAGTTATAAGCAACTGATAGTGTAAAAAAAATCGATTAACATTCAATTCAATCGGTTATTGCAGATTATTATTGAATTTTGTGAGTTATCATATATAGCAGGTTTGATACGAATAACTTGTTAGTATAGGTCAAATTAATTAATGGTGTCAAAAACAAAACAAAAAAAAAACACTACATCGTCTTCAGAACATAAAGTAATACTTAGTGAGATACAACAATTTTTACTTAATTTTCTGGCATCAATATGACCTAGGACAGATAATGTGTTAATATTACTTTACAATATTGAAATAGTTGTATAGAAACCTTATTTAAAGTTAATTATAGAATATTCTCAGACACAATTCACCCAGTAATTAAGTCCTAAAGGGGGAGCCCATTTGCCTCTTTATGTCACTCAATATTATTGCTTGCTTAATTTCTAGGCAAATTTGGTATAAATATTTAACAGGAATCTTGGCATCTTAAGGTACCCAATGATACAAATGGCAGATCCACTCAGTAGTGGAGTCGAGAATTTCGCTAAAGATGTTTGTTTACCGGAAAAACGGTTAAGTTGAATTTGTGTTGTGGTCAAGGACACGTGGATCAAAATGACCAGTAAATCAATATAGTATGCAAATAAATCGAATGTAATGAAATAAAGCAAAGTGAAGTTGAGAATAGCCTGAGCCTCGATAGGGACTAACATATGGAGACTCACTAAGGAGAATCGCGGTATCCTTTACAAAATATATAAACCATAAAGACTAACTAAAGTGAGTAACCAAATTAATCATGTTGAGCCCCGTGCATCGCACGGGCATAGTTTGCTAGTTTTCACTAGAAGATCCGAGGATCGTGTTTAATTTTAAAAAATGAAAATAGCCCCTACACTTTTCTTAATCACAAAGAGAACCGAGGCCAAGCGTACGCCTCATTTGTTTTTATTAAAATTTTATTATTATTATTATTATTATTGTAAGACGTTTGATTTTAAATACACATTTGAATATTAAGATGTTATATAAAATCTAAATATAAAATAATTAAGATCACTAGTTTTTTCATTGAATATATAAAAATTTGTATTAATTTTAAAACAAATAAATATAAAGTTCAAATAAAATATTAAATGAATCTAATATTATATCAACAAAATATTTTTTTTAAAAGAATTATATGATTAGTGGCGGTGATTGACGTGCAGTGTTTGTGAGTGCAAATTGAATATAGTGTTGGCGGGTAGTGGTTGTTCTGGGTAGTAGTTAGTTGTGATGGAGGTTGGCAATAGTGATCATGTTGATGGTGGTGGTGAATAATAATTGTAGTGGATGACATTGATAGTTAATAGTGATAATGAATGATAATGGTGATATCTCATTAAACACGTGGCAGTCTCTCATTGGTTATCAATATAATTAACTTATATTAATTAATTCACCCCCCATTTAACTCGATCCAACAAAAAACACCCAACCCGCCCCAATTAAATCTCACTTCACCGTATCAAAACAACAGACGAACCTATTTCATAACAAACCATATCAAAAATACCCATGAATCTCTTCTCAGTGGCGATTTTTCTAGCAAAATTCCCTTATCGGTGAATCTCTGCCGTCAATGAATATTTGTACTCTGTTCAAGTAAGAACTTGCTTCCTCTTCTTCAATTTCAGTTAGGATTTAGGGTTTTTTTTTATTGTTGGCTAAGGTGTGTGTTATTCGATGTATATTTACATTTTTGTTTTTCTTTCATGTTTTATATGCTTGTTTTAGCCTTTATGTTTTGTGTTACTCAAGCGTACTATATTGTCTCAAGTTAGGGTTTTTATAGTGTTGTTTGAAGTTGGGGTTTTTGTTGGTTACAGCCTTTACTATATTTTTTTCCCTCCTATTTCGTGCTTTTATCTGTTTGTGTGTTGTGTATTGTGTAGTTATGTCTCAATTAGGTGTATTTATGATTGTTAGGTGTAGGGTTTTGTATTTCGGACGGGGGGTCCCTTTTTGTTTGTTTTGAGACTTTATTCCATATTTTTGTCTATGTATGCTGAATTGTTTAGGCATGTGGTCCCTATCCCTTTGTCCTTGTTTTCAAATTATCATTTAATATTGGCAGATTTCCTTCTTTTTGTGTGTTTATTGCTTTCTAATAGGTCCCTTTCCCTTTTTTTTTTATTTTTATGTTTGCCATGTGACTTTCTTGAAGAATAGTTGAGAAGGTGGATGTTGTCTTTAATTATGGGGACAAGTGGGTATTGATACCACAGGTTGTTTACATAAAAAATAAAAAAACATAATCATGTGTGGGAGGGTTATGATGCAAATTTGTTGTCTTATATAGACATATGTATTGAATACACATAAAGGTTTGGTTTTAAGGTGGTTAAGCAGCTGCTAGTCACGGGTCCCTCAGGTAGATATTATTTGGTTAAGGGTGATTCAGGAATTAGAACACTACAATCTTCATTGTCTAGTGAGTTTAGTGTGCTTCAATTCTTTGTTGTAGATGAGAGTGAAGATAATGTTTTAGCTCCCAACATCATTCATCATAAAGAACCATGCTTTGTATCAGCAGATGTAAGAACTGATTGTGAGTCAGGTTTGGAAGAGGAGGATGATAATGAACCAGTTCGTAGTGACTGTGACAGTGAAGGATTGAAACTTTTTAGAAAGGAAAAGAACAGGGTGTGAATGAGAAACTAGACAATTTTTTAGTGTTAGAAAAGGGTATGAGCTTTAAGGATCTTGATGAAGCTAAAAGAGCTGTGGGCTATTACGTTGTTTCTAATAAGAAAGGACTTAGGGTTGATCATAGTGACAGTACTAGACTTAGATATAAGTGTGATGTTGGCTGCCCTTTTGTGTATTTGATTTCTGTAGATAACAAAGATCAAGGATTTAAGATTAAGACTTTGGAATTAAAACATAATTGTTAGCCAACATTTAAAAATAGAAGAGCTACTCAACAAGCTTTAGCACACTACTTCAAGAACAAAGTGCGGAATAATCTTAAGTACAAGGTGAAAGACATGAGGCAGGATTTGTATGATCAATTTAAACATAATATTAGTGCTTCAAAGATGAAGAGGGTTAAGAGGCTTGTTTTAGAGAAATTGGAGGGTAGCTATATTGATAATTTCAATAGGTTGGAGGCTTATGCTCAAGAATTGAGGGATAGCAATCCTAGTACTGATGTGGTCATAAACATATCTAAAGAGGCTCTTAAACAAGGTAAAAGAAGATTTATGTTTGACATAATTAGGATAAAGATTAGATCATAAGAATTTATGAGGATTCCACTTTGCCTTAATAGATTTAACCACGCACCTTATATCCAAGATGGATCCGTTGAGGTATATATTCTGCTAGCCCATGCCCATCGGGAAGTTGGCTAAATGGCAGATGTTGTTAAGTGAATTCGACATCGTGTACGTAGCCCAGAAAGTTGTTAAAGGACAAACTTTGTCCGACTTACTAGCTACAAGTCCGGTAGATGAAGAGCTCAAACCACTTTGCACCCATTTCCCAGACGAAAGAGTGTTGGCCATAGAAGAAGAAGCCGTAGAATCTTACATAGGCGGGAGACTGTTCTTCGACGGGGCAGTAAATTACAAATGTTTCGAAATCAGGGCGGTTCTGATATCAGAAAATGGGCAACACTACCCCATGTCCGCAAAGCTCAAATTTCGTTGTACTAACAACATGGCTGAATACGAGGCCTGCATTCTAAGTCTCCGAATGGCACTGGATATGAACATCGATGAATTACTAGTCATCGGAAATTCTGACATGCTAATTCATCAAGTACAAGGTGATTGGGCCACCAAGAACGGAAAGATCTTGCCATATGTGAACTTGGCACAAAGATTGTGCAAGAAATTCAGAAAGATCGAATTTCGACATACGCCTAGGACTCAGAATGAATTTGCTGATGCACTGGCCGCAATAGCATCAATGATCCAACACCCTGAAAGCAGTCACATCGACCCGCTAAGGATAATATTAAAAGAGGAGCACGCCCACTGTTGCCACGTGAAGGTTGAGACAGATGGAAAACCATGGTACAACGACATTAAAATGTATTTGGAAAGACGGGAATGTCCCGAAGGCATTACAAATGGACAAAAGAAGACCGTCAGAAGAATGGAAAATGGTTTCTTCCTAAACAAAGAAGTATTGTACAAACGGACACCGGATTTGGGTTTGCTTCGATGTGTAGATGTCGGGGAAGCCACCAAACTTCTAGAAGAAGTACATGCTGGGACATGTGAACCCCATATGAACGGATTTGTATTAGCCAAGAAGATTCTACGAGCTGGATACTATTAGATGACCATGGAAAGTGATTGCTCCAAATATGTGCAAAGGTGCCATCAATGCCTATTCCACAGTGATCTAATCAAGGTCCCTCCAAGTGAGCTTAATGCTATAAGCTCACCGTGGCCTTTCGTTGCTTGGGGCATGGATGCTATTGGACCCATTGAACCCTGCAACTTCAAATGGCCACCGATTCATTTTAGTTGACATTGACTATTTCACCAAAGGGGTGGAAGCAACGTTTTACAAATCAGTAACAAAGAAAGTGGTAGCTGACTTCGTACGAAACAACAACATATGCTGGTTCGGTATTCCCGAGTCTATCATAACAGACAATGAAGAAAATTTGAATATCCATCTAATAAATGATATCTGTAAGCAATTCAAGATCACTCACCGAAACTCGACAGCCTACCGGCCACAAATGAATGGAGCCGTAGAAGTAGCCAACAAGAATATCAAGCGGATATTAAGGAAAATGACTGATAATTATAAAGGTTGGCACGAGCAGTTGCCTTATGCTTTACTGGGATACCATACTACGGCCAGAAGTTCAACAGGAGCAACTCCATATTTTTTAATCTATGGTACTGAAGTAGTCATACTTGCCGACATTGAGATACCTTCCTAGAGAATCATTCAAAAAGCAGAATTGGAAAATGTTGAATAGGTCCGAGCCCGATATGAGAAATTGGCATAATCGATGAGAAAAAGATAGTTGTTGTATGTAACGGTCAACTATACCGACAAAGGATGGCAAGAGCCTTCAATAATCCAGTCAGGACTAAACTTTTCCAAATTGGGCAGATAAGGCTCAAGAGAATTTTAGAAAATGAGATGTTTTTAAGTTAGATTTGTTTGGATTAAATTTCGGGGGTCAATTATTGATCTCTAGAATATCTTTTTCCGTGAAGGAGTAGTTATATTTATAATAGGAAAAGGAGCCAAATGTGCCCTTTAACACTATGAAATCCCAACTATTTATCAAATCTATCCTTGTTATTATTAAATCAGCTTATATTTGTTCTCGTTGAAGAATGGAAGAAGCTTTCCAACACGTGATCCTTTTATAAAAGAATAAGGTTAAATTTGCCCGCACCAAGATGAATATAAAGGGAAATTCGCTCCCAAGAGGCAAGGTCCTTATGTGGTCTGCAAAGTACTCTCCGGAGGGGCGGTAGTACTGGTTAAAATGGATGGACAAGAGTGGCCGAAGCCAATCAAATCAGATGCAATCAAGCGCTACTATGCGTGAAGACGAAGTTTCTCAGTTTGTAATAGTACTCTTTGCTTGCAGTCGTTATTCTATTTTCTTGTATTAGTTATTTCCTTTTGCTTGTAATCATTTTGTAATGGACAAGAAACACAAATAACTTTTGTAATATGAACTACGCAATGACCTGACCTCCCTACAGTGGGATATGTAGGCAGTCCATCTGGGACCCGGTCGCACTATTAGTAAAAATCAAAAACTCCTTTACTTTTATATTGAATTACGTTCGACCTGAATTCCTGCTGCGACAGGATACGTATGTGCTCTTTGAGCTCGTTCGCACCAAAATAAAAACCCAAAAACCCCTAGGAAGCCTCAAAGATAGGACTTCACAAAAGACACAAGGATTGCCGCACGCCCAACTGGGGCAGAATTTTGAGAAGATCTCAAAAATTCACGCCGTCAATCCACTACAAAGAATCAGCTAACCCAGAGTTTTAAACTGGGGCAGAAATTTTGAGATCTCAAAATTTCTCATTTATTCAATGCTGTAAACTGGGACAAAATTTTTTAGGAGACCTCAAAATTTCCCGCAACTCGAAAAATTCGGCACGAGAGTTCATCAATCAGGATTCAAACTGGGGCAAATTTTGAGAAAAGGTATCCAAGATTCTGCGCAAAGAAGCGAAAAACCCCGGTCATGAAAGAAGGGATATCCCTCATTCAAGGCACATGTCATGGCAAAACCTTACCGCTTTAAAAAATGCATTTATTTATGGTAACTTTACAAAACGATTTTCTGCATAATGAAAATAAATTCACCTTTTTAATACCGGAGCCGAAGGGGTTTTGAGTCCAGAAAGTCAAAGATGCGACAGCGCCGGCGACACGAATCAACTTTAAATAGGAAAAAACTAATCTATCTCTGATGTGGGTCCCCAGGACATCAGAAGACGATCCTTTTTCTAACTTTGCTTCATGTGTAGGAAACGGTTCGCCAAAGAAGGTCAAGACCGCTGTTGAGATCAGGTTCAAAGAAATATCTAGCCACGAGGGCTACAAAGGGTTAAGGGCAAAATATCTAGCCACGAGGGCTACAAAGGGTTAAAGCCATAAGAGCAAAATATCTAGCCACGAGGACTATGAAAGATCAGAATGCCATAAGGGCTAAATATCTAGCCACAAGGGCTATGAAAGATCGAAATGCCGTAAGGGCCAAATATCTAGCCACAAGGGCTATGAAAGATTCAAACGTCACAAAAGTAAATATCCATCTGCGAGGACTATAAAAGAGGTGAATGTCACAGAGGGCAAACAGCCGGCCATAAGGGTCCACAAAGGACAAAAGGCCATAACGGCAAAATCACCGGCCAATGGGGCCGTAGTAAGACAACACAGCATACCTGACCAAGAGAGTCACAACTGGCATAAAGGATGAAAGAATGACGATTTAGCCAAAGGGGCCATATCTGTCATTCCCATCACTTCTTCTTATTTGCCAAGAGGACCATTGCATATCTATTTTCCTGTTACCGAAAAGGCCATCACTTCTTCTTATTTGCCAAGAGGGCCATCGCATATCTATTTTCCTGTTGCCGAGAGGGCCATCACTTCTTCTTATTTTCCAAAAAGGCCATTGCATATCTATTTTCCTGTTACCAAGAGGGTCATTCATACAAACATGCTAAGAGGGACATTCATACAAATATGCTAAGAGGTTCATTCATACAAACATGCTGAGAGGGCTATTCATTTAAATTACCAAAAAGGGGCCATGCATACGAATTGCTAGATATAATCAAAAGAGACGAAGCGAAGTAAAACCGGTCATGAGACCACATTATTCACTCAAAAAGACAAAGAGATTTAAAACCGGTCATGAGACTGTAGTATTCGCTCAAAAAGACAAAGTGATGTAAAATCGGTCAAAAGACCGCAGTATTCGCTCAAAAGGACAAGACGATGTAAATCCAGTCGGATAACCGCAGTTTTCGTCACCAAAAATCAACGTTACTGAGCAGATGGAAGCAGATTAGTAGCCGCCAAATGAAGCAGGTTGATAAAATAAAATCCAAACAGATCGCGGAGCAAACGTGGAACTTTTTCTTACGCAGCCGGTCGAGATAAGGTGCCCATGAGAGTCAAGCTCCCCAACCAGAACTTGAAAGATCATTCCTCACCGCTCAGCCACATAAGAACAATTATTTGCTTATGTGCTTACTTGTTTGCATTTATTCCGCTACCGGTCGGACACAAACCTGCACATACAAAGGCATTCCCACATAAGGGATATCCTTTTCCTCTGATCGAGTCGAACTACAAGTTACTTGATTCCCAAAAACAAGGATATGTAGGCGGACTCAATGCCAGAAAGTCAGTCACACTCCAACCAATCACTTCGGACTTCCTAGTTTGATAGCCGAGAAATTTGAGAATTTGCTTTAATTTGCATTTAGAAGTCATAATCCAGTCGAACTACAAATGGAATAAATTTCATGAAACCTGAGATATGTAGGAAATCCAGAAACCAGGGTCCAGCCATATATTTTGAAATTGCATGAAAATGAGAGGTAATATAAGTAGGGTCAGTCAAAAATCAGGGTTAGTCAAATTTCGTTGCTCATGAATGGTCCCGCCATCCCCGAACACCGAAGGGGCAGTTGTTGACACCTACTTTTTGACCTCCCATAATTTTTTTTAATTACCCAAAGTCCTTGAATATTAAACAGAGTGGAATATGTATTTTCGGAAGTCAAAATGGTTTTATAAAATTATTTAGATAATATTTTACCAATCCTGTTTGATAAAATAGTTTCTATAATATTATAAATCATTTGGAAATTAATTTACATATTTATACAATTATAATAATTTTCCAAATTTAACCAAGAAGAAAATAATTTATGATAATTATTTATTGTTTACGTTTTTTAAATAGGAAATTAGCAAGTATTTCACTCTTTTAATTCAAGAAAACCTGATTAATTAAATTATTTAATCATTTTTACCCCTCAATTATTAAATTTGCATTTCGAATCTGCGTTTGCAATTTTTTGAAATAATTAATTATGGTTGCAATTGAAATAATCATTTTTTAATTAATTACGGCCATGGTCAAAATAACCAATCTCATGGTTTAAATCCATTAAGGCTATGTTTGCAATTAAAAGTCCTTTTATGCAATTGGCCGTGTCTCTAAAAATAATTAATTAACTAAGTGTTGTTAATTTTTTGTCATAATTGAAATGTTTAATCCATAGTCATTTTCAATTTTTGGCTATCTTTTAAAAGAATATTTTCTTACCCTTCCATGTACACGCATGTATACATGAGTATACAGGTATATATGTGTATATACATGTATACCGTGTATACAATGGGCTTCCCCTTTTATTTTTCCTTTAAAATAAGTCCAAGCCAGCCCAATGAAGGGCATGACCTGGCCCAGCTCAGAAATAAGAAGCAGGGTATACCCCTCCCTTCTTCATTTTCACGCCAAACACACCCCAATATCATCTTTCCCTTCCCCTTACCCAAAACCCTAACCGCCGCGGGGCCACCCTCTCTCTCTCTTCTCGTCATCTCGCCATTTTTGGCAAAGAATCAGAGGTGTAAGGCCTTTAGCAGGCTTGGCCGGGACGATTGGAGGCAAGCATTAATTGCTTGGCCTCCTCTCTCCTCCATCGCGACCAAACACAGTATTATCCTTGCTTATTTTGATATTTCTTTCTTGTTTTTCTGTGTTCAATCGGTCAAAGACTGTATTTCTTTAATTCTTCTTGTTTGTTTTCGATTTTGAATACCGTATTATGATTGGTTCTTGAAGAACTTTTTGGATAGGGCTTTGTTGGTTGAAATCTGACCTTTGATGTCTATTTTTTATTTAATCTCCACCCTACAACATGGATATGTGAGGAGGAAATCCCATCTTTGGGATTTATCCCACATCGGTGCGAATAGGGTTTGGGAATTTTGTGAGTTTGCTATATAAAGGACCCCAAGTTACATTTATTGGACACACTTGGACACTGAAAATTATCAGATAGTCTATTACACTCGAAATACTTAAGTTTTCTGAGCAATTTGCTTCAAAACTTTAAAAGTTCAAGTTTGTTTCAAAATTTAAAAGCTTTGTTTTTGTGTGTGGGTTCTGTGGTTTGTGCATTTGGGGTTTTAAGGAGCAAACAAGGTCTCCAAGTCCAAATCTCGATCAAATGCTGTGCATAAGACAGGTCTCTTGCCCTTGTTAATTTCTTGCCCTTTTTAAGTTTATGTGTAAGCTATGTGTTAGTTATGTGTGGTTTAGAGTAGTTTTGGCTAAATCTGTTTCGTATGCTGTTAAGTAAACTGATTAGATTAGTTATTATGTAAATATAATTTAGGGGTCTTTAGCTTTTGAAAACTTGCTTGCTAAGTGTGTAGTTAGTTTAACTCTTGCTTATTACTTTCTTAAGTACATAATGTAAACCTATTTATGATTCTGTTATTGTGTAATGAAATTCTATACCTTGGTTAAAAGGAGGTAATGACTTTTTTTAAAAGAGACTAAACATGTTGAGTTAAGTGTTCAACCCTTTTTTTTCATGTTATTTATCCTGTTAAGTTAGTCATGTCCAAAGGTATTTAAATACCACTTGTTCAGTCTGAATCTCCTCAGAATAGGATCTAATAAGGACCATTGTCATGTTCTTTGTTTTTCCCATGTGTTGTTTAGAAGAATGGGGTTAATCTCTGCTTGTTTTCTCTAAATTTGGGTTTGTTGGTTGACTGTTATGACATCTGCTGAGTATTATATCCAGTCCTGACTTAGAAATTTGTTAGTCATGCTAGTGATTGAAGTTTGGTTATGAATGGTTATCCTGTTGATTATCTATTGTAAATTTAGACCAATAGGTGTTGAACTTGGTCAATATGGTTACATACACCTAAGCTTTCTTGTTTAACACTAGGGTTAGGGTGCCAAACTCTCTGTCTGAGTTTTAACTAATCTAAAAGTTGGTTTTTAGTTGCCTAAGATATGTCTGCACATGTTTAAGCGAAGTATGGAGTCCCTTGTGACCTGTGTGTGCTTGATGCTTTAGAATGATTTATTTGTGGTGTGTGCTAGAGCTAAGTGTTGATCTAAAGATGTGTAATTGAGGATAAAAATGGAACCTTTGTGCTTGTTGGACCTAAAACTATAAGTGTTGAACTAGAAATGACACTTACTTGACGTAAAGGAAAGAATCAGACCCTCTATATGCTGCCTGTAACAACTCTGTTTTCAAACTATGAAGTTGGTACTACTTGGTGTGTTGTTGGTTTTTGATGTTACAAGTCTCAAGTTACAATCTAAAAATTACAGGACTTTTAAAATTTGGTTTAGCACCTGTTGAATCTCTATTGATGCTGAGTCTTGTAAGGATGTTTGAAGTCACTTGTTGGCAAAATTTTGTATTTATGTGCTGTGAGGCCCTATATGTGACTCTGTAGGCTTGCTTCATTATCTGTGACCCTACATGTTTGCTTGCCTTAGTTGTGTTTGTTAAAACAAGAATTGATTGTAAAACCTGGACCCAAGCGTAGTTTGAATTTTGTATATGAACGTAGGTACTGAAGGGTTAAAGTAAAAGGAGGCTGGAACTTAGTATGTGAATATGAGTGTGATTTACCTAGGACTTAGGAGAAGGATAGAGGACTTGGAGTTTCTAGCTAACTCAGTCCTCATGTCTATTTTCTGAGTTGCTGGGGTTCCCTCATGGAAGTCCATACTTCATGGGACCCTCCAAGGTTTTAAAAACAATTAAGTAGGTAAAAGTTTGTTCTTTAAAGGACTAAACTGCTTGTGTGGTACTTCAATCTCCTTGGGTATTTGTTCTGTGATCACATGAGCTTCAGTTTATATGATTTTAGGACCTGTTTCTTTTGTGTGTTTGTTTTCTTGTGAAGGGGCATTCCAAAAAACTCAAAACTGTCTTGAAATCTATGGATGAGTCTAGTCTTTGTGTCTTAATTGGGCCCACTTTTCACTAGAATTTGTTTGGGCCAAGTTTGCCCCTCATGCTATATTTTGATTTATGATTTGGGCTAGTTGGCGAATTTTGAATAAACTGCTTGGGCTAAGCTTATATTATTTGAATTTAGCCCAAGACTTGTCTACCCCTTTTCTTTTGCTTTTGCGTTATTTTCTTGATAGTTGTTTGTTAATATAATTAAATTACTAAAGTAGGGATTATAAGTATTCTGATTTAACACCTAGGTCTTAGACACATGCTAATCTTTTTTTTTCTCTCTTTTTGCTCCATGTTATTCAACCGTGGGCTACTTGGGCCATCTCTTGCATTAAAACTTTTCAATAATCGAGTCCGAGGGAGGATAATGGAAGCAAATATGTGGAAGGCCCATCCATGGGTAAAAATGGATTAATCCACCAGCTCGATTTTCTTTATTGTTATCTTTCAAATTCGATTTATATATTATGTATATGTTGTATATGTACTGAATATAAATAATGAAACCCTTATGCATGCTAGAACTTAGGAAAAACATGTAATATTTTAGGAAGTCGTCAAACCATTTTCAAACTTTGGTTAATGATCAACGTTTTAAATTGGATATGATACTACGACTAAGTATATGGGAAAAATGAAGTTCTTTTTTGTTTAAATCTAAAACTGGATCGATGTAAAAGGATTTTCAAATATTGAGTAAATGAATTTTGGGCTTTAAAGATAAAAATGACAGAGCTGTTTGGCGGAAGATGAAGTTAAAAAAAAAAATTGACTTCAAGAAACTTGGAATTTTCATAGACCAGTGGAACCATTTCTGGGCTTAAAAAACTTGGTAGATGGAAGCCTTGGGCAAATTTTGTGAGATGGAAAACAAATTTTGGACTTGGATGAATTCTGAAAAGTTGGACTAATGGTTTTTTTGGGCCTGGAAGTCCACATTGAGTTTGAACTGGAATAAAAATTATTTTGGAGCGCAATTGGACCAAAAAAAAAAAAAATTAGTTGGATTGGTGATGACGGTGACATGGACTTGGATCTGAAAATGCCATTGACTTATGGGCTTCAACAATTAAAATGGAACTAATTTTAATAAACTTATATTTTTTCATATATATATATATATATATATATATATATATATATATATATAGGTATGTATGTATGTATGTATAAGTACAAAATGGAGATATACTCCATATTTTCATATATATACATATAAAAACCCGTAAGTATTAAATCAATTTTGTTAGGACTAGAATAGTAGTGATTCTACTCGGGAGAAATCTCGAGTGTGTCCTAGTCTGGCAATAAAGTGAGTTGAACACTTACGCAAATTTTCTAAACTAAAACCCCTTTTATAAGGGGACTTTTTGCTGAATTTTTTCTTGAAGTTATGATATGAATGAAATGAATGACATTTTTTTGAGGAAAACTAAATAGTTTTAAATAAATAAATACATTAATCACACATTGAGGCTCGTAGGTCAACTGTATTCTACGGATCTTTAATACTAGGGTGCATAAAAGCTTTCCTAGGAGATCACCAAAACCTTTACCTCGAACTTTGGTCCAAAAGATTTTTTTTATTATTTTGGAAAAATCTTTAAACCCGGTTTTCCTAGTTTTCCATAAATAAATTAGGTGGCGACTCTAAAAAACACTAAAATTCAATTAGAGCACCAACAACCTCGTAGTAACTTTTATGCTTAACCCGCGTAAAAGCGAACCGTAACAAACATCACTTACGAGTTTGTCATCATCAAAAAGGGGGAAATTGATAAATTATGACATTTCATAGTTTTGATGATCGACATATACACCAAGGACCAGGTCCTTGATTAGGTCCCCTGGGCACTGTACGAACGTAACAGCTGTAAATGTGGCACTGTTCCGACTTGCAGAGCCACTGCGGAACAGTAGCTGCATGTCGGGTAAAAGACAAGGATAATTGCAACGTCTCTATCTATATCACATGCCACTCACATGATCCTCACATGCTCTCATTGGTTCCCTATATAAACAACATGTAGGCATTTATTTGAAGTAGCACTTCAAAATCTATTATTCTCATTGTTGAAAAGAGCAGCTGCCACTGTTAGCAACCGCCACTGTTTTCTCTGAGCTTTCAAGACTAAATAACTCCAAGGACCAGATTCCAAGACTAAAGATGTCTTAAGTCCTAGGTTGTTTAGTCTTTGTCTTCTTGGTCAAAATATTGTAAACCTACACTTCTTTTAAGAAGGGCTTTTGTAGGTATTTGGTATATTAAGTTTTTTGTGTAAACGCCTGACTATAGTTAGTTATGGTGAGTTGAGGTTCAGCTAGAGTTAGTTAAATCGTTTGGTTCTTGGTTAGAATTAGTCAAGAGAGTGCTTGCAATAGAGTTATTGTAAGGGGAGGGATTAGCGAGCTAATTCCTTGGTTGCAAAAAGCTTGTAATCTGAAAACGTTGCTCAGTTAGTGAAGTTGGAAATCCTACTGGTGTAGGTCGTGGTTTTTAATCCCTTGAGCAAAGAGTTTTCCACATAAATATTATGTGTCATTTACTTTTTGTTTTTTTGCTTGAGGGAACAGATAAGGAACCTGGTCCCTTATCTGTTTTTGATGGACTCTTAATTTCTATCAAATACTATATGTATGGTTTGGTATTTTGCAGTATGGCAAAATCGGTTAATATAATTTGTTCGACTTCGACTTACATATACTCACATCTTACGGAATTATGACTTCGGTATTCAAGAAACGTCTCCATTATATTGTACTAACCTCATACATGTAAAGATATTCAAAAGAAAGTACAAGAAATCCCCTCCGTAAATCAATTACACAGAGAAAGACATTTCAA
The DNA here is from genome assembly GCF_019175385.1 of Lycium barbarum. Classification (NCBI taxonomy): domain Eukaryota; kingdom Viridiplantae; phylum Streptophyta; class Magnoliopsida; order Solanales; family Solanaceae; genus Lycium; species Lycium barbarum. The sequence goes on along the minus strand of NC_083347.1, from coordinate 106,677,343 downwards.
TCAAGATAGAGTAGTCAAAGTCCCAACGTCGAAACAATTAGTTTTGTAATAATACTAGTCTATATATTTGTTAGTATTATAATACTACTAATATATATGAATTGTATATGTAACTACATACTTCGGTATGGTATTCGGTATTTCGGTATTCTCTTTAAAATACCTAACACTGTACTAAATTCCAAAAAACTTTAGATGCATACTAGTTATAACATAATACCGAAATTGCAATATGAAAATTTTCGATTTCAGTATCGTAATCGGTATCTACCATGCCATGTCCCTATCCGCATGTACTCAATTTTGTCCTCCGATCCGTTACTTTTTAAATTCTATTCATACTCTTGGTGTTAGGTGATTATTATGTAGTACTGTTCGGATTTATTAAAGAAGCTCCATAGTAAATGAATAGAGTACACGTGTCAAATTCTGTGAGACTAACAGTTCAAATTTACCCATTAACTTTTTACTATGACTTTAAATTACGTAGATTGAAGTTGCAGTATGAGTCAAGGGCAAGAATGAGACTCTTTCTCAAATGACGTATATTAAGAGTCTATATGAAGAATAAAGTAACTCAATTTTGAATTGTACATCAAAATTTTGACCCTTTATCCTCTTTTCATATATTCTTTTGGTTTGGTCAAATTAATTTACAAGAACGCTTTGATATTCATAATTACCCAAATAAATTTTGAACTTCCAAAAATCTATGTCAGCCCAATCTAGGAATCACTTACATACCCCTTTATATAATCATGAATCCCAAAAACAAAAACAAAAAAATCATGTATCCCCATCAAACTATATACTCTATGCAACATGCATCTTTCATGAAAATCTGTTCTAACAAATTAGTAACAATATATAAGTAGTCAACCAATTGATGTTGTCTCCTCCCAACACTAAAGTCTTTTCATCAATTGCTCCATTTTAACTCTCCCAAGTTCCTCTAACAGTATGTCTTAGGTATTTGAATATACATATATTTCCAATTTTTCATTGGATATCATCATCATTTAGCATTCTTAATTATTGATTAGTGTGTTGTTATAAAGGGATCTAAGTGCTCAACGTGCAAAAATGAGGTTAAAGGCTGGCAAAGGAAATAGAACAATGAGATGCCTTAAAGCATCAATTAGAATTCTTAGCAAGGCCAGGGACTTTTACATCAAAAACCTATCGGATTACTCTGAAAGTGTTGTGTATGGCTGTCTAATTGGCTGTTCTTCTGCTCCACAATTGTCTGCTTGGCCCAACAGTACTATTTTCAGTGTTAGCTCCTCCGTATCGAGTGGCAATGAAGATTTCAGAGAGCTTATGAGGATTGCAACTAACACAAGGACTACAAGTCTTGGAAATACGGTGGAATCGGAGCTTATCATGCAACAATGTTCTGCTAAAAGTAGGGTACGTGTGGTTCCTCTTGAAGAAATACCTTAACTGGTGAAACTTGAGAAATGTCCTTGAATCACAATTATTGTTGAAACTTAAGGGGTCTGTTAAGGAATAAGGATATTATCCTTAAAAATGATTTGAAGAAAATTTATTTCTTTTTTTATTAGTCACCAACAGTGACGAAGTCAGAACTTTATGTAAAGAAATTTAATAAATTAATGCACACTATTGGATTTGAATATATAATTTAAAATAAATTTTAAATCCCCCTTACCCTTATCTTATGCTAAAGGAATTTAATGGAACCCGTTGGCTCTACATAGCTCCTCTGCCTCGAGAAGGTGGATGCTTGATAAGAAGATGGGAATTATAAGCTGAAACTATCACTCATTCATAATCAATCTATTGTTTAATAAAGAAAAAAATTTACTAAATCTGTTCCATTTTATGAGGCATTTTTTTTCTATTTAATCTAATTAAAAATAAATTGTCATCTTTTTATATTTGAAAACAATCAAAGGCATATTTTTTCATTTTACCTGTAATAATATGATTTCATTCTTCATGTAATCGATGCATGCACTTGAAATAGATTTTATTTTTAGCTTGATTCTTCTTTCAACCAAGGAGATAGATTCCCTAGCTCTTCTTTTAAAACCAACTGGCCCTTGATGGGTGTTACGTTGTGAGTTGACTAGCGTCCAACATATTTAAAACATAAACAAAGCGCCAGCTATGTAACGTGCCCATCACAGGAAAAATGATTCGGCTTTTGCCTTTTCGTTATTTAATGTTAAGTATCCACTTTTCTCATTAAAGTTGCATGCATGCTGGAAGAACAAATTAAAAGACCTGACCCCCGTAGAAAAAGAACCCTAGTGCATGGCATAAGTAAAACCTAATAAGAACAAATTAAAAAGGTATTATATATATTCACTTCTTCCATAAAATCACAATCAATTTATTAAAACAAAATCAAAATCATCAATATTAACACAAGTACACAACTACACAACACATTTCTTTTAGCAACTGATTGACAAACCTTGGAACGCCAGTGGTGCTGATTTGAAATTCACTGAATAATGGAGTCCGTCGTCCATCTATCCTTCTCCACTTAAATATCATACTTTGTGTGGTAAAATGTGAACTCATGACATGTGTCTAATCCATACATGCGTTTTTATCACTAGACCAAAACCATCGGACAAGTAGACAACACGATTTTCACAATTTCTAAGTAGTCCATTCAAATGTTGGATGGAAAGTCGAAAGGCAAAGGAAAAACGGAGGATGAATCAAGTAAATCCTTATGAACAAAACCATACTTCCTCAACACTTGATTATCTGCAAAATTCAATGCCTTCTTCATTGCATCATAACAAGTCTCCCAAGTATACATCGGATTGTGATCACCACTACAAGGTTCACAACCAGTAAAATGTGTAATAAATGGTCTCCTCACATTATCCTTAATAAGGTACTCCTCCCAAAGCTTAACGTACCACTCACTAACCTTCTCTGCATGCCGCCTCCTCAAAATAGGCACTTTTTTCTCTATCCCAATATACTTGTCTGTAACATTATTTAGTGTACCTATAATATCCACCCAATAACCTTGGTAATAGTAATCACTTTCTACGTAAATTTTGTCTCCCCATTTGTGTTTTTCTTCTAAGAGTAAATATGATAGACCTGATTGATCATCGGATTGCGGAAAGTCCTTGTCCTTGAAGGTTGTTCTTAAGATTTTGCCCCATTTATCGTACTCTGGTGGTTGTGGTCCCATCTTTGACCAAGCTTCAACCAAGTCCATTGACCATTGACAATTTCGAATCAAGAACACTCCGGCATTGATACCTGTCCATATAAATAACGAAATTAATTATTGCCTCGTCCTAATTTACGAGACATTGTTTAATTAGTTTTCTAGTAATTAGTCCATTCGTCCAAGTTTAAAAGGAGTAGATTACGATGCGTTTGTTAATTCGATCCATCGAGTTAAATTTGTAATGAGTATAAAATTATTGAGTCAAATTGGATCAAAATGTAACTCAAATTCTAACATAACATTCAAATTTGAAAACAGAGAATTATGTAAATTTAGATAAATTATAGGAGTAGCTAAATATTTTTAAAAGTACATTAACTTTGAGTTTGTTTTTCCAAAAAACAATTATTATTTCTTTTTAAAAGATGGGAGATTAGGGCATGTTGACGAGTAGAACAATGACTGTTATTGATCCATCTTAATTTAATTTATTTTGCCTCTAATGACCAAACACAAATGTTAAGCTGATTGGATTATATGAGTAGTTTAGTAGCTTAACTCATTTTAACGCCCTCAAATTAATCTGTCCATTTATAACCTTCAATATGCTTTAATTACCATATGGTCACTTTTGTGGCCTTGCATAATTAGACATTTTGACCAATTTCGAACTTCATACTACTAATCAAATTTTGCAAGAATAGTCAATCCACGAAACTAGCCAATTTAATACCTGTCCAGCTTTTTTTCTCATAGATTAACTTTGGCCAACCATATACCACAAAGTTATGATCTTTGTATTTTTGCAATGGCAGTTCGAAGTCCATGTCAGTGAAGGCAGCATCAGAGTCCACCCACCAAATCCATTCTGCTTCTGGATGAGCTACCATTGCTGCTCTAACGGCTGGCAATTTTGCCCAGAAGAAAAACATTTTTGGTTGCAGTAATACGTTATTGTAGAATATATCGCACCCGTGGATTCTACTGTAATCTACCTGTCATGAAATTAATTTGAAGAATATTAAGATAACACTCAAATTGTTAGGAGATGAGTGGAAAAAAAATGATTCTATTTCCATAATTTGGTGGTTTATATAAAATAAATCGGATACATGGATACTCAAAGGTTTCTAGGTCAGTTTATGAAGATGAGTGCACATTATACACCTTAGGTGAATTTCACGTTAAAAAAAAAAAAAAGAGAATAGATATAGAGAGAAAAGTAAAAGTACTACAGATGTATCACAATTTCACATCACTTCATGCACTTTTAGACTCGATAACAAATTTGTGAGGCTCTATACGGGCCAAAGCTAGTGGTGAATCTGTAGTATAGTGTATACTATGGATTCACGTTAACCCAGTAATTTTATGCATCAAGAAATTTATTAAATGTCTATAAATATTTGATTATGAACACAATTATTATTGTTTCTTCCGTCCCAATTTATGTGATACCTTCTGAATTCCGAAATGCAAAAAAGTCTTTCTTTGATCGTAATTTTTTCATTTATCTTTTAAATATTTTTAATTTTTAATTATTGTAACATATAGTACATTTCACGTATCCCCAAGTATATAAATTTTATTTTAAAAAACTTAAAGATTTCATGCCCACGATCGAACATGTTTGACTCTCAAAATTCGAACTGTACCACATAAATTGAAACATAAGGAGTACTTATTATTTAAGATCATTATAAGAATTTATAAACTTTAAATTTTAAATTCACCTCTAACCAAAGCGGATAATACATAGATGAATTTGTCTACAATGACTGTAGTCTATATATGAGTTGTTGAACTAAAAAAAAAATAAAGTGCATGATAAATAAAGTTTGAATATCTGTACACCAGCTATGTACCTTGTTCTTGAAGAACCTTAGCAACAAATGATCACCGACAGGGTTCTTACACGGCATGGATTGTGAACCTGAAACAATTAAAACCCTTTCTTTTACAACAAGTTTAAATGAAGGATGAATATTCAGCCATTTACTTCGCTTCTCATCCCAGTTCTTAATTGGCTTCTCAATAGTATAGCTCAAATCTTGATCATCATAGAAAGTTGGTAATTCTTGTGAGTCTCTAGAAGGGGGAACAGTGGAATTCGACATGGCAAAAATGGGTGAAAAACTGGGATTAATGGGGCTAATGAATGACAATATGGCCCAGATTATCAGTAAAGCAACCAAAGTTCCACCGATAAACATAAATCCATTAGAGAAAAATGATGAAACTTTGCTTCGAAAATATTCTTGGTTGGCCATTGAGCAAGGTGTATGATGATTAGGGGTGTTCATGGTTCGGTTTGGGTCGGTTATTGGTTAAAACCATAACCAAACCAATTTAGTCGGTTTTTAAATGTCTAAAACTATAACCAAACCAAGTAAAATAATAACCACCGGTTTGGTTATTGTCGGTTTAGTTCGGTTTGGTTCGGTTTTTCGGTTTATGACTAGCCGTGACAATTCAAATATTCTCTCTCTACATTCTTCAAATTTCTTATGAAGCTTTTTTTTCCTCATGGCCCACAAGGGTGAACTTTGCTGCATATTGAGGAAAAGACACGCTGTTGGAAAATCACGTGGACCAAACTTGCAACGCAGTTTAGATTCAAAAGAACAAGTCAAACAGAGGTTTCAAAATACAAACAACCCTTATGCTTACGACTTATTAGAGTTGGGCTTGGATTGTTGGACATATTCTTTTAAGACATGGGCCTTAAAAATAAGTAGATCAAAATTAAATTAATAATTAAAAGGTATAAAATATCTTGAATTATTTATGAAAAGCTAATATTATACATATAAATAATTATAAATTTTATGTATATAATTATCGGTTTGGTTCGGTTATTTATTCGGTTATTTTTTACTATAACCATAACCAAATCAAATATTATCGGTTTTTCAAATTTAAAACCAAACCAAACCAAACTAAACCAAATGTCGGTTATTTTATTCGGTTTGGTTAAATTTTCGGTTTGGTTTTGGTTTTAACCAAAACTGTGAACAGCCCTAATGATGATTATGGCTGGTTGGGGATACCATTTTACGGAAGAGCACTTTTGGCTATAAATTGTAAAAATACTGGTAATGTTGTAAATATCCCAACTTGGTGGATATCCATTAATTTGGAAATATCCCAAAATATCCAAAATATCCCAAAATATCTCCTTTGTATGTTGCTCCTATAAATAGGATGCACAGATGCAATGTTGAAAGAGGAGAAGTAATAGAATCTGATATCTCTCTACATATTCTCTCTACATATTTCTTCTGTGTATTTACTTCATAGTTTTATTTTATAACACGTTATCAGCACGAGACTCTGTCATCTCGAGCAAATACTTTACAAGCCTCGAAGGTATTGATTTCTTTGTTTTCCATTACTAATGGCAAATCTTTCTAGACGTGAATTTGTAGCCTTAGATATATCCGGCAATAGCTATATGTCTTGGATTCTTGATGCCGAGATTCACCTTAATGCGATGGGTCTGGAAGACACCATCAAAGATAAAAATGAGGCATCAAACCAAAACCGTGCTAAGGCAATGATATTCCTCCGCCATCATCTTGATGAGAATTTAAAAATGGAATATCTCACGGTTAAAGATCCTCTTACGCTGTGGAATGATCTGAAAGATAGATATGATCACCTGAAGATGGTCATACTTCCACAAGCACGTTTTGATTGGCTCCATTTAAGGTTCCAAGATTTTAAATCTGTTAAGGCATACAATTCTACTATGTTTAAAATTATTTCTCAATTGAAATTATGTGGTGAAAATATTACTGATCTTGATATGCTGGAGAAAACATTCTCCACTTTTCCCGCCTCGAGTATGCTCCTGCAGCAGCAATACCAAGAGATGAAGTTCAAAAAATATTCTGATCTAATCTCACATCTTCTAGTGGCTGAACAACATAATGAATTACTGATGAAAAATCATGAAAGCCGACCCACTGGTACTGCCCCATTCCCTGAAGTGAATGAGGCAAATTTTCGCCATTCTAGGCGTGGAAGAGGTCGTGGCCCCAGTCGTGGTCATGGTCGTGGTCGAGGAAGGAATTTTAATCATGATTCTCGTTTTGCACCATATAATACCCTTCACCACCAGCAGTGTAAAAGGAAGGATGAAAAACCTGAAGTTGTGCAAAAGAAAAATTCAGAAAATAATTGCTTCCGATGTGGAGGAAAAGGGCACTGGTCACGTACCTGTCGTACGCCAAAGCACCTTGTTGAGCTATATCAAGCCTCCCTCAAAAAGGCAGAAAAGGATGCCGAAGCAAATTTTATTTGTGAAGATAATGTTGAGCCCATGCATCTAGATGTGGCAGATTTTTTTGAACTCCCTGAAGGAAAAATAGATCATCTAATCGGTGATGGATCTGTATTAACTTAGATATTTCATATATGTCGTTTGTATTAGCTATTGTGGTTATGTTTCCATATATATGTAATAAAGTGTGTGTAATACTTTGTCTAATCAAAATATCTACTTCGATGTTTACTTTGCCTATTCTTTCGTTTTGAAGAATATATGGAAAATCCTCAAATATTATTTGGATCAATGACCAATCATGAAGATATTTGTGTGATTGATAGTGGAACAACGCATGCTATATTCAAAGATGATAAATACTTTTCTCACTTGCGTAGAAAAAGGGGAAATATTAATACAATTTCTGGCAATTCGAAATTAATTGAAGGCTCCGGAAGAGCTACTATATTTCTACCTAAGGGGACGAAACTTGTTATAGAAGATGCATTATTCTCTTCTAGATCCCCAAGAAACTTGTTGAGTTTCAAAGATATCCGCCGTAATGGGTATCACGTTGAGACATTAAATGAAACAAATGATGAATATCTTATCATTACAAAGAATATCTCCGGCCAGAAATATGTTTTGGAGAAATTACCAACTTTGTCTTCTGGCCTGTACTATGCAGAAATTAGTACAATGGAAGCACACTCAATCGTAAACCAGAAGTTTAACGATTCAGGAACTTTTGTGCTTTGGCATGACCGAATGGGTCATCCTGGATCAATAATGATGAGACGAATTATTGAAAATTCAAAAGGGCATCCACTTAAGAACCTGAAGATTCTTGAAAGTAGTGAATTTTCATGTGTCGCTTGTCATCAGGGCAAATTGATAACCAGGCCATCACCAATGAAAGTTGACACTGAATCCCCTGCTTTTCTAGATCGTATACATGGGGATATATGTGGACCTATTCACCCATCTTGTGGGTCATTCAGATATTTTATGGTTCTAATAGATGCGTCTTCGAGATGGTCTCATGTGTGCCTCATATCGTCTCGCAACCTGGCGTTTGCGAAATTATTGGCACAAATAATACGCTTAAGGGCACACTTCCCAGATTATCCTATAAAGGCTATACGTCTTGATAATGCTGGAGAATTTACATCCCAAGCTTTTGATGATTATTGTTTATCAGTTGGGATAAAGGTTGAACATCCTGTAGCACATGTTCATACCCAAAATGGCCTTGCTGAATCATTTATTAAGCGTGTGCAATTGATAGCAAGACCATTACTTATGAAAACACGGTTGCCTACAACCGTCTGGGGTCATGCTATTTTACATGCAGCATCTCTTGTTCGTCTTAGACCGACTCATTATAATAAATACTCCCCGTCACAATTAGTATTTGGTCATGAACCAAATATTGCTCATCTCCGAATCTTTGGCTGTGCTGTATATGTGCCTGTAGCACCACCACAGCGCACTAAGATGGGCCCCCAAAGAAGGTTAGGAATATATATTGGGTTTGAATCACCCTCCATTATTCGCTATCTTGAGCCATTGACGGGAGATTTATTCACTGCCCGATTTGCAGATTGTCGATTTGATGAAACAAATTTTCCACAATTAGGGGGAGAGAGAAAAGAAATCAAAAGAGAAATTGCGTGGAGAGTTCCATCACTATCTCATTTTGATCCACGTACCCCTATATGTGAGCAGGAGATCCAGAAGATCATCCACTTACAGAAAATAGCAAATCAAATGCCAGACGGATTTACTGATTTGAAAAGAATAACTAAGTCGCATATCCCTGCAGAGAATGTGCCTATTCGAATTGATGTTCCAAAGGGACAATCTACTAGTGTCATAGCCTCTGAATCTCATCCACGCCTGAAGCGTGGTAGGCCATTGGGCTCCAAGGATAAAAATCCAAGAAAAAGAAATACAAACAAAGATCAGAATGACACTATGCAAGGATCTCATGAAGAGATTCAAGATCTGATTAATTCTGATATTCCTGAAGAAATCAGCAAACCCGAGACTTCAGTGAGTGAAGAACTATATCGTTCGAAAATTGTGGTGAATAGTGTTTTTGCATATAATGTTGCACTAAATATTATAAAAGGCAGTGAGGATCAGGAACCTCAATCTGTCGGAGAATGTCGACGAAGATATGATTGGCCAAAATGGCAAGAAGCAATTCAATCAGAATTGAATTCACTTGCTAAACGTGAGGTTTTTGGACCTGTAGTCCAAACGCCTAATGGTGTAAAACCAGTTGGTCACAAATGGGTCTTTGTACGGAAGAGAAATGAGAGAAATGAAATTGTGCGATACAAAGCACGCCTTGTTGCACAAGGATTCTCTCAAAGACTCGGCGTCGACTATGAAGAAACATATTCACCAGTTATGGATGCTATAACATTTCGATACCTCATGGGTTTAGCTGTCTATGAAACCCTTGAAATACATCTTATGGATGTGGTTACAGCTTATCTTTATGGTTCACTTGATAATGAAATTTATATGAAAATTCCTGAAGGATATAAAATGCCTGAAGCATTTGGTTTAAAGTCTCGGGAAATGTATTCAATCAGATTACAAAGATCATTATATGGTTTAAAACAATCAGGGCGTATGTGGTATAATCGCCTAAGTGAGTACTTGATAAATGAAAGATATATAAATGATGCCATTTGTCCATGTGTTTTTATTAAGAAAACAAAATCAGGGTTCATAATACTTGCTGTTTATGTTGATGACATAAACCTCATTGGAACTCCAGAAGAGCTCCAAAAGGCGATTGAATATTTGAAGAAAGAATTTGAGATGAAAGATCTCGGAAAGACAAAACTCTGTCTTGGTCTGCAAATTGAACATTTCGCAAAAGGGATCTTTATCCATCAATCTGCCTATACTGAGAAAGTTTTAAATCGGTTTTACATGGACAATTCGCATCCTTTAAGTACTCCTATGGTTGTTCGCTCACTTGAAGTGAGCAAAGATCCGTTCCGACCTCAGGAAGAAAATGAAGAGCTACTTGGTCCTGAAGTACCATATCTTAGTGCAATAGGTGCACTTATGTATCTTGCTAATGCTACAAGACCTGACATAGCATTTTCTGTTAATTTGCTAGCAAGATATAGCTCTTCTCCTACACGGAGGCATTGGAATGGGATTAAGCATATATTCCGATATCTGAAGGGAACTAGCGATATGGGTCTGTTTTATACTAACAAAGGTAGTACAGATCTTGTTGGTTATGCAGATGCAGGTTATTTATCTGATCCACATAAAGCTCGATCTCAAACGGGCTATCTGTTTACATGCGGAGGTACTGCTATATCATGGCGATCGACCAAGCAGTCCATTGTTGCTACTTCTTCAAATCATGCTGAGATAATCGCTATTCATGAAGCAAGTAGAGAATGTGTGTGGTTGAGATCAGTGATACATTTCATCAGAGAAAGATGTGGCTTGAAGTGTGATACAAAAATACCCACAGTATTATATGAAGATAATGCTGCATGCATAGCTCAATTAAAAGGAGGTTTCATAAAAGGAGATAGAACAAAGCACATTTCACCAAAGTTATTTTTCACACATGATCTCCAGAAGAATGGTGTTATTGATGTGCAACAAATCCGTTCAAGTGACAATCCTGCAGATTTGTTCACTAAATCTTTGCCAACTTCAACTCTTGAGAAGATGATATTCAAGATTGGAATGCGAAGACTCCGACATCTGAATCTTGGTCTTCGTCAGGGGGAGTGAAATACGCGTTGTACTCTTTTTTCCTTAATCAAGTTTTGTCCCATTGGGTTTTCTTGGTAAGGTTTTTAATGAGACAACTCTCAAAGCGTATTTCTAGATATGTACACTCTTTTTCCTTCATTAGGACTTTTTCCCACAGGGTTTTTTTTAATAAGGTTTTAACGAGGTACATCATCTATTAATGGACATCCAAGGGGGAGTGTTGTAAATATCCCAACTTGGTGGATATCCATTAATTTGGAAATATCCCAAAATATCCAAAATATCCCAAAATATCTCCTTTGTATGTTGCTCCTATAAATAGGATGCACAGATGCAATGTTGAAAGAGGAGAAGTAATAGAATCTGATATCTCTCTACATATTCTCTCTACATATTTCTTCTGTGTATTTACTTCATAGTTTTATTTTATAACAGGTAAAACTTAATAGAAGAGCACTTTTGTTGGGAGACGGATTTGAAAAGGCTCATTGCTAGCTAAGAAAGGATGTAGAAATAGAGAGAGAGTACCATTATTAATGACAATGACTAAAGTAAAGGCAATTGCTAAAAAAAACAAAGAGTTGATTTTTTTTAAACACCTCTATATGTAGGTGTAGAATTCTATGTAGAGTGAATAAGAGAGTCGTGGGATATTTAGTGAGATAGAACATGCCATATATTTAAGTCTTAATGAGATGATTAGTGGTGAAACATGTCATAGTGGTTACATAAGTTACCTCAATAATGCTCACTTTCACCACTAACTCATGCAAATTAATATTAAAATTTTGATATTAAAACGTATTTTTGCTCCAATAGGTGTGTCTTAGACACTTTTGAAAATGTTTTGGTGTGTACAATGATTTCCATGGTTAAAGGGTGTGTAACGGCGATTTGGATCCGACCTCAGGGGATAAACTATGTATTAAGCTTTAAGTAAATGTAAATATGTTCTCGGTAAATGCTTAAATTACCTATTTATACGAGACAATAAATGCATTATTATATGTAGTTTTTTTGCACAAATTATTAATATCAGTATCGTATTACTATTATGTCGTATATTCAGATTCTAATGCAATAGTCAATCGTACAATGACAACATTTGTAAAAAGAAAATTCTTCGATTTAACCATTCGATTGTTGGAACTTACTGCCCTGACTAATCGAAATTCTAGTTAATCGTACCCCAAATCTTTAAGCATGGACGATCTTTTACCCTTCCACCGTACACAGTTGGTAGTCTAACATTTGTATAGTATTATTATTACTGTACCTATTAACGGGAATAAGTGTATGATATATCCTACAATTGCTGCATAAAAGGTGCATAATCTATCCTGTACCGAGCGACCCCTAATTATTGGCTTTTAGCGTTGGTCTTTAACGTATGCCTGCATGTAAAGTAGCCCTTAAATTGTTGGCTTTTGCAGCAAATCATTCCATTACGATTGTGTTCCATTAATTAAACACAAAATTAAAGCAGATTCCCTTCACTTTGCCAAAAGCAGAACAGATTAAATTATTTGTAGAACAGGTTAAATTATTTGTAGGACACATGAGACTCAATTTCGATATATATAGAAGTTTCCTTCTACTTTATTACTTACTGTTTACGTTATCTTTCAACCTAAAGCTTAATTAACCAGATATGAACACTCTCTATACGATTAAAGCAATTTGATTAATCAATCCTAATTTTGGGCCGTACGATATTACAATATGAATTTTGATATTTACAACTATATTTGTGTTGATAACTTTTATTCATTCTAATTTAAATGTCTATGTTCTCTTTTTCTCTCAAAATTGTGTTGATTTTTCTAATAGAAATTTTTTAAGCATATATAGTACGTAGTAATTTTGTAAGAAGAAACAAAATCTGTAGGTTTGACTCTGAAACGTAACACAAACTCATTTCGTCCAGTGTGAATCTGTATTTTATTATGATGCTTAGTAACTAGTAATAGAGTTTATCTTTTATTACCCAGAAAACTTGACAACAAAATCTATGAAACTTGTTGAAGAAACGTAACTCTATGAAGCTTCTAGTTTTTGTTTGTTTGCCTGAGATTTTTACTGGACCACCTAATCCCAATTCTTTCTGTTTGCTTCTTCGTCCAAGTTGTTCAATGCGTTACATAGAAAAGTAAGATTCCATATTCTATGTCAATAGATTCGCGGTACCTAGGGGTGGCAAACGGGCTGGTCGAGTCGGATATGGGTCGGGTTGAAAATGGGTTAACAAAAAACGGATCAATTACCCGACCCACCCATATTTAACACGGATAAAAAATGGGTTACCCAACGGATAATATGGATATCCATATTATCCCAAGCTACTTAAAAGATGTTGGCTTCATGTAACTAATATGGGGAAGATTAATTTACCTTCTTGTCCACAAATCCAATCCATAGTACATAGTTGCGCCTCAGCATATGTCGAAGAATAAAACTTCGAAACATTCCAATGACACGACCTCCGACCTCCAAAAAACCTTTTCTGGAAAATACTCACCCACCTCCCTCCCAACTCGTCTATTTGATATATCTTGTTTTACTTTTATAAGAAATTATAAAAAATGAAAAATACTTTTATAAGGAATTATAAAAAATGAAAAAAAAAAACATTCTTACCCTCACCCGCCCCATTGTGCCCCCACCCTACCACCTATCCCATGCCAAATTTAACCACACAATTTTTTTATTTTTACAAAAAATTTATAAAAGAAAAATAAAATATATGAAGTAGAAAACTCGAGAGGGGTAGGGATGCCGGGGAGGTATTAAAATAATCATTTTTGCAACGTAGCCTTTCTGAGATAGTGGCCACTTATGTAAAGTAGCCATTTTTCTAAAAGTGACAAAAATGGATACTTTTGTAAAGTGGCCTTTTTTTGAAAAATGACCAAAAAAGTTGCTATTTTTGCAAAAAAAATTGCATTTTCGGTTGTTTTGCAAGAATATATTTTTGCAAAAATAGGCATTTGATGTCACCTTTAAAAAATGATCAATTTACAAAAATAGCTTTTTTTTTGTGCCACTTTTAGAAAATGGCTAGTTTACAAACATAGTCACTTTTTTGGGTTGTCGTCAAAGTGCAAAGTAGTCATTTTTTTTGTTGTTTTAGAAAAAGACCACTTGCAGAGGTATACACATATTTGGTTATCTTATAAAAATAGCCACTTTGTGAAAGTATTAAAATAATCATTTTTTCCATGTGTCCTTTCTAAGATAGCAGCCACTTTTGTAAGGTAGCCATTTTTTAAAAAAGTGACAGAAAAATTGCTACTTTTGTAATGTGGCCATTTTTGAAAAATGACCAAAAAGTTGCTATTTTTGCAAATTTGCATTTTCGGACATTTTGCAAAAAATACGCTTTTTGCAAAAATAGCCATCTTTATGTCACTTTTCAAAAATGATCAATTTACAAAAATAGCCATTTTGTGTCACTTCTAAAAATTGGCTAGCTTACAAACATAGTCACTTTTTTGGGTTGTCTTCAAAGTGGAAAGTAGTTTTTTTTTTTTTTTTTTTTTTTTGGTCTTAGAAAAAGGTCCCTTGCAAAGGTATGCATATATATGGTTAGCTTATAAAAATAGTCACTTTGTGGAAGTAGCATCTTTTTCAAATGCAGGGTGGGAATTGAAGTGGGGGTGTAGGAGGCGAGAGGTAGTGAGTTGGGGGATGAAGGTTTGTGTGGTTAGGGGGTTAAATTGGTATTTCCGTCAAACCAAACACTAGAAATTATTTTTCCGAAAATGTTTTCCGCATCCAACCAAACACAAGAAAATAAGTAGGAATATCACTTATTTTCCAAGAAATCATTTTCTAGGAAAACATTTTCCATCATACCGAACACACCCTATATGTTGTGAGTTTTACCCATTAAGTTACCCATATTTTAAGTGGATAATATGGACTGACTCATGTTGGACCCATTTTAAATGGGTTGGATATCCGACCCATCTAAAATGGGTTGGGTTGGACGGATAACCATATTTTTTATCCATTTTGCCACCTCTAGCGGTACCTATGTACTGACTACTGAGTCGTCAAATAAGACACGTTCAAAAAACTCAAACTCTTACGCGTTCGCCCACAGCGTGCCCCAATAAGTCTCGAATGAAAAACTGAAGCCTACATGAATGACATGAACCATCAAAGTCCTACAAATGAAGACTTGGCATTGCAATTTTCGAAGGTGTAAGAGTCGGTAAGACTACACTATTTTGTGCACATACTTCCTATACCTTATTTATACCAAATTAAACAATTAAAATTAATGTGAAATACATATCGGAAGTGGTAAATGTCTGAAGGAAAATATGTTGTATTCATGCATTGGTGTAAGCGTGGAATGAGTGTTATATATAGTAGTAACTTCTTCCTCTTCTTCTTTCTTTTATCTTTGGTCAGTATTTTGGTAGTGGTGGAATTCTATTTATTTTGTATATATGATTAATATATTGAAAAACAACAACATCAGCTCTCGTAGCTCAGTTGGTTAGAGCACCCGTTTAGTAAGCGGGAGGTCTTGAGTTCGACTCTCAACGAGAGCAAAAAACCATTTGGTCATGAGAATTTTTAACTTTTTCCCGGATTTTTTTTTCACTTTATTTGAAATCTACATTAAAACAACCAAATATTCATTGCAAAATTAAAACCAAACACAACTCCGTCTTCAACTCCAACTTCAAAATTCCAAATAAAGTGAATTTATTTGGTTTTCATAACCAAACGCCTAATTAGTCTACATTTTTTCCCCTCTTAATTTTTTTTTTTTTTTTTTTTCAAGGCAGGGTCGCTATGGCAAAGATAAGAAAACCAACAGCTGTTATTATCCAATTATTTATGCAGAACTTCTAGTTTCACTCCTATAACTAATTTCCATGATGGCTGTTCAGCTTTAGTATTTGTCTTCAGCTTTGTGGCAGTAAGAATTTTCAGTATCAAAAATCTAAATGTAGGTCCAAATGTACCTCTGTATTATAACGAAATATGATAATTTAATTTTTTTTTTAATTATAATTTGGAGCCATTCATACTCTTTTTGTTAGTAGATCACCTCTTTAATTACATTTGACTTTAACAGAGCTTCAACGCAAAATAAGTGAATTTTACATGTCAAGATATTTTGGAAAAAACAAAATTTACCCTCCTTACTTTTGACAAAGATTTAATATTACCCTTTGTTAGTTCCAATTGGAGCTCACTTAGGAATTAGGATTACAGAAAAATGCAAAATGATTTGCTAATGACAAATGCAGGAAGTGTCCCAAATTATAATATAGGGAAAATTGAAATAATTCATATAGTCGAAGGATATTTTTGACGTTTTTCCAAACCTTAAAAATGGGTTTCAATCTTTACATTTTTAGTTCCAAATATAAGGTGAGTACAAACTGCGCCTGTTGAATCAATATAAGCTAATTTACTTTGAGATAGTTACAAAATTAGTCATTCTTGAACATGGTTCAACAACAAAGGTTCTGGACCTCTCACTCACTATATTTATATACATTTAATGAACCTAATAGGCCCTTCTTGGGTGATTCTTAGCACCCTTGCTGGTCACGCCATTTCAGATAAATTAACCCCGCACGATAATGTGTATAAGCCCCTGCCACCACAAGAACATGAAATAGGTTGTGGCTATGGCCGGCAATGTCAAATTTCCCGGGCATCCATCTTTCTGGAACTCTAAGAGCATAGATTAACGCTCCAACGCCATAGAAAACGCCCATCAGAACTTCATAACCAGTAGTATAAAGTGCCTCGGGTTGGTTCCAATATAGAACCAACTTGTGCATAATAGGTGCCACACCTGACATGCCCATCCCAAAAAATAAACCTGCTCGAAGGCTTCGATATTGAGGCTTTTGAAACACAGGAAGGAGAGAAACCAACATTGTGCCAACTCCCAGGACAGTGATAAATCCCAGATAGACGTTTAAGAAAAAGGGGTAGCACATGAAGGAATAATAGACAGGCGGGTAAAATGAAGTTGAAATCAAGGCAGCTATACCGGCATAGTCGAGCCTCAGCATTATGTACGATAATTTCTCTGAATGGCAAGAAAGTAAATGGCATGTGCTGCTTGCTAACAAGCAAAACATTGCCCCACCAAGAAAGACATAGAATGGCCACCGTGTTATAGGCGTTACCATCAATGGTGCTATCACATTTGCCACATCCTTCACACTACGCTGCACAAATTTGAAAAGTGAGAAATATCAATCACCAATAATGGTCAGAAAACAAATGGTTTTCCGTATGTGTTCTAGTGCTAGTATTCATCAATAGAAATCCGCTACTAATGAATTCTGAAATTGTTCATTTGTTGTGAACCAGCATGTTATTTAGGAAATAGTCATTCAATAGGAATGGTAGTTATAGAGAAGAACTATCTGGGGTGAAAGAACTTGAATCCAAGAAAATCTTCCAGCGGATGACAACAACAACATATCCAGTGTAATCCCACAAAGTGGGGTCTAGGGAAGGTAGAGTGTACGCAGACCTTACACCTACCATGGATGTATTGAGGTTGTTTCCAATAAACCCTCGGCTCAAAGAAAAGCAAACCACAATAGTCCGGAAAAAGAAACAACAGAAGTAATGAAGCCATGGCAAAATACTAACTAAAGCATAACAAAGCAGTTTGGAAACAACAACAATAACAACAACAACAAGCCCAGTATAATCCCACTATGTGGGGTCTGGGGAGGGTAGAGTGTACGCAGACCTAACCCCCACCTTGAAAGGTAGGACGGCTGTTTCCGAAAGACCCTCAGCTCAAGAGAGGAGAGAAAAAAAAAGGGACAAGACAAAAGGTTAAATATGATCAAGCGTATCAAAAACAATATGAAAGCAAGGAATAACAAAACAAGAAAGTCATGGTAAAAGGAGAATTAACTGCTATAAATAACTATGAAAATGAAAACAATGAAAGTAAATAAGTCATTATAAGCCAACAGATACTTGCAGAAACTCGCAGAAATCAAGAGACAAGAAACTATAGAACAACATAATTACTCTTAAGGGAGGATAAACGCGACTACCTACTATCCTTCTACCCTAATATGAGTCCTCCATACCCTCCTATCTAAGGTCATGTCCTCCGTAAGCAGGAAATGTGTCATGTTCTGTCTAATCACTTCCCCCCAATACTTCTTCGGCCTACCTCTACCTCTTCTGAAACCGTCGCTGGCCAACCTCTCGCACCTCCGCACTGGGGCATTTTCATCTCTCTGCATCACATGCCCAAACCATCTCAACCTCGCTTCCCGCATCTTGTCTTCCACTGAGGCTATTCCAACCTTGTCTCGAATGACTTCATTCCTAATCCTATCACTACTAGTGTGCCCACACATCCATCGCAGCATTCTCATTTCCGCCACTTTCATCTTCTGAACATGAGATTTCTTGACTGGCCAACACTCCGCCCCATACAACCTAGTTGGTCTAACCACCACTTTGTAGAACTTGCCTTTAAGTTTCGGTGGCACCTTCTTGTCACACAACACTCCGGAAGCAAGCCTCCATTTCATCCATCCTGCACCAATACGATGTGTGACGTCATCATCAATCTCCCCATTTCCTTGTATAATAGACCCAAGATACTTGAAACTATCTTTCTTCTGTATGACCTGGGTGCCAAGCTTCACTTCCACGTCAGCCTCCTGTACTATATCACTGAACTTGCACTCCAAGTACTCTGTCTTGGTCCTACTCAACTTGAACCCTTTAGACTCCAGAGTTTGTCTCCAAACCTCCAGCTTAGCGTTAACCCCGCTGCGAGACTCGTCAAACAGGACTATGTCATCCGCAAATAACATACACCATGGCACCTCACCTTGAATTTGCCGCGTCAATCCATCGATCACCAAGGAGAATAAAAATGGGCTAAGAGCTGATCCCTGATGCAGCCCCATCACCACTGGGAAGTGCTCTGAGTCTCCTCCCAAAGTCCTTACCCTGGTCTTGGCCCCATCATACATGTCCTTGATCGCCCTAATGTACGCCACAGGTACACCTCTAGCCTCCAAGCATCTCCATAGAACCTCTCTCGGCACTTTGTCGTATGCCTTTTCTAGGTCGATGAATACCATGTGCAAGTCCTTCTTCCTCTCCCTGTATTGCTCCACCAGTCTCCGTACAAGATGAATAGCTTCTATAGTTGAGCGCCCCGGTATGAATCCAAACTGGTTCTCTGAGATAGACACGCCTCTCCTCACCCTCATCTCCACCACCCTTTCCCACACTTTCATAGTGTGGCTTAGCAGCTTGATCCCTCTGTAGTTGTTGCAACTTTGAATGTCGCCCTTATTCTTGTACAATGGAATCATTGTACTGCATCGCCATTCTTCGGGCATCTTAGTCGTCTTAAAGATGACATTAAAGAGTCGAGTCAACCATTCTAAACCTGCCCTGCCTGCAATCTTCCAAAATTCCCCCGGAATCTCATCGGGCCAGGTCGCTCTTCCCCTACTCATCCTACGAACAGCACCCTTAACTTCTTCAACCTTTATATTCCTACAATATCCAAAATCACGACACCTCTCGGAGTACTCCAAATCTCCCAACACAATATCTTTGTCCCCTCCATCGTTCAAGAGTTTGTGGAAATATGACTGCCATCTCCGTCTAATGAGAGTGCCTCCACTAGTACCCTACCATCCTCGTCCTTGATGCACTTCACCGGATCCAAGTCGCGCGCCTTCCTCTCCCTCGCCTTGGCTAGTCTGTACAACTTCTTATCCCCGCCTTTGTCCTCTAGTTCGGCATACAGGCGTTCAAAAGTTGTTGTCTTTGCCGCCGTAACCGCTAACTTTGCCTCCTTCCTCGCCATCTTGTACAATTCCCTATTCGTTCGCCTCTCTTCATCATCCTTGTTGTCTACCAACTTCGCATACGCCACCTTTTTTGCTTCCACCTTCTCTTGAACTCCTCCATTCCACCACCAGTCCCCTCGGTGCTGACCACGACTACCCTTCGAGACCCCATCACCTCTCTAGCTACTTCCCTAATGCAACTGGCCGTCCTATCCCACATATTGGTCGCCTCCCCACTACTCTCCCAGGCTCCCATAGATCTCAGCTTCTCCCCCATCTCCAGGGCACCCGTCATGGTCAAACTCTCCCATTTGATCCTAGGCCTATCATCCACGACCTTCTTTCTCTTCCTCATCTTGATTTCTAAATCCATCACCAAGAGCTTATGCTGGATCGATAGATTCTCACTCGGGATCACCTTGCAGTCTTTACAAAGACCTTTATCTTCCTTCCTAAGGAGTAAAAAGTCTATCTGCGTCTTAGCCACCGAACTACGAAAGGTTACCAAGTGCTCCTCCTTCTTCGGAAAACTCGAATTGGCCATCATCAGCCCAAAGGCTTTTGCAAAATCCAACAGTGCAACTCCTCCTCCGTTCCTGTCCCCGAAACCACAACCTCCATGCACATCATCATATCCCCCTGAAATTGACCCAATGTGCCCATTGAAATCTCCTCCGATGAATAGCTTCTCAGTGGACGGTATACTTCCCATCATCTCGTTCAAATCCTCCCAAAAACGTCTTTTCTCCTCCTCGCCCAAGCCCGCTTGCGGCACGTAAGCACTAATAATGTGCAAAATAAACCCTCCAACAACCAGCTTAATCGTCACCAACCTATCGCTGACTCTCTTAACCCCTACCCCCTGTTCTCGTAAGTCATTATCTACTAAAATGTCTACCCCATTCCTTTCCCTCGACCTACCTGAGAACCATAACTTATACTCATCCACATCTGTAGCCCTGGATCCTACCCATTTAGTCTCCTGGACACAAGCTATATTGATCCTCTTCTTCTTAAGAATCTTAACTAGTTCGATGAACTTCCCCGTTAGAGTCCCAATATTCCAAGACCCTACTCGTAGACTAGAGACTCCCTTAACCCACCTACCCCCTCTAACCCTCACCCCTATCCGAGAACATGACAAAGCAGTTTGAAAAACGAAACAATAATGTAACTACCACAAAATCCTGTGGCAATTGAAGTACAAGATATGACAGATAATAACGGGAATCAAAGGAAAAGAAACTACAAGAGTAATACGAAGCATGACACGCACAACTACCTACTAGCCTTCTACCATGATATGTGTCCTCCATAACCTCCTACCTAAGGTCATATCCTTGGTGAGCTGAAACTAGGTCACGTCCTGTCTAATCACATCTCCTCAATACTTCTTTGGCCTACCTCTACCCCTCTTGAAACCATTCATAGTCAATCTCTCACACCTCTGCAGTGGGGCATCCGTGCATCTTCTCTGCATATGCCCAAACCATCTCAACCTAGCTTCCCTTATCTTGTCCTCCACCGAAGCCATCCCCACCTTGTCCCGAATATTTTCATATTATAATCCTATCTCTCCTCGTATGCCCACACATCCACCGCAACATCCTCATTTTCGCCACTTTCATCTACCGTAGATGGCAGTCAGAACAAATGAAAGACACACACAATGGTAACACTCCACCGGGCCATCCAGTGCATTTACCATCACGAGGAATAGGAGAAAAAACTATACTGACCTAGGGTGTGTTTAGTACGAAGGAAAATGTTTTCTTGGAAAAAAAGTGGTTGTCTTACTTATTTTCTAGTGTTAAGTAAGCTAAAAAATATTATCTCAAAAGCATTTATATGTAATTTACCAAAACACTATGGGTGTGGGATGGGGTGGGGAGTGAGGGCTCAGGGATAGGATGGTCACGGGGTGGGGGTTGGGGGCGTTGGTGGGTGGGGAGGAGACAATGAAGAAGGAATAATACTTATGGAACTTATTTTCCCTACTTCCATTAGGGAAGTCATTTGCCTTATTTTTAAGAAACTTGTTTTCCTAGAGAAAATGTTTTCCAAAACATTTTGACCAACCAAACATGGAAAAACTGGAAGTAGAAAATGTTTTCCTCCATACCAAACACACCCTTAATCAAATTATTTCTGCTCTGATTATCATTTGTCGTGCAAGTAATAGGGTTACACCAATAGACATACTGCCGTAATATCCATGATTGAAATCTAAACCTTGTATTTTTATTGTTGGGAGGACAGTCATTTACAAATGGGCAGGTTTGACTAGAGGAAACTTCCTAATGGAACTGATTAATTTGTCTATTTTGAGGTCAGCTTCCTTGTATCATATTAATATCACAAAATCTTTAGCTTCTTCACATTTTGCTCAGATGTAGAGACTTTAAGATTGCCAGCATCAATCTGTTAAGAAAGGAGAAGAAATTTGTGTAAAGCAACATACTTGGAAACAGAGGCTGAGAGTGGAGATATGACAATTTTGTTATGCCACTTCATGCAATGGAGATATACACATTTAACACAAAGGGACTAGACATATAAGGTGCACCGAACCCAAGGATATTTAAGTAATCCAATCGGGGGAATAAGGCTAAATACCTAGATAGCCCCTTAAACTCGGCATATGTTGTAAGATAGCCACTAAAGCTTAGCTAGCGACCAAATAGACACTTGAACTTGATAGAAGTGTATCTCGTGAACATTTCAAACTGAGGAGGCAAATCGTTTGTTTTGCACGCACCTAGGGTGATTGAATAACTTAATAGTACAATTTTTTTTTCCTTTTTTTCCCCCAAGATCTTATGTGTATTTAGTTGGGATTTTACACTTCAACAATTTACTCCATGTGGATCCCGCAGTTCCATCTTCTTCTTCACTAATTCTTTCAGATTTATCCCCTTCGACGCACAACTTTATGATCTCCATTTTGACAGAGACCAACTTTCTTTCTCATAATTAGGTTATTAGTATATCACAAAGAAAACATAAAAATCAAGTAGGCTATCAAATTTTGTGGAGAAAACCTAATAAAACATGATTATGCAAATAAATCTTCCAATATTTTCAGTATGCAAACTGTAAGATGACTTGATATTCTTTGTAGTAGTGTCATTTATTTAATGTAATTTCTAGTTATGAAGTGTCCACGAATGAGTAATGTTTGAATTTGTCTTGAACCAATTCTGTTGTTAAACTTGAGGGCAAAGGTCCAAATATACCCCTGGACTACAATTTAGAGCAAATTTACTCTTTGTTAAAATAAAATGTCTCATTTTCTCCCTTGCCGTTACCAAAATGGCTCAATTGTGCCCTTCTGGGTTAACAGCAACAGGATGAAGGGTAAATTTAGACCATTTGTAAGTTCAAGGGCAAATATGGATCATTCGCAGAGTTCAAAGATAAACTATTTACTTCTATCCTACCTAGAACCAAATAATGTTTGGTTGTTTTAGATAAAAAATTTCCTACAATTTTACATAGCAACTATTTCAAATTTAGTTTGGATGAATCAAGTAACGAATGTTGAATGACAATAAAAATTCATGATAAGTTAGCATTAGCGAAGAAAAAAGATCTCACACATTTAATTAATTATATTGATATACTATGAAATGCCTTTATCCTTTTTTTAAAGGTTAATAATAGTTTATACACTTAATTCACTACAAAAGATTGAAATTAGCTGTCAGCTTCATCGCTAATCCGTCCCTAAATTGATTGTGGCTAACAAATTTTTTTGATAATCCGTTGCTAAATAGGATTAGCGACGGATTTTGCTGTTTAGCTACAGAAATTTGTCTGTTGCTAATTCCTATTTTTTTTGTAGTGATTACCTTCAGTTGGATTTAAATAAACTATCAAGGGTTTAGGGTTTAAATGGATTTTCCTTTAAACTTTGAGCCATGTTCACCCTTGAACTTACAAATGGTCTAGTTTTACCATTTACGCTGATGTCTTTAGCCCAAAAAGGCAAAATTAAGCCATTTTGGTAAGGACGAGGCACTTTTTTAACGGAGGGTAAACTTGCTCTAAATTGTATAGTTCAGGTGTAAATTTGAACCTTTCCCTAAACTTTATAATCATTCAAGACTAATACAAAATTACAAACTATTAGGAGAACTAGGCTATCAGTAGAAAAAATGGCAACTGGTATATGGTGGGTCTAGGGCAAAGAGGGTCAGTGTTAGAAGGTAAATTGGGAGGAGTTACCTCTGTGTGGAGAAGGTTAACCTTAATGATACAAAAATTGAGGGTCAGGCTTATTTTGAAGAAAATCAAAAGAGGGCAGGGGTGGGGAAAGGGAGGGGAAGGCAACTGCGGGGGAGTGGGTAGTGGTGGGGGAGGTTATTTTTTTTTCTTATTGTATATATATATATGGTCAATTTTTTTGTCATTCAATAATTGGTCGATATAGCACATCAGAAGCAAGTGTGTTTCACATGCTTGCCTTAATGTACACAGGTTTTTAAGAGACACACTTGGGGCGAGTCCTAGTGTCTATCCGGTCACTAGCTAAGTTTGAGTGGTTATCTTACAAAAAGTACCAAGTTTAAGGAGCTATCTAGGTATTTAGTGTTGGGAATAAAAATAGCCAACAGAAATAATATTTGCGGTAGTAAAGGCGGAATAATAATGTAGCACAGAGATAGGGTAATCAACAAAAGAGCAAAAATAATACCAAGATTTTTACGTGAAAATACCCTTTTGAATAGGGGAAAAACCACAAGCCAAGAGGAGCAAAGTAATCCACTATAGTAAGGAATTTTATGTTAGTAGTCCCGAGTACAGTACTCAAAAGACCACTAGCACTTAAAAGAAAAAACCCTCTTTTGATTTTTTCACCACTAGCTTACAATTCCTATTTTTTGCTCACAAACTACACTGTCTGAGTACTTCATGCTGCTCTCTAACACTCAAAATATGTTTCTCTGAGATTGGTGTACTAAATGAGGAGCTGAAGAGCTCCTTTTATAGGAGAGACAGCCGCAACTTCAACCAATTAAAATTGGTTATTTGCAATTTGCATTTGCAAATTGCATTTCCGTGACTGCAAATGGGCAAGTTGTTATTGCCCGAAACAAACTTTGCCATCATTAGATTCCCTTATATATTTTTTCCTTTTATTGGGTCTGGATTCCACAAATCTCGCCCTAGACCCATTCTCCTGAAGTAGGTAATACCAGACTTCTAGCTTGAATGCATGCCGACAAGCTTTTTGCACAATTCGAATACATTTGTTGTACCACCTTGGTCAGCATGTCTGCAGAATTCTCACTTATTGAAATCTTCCAAACTTGTAGAGATCCACTCTACTTTTTCTCAAATCTCATGATATCTCACATCAATACGTTTGGTCCTTGCATGGTACATGGAGTTCTTGTTCAAGTCTATTGCACTTAAACGGGCACAGTAGACGACATACGCCTTTTGATGCAAGCCAAGATTTTGAAAGAATCATTTCAGCCATATCATCTCCTTGCCAGCTTCAATAGTGGCAATGTACTCAGCTTCAGTTGTAGAAAGTACGACACACTTTTGCAACCTCGATTGCCATGATATAGCTCTCTCTAAAAAAGTAAACAAATATCCAGTGGTAGACTTTCTATTATCAAGATCACCTGCCATATTAGCATCTGTGTAGCCCATCAAGACTGGATCAGATGCCCAAAAACACAAGCAATCTCTTGCCGTACATCTCAAGGTATCCACTTCCCAATGTTCTTTTCCAAGATTTTCAAGAAACCAGCTAACACCACCAACTGTATGAGCAATATCAGGTCTGGTGCATACCATTGCAACTCCCAACTACTGAAGAATAATGAACTTTAGCCATGCTCTCTTTCTCCTCCTTTGTTGTAGGACAATATGCTTGCTCAACTTCAAATGACCAGCAAAAGGCGTGCTAACGGGTTTAGCACTTCTCATGTTGAAGCATTCTAGTACACATTCAATGTACTTCTCCTGAAATAGACACAGCTTTCTACTTGTTCATTCTCAAACAATATTCATCCCCAAAATTTGTAGTGCTGGGCCCAAGTCCTTCATGTCAAATGACTTGGACTAATCTCCCTTCAACTTAAAAATTCTCACTTTGTATTGTCCTATAATCACTGTCATCCACATACAACAACAGGACAATAAAGTTTTTATCAGGAAATCTTATGAAGTATACACATAGATCTGAAAGATCTTTGCGTATGTTTGACTTTTCGTGAATGAGTTAAACTTCTTGTACCACTGCCTTGGTGCCTGCTTCAACCCGTGAAGACTCTCATTCACACCATGTGTTTCATTCCATCTACTTCAATCCTTTTGGTTGCTCCATATAAATTCGAAGTCTCTGTGAAGAAACGCGGTTTTCACGTCCAACTACTCCAATTCAAGATCTAGGCTAGCTGTTAAATTCAAAATGGTTCGAATAAAAGTCATTTTGACAACAAGTGAGAAAATTTAGTCAAAATCAATACCTTTCTTCCGTTTGAAGTCTTTTACCACCAATCGAGCTTTGTATCTGACCAGCTTGCCATTTCCATCTTTCTTGAGTTTAAAGACCCATTTGCATATAAGTGGTCTTTTACCATTTGGAAGTTCAACCACCTTGTACGTGGCATTTTTCTGCAGAGATTACATCTCTTCTTGCATGGCTTTCATCCACTGATTCTTTTCTGGATGGGACAACACCTCCTTATGACTTTCTGATTTCCTCTTATCACTAATAAGGGCATACTCTGAGGAAGGATAGTTGGATGACTCTATTCTTGCTTTCATCCACAGTCTGTGATGGCAAAGTTTGTTTTGGACAATACAACTTGACCATTTGCAGCTCATGTTATGGTAATGCAATTTGCAATTGCAAATTGCAACTAACCAATTTTGATTGGTCGAAGTTGCAACTTTCACTCCTATAAAAGGAGCTCTTCAGCTCCTCATCTAATACAGCAAAACTCAAAGAGAAACATATCTGAGAGTGAAGAGAGCAGTGTGAGTTATCACAGACTGTGTAAGAAAATAGTCTGTGAGGAATAATAGAGCGAGTGAAATTGTACTGAGGTGGGAAAATAAACAGAGGGTTATTTCTTTTGTACTGAGGCCGTCTTTGAAGTATTATACTCAGGCCTACAAAGTGTAAAATTCCTTGCTATAGAGATCAATTGCTCCTCTCAGCCCGCGGTTTTTCCCTATCCAGAAGGGTTTCCATGTAAAATCTTGGTGTCATTATTGCTCTTTTTTTGACTATCGTATCTCGGTGCTACGTT
Source organism: Lycium barbarum (assembly GCF_019175385.1). Classification (NCBI taxonomy): domain Eukaryota; kingdom Viridiplantae; phylum Streptophyta; class Magnoliopsida; order Solanales; family Solanaceae; genus Lycium; species Lycium barbarum. The sequence goes on along the minus strand of NC_083347.1, from coordinate 106,650,034 downwards.
ATTATTCCACCTTTACTACTGTGAATATTTTCTGTGGGCAATAATTGGGACATCTGTAGCAGGGGAAACTTGATATCAAGCCTTCTTCAAAGATTTAGGTACGAAGAAAATAAGTAGAAATACAAGTTATATAGAGACATCTCCTTGGGAAACCTACAGATGTCCCAATATAAAAGTTTTTTCCCCTTTTCATGTCCCAGAACGTAAACCAAGTCACAAACAATCCATTGGCATTCTAATTAGAGAAAAACTAGGTCTTTTCACTATATATCAACAGATTTCTTAATCTGTAGGAAGGCTAAACAAGAACAAAGACCTCAAACTAAAGCTTTAAGAGAAGATGAGACATGCACAATTCAATGAAAATATCGAAACCCTATATGGTTTTTGATCATGCAACGGAAATAAAGGTAATTGTACAGGTTTGAAACTGCAGCACATGCTTACGGGGCATGAAGCAGCACTTAAGTTCCCCCTTTTCCCAAAAGTAAAGTAAGACTTTCTCATTTTGATCTTTGATACAAAGGCTTAAAATATAAGAAAATCGAAAGAAGTGGAGCTAAGCAAATCATTTAGCTGTAAAGGAAAGGAATGATTCAGCAGAGATCAGTAATTTATGAATTAGCTTACTTAGAAATAAGAAATTCTCAGTAAGCACAAGTATATTCACCATTAATAACATAAATTGCAAACTGCAAGGAACCATCTGGGATAAAAAATATGAAACCAAACTATAGTTCAAAGAAAAGAGATCCTAAGCAGTAAATTTTCTAACAAAGAAGAGGGAACCATACCAGAACACCAACATCACTATAATTGCTGTGGGAAAATTGCTCAGGTAGACAGTTAGACAGGAGTTGCAGCAAATCCTCTCGAAGTTTGTGCAAATCAGGCATATTTGGCAAAGAAGGAATACAGGGTAAAAGTTCTGCTGGTAATTTGTGTAGATCAACCTTCCTAAGCTTTTCAGGGAGATTTTGTAAAGTCTGAAGATCCACAATATGTGGGACCTTCACTGCAGTATAAATGGTCAGCACAAGGAAGAGAATGAATCCTATCAAATGCCTGCAACAAACAGAGGAAATCAAGATTCAGTAAGGAATTCGTCTTTGTTTTTTGTTTTTTCTCCTCAAGTTAAACCAGGATATTATGAGAGAAGGATAAGATGGAAGAAAAAACAAGCCCTAACAGTAGTAATAACTCCAGTTATGCAATCACATTGTCAAAACCTCATACGCAAACTTATATAAGCTACCATCATAGATTATACAATTTGTTCACGAAGGATGTGAGAGGCCTTCCAGAACTCTTTCTGTTATCACAGTGAACTTTGTTTGAAGAAGTTTCTAACTGTATTCTCCACGAACCCACTGCATAATCCTTTAAGAACCAATGAAAAGTATTTGACCTATTGAGTAGATCACTTAAATAGGAATCTTATCCTTGGGATAATAGTAGCCAATCATTGACTAAGTGAAGGGGCATCAAACAAACGTTGCTATAACTATCTCTAGGAAAGCCCTGTCCGAAAAGAAGTTGACTACCTTCCAAGCCATGAAATCTTCGTCTTTAGAGAAACAGAAAATTCACAGCACAATCGTTTCTGATTAATACTATTGTCATTTACAGCAATTAACTTGAATTCTACCAATACTTGGTAAAGCACCCAAGGGTCTGACCTTGTGGTCAATGAACCATGAGGTCTCAGTTCAATTACCATAAATAAGTGTGATTGACATAAAAGAAAAGCTCCAAGTTCAGAGAATTGTCCATGTTAATAATCCCAAGAACATCTCACGAAGAAAAGCATCATAGTTCATTCTGATGCATGTTTGTATTAATCGAGCTAGAGTTTAGCTGGAATCGATCTGAAAGAGAGATACTAAGTTGAATTTCAGCTGGAAGATTAATATTGAGCTGGAAGACTATATGTGCAGCTGAGTTGAATTTCGCATAGCTCCAGGAGTTAGTTAAGCAGTGTACTTTCAGTTAGCTAGTGGAAAGTCAGTTACATGTATAAGCTAATGAGCGAATCTATGTATTGAATAACTAAACCCTACATAACTAATCCCAGCATAACTCTAACCAGCAACCAAACGATCCCTAACTTGTTTAGCACAAGCTATATAATATGAGGCAAAGAGGTGTGTTGTTCAAAGCGAAGAGTGGGAATTCTTACGTCCAAACATTGAGGGTCTCATTATGAATTGTGAAAATGCTGAGTAAAGCCTGCTTCACTGGCCATTCGCACCGGTAATGACCAAGAATGAATTCATTGTCTTTCAAATAGCCAGGCAAAGAATGATACTCCACCAGCTGGTACTTCACCTTCTTCCACAATCTCTTTCGCTTCCCTTCCTTTGAATTAGAATCACACAACGGTTCATTTTCATATGACCGACTAGCATTCAAGGCCTCTCCAAGTCCAAGACTTTCGACATCGTTACCCATCTTCAGATTAACCATTAACTGCCAAATATCAAACACTTAGATGAAGAAACTGATATATTATCAAACACATATGCATAAAAGATAGAACTTCTAATAGAAAGCAAATACTCCAACAAAATGTTTGGGATTCTTCTAAAGGAATTTTGGTCAATATTTTTGAAATGCACCTTATCACCATTTTGTTACAAGGTGAATTCTTTCTAGGGAAAATTACAGTCAAATACCATCCGGCCATCTAATTTACAAAGTATGTGCACAGTGTATAGATGGTGAATACTTTATATTAAATATACATATACTATACATACCTATACACAACATATACAGCCGAAGTGTATAGGTAGTGTATACTTCGGCCATGCTAGTAAACTAGTTGGCCGAAGGGTACATTTACGTAAGTTTCACTTCTTTTAATTCTTCAAGCATCCATGTCCGGAACCCCGGACCAAGTACTCCCAATTTGTGCAGTAAAAAGCCCATTATGGGGTTTTAACCCTCCCAGCCAAAGAATTCTATTAGCAGGATCAAACTCGAGATCTCTAGTTAAACAAAGATTTCTTTTGTTACCATTTCACCACACCCTTCCGTTTGGTGTTACGAGGAGAATTCCAATTTATAATATTTTCGTATAGTTTGTGTTTAATTGAAAAGAATAAATTAATCAAGTCCGGTTAACCATAACAACAACAAGAAGATAACCAATGAAATCCCACAAAGTGGAGTCTGGGGAGGGTAGAGTATACGCAGACCTTACCCCTACCTTGGGAGGTAGAGAGGCTGTTTCAGAGGGTCTCTTGGGAGGTAGAGATGTTATTTCCGATAAACCCTCACCATAAAAAACATGATAGAGCCTACAACAGCAGAGGATTTGCCTTCTGGGTTGAGCTCGTCGCACCGGACTTGCCTAGTGCAGGTTACTCTCCTATGTGGTTTGCCAGCTATTGCACAGGAGCTAGGTTTAACCCTGCGCACCCGAAAGATAGCGGTTGCGATTCCATGTCATAAAAAAAAAATTGACATAACGTAAAACCAAAAAGAATACCAAACAAATTGAGACAAAAGGGTAGAATTGTACACATATATGAATCGAAATTTTGCACATATAAAAGCAATATGCAGTAACATGAATTGAAACATACAAATCAAGAATGAAATTTACCTGGAAGAATGGGGAGAAGGCCTCAGAAAGAGGGTGATTGCAATAAAACCGGAGTTATATAAGTTGTGAGAAAAACTTCGCTAAGGTCGAAAATGGGAAATTTATGTGCGTGCTTTCATTTCCTAATTGCCTACATTAATTGACAAAACAAGTTTAACTTTCAATTACTGTAAAAAAAAAAAAAAAAAAAAAAAAAAAAAAAAAAATGGGTCTCAATTTATATGTTTAGTTTGACTAGGCAAGAAATTTAAAAAATAAAGAAAGAGATTTGAATTTTGTGGTTCTAAATTAAAGATATGCATAATGTATTAAAATGATCTTTGAATCTTGTGATTATAAACTTGACACGTAGAATGTTTGAATTATCAATTTACTAAATATAGAAAGAATAAGTCTTTTTGAGACACACCAAAAGAAATAAGAGACTTAAATTGAAACGGAGTATTACTTTCGGTTTCGTTTTACGTGGTGTAATAGAGTACCGACCTCAACTTACTTGATTTCGACATGAATTTGAACTTAAATTCTTCAAAAAAAATAAAATATATTATATATATATATATCTAAAAGCTATATTAAAATATTGAATAAAAGATAATAACAATAATGGCACATCAAATAAAACGAGAAGGGTTATTTACTAGTACAACTTTTAATTTGTAGAATCATTTTAAACTTCATAATAATAATTATAAAATTAGAAAAAGCTTGAACATCTTTTAATTATAACTAATATACTCTTTTTTCTGATTAAATTAACTAAACGTAGTAACAAATAATTGCACGGTTTTCCCCTCAAATGAGTTGGTCTTAATTTTTGCCCTATAAAATCAAATTTATGCCTATCGGGACATAAGTTTTTTAAGAGAGTTGGCATAACTTGTGAATATTATGCGTAACTTATACCCTCTAGGCATAGATAAAAATTAAAGACCAACACAAAATAGGGACATAAGTGCAAAGGACCCTTAGTGTAATGATCAAATATGAGTGTATATTTCTGTTGTTAAAAGTTCCCTTTTCCTCGCGATAAATACAGTAGTAGTTGTAAATTTAAAGGTAAAATTTAAATATCTTCGAAGGTTGGGTCTTAATTAGCATATTTCCACACACTTGATTTTCTTTTTCACCACACACTTGTTGATGCTTATGCGGCCTGCGGGAGAAATAGACGACGGCATGTCATTTTCACTTTGGTACAGTACATTGAACATAATCATGTATGTTGAATCCTCCTTCCAAAAATTGTACGTACTATGTTTTGGCTATGTGTGGCTGATTTGAATTTTGAAGAGTACTTATTATATGTGATAATAAATGATTTGTCCGGCCCTAAGGATACCCAAACCTCTATCATCAATGCTTTTGTTGATGAGGGATAGTGGATATTTAGTAGAATAATTGAAGTGTGCGAATTGATTCGAATACAACCGTCATAAAAATAAAAATTAAGTGTTCAGTTTGAACTTACCACTACACAAGGATGTATACACATGGTAGAAGAATAAGGAAAATAGGGAGGGTGTTAGATAATGATATACATCTAGTCATGCCTTTCTTTATACTTTGGTTTTCACATATTCAAAGACGGATAATAAATTGTGAATTTATCCTAATATAATTATTTTATCTCAGATCTTATGTATATATTAAAAAGATTATTAAACAAGTACATATAATAACATTAGGATTACAAATGATAATGTAGAAACAACGAGAAATTGAACAACAGTAATCAAAGGGAAATCACAAATCACATGGCTTCGGACGTGGCCTCTCCTATTTAATGTGAATCTCCACCTTAATGCTTGTCCAATTGTTTTTGCTGACTGGATCAACAGTTGCTGACATGACTTCAGACGTGGCCGCCCTTTTCCAATCTTCATTTTCCCAGTCATACATATGTTTTGCTCACAACCCGTTGATCCGGAGTGATGGCCCATAGATTCATCTTTGTTAAATAAGGGAATTTGGCATTGTGTGGTAATTTATACACATTATTGACATATATTCATTTGTTTCCGCGAATGGCCCTTCTTTTGGGGTGGTCTTTAAATTTTGCCCCTCAAATTGGTGGTCTTTAGGTTTTGCCCTTCGCTTGAAAAGGTGGCCGAAAATACTGAGGTTCTGGGTTCGAACCCCCGCTTAGGCATAAAAATAAAAATAATTTCTCAAGGCAAGGCTTGGGGAAAGTTATGTCGGATCCGACATAAGCGCCTTAAGGCATAACTAAGCATAGGTTGCCTTAAGGCATAACTAAAAGTTTGCCTTATAATGCAGCTTATGCTGGATCCGGCATAACTTTAGTTATGCCTTAAGACAACCTATGTTGTCTCCGGCAGAGGTTTCCTTAAGACATAGGTTGTGTTAAGGCATAACTAAAGTTATGCCGGATCCAGCATAACTTTAGTTATGCCTTAAGGCGCTTATGCCGGATCCGGCATAACTTTCCTCAAGCCTTGCCTTGGATTATTTTTTATTTTTATGCCAGAGTCGGAGTTCGAACCCTGAACCTCAGGTTTTCTACGCAACGGGCAAGAATTAAAGACCAGCAATTTGAGGGGAAAAAATTAAAGACCACCCCAAATGAGGAGCATTCCTGCGAATTGCCCACATATATTTGCCAAGTTTTAAGAATATGGCACAAAATGGTCAATATACATGTTTTGGGTTAAAAAAAGTTAGCACACATGACCCATAAAGCCTTGAGTAAAAATAGCTCTTCATACGGTACTTTCTCATTCTCTCTCCTAAAAGTTTCACTCTCTCCTAAAAGTTTCACTCTCTCCAATTTCGTCTCCTAAAATCTGTCCATTAGAACTCTAGTAGAAACGTCAGTCTCCCACAATAAATTCGCTCGATTCATGTCAAAGGAGAAACATCTGATATCGGAACTTTTCTTGATTTTTTTTTAAGTTTTCTACTCAAAATAGGGATACACCTCAAGATTAATTTTTGAGCGGTTTTTGTTGATTTGTGCTACAAAATAGATGGGGAGGACCAGTTGTACGACAATATTTTTCATGAATCGGGCTACTGATTCCGATTTTGAAGATTCTCCACCCAAGGTTTCAAATTCTACACATGCAAGTTCATCAAGGTATGAACATGAAAGTAAAAATAGGATTGACATTTCCACATTAATGCATTCTAGCGAAGGGACAATGTCAACATTACTTATTCCATGACTATCATCAATTTGGATACTATCAGCCCCAATCCGAACATGATTAATCGGAGTGCATACAATGTATATCACAACCTCCCAAGTTATACACAAAGGGTAATCTGTAAAATTTCCATTTTCTTTCTTCAACTTGATGTAAAAGCGCAATTCCATATTATTGTGTATCAATAGAGGCATCAAACCCTCATCAATTTTATACCGAATTTTTAAGGAATTGGCGGCAGTATCCACGTTCAGATGAGTAGAAATTATATGAATTAGACCATTAAAATCAATATGTTTATTGATAGCAACGACTTCCATGGTATAATCCACAAACCTGTTGTTACTATCTCATTCTCCGTTATGCTGATTCAAAATAGGTAATGATGCCATCTTTTTCTCTTGATCTTCGGTGTTTCGAATATCGACTAACGAGCCTTGAATGGGATGAAAAACTTTGCGCTTCACTTTTCTACAAACCCACAAATTCAATTGCGTAGAGTTTAAAAATTATGGAGAAATTGATATTGTGCCACAAAAGCAACTCTCTGTATTTACTGAATTTGAAATCGGCTACTATTCTTTAGATATACATTAAGGGGCCTCTTTTCTTAATTGGCTACTTACTGCCAATTTTTTTAGGCCTAAAATATGTCACCACGTTTTGGGTTAAAAATATGTCAATACTATGTAGTATTTGTACCAAAATGTGAATTAAATTATACACATAATTGACATATATTAGCCAAGTTTTAAGAATCTGGCACAAAATGGCCAATATACACGTTTTGGGTTTAAAAAGTTAGCACAAATGACCCATAAAGCCTTGAGTAAAAATAGTTCTTTATACGGTACTTTCTCATTCTCTCTCCTAAAAGTTTCACTCTCTCCAATTTTGTCTCCTAAAATCTTTCCATTAGAACTCTAGTAGAAATGTCAAACTCTCACAATAAATTCACTCGATTCACGTCAAAGGAGAAACATTTGATATCGAAACTCTTCTTGATTTTTTTTTAAAGTTTTCTAATCAAAATAGGGATACACCTTATGATTAATTTTTGAGCGATTTTGTTGATTTGTATGCAAAATAGACGACAATAGCAGTTCTATGAAGAAATTTGTCAAGAACCAGGCAACTGATTCAGATTTCAAATATTCTGCACCCAAGATTTCAAATTCTACACATGCAAGTTCATCAAGGTATGAACATGAAAGTAAAAATTGGATTGGCATTTTCACATTAACGTATTCAAGCGAATGGATAGTGTCAACTCTACTTATTCCATGACTATCATTAATGTTATACTCCATTTAAACGGGTTAAATTAGAGTACAACATATTGGAGATTCCTAAATTGCTTATTTTAAGGAGTCGCCACCTAATTGATTTTAAGGTGAATTAGGACACCTAATTTATTAACTAAGGTAAAGCCTAACTAAACCTCTGTTAATGGTCTGCTTAATTAGCCTGATTCTAGGTAAGGGTTCTAGATTATCCTAAAGGGAAGGGGTTAGGCATCCTTTAGGATCCGTTAACTACGGTTATCCGGCCAAACTTAGGATTATTTAAAAATAGTTAAAATAAGGCTAAGTGACTAATAAAAAATTGACATAAAAATGAACCATGCAATCAAGTATATCACTGTTAAGGAAAATCATTTTTTTTTTATAACAAATCAATTTGCTTGCAAAAAGAGTTAATTTTAATATCCTTTTGGAAAATATATTTTTTAGAATTTAGAATTTTGAAAAGAATACATACGTCTTTTGGCTCATGAAGAATTTGAAACACCACGTAAAGCAAACTAGATTTTGATTTCTAAAAAAAACATTTATTTTTTAAGACTTACTAATATAATATCCCAATTACGCCTCTAAATGGTTCGAAAATTCTACGGCTAATTCTCTTAAGTAACCAAACATGCATAAGCAAAAAAAAAAGTAGCTAATACAAGATGTGAGGAAATTGAAGCAGAATTAATAATTCACCCAAAAAGGTGAATCACAAGTAACCAAATATTTCTAAAGATTGAAACTTTGATCCGATATGCTGAACGTCGAAGTGTGGGAGGGATACAGTAACGTCCCAATTCAATTATGGGCTGAAGTGGGAGTCTCGTCTAAGACTCCATATGCTCCAATGTGTACTTCCATGGGAGCAGTGAACGAGGCTTTGAGGTCTTAGATCCACTACTCCTCCCCCAATAAAATGAGAATTAAAACTTATAAATAACTAAAGTAGATAGACAAGAGTTGAGAGATTTTTTTTTGTTTCTCAAACTTTTTTCTTTTCTTTCGGCTGAAGGGATAGAGAAATATTTATAGGCCAACATTAGGGGTTTTAAATTTGAAATTTAACACACAAAGAGGGTCACGGACTGAGATTTTGGCTCCAAAAGATCCGTTTGAAAAGAGTCAAATCTCTGAAAAATACAGACTTCTTCAAAAGTTTTTGTTGGCTTTTTGCTTGACCAAATCGTGTGATAGAGATGAGAGAGGAAGATTTTGAAAACTTTCACCAAAATGGAGCTACAGGTTTTGGATTTTTGAAAGAGAAGACTAATTTTGTTCATAAAGGGGGAAAGAGACGTGATGGTTACTGGAAAAAGATGAAAAGTTGGAACATTAATTTTGTTTTTAGGTTTTTTCTTGGCTGAAGAGTTTAAGAGGGTTTTCATTTGGGCTGGGTTGGGATTCGTTTGGGTCAGTGGTGAGAGAAAAAAAAATGGGCTGCTGAAAACAATAAATTGGGCCACAAAAACAGTGGGCTTAGTTAAGGGAATTGGGCTAGAGGCTAGTTGTTGGTTGAAAATGGTGTTGGATAGAATTGGCTGAAACGTGGCCTTTTTCCTACAACAACATTTCTTTAACTTCCTTATCTTAATAATTTTAAATATGTTATAATTATAACATAGACTATTTACTATATATATATATGTATATATATATATATATAGCTAAATAAAATATGAACATTATAACTAGAAAATATACATATAAACATACTACCTAAATAATAATACTAATGATACGAATTATAATTTAATAATTAGCGTAGTGACTATTATTATTATTATTACTAATAATACGTAAGAATAATAGCAACATATGATTATAATAGTACTAATGTTGATAATAAGAGTGATAATAATAGTATTACCAATATAGTAGTTGTATTAGAAATGGAAATAATTACACTAATAAGTAAAAATTGATTATTAATGACTAGGAAGCGTAAAGAAATTATTTAGAGGAAAAGTGGGACAAAATTGGGTGTCAACAACTTATCCCTCTTTGACCGGAAATGATGTAAGAGTTTTCGGACAAAGAAGTTGACGTAGTAGCCAATTTTGTCCCTATCAGCATGTACGGACTTGAAAGAATTGGAGACACAGATATTGAAAAGGTTATGTGATAGAAGGTTCTGGAAAGTTTATGGGGTAAAAAAAAAGGATGTTGAAAAAGTTATGGTCAATCTTCGTTTCAAGTCGCCTACTTTATTTCGAGTTCTATAAGAATCAGGTAGATATTGCGTTGTCGATTTCAAAAATTGTCCCAGTGTCGAATTATGGAGAGATTGGGTTAGGCGATTAAGAATTCAGAGAAAAAGACATGACCGAACTTGAAAGCATATGAAATACCTACATATCCACGGATTTGTAGAAATGTAGTGAGGGAGTATATCTTTGACCTCTTGCTGACGAGCTTAACTCAACTTTCAGCAATTGCCCCAGTTCACTGCTTAAGATTATGATCCACGAGTTGATGTGCAAAGCCATTTTAATCTTGCCATTTTCAAAAAGCCACAAGCTAAAAACAATAGTTAACAATAAAGAAATATATATGTAAATATGACAGGGTTGAGGAAGTTTATACTTATAACCCATGTTTCGGAAGTTGAATCGTACTTTCGAGATGTATGGAATTTATGGCTTTCACTTGAAGAAGAAATTAAGTCGACATCCACATTTACATTAACGAAAGCTAAATTCACATCCACGTCTGTTTTTTGAGAAAAGCTAAAACCATGATGACACCACATTTTAAGGGGAGCTAATTTATGACCATATTCAAGCCCTTATGTACAAAATCCACTGTGCGTAAATATAAATCCACGTCCTTATCCACGAAATCCATGTCCGCGTCATAAAACGCATGATGTAGAAAAATGAATTCATGTCCTCATACCCAAAAATCCACTATGCACAAATATAAATCCACGTCCACGTCTACATTCCACGGTACAAAAATATAAATCCACATCCAATTCCACAATCTTTAAGTGCAAAGAGATAAATCTACTTCCACGTCCACAAGATCTATAATGTAAAAAATAAATCCACGTCCACGAAATTCACAGTGCTGAAATTTAAATCCACGTCTATGCCCCAAAATCCACAATGCAAAACATAAATCCACGTCCACTTCCATGAACTTTATAATGTAGAAATATAAATCCACGTCCACATCCACATTCCACGGTACAAAAATATAAATCCACATCCACTTTCACAAACTTTAAGTGCAAAGAGATAAATCTACTTCCACGTCCACAAGATCTATAATGTAAAAATAAATCCACGTCCACGAAATTCACTGTGTTGAAATTTAAATCCACGTCTATGCCCCAAAATCCACAATGCAAAACATAAATCCATGTCCACTTCCACGAACTTTATAATGTAGAAATATAAATCCACATCCACATTCACATCCACATCCATGAAGTCATTAGAGCGAAAATGTAAATCCACGTCTACTTTCACAAAATTTATAATGTAAGAAAGATAAATACATGTCCACGTCCACAATGCTCATAATGCAAAAAGATATATCTACGACTACGTCCACAATATCCACAATGTAGAAAACAAATCCACATTCACACAATCCACGATATTGAAATATAAATCCACGTCCGCTCTCACAATTTGTAATGTAGAAATGTATATCCACGTTTATGTCCACATCCACAAAACCATTCGTAAAGAGATATAATTCCACATCCTAATCCATGTCCCGTTGTGACGGAAGTTAAATCTACAATTGTCCCCATGATTTTGACATATGATGCAAGATTTTGATACTGTCATCTCATGAAATACCACATTCTACAAAGAACTTGTTAGCGACTTGAAATAAATAAATATGTACAAAGTGATGACAAAATTGAGGAATTTAAACCAATAACAGGTGACCATGTTCATATCCACTTCGAAGAAGGTTAAATCCACGATTATGTGCCCTTGATCCATCGAGAAATGCCACGAGCTAAAACAACTATTAGTGGTAAGTGTTATACCCCATTTTAAACCGGGTTGATTTAGGAGTACAACATATTGGTGATTCCTATTTGTTTTATTTAAGGAGTCGCCACCTAATTAATTTAACGGTGAATTAGGACACCCAGATGTTAACTAAGGTAAAGTTAAAACTAAACCTCTGTTAATAGTCTGCTTAACCAATGTGATTCTAGGTAAGGGCTCTATATTATCCTAAAGGGAAGGGGTTAGGCATCCTTTAGAATCCGCTAACTACGGTTGTCCGGCCAAACTTAGATTAATTAATTGAAGTTAAAGATGGAAAATATAAACTGCTTAAAAATAAGACTTATACATATTACTAAGGCTTTAAATAAGAAGGCTATTAAAAATAAGACTAATATTTTGTATAAAGGGGAATCTTAGAATGCTATTTGAAATAAAATTTATAATAGTTGCTAATAGTTTTAAAGGAAGTAGCATAATAAAAATGAAGTTTACAAAATATGATAATTTACATATAAATAGAAGAAGATGCGAACTTATGCGTTGTTTTAATAAATATCTAAACGAACTAAGCAATGAGGTATTAATTGAATTTGAGTTTTAGAAGTGTGAGTAAAATATAAAATAGCTAATAGATTTCCTCTATCCATTTTTTATTATCTTTATCCACTATGCTTAATTAAGAAATGCGTGATTGACTCAAAATTCAAAGAGTTGTTTAAAATATGTTTGAATTTATATTTGCATATTAATGAGAAGTAAATATTATGGATACTATAAATAACTTTAATATAAAAGAAGAAAAAATGAAATTTTGTGGAATTAATCGTTGGTTTTCCTTAAATTAACTACCCATTATTTCTAAAACTGTCCATACCAATTTCCAATAATTCGTCTAAACTAACAAAAAATAAGAAAAGTATTAGTCAAATAACACAAGCTAAAGGCACAAAATAAAGCAGAGGCATAAATGAGGTTACATGGGCTCAACCCATTTTTCTATGACTGCTGCTGTTGTTCTTGTCTATTGGGCTTTGACCCAGGATTTCATTTCTTTCTTTGTTGCGGACAGAACCGGACAGGAGAGAGGTCACGTTGGGCCTTTAGCCCAACTCCGAATGCGGAGGAAGACAAGTCTCTCGGACTCGTATGCGATAGTCATGCATAAAAAAAAAACGGAAGAAAAAGGATTAGTACATAATCAATGACTAAGGCTAAACAATATATATAATGTAAATTTTAAAATTGACCAGTGGATTATGTATACACCGTGTATATTTAAGTATATTTCTTGTTAAAACAGTGGGCTTAACTAGTTGAACTATCGGGGAATTTAGAACAGATCAGTGTATTTTGCAGGACATATACAAGATACCGAAGGTGGACATGAAAACGAAAGTCTATGGACAAACAACATATTCCATATGTGTTTACTGCTACAAAGACATGAAGCTGACCATTTATAAGATTAAAAACAGAGACAACTACTGAAATTAAAAGAGGCGCTGCTTGGTGACTTGCAATTATAATATTGGTACTCTCAAATACACATAATCATTTAATGAACAACTAAAGCACTCATACTTCAAATCTGATAGCTGTAAGACAAGATTGAAAGGGGAGGGGCACACCTAAACTGAGTCTGAACAAACAAATAGATATTGATTTTCGTGTATGTTTATCTCATAACTTTTGATTAGGACCAACAAACATGTTTTTCCATCTTTCTCAATAAACAGGACCAAACATTTGAGCAGCCTAAGCAAATCAGTACCCCAAAAGAACAGAGCAGTCAGTTTTGGGTATTTCAGGATGAGGGGAGCATATAAGTGGTGAACACCCAAAAGTATTTATCTTATAATGCTACATGTTCAGATAGACAAAACCATTTACTCTTTACTCTTATCCATAACAACAGATGACCACCAGAGAAACAAATACTTAACTTTAACATCTAGCAAGCACAAAATAATGGCTAACTATAACTCAATTACACAACCAGATCGATATACTAAAGTTTAAAACAAACACTACCCTAAGCAGTGAAGCAGAGGTCAATTATAGAGTCCTATTTGACGAATCTGGACATAGCGTATGTGTATCAAGGTTGCCATTCATATCATAGGACTATATTAAGTAATAGAGGCAAACATGCTAATGTCCAATCTCACTTGTCTATATTAGATAAGAGTGACACCTATAATTATCAACCAAACAGTATTTCAACATAGGCTAAAGCTAAATAATACCATATGCAAAATACTAGCACATGAACCTTCTCTTAATTAGATGCATATTATAGATAGTCAAAGTAGCCAAATAAACATCTTATTTTAAATCAACAGGCTAAAACACAACATGAATCAAGCACATATTCATTAAGGTATGTGACTGACCAAGATGGGCATGGATCATGTTCAAACAGACTGTGGACTAACAGCTTCTAAGGAGTACCTCTTAAGACAGTTTTCACTTTAAACAGAGCTTATAGGAATGCCAGGTTCAAATACAGAAGACTAGTTCATTATACCCTATTCTATAATTCATACATATACTCCGAATCCTCAAGGTAACAAAATTCACACATAAGCTCAAAACAGGTTTATTTCTTATGTCCTCTAGTCTATTTTACTCAGATAAGCAACAACATAAAGGCTGGCTGATTGCACTGTCATGCTTAACCAAACAGAATCAAATCATGTTTGAACCTTACTACACGATAACCCACCAACTGATCTCATTATGGTAGTATATTAATACAGGATATATATCTAATCTGTATAATTCGTACTCCGACAATGCTTGAAGCATGTTTAAATTAAACAGACCAGGCTAAGACCTAGTCATGATAAACAAACTAAATACCTTAAATCTATTGAACAACAAATGATACCAACAAATCAACTACCAATCTGGAAACTAAACCACATTAAACAGGAATATCTAAACAATTTAACTACTTAAAACGAAACCAAACTAACTAAAACAGGAATATGTGTAATGCTACCAAGCCAAGCTAAGCTGAAAATAAGCCACTGAAATAGCAATCATGAATGAATACATAAACACCTACTGAGCTACCAGACTGAAATTAATTGACTAAAGAAAAGTTGTTTTCATGCTTAAGCAAACTAAACTGAACAATCATACCTAAACATGCTTGACCACATAAGCAGGCTAACACAGAAACATATTTAACTAAACCTGAATCGAACTTGGCATATAAACACAAGAACACATCTTGACTGCTAAACAGAAATTAACTAAACAAAGAAGAGTTGTTTACCCTTTAAGTAGACCAAAACTAAATTATCATACATAAACATGTTTTACCACATAAAACAGACTAACACAGCAACGGATTTATTTATCGAACTAGAATAACTTAACTAAAACTAACATACTTGAATTATGGAACAATAAACCAAAAAATAACACAGAACAACAAAGACGCAACAAAAAAAAAATAGAGAATTACCTTCTTCGGGCGCAGCGAAATGAGACCTCGAATCTTTGATCTACTTCGAACACTGCGAGTCCCGAATTCGTACACACTCGAATCCAAACAGAGACCAAAGGGGTAAAACAAAACGACGATATAGATTATTTTTTTGATATCGGAAACTTAGGGGGAACTTTGCGACTCCGACTTCGAACCCTAATTTCTAGGGGATTTCTGCGGCTAAAACAAGTTGTTCTTGGGGAGCTTTATGAATCAAAAGATCCCTTCTTTCTTGGGGTAATTTCCTGAATCCAAAAACCCCTCCTTTTATGACTTCGAAAACGATTATTTATAGGGCGATTGTTAGGGTTTTCGTTTTTACTAGAAGAGAGAGATGAGCGTAGTGGGACAGAGTGAAGTGGAATGACAGTGAGCATGGGGGTGGCAGAAACATGGGGGACAGGGCATGGTGGAGGCGTGGGAGAGAGAAGCAGTGGGGTGGCGATGGGGGGCGAAGGGAGAGAAAGAGGAAAGGGGGAAAGGGAGGCGCGGCGGAAGGGATGGGGAAAAGGAGAAAAGAGATTAGGGTTTGTTTTTTTAAAAAAATATAAGGGGATGGGTATGGACCGGGTCGGGTAACTTGGGTAATGGGCTGGGCCAAATTAAAAGAATGGGCTGGTCCAAAATGTTGGTTAATTATTTGGGCTGGGGTGAATTAAGTTGGGCTGGTAAATTAAAATGTGGACTGGTTTCGTGAATTGGTCCGAAAATAGTATGAATTGCTTGGGCTACTGCGTTTAAATAAAAGACCTATTTAAATAACTTGTGTTAAAATATTACTTAATATAAGATATGCAATCATTAGTGCTTAAAAATGGCGTTGTAATAGCCGTGCAATAATATTTCGAAAATCCACAGTAAAATAAATGTTATTATTTAATTATGCAAAGATAAATGCGATGCGTGTGCGTAAGCTGGTAAAATGCCGAAATGATAAAAATTGTGAATTATAATAATAGTAATAAATAATAATAATAATAATAATAATAATAATAATAATAATAGTAACTGTAATAGAATAATGAAGTGCCAGTATTGATAAGAGGCTAATAATTATAGTAAAAAAAAAATTTTTTTTTTTAAATTTTCTAAAAATATTAAAAGCGTAAATAGGTATTTTGGAAGAGAGGCGGGACAAAATTGGGTGTCAACAGTAAGAATATGTAAATAGCTGGGTTTGAAAGAATTACACTCACAACCCTTGGTTGAGAAGATAAATTCATGTCCACTGTTGCGATCAAAATTTCATGAAGAGTGGAACAACGTCCACCGTTTAGCGTAAGCTAAATTTACATCCACATTGAAAAATATTTGCCTTTTGAAGAAAGCTAACTCTTTGATCACGTCCATAATTAAAATTTGAAGAAGAGTCAAATATGCGCCACATCTATGTTAATTGAAACCTGTCTCATCAAAGAAAAATTATGAGTTTAAAAGAAAATTGGTTGACTTGTGCATATCGGGGAACTTGGTCCTTGAATTGATTCTTGTCTCGGTCGCCTTTACATTCTTCGATGCCCCACCACATATTTTGCTTTTCCAAGGAGTTTCAGTAATAAGTAATAAAGAACGTTTTCTGAAATTAAGAGTAACGAGATTTGGATTACTTCGAAAGGGGATACTTAGTGGCTCTAATAGATAAAATGATTGTGAAGACTCGAATTCGAACTTATCAACATTTCTAGAAAGATATGAATGGACTTTATTTAAAATCGTTGAACATTTAAGACCACTTTTGTGCTACTTCTAAAAATATTGCCCTAGTTTTCAGTCCTGGAGGCGCTTGGTTCTAAACAATTGAAAAGTGAGAAGTTATAATGAAAGTTTTTGGAAGCGATTTGACTGATTTCAAAAATTTGTCCCAGTTTCAAAATACTAGGACACATGAATTTAAACAATGGGAAGACCAAAACTTTATACAAAATCCTTATGTATCTTATAGGGACTAAAATGGTTGGACAAACCAAAGACTTTGAAATTTTAAAATAGAAGGGCCGAACCCTCCTTGGGTTGCCTACGTATCCCAAAGGAATCATGCCACACGTAGTTCAAACCTACAAAACAAAGACACTAAAATATTTTGAAAAGAGTGGCCAAACCCGATATGGGCTGCCTACGTATCCAAAAGGAAGTCAGGCCAAACGTAGTTCATTACAAAAAATGACAAAGTCCTAATTTAGAAAGGCCGTAACAAAACATAGAGGCGACATGACAAAAAAAAGGTTCTAGCTTATGCCTCCGGCCTATTACAAAAAGGAATTTAAACTTAAATTACTGAAACTCCTGGCGAACCGGGGCTGAGATGCAAATCCAATTCTTCAACTCAAGTCCTGGTTCGGCAGCCCATAAAGTCGGTGTTTCAGTAATGTCCTCAATTACCACAGTGTGATCATCTTCGTCTTCCACGAACAAGTTCTTGATCCCTTCCACAATATCATCATAGGCAACTTCCACAGTCAAATCTGAAGTTTTGGAGATGGCAGGTTTTGAGAAAGTTTGATCAATGGCAGGAATGGGTTTTGGTAAGAACATCTCCTTTCCTTTATTCTTTCGTGCTTCCTTCACTTCTTCCTCAGTTGGTTCATATCCCAAACCAAATGTCAACTGTTGTGCAGGGAGGACTACAGGCTCAACCCGCCCATTTAATGTCTTCCCTAACCCAAATCCAGGTTGGTACCCATTTTTCAGCATTTCTTTTGCAACCATGATTGCGGCGCATGCCATTTTTTATTCTTGATTTTGACTCCCTTCACCCACTCTAGTAACATTCACAACCTCCCAAACATGATAAGTTGTTCCATCAAACCCTCTTGTTGCCTCAATGAATGGGATAGATTTCTCCCAATAAATGGACATGTCACATTTTCCTTGTACGCATATTTGTTGTTGATTCCACTCAAATTTGACAGTCTGATGCAAAGTAGATGGCACAGCTCCAACCAGATGGATCCACGGTCTTCCTAACAACATGTTGTATGTCGTGGAGATATCAAGTACTTGAAAATCCATGATGAACTCAACAAGTCCAATCAGCACGTTTAACTCTATTTCTCCAATAGGACGCCTTTGAGCCCCATCAAATGCTCGAATATTCATATCACTTGTCTTGAGCTCGCTAATATTATATCCGATCTTCTTCAGACTTGTTAGTGGACAAATGTTAAGTCCAGTGCCCCCATCAATCAACACTTTAGACACAAACATGTTACGACACTTGACAGTTATATGGAGTGCTTTGTTGTGACTACATCCCTCTGGTGGCAGTTAGTTCTTCATTATCGAAGCTGATTCGATGACTGTCAAGCACGCGCCCAACTATTCCAGCTAACGTCTCACCAGTTATTTCAATTGGTATATATGCTTCACTCAAAATCTTCAAGAGTGCATTTCTGTGTATATCCGAACTCAAAAGCAAAGAGAGGATAGGAATCTAGGCATTGGTCTTTTTCAACTGCTCTACCACTGAGTATTCGCTGGCCTTAATTTTTCTCAAAAATTCTTCTGCCTCGGCTTTTGTCACAACCCTTTTTGGAGGCACATTGCTTTCTTTAGTTTGCCTCAATCTAGCTAGCTCTTCTGGGGTATAGCACCTTCCGGACCTTGTCATTCCTGACATCTTAGTCTTGTCCGTGATCGTTTCCTTTCCTCAACATTCCATCACAGCTTGTTGATAATTCTATGGCACGGCTTTGGTATCGAGTACTGGCAACTGATTTGGCGCTTGAACTACCTCCACAGGTGTTGATGAAGCTCCTAATATCTTGACAGGCACAAAACCGCTTACCACTATAGCCAGAGAAGCAACGGCTATAAGACCATGATCTTTCATGCTATTCACAGGCACTATAAATTTGTCCAGATCGTCATCATTTTCATCTATGCCAATCATATTTATCGAGGCCCCATCATGGGTCGGGAGTGGATTGTTATCCACGTTTGGTGCCGGTTGTTTGACCATGATCTGTTTTGCTTCAATAAGATCTTCAACCTTGTGTTTCAATGCGTAACAACGATAAGTGGAATGGCCTTCTACCCCCGAATGATATGCACACGTTTTAGTGGGATCAAAACTTCTAGGTAGTGGATCTGGAATTATACCTTCCACATGATATAATAAGCCTGAAGCTTGCAGTCTTTCAAAAACAACACTCAATGGCTCACCTAACGGTGTAAAATTGCGGAAAGGTCTATTTGGGCGAGGTGCGGATGCATTGTTTGGATGATGAGATTGTGATGGTGGAGATGGGTATGTTGGTGGTCGTGGAGTTCAGTATGTTGGCTGTGTGTTGTAGACGGGGTAGGAAATTTGTGGTGATTGAGGCTGGTAAGATGACAAAGCTTGGATGTAAGGATGTAACGAATATTGGAAATATTGTGAGTGGAGAGAGGTAGACTTGTACCGCGGAGGTTGTTGATGGTGGTATGAGGTGCTTCCCAGAGCCATTACCGCTGCCGCGTCCTTTTTTTTTTTCTTTCCATTTCCGAGAGCACCAGTTTGTATGGCCTTACTAGTAGACTGCAATGCCGCTAGACTTGTCATTCTCCCTGTCTTAATGCCATCTTCGATCATGTCCCCAGCTTTGATCACTTCTGCAAAAGTTTTTCCGCCCATTGTCACCAAACGTTCATAGTACTCCGGTTCTAGCGCCTGAATGAAGAAAGTAACCATTTCTGTTTCCTCCATGGGCGGGTGTACCCTAGATGCTTCTTCGCTCCACCGTATAGCATATTCTCGGAATGATTCGGTTGACTTCTTCTTTAATTTTGTAATTGAGATTCTTTCAGGAGAGATCTCAACATGAAACTTGTAATGATCCACAAAAGCATTTGCCAAGTCATCCCAAGTACGCCATTTGGTTGTATCTTGCTTGGAATACCATTCCAAGGCTTTTCCACTCAAACTATGATTAAATAGTTTAACTCTTATCCCTTCATTCTTCCCCACACCAATCAACTTTTCACAATAGACCTTCAAATGGAAGAAAGGATTTCCCGACCCATCAAACTTCTCAAATTTTGAAATCTTGTAACCTGGTGGCAATTCTACCTCAGGAAATGCACATAACTCTTCATATCTCACGCTTTGGTTACTACCGAGTCCACACAAACTTCTCATAGCATCTTCCAAACTTTTGAGCTTTCTATTTATCATTTCATCATTAACTGCCTTTGCCTCCTTTTCTACTTCGACATAATGATCAACATCTGTGTGACATAGTCCTTGGGTTTGTGTCATGGGTGGAGCTGTGGCATAAGTATACACCGGCTGAACTTGATGCGTATTGGTAACATCATGTGCCGGCGGTATGTACTGAGCTTTTGAAGAAGCGGCTGTAAACAAAAGAGGAGCATTTTGAGTAACTAGGTGGGCGAGGGGTTCGGAATGAGCTGGATGAGAAGTGGTAAAATAGTTTGCTTGGTTAAGTTCATCCAAATTTGGGAATGGAGGTGGCATAGGCAAAGTCTGACGAAACCCATGAGATGGAGTCATATGTGGCGGAGTTTGAGAAAATGACCGATTTTGAAGTACCATGTGACTTAGTTCAGCAACTCGTCGCTCCAGACGAGCA
Source organism: Lycium barbarum (assembly GCF_019175385.1). Classification (NCBI taxonomy): domain Eukaryota; kingdom Viridiplantae; phylum Streptophyta; class Magnoliopsida; order Solanales; family Solanaceae; genus Lycium; species Lycium barbarum. The sequence continues at coordinate 106,628,916 of NC_083347.1, read as the reverse complement.
ATGATCTCCAAATGTGTTTCTGGTTCATTAGAGGATGTGGGATCACTCGTGATCGGTAAACTAAGAGATGACTCAGATGAAGTGGTTGCATTGATCAAACTTTACTCCATTTTAGAACGAGTCTTTTTAGTTAACCAGGTGATTAGTGATGAGCCAGAGTCTGATTTCTTAGCTTTAGACCGTGTGAAATATGGATGCTCCTCCAGTTCCCCTTTAGCACAAGTCAACCTTTTGTTTTGAAAATAAGTTTAAAAGAAAGAAGATAAAATAAGAAAAGAAAAAGAAAACGAGTCAGTATACGGTAAGGACATATTATTGCACATAATACATCGGGTTCTATAATGCAAGGGACCTCTTTATGCCAGAGGTAGGCCTAACGAACATTTGAAGGACAAACATGTCTTTTATGTATCATTTCATAACTCTTCCTAAAACTAATTTACAAGAATAATAAAATTTATTACATGCCAGTTAATAATACAATTCAAAGTTAATCTAAGATCTCCACTAATTTCCTTTGGTTGTCTTCAAACCTCCGGCATTAATTGGATGCTCCACGACAACCTGCAACAAAATATCAGTTTTCCCAAAATATTTATCTATAGAGTACTAGGTCCACATATTCTCACATTTGTCCTTCAAATAATGCACATAAATAGTGAATACTGTCACTTCGAGTCATAGACTCATTTGGACATTTGGTAAGGTTGACTAATGAACTCAATACACCAAGGGTATTAAGCCTCCTAGGTTTAAAATGATGCATGTCCTTACAAGGTTTTGGTTGTTGCTCTACCCTAGGTAGACTAAGAGTTGGTTTTCTACGACAAAAGGCTCCCCCAAGTGGACAACTTGGGAGTGGAAAGTCCGTGGCTGTCGACTGCAACGCCGATCGACTAAATCCACAAGATCGATCCAACCGCGAAACCGCTTTAAGTGTGTGAATTTGTGTGAATTTTCCAGGAGTGGAGGAAGTATGAGCGGAATGCCAATTTAAAGCAAATACATGTTACATAGCAAAGGCAAATAAGGAATAAAACATTTAAAAGCATATAAGGCAAAATAAAGAAAACAAGCAAAACATCCAACAAAATATTAATTAACCTAAGTTGTTATGGTTAAGAACCTAAAGTCCCAGCGGAGTCGCCAAGCTGTTATACCCCATTTAAACGGGTTAAATTAGAGTACAATATATTGGAGATTCCTAAATTGCTTATTTTAAGGAGTCGCCACCTAATTGATTTTAAGGTGAATTAGGACACCTAATTTATTAACTAAGGTAAAGCCTAACTAAACCTTTGTTAATGATCTGCTTAATTAGCGTGATTCTAGGTAAGGGTTCTAGATTATCCTAAAGGGAAGGGGTTAGGCATCCTCTAGGATCCGTTAACTACGGTTATCCGGCCAAACTTAGGATTATTTAAAAATAGTAAAAATAAGGCTAAGTGACTAATAAAAAATTGACATAAAAATGAACCATGCAATCAAGTATATCACTGTTAAGGAAAATCATTTTTTTTTATAACAAATCAATTTTCTTGCAAAAAGAGTTAATTTTAATATCCTTTTGGAAAATATATTTTTTAGAATTAAGAATTTTGAAAAGAATACATACGTCTTTTGGCTCATGAAGAATTTGAAACACCACGTAAAGCAAACTAGATTGTGATTTCTAAAAAAACATTTATTTTTTAAGACTTACTAATATAATGTCCCAATTACGCCTCTAAATGGTTCGAAAGTTCTACGGCTAATTCTCTTAAGTAACCAAACATGCATAAGCAAAACAAAAGTAGCTAATACAAGATGTGAGGAAATTGAAGCAGAATTAATAATTCACCTAAAAAGGTGAATCACAAGTAACCAAATATTTCTAAAGATTGAAATTTTGATCCGATATGCTGAACGTCGAAGTGTGGGAGGGATACAGTAACGTCCCAATTCAATTATGGGCTGAAATGGGAGTCTCGTCTAAGACTCCATATGCTCCAATGTGTACTTCCACAAGAGCAGTGAACGAGGCTTTGAGCTCTTAGATCCACTACTCCTCCCCCAATAAAATGAGAATTAAAACTTATAAATAACTAAAGTAGATAGACAAGAGTTGAGAGATTTTTTTTTGTTTCTCAAACTTTTTTCTTTTCTTTCGACTGAAGGGATAGAGAAATATTTATAGGTCAACATTAGGGGTTTTAGATTTGAAATTTAACACACAAAGAGGGTCACGGACTGAGATTTTGGCTCCAAAAGAGCCGTTTGAAAAGAGACAAATCTCTGAAAAATACAGAATTCTTCAAAAGCTTTTGTTGGCTTTTTGCTTGACCAAATCGTGTGATAGAGATGAGAGAGGAAGATTTTGAAAACTTTCACCAAAATGGAGCTACAAGTTTTGGATTTTTGAAAGAGAAGACTAATTTTGTTCATAAAAGGGGGAAAGAGACGTGATGGTTACTGGTAAAAGATGAAAAGTTGGAACATTAATTTTGTTTTTAGGTTTTTTCTTGGCTGAAGAGTTTAAGAGGGTTTTCATTTGGGCTGGGTTGGGATTCGTTTGGGTCAGTGGTGAGAGAAAAAAAAATGGGCTGCTGAAAACAATAAATTGGGCCACGAAAACAGTGGGCTTAGTTAAGGGAATTGGGCTAGAGGCTAGTTGTTGGTTGAAAATGGTGTTAGATAGAATTGGCTGAAACGTGGCCTTTTTCCTACAACAACATTTCTTTAACTTCCTTATCTTAATAATTTTAAATATGTTATAATTATAACACAGACTATTTACTATATATATATATATATATATATATATATAGCTAAATAAAATATGAACATTATAACTAGAAAATATACATATAAACATACTACCTAAATAATAATACTAATGATACGAATTATAATTTAATAATTAGCGTAGTGACTATTATTATTATTACTAATAATACGTAAGAATAATAGCAACATATGATTATAATAGTACTAATGTTAATAATAAGAGTGATAATAATAGTATTACCAATATAGTAGTTGTATTAGAAATGGAAATAATTACACTAATAAGTAAAAATTGATTATTAATGACTAGGAAGCGTAAAGAAATTATTTAGAGGAAAAGTGGGACAAAATTGGGTGTCAACAATCAATTCAGATACTATCAGCCCCAGTCCCAACATGATTAATCGGAAGCATACAACGTATATCACTAGGCCACCAAGTTATACACAAAGGATAATATTTAAAATTGCAATTTTCTTTCTTCATGTCGATGTATATTCGCAATCTCATATTATTGCGTATCAGCAGAAGCATTAAACCATCACCAATTTTATAGAGGATTTCTAAGAAATTGACGGTTGTACCATGTTTAGATGAGTAGAAATTATATGAATAAAACCATTAAAATAAATTTTTGTATTGATAGCAACGACTTCCATGGTATAATCCACAAACCTGTTGTTACTATCGCATTCTCCCTATGCTGAATCAAAACAGGTAATGATGTCATCTTTTTCTCTTGATCTCCAGTACTTTGAGTATCGACTGATGAGCCTTGAATGGGATGAAGAGCTTTGCACTTCACTTTTCTACCAACCCACAAATTTCATTGCCTTGAGCTTAAAGAATATGGGGGGTTTGATATTGTGCCACAAACGCAACTCTCCACATTTACTAGATTTAAAATCGGCTACTATTCTTTAAATATACACGTACATGTTAAATAAGGGAAAACAACAGTTGCATCCCTATTATTAAGGGGCCACTTTACTTAATTGGCTATATAGTGCCAATTTTTTAGGCCTAAAATATGCTATCACATTCTGGGTTAAAAAAAGGGCAAACTACATAAATGACAAATATTTGGGCTTTAATCAAGTCACATAGCAAATGTTTCAATATTTACATTTTGTAGCAACAACCCAGCTGCCAACGGTTGTATACGTTTTTTTTCACTGTATTCGTTTTTTATTTTCACTGTATTCATGAATAAAATAAAATAAAATCCTGTTTTTTCACTGTATTCATGAAAATTACTATCTGTATTTATAAATTGGCTTGCTGTATTCATAAATACAGCGAGTAAGAAATGAATACATAAAAACATATATACACCAAAAATTAACAAAAACCATATTTTTCGGTATGTATACAACAAATACAGGCGTATGCAACATAGATACACCAAAAAAATTAACAAAAACAAGCGAAAAACAGTGTATACAAAATATGTACACCAAAAAAATAACGAATACACTCAAATATTGAATACAAAAAATAAAATTGATTGTATTTATTTGTATACAGGCGTAAATTCACTTTATTCATTTGTATATAAAAGATTTTTTCGAAAAACGCAAAAAATATTGTATACAGTGTATGTATACACAGATCTGGAAAAAAAACTTCCGAAAAATATGTATACATAGATCTGGAAAAAACTTCCGGTCAAAAATTCCGATCAGATCTGTGTACACCTTCTTCTCCTTCACCTTCTTTTCTCCGTCATCATCACCGTCACCTTCAGATTTGAAAATGCCTATCAAATCTGAAAAATTCGAAGAAATAATGTATTTTCCGATCAAAGGTGAAGAAGACGCCGGAGAAGGGAAAATGAGAAGGTTGCTCCGCCGTGCCGGAGAAGAAGACGTCGGAGAAGTGAAAAGGAGAAGAAGCAGCTTCCGGCGTGACTGTGCGGTGAAGATGTTGAAATCTAGTTCAAATCTATTTCGCCGGAGCTCGGGCGATTTCGTGGTGGCCGGCGGCGGAGTAATGGGAGAAGATGGAAGAGAGAGATCGGAGGATTTGGTTGGAAGTGAATAATGTGATTGATAGGGTATTCTACTTTGTGTGTATATATATATTGCTATAAGTTGTATTTAACATATTATTATTCGCTATGGGATGTAATTATTTTAAACTATAGCTACTAAATATAAATATGTAGTAGAGTTAGTTATGTCATGTAATTATTCCTTAAAAATATGCAAATACTATGTAATACTTGTTCCAAAACGTCAATTTCCTTAAACAGTATAGTTGGGCCAGACTGGCCCAGTTTCATTGGGATCTATTAAAATTACAGAAGACCATAAAGCATTTGTTCGGGTCCAAAACAATTGGTAAAATCTGAACTCAATTTAAGTCTATTTTCTGGATAATAGTTGTTGGATTTTTTATCATGAAAATCTCTCTGTGTCAGTTTTTGCTTTTTAAAACTTCTGATTCCTGAAAATGTTTTGAGAGAAAAAAATGTGTATATATATGCATAGGACGTCTTCTAAGGAAAGAATTTTAACTAACCCCATAATCTAATGACGAACTAAAGATTAATTCTAAAGGGTAAGAGAAAAATTACTACGTAATACTAGCATTGAGCTACAACTGCATGCACGAATACACAAACCACAATGTTAGTTCAAAGAAATAGAAATAGTGAAAATTGTAAAGCAAAAAGAAGAAAGTAACGATGTTGAGTTCTTTGAACCCAACAACCTTAATGTATTCACTCCAAAGCGTTGTGACCCCGACGAAGAGTTCATAATAGCTTTTGGTCCAAATGTTTTGTCGGGAAAACGCCCTCTCGGAAAACTCTAAAATTTGGCAAGATTTTCGTTGTTTAGGCGGCCTTCTTTGTTAGCCGGAAAACGCTATCTCTGACGAATTTTCTTCTCTGTTATGGAGTCACATACGGTGATATAGTAATTGTTCGTATTAGAGTATTTCAGTGTATTGTTGCTTGTTGATCGAACCATTAAGAGCGAATGAATACTGTATTACGGGTAAAACCGAGGATACGGGTATACTCGGTTTCCCGACGTGAATGTTATGTTCGTCATGCTCGGCCAGGATAAGATCGTATATCTCGATCGGGCATCAAGCCCGATCCGGAATGAGACATTAAGGCAAGATGAGGAGGCGGTTAACCACCATGAGGAGAAGACCGGAATATCCGCCTTCAGCCGGATATTTCGGCACCAATCCCGGCAACAGCTGTCAACAGATTCCTTTCCTTACTTAGAATTGTACTAGGGTTAGGACTCCTCTACTATATAAAGAGGAGGCCCCCATTCATTTTGGGCGGTTCTTTTATTTTCTCACTCAACAGATAAAGGAAAAATCATGTACTAAGCAAGGCAATACAATTACCTGAGTTCATTCATCCTTTCTAAAATTCTCTTTGTTACTCATTATTCAGATATCCGATCATAGGGATTCGACCTCGGTTCCCAGTACCCGAGGCCAGTCAGTATACATTTTGGTTAGATTTATATATTTCATTTTACTTATTCGCTTATCGTGTAGTCTACTCGTATTGAATTAAACCATATATCCTTAGCATCGCATAAAAATTCAATTGTTTTCCATTTTAAGGCTAAACAGTTTGGCGCCCACCGTGGGGCCAGGGATAATAGTGGTGGTTTAATACAAAGTTCTGATTACACTCGATATTTTACACTTATTCTTTAAGGTTTGATTTCAGGTTTGGCAGACATGTCAGACTCCCATTCTGTCAATTTTAAAGTTGAGTCAAGCCATCACGAGCACAACGATGAGGGAGTACCAAACAATAACGTACCCCCAGTTAATCCTGACCAAGTCGGGTCATCGGTGGGCAACGTGCCGGCTGGCGAGGATAATGGAGTCCTGCTACAACAGCTTCAAAGCCAGTTGGACATGGCTATGGCCCAACTACATGCCCAGCAAGAGATCACAGCACAATTGCAAAACCGAAATCAAGCACCCGATGTTGCTCCATCGGAGCAGACCGAGAAAACGGAATCATCTCGGGCAGAGTGTCGAGCTGGTAAGGATGCTCGAAGAATTGACTAAACAAGCCGAATCCGGCGAAATAAAGATAGGGGCGAACGATAAGAGGGTGGAAAACCACAACTCAAGGGTCGACCAGATTCCTGGGGCACCTCCGGTGTTGAAGGGACCAGATTCGAAAAAATTCGTCCAAATGCCTTTTCCTCCTAGTGCTGCGCCAATGAAAATCCCGAAGAGATTTCGCATGCCCGATATCTTGAAGAGATTTTGCATGCCCGATATCCCGAAGTATAACGGGACAATGGAGCCAAACGAACATGTGACTGCATACACATGTGCTATTAAAGGCAACGATCTCGCCGACGATGAAAGGGAGTCGGTGCTGCTTAAGAAATTCGGGGAAACCCTGTCCAAGAGAGCAATGATATGGTATCACAACTTGACCGAGCATTCGATTGATTCATTTTCCATGCTCTCGGATGCTTTTGTCAAAGCTCACGCCGGAGCCATCAAGGCCGAAACCCGAAAATCGGACTTGTTCAACATTAAGCAGCGAGATGACGAAACCTTCCGCGAGTTTGTGGCCCAATTTCAAATGGAACGCATGGACTTACCTCTGGTCACTGACGATTGGGCCGTTCAGGCTTTTACACAAGGGCTCAACTCAAGAAGCTCGATCACATTTATGGAGCTAAAGCAAAATCTGATAGAGTACCCGACAATCGCTTGGGCTGATGTACACAACAGGTATCAATCGAAGATCAGGGTCGAAGATGATAAGATTCTGAGAGCCTCCTCGGTATCATGGCATTCCGGTAAAGCGAATGATCGATCGAGGAGAACGACAGATTGAGATTCAAGACCATCATATGACAGGTATCAACCTTACACACCTGATCAAAGGGGCAACGAGCGCAACAGTGAATCGATCAAAAACGATAGGAGGAATCATCGAAGGAACGATCGAGGCCCCAGTAATCGTGGATTGATGAAGAGAAAGGTTGTCGATAGAACCTCGGGAAATAGAGAAATTCCAAGGTTGTCCGAGTATAATTTTTGCGTCGATGTAGTGACCATAGCAGCGGCCGTTATCCGTAACAGGGAAACGAGGCACCCAAGGCCGATCCAATTTGATCCAGAGAAGTGGGATAAAAGCCTTATTTGAAAATATCATCACACTCATGGCCATCGAATTGAAGATTGTCGGCAGTTGAGAGAGGAGCTTGCCCGTCTGTTTAATTTGGGACACCTTCGAGAATTTCTAAGTGAACGAGCAAAAACTCACTTCAAGAATGTGGACGCCAACAAGCAAGATAGACTGAAGAACCTCAGCAAGTGATCCACAAGATTATAGGAGGAACTGATGTCCCCCTGGGGCCGGTAGTAAAGCACACCAAAGTTTCCATAACAAAGGAAAAACGTATTCGGAATTATGATCCCGATGGTCCCATCTCGTTCAGTGACGAGGACATGGAAGGCATCGTTCAACCTCATAACGATGCATTGGTAATATCTGTCCTTGTCAATAAATTTAGAATTAAACATGTGCTGATTGATCCAGGTAGCTCGGCTAATATCATCTGATGGAGAGTCATCGAGCAGCTGGGACTACTAAATCAAATCGTGCCAGCAATACGAGTCCTCAACGGATCCAATATGGCCTGCGAAACGACGAAGGGCGAAATCACCTTATCGATCGACATGGCCGGAACTACGCATCAGACCAAATTTTATGTGATAGAGGGAGACATGGGATATAACACATTATTGGGAAGACCATGGATTCACCTCATGAAAGCGGCCCCTTCAACTATACATCAGGTGTTGAAATTCCCAACCTCAGAAGGGATCAAAACCGTTCATGGTGAGCAACAGGCCGCAAAGGAAATGTTCGAGGTCGAAGAATCTGTTACCATGGCAATAATACCGAAATGGACCAAAGGGGAAAGTGTCAAATAGCAATCACTGATTCTGATCCCGGAGTCGTCGGAGGATCAGAATAGAAATACACCAGATAAAGAGTTAGAGTTCGGAGTTCCGAGGACCTTTGGTACCCGATGATTCAGATGCCACTAAATCCACAGTCGAAGAGCTCAAGAAAGTCATACTATTCATTCATCTACCTGACAGGAAGATATACCTGGGCACGGGGTTAACCCCTGAGCTCAGGATTTTTTTTATTGAATTTCTTAAAAATAACTCAGATTGCTTTGACTGGTCCTATTTAGACATGACAGGTATCCCACCGGAGGTGACAATGCACAAGTTGAGTCTGGATTCGAGTTTCCCTCCCGTCAAACAAAAGCGGAGGCCGCAACTCGAGGTAAAGCACGCGTTCGTCAAAGATAAGGTAATTAAGCTCCTTAACATAGGATCCATTCGAGAGGTTAAATACCCGGACTGGTTAGCTAATGTTGTAGTAGTACCTAAAAAGGGAAATAAATTTAGAATGTGCGTAGACTATAAGGATTTAAATAAGGCTTGCTCAAAAGATTCATTTTCTTTGCCCAGCATCGATCGCATGATCGACGCTACTTCGGGTCATGATACACTGAGTTTCCTGGATGCGTACTCCGGGTATAATCAAATACAAATAGACCTGGAGGATCGAGAAAAAACCTTTTTCATAACTAGGTCTGGCAGGTATTGTTATAATGTAATGCCCTACGGCCTAAAAAATGTCGGTGCCACCTATCAGCGACTGGTCAACCGCATGTTTGAGCACCAAATAAGGAAATCAATGGAAGTTTATATCGATGCCATGGTTGTTAAGTCCCTGCGAGCATAGGACCATTTAAAGTATTTGAAGGAAACTTTCAGTAGATTAAGAAAGTACAACATGAAGCTGAATTCGAAAAAATGTGCCTTCGGTGTTGGGTCGGGTAAGTTTCTCGAATTCATAGTATCGAATCGAGGAATCAAAATCAACCCAGATAAGATAAAAGCAATTGAAGACATCACCGTGATAAACGCCATCAAAGGGGTACAAAGGTTGACCGGGCGAATAGCTGCCCTAAGTTGATTCATCTCCAGATCCTCGGATAAAAGTCATCGGTTTTTCTCATTGCTAAAGAAAAAGACCGACTTTGCTTGGACCCCCAAACGTCAGATGGCCTTAGCAGAGCTCAAGAAGTACTTATCAAGTCCGCGTTTACTCCACACGCTAAAAGCGAACGAGCAGTTGTATCTGTACTTGGCGATGTCCGAGATAGCGATAAGTGGTGTCCTCGTTCGAGAAGAAGAAGGTACGCAATTCCCAGTCTATTATGTAAGCAGAACCCTAGGTGACGCTGAAACTCGGTACCCGCATTTGGAAAAACTTGCTTTGACTTTATTGAGCGCATCTAGAAAATTAAAACCTTACTTTCAATGTCATCCCATATGCGTCATAACGTCATACCCCTTAAGGAATGTCATGCATAAACCCGAACTCTCAGGCCGATTAACAAAATGGGTTGTGGAGATTAGCGGATATGATATTGAATATAAACCACGAACTGCTATCAAATCCCAAATACTGGCGGACTTCGTGGCCGATTTTGCACCATCCATGATCCCCGAGGTTGATAAAGAGATGCTTCTTACCTCGGGGACTAGTTCGGGAATCTAGACCCTTTACACAGACGGTGCTTCTAATGTAAAAGGGTCTGGGTTGGGGATCGTTCTCAAACCTTCCTCGGGTGATATAATGAGACAATCTATTAGATCTACTGATTTGACTAACAACGAAGCCGAGTATGAGGCTATGATTGCAGGTTTAGAACTGGCTAAGGGCTTGGGAGCCGAAATCATAGAGGCCAAATGTGATTCTTTCCTGGTGGTCAACCAAGTTAATGGAACATTCGAAGTCAAGGACGACCGAATGCGAAGATACCTAGAAAAACTGCAAGTCGTCCTTCGCTGGTTCAAGGAATGGACATTGGAACACGTGTATCGACACCAAAATAATGAGGCAGATGCCCTTGAAAATTTGGGATCATCGGTAGAAACGGATGGGTTCAATTCTGGAGCTGTGGTGCAATTGATAAGATCGGTCATCGAGACCGGTCACGCCGAGATAAACTCGACCAGCCTTACTTGGGATTGGAGGAACAAATACATAGACTATCTTCAAACAGGAAAGATACCGTCCGATGCCAAGAAATCAAGGGCCCTCCGAATGAAAGCAGCTAGATTTTGTTTGGTCGATGGTCAGTTATACCGAAGGTCGTTCCACGGCCCCTTGGCGAGATGTCTAGGGCCGGGAGAAACCTACTATCACCCAAGCGTGAACGACCAGGCTGAATATATCAATAAGATTATACTGCAGAATCTAATGAAAAGACTAATCGGCTCTAAGCACTGGTGGAAAGAGGTTCTACCCGAGGTCTTATGGGCCTACCGCACAACGGTAAGATCAAGCCCTGGCGAAACTCTATTCTCCCTAGTATACGGAGCCGAGGCTCTAATACCCGTCGAAGTTGGTGAACCAAGCTTAAGATTCCAATATGCCACTGAAGACTCGAATCGTGAAGCAATGTCTGCTAGTCTGAATCTCGTGGCGAAAAGAGAGAAACTGCTTATATCCGAATAGCCGCACAAAAACAAAGGATGCAAAGATATTATAACCGAAGGGCTAACTTTAGACATTTTCAGATTGGGGACTTGGTGCTGAGAAAAGTCACACTCCACACCAAGAACCCCCATGAAGGAAAATTGGCCCCGAATTGGGAAGGGCCATACCGAGTCACCGGAATAACCGGGAAAGGTTCCTATCAGCTTGAGAACGAAGACGGGAAACTGTTGAAAAATAACTGGAACGTGGCACACCTAAAGAGGTATTATTGTTAAAGGTATGAATAACTTTCTTCTTTTTTCTCGAAATCTAACGATGCAGGCATACAACTTAATGGGCATCGGGAGCAACACAATGGAAATCGGAGAGTCATAGACTTAAGACTGAAAGCACGTGCTGCACTCTTTTTTTCTTCGGCCGTTTTTGTCCCGAAGTGGGTTTTCCGGCAAGATTTTTAATGAGGCAACGCTGAACAGCGTGCTACGCAAATAGAGAAACTCGATCAATTGGAGATTGCACATATTGGACCAATAGTACACGAGCCCTCACATTTCGGACTCGAATACTAAGGGACTACTATACTCTGTGCTAAGTATGTAAAGCCAAGGCATGAACGATAGGACTAGATGTAAGGACCAAACGATCAATTAAATCGTGTCCAATTAGTTTGTTCTTGCCACGGCAATGATCGTAATTACATCTCCAGTCCATCAATAAAAATCTTGTCTCGATCAAGATAATATAGTATTGCCAATATTGCATTTCGCTGGACTAGACTCCTAAATATGCGAAATACGTAAATATTAAAGACTATGGTCTAAACGGTTAAAGACTACGGTCTAAAAACACAAAAATATTGTGATACGCTTCATCTTGCCATTTATAAACAAAACAATGATCAAAGTCGACAGGGACTAAAAACCCGATCATATCACGCGACTTGGAGACGTCTAAGTTTGCAAATAAGGTCATTCGCATGCAGCATGCTCTCGATCACTAATCATTACCACTTCAAATTTTATTCTTGCTGAAGCAATAATGCAAGCCAAGGCAATGGCATGAATTGAACAAACATCAAACTGACACTTTACAAAAGGCAACAAAAAGCGATGAACAGGCCGAATCAAAATCTTTTTTTTATAGATAGAGGATTTACAAAGTCTCAAACAAACGGCCTTAAAACAAAAAAAAAACATAAGGCTACTAAGCCTAATCTCCACCCGAACCTTCAGTCTCTTTCCCGGCTAACTCGAGGTCGTTATTCGAATCCTCAGGATCGAACACAGCCTTCACCTTCGCCTTCGCCTCGAGCCTCTTAGCCTCCTCGATTAGGCAACACATCCTTCGCCTCCGCCTCGAGCCTCTTAGCCTTTTCGATTAGGTATGTTAAATCCACACCGGTGGCTTGAATTTCTTCGAAGGCCTCTCTTCGGGATAAACATCGCACGTACTCGGCCTGAAGATCACTAGCTTTCTCGGCAGCGGTCACGTCGACTTTATACTGGTCCAAAATATCTTTGTAGCTCGAGATTTCACCAAGGGATTTTTCATGTTCAGCCCGCAGATCAGTAACGTCCCGACGAAGGTTATCCCCTTCCGCCTCGGCCGTAGCAAGTGCTGACCTGAGTTTATTAACTTGCTCCGCCGCTACCCCAAGCTACTCTTTAAGAGCATCCCGCTCAGCAACAGCACCAATTCTCATTTTTTGGAGGGTCAATATAAGCCCGGGCCTGAGAGGGAGTGGCATTATCATTGACTATTAAAGGCTTATTATAAACTTCGAAAGCCCTTACCTTCTCTGCCAACTAGTCATGTTCCCACTTGCCTCGGTAGCCTCGTTCCGAGCTGCTGCCAAATCTGATTTAAGGGTGGAGAGATCCAGGAGAGTTAAGATATATTCCAATTTCTGCCCGTAAAGATCTCTGAGCTCATCCGCCTCCTCAGTTTTCTTCCTAAGATCCTTCTTGAAACGATCAACTTCCGACCTAAGTCGATGAAAGCTTGCATGATGAAGCACGAAGGCCTATAAGAAAAAGAGAAGCAGTTGTTAAGATGAGGCAAGAAAATAAATCTAAGTGTAAAAACGAAGGAACTGGATATACTCGATTCAACACCTGCTGAGCCTCGTTGAAAAGGCACGATTCGCTGACTTCAGCCATCTTCTTCATATCCTCTTGGGACACCAGAGGGCACAGATAGTTGTCCACCCCGACCGGCCCCGACAACATGTTCATATCGGTCGGCACCTTAAAAGAAATCAACCTCTTTCGATTCGGGTCGGCACTGGGGGGCAGGAAAATTTTTCTCCAATCTAGGACAGGAGTTAACCCCGAAATGGTTGGCCACGGGGATGGAGAAGTGTTCAAAGCCTGACATACTAGATGCAGGTATTTCGTAATTCCCATAACCGGTTCTCTCTTCTGGCCCTGTTGGCCTCTCAGTCATTTTGCATTTGGCCTTAGCATCATCGGTGGGAATATCCACTAATCGAGGGGGCGAGTCCTGTATGCAAATAATGGTCTCAGCCGAAGCCACAACTTGTATTGGGAGGACAAAACCAATACCATATAAAGGCGGAATGTAAAGTACCTTTGAACCCGACACAGAAGGAGGTGCCTTCGATCCAGTGGCTACGGCCAGGAATCGCCCCGAGCTTCGAGTGGGCGCGGGATCGACATTGGCATCTTTGGACATCCCGATTTTCGACCTAACGCTCCCCACATCAGTCAGTCTTGGGAAATCCCTCGAGCTCACCGACATTGGACTTGAGCTTTCCACCAAGGGTGGAGTAATCTCTATAGAGCCGGTCAACTCTTGATTGATGCCCTCGTTGGTAAGTTGGCGCCTGAACAACACCTGGTATTCATCATCTGAATGATCGGATAGTTGATCAGCAACATCGGTGTCCAGGGCGCGGGCCGAGATATCTTCCGAAGAGGGCTCTCTGTTGTGCGCCTCGATTTTTTCCTGGTTCCGGAAGGAGCTCGAGAAGACTCAGAGGATCGTCTTTTTCTCCTCTCGGTCTTATCTCCTTAGTCAGGAGCTTCGATGTCTTGTTCATCGGCTGAAGCCTCTACAACCTCTTGCCCCCGAATTTTGGTGGCCTTTGAAAGACCTATATAGAAAAGAAGAACAGGTTAAACTTGTCAAGCGCAGTATAACACATAAACAGGATGGAGCAGCATTCTGGTGAAAGGACTTACCGTGATTTCCGGCCTCCCACCGGGACCGAGACAAATGCCACCAGTTGCGGTCGGCATAGGTAAGTTGGGAACAAATCTTCCCAATCCATTCATCAATGTTTGGAACCGCACTGAGGGTTCGAACAAGTGTTATGAACATACGAGTAAAATCAAAGAGTCAGTGTAGATTCAGACATATAACCATACCGTACCAAAGTAAAGCTACTTAGGGGTTGGGTTCCATTTCTCGGGAAACGACAACTTCTCAGCAGGAATCATATCCCCTGTTCTGACTCGGACAAATCTGCCCTGCCAGCCTCGGTCTCTATCTTCATCAAGACCGAAAAAGGGAGCTTTTTTGGCTCGTTTTGAGTTTAATCATACCCCCTCGAAAAACTCTGGGACTGTACAGTTGGAAGAGATGGCTCATCGTGAAGGGAATATTCACGTTCGTAGTAAAGTAACGGAGGAGTACAGCGATTCTCCAAAATAACAAATGAATCTAGCCGAGGCAAATATCATACCGTTTGCAAAAATACACTATCACAGAATCAAGCGTACTAAACGTAAAAGGGTAGGTATAAACGCTTAAATAACCTTTCACATGGTTCGTTACAGATTCAGCCTGATCGGGAATAACGACCTCCATACTCTTCCACCCGCAGTCTTCTTTGACCTGTTCAAGCTTACTCGGGGGCATCGTGCACAAATAATCCGATATATCGGCACCTCGATCCCCTTGTTGAGAAGGCTTCTCAACCTTGAAATCCCTGATGGTCGTGTGATCTTGTGGGATAAAATCTGTCAATACCGGCTCCGGTTTTGGGGCCGAGGAGGTCTCGCCATTTTTCGCTTTTGAAGATTTGCTCATTGTTACGGAAATAGAAAGGTATGAAGACTTGTATGAAGGTTTGAAGATGAGATAAAGAACTGACAAGAAGGTATGAAGATATGAAAATAGGAAGGTTTGTGTATCCAAGTACACGAAGGTAAAACTTTTCTTGGTAAAAATTAGAAAAGTGAAAAAGTGAAAGGGGAAGGCTTGCTTTTATAGAGTGGGGCCGAGACGGTTCGCATTCCGTAACCGTCTTCGCGCCCAACCGGGTCTCGACACGTGCCAATGGCAGAGCGATGTGACAGATTTGACCTTGATCCTATCTATCCATGGGAAGCGTACAGGAGAAGGAACCGAATCACCCTTCTAGGTTGTTAAGGCATACGGACCCGGTTATTTCCAATTCTGTTTTTTGAACAAGTTCCTCAGGCCCCCCTTTTTTCTACATCAAAACCCTGTAGCGAAGGCCCTGTGAGGCTCAGGTCGGGCCTTGGCACCAATAATATGATCAGGTAAGGCTGTCGTTCGACCATAAAGGATGCGGTTCCGAACCGAGTACGGTCGAATACAAGGAGTAAAGTATGCAAACATAGCGGCCGATAACGAGTAGTTTGAATTTTGGGTATACAACAGATCGAAATAACAATTGATCAAATATTGCAAAGGCACATACAAAAGAGAAAGTTCAAACAACGCAAATAGAATAATCGGTGAAGTCCGATAAAAATCAATCCGCAAAATTCTATTAAAATTGTTCCATTTCGCAAAACCCCGACTTTATCGAATACATTGGTCCGTCAGAAAAGCGAAAAAGGCCTTACTCTACGGCCATAAACTAAAAAAAAAAAAAAAAAAGAAAAATTGTAACAAAAAATAGTAACACCCCTAACTGGCATAGTAAGCCAAAGGCTGAGAACTCCGGCTTATTCTGCGGGATGCTGCGACGGTACATGACACCGTCTAGATATCCCCGGAACCTTCACCGGGAGCAGATGAACCGGGGATACTCGGTTCCGACAAATCCTCTGCATCAAGTACTATTGTCAACAGGGGTTCACCAAGAGGTATCTCCTGACGGTTCTCCATGATATGACAAGTTCAGACCCGAGAGCCAACCCTCGAATGTCTAACCGGGATACTTCCAGTCTCTCTGCGCCTAGGTATCCTCGGCGGCGTCGATGTTTTCCTTCCCCGAGCTACATCCTCAGCTATGACTTTTCCCTTCGAACATCTTCTCGTCGGAAGTCCCGAAAATCAAATACACTGGGTTGAAATACGATGCAAAGAAATAAAAATCGAACGATCGGATTAAGAATTTACTGTGGTTTTTGCCTTTCCACCCTTCGGGTACCATTTTCCTCCAGGAATGACCTGAGTTATGGGAAGCTCCTAGAAGGGCAACCACCCATTCAAAGATAGTTATAACGAGCTCAGGTTCAATCGGATTTGGTGATGGGTTCTACATCTCCGGAAAATCGGTAGACGATGGACGATGAAGTTGAGCTGTATGTATCATCACAAACCAATGAAGCCACCCGATGATAATCATCCTCAGGGTCAATCAGGCTTTGATTACCCCGAGGAAGTAGGTGAATAATTCCCCCTCGGATCACTCGAGGTATGTATATGTGAAGTAAATGATCAAGGGTGAAGGGAATCCCGGCTATGTTAGCCAGCATCTCGATGCAGTACATAAGTCTCCAAATCCATGGAGCGATCTGACCGATACACACTCAATACCGGCGACAAAAGTCCTCGATGACTCGAGGAACAGAGAGAGTAAACCCGATGGCGAAAGAATAGGTGTACGACAACGAATAACCAACGACATAGTGATTTACTTTTACCCTATTCCCAACAGGGCGAACGTCGACATCTGCGCCTAAATTGCAATATTCCCTGACTACGGTAATGGTGGCATCAATTCGAAATTCTCCACCGAATCAAGATGGTGAGAGTCTTTGCAGTCACCTGCATATTTAAATCCCGATGAAAGGATATCAGCAGCAAGAAACTCTACTTCCTCGTCAGGACCAATGACCCCTGTTGGCAGTAGAGGCGGAGATTGAGGAGGAGACGAAGATTGATCTTCACCCTGGGTTAGTAATGGAAGAGAAGCCATAATTGTGGTAAGGACGTGAGTTTCATATGCAATCACAATAAGATTTGGAGAAACAAGGTTTAGGGTTGGAGAGTAAAAATGCATGGCAGAGGAAAAGAACATGTGCTTATATAGAGGAGAGTCCAATGGGTTTTGTAGTAGATTGAGGACTCTGACAAAGGACAGCTTCCCAAGAAAGATTTGGTGGCTAAATAATGATGACCTAGCATCGAGCAGAATGAAGTGTTGACTAGAAGGTCTTGTCCTAGGTAGATGGGTGCAGCTACTCAGCTTTATTTGGGTCTATTTCCCGCAGTCAAAATTTTACCTCGAGAAATAGGGGGACTACCTGTATACGGGTAAAATCGAGGATACGGGTATACTCAGTTTCCCGACGTGAATGTTATGTTCATCATGCTCGGCCAGGATAAGATCGATATATCTCGATCAGGCATCAAGCACGATCCGGAATGAGACATTAAGGCAGGATGAGGAGGCGGTTAACCACCATGAGGAGAAGATTGGAATATCCTCCTTCAGCCGAATATTTCGGCACTAATCCCGGCAACAGCTGTCAACAGATTCCTTTCCTTACTTAGAATTGTACTAGGGTTAGGACTCCTCTACTATATAAAGAGGAGGCCCCCATTCATTTTGGGCGGTTCTTTTATTTTCTCACTCAACATATACAGGAAAAATCATGTACTAAGCAAGGCAATACAATTACCTGAGTTTATTCATCCTTTATAAAATTCTCTTTGGTACTCATTGTTCAGATATCCGATCATAGGAATTCGACCTCGGTTCCTAGTACCCGAGGCTAGTCGTATACATTTTGATCAGATCTATATATTTCATTTTACTTATTCGCTTATCGTGTAGTCTAATCTCGTATTGAATTAAACCATATATCCTTAGCACCGCATACAAATTCAATTATTTTCCATTTTAAGGCTAAACAAATACAAGTGATACAAGCTAATAACAATTGAACAGTAGCTACAAATGGCAACTAGGCACGCGAAAGTCACGTATGATAAGTAATCTCGAAACTGTAGTGCTTCTTAAAAATTCTACTAGTTAAAATCCTAAAAATAGTGTGAAGTTGGACCATTTGTAAAAAGCGAAAAGAATACAGTATATTGAAATATCATTTTGTTGATAATGGATGAATTGTATAGAGTTGATTTTGTTGAAGGTACAAATGAGTAGCCATCAAAAAGGTTAAAACTGTATGATGATTTTGACGGGCTCATGAACGTATTTTTTTGATTTCGGTTAATAGAAAATCTTAGAAATTCTGCATCTACTCTGACTTGTTCATCTTGAATTCAAGACTCTGTACACCACCAAACAACTTCGGTCACCACCTCCATCTCCACCATCGGCAACCACCGGAAAACCCCCATAAAAAACGGCAACCAAACACCACTGTCTCACAACCCATCACCATTGAGTTGGGTTTTCAGTTTCGTGTTCGTAAACCGAGGTTCTCCGACAAGTTTTCGGTTGCGGTTTGAGGAGCTGTGGGTGGGGGAGCTCAGGCCCGACAAAAATCAAGCGAGACTCTCACATTAAGGTCTTGAAAAAGAAGTCTGTTCTTGAAGTTGAAAATTCAAAGCAAAATGAATTACTAAAAATTCAAACTGTCCGGAAAAGCAGACTGAAGATCTGAAGGTACACCTGCCTTCTTTCTTTTAGATTATTTTCAAATTTGTCAGATCTGACTCTTTTTCTGTTTAGTTGTGCAATTCTTTAGCTACTTCTCTTGTGCAATCATTTTTTATTTTTAGATTTGCTCAAGATCTTAATCAATTTTACCCTTAAAGATTGGTACTTTGCATCACTTTCCATCTTCAATTGTGGAATAAGTGATGGCCGGTGGCCAGTCCACA
This sequence comes from Lycium barbarum, assembly GCF_019175385.1. Classification (NCBI taxonomy): domain Eukaryota; kingdom Viridiplantae; phylum Streptophyta; class Magnoliopsida; order Solanales; family Solanaceae; genus Lycium; species Lycium barbarum. The sequence goes on along the minus strand of NC_083347.1, from coordinate 106,609,592 downwards.
ATGGAGGCTGGCCAACCCTCACTAACTACGACTATTCCAAAAACCAATCCTAATCCATTACAATATTCAGATCTGTTCAAACCAAAAACCTTGAATGATGCAGTACATAGTCAGATCCAATCACTGCCCCAAATTCCAATGAAACCAGTAACTTTTCTACATGGGGTGCCATACATTAAATACACTGAAGTAGAAGTTGATCAGATGAATATCATTGAAAATCTTCAGTATGCTGTAACAGGAAAGTTCTCATATGGCCAGCTAGATATTGAACAACTTCGTTTCATAATCCCTACACAATGTGGAATAAAAGGTGAGTGTAGAACAGGTTTTCTAAGAAACCGCCATGTGCTTATCAGATTAAGTCTTTTTGAAGACTTTGTGAATTTCACATCAAAGCCTGTATACTACATTCAAGATAGAGAGGGATACTCGTACCAAATGAGAACACTAATTTATGATTCGAATTTCAAGGTTGATGAAGAAACATCAAAGACAATGGCATGGATTTCCTTCCCAAAGCTATTACCTACATACTTTGTGAAGGAAACTCTTTTTTCAATTGCATCTGCAGTGGGTATTCCTATACAATTGGATATGGCTACGATCAACAAGACTAGACCTAGTTGTGCTAGGGTCAAGGTTTTAGTAGATTTGTTAGCGGATTTACCCAAAACAGTGAGGATGGATATTGAAAATGAAAAAAACAGGAGCAATAAGGACTGTTAATGTTCAGATTCATTATGATTACCTTCCTAAGTATTGCAAGGAATGTAAATTACAGGGACATGATGAATATGATTGTAGAATTATAAATCCAGAGCTTGTTCAGTATGACAATGAAAGGGAGGAAATGCCAAAGGAGAATGGCAAGACAAAACCTCATAAAAGCTCTGATGAAGTGCACAATAGTAAGGAAAGCAATAAAGATCTCCAAGAGGATAAAGAAACTGAAGCAAAAAAGGCCAAGAGATTACAAGCAGAGGAACAACATAATAAAAAACAGGCTAATGACAAAGGCAAACAAAAGCAAGAGGATAGAAACCAACAAGGATATGAAGAGAAAAAGAATTATGGAAAATACAATTATAGAGGATACAATAATTTGTACAATTATTCTGCTAGAGTGTTGGCAGGTGGAAGAGTGCTAGGAAATTCGGGAAATTGGAATCCCATCAAAGACAACAGAAACTTCAATGCTGAGAAGGGAAGTGCAAATCATAGCAAACAGAAAGAGACAACAGTCACTGCTACATGCAACAAATTTAACACTTTGGTGGACTTGGAGGAGGAACAAGAAAATCAAAATGAAACATAAGAAGGAAGCACACATAGTAGCAATCCTCTTAAAGAGACGGCTAGGCCATGGGTGGATGCTGCCTTTGGGAAACAAACAGAAAATAACAAAGATATGAAGGAGCACGAAAAGATAGATAGCAGACAAGAGCAAGATAATAAGAAGGAGAAAGGGGTAGGGGATAATCAGTCAAAGGAAATAGCCATACAAGATTCAGAAAGAACAATTACAGATATCATGGAAAATGATAACAAAAAATAAGATGATAACAAACAGATTACTGAAGGCCAAAACGTACTTCAACCCATAGAAGTACATGACAGTGTTAATTCAAGCTCATATCAGCAAGTGGAATCAGCTAGACAACAAGTGGATCAAATGAAGGACTTACCGGAAGAGCCTCCTGATACAAACAATATGGGTGAAGGAGATACAACATCATCTGCAAATAAGAAACAAAATAATGAAGTCAGGACACAAAATAATGAAAGGGAAACACAAGCAAGGGATCAGAGAGATCAAAACAACAAAGATACAGACATAGAAAAGCAGGCAATTTCAGGAAATCATAAGTATCAACTGGTAGCCAAAGATCATGAAAACACAGCACAAGAAGAAGTGAATCAGAATAAAATAGATATTGGAGAGGAGGAAGCAGGTGAAACCATTAGTTCTGATTTAATGGAGGGCAACAATAAAGGAGATATTTCCCCTAAACACTTGACAAAAACTAAAAAGGGTCACAAGGCAAGAGATAAAAGTGTTCCTCCCAAGACAATGGGAGGAGTACAAACAAGGATGGCATGTTCTAAAGGAATTTCTCAATGAATAGCTCATTAATATGGAATATAAGGTCTGTAAACACTCAACAGGCCTTTGAGAGGGTAGTACTATTGCATAGACAGAAACATTTTAATTATGTTGCCTTACTAGAGCCTTTCCAGCATGTTAGACATATTGACATGTACAAATTGTGGTTAAATATGGGGACATCATGGCATAATGTGAATGGGAAGATTTGGATTTTTGTGGATGCAGAAATTCAAGTAGAAATAATAAGAGATACAGAACAACTGTTATCCTGTAGATTCACTCATTTGGGTGATGGGCAAGAGTTGGTGCTTACAGTTGTTTATGCAAGTACTGATTGAAGTGGGAGAATAACTCTATGGGAGGATCTATATGACATGTCTTCACACATCACCATCCCATGGCTTGTGGGTGGGGATTTTAATGTCATTACAGATGACATTGAAAAATTTGGGGGTCTTCCTGTACAGTTTGCAGAAACAGAGGATTTTAGACAATGTATAGACATTTGCCAACTGATGGATCTTGGTTTTACTGGAAGTATGTTCACATGGTGGAATGGGAGATCTGATGAGGCTTGTATATTTAAAAGACTGGACAGATGTTTGGGAAATCAGGCTCTGCAGAATTGTTTTCCTAATTTGGAGGTAGAGCATCTCATTAAACAAGGTTCTGACCACTCCCCTTTGCTGGTAAATATGAGAGCAGATAGTAGACCAATTAGGAAATCTTTCAGGTTTCTTAATTTTTGGGTGGAGCATGAATCTTTTCTAGATGTAATCAAAGAAAATTAGGTGGAATCTTATGGCTCAGACCCCTTCTTTAACTTTCATAATAAGTTAAAAAAGGTGGGAAGGGCTCTCTCTAAGTGGAGTAGGGACACTTATGGTGATATCTTCAAGCAAATTGCAACTCTGGAGGAAGTGATGCAGGTGCATGAGCAGGAATTTGAACAGAATCCTACAAGGCTTAACAGGGAAAGGCTACAAAGGGTACAAGCTAATCTGATCAGGTTTTATGCTATTGAAGAAAAATTTTGGAGACAAAAAGCAGGGATGCAGTGGTTTCAAGATGGAGATAGGAACAAAAAATTCTTTCATGCTCATGTCAATGGAAAGAGAAGAAAGCTACAGTTACAGAGAATTCAAGATCATACAGGTACATGGCATGACACTGAAGAGGAGATTGCGGAGGAAGCAATCAGATTTTTCTCAGACCAATTCAAAGAGGAAAATATCCCTACAGATTCTCTATGCTTGATAAGATTCCTAAAATGGTTACAGAAGAACAAAATCAACAACTCTATGAAATGCCAGATGAAGCAGAGGTGAAAAGAGCAGTTTTTGGTTTAAATGGAGACAGTGCAGGGGGTCCTGATGGTTTCACAGGGAGATTTTTCCAAGCTTGTTGGGAAATTATTGCAAAGGACTTGGTGACCATGGTGAGATCATTCTTCTGTGGGCATGAACTCCCAAGGTATGTAACTTGTACCAATTTGGTTTTGATACCAAAGAAGAAAGAAATTAATACATTTTCTAATATGAGGTCAATCAGCTTGAGTAACATCACTAGCAAAGTTATCTCAACAATCATTCATGAAAGACTGATATATCTACTGCCTGAAATCATTTCACCTCAGCAATCAGGATTTGTTAAAGGCAGGAGTATTGTAGAAAACATTCTGTTGGCTCAGGAAATTGTACATGATATTAGGATTAGAAAAAAGCCTGCAAATATTGTCATTAAGCTTGACATGGAAAAGGCTTATGACAGGGTATCATGGTTATTTCTAACTAAAGTCCTGAGGAGAATGGGGTTCGGTGAATTTACTATTGATCTGATGTTTAGAGTTATCTCAAATAATTGGTATTCCATTTTGATTAATGGGCAACCTCATGGATTTTTCAAATCATCTAGAGGAGTAAAGCAAGGAGATCCACTGTCCCCTACTTTATTCATTTTGGCTGCAGAATGTTTGTCTAGGGCTCTCAATGCACTGCATACTGAGGATGAGTACAAGGAATATGGGATGCCAAAATGGAGTCCATATGTCAATCATTTGGCATATGCAGATGATACTATCATTTTCACCTCTGCTAATGAACAGTCTATGAGATTAGTGATGAAGACTTTGAGTAATTATGAGAAGGCGAGTGGTCAGAAGATCAACAAGCAGAAAAGTGTTGTTTATATGCATCATTTGACATCTCATAACATTAAGGAGCTGGTATTTTCTGTCACTCAGATTCCTAAAAAAGATTTTCCATTCACATATTTGGGTGTACCAATTTACTATGGGAGAAGAAGGAACATTCACTACAAGGAGATAATAGAAAAGATTCAGAATAGACTGAGCTCATGGACTGGTAAGCTGCTATCTATTGAAGGAAGGACAAAACTGATTAAACATGTTTTACAGAGCATGCCTATACACCTACTATCCGCTTGTGACCCTCCTAGTGCTATACTCGCTCAGATTCATAGATTGTTTGGTAAGTTCTTTTGGAGCAACTCTGTGGGAAATTCAAGTAATCACTGGGCAACTTGGACAACCTTATGTCACCCACAAGAAGAAGGTGGCATGGGATTCAGAAGCCTACAAGATATATCTAAAGCCCTCTTTGCTAAACTGTGGTGGAACATGAGAACCAAACAATCCTTATGGAGAACTTTCATTAGTAATAAGTACTTAAAGAAGTTTCATGCTGTGATAGCCCCTAGCGGATCAAGTACTTATGTGTGGAAGAAGATGATTAAATACCGAGATGAGATGGAACATGAGATATGGTGGAAGCTTCAACAAGGTAATTCTTATTTTTGGTTTGATAATTGGACAGGACTGGGAGCCCTATACTATATTACTCCACCAGATTTTGAGTGTGATCCCACAATCATCCTTGTAAAAGAAACTGCAGAAGTGGGGCAATGGGATGAACAATTTCTAAGAAGAATCCTTCCTGAGGATCTAGCAGACCATATTGTGCAGCACATTAATCCACCAAATGAAAATGGCCAAACAGATAAGGCTTTCTGGAAATTAGATTCGAGGGGGAAATTCACAGTTGGGTCTGCATTTCAATTGCTCAGACAAAGAAAAGACCCCAGTAATTTGTATAAGCAGATGTGGATTAAAGGACTACCAATAAAGATATCTTTTTTTATTTGGAGATTTTGGAAGTTCAAGCTACCACTGGATGATAAGTTGAAGAAATGGGGACACCAATTCCCTTCCAGATGCTACTGTTGTCAACATCCAGAAGTGGAAGATACCTCCCATGTCGTTTTACACTCACCAACAGCTCAAGCCATCTGGAAGTATTTTTGTGGACCAGTGGGAATAAATATTGAGAATCTGCAAGTTACCCAAATAATTAACAGATGGTGGGATATGCCTAGTAGACTACATGTCAAATGCATCAACCAAGCTGTCCCTGCTATTATTATTTGGGAACTCTGGAAGAGGAGAAACACTATGAGACATGAAGGGAAGGTGTCAATCACAAAACTCATTTACCAGGTGATGCATACTTTGATTCAATTCATGAAGGTGAGAAGGAGAAATTTTAGGTATGCACCATATAATTGGAGTGTGATTGTTGAGGCATTACAGAGATATTCTCCAAAGATTAGAGTAACACCAGTGACTTGGAGAACTCTAGATATTGGATGGATAAAAGTCAATACTGATGGAGCCTCAAGAGGAAACCCGGGTAGGAGTTCATGGGCCTTTTGTGTAAGGGATGAAAGGGGAGATGTGATACAAGCACAGGCCAGAGAAATAGAGGATCTTCAAAGCACTAACACTGAGGCAGAGGCCCTAGCCATTTTACAGGCTCTCAGGTATTTAAAAGACAGTCAATGGGATCAAATAAGGATAGAGACATATTCACTTTTGTTGAAGAACTCTATTCAAAGGACATGGGAAATTCCCTGGCAAATCATTACTATGGTGGAAGAAATTTGGAGAATAAGTGAGGAAAAAATGGTGGTGATAGAGCATATTTATAGGGAAGGAAACAAATTAGCAGATCACTTGGCTAATTTAGCTTTGGACACAGGGGACATACAATTCAATTCCTTTCATGACATGGAGAGCCACTGTAAAAGAATTGTGAACAGTGACAAATTACAGCTGCCCTATCTAAGAATTAGATCATGTTAAGGAGACTGAAGATAGGGGGAAGGTGGGAGAAAAAGAGGTCCTCACACTCAAATCCTTTGGGAGGAGAATGTGAAGGATTTGTTTTACACTAACTGTTTGCTAATGGTTGCAAGTACACAAACTAACATAAATGGAGAATTTTTAATTCAACAGGTACCACAGAACAACCACATCGAAGGAATACCAACAAGCAGCGAAACACAGTGTAATCAGGATGTTGAGAAGTTTTACCAGCATAAATTGCAACTGGTTGGAGGCACTTTTGACAAATGACATGAAGTGGAATTACTGGTCTTAATGATTGAGCACATGGAACACAACAGACCTCTTGAGTATACATGGGCATACAGTTTCTATTTAGTGGTTGTTTCTTAGTTGGTGGTATTAGCACCCCGGGATGCTCATCCTACTGAGAACTGATCGCTAGTTAGAAAATGTACTGCCTTGGTGCATATAGAGGGCCAAATATAGAGCATGTGAGATATAGAAACAGAAGTTCTTTATGGAGCAATTATTTCAAATTTCATTATATTAGTAATTTTTTAACAATTTGTAATATCAAATTAAGACAAGTTATAAGTCTTAATTTGATCATTAGTTTAAATTTTGTATTTTTGCATTAGCTTTTTGAGCTACAGTTGTACAGACTTCTGTATTTTTTGATAAAATTTATAAAATTAGCCCTAGGCCAAAAGCCTAGTGGACTTTAATTAAAAAAAAAAATATATGCCAAGTTGCTGATCAAGAGTAAAATCAGTGTTATTATTATCATTATATTATATTAGTATAAAGTCATTTGATACTCCTATTGATTTCATAATAATGTCATTTAAGTTGTTAGTATCTGTTAGTTAAAATACATCAATCAGAGCGTATTGATGACGAACATCGCATTTCCTCCCGATTAATAATCTAATTATGGATCATTATAAATGTAATATGACACATCCATGAATATTTTTTCAAGATATATAACCTTTATTATTAGGACCGTATTTTTTAATGTATTGTGTTTATTTAGTTCGTTACCAAAAAATGCAAATCTACCATAGTTAAGAACTTGCCAACACTAATGAAACAATTAATGTGATTATATACCTTGTATTTAAATTGAGAATATCAAGTCCTCACATTATATATACTCAAATGATTTATCTCTAGCAAACACAAGCTCCTAATTAAGTTGCAAAGCTGAAGTTCAAAGCAATCACGAATGGCCAAGATATCAATCAATTTGGCTTTCTTATGCATCATTTTGCTGGTTTCATTTGGTAATTTAGTTCTCATGTATCTTTTATCTCTCCATATTTATAAATTAAGTAGCGTTTGTTTATTGTTTTGGCTAATGTAACATTTTGTTTATTGTAAACTGAATTCTATATGTTCACCATACTCAAAGGTGATGGGAGAATCTCAGGAGCGGCTCAATAAGATCGGGAGCCTAAAGCCAGCTTTAACGGAAGGCCTTATTTCTCTGCTCAATATTTTTCAAACCTATAAGTCTATTGTAGGTAAAAATTAGGCCTCATCCTCCCTTAACTAGAGGCTTTGGGTTCGAGCCACGTAACAAAAAAAATCTTGCTCGGGAGTGCTTCCCTCTTTAACCAGCCTTGTGTGTCTCGAAATCGAATTAATTGGAAAATTCAATACATGTATCAAACACCGGATGAAAAAAAATGGTCCCCCCAAAATTCTGGGGCCTAAAGCCCCCGCTTTAGTTGCTTGGCCCTCTGGGAGATTCAAGTGGCTCAACATCAATTTACTACTATATATAAGGGAGAATCCCATTTTTGTAGTCCTCACATGATTTTATTATGTCTCTTTTTACCCCTAATTTAAGTTTTATAACTTGTAAATGTTCACACATTTTTGTAAATTTAAGTACTTTAAGGGCATTTTTCATACCCCTAAAATGATGATGTCATGGACAAGATTATAGTGGTCCCCACACTCATACTCGCACAGGGTAAGCAAGCCTTAGCGCTGGTACAATATAACAGAGATGAGCAACAGATTTGACATTCACAGAAGGCATATAGAGTTATTCATATGAAGCCCCCAACAAGGAAAAGTGTCCTAGGCACAGCCAAAGCAAGTTTTCACACAACCTTTATATGTCCTATTTTAAGCCTGGATGATTCTCACACATGATGCAGGAAATGTACAAGAGAACAAGGTCTGTAACTCTAGTAGACATGATATGGACAAACTTAAGCAGGTGAATCAAAGTCCTCTAATTGAAACAATCATTTGCCAATAAGCAGCACACAAAGTAAGCAACTGATCTCTAATTACTATGACATCAACAGACACGGAGCACAGGCAGATCTGATTATGCCAAGGAAATATAGGAAGGGTCATGGCTTTGCTAGCTTAATGAGCACAAGTGGGATGCTGCATTGCCCTCAAGATCATTTAGTTAAAGGTCAAGACAAAACAACTACAATACATGCAAGGTCAGTTGTACGCAATACCAAGAGATTTTGAGTCCTAGTGATTCTATGTAAGGTATGCAGTTTTAAGTATAGCAACTGCATTTTCACACACACTTTAAGCAAATAGAAAGACCAACAGCCCCAAGGATACACAGAAGATTCAATATTTTTAAAGTTCAGAATTTTGGAAATCCCTTTTAGACCTTCTCCCCTAATCCTATTCCATTGTAGAAAGAAACAGGTTAATCCCATAAGAAGATGCACATGATTTAAACATATTCACAATTAGTGGTCTACTCTTAACTTTCTCATTTTTTAGCTGAACAGTATTCATAATTCATCGGGGATCATTTCAAAGTTCACTTGTTGTTATTATACCCTTGGCTGGTGTTTAATGTTGCACTAAGGGACAGTACACTTATTCAAACAGGGCCAAGTTCATTTATTATCCTCTAACTGGGTTTGGACTAGCAAGCTCAAGAATACATCTCAGAAGTTTAAGACATGATACATTATCTGGAGTACCATAAAGAAAGAGTCAAGTGTATTCCCATGTCATCATGCTGCCAACCTAAATTAATATAAGCTACTCCTCTTTTCCCTTTTTAATATTCTAGTGTTTTAAGAAAAACCATTTTTCAAACACAGATGAAACCAACCCAATGCACAGAATCCCATGTAGATTTTAACTCTAAACCAAGTCCAACTAGATATTACAGGGTCCTCACGCCTTATTATATTGTCCAAATAAAACATTTTTGACTTATTTTTCAGCAATCAATAAACATATACCTACTTGAAGTCTTTTTCTCTTTTCAATTTTAAGCAATACCTGCAATCTTCAAACTATTGTGTATTATCTAGTCTAGTCAACTAATCCCTAAAGCATCCTTGAGTAGGTCAGCAAGTTCATTTGAATCCAAACATCAAACATTATGACCAGGTTTAGTGATCTAAGTAAACAACCATTAGTGCAAAGGAAGTTCATTTTTTAGGACCCATTTAACTCAACAAAATGGAAAAAGTCCACCAAGTGTGCAAACATAGCAAGTTACAGCCCATAGACTTGTGAGATATGCCATGACAATCTTTTATTTGGGAAGAAAGATACTGTGGATCAAGTGAGACCTAACCCTTTCTCAATCTTCTCCTAAGGTGTCTTTAAAAAGACTTCCCCATTTGTCAAGTGGTTTTAACTTACATATCTACACTCATGGTCCTCTTCTCTCATCCTTAAGCAATGCTAAAGGGGCTGGATAGCTTAGATTATAAAGCCAATTTCCTCAAGGTTTCAACTACAATCCTGTTTTACCTTCTTCTTTTTACTCTAACACTACTTACAGGATCCTAGATGTTTATCCTCATTTTTAGGCCTAAGCAGACAGTGTGATCAACAGTTATTATCAGATCATGTTCCTCATCCATGTACAAAGAAAAAAACAGGTCTCATGTTTTAAATGCAAACCTCAATCCCTAAGCTATTCAGGACTTAACAAAACATGACCAAACCTACTTCATTTCACCATTCTCATACTACTTTAAATTTGTTAAATTGGACACTTAAGGTCACCTATTAAACCAGGGTCAATCCATGAAGAAATATGAATGCAGATGCAAGAACTTATAGCACACCAGCTTACTTTCATAACACAAATTGCTTCACCAATTAGATAGGACACATAATGGGGCTGGGGGAAAAAACAAAGAGATTAAAGGCAACAGAACAAATTTTCAGATTCTTGACAACTACTTTTTCTCCCATTTTTTTTACATCTTTCACTCCCCAAAGCAGCCACTAATCAGGTTAAGAACTAACAACCACCTTGCTAGCTGGCAAAACTAATTAGATTTATCTTAATCAACTTCAAATATGACTTGGTCTTAAAGGTTTACCCTTTTTCTTTTCCAGTTCCACCAAACCCTTTAGGACTTAGAGATAGACTAGTTTCAATATATAAGACTTGTAATGTGAGTTACACCAAGACAAGTTTGTAAACACCACATGTTTAAGTCACACAAGTTCAGACAAGAGATTGAAGCACTTAATCAAATCAAAACAGGTTCATATTCAGGTCTTTAATCAAATTAGTTTTAAGATTTGCTAAAGACATAAGCAGTTTGGCACACATTCTGGCTTGGACTAGGTGAAACCATGATCACAGATGTTTCAATTATTAGTTTACCAACCCAAAAGCCAAACTGAACCAGATCCCATTTCCAATTGTATATTAGTTGAGAAAAAAACTATTAACTAGTCCTGATTTTTATCTTATTCTGTGAGAGTGAGGTCATTAAGATGGAAAAACATGTTCAAGATATATTAACCACACTATTTCTCAGCTAAAATAGAAGCATTGAAATCACATAAGTAAACAAACCACTATGAAGACTAATCAGCCTATGTTAAGTAGGTTTCAACCTGGTATTCAAGCTAGCTACACCATTTTTCTTAATGTGAATCATAAACTAAACACACAACTAGATGGGACAGCTCTTAATAACATGAACCAGCATTAGCAAACATTAAGACCCAAGCAGATTAACTAATACAACACCATTAGACTAGGCAAAATCTAAGTAAAGGAAACAAAATGAATTAGGAATTACCTTTTATACGTGCAGCCAAGAAAATAATGGACCTTGGACCCTTATGCTTCAAATCTCGAAACTCAGCCACACAAAATATAATACAAGCAAAGAAAATAATTTTTGAACTGAGAAAAACTCCAACTCTTAAGGTCAAAGTCTTAAAATTTTACTGAGAAGCTTTAAAAATTGAATTTTCTAGCTTCTTGACTCAACTTTTTTTCCCCTTTCATGGTGAGGGTGGGGTTCTATTTTATAGAACCCCAAAATTCATCCAAAGACTAAAATTACCGATGTGGTACAAACCTTATTTTCTGAACTAAACATTCAATACATGAAATTAACGATCCTGATCTAAAGACAACCAATGTATGCGGTCAGATCTGATCCATCTTGGGTCGATCTGAGCCAACATCTAAGGGCCAATAAGAAATCGCGAAAACAATAAAACAATACAACCTTAAAGCAACAGAAAATCGCAGGGTTGACTCAAAATCTAAAGAAAAGAGTAAAATGAGGGATCTATTATCGTGTTTGGGACGATTTTTGAGTGAAATCATGTTGAAACATTAATTGTTTCACTCTTTTGATCATGTAAAGACTGTCAAAAGTCTGAGGGGTCTGCATTTTTGTCATATCTGACATGAGAGAGAGAAAGACAAGGGGCGGCGCCTTAGGGTTTTAGAGAAAAAGGGAAAAGGATGAGAGAGAGGGAGTATAAGGCTGCGTTTGTGTGAGAAAAAATGAAAATGGGATGAGGGAACCCTCAGGGGTTGGCCTGGTGGCAATTGACTTGAGCCTTGGGGTGCTCCCTTTCAAGGTCTCAAGTTCGAAACCCACTGGGTGCAAACAATTTCTGAGGGCCATCGGACTGGGGAAACCCTGAATTAACCGTGGTGCACTTGCGGGAAACTCCTTGCCGAGGGCCTGTGCACCCACGGGATTAGTTGGGGCTCAAAGAGACTCGGACACCCGTGGCTAATAAAAAAAATGAAAATGGGATGAGGGAGTATTACTCCCTTCCTTATCTGCGCGTTTTGGGCCGGGTCTGGTCCATTAGGTGGACTGGGCCTAGTCCGATTTTAAATAAAATGAATATGGCCCTTTTCCCCTATGTATATCATGTGTGTATATTTATGTATACCAGTTGTATTTACGCGTATAGAGTAAAGTAGGTAATTTAATAAACGAACAAAAATTAAAATATTGATTATTGGTCATAATATTTTAATTATAAGCAAATTAGGACGTAGTTATTCTATTTAAATAATTTAAAAGTGGCCAACTGTGTTAATGGGCTTAATTTTTGTGAATATGGTCCTAACTGATTCTAATCCCACTGATTATTTCAATTATGGCCATATTTGGCCTAATTAGCAAATTTTAAAATTAAATTGCATTAATGACCTTAATTAATTTGGACCAATGAATCCGGTTATTTCAATTAAGGCCATTAAGAGGCTAATTTTGCAAAAATGACCCCAATTTCCCTAAACCATGAATTGGTTGAATTAATTGTGGCCATAACCAAAATAATTAAAATAATTAAACATCAATTTGCAATAAGGACCACTTAATTGACTAATTAAAACATTTATAAATAGTTTTGACAAATTACACAATTATAAAAAATTAAAGATTGAGGAGTGAAATGGTTAATTGTTTAAATTACTCAAACTCCTTGGATTAAAGGGAATAAAGTATTTGCTAATTTTGATTTTTGACAATTTATACAATCAAATAAGTGATTATTATTTTTTCAACAAAATGCCCTTTTTTTCTTTTGATTAAATCCAACAAATACCCAATTAATTTCTAAATAATTTTATTATGTCATAAAAATCTTTTTACCAATTTAAAGGGGTAAAATATGGACTTGAACAATTTGTATAAAAATCATTTAAACCCTTCAAAGTGCATATCTCATTTTATTTCAAGGACTCTGAGTGATTAAAATAAATTATGGGAGGTCAAAAGTTAGGTGTCAACAGGTTTCGAATTATACACATGCAAGTTCATCAAGGTATGAACATGAACGTAAAAATAGGATTGACATTTCCAAAGTACAAGAAAAGGGTAAACAAATTGCCGTATACACTGTTAATTCGAAAAAAGAGGAAGTGTCGAGGAAGTGACAAGGACGAAAATGAGGGTTTAAAACCTGTGAAGGGAAAGGCTAAACAGAAAAGGGGAGATGAACTAGCAAATCGCCAATTGGAGGTATTTATTTATTTAGTATACCTTTTATTTGTCAACTTTGTGTGTTGGATCATGTATGTAATTTGAGTTGCATACACCTAATGTATACACATGTTTGGTTTGTTGTTTTTATTGCAGTTGTATTACACCTTTTGGTTTATTCAGTTTATTATAGTCACCTAATGTATACATATGTTTGGTTTGTTAATTTTTATTGCATCTGTGTTTTGTATACATATATTGTATACAAATCATCTAGTTGTATAGACGTATTGTATACACATGTTGGATTTTATAGCATCTGTGTTTTGTATACACATGTTCGTTTGTTGAATTCAGTTGTTTTTTTTGTTTGATTTTAATTGGGTTTGCATAGACATATTGTATACATCTTATGATTTAGATAGAATTGATTGTTTACATAAAAATCTCTATTGAAGCTGAATTTGGATTTCATTATGCAGGAGTGGGGTTATTATGTCCCAAAGAATGAAAAATTCTCAAGTTCTCGCTCTAGCTCCAACGTAAATGTAGGGTTGTGAATTCATCAAAATCAACACTTAATGACGTTCATCTTAACATGTTGGTCAAATATTTTTTGGGTAGTTTCTTCATATGCCATAAGTCCAAGTCCAGAACCAATTGATAACTTACCTAATGAGAAGGAAACTGCTTCACGACTGGAATGACATTTTGTATGGCGAAATACATGGAAACGAATTGTGTTTTGGATAAAAAAAAAAATTGCCTAATAACTGGCTTGCAATGTACTGGAGAGGTTGATGGTGAAGATTTTTCAAAGGATTCAAATAGGCTAAAGCACACATATTTTCCCGGCAAAATCAAAGTAGATAAGAAAGACCCTGTAATATGTTTTTCCAAGAAAAGGTAAGATTCATATGAAGATGCTGTAAAGATTGTCCTTCTCTACTTTACTTACACCTTCCTATTATCTGCAGTCAGCAAAAGAATTTTCATAAGCGATAGATAATTTTACTTAGTTGAGAGCGGAGAATATAAGACTTTTCCAAGGGGAGAATTTGTTTTCAGAGAGTTGATGAAATCTATTAGGGAAAAAATGTTTCATGTCAAAACTTTTCATAGATTTGGTGGGTTACTCCTGGCTCTAAAGATCTGGATATACAAGTGTTGTTCCAATGTCAATCCAGATGTTGCAATATGTGTTGCTAACATAGTTCAAGCGAAGGGAGAGTGACACTACTTATTCCATGACTACCATCAATTCGGATACTATCAGCCCCAGTCCCCACATGATTAATCGGAAGAATACAATATACATCACTAGCCCGCCAAGTTATACACAAAGGATAATATTTGAAATTGTCATTTCTTTCTTCAACTTGATGTATAGTGCAATCCCATATTATTGCGTATCAACAGAGGCATTAAACTCTCATCAATTTTATACCGGATTATTAGGGAATTGACGGCGGTATTCACATCTTGATGAGTAGAAATTATATGAACAAACCATTAAAATCAATATCTGTAATAATAGCAACGACTTCCATGGTATAATCCACAAACCCGTTGTTACTATCCCATTCTCTGCTATGCTGAATCAAAATAGATAATGATGCCATATTTTTCTTTTGATCTTCAGTGTTTTGCACATTGACTGATGAGCATTGAATGAGATGAAGAACTTTGCGCTTCACTTTTCTACGGACCCACAAATTTCGTTGCATAGAGTTTAGAGAATATGAAGGATTTGATATTGTGCCACAAACGCAACTCTCCGAATTTACTGATTTAAAATTAGATACTATTCTTTAGATATATAAGTACACGTTAGATAAGGAAAACAACAATTGCATCCCAATTATTAAGATGCCTCTTTACTTAATTGGCTACTTAGTGTTAATTTTTTTTAGGCCTAAAATATGCTACCACGTTTTGGGTTAAAATATGCCAATATTATGTAGTACTTGTAGCAAAACGTCAATTTTCCAAATGGAAACTTGCAAGCGCAATCCAAATAGAGTCCGGAGCCAAAATGGCATGCTTTTGGAGCTAATACCCCAAAATAGGATGTCTTTTTTTATATATATACCAAAATGGGTATTTCGTTGGTTATCCAATGAAATACCCACGAGCAACACTGTTCCGGTCCGGATTATTTGTTGCATTTCGCTACAAGTGTAGCGAAATGTAACAAATATATATATTGCATTTCGTTGGTATATGAACGAAATAGGATTTTGTTTTTTGTATTTCGTTTATTAAAAAACGAAATAGGATTTTTTTTTTGTATTAAGTTTATTAACGAACGAAATAGGATAAATTTTTTATTTTTTTTTGTATTTCGTTTATAAAAAAACGAAATAAGAAAATATTTTTTTTATTTCGTTTATATAAAAACGAAATAGGAAAATATAATTTTTTTTTTTTTGGTATTTCGTTGGTATATGAACGAAATAGGATAATTTTTTATTTTTATTTTTGCATTTCATTTATATTCCAACGAAATAGAAAATTATAAATTTTTTTTTATTTCGTTTATATAAAAACTAAATAGGATTTTTTTTTTTTTTGCATTTCGTTTATATTCCAACGAAATAGGAAATTATAATTTTTTTTTGTTGAACCATCGGCTGTAAATGAACTTGGACATCGTCTGATTATAACCACCGATAGTTCAGGATCATTTACGAACATTTTACTCCTTAAGACGCGTTGCAGACGATCATATTTTAGGGAAATTGGAAACCTTTGCCCTATTTCAGGACCACGGCTGTATCTAACCGAACCTGCTTCATACACAACTTCACCACCCCAAAATAAATACACTTTAACATGAGTTTCCGTCATCTTTTATGAAATATATGAGAAAAAAAATAAAAGTTGAAGGATATGAAACGGATAAGAGAAAAACAATAGATGAAAGATATGAGAGAAAAGGCCATAAATAGTCTCTTATCTATGAGAATAGGTCTAAAATGATCCCTTAACTATACACTTATCGGTTTTAGTCCTTTAACTATCCAAAAACTTATCAAATTTGGTCTCCGTCTATATTTTTATACAAACAGCGTACAAACTCATAAACCTTTGTGAGATTAATCATTAAACCATTCCTCAGACCTATATTTCTCTCTCCCTGCTTCTTTTTCCTCAAGTTCATCTTGTTAAAAAAAAAAAAAAAAAGCATTCTGGCACTGCTGTCGCTATCGAGTCTCTAAAATTCAAAAAGACAAACTCAGGCACAAAATTTTTGTAACCATTCTTCTCAAACACTACTAAAAAAATGGTAAAAACCGATGGAAACAACCGACGGAAAGACCAACAGATTCTGTCGATTTTTTCAATAATTTTTTAAAATCTTTTTTGTTTAAGAAAACCGACGGACTGCGTCGATTATTTTTTGCACAAAAATGCACGAAAAAATATAATTATTTGTTATATTATTTTCTAAAATAAACCGATGGAGTCCGTCGGTTTTTTATTTTTATTTTTTATTAAAATATCGACGGAGACGGAGTCCGTCGGTTTTTAGAGCGAAAAAACAGTATAAATTAAATTAATGTAAGTATATGAACAAAAAATATCAGTGGTCTATTAGTAAAGCCCTTTAATGCCAAGGAACATACCCTGGTTTGACTCCAAGTTCCTACATTTCATTCTTTAATTTTCCAAAAAAAAAAAAAACGTGAGACCATCAGTTTTTTTTTATATATTTTTTTTAACAAAACTGACGGACTGGGTCAGTTTTAACCGACGCAGTCCGTCAGTTACGAAACACGAGAGAGAACTTAAGGAAAAAAGTTGAGGTTAAAGAATGAACTTGAGGGAAAAAAAGCAGGGAGAGAGAAATATAGGTCTGAGGAATAGTTTAACGATTAATCTCACAAAGGTTTATGAGTTTGTACGCTGTTTGTATAAAACAATAGATGGAGACCAAATTTGATAAGTTTTTGGATAGTTAAAGGACTAAAACTGGTAAGTATATAGTTAAGGGACCATTTTAGACCTACTCCCATAGATAAGGGACTATTTATGGCCTTTTCTCAAAGATATGAGATGGATAAAAGAAAATTGAAAGACGAAGGATATAACATAGGTAAAGATAGGATAATATTTATAAACGGAGAAAAGTAAAAAATTTCGCAAATTAAGTCACGAAATGTAAAAGATTTTATTTTGACAACTATTCAATGCTCGTCTGAAACTGATTGAACCAACAGAAATGAACAAAAAATTAAAATTAAAACCATAGTGATATAGAGAGCAGAAAAATGGTAAAAAAAGGGGGGTTTTTCGTTATATACCTGCGAAATGGAACAAAACATTTCGTTGGTATATAAACAAAAAAAATAAATTATTTTCCTTTTTCGTTTTTATATAAATGAAATACAAAAAAAAAAAATTATCCTATTTCACTGGTATATGAATGAAATACAAATATATATATATATATATTCCTATTTCGTTTTTATATAAACGAAAAAAAAATTATTTTCTTATTTCGTTTTCATATAAACGAAATACAAATATATATATATATATATATATATATATTCCTATTTCGTTTTTATATAAACGAAATAAAAAAAAATCATATTTCGTTTTTTTATAAATGAAATACGAAAAAAAATTTTATCCTATTTTGTTCATTAATAAACGAAATACAAAAAAAAAATTCCTATTTCGTTTTTTAATAAACGAAATACAAAAAAAAAAAAATCATATTTCGTTTTTTAATAAACGAAATACAAAAAAAAAATCTTATTTCGTTCATATACCAACGAAATGCAAAAAAAAAAAAAAATTGTTACATTTCGCTACACTTGTAGCGAAATGCAACAAATAATCCGGACCGGAACAGTGTTGCTCGTGGGTATTTCGTTGGATAACCAACGAAATACCCATTTTGGTATAAAAAAAAAAGACATCCTATTTTGGGATATTAGCTCCAAAAACATGCCATTTTGTCTCCGCTTGGATAATGAATCGTCAGAAAAACAACTAAATGCCCTCTACTTCACTTCCATATATCCAGTTCGTTCTGGCAATGGTTGCTTCAACTTCTTAGTTTTGTGCATAATTTTCTCATATATTCTATGGCGTCAATTCAAATTCCACTATGTTATATGAACTCAATCATGAATTCATGATGCGTGTTAGTATCCAAATTACATCTATGTGCATTTTTAAAAAAATTAATATTTAGTTCGCACGAAATATCAACATAACATCACACATGTTCAACATGTATACGTCTAAGGCAAAAAACTGAACAAGAATCAATATTTTATTGTTAACTATAGCGGTACTGGAATTTTGAGGAGAAAGCGTTTTTGTTTTAAGCACATTTTGTGGAATATCCAAGTCCTTTTTTTTTTTTTTTTTCTTTCTCATTTGGTATTATGGATTTACTGGAGTTTCAACTAATTTAATATGCGCTGTAAGGTCCATTAAAATGAAAAATGTTCCTTAATAGTATATTTTCTATTCTTAACACTCTGAATGTAGAAAGTGTTGAATTAGGGGTGGGCATGGTACGGTATGGTACGGTATTTGAAATTTTGGTTCGGTAATTTCGGTATTTAAAAATACTATACTTTTACCATACCAAATTAATTCGGTAAAGTTCAGTATTTTTAAGTTCGGTTTCGGTATTTTGCGGTACGGTAATTAGATAACCATAGTTTGTTCGACTACGACTTACATATATACATATAATAAAGAATTTATAATAAAGAATTAAGACTTCGGCTATTCAAGAAACGTCTCAATTATATTATACTAACACCTTACACGTATAAAAATATTCAAAAGAAAGTACAAGCAATGCCCTTCGTTAATCAATTGCACAAAAAGGGCATTTCAACCAAGATGTATATACTTCGGTACAAAAAAAAGATTTCAATCAATTATATCATACTAACATCTTATACATGTGAAAATATTTAAAAGAAACTACAAACAATTCCAACGTCTAAACAATTAGTTTGTACTAATACTAATTATATATTTGTTAGTATTATATATATATATATATATATATATATATATATATATATATATATGAATTGTATATATAACTATATGGAATACTTTGGTATGATATTCGGTATTTCGGTATTTCTTTATCAATATCGAATACCGTACCAAATACCAAGCTTTTCAAAAATGTATATCAAATACCGTACTAAATATCATAATATTAAAACTGCGGTATCAAAATTTTTAATTTCAGAATGATAATCGATATATATCGTACCGTGCCCACCCCAATAACCGTTGATAGTGGAATATACATGTCAGTCCTTAATAATGAGTGTTCCCAAGCATACTGACGTGAGTCCTTAACAATGTGACTGGTACCAAATTAGAGGCATGCTAGTTTGCCTCCCCCTTCAATTACTAGGGGACAAATCTTTGAAGGCCTTTGAACAATTAAAGCAGACGTACCATGGCTTTTGAAAATTTGGATAGATACTAGTTGATGGATGTGTTAAGTATAATCAAATCATTTTTAAAAATTTATTTCTTGTAAGAAAGTTATTTTTTGGTGTTTGTTACCAAATTTTTTTATGACTTTTCTCATTTATGAATTGAAGTTATTTTCGTGATACCTATCTTAATTTTTACTTTTATATTGTTTTATCTCCAAATAACTAGTACTATGAGCCCGTTTGGATTGACTTATAAGTTACTTATAAGCTGTTTTCAGTTTTTTTGAGTGTTTGGCTGGTCAGCTTAAAGTCATTTTGTGCTTAAAATAAGCTCAAAAAAATAATTGGACCCATTTGACTTAGCTTATCTAAAGCAGCTTATAAGCTGAAAACAACTTATAAGCCAAAAAAAATAAGTTAGACTACCAACTTATTTTTTTTAGCTTATAAGCTGGAAACAGCTTATAGGCATAATTCCATCCAAACAGGCGCTATATCTTATTCATCTTTAGCGTTCAAAATGTACATCATAGAGTAATACTTTCCGACTTCTAAGCCAAATGGCAACTGGTTGATGTATTTTAGTTGTCTAATTGACTTGACCCCAGAAAATCAAAGCCCCCCATGGTTTAAGCATTTAATCATGCAAATCGAATGGGTAAAAATCAGTGATATAGATGGATATACAGATTTCCCTTCACTAATTTGGAGAAAGAAATTTAAACATCTTCGCTAGGAATAAATACACCTCCACTTTAATTAATCAGATTATAAAGAAAAACTCGCATACTTGAAATTTGACCTTGAATATACCTCGCAGCAGTGGGTGATAAGAGATAGTAACGTACGGATTCTAATTCAGTCTAAACCATTATTTTGGACACGATATTTAGATATATATGAAACAAATTATCCAAAATTCAGTTAATATTACATTTTGGACCAATAATTTTAAAACAATAAATTCATTGATAGAACAAAAATATTAAGGCCGTTATATTTAAATTTTGTTTTTGTCTGTCTTGCGGGTAACAATTATTCACTCTTAACAAGTACTAACGACTAGTAGTTAGTTCAACATTCATGAGAACTCCCGTTCAAAATGGGGAATGATCAATGACGTGTGATGGAATCATAGAAATTCTTTTATCTTTAACTGGAGTTTTAGGATTTGAGTCTTAAAATGGAAAACATATTAGTAGAGAGTGGTATACCCCTTAATAAATTTATGCAATGTAAATTTAGGTTAATGGGGCAAATGAATTTTAAATTCCAAATAGTTAATCCCAACAAAAAGAATGGCACATTTTGCATATATGTCAAGTGTTCAACATATTATACTCTTAGTTGAGGTCTAAATAAAAGTTGTTGACAAATTCAAGGATTTTTATATATTCTGCCATTATTTATCATTTTCACATCAGATGATATGCCAATAATTAAGTTCCAAAAAAAAGCACTGTAAGGATTAGAGAATGACAATTGTATTCCCTTAGCTAGCTCCATGATACAGTCATCTGACAATTGCAAATCATGTCCTAGATATGATTTTTAAATAATGACAAAGTGTGGACAAAGTTATCAGAGGTTAATTTACAATATACAATATTTAGGTGAAGATAAACATATCATACTTTATAAATGATGATAAAAACAAACCAATAAGTTTTAAATTTGTAAATGAAAAGATATGCTGGAGAAAACAAATCCAAGTTAATAGTACTCTCTCCGTCCCAAATTAATAGATTACTTTAGCTTAAAAAATTATTTCAAAATAATTGTCACTTTAGAAATTTAAGCTTAAAGTTGACAGTTATTTTCAACTATATTCTTAATTGCACAATATTTAAGAGAAAAAATTAATCTATTTTATAATATAAGAGTAATTTAATAAATTATATCTTATATTTTGCTTTTTTCTTAATAAACGTAAAAAAAACTAGAGGGAGTGTAAAAAATCAGAGGAAGTAAAATCTAAATTTGATATTTTTTGTATGATGTTGATAGCCACGCAATTTCTTATGTTGTTCAGCATATTTCTCGAACCTCGTGCGACGTGTAATGCCACATGATTGAATCCTTTGTATATACCAAACCTTTTGTATTCTTTACTCTTCTATTTTTTTTTTTTTTTTGGTTAAACTTGTCTTAATTGACTGGAGTTTGGTATACCAAACTTTGCTCGTGTTTCATATGCAGTCAAATGCTGCAGCCTGCAACCTACTGGTTTAGAGCCCGTTTAGATTGATTGCATTTATAAATACGCAATCACACTTTTGAATTGAAGTGCTGAAACTGAAAAAAATTATTAACTTTTTTATTCATAAGTATACTTTTTTTTTTTTAAAAGAATACTGAAATATCTTTAAACCTGTTATTACGATAAATAAATTGATTATTCCAAACTTTCTTAATTGTAATTGATTCAAATACGAAATAATTTATATTTAAAATCAGTTTCAAATATTCTACATTGATTACACAAGACAAAAAGGACATACTATAATAAAATCATGAACATGTGCGTTGTTGAATCCGCTAACATAGAGAAAATCCGGGATCCACATCAGATTAGCAAAGTCCCACAAAGAAGCACTAATAAATACTATAATATGATGCGGACAAATAATAATGGTCAAGTTTGCATTTGCATTTTAAAATCTTGAAAAAATCCTTTGCATTTTAAAATTAATTAAGTTTGCCACATCATCAAATGCTTTATTACAGAATTTTGATCAGTTTCTCTCCCCCTCTATTCTTTATTGTCTTGAGCCCCAAATATAGTAAGCGTTTGGCCATACGTTTTCAAACCATAATTTCAAATCAGTGTTTGGACATGCATTTTTACTCATGATTTAAAATCATGGTTCAAACCTCAAATCATCCAAAAAGGCATGATTTGGGGTTTGAAATCATAGTTTCAACTTTTTTAAATATAAAATTTAACCTATAAATTTATATTTTGTAAAAAAAAAACTCATAAATTGGTAGATATTTTTCACAATTGCCCCCATCAATCATTTACCAATCTCAAAGTAACAATGTTGGTTCGTCTTCTCGATCATCTGATCTAGAAATGCATGCTCGGCGTGAAGAAATTGTTCGTACCATGTGGGAGGATTATATTAAAGAGTAGTTACATTACTATTCATGTTAAATTTTCTTTTTTATTGAACTATGACTTGCTTATTTGGTAAGATTGTATAAGAATTGAGAATGTTTTGATAGTTTTCACAACTTGTGGGATTTTTATGTCTATAAGAGAAAATACTCCTTAAAATATCCAAATTGCATGTCCAAATATGGTTTCAAACCATGTTCAAATGGGGCCATAGATTGGTTTGGAACTATTGCAGATCATTTTTTTTTTAATATGATATTTTATAAGCAATAAAGGTCTGAACAATAATTGCCGAGTGATGAAATAGTTTATTTTATAGGTGATGAGGGAAAGAAACAAAGCAAATGCGCAGGTCGTTAATTGTAAAGAATGAGTAATAAAGGGAACAAGGGACCACTAAAGGTTGTGGGATGGATATTATTTCTTAATTCTGAATCAGATGTTTAGTTTTGAGTCCTCTGAACATGATTTTTTTTAGGGAGCATTTTTTTCTTAAATGAACTTTATGCGACGTGAATTCAGATTAATTGGAGCTTCATGCGGATAGTAAATATTGAGTGAGAAATTTTTTTTTACAAAAAAAGGGATAGCCAGCAACACCAGCAGATCCGATGTTTTTCGTATAACGGTGCATGATAGTAATCACTGTGCAGTTTTAGTTTATTGAGCAGAATTTTTGGAATATCGTGACAACCAAATGATTGAGTCCCTAATAATGGTGTATCAGTTTTGAATTCTGTATTTATTGATCCACAGTGTACAAATATTTATGCAATTAAGACACCTCCAAGATAGTTAAAAGTGAACTTTTATAATAATCATAAATTGATGATCATTAAAGTAGTATATATATATAAAACTTATATTTTATGGTGTATTCCCCCCCCCCCCCCCCCCCCCTTCCCTTACGATCCCCTCCCATTCAGAATAGCATAACTTCCCGGACCGTTTAAATTAGAGATAATATCTCAGATGGTCACTCAACTATGGGTGTTTCACTCAGAAAGTCACTCAACTTTGTTTTATAACTAAAAAGTCACTCAAACATTGATGTTTCACTCAGAAAGTCACTCAACTATTGATGTTGCACTCAAAAAGTCACTCAATTTTGTTTTCTAACCAGAAAGTCACAACTATTGGTGTTTCACCTATAAAGTCACTCAACTATTGGTGTTTTGCCTACAAAGTCACTCAACCTATTTAAGTGATTTTTTAATTACATTTTGTTGATTTTTATTTAACGCCAAAATTGTAAGAAATAAACAAGTACCCATTTTAATCATTTTATATATTGACCCGATCCACTAAAAATATATTGCCTAAGACCTTTTATTTTACCGTAATTCTCACTAAATATAGTATTAGGTAGTACTAGTAGTATTTTATTTACTAGGTATGTCGTTAGTTTTAAATAATTTATATGGTAAATAAAATACCGACCTCGATTATAATCTTAGATCAATTTATAAAATTCTGATTATCAAATACATGTATTTATAAGAAATAACAAAGCTCAATGGCTTTCAATTATTTAAAAGTAACAACACAATTGGTAAATAAACTACTAGATTGGATCATAAATGTAAATTAATTTATAAAATCAAATCTCGGTAGACTCATCTTTCTAGATAAATTCTTTTGTTAATAAGAAATAACAAAGATAAATGACAAAATAATTTAAAACTAACGACATAACTAGTAAATAAAATATTAATACTACTACCTAATACTATATTTAGTGGGAATGAGGGTAAAATAAAAAGTCTTGGCTATTTAATTTTTAGTGGGTCGGGTCAATAAAAGGATTAAAATGGGTACTTGTTTATTTCTTACAATTTTGACTTTAAATAAAATAAGCAAATGTAATTAAAAATCACTTAAATAGATCGAGTGACTTTGTAGGTGAAACACCAATAGTTGAGTGACTTTTTGAGTGAAACATCAATAGTTAGAGTGATTTTCTTGTTAGAAAATAAAGTTGAGTGACTTTCTAAGTAAAACACCAATAGTTGAGTGACTTTCTGGTTAGAAAACAAAATTGAGTGACTTTCTGAGTGAAACACCCATAGTTGAGTGACCATCTGAGATATTATCTCGTTCAAATTATAACATGCTAAAGAATAAATTATAAACATAGTCACATAGAGAACTTATATAGCAACGACCATCCTTTCACGTCACTCTACCATTTCTTTTTGTTGACAAAATATATAATTTAATAATCTAGTACATATAGAATATATTATGCTCAACTCAATTTATAGCACTATTTTTATGGTTTCCAAACATCAAATAGATAACACTTTACGTTTATCGAACTTATTATGCAACTTTCAAGAATTTATTATTGGGTTTGTTTGTGATTTTAGATATATCTTGGAAAAGTTTTTGGAAAAAACATGCAATGAAAGTTAGACATCTGACGAAGAAGTAATTCAAAGGTGTTCTTCGAGAAGAAGCTATATCTTCCAAGCATAATACACTTCCTGATCTTCTAAGAAAAATTTGTACTGTACTGCTTACAATCCTAACACCTTAAACTTGTGCACAACAAAATTTCCCAACTTCTTTCTCAAAAGTTGTCCCTGGGTGCTTGACTTTATTTGGAGAGCCTTGAGAAATGTTTTACCTATTTATGAGAGCCTTTCGAAGAAGAAATGTATAGCTAGTTCAGTTTGCCCTTGATGCTTGTAAGTGCCGGAGATTAGGGGTGTACAAAGTAAATTGACAAATCGCACCAAACCGACCATCCGAATCAAACCGGAAAAAAAACTCGACTAATGGTTTGGTTTGACTTGGTTTGGTTTTAAAAAAGAAAAACCCGATCACCATTGATTTGGTTTGGTTTTAACTAAAAAAAGTCAAACCGAACCAAACCAACCCGACATTACATGTATAAAGTTTCAAAATAGTTTATACATAAAAATATTTATTTATAATGTAATTTATAAATATTTCATAAATTTTTTCATAGTTTTATATCAACATATTATTTGAAGCTTGGATTTAGAATTTTGAATGGTCCAATAAGATTTATAGCCCATAAATGTTAGGAGCTCAAATAAAAATTCAATAAAAATCAAATCAATACTAATGCTAACAAAAGAAATTCAATTCTATAACACTGAGAATGACAATAATGTTGGATATCTATTCTTTAGTTTTATATTGCTTTAGACTGTGAAAATATATAACTTAATAATATTTTTTTCTTTAATATGTAGTCATGTAATTAATACGTATTAGCTGTACTTATTTTAGCATGACTTAGTACTTTTAGATTATGATTTTTTTCTATATGCCTTATAAATTAGCCGGACTTATTATAACATGAACTGTACTTTTAGGTTATGATCATTTTATTTTATGCGATATAATTACTTTTTTTTTTTTTGGTTGAATATTTTAGTACAATGTCTCGCATCTCACATTTTGTGTTATTTTCTTAAAAAGTATCATAATTATATAGCCGTATCTTACTAGGAGACCAAAGAAATATTTGAAGTACAAGTTATATGTTTTGTATGAAGACTTTACCAAAAAAAAAAAAAACTTGAAAAACCAGAAAAAACCGAGAAAACCCGAGGTTGAAAAACCTGACTTTTGTTGGTTTGGTTTGATTTATAGATTTAAAAACCCGATGCAATTGGTTTGGTTTGGTATTTATAAAACACGAATAAATCCGGTCCATGTACACCCCTGCCAGAGACTGAGAAACATTGCTTGGTAAAATGTCATTTTGCAAAGCAGTGTTTGATTCAAACAAATTTTGGTTGGCATGGTTTAACAGGAAATTTTATGGAGTGGTTTGAAGAGCAGAGAAAGAGGAACGTGAAAACAAGAATGGAGGAAGCAGTCATGATTTTGTGGAGCTTCTGGGAAGCCAGAACTAATCTATGTTGGAATAATAAGCAAAGTCCGCCCGCTACCACTTTGTACCATGCGAAGAAGGAGCTGGAGATGGAGGAATGCTAATTTGGTGGACGAGATGGCTATTGGTGCAGTGAATTCAATGAATACTAAATGAGAACTGCCTCCGCTTGACACAATCAAATGTAACACCGATGCCTCTCACGATATTCGTACAAGTTTAGCAGGGGTAGGCGTGGTGTTACGTGATCACTTAGCTTGGGTCAATTTATTGCTGGAAAATTATATTCCTCGGCCGTGTTGCTAGCCCCTTGTTGGCCGAGATCATAAGGATGCGTGAGGATCTTACTTGGCTAAAGGAGCGATTCACTACAACGAGACTTGTTGTGGAAACTGATAATCTACTCGTTAAGCAAGCTCTGAAAGAGAATTTGGTGAATTACTCTTATTTTGATGCTTTAGTCTTTGATTGTAAAACTCTTCTCAAAGAGTTACCGTTTTTCTCTTTGTCGTCTGTTAAAAACTCAGCGAATCAGGTTGCTCATTGTCTTGCTAGAGCATCTGCTTATATGTCTGGTTCGATGAAATGGGATATTATCCCTCGTCTCTCATTACCGATGTACTCGCGTTTGATTTGAATAATACATGATAAAAAAGCCTCTTTCAAACAAACAAACAAAAAAAATGTATATGTGGCAACATATCAAATTTCAAGTTCAATGTGATTTTTTCTCTTTGCGAAATTAAACTTTCAATCATTAATTAGCATATATAAATCAAATCAATATTTTAGATTCTGCATTATCCAAATACCTTAGTATAGAATGACACGCAAACGCAGTAAATCTTCATATAGATTTCGCCTTGACCATTCAAATCTAAGGTAAATGAATAATCAAACACTATATTTGGCATGTTGAATTTTATAGTATATAGTAACTTAAAAAATACCAAATATACTATTATTATATGCTAATTTTAATAATTTCTTTGTCTCAATTTATATGAGGGTTTTTGACTGAATACGAAATTTAAGAAAGAAATGAAGACTTTTGAATCTTGTGATCTAAACTATGTCAAAGAAATTTTTATGGCTAAAAATAATTTCATTGAGAGTAAAAAATGAGAAATTTAGCCAAACCACTACACTACAATAAGTTTTATTGTAATTAATTCCCAACAACCACATGACCCGAAAAACTATTAATATACCTACCCTAAAAGAATCTAGTTTGTCTGACATGATGCTTTGACGATCAATAAACTTCCACCAAACGCCACATTTTCTTCCCTTCTGCTTTTACCAGTCATTTCCCCAACCTCAAAGACCAATGCAAATCTCATTTCTCTTGTTCTAAGCCATTGATTTGATCTCCATATCCATATATGTTCTCACGTGATTAGATATAATAATCAAGAATATGTCTCTTTAGCATCACCCCAACTTCAATTCTATACGTAATTATTTTTTCCAGAAAAAGAAAGAAGCTACTGATTTATAAGTGGTGAAGATATGGAGTTAGCTGCCATTCGTAAACATAAACACGTTGTCAAGATTTGTCAACTAAGTTGCCTTCTCTTTACTTCTACCGTTTGATATACTCAAATGTTTGTTTTTCTTTTATCTACATATAACTGATTATGACTCAACTGTATTCTCCCACCCTTGTCGCCGCGTTTTTTGGTGACACATCAGTTTATACACTACAAGAAATATAAGTAGCTCTTAGCGAGAAAAAATAAAATCCAATTGCTTATTTTTCTTGTTATTAGCTAGTCAATTTTCTCAATTGTTCCTCGATTTTTTCGAAGTCATGGCAATGTTGAAATTAAATTGTGGATTGAATTTGGGAATGAGCAAGAAGTTTGATTTATCTATCAGAGACAAATTTTTGAGATTTGAAGAAATGAGAAGAGATGAGAAACAGTGGACTCGTTTGGGCTGCTGCAGCGGCATTGAAAAAGGCAGAGTGATTACTGTGAGTTATACTGAGTATTTCTTTTCAAATTATTTGTCTTATTTTTCATTTTTAGTAGGCGTTTAGCTCAGGGGCGGAGCCACAAACGGCTAAGGCTAAGGGTGTTCATCCGATCCCCTTTCAGTAGAAAATTACATTGTTTATACATGATTTAAATTATTTTTTATGTATAGATAGTAGAAGTTGAACCCTTGGATTTCTTCGTGTTTTTACTTCTTCATATTTTGAATTCTCTTATCGCAAAATTTTGGCTTCGCCACTGATTTAACCGTAGATTTCAAATACTTTTCTCTTTATTTGGAATTAATGGAGTCAAAGTTAAAGTTGTGTTTGGTTATACGTTTTGAAAGAATTTGAAATAATGTTGGTAAACTTGAATGAACTTTAAATTCTACTTCAAACATGAAAATTGATTAGTTGATTATAAGCTATTTTTCAAATTTAAAATTCAATTTCAAGTTGAATTTGAAATTTTTTATGTCCAAATATTAATTTTCAAATAAAGAGAAAATTATTCAGGAAAAGTGAATACTCCATTTTTATTGCCAAATGGGTCGTTAGTTTATTAAAAAAAGAACATCTCTTTTTTATTTAACAACTCTTTTATTTAGAGTAAGATTACAAAATTAAAGAACAATTTGTATATTATACATATCTTTAGTTTAAGATTATAACTTAAGATATTCAAAAGTTTCCTTATTTTGTTAAACTACTTGGCTAATCAAATTCTGACGCATAAATTGAACAGAAGGAATATTATAATTCGTCAGTAGCATCAGTAGCCGATTCTGCGGCGGACGACAATGCTGAGGGGGAGGAATTTGTGCAGATGATGAGGGAAGCTCAGCCGTATTTTCTTGCGCACAGAGGCCGCACATTCGTCGTCGTTTTATCTGCTGAGATTATTGACAGCCCTTACTTATCTTCCATACTCAAAGTAAGCTGCTCTTCTCACCATCTTTATTGTTTGTTTTATATTTTTGGTGGATAAGTAGCATTTTACCCTTTTATTTTGAGGTTATTTGCGAATTCGATTTAATCGAGTTGGTACATTTTGGATATCAAATCTTTAAAAAAAGGAAGAAAAATAATTAATTGGGTAGATTTTCAACATCAAATCTTTAAAAGAAACATAGTCAATTCTACCGCGTATTCACGTTTTTTGAGTTTGAATCCAATATAAATATAAATAATGAGTGCTATCACTAAAGGTTATGATAAGATGAGTAAGACCCCCCCCCCCCCCCCCCCCCAAATCTTAGTGAAGGTCTCAAGTTAGAAAATTAATTATGAAAAACTTTTATTGCAGAAGCGCTAATCTCTTTAACGTGTCTTACTCATTTTAGCCAAAGGGAATTTAAAGGTTCGATTATGAATTCACGTGAACTCAATAATTTTTGTTATGATTTGTATATATATTGAAATTTAAAAAAATATTTATAAATATGTGATCGTAATTTTTGTATTAGAGGCCGTTCGGATTGACTTATTTTAAGTGTTTTTTGACTTTTAAGCTTTTTTTTATTTTTTTGTGATGTATGAGAAAGATAAAAGTTACTTTTAATTAAAAAAGTGCAAAAATAAATTAAAAGCCAAAAGTTAATTATTCCAACTTATGACTTTTAACGTATAAACTATTTTTAAAAAATCAATCCAAATACCCTCTTATTATAATCTTAACTTGAGATTGTTATAACCATAAACTTCAAATCTCAAATTTGCTTCTTAATTCTAACTGATATCTCTAAGGCACACCAGAAGGACCGGACCATAGGTTTCTTTCAAATGAAACGACTCGTCTTTGAAAAATTTCAATAAAAATAGTAGTAACTCATATTTTTTCGTTTCCGTACGATAAAAACAATTCGCAAGGAGGACAATTTTATAATTCTACCTAACACCTATAGGTGCGTGGATGTGATTCACGTGTCATACCATTTTTGACTGAACACGAAATAAAGATTCTCCTAAGACCTTTTTCCTTAGACAATGGCAATTGACATTTGGCGTGTCGTTGGTGCTCATGAATTAAACGTGGCCTTTGCATGAGGTAGGTTGCTCGATTGGTGACACATCTTTTATTTAATGGAGCAAATAAATAAACAATAGCAATTTAAATTTCATGCTCATTCCTCCTCAACTAGTGACACTTTTTTTAAATAAAAAAATAATACTTCCCAATCTATGTAACATTTTTTCTTCTTTTGTCCGTTCACAAAAGAATGTCAGCTAGCTAATATAAACTTCTCATTTTCACCCACATATTTCTTTACTGCTTATTTTAAATCACACGTTTAAAAAATCTTCGCTTCTTTCTTAGTTTTCGTGCCAAATCAAAACACATCTAGTTATATCCTCATAACGTTTATTTATATGATGGTATCTTAATTAAGCACAAAATTTTAAAAACTGTGAATAAAAGATACATACGGGATCACGTTTTATAAACTGTAAGAATATATATTACGAAGGATCTTTAAACATAGAAAGACATCTTTTCAAATAAGATTAAAAAATTATAAAATTTATCATCAAATTATTTCACCAATATCTTTAAATAAATTAATTTTATTAAATTAAATTTAAAGTTTTAAAATTAATTATATATATATATATATATATATTTTTTTTTTTTTTGAAACAAACTAAAAAAAATCCTAATATTGCAGTAGGATATTCATGGCTGAGAGTGTCTTCTCGCCGCGCACCACTGAACAATATCTTGCCTACCTAAAATAATACTCCCTCCGTCCCATAATAAGTGTCATTTTAGCTAAATTTTTTTATCTCATAATAAATATCATCTTAGAAAATCAAGACATAAATTGGTTAATTTTATCCAATTCTACCTTTGGATAATAAAGTAATATCTGAATGATGATTGAAAAAGCCACATAATAGCTTAGTATTGTTAAATTTTTAATGTCAAAAGGTTTACTTGTTGTGCATGCTCTAATCAAAAGGTAAAAGTAATTTATTTTATTATATAGAGGTAATTTGATAAACTTTACATTGCATTATTAATTTTTTAATATGCGCGTTTTTGACTAATTATGGGACGGAGGGAGTACTAATATAATACCGGTCGAACCGGAGTGGACAGTTAACCAATAGCCATACCGGTTCTTACCGGTTCATGTCAATGAACCCGATTCAGTTACCGTTCAAATCAGTTTATTTTTTTTTTCCAATTGAAGTGGCATTAACCAAATTCGCAATGTCAGCTTCAGCACCAAGCCCTTGTACTCCAATTGTAAAACAATGTGAACTCCCAATTTTTTCTGTTTGGACACCTCCAATTAGAAATAATCTCAAAGGGAGACGAAAATTGTTATCTTTTGGAGTTAATTTAGCGAAGAGATTATCAATTAAGTGTGGTGTTTATGAGGAAACGGATAGTAGTGGTAGTGCAGCTGGGTTTGATGTGAGCAATGCTATAAAGGATGATTTATTTGTAGGGTTTTTTCGAGAAGCTTGGCCTTATTTTCTAGCGCATAGAGGAAGTACTTTTGTTGTTTTAATCTCAGCTGAAATTGTTGATAGCAATCATTTGGATCATCTTCTAATGGCACGTTCCTACTTTTAACTTTGTGTTTTTCTCTCTCTCTCTCCCAAATTAGTTGTTATGTTTTTTTGCTTTTTCAATATTTTAAAATGTGCTCCCTCTATTCCAATTTAAGTGTCTTAGTTTGGCGGAGCATAAAGTTTAAGGAATAAAAAAAAAAAATTCTGAATCTTGTGGTTATGAATTAAAGATGTGTGTAATGTACTAAAAATATCTTTTGAATCCTGTAATTTTAAACTTGCCATGTATGATGTTAGAATTGTCTATTTACTAAATATAGAAAGAGACACTCTTTTTGGATATACCAGAAAAGAAAAGTAAGACACTTAAATTAGGACGGATGGAGTACATTTTTTCATATCAAATTGATGCGGGAAAAGTTGCTAATTTTATTTGCATACTTATAGTACTTTTTGTATAGTTTCTGAATATCTGAATTTTAATTGTAAAATATTGAGTTGATTTAATCCAATTTAGCGTCGAAGATTAGTGAAATTGACTCTCAAAAGTGAAACACGAGAACTAATTTGGAATAGAGGGCTAGTTATCTACTCAGCGATATTCTATTTCTTGTTCGTTTTTCCTTTTCTAGTAGTGGCAAGTAAAATTTTGGAATTTTCTTAAAATTTGGTTAGAGATTTTTATAACTACATGGATTAGTGTGTGATTTAGAGAAGTTTAACTTCTTAAAGAACTCTAACTGACCAAAAATTTAAGATTTTTAATGGGTTTGTATAAAGCGAAAGGGATACAGTCAAACCTCTCTATAATAGTGCCATATGTCCAGTTTTTTTTTTTTTTTTTTTTTTTTTTTTTTTTTTTTTTTTAACGCTACAGCGAAATGTTGTCATAGGGAACTTATGATATAACATAACATTGAAATTGGTTTCAAAGAAAACTTGGATGTTATAGTGAAATGATGCTATAGAGAATGACTGTTACCGAGAGATCTGACTGTATAGAAGATTCATGTAGTCTGAGTTGGACTAGTTTGTGATTGAGTAGTCATTGATTGGTTTTTGGTAATAGTAAGTTCATAGTTTGTTGATTTATCCTACTTTCAGTAATGTATGACGCTTAATTTACTCGCAAACTTTTGCAGGATATCTCTCTCCTTCATGGCCTGGGAATCAAATTTGTTCTTGTACCCGGAACTCATGTCCAAATTGACAGGTTTCTGGCTGAAAGAGGTGAGAACTGCTGTTATTTTCTTTTCTTGTTCATTTTGATATTGCTTAGTTTGTCGCCGCTACCTATGTTTTCTTCACTATTTCTTATACTAATAACTAACTAAAGATTATTTGTTATTTCCTCTTTTTGTTATTGTTTATTATTCTTAATGATAGACAACATTTTCAACTTAGTCTCCACTTACAAAATCAGGTCAGTATTTACGTGGAGTCTTCATATAGGTAAGTGTGAGATTTAGAGAACCTCTTGTTTTGGAACTCCTAATGTAATTTTTAAAAAACTTTGGAGTACTTGTATTGGAGTAAAATGGACCTGAATGTGATTCTGTTGATTCATATAGCTGCCTTTGACTAGTTTGTGGTTGATGCAGAGTAAATTAATTGATTAGTTATCTCAGATGGAATATTGATGACTTTGTCTTAACTAAAATGTTTATTTTGCTTAAGAATTTTGATTTTCCTTGTCATGATGTTACTCTAGCCATGTTTTACTAACAAACTCTGAAGACATTAAGCTATTAAAACTCAGGAAAGTCTTAAATGCTATTCTTTATCTAGTTTGGTTTGGCAATTTCTTGGGGGAAGCTGCCTGGGTCTGCTCTAAACAATGAAGAATTCAGGTTAAAGCTTGATCAACATGCTAATGATGAGCTGGAGCTCATAACCTAGTAAATAGTTTAGATGCAAGATCCTATTTCCTATTACATTTCCAAAAAGTACTACTATTAACATGGAGAAACTCAAAGCTCTGGTATCCGTTTTCATTCATAGAAAGAGAAATCAATAACATCAATAGCCTTGACTAATTGCACGCAGAGGAGTTTAACAGTCTTTTCTATTCAAAATCTTCTTATCTTTTCTTTTTGATTATCACCATTATATTATTTTTCTTTTCCCTAAACTACAATTGTTTTCTATATTCTAAGAAAAATATTTTTTTTGAACAGTATATTCTAAGAAAAAATTTCTCAGAACCAAGTGATTTGGTGACTCTTTCTTACAGGAAGTGAGCCCAAATATGTAGGCCGCTACAGAGTTACAGACACCGATTCACTGATGGCTGCAATGGATGCAGCTGGGAGGACTCGTCTTATGATAGAAGCAAAGTTGTCTCCTGGGCCATCATTGACTGGTGTCCGCCGGCATGGAGAAAATAGTCGCTGGCATGATGGTGTTAGTGTTGCTAGTGGTAATTTTCTAGCAATGAAGGTGAGAATATGACCTCATTGCTTAATGTAACATAATTATGAAATGTATTTTTCATTCTTTTTGGGATTTTAAGTTTGGCCTTTTTTTTTGTTTTTGGCCCAACAACAACAACAACAACATACCCAGTGTAATCCCATCCCACAAGTGGGGTCTGGGGAGGCTAGGATGTACGTAAACCTTATCTCTACCTTTGTGGGGTAGAGCCTCTTTGTGGGGTAGAGAGGCTGTTTCCGATAGACACTGATTGTGTATATTATATGTATATTATATTTATATTTATGTATACAATATGTATATTATATGTATTTCTATATTTAAATATACAAAACCTATACATTTGCTGGCTATTTTGTAAATTAGATCACAGAAAGGCATTGGACTGTAATTATCTCTTTAAATTTTCTGCAGTAAATGCCATTTCAATGACAATGAGGTTGACTTGGAATTTTCATTATTATTTTCCTGTAGAGAAGAGGTGTTGTAGAAGGAATCGATTATGCAGCGACTGGTGAAGTAAAGAAGATAGATGTTTCTCGAATTCGTGAGAGGCTTGATCAGGATAGCATCGTATTATTAAGCAATCTTGGTTATTCCAGCTCTGGAGAAGTTTTGAACTGCAAGTATGCTTTATCTCTTTTGATAGGTACCTTTGTTGATGTTATGCATCATTAGTCCTGCATCTTGTTCTACTTAAGTTTTTAAAATCAGTGAATAAACAGAATTTTCAGGAAGCTATACACTAAAGCGTAGTGATACATAAGACTTAAGCTTAATAGTGGTCAATTCTGTTCTACCCTCTCTTTTAATCAAATTGGTAAATTGCCAATTTCATTTTACTCTTAACTTATGGGACATTCTCCTAGTTTTACTCTTCGACTGTTTGACAGGAACAAATGTTCCTTTTCCTTTTTTTTTGTTTTCGTGAAACTCGTGAACTTGGAAGATTGCAATACTTAAGTCTCAGTGATAGGATCAAAATCCAGAAGTCAATCAAAGGGAAGTCTTCTGGTGAAATCTTAACACATAAAAAATGGGAAATAACTTGTTACCATTTTTTTTTTCGAAAGGGGGAAATAACTAGCAATAATGTGATTTATGCCTAGGGTGCACGTCAACTATTATCAGACGAAGTGTAAAATTAACTACTGTAAAAGAAATGTCACTTCAGGTTGATCTCATTTGGGTTCACACTTTTGGATTTATGTATACTTGATTGAATAGGTTACACTCAACTTGGGTGGTTTCTTATCATAATGTTTATTTTACGCATCAATCAATTTCTTCACGATACATGTAACTTAGGACACAATTCAAAGACTCTCAACAGGGTGATAAGGAAGTACACCAATAACTTTCTCTGCTCTTACTTCTTTTTCTTACAAGATAGTACTCTTTTCTTATAAAACATATTGTGCGCGTGTGCACACAAACACACACATGTATGGGACAAAAATGACCCCCATCTATTGGAGGGGTGATATAGATGGACTTTGTTGAGTTAAAATTAGCTTAACATTGGACTTTGAACACATCATTATCCCTCGCTATGGGTAGAAGCCAGTAATTTCATGATTTTATGGGTGTCTGAGCCCTCTGTGGGAATGCTATTTTCTTTAGATCAATCTGCTTTTCTCGGGAACTTAGCTTGTTTTACACAGTGTTCATGTGTTTGCGGAGATTACTTCATTTCCTAATGTGTACTGGTTTACCATTTTCCTACAAAACAATTTCTAATTAATTAAGCTAGATGCTCAGCACACAGCATTCCCGACTCTTCAATCATGACTCAGTCTTTTGTGGATATGTTTTCTCTTTCCTCTTTCCTTCTTTATTTTGCCTTGAGATTTTGATTGATAGTGTTCTATTTTATTGAAGCACATATGAAGTTGCCACAGCTTGTGCCTTGGCTCTAGGAGCAGAGAAACTGATTTGTATTATAGATGGTCCAATTCTTGACGAGTCCGGGCGCCTTATTCGTTTCTTAACTCTTCAAGATGCTGACATGCTGGTTCGCAAACGAGCAGAACAAAGTGAGACAGCAGCTAATTATGTGAAAGCTGTTAGTCAAGAGGACTTCCATTGTTTAGGTCAAAATGGTTCCAATGGATCAGTCTCTTCCTACAATATGAATGGTTTTAGCCAACGATACAGTGTCACATTTCAGAATGGTGTTGGTTTTGACAATGGGAATGGGCTTTGGTCCAGTGAGCAGGGTTTTGCCATTGGAGGACAAGAGAGGCTAAGTCGACTAAATGGTTATCTTTCAGAGTTAGCTGCAGCTGCTTTTGTGTGCAGAGTAAGATCCTTGCTGTCTACTCCTTATATCTGCAGATTCATAAAATTGTCTAAACTAGACAATAATTGTCATCTTATTTACCCAAACCCTAAATATACAACAGAAAATTGCATATTACCTAAACTTGACTTTTGATGGCAAAAGGGGTAGATTTTGGAACACATCTTCTCTTTGTTGTTAAACTTCTTTTATTATAGCTTGTGCAGTAGAGATATGTATATTTACAGAATACTATGGCTATATGGTTTGCCGTGTCTAGTAAATATCAGCTTTCACAGTGATCTATCATCTCACTGCTTCACTTGAGGAAATTCTCATATCTCTAATAAATTGACACCTCATTTATCAATATGATGTCTCTTTGGCTTATTGGTTAAAAATTTTGCCAATTATGTACTCCATTTGCCATCAGGGAGGTGTTCAAAGAGTTCACCTGCTGGATGGTACTATTGGTGGAGTTTTACTAAAGGAATTGTTCCAAAGAGATGGAGTTGGGACAATGGTAGCTAGGTATGCAAATCTTGATGAAATATTGATTGTAATTCAGTCAATGCATGTTGATATTCAGTTTTCCACATTTTCATCTTTTCCTCTGTAACTTGATCAATGATATTCACTTTTCTCTGTGTTTTTCAACAGATCCATGGTAAAAGTAGCTCACAGTCAAAGCAAGTCATGAATATAATCTACAATTAACGAGCTCAGTAGGTTAAGAGTAACAAATTGGGCTAAAGCGAGCCTCCTTTCACCATCATGATTAAAACACCACCAAAGGTGGAGAAGAATAGCAGGAAATTACTGTCCTATTATTTCTATCCAAATTAGACATTTCCTTTTCTTACTGGAGAAATCCATGGTGCAACTTAAAAGATTCAATCCTCTAGGACACATTTGGTATATGATTATTAGAAGTAATATCCAGAATTTCTTGAGATGTTTAACCAACTACGTATGTTGCCAAAATAAACTTAGCCTTCTTTTACATTGATATATAGAACTTCACAGGCACTGAGAACCTGCTGTCTCTGGTTGTCTGATCCCTCCCAATTTGACATTATATTTCTCACGATAGTAGTTCATGATTGCTCTGTATCAACAGTGGTACTCTCAATCGGATAATTATGTTAGGACATAGCTAGTTGATTTTTGCTAATCCTTTTTATGACTATACTTCAACTAAGATGTGCATGAATCTCTCTTCCTCAGTGATCTTTACGAAGGAACACGAGTGGCTAGGCTGTCAGATATTTCTGGGATCAAACAATTATTACAACCTCTAGAAGAGTCTGGAACATTGATCAGAAGGAGTGAGGAAGAGGTTACTCTTGATGCTTTTTATTATGCTCGAATAGTTTTTAAATCGGCTTTTACTTGGTTAATGTTTGTATATCATTTTTCTTTTTCATAATTATGTGATTTTAACATGTTCTAGCTTGTGGAGGCGCTGCATTCATTCATTGTTGTGGAGAGAGAAGGGCACGTTATAGCTTGTGCTGCTCTCTTTCCTTACTTTGAAGAAAAATGTGGAGAGGTTGCTGCTATTGCTGTTTCTCCTGATTGTCGTGGCCAAGGACAAGGAGACAAATTACTTGGTATAGTGACTTTTTCCTCATAGTAAAACCATTTATTCTTCGTGGCATATAATGCATGTAAGCAATTTCAGGATGTTGTGATTATTTGCATTTGTTTTATGAAGTTGCAAACACATTAACAAGAGGACAATCTAAAATTTAAGATATTTCCTTAAGCCTTTAATCACTTGGATAAGCACATAATAGAAACAAGTCACTTTAATTTTGTGTACTTTTTGGTTTTTTCTCTATTGAGGAGCAGCTATACGCTTGGAATAAGCACTAGCAGAAGTAACTGCCTGGCTGGTCTAAGCATTTTCGTTTTTCAGTTATGGAGAAACATAGCAATCTGTCCAAAGATAGACACCGCTTGCCCTTCCGATCCATTATCCTTATTTCGGTCCAAGTTTAAAGTAAAAGTTTTGTTACTTCTATAAAATTGGTCCGAATTGTAAGAAGAAAATGAGGGAGCTTAAGAATCTTGTGCGGAGGACAAATTTACATATGGTTATGCTGGTAGTCATACTACCAATATCTATATGTTGCATGTGTCTTGTCACGGGCTGCCTTCATTGTGCCTCAGCGCCCGCAACCTTGAGCGCCCGAGCGGGCCAAACGAGTGTCAGCTGCACAGGCAGTGTCAGTCGCACAGGCAGTGCCAGCCCACAGGCAGTGTCAGTCGCACAGGCACTGCCAGCCCACAGGCAGTGTCAGCCCCGCAGGCAGTGTCAGCCGTGCGGGCGACGTGCACCAACATGGGTGCCGAAGAATGAGAGTCCACAATCATCATAGATATGCTCCATTGCATATCCTAGGAGCAGCAAGGAAGTGTAGCAAGGATCTGAGATGAGCCCACGGGTTGTCGACGCACGAGCGACCCCGTGCGAGCCTAAGTGTCAGTCCCGAGCATTTCCGAACCATGGATGGAATCTTGGGATTTCGGGTGAACACACCCTTCCTAGGATGTTATTGAATGTGCTTACCAAGTTTGGCGTCATTTGAACATCATTTACCTAAGGGCTTGACTTAGCCAAGGAGCAGTGTCAGTATCAAAGCTCCCTAAGGCCATATCTCGTTCCACGAGCATGGGGATGAGATGAAACTTCATGGAGGAGTGAAGGAAGTCAAGAGAAAGAGTTAGGAACAGACGGCGCCTCATTTGGAGTTCGGATCATTGAGAAAGGCCAAGTATGATTCTCGGGCAGAATCATGTCCAGTGCTAAAACTTGGGCTTTTATTTTTAAAGCATATATAAAGGGGGCAGAGGTGTCTCAGCTCAGCCAGCCTCCCCCGTGCGTACCACCATCAAGCCGTACTAAGTGAGCAACCTTGGGGGACAACCTCAAGGGCCTGCCTAGGCATCCCCAATGGATCCTAGGTACCCATACGAGTTACGCAACTCTATGGGCGGCGCTCGGCCCCAGGCCAGCGTTGGGCGCCCAACGAGGGCCGGAGGCTTGACATATGGACCGACTATGCCCTGCGGGCTATCCTTGAGATTAAGAAAGCCCTCCGTGCCGATTGAACACTCGAGGTACCTCTCCTAAGAGCCTCGTGTGTTGAC
Organism: Lycium barbarum; assembly: GCF_019175385.1. Lineage (NCBI taxonomy): Eukaryota > Viridiplantae > Streptophyta > Magnoliopsida > Solanales > Solanaceae > Lycium > Lycium barbarum. The sequence continues at coordinate 106,569,319 of NC_083347.1, read as the reverse complement.
TTGTGAGCTTGGCTCAGGTTCATCCTAGCAAGCAAGGGTCCGTTGGCCTAGAGGTGCAGTCGTGGGGCGACGCTGCACCATGCAAGACGGAAGTGTGTCGCAAGGGCTACATTTAGCAAAACCTCATCGTAGGTGCGCCGCAAAGGACACACATGACACAGGCCAAGGATTCAAGAGTTGCCCTACTCAGGCGTCGCACCGCTCAGGTGGATAGGCACCAGACCGGTGTCAAGCCCGAGGAATAGACTGTGCGCGCGCCAGCGTCGCTCAGCACCAGGCGAGGGACTGTCATGTCCATAGCCAGCCCCAAGTGGGAGTGCAGGCAAAGACCCAACATATGAAACCTGCCACAGGGGCATTCTAGCAAGGCAAGGCCCAGGCCTTGACATCGACCCAGCAGCATCGTTGAAGCTTAGCCTCCAAAGCCATGGACATAAGATCATGCCATGAGTCCTGGGACTATCATTAGGCTGGCTCGTAGTCCGCCTGGACTACGGGTGCCGCACGGGCCATTAGTGTACCGCTGACACTATGAAGGAGGCGGCCCGTGACAGTTGGTATCAGAGCACAGAGCTCACATCATTAGCGCATTATTGAATGTCAGTGCGTAGTCCCTATCAAGGCAGGAAGCGATGTTCTTAGTGCCAAACAAGTTAGCGAACCAGATGCCACTGACTAGAGGAGATTGGTTGTATTCAGTTTACGTTGAAAAAAAAATAAAAAATTTTCATCAACCATGAACCACATTTTGCAGAATCATGTCGAGGCATCCGAATCTCATCGGCGTACCGTGAAGGATGGCTTCCACACAAGGAGCACAGTTGTGGGAATCACAGCATTAAACGCCTAGCCATTATAAAGGTTGCAAGTAATGGGAGGCGAGTCCATCAACAACCATGTCAATACCCAGTGGGCTCATACGCCCAAAGCAAGGGGCAAGCCTCAACTTGTGATCATCAGGGTTGCGTGTTACGGGAGGCGTGTGCTATCGCCAATAACCTATCACCATACCTATCATCATGGAGGGAGAACAATCTCCAATTTTGAGCTCTAGACATCGGGTGATACCGAGCTAGGGCGGGGCGCGCCAGCGAGCTGCGACAACGTAGGGAAGGACCTGCGAGCAGGCTTCTTTGCGGGGGGTTCATACGTCACAATCAACAGGTGGAACGACCCACCACATCGGTAATGGAGTGCCAAACCAGTTGAATGGGGAGGCATAGCCAGGGAAAAAGCCAAACTACCATGTAGGGAGGCAGTGTCATTAAAGAGTTGTGCACTGAGCGTGGGGAGGCGCATGCCGCACATTGTGCTGTTAAACCAAGCACACGAAACCACGTCAGAATCAGGCTGACCGCATGGTGGGAGACATTGCGGAAAGTCACCGATCCACGTCGTGCGGGTTAGTCATTTCATCATGCTGAATCACCAAGATGAGGAGGCAAAGATCATGGAACAACATAAAAGTGGGGAATAGCTATGCTTTAAGTGAGAATGGGATTTATCCAAAGGATAACCAAGGGATACCGAACAACTAGGACGGCTACACAGGTACCTCACTGGAGAATCGGGCATCAAGCCTAGGAGGATCAATGTGAGAATAAAGACCTCTGGTCACGTAGGCGTGAAGCTACTTCCCCTCGAACAGTGTAAAATCAAGTACTCGCCAAGAGTACGGTCCAGGAGTTCTTCCCAGTACCACAGGGTACCAAACATATGAGTCGCCGAAGATGCCATGGTGCAGCATGGTCCTTACACAGGTCATCTTATATGCAGTTTGGTTAGAGTTGAGCTTCAAGCAACCACCAAGGCCAGGGAATGAGCAAGTTGTTGCGTCAGTCACAATTTGTCCACAGAACATTGGCTCAAATTGCAAGTCACACCGAGTCATGAGATCGGCACTTGACTTTGCTTATACACCCGACAAGGTGAGTTGCCCACAAGAGAAAAGGGGTCCCTAACAGCATGGTTTGCGAGGGTACCACGACAAAGAATGCCCACAATGTCTATCAGACCGTCAGCAGACATAGGGTCATTAGATCATCGACAGCCAGACTGTCATCACATCATCGGCCAACAGGTTGGCCGCAAACATCGCCCGCCAAGGGCTCAGCTACCGCCCGCCAAGGGTGTAGCCACCATCCGCTGAGAGCTGCAGTGGCCAACAAGGTCTCAGCTATCGCCCGCCAAGGGCATTGCCATTGCTAGCCTAGAGTGCCAGTGCTCACCAAAAGGCTCAGCCATCATCCTCCGAGAGCTGCATCGCCCACCGAGGGATCAACCATTGCCGCCAAGGACTCGGTCATCGCTCTCCTAGAGCGTCATCGCCCGCCAAGGGCTCATCTAGCATACGCTGAGGGCTGCATCGCCCGCCAAGGGGTCAGCTATCGCCCGCCAAGGGCTCGGACATTGCTCGCATTAAGCGCCATTGCTCGCCAAGGGCTCATCCAGCATATGCCGAGGGCTGCATCGCCCACCAAGGGCTCAACTATCGCCCGCCAAGGGCTCAGACATTGCTCTCCTGGAGCGCCATTGCTCGCCAAGGGCTCTATCGCCAATGTATCACCAAGAGATGAGGACATCTTGGAACATCGGCATCAGTATTTCAGTACTACCACCATCCATATGGGGGGAGTATTTGTCCATTGCAACAACATTGGGTCCATGCATTTCCAATTGGAGAAAAATCTTCCACAAGCCAAGCAAAGAGACCGCACCAAACATAGTGGGGGTTGCATGTGCCACATCAAGGTGTGCCAATCCTAAACCGGGCTAAAGATACAAAGGGAGCAGTAAATCCACTAGCTGTAAACTAAGTGCCTCAGTCAGGAAAAGGTCTCAGATGTAAACTACCAGTCGGAAGCAGACTTCAAAACGGATTTGCCATTTTGCTACAATCATCATGTGGCTAGCAAGAGTGCCACCACTCAAGTTAAGCCACCAGAGGATGCATCAGTTGCCGTGAGGATCATGGCGTGGTTGACAGCAAGGTCACCACGAAGTTAGCCACCAGAGGGTGCAAGCGCGGAGGCGCTTTCCAAGTGAACACCGGGAGGTGAAGTGCAGAGGCACGCTTGGGAGAAACTTGGGGGAGCAGTGCACGGGCACGACTCTATTTTTAAGAAGAACACACAAGGGTTGCGAACCCGCGAGATTTGGGGCCACGATGTAAAACCCCGAGGGGTCAAACTCCGGGTTGTCGTTGGCGTTATGAGGCATCGGGGACGATGCCTAGCTTGAGTGGGGGAGAATGTCACGGGCTGCCTTCATTGTGCCTCGGCGCCCGCAACCTTGCGCGCCCGAGCGGACCAAACGAGTGTCAGCCGCACAGGCAGTGTCAGTCGCACAGGCAGTGCCAGCCCACAGGCAGTGTCAGTCGCACAGGCACTGCCAGCCCACAGGCAGTGTCAGCCCCGCAGGCAGTGTCAGCCGTGCGGGCGACGTGCACCAACATGGGTGCCGAAGGACGAGAGTCCACAATCATCATAGATATGCTCCATTGCATATCCTAGGAGCAGCAAGGAAGTGTAGCAAGGATCTGAGATGAGCCCACGGGTCGTCGACGCACGAGCGACCCCGTGCGAGCGACCCCGTGCGAGCCTGAGTGTCAGTCCCGAGCATTTCCGAACCATGGATGGAATCTTGGGATTTCGGGTGAACACACCCTTCCTAGGATGTTATTGAATGTGCTTACCAAGTTTGGCGTCATTTGAACATCATTTACCTAAGGGCTTGACTTAGCCAAGGAGCAGTGTCAGTGTCAAAGCTCCCTAAGGCCATATCTCGTTCCACGAGCATGGGGATGAGATGAAACTTCATGGAGGAGTGAAGGAAGTCAAGAGAAAGAGTTAGGAACAGACGGCGCCTCATTTGGAGTTCGGATCATTGAGAAAGGCCAAGTATGATTCTCGGGCAGAATCATGTCCAGTGCTAAAACTTGGGCTTTTATTTTTAAAGCATATATAAGGGGGGCAGAGGTGTCTCAGCTCAGCCAGCCTCCCCCGTGCGTGCCACCATCAAGCCGTACTAAGTGAGCAACCTTGGGGGACAACCTCAAGGGCCTGCCTAGGCATCCCCAATGGATCCTAGGTACCCATACGAGTTACGCAACTCTATGGGCGGCGCTCGGCCCCAGGCCAGCGTTGGGCGCCCAACGAGGGCCGGAGGCTTGACATATGGACCGACTATGCCCTGCGGGCTATCCTTGAGATTAAGAAAGCCCTCCGTGCCGATTGAACACTCGAGGTACCTCTCCTAAGACCCTGGTGTGTTGACTTGTGAGCTTGGCTCAGGTTCAGCCTAGCAAGCAAGGGTCCGTTGGCCTAGAGGTGCAGTCGTGGGGCGACGCTGCACCATGCAAGACGGAAGTGTGTCGCAAGGGCTACATTTAGCAAAGCCTCATCGTAGGTGCGCCGCAAAGGACACACATGACACAAGCCAAGGATTCAAGAGTTTCCCTACTCAGGCGTCGCACCGCTCAGGTGGATAGGCACCAGACCGGTGTCAAGCCCGAGGACTAGACTGTGCGCGCGCCAGCGTCGCTCAGCACCAGGCGAGAGACTGTCATGTCCATAGCCAGCCCCAAGTGGGAGTGCAGGCAAAGACCCAACATATGAAACCTGCCACAGGGGCATTCTAGCAAGGCAAGGCCCAGGCCTTGACATCGACCCAGCAGCATCGTTGAAGCTAAGCCTCCAAAGCCATGGACATAAGATCATGCCATGAGTCCTGGGACTATCATTAGGCTGGCTCGTAGTCCGCCTGGACTACGGGTGCCGCACGGGCCATTAGTACCGCTGACACTATGAAGGAGGCGGCCCGTGACAGTCTGCTTGTGCCTATTAATTGGTTTACACAGTAAGATGTTAACTAATAATATGATCCTAGATAGTACGGAGTCTACAGCGGATGGTTCTGATATATCTGATATATCAAGTGGACGATTGACTCGTGCCAAGACCAAGAGTGTTCAAGGAATACCATGTTTGGAGATTTGGGATTCTACAAAATAGTTGAGGAGAATATCATTGCACAATACCGGTCAGTGCGCCGTATTGGCTACCCAAGGAGTATATAAATGTCAAGTTTTGGGTTAAAGTACTTCAGATGATCTGGTTGCTTTTCTGGCACTCCCAGGTGAATGGCTTGGAACCATATAACTGATCGGGATTCTTTTCTCTGCCACTCCTAAATCACTGACTTTAATTGGAATCAGATTATTGATCTGGAGTACCTTTAACCCAAAATTTGACATTTAGATGCTCCCGGGGTAGCCAGTGTGCCCTGCTGACTCGTATTCTGCAACAGTTTTATCTCAGTTGTTTGTAGCAATTCCTAAGCCTCCAGATGTGGTATTCCTTGAGTAATCTTGGTCTTGCTGCGAGATCACGGTCCTAACGTCCGAAATGAGCTCTATCTGGACTATCCAAGATTCTGTCAAATTCTCCCTCTTGATGAGATTTGTCCTCGATCTGCCATAGACACAAATATAAAGCAAATTACAACCGAAGTCGCGCAAGATTTCCTTGGTTGAAATAATCCCCATAGTCCGTCCTCTTACTCTAAAAAAGGATGATTTGGATTGGTTCTCGCATCCTTGTGCCCAAAAGGATGGTGGGCTGTTGATAGCATCCATGGAAGCTCAATCCCATTAGGATAAGAATGAAGCTTTGGCAGCTCCAAGTGGCCAATGACAAGATCCCAGACCAAGAAACTTCAAGACCAACTCATTGGCCTGCAAACACAAATTAAAAGGTGTCTTTTTCTGGAAGAAAAGTTCAAGTCCAAAGGAGATGAATTAACTGTCTTACAATTAATATGTGGCCCAAGTTGAAGTCCAGGAGGAGGGAGTCTCCCTCCTCCTGATTGGGCCCCCAAAATCAGTCCTTGAAGAGGACCAAAGGGGCGCCTAAAGGAGCTGAAACTTGGCTTGAAAAGGGGCCAAAAGGAGTCCAAAATTATAATACAAAGGATGGGAAGATCCAAGAACTTGAGGAAATATTCAAAAGAAATGCGGAAGCAATGAAATACTAGATTTAAGATAACAAGAAAATGAGAAATGAAAAGGACATGAGTACATTCAAGGAAAAAGATCCAAGAATACCAAGATAATAGTTAATCTAGATTTGGCCAGATTCAAGTAACAACATATTGATTATTAAAGCAATCAAATGCCTTTACTTGAGAAGCGAATCAAAACTTAGATTCGGATCTTAACCTCTTCGTAAGTAACATGAGACAACAATTTGCAACGGATACTAATCGCCTTTTAAGAATACCAAGAAATAATCAGAGATATCTAAGAAGAAATTATCTTACTTACCTTGAGCTATGAAACTAGTTTAGGTTGAAAAATAAAATCCAAAGTAAAAGTCATCAAAGGTCCAAAAGAATTCTCAAAGTAATAGCATTAATCTATTCAAAGTTGTTCTACACTGAAAGAGAGTACTCCTATTTATAGGAATAAAAGGTGGCTTCTAAGCTTCTGCTTTCCCATTGTTTTTTTCGTACTTCTTTGATGTGCTTTTACTTGAGCTGAGGGTCTATCGGAAATAACCTTTCTACCTCTCGAGTTAGGGTAAGGTCTGCGTACACTCTACCTTTTCCAGACCCCACTTGTGGGATTGCACCGGGTATGTTGCTGTTCTTGTAAAAAGTGGTTGTTAACCCGAATAAGAAACCCTAAAAGGGTGGCTCCAAGTTCCTAGATTGGGCGGGCTCCAAGTTCTTCGGTAGGGCTGGTTTGAGCTCATTTTGGGCCAGATTGGGCTGTTGGTTATGGGCTCCTCTTAGGTGCTCCTTTTGGCCCCTTTTGAGCTAATTTTCAACTCCTTTCGGCGGCCCTTTGGTCCTCTTCAAAGGCTGATTTATCTTCCTCTTGGACTTCAACTTGGACCACAAAATAAGTGTAAGGCGTGGTTAATTCACCACCTTTGGACTTGAACTCTTCTTCCCAAATAAGACACCTTTTAATTTTTGTTTGCAGCCCAATGAGTTGGGCTTGAAGTTTCTTATTTTGGGATTTTGTCATTGGCCTTCTTGGAGCTTCATTCTTATCCATTAATGGAGTTGAGCTTCCATGGATGCTATCACAATACCAGCAGCTCAATTTGGGCTCAAAACCAGCCCTACCTAGGAACTTGGAGCCACCCTACCTAGAAATTTGAAGCCGCCCACTTTTTGTTATTTTTAGTTTTAGATTAATATTTTAGGTTTTTTATTAGGGGTGGCAGCCACCTTTTATTCCTACAAATAGGAGTTCTTTCTTTCATTGTACAACACCTTTGAATAGATGAATGATATTACTTTGAGAGTTCTTTTGAACCTTTGATGACTTTCACTTTGGGATTTATCTTTCAGCCTAAACTACTTCATAGTTCAAAATAATAAGATAATTTCTTCTTGATATCTCCGATTTGAGTGTTCATCGATCTGGTGAATCTATATTCATCGAGGTGGTGAGACGAGGTATAGCGCAGTGGTCAGAGCATCCCTTTTGGGCAAAAAGGGCCAGTCTCGGTTAGATGATAAATCAAACAGCGCAAAGCATTAAATAAAGACATGATGAATCTAGACATTACCAACAATGACTTGTTATATATCAAAACATCATTATACAAAATAACAATGTCACCAACATAAGTTTTAGGAGTTAGTTTATTACCGGCAATAATACCTTAAGGTTTCCAAGTTTATTACGTGCAATAATACCTTAAGGTTTCCACTAACCAATAAAAGATCACTTATTTGCTAAGAACAAATTGTCTAGAAAAACATTTTTCTCCATACCAAACACATCCTCTTAACTTTTCTAGGAAGCTTAAGCATTAAAATGATCCAATTATACATATCGTATTTATCGTGATCAACTCGTATAATGTTCTTCTCAACTTGTCTGTAGCAATTCCCAAGCTCCAAACAAGGTATTGCTTGAACTCTCCTAGTCTTGGCACGAGTCACGGTCCAATAAACATCTGGAAATTGTTCGGAATAGGCTCCATACTATCTGGCTATCCAGAATCTTATCGACTAATTTCTCATAGTCGTGCTTTGTTGGTCTTCACTTTAATGAAGAATGTTGTGCTCTTAAAAGTTGAGACAAACTGTTATGTGTTTACTTCTCTTCTATCTACCTTAATGCAGTTGGTATCCTTGAACTTTTTGGTCTGAATTATAATTTTGAGTTTATTATTGCAATGGCCAATAACTTTCTATTCCAAAAATAAAATTGCAGATTACATTGAGAAGAAGGCATCCTCCCTTGGATTGCAAATGCTGTTCCTGCTTACAACTCGCACAGCTGATTGGTACGTTCGTTTCCACTTTCCTGTACCCTGGCCAATGATTGCTGAACTAAAATGCAACGGACAATGGCAGCTAATAGTGTGTCATCAAACTTGTTGCAATATTTAAACTGAATTTGAGAATGTAGGTCCTTAGTCACTTCAACAAGGAGATAAACCTAAGATGCTATCAAGGTTATAATGGAAAAAGAAGAGTTTCTATTGGTTGACTAATATATTATTGTTACTTGTTTTATGGGTATGCGCACTTGTGCGTGTAGTCCATATCAATGAGTATAAAATTTTAAAAATCACATAAATATGTATTAAACAATGTGTTTGAGTTATAAAATAGAATTTAAAAAGTATAAGCTCTTTGAAATGATAGATGTTGATCCTATTTAGTTAAATCAATTAAAGAAAAAACTGTCTCATAAAAGGAAAATATCAAGAAACAGAAGGTAATATAGTGGCAGCAACTCATGAGCTTTCTGAGTAGTTGCCTAGAATTTAATTACCATGACATGAGAATTGGGGAAAAGGGTGAATAAAGGAAAAAACAAATCTTACGCACATCTGAATTACCTGCAACACTTGCCCAGAAATAGATGCTAAAATAGAATATAGCGGCTCCTTTATGGAACTTGTTGACCACCTGTTAAATTATGGTTCAAAGTCACATTTATTGATTATGCATTTTATAAAGAGAATCCAAAATTGGAATTTCAGAGAAGATAAAAGAACGTGTAGTTTGTATTGTTTTGAGTAGAGTGATAGAATTTGACCTGTCAATTAATAATAATGAAAAACGATTCATCTATCCTTTCCGATCCAAAAAGAGAAACTACATATCTACTCTATCGGACAGTTTATTCTCTTTCAAATGATTCTTTCTTACAACAAAGGTTTATCTTAGAGTTAGCGTGGCTCCATGAAGTGATTGTTTTCATTATGACAGAGGCTTTGGATAAACCCAATCAATCTCATGGGGGAACTTCATTCTTTATTCATCAAGGGGTGAAATACTTCCCATAGTTTTTGGGTGATCTGGGGTTCCTAATGCCATTACTTATGTTAAGAGTGTATCAGCTTTACCTTGTTAGAATCAAGTTGTTTCATAATAAAGCCGTGCTAATCCCCTCAATCCATTTTTCTTTTCTTTTTCTTCTCTTTTGCCGTCTATGTCATTGATCAAATCTCCATCTGTTTGTCCATCTTTATTTAAGACCTGTGCATTGGCTGGGTTTTGTTGACCTTATATGCAGCCAGCTTATATAAGTGCAGAAACACTCCTCTAAATCTTTAAACTATTCTACAATTCCAAATCCTTAATAGACCTCCTTTTGAATTTTTGACAGTCCCACTCCTTTATATATAAAAGAATTCTCACCATAAAGCTCTTTTTTTTTTCTTTTTTCTTTTTTCGAGAAACTCACCATTAAGCTTTTTTATTGAAGTTTGATTCATAAAGTGTTCAATTTTGAGACTGAATTTGGTCCTTGAACAAGAAAAATATCATTAATATATGTGTTTTTTGGTTAAATGTTGATATGATGTTTCAGGTTTGTGAGGCGCGGTTTTTCTGAATGTTCCATAGAACGCATACCAGCTCAAAGAAGGAAAAGGATTAATCTCTCTCGTAGGTCGAAGTATTACATGAAGAAGCTGCTACCTGATAGAAGTGGTATACGCTTTGACAGCCCCTTTTCATAAGAACAAAAAGGAGTTTCTTATCTCTATAGCGGCTCTGCAATAAGCTTGGATTAAATGGACAATCCTTGTTATCCTGTATCGGATAAGTGTAATCATAGCAAAGAAGTATAAAAAGATGTGCCTGTATAGTAAGTACAAATATAAAATTTCAGGTTTGTAATATTGTCTGCTTCATAAGGTGGCCTATACTTGATTTGGTTGCTAATATTCATCTGTCATAAAATAAAATGAGTGCTAGAATTAAGAAGCAATAAAGGCACGAAGAGTGAGAGAAGCGAGCAGTAGTCTTATTTCTTTTCTTTTACTATTTTTGGGATATCTTTACATATCAACTTTCAGGCTACATATAATGCCTCAATACTTGGAATAGTGTTATTGCTACAGTACACAATACTTGAAGTAGTGTAGTCTTTTTTTGTTTGTTTGTTTGGGGGGGGGGGGGGGGGGGGGTGTTGAAGTAATGGAGTTTATGTTGAGGTAACGAAAGTTGAAGAAGGTTCTGTGATCCATAGATGATCGTTTGATTTCTTGTACATTTTGAGTGTATTTGAATTGAGCCTCTAGCTAAGTTGATCTACTGGTACATTAATCATCCCAAGTATAAGCTACTGTACATCACAGGAATTGACATTCTTCATTTACACATTTGTTATTTTTTTTATCTACATATAATATTTATGTGTATGGTAATCCTTTTACATGCTTGTAACTCACCGGATAAAGTATATCATATGGTCTAGGATTGACAATTTGCAGATTCAGTGACTTCAACTCTGGATGTCTCCAAAATGGGACTATTGTTAGGAAACAAGGAAGACTATGACTTTATCATTTTGTGTGTTCTATATAAACGTAAAAGATGGCTTCCTTAAAATAGAATATTTGGAAGTTGGTAAAGACCCGTACCTTATTTCAGTACGGAAACCCCAGGACATTGGCTTCTGCCAACAGTGAACTTTCAAGGATCGCATCCCCGCATAATCTATGTTATAATCTGCAACTGATTCAGCTTTCGCTTTTGGGAGATCAAACGGAATTCAATTAGTTTCTGCTAACGAGATATACAGAGACAGCCTTGACATCTTTCTTAAGTGTTTCTTTCAGTATCTTCAATTTGTTCTCAACTCATTTAAAAGTGGAAAAGAATCAAAAGTTCAGAGTGAAATTTTAAGTTCCACTTCAATGTAAGAAAGTTGGAAAAATTATCCAAATAGCCAAGTCTTAGGACCGGTTGTTGAAAGATAGTTGCCGTTTGAAATGAAATTGAATAATAGTCAATGTTCAGTTACTAAGACTTTCGTTGCTCTTCTTCATTTGAAAGCAGACTTCTTCATCTTTCACTTTTATGATGTTGTCCTAGAGTCTCAACTTATACAAATGAAATTTCCATGATACTGTTTTGGAGTTCGGTTTTTGCAACTATCGAGTCACTTGTAGAAGTTCCAAAAATCAGCTTGGAAACAGAAATATCAACTCCCATTACTCAAAAACCTCTTGCTCTTTTATATTTGGCTACTACTTGCTATCAGTGTTTTCTTTTCATTACAAGTAAGCAAAGCAATATAATAATAACATACCCAATATAATCTCACAGATGGAGTCTGGGGAGGGTAGAGTATATGCAAACCTTAACTCTACCTCATAGAGATAGAGAGGCTAAGTAAGCAATACCCCTAGAATAAACGCTTTTGACTTATGACAAGTTCAATTATGCAACTGAATTCAACTTCTCGCCTTTGGCGCACCAAGCAAGACTGATTTAAAGTTTCAGGGCTTTTTCTCGCCAAGCGAGACTCTACACACTGTGTCGGAATTTTAGTGTGCAAGTCGTAACTTCAGCATAATGTCTGAAACCCAAAAGTGGTGCAACGGATGAGGCTGCTCCTCCCATAGCCAGAGGTCTCAGGTTCGAGACATGGGTATGGAAATATCCTTGGTTGGAAGCGCTTTCCCCGAATGGGTCCTAGGCGGCGCGAATAGAATTAGTCGGACTCCAATGCGGGTATCAGACACCGGATGAGAAACAAAAAAGAAGTTCAAATTGATACTGGTATAATTCCACGGCACTATCCTGGAATTCTTGGAGACAGTTCAAACTCCAACAAAATTGGAAACTAGCCGTCTTTTGGACCGCTAATAAGCTTCAGCTAGCGTTTGAACGCTATTCAAAATTTAGCAACTTATTAAATATATAAATAAAATTTAGACAAAACACTTCTAACTAAAATGCACAAAAGAATTATGTTAGCTCGAAACTTTTACATGTAAAATTCTGGAAGGGTGTGCTGAGCTTCAAAAAAAATTCGGAGTTTGAAATGTGCAGTTAAAACTCTAAGAAAAATTCATTTTACCGTACCAAAACACTCATAATTTGGCATCAACAACAGAGACTGACCTAGCTACATTTATAATATGGTGTTCAAACTCCTGGAAAAAATCATTTGATTATACCAGACACACTCATAAGTCATAATTTGGCCTCAACAACTGAGACTGCTGTATAAATAGATCAATTAGTTTCTTCAAATAAATCAAAGAAGTTGTCTTTTCATAAAAAAATAAAAAAACACATTCGTGAACATATCTCCATAGAAGGAAAGAGGTGTACACAATTCGCAGGCTGGGATAATCACATATGAATACATGTACCAACTCTTTCAATTGGCAAATGAATTTACTTTACATACAGGAAAACTCTAAGGAAACCAGCAGAAGGAATAAATAGCCTGACAACTTTAATAGATCAGTAGTACAAGAAAGGGTGTCATCCTCTTAACTCTTTGATTTTGAGTGCTTAACAAGCCACTCAATGACTGAGTCGATATTGGTGGAATTTTTGCATGATATCATATAGCAACATACCTCCCTATCTGTTATAGATTTCAAGTCCCTGCAAATTAGCAGATCTTTCAAAAAAGAATCCAAATAAAGAAAACATGTAATGCAATGTTCAATTGAGGGTTAAAAAAAAAAAGGAAGTAACAAACAGAGGGGTAGCATGAAGTATAAGAGACTCATCCTGTTCAAAACAAGAACAGTTTTGAACAGGAACAGAAGGAAATGCAAGGGAATTTGCTTCCTATCACAAGGCTTTTTGACCCACTAGCCAAAATGAAAGAAGTAAATCTTTTTTAACTTCTCAATTTTACCAACCTAAGGCAAGGATAAGGCTAAAAAAAGGGAAGTAAATAACATGCCGTTTCCCTAGTCAACCGTAGTGCAAAGTGCAAACTAGCCTGTTTGGCTGAGCTTCTAGGAAGGCAAAAGTGCTTATATTTTTAAGGGAAGTGTCTATTACAGAGAGTTGAGGCGTTTGGCAAACTTAATCGAAAAATACGTGTTTTTGAGTAGTAGCAACAGCTGAAGAAAAAAGTTATTTTTCCCCTTGAATACTTTTGGAACCTTAGCCAAGCACAAATTGCTTCTATAATATTAGCACAAGTGTTTTTCAAATTGATTAGCGACACAAACTACTACTCTCCAAAAGTATTTTTTCGAAAAGCACTTCTGAAAAAAGGTACTTTTGAAAATAAGCAGATTTTGGAAGCTTAGCAAAAACAAGCTAGTAAACGAAGAGGAGTGACACCAATGTGTGTGCAATTTTATATGCTTACATCTGATCAGTCAAAGCCTGCTTGGAAAGGGCTCCAGGCTTGTCAATCTTGTTACCCAATACCAGCAATGGGATACCACTCAATGATGGCTTGCTCAGCAGGTCATGGATTTCACTTCTTGAAATACTAACATTATCATGATCAGCAGCATCAACAACATAACTGCAGGGAAGGACATTAAAACAGCTCAAAAACAAGATATTACAGTGGCTACCAGGATCATTAGTAGAATTCCTTCAGAATTTCAACAAACAAAAAAACCCAGCTAAAAGTAAGGAATTCTACCACTACCACCCCTAAGGGGTATTAGAATTGAACTATCGAAAACCTGATCAGGTAATTTGAACTAGCGGCTGTTCTTTAACAAACCATGGTTGGAGAAAACAAAATGCAACCAAACAACAAGAAGACCACTGATCTACTATGTGCAGTCTTCCATTACTTCCAGAAGTAATATGATTATGCATAGCCGTGAAACACTTAAAAATAGGCATTAAGCAGTAAATTGCTTGTATAAGTGAGCATCTAACTCGATTCATTTACTTCGATCTACAAAAGACCAGTAAGGAAGGAATACATCCACAAAATGTAATCAAATAAGCTGAAGATGATGCATACACTATAGCAGAAACTGCACGACAGTATCTTTCCCACATACTGCGGAATCTGGGTTGACCTCCGAGGTCCCACAATTTTATAGTCACATTTCCTTTTGTAACTTTCCGCATGTTAAATCCCACCTAAACATACAATAGATTTTGTATTATTATCACATATCAAAATGATGTAGTGAAAATTGAATTAGCTTATGATTAAGAGCTAGGAAGATGGAAACTTACTGTTGGTATCATGTCTTCGCTGTATCCACCAGTCTAAGAAAGACAGATTGAACAAATATTATTAAGGCATCAGATTCCATCAGAGTACATGGAAGTAAAAGGATACGAAAAAAATAAACATAGAAGAGTTATCTACGCACAGCAATGACATTTACAAGTGATGTTTTTCCTGCATTCTGCAGCCCTATCAAAGAAAGCTCCATTTCCTGCTGAAAGAAGAGGCTGAAGGAAAAACATGTTTAATGAGCTGATATGAGGAGTCCTTTCAGATGAGAAGGAGAACCAAAGCAATCATTGGAAACATCCATGTGTGTTATAAGCCCTCTAAAGATAAAGATACAAATAACTTCTGGTTCCCAAACTTAAAGAAACAAAGCAGAAGTAATAATTACACACAAAGGCTAAGTTGAGGGACCGAAAACAAATAGCAAGTAAGAGGTCCAAGTTGCACAACACATCGTGAAACTACTAACACAGGATGGGCAGAAAATAATCACAGATCTACCAATAATTAGTCTTTTTTTTGGAACTCTCAGGGAAGCCTGCAACCGCTACCGTTTGGGTGCGCACTGGGTAACCTGCTCACTGTGCAATAGCTCGCAAACCACACAGCAGATGTAAACCGCACTAGGTAAGCCTGATGCGACGAGCTCTGACTGAGCAGGTTGCTGATGAGATATGTAAAACACACTAGTCTGTTGATTCAGACATTCAGTTCATCTCCCAAAACAACTTTTTTGACGGCTGGTAAAAGTTTAGCATAACATGGAGGCACATACTGCACCTTCAACTGCCAAAAATGTATAAAAGGAGGGAGATTTGATTTCACATTTTCACCTTTCATCATCTAGTCCTTTGAAATAAGAGGAACGGTGTCTAACCATAGGGGATCAGGTGACACAGACAGATAAATTATGCTTCCATCACCCACACAGATAAATTATGCTTCTTGTGAGAGAGGAGGCCTCAGAACCAGACAACCAATCTGTCTGCAGCAATAAACCTCCAAGAAGACCCATGAATTTAGCAAAGAAAGCCTAAAGTTACAAGAACACGAGAACTTAGGCAGAAGAAAATGCTACTGGCAACTTATCCAAAATCTTTGGTGTGTGAAAGACATGGAAGTGCCCCCAAGATTGATTAGAACAAACAAATTAACAAATTTTCAATAGTCCACTACGAGAAATCTGAATGAATACTGCAACTACTGTTAGCGTCTGCTTAGGTCTGAAAGGTTAAATAGTACTAGGTTGAACCACAAATAAAAAATTCTTGTCATAGAAATAATTGACCCTCCCTTGGGGACCTTTTCCGGACTCTGTGTAAACACAGGATGCTTCGTGCACTTGGCTGCCCTTTTTTTATAGAACAAAATGACATTTCTTCTGTATTCTCTGTGTGGAGGGGAGGAGTCTGGATAACGAGTGAAGTACATTGGGGAAGTTGACTAAAATTTTCTCTTGATCTCCTTTTCCACAGGCTCAGCTCCATCTCCGTGTATTGCATGCCATTAAGCTAAGCAATATAAATTTCTAAATGCAAGGCCATTTGATCAACACTGCAATCCAAGTCTCGTGATAAAAGTCATAATAGAGCCTCAGTAAATCAATGACTCTTACCACCTAAAAATTAAATCTCTTTAAGTGTATGACAATCTCAGCTAAAAACTTAAGCCACATAAAGAACAAACTTTTAATTACCTAGACCTCATTTGTTTGCACTTAATGAAGGTTTGAATCTAAATGGTTCAGACCTTAAGACATTATGTGCATTTGTTTACATTAAGATCTAAGCACTTCTTAGGTCTGAGTAGGTCTTATCTTGAACAAAGTCTTAATATCATTAAAATATATTTTTATATGAATAATTTTACCACAACTACCAGCTCCACCCCCACCCTCCCAACCCCACCCCACAACCACCACCCAAGGGCGGAGCTAGGTAAGGGCCAGGGACCCCCTTCGACAGAAAATTACACTGTATATACAAGATTAAAATTATTTTTTAGGTATATATAGTAGATGTTAAAGCCTCTAGGCTTCTTGTGTATTTACTTCTTCATATTTTTTAACCACCCACCCACCGCCAACTACAACCAACACATCGTCAGCTACCACACATTCTTCAGCCACCACTATCAACACCACCAATTAATAGCATCAACCAACTCCACCATCACAACCAATACCAACCGCCATCATCGCGCCAGTGACTACAACACTAACCACCTCCACAATCACAACTATCACCACCACCATTACTAGCGACTAGCACCAACCATCACCACCACTACCACTACGAAGCATCTCCACCATCACTAGCGAACATAAATGTTTTTTTTTAACAAATAATACTTTTATTTTATTAAATTTATATTTATTTTCTAATATTTAGTTAATTTTTTATATGAATTGTATAGTTATTATGTTTAAATGAATACATTATGCACATTCAAATGTATAAAAACAAACAATCTTAATCATTCAGTATTCAGATTTAGAAACAACATCTTAATCCTTCAGATTCAAACGTCTCTCTCCGTCAATTTAAGTGTATTACTTTTCTTTTTGGTTTGTCCCAAAAAGAGTGTCTCTTTCTATAATTAGTAAGTTGACAATTCAAACATCCTACATAATAAGTTTAAAACAACAAGATTCAAAAGACATTTTCATACATTACACACATATTTAATTTAGGACCACAAGATTCAGAAGCATTCTTTTATTTCTTATATTTTGTTCTCCGTCAAACTAGGTACACTTAAATTGGGACGGAGGGAATATTATTATGTCTTAGTAGAGTCAATAACTATTACTGGTAACAGCATAGAGTTACACATATCAACTCATTTAAGTTCCCGTAACAAATGGACAAATACAAGTAGCAGCAATCATAAATCAACATTCAATTGATAAAATTCCAAATAATTACAATTCCTCCAAAGGAAAAAAATTAATAACAATAGAAAGCTCGCAATTTTTTTATATTGTAAGCACGTATTAAGAGATACATATTAAAATATAACGGAAAAAAAAAAACAGAATTAGATCGGGAAATATATACCTTCGTAACCAATTAAGCAAAGCTTCCCAAAGACCCATAGCGAGAGAGAGATCTGCAAAAAATGTCAGTATACCAAATATCGATCTCTCTTATCTCTCAAATAATGTCTCTCTTAATTTAATTTGTTTTCCTTCTAATTTTGAACTTTAGGGAAATTTCATTTATCGTATTTGCCAAAAGTAGGAGAATCGTATATAGCCACATGGAACCAGATGATTAATTGATGAGATAATAGCAATTTTGGTCCCACAGTAATTAATAAATTATGATTGTGAATCTTGTACGAATATTTAATGAACCACATTTTATCTTCAATTAATTAAAATATGCGATTTTAGTCCTTTATGTATGAAGTATGTTGTATTTAAATTGCTTTTAGAACTATATTACCGTCAAATATAGAGTAGTAATACAAATTTAACATAATAAATAGATAATTAAGTGATGAAATAACTAATAATTATGAAAAATTTATGAATATTTACAAGCAAAGAGATAAAAAATGTACTCTTCAATTAATTGAAGGTTAAATATGCCTAGCCAGATGACATGAAGACCAAAATAGAATTTATCGATAATTGAAAAACCAAAAGTGTTGCTTACTCTGTCTCAATTTATATGATATATTTTTCTTTTTGATCTGTTCATAATAAGAATGACACATTTTTATATTTAATAAATATAAATATCTATAGCTAGTTCAGATCATAAGTTTCATAAGTTTTCTTTCTTTTTAAAATTTTATGTCCAGTCAAATTATATTATATAAATTGAGACGGAGGGGAGTATTAATTGATTGTGGTGGGAGATAAAGCGAGAGCGAAGGATTTAATTTACCCTTAGAATAACATGGATTTACTGAATAGCCATTGGGATTGTCAAGTGCATTTCGCTGTATGCCAATTAGGCAATAATGATGTCCGACAATCCAACTGCCCATTGGCTAATTAGACGAGATAACATAACCACACCCGCGAGGAAGTGTGCGTGTAGTTCACGTGAATTGAAGTTTTAAATCGATATACTCACCCCCAATTATTGGGCTGTCCCACTATTATTTTGATTGGATTCCAAATATTATTTTTTGATGTGAAATGTGGTATAGTTATTACTCCATCCGTTTTAATTTATGTGAACCCATTTGATCGGACACAGAATTTAAAAAAAATAGAGAAGACTTTTAAATTTATGGTGTAAAATGAGTCACATATATTTTGTGTGGTTATAAATCATTGTATAAAGGTAAATTGTTTCCAAATATAGAAAGAGATAATTCTTTTTTGTATGGACTAATAAGGAAATGAGTTCACATAAATTGAAACAGAGGGAGTATATTTTAGTTACTAATTAGTTAGTTAGTGAGGCAATAGCTTACCAAGACGATGATCAGTAGCTGATCTGAGAGGATAATCAATATTACAAGGAAGCTAGCTGCCTCATGTACCATCCATACTCAGGGGCGGAGCTAGCCCTTCAAGTGTGGGTTCGGCCGAACCAGTAGTTTTGTCCAAGCCACATATTTGTATTAAATTTTTTGTCAAATATGTTTAGATTATTAATTAAAAATCCAGTAATTTTAAAGAATCAGAACCCCGAACCCACGAGCTTCGAATCCTGGCTCCGCCTCTATCCATTCTTGAAAACTACTCGCCCATGGGAACCCTTCGCTATTAAAGATAACAAACTATTCTAATTTATTTTACACTAATTTGATTGAACAAGAAATGAGCCTTAGTATTCTGATTCTTTGCATGTTTCTCTGTATCGCCAAAAGACATATTGCCATTTAGAGGCGGATTCAGGATTTTAAGATGATGGAGACACTATTATCTTAACATAAACGCCAATAATTTTTTTTAATGACGACTGAAGGATAATAATGTGTCGGACCGGTCACTAATAGCGTAGCAGTGGCGAAAATATAAGTATATAGGTCAAATATGTTTAATAAATAAAGTTTAACATAGTGAAGCAAATGAAAGAGATAGCTCAGTGGCTAAGGCTGTGCAACATGTGGTGATAGTGCAGGTTCGAATCTGAGCGAGCTCATTTAACACTTATTGTTTTCCTAAAAATAAGCTCAAAAAAATAATTAAAAATGACATTCGGGTTTGATCTGGGGTGACATGTAAGGGAAGCACCAGTTGCAACCAACGTGTTCCAAAGTCACTTTTATTTGTTAGAGTGCACAATTAAATATATACTAATTTCTCAAAGTATATATATAATTTTTTTCGTGCACTCCCACCCTTCAATGTAGGTTTGCCTCTGTTGCCACTAGCCATTTATCTCACAAAAGAACGGATTAAAAAATTGTGTAGACTCAAAAGTATCAAATTAAAATTTTAGTAAAATAAAAAATATCTTACATAATTAGTGTTAGTGGTATGAACTATGAAGGGTAACAAGTTCAATAACGAACTAGGCTCGTTTAGACTAGGCTACCCAAGCCGATTTGCACTAGTTCCCGGTTGCAGCAAGGTCAATACACTAACAAGGCACAACGGATGCTGTACTATTGGGGAACTTTTTGTCTCTGTAAAGTTTCGAGACTTTCGAGAAAGTAGTACTCCTCTATGTATTTTTACTTATTCATTATGAATTTTACACAATTTTTAAATTTTAATAAATAAAATATATATTTTATGATGATATCTTTATTAATTGATATATATCTCCTCAATAGATTTGAAATAAATAATTAATACTAAAAATAAAATAGAAAAAATAAATTTCTTTTCTTTTCGTATACGTAAGTAAATAAGTAAAAATAAAAATTTATTTTTAAAATAATGGATAAATAGAAGTGAACGGGAGTATTGTAGAGAGTGACTACAGACCATAAGTGGGGCCGAGTGGCCGACAAAGGAACTTTGGTCTGAAGTTTCATCGTTCAAGTACCGTTTAATCCAAGATCTAACAAACAACTTCTACTCTATCTCTCTCTCTCTCTTTCTCTTTTCCTCGCTATTAACGTCGTCATTTTACTTCTCTTTCTCTGTATGTTGTTGAAAGAATTCACTTGAATTAAGCACCCAAAAAAATGACTTCTTTTGAGCTGATTTAATGACAATTTATATACAGAAATGAAATATCCAAAACAGGTTCTTGAAAACTAGTTCAACAGTTGTTTTTCTGAAGACCCCATAATTTGGTTCTTGAAATCTTAGCTGATTGTGTGAAAATTTGTATACATAGAATTTGATGAATAGTTTAGCTATTGGTTGGCTTTGCTTTTTGAGCTGACACGAAAACAATTACTGACAGAAACATATGTCGAGAGATTTTGTTCAATCCACTTCAAGGCTGTGTTCTGGTAAGCTTTTTTTTTTTATTTTTTTAAGTGACCAAATAATTTGTTTTATATGTCTTAATCATTTTATTGGTGTTTGTTTGCCTTATTTTTTGTAGAGTTTGGTTTACCAATGATGTTTATTGTGGATCTTGAGCTGACCCGTTTGGTTTTTGGATGTTTTTTGCTGAAGAATTGTTTTCACATTAAGGATAGTTGTTATAGTTATTCCCTGTGTTGCTCGGGACTCTCCGAAAATGTCATTGGGTGTGTGTTGGATCCCCAAAAGTAGTGCATTTTTGGAGGATCCGACACGGGTGTGACAACATTTTTGGAGAGTTCACGCAACATAGGCTACTCCTATAGGGATCAAAATTGCATATTTTAGATGATATTCTTCGTTAGTGTAATATTTAGCCAGAAAAGAGAAGAATTGGTTAGTGTAATGTTTGAGAGATGAACTTAGTCCAATCCGTAGAATTTGGGGTTGATTTTGGTAATATTCTCATCTAGTTGTCGTTTGCTTGGGCCAAAACTGATCAAAATATATAAACTTGGAGGCTATTTATACTCACTTGCTCAGTGTCAGATAGACCTACTATCCTAAACTTAAAGGGACCATTCGGGTCCTCGTTGATTACATTTGTAAATAGTGTTATAAATGTCCCATAATATGACTTCTTAGACTTTAGGATACTCGATTCACTTTTCTCTTTTGTTTTTCCTGTTATCTTTCTTGTTCATATAAGTTATGCACTTTCATATATTGATAAACTAGTCACGAGATACAGAAAAACCTCCCTATAACAGCATCGTTTGTCAATTTATTTATTTTTATCTTCTATAGCGAACATATAATATAACATAGCATGGAAGATCCGTTCTACAGAAAATATGGTTGTTATAGTGAAATGTTGTTATAAAGGACGGGTATTATGGCGAGGTCTTCTGACTGTATATGTTTGTATACAAATGTGCCCATGCATATGCCTCTTATCTCAATTATGCTCCACATATATCTTTTGTATTTGTGATTTTAGCTTAAATGCTCTTGAAGATAAAAAGGGTACAAAATGAGGGTCAAGAACAAATTCGGGAAATCAATCATTTTACATTGTAATGCAGGGGGGAGATTGTTTCCACTTGTTGTAGGGTGCCTTCTTTTTTTCTCCTTTACTCATCAAAGAAATGCGCGAAGTTGGGAGACACACTTAAGTACAAGCCAGCGCACACAGTTTCATGTACTTGGAAAGGTTGAGGAGGAGAATATACAGCTTCCACAACCCAGGAAGCGGTCCCCACGTGCTTCCAAACGGACAAAACCTAAACGAGCAGCCACCTTGATCGATGAATTCCTTGACGAGTCTTCGCAGCTAAGGCATATGTTTTTCCCTGATCAGAGGACCACTGTGGATCCTAGGAAGGATTACGGGAACGATATCAATTATTACCAGCCAGGAAGAATGTGGTTGGATACAGAGGGAAACCCTATACAAGCTCATGGGGGAGGCGTTCTTTATGATGCGAGGAAAAAAATGTATTATTGGTATGGAGAGTATAAAGATGGCCCCACTTACCATACTCACAAAAAAGGAGCAGCAAGAGTAAGTTTCAGACTTGGTGCATTTGGTTATAAGTTAATAACTTCTACTCCCTCCGTCTCAATTTATGTGAAGGTGTTTGACTGTGCACATAGTTAAAAAATGAGAGGAAACCTTTTGAAACTTGTGGTCTAAAACAAGACAGAGATATTTGTGTGGTTATAAATCATTTCAGTAAGGGTAAAGTGGAAATTTTGAAGTTAAATTGTTACTAAATATAGAAACGTGTCATCTTTTTAAGGACAGAATAAAAAGGGAAGAGTTTCACATGATTTGGGACAGAGGGAGTATTATTTAATGTCATTGCTGTATTTTCTAGAACTGCTACTCTACATCTTGTTGCCTAGGCAATTCTCTTCCCTCTCTTCTGTTATATACGGAGTGCTATGGGCTTGAGTAAACGATGCTGAAAATGGGAAAATGAAAAGAGACTTTCAGCCCCTCCAAGAACATTCTTTAAATTTTTTTTTGCATGGCCTTGTCTTGCTCGTGTTCTACTTCAGACAGTAAAAGAACAGTATTTAGTCACCCGTGAAGCCTTGTCTGTGCTAGAGCTCTCCTTTTCTCCATTCCATTGGTTATGCTTCTGAATTCTTTGTGACTATCTTTCTCCGGTCTATAAGTTGACATCCATTTGCGTACTTTGTGAAATTAAGACAATTATGCAGAAGTGAATATTATATTTTTTTTTGGATGAAATCATCACCGTTCCCTCAATTCTGCAATTCTATTTGCCAGCACAACACTGCTTCAGTTGATTCCATCCGTTGATGAACTTACGCTCATGAAAGCTGCTCATTTTACACGCCAAGTTACTTTTTAGGTTGTCGAGCGTGTTTTTTATCTTTTAAATATCAGCAGCATGATGGCCTTATGCTCAATGTGGGGGTGCTATAAAGCAATGATAGTGCTCTGTGAAAAAAAAAAAACCATTTGTCACACCAAAATTGACAGGATAAACTAAATAGGAAGGAAAAAGGATGGGAAAAAAAAATGGTAAACATTGCGAGTATGAAGAGACATTAATGCATCTAGGATCTGTGGTCTACGATTTTAGTATTCCGATCAGATAGAATGATAGATGGTACGAGCTTGAAGAGATGAAGAGACCATGGAAAAAATGACGGATGGAGTGAGTAGGATCCGATTGTGTACAGTTTCAGTTTCTTGATCAAATAAATCATCAGACAAATGGAGATTATTTGCTGTCTTGGTCTCTAAAATATTAAATTTAACATTGTTCCATTCCCTTTTAACTGCTGAAATTTAAGAGATGTGGAGATTAACATTTGAATTTGGAAGATGAATTTTATTGCCTCTTTTCCTCATTGATTTATTTATCCCATGAATTCTTGAGGTGTAACTTGATAGGGATACAGCACTTTATAGTCAGAAAGAAGAAACGCGTATAAGCTTCGTTCTTAGTGTCTGGTTGCTGGGTCATTTTTCATGCTAAAATGTTATCTCCATGCTTTTGTCCTTGCAGGTTGATGTCATTGGTGTCGGTTGCTATTCATCAAAAGATTTATGGACTTGGAAAAATGAAGGCATTGTTTTAGCAGCCGAAGGAAAAAATGAGACGCATGATTTATACAAATCGAATGTGCTAGAGCGGCCAAAAGTAATTCACAATGAGAAGACAGGTAAATACGTAATGTGGATGCACATAGACGATGCGAACTATACCAAAGCTTCTGTGGGTGTTGCCATTAGTGACTTGCCCACTGGCCCCTTTCATTATTTGTATAGCAAACGGCCTCATGGATATGATAGCAGAGACATGACACTATTCAAAGATGATGATGGTGTAGCATATTTGATTTACTCATCGGAACACAACAAAGACCTTCATATTGGTCCACTTAACGAAGAATATATAGATGTGATGCAGAGCGTGAAAAAGATTCTTATCGCACAACACAGGGAAGCACCTGCTCTATTTAAACACCAGGGGACATATTACATGATCACATCTGGCTGCACTAGTTGGTCTCCAAATGAAGCCCTTGCTCATGCATCCGAATCAATTATGGGGCCATGGGAGACTATTGGAAACCCATGCATAGGCGGGAACAAAGTTTTTCGACTAACTACTTTCTTTGCTCAGAGTACATTTGTGATTCCTTTGTCCGGGCTACCTGGTCTCTTTATTTTTATGGCAGATAGGTGGAATCCTGCTGACTTGAAGGATTCTAGGTATGTGTGGCTACCGTTAATAGTTGGCAGGCCTTTAGACCGTCCGCCAGAGTACAATTTCGGGTTCCCTTTGTGGTCTAGAGTGTCTATATATTGGCATAAGAAATGGAGACTTCCTTATAGGTAGCAGTGAAAATGTAAATAGGTGTTTAAACTCTGATATTTTTGTAAAATATGTTCTCTTTGTTGTTTTTTCGAGTATTCTTTCACAGCATGTGTTGTAGTTATTAATGTTGATTTGTGAAAAAGATCATCATTGGTGTAAATTTTTAGAGTTTGAGCTGCTGGACCCAATATTCATTCTTTGTAATATATACATTGTAATTTCTTGAGCTAGAAGAATCACTTTTTTTTTTCTTTTTCGAGTGGAACTTTAATCCCATTTGGCCATAGATTTCAAAGTTGAAACTTGAAACATGAAAATTTGAGTTTTTGAAGTTGTGATTTAGAACTTGAAATTGTGTTTACATGCATTTTATTTGAAAATATTTTGAACTTTTGTGAGTGGAAGTGAAATTTCTTCCAAAAATTTGAAAATATTTTAAAGATAAATTTTCAAAATCTGATCAAATTTCATGATCAAACCGATACTTATTTATCTTTAAAATTTGATCCTAAATCTATGGCCAAACGCTAGCTTAGCTTTGGCCTTTGTTTGCGATTTGGTGGTGTTGTTCCACTGCCACCGGTCCACCACGTTATCACTTTTCCCAATGTATTTTCTGTAAATGGTTAATTTAGAGACTTATATGTGAGTTGAAAATTAAGAGATTTTCTAGTATTAGAAAACTAAAATTTTATAATATTAGATTGAGAAGGGCTTAGTTGGAACGACATGGATAGTAAAGATGCGAATAGTTGATCTAAATTTGCCTGGGACTGAGGCATAATAGTAGTGTTGTCGTGCATTCTCAATACAACTTCACTTGACTACATAAACGAATATGAGGTGATGTGCATAAAGTTATCCTACACTACCTTAGGTTGCATCAAGATGAAGTTAAGGCTAGAAGAGTAAGAACAGATTGATTTAATGGACTATATGTGTGGCTTATTACAAACGAGAACAAAATTTAACCATTAGTTTACAAAAGAGACACTCGGTGAAATTTTCTGAATAGATTTAACAAACATGGCGTCCCATTCAAAACTTTGTGGAGAAATGCACAAATAGTTATTTTCTGGACCACTAATGAATACATCTGTAGAATGTTTATTGATTAAGGTGGTTACGAATGACATGCTTATTGTTTGTTTTGAGGGTCTATGTATGTGGTTTAGATGTAATTAAGAATGAAAAGGATTCAAAAGCAAACCTAAATTTGGTGGTTTCCATATCCGCTAGAGTTGCTCATAATATTCTTGGCCTGTACGTATGCAAGATATATTTGGTTCAAGAACATGTAGATGATAAGAGTTGATGGTTAAATAGGATTCATAGTGTTTGATAGAACATACGAGTCCACCAAACAGTATAGAGAATCAGGTTCTCTATCTGTTCCCTTAAGTAAGACAGAAAATAAATAACACCAGATATTTATGTGGAAAACTCTTTGCTCAAAAGATTAAAAACCATGACCTACCAGAGTAGGATTTCCTCAAACTTCACTAAACTGAACAACTTTAGATACAACCTATTGTAACCTAGAAATTAAACTCTTAATCTCTCCTCCTTACAATAACTCTATTGCAAGACCTTTACAATAACTCTATTGCAAAGACACACCTTGACTAACTCTAGCCAAGTGAACAACTCGGAATCTTTGAGACATAGACCTACTGGACACTTCTTGAAAGTAGAGTAGGAATACAAGTTAAGAACAAAAGACAAAGACTCAACAAACCTAAGGACTTAAGACATCTTCAGTGGTTGGGATCTGGTCTTTCTGTTTGTTGCAACTTTGTTCTTGAGAGTACTTTGAGGGGGTGGCTATACTTGAGATGAGAGTAATTTTCAAATTTTCAAATGTTAGGTTTTCCTATGTAACATGTGTTTATATAGGTGGAGCAAATGTTGATATGAAAGAGACAATTCATTTGTATTGTCCTCTCGCAACCTGTAGCTGTGTTATCGCCAGTTGGCATAATGTCAGCAACTTTACAACTGTAGAGTTGACCGAGCAACAGCTAGAACCTGATCTCATCTGGTCCCTATCTGGTTCCTAAAATATGTTTGTCAATTCATCAAAACATGAAATAGCATAACTTATCAATTTCTCCCTTTTTGATGATGACAAACCCATAACTTGATAGTCCCCCTAAGAACCAGATCCCCACTTGTTCCCCCTGAGAATCAGACCTATCTTTCAATCATAATATCACATTATCAGCACAAGACAGCAATAGCATCGCATTCAGCACAAATATCAACAGCCTAGCATTAGCTTTAATGAACCTCCCTGAATTACTTTCCCCTTTTGTCATCATTGAAAATAGTAAAAAAAGTGGCATACGCAAAAAGAAGTTCAGCAACATTAACTCATGGCCACTGGGCCACACGACATAAGCACCAATAAATAACAAAACAAGGGAAATATCATTGCATAAAACAGAGGAAAAGCCCAGTATGATATCAACAAAATAACTTAGCAGTTCCAAAAGTACAAAAAGTGATAATCAAATAACTAGTGCCACAATTAGTAAACAAAAGGATTCAAGGGTAGGGAACATTAGATTAAGAAGCATGGGGTTGTAGGGGAGAGGACATATGAAGGAAGGAAATGGGCTACTGAAGAGGATGAACTGGGTCAATGGATCAGTTTGAGGAGCTTATCAATCCTCTCATTCACAGCACGCTAGTTATGGACCAGTTGCCTGTTCAGTTCTTCCCCTTGTGCCTTTAGCTTTGCATTTCCGCTTTCAGCGACTCAATTGCAACAAGTTCCCAATCTCCCATGGCACATTTATGAATTTTAGTCTTCAGAATTGTATTCTCAACTTTCAACCGGCCAATTTCTTCATTTGCCGCCTCCTGTGCATCAATCAAGCTAGAAATGATTGAACTGCTGCCAAATCTTCCATTCTTGGGCACACATTCACACTCCTCAAGTGTTTCCAAATTGAACATTTTCTACCTAGTCCTTACAGTCGCTTTTTCAATTTTGACCCCGAAAAACTCAAATACCTTGGTTAAGAAAAAGCCGTAAGCAAGCCCATGCCTGCCATCCTTGACCATTACCACTTTCTTCACATGCTGGATTATGAGAGCAGGTAGGTTGATGGGAGTATAAGTGGCTAAGGCTTCAATGAGAAACAGATCTGGATAGCTGCCAGTGACCTTCTTTCAGCCCGAGGCAATAACACTTTGTTGACCAGTTTAAAGAGAAGCTGATAGACAGGCTTGAGTTGCTTCTTATACACCTGTTCCCCCGACACGGTCCCTTCATATTTCACAATTAGGTTCAAAAACTATACTGTGGCTGATTGTCCTAGAACAGTTGAGATACCGTCAGAGGGGACCTCAAGGATTTCATCAAGATTCTCTTCATTCAAAACAAAATTTGTACCATGCACATTCACTGATAGAGAGTCATCCATGACAGACAAGTTGGTATAGAATTCTACCACTTCATTTTTAAAACACGAGGGAATAGAGGTTCGAAGATATGGCTCCATTTTTTAACCTCTACCATGTCCAAGAGATCCCTTATCCCATCTTTTTTTGCTATCTCGGGATCGAACACTCTATCATTCAATACCTTTTGATTTTTCAGGTTTTCTTTCCTTTCCCATTCAGTGATCTTTGTTTTTTGTTTCTTTCAGGAGGAACCTGGTTCCTCATCCATATTGATCTTCCTCTTTTGAGAATGGGTCTTATCTTTCTTCTCCTCTGTCCTTTTATTTTCTGCACTAGGTTCATGTGTAGCAACTGTTTCTGACTTATCTTTCTCAGCTGGACCTTTCTTTGAGTTCTTTCTCTCTAGTGGAGCTTCATCCACTTCATTTCCTTCATCATCAACGGCCACCATATCAGATGGTGCTACTTCCTCTTCATCTATTAAAGACCTTTGAACTAGAAACCTTTTCTTCCTTGAGGATCTTTTCTCCTTGTTGGCTTGTAGTGCAGAGTCCAACAGGGCTTTTCGTGTTTGTCTGGTGGTTGGTTTTTTCTGAGCAGTATGCTTCCTTTCCCTCGTGCTAACCTTTTTAGAGGGCTCAGGCTTCCTTTTGAACACAAGGTCTAAAGTCACTCCATCATCATCATCAGCTGTCTTAGAAACCATCAGCACCAGGTTTCTTTCTTGTAGGAAAACACACTAAGGGTACAGTTATGTTTGTTAGATATTGGGGATTTGTGTCCAAGTTAGGTTGTGAGGAACCTGGTGTTCCATCCCATATAGGGGTTGCCTTAAACATAGGGAAATCAGGTTCCCCCTGAGTGGAGGTACCCGTTCCCTCACTAGTTTCCCCTTTACTCAGTTCATCAACAGATACCCCTGAGCAGAGGGACATGGTCCCACAGCAATTTCCCCTTTCTCAATTTACCAATTGTTTACAAAAACCCAGACACAACCTCAGCAGCTTCACTATCTAGAATGGTAGACCCCTTTTGCACCCTCATTGAGGCTTCCATCAAACAGATAGTCGACAGAGGACTCAAAATATCCTTTGTCTGACACTTCAAGCGATTTATTAACAGGGGTCGCCATCTGTTATGGTTCACTTTTACGCGAGGCATAAAAGCTACTTCGAGGTTGTGGGCTCTATTGGATTTTATGTTTTTTAGAGTTGCCACCTAATTTATAAGGAAAATTAGGAAACCAAGTTAAAAGGATTTATCAAACAAGAGAAAAATCTTTTCAAATCAGAGTTCGAGGTAAGGGTTCTGGTAATCCCTTTAAGCACCCTAGTATTAAGGATCCTTAGAATACAGTTGACCTACGAGCTTCAATGTGTGATATTGTAATTATTTGCTAAAAATGGTTTATTTCCTTGTATAACTTGTCATGGCATATCACAACTCGTTTTTGGAAAAATTTCATTTGTTTGAAGAGGTTTATCTCTTTTTGGAAAAATATACATAAAGTTTTAAATAGTCATGTTACTTTCCGAACTAAAAACACACTCAAGGTTTTTCTTGGGTAGAGTTCAACTTAATTTAGTCCCAAGTGTTATGTCCAATTTAATCTTTATTAAGGAAAAAAAGTTGAGTGTATTTCCTTTGTAAATATGCCATGGGTTTATACAAGTATGAAAAGGTTTTTGCATTTTTATTTATCTTTTTTCCAAGTTTTAGGTCAACCATATCTTAACTTCAAAACCTCCCAAAATAAGGTCCAAGTATATTTCCTGTTGTTTTTAAACTTAAGGTTTGGGCTTGAGCCCAAAAAGATTTGAATGACCTTAAGTTTTTGGAAAGTTTAGGAAATTAGTTTTTTGCAACACTATGCATTTTCAGGAAAATCAGTCTCTTATTCATTATCCAAAATTCAGATTTTTTTTTTGTGCGGATTGCCCTTCATTTGGGGTGGTCTTTGATTTTTTCCCTTTAAATTAGTGGTCTTTATTTTTTTCCCATCGCCTAATACCCCGAGATTCTGGGTTCAAACCCCAGCTCTGTAAAAAAAATAAAAATCCGCAAGATGGATGTTTGAATTCGCAAGGCAGAGTTTTACTCTGCTTTGCGAATCCAAACTCTACCTTGCGATTTTTTTTAAAATTTTTGACTGAGCGGGGGTTCGAACCCGAAACCAAGGGATTTTTAGCGAAGAGAAAAAAATTAAAGACCACCAATTTGAGGGGCAAAAATTAAAGACCACTCCCAACGAAGGGCAATCCTACAAATTGCCCTAGATTTTTCGATTTGGCCCAAAGCATTGAAGGCTAAAAACAATCCTATTTTTAACTTTAGGGCCTAAGGACCCAAAACAGTTTTTACTTTTTAAAACTGGTATATACATATATGGGTAACTTACATAAACAACTACTTTTTATAAGCTCCTAACAATATATAGCTACAACTTTGCAATTTACAAACCGTAGCTACCTTTGCAATTTCGGTTGTATTTCCGTGTAGTTATGTGTTTTTAAATACAACTCTAAGATTGCTATCCGAAAGACAGCTGAATACACCAAATACATGTGACATATATCTGACCAAATACCCTGAAATACATTCCAATACAGCAAAATGTTAGGTTGCTATTCGAAATACACCTCAATACATCAAATACATATGACTTGAATGTGATGCAACCAATTTTGTTAATACAGTCAGATACATGTGTAGTTGATTGTATTTATATACATTATAAACTTGTACATTTAAACACAACCAAAACAAAAGGATTATCAGTATATAAATACAAAGAAATACATGGAAATACAGCCGAAATTGCAATTTCTCATAAAAAGAATGTGGCTAGTGGGATTCGAACCTGAGCACGCTAGGGCAAAGCACATGCCCAATGAACACTCCATCTACAGCGGGCCTCATGTATAGTAGCTACGAAATGTAATTATTGCAAAAGGTATTTATAATCCATAAATAGCTCTTCGCAGTAGTTATGGCATGTAAATTTCCCTACATATATTCCGTATGTCACGTATATCACACATGCCATTTTCAGTGTTTCAAAAGGATTTTACAAAGTCTATTTCCAATTTTATGCATTTGCTTCAAGCACCGTGTGTAATTTGAGGAAAATTCTAAATTTCTTATGCGAATTTCCTAAATTCTAACTGTTAGAGTTTCAATAATCATATATACATTTGCTTATATATACGATACATATACAAAATACAACTAGAAAAAAAAAATGAAAAGAGGAGGGTTTAGGCTAGTGGGCCTACCGAAGCTCACCAGTTGTCATTTTCACCCATGATCGGGCCTTCAATCATTTTTATTATGTGGACTCGATGGAAGAGAATATTTTTAGGCCTTTGGCCCAACAGTGATTTCATGCAGCAATTGCCCGCATGGCCCAAGTGATTTCATACAAAAACAAAGAGGGGAAAAGGAAGAAAACCGGTTAGAGAGCACCTAGACTTATTAGTTTATCTAATATAAACTAAAAAGAAATATATACAACAGTCGCATATACGTACATGTATATATATCACTATTTCAGTTCATTCATAAGTGAACAGTTAAGTGTACAGGGAAAGCAAACCCAGATTAGAGAAATGAAAGACAAAAGAAAACTAGCAGGCCCAAACTAAAGAAAAGACAGTAAAGTCAGGCCCAGGCCAAATAAGCATTAATCATAAAGAGAGGCCCAATAAGGTCACCAAAAGTAATATTCAGGAATTAAAGCCAATTGAACAGTAATGTCTATATTTCAAAGATCCCGCGTGTGATATACAAGGAATATACTTGGTATACAGAACAATATACACCAGGCCACAAGGGTGTATAAAGACTGTATATAGCGGTATACCTCTGTATATATTCCTTTTTATGCAGTTTCACAAGACAAAACAACAAGGGTGAAGGCTAAATTTTAAATCATCTACTGAACCCCTTCACCCTTACTTGTACAGTTTCAGACACCATTTACTCCCTATACTTCCACTAAATGAAACAGGATTATGGGCTAAATGAAAGATGCAAGGCAGAAACTATACTTCAACATGGCATAGACTGTTTAAATGGAGGCAAGAAACTTTTTCAAGTGCAGCCTAATCGAGATTGAAATTGGAGACTTCTTACTCCTTGCCAATTCTCGCTTAGCAACAAAATGAAAAAAATATTAAAACTAATGCTCAAAGTTTAGGAAAAATATTCAAGGTGTCCAATTCAATTCGGTCACCTTGTAAAACCCTAAGTTTCGAGCTTTTTGCTTGTGAAAAATAAGCTTTTGTGTGTGTATTGATGAATTCGTGTGTTGAAGTGAAATATGGGGTTCTTTATATAGAACCCCAAATCTGAAAATCCTCATCCTGAATTTTGATATGGGACAATGGGATTTGGGGGGAATTCTCTTATATTCCCTCTCAAACTAACAACCAACAAATAAGATTCAAGTATTCAAAATCGGATATGGACAAAACCCATTAAGAATGCGTGCTCGTTTGACCTTAGAATGCAAAAAAGCAAAGAAAAAAAAAAGAAGGGTTATACCTCGTTTGGGTTGAGCTACGTTGGAAAGAAGGCAAGCAATTAATGCTTTACCCCAATCGGTGGAGCAGCTATGCCATAAGGCATTCGTACTTCTGAAACCATACCGTTTTCGGCTTGGTTACACGAGGAGAGAGAAGACTGCCTCTTAGCGGCAGGGTTTCAACCCAACAAACCCTCGTTCATACGCACAAGACCTCTAAGGATCTATTTGTGCATTTGAGTGTGTGTATATGCTTGTATTGAACTAGGGGTTGGGCCGGGTCTGGCCTTATTAGGTTGGACTCGGTCCTAATTTTAAAAGAAAGGGGAAGGAGGCTCGGATTTTCACATGTATACATGGTATACATGTTTATTCATGTATATTTGTGTATACATATGTATATGTGGAGGGGAAAAGTACGCAGTCTAACAAATGGCCAAAATTAAAAGAATGATAGTTAATGAATATTCAAATCATGGCCGTATTAAGACTAATTAATCAATTAATCCTTTTTTAAAAAGGCCATATGCATAAAAGGACCAATTATTTCTATTATAACCTTAGTTGACCCTTAATCAAGTTTTTTGCTATTTCAATTATAGCTACAATTAACACATAACAAGCAATTGTAATAAATTTTGAGAATAAATGTGATTGCGGCCAAATAAATTATAAAATTGAGATGCAATTGATTATCTCATTTTTATTAACCAATTTTATTAAATTAATGGAGTGAAATACTTGTAAATTTTATATTTAATATATTTAACAATTAGTTGAATAATTGTTTTAAACTATTTTGAAAAATACTTAAGGGAAAATATGCAAAATATTTTAAATGACCTACAATACATATTTAAAATTATTTATCCAAATGAAATGACAAAATATTATCGAAATAATTTTGTAAAAGTCATTTTGGTTTTATAAAATACATAATTCACTCAGTCTATGATTCAAGAACTCCGGATAATTAAATAAAATTATTGGAGGGCCAAAATTAGGTGTCAATAGTAGTATTACCTGGTTCCTGAGCAGTTTCCTCACTTTTATCTTGTTCCTTTACAACAGTGTCAGAGAGACTAAGTTGTACACATTCTTCACCCATATTTGATATTTGTACCCCTGTATCGATCGGATTTTACTGTGACTAGATACTTTAGTGTCTTCATCATTTTCCTCAAGTTCGTCGGTATTACTCGGAGGTTTTGATGTTGAAACCAACTTGTTACTGTCATGCGACAATGTGTGTTCCTCAGGAGTGGTGAATACGGGTTCAGACACAAACTTCTTGGGGGTTGGGTTTTTTTTGGTTACGTGAAGGAACAGACGAAGTAGGTTTTGTGGGTGAGGGTGGTGGTGTGGGGTCAGAAGGAAATTAAGACTTTGGGGGTGACATTTTAGAAGTTTGGTCGAAAAACTTTAGGGATTTTGGGGATAAGATAGACGGATTTGTTGTAGGAGAGGTTGGGGATTTTGGAGAAAAGATAGTGGGGTTTGATTTGGGTGAGTTAGTAGATGTTGATTCCATGTGAGACATGTTGTAATTTCAGATGGAAATGTGAATGAGGATGATGATCTTAGCAAGTAAAGCAGAGCAGAGGGAATAGAACAGTGTTTGAGGTTTTTTAGGGGGAGAGATGATTTTGTATTTTAGAGTGAAGAGAGAGGGTGTGTAAAGAGTTGGATATAAGGAGAGGAGAAGGAACCGATTCTGATTGGTTGGTAATGAAAAAGTTGAACGTTACACCTGGTACTTGTTTATCGGACTGGCTCAGAAGCATTGTAACAATTGAGAAGAGTTTAAGCGGGAAAATATTTTAATGACGTGGCACTCTAGGCAGTTCAAAAAAATACATAAGTACTGATGAGACTACTAACCTGAGTCACAGGAACCAGGTTCCTTGACAAATTTTTGAAAATGAAGGGCAAGTCTCTGAAGAATGCAATGTCACTTATCCTTGTATTGTCTTGAAATTGCCATATGTGCATACTTGTAACAGTATAGAACTGAGTTAGATGTCACCAAAAAAACACTTTCAGCATGTACCTATCCTCTTAACATAGCCATTCATTGAGGGAGCTTATAGGGGAACAGTTAGTTGATCTTGATCAACCCTAGCTCCAAGCGATTTCTTTCAAAGTGTTCCCTGGTCAGCGCTTTGGTGAAAATGTCTGCTACCTGGCCTTCCGTTTTACAAAACTTCATAAAAATCAACCCCTTTTCAACATGTACCTCAGGAAGTGGTGCCAGTGCTTTGGTGAAAATGTCTGCTACCTGGTCCTCCGTTTTACAAAACTTCATACAAATCAACCCTTTTTCAACATTGTCTCTCAAGAAGTGAACATCAATGTGCTTGGTTCTCTTGCAGTGCACTGGATTTTTTGCCATATTGAATG
This sequence comes from Lycium barbarum, assembly GCF_019175385.1. NCBI lineage: Eukaryota > Viridiplantae > Streptophyta > Magnoliopsida > Solanales > Solanaceae > Lycium > Lycium barbarum. The sequence continues at coordinate 106,534,277 of NC_083347.1, read as the reverse complement.
CACTTGTATTGTCACATAACAAGGGCACACAGTCAGTGAACACACCAAAATCCTCTGGTTGTTGTTTGATTCAAAGGAATTGAGCACTGCAAGAGGCATCAGCTATATATTCAGCCTCAGCAGTAGAAAGAACCACAAATTTTGTTTCTTCGTACCCCATGAGATCAAGCATGATCCAAGAAAATGAGCCATTCCAAAAGTGCTCTTTCTATCCACTAAATATCCAGCATAATCAGCATATCCAACCAAGTCGAAATTATATCCCGAAGGATAGAAGAGGACCAGCTCTGGAGTCTGCTTAAGATACCTCAGAATTCTTTTTGAAGCCTTCAAATGAGATTCTTTTGGATTTCATTGAAATCTTGCACTCAGACCAACACTAAAAACAATGTCAGGTTTGCTTGCAGTCAGATAGATTAAAGACCCAATAATGCCTCTATACATAGTTTCATTCATAGGAGAACCAGGTTCATCCATATCCAGCCTGGTAGCAGTGGATATAGGAGTATCAATGGTCTTAGCATTTTCTATTTCAAACCTTTTCAAAAGTTCTTTGATGTACTTTTGTTGACTAAACATGGTGCCTTTTGAAGTTTGCTTGATTTGTAGCCCAAGAAAGAAGTTTTGCTCAGCCATCATGCTCATTTCAAACTCACTTCCCATGACCTTTTCAAACTCTTCACATAGAGAATCATTGGTGGCCCAAAAAATGATCTTATCGACATACACTTGAGCACTCAACATATTTCTGCCCCTTTTCTTCAGGAATAAGGTGTTGTCAATTTCCCCCCTTGTGAAACCATTTTCAAGAAGGAATTTTGACAATCTCTCATACCAAGCCCGAGAGGCTTGCTTTAAACCATACAAGGCCTTGTCAAGCTTGTAGACATGCTCTGAATGCTCATGACTTTCAAAACTAGGGGGTTGCTTGACAAAAATTTTTTCTTTCAAATAACCATTTAAGAAGGCACTTTTAACATCAATTTGGAACAATTTGAATTCCATATATGATGCAAAAGCAATAAGAATTTTGATTTCTTCCATTCTTGCAACAGGAGCAAAAGTTTCCTCATAATCTATCCCTTCTTCTTGATTTTAACCTTAAACTACCAACCTAGCCTTGTTCTTTGTTGTATTTCCAAATTCATCAAGCTTGTTGCGAAACACCCACCTGGTTCCTATCACTGTTCTGTTTGAAGGTCTGGGGACCAAGTGCCACAGTTTGTTGCTCTCAAATTGGTGAAACTCTTCATGCATAGTGGTTATCCTGTCAACATCTTTCAATGCTTCCTTAATGTTATTGGGCTCAATTTTGATAGGGAAGCTGAAAAGGCAAACATGTTTCTCACCCTAGATCTAGTTTGAATACCAGAATCCAATGGGGTAATCACGTTATGAAGTGGATGAGAACCCCCACGTTTCCAGTTAGATACTTGTACCTCAGGATTTGAGGGACCAGGTTCCTCCGTGTTGGATCCGTCATTATCTTTATTAGAGGCTTGACTTTCATGATTGGTTTGTCCAGCCTCCGGGGTACCTGATACAACATCAGCTACCTGATGCTCAGCTTAGTGTGGAGTAATGGAGGGACCAAGTTCATGTCTGCTTCTTGTGGATTCTGCACCATCTTCATCTTGCTTAACTTAACTCATTAGATCAGCCTTTCTGATGCAGGCTATGCGTCCACCAAACAGTATATGAGGAACCTGGTTGTGTACCAGTTCCCTTATGCAGTGCAGTATAAGAATCAACACAAGAATTTTACGTTGAAAACTCCTTGCTCAAGGTATTAAAAACCACGACCTACCGCAGAAGGATTTCAACTCCACTAACCGTGCAACTCATGTTACAACTCTATTGCAAGCTAGAAGTTAACTCCCACAACCCTTCACCCTTACAATAATGCTTATGCAACCCTCACACTTGACTACCCCTAGCCAAGCACACTAATACACCTAGACTCACTCCAGCCTAGTGTACCACTCAAAGGTACCTTTTGAGAATTCACCACAGTGACTAACTCTTTCCACACACTAATACAACTAAGCTAACTCTAGCCTAGTGTACCACTCAAAAGCTTGTGAAAGCAACCTTGAGAATTTAGAACACCTACAAACAACTTCTTTTTGTGGAAGAGTAGGTTTACAGTTTAAGCACAAAATAACAAAGACTCAACAACCTAAGGACCTAAGACATCTTCAGTTCTAGATCTGGTCCTTCAGGTTACTGTGGCTTTGTTCTTGAGGAACACCTTGAAAGGTGGAGACTTGCACTTTGGATGGAGCAATTTTCAGATTGTGCAAGAATGAGTCTTCTCTTGGAAGATGATGTCTTTATATGCACGGAGAGAGAGAGTGTGTAGAGATGACTGTTATACCCTATTTTAACCGGAGTCAAAATAGTTTATAACATTCCGGTAATTTCGGGGTTAATTAAAGTTAAGGAGTCACCACCTAATTATTTATGGTGAATTAGGACACCTAAAGTTAATTAAAGTAATTATCTAAAGTCGATTTTATTTTAAAGTCTACGAAACCAAAATCTAGGTAAGGATTCAACTAATCTAGAGGGAAGGTATTAGGCATCCTCTAAATTTCATTAATAATGGTTAACCGACCGGACTTACAATTTACTAGGCTAAGTGTAAGTATAAAAATTATGTATTAACCTATAAGGTAGTTAAACTAAGAGGAGTGGGAATTAGTGTTTAAAAGTGAAAAGCAGGGACTAAAATGTCTTATGGTGTTTTAGCTCTTTGTTGACAAAATTTCATTAGGTATGAAAATCCTTCTAATTTCTCTCAATTAAATAACCAAACGTTAAATCCCTTTAATACATCCTACCGAGGTTGGACTTAACTTCCAGTTTCTTTTATCTTTTAACAATCTCTTCTTCTTTTGTTTTAAAACTGGCAGCGTCTATTTTTAACACTTCTGCATCCTCTTTGCTCATATCCCATTAAACTTGGGCTCCCTAATATTACTAGTTATAGATGAAATTAGTATGACTAAAATAAAACCAATCACAAGTCTTTTTGTTCAACAAATATCACACAAGCAAATAGAGGCAAACAAACCAAATAAAGTACTAGTTGCACAATACAAATTAAGATGCACAAAATAAAACAAAGAAACAAATAAATTAAATGGGCTCAGCCCATTTTATGGGACTACTGCGACTGTTTGCTGTTGGGCTTCGGCCCAACAAAATTGTTTAGCAGATTGCTGCGGATGGGCTGATAGGCTTCGGCCCAGCGAATTTAATATATTGTTGTGGATTCCATGTGGTAGCGGTGTCGTTGAGTCTCAAAGTGAGACTCTTCGGCTCCAGTGTTCATGCAAATAAAAAGGAAAAGAAAAGTAGGATTAGAGCGATGGCGTGATTCGAGATTTTATAATTGTCAACCAATATAACATCAATTCTAATATTCCAAACAACAAGTGACTGGTCATATACGTACGTGCACATAATCAAACAACGATACACTTACAATGTAAGGACGTAAAAAAAATGGTCAGGCAGAAACATGAGATGCCTTCAGATCTGACCCCTTTATTTCACTACCACATTTTATGAGACAAATCAGAAATAAGGGAGATGATAATCTTTCTATATACTTCTCATTCATTTCGGATCCCTTGTAACAGTTAGGCAGAATGAGGGTGCAAATAGACAGTATTTTAACCAATAGCCACGAACAAATTTAGGCGGAAAACAGTCAGCATTCGATCGAACAAAACAGGACTATGACGTCTCTTTTAGGCATATTAGGAAACTGCAGTAATCCCTCCCTTCGTACAGATCCAACAAGTATTTCATAAAAAGCGTATATTCGTCCAATTTATACAATGTCCTCAGGTGAGTACAAACAGATCCAACTTATTAAGAAATGATCAAATAGCACACAACTAGCACGTTTCATCAATGGAGAAAATTTAAGCATCATCACCAGACTCAGTAAGTCACTTGTATAAGCTTAAAGTTGCTAAAACTGAGCTTTTAATAGAACTGAATTACAGCAACGATGAAACTTTAATAAGTAAGACCTTTGTTTGGGACAAAAGGGCAGAGTCATATTTTGATTAACAGTACAGGTTTTCTAACATCATTAAAGATAGATGAGGACATATTGCGCTTCGACAAAGCATACTCTATTTCCAGAATCTTAAGTTCTTCTTTAATATCCCCAAAGATGGCAGATCCTGTTTTTTTTTAGTATTAATGTTTTCCTTTCAGATTTCAACCAAGGTGATAGGGAAAGAAAGAAATCAAATAGCGCTTTGGGTGGCAATCAAGATCACATTGTAGGACACTTTAGCACACAAGGAAAAGTTCAACTAGGTTCCATACACACATAAGCATGGATTAACAGATCTGTCACATGTGTTTATACGCGCAGATGTAGTCTAAACAAGTATGATTAGGCTTTTAAAACATCTAGGTATATCAATCATAGCACACAACAGTCCAAAACATACTTAAAATCAGTCAATACTCTTTTCACATGAACAAGACTTGTATACATTTATCATAACCAATCAACACTTACATACACACAGATTAACTAGGCCAGCTTATATTAAGAAACTACACTAAGGCTAACATGAGATCGGGTCGAAGAGGCGTAACTATTAACCGACATGTATTCTAAACCAAAGTACCATATAGCTAAGTAAAACTGAAAACTACACTAAACTAAAATAAGACATAAACATACCGATGCTGTTAACTACTAAACTGAAGCTAAAACGAACTAAGACACGGACATATAAACATTATTAATTACTAAATCGAAACTAGATTAAATAAAACATGAACATGCATAATACTACTAAGATGCTAAACTAGAATTAAACCACCTAAAACAACGACATACACGAACACATAAATACTTATTAAACTGCTAACTGAAATTAAGCTAATTAAGAAAAGTTGTTTACCTTTATCGAGCGTAGTGAATCCGGGTGCTGGGGTCGCGGATCTACACTCGAACGCTAACAGTTTCGAACTTGAATGTGTTCAAACCCGAAGTATCGACAGAGACAAACAAGAGAACAGGAATTTAGTATTTAGAGTAAATACCAAAAGATATTAGATTGAAGAAGGTAGATATTTTCAGGGATCCCGACGGCTCAGAAAAAAGACCCCCCTAATGAATCAAGAAACGAGTTTTTATAGGAAAGTTTTAGGGTTTATTGAGGTTCGATTTGGGCGGGATTTGGGAGCGATATCCATTTGAATTTGAACCCCTCTGTTTGTATCCATAGATTTTCAGATAAAGCAAAAGTATTTTTTGTCATCTCGTGTTGACTCGATCGTTGAAGACAAGAGAGAGAGAGAACTTGTATAGAAATGGCAAGACCAAATCTGCCATGGCTGAAAGCTAAAATGTTCTTGTTTGGAAGAGGAAATAGGCGAGAGAGAGAGAGAGAGGAGCGAAGAGAGAGATAGGAGCTGTGCGGCTAGGTTTTGTCTTGGTTTAGAAGATAAAAATGAAAGGTTGGGCCGGATCGGGTCGGGTAGGCTTTGGGCTGGTTAGTTCGGGAAATGGGCTGGTGGGCTGATTTGTTTCAATAGATAATGGGCTGGACGGGTAGGGGGTAATGGGTTGTTGGATTTAATATATGGGCTGGTTATTGGGATCAAATGTTGGTCCGAAAATATGGGTTCTTCTTCCTTTATTTAAATTATTTTTTGGGCTTCTAATTTAACAACTAGTACAATATATATTATGTGAAGACAAATAATAATTAGTATGTAGAAAGTAAAGGATTTATTAAAGTAAAATTAATTTAACGAGTACAAAATCCGAAAATAAAGTGATGACGAACCCCTTTGAAATTTGTGATAAAGTGATGCTAGTAATAGTAAAAATTTCAAATAACGATATTAATAGTAAAAAATGTTTAGCTCGTCAAAAAATTAGAAGCTTCGGGAAATAAATTGAAACAATAGAGGGACAAAATTGGGTGTCAACAATGACCACTCCTAAAATCTGGACCGTTCATCAATTGGCCTTGCTGAGGTACTGCTGTACAACTGCATTGTATTTTTCAGTAGCATACTTTACAACTATGGATTTGGACTTTCATCTTCAGTTAACAAAACCTTTATCTGGAGGAACCTGGTTCCTCATCTATTCTTCGAACATGTTGGAAGTACTGAATACACCGTCAGTGGCTCTACTGCTGCATTGTTGGCTGAGTAGGCTGGAGGCCTGATCCTATATGGTCCTTCTGAATCAACATATTTGGTCTCTCATATATAAGCAAATGCTGCAGCTATCTAATCTTTCAAGGAGCATGTTAGAATTGCAGCATATGAGATATCATAAGGTTAACCAAGCTCAGACAAATGAACCTAATTGTATCTGGTTCCTTAGAGTTTGTCATGTCATCAAAACATATAGGTTTTTTTATCAATTTTCCCCTTTTTTGATGATGACAAAGCTATATCCTTTGTATTCCCCCTAAGGACCAAATCCCTTACCCAGATAACTCATTTGTTCCCCTTGAGACTCAAACCTCGAGATACATAATAGTATTCTGGTTCTTTGAGTAAGGTTTTTCAACTTATCAAAATATGTCATGACATATCAATTTTCCCCTTTTTGATGATGATAAACTCATAGACAAAGTTCCCCTTGAGAACCAGATTCCCACCTGTTCCCCCTGCGGATCAGACCTTCACTTGCCCAGTTTGCAGTCTTCTTTCCCTTTATTACTGTATCCCCTATCTTCCACACATGTCTCTCCCACATATATTGATTATATTCTTGAGTCTGTGAGATGTATAGAGAGGCCATATTGAGGATTGGGTCCCGCTTTCTAGTTTCATCAGGTTTGACAATCATCAAAACATATAACATATAGTCATTTTCCCCCTTTTTGATGATGACAAACTTAGAGATTCTATTGATATACTGCTCTCTCCCTCATCCTTCCTCCCTTTTTATACTCTCCCTTTTCCACCCTTTTATTTTCTTCCCCCTTTTAGCATCATCGAAAAGAGTAATAAAAGTAGCACAAGCCAAAAGAAGTTCAGTAGCATTAACTCATGGCCACTTGGGCAACACAACATAAGCAACAATAGTAACATCAAGTTTTAACATCATTGCACAAATCAGAGTAATTGCCCAGATTAGATTAAGTATAACAAAAACATAGTAGTCTTAGTCAGTACAAAATATGATGCTTAAACTGCCAGGAGTGCCATACTCATTAAGCAATGGAATATAAAAGGACATATATTCAAGGGGACTAGGAGGGGCTCAAGAACTAAAGAAGAGTGGGGCTAGACAAGGAATTTTGCTATCTCTTAGCTAAGTGTTGGCTTCCTTTTAGCACCACTAAGACCTAGTTTCTCTTTCCTTCTTGAGCATTTTCATATCTCCATGATTACCATATCATCCTCAATGTAATATCATGCACAGCGGGCAACCAAATGTGCGTAATAGGCTGGTGGAACCATGGAGACTAAACGTGTGCACCTTGCATATGTAGCATAGCCAATGTGTAGCTGCGCTGGATCCGTTCTCATCAACCAGTGCATGGTAATGAGCTGGACAACTAGTACCTCGAATTTTAGTGTGGCTATGCTAGTAAATATCAGGCTCCATAATGTGGCACATCTTGGTATCTATCAAAGTACATGGCAAGGAGTTTCCATCCTTGTCGGTCATGTTAGAATCATTGTGATTTGCAGGGAGCAGATGTGTATGATGTCTCTTCTGCACTACCACAAGGATTACTTGTCACAAATACCTTTCTTCCAATGGATTGCATGCCTTGCGGATTGTATCCATTTCTTCCCTAATAGTTTCCGTCACCTTCATCAGTTTAGTCATCAGATCCGTCTGAGTTCCTTCACCGCTTTATTTTGCCTTCAAGGCCTCTTCAAACACCTTGACAATTTTAGTTCCACTTTTCATGACAATAGATCTATGTCTCTCCCTCTCATTTAGAGTCATCGAGGAGAAGGTCTACACAGGGCTCATAGAGTCCTTTATCTATTCTAGAATGATCGATGGAAGTTGGGCTTACCAGAGTCAGGCTATCTTTGGGATATGGTAGTGATATGGTGGGGTTTAGATTATAGCGAGTGAGGAAGGACAATTGAGATTTAAGATATGGATAAAAAAATTGGCAAGATCTGAAGAAGGAACAATTTTCTTTTGAAGTACGAAGAGGTTCAGGATAGACAGGCATTTAAAGTGCTTAAATTGGAATAAGACGCAGAAGAGTCTTAATGATATGGAATTCTAGACAGTTTGAGATATATTAAGCACTGAAAAGACTACTAACCTGAGTCATAGACACCATGTCCCTTGACAATTTTGAAGACGAGGCAAAAGCTCTGAGATGTGTAATGTCATTTATGCTTGTGCTGTCCTATACCTGCTACATGTGTGTTCCTGTAACGGTACAAGAGTGAGTTAGATGCCACCGAAAAAACACCTTTTAACATTTTACCTTTCTTATTAACATAGCCAAGCCTGAAGAAGTTTGAGCAAAGGTAACAATTTGAGCTCGATCAAACCCATCTCCTATAGATTTCTCCCTGTTTAGTGCCTTGGTGAAGATGTCTGCTACCTGGTCCTCTGTCTTGCAGAATCAGCTTTCAGCGAGTAGAGTGATAGAGGGACCAGTTCCTCTATGCTTTCTGGAGATTCGACTGCTTCTTCTGTTATTACAGGGAGCAGGTTCCTCTGTGCCACATTTTCAGTTCATGGGAGCATGTCTTACCAATTTTTTTCCATGGCCAAGAATGTGACCTTTCTTGCCATTTTCAAAAGACACACTCCCTCCTTGGTAGGCCTTGAGTGAGAGAAAATCATCCACTTTTTTAGTTATATGCCTTGAGCAGTCACTATCCAAGTAAACATTATTAAAATAATTTTTGATAGCCTCCTCTCACTCCAGCCTTCTTCCTTTTTCGGGGACCACGTCGCTCAACTCGGGGTTTCTTCTTAACCTTTGGACCTGCCACAAAACCATTCTCACCACTCTTTATATGAACACAAGGGCCATCACAAATGATGTCCCACTGCTTAGATCCTCAGCCATGAAAAGTTATGCGCTTTCCCCATCCACTATCCATGATATTCTTTGTTAGATCTTGGTGGTCTTGTGATAGATTCTCTGTTTGATGAACTAGCCATGATGGAGATCCTATCTAGGTGTTAACCGTTTAGAAAGAGCCTGCTCTGATACCAATTGATGCAGTCTATGCGTCTACCAAATAGTATATGAGGGACCTGGTTGTGTACCAGTTCCCTTATGCAGTGCAGTATAAGAATCAACATAACATTTTTACGTGAAAAACTCCTTGCTCAAGGGATTAAAAATCTCGACCTACCGCAGTAGAATTTCAACTCCACTAACCAAGAAACTAAGATAACAACTCTACAATAGCGCTTATGCAACCCTTGCACTTGACTACCCCTAGCCAAGCACACTAATACGCCTAGACTCACTCCAGCCTAGTGTACCACTCAAAGGCACCACAGTGACTAACTCTTGCCACACACTAATACAACTAAGCTAACTCTAGCCTAGTGTACCACTCAAAAGCTTCTGAAAGCAACCTTGAGAATTTAGAACACCTACAAACAACTTCTTTTTGTGGAAGAGTAGGTTTACAGTTTAAGCACAAAATAACAAAGACTCAACAACCTAAGGACCTAAGACATCTTCAGTTCTAGATCTAGTCCTTCGGGTTACTGTGGCTCTGTTCTTGAGGAACGCCTTGAAAGGTGGAGACTTGCACTTTGGATGGACCAATTTTTGAATCGTGTAAGAATGAGTCTTCTCTTGGAAGATGATGTTTTTATATGCACACAGAGAGAGTGTGTAGAGATGACCACTCCTGAAATCTGGACCGTTCATTAATCAGCCTTGCTAAGATACTGCTGTACAGCTGCATTATACTTTTCAGCAGCACACTTTACTGCTATGGATTTGGACTTTCAGTTTCAGTGACCAGAACCTTTATCTGGAGGAATCTGGTTCCTCATCTGTTCTTCGAACATATTCTAAGTACTGGATATACTGTCAGTGACTCAACAACTGCATTGTTTGTTGAGTAGGCTAGAGACTTAATCGTATATGGTCCTTCTAAATCAACATATCTGGTCTCTCATATATGAGCAAATCCTGTAGGCATCTGATCTTTCAAGGAGCATGTTAGAATAGCAGCATATGAGATATCATAAGATTAACCAAGCTCAGACAAGTGAACCTAATTGTATCTGGTTCCTTAGGGTTTGTGATGTCATCAAAACATATCAGTTCTTATCAATTTCCTCCTTTTTGATGATGACAAAGCTGCATCCCATTGTATTCCCCATAAAGACCAGATCCCTTACCCAGATACCTCATTTGTTCCACTTGAGACTCAAACCTCGAGATACATAGTAGTATTCTGGTTCTTTGAGTAAGGTTTGTCAAATCATCAAAACATGTCATGACATATCACTTTCCATTTGGAATTTCAATGGCCTCATTAGAAACTTTTGAAAATTCCCCATCTTCTGCTTCATCGTCATGTAGGGGTGGGCGTTCGGTTCTTCACTTCGGTTTTCTCAAACTTCGGTTCAGTTTTTTAATTTCGGTTTTTTGAAAGTGGACACCGAACACCGCACTAAACTAATTCGGTTCGGTTCGGTTTTTAAAGTTCGGTTCGGTTTCGGTTTTTCTAGCTTAAGCACCAACAAGACACTGCATAAAAACATATACGTCTGTTCATAGATTTTAGCGTGCATGAAGTTCATGTCACATATCAGTGTTGAATTATGAGTTTCAAAGATGAGAAATAGTAACTTTGCTTTAATAAGATGCCCCTGAATTGCACAATAGTTTCTATTCCATACAGCCATGGCATGGAAATTTAATGCATCAGTTTCATAAACTTCTTGAAAATCATTTTACAAAATGAAGTTGCAGACAACTAAGATTAAAATGAAATTTCTGGAACATCACACTTACAATTCTGTTAGTAATGTTTGATGATAATGAATACTTATGAAACATGAAATATTTATATAACAGGCAGCAATAGCCTTTAAGTAGGGGTGGACATTCGGTTCTTCGGTTTTCTCAAATTTCGGTTCGATTTTTTAAATTTAGGTTTTTTGAAAGTAGACACCAAACACTGCACAAAACTAATTAGGTTCGGTTCGGTTTCTTAAAATTCGTTTCGGTCTGGTTTTTCAGTTTTCGGTATTTATGCCCACCCCTATCATCACGTGTGCCTTTATCACCCAAATTGTTTGATTCATCAAAGATCACATGCATACTTTCTTCAATACACTGAGTTCTTTTGTTGTACACCTTGTAAGCATTACTGTGTGAAAAGTAGCCAAGAAAAATTCCCTCATCACTTTTAGCATCAACCTTTCCCAAAGCTTCCTTACCATTGTTGAAGACAAAGCATTTGCAAACAAAAGCTCTTAGGTAAGTCAGCTTGGGTTTTCTCCCATTTAGAAATTCATATGGAGTTTTCTCAAGCAGGGACCTAATCATGCACCTGTTTATCAAGTGACAAGTAGTGTTAACAGTTTCAGCCCCAAAATTTTTAGGCACACTACTGACTATTAACATTGTTCGAGCCATGTCCTCAAAAGTTCTGTTTTTCCTTTCAACAACACCATTTTGCTGAGGTGTCCTTGGTGCAGAGAAGTTATGACTTAAGATGCCGTTTTTAGCATAGAATTTATCAAACTTGGCATTTTCAAACTCAGTGCCATGATAAGATCTGATACTAGCAATCTGATTCCCCAGTTTCACTTGAATTTGTTTTACAAAGCCACCAAAAGTTTCATATTTGGTTCTTAGAAACAACGTCCAAGTGAATCTAGAGTAGTCATCAACAATAACAAAAAAATGTACCTCTTTCCTCCTCTACTTGGAATTCTCATTGGTCCACACAGATCCATATGAAGAAGTTCAAGTGGTCTGCTAGTACTGACCACTTTATTTGGCGTGAAGGAGGATCTGACCTGCTTCCTTTTTATACAGACATCACACACCTTGTGATCATTGAACTTAGTTCTTGGCAGTCCACGAACCAAGTCCTTTGCAACCAACTTATCCAATAATGAGAAACTTGCATGTCCCAACCGCCTATAACATAGATCAATATCATCATGAAGAGCACTGAGACATGTCAAATAACTCCCATTTAGAGAATCAAAATCAGTCAAATAGATGTTCTTGTGTCTTCTAGCTATCAGAACCACTTCTACATATTTGATGTTGGTGATAGTGAGGGAATCAGATGTGAACTTAACTTCATTTCCTCTATCACATATTTGAGAAACACTTAGCAAGTTGTATTTCAATCCATCTACATAGTATAAATTTTCAATAGCATGAGAAAGTGTTTTGCCAATTTTGCCAACGCCAAGAATATAATCCTTCTTGCCATTCCCAAAAGACACACTCCCTCCTTGAAAGGCCTTGAGTGAGAGAAAATCCTTCATATTTCCAGTCATGTGTTTTGAGAAGCCACTATCCATGTACCATTTTTGACTGCTTCCTCTAACTCCAGCTTGAAAATAAAGTCATTGATCATATTTGGGGACCCAGATCATCTTAGGTCCCTCTAAATGATAAAAGGATGAATCAAACTTCTTTTAGTCCATGCAGGAAATCCGGATTTTCTTTGTCGAGGACCAGGTCCCTCTGTTCTAGATTTCTTCTCAATGAAATTCTTATTTTTCTGAGTTGCTAGACATTTATCTTTGCAAGCATTTTTATAATGGCCTGTTTCACTACAGTGTGTCCACAACTAGTTTTCAGAGGTGGTGACGTACTTGCTGTGAGGATTATAGGTTGATTTAGCCTTTTGAAAATCGATACCTTCCCTTCCTCCTGTGTTGCTCTTGTACATAGAGGTAATCACATTGGAGGACCAGGTCCATCGAAGTGACTTATCCAGATCATTTTTTACTCCCTTTAAATTTTCTTGAAGCTGTATGTTCCTTTCAAGTGCAGCAGTAAGATTCATCTTGGTTTTGGTAAGTTCTTTTTCAAGCTCAAGCTGAATCTTGCTAGTTTCTTCCTTTCCTCTAGAGGGAGTGTTCATCCATTTTTAAAATTGAACTTTCAACAAAGAGTTTTCTCTAGACACTTCATCAACCTGTTCTATAAATCTACAGTAGTGGCTACCATTTCATCTCTTTCCTGCTCTATTTCACCAAATTATTCAATTAGAACATCTTTTTCTTTTATGAGATTGTGATATGCATCAATTAGTACGTTGGCTAATCATATCAATTTTTTCTGAGAATAATTTTTCAAGTTTTTCTGAACTTCAAGAAAATTTACCTCATGTTCACTGTCACCACCATCGTCAGATTTCGCCATGAGTGCAAAGATTGAATCATATTTAGAGCTTCCATCATCAACAGTCATCATAGAAGCATCTCCATGATCATCTTCATCTTCAGTTTCACTGGAGGAATCTCCCCAGGCAGCTAGAGCCCGTTTCACGAAGTTGTCAGTTACTTCTCTTCTTTTAAATTTTTTGTTGGGAACCTGGTTCCTCTTTGCTGCTTTGTCAAAGTTGTTTTTGTAATAGTCTTTCTTGTGGAGAGGAAATTCCTTGATGAAATGCCCAGGTTTCCCACACTTGTGACAGCAGTCATATCCTTTGGGGTTTTTGCTGGAGCTTCTTTTCTTTTTGAGTCCACCATTTTTGCAGATCATAGTTTGAAATCTTCTAGTGAGATACACCATATCTAACTCATCATCACTTGAGTCACTTTTAGCAGCAGCCTTGAGGAGCAGGTTATTTCTCTTTCTTTGGCTCTCTTCTTTCCAGATCTTATTTTCTTTTCAACTTAGAGGTTTTGAGGTTTCCAATGAGCTCATCAATAGTGAGTGTTTTCAAGTCCTTGGCTTCATAAATAGCATTACTTTGCTTTCCCAAGAACTAGGCAAAACACTAGGTAACTTACGAACCAGTTTGTTGGTTGGAATGATTTCACCAAGAGAGTGGAGTTCATTTATTATGGAGATGAACCTGGTATGCATATCATGAATGGACTCACCATCCTTCATCTTTAAAAGTTCATACTCTGTGGTAAGCATTGTAACTGTTCGCATTTTCGCGGGCGGGGTTAGCGCTTGGAAAAAGCTACTTCAAAATCGTTGGTGCTCTTTCGGACTTTGTTTTAAAATAGTCGCCACCTAATTTTTAGGAAATTAGGAAAACCAGTTTTGAAGGGTTTATTCATATACGGTGAAAAAATCCTTCTTAATCCAAAGTTCTAGGTAAGGGTTCTGGTGATCCCCTAGGGAAGGTGTTAGGCACCCTAGTATTAAGAATCCTTACTATACGGTTGACCTTCGAATTCCAATGTGTGGGTATTTGCATGAACTGTTTATTTAGTGTAAAATTCCCGTAAAAATCTGTCATTTTATTGCATATCAATTTTTTTTTTTAAAGAATTGAGTGTAGTTCCCTTATTATGGGCTTTATTTTTTTTAGGTTGGATCTATCATATACCAATAAATATATTTCCTCTTGTATATGAGGATAAATAATTTTTGTAAGGAGGGAGATTGTTTTATGATAAAGTATACATGTATTTCCAATTCAAGCCTTAATCCACACTTGGTTCGGGTTAATCGCACATGTACGCTAAGAACTCTTCACTTGTTATTCCATTCAAAAGAATGTTTTTTAGCACATTTAAAAAATCATCTTGGTTCGGCATTGGGCCGCAAAAGAATAAGTTCAATTTGTAATGAACAATAGGCGACCACATGTTTTGGAAGTAAGGGGGTTTTCTAAAATCATATAAGTTTATGTTTGTTTAAAGGGAAAAGAGTTGTGATCTTTTGGATAAGAAAGTGTAATGGGCTCTAGCCCAAAACGTATTTTTGTTGGTTTTATTTCTGAAAAACGTCCAAGACTGGTTTTGAATTTAAATCTGGGTTTATGGCAATTTGGTGGGCCTTGGCCCAAAACTCGGTTTTTGTTTGTTGGGTTTTATCCAAAACCATGCCGATTTTTAAAGCAAAGTGTAGTATATTTTTTCTTGATTTTTTGAATTCACCGTGATACAAAATCTCTCATTTCTTTTACAACTGGTCTTATTATGAAAAAAGCAGTGTGTTCCTTTCAATTCTGAAATGAGGACTATTTGACAAATAATTTTGGTAAAACGCTTATATGCTAACACCTACCCGAATTTCTCTAAATATAATTTATTTTTTATGAGAAAACCATATGATTTGCCTCTTTAGAAATCCTCTTTAAAAGTAAGCAAGATAAGATGGGTTTTGAAAATTCGCGAAGGAGCCTAAAGTCCAACTAAACTGCTTAAGTACCGTTTGCCTAAAACATCTAGCTCCAACCATTTGGTTTCCAATAGTAGTACGAGTTTACAGATAGAAGTATGAATGTAAACGTATCATACAATAGTAATGAAATAACTTGGGGTGTACCAAGCTCCTTAGCTTCCCTTTCTCGTACTCGACAAAAATCTGGAAGAATTGTCCTATTGGGCCTTTGGCCCAATAAGGAGACTGTGTCCTCGACCCAAGTGGCCATGCGAAGAGTAAGAAAGGGAGGGGGGGGGAGGGGGGGGGGGGGGAAAGAAAAGTAATTTGGTTAGACAGGATCCTATAAAATTCACATAATATATAGAAGATATACACGTATAGTAATAAGAATAATAAAGGTAGCCAAACTGTCCTAACATGATAGTTTTTCCATAGTGTATTTTTGTGATGTGTGGACTGAGTATTTTGGAATGAGATTGGGGTGGTTGTCACCATCCTTATTCCCAATGTCGTACAAGATTCAAGGGGTTTCATCGAACCCCAGACATGGTTGGCACTGGGGGAAGGTTAGACCAACCCCAAATGATCCTCAACACTACCACAATCAAGCACAAGTGTACACTTAGAGTCCAATATCATTGGATGGTCTGTCCTTCAAACAAAGACACAGAGGAATAGGCATAAACACAACAACCAAGCAACAAAGGATAATATTTCACTGTACATCATTACTACTACTTAATTACTATAAAGGACAGGAATATATTCATTAAAGCTATGCATCATTTTAAACCAGAGTGATCTATGCAAAATAAGCTTATCAATCTCTTTATGAAGATGTACAACCATAGGTAGATTCCAATATAGAGTTCAATCACAGTCACACACTGCACATATAACCAAACATGCCCTAGTAAAAGAAAAGTATATTCCAAGTCACATTTGCAAAGGTCAAGTGTAGACTGAGCAGACAGATATAACATGAGAAAGGAAACTAATTTCAGTCAAGCTAAATACATAAACATAGCAGGTAGGTGGATTTTTAGGTCCTAGTTAGACTTAACAAGATGAAGACATCAAGTAAAAGTATGCAAGCTACACACATAGCATAGAAAGGATGCATAAAATCATTTATGTCTCTTTGGTGGAATTTCTTGAAAAGAGGAAAGACCTGCGTGATCTTATCAGTCTTTAATAACTCAGTTTAAGTTTCAATGCCTCACCTATTCAAATTTCCTATTTTCCTTTAAACTCTTTCCTTTGTATTCTAATTCAGTCATGTACAGATGCTCCTGGGTTCACTACTAAGTTTTACTAAGCCACTTATCAATGCATGTATGATTTTAGCCAAGTCTTCTAGGTTCTAGCAACAAAATTCACATGATTTTTGAAAGATTTATACAGTCAGCATGCACCACCATGGGCTTATGAAAGTGACACGGTGCCTTTTATATAAAGGGAAGTGTGGTGAATCAAACAGTGCTATGATCATCCCCCTAGATCCCCTCTCAAGGCACCTTTTGAAAAGACTCTTCCTGGCCATGTGGCTTTTAGCTTACCTTCAATCTTTCTCTAATCATATAGAGCGTTGCTACCAGGAGTCACTTACAACTAAGTGCCCTAACCAGTTTAAATGCATGTACATATAAATGGACAGGGTCATTTAGGCTAGGATTGGGATCATTTTCACCACTAGAAGCTAGCAAAATCCATACAGAATCACAGCATAAGTCAAGGTGTCATCAACAAGTTTTTTAACCTATTTCACAGAACCATCTTAGATCAGTCTAGGCATTTAACAAGGTCATGTCATATTACCAACTTCATCTGGCCAAGTCATAGAAAATGAGTATGAGGCAGTCAAGTAAATGATGGTAACTAGAATATCTAGATAGAGTGTTAGAGATTAAGCCCAAACACAAATGATTCAAGCAATGACAGTAGGCAGATTTCCCCCTTTTTATCTTTAAGCTAGTTATGTGCCAATAGAACTCATGTAGGAAATCTCATGATTCAACAGTATATACTAGATTGACAATTTAATCTTGGATATAGCATGATCACTTTCTTTGAAAACATTCAGCACCTCTAAACAGAACACAAAGGGAATTCAAGCAAACAAATTACCAAATGACCATGAACCAACCCTCATTCTCAGTAAAGATCCTTTATTACCTAAGCAAGACCAAACCTTTAAGCCTTTGACACAACAAGATTCACAGAAAAGGAAGAAAAGGGAAGAGGGAAGACAGACTCAACTGGCAAATGAAATAAATCCCTGAACTGTAATGAAGGTGTAAAGACAGTGAGGCATCTTAACAAACAGGTCACATGATAAACACTTTAGATTTCTACTCAAGTTATAAAGGGGCTAATTTCTTGGCAAAAAGATTGGCTCAAATCCCTTGCCAACTTAGTCCTTAGACAGAGTTCTTCTCAGAAATATACATAAGGTTCAAGCTAGTCTAGGCAGTTTTATCCTCTTTCCTTTTTACCTAGTCATGTTTTATCACTGAAAATAGACTAGATTTGCAAAGCAATGTCACTTTACCAAACTAAAGATTCATCATTAGCCTAACCCCCCCCCCCCCCCCTTTACCCTAACAGTCTTGGTTCAGTGCCTTTGTAGACTTATTCTCGTTGTGGTTCTATCCCTGATTAGTATTCAAACATCTAACTTAATAATGACTAGCTATTAAGGCTAAGTCCACTCAGTTTTTCTTAATTTAGAACTTACATTGTCAACAACAAGCTGGTTATTTTCATTAGTCAAGCTTAATCCAGAGGTCATAATCAAGTAAGAATCTCAAGCACATTAGTTTCCAACAAAGCATATATAAACTGTAAATCTTGTTTTAATTTGACTTGCTCATATCATGAAACAATAAGCCAGACTAATCTAAGAAAGAACATAAGGCTTCCTTATTTAATGAAATACTACATTCTTAATCTGCCTGTATCTCTAATCATTTTTCTTAGCTGAAGTGATGAAAACACCCCTAATATTGACACGTTTTCATACTTTAGTCCCTGAACTATTGCCACACTTAAAAACACCCCAAGACTTAGCTAACTACATTTTAATTCACTCCCATGTTGACACATGGCACAACAAATGTGCTCAACCTCCAACAGGCGCGTGAGTCGCAGCCACATCAGCTTTTTTTTTTTTTTAAACAAGAAAAATCAATTATTTTTACATTTCCCTTTAATTTTTTTTCCTATTCCAACATCTAAATTATCCCCTTCGTCCATCAAAAAGTGGACTTTTTTAAAATTAGAAAAACATGTTTTTTTAAAATGTGGAAAACCCATTTTTTAAATATAAATATGACTGGATTTTTTAAAAAAAAACCTGGAAAACTATTTTTTTTAAATGTGCAAAACTAATTATTTAAAAAAAAACTGGAAAATTGTTTCTTTTTTTAATTAAAAAACCTGAACTTTTTTAAAATTTGGAATATTGATTTTTTTTTTTAAGAATAAAGTGGAAAACTGATAAAACAAAATCTAGATTTAAAAAAAATCTAATTTTCTGGGATTATTTTTAAAAAAAAAATCTGGACTAGATTTTTTATTAAAAAATCTGTACAGGATTATTTTTTGAAAAAAAAAGGGTTTCCACATTTAAAAAAAAAATCTAGTTTTCTAGTTTTTTTTTAATCAAAATTTCTAGATTTTAAAAAAAATCCGTTGTTCCAAATTTTTTATAAGAAAATCAGTGTCACCATTTTTTTTAAAAACAATTTATCTACGTGGAGGACATCTAGGACGAAAATGTCAAGTGGACACCAAGTGCATTCCACTTGCTGTGGCATGTCAACTCGGGGGTGAATTAAAATGTAGTTAGCCAAGTCTAGGGATGTTTTTTAGTGTGGCAATAGTTCAAGGACTAAATTTGAAAACGTGTCAAGTTTAGGGGGTTTTTCGTCACTTTAGCCTTTTTTTTTACCATATTTATTAAAGTCAAAACAGTTACTGCACACTATAGATTTCAACAAACCAATAGGGAATAGGAACAAATCACATAGAGGGTCAAATTATGGCATTTGTATAGCAATGTAGCATCAACCATGGAAGACATAACACATTTGCACCCAGATTCTTAAGGCACAACTTTAAGTTGATTCTCACTTAAGCACGGTAGGATAGGAGTAGGGCAGTCTTACTTTAAAAAGAAGAACATCACAAATCAACTAATGATAATTCTGGACATGTTCAATGATGCAAAACAAAGATCCTTAGACACAACTAGAAAGGTACTTACGTCATGAATCCCTTTTGGAGATAGGTGTTATCACATTATGATGCAAGTAATCAAATGGTGACCATATAAACATGTCATATGGACTTCCTAAAACAAAGCAGTCTTACCAAAGAGTCATACAATCCAAATTAGTATTCCAACAGCCTTACAACACCCTATGTGTTCCCTAATTAAACTAAGCACCTCTTATTTCTCTCTATCTCTCTCTCTCTCTCTCTCTCTCTCTCTCTCTCTCTCTCTCTCTCTCTCTCTCTATATATATATATATATATATATATATATATATATATTAATGGTGCACTGTTGACCTTTATCAAACCTCAAAGTCATTTCAATATAAATCATTTCAAGTTTCCAGCAAATTCAAACATTCGTGCAAAGCATTAGCACTAATCTAGAACATCCAACTCAAACAAATAATGAGATACTAGATTAAGTACATTAGATAAACAAGGCATCATGTTTAGGAGGGGCTTATTCTGAAGCATATTAAACAGTGCTTAAGTCAAAATCCTACTATAAGACCATCGACCAAGAACACTTAATAACACAGACCAATTATCAACTTATAAATAGAATGAAAAAAATATATAAAAGGGTTGGGGTATTACCTTTTTTCAATGCAACCTTTGGTCAAGAATGGGTTCAAAAGCTCTTTGTGCTTCCATCCTCAAACTCAGCCAAAAAGAAGGAAAATAAATAAAAACAAATTAACTATGGGACTCAAACCTGACAAAGAGAGTTTTTTGAGTCTAAAATTATACTTTTGCTTAAATTTCAAGTTCTTAACTTAAAATTCTAGCCTTTTTCGATTTTTTCAACTTCTGAAAACTTGTTTTGTGATGAAGGTTGGGGTTCTATTTATAGAACCCAAAAACTGTGAAGGAACTTCAAAATACCAATGTGGGACTAACATTTTTTCTACTCAAATGGCCTTTGTAAACAAGATCTACGGTTGAAATTAACTAGAACTAAGAATGCATGGCCAGATCTGAGTATCGTTCTACTCGATCTGGCCCATTTGTACTTGGCCAATGAAATTCAAACAAATACAACAATAGAGAACAAAAATACAGGAAATCATATATTAGATTCAAAAATTCAAAGGAAAGCTAAAAGTGAAAACGACTTATACCGTGTTTGGAAGGAAGGAGATGAAAATGAGGTTGGATCATTAATGTTATCGCGCGAAAAGGGTGTACGAAGGCTGCAAAGCCTTGTACTCTCTGCAACTTTTCCATTTCTGGCCTGAGAGAGAAGGCACAAAGCCTGGCGCCACTAGGGTTAGGGTATGGGGAAAGGGGAAGGGAAGAGAGAAGGGTTAGGGATCATTTGGCGTGAAAAAATGATAAGTGAAAGGGGGCTTTACCCCTTATCAGTCGCGTCTTGGGCCGGGCCAGCCCCATTGGGCTTGGACTTAGTCCAACTGAAAATTAAAAGAAGAAAGGGCCCTTTTCCTGTGTATACACCAAGTGTAAACACATATATCTAATATCTATGAGTGTATACTTGGTGTATATGTTGAGTATACTTAGGTCTTAACCATTTATAATTTAAAAATACTATTAAAGAAAATTTAAACCATGGGAAAAATCAGGTTGCTACGTATTTTTATAATAATAATAATAAAAGAGAAAAATAATTTTAAAAGTCGGTTAAGTCGTTAATGGGCCTAAAAAGATGTATTTATTTTAATCATGGCCTTTTAATCAAATTTGAAAATCAGGACAAGCATATTATTTTAAATTAAATATTAACAGGCTAATTTCTTAAAAATATAAGCTAATTTCTTTAAATGAAAGAATAATTAAATTAATTGTGACCAAGGCAAAAATCAAGAAAAAAGGAAAATATATATCTAATAAGGGGCTCAGTTTTGCAATAATTATTATTTAATTTATTAACTAGCCTAATCAAATCATTAAAGGGCAATAATGCTTATTTTTGTAAAAATCAGGAGTAGTAAAAAAAGGGTAAATAATTAATTACTTAAATTATTTAAATTATCCAAATTTTAGAGGTGAAAGAAAAGGGAAAAAATGTTTTAAAAAAATAATTTTAAATGATTAAACAAGAATTCCTTTTCTTTCTCTCTTTCCTCTTTAAAAAAAAATAATTTAACCAAATATCTTGAAAATTCTTTATTATTCTCTGAATAAACATGATGCATGAAAAACATTTTTTGCTAATTTAAAAGGGAATAAATATTGATCTGGGCACTTTGTAAAAATCATTTAAGGCTATTTGAAATACTCAGCTTATTCACTTATTACCTGGGGACCCCGAGTGATTAAAATAACTTACGGGAGGTCAAAAATTAGGTGTCAACAAGCATGTCTGTTTTGGAATGCTTTACTTGACTTGTTCCCTCATAAGCAACTTGAAGAGTATCCCATATCTTTTTTTTTTTTTTTGCAGATTGGCACGATGAGATGCGATTGTACTCATCATGTCCAATACTGTAAACAAGAATTTTCTTTGCTCTGTAATTCTTTTCCACAGCCTTCCGGTCAGTCTCATTATACTCTTTCCTCGTCTTTGGAGTAGTTGCAAGACCACCCGTATCTGCCTTCATAGGAATGTGAGGACCGTCACAGATGATGTCCCACAACTCAGAATCCTTAGCCATTAGATAGTCATGCATCCTTGTCTTCCATCACCCATAATATTTTCCCTTGAATCTTCGTAGTCTTGTGCTAGACCGTCCTTCCTTTAGGTTTGGTGGAGCAGCCATGAGAAAGATCATTTCTAGGTGTTAACCTTTTAGAAAGAGTCTGCTCTGATACCAATTGATAGAATATACGAGTGCACCAAACAGTATAGAGAACCAGGTTCTCTATCAGTTCCCTTAAGTAAGACAGAAAGTAAATAATACAAGATATTTACGTGAAAAACTCCTTACTCAAGGGATTAAAAATCACAACCTATCAAAGTAGAATTTCCTCAAACTTCACTAAACAAAGCAGCTTTAGATTACAACCTATTGCAATCTAGAAATTAAACTCTTAATCTCTCCTCCTTACAATAACTCTATTGCAAAGACTCAACTATTGACTAACTCTAGCCAAGTGAACGGCTCAAAAACTTTGAGACATAAACCTACTGGATGCTTTTTGAAAGTAGTGTAGGAATACAAGTTAAGAACCAAAGACAAAGACTCAACAAACCTAAGGACTTAAAGACATCTTCAGTGGTTGGGATCTGGTCCTTCTGTTTGTTGTAGCTTTGTTCTTGAGAGCACTTTAAAGCGGTGGCTACACTTGAGATGAGAGTAATTTTCAGATTTGCAAGTGTTAGGTTTTCCTATGTAACATGTTGTTTATATAGGTGGAGAAAATGTTGATATGAAAGAGACAATTCATTTGTAGTGTCCTCTAGCAACCTACAACTGTGCTGCTGCATTGCTGCCAGTCGGCTAGTTTCAGTAGCTTTACAACTGTAGAGTTGACCGAGCAATGGCTAGAACCTATCGCATTTGTTCCCTATCTGGTTCCTCAAGTACATTTGTCAATTTATCAAAAACAGAGATAACATAACTTATCAGTGTTAGATCCTAATTAGTTCAAGATTGAGTCCTAGTAATCTTGAAAATCTATTAGGAGGCTTGTATCTCTCGAGATCATAGGATTCTTCCTCTTGGGAAATGACACAAGTGAAATACTATGGGTAGCTAAACTCCATGAGTTGGCAATAATTAGCTTTCAGTCAATGACAACTTGGTCATTGTTCCAAAGGTCTTGTTAATTGGAAAAGTGAGTCTACGCTGCTTGATTTAAAACCGAGAATTTCTAGGTCTGGATTTGAAACCAAAACTGTAGTTGGTATAATTTTGCACGGTCAAGTGATAAGGAGTATAGTGGATGAGCCGACATGTTTTTTTCCCGAAAAGACATCCCTCTCCTTTTTTGCTAGAGCCTCAGGGCACCACATATTTGATGCAATGTAATGATTTGCATTCTGAATTAGTCGGGGCAGGGAATGTTGATGAGTGCATTTCTTTTGATTTGGCTCAAATGCCTATTGAAGTAATTGAACTTAGATTAGCACCATAGAAACGGAGCTTGCACTTTTCAATTTAGTTTACCTTTTTATCATTCCAGAGTTGTATCAATATCATTGTCTTAGCCACTTCTAAGCATTTTGTGAGAAAATGATGAAAACGCTCCTTAAAATACTTTTTGTCCCTTAATGTATACTAGGGTGTCTATTCGGTTTTTCTGTTTGGTTTTGCATATTCGGTTTCAATTTTTTGTTTTGATAAAATGCCATCTAATCTGAACAAAATTGATTTGGTTTTTCTCTTTTTGGTTCGGTTTAAAATGCCATCTAATCTGAACCAAAATAAATTTGGTTTCATTTGATTTTTCTCCTTTCAGTTCGATTTTTCCGTTTGGTATTTCATCTATTCAGTTGCATAAAAGAAAAACATGTATCCAATATAATCGAATAGTTACATTTGGGTGACAAAAAAGAGTCGTTATTATAAATAATGAAAAGTCCTAAGGGAGGTTCTATGAAGGTATTTGGTGGCTAGAGGTGTACCTATGACGTATATTAGGGCGATTAAGGACATGCACGATGGAGCCAAGACTAGGCTAAGGACAACGGGAAGAGACTCGAAGCACTTTCCAGTGATGATAGGGTTGCACCAGGGATCAGCTCTTAGCCCATTTTTGTTTGTCTTAGTAATGGATGGACTGACGCGACAAATCCAGGTAAGGTGCCATGGTGTATGCTATTCGCGAATGACATAGTTCTGATTGACGAGTCTCGCATCGGGATTAACGCTAAGTTGGAGGTTTGGAGACAAACCCTGGAGTCTAAAGGGTTCAGGTTGAATAGGACCAAGACAGAATACTTGGAGTGCTAGTTCAGTAGCGTAACACATGAGGTTGACATGGAAGTGAGGCTTGGTACTCAGGCCATTCAAAAGAAAGATAGTTTCAAGTACCTTGGGTCTATTATTCAAGGAAATGGAAAGATTGACGATGATGTCACACATCGTATTAATGCAAGGGGATGAAATGGAGGCTTGCATCTGGAGTTTTATGTGATAAGAAGGTGTTATATCTCGTAATTTTATACGTCGAGTTATTCGCAAAAGAATCGACTCAAGTTAAAGACGGGATCATTTTCGGGCACGAAGTAGAAATCTTTAATTTCCGGTTTCTATTAGAACATAAATTGTTTGTAAATTTATTTAGAGTAGAAATATTATTGGAAACTAGGAGCTAATTAATTGTGATTAGATTATTAAGTAATGATTATTGGTCAATTAAAAATTAATTAATTTAATTATTACAAGTGGGCCCCACCCGTTTAAAAAAAAACGAAAAAGACAAGAGAGGAAACTTACTTTAATTAGGTGTATTCCACGTGTAGGATTGATGTAAAACATCAAAGTGACTCATATTAATATAACTTGATGATCTGTTGCTACCTTAAGGTTTGTGCAATTCATTTATACTATATAGGGGAAGTGGACCCCACGATTCAAATGCTTGGGAATTAATTAGGCATAGTGCTTGAGTCAAAGTCATCTTTTTGATAAGTGAACTGAATGTAAGCAGCTAATTCCATGTATGGAAAAGATCAACCGTGCTCCCAAACACCTATAAATATTTTTTAAAAAAGAATTCCATGGTCATTCAAAAAAAATATAGATGCCACATAGGAGGGCACGTGTTGTTAGATCCCGTATTTTCATACGTTGGGAAGTGTGCGAGTTAAATGATATTAGTAACGGACACGAGGTTGTCCCCCAAGCTTATAGGTGATTAAAGTGATGGTATACATGTATAGTAAGGATTTGAAGTTAAACCAATGGAAGAAAATAAGTTTCGTCGAGGTTCAAAATTTATTTGAATGAAATACGGTCCAAGCTATAATATCCCAAATAATGAACCTGGAAATTTGACCATCCAACATGAGCAAATTTATACGAACCTCGAGGATTCGGTCATATTTAAGTATGGGAATCAAGAGATCAATGTGTAAAAAGAATGACGTCTCAAAATTATTTAGGACTCGAAAGTGGAATGATGGTGATTGGAAATAATATTTTGTGTGTACCAAAAGGGGCTATGGACTACTGCTATGTCACATGACCATGAAAATGAATATGGAGTGTATTAAAAATGATTTCTATTTAAGTGACTTGTGATCAAGAAATTAATTATATGAGTACAGAGTAAATATTGGATTTTAGTGGGATAAATGATTTAATAATAATAATTGGATAGGATTAAGTGGATGCACTCCACATGGCACCGTGGGAGAAAACAATTTGGTGACTAAGCACTACTATGTGTAACGGTGGCATCATTTAGTGGGAAAAAGGATTAACGTTCCTTTATTAAATGATATCTCATTGTACCTTTGGAAAGCTTCACATAGAAATTGTGAATATGAGTTCCTCTTTTCATGGAAATGAATCGGAACTGAAGCAGTTCCATTCTTGGAAAATATACATAGGCAATAAAGTGTATTGTTAATGATTTCACCTTCCAGTAGGGATCGTGAAGCGCTAAATAGCGACATAAAATTTATGTCAACGTTGGTAACGTGATTGTAACATTGGCTTCCTCCGGATGATAGCAAATTTGGAATTTCTTCAAGGCCAAGTAATGTCGAAGAAGAGTATATCTTGGCATATAAGGTAAGAATTATCCTCTTCTAAGTATACTCAAACTCATTGAAGTCATAGCTAAATTGTGGGATGGGAAATACGGAAATTATATCGTAGATTGTATTTGACATTATTATTGGCTTATGGGCTGTTTGTGAATTATGTAGATGTTGTTATGGATGGAAATTATGGTAAATAGCATGAATAATACGTTCCTGATGTCTCTATATATGTCCATGTGTTTATAAAGAGAATCGATGGAAAATTTATCGACATAGATATTGACTAGAACTCGAGGAAAGTGATTTTGAGTTCTTGAATTAGTTGAAAAGGGATTAAGAGATATTACTAGGTTGTTTTTGGTATTGTTTTGATAATCGGAGATTAATTATAAATTTTGGATAGGTGAAAATACAGGGGAAGTGCTGCCGGATTTTCGCTAAATTTTAGATAATAGAAAACCTTAAACGAGAATATGTATAAGCTGGAATATAGGTTCAATAAGAAATGGGTTATAGAATTGTGGACTAGAAAATATAGTTACTAACGATAACATTACTTTTATATAAATAGGCTAAAAGAGCGACGAGACGAACGAGTTACGAATAGCCGCTAACAGGTATGTAAAGCGCAACCCTTCTTTCTTTTGGCATGCCTTAGTTTTCAATAGGCTATATCACGAGCCTCGAGGAAATTCTAAATTCGAAATCCGAGCATGTTATGAGCCTTATAAATATTCCTTGGCACTCTTATGTATGATTTGATGAAATATGAACCACTATGTCTTTCAAATAATCGCTTTCCGAACTTAGCATAAAAAGGTTTCACTTTAAAGAATTTCGTAATTTGTGAACGTCATATCTTTCACAGAAAGGCTCGGATTGCTTCAATATTTTTGTAGAAGTTTATATGGCATATAATGAGTATATTTTCCATAGGCGGGCCCGACTTGGGTCAATGCCCGTCCGTGGGTCCCGCGACTTTCCTTTATGTAATTCAGACGACTTTTGAAAGAATTTGGTATGATTATCATTTCGAATTTCAAGTATGGTCATTTACTTATATTTGAGTCTATGATAATGATTTTATGCATATGGTTACTCATGACTCTGCTCGTGCGTTCTGTTATATCTTTCGCCGGTTCCCGGGCCGGTTCTGTTATCGTGCGCGCTTTGATATACTCCGGAGTTATGCTGTGTTTATGGTTCACCGAGCTACTCGCAAAAGAGGGTCGGGTTTCACATATATTTGGTGTTATGCTGTGTATGGCGTTATGTTGTGATGTGATATGTGACGGGGATACGGAGATTTGAAACCTTCTGGTGTTATGCTGTGTTATGGCGCCATTGACGGGCGGGCGACCATATTCTTCTGTACCTTATGCATGACTTATATTTTGAAAGTAAACATTTTGATATGTTGGATTTATACTTATGTTCTGTACTACTATTTCGTTTATGCCTCAGATTTGTTCATGTACTTTCTGCTTTGCATACTCAGTACATATTTCGTACTGACCCCCTTTCTTCGGGGGGGCTGCGTTTCATGCCCGCAGGTACAGACGCACGGTTTGGTGATCCACCAGTTTAGGACACCCTCTTCTGCTGTTTGGAGTGCTCCTCTTATTCCGGAGCCTACTTTTTGGTATATATACTTGTTTGATGCATATGTATATATTTGTTCAGGGGTACGGCGGGGCCCTGTTCTGCCATATGATCCGTTTGGTCTGTTTAGAGATCTGTAGACGTATTTGTGGGTGTGTGTGCCTACTTCTGTTCAGATGTGTTTGTATGATCCTATTCGCTATGGCAGCCTTGTCGGCGTGCATTTGTATATGTTTTGGGCCGTTGTGCCATTTGATAGCCTTGTCGGCTTTTGATACATTTGATAGCCTTGTCGGCTTTTGATACATTCGATAGCCTTGCCGGCTTTTTGATATATGTATATGCATATGGTTGTGTTTGAAATATGTCTAAGACAGTTTGATATAATTTGAGGCAGCGTGTGATATTTGTGCCTAAATACGTTATCTGTATGTGATTAGATTTGGATAAGTGTGTTACGATTTGATATGTTTGTCTGTCTGGGTGTCCAAGTAGGGCACCAGTCGCGGCCCACGGGGTTGGGTCGTGACAGAAGGTATCACAAAAAATTAAAGGCAAGTTCTACAGAGTGGTGGTTAGACCAATTATATTGTATGAGGCAGAGTGTTGGCCACTCAAGAACTCTCATGTTCAAAAGATGAAAGTTGCAGAGATGTGGATGCTGAGATGGATATGTGGGCATACTAGGAGAGATAGGATAAGAAATGAAGATATCCGAAGCAAGGTGGGAGTGGCCTTTGTGGAGGATAAGGTACGGGAAGCGAGATTGAGATGGTTCAGGCATGTGCAAAGAAGATACGCAGATTCCCCAGCACGGAGGTGTGAGAGGCTAGCTATGGATGGTTTTAGAAAAGGTAGAGGCAGGCCGAAGAAGTATTGGAGAGAGGTGATTAGACATGACATGACAAGTCCGACTTACCGATGATATGACCTTAAATAGGAGGTTATGGAGGACATGAATTAGGGTAGAGGATTAGTAAGTATTTGAGTGTTGTCTTACTTATCCTTGCATACTAGTAGTCGTAGTATTATTCTTGTAGGTCTTTTGTCTTTCAATAGCATTTTGTCGTGCCCTTTTATACTGCTTTGGATTGCTTGTTCTTACCTCTAGCACTATCTGATTGTTTCCTTTAATACATCGTCCTATTATCTTGTTGCTATTACTGCTTATTATTACTATTTATTATAATTGATGCGAGATCATCTCTCATTGAGCCGGAGGGTCTATCAGAAATAACGTCCCTACCCGTCAAAAGGTAGGGGTAAGGTCTGGGTACAGTCTACCCTCCCCAGACCTTACCTGATGGGATTATACTATGTATGTTGTTGTTGTACTTTTTTCTAAATTCAGTTTCACATGATTGGAATAGTGGATACCCTTGATAAGATAGAAATATATATTTGATGAGATAGTCAATCCCTCCTAGTCTCTTATAAAAGCATAATAGAACGCCAAATATCATAATCGAACGCCAAATATCATAATCGCAATAAAAAAACAGGTATTGTTATAAATACACTGTATTGTGGATGTCCATTCAAATACACAGTCAACTGGATAAGCTTACAATTAAGCAGACAACTTGCAAGTAGCTCAAGCAGGCAACTTGCCAGCAGCTTCTGAAAAGTCTCGCAGTAGCTTCCTGAAAAGCCTCGCAGCAGCTTCTTTTCCTCTATAAATAGGAAGTCAATTCAGTTCATTTGTACAACAATTGAAAGAGCAATAAAATCTCTCTCTCTCTTTTTGGCTATATCTCTTGTTGTCGTGTACTTTTATTATTATTTTATGACACGTTATCAGCACGAAATTCTAACTAACTGAGCTTATTTTCTTTATGTAATGTTCATCTCTGAACCGATGATTCCAACATGTTAAATGTTTGGAAGCTTAGCATGTATTAATTTTAACCATCATCGATTGCTTAGTGGCAAAGCAGTGAGCTTGCAGTATCAGGTAAGCACTACTAATTAATGGGAGAAAAGGAAAATCTACTCTATGATTATTTTTCTGTTGATGTTAGATTCTTCCTTGAATATTATGTTATGTATTTCATAAGATCTGCAGAAAGCGGTTTGACTTATTTGGAAAGTCTACTACATATATGAGCTTGTTTCAAAAAGTTATGGTTTGAACTTACAGAATTTAGATGCAAACAAAATTGCTCCCGAAGAGCACTGTCATTAAAAATGGCTAATATTATTTAGTTACTGCTTATATATTATAGTGGTAGAATTTATTCTGCAATAATTTTATAAATTGGATATCTTACTGTGCTTCATAGCTCCTAAAGCAATAATTGCTTTGAAGCCTGATATACTCTTAAAAGATATGTTAGAGAAAAATATTCTCTAAATTATATGTATGCCTCGATTTACTATTGAAGTAGCAATATTTTGAAAAAGTTCTAACGTATCACGGTTTAATATGCTTAAGGCATGTTCAGATGATTATGTTTCATTCCTGAAGAATTAGAATTTTTGATAAATGTTGCATACGGATCCATTCCCTGAAGTAAATATGACGGTATGTAGTAAAGCTTATGAATACGGATGTGTATTTGCTTGTATCACGACTCATCTCCAGAAGAGGTAGAATAATTAAGAAGAAATTTTCTGAATATTCTACGTTTTACTCCCGAAGTAGTAAACTCAGAAATTTGCTCCCGAAGTAGCAAAACTCTGGACCCTACTCCTGAAGTAGTAGAACTTTGTACTCTACTCCCAAAGTAGTAGAGCTTTTAGTAGAGCTTTGAAATCTACTCCCGAAGTAGTAAATATTCAAAATTTTACATCCGTAGTATAAATATGAAATCTACTCCTGAAGTAGTAGAACTTTGAAATTTACTCCTGAAGTAGTAAGACCTTAAAATTTACTCCCAAAGTAGTAAGCCTTTAAACTTTACTCCTGAAGTGGTAAAACTTTAATGTTTACTCCAGAAGTAGTAAAACTCTGAAACTTTACTCCTGAAGTAAAAAGAATTGGTAAAATATCTGAGAAATATTCTTAAGCAATGTCTTCTTGTGCTTGAGTAAAATAACGAGTTATTGATGAATGTCATATTGCAAGCAAATTTTAATAATGAGAATACTACGATCTGTCTCCTGGAAAGATAAAATAACAAAGGATATACATGTTATTTTGTGGTGTGAAATTAAGGCATTGCAGCACGTACCTGTCGTACGTAGAACATTTCGAATAATTTTATTAAAGTATCATTCTAAGGCAACAGAGAACAGAGTAGAATACTTTCTATTATAATCACATCGATACATTATATTTAGTTGTTATTGATTTCCTTTAAGGAAATAAACACTAATGTATCTCGTCCTGAAGGATATGATTACTATGTGATTGCCGCTTTTGATACAAAATATTCAGATGTTAATGGCTAATCTCCTTGAAGGAGATATTTGAAATACTGAAGTTTAGAGCTTAACGTTTTCTTTTGTAATTTGCAGTTTAAAATTTTCTATAAATTTCCATTTCATTACTATTTTCTTTCATGACACCAACAGTGTCTAACCAGAATTTCTTTCGTGATACCAGAAGTATCTAAAAAAAATATTTGATAGTAGAAACTAATTATCAAGGGTTCTAGAAGAGTTGGTAGTTTATCTACAAGTCTCATGGCACCAACAGTGTACAAATAATATCTGATTATAATAGATAAATTGAAGTCTCTCTAAGAGCTTATATATGATATCACCATTTATCCTAGATCGTAATTGTTACAATGGGAGAATAAATTGTAGTAAACTGAAGTTTACTAGCAATAAAAATGCGGATCATATTGAGACTACAAATGATTGGAAGATTGAATATCTCTAAGTTATCGGGTAAGAAATACGTATGTGAAACATTACCCGAGCATGACAAGATCAGATGCCACAATAAACCAGAAGTTTATTGATATAAAATCTCATGCAATAGTATACCAGAAGTTTACTAAAACAAATAGCACGTGTCATGATAAACTTAAAGTTTGCTAGTACATATAATTTTATCAATTGACATGATCATTTCAGATGTCCTGATTTAAATTTGAAGTACAAATTCAATATTCAAAACATATTGAAGAGCTAGAAGATTCTTCAAAATTTCTTTTATGTTGCTTGTTCTCATGATAAGTTGATTACACCAGCTAATGTTGGGATTAAATCCCTTAAATTCTGAAAAATATAAAAGGTGAATGTGGGCCCGTTCACCTGCGATATGATGTATTAAGTAGATGCATCTATGAGATGGTCACATGTATGTTTATTGTCAACTGGCAGTTGACATTACGAAGTTGCTTGCTCGAAATAATTGAGTTGGAAACACAATTTTCAGAATATGTAATCAAGACAATTCATCTTGATAATGCTGGTTTATATCTAAGTTGGTTTGGCACAAAATGATATCTCGTCGACGATATCTTTGATACAATATGACGCGCAATATTGTATAAGATTTTGAGAATCTGAATTCTACGTCTCTTAAAACATGCTGACGTAGAGATGATTACCAAGTGATGATGCATCTTGGTAAGCGTAAAGTTTATTGGACCCGCAGTCCAGACATGAGAAGATGTCATGCCATTTAACTACTAAATGGATGTTGTCACAATCTATATGTCTTACTTAATAAAATTCAAAGATTTCTAAATGATCCAAAGTGCCTGAAGCATATACAAGTTCTTGGGGAACTTGTTCATAATCCTTATACGGATTAAATCAAGTAAGGTGAACGTGATTTAGAATATTCATCGACGAAGGGTATAAAGATGACTCTATTTACCCTTGTCTCATTATGATAATCATAATATTTTATATTGTTGTGCAAGTTGGTGACTTGTATATTATTGGAACTCTTGAAAAGTTTCCAAACGCATTAGATTATCTGCTAAAAGAAGTTGAAATGAGAAAATTATATTAGTGCAATTGATCCATTGATTTATCTTGCTTTAACCATGAGCATGATATAATTTCTCTCCTACATAGAGATATTGAAATAAGATCAATCGCATATTGAAAATGAAAGTCCTGATATGAGTGTGTTTATCCTAATAAATATCGTCAAGTGTTTTGGATATACGGGGCATTCATATGATCGACATCAGAGTTCGATCCAGATATGTTATCTATTTCCATAAAGGATTATTGTCATACCATGTTATTTTACTGACAGTCAAATCATAGAAAGATAACAGCAGTTTATAAAGCAAGTCAAGAATGTACTTGGCATTACTGCAACAATACTATATGATGATGATGCAACTCTATGTAAGGAATAAATATGCAGATGATCAAGCAGTTCCCCAAGTGGTCATTTACCATATCTGTTCACAAAGGCTTTGCCAACCTCAAGATATGATAAGTTGGTATACAAGACCGAAGTACATCATCTTCAAAAATTATGTGTTGCTTTAATCAGGGGGAGTAAAATACGCATTGTACTATTTTTCCCTTAATCAAGGTTTTGTCCCATTTGGATTTTCCTGGTAAGGTTTTTAACGAGGCAACTAGCAATGCGTATTACTAGATACGTGTACTCGTTTTTCTTCACTAGGATTTTTTTCCACTAGGTTTTTCCTAGTAAGGTTTTAACGAGGCACAAATCTATTAATGAACATCCAAGGGGGAGTGTTATAAATACACCGTATTGTGGATGTTCATTTAAATACACAGTCAACTGGATAAGCTTACAATTAAGCAGGCAGCTTGCAAGTAGCTCAAGCAGATAGCTTGCAAGTAGCCAAGCAAGCAGCTTGCTAGCAGCTTCTGAAAAAGCCTCGCAACAACTTTTTTTCCTCTATAAATAGAAAGTCAATTCAGTTCATTTGTACAACAATTGAAAGAGCAATAAAATCTCTCTCTCCCCCCAATCTCTTTGGCTATATCTCTTGTTGTCGTATACTTTTATTATTATTTTATAACAGGTATTATTTAATGCTAGTCTGTTTTTCTTTTGATCATGTACCAAAAATGAAATGTATTATATATGAACATAATATGTATATTCTGTTAAATAATTCGATCTTTTCAATTTTTGTTTTTAATATCCGAAACCAAAATTTCTAAATCTTAAATCCAAAATCGAAAAACCAAATCAAATAACAAAAAAAATGGTTCAAAACCTCCATGAATCCTATCTTGCCCTGCCTTGAACTAGAACTCGACAACAAGGACACATAACTATAAGAGAGTAGCTGCCAAAACAAGCCAATAAAGTCGCACCTAATTGGTTCAATTTGATTACCGCTATAATCCGAATAATGCAAACCCTAATTTATACCCCTTAATAGAAATAATCCTTAATATATGCTAAAACTAGATACTTTTGGTCAACATCCCTAACACTAACGGTTTCCTTCAAGATTTATTTACCTTGAAAGGCTAATGGTATGAGCATGTAAACTTTCGCTTCCTTATTGTCACTAACCTATTTTCAAGAATCAAGAGATCACTACGGAACAACTTGAAGCATTAGAAAATACCTTCATCTTTATATTTGGATATGTTTTGATAGTATTGTTTTTTTGGGGCTCAATTTCAGCTATTCCTAGCAAAAACATTTTCGTCTCTTTACTATCCAACTCGGCTACAGCTACACGTCCTTTCCGCAGAACCATAAATTTTAGCCAATTGCACTTTTTTGTTTTGTTGGTTATCTGAAGTGAGTATTCGATGTGGTTGACGCGTTAGAGAAGGTGCATAAATGAGGTTCCAGCTATCCCAAAAAGAACGGGGTCACTAGAAAGTCTAATAGATGCAAAAGCAAGATCTTAATTTATCAGGAAAAGAAGATAAATTTTGGAAACTACACTTTTCTCGGCCAGATTTTTTCTGAAAATATTCTCTTGGAGGATGCGAAACTAATGGTGTTTATTTGCATTAAACCATGCACATGCTATTCTCAATCTCAGACAAAATCAAATTGGTCCTGCTCATCAGTAAAGGTGTCAACCGGTTCCGTGTAACCGGTTTTAACCGGTAACCGGACCGGTTAAACCGGAACCGGAACCGGAACCGGTATAACCGGTTCCGATTAACCGGATATTAGTTAACCGGTCCGGTTCCAAATTTTTCTTAACCGGAACCGGACCGGTTAAACCAGTTAAAATTAAAAAAAAAAAAAAAAAAAAAAAAAAAAGGAAAGAGCCGTTGGACTTGGGCCTCGGTAATGGACCGTTGGCAACGGTCCATTTGCAAAAATGGTCGTTGCCAAACGGTCATTTTCTTAATTTTTGGCCCCCAATTTTTTTTTTTTTAACACTTTAACCCCTCCCCCACCCCTATATAAACCCTTCTTCATTTTCATTTCAATTCACTCTTCTTCATCTTTCTCTCAAATCTCAATCTCTCAATTATAGTTACTTTGCAATAATTAGCCACAAAGTCTTATTATAGTTTGAACTTTCAATTATTAATTTTGCAATTATAATATTGTTGGTGGAGTTGGTGATTTTGCAACAATCCGAAGTAGCTTTGGCGGATTTGCAATTCTAGCCGCCTTCGCTTTGTTGGAAATTATTCCGACAATTTGGTACCTTCGTTCCAACTCTATCTTTAATTTTTGCAATTTAATTCTAGCAATTTATTTTTCGAAATTTAATTCTAGCAATTTATTTTTTGAAATTTAATTTACGCAATTTAATTCTAGCAATTTAATTTGTTGTAATTTATTTTCTTGTGATTTATTTGATTGTGATTTAAATTATTTCTATTTAATAATGTCAAAGAGATTAAGACGTGGTGCCGGTAGTAGTAATCGTACTGTTAGGGGTGTGCTTAATGAGGAAACATTTGTGGAAGAAACACCTAATTTAGGTATTGATGTTGGTGGAAATAATCCACTTTTAGGTCATGAGGCAATGCAACAACATTTTACCGACACTTTTAATGAAGACTTAGATGATGATGATGATGATGAAACACAACCCCCCAAAAATCCTATAGGAGATACAGGTCCTGCACAATCACATACACAAGACAAACCGCCTAGAACTCGTAGACCAACAGCTAAAGTTTGGAAATTTATGACTAAGGATAGGGGAAATCAATCAGTTACATGTACCCTATGTGGACAAGTATTTAGTTTTAAGCAAGGAACTGGTAAGGATGGTGGAACGGGTACACTAAATGCTCATATGAGAACCAAACATATGGATGTTTGGGGAGAGCAAACGGGTTCAAATGTGGGGGGGATTCAAATGACGATAGACCCACGAACCGGTAGAAATTTTAAGTATGACAAGAAAAAAGAACGCGTAGAAGTAGCTAAAATGGTAGCTTATGATTGTTTACCATTTTCCTTTCCCTCGGGTTTAGGGTTTGTTACTTACATTCAACGTTGTTATAACCCGTTATTTGAGGGTATTCCTAGACGTACTTGTAGAGCCGATGTTATAGATTTGTTTAAAAAATATAGATTTTATTTGCGCCATGTATTTAATTCTTTAAATTGTAATGTTTGTCTTACCGCTGATTTGGGTCTTAGTATTAACCATTTAGATTTCTTTGCTATTACATGTCATTAGGTTGATGACAACTGGGTTATGCAAAAAAGAATTATAGCTTTTTTATACGACGAAGGAAAAGGTCGTCACGATGGAAAATTTTTAGCCGATTCAATGTCTACTATAATGAGATTTTTTAACATTTATAGAAAAACACTTTGTATTGCTTTAGATAATGCTTCTAATAATACAAAGGCAATTGGTCTTTTAAAAAGAGAAATAAACCCTCCTCTAAGAAATATTTTTCATGTAAGATGTAGTTGTCACATTTTAAATTTAATTGTTAAAGATGATCTTATGCATTTTGATGATTCTGTTCAAAAAGTTAGAAATGCTGTTGCGTTTCTTTTTGTAGGGGAAGAATTAGAGATTTTAAGAATGCTTGTGTGGAAAATAACCTTAGACCTAGGAAAATTCAAGTAGAAATTGAGACTAGGTGAAACTACACTTACATTATGCTACAACAAGCATATGAGTATAGGATTCCCATACAACAAGTTCACAACAAATATAATATTGATAGTGAGGATTGGTTAACTTATAGGCATTGGGAAGATGTTAAAGAATGTATTGAACTCTTAGAAATTTTTTATAATGCAACTCTTGCTTTTTCTAGACAATTCTATCCCACGGTAACCGGAATTTTAGCCTACTTAGCGGAAATAGCTAGAGTTTTACAAGAGTATAAATATAAACCCGATTATCAAGTGGCTATTTTTGAAATGATAATCAAATTTAAGAAGTATTTTTTTCCCATCCCAACTTTATTTATATTGGGTTCCCTTTTAAATCCTTGTTTAAAAGTGTCTTATACTAAAAATTTGGTTAGTCAAATTTATACATTTTTAGAAATTGAAGAGGGAGTTCAACCATCTTTAGCTGAAGCCGATCTCGCTATTGATGATGAGTTTAGAAGAGTTTTTACTCACTATTCTAGTTTGGAAGAACGTGCTACACCAGTTACTCCACGCCCTACTACTTCTCATAGTAGCAAAAAGGGTTTGTCGGGTTTAAAAGTTTTACATTCACAGCCTACATCTTCTTCTACTGCAAACTTTGATGAATTTAACTTTTATTTGATGCAGCCAAATGTGGATATCAGCCAACTGGATGAGGTGGACGTCTTAGCATGGTGGAAGAAGTACAAGGCAAGCTATCCGATACTTTCAAGAATGGCTCGAGATATCCTTACGGTTCAAGTATCAACCGTGGCTTCGGAGAGCGCATTTAGCCAAGGAA
This sequence comes from Lycium barbarum, assembly GCF_019175385.1. Taxonomy (NCBI): domain Eukaryota; kingdom Viridiplantae; phylum Streptophyta; class Magnoliopsida; order Solanales; family Solanaceae; genus Lycium; species Lycium barbarum. The sequence goes on along the minus strand of NC_083347.1, from coordinate 106,496,748 downwards.
GACAGCAAATTGGAGACCATAGACATTCATTATCCGGCTTTAGCTTGCAAGTACTAGTGTGCATTCGAGATTGGATTAGATCGGAGCGACGCAACCAAAACTCAGAAGCGGAGCAAGGCGAAGAGGAAGAAATTGAAGATTTGATAGCTAGTGGACCGGACCAAATGGAAGACTTTGAAGATATTTCCATGACCGAATATGATGTGGGGGAAATTAACGAAATGGTTCAAAATTGGTGATTTTATTATTCTACTATTTTTGTATAACTCATGTATTATTTGCAAGTTAAAAAAAAATACAACTTGCAAATAAATGTTATCCAAGAATAAATAAAATATATGGCTCATTGAGCTTTCTTCTATTTACTTGTGTTTATATTTTTACTTTTATTAAGTTAGGAATATACCTAAAATATACTAAGAATATACTTAAGTTATATAGTATACTTAAACATATATAAGTATATATAGTATATATAGAAAAAATAGTTAGTATATTCTTAGTATATTTTAAGTATATATAGAAAAAATAGTATATATAGTATATAAGTATATATAGTATATATAGTATATAAGTAAGTATACATATATACAAGTATATATAGTATATATAGTATATATATTAAGTTATACACATATATAAGTAAGTATACTATATATACTTACTATATATACTTACTTATATATAGTATATAGTACATATATAGTATATAAGTAAGTATATATAGTATATAATAAGTAAGTATATATAGTATATATACTATATATATTAAGTTATACACATATATAAGTATATATAGTATATAAGTATATATATTATATAAATATATATAGTATATATATTAAGTATATATTGTATATATAGTAGATATGTATATATAGTATATTTAGTATATATATATTAAGTTATACATATATATAGTATATATATTATATGTAAGTTATACATATATATGTGTACGAAAAGCACTATTCTGTATTGCTGACTTGCTGTTAGGCTGTTAGTCAGTAAATATTTAAACTTTAATTATAAAATTGTATAACATATGTAAATATACCTACAATATACAAATAAATACTATAATATATATATATAATGCAAAAAAAAAAAACAAAAAAATATTTTAACGAATCCAAACCGGACCGGTTCCGGTTTGGACCTTAAAACCGGTTAACCGGAACCGGTTAGGCGGTTCCGGTTTTGGAACCGGAACCGGCCGGTTTCCTAACCGGTTCCCGGTCCGGTTCCGGTTGGAACCGGTTGACAGGCATACTCATCAGTCATTGAAAAATAAAGCAATTGCCTGAAGGTCCATCGCAAAACGGGGCACACATGGTATAAGGTAATATTTGGTTTAAGCAATCGCTGTATTTAGATGACTACTGCATCACCCACAAAGGAAAAAAACTGCTAATTTCTGGACTTCTTGCGAAAAAATTTGCTTATGTAGACTTGCTCAAAAAGGGGAAATGATGAAAGACAATAGAAAATTGTGAAATGCCACAAACTGGTCTACTTTTGGAACCACCTATAAGAATCGATCCATTCTGGAAAAAAACAATGTCTATGAACTACTTATTGAGCGTCTCCTCTCGCGTGCTACCCCAAAAAATTTCCTGAGTATGAGTTCACGAATGCAGGCTACAAAATGCTATCAAGGCTTAAGAGCTAGGGCCACACCAAACCTGGGAGTCTTATCCAAGGCCTTGGTGTCGAACTCACTAGAAATGGTCAGCAATGACTTTGGAATCACCTCATGTTGCAAGACAGCCCCCAAATTTCCATGATTATTGAGCTTGAGTTTCACAATTGTCAGGTTATCAACAGCATAGGACCCTCCAACCGTAAATGTGTTCTCATTTGTGGAGAACCGTCTAGTGATTTCACCTGTAGCAGCACTCTTCTTCAGTGAATCCAGATGATGTATGTAGGATGCCTTTATGGTGTCCCCTTTGTCCCCTCTGAGGCCGAAAAAGAGAAACGAATATCACAAACTGCAAATCTTTTTATCAATTGTGCTTCTAATCGCACAAGTTACGGACACATTAATGCTGAAACTTACAAGATTATAGCAGCACACGAATCTGGTTTTGTCACGCTAATGCCAGCAGTATACTTTGTTAGTTTACTTGTTCCAGTCTCATAACTTGCCTCTGCACCAAGAGCAAAAGTTGGAGTACCAAGCGTGATTGAAAGATCAACTGCAGGGGATTGTTTCAGAGCAACAGCTGTGGTGAAGGTTGCGTGATGGTGAAAGTACTGCGCCTCTAGCTGCAAAACAAAGCAAAAGAGGCAAGTTTTAAGAAGGGAGAACTCTATAATTTCCAGCAACGGACCAAACCATGAGCACAAAACAGATGAAAAAACCTTACCTTGCCAGAACTGTAGTCAGGGAATTTCAGAGAGGCAATGGTTTTTGTTGATGGGACAATGTCAGTCAAAGTAAGAGTTGTTGAAATCTGCACGAAGATAGAAATGTGAAGGATATCCAACAGAAATAAACATCATTAAGACGACCAAGGTGTGAGCAACCCACGTTTGATCCTGTATCAACTTTCACATCAATCAAAGTGTTCTTATATTTGTACTGCGCTCCCACATCTCCAGTTGAAAGCCCTCCTTTCTTCACTGCAGTTGATGTAAGGGCCTGCACTAAGAAATCATGATTAGAGAACATGAAATTCGGTTTCCGTAGATCTATTGCTATAAGAATTTAATTAGAAGATAACTACTGCACATAAAAAATGAGATGATCGAGGGAAAAGAGCTGAAACTATATACTGGATTGAGAAGAAATGTTATGGAAAAGACATAAAAGTCAATCAAATCACCCTAAGGACAAAACACTAGCAAGGTTTTTGCAAGTTTCAAAAATCTTTTTTTTTTTTGATAAAAAAAGAAAAGATTTTTGAAACTTGCAAAAACCTTGCTAGTGTTTTGTCATGTCTTGAAGAAAGTGACTATAGTGGAGTTCTTCCATCTGTTGCGTAAAATATTTCAGTTGAGAAGCTTCTTTGGTTTTCATGCGGTAATTTTTACTTGTTAATTTGTTTCAGCAGGACTCTGCGCAATATTACAAGACCATGCTTCGCAAGAAACTACATGAACGGGATTATAAGATTTAATATCAATGGGGATAGGGCACATAATCACTTGAACCTTTCCGCTGAGGAGGGTAGATATTCCCCGAGTTTCAAACATGTGGACCAACTACTATTGGGCCAATTGACACACGGGGTGTTTCTTGGTGATAACATCAGGACTAACATAAATGCAAACTTAATTACTTATCAAGAAGCATGGTATTTAAGTGAAAGCAGGGTAGAGAGGAGGGTACATCTTTCCCGAGTTTCAAATATGTGGACCAACTATGCTTTCGTCAATTGACACACACGGTATTTCTCGGTTATAACACAGACCAATATAAATGCAAACTTAATTACTTATCAAAACAAAGATCTTATATAAATGCACATTTTCTTCCATGTTCGCCTCTAAGTCAAATTGGATGACCTTAACAAACTCCAACAAAATGCCAGTTCCATTGAACAACAAAATGGGATGACTTGAGCTTCATGATAGGACTCGCAAGAGAAATATTTAACACGGACGTACCCAGAAAACATATGGCAGATAAACAAAGGAGAGAAGTTGCAAAGAAATATTGTATCTCATCAAACAAGCACTACGAAGTATCTAGCAAAACCACATCAAAGTTTTAGAGTTTGATGTTAGAAAGTGATAACTGTATTAAGGCTTCTTCCATGTCAAATTTAGCGAATGAAAAGTTGAAAACTATTGCCAAGTTTACTATCCAACAGATGAAGCACAGACAATGGTCTAACTCTCCGCTCTTACAGGTTTTAAGTACACAGTCAGTATTAGCTGTTTTTCCTTATCAAAAGAAATAAAAAAAATGCTGCTTGATTCATCAAAAATTAGGAAAAAACATCCTCTGCATGACATCAAAGTTTAATCCAACAAAACCACATGAATGCAATGTTTGAGACCTGACTTTTGAGGAGAGTCAGAAGAGAACAGCTGAAACTTAGATATGATTCAGATTCGAAGGTAATATATCTAATTAGCCTGTCTGTAATCAAATTAAAAATTACTCCTCTTTAATAGAATCAGAGGTATCCTCCAAAAACAGGAAGATGGAATTCAATTCATTTTAACAAAATCAGTTTCCTGGTAATGGAGATTGTTTTGCTAGTATTACTAAATGACATTTCCTAATATCGTATATTCTTTGTTGACTTCAAATGCTGAATTCGATATGCTCTGTACTATCCCAACTGCGATAACTGATACGGCCTAATGACTTTTCATTTGGTAATATCATCACTAGAACGTGAAAAGTAACACAATGAACCGAACAACAAAGTATGCAGATATAAACCAAAGCTCTGCACATCAATTAACATACCATAACACTAGAGCTGTTCTCTCATCAAGCTCAGTGAATCCGTACACAAATTAGACAAACAAAAGGCCATTTACATTCAAAACTAAACATTCCCTTCACAAAAATTGGAAAAAAAAAAAAAAGGAGCTAAAAGGACTTGAATCTCGAAATCTGGACAGAATAGGCTCCAATAGAAACTCAAAGCATTAAAATGCAGTCTAATCAAGTAAAGTGCATTAAACTTCTACAGGATATGAAAACTAGGTTAGATGCTAGAGCGCAATTATGCAAATAGGAATAGATAAGCTACAATTGGAGGAGCTCATACAAGCGGTAATTATACAAATAGGAAGAAAAATATAAGCTAAAATTGAACGAACTCATAATAAATAAGCTAAAATTGGAGGAACTCAATTATGCAAATAGGAAGGAAAAAATAAGCTAAAATTGAACAAACTCATAATGAATAGGCTAAAACTAAACGAACATGTACAAGCGCAATTATGCAAATAGGAAGAACAAAATAAGTTAACATTGAGCGAAGTCATAATAAATAAGCTAAAATTGAACGAACTCATAGTCCCTCTTGTGTTGATTATATAATACTTTTCGCTTTTCGAGAGTCAATTTGAATAAACTTTGAAGTTAAATTGGATTAGATTAACTCAATATTTTAAGAGTAAAATTTATATATTTGAAAACTACATGAAAAGTAGTATACATTAAATCAATTTGGTAAAAAAAAAAAAATACATCTTAAAATATTAGTTCATGCAGTTTGAATCTCGAGAAGCTAAAGTTGAACGAACTCATAGTAAATACGCTAAAATTGAAAGAAATCCTAATAACTAAGCTAAAACTGAACAAAATCATCTAAAATTGAACGAACTCATAATTGATAAGCTAAAACAGAAGGAAATCCTAATAAGTAAGCATAAATAAAGCTAAAATTGAAGGAATTCATACCACTCCTGTGTCACTGTAAGTAGAGATTGACAATTTGTGATCAGAGATATAGTCCTTCGTCAACAGATCTATCAATTCAAACAACACAACATTATTTATCGGAAAATTATTCAATTAAAAAATGAGAGAAGTAGGTGGATCGGTAAAATTACCTTTGGACTTTTTGCCAATATCAGAGAACAATCCAGGTCCCATAGCGAAGTGAAAATTCAATTCAATTCGTTTGGATTGAGAGAGAGAGAAAGAGAATTTTGGTGTAGTGTTGTGGAAATGTGAAGAGAAGGAAAAGCCTTATTTTAATGGGTTTTCGTGGTGGGCAAGACAATAAGGCTTGATCCATACACAATAACGTGACCCGTTATGCTCGCCAACACCAACTACTGCCCATCCATGTAATTCCTTTTAGCTACTTCTTTTGTTTTTGTTAAAACCAAACACTAATCAGGGTGAGAATCAATTTTTTAAACAAAAATTGTATTAATTCCAACATCGATTCACTAAATATTGTTAAAATCAAATTTAAAAAAGTATGTTGAATACGACATTACCTTAAATTTGTTAGTATATTTTATTTAGACATTCAAATCATGACTTGTTCTAATTGAGCACCTTAATATATGATAAACTACTCCTATTAGACACTTCTGGCTCAATTTTTTTTTTTACACGTGTTTCAAGCTCTTACTACATAAAGAAGTTAACTATATATAATATGTCACTTTTCTTAATTTTATGCATTAGCCTCAATAAGCCGTAAAACCTCAAGGATGTTCTAGTTGTGGCTGATGTACATCATTAAAGGAGGTGACATTATTTTTAAGTGGTTAATTTATCTATGTAACAGGTGCGAGAACATGTGCAAAAGCTTTTCCAAATTTGAACCAAAAGGTCCAATATGAATAATTTGTCATGTATTTATATGCTCAATTGAAACATGATGTAGTTGAATTTCTAAATGAAATTTATTGACAAGTTTAAAGAGTTATCACTGTATTTAGCTTAAATAGTACTACTATATACCTAATATCACACCTAAATATGATAAAAGATGTTCTTTGTCGAACTCTCGGAATAATAGTAGTGTGCGTGAAAATGAGTTTGCTTTAAAAATCAAACTCCCCCCTCAACTTTGAACAATAGTCATTCTATCCGCTTTATCCTAATTAACTTTTTTAAATTCCTATTTTACCCATATATTATCAACTTGCCTTTTTTTCTTTTATTTCTTTAAAATCATTATATTTTTTTATCTCCTTAATCTATGTAACAAATTTCCTATAAGAAAATATATATTATTTTCAAAACGGAAATAGAAAATTAAGTAAGAAATATTAATTGAGTATATAACTTAATATCGTTCTATAATGAAATAAATGAGAAGAATAAGAACTATTTTTATTAATAATTTTCAAAACTCTAATATATGTATTTATACAAGTAAAAATAACCGCTAATAAAAATTTTATCATTATATTTCAAAGCAGGTGATACAAAATAATTAATAAATATTGAGATGTATTATCTATTTATGTTATAATTAGATTTTAAATTATTATTTAAAAAATATTTCATTAATGACAACCAAACTCATTTATATATTGCCAATAGAGAATAGAGAGAAGTGAAATTTAAATACACACACACACACACACACACACACACACACACACACATATATATATATATATATATATATATATATATATATATATATATATATATATGTTATGTTATAATTAAATTTTAAATTGTTATTTAAAAAATATTTCATTAATGACAACCAAACTCATTTATATATTCCAATAGAGAATAGAGAGAAGTGAAATTTAGATATACATATACATATATATATATATAAATATATATATATATATATATATATATATATATATATATATATATATATATATATATATATATATATGTATGTATGTATGTATATTTAAACTTAAAATACATAAATAATATGTGTGTGTGTGTAAAATAACAGGTAATATGTATATGTATGTGTGTGTGTATCTATAACAAGCATGTACATACATAATATATACTTAATGCATGTGATATTAAAATGTCAATCATAAAGTAACATTAGATTATGTGATAAATTCATAAAAGGATTATTCTACTTATAATATGAACTTAAATAAAATTTATAAATATCTAGGTTAAAAAAATAAATTTTATATAATATAAACATAGATGGAGGATTGAAAATGTCAAGGGTAAAATAGATATTACATAGGATAAAGGGGGCAAAATGTCTATTGTTCATAGTTGAGGGAGAAATTTAATTTTTAAAGGAAAGTTAAAGGGTGAAAATCATTTACACCCATAGCTGGTCATATAAGCCTAAATGAAGGACATACTCCTTTGGGGTTCTTAAAATGTCATACAAAAGGCCCTTAGCTGTTTATTTCGTACACATGTTTCAACAAAGTTTATGTGAATTTTGCATAATTGGTTCTAATCCTGTTAAGAAAGAAGGGTTACACTAAAATTAGCAGCTAATGTGAAAATAGTCTTGATAATAAACAAGAATGTCATTATATAAAGATACCAACTAAAGAGTTTCAACGAGCTAAATCTGCTTTTAGTGACCCAGAAAGTGATATTCTACTATGCCCATCATTAGAAGTTCGAAATGGAATAGCTCTTGCCATCATGCAAACATCTCACATATGTTCTTATTTTTCAATTCAACAAACGGCAAAGGCTCAAATATGCCCCTAACCTTTGCAAATTGTACACATTTACCCGTCGTTAAAAGGTTGGTGCAAATATGCCCCTAACGTTTTTTTTTTTTTTGCCATACATGCCCTTGAGTTAACGAAAAATATTGGAGGCGTATTTGTTCAGTTTCGCAAACATTAGGGCATATTTGAGCCTTTGAAATTCTTGAATATTATGGCACAAAATATCATTGCATTCCAAAACATAAAAAAATATTTGTAATTACAATCCATCCACCATTGCATTACATTAAAAGTATACAACTAAAAGAGCAGATGCAATTACAACCATTTTTTAAAGACTGTTTTCACAAACAAGAGCACCATTTCCCCTTTTCAAAAGATTTTTTTTTACTGATGATAATACCATTTTTATTTTTCAATTTGTTGATGATCTGGATAGTTCTTTATGGATATTTTTTTGTCTTCTCAGACTCAATATCTACATAATAATGGATGCAACAATTACCGCAATAAAACATAAACATAAAAAAGGAGATAACTTACATTAGACTTATGACACATGAAAAAATTTCTCCCGCAGTGCTCAAAATTTTTATAATAATAATAGAAAGAGTATCACATTTTAAGCATTTATACGGTCTTACATAACATTCAATGTGGTTTGGCCCTTTCGTGAATATCACGCATGACCGAAATTTAGTAGAATTATTTGAAGTCCATAAGTGAGATGGAGTGCAGTAACTCCACGTCCACAAACCCTTCCACAACTTCACATCCACAAACCCTTCCGCAGCCATTTGAAGAACTCGAAGCTTCCGACATTTCATAAACAAGTGAAAGAATAAGAGAGAAAAGTGAGGGGTTGTACGATAAGTGTGAAGTTTCAAAATGCAGTTGCAATAAATCATTGGCTAGCATAAAGTGCACTACAAAAAAAAATCTGAGAACTATTTGTGCCATAATATTCATGAATTTCAAAGGCTCAAATATGCCCCTAATGTTTGCGAAACTGAACAAATATGCCCTCCAATATTTTCCGTTAACTCAAGGGCACGTATGGCAAAAAAAAAAAGCTAGGGACATCTTTGCACCAACCTTTTAACGACGAGCAAATGTGTACAATTTCGCAAAGGTTAGGGGCATATTTGGACTTTAACCGTTCAACAAATGGAATCCACGTAAGGCGTGTTATCTGAGAAAAGCAACCAAGATCATCTCGCATAGGAAACCCGGAGGAGTTGTCCAACTGTCTCCCACTCTCGCCAACTCCTGTCACATCAGCAATTCTCGGTCAGAGTGCCACCATAGGCATGTGCGTTAGATTGGCAGAAAGATTACGTCAGCCGTAGGGGCGGATCTACGTGTTGTCGAGGGTATTCACCTGAACACCCTCGACAAAAAATTACGGTGTATATATAGGGTAAATTTTCTGTGTTTATGTGCATATATTAACTTTTGAACACCCTCGGCGAAAAATTACAGTGTATATTTAGCTTTTTTTCTTGTTTCCAAACACCCTGAATGAAAATTCTGGATTAGCCACTAGTCAGCCGTATCTTGGGAATTATGAAAAGTGGGGGAGTGTCTTGGATAGACTTAGCTTAGGGACGAAGGAAGGAGCAATGGGCATAATGCATGTCTGGGCGAGCTTTCGCAATCGGAAGCTCGGAGTGTCCGAGGTATCTACACAGCTGTCCTCCACTCCCACTAACTCGGGTCATGCCACAGGCCTCGATCATAGTGTCGTAGCAGAGGCAGGCGTTGAGCGACTGTCATGTCACATCACCCAAACGTTAGGGTTAGGAAAGTGTTGTTTTAGCGTATATAAGGGGACTGAGGGGAAAGTGGAGGATCGTCTTCTTTTCCACACACATTCTGGTAGACATATACTCTTGTAAACACCAACCTATTCTTAAGAGAGGGCATATATACGGAATCATTACGTTCAGATCATTTTTATCTATTTTGCTCATATTATATTATATCCGTTAATCAATAAACTATGTCACGATCTAACTTCTCCGAACCAGGCTCGTAAAAAGAGTTCTCAAGATTAGATATGTCTCACTTGTCTTCAAACCCTTAGTAAACAAATCTCTAACTAGTTTTTTGATTAAACCCGATTTCAACGAAAAACACTTTGGTGTTACTGCTCTAATCAAGGGATTTGGGTTGCTTGTCATTCAAAATGAGATGACTAAGCAACCTCAATCTCACTATAAGACCAGTAACAACTAAAGCATTGATGATGAAGATTAAGATAGTTTTTTTCCAACATAACACAGTTTACGTGTAGTCTATTTGTTGAGTGAAAATAAGGGCAAAGGAAAGACATTTGGGTAACGAGAACCTTTTGTTGCAACCTCCTAAGGATGGCATAGTTAAACAATTTCATCCAACTCATAGGCAGAATTTGGACTTTTCCCCAAATAATTACATTTACTCTTTTTGCCCTTCATATGCTGGAAAAGTAAAACTCAAATTTTAACAGCTCCTAATATGAGCAAATTCTACATCAACAGCGAATATTAAATGGCTCAAAGGCCCCATTGGATCTTGAAAGAAAATACAGCCCATCTGGTTTTATGACTGCCCCCATTAGCAACATGATAATTGGTCTGCACATCTTCCCTCCCTTCATGTGGAATATGAATCCTGCATCTCCGATCTTTAAGAGGTGCAATGCAATGTTAGTATGTTCCTCCTTGCAGAGACAATGAGTCTGATAGCTTTAGTGTTGTCACATTCCGATTAAATACATCCATACAAAACATATATACATATATTCAGTTGATTAACACCAATATCTGTACTGCTGTTCAAAAGCTATCAAGTTCTCCCTTTATCAGCCTGGCTAGTGTCCACTGCTGTCCATTTATCCTGCTCCCGTGTCTCAGGGTTGCAAGATGTTTCCACAAATTATGTTAAGATGAGAAAGAAACCTACTCTTCTTCAAAGGAATTCCTTGCACCATCACATAAATAAGATCTCCAAACGGGTTCAATCAATGCCCTTGCACTCTGTAACTCCTGTCTTGCATTCTCACCATTACATGATTCTTCTTCTAACTCAAGTTGAGGGTAGATTTGCTGGAGGGATGTCAACATTGATGTGAGGTCCTTCCACTCTCTTTCGTCATGTTTGACTAGCTTAACACACACAAAATGCAGGAGCCCAAACACGAGACCAAAATTCTTTCTTTTCAGCCCAACTAGCAAATTGTTCAATAAAGTCAGTCCAACTGCATCCAGCACATTATAGTTAGCTCTCAACAGCTGAACCATTAAGTTCACAAGTTTCTTGAATGTTTTGAAGTCCCCCGTCTTAGAAATTCTATCAGGCTCCTCATCAGAACTTGTATCTTGTTGTTCAGCCAGCTCAGTCCTCGCTAATGTGGATACCCACAATGGAAGATCATCTTTTGGACTGAAGGAACTACTCTGCTTCATCAAGTTTACAGATCCTAATGCCAGAATTAAATCAGGAACCCATGGTTTGACTGCAGGAAAAAGACGAACAGCATATCCATAGCCCAAATATTCTTCAATGGAAACGTAGAGGTTTAACAATTCATTGGCAATGTCAAAAGCTCCCCATAAGGGTTGTGACGCCTCAGAGAAACTCTTGAGCACTACATTCATCAACTTGGCTGCATATGTGAAGGAACTCTTCAGACAAAGATAAATCTCTTTCAACATGTCTTCTGTAAATTGCAGCTCCTCATCAGAACTTCTCCTCAAACTTGAGATGACAAATTTTATGTTTTGCAGAGTGAAGGATAGGCATTCCTCCTGGCTTTTATGGACAAGATCCATTGTATGAGCATCAGCAATGAACTTCAGCACTGCAGTTAGCATCTTGACCCTATTTAATATCCTCTGTTGTTCATTAAAATCAGATCCTGGATACATGTCGAAAAATAGATCCATTCAGTTCATGCATTGGCCAAAAAGAGGAGAAAGAACTAAACCGCCAAAAGGGTTGTACTTAGGATATAAATTTTGATGTTATACAGCAATTCTACAAACAAGGTGGTTCAAACTAGAAAGTTCAAGCAAGGCCACATTCTGATCTAATGGAGCAACTTAAGAGTTTTAACATCCCGAAGGGCCAATGTTTTGAGTTCAAATGTTAGTCCCACTAAGAACATCATAGTGGGAAGAGGAAACACTATGAACATTTTGCACTATCGAAACTTCCTTACCATAGAGGTTATTTAAAGAAAACAAGACAACTCGAACTCCTTATCACAAACTGAGCCTAATCTATTCTTCAATAAGTTCACCAGATACATATCGTAATAATCAAGCTCCAATAGCAGCTTTGACAACTAACAAGCACCATTATTGATAGATCACAAGAAAAGTATTTGAAAACCAATAACATCATATGATTTGTTCATCAGTCTAAGCTCCGCACACGAAAAGAAAAACTCTATTTTAAAGAGCATCTCAAAAGGAAAACCAGAGGGTAAGGAAAAGCTAACCCTTACCGGTGAGGTCAGATATTTCACTAAATGGTGCTCTGAATAGCTTATTTGTGCAGCCAAGAAGATGATGAATTGTCATTTCCAATGCAGTTTCCTGGAAGATAAAGTGAACCATATGACCAACGAACTGCTACCCGTAAAGAAGTGCGAAGTATATAGTTTCTCATGAACAGAAGATATGGAACAAGAAAACTTTTCAATGTTGTGTGCAATCAACTAATCAACCAACAAGAAAATTTAACCTAAAGCAGAAAGAGTTTCACCAAGAACGGAACTTCAAAAACAGTGTTACCACAAAACAGCATCCATAAACGTGAACTGCATTCCATAAATGAAGTTAAGCTACTATGATATTTTGGTTCAATTATTTAAAGCAATAATATCTCTGAAAATATTAATTATACGCTGTATAGATGGCTTATGTGGAAGACTTAAAAGGTTGAAACCAATCAATTGAAGACAGTTATTTTTCATCCATAGCACCAGACTGTAACAGAAAATAGGAATATTTCTGCATTAGGAAACAGATAATTGAAATCCTGACGGAAACATAAATTTGAGATCTGCTGCATCTATCTGAATACCAACAAATAATATCTCTATTATTTTCGCTGCAAAAGCTTGATGCCTCCTTATCCCTTAAGCTCAGAACAATTATTTGAACTCCTTCGATACCCGATGACGCACAGAACACAGAACTCTGTTCTAAATAAAAGACTAACTCAAAAAAAGAGCAAAAACTGGTTTTAATCTCTTGAACCATATGTATTGAAAGTTTCATTGAAGCAGAGAGCAATAGAAAAACACCACTGACCTCCGATGTTCCATTTGCAGATTCCATTCTACGCTTCCTCTTATTGACATTTTTGTCTCCACCTAAGCTGTTGTCCTTAAAAGACCTATGAAGAGCAAGAGCTGTGTATGCCAAAATTGGGGACACGCTCATATATTCACATTGTGTACATTGTAAAATGCTAACTTCAGAGATAGCCTTCAAAGAAAGGAATATAGTTTCTAAGCTTCCGCTCTGTAGAATAGCATTCCTTGTACTTTCAGATAAAAGGAGGTCCTTTATCTGCCAAGCCACCCCTACAGTGATTTCGTACTCTTCCTTGAAGCTACATTTAACCTTATTGGACATCTTTTTCTCCTTCGCCTGCTTTGATTTAGAGGAGAGCTTGATGGAGGACTTAGTATTTCCCCGTTTAGCTGATGGAACACTGAATTTTACCAGTTCTGTTCCAAATCTCTTGTGGCATTGGGAAGCAGTTCTTTGCAGAAGCCTAGCTAGATTTTCAAACATCTCATCCAACCAATTGCAAGATACCATCATCTTGTGGACAGACCTCACCTCATCTTGCTTTTCTAAAGAATTGGATAAACCTCCACAATTTGTTACCAAGGTCATGCATTCATCGAAAAGGTCATCCACTGCATCTGGACAGACACTTGAAATAATGTTACAGACAGAGGCCTGGGCACATGCTGAGGTTGCAACAGCAAACAAATGCTTCAGTTTTTCACCAGACAATTCCTCTTTAAGTTTAGTCTGATAAGACTCGTCATGCACAAGATAGATACAGAGGTGGGAGGCTGCAATAATTGAACCATCAATTTGCTCCGCCTCCAACTTTCCAGGCGATACAATCAAACTGATGAGAATTTTTAAGAGCTCCATCCATGACTGCAGCGAGGTTCCTTCTGATACGGCAAATTCACAGAACCTTGCACCAGCCAACGGAGACCTTTTCATAAGTGTGACACAGCGATTGCATGCTTCTTTCAGGTTTACTTTTGAGGGGAAGTATGAAGGAAGGAGAAGCTTAGTGATTTTCTGACCAATCATTGGTTGGTCATTTGCAAGTGTAGACAACAACAGGTCTATATGCACAACCTGCATAAGAAAATGTAGAATTAACTTAAGCGGAAAACCTCAATTATCCAGGCTTGTGTATGTTTTAATTAGGTTATACAGCTCAGACCATACCTTGTGAAACTGAAATTTTCTTAAATCCGTTAAAGCGAGAAGGAGATCTACAACTGCAGCACGAACTGGAGGAGAAATATCATTAATCAAATGACCCATTCTTGGTAATAGCACTTTAAGGATGTCGTGAGAATGGGGGTTTCCAAGTAGGTATATCACAGCATTTACTGTTGACAACCTGACTTCAGGGCATGAGTCATGTATCATATGTTCGAAGATTTTGGTAAGAGTTTTTGTGATTGTTGGTGAAGGGATAATTTCCCAAAACAAATGAAGAATGCGGCAACAACCTTCAACTGCTACAACCCGCACATCGGGGCACTCATCCACAAGTAACTTGTCCAGTAGAAAGAATTGTTTATCAAGAAGTGTGTCTTTCGCCTCCTTTGTCGCATCAGGATCTTCAAGAGGGAATAGATCTAGCAATAAGTGCAATGAATTTTGTCGGACATTTGAGTTTGCAGCCTACCAGAAAAGCAGCGGTGTTATAAGTCACAATTATTAGTAGGCATAAGACTTCATGCTATTACTAATGCTCAAGATACAGTAAGAATCAAAGAATTAGCATATTGGAGAAGAACCTAATAAAAAGCAGCATCAGCGGTAGCTTCTTTTGAGATTATTGAACTAAATTTCAAGTGAATTTCAAAATCCTAGAGGCCAAACAAAAACACAAAGTATGCAGTTTGAAATCCTTGAAATGACAATTATTTGGAAAAACAAGACGGAAATTGTAGATTGAGCTCATCAATCCACTATTAGAATTAGAAATGCAGAAACTTCCATGCTTTTAGTAAAGTTCTCTATTTATTGAACTCAACCCCAATGAAACTTGTGAATGAATTATGCATGACACTTTATATCTGAATGGAGAAAACTTTTCAAGTAGAAATCTAGGAAAATAAAGATTAGTTGAGTAAGATATTCAAGAAGTGGAAGGGTGTCATAGAAAGTGAGACCAAAGTTAGACAGTTACTACAAATTCCTGATACTTGAAAAAACGGAGAAAAAGTATACCCAAGTGACTTCCAGAATCCTAGAGGCCAAACAATAAACAAAGTATATACTTTGAAATCCTTGAAATGACATTTCTTTGGAAAACAAGACGGTGAAATTGTAGATTGAGCTCATCAATCCCACTATTCAAATTAGAAATGCAGACAGTTCCATGTTTTTAGCAATGAAACTTGTGAATGAATGATGCACAACACTTTATATCTGAATGACGAAAACTCTTCAGGTAGAAATCTAGGAAAATCAAGATAAGTTAATAGTTGAGTAAGATGTACAAGAAGTGGAAGGGTGTCATAGAAAGTGAGACCAGAGATTAGACGGTTACACAATTCCTGAAACTTGAAATAAGGAGTAAAGCTATACCCAATTATAAACGTTTGTTACATTTCTTTATATTATTTGTACCAGTAACCGGTTTATGGATGAGTGCTCTTGGAGTAGTCTGTCATACCTGCAAGGACCGGAAAATGACAGGCTCAGCAAGACGAAAAATGAGCTTCTCAACCCCCTCTGTAGTTCTCTGATTAATAAAACCCCCTAAAACCCTTCTAGTCGACACAGCTAGTACCGATGAACCCGCATGTATACAACTATCAATCATCCCCTGCAAGAATCCGTTCTCAATCTCATCTTTCGCCACCCCTTCGGCCACCTTCCACGCCCGAAAAACAATCTCCCCGAACGCCTCCAATATCGACTTACGCCCAAATGGAATCTGCGATTTAAGCATAGCCAACGCCTCTTTCAAAACCTGCACGCTCAAACCAAACGTAAACGCAACAAATTTCCTCCCATCCTCCGTCTTCAAAAACAAAGGCGAAATCACGCAACGCATTATCAAATGCTTCAAATCCTCAATACTCTCATCCTCAAAATCCAACAACGCGAACGCCTCTCTCAACACATAAACCCTATGAACATCCACTTTCTTCTTCAACGTCAACGCCCTCGACAACAAAAACGGCAACGCTTGCGAAATCAACGTTTCTTTCCCATAATACCCTTCCTTCCACCATTCCTCACATAAATTAGCAATTTCACTTAACAAAACACAATCACACTCGAATAATATCAAATTATCATGTAATTCCCTAACCCCAGGCAATAAATCAACATCCCTAAACACCCTTTTCGGATGTGTAACACATAAAAACGATATATAAACATATACGCGAAGACCCTCAACGACTAATTCCTTCGCGTCTTCGCTTTCATTTTCATCATTATTCTTCTTGTTTCTCCCAGATCTACGTAGTCGCTTCGTTGGCGGGGTTTGAGGAGATAATGACAAAACGACGTCGTTTTGTACGACGTCGTTTTGTGAGTTAGGGTTAGGGTTTGTTACGGCTTGGTATTTACGTATCGATTGTGTGATGGAGTTGTGGAGGGCTAAAGGGAGGGTAGACGTGAGATCTGATGAAGAATTAGGGTTTAGGGCTTGATGGATTAGGGCTTTGAGAGAGGGTTTGATTTGTTTGAAGGGTAAGTTTAAGGTTGAATTGAGGAATTGTTGGGCTGAGGATTTGAGGGATGAACGAAGTCTTTTCTCCATTGAATAATTATTTGTGGTAAAGATTAACCAATTTTCAAGAAGAAATAACAAATACTATAAGTAAACCCCTTTTGTTTGTTGCTGTTTGAGAAATAGCTTTCTTGGAAGATTTGATGGTTTTCAGAGAAAAGAAGTGTTTTTTTTTCCAGTGGGATTTCGCTTTCTTGTTAATGGTGTTTTTTTTTTCTCTTGTGAGAGAGATGAATGAAGACGTTGAATGGGGTAATTTGAATTTGAAATATGGGCGCTTCAACGTGTGGTCTTTTTGGGATAACAATTGACTTTTTTTTTTCTTTTTGTTTTTGAGTAAAAGGTCAACAATACCTTTCTACTTTGTTTTATTAGCTAATTTTATCCTCTATTACCTATGTTGTTAAATTACCCGATTTCGAAAAAATTAATCAAGAAGTTAGCTAATAAAACAAAGTACAGGGGTATATACTCGCTTCGATACAAAAAAAAAAAGAGTTCATTTAGTCTTTTTATTTTGTTTTGGTTCAAAATAAGTGTTCACTTACATAATGAAGAATAAATTTACTTTATTTTTTTCAAATTTTTATGTGTTTACTTAAAGGCAATAAATAAGCAAAAGTCTTATTAATTAAGGTAGTTTAATAAAAATACCTATTTTTTTAGGAGTTAGTTTTTTCTTATAAAAGATAGTGTTTTCTTAAGGGGTGTGAAAAAAGCTAAGTGGACAATCATTTTGAACCGGAGTGAGTATAATATTCCCTCCATCCCAATCTATATGAAGGTGTTTGACTTGGGCACTGAGTTTAATAATAAAAGAATGATTTATGAAATTTGCGGTTCAAAATAAGTCATAGCTATCTGTGTGGCTACAAAGCATTTTATTAAAATGTAAAGTTTAAAATTAAATTGTTACTAAATATTGAAAGGTATCATTCTTTTTCGGACTGACCAAAAAGGAAAGAGTATCATATAAATTGGGACGGAGGGAGTAGTAGCATTTTGGTCTCCAAAGTTTAGAAGTTATTGGTATATTTTTATTTTTTTTATTTTTGTGACATATGACTTTATATATTTAAGCTTCAAATAATTAAAATGTCTCTTTTTTGTCTCTTCATGTAGAAAATAAGTTGTATTTGACTATATATAGAATTATATTATTGTAAAGATATGAAATGACATTGCAAATTTAATATAAAACATGAGTGATTAAGTGATGGAATAGTTATTTCTTATGGTGAATTTGTAAATATCCACACGCAAAAGGATCAAATTTGCATAATTTGATTAGTTAAATATTTAATGTGCTCAGTTAGATATTACAGAGACTCAAATCAGAATTTACTAGTAATAACTAAGTGACCAAAAAATTACTATTAAACATTTTAACCAAATATCATTGAATATCTTTCCTGTTTTTTTCCTTCAAAATTTGATCGGGGAGTGCTTTTTTTTAGATTTTTCAAAAATTGGAAACTTTTCTTTAAAGGTGTTTGGTTGGAGGAAAAAAAAAACGAGAATATCCTTAAAATTTCTTTAAAATCTAATGTCACCTGATCACTGTAAATTATTAGTGGAGTTATAGCTATCAACAAACATGTATTAGTAGTAATGTAGAACCAATTGAAATTGATCATATTACATTAATTGTGTACAGACACACACATATATATAGTGGCGGACTCTACGAACAGCGACTTACTGGAGAGGAGAGCTATAACTTTTCAAGTTAGGGGTTCGTCCCTGCAGCACTTCCACACAAACAAATTAAATAAGCACAAGAAATTCAAACAAAACGTTATTTGAAAGAGAAGGTAAATATAGAATGATCCCATCTTATCTTTATTTTTTGTCCAAGTTATGAAATACCTTTCCAAACAAGATGAGCCAATTGCCTGATTTCAAGTTCCATTCTATGTATAAAGAGCAAAAAGTTACTCATCTCATAATTGCAGATGATTTGATGATACTTTGCAAAGGTACTGACGCTACGGTGAGGAGAATTATGAAAGCATTACAACATATTTCAGCAACTACAGAACTACTTGCTAACACAGATAAATCTAGCATCTTTGTTGTAGAAGTAGACAATAACACTAGATTCAGGCTGTTGGATATCACATAGTTCTTTGTTGGAAATTTCCCTGCTGCCATTATCTCCTAAAAAGTCGAATAAGATAGATTGTTATCAATTGTATATAAAGATCATTGAGAAAATATCAAAGCTAAATCAACGAAATATTTGTCTTATGTTGGAAAATTACAGGTCACTGAGTCTATTCTATTCTCATTGAATAATTTCTGGGATGCAGTATTTATCTTACCTCATAGGGTACTCAAGAAAGTTAACAGAAAGTGTAGAGGTTTCTTATGGGGGAGCTCATAGGAGAAAAGAAAGATTGCTCTAATAGCATACGAAAAAAATGTGTAGGCTAAAGAAGCAAGGAGGATTGAGTACCAAAAGTTGTAGACTCTAAAATATCGTCTTTGTTGGCAAGCTGATTTTGATGTTACTGAACCAAAAGGAGGAACTTTGGGTGAAGTGGGTACATGAAATTTATATGAAAGTTAAAAGGAAATTTTGGAGCCACATACCTCCAACATATTGTAACCGGTACAATGAAAAGGATTAAAATAGTGATGAGAGACTGTTACAACGATGTTAGATATGCCCAACAACAAATTGTAAGTATTCTGTCACAAGAAGTTATCTTACCATGGTAATGGGTTGTACTAACACTTGATCCAAATACCTTAGTTTGGAACAAATTGTTGCAACCAAAAAATAAATTCAATTTATGGCTGGCATGTAGAGGAAATTGCTGACTAAATATAGATCTCAGCATAGAAATTTATATGAAAATGCAACATGTGTTCTTTGTGAGCAACATAATCCTGAAGACTCTCAACATCTGTTTGTGGGATCTACTGAATTATAGCAGGAGGTGAACAACTGGATAGGAATTCAAGTAACAGATATGGAAATCATAAAGATAAAACAGACGCATTAGAGCAGTTTTAAGAAGGCAACAATGATTGTTATTCATGGGGATGTGATATACTACATTTGGCACGCAAGGAACTCAAAGATTGTCAGAGGACATAATGTTAATATGAGTTTTTTTATTCATTTCTAGTTAAAGAAAGAATGGATGAGTTTATAGAATACAAAAAGGCAAGAAAATGTAAATGGCTAATATAGACTCTTTATATTTAGTTCTTGAGGCCTGATAAACTTCGTACTCTTTTTAGAAGTTGGTCGGGTTATTAGGTGCTCTTTAAGTGCATGATTTTTTTTATTATATAAGGTAATATTTACAGTTTATTACAAAAAAAAAAAAAAAAAAAATCTCTAACGTGGTCTTTTAGTACCCTCTCTGTTTGAGGTGTAAGCAAAATACACGAAAAGATCAATTAATATTTCGGTGCTCAAGGAAAAATAATATCATTTAATATCACACAATCTATATATAATATAAAGCTAGACATAGACAAAGTGATGTGGCACCTCTCTATGGCCTAGAATGCTATTTATCTTTTTTCTCCTTTTTTTTCCTTTTTTTTCTATTTTTTCCATTTATGTGCCATGTCAAAAAAAGCTCAAAAGACACTCCTTTAACTTTCTTAATTAGTAACTAATTTTATCCAATTGATGGGATCACTAATTAAAGGTTGTAATTTTATTATCTAATTAATTATGTGAAATGTGCTTATTAGGTCTAATAAAATTAAATAATCCAACAATTAGCCACATTTAGAGCACTATTTTTTTTCCTTCTGTTTTAGAGCACTATTTCAATATCCATTACAACATGCTTATGGTGGAATGAAACGGCAGAAGCTTTAAATTGTAATAAACTCATATATTAAGAAATAAGAAGTTATGGAGAAGTTACGGAGATGAAAAGTTATTAAGTTTTGAAGATAGGCTATATAATATCCATACTACAAATAAAGACCAAAGCAATATCGGTTTTTCAACTTTCTTGTAAGCATTATGGGTGCTTTAAAAAACATGTAAATGAGTGGTTTATTAATCCAAATATCCAGACTATAAATAAAGATCAAGACTGATCAGTTTTCCAACATTCTTGTAAGCATTTCTGCATTTAGCGTTTTCTCTTTATGCCAATCATTTAGACGTTAGCTTCACAAAGGTAATCACATGAGATTATCTAATCTCTTGAAGGTTATTTGAATTTGTTTTCTGTTTAATTTTATATGTATAATGTTTTTTCTTTATAAGTTTGAAATTTAATTTTCATCACAATATGCTTGCTTTTAGTTTTTGGTATTATAAATATCTTACATCTTGATACCTATATTTGCATTAAAGAAAATACGTTTATAGTAAAAATCTTAGAGGTCTCTTTTAGATTCCCTAAACATTGTGGTTATTCTCCTCCCTCGAATTAATTTTATTATTGTGTAGTAATGTGCTGAGGGTAGGTTATCAAAAAGACAAAAACGTTAAGGTTTTCTCCCTTCCCTTTAATTAATTTTATATTAATGGGTATGATTGTGCCAAAGATATATAGGAGATAAAAAGACAAGAACTAACCTATGCCTCATACTGCCAAGCTATTCAATATGGAGTATGATTCATCTATTTTAGCTCCAATAGTTAGAAATTCTCCAGCATGAGGTTCACTGTATTTTTTGTTTTTTACTTTGCATTGTAACAATTTGTTTAGTGAGTTTTATGTGTTAGTAGATTTTTATCTTGGTTGATCTTACATGTACCAATTTCTTTAGGGGCAAAGGTTTGTCAATGTTTGAATTGAAAAGATACTTTTTTGTCACACAATTTCTTACTCCGTACGTATTTACTAAGTTTTGATGACTCGTGCCATGTCATCTGCATCGAGAGTCTGGTATACTCGATGATATCTCTCTCAACTTTGGTTGCATTACTTCGGAAGTAATTATATGCACTTTCTAAAATTCATAAACTTTTCTCCATTCCTATTAATTTGTTTTATTTCTTTTACAATGCACAACTTTTTTATTAGATTCGTTCAGGAATATGATTAGATCTGTTTAAAATTGATACAATATAATTTTGACAACTATTTTGAAACTGAAATAATTTGAAATAGAGTCAAAACGTAACTTCTTAACCAGAAATGATGGTTTGCTTGGCATTTATTGAGAAATTGGAAAGAAGCCGCATAATTTCGTTGATGTAAATAAATTTACTTATATTTCCTGTTTGTTGTAGATAAAAGGATGAACTTTTGCTGAAAAGAAGTGTTTTAAGTTATAATTTTTAAAATAGGAGAGTCACCTTATGGTGTAAAGATTTGAAGAAAAATATTGTCTTGGAGAAATCTTGAAGATAAAAATATTGATTTAGAGTGGAGGAAGCTTGACGTGTATTTTGTTCCAAAGCTATTTCAACTTGAGAAACCCAAAAAAAAAAAAAAAAAAAAAAGAATCTTGCATTAGTTTTATCTAATTGCTCTACTAATTTAGACTCTCTAATACTATTTTTTTAGCAAACAAGAACTATATGTAATTATTTCTTGATTTTATATTTCAATTTAAATCTTATATTTCTTTTGTTGAGGAAGATTGAAATCTTCCGCAATAATTGAAATTTCACACTTACGCCTCTATTTAAGTATTTCATCTTCTTATATTTTTCGGTCGGTGCTCTACTTGATAATTACTTTCGCGATCAATAAAATTATATTGCATTCGTGGAAGGTTATTCAGGCGGTCATTCACAAAATATTAAACTGTTTTTCGATCATTTTAAAAGATTTATCTTTATTTTTACACCTAACAATATAATTGTCAACCAAACACAATTCTCAATATGCGCAATTATAAAGACCAAAAGCATATAGTAAAACGAAAAATTATAAAGAGAAAAGATTGAGATAGTAATTTCTTTGAGTAAATTTTTCTTACTTTTAGTATATGGGTTTATGTTAAAGTTTAACTGAAAATTTGTTGTGATCGTTTGTTAACTATTTATCATATCAAGTTATGGTTGGAGAATACTATTTAGCGGAATTGATTGGTAATTTTGAGGCAGATTGTGAAGGGATCAATACTATTGGCTTTACGTTACAATGGATTAGTCTTGAAGTTCTGTGGTCTTTGTAATTTTGTTTCACTTGAAATGTGAATGGACATGTAATTTAGTGGCTATAATTTTTCAAATTCAAGATACATACAGACTAAAATTAAAAGCTTTTTAAAAAAAAAAAAAAAAAAACTTTTGAAAGACAAATTAATGACAACTTAAGGTTGCGAAAATTATACTCCATTTTAGTATTCAGATAATTAAACAAATTATTTACAAATTTAAGGTCTTATGACCGCGCGAAGCGCGGGTTAATTCACTAGTCTATATAAATCTAAAGACTCACTGATAAACAATGGGTGCTCCAACACCCAAACTTGTGTACGTCGGTCTGCCCCCCGTGAGGGAGGTGATGTGGACTCTCTAATGCCATAATTAATTTTTATCTTTACCTTAATCTTCTGCGTTTGACCTTTTTTTTTTTAATTTATATGTATCTTAAGAAGTCCAACAATCACCTCACTTATCTCTATAATCAATATTTACTTCACTACAATTAGCATTGTTAAAGACGACTAATACCCATTTAATTGCAACTCTTTAATGAAAGATGAATATGCAACGTCTCAAAATTATCCTAAACTAGTATACTTTTCCGTGCTTTACACAGTTATTAAAATCATTAGTAAATTTACAAAAAATATTGTCAGTTTATTATTATTTGAGAAGTTAACTGGACTCTTTTACAATTATAAGTTTTTTGGGGTATTCTTAAAAATTTTAAGCTATTAATAATGTAATTATTTTTCATTTTCATGCATATTCTAAATATGTATGTGTAATACACAGAAATTATATTAACATATCTGCAATGAAAATATAATTTGTTCACTACGTGTACTCTGAATCTCAATCCTTTGGAGATGTAGGGAGTAATAGAAAAGAATTCTCAAAATATGTGGTTATAAATATAGGATTTGATTTTAAATAAAAATATGATACAAATATTTACATATGATTTTGCATGCCAATCTTTTTTTTTTTTTTTGAAAAAAAAAAATTATTTCCTTAATTCTATTTTTAAATTTTAAAACTTTGCCTTCAGACACTATAATTTCCATGTAAATAATCTTCGAAACACAAAAGAATAAAAATAATTTTAAAACCTATCACTGATTAAAAAAACTTAGAACTTATAAGCAAACCACTTTTGAATCTTGAGCAGAGCTTTCAAATTTAAGATTTTCAATAGAAATTTTATCACTCTTTGCTCAACATAATTGAAAGTATTACCCTAACTCATGTGCTTTACCTTTTTTCGCTTTCTCAATATCATCTCTGCTAGTATTCAAGAAAGAAAAAAAGATAATGTTCAGAATGTGAAGTTTCGACTGTATTGTATACGTGAATATGCAAGAAAATTAATAGATAAATAATTGTAACGGTTTGCTTTTCACGCGGTGTTAAGGCATAAAAGGCTACTACGAACTCGTTGGTGCTCTTTCGGACTTTATTTTTGAAAAAGAGTCGCCACTTAATTTTTAGGAAATTAGAAAAACTAGTTTTGAAGAGTTTATTCAAATACTGTGAAAAAATCTTCGTAATTCAGAGTTCTAGATAAGGGTTCTGATGATCCCCTGGGGAAGGTGTTAGGCACCCCAGTATTAAGGATTCATACTATACGGTTGACCTTCGAATTCCAGTGTATGGGTATTTGCTTAAACTGCTCATTTTGTGTTGGAACTGTCATCAATAAATTGCATATTATATGTTTTGAAAAAAATTGAATATATTCCCTTTATATATAAGGTATAGTAGTTCCGGATTTATAACATCCGTGTATAAATAGTCTCCTTTTATGTATAAGGAATATATATATATATTATATATATATATATATATATATATATATATATATATATATATATGTTTATAAAAGAAAGTGTACAGAAAAAGTCTTGGTTTACAAATTAAGTCCATATTATACTCATATACTTGGCTCGGTTAGTCCGTATTGGTACGTTCAGTCTTATCAGGAATTTTGTATTACGAATTGATTTTATACGTTATAAGGGCGTTTTTACATTTAAAATGAGTATATCTTATCCGTAAATATCCATTTATTGGGGCCTGCTTTAGGCCAAAATAGCATCACATTTAGGAGTCCTTATTTATTTTCACACTTAAGAAAATCGGGTTTTGCAATCTCTTAAGACATATTTATTAATAATAACTACCCTTTAATTTAATTATAAATAGTAACTAAAATACTTTTTATATTTACCACACATAGCTATATCAGTAACTTTTAGTTACTGAGGCCAAATACACACGTAAAACCCTCCCCCATATCCCCAAATCCCACGTTTAACTGTTAGTCAATTAAATTCGTCAGATTCTCTCTCCAGCAACATTAATCCTTGCCTTTTTTTTCTCCACTACCTTCCTTCACGTTTCATTATCTTCTAACCGTTGTTGCGAAAATTGGGGAAGTTGTATTTGGATAGGTTTTTACATTCTATTAGTGTATTTTTGTTCGTAATAACTTCCTATTTTCAAAGATTTTGAAGCGTATTCAACTTCTAATCCTTTCCTTTTTCTTCTCTGATACCTTCCTTCATGATTCTTCATCTTCAAATCATTGTTGCAGAAATTGGGGAAAGTTGTGTTTGGGTAAGTTCTTTACATTCTATTAGTGTATTTTGTTCAAAATTACTTCATATTTTCCAGATTTTGAAGCGTATTCAACTTCCATTTGTTAGGTTTTTGAAGAACATCCATTAATGGCAGATGGAACAACACCTAATAGGGTTACTCGAGGTATACCATTTACGGTTCAAAATATAGATTTTCCTTCTTTTGATTTGGGAATTTCTCAACAACAACATGATGTTGCTGCAGCCTCTGCCAATAAAATGGCTGCTGAAAGGCGTTCCAAGAATATTCATGATCCTCGAAGAGTTCAAAATCCCCCAATTGCAAAATCTTCAAAGAAAATAGATTCGGCTACAATCACGAAGAGGAGAAAAACTATTGATATTGTTCCGGGCAGCAAGGGGAAACAAGTTGTAGAGGCTGAAGCAGAAGAAGAGCAATTACCTGCGAAGAAACAAGTATTTCTTTGAATATATGTGGTTTTTATGTTAATAAATGTATGTGTAGCTAAAATGTATTTCAATCTCTACTATTACTGATGTTCAATTCCTGGGACTTTGATCTTTTAACGAATCATGTGTTTTGACACATGTATAGATGTGTTCTTGAACAAGCGAGGACTGATAATCATGTATTTGAACACATGTGTTATATATATATTTTGATTTTTTTTTTGTATGTTCTGTTACACCTAACTGTGTATTTGAACAAATGATTAACTAATTATCATGTATTTGAACATGTGAATTATATGTATTTGCACACACTTGTATGTTTCTGTTACAACTAAATGTGTATTTGAACAAATGAAGAACTGATTATCATGTATTTGAACACTTTTTTATATGTTTTGTTACACCTAACTGTGTATTTGAACAAATGATTAACTGATTATCATGTATTTGAACATACGAATTATATGTATTTGCACACACTTGTATGTTTATGTCCTACATCTGGCTGGATTCTATGTAAATAAAAAAAGCATAGATTTGGTGAAAGACCCAGCATATGCGGATAAGGGACAGATCGATATCCTTGAAGTTGTCTATGTTGAAAATCTACCGCATCAAACTGTTGGTAGCACGTAAGTAGTAAACATATACTTTTAAAAATATCATAGTGTATCAAATATATGATATATCCTATCAATTTATTATTCTTCAAAAATACATGAGTTGTTTGAACTTGAAATACTTTATTTAGAACTTGAAACATATATTTTCTAATATAAGTTCTTATTTGTTTTTTTTATTTTTTTTATTTAGGGACTGTGGTGTCTTCGTGGCAGCGTATGCTGAGTATTTGACATCGGGTGAAAGGATTTCAGATGTCATTGATGCACACATGTAGCGTATGAGATACGGTGCACTCTTATGGGACTACGCTGAACGCAAGGTTGCTGACAAAGCCGAGAGTGATAATGAAGTTCCACCAAGATCGATTAGGCCAGCAATCGATTACGACAATGTAGATGCAATTGATGTTTGATAAATACTATTCGTGCATTCGATGTTTTTTGTCTTTTTTTTCATTAGAGCAAACAATCTGATGTTTTTAGATGTATTTTGATTGATGTTGGATAATTATCATTTAACCAAAGAAATCTCAGGAGGTTTATGTTCCATATGTTTGATGTACTTAGTTCCACATATTGTCAAATATATCTGAAGTTTGGAAAAAATACAGTAAAATGTGACATCATGAATATACAAATACATTTATTCACCAGGTTCACAAAATATGTATGTTTAATTCACCAGGTTCACAAAATACGTATGTTTTAGTAAAGTTTATTCATTTTTGTTTTAGTTTAATAAACACATCTTGCGTATTTGACATGACCAGCACAACTCTATGATTTCAATAAAAAAAAATTACAAAAAATAAACCAACTTCATCAGTTTCGGAAACAATACGTACGTTTTATACCACATATGCAGTGTTATGAGGTTGAATAGACAACACCATTTTTCTAACCGGAACATGGGTTGCCTTTTTTTTTGTGTTAAAAATACATGAACATTACCGTGTAATTTCAGACACCAGGATCACAAAAAACATGTATGTTCTATTACAGTTTATACAATTTTCAGAAGGCCAACAAATACATAATGTTTAGTTGACATTACCAACACAACTACAAGCCTCCAATCCAAAAAAATTCCAAAATAAAAACAACTTTATCATTTTTACAGATATAATATGTATGTTATTTTACCAAGTACGCAGTATTTTTTGAAGTTGAAAAAAACACCATATGTATCGGAAAAAAAAATCAATTAAGATCATTTTGAATGGGACATTCATTTCATTGCAAAAATTTCTATAATACCACAACATGTGTCAATAGAAGTTTTTGACACAAGTGTTCAAATACTTAAATAACCAATCTATCTTCGCTAATAAAGTTAAATGGATAGGAACACAAGAAAAATTCACTTCCTCAGAGACTCAAAACTACATGAACGTCTGTTGTGCCCAAGTTGTCCACAAGTACTGCAAGCATATCTGCTCTTTCCAAACAACAATTCACTTAAAGGATTATCACGCCTCTTCTTTGGCCTACCAGGCGGTCTCTTGTATCTTGGTGGCAAAACCACATCCTCCAAGATGTTTTTGGAAATGTTCCATTCACGCTCGTCGGGTAGAGGATCCACAGGTACATCATATGTCTTCAACACGGTCTCCGGTTTGAACAAATCAGAGCAATAATCATCAGCAACCAGATTTTTCTTTTTAATGACAGCCCATGCATGTATTACATGTATTTGTTATTGAACCAATTAGAATTTTAAAATAAATGAACAAACCATTAAACAAATACATATCAATTTTCAAAGAATCATATAATTTACATTAATACTAACTGTTCATGGATACCAAATACACATCTATATAATGTGTAGAAACACCAGATTAGTACTAGTACAAGTTTGTCAAATAAATTATAACAAGCATTAAACTGAAACATACCGTCATTCGTAGACATAGATACTCGTTGATTGATACCTTCATTCGTAGACATAGTTACTCATCATTCGTAAACATACCGTAAGTTCCATTTCTCCGGTTATTGTAATTCCATCTCCCAAACATCCTTCTAACTTCTTCGAGAAAGTCATGTATCTGAGATAGCTTATGAAAACACTATCTCAGATACATAAATACACACAGACATATATGTATATATCTGAAACATATTTCAAGCAGAAAATGTGTTCATCAAATACGCACATACTTTCAAATACACCAGTACATATGATAATGAACACATGAAACAGTCTACCAAATACATAAATACCTACAAAATTATATATATAGCAATCCATTCTATATAGTATGCCGAATACATTAACACTCGTGACAAACATAAGAGATATACAATACACTGTCTCAAATACAAAAATACATACAGAGATATCGTATGTATTTATGTATTTGGGATGGGAAAACAACAACACAGCAAAAAAACCAAGAATTGTGTATTCACAAATTGAAACAAACTATACAAATACGAAAACTGAATGTATATGTTTTCAACACACAATTCATCACTGGTCAAATACCCAACCAACATACAACACAAAAATACTACATTCAGTTTTTTTTTCCGAGCATATAACACATTTATTTGAAGCTCGTCACTGAAGAGGAATTCAAAGACGAAGGTACTTACGACAGTTTGAAAAATAAGAAGTAGAAAAACTACAAAAATCAATGCCAATCTGAAATACATTTTCAGTGTTTTTATTAAAAAAAAAAAAAACCACGAACTATCGAATTACCATTAGAATGATCGTATTTTATTGAGTTGTTGTTTTTCCTCTGCAGTTGATTGGTTTGAATTTTTGAATTTTACGTTGCATTTGAAAAAGAAGGGTGAAGAGAAGGAGAATCGTGAAGAATATGGAAATGGAAGCTAAATTTGTGGAGCAGATTATGAAAGATATTATTATGAATTATATTTTCCCATTTAAGACCAAATTAAATGCCTATTCTTAAGGGATCTGTTTTTAAAGATACAACTTCTGAGTCAATTTACTATACCGTAAATACATGCAATACATATGGTAATTAACTAAAAAGGTAGCTACGAAATGTAATAAATAAAATGGTAGTTACTAATGGTAAGAACCTATAATAAGGTAGTCATTCCTGTAAGTTTGCCTTTTGTAAAATTTGGTTTTAGATTCAGAACTGATCCAATCTTGTCAAACATTTACCATTTTTATTGATGAAAAGTGTATAAGTTAAAGCCATTGATGTTAAATCTGTTTATTGAAAGCTAAGTTGGGAAAAATCATTTTGCAGTAAGAATTGATTGAGTTAATAACTCAGTTTTGAAACATCTCTTGCCATAAAACGTGACTACCATTTAAGACTTGGGAAAATCAGTTATTGGTTTATATTTTGAAGAAAAAAAAAACAGTTTTGCAGAGTTCCAATTTTATACTTATTGGGGAGACATTTTAGCATCAAGAGGAGAGTGCTTGGCTAAGCTCACTGCCCTATAGGCATCTTTTGACTTATTTACGCATTTTTCAAACAATTAAAGTTTGCTTTTAATTTAAAAGTTATAAGTTGGTCACCCCCAACTTACTATTTTTTGTCACCCCCAATTTATTATTTTTCAGTTTATAAACACTTTTAGTTTGATCAAGATATTTATCATTGTATCCTTAATTTATTTTTTGTAATTCTCAAAATACCTTTTTCAGAACGAAAACACTAATATAACATTCTCTCCCTGTCGTTCATCCTTCTCCTTGTAAAGATACTTTTAATTTTATAATATTTTGTGAAAAATCAAGGGTATCTTAATCATTTTACCAAAAAGAACAACTTATCAGCACTTTTTAACAAACACATAAATTGTTTATTATCAATTTTAACACTTATATTCAAACACATAAGTACTTATTTATAAAACTAAATTCTAACACTTAAAGTGTTAATGCTTATCAGCTATTTACAATTAGAACCCAAACGGGCTCTAAAACAAACCATCATAGTCTCAAGTATTTACTTGAGCAAAGGATTACAAAACTGGTCAGCAAAAATGGTTGGTTAAGCTTTTGGCTAAGACGGGAAAGGAGAATCTTGTTGTTGATGCATTGTCCTGGAAAGATGATATAGCACAAGTGTTTAGCTTCTCACGAGTGCAATCTCCATTATTGGAGGAGATGAAGCAATCTTGGATTCAAGACCCTCACTTGCGGAAGCTCATTAAGGATATCTAGACAGCTGCAAACCACACACCCTACTGCTAATACCAATCTGACATCCTAAGCAAAAAGGTGAAAATGTAGGATCTAATGCTCCATTTAGGAAGAAGCTGATATCTAATTTCATGAAAGTTCTAATGGTGGACATTCTGGGATCACTGCCCTTTGCATAGGTTAAAGCAAGAATTTTACTAAAAAAGGATGAAACAAGATGTCTATTCTTTTGTGAGGGAGTGTGATACACGTCAAAGGTCGAAGGGCTAGAATGTTGCATACCATCACGTACTTCAAACCCTCCCTATTCCAGATAAAGTTTGGTTGGACCTATCAATGGATTTTATTGAAGGCCTTACAAAGGTTGCTGGCAAAGAGGCTACATATGTAAGTGGTTGTAGACAGATTAAGTAAGGCAGCCAACTTCATGGCTCTTACACATCCTTATACTGCATTGGATGTTGCCAGTTGTTCATGGATGGTGTCTTTAGGCTTCACAAAATGCCTAAATCAAACAGAGATCCAATATCCCTAAGCAAACTTTAGAAGGAATTGTTCAAGTTGCAGAAGGTCTCTTTACTTGCTTCTACTACCTATCAACCTCAGACTGATAGACAAACTAAGATTGTCAATAGGTGTTTGGGATTCTACTTAAGGTGTATGACTTTTGATAAGCCCAAGGATTGGCCTGACTGGTTGGGCCTTTGCTTAAGGTGCATGACTTTTGAAACTACTCCTCTATTCACATGACCCCATATGAAGCAGTATATGGTCAGAAACCCCCTTTGCTTCCTTACTTGCCCTTTGATTCACAGTTACATGCGGTGGACAAAAGCTTACAGGCTAGAAAGGCTACTATCAGGAGTTTGAAGTTTCATTTGGGGCATGCTCAAAACAGGAGGTTGATAAGCACAGGACTGATATATCCTTTGATGTTGGAGATTGGGTTTATGTAAAGTTGCAACCCTACATGCAAAATTGTCTTTGATAGATCATTCTTATTAGAAGATTTCAGCCAAAAATTTTGGTCCATTTAAGGTAATAGCTAAGGTAGGTTATGTGGCTTACATCTTAGCTCTACCTGTTGGCACCAAGATCTATCCTACTTTCCATATTTCTCAACTAAAGAAGAAGCTGGGAGCCCATGTCACTTCAGTTGTTCCCTAAGAAGTGCACTCAGATTCAGGCCATGTTCTTTTTTCCCCTGAGGTCATTCTTGATAGAAGAATAGCTCAGAAGAAAGGCAGGGCCTTTACTCAAGTTCTGGTCAAATGGTTGAATGCTGCTCCTAAATATAGCACTTGGGAGGACTTGCTTGGTTTTACACAAAAGTTCTCACTTCAATCCTCGAGGACAAGTTTTGTTTTTAAGGGTGGGGTATTGATATGATACTTTAATTCTTCATTCCTATTTCTGATGTTGTTTAGCCGTTTATTAGCTGAATTAGTCAGGGGATTAGTGTGGTGAGCTCACTACAAAAAAAGCCTCCATTTGCGGGGCTTAAATTCACTTATTGCGGCGGTTGTTAACCCCCGCTATCCTCTGTAGCAGCGGTCCACAAAACCCCCCCAATTCTGGTCGCCGCAAACATTTTCCGGAGGTTTTTTTCCTGACCGCTGCAACACAATTACGGCGGTTGTGTGATGTATTTAGCGGTGGTTATGACCTCCGCAATTGCTATTTAATTTTTTTGTTAAAAAAATGTTCTGTGGGTTAAAACCCCCACAATTCATTTATTTAGCGGGAGTTACAACCTCTGAAAGTTTGAATACATTTCACCAGCTAGCCATTGTTAGCTATGCTATTCTAATACCTTTTTTGGGACAATTATTACTCCAAAACTGATTGAGAATATATGAAGCATCAATTTATTATTCAAATTGTTTACTAAAATCAAGTAACATCAATGTATTATTAAGCCATATTGGCATTAACATAAAGCAAGTATTATCATTAGTCTCAAACCTAATATTAAACACATTCACTCCAACATCAGTATCCTCATTAGTCTAAAAAACTAACATTAAACACATCCACTCAAACCACTAATCACAAAGGATCTGCCACGTCCATTCAATTAACTGCCATACTTAATTGTCTAATACAATTGCACGGAACTTCATAGGTTGCCATTACGATTACTGCCACCAAATGATCTTCTTACGTCCGTGGGTGAAATGTGTCCACTAGCTGCATCACTTGGCTACAAAAAAGAATTTAAAATAAAATAAAATAAATCAAAAGGACCACAACTAATGATCAAATCCTCATAATCAGAGATATAATTGTTCATGCTACTTATGTTTGAATCAATAGCTTAAACAAATATACATTCATTCTAGCAAACAGCCACTGTGTCCTTGAAGTGGATAATCCTAGTTGATGCATTTTGTTCTATGGTATACTAATTTATACATTCTTACACAGTATTTCGTCAGTGGTCATATTCTGCAGACTTAGGAAGTGGAAAATCTAGAGTGTATGCGGAGTATGCTAATTTGCATTCAAAAATTGTTCTAAACAAGAAGAAAAAATTTACAGGAATTTCTTCAGAAGAATGGCACACTCAATGCCTTATTACAAATAGGCATAATGCTGGAGAAAAAAACTAGGCCAGACATACTAGCTTAACAAAGAAAATAATTTCTGATATTTAATATGTCAAACGTGGAGATATTAAGGGGCGTAGAAAGTTTGATGGAACTCTTTCTCTTCTAACACATAACGTTAATGTTTACCTCCAAATATAAGAGGGCATTTCACAGGTTCATCCACACAGAAACGTTGCAGTTCTTGAGACACAGAGTATCATCCATCAATAAAGTAGCAATCAAAAAATGTACCTTTATACTTGTTGTCTAGATCCAGATTCCCTAGGTCTCCATTCTTGAAGAATGACAATAAAAATAGAGCATAACTACTTACATTCTCATCATCTTAACAGAAAAAGGTACATAGAAGGAACTACTCTAGGTTCCAACAAGTCTACAATGAAGGGATTATAGTTTGAGATTAATTTAGCATGTGAGCAAGTTACATTTCAAAGTTAACAATCTTACCGTTGAAGGAGGAGTAGTAGAAACAAAGATCCCAGCAAATTCTTCAGGTATTCTCCCTTCTTTCCTTATCATATACATCTTGAAAGCGCTCATCATTTCAGTGTGAGCATTCATCAGAAAATTGAGGTTGTCTTGGCTTTTGTTGTGAGCACTCAACATCTGATTGTACTTCTCTTGCCATTGAGAAGAACATTAACCATTATTGTAACTTGAAGCATTCAAATCATTATAACGGGGTCTTGTTTGTTTAAAAGCTCTACTTGGGACGGCTCCTAATCCCAAACACCTTACCCGTCCAGAATGCTCTTTTCCTAGTACTTTTCCAACGGCATCATTTGGCGAAATCTCGGACTCATCTGTGGTGCTTTGAGTCATGACTTGCTCAATTTTTTCCTAAACACAACACACACGATTAACTCAAGTACCAGTTGACAAGATAAAAATAAATTAAAGCAGATTTTTTAGACTCACTGCCTTGTTTTTCCAAACCTTCTTATTGCATCATAATTCCTCACTTCTACTTGATCAAAAAAAAAAAATCCTCACTTCTACTCACTGCTTTGCCAACCATTTTCCCTATCTTAACATTTACCCTAATGATGGTTGCAAGCATTCTGGTATGAGCTTACTATATTTTCTCATTTTAACACTCAAGTAAAGTTTGGAACTATTCTGGTTAAAACCAAGAACAGACAGTTTTCCAAACTCTAATATCATTAAGGTCCTTGTAAATGTATTCTTTTTGGATAAGGTCCTCATAAATGTACTCATATTGTCAAGAATCATGTCAAACTACATCTACATATGTAGTAAGAACAATCCACTTGGAAGATGATTTGAAGAAATTTACTGAATCCGCAATTACATAAAAACTTACACATAGCTCTTTTGCTGCCTCATTAACATATGATCCATCTTCATTCCTATGAGTAGCAAGATAAAGTTGACCTCGTCCAGGATTTTGTCCGCTGTTAGCCATCTATAAATAGAAAAATCAAAGCCACAATAACTTAACTAACTTGGAAAAAATTCTAGTTTCACTCAAGTAATCCAAAATGAAGCAAAAACATTAACCATTTCAGCCCTTCTTCTGGAGTTGGGTTTGGAGCCACCGATGTGTGAAATGGTTTGTGTCTTCCGAATTTCAGCATTTCTTTTGCACATTTCCTTACAAAAAGATACTCAAAAGTTAAGATATAAAAACAAATAGCCATATAATTACACATACCAATTGAAACATTTAAATAAATACCCTTGTTTTTTCTTTAAGGCGGTAATCAACATAAGAAATCCATTGATCCCGTGGAATCCCATCTGGAACTTTATTAATTGCCTCAGCTCTTATCTGATCTCTGCTTTTAAGTGGGTCATCAATTTATAGCCTATACCTTTATAAATTGATCAAAGCAATTGTTGAAGTATGCTGCAGGTAAATCCGACCATTTTTCAAAGTGAATTGGAAATATGGAGCTGTCTTTTGCTAAAATTCCACAAAAACCTGCAAGAATGCCTTGTCCTTCGCCAATAGGAGAATCTAAGTCGTCAAAATCAACCACAATACGATCTCCATTAGATATATTGAACACGTACGTTTTCTTCACTTTGAGTTTCTTGATAGCTCCTTGTGAATCTGAAAAGATAAAAACCCGAAATTCAGAAATCACAATCAAATAACATTTGGGTAATCATTTGTTCTTACCATCAAGAACTTTAGCAGAAGACAAGCTCATTTAAAGAAGCTTAAAGATTGCACATGTTTACCTCACATTCTAATTTGTACTAAACTAAAGAGGTTCTCTTTACTGAACGAAATATTAACATTGGTGGTAGGTTTACCCACCACGCCACCTATACGTGTGGACTGTAGCAATCTGCTTGACGATTAGTCGAGATATGCACAGTTGATCCAAACACCACCGTCATTAACCAAAAGCAGAAATGACTTGTTATAATGATTTGGTTCTTATTGAACGAGTAGTTAGCCATCTTACACTACTTTGACATTGATCACTGTCCATTTGGTTAGCACATTTTATGTACTTGAAAGACTCCATGTACACCTCTTCAGATAATTACATGCTTGAATGTTTTGTTTGGGAGCAAATGAACTGGTTCTTCTTCAGAAGTCTTAGGCAACAGGTATCTTGCTAATATCTTGGACCTTCCTGATTCTAGAATTACCACAATTGTTTTACTTTTCTTGGACATAGAATGTATACCTATTCTAAGTTCTCTAGATATATATGTTGCTAAACTCGTTAAAGATTGGCGACGTTAGAGTTATTTTGTTTACAGTTTTCTTTAGTACTATACTAGTGTCCTTTTCTAATGTCCAATCATCTGTCATTTTCAACAGCAAGGAAGCTACACCATGTGCAGCAGAACTAATTTTGCCAGTCCCACCCCCACAACAGCGAGAAGAAGAAAGAAGAAAGAATAAGAATAAGGAGGAGGAGGAAGAAGAAAGAAGAAAGAATAAGAATAAAGAGGAGGAGGAAGAAGAAAAAAGAAGAAGCAGAAATTACCTATTGCATCTACCGTCCAATGTGACATAGACGCACGTCCACTAGACTTTTTAGGTGGTTTCGACTGTGACGCAGTTTGAATTGATGGAATCGGCTGCGTTGTGGTTTGACCTGATGGAATCGGCTGCGTTGTGGTCCGAACTGATGGAGTTGGCTGTGCTGAAGCCTGAAATGAAGGAGTCTGCCGTGGTATCGGTTGAAGAAATGAAGTCAGCTGTTGTTGTCGAAGATTCTGATTCAGTTGTTGATGAGGTAATGGCGTATCATGAAAATGTGAAGGTTCTGATTCAGTTGTTGATGAAGATTGTGCTGCACCTCGTGAAGTAGATGCTGAGTGAACTGAGTTCTGTACGTTCTCGTAACGCTTGGGCTTCGGCATATCTGCAAGCAATAAAAGTAGATGAAACACACACATAGCTAGTTGATTAACAAAAACATATCCAGGGTTAAAAATACTCACCAGGATATTCAGCAAATTTTGGTAAGATCTGAATATTGAAATGAAATTTGAAGCAAAAAAAAATAAAAATTAAAGAATGCAAGGTTTTTGGGACAATTTTCTGATTTATAAATGGAGATTGCAGCTAAATTACCAATAAGAACTAAGGAACGGAATGAAAAACTACTACTGATTTGGTATTGAACTACGGAGCTTAATTCCTATTCAGATATATGCTCCTCTATTGCAATTGGGACATTTTCATAATCAACATCAAAAAATTGATCAAAATCTTGTTGTTGGTATGGCTCATTCTCGTACATTTCTCCTTCATCAAGCTCTCCCATGTCAAACAAATCTCTTGGCTTTAAATGTACAACCACACTCCATCCTTCATCAATTTCATCATCAACATAATAGACCATATTTGCTTGAGATGCTTCAATATAAGGATCATGATCCTCACGATCGCCGGTGTGAATCAATCTAGAAAAATTGACACAATTAAAACTCCAAGCATCTCTTTTGAACCCTCTACCCCGAGTAGTGTCAGCCCATTGACATTTGAAGAGACAAACCATGAATCGACCATAATAATTAAGCTCAATAATATCTTCCACCTTCCCATAATATGGCAAGTCCGCTTGCCTCGCATATCTATCAGCATTAGATGCAATACACAAGGTGTCAGAGGTAAGGAAAACTCCACTGTTTTGAGTTTTCGATCCTTGTTCTCTAGACAAAGTCCGAAATTTGAATCCATTAATGTTATAAGCAGTGAACCTTCTTGCATTTGTCATCGGACCCCGCGCTAAAAACTCCAAATCAGTAGAGATTGTATTGGCTATATCCGGATTCATAATCTAAATAAACAAAATTAGTTCTATCAAATACAAAATTCAGACAAGAAACTTAATTAAGAATAGACAAACATTTGACTACCATTCACTTACTCGCTTTGGAAACCAATCAGGAAACTCCTTATTAACTCTCTTTTCTATTTCTGTTGGCAAAAGTTTTCGACGACCTCTTGAACTCCTTCTTATGTGATCTCTAAATTCACTACGAAGGAGTTGACTGTATCAATTTAAATCACTTCACTCTAATGTTTTTATCAGAATTCAAATAAATTTATATTTCTTACTCAATAAACGGCTTTACTGCTGCACAATTAAGTAACACATAGCGATGAGCTTGAGTCTTCTCCAGTTGAGTCAAAGGGAAATTTGAGCCTCCGACAGGTTTACCTTGTGGAGGGAACAAAGATGATTCCTCAGGAGCCATGTTATGATTTGGTTCATCAGGCCTATTTACTCTCGACTCCATATCCTCAAAATAACGAGAATAAAGAGTCAGAGCTTCTTCAACTATGTAACCTTCAGCTATGGAACCTTCTGGTTGTGATTTATTCCCTACAAGGGACTTGAAATGGCCTAACAATCTATAACCAAAACAAGAAGATATTAGAAAAGCATTTACTTCGAAAGAAAGAATTTTGAATGTCAAATATTTACCTTTCAACAAAATACATCCACCGATAATGTACCGGACCACCTTTCATTACTTCATCCACTAGATGGACAGTTAAATGAACCATTACAGTAAAAAAGGATGTAGGGAACAATATCTCTAAGTGGAAAAGTGTGAGTACAATCCGATCTTGTAGCTTTTCAAGGTCCGAGAGGCTCAAGGTTTTCGAACAAAGTTGTCTAAAAAATGAAGAAAGCTCTACCAAGGTTGCCACAACCTGGTTTGGAAGCACATTCCGAATTGCTATGGGCAATAATTGCTCCATAATGATGTGACAATCGTGAGTCTTTAATCCAAATATCCTCTTATTATCCAGATCAATACCACGAGAAATATTACTTGAGTAACCATCCGGCACAGAGACATTCTTTAAAGTTTTGAGAAAGGCAAGTCTCTTATTAACTGGAATGGTAAATGCAGCAAGCCAACAATTCTCATTCTCGTCTGGCCATAGATCACGCCTTATACCCATATCTTGTAGATCTTTTCGAGCATTAACATGATCCTTTGATTTATGTTTATCATTTAGCAAAGAGTATATAACATTGTCGAACACATTCTTCTCAATGTGCATAACATCTAAATTATGGCGTAACAAGTTGAATTCCCAATATGGAAGATTAAAGAATATGCTTTTTTTTCTCCATTGTTGAGTTACATTTTCCCCAACATTTCTTTGTCTATTTCTTTTCCTTCTATTATTCAACTCTGTTGGTCTTCCAAATGTAACATCAATTTCCTTCACTTGTTGCAAAATGTCTGACCCGGATAACTTTCTTGGCGGGTTCCTCTCCTCCACATTGCCAAAAAAATGATGTCTCATCAATCTAAATTTATGATTTCCTGCCAAAAATCGGCGATGACCAATAAAGCACCATTTTTTACTGTGACGAAGTCGACAAGGTTCTGTGTCAAAATTGCAAGAGGGACATGCAAAACCAGTATGTGTGTTCCAACCGGATAAAATATCAAGTCCGGGAAAGTCACTGATTGTCCACATAAGAGTTGCTCGCATTCTAAACATTTCATTCTTTGATGAATCAAAAGTTTCCACACCTTCACACCATAACTCATTCAACTCCTTAACAAGGGGTTGTAGGTATACATCTATATTATTCCCTACCGTACGTGGACCTGGAATGATCATTGATAAGATCAAATTTGGTTGCTTCGTACACAACCAAGGTGGCAGGTTATATGGAATCAAAATCACTGGCCAAATGCTATAAGTAGTACTCATCGTCCCAAAAGGATTGAAACCATCACTAGCTAGGCCTAAACGAACATTTCGGGGATCAGAAGCAAATTCAGGAAAAGTAGTATCAAACCTCTTCCACGCCTCACCATCTCTAGGATGCCTCATGATTACATCTCAATTACTATTCTTTGCATGCCATCGCATATGCTCTGCAATCTTAGAGCACATGAACAATCTTTGCAATCTTGGTTTTAGCGGAAAGTAACGTAATATTTTTGCAGGCATTTTCTTTTGCTTCTTCTTTTTAGCAGGCACATGATTAGTGTTTCTCTTCCTGTTAGGCTTCCATCTAGAGACGTGACAATGCTTACCTGTTTCCTCATCAGCATCATCTCCCAGTACAACATGCAATCATTCGGACAAGCATCTATCTTCATATAATCAAGAGAAAGCTTTTTTATGGTTTTCTTGGCCTCGTAGAAAGAATTAGGGATCCTTGCAAACTCAAATGCATCCCTAAGTAGATCTAGAATCATAGTCATTCCCTTGTCACTTAGCCCAGACGAACACTTTATCTGATACAACTTTAACAAAAACTCTAGCTTTGAGTACTTGGACCCTTCAAATAATTCTTCACTTCCATCTCTAAGCAACTCAAAAAAATCTTTGTTATTTGAAGGAGTATCATTTAACATTTCTTCTTCTCCAACTACTTGTGACGGACCTACATCAATGTGCTTATGCCTTGAGCCCTGAAATGCTTCATTAATTAATAATTCTATAGGATTTTCAGGAGGCAATGTATCTGGGATAATCTCTATGTTTCCGGAGTTTTGCAATAGATCTGTTTCCCCTTGCATAACCCAAGTGACATAATTTTGAGGGAATGACTTGTCGATCAAATGATTGTACACTATATTTCTAGTCTGCCACTTCTCATTCCCACATTTAGGACACAGACATTTTATTTTATTTCTTACAGCTCCGTTCGTAAATGCAAAATCTAGAAATTGATTCAACCCAATCAAATATTTAGTTGTGGTTCTAGGCATTCCAATCCAAGATTTATCCATCGGGGAGTACTGGTTTATAACCTTTCAACAAGTGAAACTGATGAACAAAAATCAGATTTTTGAGAAGAAGAGTTGAATATAACCTACAGAAGTTCATGGGAAAGAACAGTTTAGTAACCTAATTTATGGATATAGCATAAACAGAACAATATTTGTGCTTGTGTATTAGTCGAGACAGAATTGCGCATCAGAAACCCAATACAAACAAGCTTGTTGGTTGGTTTGAAGCGATTAATGAAACAAAAAGCTGATAACTGAGAAGTAGGAAGTATACAACAAACAAGTAGTAGTCATCATCGTTGGGTTAGAACTAGTCATCATCATGAGTTGTCTAGCCAAAATTTGTTGCTTTACTTCAGAAATAAAATTTTACAAACTAGTCCAGTTAATTCCATTGTCTAAGTAGATTCACACACAAATCTAGACAAACACAACTACCTAAGTCGTAATAAGCTAGAATTTGAAATCTAACTCGATTCACACAAATACCTAATTTTTTTCAGTAAGCTACAATTCAACTATGAAATCTAACATTTCGCTAAGCAGAAATATGCATATTTCAATGATTGATACAAAAGCACAAAATCAGTGATAAGCGAAATGTGTTCATCAAATACGAAGAAATGCATATGAAAAAGAGATTATACTACAGTGTTTGCTAAACACAAAGCATAAGAATTGCAGATAATCAACGAATTTAGCTAATAAGGTTCAGCATTTCTGTTTCATAATTGACCATACAGTTTTAAAGCCATATTAGCAATACTTACCCATATTTGATGATACATGACCACATAAAGCAATAATCCTGAACGTTCTAGCAGTTAATATGTTGTATTCCATTTTACACCTAAGTTAGTTAAGCTGTGCTCAACTTGAAAATGACAACAAAAAGTAGAGGACTCTTACTCCATTTCAGCTTTCTCAATGCAATCCGCGGTGAAATCAAACAGGCAAAAGCAGCATTTCAAACCAAAAGAGGTATTTTTACATGCCTAAAATCATCACAGCTAGCGAAAAAACATTACTTACAAAACATTACTTACAAAACACAAATAATTATGTACTAAGTTTATCAGTGATATTCAGGTTAATTTCAGTAGAATCAGTGAAAAAAAAACACAACTATGCAGAGAAAATCCACATGCAGGTTACAAATTAAATTAAATCACAATTTGAAGAATAAGGAAGAAGAATACCCCCAAAATCTGAATCCGTAGAAACTTGATGAACTCAGCCACAGTAG
Organism: Lycium barbarum; assembly: GCF_019175385.1. Taxonomy (NCBI): domain Eukaryota; kingdom Viridiplantae; phylum Streptophyta; class Magnoliopsida; order Solanales; family Solanaceae; genus Lycium; species Lycium barbarum. The sequence goes on along the minus strand of NC_083347.1, from coordinate 106,454,685 downwards.
AAACTTGAAGAACTCACCGATTTTCTACATTAACTTACCCCCAAAATCTGAATCCGTATGATTGGGAGAATTTTAGAGAGAGAGAGAGAGTGAGATTGAGAGAATTTTAGAGAGAGAGAGTGAAGAAAGTTCTGGAGAATGTAAATGAATTTTAGAGAGAGAGAGAGTGGAGAAATTAAGTTTTTTAAAATATTTGAGGGAAATAATTAAAAAGCGAGGGAAGCTCAATATTTGGGCGCCACTTTTTTTTTTTAAGGTCTGCGTAGGTTTTAACTCTCGCAAATTCAATGGAAATTAGCGGGTCCTACACTAACCTCCACAATTAATAAAATTTTGTGAAGGTTATAATAACCCCCGCAAATAAACCTCCACAAATCTAGCGTTTTTTTGTAGTGGCTAGTCAGTTAGTTTAGGAGTTAGTTGGGTTAGTTCGACCACATGTTGTGCATGTGGTGTCCAGAAAGTAGTTATAACTACTTTTCCTGCTCAAATTCCCTTCTATAAATGCTAGATCCCTGTATCGTTGTAATCATATGTTTATTGAAGGATATAAATTCTCCTCTCTTTCTTTCTAAATTGCATCCAAAACTCTAGGAGCTTGCGAGTGAATTGTTCAAGGGCAATTCTCCATTTCTCTTTCGATTTTTGTCTTTGAATTTCCTGGTGTGTATCATAGAAGAAACCTAACTTTTTTCATGTGACTATATACTCATCTCTTGTTATCTTGCTTCACCCCTACAGAAATTGCAAAGAAATATTGACTCGCCTTTTTATTAGCTCAGGAAACTGTGGTGTTCACATCAATTTGTGCGCAATTCAATTTCTCCACGTAATTTATTTTTGTTTTTGTTAGAATTTGAACTTTAACCTCCTATGTTTTTACTTTTTACCCTATGGTTGTTTTTCTCTGATGATATATACTTCTTGAACAAGAAGTTCAACTCCAACTTCCATTGAGATACATTTATGTAGTAAAATTGTAATCCATGAGAAATCTACTAGAACCCAATTTACTTTCCAGAGTATCTTCCACTTTCCATTAGTACTTCACTAAAATCACTATTAGTAGGCGTTTGGCATGAAACCCAAATATTTTTCACTTTATTTGGAATTTTGAAGTTGGAGTTGTGTTTGGTTATAGTTTTTACAAAAAATATTTGGTTATTTGAATGTACTGAAAGTGAAAAAAAGTGAAAACAGAATTTTAGGTGTTTTCAAATTCCAAATGCAAGCTAAACGCTGATTTTCAAATTAAGTCAAAAAAAGTTCCGGAAAAAAGTAAAAAATCATCATGGCCAAACGGGTCCTACAATTCACAGATATACTTGTAACCCCTTTATAAATCTAATGCTTTATGCAAAAAGATGCAAAATCTTGAGTTAACACCGTCAAAGGGGTTTCTTTTACAGTCATTTTGTGGTTTTCATTATTTTATTTCTGTGTCCAAATGTATCTCTGAAGATCTAATAAAGTTAGACAATATGCTTTACTTTATCTGATTTTCACTTTTTCTTGCATTTAGTGGGGCCTAAATTTCCAACATTCTTTTCGTAGAATCCATTAAATGAACCTTTAAACAGCTGTATATAACTTAATAATTAAGACAAAAGTGCAAACAATGTATATATATATTACAAAAAAGAGAAGAGAATGAATTTCATTATGCTGCCCAAATGATAACATCAAAATCTGAACTTTTATGTCTCTTGACTATATGTATACAAATGAATAAAGGTCTACACAGAAATAAAGGAATAATCCCTTTACCTTAAAATTGATCAATTTGTGTTGAACTGTGATCTATAATTTAGCTATCCTTGCTCTTGACAGTATCCCAGAATGCTGCAGCCTCTTATTCTTATGTGCATGCTACGTGCTAGATGAAATGACTCTTGACCCAATCCACATCTGTCTTAATTTACAAGCACCAAATGCTCATTCTCCTTAATGAAGTGAGATTGCGTAACTCGAGATGCCACTTGTCGTCCTGCTACATCGCAGCAATTGTAGCCCGTGTTGCTCGGATCCTCTAAAGTTGCTGACACACCCGTGTCCAAAAATGCGTAACTTTTGGACAGGGGCAAGATCACATTTTTGGATGATCCGAGCAACATATATTGTAATTTTGCATATAAATGTCAAGGTGATGAGCTATCGTCGTCCCAACTCCTATCTTGTCTCGCGTTGTTGTATCTGTTTAAGACCGGCAATGATGCAGTTGTAGCTATTCTGAATGACCTGGCAGCACCAACCATTGTTCTATCCTGCATCATCCCGACATCTTTGCACACGCCATCCAATATGCAGAGGAAGTCTCTCACAATCATAAATATTCTAAGAGGATGAGCTTCCTCTTTTGCAGCATCACCATGGAAATATTCCGTCACCTCTTTGACCATAGACAAAGCTTTTCTTTCCTCCGCCTTGATCCTCACTATACCATCTTCCGCCTCCTTGAGAAATACTTTCATCGACTCGAAAAAGTTCCCTTCAGTACCTTCCTTTTCATACTGCAAAATGGATCGAACTTTAACAAGTCCAGCCTCAAGCTTCGATACGTAGCCACTTAGGACATCCGAATCCATTCCTGCTGCTTTTTTGACATTGCTGAGTTCTCTGCTTAATCCAGCAACTACCTGCAATCCTTGCTTCTTGAATTCTTCCTCTTTGAATTTGATGTTTGATATATTAGGAAGGTTATTATCGTCCCTGGTATCCGGACCCAGCCCTTCTGACCTGATAATCTCCTGGACCACAAAGTGGAGCAATGTTGTCTTTCCATCCGTTCCCTTTACATCTATTAATTTCAAAAGAGTTTCGAGTTTGAAAGATCTAGCATCACCGCGATTAGTGCCAACATTCATGCGGTTTCCAGCTCTGAGAACAGCTTCGAGGAGTTTGAAAAATAGTCTGCTGTTCTTCAGTTCTTTACTTGCTTCCTGTTGAAATTGGAAATGTAATAAGAGTTAAAAATATTCTTGTAACTTGTTCAAAAGAAAGCTAAGCAAATCCAGTTAAGAGAGCAAAGTATCTTAGGCCCGCTAAGTCCTTCGAAATCGGTGATTAGCGTGCACGATTCCTCTCTAAGTGGCTCAAATTTAACAGTGCAGTACAGTGTGGTAAAATTCTTAGAAATGGTTGTAATTGCTCATTGATAGGCATTAAAATCAACTTGAAATTCAGGTACAATATTATTGATACATTCAGACCTCTCTATAACAACAACGTTTATTCCGATATTTTTTGGTTGTTATAGCTATATGCTGTTATAGAGAACATATAATATAACATAACATGAAGATTGGTTTCACAAGAAACAAGCTGTTATAGTGAAATGTTGTTATACAAAGGTCTGACTATATAAGATTTTCATCATAGTTAGTTTCTGGTAGAAGTCAGTATATAGTAAGTTTGTTTCATCTTAGTCAAAATATTGACAAAGAACATGTGTATACGTTTTGAAGGATTATTAAACTGATTTAGTAAGGTGAAAATTAAATAGATAGCTGATAATACCTCAAGGGTCTGGAAAGACTTTCTCAAATCTTTTATTTCAGCGTCAAAATTGGCTCTATATAGCATGGCTTCTACTCTTTTGAAGGCAAATGGTATATCAAGAATAGCCTTGAGGAATCGTTCTGCAGAGCCTAATTTTGAAGTGTCCCCGTTGTAATTTCTTAGTTTTATCTCTTCTTCTTTTGTTGGAGCCATCTTGACCAAACTCTCCAGAAGTTCAGATCCCAATCCTTCCGCATTTCCTGTGTCATCAAAATACACTCCCATATATATGAATTTTGTAGGAAGACTTTCCAGTGATCATTAAAATAGATGGACAGTGTCACACCGATAATAAATTCCGAAGTCAATATGATGTTCATGTTGTTACATGCTTAAATATATGTGAAATGCAGCCATCAGAGAAGTAGCTTTAGCAGTAAGTACTGGCATAGACGGACATCATCTTCCGGTAAAATGTTTTTCATGAGAAAGACATTTTCTGGTGTTTGGTTTACCAGAAAGGTAAACATTTTCCATCAGAAGGGGGAACATGGCTTTGTTCACTTATAAACGAAAGTCATTTTCCTTCCAACTATTGTAAAATCTTAACTTCATATCACTTGATCCAACTAATATTTAGACTTATTGTTAATGTTTAGAACTCAAAAAATTCATCAAAACACTCTCCAGTCTGTTAATATTATCATGACTCTTAATAGTATATATTTTTCCAAAAAACATTTTCCACTAACCAATCAAACGTCGGAAAACATTTTTCACCTACGACATTTTTCATGGGACAAGAAAACTTCTTTCATGAAAAATGACTTCTGTAACACCAAAGCACACCTTATTAATGCAGAGTAGAAAATTAAACATACCATCTAAAAGGGCTTCAGAGACTTCATCCTTTGTTACATTCAATGCTCTCAACATTATGGCAATGTTCTGTGATTTTTTCGGGTCAAGAACTCTGTTCTCCTTCTCAACCGGAGGACGGACTGGTTTTTTAGCAGCTTCCTTTGGGACTGAATTTACAGAATTACATCCAAAGAGTGACTCCATCATGTCTTCATTTAATCTGAAATATATAAATATCTCTTTGATAAGAAACTACATGTCATTAGTGAGACAATAACATCTTTGTTCATTTACTTACCGGAAAGAGCTCGGTTCTAACTGGTCCCACACTGTGGCTCTTTCGGATGTTGCTCGTACTTTGTCCCAGTGTAATGGCTTCAACTTGGGCTTTGATTCATCCGTAGTGTCGGAATCATGTATGGCTCCTCTGCTTTGTTCTTCCAGAGGACTTCTCTTCTCACTCCAAGGTGATGATTTTGGCATGGGACTACTTGATTGAGATTTTGCAGGGAAAGATAATGAAGGAGAACTTCTTTGTGATCGTTCAAGCACGGCCGGCTCAATAGAATTGGTTGCCTAAAACAAATTCATCATAAGAGGAACTTAAACTTATTCATATAATTCATACTATCTTGCAACTCTTTAAAAATATCAACGGGTGCAAGACACTCCAAAAATAGTGTATTTTTTGAGAATCCGACAACAAAATTTAAGAGTCCGTGCAACTTAGAATTCATATGGATCTATGGATCATTCAAACGAAACAAAGAAAAATATCTAATTCAAAGAAACTGACTTAAATAAGAAAGTGAAATCGTTAGAAACAGGAAAAGAAATCAAAATTGAAGAGGAAGGTAAATGTAAAATTAATGATTTAAAAAATTATATCATAATTTACTCACTCATCCCAATAACTTCAACCAAATTAAAAAAAAAAATCTTAAAATTTGGAAACTTTTACTAACAATAATTATAATAATTAAGTTTTTGAATATATGATATACCACATGTTTCTGGAGCTTTTAATTTTGAGCTCTAAAATAATGAATTCAGTGGCCTTACCCTTGAGGCGCCTCTGCTCCCTCCAAGTTTTCGGGAGGCTAATAGTGGAGGCGGAGGTGGAGGTGGTGGAGGAGGAGGCGGAGCTGGTGCTTTTGATGTTTGCTGGGATTGGTTGCTTATTGATTTAAGCATTGACATGTCTGGTGATTTAAGCCTTGACATATCTGGTGGAGGAGGTGGTGCTGAGAATTTCACCTTTTGTGGCACATAACTTAGTGTTGGCTTCTTGTGCATCAATGATGGAGGCTCTTGTGGAGGAGATGGTGATGAAGTTTGCTTAACTGATGGTACTATAGCGCGTTTTATTTCAGGGGATGAACAAAGGGACAATCTTGGAGACGTTCTCTTTGAATGAGGGATTGTACTACTATTATTATTCAAATGATTTTCTACTGTAGATTTGGTCACTATGCTTCTACTACTACTACTATTAGTATTATATGGCTTGTAAAATTTGGTTTCATGATGATTTTCCTCATCAGATGATGACATTCTTTGATCTATTCTGGGATTATTTCTTAATGGTGGAAGTGGTTGAAGTTCAGGACTTGGTCTATATCTCTCTGATTTCTTAACAGGACTTAATTTCCTATAAGGTGAAGAATTACTAACAACATTATTATTGGACTGGTGGTTCTGAGTTTGAGGTCCTGATGATGGTTCAACTGTACCAATGTAAAGAAAATTGGAATTGGAAGGTGGCATTCTTGATTCTTCTTCATTGGTTCTATGAAAACTGTTGTTGTGATTGCCAACAAGCTTTTGAGTTTCATCAGGATGTTTAGCTCTGTGTTTGTAGATGTAGAATCCCAAAGCAGATAACATTCCAAGTGTGACAATACCAACAGATACAAAAATAGCCAGTTTCTTGGTTGGATTTGTTGGTTGAGCAGTGGCAGAAATTGGGTTGGTTCTTGAAACTGGTGTCCCATTGGGCTGAATTGGTGAAACTTGTTGTGGTTGATCTGGGGTTGCAACAGTTGGTACTTCTGGGAAAAATGGATGGTCTGGACTAGGGAAAATAGGTTCAGAAACTACTTCTGGTGGCGGTGGTGGGGTTAATGATGTTTCTGGAAAGAGTGGTTGATGAAGAATTCTTCTTGTTTTTGGATTGTTATCAATGAGATCTTGAATTTGGGTTTCTTGGGTTGTTGTAAAAGATGTAATGACAATTAGTAATAGTAGTGTTAAAAAGTTGCTAATGGGATGAGCTCTCATTGTGTGCTTCTTGTTTTTGTCAAGTTGTTTTTCTTTCTACAATTCATCTTTCTTGTGGTTTTGTTCCACAATCTTGAGTGGTCTCACACTCAAGATGTAGAGAGAGAGAAAGAAGCTTCTTTGAGCAGTTGCACTTTCAAAAGGGTGTGGTAGAATCTAGATTTGTGCTAGTAGTGAATTTTGGAATAAAAATAATTTAATTAAAAAAAAAAAAGGACCACGTTGATGTCCTTTACAACTTGTTTGGCTTGTTACTTAGTTTATGTGATACTTTTTCATTTGCTGAGATCAAACTATATTAACTTTGCGTAATATTTAAAAAAATATTTTTTTGTTATATTAATATGAGAAGAATAACAATATACTAATATTTATGGTATAGTTTTTGAATATCTAAAAAAATTAATTTAAGATATTGTGTTGAGGTAATCCAATGTAGTTTCAAAGATTTGTTAAATGGTATAATACGTAGATAGACACCTTAAATTGGTCTGCAACTAAACACCTCAACTTTGAAAATGCACATTTGACACTTTAACTTGGTTTAAGTTGGCTTGTAAACACACTTTTCCGGATGTTCATTCTTAAAATTAGGATGTTTATTATGGGGCCAACTCAAATCAGGTTAAGGTGTCTATCTATGTATTCTATCTAGTTAAATTGACTCTTAAAAAACGAAAAATGTCACTTAAATATCGTTTCATAACTGTACCGTATTGCGTTATATTATATTTTATTATATATTTTGATAAGTATAATATTTGAATAGATTACACCGTTTTCATAATGCCACGCACCAGAAACTTGAAGAATAAGTAAATAATATTACAAAGAAAAAGTAGGATATAACATAAAATTACTATATAAAAACAAGTTGGTAAATAATAAATTGAATTATCAAAATAATAAGTAAGAGCAAGATGATAAAAATTAGCTAACAATGCAATTACACCAAATTAATTTTTATATAAAATCTTTTTTTTTTTTTTGGATTTACATAACAATAAATTTAATAATCGGTAACAATACGATAAAATACAATAGGTAACAATCATCTAAACAACCTGTTTGAAAAAGCGACATTTTTTGTCTTTCCATGTGTTAACACTTCAACTTAGGGGTGGGCGTTTGGTTCTTCGATTCGGTTCGGTTATTTCGGTTTCGGTTTTTTGAAGATGGACATCGAACACCGAACCAAACTAGTTCGGTTCGGTTCTTTCGGTTTTGATTTTTTGAAGTTTGGTTCGGTTCGGTTTCGGTTTTTTCAGTTCGGTTTTTTTGATATGATTAGAAGCGATTCCATTTACACTAATTCATATTCTCAAAAGCAACAAAACATAAAACTGACAAATTAAAATCAAAATCAAACAAACAGGATACACAAGAATAGAAAACCATAACAATAATATATGATTACTAGGTGTTATATACATACAGTAAGAATAATTAAGAAAACACATAAAGGACATACATTAATCCTAAAGACACATCCTAGTCACATTTCTTTGTTAAATAAAGATATTTGGTTTTCTCAATTGAAGTGGAAAATCAGGGATACAAAAGCAAAAGAGGCCTTGTTACAATTGGGTTTTTTTTTGCTTAAACTTAATGGACATGGACTATTTTAATTTTTTTGGGTAATGTAATATTTCGGTTTAAAGTTCGGTTCTTCGGTTCGGTTTCGTCAAAGTTCGGTTCGGCTATTTCGGTTTCGATTTTTTGAAGGTGGACACCGAACACCGAACCAAACTAGTTTTCGGTTTCGATTTCTTGAAATTCGATTCGGTTCGATTCGGTTTTTTGGTTTTCGATATTTATGCCCAGCCCTACTTCAACTAGCTTTTCCATCATAGCCACAAATTTAATGGTAGTATGTAACACGATAAAATACAATTGGTAACAATCACCCAAAAAATCTGTTAGAAAAAGCGATAACTTTTGTCATTCAATGTAATTAATATACTTCAACTAGCTTTGCCATTTATTAGTCCTGACTTTGTGAGTAAGGATAGTATTTGCATAAAGGAGAAGTAGACCACATGATTCATTCTCTGTTACCGTCAAAAGTAAAGTCTACCTACCCATATTTTAATTTTTGGCTTCTATTTGTAAGGGGAAACATGCATAAAGCATTTTATATCTAGTCTAGGAAATTGAATCATTTTTAATAGATTGTGTTTTATCTCTTAAAGTAAAAAAAATCAGTGTGAATAATTGAGTCTCAAAATAAATATGGAATATCGAATGAAACAAAAAATATATGCATAAAGCATTTTAAATAGCCTTCAATGGTTGTGACTCGTGATCTATATAGCATTAGCATTAGCGAAACATGCATAAAACATTTCATATCGACCTATTCATTTCTTCAATTTTAGGGATTAAATATTACTCATGGGATTATCCGATCTAGTTCTAAATTAACCGTTTATTCAACACTGCTATAATTAGAGCAAGAACGACCTATTTATTTCTTCAATCTTACCAGATTATTTTTGACCTAGTTTCATTTTTGTTTATTCAAGACTACTATAATTGGAACATGTAACGACCTACTCATTTCTTCAATCTTAGGCCACGTTTGTCCATAGATACCAAAAAAAAATCATTTTTTTTGGAATTTTGGAGTTGGAGTTGTATTTGGCCATAGTTTTTTGAAATTATAGTTTTTGGTGAAATGTAGTTGTAAATAAGTGAAAAAAGTGAAAAAAATAAATTAAAAAACAAGTTTTTTGATTTTTTTGGTATTCCGGAATACAACTCTAAGTTGTATTCAGAATTCTAATGGCCAAACGCTGATTCCGGAATAAATAAATAAAAATTCCGGAATAAAGTGAATAATTCTTATGGCCAAACTGGGGCTTAATAAATTGTCTAGCCTGGTTCCAAATTAACGACTTCTTCACTTTCTGTGACAATTAAAAGATTTCGTTTCTTGTAGTGTAAAATTTTCACACTATTAACATCTCGAGAGTTTTTAGTGAAACGGCTTTTTTGTTTTCTTTTTGTTAGGGGATTGCTTTTTCTGTAATTACCTAAAAATAGTTAAAGAGGGTAAGGGAACTTGGTTAAGCATCTTTTTAGAGTTACTTTATTTAGTTTTTTACACCATCTACTCTGGTTCATATTTTATGGGACAAGTACACGTCCTTGAAGCATATGACTTTTTCTTTAACATTTCTTTACTTTTTATTTATTATTCTTTTACTGGATCTATTAATCTAGCAAACGACATTATAATCCTTTTCACTGCTCAGCGCACTCTATTGATTTTGGTGAAAACCATATAATAATATACTTTATAGTATATAATGTTTAGTCTTCTTTCCAATTCCCTTGCATCTTAAATAAACAAGTGACTTCCTCAACGTCCATATTATATGGTTTTTAAAGTTATTTTATAGACATGTTAAAAGAGACAGGCCCGTTTGGCCATAAAAAGTATTTTTTTTTTTTCGGAATAGTTTTTCATTTTATTTGAAAATTTGTGTTTGATCATGAAAATTTCAAACTCAACTTGAAGCTGAATTTCGGATTTGAACAACTTATCTCATGTTTTCCAACTCCATCTTCATAGTTCAAATAAAATGCTTTAACCAAACACAACTCCAACTTCTAAAATTTCAAACAAAATGGAAATTTTATTTCTATGGCCAAATGCCTACTTAATGATCATATTTATAAGGATATTTGTAAAATTTGTCATTTATCTTTCCCGTAGAAGTATAATTATAAGAGTATTTGTCTAATTAAGTTAATATTTATCTGATCTCTTAAACATTTCCTCCATTAACACTTCATAGTACTACACTACTACTACTTAGAGCTCTACAAATTTTAAACATATGAATTTAAATTAAGAATTTTACCACAATTCATTTTATTCATTGTGTTTGAAATTTATTAGTTATATTTATTTTAACACATATATAGGGTAATTAGATTATATGTCAAAATTATTTATTCAGTGACCAATATATCTTATGCACTACATGCACCCTCGAATTAATCATTTTCCTAAAATTTATAAAATTTTCATGTCAAGATAAGAATTTGGTATGACATAATATATTAAAAATCAAATACATATCATACTAAACCCACCAACGAACACTACAACAACTCAGAAAGCCTAGGATGTTAATTGGTAGGGCAAAATAATGGGACTAAGTATTTGCATGCGCAAAACATACGCGTTGAATGCCAATTTAGTGCCACTATACCATACATGATCATTGATGATAGCATATGCCATTCTAATCAGTTAATTTCCTAAAATTTATAAAATCTTCCAGTCAACATCAGTGGCGGAGCCAGAATTTTCGCTGAGGGGATTCAAAATATAAAAAAATAAACATACTAAGAGCCTAAGGGGGTTCAACATCTACTATATATACATAAAAAAATAATTTTAACCTTATAAAAACTGTGTTTTTTTCCGCTGAGAGGGTTCGGGTGAACACCCTCGGCTCTATGTGGCTCCGCCACGGGTCAACATAATTACTTTCACATGAAATTTTGTTCCTTTTTTCTTATCTACTACGCCAAATTATGATTGTCTCTGCTTGCCATCATCACTGGCTTTAGTTCTCCTATTTTGCAAATGAATTCCATACCTATTCTTTTCCCTTCCCCCCCCCCCCCCCCCCCCCCTTCTTCTTATCGTTAGTGAATAAAATAGAGTCATGAGATCACCACACTCATTAGGCATTTATTCTCCTTCATCATTTTCATTTTCCTTCTTTTCATGAATAATTTAATAAGACAAATTAATCTAAATAGCCGTTCATTCAACTGTTTAAATTAAAAATAGTGAGCGAATGTATAACATAAGTATATTCCATATATGATATGTGTATAACTGTGCACAAAGAATATATATTTTATACCGGTTAGAAAAAATAAATAATAAGTCCGAGCGAGTGTAAATATCCCTTGACTAAGTTTCTCAGTTCGCTTCCTTACACAAACCGTAAAATGTTCTATTCATTGTAATATTCCATAGGTAGTAACAAGTTCAATTAGTTGTTTTTATTTTTCAGAATATTCATAAACTCAAATGTCGGTGTTAAACTGTTCAATAAACGCTACGTAAGTGAGACATGTGTGAGAGAGAAAGAGAGAGAGAAAAAAAAAAGCTAACCTTGTTTTGTTAAGATAGGTTACAATATTACGTCTCATGATCGATATAACCATTATTCTAATTTAATTTGGTAATGTTATTTTTAACTTATATTAAATAAATAGTAACATCGATCACTATCAAATATACCGAGGGTAAATTGATTTATATTTGGAGTCAGAAAATAGAAAATTAAGAAATATAAATGGAACTTTTTTGTTTTTTAATGACTTGATAGATGACTTATATAAAATGTTGGACTGACGACCAAAAGCAAATATGGAAAGGGACTCGAAAAGATTTCTGCCACATCCCCCTTTACTTATATTTTTTTTAAAAAAAAAATTGTTCCATCGGGGTAGAAAAAGGAGAAATGAGGGAGAGGATTACAGCGTGGGGATTCGAACCCTCACCAACAAGGTGAAAGTTCATGTAGCCAACCAACTGAGCTACTAAATCCTACCCCTATACTTATCATTTACAGACCAAACAAATTGTTTGTCGACTTAGCTAATTCTTACTTGTCTTTCCAGAAACGATAAATCAAGAGACACTGTTTGCTATGTGAAACAGTGAGAACTTTAGTTGGTAATTAAGAGGGTGCTAAGGGAAGCTTGTGAAGGCGGTAAATGAACCGTTCGGGTTGAATTTGGACGGATTAAAATGAATTGAACCAGTAAATGGGTTATTGCTCAACCCTGCCCAAAGTTTACACGGACTAAGATATCTTGTGTCAAGATAAGCTACACAATGTATCAAAGCCAACTTGTCAAATTTGACCCATCTTTTTATTACAACTTGCAAACTTATATTCCATGATATAAAGAGATTTATAAAATAAAGAAAATATTAATTTGAATTTTGCAATTCGTTAGAGACCTATAATGGGACGGACTCGCACGATAATTATTTACTCCTAAGATGTTTATATACGTGCACGTACGATGCAATAAAAAGATTGATTTCTCTCTTAATTTTCAGAGAAGACTTTTCAAACTGGAAATACTCCACCAGGTAATGGATATAACAAATATTTTTGTGGTTAAGAGTATTTTTTGTCTTAACAAATCTATTAAAAATATTTGAAGAGATAATAATCTTTCTAGGTTGAATACTTGGACATTTGAGGGATCAATTGATGATAATATCTTGTATTTAATTTCAGGCATATCTTATTTTATAAATCATATTGTATTTTATACAAAGTGAAAGAGGAGAATACTTTGACAGATTTTATTAATTAGTGATATGAAAATCTGTAATAGACTTGAATTAATCATCTTCAAATATTATGAATAAGATACACAACAAACGAGATATAACAATATTTCGCCAATAATAATAATAATAATTACAATGATGAATAATGATAACAATTGAATAATAATGATTTTTTTTAAAAATATAATTATATATATGCAAAAACCTTAATCTGGAGCATGGGAATTCTATGGGCTAAAATTGAGTATTTTCATGGGTTAAGGTTGGCCATCATCAGTTAAAAAATTTACGGGGCGGCTTGTTTGGTCTCTCCCATTTAAACTGTACCCACTATTTCTAAAATATTTATTGGTATCCGATATAAAGACACTTCAGAATTTGCTTCTTCTACTCCTTTTTTATCTCCTAGTACTGAAATTTTTTCAGTCAAAATTAAACATATCCAAAGAACCCAACACACTTGAATTGAACAACTTTACTGCCCGAAATCTTTACCTCCAGTAGATAATCGAGATCTGAAGTTAGGACTACTGCAAGCAAACTTCAGACGTGATTATCTGAAGTTTACACTGTCACGGGGAGAACTTTAATCATAATCTTCCGAAGTATGCATTGCCACACGAGAACTTCAGTCGCAATATCACAACATTCTAGAGTATGCATTGCCACGAGAGAACTTCAGTATCGTCTGAAGTTTAGGACATTTTCCAGCGAACTACATATGCAATTATCCGAAGTTTGCATTGCCACAAGGAGAACCTCAATCATACCATCTGTAAGTATGCAAACTCTAGCCACAATTCTATAAAGTTTGCACTGCGACAGAATAACTTCAGATGCGATTGTCTGAAGTTCGTTTGCCATTTGATTTTTTTGAAGTATACACTAATTTGTATCTTCAGAGGTGAAATTTAGAAACTCTAATCGTCTACGTCTGAACTGTGTTTCAATGTAGGTAAATTTAATTTACAAAATTTTGTGCGCTAAAATCGGGAATATCTGCACTTCCATGGGTCTATCTGAGTAGTTAATATGCGATGAGTTAACTTGAGCATAACCTAAATTAATGTGTCATCAAAATCACTTTTGACCAAACCCATTAGAATTTGGACGGCTTGGGTAGGTTACATGAGTTTGAGATAGATTTGTCACTCCTAATCAAAAGTGCTTATTAACAAATTTCTTATAAATCAAATTTAGTAAAAAGTGATGAGTCAATCACCCTACTTTTCAGGTTATTATTATAAGTTTCAACACTTTTATCTAAACTTATTATTACTTATTCGCAAAATTAGTTTAAATTAATTTTATCAATTCAAATTTTTTTAAACACGTGATTGTTATCGTAATTTCTAATCAGTTAAACCAAACGAAATCTAAATCAAAATCACAAAGATGAAAAGGGCTTTTGGAGGTCAAAGTTTTGGAAGGAAAGAGGTGATAGACGTGTCGAAGAAGATTTCTGCTGACATATACAAGACAAAAAAGGAGTAGAAAAGTTAAGTGCAGGTAGAAATTTCTGGTGAAAGGCTAAAGCAAATAGTGTCTTATAGCTTTATTTGGCTTTTGCTTTAATTAGAAAGCTACAAAAATAGCTAATGTGTTGGGTAGTTGAGCTTGTTAAGAAATGCATATTGATTGGTGAAGGCTACTCAAATGCACGTCAAGCATCTCTTACGTTGCCTTGATACCTACCCTAAACATGCATTTGGATAAAGCAAATTAATACTGCCAAATAAAGGTAATTTCTTTCCATCGACATTTGCCACAATACACTATTTACGCTGAGAATCACTTGTTACATTGTTTAGTCAAGCAGTGACGGAGCCTGAAATTTTAATAAAGGAATTTGAATACTGCCAAATAAAGGTAATTTCTTTCCATCGACATTTGCCACAATACACTATTTACGCTAAGAATCACTTGTTACATTGTTTAGTCAAGCAGTGACGGAGCCTGAAATTTTAATAAAGGAATTTGAAAATTTGAACTTTCGATATAAAATTATCTTCGAACTACATTTCTTTATGTTGACAGAGTATTTTTGTGTTATATAACCAATATAATTTTCTAATGAAAGAGATTCAATTGAACCTCTTCTTTGATTGTGGCTCCACCACTTTGGTCGGGAGCTTAGTTTCAAATTTAGTTTATGAAAATTTAATAGTCTAACTCACTCAAACTGGACATGTTGGATTGGGTATGTATTTGCTGGCGAGTCAGTTTGGACATAGTTCACATACTTACATAAGTTTGGTTCAATTTGAATTGCATATGTAGGACACATTGGTTCATATAACTAGTGGCGGGCCAAAATTTATAATAAAAGGATTCAAAATACATTACATTAAAAACTTTCTTTAAATAAAAGAGATTCAACAAATTATATATATATATATATATATATATATATATATATATATATATATATATATATATATATAATTTTCTTACCTATATACAGAGTACAATCTTCTGAAGGAGGGGATTCAATTCCCACCATGCATAGCTCCGCAATATAACTTGTCAAAACAGATGAAAATAAATTGGCTATGGCCGGATCACGACATTCTAGCTATCCTTGGATTAAAAATTAAAGTGTAAATTTTTTATGCTATAGTATTTATGGTATAAAAATATCAATTGCTTATCATTAAACATAAGAACAAAGTGAGTGACGTGTTTTGTCTACTAGCTGACTGGAATCCAATTCAGTAGGCTCGCTGACTTTTTCCTCCCATGCTGACAGTTACATAATGTCCACTTGATTATTGGATTTTCCATAAACTCCGGACAAATAATGGCCGTCGGCCTAATGATATAATTAGCATCCCAACATTCATTTCTCACAAAATTACAAATTTTCACGAAATAGTGACGGAACCAAAATTATAATTAAGAAAAATTAAAATATAATTTGAATTTATAGTGTACTTTTTCAACGAAGGAGAACTCTTAACTGAACATGCTTCATGCCAATCTAACTAAGATAAGGAGAAGATCTCATTTCTAAATTCATATCTATTCGTCTTAATTAGTCCTGCTTCGGCGATTCACGACATTTCATTTTCGCCTTTATCATTTGAGTTTTTGTATCTAAGACTTGATCTTACAAAATGAGTATAATGAGATAACAAGCAATCTGTGATCAATGCACGTTAATCCAAAACAAGACAAACAACAAAGATTTTCGAGGACTAGGAAAGAAGATAGTACGACATGCCGAATATCAGTTGGTTATAATACATAAAATAAAAAATAAAAAGGTGAAAATAGGATCTGTTGTCCTCTTACAATTTAAATAGAAGAAAATGGTTTTTTCAAATCTTTTATGTGATTTTTTCAAATCTCTTATGTGTAAAAAATGAATCTCTTGTAAAATGGTCATAAAACTAAATAAAATTTATAAAGGACCAAAAAGGACACTCAAGGACCACGAATGAAGTAGGTTTATTATTTACATAATTTTCTAACTACCAAAAAGCGACAGTTTTAGTCTTGGAAACTGTCTTGCATTATATTGGTGGTAAATAACAAATGTTTCTGGATTGTTTGGAGTTATATTGGAATTTTCCTGATGTCGAGCTATAAGGATTTGTCGTAAGAGTCATTTTAGGTTGAATTATGAGATTTAAATGAAAACAGACAGCAGAATTTTATTGGACAAAATATATGTATAACTATATAAAATGTTTAGCATTGTATCTACTCAAAAATAGAACATCTTACTCTTAGCTTGTTGCAACAACATCTCTAGTAAGAATGTATACGAGTCGTGCGTCATGGGATAAAATTGACAAATAACGAGTTTTTAATATTTGTAACTGAAAGAATAGCCATTAAGAAGGTAGTTGGACGTAATTTGGCTAAAATTTGAATAAAACTAATATTTGAAATTGAAGTTGAAAAAAAAAAGGTATTTGAAACTTAAGAATTGAAGGGCTAGAGTTTATATAAAAAGATTCTCCTAAAATTTCAATACCTTGATATATATACTCAGTAGTTATTGAATCTTGAACTACTGAAAGCAATCATGTACTTAACGAAGTTGTCTGTGCAAATTGGGTATCCTCCCCTAAGAAACAAATAACGGTTCTGGTGAAAAGAAAAAAAAAAAAAAAATCAAACAGACAATGATTCTAGTTGGGCTTGGAAGTTGAGAAAGGCAAAACACAATCAGAAACAATAGATAGGCCCATGAAATTTACAAAGAAATGCTCATCTCTTGATAGTTTCGACCTTCAAGAAGCATTTTTACATTTTTTGTCGAAGTTGAATTCACATTACAAAAAATTCAGAGGCAAATCCATAATTTTGACAAGATGGATCCAATATTTAGGTCCTTTGCCACTAAACTTATTAACATTTGAGATTATGGGTTCATAATTTATTAAAATTTTAGTAACTTTTTACATGCATTTCTATGCATCATGCCGGAAATGTTGAGTTCATACAAACCTTTTACCTTTATATATATATATATATATATATATATATATATATATATATTTTTTTTTTTTTTGGCAAATAAACAATTTTATTTCCAAAAGTATTAACATTCTGTACAAAGTCAAGAACTGTGTTGGCATGGCAACCAAACAGTTAAGCAAAGGCTAACAACCATTTTCATCAAAGCAACAGTAGGCAAAAAAACTAAGCAACACTAAGGGTAGTAGTTAAGGTCTGCTAGTTTGCTGGCAAGTTTTGGCTTCAAAGTTCCTCTGTGGAAGATCTCCTGCACTATTCTCCTAGTAATCACATGTGAATCAGTAGATTTAGCTTGGAAAATTCTATGATTTCTCTCAATCCATATGTGATATACTGCAGCTGCTATACTAATTCTGAAAATTGTGGCTGCTGCTCCCTTCCCTCTAGCATTTATAATTGTCCAATCCAGTTCTTCTAGCAATGGCTTTGCTTGTCTTCTTATACCTTGCCAATGTAGTAGTCTTGTCCAGATAAAACTAGAGTAGTCACATGAGAAAAATAAATGATCACTGGACTCATTTCCCCAACTGAATAGAGCACATTGCTGGTTATCCGTGACTCCCCATTTTAATAACCTGTCTTTTGTATGGAGTCTTCCCAGGGCTGCTAGTCTTGTAATGAAAATCCACTTAGGTGATCCAGGGGACCTTCTGATAATCACCCCTCATTGCAATGCACAACTTTTTTATGGAGAATTGTTGCATATTTGCTTCAATATCTTTTGGACCATCTATGAGGCTTGAGAGGGTGCACAATCCCAAAATATTACATCATTTAATATAGTAACAGTGTACCCACTTCACCCACAAATTGTCCTTTTTTCGACATAAGTTCCATAGTAACTTAAGTATTGCAGCATTGTTCCAGACAGTAATATCTAGAATGTTTAATCCTCCCGCTGTTTTAGGCATGCATACTTTATCCCAAGCTAGAAGTACCTTTTTAGTAAGCTCAACACCACCTGTCCACAGAAATCTTTGGCATGTTTGGTCGATAAGTTTGATCACTTTCGATGATAGGACAAAAACCTGAAACCAATATACTTGAATGGAAAATAAGACAATTTTGATCAATAACTCTCTTCCTGCATAGGATAAGAATTTAGTAGTCCAACAAGTGATTCCCCCTAACATTTGGGCAAGAAGTGGCTGACATTGCATGATGGATAACCTTTTAGTACTTAGAGGCACCCCTATCTATTTAAAAGGCAGATAGATCCCTTTTAGTGAAGCCCAATATATCCAGAATAGCAGCCAGCATAGTGCCCTTTACCCCACGAAAATAAATTGCTCTTGTGTCTTTGTTGGCAATCAGTCCAGAAGCCCCAGAGAACTCTTGGAAGCAATTAAAAAGAAGCTGGACAGATCTGATATCTCCTTTGCAAAAATAGGAGCATATCATCAGCAAAGCCTAACTGGATCAACTGTACTTTAGAGCATCTGGGATGAAATTTGAAATTTGAAATTTGAAATTTGAATGGACTATTAATTTCCTCAGTAATCTAGAGAAATATTCCATTGCAATTACAAAGAGGAATGGAGACATAGGGTCCCCTTGCCTCAAGCCTCTCTTGGCTTCAAAGGGTTCTGAAGGCACCCATCTATGCATATTGAGTAAGAGACTGTTTGAAGGTATTCCATCAACCATCCAGTAAATTTAGGAGGAAAATTCAGGTGGCAGAGCATTTGTTGGATAAAGATCCACTCAAGTGAATCATATGCTTTTTCCATATCTACCTTAAGCATACATCTAACAGAGATCCCCTTTAGCCCATATACCTTAACAAGCTCATGACTCAATATAATGTTATCACTAATGAGTCTACCAGGTACAAAGGTTGATTGACTCTTGTCAACCAAGCTATCCATAACATTCTGGAGTCTATTTGTGATAATTTTAGAGATGAGTTTGTAAACTATAGCGCAGCAAGAGATAGGCCTGAATTCCTTTACCGTTGAGGATTCTTAATTTTAGGAATAAGTGTCACAACTGTACAATTTATGGGCTTGTGAAGTATACCTGTATTAAAGAAGTTCCGCACTGCCTTTGTAATCTCATCCCCAACCACTGACCATGATTGTTTAAAAAACAAGGCATTGAAGCCATCAACTCCTGGGGCCTTCAAGTCTTCAATCCCCTGAAGAGCATGCCAAACATCTGCTTGGGTTACTGGCTCTGGAAGTTGTAGTTGTTGGCTTCTGGACAGTACATAACCCAAAGCACAAATCTCTGGTTTGATTGTTGGCAGTTGTGATGCAGTAGTACCCAACAGATTTCTATAGAAGCCAATTCTCTCCCCTTTCACCTCAGTCTCATCAGAAGTCCATCTACCACAGGAGAGTTTGAGCTTTTTGATCTGGCTATATGCTGTCCTGTTCTTTAGATTAGCAAAAAAGTAAGCTGAGTTTGAGTCCCTAAGTTGCAACCATTTGATCCTTGACTTTTGTTGATAGATAATCTCTTGGACCAGGGACTATTTCTCCAATGTTTGCCTAAGTTCTTTTTCAAGGTCCACTAGTGACTTTTTCAATGTCTACTAGTGATGCAGCATGATTTCTACTCCTTATTTGTTCCTGAGTTTCAGCTAATTTCTGTCTAGTATCCAGGATGCTTTGTTTAACATTTGAAATTCCTTCACTTGTAGAGTTTTCATTTTTTTTTTTTTTGACATTTTCAAGCTGGGCCCAAACTCTCTTCGTATAAGTACCAGGGATAGGCTTATTCCACCCTTTTTGAATACTCTGTTTGAAGCTTTGATGTTGTACAAGATGGTTCATGAATTTAAAAGGTCTAGGCCTTCTTATTATTGGTTCAGCAAAATCCATGATAAGTGGAGAGTGGTCTGAACATATGGGGTCTTGGATCTCTACCTCTAACTGTGACATAGATGTCATCCAAGATGGGTTTGCAAAAGCCTTGTCAATTGTACTAAAGACATGGCCATTTGTCCATGTGTAATCCCTTCCAACAATTTTCAGTTCACAGGGTGGGCATGGTACGGTATGGTACGGTATTTGAAATTTCGGTTCGGTAACTTCGGTATTCGGTTTTTAAAAATACGATATCATTACCATACCAAATTAATTCAGTACGGTTCGGTATTTTTAAGTTCGGTTTCGGTATTTCACGGTACGGTAAATCGGTAACCATAGTTTATTTGACTTCGACTTACGTATATACTCATGTAATAAAGGATTATGACTTCGAGATTTCTCAATTATATTAAACTAACACCATACACAAATAGACGTATTTAAAAGAAAGTACAAGCAATTTTCTTCGTTAATCAATTGCACAACGGACATTTGAATCACGGTAGAGTAGTCAAAGTTTCAAAGTCTAAACAACATTAGCCAAAAGTAAGCATAATCTTCGGTCCTAAACAATTTTACACCAAAAATTTCATTCAGCAGCAGAGAGAATAGGCCATTTCCACCATTTCAAGTCTTAATGTATTGGAAAAATAGCAGAGACAAATTAAAGGCTGCTTCTAGGTGTTACGTCCCATATTTTTATACATTGGGACAACCCGGATTAACTATGATAATTTAAGGCCAAAACTTTTCCGGGATTTGAAGTCGGGACTTTTGACCATTTGATTTTATTTGGAGACATACGTTATATATGAAATTGTTGGTATGGAACACTTAGGAAAAATTGGGACCACAATTCACAAAATTGGAATTTAAAATGTTGTTCAAAACTCCCTTGTAGCCGTGTGAATTAAAAAGGGGTCCCACACATTGTGTGGCCAATTATAATTGGTCCAACACATTGTGTGGACCTAAGGTAATGGGGACACTTAAAAGATGAATAAGTGGTCTTCTTTACTCATTCTACACTTCAACACTTAGCAAAATATCAACATTGAAAGCCCTTTCTTTTCTCCACTGTTTCGGCCAGCCAAGGGGAGATCCAACCCCATTTTTTTTTCTTCCCAAAAATTATTTCCTTGGTGTTAACCCACTATATTGAGGTCCCTAAGTAGCGTGGAAGAGTTGTTCGGGTCATCCAACCATTAGTTGTACCCATTTGCAAACCCTAACTATTTGGTGGATTGAAGAAGAAAGGTATGTTTTGCTCTTGTTTTTGTGTTGTGAACATTTATTCATGTTATGGTATGTTAATAGGGATGGAAATCATGAAATATAGTATGATTGGAAGTGGGTTGTGTGATGGGTGTTCTAGCCGTGTATATGGGTGTGACAAATGGAATTGATGAATTAATTCTATATTATGTTAGATTGGTATCGAGTGGGGAAAAGAATAAAAATCATCGATACATGTATATGTGTAGTGTAGCCGTGTTTATAGCCTCCAAATTGTAGCAAAGAAGGAATTAATCTCGCTTAGCGTCGTAATGGTTATTGTGATGACTTGTAGGTTAGAAATGAGAATTTAATGTCCCAAATTGACATAGTAAGCGTTGCGGACTGATTTGGAGAACTTTGTGCATTGAATAAAATTCGTATATATAAGAATCATTAACATGTGTATGTGTGTGGCGCGGGCGAATGTGAGTTTTATAATGTGTCGAAGATCGTAATACTATCGCTTAGTATTTTAGTTATCGTCGAAACGAATTCTAGTTGGAAATAAGTGTTTAAGTGGCTCAAGATTGATGTTGAGAAATTGTGGGCTGTTTTGAGGCTAGTTGTGCGTTTGACGTAAATTGTATATTTTATGAAAATCATATCGTTATATTGTGGATTGTGGTACAAAACATGACTTGAAAATGAGGAATGGAAAAGGGGACTGTTTTCGGCCAAACAGTGGAAAATTTTTCGGGTCGTTGGAAATATTATGTGGATTGTTTAGAATGTCCTAGAATATTGTGGTAAAGACTCGGGTTGATAATTAAATGTGTGAGCGATGTGGTGGCTTGAATGTGAGCCGTTGAATTGAATATTTGGAAAGTTGTCGAATGATGAAAAAGAGAGCTATTAATGTTATTTTGTCTTCCGAATTTATTATTGATGTTGCTAGATTGGTTATTGTGGCTGTTGTTGTTGATTTTTAAGCGAGATAAATTCTCGGGATGGCCTATTTACAGAGGAAGTGCTGCCGAATTTTTTTTGTAGAATTTAGAGTTAGTTGGAATGAAAAATTTCTTAATATGCCTATGGTTAATATTGGATATTCATTGGCACATTTTGTAGACCTTGGGGAGCCCGAGGGGTAAATTTGGAGTAGCTTTAGATTGGCTAGCTTGGAAGTGCGTTCGAGGTATGTAAGGCAACTTCCTTTCTTTTTGGCATGTCTTAGTTTTTATAGGCTAAATTAGAGCCTTAAGGAAACTTCCAAATCCGAAATCCGAGCATGTTATGATCCGTATATGTTCTTTGGCACTCTTATGTATGATTTGATGAAATATGAACCTTGATGTATTTGAAAAATCGTTTTTCGAACTTTGCGCAAAAAGGTTTCACTTTAAGGAACTTCGAAATATCCGAATGCCATATCTTTCACATAAATGCTCGGATTGCTCCAATATATTTTTATAAAAATTTTGCAATACATATAACGAGTATGTTTTTCATAAGCGGGCCCGACTTGGGTAAATACCCACCCGTGGGTCCCGCGACTTCCTTTTTTGTTTTAAATTCGGGAGATTTTGAAAGAATTTGTTAAGACTACTATCCGATTTTCAAATACGATCGTTTTGCTTATGTTTGAATTTATGATATTGATTTTATGCATATGACTACTCACGACTCTATTCGTGCATTTGGTTACTCCCTTCGCCGAGTCCCGGGCCGGTTATGTTATCGTGCGCATTTTGATATACTCCGGAGTTATGCTGTGTTTATGGTTCACCGAGCTACTCGCAAAAGAGGGTCGGGTTCCATCTATATTTGGTGTTATGCTGTATATGGCGTTATGTTGTGATGTGATATGTGACGGGGATACGGAGATTTGAAATCTTTCTGGTGTTATGCTGTGTTATGGCGCTATCGACAGGCGGGCGACCATATTCTTCTGTACCCTATGCATGATTTACATATTTGAAACTAAATAATTTGATAAGATTGAATTTGCACTTATGTTTAATACTCCCATTTCGCTATGTCTCAGATTTGCTTTCTGTACATTCTGCTTTGCATACTCAGTACATATTTCGTACTGACCCCCTTTCTTCGGGGGCTGCGTTTCATGCCCGCAGGTACAGACGCACAGTTCGGTGACCCCCCAGTGTAGGATACCCCTTTTGCTGTTGGAGTGCTCCCCTCCCTTCAGAGCACATCTTTTGGTATACACTTTTGTTCGCTATGTTGTATATATTCGTTCATGGGTACGGCGGGGCCCTGTTCCGCCATATGATTTGTTTGGTCTGTTTAGAGGTCTGTAGAATTATTTGTGGGTGTGTGTGCCTACTTCTGTACAGTTGTGTCCATATGATCTTCTTCGTCATGGCAGCCTTGTCGGCATGCATTTTGTATATGTTTTTGGGTCGTTGTGCCATTTGATAGCCTTGTCGGCTCGCACATGTATATGTTGTGTTTGGGCGATCCCATTCGCCGCGGCGGCCGGTCCGCATATGTTTACACGTTACTTTGTTAGCCCTGTGTGGCCTTTGTTGGTATTTGCTGTGTACAGGGTTATTTTGGATAGTCCGAAAAACAAAGGAAACTCTGCCGAAATTTTTCTGGAAATTGTCTAAATTTGAAATATAGCCTTGATGGCTTCTGTTATATACTTGAATGCGTTTGATAAAATTTTGAGATAGCATTTGATAGATGTGTTTGGGTGCCCAGATTGGGCACTAGTCACGGCCTACGGGGTTGGGTCGTGACACTAGGCCTCAGCATATGTGAAAGACTAAAAGCATGAAAATATTGGATAAAAAGTTAGCTTTGATGGTACAATTTTCTATTAGATACAAATTGACATTAAATGAGATGTGATGTAATTTTTTATACGAAAACTAGTCTATCTATTTAGCAGTAGTAAATATAATATATATGGATTGTATATATGTAGTATAAACTTCGGTATGGTATACGGTATTTCGGTATCCATTTTATAAATACCAAATACCATACCGAATACCAAAGAAAATTTAAATTCATACCAAATACCATACCAAATACCATAATACTAAAACCGCGGTATTAAAAACTTCGATATCGGTATGGTATTCGGTATATACCATACCGTGCCCACCCCTCACAGCCCAATCCTAAGTAAACAATCTTTAAAATCTCTTACTTCACTTTCTTGTAATACTGTTACGTTAGTCCTATCATCATTGTGCAAAATAACAGTCAAGTCTCCCATAATAAGCCATGGGCCATTAATACCAGTTGCAATGCTATCTAGTCGTGACCTTAAGCTTCTCCTGTTTCCACAGTATGCCACCCATAAACATCAGTGAAACATAAATCCAGCGGCAAACTACAACTTCTAATATGGCCACCTGATCAGTCATAGTAATTAGAATATAATCTACCTTTGTGTTGTCCCATAAAATCCATGTTCTTCCTTTGTCACTTTGAGCATAGTAGGCATACCATTGCCAATGTGTAGTGACCTTGTCAATATTTTTTGTCAATTCATTTCCTTCATCCTATTCTCCAGTACATTTATAATACTAATCTTACTATCATTAAAAAAAACTTTAAATTCCTTTTTCTTATAGACTTTATTTACACCCCTAACGTAACGTTCCAGGTAACTAACTTCATTGATAAATGGATTGATCAGGGGGGTCACCATCAGGCCTCACCATGCTACTTTGTTCCCTCTCTTGCTCCTGGGTTTGTTTAAATACATCTAAGGCCATGATTGTCACGACTCGACTAGGGGCCGTGACGGGTACCCGGGGCTAACCACCGAGCACCACTCATTCCCTTACTTATCATATTCATATCATAAGAAAGTCATTTTCTCATTTGGAAACATAATCACTTTACACACATATATATATGTATACATAAGCCCTTCGGCTATCAAAATAATATAAACATATACATTAGAAACATTGTGAGACCATACTACCCACACCTGCGTATCTACGAGCCTCTACTAGAGTGCTAGACATAAGGACGGAACAGGACTCCATCGTGCCCAAAATATACATATATACACAAAAGAATGATCAAAGGCACCTCCGGAACAATGGAGTGCTCTCAAGTCAGCTAACAGCTCCTACGAGTCTGGATCTAGCTCACCTCCCTGTCTACCTGTGGGCATGAACACATCATCCAAAGAAAACGGACGTCAGTACGAACATTGTACTGAGTATGTAAGACATGAATGAAATAAGCATAATAGAAGGATCATAAACCGTAGGAGGAAGGTATAACCTGAATGAGTTTTATAGGTGAATACATTTCATACATATATCGTATATTTATGTAATCATAGTACATGTGTCGTCATAGCGCATATATCATCGCATCATAATCCTCATCGTTAACCCGCGTTCGGGTAACCATCATATGCCGCCCACTAGTGGTGATCATGTCCGGCCTCCTAGGCGCGGTGGAATCATAAGCAGCCCGCCTTAGCGGTGACATGTCCGGCCATTTAGGCACGGTGGAATCATAAGAAGCCCGCCTTAGCGGTGACATGTCCGGTCTCCTGGGCACGGTGGAATCATATCGCCATATACCCATCGTAACTCAACATTTTCATACATGGCATAGGCATATTATAAACTTTCATTATTGATCATCTCATAGACATATCACAACTTAGCATCATTATACATTCATCATTAAAAACATACATTAGAACTTGAATACAACTATGGCTATGTCGGGGTGACGTAAGGTCATGAAACCCCGATTCCATTATGGAGCATTTATAAGTATTCTGCCCCACGTTGAATGAAATAGTATATAAGGTGAGTGTATACAATAAACGACATCATTAACTATATAAGAACATCATATCATGAACTCTAGAATCTTTAGACTTAAGCCCATCATCATCATTATTGGGCTCGTAATGTATCTCTTATCTCATGTAGCTATTCATGAACATGGACTCTTAACTTTCCGGGATATAGAAGATTCATGGAGAAGAAGGAAAAATCATGCCATAGAAAGAAAGGGCTAGCCTCACATGTTGTTCGTTTAACTAATCTATCGCTTGCTCGTTCTCCTTCAATGCTCACATTTCTACCTTCAAGAGAATTCACATTATTATTAGCTAATCGATTACTTAAACGTGCTTACTAAAACTAAAGAAAATTGGGCAGCATTTCCTTTGTTTATACTACTTTCCCCATATTCTATATCAACTCCCAAACATTCATAACAACATTCACAATATCACAAGCGACAATCATCATTCATCTACATTATCCACATTTCGTAGTTTCACTCCAATTTCTCCATAATCATGATCATAGTTCATTATTGCATTTTATCACATATAATACTTATTCCATGTTCTAAATGTCGTTCACAACATACTTACAATCACAACATACCAATATTCATAATTCACCCCAAACTACTACTCAACAATGACACTATTCACACATTCATGACCCATTTTCTACCTCCTTCTACAATTCAAGTGTTTCAACTTTTCAATACCTTAAATAACATGTAAATACCATAAAACTCACCTTAGATAGTGTAGGAATAAGCCTTGAGTTGAAATATTTCTCTTTCACAAAAACCCTAGTTCACTCCCCATGAAATTTTCTTGCCTTAGGTGAACCCTAGTGAGTTTCTTGCACTTGTTTCCTTTGATTTGATGAAGTTGATCATCAATTTCACTTGGATTCTTGTATATGAGGAGTTTGGAAAGTTCTAGAGAGTTGTTGGGTCGTGGAGAGAGAAAATAGAATGAATTAAATGAACTTGGGATATTCTTTTATAAATGCAAAAGTTGTCTCGACATCATTATACGGACACTTATACGGTCTGTATAAATTTATACGGTCTGTATAAATTTATACGGTCCGTAAAACTGCCCCAGTAACCATCACATTCTGTGTCAATTTGACGGCACATTATACGATCCGTATAAATTTATACGGTCCGTATAAGTGACCGTGAAATCACCCCCTCAACCACTTCATTCTGTGACCGTTATACGACAGGTTATACGGACCGTATAATCAGTCGTATAATCTACCGTTTCTCTGATTTTGGTTCTTGACACTTCGTTTGATTTCAAATCCTCGTGGGACCTTCGTGATACTTGTCTAACACCTCGTTAACAATCTAAAAGATATTATAACTCTTCTTCCAAAACATTACTAAGCCATCATTAATTCGATATTCATAAATTCTGTCTGGTACGCAACATATATCTTGCTTTCCTTAACAACTTTCATCTCCTATCTCAAATGTCCCTGAAATCTTATTTAAAATCATCGAATGGTATTTCTTACTTATCAAAACATTGTATACGTCATGCTCTTCGCTAGCCTATTCCCTGTACGTTAACGGGGAATGTTCCAAGGTGTAACAATGATGAATGATCAGAGGGTTGAACCCATTCTCCATATTCACAACATTTGAATTGGGGCTGATAGAGTTCTTGATTGCTGACTTAGGCTTGACACTCTTCCATACATCTTCCTTATGTAATGGTGGAAAGTCACTTGAGTTCAACTCAATAGCTGCTTCTACAGTTTGTTCTGTTGACACTGCAAGTTGCACTACAAGATCATTTGAGCTCCGTTCAAGCCTAGGGTGCCATTGCTTCACTTGCTTCCTCGGTTGCTCCTTGTGTCCCTTTACATTATCCTTCACTCTTTCAATCTGCTTCTGCTTCTGCTTACGCTCCTTCTTCTGTTTAGTAGGATTGGCTGTAGGTGGGGACCTACTACAATTATGCCCAATCTGGAGGCATTCTTTGCAATAGTCGGGTACCAAATCATACCAAACCTCTTGATCAAAGACCCTATCAGTTGGATCCTGGACGTTACATCTATTTCTATGAGAACCCTTGCACATGAGATCCTCTCCACTTGGCTCGTACATTCATCGGTGTACATTGGATTACCTAGACCACTATATATCTTGCTAAAGGATTCAATACCCCAACAATTGAGTGGCAATTTAGGTAGCTTAATCCATAGTGGAACCACTCTTAAAACCTCATCACAAAAATTGAAATCAGGTTTCCATGATCTCACTATCAACGGCTTATTGCTAAGCACATACAGCAGGACCTCATCTCTATCCTTGATGCTGTTGAGTTTTACTACAAAATAGTCGTTATTATGATAGTAAATTTTAGGCTTAGCTATATAGTTCCACTGAGCCCCGATGTATCGTTCAAGTGCCCCAATAGATGGGGATGCTCCTACTATGTACACAATCAAGGCCATCTTCCAATACTCTGTCTCTTTTGCAATATCAGCTTCATTCAACTAAATAATCTTAACCCCATTTTGAAGAATTGGAGCAATGAAGGAAATATTAGTGCCTCAGGAAGCAAGTCTGTTGCCTTCAAATAAATTTGCCCAATTTTGTTTCTGTTTCTATGCCGAAATCGGTGGCTGTGTGTGCTTTCCAGTTTTAGCAGCAGCTGGTTGCTTGCCACTATCCCCGTCGTTGGATCGTGAAGGGTCAATCAGACTTATGGGATGTCAGCGTAGCTGCAATTCCGCATGTCACTGTTTTAGGAGTGGGAGAGCTGGTCGCCGGTAACGGGGTTTCCACTTGTTTTTGCTTTCTTGTACCACTGGTTTCCACCACATCCGGCACGAATGGTCGCCGGACTGGTTTAGTTCTTTTCACCTCAGATAGTTGTATTGCAGAGTGGTTCTTCTTTCCCCGTCCCTTGGCCATGCCGGCGAGGGCAATCCTTGAAACTCTTAATTTTTTTTTACCTTTATATAGAGATAGGTATAGTGGAGAAAGTTTTGCATTTTATAGTCATATGCTTGAAACATCTTCCTTTTGTGGTTTATTTCTATACCAACTATTAGTGGCAGATTTACGGTATTAACGGTAATTCAATAACTATTGTTCAAATCTTGTATTCTCTTACTTACTTTATCTGAATCCCCTCCTAATAGATGCGGGAACCACACAGGTCATTGTGTGGAATGCCCGCTAAGCAAGTCAATTAATGAAGGGATCGCGGCGCTAGGTATTATGTTTTAAAATATCTAATAAAGTTTTGTAAACATTTATTTGTGAATTCAATTATTATTGTATATCAACTTGAGGTAATTATAGAAATTCATAAATTTCAAATTCTGAATCCGCCCCTGTCAATTATTGCTAAAAGTTTAGTTCATGTGGTAGGTACTTAATGCATTAGGGGAGTGACTTGTTATTTTGGTCAACACTTACTAATTCTATATAGAGGTGGGTTCAGGATTTAACCTTTAAAGTTTTTTTTTTTTTGAAATCATTATATTCTTAAAGTTATGAGTTCATACCAACTATTTATTATAATTTTAGTAAATTTTTACGCATAAATTTATGTTCCGTATCGAAAATATTGGATTAAGATGAACTGGGTATCGTATCTGCATCCGCCCCTGCCTCTATGTATCTACTTTGACCTTCCATAAGAGAAAATAACAATGAAATGTTCCGAGTTTCCAACCGAAAAAAGGATCTTATCTGCAAAATAAACTTTACCGATCGAGGTCATGTAGTAGAATACAATGGCACCCACTTTTAGGTTTATTGCAGGTACCGCTGGCACAAATTAGCTTATTTATCAAAGAAAATACCACACAGCATCGTTCTTATTTCTTATTACTGGATAGTAATACTCTTTAACATATAAGTGTTCAGAGAGAAAATCGGCACAACCAAACAGAAGCTTTGGTTATTTATTTTAACAATAACAGAAGCTTTGATGGAAAATGAAAATTAACTATGCAAAAAGGAAAACAAGTACCGCGTACTAGAGTTTTTAAATAAGTTTAAGTTATATACATCGTTAGCGTAAAGAATTGTTCATGTTATTAGGTCAACCCAACGATATCTCCAGGCAAATCTCCTTAAAATGTGTGATTTGTAATCTTGAAAATTAAAAAAAATTACCTACTATTACATATAGGTATGACTTGATAGTAGAGAAATGTCTTAGCTAATTGTTATAACTTGTACGAGTGGTTATGTCTTATGTTTCAAGGTTTCAAAATCAAAAGTTAATTCCTAGAATCCTTCACGATTTTAGTCTTTTAGGTTCAAGATAAGTTTTTGTATATATTGAGGTCGCAATGAATCTTCGAACTCTAACAAGTGTTAGTTCACTTTTATAGGAGTAGCAAACTTGATGCATCGCTTTTTTCTTTTTTGACTCAAAGCAAATATGACGTTTTCATACTATATAAAAAATAACTAAGCAAGTAGCAAACTTGATGCATCACTTTTTTCTTTTTTGACTCAAAGCAAATATGAAGTTTTCATACAATATAAAAAATAACTAAGCAGTAGTATGTTGCACTGCTATTTTACATTCACTGATTTAATACTCCTGAACAATGGTCTGTCTAAATAGCTAATTTCGTCGTTTCCCTCTAAGCATCAAGAATCGTTAATATTAAAAAAAATTCTAGAATTACTTTTTGAGAAATTTAGGGGAGAATAGATCTCCAATTATATGTAAATTCGATTACATTGTCGATGACTCCGACCATTCAAAGACGTAAAATATTCATCTTCCTTCAGCCCTATACTTATTTTTCTCTTATAATTAAGAGTATTAAAAATCAAACCTTGGATATGGAATCATCTAATTCGGCATAGAGTAATTTTGTATACATGACAAGATATAGCTCGACACGTGACACAATGGGAATGGAGCACATGGCAGTTGAAAGTCACTACTAAAAAACTGGCAAAATTCGACGGACAAAAAACCGACGGACTGCGTCTCTTTGAAAAACCGATGGAAAACCGACTCAGTGCGTCAGTTTTGTGTATTTCTAATTTTTTTATTATTTTAATTAAAAAACCGACGGACAACGTCGGTTTTTTCCGCAAAATTTTGAAATTATATATCCGCAAAACAAAACCGACGTCCCACGTCGGTTTTATTAAAAACAAATAATAATAATAATAATTAATATTTAATTAATATAAAACCGACGGACGACGTCGGTTTTATTTTTAAAAATATTTTAAATAATATGCAATTCAATTTGTTTTTAAAAAAAATAATAAACAATTTTTTTTAGGAAACCGACGGACAGGGTCGATTTCCTATTTTTTTTTTTTAATTTTTGGGTCAAATCTGGTCAAACGTGCGGGAAAAACCGACGGACAGGGTTGGTTTTGTCCGTCGGTTTTTCTTTAAAAACATTCCAGACGGGTTTTCATACCCATTTCTTCTCCTCTTCCCAATTAAACTCCCATTCCCCTCAAACCCTAGCTACCCGCCGCCCCCCTCCCCTCCGCCCAGCCCCGCCGCCCATTTCCCCGCCGCCCAGCGCCGCCGCCTGCGCAGCCCATCCCCACCAACCCCAAACTCGTTTTGAAGTTAATTAATTGAGGTTAGTTTCTCTTAAATTAGGGCTTTTAAAATTCTTTCAATTTTAGTTTTATTTGTAGATTTTAGGCCTAATACTAATCTATTTAGCTTTGTTAAACATCATTTGCAATGTTATTAATGTTGAATTTGTGAAAAAAATGTAAACTTTATTTGACTAGTTTAGTTGTCATTTTTTTTTTTTTGGCTTGAGATTGTGCTATATTTCATGTTTTTTGTCAATGTATTTGTGTTAGCTTAATTATCATTCTTTGTAATATTATTGATATTGAATATGTGCAAAAATGTATACTTTAATTATTTGACTAGTTTTTTTTTTTTGTTGGATTGTGCTTTTTGTTAGAATTCCATAAGTTATTAGAATTGTTATTGATCATTCCAAATTAGAATTGGTTGAGATTGTGCTTTTCAAAGTTAGAATTGTTAAGTTATAGTATTTCTATAACCTCAATACTAAAATGTAGATTTTATTTCTCTAGATTTACGTTTCAATTTTTAGAATTGGTTGGAATTGTGCTTTTCAAAGTTAGAATTATTAAGTTATGTTAGAATTATTAAGTTATAATATTTGTACAACCTCAAAACTAAAATGTAGACTTTATTTGACTAGATTTACTTTTCAATTTTTAGAATTAAAGTTAGAATCCATAAGTTATTAAAGTTAAAATTGTTATTGAGAATTCAAAGTTAGAATTGGTTGGGATTGTGCTTTTCAAAGTTAGAATTGTTAAGTTATAGTATTTCTATAACCTCAATACTAAAATGTAGATTTTGTTTCTCTAGATTTACTTTTCAATATTTAGAATTGGTTGGAATTGTGCTTTTCAAAGTTAGAATTATTAAGTTATGTTAGAACTATTAAGTTATAATATTTCTATAACCTTAAAACTAAAATGTAGACTTTATTTGACTAGATTTACTTTTCAATTTTTAGAATTAAAGTTAGAATCCATAAGTTATTAAAGTTAGAATTGTTATTGAGAATTCAAAGTTAGAGTTGGTTGGGATTGTGCTTTTCAAAGTTAGAATTGTTAAGTTATAGTATTTCTATAACCCCAATACTAAAATGTAGATTTTATTTCTCTAGATTTACTTTTCAATTTTTAGAATTGGTTGGAATTGTGCTTTTCAAAGTTAGAATTATTAAGTTATGTTAGAATTATTAAGTTATAATATTTCTCTAACCTCAAAACTAAAATGTAGACTTTATTTGACTAGATTTACTTTTCAATGTTTAGAATTAAAGTTAGAATCCATAAGTTATTAAAGTTAGAATTGTTATTGAGAATTCAAAGTTAAAATTGGTTGTCGGTGAAAGTAGTGTGTCAAAGGAATATAGTCATGTCCAATATGATAGAGTTAATGATATGGTTAATGATGCTTTTGGCGTACAGTCTGGGTTTGAACCTTGGCAAAATTTTGAGGAACCTCCTAATGAAGAAGCAATGCGCTTCTATCAATAATTAGAAGAGGCTAGTCGTCCACTTTAGGTAAGGAGTCAGCATTCTAAGTTGTCTGTTGAGTTAGAATGATTAACATCAAATCAGATTGGACTGTTGTTGAAGCTGCTGTGGACTCAATGATTAAGCTTGTAGGGGAACTAGTTAGTCCGGAATTCGACATACTTAAGAGTTACTATGAAGCAAAGAGATTGTATTAAAACTAGTTAATGGTACTTTTGGTTGGACATTTAAATATTTATGAACTTTGAAGGTCTATTTAGATCGTATTTGATGTGTTTAGATAGTGTTTGATGTGTTTTATTATTACTTAGGGTGATTTTATGTGTTGTAGCTCTTTTAGAATTGATTTGGAGCATTTTAATGCTAGTTTTGAGCTGCTTTTGGTACTGGTTTCTGTGCAAGTATGGCTGCAGAAAATGCAGGAATTGAATGCAGGAAATTTTCCATAAAACCGACGGAAAACCGTCACAGTCCGTCGGTTTTCTGGAATTAATTTTGGAAATTTTCCAGAAAACCGACGGAAAACCGACTCAGTCCGTCGGGTTTCTGGAAAATAATTCTGAAATTTTATGAAAAAATCGACGCACTGTGTCGGTTTTGTATTTAAAATAAAAAAATTTAAATAAAAAACCTACGTCGTGCGTCAGTTTTTTCATAAAATATATATTGTTTTAAATAACATAATAAATCAGAAATTAAAAAAACCGACTCTGTCCGTCGGTTTTTTTAATTGCTTTTATTTTTTAAAATTATTGTATAAAACCCGACGGACCACGTAATCGACGCAGTCCGTCGGTTAAAGGGTCGGTTTCATTGAAAAAAACGACGCAGTCCATCGGTTTTTCTCGTTTTTTTAGTAGTGAGTGAAACACTGTTGGAGAATTTCCGGATAAACCCGGAGCGAACCTTCTGAGGGAGTCGACTCGGGTCATTATGAAAGATTAACGTTATATGGCCGGTTCAGATTTGAAGCAGACGTTACATTTTAGAATTAAAGCAGCATTTATTGTCTATAATTACTCATTATTAGGCTAGATTAACAACTCAAAGCTGGTGATTATCAACTATAAAAGGAGCCTAGTAGCTCACTGTTGAGGCATTGAAATACACTTTCTTACACCCAGTTATACAATCCAGTCCTTGTAATTTGCATAGTTTAACTAATATTTTGCTCCGAATCAGCATTTATTTAACAAAGGCTGAGGCGTGCAAGTGCTCCACCGAAGAAAAACTTATCAAAGAATTCTCTCTACGGATCATACCAGCCCAGGCTCAATTATATCATTTCTACTTTATATTGGCTTATTAACTTGATTTTCTTACTTGTTATCAACTATTCATTCATTATTTATAACAAATTAATTCACGTATTCTTTAAACTATAAATAAATTAAATTGTAATCTTTTTAGGGTAAATAAATTTATCCTTAGAAATGAGATTTTCCGATATAAGTTCACATTAATTGATCCCAAAATCGATATAGGACACCTAGTGAGAAATAAAAAACGGCAAAAGGCAAAATTATACCCCTGTACTATCAGAAAAGGGCCAAATATACCCTTCGTTATACTTTGGGTCCAAATATACCCCTGTTGTTGTACTGTTGGTTCAAATATACCCCTCCTCCGTTAAAATTGTTCAAGTTGGACATTCAATCCTACGTGGCACTAATATTTGATGAGGTGAATGCCATGTGGCCCGACACGTCACCACCCTTAACCCATTTTACCCCTTTCCTTTATTTGTTCTTCCCCCATTTCCTTCCCCTACCACCATTGCCACAACTAAGAATTTAGAGTGTTGACACTTAAATAAAGACGGAGAACTGGAAATGAAGAAATTTGGGAATGTGAAAATGTAAATATTTTAGGACCATGTTCCAAGAATTAAGATTTGGGAGGTATTATCTAAGATGGTAACGACACTGAAGCCCTATCAATATTCCTCTGATTCGGATTGGGCTTTCAAGGAGCATATTTATTTTTGAGTGCTAATGGGATGGTTTTTCTGGGTATAAGTACACTGTTTTTGTAACAATCATCTTGATCCTTGTTTTGACACTTATTGATCACTGCCAGGTATATCTTGGTAATTCAATTGACGATGCTATAGTTCTTATCATTGTGTCGAAAGAATTCTCCGTCTTTATATAAGTGCCAAAATTCTCAATTCTTATTTGTGGCGATGATTGTGGAGGAGAAGGACAAATAGAGGGAAGAGGTAAAATGGGTTAGGATGGTGAGGTGTCAGGCCACGTGGCATCCACCTCACCAAATATTAGTGTCACATAGTATTGGATGACCAACTTAGATAACTTTAACAGAGGAGGGGTATATTTGAACTAATAATATAACAACAAAGATATATTTAAACCCAAAATATAATAAATGATATATTTAACCCTTTTTCGATAGTATAGGGGTATATTTGCCCCTTTTCCGAATAAAAAATATAAATAAGAGATTGTATCACTTACTACACGAGGTTCAATGTGTCTATTTGTCAAGATATGGACAGAATCAAAGTACTAGGGAACTGTTCTGGGGACCCCTCCTTTTTTCGCTGGGGACCAATTTCAGTCTGTGCAACTGCTTTTTTCTGGCACTAAAAACAGAAAGGCCCTCCTCCTGTGTACTCCCTCCATCTCAATTTCTTTGACGTTGGTCAAATTTTAAGAGCCAAACTTCTCTATTTTGATACGGGTAAAAATTGTTTATTCTTTAATTATATTTTAAAAATTAAACTCTCTCCTTAAATTTAAATAATAAATATTCTCTCTCCTTTATATTATTTGACTTTTTAAATGTATATTTTACCCTTACATTATAATTATTGTCTTATTCTTTTTTCTTTTCTAAAAATCATGATATTTTTCATTTTCTTAATTTATGCAACAAATTTCTTATAAAAATAAATATTATCTTCTAGGTGACGAAAAAGGTGAGAAATACAAATTGAGTATATAAGTTAATGATGATTTTGATAAAAAACAATTAGCAGAATAAATAAAAAATAATAATTTTATTTAGCATAATCAAAACTTTAATATTTATTTATACATGTAAAAAATAACAGGTCATAATAACTGTATAAATATATATATATATATCTATGCAGGTAATGCAAAAACAATTAAAAATAAAGGCAATTTTTTAAAATGATTTATTTATACTGTAAATGAGTTTTATTATAATTCAAGAAATATTCCATTAGTGACAACCAAAACTTGTTTATTTTTTATGAACAATAGAGAATAAGAGAGAAATGAAAATTAAATATATACACATGCATGTACATACACATGTAAATACTTACCGCATATGATATTGAAATAATAATCACGAGTGAGCACATGTTTGGAGGAACTTCCTCCACCCACTTCCGAATCTCTAGTGTTCATGCTTCATTAGTTTCGGTCAATTATCCAACAATTCACAAACGGTGGCATAAGAGTTATCCATAATAGACCCCTCTGCAATGTTGTTCGCCACTGATTTGTTGACCGAATCTAGAGATCTATAAAATGTTTGTAGAAGCACACCATCGGGCAACCCATGCTTGGGACAGCTTTTGACTTTCTTTTTAAAACGAGTCCAAGTTTCATGGAGAGCCTCATCAGGAAGTT
Source organism: Lycium barbarum (assembly GCF_019175385.1). Classification (NCBI taxonomy): domain Eukaryota; kingdom Viridiplantae; phylum Streptophyta; class Magnoliopsida; order Solanales; family Solanaceae; genus Lycium; species Lycium barbarum. Next base: position 106,417,699 of record NC_083347.1, on the reverse strand, counting down.
GACGAAAGTTGTTGATTTCGTCACGGAGTTGTAACATCCGAGATGGAGGGAAGAACTTCTTGAGGAATGCTTCGGTCAGTTCCTCCCAAGTAGTGATGGATCCGGAAGGAAGATCATCTAACCAAGTTGTGGCTTCCCCCGTTAGAGAGTACGGGAAGAGCCGTAGCCTGATTGCTTCAATTGAGACGCCCGGATGCACATTGGTAGAACAGACCCCAAGAAAGTTCCTAAGGTGCCTATTCGGGTCTTCTTTGGGTAGACCACCGAACAGGCCCTTGGTGTTGAGCAGGTGCAGCATTGTGTTGGTTATATGGAAACTCGAATTTCCAATCAAAGGCGGGGGCTGAATTGCAGCTGCATAGCCTGCCCCCGCAGCTTCTTCACCAATCGCCACTGGTGGATTTTGGACCTGGATACCGTCCTCATCCATATTGCCTGCACAACACACAACAACAAAAGGAAATAAGAAATGAAAATAAAGACTAAAAGTAAAGTTTTACACTAGTTAATAAATTTCTAGACCGTAATCCCCGGCAACGGCCCCAAAATTTGATACGCCCAAATTACACCTTAAAAATCAGGAGTAAGCGGTCGTTGTCAAATATAGAACCCAACAAGGTTGGGGTCGAATCCCACAGAGAATACGATGAAGAAGAATACTTAATAAGTGTAACACCCGACTGTTAGTCTATATTTTCAGGGGAAGGGAAATATAATAAAAGTTTGATTGTAGTTTGTTCATTAAAACTGAGAATGGTTATAGAATGTAAACAATTGGTAAATGGGGCTAAGGTTGTGGTTCAAATGGAAAGTAATACGATTGGGTATCAATTCAACTTATTTATATGCCTAGGTGCGTTAAGCCAAGGGTTACGTGATTCTTGCCAAAAGTTTTCCAACCAAATCAGCAAATTTCATCCTAGGCTTTTCCAAGCCCTAGAATGTTTCCTTTAACAGAACTCCCATGTAGCCTCAACTAGCTTTCCTATTCCTAGCTCAAGCTATTAGATGGATTTAATGACCCAAATTGTTGCTATTAACTCTTTTCCTAACCTCTACTTTCTTTTCCAAGCAAAGTAATGGTATTAAGGCACAAGTAATGTTGTACACCATCACAAGACATTAATGCTTGAAGAGCTAATAGAAAACACCACTAGCATATAAATTTAGTATGAATATGAAACCCAATCACATAACTAACACATTTGATCCCACAACCTTAGTTGGAGGATTAGCTACTAGTATTCATTAAAGATAAAAAAATCAAGTACAATGTATGCATAAATCTTACAGAGGTGTTGGATGGAGAAGACAACAAAAGCCAAAAGAATCTCTTAAATACTTCACCAACCAACAATAAATGAACTCCACAAGAGTTTATGCTAAAAACTGCAGAATAATTTGAATCCAAAACCCTAGAAGACCTATATATAGCATGTCCAAAACGGGAACAATTTCCAGACAAAAATGCCCCTGTGCATCAGGTGCGTCTCGCACTTGGTGTCGCAAGTGCAACATGCGAGTCGCATGTTGCACCAAATTATCGCATGTGTGACATCTTCAGTCGTCTGTTGAGCAGCATATGCGACACCATATGCGATTCGCATGTGAAACATGCGACTCGCATGTGGTGTCGCATGTGGTGTCACACATGGTTTCTTCTTTAGCCTCTTTCTGTCAGCAGATGCTGCATCACATGCGATTCGCATGTAGCACCTGTGACTCGCATGTGATGCCCTTGTTCAGTTCAGCTGGATTTTTGCTTCATTTTGCTTTAACTTACTTCCGGCACATGTTATTCTACAAATTGTCACAAAAACACGAGAAACAACATCAAAAGTACTTGGGGATGTGCAAAAGACTAAGTAGTTGGTGTCGAATATGCCGTAATTTCACGACTCATCAACACCCCCCAAACTTGTACTTTTGCTTGTCCTCAAGCATTTAAAACAGAACTACAACATATGCCAATTGCTAGGTACTACAATGATGATCGTGATCAGTCAAAACATAGTTATTCAAAATACGAGTTCCCCTCCCTCTTGTTGCGAGACATGGTGTCTTTCCTCAAAAGGTGGGAATTAACCAACTGCTGCACTTGATGACACAAGGTTACTCTATCTTTTAAAAGAAACGGCTTCAAATGAAGCGTCAAGAAGTAATTCTTTCGTTGAGCTTAGTAATCCACATGCCCTTACAAAAATACCAAAGAAAGTCCCACACACACATACTCACGAATAGCAACTGGGACAAAAGATGAATAAGGAGAGAACCACTCACACTCAGAAAAGAACATGTACAAGTACAACAAAAAATGTGGTGCCATAAGCTTTCCCTTTAAGTATTTCTCCACTAATTTAAACACACTTGTTCAAAATCAATTAGGACTTGTGGGTCATAGCTAAGGTTCGGGGTTAAGGTGGGGTGAAATTTAGGTAGGAGTGACTTGACGTCTCCCTAAGCATTTTCGAGCACGCTCCCTTCACCTAATCCGTACCTTCTTCAGCATTCAAGCATTATCCGCCAATTCGTGACTCCTTTTGCCATTATCGTTATTGCTTCTCTAGTTTCCCCACTTATTCCTTACGTCACAACCATTATTCACACCCTTGCGTTCACTGCTAAACCTATGATTTATGTGTACATATACACACCTTTCTTTACACAAATATCCACATATACTTTTTTTTTGTTAGCTACCACCCCCAAACTTATGCGCTTTAGCCTATTGTAGCGTGTTCGATTTGCTTAGGGAGATAGGGTGCTAAAAGGTGGATACACAAGGGTAAAAGGAATGAGGCCTGTCACATGGTTGTAATGAAAGAAAAGAAAAATAAAGTTACGGCTCAAAAATGGGTTAACTAGGATATCAATGCAATGGGTAGGAGTTTTTAGGTTTAGTGGCGGTCCAAAGAGAGCCTAATATCCTTTTTTAAACAAGTGTAGTTCAGTATTTCGCCTTGAGATACTTTCCGGGCAAGTTCTAGATCACAATTATGCACAAGACACTTAGAACAATGACCTTTCACACACATGGCACATGGATTACTTTGCTAACTTCTAACTACTTCTCAACCCATCATTCTAGACTTGCAAAACATTTGTGTGTCACCAAATGAGTCATGTTAGTGTTATTCCCCCCGTCTGAGTACATATGCAAGAATTTTTGGGAGGGGTGTTATCAAAATACGATGTAAAAGCGAAACAAGAAAAATTTATAAACCGATCAACCATCACTATTATACTTGGCAATGACAAAGTACAAGTGTACAAACTTAAACATGAGCTATCCTAAAACAATAAAAACAAACATATGCCGCGTGAGCCGTCCTACCCCCAACAAAAGGAATATGCAGTGTCCCTAATGCATCAAATGTAGTACAAGGGATGAGTAACTCACGATGGACGCCTGGCGTCCGATGGTGTCTGATCAGCAGGGAGGACCTCCAACGGAGGTATTATCAATGGGAGCGTCGCAGCATTACCCTCCCTCCCGGGTGTCAATATCTCAGGTCCCACAGACGGGGGCAATCGTGTGTCAGCAGGAGGAGCGGTGGATGAACTGGCCTCACCCGCCCTCGGGGGTCGAGAGGCCCCCCTAGATTTTCTGCTCGCCTCAAGGGACTGCTGCATGGCCACATATGTGTCTATCTCAGGCGGAAGTACGTGCCTCCTCAACAGCTGGGTCAACCTCCAGCTCCTCATCAAACTCTTCCTCGCTTTCTTCCCCCTCTTCTTCCTCTTCTTCCTCAATTTCTTCGTCCTCCCCAGCTGACTCCTCCACCCCTTTTTTCCGAAGGCATGGCAGGCGCTGTGGGCCCAGTGGAGAATAAGGAGGCACCGGATGGTAGAATGGGTGCACTGAGCTCAATGTCATGGGTTTTCAATACCCGAATGTCCTTCTTGACTTTAGCTAGGTCCGTCCGAATGGCAGGAAGGCCGCCTGCACTGCCCCCCTCAATCTGCTCCAACCGACGATCAATGTGGCGAACATGCTCCTTAATTCTGTCCTGCTCTTTTCTAATATCTGTGATCGCCTGAGTGTAGGGTGTCATTGCTGCCTCAATCGCCTCCTTCACAAAATTGGGGAGCCGCTCAACCAACCAATTAACTTTAGCATCTGCTGCCCGGAGCACTCGCATACCCTCGGCAGACACTCCACGAGCTGCTGTGGTAGATGGCGGAACCGTATCAGTAGGAACTGTAGTGGAAGAACTCGGAGGGTCAGACCTCGGTGCTCGAGGGGCTGTGCTGGGAATGGTCTCCTCATCATCGGTGGCCAAGTCTTCGGACTCAAGAATATGAACATCAAGTGGTGTCCCCGAAGCTCTCGGCTCTGTGCTCACCCGCTTTCGCTTTCTAGTTCCCGGTTCCAATTTGGTGTAATCAATCAATTTATCTGCCGGTACATTTCTGTCCACCCGAGGAATATCACGAACCTCTGTCCGGCGGCATAATTCAGTAATCAAACAGGTAAAAGGGAGCGATGTGCCCTTCTGAGTGGACGAATTCTTGATGTGGTCTCGGATAATTTCCCCCACATTGACAAGATGCCCCGACATGAGTGAAGTAATGAGAATACACTTTGCAATAGGTATGTTGGTGTTGTTCTTGGAAGGAATCACCCGCGATGATACGAGAGATAGCCAAAACTTGGCTTCGCGGTTGAAAGTGTTCTTCTCAATTGTGACCGATGGATCTAGCCATGGTGGAGTCCCAGAGGCGATCACTGAAGCAGCCCACTCTCGATGCTCCTCCGGGTTCTCCATCTTCAAATCATATTCTGAACTCACCGGAGGCCAACCTTCAACAGGGTCTATTTCGCTGCGTTGCTCATATAGGATCGATGTTATGGTATCGGCAACACAATCAATCTCTTTCCCCCGAACCGCAACCCAACACAAATGTGCCAAGGTTTTCTTTGGTTGGCGGCGCGACATCTTCGCATTCAGTGTGGCTGCATAAGTTGCGTAGAATTCCATTACCAGGGCCTGGCAATATACAGCGGGCTGCATGAAATAATTCCATCTCAAGGTTTCAAGCTTGCGAATGATGCCCGGACATTGGTCGTGCAGCCCCTGGAGAGTGACTCTCTTTTCGACAATGAAGCCCCGGATTGGATTCCCATCAGGCTTAATTGTATTCCAAGTCTTATATAGTTCCCTAGATCCAGGCATGGTGAACCGTTGCTCTATTGCTTCCCTCCGTTGACCTCTGGTAACAACATCCTTGGGCTCAAGAGAGGAAGCCCCATGTGTCCCCTCTTCAGACTGGGGGACGGGATCAGCAGGTGCCATGTCTTTTCGTCTTCGTGTTGCTCGTTTTCCTCCACCTTGAGGTTGGTTTGATCGAGCCATCCTGCACAACATACAAAAATATACCCATTATTTATGGTGTTCCTTTAGCAACGATGACGAGGTATATAAAAAGAAACAAAACATTGAAGGGGTGGCACCACATGCGAAGCACTACATGCGAGTCGCATGTGTGACATGCGACTCGCATATGGTGTCGCATATGATGACAGTGAGATCACTTCTTGTGAGTGTCTCACTGTCACCACATGCTGCAGCATATGCGATTCGCATGTGCAACATACGCATCGCATATGATGCTCGCATGTGAGTCACTTGAGTTTTTTTTTTTTTAAACAACACAGATGCACACAAACAAAAACATGTTTACGTAACTTTTTCCCTTAAGAGCGTTTTCCCCCGTCTATCATTGGAAAAATCTATTCAATTACTCACACACGCCTATGTTCGATGATTGTTCTTCACAACAGACAATGACACTTTGTAATTCAAAAGGCATCACGGGTCCTATTTCACAGGTAATGTGCCATGGGTACTCAAGAATTCCCCATTTTGGCGAACGATCATATTTTCGCAACATCCAAACATTCAAAGGGTCATTTAGGCATTCAATCACATGAGTTGCGAGCGAGCCTGAACTAACAATTCTTACAACAAATGGGTACTCAAGAATTCCCCAGTCATTATCTCATTCGTCATCAACAACAAATTCCTAGAAAGACTACACAATCATGGGTACTCAAGAATTCCCCATTTTTCATCAATTTCTAGCAACCCACATAATCACATAAGATAGATCTAATCAACTAACTAATTACATCACGTGTTATGGCATGAAAATACATGGGATAGAGCAGTTCCTAAGTACCACTTAATGTAAAGAAAAGAAAAGTTAACATACCTTGAGAATTAATGAAAATTGGAAACCTTGAAATCTTTTTCAGGGTAAAAGAAATGGGAGCAGTATTCAAGATTTGGTGATGTGAATTAGAGTGATTGGAGTGTACTTGGTATTATGGGATGATGTAGGAGAGAAGAGGAAAAAGGAGGAGAGGGAATCGTGAAGATTATAACTGAAAAACAACGGTTACCCTCTTTTATTTAAAACAAAACGTTTCCGCTGGGTCGGGTCGGGTCGACCCGCGACTTTTCACCTACCTGCACAACATGCGACTCGCATATTCCGTCGCATGTTCAACATGCGAGTCGCATGTTGTGACACTCCGTCGCATCTGCTGACAGAAAGTTTGGTTCACATTGACTGAATTTTGGCATCAGATACGAGACGCATATGCAATGGCAGACACCACATGCGAATCGCATGTGGTGTCGCATGTCATGCCTGTTGGAATTTTTCCAATTCTTCTTCTTTGTGCACACTTTATTCCTACACACTTGGACACACATCAAAACATCATAAAAGTAAGAACAATAAACACATGAAAATAAAACTTGGGTTGCCTCCCAAGAAGCGCTTGATTTTACGTCGCAGCATGACGTTGGTACCTGTTTAACCCTTTTATGGCTCGTTGAGGATGAAGACCTCGATAATCTTTGCTTCATTCTGAGATCCCCAGTAATGTTTCACCCTTTGCCCATTCACTTTGATTTTATTACCACTTGGGCAAACAAGTTCAATTGCTCCAGATGGGAACACTTGTGTGATTTCAAACGGGCCGGACCATTTGGACTTCAACTTTCCGGAAAACAACCGGAGCCTGAAGTTGAACAGCAATACTCAATCTCCGATGCTGAACTCTCTTTGCAAGATCTTCTTATCATGGAAGTGTTTCATGCGGGCCTTGTAAAGTGAAGAACTCGCATATGCCTTAAGGCGAAATTCATCGAGTTCGTTAATCTGCTCCGACCTCAAGTTTGAGGCATCATCCCATTCTAGATTCAACTTTTTCAAGGCCCACAATGCCTTATGTTCGAGTTCCACCGGAAGATGACAGGCTTTTCCAAATACCAGTTGATATGGAGACATGCCAATTGGTGTCTTGTAGGCTGTTCGGTATGCCCATAGAGCATCATCCAATTTCCTTGACCAATCAGTCCGGTTAGCATTTACTGTTTTGGAAAGTATGCTCTTGATTTCTCTATTTGAAACTTCAACTTGGCCACTTGTTTGGGGATGATACGGGGTGGCGACTTTATGCTTGACTCCATACTTCTCAAGAAGAGTTTTGAACAATCGATTGCAAAAATGAGAGCCCCCGTCACTAATGATTGCCCTTGGAGTTCCGAACCTTGAGAAGATAACCCTTTTCAAAAATGCAGTGACACTTCTTCCTTCATTGTTGGGGAGCGCGACGGCTTCCACCCATTTGGATACGTATTCTACTGCCACAAGAATATACTTGTTGTTATAGGAGCTTACAAATGGACCCATAAAATCAATGCCCCATACATCGAACAATTCAACTTCGAGAATCGGTGTCATTGGTAGATCATGCCTTCTTGATATGCCCCCATGCCTTTGACATTGATTACAAGCTTTCACAAAGTCATGAGCATCTTGATGGATTGTCGGCCAATAAAAACCACTCTGAAAAACCTTAGCTGCCGTTCTTGAGCTACTATGATGTCCACCAACCGGTGATGAGTGACAAGCTTCGATGATGGGCATCATTTCTACTTCGGGTATGCACCTCCTTATGATGTTGTCGGCGCAAACCCTGAATAGATATGGTTCGTCCCAATAGAATTTCCGGGCATCACTCAAAAATTTCTTCTTTTGGTGGAAGTTCAAATCCACCGGCATAATGTCACTTGCATGGAAGTTAGCAAAATCGGCATACCACGGGATCATGTCATGCGACCCCGCCATTACTTGCTCATCCGGAAATGACTCATTGATTTCTAGGCCATCCAATGGACGCCCACCCTCTTCAAGACGAGACAAGTGGTCCGCCACTTGATTTTCACACCCTTTTCTATCTTTGACTTCAAAGTCAAACTCTTGCAAGAGAAGGACCCAACGTATCAACCTCGGTTTTGCATCTTTCTTTGTCAACCTCGGTGTGAACAATCACATGAGTGCCCAAAAGATAAGCCCGGAACTTCTCGAAAGCAAATACAATAGCCAGCAACTCTTGTTCTGTGACAGTGTAATTCATTTGGGCACTGTTCAGAGTTTTGCTTGCATAGTAAATTGGGTGGAAGAGCTTGTCACACTTTTGACCAGGAACAGCCCCTATTGCAAATCCACTTGCATCACACATCAACTCAAAGGGTTGAGACCAATCCGGGGCAATGATGATAGGAGCCGATGTGAGTCTCTCTTTCAAAACCTCAAATGCCTTTAAACAAATATCATCAAATACAAACTTCGACTCCTTCTCCAACAATTTGCATAGAGGGTTGGCTATTTTCGAAAAATCCTTGACGAATCTTCTATAAAACCCAGCATGCCCGAGGAAGCTGCGAACACCTTTAACGGAAATTGGAGGGGGAAGATTAACAATAACCTTAATTTTAACTTGGTCGACTTCAAGCCCCTTTTCTGAAATCTTGTGTCCTAAGACAATGCCTTCTCTAACCATGAAGAGGCACTTCTCCCAATTCAGAACCAAGTTTGTCTCCTCACATCATTTCAATACTTGGGCAAGATTCTGCAAGCATTCATCAAAGGAATCTCCAACCACGGAAAAGTCATCAATGAATATTTCAATGGACTCCTCAACCATATCAGAGAAAATAGACATCATGCAACGTTGGAATGTTGCGGGTGCATTACATAACCCAAAAGGCATTCTTTTGAAAGCAAAGGTCCCATAAGGACAAGTGAAGGTAGTTTTCTCTTGGTCCTCGGGTGCAATGGTGATTTGGTTGTACCCGGAATACCCGTCAAGGAAGCAATAATAATCTCTGCCCGCAAGCCTATCAAGCATTTGATCCATGAATGGCATTGGGAAGTGGTCCTTTTTGGTCCACTTATTCAGCTTTCGATAATCCATGCAAACACGCCATCCGGTAACCTTGCGAGTGGGAATCAACTCATTTTTATCATTTGCAACCACGGTGATCCCACCCTTTTTTGGCACGCATTGAACCAGACTCACCCATGAGCTATCCGAAATGGGGTACACAACCCCGGCATCTAACCACTTGATTATCTCAACCTTTACAACCTCTTGCATGAGAGGATTTAACCTCCTTTGATGTTCAACGCTTGGCTCACAGTCTTCATCAAGCTGAATTTTATGCGTACAAATACCGGGTGGAATCCTTTGAATATCCGCAATACTCCACCCGATAGCTTTTTTGTATCTTCTCAAGATCACCATGAACCTCTCTTTTTGCTCATCCGTCAACCGGGCAGATATAATCACAGGCAATGTGTTGTTGAGTCCAACAAACTCATACCTCAAATGTGAAGGAAGAGGTTTGAGTTCCAAAGTAGGAGGCTCAATGATTGAAGGTTTTGCAGGAGGAGTTGCTCGGTTTTCCAAGTCAAGATCAAGTCTCTTTGGATTGAGGTGGTAAGACCCCATTCCAATCAGTGCATTGACCATCTCCTCAAATTCTTTTTCGTCGTCCCATTCATAATTCATTATCACCGCAGCCAACATATCACCTATATGCTCATGTTCTATGGTTGTCTCCATTGCTTCATCAATTGTGTCAATAACCGACACAACACTCATATCCGCCGGTTGTTTCATTGACTTGCAAATATGGAAAGTGATCTCTTCATCATTCATTCTAAATTTCAGATCACCTCTTTCCACATCCACGAGGGCACGCCCTGTGGCTAAGAATGGTCTTCCCAAGATTATGGGAACTTCAAAGTCAACTTCACAATCCAAGATCACAAAATCGGCCGGAAAAATAAATTTATCCACTCTTACAAGCACATCATAAAGAATACCAATGGGCCTCTTTACGGTTCTATCCGCCATAAGTAATCTCATCGTGGTAGGACGGGAGGTGCCCAATCCCAACTTGTTAAATATAGAAAGCGGCATCAAATTGATGCTTGCTCCAAGATCACATAAAGCTTTAGCAAACTTGTATTTACCGATGGTGCATGGAATTGTGAATGCTCCGGGGTCTTCTTTTTTGTGCACCAAAGCTTTGGTGACGATTGCACTACAATGATGAGTGCCCCCCCCCCCCCCCCCAATGTTTCAATGCCAGGACTCCTTCTTTTGGTAACTAGATCTTTCATGAACTTCACATAACCGGGCATTTGTTCAAGTGCCTCAACCAATGGGATATTTATTGAGAGATCCTTTAATCGATCGATGAACTTGAGGAACTTTCCATCTTCCGCTTTCTTTGCCAGTCGTTGGGGAAAAGGAGGGGGAGGCCTCATAACGGGCGGTGAAGCCCTTGGTGCCTTCTCCGCCGCTTCCTTGCTTTCCGAGGCATCATTGATTTCCGGAAGGTCCTTGTTAGCGATGGGCTCTTCAATACCAGCCCGCTTATTCGTTGGGTTTGCTTCTTCTTCAATAACCATGGGTTCTTCCACCATTTTCTCTTCATCACCCAAAACATTTTCTTTCGCCAACGCATTTTCCCCAATTGTTTTGCTACTCCTAGTAGTAATTGCGTTGCATTTATGTTCACCATCGTTCCTTGGATTTGCAACTGTGTCACTAGGGAGTGAGCCTTTCTACCTTTGGTTTAGGATTGCTGAGATTTGGCCAAGTTGAGACTCCAATTGTTTAATGGAGGTGGAGTGTGAACTTACAACTTGACCCATGGATTTGACCTCATCTCTAGTCTCCTTGCAAAAGGTGTCGGTGGATTCTACTTTCGTCAATACCCTTGACAACATCTCTTCAATTTTTGTATTAGCAGAGTCGCTATTGGGCGGTTGACCAGCGCTTGGTTGATTTCCCTTTGGAGGGACATACGGATTTGTGCTCCGATGATTGTTGTAATTGCTGTTGTAACCCCCTTGATTGTTGTCACGATTATCTCTCCAATTAGAGTGACCTTGTTCTTTGTTCCAACCTTGATTCCCTTGACCTTGCCGCCAAGATCCTTGATTCGGACCTTGGTAGTTTGGACGAGAACCCTCCCTTAGATTGTAGACATAATTCGCCTCCTCATCATGCATTTGGAAACATTGCTCATCCGGAGGACCCCCTTCACAGGTTTCTACCGCGTTCACCTTTTTGCTTCCGCCACCCATGACATGTTTTGTCGGAAGGTCCTTTTTGGTGACAAGTTTTGCCATAGACTCATCTCTCTCTTCCTCCTTCTTAATCATCTCACGAGTGAGCACATGTTTGGAGGAACTTCCTCCACCCACTTCCGAATCTATAGTGTGCCATGTTTCATTAGTTTCGGTCAATTTATCCAACAATTCACAAACGGTGGCATAAGAGTTATCCATAATAGACCCCTCTGCAATGTTGTTCGCCACTGATTTGTTGACCGAATCTAGAGATCTATAAAATGTTTGTAGAAGCACACCATCGGGCAACCCATGCTTGGGACAGCTTTTGACTTTCTTTTTAAAACGAGTCCAAGTTTCATGGAGAGCCTCATCAGGAAGTTGACGAAAGTTGTTGATTTCGTCACGGAGTTGTAACATCCGAGATGGAGGGAAGAACTTCTTGAGGAATGCTTCGGTCAGTTCCTCCCAAGTAGTGATGGATCCGGAAGGAAGATCATCTAACCAAGTTGTGGCTTCCCCCGTTAGAGAGTACGGGAAGAGCCGTAGCCTGATTGCTTCAATTGAGACGCCCGGATGCACATTGGTAGAACAGACCCCAAGAAAGTTCCTAAGGTGCCTATTCGGGTCTTCTTTGGGTAGACCACCGAACAGGCCCTTGGTGTTGAGCAGGTGCAGCATTGTGTTGGTTATATGGAAACTCGAATTTCCAATCAAAGGCGGGGGCTGAATTGCAGCTGCATAGCCTGCCCCCGCAGCTTCTTCACCAATCGCTACTGGTGGATTTTGGACCTGGATACCGTCCTCATCCATATTGCCTGCACAACACACAACAACAAAAGGAAATAAGAAATGAAAATAAAGACTAAAAGTAAAGTTTTACACTAGTTAATAAATTTCTAGACCGTAATCCCCGGCAACGGAGCCAAAATTTGATACGCCCAAATTACACCTTAAAAATCAGGAGTAAGCGGTCGTTGTCAAATATAGAACCCAACAAGTTTGGGGTCGAATCCCCCAGAGAATACGATGAAGAAGAATACTTAATAAGTGTAACACCCGACTGTTAGTCTATATTTTCAGGGGAAGGGAAATATAATAAAAGTTTGATTGTAGTTTGTTAATTAAAAACTGAGAATGGTTATAGAATGTAAACAATTGGTAAATGGGGCTAAGGTTGTGGTTCAAATGGAAAGTAATACGATTGGGTATTAATTCAACTTATTTATATGCCTAGGTGCGTTAAGCCAAGGGTTACGTGATTCTTGCCAAAAGTTTTCCAACCAAATCAGCAAATTTCATCCTAGGCTTTTCCAAGCCCTAGAATGTTTCCTTTAACAGAACTCCCATGTAGCCTCAACTAGCTTTCCTATTCCTAGCTCAAGCTATTAGATGGATTTAATGACCCAAATTGTTGCTATTAACTCTTTTCCTAACCTCTACTTTCTTTTCCAAGCAAAGTAATGGTATTAAGGCACAAGTAATGTTGTACACCATCACAAGACATTAATGCTTGAAGAGCTAATAGAAAACACCACTAGCATATAAATGTAGTATGAATATGAAACCCAATCACATAACTAACACATTTTATCCCACAACCTTAGTTGGTGGATTAGCTACTAATATTCATTAAAGATAAAACAATCAAGTACAATGTATGCATAAATCTTACAGAGGTGTTGGATGGAGAAGACAACAAAAGCCAAAAGAATCTCTTAAATACTTCACCAACCAACAATAAATGAACTCCACAAGAATTTATGCTAAAAACTGCAGAATAATTTGAATCCAATTTCCAGACAAAAATGCCCCTGTGCATCAGGTGCGTCTCGCACTTGGTGTCGCAAGTGCAACATGCGAGTCGCATGTTGCACCAAATTATCGTATGTGTGACATCTTCAGTCGTCTGTTGAGCAGCATATGCGACACCATATGTGATTCGCATGTGAAACATGCGACTCGCATGTGGTGTCGCATGTGGTGTCACACATGGTTTCTTCTTTAGCCTCTTTCTGTCAGCAGATGCTGCATCACATGCGATTCGCATGTAGCACCTGCGACTCGCATGTGATGCCCTTGTTCAGTTCAGCTGGCTTTTTGCTTCATTTTGCTTTAACTTACTTCCGGCACATGTTATTCTACAAATTGTCACAAAAACACGAGAAACAACATCAAAAGTACTTGGGGATGTGCAAAAGACTAAGTAGTTGGTGTCGAATATGCCGTAATTTCACGACTCATCAATACCCCCAAACTTGTACTTTTGCTTGTCCTCAAGCATTTAAAACAGAACTACAACATATGCCAATTGCTAGGTACTACAATGATGATCGTGATCAGTCAAAACATAGTTATTCAAAATACGAGTTCCCCTCCCTCTTGTTGCGAGACATGGTGTCTTTCCTCAAAAGGTGGGAATTAACCAACTGCTGCACTTGATGACACAAGGTTACTCTATCTTTTAAAAGAAACGGCTTCAAATGAAGCGTCAAGAAGTAATTCTTTCGTTGAGCTTAGTAATCCACATGCCCTTACAAAAAGACCAAAGAAAGTCTCACACACACATACTCACGAATAGCAACTGGGACAAAAGACGAATAAGGAGAGAACCACTCACACTCAGTAAAGAACATGTACAAGTACAACAAAAAATGTGGTGCCATAAGCTTTCCCTTTAAGTATTTCTCCACTAATGTAAACACACTTGTTCAAAATCAATTAGGACTTGTGGGTCATAGCTAAGGTTCGGGGTTAAGGTGGGGTGAAATTTGGGTAGGAGTGACTTGACGTCTCCCTAAGCATTTTCGAGCACGCTCCCTTCACCTAATCCGTACCTTCTTCAGCATTCAAGCATTATCCGCCAATTCGTGACTCCTTTTGCCATTATCGTTATTGCTTCTCTAGTTTCCCCACTTATTCCTTACGTCACAACCATTATTCACACCCTTGCGTTCACTGCTAAACCTATGATTTATGTGTACATATACACACCTTTCTTTACACAAATATCCACATATACTTTTTTTTTGTTAGCTACCACCCCCAAACTTATGCGTTTTAGCCTATTGTAGCGTGTTCCATTTGCTTAGGGAGATAGGGTGCTAAAAGGTGGATACAAAGGGTAAAAGGAATGAGGCCTGTCACATGGTTGTAATGAAAGAAAAGAAAAACAAAGTTACGGCTCAAAAATGGGTTAACTAGGATATCAATGCAATGGGTAGGAGTTTTTAGGTTTAGTGGCGGTCCAAAGAGAGCCTAATATCCTTTTTTAAACAAGTGTAGTTCAGTATTTCGCCTTGAGATACTTTCCTGGCAAGTTCTAGATCACAATTATGCACAAGACACTTAGAACAATGACGGCAGGGGTATATATACACTTTTTTTTAAATGAGGGATATACCTGCTCTAAATTGCAAAGTTGAGGGATATATTTGCACCTTTTCCCTAAAAGGTACTACAGGTTACAAGAATTAACAATTAAAAAAAAATTAAAGGGTATACAAATAAGTTGCGGTGATTTTTTTTATTTGACTCTTAAATCTAAACTATATCATATAAACTGGGGTGAAGGGAGTATAATATGGATTAAATAAAGAGAAAAGACATCATTTGACCCTTGAACTTGGCACGAAAACTCAGTTTGGAAACTAAACTTAACTTGTATTTATTTACCCCCTTAACAACTTACGTTTTAATTATTTTCCCCCTCTAGTAGCCCAGACCTCGGCGCGTGTTTGACAGTGCCTGACCCGCGCGTTAATTAATTTTTATTAACTTTTTTTAATAGAAATCTATTATTTAATATGGGGGTAACGGTTATAATACTGTTCCCCCTTTCTAATCCCAACCCGACCCATTACCCTTTAGAACCCTAAGTTGTTCTTCAACTTCATCTTCATCTTCATCACACCTTCAATCACCCCCATTTTTTTCCTCCATTCATGAAATTCCTCTTGCTCACACCATTGCTCCTTCATATATGTATTCTTCCTCCACCAAATTTCTCTACCAAATTTCTCCTCCAAATTTCTGTCCATAATCACTCTCTGTTCTAATTCGAAAATTTTGTTGGTTCATAAATGTCTCAAGGTAGTTGTTCATCTCACGTAAAATGTAATTATGGCACCATTGCAAAACACCTCACTTCATCGACTCCTACTAATCCCGGACGGAAATCATACAAATGTCCGAGGCCTAAGGGCAATTCTTGTGGATTTTGGGAATGGGAAGATGAATTGTTCCCTGAGATTAAGTGGAATAATGTTCAAAATTTGACGTCGTCGTTAGATGCGGTCAAGATCGAAAGGGACACATTGCAAGAAGAATTAATTGCCATTGAGGCTAGACATCTAATTGAAGTGAACAAAATGAAGGAGGAATTAATTGGCTTGAAGAGTAAACAACAATTTGACTTGAAAAAAGTTCTAAACTTGGAGGAGAAACTTGCAAATACAAGGATGTTGCTTTTGATTTCGTGGGGAATATTTATTGGCTTTTTGGCGGCGTCCTTAATCAACTGAATTTATGTTGTTATATGTTGTAATCGCGTAGTAGGTAATGTAAGTACTTTATGCTCTTATTGTAATGTAAATGTCATGGAAGAACTTTATGCTCTTGTTGAAGAATTTTGTTGTTATGGAAAATATTACCTTAAAAATTAATAGCAAAAGTCGAGAAATTTTATAAATTACTTTAAATAGAGAATCTGGAGACCTAATCTATCATTACGATCTCCGAATCCTCCTTTACATGAACAAAAAACACTAATGCGGTTCTCCTCTAAACATGCCTTAAAACACAACACATCTCCTATCCCTAATCCGACAGCATTAACGAAGGCTTTCCAGCCTTGAGCGAGACGCGTGTATACGCCAACCTTGTATTTTATATTATACTCATGATCGTCGTAATGAACAACAGCGTCCTTGTTGGTGTTTGGAAGAAATTCCAGTATGTCAGTGGGAAGGATCTGCAAAAAAAAACATGTTATTACCAAAAGAGATAAAATAACAATTGAAAATATATAATACGACAACACTTACGAAATCATCTTTTTCGACGTACGATTTCGTCAATTCTTTGTCAAAACATGCGGCCATTTCCATGTCATCCATCTTAGATGAAGGCTGCCTCTTTAATATCACTATACGTGTTAAGAGTTATTTGAGTTGAGTGAATGTGAGATGGAAAGAAGGCCTATTTATAGTTGAGTTGAGTTATAGTGTTAGTGTGATCAAGTAGTTAATGAAGTCTCGAATTCATTGGTTTTGACCATCACTCCCAAGTACCAACTACCATCATTTACTAACTCGGATTCAATGTGTTTGACTGCTCAAATCTATACAATGCATTTACTTGCATCCATTCAATGTGTTTGACTGCTCAAATCTGTACGCTGCTCAAATGTGTAAACACTGCTCAAATTTGTTTACTGCATTTAGTGTTATACACAGCATTACAGTCACAGCTGGGTAGCTTTTCTATGCATTTAATGTCATACACAACATTGCAAGACTGAACTGTCACAAAACCAGGAAATATACAGCAAAATTGCAGTCACAGCTGCTTAATATTGCAAGAATAGAATGTCAATACAGGGAAAAATTGCAGTCACAACTGCTTAATATTGCAAGAATAAAATGTTAGTACAGGGCAAAATCGCAGTCACAACTTCAGAATTGATAAAGACTAAAATAAGCCTAAGTGCATATTTGTTTGACAAATGTACATCATCTACCATAATTGTTTCACAAAAACATCAAAATCTGCAGTCACTGCTGCATAACAGTCAGTACCAAAGACATACACATACAGGACTAAACTAATTCGACTTCATTTTTCCATTTCATTTCTGGGCAGCTGATGAACTTGTTTGACTTAAAGAGTTCAACTCAGCAGCTTTGACCCTTGTTTTCATTCTCTTTTGTCCACTCATTTGTTGAAGACCTTGTTGTGTTATAGCTGGACTCCTTTTCCATTTTAGTCCTCCTGGTCTTGGTTTGTGATGTCCAAGACTACTAGTGACTACTGCTGAATTCATAGGCATGGTTGAAGACTGATTTGCCATTCCAGGCTGCATTAAAAAAATAGATCTCCATTAGGCTAGATTGTTTGCAGTAAATGGTTAATGAGGTTGCAAACTTACATTGACAATTTTGAAACCACTTTGGGTCTGAAGCACTCCCATTCCCACAACTCTTGGACTCTTAAAGGGTGCCCCTATTCCAGTAACTGATGCACTTGCATCAAAAGCCTAAGTCACATTTAAGGTGTCAAACACTTAGAATTGTAAAATTGATTAAGTGGTAATTTAACATGCTAAGTAATACCTGTGATGTAGACGACTGTCCTGTACCCCTTCCAGATTAAAATGTTGTAGCAGCCATGGCCTAATTCATGTTTAAGTAGTTAGACTCAATGTAAGGCTATAATATTTAATCAAGTAGTAAATAACAAGGAAAGTTTTTACCTGTTTGGCAGAACCTCTTGGTCTTCCCCTTCCTCTACTTGGTTGGGAATTACTTGGTACTGTAGAAGAACCAACACTTGACCTTGTTGAACTGGTACTTCTCCCTCTCCCCCTTGCCCTTCCTTTGCCTCTCACAGATTGTGGATTCATAGGACAACCCTTCTTATTGTGACCCTTTGCATGGCACAAGCTGCAGGTCATTTCAACACCTCTTTTTGACAGCTTCTTTGTCTTGTTTTTTGTCTGCTCCTTGCTTCTACACTTCCTTGGCCTACCTGACAGCTTTTTAATCTCAGGTGGGAGAATAGAAGAATTGGTTGACTTTGGCCACATCGCCACATTAGTAACAGGTTGAATGAATGAGTTGTATGTTTTGAGGTAAGTGTCCTTAGTGTACCAATGTGCAACATAGTCAATAGGTTCTAATTTTCTAAAATGAAGTGCAACTATGGCATGACAGCAGGGAATACCTTTCAACATCCAAGATCTACAAGTGCAAGTATTGCTGTTCAGATTTACTATGAATTTATTACCCCAGTTGTCCTTGACTTCAAAGCCATATTCACCATTCCATTCAAGAGTACACTTCATTGACTTTGATGTGTTCTCTTGCAATACCTTCAAAGCCATTGGGCTGATGTTTGTTATCCATGTCTCAGAAAACTCTCTTAGTTGTCCTACCCTTCTCATCATTTTGACTCTAATTTCCTCAAGCATTGTAATAATGGTCTTGTGCCTTGGCCCCACAATCCAGGAATTAAAACTCTCAGCCATGTTGTTATCAACACTATCACAACAGCTGAGGTATTTAAAAGTAGACCTTGGACCACCTATCTATGTTGTAATACAACAAATCTCCATTTATTCCATCACCTAACTTCTCCATATGATCCAAATTTTTTTGTAACTCCTGCTCATATGTGGACTTAGCATATCTCCAGAAGCAGTTTCTAATCTCTATGCCTTTTCATTTTTAGGAAAAATTGGCAAGCACATGTCTTGCACACATTCTTTGTTCTGCATTTGGCAACATATCCTTAATGGCTATATCCAGAGCCTACAATAACATGTAAAAAATATTAGGTGACAGTAGAGCAGCATAAGTTAAAAAGAATGAAAAAAATTCAGAAATCAATAACAAAGAATACATTACCTTTTGCATATCTGAAAGAGTTGTCAAACCAGTCCCATCTCCAAGCTCAAGATCATGCCTTAGAATGTTGAAAAATCATCTCCAAGTAAAAGTATTCTCAACTTCAACTACTGCTCAAGCCAGTGGTAGCATCTGGTTGTTCCCATCCTTACAAACAGCCACAAGCAATTGCCCTTTACTAACACCTTTTAAAATACACCCATCCAACCCAAT